>NC_133390.1:142793582-145293582 GCF_047511655.1 Castor canadensis | reverse complement strand
ACAATAAGGCCCACCAGATGACCATGCCTTTATCCTGGAGTTTCCAGCCTCCAGAACCACAAGAGAATAAATTTCTATTTCTTATAAATTATCCAGTTTCAGTTTTCTGTTGTAGCAGCACAGAATAATACACATGGAGTAGGATGACCCAATTAACAAAGGTCAGAGGATCATTCAGAATCATCCTTAAAAAACTCAGCCATTAAAGAAAAAATATGGATTCCTCAAAAATCATTTTAGATTTCAGATTAGCTATATGGTATAAAAGAGTGTCAGGAAGGAGTGTTAGATGCATAAAACTGTAACTCTCTTGGCTTGGAGTCTGGGGAAGGGAAATTTGTTAGGAGTCAAATGATATCTGGCATTTCCAACCTCATCCTTCAAGTTAATGCCTCATATACTCTGTTTGAAAATATTTTTTCTATCATAACTAATTACTAGTTTATAGTGTACTGAAATGTGTTTATCTATTTAGGTTACACACACACACACACATATATATATATTCATATATACATATACATAAATGTGATATGGTATCTTTCAAGGGTATACATATATTATTAAGGATTAAGAGTATCTTCAAATGTTTTTATTTGCTGTTTCCCACTTCTTGCCAGTTTTCTCTGGAACATATGTTTTATCTTGATAATCAAATTTTTTAAATTAAGGAAAAACCATCTACAGAAGAGCAAACTAGATTACCACATACACAAGAAACAAACAAGATGATAATAAAAGTTAACCCAATTGCTGCAGTTACTCTGTGCCAGGACACTAAGCAATGAAATCCTTAGAATGTCAATTGGTCAGTACTGTGACTATCTCTATTTTATAGATGAGACATAGAAGGATGATTGCTTGTTTAAATCCATATGACTGATGGGGGGATGGGATTTGAAGATAGGTGGGTGTTCTGGCTTCAGAATTCATACTACCTACATTTTAATGCACAAATAGAAAATGAACATGAATAAGCCAGTCAGGGCCTCAAGAAATTGTTCCATATGTCCACATTTTCCTAGTTGCATCATTGTAATAAATAATTTTATCTCTCTCAACCTTATTTTCTTTATCTGCAATGTAGAAATGCTGGTATTAAATACTGGCTGCTTCAGAGGATCATGTAAAATCACAGACACAAGTATGACATAAATTACAATGATGTATAAATATGATTTAGATATGTATTCCATCCTTCAGGATTTGAGTAAGAAAATGGGATGTTGTTATTTTACTAGCCCCTGGTCCTCATTCATACTGTTAGCTTCTGATCTCTATATTCTGACCTATAAATTCCTATTCTAATTTCTAACATCTTCCAGCTTGTTTCCACCTTTCCTCTTATCCATCTGAAATGCTATCCCTAATTTTTTCTCTCTACCTGCTGAAGCTATACTTCCATGCCTTCTAATTTCACATCCTCCACAAAGCAGGATTTTAGGCTCCCCTGGTTGATAGAGACCTCACCTTCTAATGATCAACTTTAACTTTTAATTGTCCATGGATTCAGCTGGCATCATGTGCTTTGCTGACATAGATTGTGAGTTCCAGGTTGGGAGGAAGTTCCAGATAGCACATTACTTTGAAATTCAGTGCCTCTCAGAGACTTTTATTTTCAGAGACGCTCAATTATAAATAACTGATTTTATACTGGGCTTTACAATTTTCAAAACATTTTCATGTTTGTTTATTTTACTTTTTCTCCTTTTCATGGATTTTTTTTATTATTGTTGTACTGGGGGTACATTGTGACATTTACAAAAGTTCTTATGGTATATCATGGTTGAATTCATTGATCCTCTTAATTTCTTTGGTAGTTTTAACCTTAGAAGTTCTGGTTAATGCATTAGCATTTTTAGGGAAAGAACTAAAACTGTTCTTCCAAATTATCCTGTAAAAGGCTCTACTTTTTCCATAAAGAATACAATCTATCTCATTTTGCCAGAAGAAATAACTGGTAACAGAAAAGAGATAAAAAGGGTGTTGTTAATAGTGAACTCAAGACTGTTTCTTAGGCCTTAATTTTAACATGAATATTTCTAAAGCTAGTTTTAAGTTATTTTATTTGATAAAATCAGAAATACTTAAATATATTTTACAATTGAAATGTGATTGAGATAATGTAGAATATGTGTATTATAATTAATTTATAATGTAAATATTTTTAATATAGACATTTTATATCTTAAATAGTTGAATATATTAGAATCATATTTAATACTTTGTGCAATAGTAATTATTATTTTTATTCTTGTTCAGAGGGAAAAAAAAGAGCTGGTTTTTCAAGAATATTATTGAAGTAATGAGATGTACTATAAGAAAGTTTTTACTCTTCACTGACCTCCACATCCACATTCTCTTGTTTATTTTTATTTTGATGTGAAACACTTTCATTTGCTTTTCTCTTTTCAATATTGGCTTTCCCAGTGTGGGCCCCAGTAGTAAGGGCTCTGAGCCTGTATCAGAGAGTCTAGAGAAAGTAAGGAAGATTAAGACACAGTTGGATTATATGATGAAGAATCTGACTGGGAAGGAAATTCTATTATCACCACCCTGGAAGCTGAATGTTTTCCTCACAACAAAGGATGGGGGACAGGAAGGGGAAAAAGTCTCAAAATGGATTTCCTTTCATTTCCACTCTGGCTCACTGTGGTTGGGTGTTCAGTACATTCTATATTCTCAGACCCTGAAAGAAAGAACTTGAAGCTGATTTTAACACACTGGGAACTTCAACTCAAGCAGATCTGACAAGAAAAGACAGACGCCTGAACAGATGCAGCTTGTGTAGAGAGAGATTATTTTTTTTAACCAAAAGTTGCTGATTTTTCTTCTAAAAAAGGCTTTTCCCTGATGAGATAAGTTTTAAAGTGTGAAAATTTTGACATTTTTCTTTACACATAACAGGTTTACTGTATTTATTTTTTATTTTTTTGTGACTAACATAATCATCCTACAGTGGATCAAGTAGGCAATATTCAGAGTCTGTAAAAAAAAAAAAAAATCCCTGGGCTATTGCCATGTTGTTGAAACTTCTAGTACTTATGCGAGCTTACCAGGGGCATGGTTTTACTCTTGTGTGAATTGGTGCAAAAATTAAAATGTGGCCAATGGTGGGATTTTGTTGACAAACTGATGAGTTCTGTGTCCCCAGAGTTCTTCTCAAGTCTCACCGATTCTGTCAAAGAAATCACTACACCTGCTCCAAATTGCTACCTGAGAAGAAAATTAGGACCTTACAGGCATCTGAGAAAGTTGTGAAAGAGAGGTGAGAATTCTGAGCAAAGAAAGAGGAGTGGATAATGATAAATTGAGCTACATAAAATATACCAATGACCTTATGTTCTGTATCTAACATGGAAAGAGATCTGAGTAGAACATACATAGGTATAAAGAAAACAGAGGAGAATGTTTGAAATAAGTACTCTCCCTAGTGTTTCAAGATCAAAAGTTTCTGTAACTGTGCAACAAAACATAGCACTTAATTGATTGACTTGTCCTATAGTATTCCTGAGAAAGCAAAACAGGAGAGAGAAATAATTTTCTCTGCACCGAGTCTCCTCTTTTCTTGAAGACATCATTTCTTCCTTTCGTAGAGCAGTAGCCCTCAGTACAGTCCTGGGACCAGCTGTATCAGCATCACCTGGGGACCTGCTGGATATGCAAATACCACACTCCTGAATGAGACACCCTGGGCTTGCTCCTCAGCCATCTGTTTCTACAAGCTTGCCGTATGTTCCAAATGCACACAGAAGCTTGAAAGTCACTGTTCTAGTATAGAGCATAATCTGTCTATTATTCTGGATTTATTTATTCTCACCAGCACAAAATATGCCCTAGTACCTGGTACATGTTTTTGAAAAATCTCCTGTTGTTCTCATAGCTTCCAGTTATTTTTCCATCATTCTTTTCCATAACACTACTTTAAAAAAAATGTTGTCTTTAGAGAAAATAGTAGAATATGAAACTCCAGACTTCATTCCCCACAGAGGCACTAACTTAACAAACAACACTATGCTCAACAAACACCTTTAGGAACTCCAGGAAACAGTTTAAAAGTTGTAATATCCTAGGCATGCTCAAAGTTAAGAACACATTGAAATGGAAGGAAAATTATTTTGTTTCACTCATAATAACTCCTCCATCAAACTGGTGGAGGAGGGAAAGAGACATGTATAACAAGGTCCAACATTCTGGCTTTTGGAGGCTGCTTAAAAGACTGACTTCTGTCTCATTTTATTCAACACACTGACTAGAAACTGCCATACTTCAGATGCCCAGAGGTCTCTCAGGAAAAAACAAAAAGAGAGTCCAGGGTTTGTTGTAGATTAGAACAACTTCAGTACTGCATACAGAAGCTAGTACTGCTCAGTACAGTCAGGAGAGAATACCCAACTTGTGACTTCTTCTGTAGGAAGAAAAGGAAGAGTGGAACTTGTGACCAATGTTCCATCTTTGAAGAGTGCTTCTTTTTTTATTGTTTATTCATTTATTCATATGTGCATACATTGTTTGTGCCATCTCTCCCCCAACCCCCCACCCCCTCTTTCTCCCCCCAATCCCCCTTGCTTCCAGGCAGAACTTGTTCTGCCCTCTTCTCCAATTTTGTTGACGAGAAGACATAAGCAATAATAAAAAAGACATAGCATTTTTGCTAGGTTGAGATAAAGATATCTCTACAGAGAGATTCCTAGAGTTGCTTCAATGCATATGTGTATTACAACCCGAATTGATTCATCTCTACCAGACCTCTTCACTACTTCCTGGTCACTTTCCCACAGTGGCCTCTGTCAGTTTAAGATTACTTTATTCATTCCTCTACAGTGGGCGTATCAAACACTCACAAGTTTTGGGTTTCCTATCTTTCCCTATTCCTCCTGTATGCGTTCTCCTGGTAACGTGTGACCCATGTCTAAAAATATTAGTGCACTTGTTTTAGGTCTAAAGTCTACATGAAGGAGAACATATGATTTTTGGCCTTCTGAGCTTGGCTAACTTCACTTAAGATGGTGTTCTCCAGTTCCATCCATTTACTTGCGAATGACAAAATTTTATTCTTCTTCTTGGTTGTGAAAATTCCATTGTGTATAAATACCACATTTTCTTGATCTGTTAGTCAGTAGTGGGACATATTGGCTATTTCCACAACTTGGCTATTGAGAATAGTGCTGCAATAAACATGGGTGGCAGGTGCCTTTGGAATAACCTGAGTCACATTCCTTTGGGTATGTCCCTAGGAGTGGGATTACTGGATCATATGGAAGACCTATGTTTAGTTTTTTAAGAAGCCTCCATATTGTTTTCCAAAGTGGTTATACTATCTTACATTCCCACCAGCAGTGTATGAGGGTTCCTTTCTCCCTGCATCCTCGCTAACATTTGTTGTTGGTGGTGTTTTTGATGATAGCTATTCTAACAAGGGCCAGGTGGAACCTTAGTGTGGTTTTGATTTCCATTTCCTTTATGGCCAGGGATGGTGAGCATTTTTTCATGTGTTTTTTGGCCACTTGGACTTCTTCTTTTGAAAAAGTTCTATTTGGTTCAGTTGCCCACTTTTTTATTGGTTCATTGATTCAGGGGAAGTTTAGTTTTTTGAACTCCCTGTATATTCTGGTTATCAGTTCTTTGTCTGATGTATAGCCAGTGAATATTTTCTTCCACTCTGTAGGATGTCTCTTCAGTTTAGAGACCATTTCTTTTGTTGTGTGAAGGATCCTTCTTGATGGACTATTTTCTGCCTTTCCTGACTAGGTGTGCTGGTGAAATAGGAATGCTTGATACTTGAGGTCTGATAGGAAAAGAAAGAAGGCTCGGTAGTTTGTTGTAGTGCCAGAAAACCTGAACTGCTGCAGTAAGGCATGAGAGAACAAGATATTACATGCTTCTACAAAAGAAAGCAGCAAACTATTCTAAGTGGGAAATTACACTCACAATCCCAGAGAAAATACATGCCACCAAGAGGACTGAGAGACATCAAGAATCTGTATTTAGGAAGATGAGGGAAGTTCTTACTCTGTGTAAAGGCAGCCCTTAAAGACTGTGAAAAGAAGCTGTTTTCCCAAATGCACAAATATCACTAAACAAATAGATGAATAAATAAATAAATAAGCAAGGCATATGAAGAAAGAGGGAAACTAGTCCAATGAAAAGAACAAACCAAATATACAAAGATCTATGAATTTGAATTACATTACAAATAATTCAAAATTGTTGTCTAAAAGAAGCTCAATGTACTATTACAAGAGAATGAAGATAAAAACTAAATGATGCAACAGGAAAATGCATGTACAAAATAAGAATACTGAACCAAACATAAATTAACTGAATTGAAACATTCCCTAGAGTGATTAAATAGTAGACTAGGTCAAGAAGAAGATAAAATTAGTAAACTCTATAGGGAAGCCTCAAGCTTACTCATTTAGACATTATGAGAATTATGGAAAGAGGAAAGAGAAAGAGATACAGACATGATTTGTAGACATCATGGCCCAAAACATCCCACATTTGAGGAAAGAAATGGAAAAGCAATCATGGAATGGAAGATTCCAAAGAAAACAACTTAACATTATTTAAAGTCCATATTCCCTAAAGAGTCAATGTAATCTCTATCAAAATCTCAATGACATTTTTTTCTAAATAGAAAAAAAAATCCTGAAACTCATATATAATCTCAAAAAGACATGAAGCACCAAAACAATCTTTAAAGAAAAACAAAACTGGAGATCTCACACTTTGTAATTTGAAAACATCATACAAAACCACAATAATCAAAACTCTGTAATACTAGCACAAATACAAACATAGAGACCAATGAAACAGAATACAGAGCTCAGAAAGAAACCAGACATGGTAGTACATGCTTATAATCCCAGCTACTTTTGAGGCAAGGCAGAAGACTTGACAGTACGAGACTGGACCACACTAAGTTAGTAAATGCCTATCTCAGACAAAAATGCAAAACCAAAGGACTGGGGGTGTAACTCAAATGGCAAAATGCATGCCTAACTAGCAACAGGCCCTGGGTTTGATCCCCAGTACCAGAAACAGAGCATGGATTTGCATCCTGATTTTTCTAGCATTCCCAATGAATGCCTGCTGCCCTGATAGAGTTGTAAACAAAAGGATTCTAGTTTGAATGACCAATTATAAGATTTCCCCAGTCACACAAAACATTGGAGGTATCACTAAAATCCTATCAAGGATTAAATGTCTAAATAAGTCACTTAAACATAATTACCTTTTAAATAATATTTAGATATAAATCATTGTTTTTCAACCTGTAGGTCACTTCACCACCTATTAGTGGGACATGACTACTGTCTTTTAACTTTATGAATTAGGATAGACTAAAACAAAATAGAATGATTCAACTTGAATCACAGGTGGACAAATGGGTATTGTCTGGGAATATTTTCTTCTTGATTATTTAGCTGATATGTGTGTGCATGCATGTATAGAGCACAACACAAAGTAGTTAATGTTACACTATAAGTTGTGATGGTGCTGAGGGTCCACACCCAGATCTAGTGACCAGGTTCGTGTACCCTGTCCAGCCACTTTGAGTGTTGGCCTCTAACAGTTTGTAGGTGCCTCATTCTCAGGTAAACGATTCTCTAAAGAGTTCCCCTGGAAATGCCTGGTGGTTGTTCCCCTTTCCCAAGGGTCAGCAGATGACTGACCAATATAAATGTAGAAAAAGAATAGTCCCTGACCTCAAAGGTAACAACTATGTGGTATACTTCATGGTCTAGAACTTTCTAGTAGAATCAGGTCAAAGCTTTGTCTTTTCCAGGCTTCCTCCCCTGTCCCATCCAGCTTCATTCCCTCCCATACAAGCTCCTGCCAGGAAACTTCTCTCCACACATCATCTGTACAACAATCCCAGTCTCAGGTTGTTTCTAATAAACCCAACCTAGACAGTTGTCATTTAAAAACTAAAAAACACTTGAGAGGCTATATAATGTAATCAGTCAATATAAGTACCTGATTTAAAATTTATGCTACTTTCTGTTCATAGGGGGTTTTCTCTTTCTGTGTGTTCTCCAGGAAAGGTGCAAAGTCTTATCGAACCAGGGAATCACTGTATTGGTTTTTTGAACTGAGACTCAGGAAAACAGGTGTGCCAGCCATATGCCAGTGGGCTGAGGATGTTCTTCCCCAAAAGGCTCCAGACTTATGATGCATCCAGGGAAAAAGGATTGAAAGTACAGCCTATTTCTTTTTGTAAACCAAAGCAGATAAATATAGTTAAAGGCCAAGGCTGCTTTGGAAAATGTCACTTTGGAGTCAGCTATGTGTTCTTATTGAATAGTTCCCTCACTGCATCTCCAGACAGAGACAGGTGACAGCACAGATGCCCAAACTTTCAAAGTCCTCAGGGTCTCTGACAGCCAGCATCTAGCACTTATAGGTTCTTACCAGGGTGCCCAGCTCCATCACCTCATGCTGTTCGTTTGGAATACCAAGGCTTCTGAAATGATGCATCTCTCCTGTGGTTTATGGAGCAGTGTCCAGAATATAGAAAATAAGCTGCAGGCTCTGAACAAGAACAAATGGAAGATTTTTGTACTAATCCAAAACAGACCCTGGGAAACATAAACCTGGGAAACATAAACCAGGGAAACAAGCATACCATAGGGAAACAATCATGGTATTTCAGTAGAGTTATTTATGTATGGAGAACTCACCTTTGGAAGGCAGTCGGAACTGTTTTTTAACCAATATTATTGAACTAAAAAGGAGCATTTGAAGAAGCAAACAAATAAAAAAAAAATACCCACCAAAGAGTAATTAGTCCCAAATTCTGTACCAATCACGAGCTCCTCTTTCTCCTTCAGTATTGCTTACTAATTAGAAAGCAGCAAGATTAGGTAAATTAAAAATAAATGAAACATAATATATACATTTATGAAAAAGCAGTCAGACTTACATGGTTTGATATGGACTGCCTTCCAAGACATAATATTTGATGAAAAAAATCGTACAAAACACTTGTGGCAAGCTATAATCACTATGCATATGTGCATATATACCAATGTGTACATGTATGTAATGGTATACAGTACATATTATTTATTATATATTATATATAGACATATATGCATATAAATGTTTAGAAAGAGTAGGAAAGGGGTGTCAGAAGGACACTCTTTATACTGTTTCCCATTTCCTAGAAATTTCCTTTTCCTGTAGATATCTGTAAACTCTTAAAAAACATTTAAAAAAACAACAGCCCATAAATCAAAGCAGCTAATAATACACTAAGCAATACAGTTTCTGTTGTGAAGGGTGGGCGATTAAATATTGTTATTCACATTTGCTAAGGCATATTCTTATTACGTATCTTATCTTTTGGAATTCCTATACATGCTTTGAAAATATTTTGATGATTACAGCTTAACCAAGATACCATGTTGGCTCTTAACTGTAAGTGCTATGTCCCAGCACAGTGGTTTAAAGAGATGACTATATTGACTGATTTCAGTTTTGAACACTTAGGGAAAATGTATACAGTGGGCTAGGTCAGACTTTCCCACCCCCAAGGTAATTCCTAAGGCTTCCTTGTGGAGGGAAATTCTTCCTAGAACAATGGGTCAAAGTCACTCTTCATCCATAGGAAAACACTAACTACTTCTGAGTAAATAGAGTATTTATCTCCTTGGGAGAAAGGAATTCCCAGACAGATGAAGGTTTCAGAGACCAGACTGCTTGATTACTAACACTGACCTGTATTAAGGGGCGGCATTCTTAATCTTTTTGAAAATACTAGGAGGGAAAACTCAAATCACTAAAATGTTTATTTGGGAGTGAAGTATAGCATCTACCTAGTAATTCTCAAGGATGTATCTGCTAAGAACTAAAAATAAACTTCGGGGGAAGGTTGTAGGGGACACAGAGAACCCAGAAGCACAGCCATCTGAGCAGATTTCACACGATTAATAGGGAGTTTGTTGCTGGTGGACTTTAAAAATAGAACCTCATTTCTGAGGGTTGGGTGCCCTGCTCCAAAGCCTTAAAAGGAACCTGCTGAGAAGGATGATCAAAATAAAGATTGTGCAGCTTTAAGGAAATGTTGCCATAAAGAAATGGCACCGATTACTGATGCTCCAGCCACCTTCTAAAAGGTTTTCGCAAATTGCTTTCCTTCAATGAAATACCAACTATCTGTTCCCAAATGTTATGAAGCAAAATAAATCACATTCCATTGACACATCCAATATGTCGTATGGGAGACCCTGAATCTAGACAAAGCAACGCTGCCGTTACCTCAGAGCTATTACATTTCTTTCTCTTGCTTTTGTATTAAGGCTGCAAGATGAAAACTTGTTCCTTATAAACAAAAAAATTACCTCTGCCTCCTCCCTGCATGAAATGACAAATCAAATCAGCAACTGACAAGTTTTTAGAGTTCAAAAGTAGTGCAGAAATCATTTACTCTGACCCTGAACGTTTTTAAAGATGGTAAAACCCAGAAAGGGCAAACCACCAATCCAAAGTCACTTTATTGTAGAACAACGTGGGCAGAACTAAAATCCAGATGTCTCACTTTCAGTTTACTATCACATATCCTTTTTGTTAAATAAAGATATGACATCTCAAGGGTGATTTTTTTCAAGTAGTTGTTAGTGCTTGAAGACATTGTTTTCTGAGGTATGCAAAAAAGAAACAAACTTTAATTTGAGTGATAATGTTATGCTCACTGTGGAACTATTTTTATTGCCTGTTGCATTCCACAGCTGGGAATACTGAGGCACAGTGCAAGCAACCACTTTACATAGGTTTCAGAGGAGCTGTGGCAGGTGAACATACCTCTCAGCTAGTGCAAGTGGTGACTGCCCCCTTCTCCAGGGAATCTGCCTATTGTCTTAGAAATGCTTGAGGGATTACCAATAAATAATTGATATGCAAGATGTATTAACCAGGCTCCTTGCCTCCATTTTGTGGATGTATTCATGCTCCAGAGCTCCCTAGCTGATCAAACTGTGGCTAGACTACAGCTGGGATGAGACCCTAGTTTCCATCTTCTTCCTCTGTCCTTCTTGCTCTCCTACAAGTTTGTCCTGGGAGCCTGCCTTCAATGTATCAACTGCTTCTAGGTAACATACCCTGACAAGTGAGAGTATCAGAGAGGTAATAAATACCAGATATTAACTTTTAGTACCCTCTAACATTTTCATGTCATCACATTTTGATCTCCATGCAAATGTGTAATCTAGACAAAGTAGCTGTTTCTTTGGAAGCAGATGCTTGCATTCTCCCTGTCAGGTGTTATGGAATGTTTCCAGATTATTTTTGCTTGGTCATATGCTTTCTGGCTTTCCATCCAAGTTTACAGCACCCTTTTGGTCATCTTTACATTTTCCTAAAAACAAGCAAAAAGCCCTTTTTAGGTATAGAGTAATGACTTAACAAGCAAAGAAACAGACGCTAATCTATGATGGCACTTGTGTGGTTCTCTTTCCTTGTGTTTTCAAACTTTCCTTTAAGGAGTATGACACTGGGTGCAGAGACCTTTTTCAACCCAGAAGATTGAGAGCCCTTGGAAGATATATAGAGTGTTGATAGGCCTGTAGGCTCTTAGGAGAGATTCATTGCCTGTTAAGCAACAGAAATGACTCTGCCCAGTTTACTCTAACAAAAGGAATATTCATTGACAAAGTATGAAATAGCTTAAAAGAGGGGAATGATAGATGAAGAGAGAGTACAGAGCACAAAATGTTTCACGGTCTTGTTTGTGTGCTGGTGAGAAATGGTTCTTCTATCCATTACCAAGACTAAGGGTTCCAGAAGCCAAACTGAGATCATAGCTGCATTGCTGTTGTTACTGAGTCAACAATGAGAGTCAAGATCTAGTACAGGGTTGACTCATTTTGCTTGCTCATTAGATTCACCTGTGGTAGATTTATAAAAACCTGATATATAGGCCATGACACAGATTAATTATACTAAAATATCTAGAGGTAGGACCAAGGCATGTGATATTTTCAAAATTTGGCATTTTCAAAACTCCCTAAATAATTTCATTATATATAACCCATGATATAAAACTCTAATCTAGAGAAGAACCCTTCAGAAAGTACTTTAAATTATTTTGAAGGAAGTTAGAACAGAATATTTACCATCAAGGCATGATAATACCAAATTGGAAAGAAGACAACTTCCCAAAATAAAACTGGATTACACTTAAGAGAAGGAGTGCATAGTGAGTGGCTAAATGATCAAGAAAAATGGACAATGATGCATTGCACATGAAATCTAATCAAATATTGTTCTAACACTTAGAAAGCACACAGTAAGATACTCAATAGTAAGCACAAGGCCCTAAATTCAAACCTTAATACTCAAAGAAAGAAAGAAAGAAAGAAAGAAAGAAAAGATCCAAAATTAATAAGCATGAAAAACAAGGCATAACCATAGGTGTATCATGGAAAATTCCTATTTTTTATAAAGAAAAAGAACATATAAGTTCTTAGAGTCAGAAGGGGAGTGAATTCAAATGATATATTGTAAGAACTTTTGTAAATGTTACAATGTACTCCCATAACAACAGTTAAATAAATAAATAATGTGGAATTGAAAAAAATCCATTATAAGATAATACCTTTTCACCAACATTGAAAGAAAGGAAAGGTAAAAAAACTTATCAACTTACACCCAGCCAAGATTAAGATATTTGAGAGTTTTTATTAGTCTAAAAGCTATTTGAAGAAAAAATTTGGAGGGAATTGTATAAGAACCTTACTGAGAAAAGTACTGAGAAGACCTTATCCCAATAACAAACACAAAAATCAGAAACCTGAAAAGATGAAAAAGGTGTATGTAATGCATGACACATGTATTCACAAGTTAAAAGTAATTTCTTCTTTAAGAAATAGTAGATGTTGCTCTCTGATAATTTAGATTAAGATAATAGAAACTAACCTGAATGACAAGGAAGAATAAAATACCTGCTCCCAAATTAGCAAAGAGAATAAACAGGAAAAGTAAGACAAAACAAAGAAAAAACCAATAATATATATAATAGTAAAGCTAAAATAAAATAAAAATAATACATCATATAAATCAATCACTGTATAAAATGTAAGAGAAAAGGATCCTGTCATAAAAAAGTAAGAGATAATATGGTTTTTATAAAACAAAACTAAAACAGATGACATACATAGGGAACATTTAAAATAATTTAAAAATAACACAAATTTAAATGGGATAAGCAAAAAGATGCCAAGGAAATTGAAAGAAAAATAAAATACAAGTAGCAGAATTAACATCAACAAATTGAAATCTACAGGTGAAAGAACCAAGCAGGATCAAAAGGAACATCATATAATGCATCAATTACCATGGCTATGAGAACATCACCATAGTGCCTCCAAACGTGAACTTTAAAAAGAAACCTTTCAAAAATATAATTATGGCAGAAATGTCACTATACTTCTCTTGGAACTGAAAGTTGTACTTCAAGAAAACAAAGAAAATGGTAACACTGAAAAGTGCAATTAACAAGCAAGTTGGTATAATATCTTATCTTTTGGATGCATTTTTTCAAATATTATTGGAACATTTTTAAATGATGGTAATTTATATGGACCCTGAGATGTCAAAAAAAAAACAACCTAGATAAATGGGTAAGTGGATAGCTTTTATAAGCTAATAAAATTAGAAATAAAAAGT
This sequence comes from Castor canadensis, assembly GCF_047511655.1. Taxonomy (NCBI): domain Eukaryota; kingdom Metazoa; phylum Chordata; class Mammalia; order Rodentia; family Castoridae; genus Castor; species Castor canadensis. The sequence goes on along the minus strand of NC_133390.1, from coordinate 145,279,911 downwards.
AACAAAAAGATCTTAATGACTTCACAATGAAGAAACATGTTTCTACATAATCTTTGATCAAGAAGGAAATTAAAAAGGAAATTAAAATCTGCCCAAAAGATAATGAAAAATACTAGCCCAAAATAAAAGTTACCAAACACATTAAAAGGTATATTCAGAGGAAAATTTATAGCCTTAATAGCTTTAATTTTTAAAAGGTAAAGCAAGTTGAGTCATTTTTCATCTAAAAATCAAAAGATAAAGATCAAAATTAAATAATAGTTAAAAAGAGGAAACTTCAAAATATTTAAAATGGTGAAAAAAATAGAAGAAAGGAGAAATGAATCCAGTGGCTGTCTTTGAAAATATCCATAAAAATGAGATATTGTATGATTCTGATAAAAGAAAAGAGAAATAATAAAAGTAGATGGAATAAAAAAAGAGATTACAATTATGATGAGAAAATGCTATGCCCAACACTGAAACAATAGATAAAAATGAGCCTTTTTAAACAAAATATTGTTAACTCATCAACTTTTCCCAATTTCTACCTTCATTTCACGTTATTCTCCTTTTTATGTACTTTGATGAATTAACTTCTCTTCCATGCCCAGGTATGCTATCCTTTAATTGGCACATTTTCCATCAATTTTTAGTAGTCTAGTGTGTCTTATAGGCTACAAATTCAATAAAGGTTGGTTTTGTATTTTCCATTTTATACTTCACTCCCAAGTTCTTAGGGACATCTCTCATAGAGACCAGGTAGCCCACACATGGCAGCTCTTTTAATGTGTCAAAGCATTTTTACATTCAATATAGCATAATCTTTCAGGGCTCTGTTTCTATTTAAATTTTTAGATTATTAAGAATATTTTTCTGCTCTCGACAATAATAGCTTTATATAAAAAGTAAAATGAATTGTTTTGGCAAATGGCAAACTATGTGAGAAGAAGTTTTCCATCAATTTTTAATATCAAAGGCATGTGACACATCCACAAATATAGTTACTGTGTTAGGTATCTTTTCCATAGCTGTGACCAAAATACCTGAGAAAATAACATTTGGCTTATAATTTCAGTCCATCATAGCAGAACGATGTGATGGAGCAGAGATGCTCAATTCATGGTAGCCAGAGACTACATGAGAGAGAGAGAGAGACAGAGAGAGAGAGAGAGAGAAAGAGAGAGAGAGAGAGAGGATGTCTATACTGCATGCTTTCTCCTTTTATTCTATCTGGGCTGCTAGTCTACAGGAAGGTGCCACCCACATTCAGGATGGGTTTTGTCTTCTTAGTCAATCCTCTCTGGAAATTCCCTCACAGACAAACCCAGAGGTGTGCTTTACTAATCTCCTAGGAGCTTCTCAATCCAATCAAGTTGATATCAAGATTAAGCACCACAGTTTATTACCTCTCCAGAAAGATAGATAAGCCTTTGCTCTCATCCTCAAAAGATTCATGATTAAATAAAAGTATTTAAAATTTAGTAAAATGTTAGAAATTGCATAATAGTTTATATGAATGGTAGGGGTAAGAGTCTAGCTCTGAGATACCAATTTTTCCCAAACTCTCTTAGACTATACACTTTTCAGATCAGTCTGACCAAGTTAAAAAGTTTCATTTTCCAGATAGAAAAAAATCTAATATAACCAACATCACTCCCTATGTCAGTGTTTTCCTGTGTAAAAAACCACTCCAAAATTAGTAGTTTGTAAAAACACTGAATTATTTGGCTCACAGTTTGGTAGATCAGCCATTCAAGATGGGTTTGGCTGGTTCAGGAGGTTCTCCTGTTCTTACTGGCATTTGTTTATGGTCAGCTGCAAGTCAGCTCTCACATATCTAGGGGTTTGACTGGGGCAATTGGACTGCTCAGCTCTGGTCCATATGGTCTCAAATCTTCCATCAGGCTAATTCATTTGTGCCTATGTGGTGCTGGCAAGGGTTCCATGAAAAAGTTAAAGTATGTGAAACCACTTAACATACATGCTTAGAGCTGATAGAATATCATCCCAACGAAATTCTATTGACTGAAGGAAGTCACAAGGCCTACTCAGACAGGAAACACTGTGAAGTTGTGCATACAAAGAGAGGAGGATCATGGCTACTTTGCATACTTTGCAACCCCAACAGCTTACATCTTTTTACCAACTAGATGCATGACCAGCCCCAAAGGAAGCATTCTCTTGTGTCTACTGCTGCTTGCTCCCCCTTGGGACAGCTACTTTCAAGTGATCTCACTTCTCCTACTAGGAGTCAGGCATCAATCTCAGTTCCCTCCACTATATTAAATATATTATCATTTAAACTCCATCGGCACCCACCATGTTCTCCATGTGGAGGTCCACAACTTCCTCACTTAACTTTCCCCCATGTGGTAGGGAGAAGGCATGCTTTCCAACAATTACCTTCACATAAATCCTCCCAGTTAGACTTTCTCAGCTTCTCTCAATTTCTTTGTCTTAAATCGTGGGGGATGTGTTAAGAACTGAAATATTGGTTTCATGTTTTTCTTAGTTTGGTTCCCCCTAGTAGCCAGAGAGGATGTAGTCCAAGATAAGAGAAGTGAAACACAGATGGGGAGAAGGGAAGTGAAATGGAGGTGAACAAAGTCAGTACAAGGTATATTTTTCAATCTGATTACCACTGTGAGCATATATTCTGGGAGTTAGTGTTTAACACAGACCTCTGAGTTGTCCTACTTGGGGATGAGGGAACTAAGGTTTCTATAATATAACTATACCTTTTATACAAGTGATGTGTCATTGATTATCAACTACTCTAGGTGAGAGGTGGTTCATTTCTTGGCACTTCCAGCTTGCTATGAAGAAATGCAGGTGGAGCAGTCACCAGCAGGTGCTGGCAGAGGAGAAATGAGACTCATTCACACTGGTGTGGTAAGGGTAAGGAGTGTGGTAATAGCTCCCTGGCTGTCACAGTAGATTATGCGGCAACTTTATCATCTAAACCAACAGGAAACACTGAATTTAAAATTCTGTGACAGATGCAATGCTCTCAAAATATCCTCTCAGTTTCATCCTCTCCCAAAAGTGGGCTTTATTCTTCTATCCAGACTTTATTATTTTTATAAATTGTACATATTTCCTTTCCTATTGTTCAGAAAGCCCTTAATATTGTGATTCTTCATTCTTTTCTCTTTCACTTTACCTATGTTTTATAGTACCATAAATTCTCTCTCAGATATATGTCTTTGCATCTACTGCAGGGTCTGGCCCCTACTAGAGGCCCAACAAGTATTTCTGGAATAAATGAATTAATAGGTGAGATTCATTATTCTTTGCAATCAGGCATCTAGGATATTTTCCATGACAATATTAGATACAAAATATTGATGTATTTTCTCTTTCCAGCTCTTTGTGAGGTGCAGACTTTCATTACCTGAAAGTTTTTATTAGTTTTAAGCTATGTTTTATCATGGGAGAAATGCAACTTGACACTTTCCATTTGTCATCATCATTCTACTTCCTGAAACTTCAAATATTTTTTCTGAAGGTCTATGCCTATCACTTTCCATTTGCTAAGTCTAGATTACCATGAATTTTATGCATTAGGTTCAAGGAATAAAGAATTACATTTCTCTCTCCTTCTCACATCATTCTTTCCATCTTTCTCATCCTCTTGTCTTCCTTCTCTCCCTCAACACACATAAGAACACAGAAATTGAATTATGCTCTTTTAAAATTTTTGTTATTGTCTGCCCAGAACTTCATTCCTCTCTCATCATTGCCTGTACACATCTCTGTTATTTTTAGTAAACATTTTATTGGGGTGAAGCACACAAACAAAAAGTATATACATGATCAAAGTACATTATATACTGATAATGATTATATATGATAATGTCATAATGAAACCAACTGTTTTGTACAATGAATGCACACTAATAAAATTTTTAAGTGCGTAAGTCATAGGAACACAAGTTGGTGAATTTTCACATGTGAACACCTGGGTGCTGTCAGCATGTCTTCTTCAGTCCTGGGGGATCTAGTGGTACACTGCCTAATTCATTCTATTGAGAGCTCCTCACTCTTCCAGCAGGACCTAGACAACCTACTAAGTTCCTTTCTCCCCCACAGTCCACATCTGCAATGTGGAACCTCCAGAGTAACCCATAGGAGGCCAGTTTCTTGCCTCTACTCTGCTTATCCTTCTTGTCATGGTATTTTTGTTTCCACCTTTTGAATGTGATTAACTCACTTTTTACCCATCATCTGCTATGTCTCTTATTATGTGAATTCCCTTTTTCTCTGTCTTTTCTTTGAGTGTGTATAGAGAAATTCATTTGAAAAGATCTTCTGTGTCATGAAGATCATGTGTATTTCCATGAGTAGCTTTGACTTGCACTTTGTATGGGACATTCATTGTACCATTTCTGAAAGTAAGTGGCCCAACACCTCTGTCTGCTTCATACTGTATTCTCTTGCCTAGGATAGGGCCTGGTGTAGAACCTGTTCTCAAATATTTGCTCAATCAATATGGAATGAATCTTTGACTCACTTGCATATTGTGGATTTCTGGTTTCTTCCCAATATTTGAATGTGGACAACTCTGTTCTAACATTGAATTCATGAAGTTCATTCAGGTAGGTTTGCATTATGCATGTGCAGTGTCTGGCTCAAGGAATGCATAGCAAATTGGTCCAAATTGTGAAAATAACAATGTTGTTTTGGAACAGTTTCTTACTAATTTTCTGCAATATTCAGCTAAGGAACCATCTATCAGCTTTAACCACCTCTTTCCTCCTTCCACACACTGTGGAGTGGACTCTGATGAATAGCTTCCTTGCTGTTGGCCTGTTCCCCTCATGAATCCATGGTTCCGTGGCTCTAGGCAAGTTCTTTAGTGCAAGGATGCAACCATGAAAAGGTACAGCAATAAAGACTGCATGTTCAAACTATCTTTCATTTGGTTCCCTGCCCCACTTTTGTGACAATGCTAAATAGCACATTTCAGAATGTACCTACTTCTCCCTTTCTGATTCCCACCATGTCCTATTTCTCTACTATTTCCCTAGGGTCCTTCACTTTATTTTCAGAAGACACAGCAGCCTGTTTTAAATTTGAGTGGTTCTGTATTTATTTTGCCATCTTCCCTTGAATTAGCCCAGAGTTACCCATGTTTAGCTAATATTTATTGTTTACAGCCATGGCTCCAGCAATGTCCAGTGTACCTAATTGTGGGTCTCTTAATATTTTGTCCTATCCTCCTCCCCCAGCAGATTCTAAGGGGGGGTGTGGAATAGAAGTCATTGTTCTACTTTCCTGAAAGTCTTATTCCATATATATATTTTTGTTTGTTTGGTTGGTTTTTTATTAGTAAGATGCTCTGACCCAAGTGCTCTCACATCACAACTGAATGATCGTTACCTTGCTGGAAACAGGAAGAACCTATTTCTAGATAAATTAATTTCATAGGCTAACAGTTCTCAAGGGAAGCTTTGGAGTTAGCATTATGTTGCCCTTAGACACACTTTTGACAACTCCTAAAGCTTGTTACTATGTGGATGAGCAGTGACCTTTGAAATTGTGAGATAAATTCTTGACTTTTATTACTACTGTTCTATGTCCATATTTATATCTTCTTGGAGTGTGATTCCTCATTCCCTACCAGCAAATCAGAGATTGGAGGTAGGAGAAACTCAAGTCGGCATTCAGTCATAGATCCATTCTAAAGTCTAGAATGGATGACAGAAATCACACTGCTGAATCTTGGATATGTTATTTCTTGTGCCTCCTCCAAGAGCCAACATGACCATGCACATTTTGTTACCAGAGGAAAATTTCTCAGGTCCACTATGGTGAGAATGTATACAAGTCCTGTACCATAGAGATAGTGAATGGTCATGGCATGATGTGGACACACTTCCTCTGTACCCTCTCTAACTGGATGCTCACTCCTACCTCCTGGCCAGGAGGATATACTTAATTAAAGATTTGAACTCCATTGGTTATTTCTCAAACTGGGTTCCACAGAGCTGAGGGCCCATTAAAAAGTTTGTTTCATGGAGCTGAACATGGTGGCTAACACTTGTAATCCCAGCTACGCAGGAGGCATAGGTAGGAAGATCACAGTCTGAGACCAACTCTGGGCAAAAGCATGAGAACATATGTGAAAAATAACTAAAACACAAAAGGACTGGGGCCATGGCTCAAGTTTTGGAGCACCTGCTTGGCATGCGTGAGTCCCTAAGTTCAAACGCCAGGACCATAAAATAAAATAAAATTTTAAAAAGATACTTCATGGGAAGTTAGGAGCACTTAATGATAGCTGAGTATGTGAGCTTCCAGACTCTTTACTATCAGGTCAGCCAATGTATCTCTGTTTTTTCTGTCCTACATATGGAATTTATCACACAATTCTGCTGAAAAAAAAAATCCACTGATAATACATTTAAAAAATTTGCAAGCCCAGTGATGCGGCTCTATTAGTCTTCCACATGATAAAACTTTTAAACTGGGGATCTATTTTTTATCAGAGCCTTGTGCATGCTAGGCAAGTGTCGTACCACTTGAACCAACCCTTTTTCTTTTGGTTTTGTGTGTGTGTGTGTGTGTGTGTGTGTGTGTGTGTGTATGTAAACTTGAGCTTGAACTCAGGCCCTGCACATTGAGCCACTCCACCAGCCCTTTTTTGTGAAGGGTTTTTTCAAGATAGGGTCTCTGAACTATTTGTCCAGACTGACTTGAACTCACGATCTTCCTGCTTCTGCCTTCCAAATTGCTAGAATTGTAGGTGTGTGCCACCACATCTGGCAGGTTAGCTCCCTTCTGAGTACACACATCAATAACACTTACAGACTACAGATGAAGTATGACTATGTTTCCTGATAGAAAAAAGTACCCAAATCTTTTTTAAGCAATAATTAAATGGCCTAAAATAGTTCTGTGGTATTTAGAAAGAAAAAGTAAGCCTAAATGATGTGTTTATTATTAGCTGGAATGTAATAAATCTTTTTAAAATTGGGAATGGAGAGGTATGTGTGCTTGTGTGTATTTATCAGGGCTATTAAACTTAATTCAGTGCTCACTGAATTATAAAATAAATGAATACTCACTTTGCACTCTTTTTGTCAACCAAATGCTGGGAGACTAAAAATCACCCACGATCTATTTGAACAGGTGCACATGGGGGTTTCTGCCAGGGAATAGATAAGTCAACAACAAAAATTCTGTTTCTTTCTCCCAAGTATAGCTAAAGGTACTGTTTAGTGGGTCTTGTGTTCAGCTGAAGAGCTAACGTGGGTTTCTTGGAGCTGGCCTGGTGAGATGTAAGGCTGAGTCACACAGACACACACCCACATACATACAAGAGTCTAGGGATAAGTCAGGAGCCACCTCACAAAGCTGCAGTTCTGCTCCATATTTTTAGTCATAAAAGTGGAGTAGAAGAAAGAAAAGGAGCATGGTTTCCTATATTCCACTTCAAATAGAACAGCACATTCCTAACCACAAGGGAAGGGTATCTATAAATAATGTCTCTGTGAGTGGTTTGTGGCTTCCTTATGGGTACTTACATGAAAATAGAATATATATTTTTGTGGGTTTTTTTATTTTTATGTACATACAAAAATACTTTTAAATGCAGGTATATATTTACTTTCAGGAAGAAGTGGAATATATCTTTGTTTTGATTTTCTTTTCTTGTCTTTTCTCTTTTTTTTTGATATTATTGGGATTTGAGATCAGGGCCTTGTGCTTGCTAGGCAGACACTGCACTGCTTGAGTCCCATTCCCAGCCTTTTTTTTTTTTTTTTCCTGTTAGTTATTTTTCAGGTAAGGACTTCCATTCTTGTCAGGGCCAGCCTAGAACCATGATCCTCCTGATCTCTGCCTCCTGAGCAGCTGGAATTACATGTGTACACCTACATGCCTGGCCTTTACCTCTGCTTTTTATTTTTTGCTCAGTGATGTCAAGTTGTAAAAGATAACCTGAAGCTTCAGATTTTAATTGAACTCAGAAAAATGGTCATATGTCTCAGTTATTCTGGGGTAAACACTATGTCTAGAGTTTAGCCTTGAAGAGCTCCCTCTGTTCCTTTAGGAAGTCCCAAGTACAACCAGAATTAATGTCCTTAGTAAAGGTACTGAAAGTAGTTTCTGTGTTGCCTGATTTGAAACCCACCTTTCCTCAAATATTTAAAGTGCCATTGCTTTCTGTCTCTGGCCTACTTTCTTTAAATAGGCATGCTTCTCCCTTAAAATCTTCTAAAGAAGAAAAGATAATACATCATAGCAAAAATTAGCTTAATGAGCCCACTTTCTCCCTCTCTGAGGCTAAATGAAGAGTGGAATCAAAGGGATGATGTATCAACAGAGAAAGGAAAGGGGACACCCGCCACTGACAACTCTAACCCTACTTCAGTTTTGCACAAGTCTACACAAAGCTATATAAGACAACTTGCTGTCTAACAATAGTCATCCCCTTTTAAAGTTCATCAATAAACACTGAAACTGGGGTTGGGGACTTAGCTCAGTGGAACAGCGCTTGCCTGGCGAGTGCAAGGCCCTGAGTTTAGTCCCCAGCACTGAAAAAGAGAAAATAAAATAAAAAACAGGAAACTTAGTATGCAAACCATTCAGCCAAAGGACTGAGCAGATGAACAACAAACTCTAGCTTATCACCAATAAACTTTGCTGAGTTCACATCCTAAATGTCTTGCTACTTTTTCCTATTTCTACCCATCTCCACTTTCTCAACTTTTATCTAATTTCATTATGACTCTGCAGAAATCTTTCCACATTTACTTTTTCCCTCAGTCTGAATTCTTTTTCAAAATGATAACTTATCTAAGTCTTTTTCTTTTTAGAAATAAATGCAAAAAGGAGAACAAAAGACAGCATTACCAGCATTTAATTTTGAACAAGGTCTTTCTTTTAAAAAAATTTTATTTTATCATTTTTACATATACTTACATTTGTATACATTATTTGGGGTAACCCCGCCCCCCCTTTCTGGGCAGAACCTGTTCTGACCTCTTGTTGTCTGATTTTGTTAAAAAAAAAAACAAAAGTTAATAAGAAAGAGATGGCATTTTTGCTAGTTTGAGATAAGGAGATTCTTTGTGTTGTTTCCATATCTTTGATTTCATATTCAAGTATACAGTTTTAAGGAGCCAATATAAACCTATAGAAAAATCACTTGATTCTTTCCAGTTTCATTCTGAAGTGTTTTCTAGATTTTCTTATTTACTTCACTAACTTGGTTTGTAAATCTCTGAGACCAGTATGACAGCATTTGAATTCTTTTAGTTTCATTTTGACAATTTGTGTAAGCACATTTGTTATTCAGTTGTTCCAAAATATTTCTGGAATATCTTTACATTCTTATAAATAAATTTTAGGGGTTTTGCCAACATCTTCTAATCTGATTTAATATTATTTTGCAGTTGTATTACTTTTTAGAATTGTTTTGGGATAAGCTGAAAACTTTATATTAAACCTTTCCATGTAGAACCTAGCATATAACTCCATTTTTTCAATCTTTACATTTCATATTTTTTAAGATAGAACATGTTTCTTGTTTATGTCTATGTAGTTTCCATTTCATCAATATTTTAAATGGATTTTTTCCTATTTAATTTCCTAACTATTTATTCTGTACAAGAAAGCAATAGATTTTGGCCAATTGATTTGTGTTTAGGACAGTTTTTAGTTTATTCATCAGTGTTCTCAGATTTCTGAGATGAACAGTCATCCACAAATAATAAGGATCAGATTTCTCTTTCACCAGTAATTCACCAATAAGTGATTTTTTTTTACCTTAACTGTACTGATTGAAAGGTCTTTTTACAGAGGTAAATTTTGGCAGCAATAAGAAGAAACCATATTATTTACCATTTCCTTAATTCTACAGGAAGCCCTCTATACTCTACTGTTAAGAGGAATGAATGCCAATGCAGTTGGTTTGATATGAATGTTTAAAACTCGTGTTAAAGGAGTAATCTGCTAATCCTAGCCTACAGTATTAATTTTTGAATTGAGACATAATGCTGAAATTTATCAAAGAAATGTTATAAATATCAAAATACACATATAGCTTCATCTTTTTGTACTATTAAGTATGCTATATTAATCACTTTCTTAATGAAATTTTTTCACATTGCTAGAATAAGCACTACTTAGCCACTTTGTATTATCATTAGGATATTTTCCTAATTTGTTTAATAAGGTTTTAAAATCAGAGTATGTTTAGGGTATGAGCGACCATTGCCTCTACTTTTTCTTTGAAAATTTCAACATGCACACATTATTATTGTGTCTGATTTGTTCTATGCATTGATATAGTTGGTATTTGTACTTATCTTGAGAGCATTTTGGTCATAAATTGCCTAATCTTATTTCTCATTGAGATTCTCAAACTTATTAACAGAAGTTTACTTATATTATAATTTATTTACAAAACTTTATTATTCTGTTATCATTTTAAGGTATTCCTATTACCTTTTCTAGTAACATTTCTCATTAAAAATCTTGTTTAAACTTTCCATACACAGAACACCAAATTTTTCCAGGGTATTCTATTAAATATAACCTTCTACTCTACCTTTTCTTAACCCCTTTAAAAATTTCTGATTTTTAGCTGAGTGCCAGTGTCTCACGCTTGTAATTCTAGCAACTCAGGAGGCAGAGGTTCGCAATTTGAAACCAGCCCTGGGCAAATAGTTAGCAAGATAGCATCTTGCTAACTATTTATCATTAAAGAGGGCTGGTAGAATGGCTCAAATGGTGGAGTTCCAACCTAGTAAGTGTGAAGCCCTGAGTTCAAACCTCAGTGCTGCTAAAAAAAAAAAAAAAGTTCTGATTCTATCCTTACCATTTTTTTGCTTATATATTCTTTAGGTTTTTTTTAAAAATTCATTAACTTGAATGCTTTCTTCATTTAGTTTCATTTTTAATGTCCATAATTAATGGAAAAAACTTTGAATTTGTCTTGAGTAACTTTGTACAACATTAACTTCAGTAGGTAGACTTTTTGTCATATAATTTTCTAAAGAGTTATTTGTTAATTTTTTTCTCCATTTGAAGTAGTTTATTGGTTTTGCTGTTTTTATCCCTAACTTTTAAAGAATTCCAAGTATTATTTAAATTTTAAAATTTCTTAGTGCATTTCAGAAATGCACTGAGATCTTTTTCAAACTATCCTCAGAGCCAATTTAATATATATTGTAAAGAATATACATATATTCTTAAAACAGGACAAGATAGTGGAGGAGTAGAAACTTTCTCCATCAGACCCCATGAATAAGAGTCTGGATAACAAAAAAGAAAAGTCAACATACAGAAGAGGAAGAAGACTGAGAACCACAAAAGAGGAACAAGGCAACTGAAAAATATGATGAAATAGAAAGATGGCAGAGTAAATTAAGAGAAAGTTTGCCATTCCAGCCCTAGCATCCATTTGGGGGAGGAGAAGATGAGGCCTCCAATCCAAGCACTCTCTCATGCTATTGTTTCTATACCTACTTCCCCTTCTATCTTCCCAGATCCCTCCTTTTACCATTCCCATACCCTATATTACCCAATTTCCAATCCTAATATTTTTCAATCAGCATTAAGCTCAGAGGTTATCCCCCTAGGAGCCGTAGTTTGCTCCCTTACAATCTTAGTGGGGAGACAAATAAGGGATCCTATTGGTTTTACTCATTCAAATATTTAATTTATTGATGAATTGTTGACCTTGTTACTATACTAGGTTCTGTGCTTGTGAGGAAGTGAAAGGGAAATTTAGCCTAATAAATATACAAATCACATGTACAAATTTAAATATGAAAAGCCAAGGCAGTGAATCCCTTCCAAAACCCATAATAACTCAACAAATAAATCCAAAAATACTGAATCATCTGAAGTCTCTGATAGAGAATTTAGAACCTATTGTTAAATATGATCAATGACCTCAAAGAGAATTCAAATAAGCAGACAAATGAATTAGTAAATTAATTCAAGACCTAGATAAAAAGTCAGCATCATGCAAGAGCAATTCGGCAAAGAAATAGAAACTATGAAAAAAGTGAAAATGTTAGAAATGAAAACCTCAACAAATCAAATAGAAACCAAAGTGGATGGTATTATTGGCAGAAGCAGAAGAAAGAATATCAGAGATGGAGTTTTAGATCAAGGAGATATTACACATAAAAAAATCTTAAAGAAAAAAGTGAATACCTATGATTGCAGCATAAAACAATCTGGAACATGATCAAAAGGCAAACCTAAGAATTTAAGAGTTGAAGGAGGATCTGAAATGCAAACTAAAGGCAGAGGAAACCTATTCAATAAAACCATAGCAGAAAATTTTCCAACTCTATGTAATGATATAGACACCCATGTACAGGAGGCATTTTGAACTCCAAATAGACGTGACCAAAAAAGAACAACTCCACATCACATAATAATTAAAATCCCCAAATTAGAGAACAAAGAAAGGGTACTGAAAGCTTCAAGAGAAAAACACCAGCTTACACAAAAAGGTAAACACATAAGAATCACCTCAGACCTCTCAACACAAACCCTAAAAGCTAGGAAAGCATACAGCAATGCAATTCAAGCTCTGAAAAAGAAAAATTAACAATTAAGAATACGATTTCCAGCAAAGTTATCTTTCATTCTCAATGGAGAAATAAGGATTTTCCAGGATAAGGATAAGTTAAAGCAGTTCACTTCCACCAAGCCTACATTACAATATATATTTAAGAGAATATTTCACAGAAAAGAGAAAGAAAATCACAAACATGAGTGGTCAGGAAAGAATAAAACTCAAAAGGGGAATTGATGAACTCATGAGCCAGAAAAATATCAAGTATGATCAACTCAATAAACCAGTAAAACCTGAAGATGAACAATGCCAAAAGTAAAGAACAATGAACATGAGAGTCAACCTGGAAAAAAAACAGAAGCACAGGAATCAGTAAATACCTCTCAATCATAACCCTAAGTGTAAAGTTGGTTCTTTGAAAAAAATAAAGAAGATCAACAAATCTTTGGCCAAATTAATGAGAAAAGCAAGGAGAAGACACAAATGAATAAAATCAGAGCTGAAAAGGGAGATGTTACAACAGACACCAATGAAATTTGGAAGATTACATGGAAATAATTTTGAAAAGCTATACTACAGCAAACTGGAAAATAAAAAAGAAATAGATAATTTCTTGACACATATGACCCACCAAAATTGAACCAAGAGGTCATAAACCACTCAAATAGATCTATAACAAGGAATGAGATTGTGACAACTATAAAGAACCTCCCAACAAAGAAAAGTTTAGTTCTGGATGGATTCACTGCTGAATTCTAAATTCTTTAAAAAAAGCTAACATAAATGCTCCTCAAACTATTCCAAAAAACACAAAGAAAAAGAATACTACTAAAGTCATTCTATGAAGCCAGTATCACTCTAATACCAAAACCACATAAAGACACATCAGAAAAGAAAGTTATAAAGCAATATAATATCTTGGATGAACAAAGATGTGAAAATCTCTAATAAAATAATTGCAAAATGAATCCAACAACAAGTTAAAATATTATACACCATGACCAAATAGGTTTATTTCAGGGATGCAAGGATGGTACAATATATGCAAACCAATATGCGTAATATAACACATATACAGAATCAAAGACAAAAAACAAACAACTCAATAGATGCAGGAAAAGCCTTCAACAAAATTCAACATCCTTTCATGATAAAAGTTTTGAAGAAACTAGGAACAGAAGGAACATACATCAACATAGTAAAGGCTATGTATGACAAATCCTTAGCCAACATCATACTAAATGAGGAAAATCCTAACCTATTTCCTCAAAATCAAGAATGAGACAAGGGTGTACACTCTCCCCAATCTTATTCAGTATAGTACTAGAATTCTTAGCCAAAGCAATAAAAGAGGAGAAAGAAATAAAAGGGGCTCAAATAGGGAAGGAAGAAGTCAAATTATTACTATTTGCAGGTGATATGATCTTATACCTAAAAGATCCTAAAAACTCTACCAAAAAACTCTTAGATCTTATAAAAACCTTCAGCAAAGTAGCAGTATACAAAATTGATATACAAAAATCAATAGCATTTAGATACACCAATACTGAACAATCTAAGAAAGGTATCAGGAAAATAATATTCACAATAGCATCAAAAATTAAAAAACCTAGGAATATATTTAGCAAAGGAAGTGACAATGAAGAATATATTTGGCAAATGAAGTGACACTGAAGAAAGAAATAAAAGAAGACATTAGAAGATGAAAGGAAATTCCATGCTCATGGATCAGTAGTGTAAAAATGGCTATACTACCAAAAGCAATTTATAGTTCAATGAAACCCCCATCAAAATTCCAATGACATTCTTCACAGAGATAGAAAATTCAATCCTAAATTTCATATAGAAGCACAAAAGACCTTGAATAGCCAAAGTAATGCTGAACAAACAAAGCAACACTGGAGGTATCACAATATTTGACTTCAAACTATACTACAGAGCCATCGTAATAAAAACAGCATGGTACTGGGACAAAAGCAGACATGAAGCGCAATGGAACATAACAGAAGATTCAGACACAAACCCACACAGCTACAGCCATTTTATTTTTGACAAAAGAACCCAAAACATGCATTGGAGAAAACATAGCCTCTTCAACAAATGGTACTGGGAAAACTGGATATCCACCTGTAGAGGACTGAATCTAGATCCCAGCCTTCAACCTTGTACTAGTATCAATTCAAAGTGGATCAAAGATCTTAATGTAAGATCTGAAACTATGAAATTAGTACAGGAAAGAACAGGGAAAATACTGGAACACATAGGCATAGATAATAGCTTCCTGAATCAAAGGTGGGAGAGGAAAAGAGAATGACAAGGAGTGAATAATATTGAAATACATTGCCTCTGTATATGAAGATATCATGAGGAAATGCACTGAAAGCTGATGAATAATAGGGGAGCTGGTTTATAGAGAAAGCAAATAATAGAGGAGGTTAATCTGATTAAAGTATGATATATACAAATGTTCAAGGTAAAACCCCTTTGCAAAATCAATATACACTTAAAAAATAGACAGGAAGGTAAAGCAGGTCTTGTCTGGATGTGGGTACCAATGGGAGGGGGAGGATAAATGGATAAGGTGGAGGAGGGCAAATATGGTGGATGTACTTTGTGTACAGTTATGAAAATAGAACAGTGAAACCAGCTTAAATTGTTCTAAGAATGGGGGATGGGATGAGGGAGAATGATAATCAAGATATATTACAAGCACATACGTAAATGTCACAATGAAACCCCTTCTTGGACTAATATATGCTAATAAAAATTGTAAAATAAAGAGTACTTATTTTCAACTTTAAAGAAAGAAGGTCAATTAACTATTAATTCAACTATATTAAAAAGTTCTTTCAAATTTTCTGTATTCTGATTTACTTTTTTGTCTACCTGATCTGAGAAAAACTGGTATATTAAAATCAGTCAGTAAAATTTTTTAGATTATTTCTTATGCTTTTAATAGTTTTGCTTTATATATTTCTAATCTATAATATTAGAGTATTATATTATCTTCAAAGCTATACATTTTATCAATTTTAGCAATGATTATATCAGATTCCCCCAATCTTACTGAATACTTTTACCTCTAAATTTTTTACCTTTGATATTAATATTGCCCCTTGGCTTGTTTTCATTTTATTTGTGTTTGCTAATATATTTTTTCCATATTTTTACTTTTGATTATTCTTCACAACACTTTTCTTTCCAAATTGGGTCTCCTGTAGACAAGATACAGTTATTATCCTCAGCCCTCAAAGAGGAGAGAGTCTGTTCCTTCTGGAGTAAATAAAAACAATCGATACAAGAAAGACCCTCAGAGACTCAAGCTACAGAGGTGTATTTGTCAGAGACTAAATGCAGATATCTCTCATAAACTTAAACATCATGATGTCTTCAATGCAAAGGAACTAATGCAGAAACTTTAAAGCAGCAGAGGCTAATAGGAGAAGGGGACTAGGAACTAGAGAAAAGGTTAGTTCGAGAAGAATCAATTTAGAAAGTAACACAGATGTACATGGAAGCAAAACTAGGAATCTGTCTATATAGCTATCCTTACCTCAACTAGCAAAAACCCCTGATCCTCCTTATTAATGTTTATACTCTCTCTTCTACAAAATTAGAGATAAGGGCAAAACAGTATCTGCTTGGAAGCGAGGGGGTGGGGGTCAGAGGGAAGGGGTGGGGGAAGGGAGGGGTGAGGGAAGGGGAGAGTAATGACCCAATCATTGTACTCACATATGAATAAAGGAAACTAAAAAAACTGATTTGGGACCTCTATTTTTGCAACTTTATTATTCCAAGACATATTTCTTAATAAAGTTTGTTTCTTTATTTTATCTTGCTTCTTAGGAAGTAATGGGTGCTAAGTCAATGTGTACATTTATTAAGCTATGGGGGGAAGAGGGAAGTAATGACCCAATCATTGTATGCATATATGAATAAAGGAAATAAAAATAAATAAATAAATAAACTTAAACATCAAACAATACCCTCATTTTATTTCCTGAAATAAATAGTATGATATATCTTAAAAACATTTAATTTCCATTTGTAACATCTTTTCTGTGAATTACTAACATTAATATCATCTAGTTAGCTCTGCCTAAAGTGGTCCTGGCTGGCAGGGATAGTGAATTTTGAGCTCTTCCTTTTGTTCTTTTGGAAGCCTCCATCTCTGAGTTGTTATCTTTCTAAGGAAAAACAAAGCCTGTCTTCCTTCTCAAGTAGGTCAAAAAGGAAAATAGGTATTATATGAATTAACCACTGTATACATCAGTAGTATTCTTTCTTGGTACTGCCTTCCTTCTTTAAAAAAAGGACTGGTATCTGTGCCTAGGAAGAAATGTTGGGAGAAATGATACGATATCCCTAATGTTTCTAGAAGTTTGGTCTCAGGTAAATTACTTAGCATCTTTGTATCATATTATTTTCATGTGTTAAATGGGGATCATAAAATCTGCTTCACAAAATTGTTGGAAAGTCTA
Source organism: Castor canadensis (assembly GCF_047511655.1). Classification (NCBI taxonomy): domain Eukaryota; kingdom Metazoa; phylum Chordata; class Mammalia; order Rodentia; family Castoridae; genus Castor; species Castor canadensis. The sequence continues at coordinate 145,262,904 of NC_133390.1, read as the reverse complement.
TTCAATTTATTGCAGTGGCTACCATTTCATCCTTCATAGATATCTGTAATTGATCATTCTTTATCTAAATTGCTAGTGCTTTGTTCATCATATATTCTAATGATTTTCTCATTTTAATTGTAGAAATACTTCCCCCCTTGCATTTCTTTTCTTCTCATTTTTTGTTTGTATTTTTAAGTTAACCTTTCAGAGAAAAAGACTGAGAATCTAGAAAGTCAGAAAGGATCGAAAAAAGAAGCATCTATCTCAGCCACATATACATATGCACACTCAATATAACCAAAATAGCATTGACATTGGTCAAGGCAAACCTCAGTTTACTTGTGAGTTTAACCACTGGCCAGCTCTAGAAACTTTGGCTATTTTTAAACCCCATGAAAAATGTAAATGGAGCCATAATCTTAGATCTGCATTTACAACTCTGCAGGTTAACTGCTCTGAGCCTGTGTTTCCTCATCTGCAAAACTGGGTACTAATGGTGCATATTCCACAGGGTGATTTGAAAATTAGGGCAATAAACAGGAAACTGGTTGTCTTCCAGGAGAGGCTCAATAAATGATAGTGGTTGTTTGGAAATATATAGTAATTCCTCTTTTATAAAGTTTTAATGAGGCTTAAAGAACTAATATATGTAAACGGCTTTACAGAAGAGTTAGAACTCTTAACATTTAATTTCTGCTTTTCCTTTCTTCCCTCTTTACTCAGTGAAAAAAGCCATTTACAGGCTGAAGGGAACATGCATTTGGATAATTTATACTATTTTCTGAAGCAAAGTAGACCATTCTTTCCTGTATCCCATGTTAGTAGTAATGTGTAGCAGAAAGAGACTCACTCAAAGAAAGCACAGCACAGCAAAAGCTTTTGGCTTTGGACTAGCTGATGTTCCTCCCTCCCAATGATGGATGCCTAGAATTTCAGTCTCTTCTTTACTTTTGACTTTGATGTCTCTTAAGCATTTTTCTCCTGCAGGAAAATACTTGTGAATGAGTATTTATACCTTCCTTAGAGTGTGAGAATAGAAGATATTTATAAACAGATTTTTAGGATTGATATTTAGGCATTTGCATGGGGGAAGGAAAAGAGGAGGAAAGGAATGCTTGTGGCTACTGAATTCTAGGGAGTAATGGGAAGAGGAGCCACAAGAAGGGAAGGGATATATATTGAAAACAAAGAAAACATTGCATTTTTCATAAACTTGCATAGATTTGGTCCTTAGTCCCAAGCTATATGTGGAGGTTCCACTGTACATTTGAAATTTCTACACAGGTATCATTCTAGAGAGAGAAGCACACATTTTCTTACAGGTCTTGCTGCTACTTTAGCCTTAGAAATGGATTGCTGTAGCTCTTCCACTTGTTTCTCACCCAGTTAAAGATCTCAGGGTGCTACCATGTGAAATTTACATCAGGAAAGATGGGATAGAAATATATGTTTGGTTCAAGAGTTCTAAAATCAAAGGTGAAATTAACTCACTGTTTCAACTAGTGATTTCGTGGAATCCTTTTCCCCAAGAACTGCCAAGGAAAAGGAAAAAGAAAGAAGATATATAGTTCCTTTAAAAAGAATTCTTCCTTTTAGACAATTATCCCCAAAGACAACAAAATGTAGAATTTTGAATGAGACATTTTATGAATACCCACACATACTACCGTAACATGTTAGTGTTCCTGGAGTGAGGGAAGGGAACTATTGAAAGTCCAGGTAAAGAAAAATAACCAGAAGTCAGCAAAAGTAAGATTTTAAAAAAAACAAAAAACTTTCTTCTGATTTCAGATGTGTATGCAAATTGCTCTGATCTTTTTTTAAAGATTAAATTAAAGCTATGCAATTCTGTCTTTACCTATCAGTGTGCAGCATGGAAACACATACTTCTCTGGCATGCCCACATGTGTAACGACACCTCAGAGACCCCAGTGTATTCCCCTTATGGTGCGTTCAAGCAACGTTGACTAAGTGAGTTTTCACATTCTGTGGACTGCAGCCATCACTTCAGTTTCTCCCTGTTACTGAAATCTCATTGTCACACTCAGAACTTGTCTCCTCCTAGGGACCACTTTCAAAGCATTTTGCTGCCTGTAACAAGAGAGAGTAAGTAAAATGCTGATGTGTTTGGACTTTTTCCTCAGTTTTCAGCTTTTCCACCTTACACTATGGCACATCGTTTCTCTATGGCATCAGATGCCATATTGGAGATTTCTGCTAGATCTCGAGATATTTCAAAGGCGCTGACTGACAAGATGTTAGGTATAGCTGATATCCTGTCTTTAATCACTATCACTTTTAAAATAGGCATTAGTGTAATTAGGAAAAAATTCAGAAAGAGCTTGAAAACTTCATGTAATGACAAATTCCAACTCGGGCAAGACTGTCAGATACTGTTAGCCTGCTCCCTATACCAGTACCAGATGATTTCTCAACAAAAGATGGGAGGCAGTGAATCTAATTAAGATATATATACTGGAAGCACATATGTAAATGTCACAATGAAACCCCTCCTCCCCATACAATTAGTATATGCTAAAAAAAAATAATAGTTTACACTAACATGTGAGCTGGATGTCCTATTTTGACCTATTGTTTCTTCATGTTTTCTTGTTCCCTTTTCTTTTTCTTAAAATAGTCATTGAATTAAAGAATGATAATATTCAAGCTCTCATGTAAAAGTAATGATATAAAATGTCTTACCCTGAAAGAAAAAGTTGGAAAAGAGACACCATTTTCTGGATTAAAAAATTAAAAAGATTTGCCCCCCCAAAAAAGAGCAACTAAATCTACTTACTAATTCTACATTTGACTTACTGTACCAGAACTAGATCATCAGGCACGTCAATATTTTTGCATTAACACATTTAAGATGTCACAGATCATAGAGCTTAAAGAAGAGATAACAATGAGTACGTACTTATTTTCAATCAATAACTTTCCTATTTCAGTGGGAAAAATTCTACAATTATTCATTTGATTACCAAATCAGATCATGTTCAATAAAGCATACGGAGTACATATTAAATGCAAATCTACCAATAATATTCACTAGATATCTGTGTTTTTTCCTGGAAGGTGAAAGAGATTCAGAGTACCTACTATCCAATTAAATTATGTGTTTGTTTTGATATGTTTCCCATGCCTTCTACAATTTTTTAATTTTACATTAAAATACATGCTGGATTGTGTGTTTCTACAAAGAGAAAACCTGAATTCACAAACAGAGGCTATGACATGAGATACATTCAAAATATTTCACAAATAAGATATGCCACAGTTAGCAGAAAAGTCTGCTTTGGGAAAAAACTTCTATTATGAATAAAATTGTTTGTTGTTTGTCACTTTTATTTTACCAAGAGACAAATTAGTCATTGCATAGCCTGTTCTACTTTTTTCTTGAAATCAGGTCACTTAATCCCTTCTGGGATGTATTCAGAATGAGAGCCTGTATTTTCCTCTCAGATTAATCTGAAGAGATTTCAAGTTGCAGGTCTTCATATAATAGGGTGTATGGAAATGGAGTCTAAAATATCTGACACTTTTAATGATATAACTTCCTTCACAATGGCATTACTTGTGAATATAATTTAAATGAAAATGTAGGCACACCAAATCCCCACATGACTTTAGCAGCAATAAAACTGTATTCCATCAATGTACTTTAGGCCTCCTATATCCTAAATACAATTGGTAACTTCTAAATGCCAGCATTTGTCTTTGGAAACTTGATTCTGAACACAACATTATCTGTTCCTGAGCTAGAACAGTTATTATTCATTTTTCTTGGATAAAAATCCATGCTTAATAATATTCATAATTTAAAATTAGAGCTAGCTAAATGTATAAAATTTAGAAGCTAAGGTGGAAATTCAATTCTTTATTCACCTTCTATCCATCTTCTTCATGCTTCTAAATATTGTGTCATTCCCTGATGAGAAGGTAAGGTTTTTCAGTTTCCTGAGTTAAAAAATGAACATTACTACATAATTTTTAAACTGAAACTGAACAATATAATATTTCTTGTTTTCCTAAAAGAGTCAAAATATGAATTTGAATGCTTATTAGACGCACAATCACATAGGGAAAAGATTCAGACAAAATCAGTACAGAGATAGATGAATACATACATACCTGCATGGATCAATAATTCTCAAATACAGTGCAGGGAAGGGCCAATTTATTTTGTTTTTAATTTCTAATCTGACCAGGATAGATACTTTTATTTTTAAAAGTGGTTAATAGAATGTGAAGTAAAAAAATAAGCAGACATACAAAGTAGAAGTTCAAATTTTTATTACTTCATTAAACAGTCAAAGAAACTACATTACAATGAATATGACCAGAAAAAAGCATAACAAGAAATTGTTACAAAATTTTCTAGCTGTTTAATTCCTATGCTTTTATCACCACAGACTAGCACCATTCCATGGGCTAGTGAGAAACACTGAGGTACAACAAATATAATATATTTGGCTAGTTTTCCTCCTTATTTATTTCTACTTATTTATTGAATATATATGTCAGCATTTCTAAACAGTGTGCTGGCAACAATGCTTAGTAAAGTAAATTCTTTTTCCCCTAAGCCTGTCTGTCCATTGCTGAAGTTGTAGCTGGGAGGTATGTCAGGAAGATGGAGAAGATACTCGGCTACAGGAAGAAAAAAATAAAAACATGAGATGTGGTCCCTACCCTAAAGAAATATAAACCATTAGACTCAACTAGCAAAAACACTTTGTTTTCCTTATTATGCTTATGTCATTTCTTGAACAAAATCAGTGATAAGGACAGAAAGGGACCTGCCTGGAACTGGGGGTGGGGGAGGGAAGCAGGGAGGAGAAATGACCCAAACAATGTATGCACATGTGAATAAATGAACAAAAAAATGAATTTTTAAAAAAAGAAAAAAAAAGAAATATAAGCCATTAGAAAAGAAAAACATTAGGAACCTCTTAATGAAGGGTTTTCTCACCATGGTCCTGCACTGGTGGCATATCATCAAATATTACCTGCAGGTATAAAAATACTGTATGTATATGGATTCTTCCACATTCTCTACAACTGAATGTAGCTATGATTAATGAAATATTTCTTCGTTATAAATGCTACCTACATCAACATTAACTTATATTGTCTATGCAGGTACTCAGTAAATTCTAGAGATACAGCTATACTCTTAGGGAGTAAAACCCCCAGTAACATTTCTAGAGAAGCTGTAGCATCAAGAAGCACGGTTGGAGAAGACATTAGGTGAGATAAAAATCTGAGTTTGTGACAGAAGAGTGGGTATCATTTTTTTTTCACACAAGTCATTCTAATTGGAGGTAATAAACACATGAGTTATAACATAATACCTTAGTAAACTTTTTCTCCTGTGGAAAATGAAATAAATTGTGAAGTTTGATTGAGTTATGAAGAAAATACGTAGCTTGATTGTAGAGGACTTGGAATACTAAAGGTGGATTTTATCTGTTAGATCTGGGATAGCAAATATATTTCAATATGAAAGTTGAATTCTCTGACTGACAGGTGGTAAATTCCTAATGTTCCATATTGAAAATGACTCTGAAGTATTATTGTCAAAGAGAAAATGTATTATCATTGATTACCGATGTTTCCTATGGGCACATGCTAGGAAAACAATAGGAGAGAGACTTATTATTTGTGGGAACAATAAGCCTGGCTTCTGAATTTGCCTGAGTTGAAAAGAACTTATGGGTTTTTTAAAATTCAGCCCTTCTGTATAGTGGAGGGCGGTTCAAGACTTTAGAGTACTTATAAGTGAGGTTTAAAATGAAACGCTATGGAGATGCTCCATTGGCTCAGGCATGTAATCCTAGCTACTTGGGAGGCTGAGATTAATTAGGAGGATGGTGGTTTGAGGCCAGTCCAGGCAAATAGTTCCAGAGATCCCATCTCCAAAATAATCAGATCAAAATGGACTGGAGGTGTGGCTCAAATAATAGAGCCTCTGCTTTGCAAGCACAAAATCCCAGTCCCACCAAAATAAATAAATAAATAAATAAAAAGCTACACACTGGGTACGGAAGGAGCAAGAGCCCAGAACATGGGTTATAGAAAAGTAAATGCTCAAAACAAAACGTCAGTTAAGAACTACTTTGAGAAGTCATAGAACATTGGAACTGAAAATTAACTTTAAAAATCATAACCCAACTCTTTTATTTAAAGTTGTAGAAACAGACATATAGACGTCTCTTGCACCAAAATTTCTGCTGGAAGATATGAAACTCACAATCTTATTTCTCAGCTTTCCCAATCTCCTTTCTGACATTGAGAGAATTTATCAAATCATTAAATGTGAAGATTAGGATCGAAGAATCACAGATAATTTAATCTTTTGTTTTGAACTCCAATAGCAAAATGTTTGTTGACAAAATGGGCTGTTAAAATATAATGTCTTTATTACTAGACCTGTTTCTCCCTCAAGAAGATGAGATGGTGTATTAGGATAGACAAAGTTAGGCTACAGTAACAAATATCTCTAACATCTCAACAACTTAATTGAGTGAAATCATACTTCTTGTTTTCATGACACACACTTACAGGTCCAGCCAACCATCAAGGCTGCTATCCTAATAGATGTTAACTAACATTCCACATCCTTTTTCTGACAATCAAGTGCTTCTACCCAGATCTGCCTGAGATAACTTTACTCACATTTCTTTGGCTAAAGCAAGTTGTATGGCCTTGCTAACTCCCAGGAAGAAGGAGGTATAATCCTCATAAAGGCATGGAACAAGTAATATGGTGAACAGTCATAATGCTACTACCAATAACATACACAATAAGATTTAAAGAAAGTAAGATGAATGCATTCCAAATGATGACTATCTGATATGTGAACATGTTCCGCTGGCTTATTTGGACCCAAAGTCTTGTGTGATTTTTAAGCAATCCCTGAAGGAATTTTAGTCCATGAGAATGTAAATAATCAGTAAAGCTGTGTTTTTCTACTTCTCCATGTGGTGCATAGCTCAAGGGAAAAACTGGAAAGGAAATATACATTTCAGATAGAGATGAGGATACATTTTATGACAACATTATGTCAAATAAACAAACATAAATTTTAAAGACACCCATTTTAACAAAATAAAATTCTAACTTAACTATGCAGAGAAATATAAAGATTTATTGATTTTCCAAGATAGGGTGCCAAACATTATGATATCTAGCTAAATACGTATATATGTCTGTCTTTTTGTTTGTTAAAAAGTTCACGTTTGCAATTTATGTTCCTAAAGAATTATTAAGAGAATCTTAAAAAATTGTCAAAAGAAATATGTTGATATCAACTTCACTATGTGAAATCCTTAATCTCACAAGACTAACCTCTCAAGTTTTGGGAAGAAAAGTTGGAAATAAAAAAGGGGTGGAGAAACAAAGCTTGAATTCTCAAATCCTAAATATTAATTGTGTAGCCATAACAGCAAAGCAAATGATTAGAAACCAAAAAAAAAAAAAAAAAAAAAAAAAAAACCCTGCTTTCCATCAAGTTATTTCTATAGTGCCCAAGGGCCACAGTGTGCATTTTCTTGAAAGGTAATGGATTATAGTGATACACCTTTAATTTTTTATTTCAATGTCTCAAAACTGTTTGAAACCATTTGCCAACGAGGAGAGTGTTTGGTTATTGCCACAGACTGTGACGCTTACATTTTGTGAAGTCAGTTCTGTGAGGACCAAGGTAAGGAATGGTGCAGAAGCCTTGCCTAGATCTCTGATGCCTGTGAGGGTTACTCCTTTACAAGCAGTAAATGGGGTCTTTGCACATGTCACCACCTCACTGGATTGTAACATGGCACAGCAAGGAGCCCTCCAGTGTACCTTATGCCAGTTTCTCCAAGTAGAATTTCCCAGACACAGGAGCAGTGAATGTACAACCTGAGTAGCAATGCCAACATGTTTTCCAAAGTGACTTTGCCAATTATACTCACTCCATCTGTGTCTGAAAGTCCCTTTTGTTCCGTGAAACTGCCAGGGTCCACTCAGATCCCGCTGGAGAAATTTGTATTGGGGAAACTCAGAGATGAAATGTGTAGTGAATGTACTTCCTCTGCACTCTGGGAAAATGCACAAAAAATTAACACAAAAATTGATATAGAGAAAAGAATTCCTTATCTTGGTCAGACATTTTTAAAGAATCACTTTTGGAGAAACATCATACACACCATATTATCAGAAGCTCTCATACAACACAAATAAGATGTGGCAGAATCTTGGCACCAGCCATCTCCTGTGAGCTCAGAGTTTATAGCAGGGGGTGTAGCAGCTGCCCCTGCTCTTGCATAATTTGAGGGTCACTGTCCAAACCCAGGGCTGACCCATTACATGGTAAACCTGAGCCGGTTTCCATGGATATTTGAAGGAGGCAAGCTCTTTTCTGGAAGGCCAGTCTTCAGGGTACCAGTATTGGGTAAATTAACCCTTACCTCTCACTTTACATTCTTTTTTTTTATCTATTACTTTGTTAATAATTTCTAACTTACTTGTGCTAAATAAGAAGCCATTAGCATGAGGCTTTGAGTTTCTGTGTAACAAACTGCTGCCTAACTTAGTATATAAATAAAGCAAAACCTAAGAGTACATATTTTTTTCTAAGTCTGGTTTCAGCCAATCACAAACAGCCAAGCAGCAACCAATCACGGGCAGTCATCTGATCAGCCCATTCACAACATGCCCAAAGAAGGTAGAAGTGTAGCTTTGTGGGTCAAGTGACTTCTGTACTTTGTTTCCCTCTTGGGCCATAAGAACTCACTGCTCATGTGGAGCACCCTAATGCTCTTCTGGTTCTGATGGCTGGACGGCTTATGAATCTTTCTTTTTTCAAATAAAACCTATTGTATTCAATTTGTTTAGATTATCTTGTGGCAATTGTATTGAAGTCCTACCATGGGATATATATGACTGTATATCGTTGAGGATTAAGGCTTTCTTTCTGACCTAAATATCATTAATTTTTGTGAATTTTTTATGTATTATAGGAGCAATACTTTAGATATGGTCATTATATATCAAACTTGTTAATTATGTTGTTCAAAATTTCTATAGATTTATTTTTACCTCTTAGACAGGTGTGTTGAAATCTTTCAATATACTGGTGGATGTTTTTCAACTTCCTCTACAGTTTTGTGCATTTTTGTTTATTTATTCTAAGCTTATGTTGCAAGGTATATATTAGTTTATAAATTATCTTCCTGGTGAATAGAGACTTTTGAAAAATATATATTATCTTTGATAATGCCTTTTGCTTTAAGTTGATTTTGTCATATACATACATGGTGGTACTGGGGTTTGAACTCAGAGCTTTTGCTTGTTAGGCAAATTCTCTGCTACTTGAAGGACACCACCAGCACTCTTTGCTTTTAAAATTATTTTTCAGATATTTCTTGCACAGGCTGTCCTCTGATGATAATCTTCCTACATATGCCTCTTGTCTGACTGGGATTATAGACGTGCACCACTATGCCTGAATTATTCTTCTAGATGGACTCTTGCTAACATTTTGCCTAGATTGGCCACAAAGATCCTCCAGATTTCCACATCCTGAGTAGTTGGAATTACAGCTACGAGTTACTGCACCTGGTGGATTTTTTCTTCTATTTTATATTTCTATTAACTTTCTTTTTAAGTAGCATTTGATGGGTATTTGTTCTACAATTTCATTTTATTTTCAATTTTACTGTGGTCTCTCTCTTAGGTCACAGTTATTTGTTTAGTATATACAGGAAAAACATCTTTGAGTTTTAGTGGAGTGTTTTGTCCTTTGTTGATTGGTAATACAGACATATTTACTTTTCCAATGTATTTTATGTACACATGTAGGTTTGTTTATGTGTTTATTACTCCTTCTCAATGTCATCTGAAGTGAAGGTTATTTTCCCCATTCCTTTTTAAACATCTAATGCTTTGAAGGTCTGCCCTCAGTTTCTTTCCTTTTAGGAATTCCTCTGAACATCTTAAGATGCATTCTTTTTTTTTTCCTCATTTTTTTCCTTTATTATTGTGCTGGATGTGGTACACTGTGGCACTTACACAGGTTCTTACAATGTATCAAATATATCATACATGAATTTACCTCCTCCACCATTCTCCTTTACCTCCTCTCCCCAATTCCTGGGGCAGTTTCAACAGATATCATTCTTGGTAGATCACCTGTCTAGCAAGCACTTGCTCCCAAGTTCAAGTCCCAGTACTGCAAAAAACAGTAAAATATAGGAAAAGAAAGAAAAAAAGCCCAAGACATATTCTTAGCTTAAGATGTCTAAAGTTAATTCATGTCTTCCCTCTTCTCTTATGTAAGATATGAACTTTAAAGCTTTAGCTCCAATCATTACTCCTTTCAAGATAAATTTGGCCCTATCTTGATTTGCTTAACTTCACAAATCAACTATTTTTACATTTTATATCTAATTAGTTTTTGTTTAGATTTACCAATATGTTCATTATTTAAATTCTGTTTCACTTTATTTTCAACTGAGGTATACCTACGGCATCATTTCCTTTCTACCTGAGTGTATTCCTGAGGTATCTCCTTAGTGAGGGATGGACTGCTACTTATATAATCTCTCAGTTTGTGTCTGAAAATGTCTTTATTTCTTGTCTGCTCTTCCTTAAGGCATGCCTTTATAGATTGACAAGTATTTTCTCTCAGCACTTTATGGATCTGACTCCCTGACCCCTGGCTTCCACTGTTGCTGTGAGATGCCAGCTGTCAGTCTAATAGCTATTCTTTTGAAGGTCTTCTTTTTCTACAACTGATTGTAAGGTCTTCTGTCTTCAGTGTACTATGAGTTCACTACACTGTATTTAGACAAGTTTCTTTATATTTATTTTCTTTGGACTTCTTTATAATTTTTAATCTCAAGATTGATGTCTTTGATCAAACCGAGAGGCAATTTAGGCATAATCTTCTTGAAAGTTACCCTTCCCCTTCTTTCTTTTGTTTGTTTACACATATGTAACTATATCCTTCATGTGTCGTAACTGTTCATATTTTCCATTCCTTTTTCTCACTGAATTCTATGTAATTTCTTCAGATTTATTTTCCAGTTCATTTAATAGCTCTTCAGTTCTGTCTAATCTGCTGTTAAAAACATCCATCAGAGCTGGGTGTGGTGGTATATGCTATAATACCAGCACTGGGGAAGCTGATGCAGGAGAACCATGAGTTCTGGGCTAGCTTGGGGCCCCAAGAGTAAGATCTTGTCTCAGGAAAAAAGTATCCAATGCTATGCCTTAGATATACACAAATGCACATAGATTTTATATAAACAATGTTCATTGAATCCTTGTTTGAAATAGGAAGAGAAAACTAAATATTTCTCAGTAAGAAAATGGTTGAATGGATTACACATATCTATACTATTAAATTAAGAGCCACAAAGCCACATAGCAGTCTAAATCAAAGACTTTGGCATATACAAAGTTGATTTGTATATGCCAACTTGGAGCAATGCCCATCTATGCATACTATGTTGGAAGTTCCCTGCGTGTGTACGTGCAGATACAGATACACACATACAGAATGGTTTAAGAATGACTACCCCAAATTGGTATGTGATGAAGGTTAAAACGCACTGACAATTCAAAGATTTTCATTAAAAAATGTGAATTATTGAGATAATTTTATCGTATTCATCTGTTGAAATGATAACATTTTTGATGTATTGGGTTAAATAAAACACAATGCTAAAATTAATTTCAGTTATTCCTATTTTTCACATTGTGAATTGACATTAAAATAAGATTATTTAAAATTTTGATTTTCTAATTTAAGATTTGATTTTACATTTCTGGAATTGCTATTTAGCTTTTTCCCTGATACAAATGATAGTGATATTCTCTATTTTTGCCACATTTTTTATTTATTTGAATATATCCATCATGATTACTTCATATTCATTATTTGGCAATTCTAATACTGTCAGTTGTTGTAGGTCTGATTCTGAATTGCATCGTATCTGCTAATTTTCTACCATGATTGCCCATTTTCTCTTGTATTTATTAATTGTATTGAAAGCAATCTATGAAAATCATGGGTTTTTTTTTCTTTCTTTTGTTTTCATTTTGCTGTGCTGGGGATTCAACCCAGGGCCTTATGCATTCTAAGCAATTTCTCTGCCACTGAACTATATCTGTAGCCATTATCTATAAAATTTTTATTTCATTTACATTTCTTCAAGACAAATGTGCATTTTTTTTCTGCCAAAAACAAAAGACTCTCCCACTCTGGGGCCAAATTAAAGCAAACATTCAGTTTATGGATAGGAAGAACCAACAAAAGTGAGATGAATTTTTTTTCACTTTTATTAAAGTATAATACATATGCCCAGAAATGTGCACATATCATAAGTGATGGGTAGACATGGTGTGTGGCACACACCTATAAACCCAAATACTTAAGGAAGGATCACAGTTGGAAGCCAGCCAAGCAAATCGTGAGACCCCCCCACCTCAAAAAAGCTGGGAATACTGATGCACTTGTAATCCCAGCCACAGCACCTATCTGAAAAATAACTAAAACAAAATGGTCTAGGGGCATGGTTCAAGTGATAGAGTGCCTGGTCAGTAAATGCAAGGCCCTGAGTTCAAACCCTAGTACCACCAGAAAAAAAAAGTGAATGAAATGTTATAAACGAAGCATATCTGTGAGCCAAGAAATCAAGAAAAAGAGTATTAACATGTACCTAGGAGCTGGTGGGTGGATCTTCACTACACACACACACACACACACACACACACACACACACACACAAACACACACACACACACACACACATTCAGAGCAAAGGCTGAGTTCGGCAGATATTTCCAAGGTTTCCTCCATGGGTATAGCTCCCTGTTCCTAAGGCTTGCTCTGTTTTCTCACCTATTGGGGTTCTAGACTTTATCCCCTGCTCCCTTTATATGGGGCCAACTTAAGCTAGGATTCAAGCAATTAGGAATAAGTATACACCCACAGGACAAATATTGTTTCTAGCACTTTAATATTCTCTATATTTGAACTTTTCTCTTGCTCTGCCACTAGAAATTTTTTTTCTTATTTTTCCACAAGATCATAAATATATGAGAGAGGAAAAAAGAGATAAGGAGTAAGAGAAAAGGAAAAACACTCATTTTTAACATTTTAATTGTCATAGGGATAAAGATGAAAATTTTGCAGAATTCAGAACTTTTATTAGGGAATATTTAATTATAAGTAAAAAAATCCAAGATGTTATCAAAATGAAAGAAATGGTTCAAACCTTCAAAGTCCATTCCCAATTTTGTAAAAACCAGATGTGAATTTGTATAGACTAAAAATGCAAGAAATGAATTAAAGAAGTAACATTGACTTGCCCTGAGAAATGAACCCATACTTTCTTTCATTATTATGCTAGTCTAAATTTATTATAAGATATACATCCTTATTTTATAATGTGAACAAAATTATTGTAAATGACAGGAGACGTGACTCAAGTGGTAAAACATCTCCCTGGCAAGTTCAAAACCCTTTGTTCAAATCCCCATTACTGCCAAAAGAAAAAGAAAAAGAAAAGAACAGAAGGAAGGAAGGAGAAAGAAAGAAAGGAAGAAAGAAAAAGAAAGGAAGAACCTTACATTAATTGCCAGGTGTGGCAGCTCATACATGCAGGATTGCTGTTCAAGGCCAGGCCATGAAAGAAGAGTGAGACTGAGTCTCAAGCAATAACCTGGGCGTGGTTGCTTGCTCCTGTGGTGCCAGCTATGATGGAGGCCATAGATAGAAGGATTACAGACCAAGCCAGCCCTGTTCAAAAATGCAAGACCCTATCTAAAAAATAATCTAAAGTAAAAGAGGATGGAGGTGTGGCTCAAGTGGCAGAGCTCTGTTCTAGCAGTCACAAAGTCCTGAGTTTATACTCCAGTACTGTCAAATATTAAAAATTAAGAAAAAGAAGCAGGAGTCAGAAAACACTTGTCTCCACCCACCTTCATCCTTTGTCACACACTGAGATGATTAGTGACATGGGGAGGAGGGAAGCTGGAAAAAATGGAACAGCTCCAATAATGCACTAGAGAAATCTGCAGCCAAGTGGGCTCTGCCTTCTATACATTCTGCTTTCCATGAAACAGAAAATGTGAATTCATCCAGGACAAAGTTCTTGCTTCTCCATCCATGGCTTTTCTGTTATGGTGCAGTATTAAGCTGCCTTCTACCAAGCAGCAAATTGCAGGTAAAGAAGCAATAGAATAAAACCTTTCAAATCCACTAATTCAAGACTCACAAGTTTTTGGTTCCTCAGCTTGATTGACTTTGTGCAATATCAGAAGGCATGGAATTCAGGGAAGGAAGGAAAATCAGCAGTACCTTTTCACCAATTCACATTGTTTGCAAAGAAATTATTAAGAAGAGCTGTAACTTTTCTTTCAACCTAGCAATTGGTTGATCTGTAATTTTTTTGGGGGGGGATAACTAAAACAGCAAGACCACTTATTTTCTATCACTTTCAGAATAAGCAAAACAGAGGAAAATAATTTGTCTACAAGAACATCTTTATAATTCTCTCTCTTTTGAGTTGTGAATAGGGGTACCTCAGTCTCTAAAGTGTTTCCACCCAACATGTGGTACCCAGGCTAGCAACAGCAGCATCTCCTGGAAGCTTGCTGGAAACAGGAATTTTCAGGCCCAAACCCAGACCTACATTATCAGAATCTCTAGGGATCTATGGTTTAATAACCTCTTCAGTGATGCTTATGCATACTCACATTTCAGAACAACTTGAAAGCATTCAAAAATCATAGCAAGCAATTACAGTTCAAATTTTTAAAAAAGGAGATAACTGTATTGCTTTCAGTATCAGTCTCTGCTTTGGGGAGAAACTGGCTATAAACACTCACCTAGTAGCAACAATTAAATGTGGAAACTCTTAGGCACATCCATAAACAGGGGTCAGGGCTACATTTAAGCAGCCTGGTCCATAACTGCCACCCTTCCACAGTCAAACCCCAGGAATGGACTTTTTGTTCAATTTCTCCTTTTATTCTCTTTAAAGAGATGCAACTTTGAACTGAAAGTGTCGCTGTTGGGAACTGTTTTGTTTGCTGAAATCAATTATGTTTTCCTTTTTGTGATTCTCTGGTGAGACAGTACAAAAATAGGGACAAAACCAACAAAAAGTGCAAAGCAACAGGAAACTCCAGTGACTGAACAGATTACCAGCTTAGCTTAGCTTTTTTCTTATGCATCGCCATGCTATAGATCTTGTAATCCTTTTTCCAAAACTATGGTTTATTGAACATATTAATTTTTGTCAGCAAGGATATTCTGGATTATGAAAAATATATAAAAACTCTAAACTATGCCTTTGAAATTTCCTTTTCAAGCATCATTCACTGCTAAGGACTGACATTTTTATTAAGGTAACTTTTGATAAATGCTGACTAATTACTAACAGTGTGTTAGGAAAGTTTTGAGGTATAATTTTCTTCCATCTATTTTAGTTCCCAATCCCTCAGAATTCTGCATTATGATAGATTAAATTGTGCCATAATAGTAATTCTACATTGAGGTCTTCATCACATTGGGCTACTTATAACAGAACTTTACAGACTGTACAACTTAAATAATTAATGTTTATTACTCACAGTTCTGGAGGCTGGGAAGTTCAAGATCAAGATGTCAGCAGACCCAGGGTCTGGTGAGGCTTCATTTATGAAATTGTAGATAAAGTCTTATTATTATATCTTAAAGTGGGTGAGTAACAATATTTTTCCCATGTTCCTATTCATGAGGGCCTCACCCTCCTAACATAATTATTTCCCCAAGGCCCCACCTCCTGATACCATCTCATTGGAGGTTAGCATTTCAACAACAAAGTACACAACAAACAATCATAAAACCGTACTGGTACAACACAAGAGCATTTATTGTTCATGCCTCCATGTGCTGGAGGTTCTGTGCCTTTTGGCTGGGCTTATTCATTTATCTATATGCCAAATGCCTGTCCATTGATCTGAACCAGTCTTCCTGGGAATGCCTGGGTGCCTTGGGACTACTCCATGTGCCCATCGCCCATCATATTCCAGCAGGCCACCTCAGGAGTGTTCTAATAGAGACAACAGAAACACAGGAAAGAGCCAAGGCCTCTTAATTGTAGACTTGGAACTTCCACAATGACACTTTTGCTTCTATTGGCCAAACACACATGGTCAAATTGAGAAAAAGAGAGTGAGTGAGAGGAGAGAGAGAAAGAGAGAGATAAACAGAGACAGAAAGCAAAGTTAATGGCAAATGGAGTGGATGCCAGGACAGTGAAGGACCAAGGTCACATTTGCAACTACCATAACCTCTCTTCAAATCCATCAACAAGTCCTATTGATTCAATCTTAGAAATACTTTTCATCTTGATGTTCCCTTATTTACTTCAGGGCACCATTACCTCTTGCTTGTAGCTTCCGTGTTGTTCTTGTCCATTGTGCCTTAAATCATTCTCTTCACTGCATTTAAAATAATCTTTTTAAGAAGAAAAACCTAGGGTGACTATGGTAGGGCACACCTGCACTGCAGCACTCTAGAAGTTGAGGCAGGAGAATTGCAAGTCTGAGGCCAGAGTGAGATACATAGTGAGACCCTGTCTCAAATAAACACATGAATAAATAAAATTTAAATTAATAAAGAAAAAACTGTGCTTGCCACTCATTTGCTTAAATTGTCTCAATAGTTTCATACTGGTCTCATGATAAAAGCAAAAACCTGCGTATAGAATGTATATAAGGCCCTGTCTCATGTGGATGTGAAGGAAGGGTACCTCTCTCCAGCCTTATCTAACTCCCCTCTACCATCTGGTCTCCAACTGAATAGCCTTTCTGCACTTTTTCCAGTGCTGTACTTCCTCACCCTGCAAACCTGGATGTACGTGGGTCCCTGTTGGTTGATTAATGTTTGCATGGCTCAATTCCATGCTTCTATTAGATCACCATTTAAATATCACTTCCTCCACCCCCTCACTTCAGAGTCACTATAACAGGGTGTCCTACTTTTATGCTCTCAAAACTGCTTGTAATTTTCCATGACTGTCCTCACCATAGTTTGTGATAGAAAATTATCAGTTTCATTAATTTATGAACAGCCTCCTCCTACTAAGCATTAACATGATGGTCAGTAAGTCCAATGTAATTTTCCTGAAACATTTTTAAACTATAGAATTAAAATTAAACTATGCTTTCCTTAATTTTTATCACAAGATTTCTTATATTTTAAATGAAATGACTATATGCAATGATGTTGCATACCTGGGTTCCTTGAAAGGACATTTTAAATAAATGTAGCAAAATAGCAATTACTTCTCTGCCTTCCAAATTAATCAGCTAAATTCTTTCTTTACTATGAGCACATATGCCTTGCCTGTGGGTATAAAACCATGAAACAGGTTAGCCAGATTGATGATAAAATTATTCCTGAAGGGCTTGTGTTTATTTCTTGGTCATTTCTTTAATGACTTCCTACATCCTCTGGAGGGTGAAAGCATGTATTAAAGTCTGCATCTAAAAAGTGCAAAGAAGCTGTTAAGATTTGTATTCTGACAACTGGAAGAACTACCTCCACATTCAACATAAATGATATTTTCCTCCTCTCCATAAACCTGAATTATAATGAAAATTATAAAAACATATGCATGCAATTGTATTTAATAGTGATTGGATTTGTATACTTTGACCAACATTTCCCCATTTACATGGGGACCCTGTTAGCTGGGCTTTTTTAGATTGCATTTATGATAAGAGACTGGGTAGTATGTGTCTTTCTCTGTCTTACTTATTTCACTTATCATAATGCCCTCTAAGTTCCTTCATTCTGTCACAAATGGTAGGCTCTCCTTTTAAAATGGATATTTAGGTTATTTCTGTATCTTGATCATTGTGAATAGTGCTACAATGAACATGAGAGTGCAAATTGTTCTTCAAGGTATTAATTCAGTTTCCTTCAGATATGTACCTAGAAATGGGATTGCTGGATCATATGGTAGTTCTCTTTTTAATGTTTTAGGAGACTCTATACTGTTTCAGTTCCACCAACAGTATATAAGAGTTCACTTTTGTCCACACCTTTACCAATGCTTTTCTCTTGTCTTCTTGATAAAAGGAATCCCAACAAGTGTAAATCGATACTGCCTTGTGGTTTTGATTTGAATTATCCTGATGATTAGTTTTAATTTTCCTGTTGGTGATTTGTATGTCTCATTTGGAAAAACATCTGTTCAGACAATCTAATTATTTTTATTTTTGTTTGTTTTATTTGGGATTTTTTGTTTTGATTCTTTAGGTATTCTGTTGTTTGAGTTCCTTATTTATTTTAGATTTTAAGCCCTTATCCAATATATGGTTTGCAAATATTTTCTCCCACTTTATAGATTGCCTTTTTATTTTGTTGATTGTTTTCTCTGTTTGCAGAAGCTTTTTACTTTCATATGGTCACACTTGTTTATTTTTTGCTTGTGCTTTCAGTGTTATATCTAAAAGTATCATTTTCAAGATCAGTATCAAGGAGCTTTCTTTCCCCTGAATTTTTTTCTAATGGTTTTATAGTTTCAAGTCTTATTTGAGCCTTTAATCCATTTTGAACTGGGGTTTTTTGGTAATTTTAGAGAGAGTTTCAATTTCATTCTTTTTCATGTGGATATCCAGTTTTCCCAACATGTTTATTAAAGAGATTATCCTGTCTCCATTATGTATTCTGGAATCTCTTGTCAGATATTAGTTGACCTTATATAAATGGGTTTGTTTCTGGGCTATTTGTTCTGTTCCACTGGTATATGAGTATTTTGTGCCTATATAACAATTTTGATTATGACAGCTTTGCAATATAGTTTCAAATTGGGGAGAGAAATTATGATTGTTTTTCTTCTTTTCAAGATTTCTTTGGAAATCTGGGTACTTTTGTGATTTCAAATATATTTTAGATATTTTTCTATTTTTTGTTGGAATTACATTAAATTTATAGATTGACTTAGGTAGTATGAATAATTTAGTAACATTGAGTCTTCCAATCTATGAAAATGGAATTATCTTTTCACTTATGTGTGTATTTTTTATTTCTTTCATCAATGTCTTATAGTTTTCAACATACATATATATTTTATTTCCTTGGTTAAATTTGTTCCAAAGCATTTGGAACTGTCAATAATAGTATCTGTTAATAATATTATCTGTTAATAATTGTATAAATTAGATTGTTTTCTTTATTACATTTATAGATAGTTTGTTGTTAGCATACAGAAATGTAACTGATTTTTTTTTATCCTGTGACTTTACTCAATTAATTGATTTTTGGTGGAGTCTTTAGGTTTTTTTATGTATAATATCATGTCATTTGAAAACACTGAAAATTTTACTTCTTCCCTTTCCAATTTGTATATTTTGTTGTTGTTGTTGCCTAACTCTTGTGGTTATGATTTCTAATACTGTGTTGAATAGAAGTGGTGAGTGTAGACATCCTTGACTTGGTTCTAATCTTAGAGGAAAAGGTTTTGATTTGTCATCATTGAGTATACTATTACTCTATGGCCTTTATTATGCTGAGAAACATTCCTTCTATACCAATTTGTTTAGAGTTTTTATTACAGAAAAACAGAGTTTTGTGAACTGCTTTTTCTGCCTCTATTGAGATGCATTTTTGTTATTACTTTCTGTTAATGGCAGTGCACAACATTCACTAATTTGCATGTTGAACTATCCTTGCATCCCAGGGATGAATCTCACTTGATTGTGGTGTGTGATCCTTTAATGTGCTGATGATTTTTATTTGATAGTGTTTTGTGGAGGGCTTTTGCATCTATGTTCATTAGAGATGTTGATCTATAACTTTCTTTTCTTATAGTGTCTGTATCTGGTTTTGGTATCAGTGTAATGCTAACCTTATAAAATGAATTTAGAAATGTCCCCTACTCTTCAATTTCTTTGTACTGTTTTAATGTTTAGTAGAATTTATCAGTGAATCTATTTGATCTTTGGTTTTACTTTGATGAGAGACTTTTTATCACTGATTAAATCTCCTTACTCATTATACCTCTATTCAGATTTTCTATTTCTTTTTTTTTTTTAAGTCTTTACTGGATTTTAATGAAAAGAGAAAATTGATGCTTGACAGAAAAGGCATCATACCATAGTGGCTAAAACCACAATCTCTTTAAAACATGAGACAAGGACAAATCCAGGTTCTACTTGAAAATAAGCTATCTATTCTCATCTATGTCTTGGACAATATACAAATTGCAATGGGAAACAAGAAAGAATTTTATAGAGATGATACTGGATAGCATCAACCAAAATGTACAGGAGACACTCAAGAAATTCCAAGACAATAAAAATAGAGAATTTGAAAAAGCAAAAGAAGAAATAAAGGAAACCATAGAAGCACTGTATAAACACCAAAGTGAAAGAGAGAACACAATGAATAAATGGATAAATGAACTCAGGACAAAAATAGACAACAATAAAGAAGAAAACAGCCAGGATATGGAAAACCTCAGAAAAAAGAATGAAACAGAACTGCAAAACAAAACGGAAGGCCAATCCAGCAGAATAGAACAAACAGAAGACAGAATCTCAGAACTTGAAGATGAAATGGTAATTAAAGGAAAAACTGAAGAACTATTAATTAAACAACTCAAGACCTGTGAAAAGAAAATGCAAGAACTCACTGACTCCATCAAAAGACCAAACTTGAGAATCATGGGCATCAAAGAAGGAGAAGAGGTGCAAGCGAAGGGAATGCGTAATATATTCAACAAAATAATAACAGAAAATTTCCCAAATCTAGAGAAAGATATTCCCATACAGATGCAAGAGGCCTCCAGGACACCAAACAGACCAGATCAAAATAGAACTACTCCACGACATATCATCATTAAAACAACAAGTTCAGAAACTAAGGAAAGAATATTGAAGGCTGTAAGAGAGAAAAAACAAGTAACATACAAAGGTAAACCCATCAAAATAACAGCAGACTTCTCAACAGAAACATTAAAAGCAAGAAGAGCATGGGGTGAGATCTTCCGGGCACTGAATGAAAATAACTTCAACCCCAGGATACTCTACCCAGCAAAGCTATCATTCAAAATAGATGGAGCAATAAAAGTCTTCCATGATAAGCAGAAACTAAAACAATATGTGACCACAAAGCCACCATTACAAAAGATTCTGCAAGGGATCCTGCACACAGAAAGTGACACCCAACTTAACCATGAAAAGGCAGGCAGCACCAAACCACAGGATAAGAAAAAGCAAGACAGTAGAGAGTAACATCAAGTTAGGTACACACAATCAAACCTTCAAACAACTAAGATAACTAAATGGCAGGAATCACCACATACCTATCAGTACTAACACTTAATGTTAATGGACTTAATTCACCCATCAAAAGACACCGTTTGACAAAATGGATTAAAAAAGAAGATTCAACAATTTGTTGCTTACAGGAGACTCATCTTACCGACAGAAATAAGCATATGCTTAGGATGAAAGGCTGGAAGAAGATTTACCAAGCCAATGGCCCCCAAAAACAAGCAGGAGTAGCAATACTTATCTCTGACAAAGTAGACTTCAAACCTACATTGATCAAACGAGATAAAGAAGGACATTCCATATTAATAAAAGGGGAAATAGACCAAAAGGAAATAATAATCATCAATCTGTACGCACCCAATGTCAACGCACCCAATTTCATCAAACATACCCTGAAAGACCTAAAAGCATATATAAACGCCAACACAGTGGTTGTGGGAGACTTTAACACTCCATTATCATCAATAGATAGGTCATCCAAACAAAAACTCAATAAAGAAATCCAAGATCTAAAATATGCAATAGATCAAGTGGACCTAGTAGATGTCTACAGAACATTTCATCCAACCTCTACACAATATACATTCTTCTCAGCAGCCCATGGAACCTTCTCCAAAATAGATCATATCCTAGGGCACAAAGCAAGCCTCACCAAATATAAGAAAATAGAAATAATACCGTGCATACTATCTGACCACAATGCAGTAAAAGTAGAACTCAACAACAAAAGTAAAGACAAAAAACATGCAAACAGCTGGAAACTAAATAACTCATTACTTAATGAAGAAAGGATCATCGATGCAATAAAAGAGGAAATTAAAAAGTTCCTAGAAGTCAATGAAAATGAAAACACAACCTACCGGAACCTATGGGACACAGCTAAGGCAGTCTTGAGAGGAAAGTTTATAGCCATGAGTGCATATATTAAAAAGATTGAAAGATCTCAAATCAATGACATAATGATACATCTCAAACTCCTAGAAAAACAAGAACAAGCAAATCCCAAAACAAATAGAAGGAGAGAAATAATAAAAATAAGAGCTGAAATCAATGAAATAGAAACCAAAACAACCATACAAAGAATTAATGAAACAAATAGTTGGTTTTTTGAAAAAATAAACAAGATCGATAGACCCCTGGCAAACCTGACTAAAATGAGGAGAGAAAAAACCCAAATTAGTAGAATTAGGAATGCAAAAGGGGAGATAACAACAAACACCATGGAAGTCCAGGAAATCATCAGAGACTACTTTGAGAACCTATATAAAAATAAATTTGAAAATCTAAAAGAAATGGACAGATTTCTAGATACATATGATCATCCAAAACTGAACCAAGAGGAAATTAATCACCTGAATAGACCTATAACACAAAATGAAATTTAAGCAGCAATCAAGAGTCTCCCCAAAAAGAAAAGTCCAGGACCTGATGGATTCTCTGCTGAATTCTATCAGACCTTTAAAGAAGAACTGATACCAACCCTCCTTAAACTGTTCCATGAAATAGAAAGGGAAAGAAAACTGCCAAACACATTTTATGAAGCCAGTATTACACTTGTCCCAAAACCAGGCAAAGACACCTCCAAAAAGGAGAACTATAGGCCAATCTCCTTAATGAACATTGATGCAAAAATCCTCAACAAAATAATGGCAAATCGAATTCAGCAACACATCAAAAAGATTATTCACCACGACCAGGTAGGCTTCATCCCAGGGATGCAGGGGTGGTTCAACATATGAAAATCAATAAACGTAATAAACCACATTAACAGAAGCAAAGACAAAAACCACTTGATCATTTCAATAGATG
Source organism: Castor canadensis (assembly GCF_047511655.1). NCBI lineage: Eukaryota > Metazoa > Chordata > Mammalia > Rodentia > Castoridae > Castor > Castor canadensis. The sequence continues at coordinate 145,239,789 of NC_133390.1, read as the reverse complement.
CAGAAAAAGCCTTTGATAAGATCCAACATCATTTCATGATAAAAGCTCTAAGAAAACTAGGAATAGAAGGAAAGTTCCTCAACATTATAAAAGCTATATATGACAAACCTACAGCCAGCATTATACTTAACGGAGAAAAATTAAAACCATTCCCTCTAAAATCAGGAACCAGACAAGGATGCCCACTATCTCGACTCCTATTCAACATAGTACTGGAATTCCTAGCCAGAGCAATTAGGCAAGAAGAAGGAATAAAAGGAATACAAATAGGTAAAGAAACTGTCAAAATATCCCTATTTGCAGACGACATGATCCTATACCTTAAAGACCCAAAAAACTCTACTCAGAAGCTTCTAGACATCATCAATAGCTATAGCAAGGTAGCAGGATATAAAATCAACATAGAAAAATCATTAGCATTTCTATACACTAACAATGAGCAAACGGAAAAAGAATGTATGAAAACAATTCCATTTACAATAGCCTCAAAAAAAATCAAATACCTAGGTGTAAACCTAACAAAAGATGTGAAAGACCTCTACAAGGAAAACTATACACTTCTGAAGAAAGAGATTGAGGAAGACTATAGAAAGTGGAGAGATCTCCCATGCTCATGGATTGGTAGAATCAACATAGTAAAAAGGTCGATACTCCCCAAAGTAATCTACATGTTTAATGCAATTCCCATCAAAATTCCAATGACATTCATTAAAGAGATTGAAAAATCTACTGTGAAATTTATATGGAAACACAAGAGGCCACGAATAGCCAAGGCAATACTCAGTCAAAAGAACAATGCAGGAGGTATCACAATACCTGACTTCAAACTATATTACAAAGCAATAACAATAAAAACAGCATGGTACTGGCACAAAAACAGACATGAAGACCAGTGGAACAGAATAGAGGATCCAGATATGAAGCCACACAACTATGAGCAATTTATCTTTGACAAAGGAGCTAAAAATATACGATGGAGAAAAGACAGCCTCTTCAACAAAAACTGCTGGGAAAACTGGTTAGCAGTCTGCAAAAAACTGAAACTAGATCCATGTATATCACCCTATACCAAGATTAACTCAAAATGGATCAAGGATCTTAATATCAGACCCCAAACTCTTAAGTTGATACAAGAAAGAGTAGGAAATACTCTGGAGTTAGTAGGTATAGGTAAGAACTTTCTCAATGAAACCCCAGCAGCACAGCAACTAAGAGATAGCATAGATAAACGGGACCTCATAAAACTAAAAAGCTTCTGTTCATCAAAAGAAATGGTCTCTAAACTGAAGAGAACACCCACAGAGTGGGAGAAAATATTTGCCAATTATACATCAGACAAAGGACTGATAACCAGAATATACAGGGAACTTAAAAAACTAAATTCTCCCAAAACTAATGAACCAATAAAGAAATGGGCATGTGAACTAAACAGAACTTTCTCAAAAGAAGAAATTCAAATGGCCAGAAAACACATGAAAAAATGCTCACCATCTCTAGCAATAAAGGAAATGCAAATTAAAACCACACTAAGATTCCACCTCACCCCTGTTAGAATAGTCATCATCAGCAACACCACCAACAACAGGTGTTGGCGAGGATGCGGGGAAAAAGGAACCCTCTTACACTGTTGGTGGGAATGTAGACTAGTACAACCACTCTGGAAAAAAATTTGGAGGCTACTTAAAAAGCTGGACATCGATCTACCATTTGATCCAGCAATACCACTCTTGGGGATATACCCAAGAGACTGTTACTCCAGAGGCACCTGCACATCCATGTTTATTGCGGCACTATTCACAATAGCCAAGTTATGGAAACAGCCAAGATGCCCCACCACTGACGAATGGATTAAGAAAATGTGGTATCTGTACACAATGGAATTTTATGCAGCCATGAAGAAGAACAAAATGTTATCATTCGCTGGTCAATGGATGGAATTGGAGAACATCATTCTGAGTGAGGTTAGCCTGGCTCAAAAAACCAAAAATCGTATGTTCTCCCTCATATGTGGACATTAGATCAAGGGCAAACACAACAATGGGATTGGACTATGAGCACATGATAAAAGCGAGAGCACACAAGGGAGGGGTGAGGATAGGTAAGACACCTAAAAAACTAGCTAGCATTTGTTGCCCTTAATGCAGAGAAACTAAAGCAGATACCTTAAAGCAACTGAGGCCAATAGGAAAAGGGGAACAGGTACTAGAGAAAAGGTTAGATCAAAAAGAATTAACCTAGAAGGTAACACCCACGCACAGGAAATCAATGTGAGTCAATGCCCTGTATAGCTATCCTTATCTCAACCAGCAAAACCCCTTGTTCCTTCCTATTATTGCTTATACTCTCTCTTCAACAAAATTAGAAATAAGGGCAAAATAGTTTCTGCTGGGTATTGAGGGGGGGGAGAGGGAGGGGGCGGAGTGGGTGGTAAGGGAGGGGGTGGGGGCAGGGGGGAGAAATGAACCAAGCCTTGTATGCACATATGAATAATAAAAGAAAAATGAAAAAAAAAAAAAGAAAGATAAAATCTGAACATTTTCATAAGTATCATGTTTCCTCTTCAGCAGCTGTGGCAGATGCTATACTTCTAGTAATTTATCTGCTTCGTCTAGATTACTCAGTTTGTTGGTGTATACTTGTCATGGTAGTCTCTTGATCCTTTGAGTTCTGGGAGTCTTATTTACGTCATGGTGACTATAGTTATCAATACTGTGTTATGTCTTTAAATTTGATATAGTGTATTATAAATATTCTCACCAAGAAAGTGACAATATGAGGTAACAAACTGATTGTGACAGTTTGTAATATATATACATATAAAAAATTAATACTTTGCAATATATAATTTTGGCAATTATGTCTCAGTGATGCTGAAAAACCAGCAGTAGTTAGTTTTAATCAAATTTTAAATATTTCAGAAATTTAGATGATATATTTTTATGTGTTCATTTGATGAGCAAGTGTAAATCTAATAGATTGTTATAGGAAAGTCACTCATTACATCCATGAATATTTTCCCCTAAATCTACCCTTTCATTTTTGTGAATCTATTCTCAGAGAAGAGAGTTCCAGAATGAGCAGCCCTATAGAATAAAGGAGCTCCCCTCTCAGCTGCTTTGACCAGGTCTGGACCTCTGATTTGAACTGCGGCAATCATAGTCCCACCTCTGGCAGTCTGTAATTAAGACACAAAGATAAAGTTTACTGTATGCAACTAGAATGTTAGGGTAAATTCTAGCACTGAGCCTCTTCTTTTTAGAGGGATTATGTAGGCTAATGAACAATCAGAGGAAGGCAGTTTGCAAGCAGGAAGACAAGAAGGATGTGAGTAGACTCAGGGAATTGTTGTAATAAGACACAAGGTAAAAGAAAAGTGTGTGGGAGCACACAAGACACCCTCAGTTCCTGAGGCTGTTCATCTCCAAGTCTGTACTTGGTAAAGCTCAAAGGAATGCACTTTCATACATTCTGAGAGAACTCCTTAAATCTATGTAATAAATTCCCTTATGCAGTGAAATTATTAATTTCTGGCCAACACAGAGATCTTCAACAAAAGTAAAAGGCCAGAAAACATGCACAGGCTGAAATATACTGTCTTCAGTTTTCACTAGAGAGACGTGTCCTTTCATTCCTAGGATGACCTAATATAATTCTGACTTCGTCTGGTCATTTTACTTATTATATATATGTCTTTCTGGTGGATTATAATCCTAAAAGAGGGCTCCTAAGGAGGAATCATACATTCATGCTAGAAGAAAACCTTCAAAGAATTCCTTTCATCCTAACTGTGTATTAGAGCCATTTTATATGCCGAGACATCAGAACCCAGCCGCCCTGCTTCAGTCTGAAGCAGAAACAGAACAGTGAGATTGACATCCAAAGGCAATTATCATACCCAGCCTTGGTTAAAATACAGTGCCTTAAATGTCAAACTGCTAACCCTTCCTTTGAAGGCAAAGTAATTGATTCAATTATCAATAAATATTGTTAATACCCAACTCCAAAACTTACTAACTTAAAATAATAATTGTTTCCCAATGAATCTGTGGACAAACTGTGCAGATTTTCTGGTCTGGTTTGGATCTACTCATTCATATCAGGTCACATAGGTGCTGTTCTTTGTAACAGGACCTTCTTACTGGCTGGCTGATCTGTTAGAATGGTTTAGGCTGGGGCAACTGGACTCTGCCATGAGGTTTCTCACATTTGAGAAGGCTATTCAGGGATCTAAGAGAGGAGAGCAGAAGACTCCTAAAGGAAAGTTCGAAATATAGTGATGTCACATTCACTGAATTCTATTGGTCACAACTGGCCACAAGATGACCCTAGTGGGTGGGGAAATAGACTTCACTGCTGGCTGAGAGAAACTGTGCAATTATACCTGGGATGTGGCTACAGGGAGGGGTGAAGTGTTACTGCAAGATCTTGCAATCAATTTACCAGAGGATCAGAGAGAGTTAAGAACAGCCTAAGAAAGCAAAGCAACAAACTCCTGATATTTAGTTGAGTGTTTTCCTACCACCCATGCTTAAGATCCCTGACAGATTATAAATACAAGTTATCCTTTCCAGCTTCCCTTGGACAAGCATCTGAGAGCACTAATGGCTTCAGTTCCCTTTTTGTCCCAGGCCCCATGTCAATGCATATAACTAGCACTGCCTGATGAGTGTCACAAACTGCCAGATGTCATAGAAGGACTCAGAACACAAAGCCAAGAATGCTTCACAAGTTCAGCCTAAATGGCTCAGTCACCTCCATTAAGATGAATACATCTTGGAATAGTGCAAATTATGAAGATTTGATTCTGCTTTCAAATGCAATTCCTGGGAGTGATTGCTCTTGTCTACTAAGCAGCCAAGTAAGCTTATCTCTGCAAAGGCAGAACTGGATCCAAATCAAGTAAAAGTTAAGTGCAAGTACTGGATGAAGTGGCAAAATAAGGAGAGAGTGGCAAATCAAGTAGAATAAAAAGCTGTTTACATGATAGCCTGTCTCTGGATGTGGAAAGGGAAAAGGGGCCATTGTTAACATCCCAGGCCTTTAGACATCAATGCTACTATAGCACCTGATGCTTCCCGCCTCTCAAATCCTGTATCACAGAAGTGCAAGTCTATCTTAAGCAGCACCAGCAAATCTTAGACCTTGCTTCCCCCAAAACAGGGATTTGAAATTTGGTGACCCAGTGGAACCATCCTATGCCTAGCCCCAACATCAGTCCAGAGTGTGTCTTGAGCATCAGGACTTTCCCCGGTTGGTTTTAATATATGCCTAAGAATGAAGACCTAATTTGATGCCTAGATAACTCTTAACTCCAACATTCGATACATTGTTTCAATCACCATTTTACCAAATGCAGTGATCCAGAAGAGCTGGACCTTTGGCTCAAAGTGGAAGAAAAGTATTTATGGAGTTGAAACCACCACAAACTCAGCTACTACAAACATGAATCTAGTGTAAAAAATGATAAAGTTCATGCTAGGTAAACATAAACCACAGCTGTACCTGATGTTAATGCACCAACTTGCTCAGAATTAGCCACAGGTTAGATTAATGAATGTCTCAGGACACAGAGTCCAGAATCCCAGATGTAAATGCTCATTTAACCTAATGCCATCTGAATGGCCCTGGATAAATGCTTTTAGTCCTCAATGCTTTAATTGCCACAATTGTAAAATGAGAGTAATTATTTCCCACCTCGTGGTTGTCATGAGGCTTAAACGAGATAATTTAAGTGAAGCAATAAGAGCATAGGTTAACAAGCAACTGATAATTTATCATAATTAATAATAGAATAACAATAGTAACGTGATCTTCCAAGCTTGATCTGAGGAATTTCCTTGAGCAGGAGTTGGAAGAAAAAAATATGTATATCCTCAAAGATAACAAAAATGAAAGGCAAAGTGGTAATAGGAGGGAACACAGTTGAAGTAAGAATTTATAAAGACATATTTTGCCTATTTTCAGATGTTTTAAGAAAAGGATGAGGTTATGGTAAATTTACCTACTTTGCCTCAACATTATATACAGGATTTGGGGAGACCCCTCAGTTTGTCCTTAATGCACAGCAAGTCACTCTTCACTCCCCACTAAAACCTGCCTAAGAGACCAGGCACCAAAAGACATCAGAACCAATCCCATCATGCCCTGATTTCCTCTTTTTTTTTTCAGTAGTACTGGGGTTTGAACTCAGGGCTGGCCTCGAACCATAATTCTTCCCATCTCCATCTCCTGAGTAGCTGGGATTACAAACATAAGTCACCATGTTGGCTATTGCTTTAATGTAGTTCCCATGCAGTTATCCTGAGTGTCTAAGATTTTTCTCTTTGACTTACACTGCATATCTTATATAGCCAGATTTGACCCTTTCCAGACCCCTGAGGCCTTCCTCTGTTATCTTTAACTCACACAGTGTTCATCAGCAAGCCCCCAATACTCTCATCTTTCTGAAATGAGTCCTTTCTTACTTACCCTAATGGAAATTTAGTTCTCCCCCTGCAGCTACTCCAGGACGAGTGGTGATTTTTAAATCCATTAACTACTGAATGCAAAACAATCATTATTCCTATTACTACTTTTTCTATATTTTTATTAGTGCATCTTAATTGTATAATGTGGGGAATTTCATTGTGATATTTCCATACATGTATATAATATACTTTGTTCTCACTCCTCTATTACTCTGCCTTAAAATCCCTCCTTCCATCCTCCAATTTTAAATCTTTCTTGAAATTTTTTAATGGGTTTCTTTATGACCTTTCCATATAGGCATACAATGTACAAATAGCCATAAATAGCATAAATCCTATTCTCCCTTACCTCACCCTCTTTTCCCACCCCATCTCCTGCAAGATCCTCACACATGCAATCTCCCATTTATGTTAATCTCATTTTTTCTTTAGATATAGATTCTGTATATTAAAGAAAACATGCAGTATTTGTCTTTCTGAGTCTGTCTTATTTCTCTTAAAATGATGATCTCCAGTTCCATCCAATTTTCTACAAATGAATGCACAATTGCATTCTTCTTTATGACTGAGTAACACTGCATTGTGTATAAATATATGCATATATTCACACACATATGTAAGTATTTATTTTTATATTTATCACATTTTCTTTATTCATTCATATGTTGGCTACTGTGAATAGTACCACAATAAACACGGTTGCATAGATATCTCTGTATGCTAACTTGTATTCCTTTGGATATATATCTAGGAGTGAAATAACAGGGTCATATGGTAGTTCTATTTTTAGTTTTTTGAGGAATCCATACTGATTTCCAGAGCAGCTACACTAATTTACATTCTCTTCAGCAGTGAATAAGTTTTTCTTTTTCCCATATCCTCACCAGCATTTGTCATTGTTGGTTTTCTGCATGATAGTCATTCTGACTTGGGTGAAATGGAATCTCATTTCCATTTTGATTTGCATTTCCTTTATAGCTGAGGATATCGAACATTTCTTCATGAGTTTATTGGCTATTTGTACTTCTTTTGAGAACTGTCTATCCAATTCATTTGCTAATTTTTTGTTTATTTGTTCTTTTAGTGTTTAACTTCTTGAGCTCTTTGTATATTGTGAGCCATAATTATCTGTTAAATAGCTAGCAAAGATTTTTCTTTCATTCTTTGGTTTGTATCATCATTCTAATAACTGTTTCCTTTGATGTACAGAGCTTTTTAATTTGTTGCAATCCCATTTGTAGGTTCTTGCTCTTATTTTCTGCACAATTAGAGTCCTATTCAGAAAATGATTGTCTATTCCTTTATCTTCAAGTGTTCACTCTATGTTCCTCCAGTTTAGGTCTTACATTAAAGTCTTTGATTCATTTTGAATTGATTTATGTACAGGGTAAGAGGTGGGGATCTAGTTTCAGCCTTTATGTGTGGATAAACAGTTTTCCAAACACCATTTGTTGAAGAGGCTGTTTTTTCTCCAGCACATATTTTTTGGTAACTTTGTCAACAGTCAGATGGGTGTAGTTGTACAGGCTTATCTCTAGGACTTCTATTCTATTCCATTGGTCCTTGTATCCAGTTTTGTGCCAGTACCATGCTGTTTTTGTTACTATGTTTCTATATATGATTTAAAATCATGAATTGTGATACCTTCAGTATTAATCTCTTTACTCAAGATTGCTTTGGCTACTTGAGCTCTTTTGTACTTCTATATGAATTTTAGCAATTTTTTCTATTTCTATGGAGAACAACATTGGAATTTGTATGGGAATTTCATTGAATCTGTAGATGGATTTTAGTAATAGAGCCATTTTCACAATATTAATTCTCCTCATTCATGAACATGGGTAGTTTTTCTATGTTCTACTGCCCTCATCAATTTCTTTCGTTAGTGTTTGAGGTTTTCAATGTAGTGTTCTTTTACTTCTTTAATTAAGTTTATTTCTAGATCTCTTATTGCTTCTTCTAAATAATTGTTCTTTCTCCTCAAACTACTCCATCTTCTTAGAATCTCTAGCCTTGGTCACACCAGTTCCTACAGCTCCTGTTGCTGCTATAGGTAGCTCTACCAAAATTTTGTTATTTATTGAAGGTGCTAGTAATTGCCTCATTTCTTGAGCTACAATACTATTCCACTCATAATCTTGGTCATTTCAATGTCCATAAAAATGATTTTCCCATATTCCGACTCCTCAGATCTTCATTCTCCTAATCTTCTATTATTTTTCCTTTGACTTCTCCCTTACCTCAGTCACACATCACCATGTTCGGTCCCTATCATTTTTTTAATCATTTCTTTCACTTCCCCTTCAAAATCTCAACTTCAATATTACATTCTCTAACCAGTACCTCCTATCTTTCTAACTCACTTCTAATAACCTGAATCCTCCTATGATGTGACTTCTAATATATTAGCTCTTCTCTCTTGTCACTGCCTGTCTCCTCTTTATAGCTTCACTTCTCTCCTCTGGTTTAGAATCACTGTAATGCCACACTCATATTACCATAAGCAAAAACATAATCACATATATTAATCAAAATTCTGTTTAAATAATGTTGCATAACAAGTGATTCGAAACCACTGGCTGTTAAGAAGAGACATCAATTTGTGAATCATGCAACTGCAGGATAACTGGAACCACTGCATCAAGCTTACCAATTTGATTCAAGTCTGCTCCACCTTCCCTCTCTCTGGGACAGGGAGCTGTCTATAGTATACTTTACTCATGGTTTTGGCAGAAGACCAACATTCCTGGTCAAAGCAAGTAGGCATGTTTAAAGTGTCTACTAATATGACAACTACTCTGATTCTATTGGCCAAATCAAGTTGTGTGGCTGGCCCAAAGGTCAATGAGACGGTGATTACTGGCAGATGCTGCAGGTCACATGGAAAGGGATATAGATTTATAATCCTTTTTACAGGAAAAAAAAGAAAGTTGAGAAGAATAGAACAATATAATTCATCTCATCATGATTCCATTATAACTCACTTTCCTTGTATTGTAATCACCATACAAAACTCTAAGTCCTGTTTAAATTCTCTGCACCCACTCTCAACTAGCTGTTCACCAAGGGAGAAAAACTGCTAAATGGCCTCACCTTGTATTCATGACCACTTACTTCAAATGCAACCTAAATGTTGCCCAGAAGTTCTGAAATTCCTTGTGCAATTATTTCTCTTTCCCCTACCTCTTCTTTCTTCTCTTCCTTCTTCTCCTCCACATCACCCTTACTATAAAGTCCCTTCATCCCTCTCAGTGGGTGACTTCTTACTTCACTGAGAAAATTAAAACAAAAAGAGCTTCTGTCTTCCATAGCATCCAATGTACCAATCTTTCTGCACAGTGTGTCTGTGCTCTGCCTCCCATTTTCTTTCTCCTTGCTTCAAGTGGCAGTGGATCTAGTCACCCCTTACCCATTCAAGGAATTAAATCTTCTAGGTATTTGTCCCTTTCCTGCATTTTTCTCCTCTTTTCTTAAATCATTCTTAGCAGCACATAACCATTCCATAACATGCTAAATGAATATAAGATAAACAAAATTTCCTTTTAAACCCCATTTCTTCCCCCAACTACAATACCATTTTTCTTCTTATACAGTAGATTTCAAAAAGTTGCATACTCTTTCTTTTTCTACTTCCTATCTCTTTTTCAGGTATTGATTTCTGTCAGTCTACTGAAATCACCCTTATCAGCATTACCCGAGTCCCAAATGAACAAATTTCATTCTTAGACTTACTGGATCTATATGAATCACTGGATGACTCTCTCCTCTGCAATTAATTTTCTTCACATCATTTCTAAGACATTGCAATCTCCTGTTTTACTCTTACCTTGTGATCTCAATTCAATATTCAATACCCCAAATTATGTGTTAGATAACACAACTTTAGATCCTTGCTATTCAAATCAGTGTGTATCTTGAGGATTAATAACATCATCACCAGGGAGCTGGTTATTAATGAGGAAACTCAGGTACCAGTCCAGACAATCTGCATTTTAACAAGATTCTCAGGTGACTTTTATGCACTCTCAAATTTGAGAAGAGCTGAGTGTGATAATGTTGCTGGCAGTTGACCCTGGTGAGTAGCTCTCTCTACTGCTTGGCAAAGAAGAAATCATTCTTTAGTTAGATTTAAATTATCTAACATTAGCCAATCAGCATTTCAATTCTTTTCCATTGACCTCTCACCCCACATGTCAGAAACCAATCTTGTTATTTGCCCCTAATTGCTCTTTTGACGTTAGTCCACCTCTGGCTGAGTGCACCAGTTTGGAATTATTCCAAACACAGGGTCACTGACTAAAATTAATGGCAGTCTTTTCTGTGGCTGTAAATCTACTAAGGATGACAGTTTTGAAAACTCTCTAACTTTGCTTACCTAGAGTTCTGTCTACTGCTGTTAGAATGCTACAAAAGAATACATATTTTATCTGTAGTGTATCCAATGGCATTTGACAAACTGGGGCAACTATGGGTCAGATGTATTCTATGTTAATGGAAGGAATGTATGCTATTTTACAAACAGTTCCTGACATTCTATTTCCCTTGTCCTAATATAAGAATAAAAAAAGAAAAGAAAAAACAGAGGTAGGGAGTACCTCACATTTCCTTTTTTATATTTTAGTTTATCTTAGAACAGACTGTATTCTTTCAAGGACACTTATTATTTATTACAAACTATTCTAAAGAAGTTTAGGATACATTTTCATATTTATCAGGAAGCAACTGTCTCTCTGAAGGATACTCAGCTCCAGTCCTTTTCCTGTTACTATGGGTAGGAAATTTTAAACAAACAAAACATGGTTGATATTTACAGTGTGGAGGAGTTTCCTTTTTTAATTCGTGTGTTCTGAACTGACTTTCTGTCACCAGAACTTCTGTGTCTTTTCTTACCTTTAAAAAAGATTATTGTGACTATATTAAATATTATAGTTTTAATTTGCAATGTTGACATCAACCCTGACCTTATCCCCAGTACTGTATACATAAAATAAAAACACATCATGAGTATTGTAAATATATTCATTCTTCATCCATATACAGAAGGCTTCCTTTCTACAGCGAACTTTGTGAATGGAACAGAGAATACAGATATGCATGATACATGTACCCTTCCTTCTCAAAGTGTGTCATATATCAAGAATAATGCATACTGGAAAAGACTCAAACATATGGGAGGAAATCAGAGGTATGAAAAATCATTTTAAAAGTTCTACATGATAACAGTGAAGGAAGACATCCCAGCATAAGGGAAAGATTGGATATGTCAAAAGAAGCTGCTATAAGATGTTGGTTTTGAGCTAAAATTTGAAGATGGGTAGAATTTGAAAAAAAATAACATTGAGACATAGAATTCTATAAAAAAGGAAGAATAGATTTTTAAGAGTTATGGAAAATGGAAAATAATATATTAATGAGCTTCTGCACTAGGAATAATTTTATTCACATTACTCCACGGGTGTTATGACCAGATAAGTTACAACTGAAGAAAAAGGCTAGGAAAATGTAGTTGAATTACAAGGAAAGACTCCTTCCCACAGCTCAGGAAGAAGACAAGTTTAGTTAATTTTATTTATTTTTTTGTGGAATAGAAATGAATGATTTTTATGGGATTTTATTTTTATTTTGTAGTAGTCTTCTGTACTCTGTAGATAATGAGTCTTAATTACTTAAATCAGTATTAAGTAGCCCTAGCCCTAATATAAATTAAGAAAAAAATTTAGCTTAAAAGAATTCAAAATTGTCTTTCCTTTGTTCCTTAATAACATTTTTAAAAATAAAAAAGTAGAAGAAACTGTTGGACCAAAAGATTGTGGAGGCATATCTTAATGCACATATATTGTTCCTACAAAAGTGAAAATAGTGAATTAGGGAACTAGTTGTAACTTTTAGAAAACAATCAGAGTCCTAATAAGGGTACTGAAACATTCAACAAAGAGTTTTCTAGAAATACCTGGGCCTTTACACATCTTTCAGGAAAAACTAACTTTTGACTAAGGAAGAACTGAGGAACTCGGTAAGGTATCATTTTTATGTGTGGTTGTGATTCATGATGTATACAACACAAGCATCTCTTGTTAAGTTATTTATAAAAATAACTTAATGCAAAAATGAATTGACTTTTCTGAAGCCTTCAAATGTATTTCTTTTGTTTCTTCTTATAAATTTTGACGTTATTTTTTGCAGAAAACAGAAAATGTTTAGTTTCCACTTGGGCGGCTGTGGGTTCTTTCCTTTTACTATTAATGAGTGAGCACTTACTTTCAGCAGAGAATGGGACTGAAGTTAGCATTTAATTGGCATTGTAAAAATCTTGAATAAAAACAAATATCTTGTGGGAGGAAAAATGCCCAAAGAAGCTTATCACATTTATGCATCTCGAGTAGGGTAAGCCATCTCTCCACCCGTTTTCAGAAGGGAAGAATCTGAGGTCATAGACAATAAATAAACTCCTCTTTTCAAGTTGATTGGTTCTAAATGTAGTTCGACATAATAGGTCCTCACAGCTTGTGTTTTCAACAAAACATTAAAAAAAATCTGGACCAGTTTATTTGCCTGTATAGTTAGAGCTGTTTCAGAAATGTGTATATTTTTCTTTTCAAAAGTTTCAATATTAACTATAATGGTTAACTCTGTCCACTACTGCCCAGCAGTATTAAAACTGTATGGTTATTATCATTTGTTAAAACCATTAGATATTTTCTTAAGGTATGTGGAGGAAGGGGCAGGGAGCTAGGTATCATCTCTGCTTAAGAAAATGACAAGTTCAGTAATATTTTTGAGGTCATGTGACTGTGTTCCTTTGGGATATAGACTAAAGGTTCTTTGCATTTGCAAAATGGTGCATTCACAAAAACAAATGGGGCCAAAAAGGAAACTACTTTATTTGTCTACAACCTTGATTAGTTTGAAATGCCTGCTGTTGACAGTTTGAAAGATGTTACCAATAAATGAAAAGTTCCAGGCTATACTGTGAAACTTGCCTGTGGCATAGAACTTTTAATATTTATGGAGCATGACCTCCAACTGTCAATGATCACTTATTTCCTACAAAGCTATTTTGGGGAAAAAGTTGATTGCCTGAGGAACAAGGAGTACATTAGACTGTGGATTCAATATTGTCCTTGTAGAAGGTAGGGATTTTACTTTGATGGGGACAGTCATCACTGTGGTCACCAATGGACCACCTGGACTGTATCAATGTGGTAAAGTTTCCTAGACTTTATAAGCCTCTAACAACCATCAAACTTGTTCTATACAAAAGAAGAGTCACATAAAAGTGGCTTTTGGGACAGGTATAAAAAATTCAACTTTATGATTATAAAGTGGTTAGAAAAAAGCATAATAGATTATTTAAAGAAATTTTTGGAGTGTCACTATTTTCTTTAAGATGAAAGAGTATTAAAGCTTTAAGGAAGTAACCTAATATTAAAAATTAGAAATAACCATTGAAGAGAATTGAGACTTTTGTTCAACAAAATACAAAATGTTTTAGAGCCTATAGAAATCTTCAGAAGTTTGGGCATAGCAGCTCATGCCTATTATTCTGACTATTCAGGAGGCAGAAATTGTAAGGATCACAGTTTGAGGGCAGCTCATACAAAAAGTTATAGAGACTCCATCTCAACCAACAAGACAGACATGGTAGTACAGCTTACACACTTGTGTCTCAGCTACTGGAAGGCTATAGGTAGAAGGATTGTGCTCTAGGCTGATCCTAGGAGGAAAAAAAGGGTGAGCCCCTACCTGAAAAATAACTAAAAACACAAAAAAGTTTGGAGGCATAGCTTAAGTGGTAGAGCATCTCCTATCAAGTGCAAGGCCATGAGTTCAAATACCAGTACCACCAAAAAGAAAAAAAAAAAGAAATCTCAGAAAAGGTGTGCTCAGAAATCAGTAAAGTCCTGCCCCTCTGAGAGAGCAGGGTGATATTCTGAAATGATTCCCTCTAGGGCTTTTTAAAATATAATGCATATATATGATACATGCTTTTTATGGAGTTGAAGAGGTTTATTATAAGATAATTCATTATTTCCCTAGCAACTTGGGACTAGACTGATAAGCAAGCAAAATGTAAGTAGACTGTTGGCATTTTAGTCCTATGGGAAATGTGGATTTTGTAGCATCCTATGAAGTGTATATCCCCACTTTCTGTAGGAAGTACAAAATGTCCTTTGAAGTGCTATAGTTTGAATGTGCCCCAAAAAGCCTGTGTTGGAAATTTAATCCCATGGCAACAACAGCATTAAGTAGTGTGACCTTTGGGAGGTGAATAGGCTGTGAGGGCTCCACTATCACAAATATTAAAGCAGATTATAAAAGGGTTTGAGGCTGAAAATTCAGTCTCTTGCTGTCTTACACACATGCTCTCTTGCCCTTCAGCCTTCCACCATGAGATAAAACAACAAGAAGATGCTGCTCCTTGAACTTGAACCTCAGAGTCTCCAGAACTATAAGAAATAAATTTGTTTTCTTGGTAAATTTCCCAGTCTTTGGGATTCTGTGACAGCAACATAAAAAAGGCTTATTTCATGAATCATCCAACACCACATTAATAATCTGTACAGCTCCCATCTTGTCCATACAGCAAATGCTCTAACAGAAATAGGAGAGTTTCATTTGACATGTTTACTGAGTGCCTACTATGTGAATTGAGATCTAGGCACATGGGCTATTGAATGATCACAAAGACCTCTACCCTTATGGGATTATATTTTAGTGGAGGGGGAAATAATAAATAGTACCCTAGATTGGAAGAGGGTAAGTTCTTTCAAGAAAAAAAGAAGGTAAAGAAAATCAAATATTACTTAGAGTTCAGAGCCATTTTAAATAGAAAGGTTATATATGAGCAAAAATTTGGAAAAGGTGAGAGAGGAAGCCAAGTAAATGTGATGTTGGCAGAGGAACTGCACATGCACAGTCTGTGTTACAGAAACATGGTCAGGGTACCTGAGGAGCAGTGAGGAGGCCACTATGCTGGGAGGGAAGCAAGTGAAGGGGGAGGTTTCAGAGAAATCATTGAGGTGGACAAGGACATGCTATTTAGGTTTTATAGGTCTCTTTAAACTTTTTTGTGTCTAACTTAAACTTTTAAAGGTTTTCTCTGACTGTTAGGTTGAGAATGAATTGTATGGAGGCAAGAAAACAGGAAGAGTGACTAGTTGATAGACTTTGCTGCAGTCCTGCAAAGAGATAAGGCAGCTAAGATCAGAGTAGCAATGGTGCAAGTCAAGTGAAGTGGGCTGATTCTGAATATAGTTTGAATTTTGAAAAATGGGACTGATTCTTTGATGGACTGGAGGTAAGGCATATGAGAATAACTAAGCTCAGATGTGCCTTTAAGGCTTTTGGCTAGGACAACAGGAAAGGTGGAGATGCCATCAATTGAGATAGAACAGGTTGCAGCAAGGGAAGATTTAGGGGTAAAATAAGGTGTTGCATTTTAGATATGTGGAGTCTGAGATGTTCTGGACATCCAAGTAGAAATACTGATAACATGGAAACATAAATTCAGGTAGAAAATTTAATCTGTGATCATTAGCATGGTTTGGGTACTGAAATGCAGAGACAGAGTATTTTAATTATCTCAGTTATCAACTATTAATAAACAGTTTGAAAAAGTTAGAAAATCTGAACATTCTTTAAAGTATGAGCTAGATTATTCTTGACCAATTTTAACATCTGCAACATTCCATGATCCCATTAATAAAACACTTTGTTTGGAGGTAGTTTCCCAAGAAGCAGAGTGGGAGATGAGGAATTTCATGTGAGTGGCTTGTTGAATGTTCTCTAAGAAGAGGATAAGAAAGCAGGATAGTGCAGGGGAAGGTGCTAAGAAAAATTCTGGTTTTAGCCTGATACCATGTGCAGATTTGCAGCTGGGACTATACCACAGAGTTAGTCCCACCTTGAGACAAGGAAACAAGGGCATTTCTTATGTGAGGGTCATAATTAATACTACTCAGGTTTTTTTCTGAAACTTGAAGAAGTGTGGTAACTGTCACATCATAGATCTTCTGTTAAAGTTCCTGACCTTCCCTCATTATAACTTTATCTCAAACCTAAATATTTAGCAGGTATTTCTTTCTCTCTCAGTCAATGAATGGTTTGCTGGGTTCACTTTTTATTATACACAAATCTATTGCCATGTCTTTCTATCAGAATTTCCTTATAGAGCTAATCATTCACATATTTATAAATACAACTCATATCTTAAGAATGAAGCTCCAGCATGTTTGTCTTTGACAGGCATGGTACACCCTAAAGTTGGCAAAGTGTTCTCTCCGCTAGTGCTGGGCAGGGCTCTTTCCTTTCAGAATCAAACACCTGATGCATGTCAAAAATGTTTTGCTTTCTTTTAAGAATCCTAATTCTCAGAAAATCAAAGTAGATGAGGAAATGGAGCAATGTATCCTTAAAAAAAAATTATGTTTACTGCTAATCTAGAAACCTAGCCATTTAACAGTTACATCGGAAAAGGCCACAATGGACATGTTGACAGTCAAGAAGTAATTTGACAAGTAAAACCAGCCTTGATTTGTAAAATGTCACTAATGCTGGAGATTAACTTTATACTTTGTCCATTTTCAATGGCAATGGGAGAATTTTGTGTTCTGATTACTGAGAGCTAGTGTTTATCAGAAAACTATTATCTCTTCTCATCTTTTTTTCTTTTTGCAGATATAGGAAAGCATTATTGTATCCAAAAAGATAAATTTATAATATATTACACATGAAAAACTGACAAAGCTCAACTTTGCAGTTGAGCTTAGAATTGAAAGTTAATTTAAAATGACACTGAATGTAAAACATTCCATTATTCCAGTAAAACCTCTGTCCGTTTGAACAATGCAATGAGAGCAATGTAATTCTCATCTTTATTGCCTAAAATCACCCTAAATCGTGTGCCTTTGTATATCTGCAAATGGATGGTTGAAATATTTATACTTTCAACCCCAATGGGGGATTGGGTAAGGTGTAAACCAAGTAGAGAACGAAGCTCCAGTCATCTCCAGTTGTGATCAGCTGGATCCATTTACCTGGTGGGACACAGGGACATAATAACGTTTGCTGTGAGTCAAAGCACACAAGGTTGAGGAAGCACTGGACATAGACTAGGAAGGAGAAGAGACTGGGTTGAATGTATCATGACCCAATGTCTTAGGTTGGTTTCCTCATCTGTAAAAATACAGAAGCATCTACTGAGGATATTTAGTGAGAACTAAATTAGTTTATATGTGTAAATCATTCAGAATGGTAGCATATGAGTATGAGATTGTAAAATCTATGCAGAAATTGTTCCTCCATCCCCATTTGCTGACATGCAAATACTAAAATCTTTGGAATCCAAAAGTTTCAAGCAGAAACTATGTCTTTTGTTATGTTAATGTAGTGAGTGGTGGCTGAGGACTCTTATACAGCTTCAGGATGGAGGCTGGTCACCAAAAAGGCCAAGACTTAGAGGTTCCTGAAGGGTGACATGTCAGAAGAGGGCTATGCACTCTTCCCCACATGCCTTGTCCAATGCTTGTTCTCACCTAAATGCTCTGTAATATCTTTGATAATAAACAAGTAAGTGTACACGAAGCCTTTCTCTTGTTTCTGTGAGTTATCATAGCAAATTAATCAAACCCTAGGAGGGAATCACAGGAGTCCTCCATGGCTATTCTAAACTACTTAAAGCTGAGTCCCAAACCTGTGAGAGAGCCAAATAAATAACAAAACAATCTCCTGATTTGCAGCTTACCTCAAACAGTGTGAGCCAAATTAAACAGAACTACCAGGCTGACCACAGTGTCATAAGCATAATATATTCTTATTATTTTAAACCATTGAGTTTTGGGATGTTTGTTATGTAGTAATAGCTAATGTATACAATATATTTATGTAGTTATAATTAAAAAGGGCATTAGATGGTATTTTTTCTGTTACTATAATGAAATGCATGAGGCTGGAGATTTTATTAAGAAAAGAGGTTTATATAGGTCATAGTTCTGAAAGTCTATAGGCAAATTTGGTTTGGGTGAGGATTTCATGATGAATGGCATCATGATGAGAGTGCTTGCTAGACAGAGAAATTATATGGCTAAATAGGAAGCCAGAGAAACCAGGGAGGGAACAGTGTTGCTTTTATAACAACCCTCTCGTGATTAGCCAACGTTCCATAAAAACTACACTAATTCTCTTTCTAAAGAAGTGTTCCCAGTGACCTAAACACTTCCTAGGAAGTAACACCTCTTAAAGGTCCTGTGCCACCTCTCAACATTTCCACATTGGGAATCAAACTTACAACATATGAACTCTTGGGAGACACATTGTACAAACCATAACAGATTGCAATTCAAAAGGCACTGAGCTAAATTTTATAGGAATTCAGAGAAAGGATTGGCTTCTGGATTAACAAAGCAGGAATAAATGTTATCTTCCTCTGAGTTTCATAAAGGAAGTGATGTTCTGACTTAGCTTTGAAGGTTAAGTAGGATTTCCTCTGGTGAAGATAAAATGAGGGCATAACATTTTTATTTTTAATAAGAGTAATTCTTCATTTGAAGTTGGCAATGGCTTTCTTATATATTTAATATCTTAAATAAAGATTTATCCCATTCTTCTGTGACTGAGAATAAATTATATAGATAAGTGAATTTCTGCTCCTCACATGGCAAGGATCAAGACCAGAGTTACAGTTTCAGAAAGACAATTATACTTCCTGTGAGTAGAGAAGCACTTTACAGAAAACACCTATATCACCCCAGCACTTGTTGAATGAAAATGTGCATATTTTATTCATAAAGGTCAACTAATTAGCAAGACTGGATTTTTACAAAACAAAATTTAATGGGCAATTATTCTAAGTGGTAGAAGTCTAATGGTTGTATATTTAACACATTGAGTTACCCAGACAAGAAAGGAGGAAAGAAGTGAGGGAGGAGGAAGAGAGAAAGGGGGAAAATGAAGCTTTGGAACACCTTTAAGTAATTCCTAGCAAAGTCACCAATGAAAATCCCCTTTACTGGCCCATGATCAATTACTAGTCCTCTAATTCTAACGATATAAAGAAATAATAAACTATAGCGTAAGGTTTTTAAATAGAGCACACAGAAATGAGAAGTAATTCTGCCACAGAAACATGATAAAATCACTATCAGCAAAAAAAATTTTTTTGAATAAAGAAGACACTTCTGGAGTGCAACTATAATGAAATAAACACATCAAAGGGAAAACTTTATTTTTCCCACATTGTCCTAACAGAATTCAAAACACACACACACGCACACATGCACACACCCTCCTCCTCAAATTGGACATCAAGAAGTTCTGCCAAAGCAGTATTTAAAAAGAATATGTTATCACACTAAAAATAAACTGGGGTCAGGAGGCAGAGGCAGGAGGATGAAAAGTTCAAGGCTAAAAAGAGAGACCCTGTCTCAAAAATAAATTAAAAAAAATAAGCCAGGACACTTACTCTGGAACTCACATTCAAAATTGATATGGTGTTAATTTTATAAAATGCAATTCTAAGTAAGTAACATCACTGATTTAAAATTATCAATGACTTCCTGTAATTTACAGTATGAAAAAGTCAGTATGCCAAAAAGCAGAGGCTGAAACAGGGACTATGAGTGTGATTTAACAAGATGTACTCAGAGCTGAAGGGGAGTGAGGAAAGAATAGGACAGGTGAAATCTATTGCTGAGCAAAGACATAGGCTCAACTGAAATCTAGACTCAATCTGATGGCACAGGGAGCTCTGGAGCACAAAGACCACACAGAGTTGCCTGACTACAGCAAGGTGTAGGATTTTATATCCTCAGATCAGTCAGTTGTTGCCCCAGGTGGTGAAAGTTGTTGCTTCTCTGGGAATTCTAGATGAGCTAGCTTCTACAGACCAAAGGAAACTTTGGAGAAGAAAGTGATGAGCTAACACTCACAATAGCTGGAGAAATACACACTGGTCAGGCAAAAGGGATCTGGGTGAGGCAACAACAGCACCTTCTATACTTGAATAATCCAGACCATTTTTCTGTTCTTCACTCCCTGTCCTCCCTCCAAGCACCAGTTTCTGATCAGTGGTCAGCAAATAACCACACCAGTTTCTGATCAGTGGTCAGCGAACAACCACATAGCACACACTTTCACAGTGACAGCTTTGCAGAATCTCTTCCTGCAGGCTGGACTCCCAATATCTCTTTTTCTTTTTTGAAGGCACTTCTTTATTATTTACAACCAAGCACAATTGTTACCCTCTGTTTCATGTTGCCTTTGATCCTTGCAAAGGATCAGTCACTCATTTTCTCTGTTGTTTCAAGGCCTTTCACATAATTCACTTTCATGGTACTGAACATCTTTTTAGATTTGTGTTAAATGGGTTGACTTCCTGACTAGATTATTAGTTTCATGAGGACAGGGATTCCATGTGGCTTTGTTCATGACCCCAGCACTTAAAACAGGGCCTGAAGTATAATAAATGTTCTGTGACTGACTATTGAATAAATCCATGCCTCCATGAGAACAAGGCTGTTCTTTGTGGAAGAACAAAGCAATTCATTCCAATTCTGCTTTCTATTTATATGGAACAACCTGAGTGAGCTGTGTCACTGAGATAGCCTGTATAGCAGCCTCTTACTCATAACCTAGGATTTGTGTGTGTGTGTGTGTGTGTGTGTGTGTTTTTAGCTGAAACGCATGTTATCCATTTCAGTATCTTAGGCATGCAATTAAAAGAGGACAACAAAAAAAAAACTATGATCAAGCAAATACTGATTCAATTACTAGGGCTCCCTGGCATTGACCACTGAATTAAATTATCTTCAAAAGCAAAAATTTCAAGTTAAAGGGTTAAAAGAATGTAAAGATACTGAAGCATAGATGTCTGACTTACCTCGGTCTCAAATCATTTTCTTTTTAAATCATGAGATTGGTCTCATTTATGTTTTAATTTTTTTATTGTTATGCTGGGTGGGGATACATTGTGGCATTTACAAAAGATCTCACAATATATCAAATGTATCATAGTTGAATTTACCCCTTCCTCCATTCTCCTGCACACCCCACCTTTCCTCCCATTCATGGAATGGTTCAACTGGTCTCATTTTTCCATTTACATACTTGTGTACATAGTATTTGCACTATATTCACCCTCCCATGCCCTTTCCCCACTGCCTCCCCCCTCCCACTGATACCAGTCCCCCCAGGCAGAATGTGTGTTTCAATTTTGTAAAAGAAAAAAAATGACATTTTTGTTTGTTTAAGTTAGTTACACAGGGAGTTTCCTTGTGACATTTCCATGTACATATGTATTATAACCCGAATTGGTTCATCTCTATTTTTCTTCTTTCTACCTTTGTCCCTTTCTTATGATGGTTTCAACAGGTTTAAAAATTCCAAATTCATTCTTGTATAGAAAGTACAACAACCATATTCACCTTCTTAACTTCCTTTTTTACCTTCCCCCTTTCCTTAGCATGTGATCTCCCCTCAGCGTAACCTGTTTTTCATAATATTGCTGTATTTGTACTAGGTCCATATTTTACATATGAGAGAAAATGTGCAGCTTTTCCAACCTCAAATCTTTTTATATCTATCTATTTATTTATTTATTTATTTTGCAGTACTGGAGCTTGGACTCAGGGCCTTCACCTTGAGCCATTCTACCAGCCCTATTTTTGTGAAGGGTTTTTGGAGATAAGGTCTCAGGAACTATTTGCCGGGACTGGCCTCCAACTGCAATGCTCCTGATCTCTGTCTCCTGCATAGCTGATTACAGATGTGAGACACAGCACCTGGCTCAAATCTTTTAGATACAAAGGTCAACTTGACCTTGGTGGTATCTCATAGAGTTTTGGATCAATTCTTCCTACTTTTCATTATGAGAGACATCTAAATTTTTCAACAATATTATTGAAGTATAACCTATATGTTGAAAAAAAGGCACAAGTCAAAATTAGTTAATTATTAATTAATCAATTCATTTTTGCAAAGGCACACACCCATATAACCAACTTGATCAAGAAGTAGGACATCCAGCAACTCAGAACAGGTGTCCCCATGTACTTACTACCTTTCCAAAGGTTATCAGTATCCTGACTTCTAACAGGAATGGGCTTAGCCTGTTTAGGATTAAACACATGGGAGAAAAAAGTTTTCCTTTAAAAAATTCTATTACTTTTAATTGAAAAATCACCATTGCATGCATTTAAGGATTACAATGTGATGTTTCATATGTGTATACTTCTATGCTTTGAATGTCCCCTCCAAAGCCCATGTTGAAATTTAATTGCCACTGTCACAATATTAAAAGGTGGGGTCATTAATATGTGATCAGGTCATGAGAGCACTGCCCTTATGAGGATTAGGACCATTATCTCTGTAAGGGATTAGTTATCAGAGAGATCTCCTGATGAAAGGGTGAGTTTGGCTGATTTATCTGTCTCATTCACACTGCCTTGCCATGTGATGCCCTCCACCATTTACTCCCTCACATGATGTGCCCTTCCATCGGGGACTTCCTAGCCTCCAGAACTGTGAGAAACATAGTCATTTCCTTTATAAATTATTCAGTCCATGGCATTCTGTTACAGCATCACAAAATAGACATACACAATATGGAGGGATTAAGTTAATGTAACTATCCCCTAACCTCACATTTTTGTGGCAATACATTTGAAATTTATTCTCCTAGTTATTTTGAAATATAACATACATCATTATTGACTATAGTTTCTCTAGTACAAAAGATCTCAAAAACTAGTTCCCTAGTCTTGCTCATTATCAGTGTGTTGTCATAACCCAATGTATGAATATGCCATAAATGATTTTCAATTCTATTATTAACAGCCATTTGGGTTATTTTCAGTTCGGAGCTATTAAAAGTAGTGATGGCATGAAAACTCTCATGCATGTCATCTCGTGAACATAGTTTGCATTTCTGTGGAATTAATTTTCAGAAATACAATTAACAGGATATTTTGCTCTTGTGGATATTGCTAAAGAGTTCTACAAAGTAACTATATCAATTAGAACTTGAATTTCTTATTAGCATATATTAGCTGTATAGGGAATTTCATTGTGACATTTACATATTTGTCTACAATGTATCTTAATTAGATTCAACCCCTCCATTATTCTCCCTCATCCTGCCTTCTTAGAACAATTTTAGCAGGAGTCATTGTTTGATTTTCATACATGTATACAAAGTATTTCAACCATATTCTCCCTGCTTCATCCTCTGTTTACCCTTCCCCCTCCCACTGGTACTCTCCCCCAGACAGGACCTGTTTTACCATCCTGTCCTTCATTTTTAAAGTGTATATTGATTGTTCAAAGGTATTTCACTTTGGTATTTCACACATGTATATATCATACTTTAATCAGATTCACCCCCTTAGTTACTTACTCTTTCTCTGTTGCCCAGCTCCCCTATTATTCAACAGCTTTCAGTGCATCATGTTATATTATCTTCAAACACTGATACAAAGTATTTTAGTATTATTCACTCTCTATCATTCTCTTTATCCTTTTCTGCCTCCCTGTAGTCCCCATGGACAGATCCACTATTACAATCATATTCTCCCTCTCTGTATATATATATCACATAACATATATATGTATATAAGACATATGTATACAACTGATATGAATGTATATAAAATATATGTATACAAATTATATATGTATATAAGATTTATATATGCATTTATTTTTAAGGTCTAACTTCCACATATGACAGAAAACATGTAACCTTTGTCCTTCTGAGCCTGGATTACTTCACTTAACAGTTCCATCAATTTACCTACAAAGAGCATAATTTTATTATGTTGTTTATGGCTGAGTAATACTCCACTGTATACATATACCGTCTCTTCTTAATCCAGATGTAGGGTATCTGGGCTGTTTCCAAAACTTGGCTATTGTGATTAGTGCTACAATAAACATGGGTATAGAAGTGACTCTATTGTATTCCAGCTTATTTTCTTCTGGGTATATACCCACAAGTGGTAGAGTGGAATTGGTGGATTGTATGGTAGGTTTACTATAGTTTCTTGAGGAATCCCCATACTGCTTTCCATAGTGGTTGTACTAATTAATATTCCCACCAACAGTGACAAGGGTTCCTTTTCCCCAAAACCCTCTCTGGCATTTGTTGTTTGTGTTACTAAGGATAGTCATTCTAACTGGAATGAGGTGAAATCTTGGTGTCATTTTGATTTGCATATCCTTTATGGCAAAGGATATTAAGGATTTTCTTCATGCATTTATCGAACATTTGTACTTCTTCTTTTGAGAATTGGCTGTCCATTTTATTCGTTTATTTCTTCAATGGGTTGTTGATGCATTGACTGAAACTAGATCCCAGTCTCTCACCTTATACTTGTATCAATTCAAAATGGATCAAAAATCTTAATGTCAGATTTGAAACTATGAAACTATTATAGGAAAGAATAGGGAAAACACTGGAACACATAAACATAAATAATAACTTCTTAAATAGAACTCCAGCAGTTAAAAGAAAGGATTGACAAATGGGACTACATCGAACTAAAAAACTTCTGTACAGCAAAGGAAACAATCACTAGACTGAAGAGACAGCCTATGAAATGGAAGAACTAGAAGTTTTGTAATACAGAATTTCATTCACACAGATTAACCTGTGTGTTCCTGCTACTAACCCAGCCTGGATGACCAAATGTGAGAGATACAAAATGGTTATCCATGGCACATTCATTCTCCAGTGTTAAGGGTAAATGGATCATTTGAAGGATAAGAACACATCTTGAGGCAGATTATTTGCTACATACATTTGCCGTATGTCAACCAGGAAACACCAATTTCTACTCCCCTTGGCTTTTCCTCTTTTGTTTGAAAACCTTTACCTTAGTTATTGAACCATTTATTTGGCAAAAGAGCACTAAATGCTAATACAAATATATGATCCTGGAGTCTTATTACATTAGTAAAAACTGGCTAGTGTCTTATAATTGACAACTACACTGTGAGCAAATTATAAGACTGTTAAGTTTTCATGGATAAAAAGAATAATATTTATTTAATTATGAAAAGGGGCTCATAAATATCTTCACATTTCTGTTTTCTCTGTGATATCATTAACTCCATGAAGACAGGGTTCAGTGCTGCTACCCAAATATCTTATAAAATATCTAACATGGATATTTCACAGTAAATGTTTGAACATAATTGCTCATGATAATAATCATTAGGGTAAGAAATTCCTATGCAATTAGAGGATAGATCTTAGAGTTATATGAAGTTCTCTTTGAAGCAGTAGTGTATGACTATTCTGGCTGATAGACAATCTTGCTCTCAAACTGATTCGTGACTTCTACTGATTCTGATTTAGGACCAAGGTAAACATGTCTAGTGATTTTTTTATGTGAACTGATTCAAATCAATTTGGATCTACATAGAGGCATAAATAAAACAACTAAGGTTACAACTCAACCTAGAGTAAACATGACTATCTACAAATGGCTGACAAGGTGTTGTATTCTCATGTAAAAAACTGAGTAAAGCTAAATGAGTGCTTACTATGTGCTAGATACTGTATCTAGTGTAGATATTCATATCAATTAATTGTATCAGTTAGTCATATCGATTATTATAATAAAATATGTGAGATACCTGGTGGTACATGCTTCTAATCCCAGCATCCAGGAGGCTAAGTCAGGATAATCACAAGTTTGAGGCCAGCCTGGGCTACATAGTGAGAACCTGTCTCAAAAAAAAAAAAACAACTTAAAAAAATGGAGAGAGAGCAAAAAGGCATGTTTTGGCTCACCATCTAGTCCATAATCAATCTAGCCTGTGGTAAGGCAGCACATCACAGTGGTAGCACAATGGTGAAAACTCCCTCACCTCATGGCCATAAGCCAAAAAAATAGAAAGGGCCAAGGTCCCACAACAGCCTTGGAGGACAAGTCTCCAGTGACCTAAGGACCTCCCACTGGGTTCTTCTTAAAGGTTCCACTACCTCCTAATGGTGCCACTCTGTGGAGCACACCTCTAATATGTGGGCCTTTGGGAAACATTCAAAATCTAAAGTACAACAGATGCACTATCTCTGACCACACAGCAATGCCACAGCAGGCATTGAGATCCTCATCATTCAGTTTAAAATGTGAGCAGCTGAATGCCTAAGACCACGTAGTTACCAAGTGGCAGAGTCAAATACAAACCTGGGTCTGTTTGGTTCCAAATCATGTTATTTCTACTATATCCTTATAAGCCAGAATTATTTATATGGTGTCAGAATGGAAAATTAGAGTTAAAAAGCTAAGCCTAATGACATGTTAATATCTTAATACTGATTGGGTATGGAAGATGCAGATTAGGCTTCTTTCAGATGGACAAGCCAGTTGGTGTCAGAGCAACATTCAGTATCTTTACTAGAGGGATCTTAAAGAGTGGGTACCCACTTTCTTGGTTTGCAGTGTGTGTGTGTGTTTATGCACATATATGTGTGAACCAGATATTAAGAGAACAAAAGTTTTTATTATCTCTGTCTTTATTTGAAAACCATTCTGCACAGGGACCTCTGGGGAAAGGCTGCTTCATCTTTCAAAGGCAAATTTCTATTTTTGCTCATAGAAAAATGTGTGTGTGTGTGTGTGTGAGAGAGAGAGAGAGAGAGAGAGAGAGAGAGAGAGAGAGAGAGAGAGAGAGAGAGATTTGGTTTTCAATGAGACCTCTCCAATGGCCCTTTCTTATTCCAGGTTTTAAAATACTGTGATTCTACATCTCATCAAATACTCAAATAGAAAAGATCAAGTTTAATATATCTTATAAAAATTGCCTTCCTGTGGATTATGCCCTTCAGCTATTATTTTAAATAGTAATTTGTGATTTAAAAATTCTGTCATAAAAGGAGATGTTTTCTTTAGTCAGAATAAGGATAACTTAATTTTTACTGTCTAGCTAAATTGATCCACTTCCCTTTTCTTTTGTTTCAAGGATTGATCATGAATTTGTTGAGTTGAACCAGGGGCATGTATGTACTTTTTATGGTTCAAGTGAATGGAAAAAAAGTGACTCTAATATGCATTTAGGGTAAAGCAGCTATAATTTTATTATTTACTATTAAATCCAGTTTAAAAGGACAAAAATATTAAGTAGTTCAGATGGGCTTCAATATAAGTCAACACATTTTGGAGTGTGTAGTAAGTGTGATGTGCTGGATATCCTGTGACTTAGTAAGACACAGGATATCTTGCCTTAAAGAGTACAGAAGAGCAGTGTTAGAGAAAACAAGGGTCTGGAGGTATAGGCTTAGGGCTAGTTAAATGAGTATTCTGGAAGTTGCATAAGTTGCCTGCTGTGCTCTGATTAATTAAGTTTAATATCTGTGCTTAAAAACTACATTGAAAAATGGATAGACTAGTGATAGATATTTGGGGACAGTTCCATTTTATCCATGTCTTTTGTGGGTTCTAGAAGACTTGGAAACTGTACCTTTCATCTACAGTTGTCTCAGATCACCTCTCCTTCCTGGATGAATGTGGAAGACCTCTGGAATTAAAAGGCCAAACCTTTTCCTGTGATATTGCAAAGCCCTTGCAAAGATACTTTAAAGTGGTATTTAAATGGCAGCTTTAAGGTAACTAAATTATTCATAGTTGGAGGAAGAGTGAGGCCAACAGAAAACTTACAGATCAGTGTAAATTATATGCAATGAAATTAAATGGAGAAGAGAAAGGTACTTGTCAGACATGATTCAAATCAATAATTTTAAAATTCACCCAAGGATAGTTACAACAACCTGGGGATCCCTGCCTTGCTCATTTATCTTGCAAAACTTTCTATTGATTGACAGAAGAATGCTGAATGATATTGACAAAATACAATAAGGTATAGGAAATAGCTATACTCATATTTAAGCATGGTTGTTTTTAAGTATATTTTATCTGCTCTGGCTGCCATACACACACTGGATTTAAACCACTGGCCTTTATTTTCTCACAGTTAGAGGGTAGAAGCCCAAGACTAAGTAGCATAATTGGTTTCTGCTGAACTCTTTTTTCCTGGCTTGCAGACAGCCATCTTTTCACTATGTTTTTACATGATACTTCCTCTGGGCATATGCAGAGAAAAAGAGAACTCTAGTGACTTTTCTTCTTATAAGCATACTCATACTCCCCAATTAGGGTCTTATTCTTTTGATCTCACTAACAATTATCTCTTTACAGGTTCATCTTCAAATACTGTCACATTGGGGATTAAAACTTCAATTTATGACTTGGGCTGGGCACTGGGAAACACAAGTTTCAGTACTCATTCTTAGTACTAAAGCACTAGCATTGTAGGAAACAAACTTTATAAATTAGCCAAGGTCCCTGGACCCACATCCTTGAGAAAGAAAATTTTCAATAAAAATTGTTAACCCCAAAGATTAGCCCCTCTCATATAGCAGCATGATCTTGATTGGAATGGTAACATCCTGCTGGCTAGTTTGTTGAGTAATTCTGTGCTTATTCTATCCATCACAAATTGGTTTAATTTCTACTTAGAAATAATTGTCTACCTCCCCCTCTCCTCTTTGTCTTCCTCTTCCCTCTTCTTCATTCACTTCTTAAGTTTTGCTCAAATTGTTCCAACATTGACCACCTTTTCACTGGAACGATTCCAGCTTCAGTAGTGCTTCTCTCTCTACAGTGGAAGTTCACATAAGCAATTATCAGCATTTCAGCTTTTGAAAGTAACTTTCTTTTTCCAACTTGGATAAATGAGTAGGAAGCAATTGTTACTTCAGCTACTGTACTATAAATTACCACTCTAATAGCCTCATGAGTCAAATTTCTTTGAACTTTCTTGTGCCCTTTTCTTACAGGCAATTTTCCTTTTTACCCTGTTTTTCATTGTGATTTTGTGAGACCAAGTAGCATGCAAGCAGAAGTTTCTTGCATCATTTCTTTGCCTTGTTTCTTTGAAATTTGTTGTATTGGCTACTAACTCAAAATTGGTATGCAGACATTTTGAAGATGCAAATAAAAATATATATTTCTCTAGATGGTCATCAGACAGAGTATACTGGCCTGAGAATACTATTTTGGGCGAAGAAAATCTGAGTTTCAATTCTGGTTTTGTCAAATACTAGGTTTGCATTCTTGGAAAGGTTTCTTACCATTTTTGCATCTTACTCCATGTATTACATGGAAAGAATAAAAGCAGCCTTGAAGAATTTCTTTAAGCACCATAGATACAGAATATACAGCATTGGGTAAATAGGAAGTGCTCAACAAATGAAAACTTCTTCAATCATCATTAATTTATAAATATTAAAGTGTACACATTCACTAAAAAAATTCAGACTTTCCTGATTGCAGCACAATGGCACAATGTCATGCCTACCTCCAAGTTCCTCCCCTTGAGCTTCATGTAGATATTTTCAGGAATCCCTACAGGTGGATCTCACTTGAACCCATCACCCCTTTGAGTCTTCCTCTATGAGCCCCCTTATTGGTGGCCTCTACCTAAGAGGAAGCTCCTGCCATTGTCCATTGTCCAACTCTGATAGCATGGTGTCAGTGGTAAAAAGAAAAACCAAAGCACAGGACATTAATTAAAGTGGTATGGACAGATTTTAAACAGTAGTATGCATTGCAACAAAGGTTCAGCAGGAACCAAACTGAACTTCACTTTGTACAGATGTGAAATAGTGTTTTAAAGGAAAAATTAAGGGGGCAGGGAGGGTAAAGTGGAAAGTTCTTTAGAATCATGGAAGTAAAAAGTTCCAAAGAGTTTGTCAAGGGAAAGTCAACCAAGCCAGCTGTGTCTGCTGGCTGCCAGTTGTTAACATTGGAATTCTTTCTACTCTCCCAATGAGAGTAGGAGACAGAGTCAGGTGTCGATTGGAAAAAACAGTAATGTCTTTTGTCAGCCTTGACTTTTCTCAGGCCAGTACTTTAAGGCAGAGGTGGGGAGGATAGGGTTGTCTTAAGCATGCAGGGCCTCTAAAGTTAGTTAAAGCCTTTAGTAGAGGACAAGGTTCAGAGAAACCTGGCAAGAGTTTGGTCAAGGAGACAATCTTTGTCAGGGGTCGCCTCCTGGAGTGCCCAGTCTTCAAATCTTGGAGGCATTTGGCATTCCCTGGAACCTCCAGAGCTTGAAGAGGGGGAGCCCTGTTCCTCTTCCAAACCTGGACACCTGGACAATTACACAGCTCACCTGGACCAAGAGAATGTCTTAGCCTCTCCCCCTTCTTTCTAGACATCCTTTTAATATGCCACTTTTTTGCTTCTCTCCAAATAAAAATCCATCATGCAACACAGACACCTTTTTGTAGGATTTGCTTCCTCATGCCTAAAGGATGTGACTAAATCAAGAGTGGGACTTTTATTTTACTGATAAAGATAGGCACCCAGCCTTATATTATTTAATCTGTAAAACTGCTGCTTCTGTCTCCCATAAATCTTAGGTTAATTTGTCATAGAGTATAAAGAGCTACTATTATTTATCATAGTTTTTCTTTCCTGAAAAAAATTAAAAATTCTGTTTCTATATCTTGCTCCAAAAGATACCTCTGCTCCAAAAGATACGTCTAGCCTTATTCTATAGGCATTTCTCCCCGTAGGGATTCTGCCAATCCAGTCCAAACTTTTCTATCCTAGATAGATTAAGGGATGTTTACCCATTAGAAGATTTTGGCGAAGTGACATCATTCAAGAGGCTTCTAATACTCTTCTATGTATCTCATTTCTAATCAGGATCTGTTTCCATAATTAACTCTACTGTGGACAGCCACAGTCCCCAGGAATAGGGTTCACAAACAAAAACAGGAAGAGTGTTTCCTCATCACCTAGGTTTTTAAAATAACCATTTTAGCTTAAAAATCTAAAATTGGACTGGAGGTATGCCTCAAATAGTTGCAAGCATGAAGCCCTAAGTTCAAACTCCAGTCCCACCTCAAGCAGAAAAATAGATAAAATTGAAGAACGGAAGTACCTTACATATTGTTTGGTAATAGTACTACAGACCTCTCCAGTCACTGCTTAGCCTGGCCCTACTTTTACTGCCAGGCTTCAGTAAATGTTATCCATCTGCAGCCTGCTACCTTAGAGTTTGAATCTGTCTGAGTTGGTGGTAGTTACTATCCTAAATCTGTAATCATACATCACAACTGCTTTTTTCAGCTATCAATGACTTCACAGTGCTGTGGCTTCAAATAGTCTATTTATTGGACTCCAAATTGAAGAGGAGTGGAATAATGACAATAATAGCTAATGTATACTTATATGCTTGTCATATTAGTATGTATGCTTGAAACCCTTGTGAGCACTTTCTATTCATTAAGTCATTTGCTAAGTAAGTACAGGATTAACAGTGAGCATGTTTTCACTCTGAGATACCTAAGTGTGATTAGGACTTTCTAACTGAAAGTCCTACAGAAAACAATGAAAATACAAACAAACAATCAAATTCAGCCATTTCTTAAAAAACAGTATCTGTGTCATTTTTACTTGGACTATTCCCAGCTCTGCTTCCTTCTCACTTTGGTAACTAGGTAACCATGAAATGCCTGCATCCTAGTTGCCAACAGAAAAAACTGACTTCTTGGGAGTTCCATTAGAAGTTGCATCTCCAGTAGACAATCAATACTTTAATCAAATTAGCAGTCTTGGAAAAAAAACATTTTCAGGCTGGTTGTTATTTCTATTTGATTTGATTTGAAGCTCAGATCAAATGAAAAAAGTCCTATCCCTAGGGCATGAGTGAAAACAGTAGCAATATAGCAATGTACTAGTAACATTGTCACTTCAAAGCTGCCCTACACTGTAATTTCATTTAGGGCAAATAGGATACTGGACAGAAATTTAAAAGGAAGAGTCAGAACAAGATGGTTGGAGGGAACTGTGAAATGTCCCAATGTCGTTCTAAGGATGTGCATGAGCAGGGTGGATCCAGGAAAAGGAGGAAACTGGAGTCACCTCTGAGTGAATTTGAAACCCTGCACACACAGCTAACACTGACTTTTATGCTACCAGAAGTTAGAATTTGAGAGTTCACACACAGATCCCTTTGGCAAAGGTGGAACACTTACAGACTCAAAGCAGTTAAGAAAATCCGACCCATCAGTCACTGGTTCCTAAAATATACTAACCCAGAAGTACCCTCTAGGTTCCAGTCTTAAAAATGAAAATAAGAATTTTTTAAGCTATCAAGGAACTCAAGGGCTGCACATTGCAAGGAACACAGAGTCTTAGGAGTCATCTAGGAGTAAGTAGCAAAAACAAAACTTAGGAGCAGGGGACTGATAATACAGTTGCTGTAATATATCTGCTACAATGTCCAGATTTTGACAGCACATTGGATATGGTTTGTTCCCAAAGATTCATGTGCTGGAAGCCTGGTCCTCACTGTGGCATTATTGAGGTGGTACAACCTTTAAGATATGGAGTCTAGTGGGGAGTAGTTAAGTAATGGGGATCCATATGACCTAATGAATAAATTAATGCTATCTGCAAGAGTGGGTAAGGTCTAGTACGAGTGGATTGTTTCATATAAGAGAGTGTTGCTATAAAAAGAGTGAGCCTAATTCCTTCCTGGTTTCTTGCTTCTTTTATCACCATGTGACCTCTTTCTTCTTCTTGCACATCCTCCTGCCAAGAAGCCATCTACCATGTAGTGATTGGTTAGAAGGCCTTCACCAAAGACCAAATAGATTGGGTCACCCAATCTTGGGCTTTCAGCTTCCAAAACTGTGCTAAACAGCCCTCTTTTCTTTATACTGTTCCAAGCCTCAAATATTTTGTTGCAGCCACAGAAAACAGACTAAGGCAATTACACATAGAAAGAAAAAGTTAGGACCCATGCAGATGAAAAACAGATAGCTAGTAGAAAATGTCCCTACAATGCTGAGATGCTGAAATTCTGAGATTATCCCCCTATTTAAGGTCAGCTGATTAGATATCTTAATTCTATCTGTAACCTTAATTCTACTTTGCCATGTAACCCAACATATTTATTGGTTCTGGGTATTTGGATTTGGACATCAGTGAGGACCATTATTCTGCTTATCATAAATACACAGTCATGTAAACACCAATCATGGCCAAGATACTAAACATTTCCATTCCTTGAAACAACTTCCTTTTTCACCCACTTTGTACTCAATGCTCCCCACTCTAGCCTCTGGCAAATACTGATGTCTTATCCAATCCCCCCCCTTTTTTTTTTTGCCTTTTCTAGAAGTCAGATTGCATGGACTCCAACAATAGTAGCCTTTTAAGTCTGGTTTCCTTAAAGTCTGCTCTTGGTATTGTTGAATAGTCTCTCTTTCAGGGATGTACCTTTTATCCACTGACCAGTTGAAGGATATTTGGTTTTTTTCCTGTTTGGGAGCTTATTAATAAAGCACCTATAAACATTTGTGTAGAGGTCAATAGACAGATATTTAAAACATTAAAATAATTCATAATTAAGTAAGAAAAAGGGTTGATGGAGGCTTTGTATTTAATTTACTCTTTTTTTCTAATTTCTTAAGATTTTAGCTGAACCCACTAAATTGAGACCTCCCTTATTCTTATACAAGTGGTTATAAATTTCCATAAATAAATTTCTTCTAAGTATTGCATTAACAACATCCTACAAATTTTGCTGTGTTGTGTTTTCATTTCATTCAACCCAAAAATACCTTTTAATTTTCTTTTTAATTTTCTCCTTAACTCTTAGGTTGTCTAGATGTGTGGTATTTGGTTTCCAAATATGTAGGAAAATTCCACATTTTATTAGCTTCTAGTTTATTCCATTATGGTGATGATCAGACTTAGTATGACTTAATTTTAAATGTATTAAAACTTGTAATAAAATCCAAAATATGTTATATCTTGGTAAACATTTCATGTGCACCTGCAAAGAATTTTTTTGTTGAACTCTCTTATATACTTACTATTTTCTGCCTACCTAATCTTACAATTATTAAGGTAAGGGCACTGAAATTTCTGACTATACTTGTCAATTTGCCATTATTTTCTTTTGGCTTTATGAGGTTTTTGTCTCTATGTATGATGAAGTTCTATTATTTATTAAGTTTATTAATTTTTTATGACTTTTATGTCCTCTTGCAGTTGTTATCCCTTTACTACTATGAAGTGACTATCATTCACAGCAGAAATATTTTTAACTCTAAATCTACTTCATATTAATGTAGACACTCTAGCTTTAACTGCTTACTATTTGCGTGATGTATCATTTACTATCTTTTTCTATTAAATCAATTTGTGTCTTGGTGTTTTTTAAACTGTTTCTTACAAGTAGCATATAATTTTTTTGTTTCATTTATTCAAGCAGCATATAATTAGCTTTTTGTTTTGCCAATCTGAAAACCTCTGCCTTTTAAAGAAATATATTTAAATCATTTACATTTAATGTTATTGCTTATAATGATTAGGTTTAAATCTGTCAACTTACATACTGTTTTTCTTTTTCCTCATTAGATCTTTGTTTCTTTTTTCTGCCTATACCACATATTTGTTCAATACCAAAATATTTGGTCTTTTCTTTTTTCTTTATTTTTTGGGGGCTCAGAACTTCATGGTTTAAACTCAGAACTTCATGTTCTTGCACTTACTAAGCAAGCACTCTACCACTTAACCCATGCCTCCAGCCCTCCCACCCCCCATTTTTTTTTTTTTGGTTAAGCTATTTTTCATATAAGTTCTCATTCTTTTGCCTGGGTTGGCCTCAAACCATGATCCTTCTACCTGTGAAATTACAGATATGTACCATCATGCCTGGTATACTTATTGAGATGGGTCTTAATAACCTTTTGCCTGTGCTGGCCTTGAACTCTGATCCTCGCCATCTGTGCCTCGTGAGAAGCTGGGATTACAGGTATGAGCCACCTCATCTAGCCCTTGAGATTCTTCTTGATACTCTGCATTGTTGATTTCTTTTAAAATTAATTCATATGATCAGAGAACATGCTTTGTATCATTTCAATTCTTTGAAATTTTCGGACTTTCTTGAAATTGTAAATATATGACTTTTAGCAAATATGTGAGGTTTTTATTCATATTTCTTCAAATAACATTTTTTTTCTCCATCAGCTAGAGCTTAATTTTAAATGTCCTCCAAAGGCCCATATGTTAAAGACATCATCCCTAACTTGATGAGGTGGTAGAAACTTTAAGAGACAGTTTATTTGGAGTGTGGCCTAGAAGATAGTGGAACCTCACTCCTTCCTCTTTTTTTTTGTCCCCCTACCATGAGATGAGAATTTCTCTTGACCATGCACTCCCTGCCATGATGTGTTACTTCACCAGAAGCCCAAAAGCAATGGGGCACACCAGTCATGGTCTGAAACCTCTAAACCCTTAAGTCAAGATAACTGTATAAGTTAATAAAGAGTTAAGTTCATAAGTTAAGACATTTATACAGTAATGGAAAGATAACTAACTCAGAATCTTTTTCCCCTGGAGAGTCTCTTTTTGAGAACTCCAAAGATATAAATGTTAGATATGGTGATACTGTCTCAGAGCACTCTGAGGCTTTGTCCATTTCTTTCCATTTTTTTAAACCTGCATTCTACACATTCTATAATTTCTATTGCATTCTTCCCTCTCTCACTGTCATTTTGTCATTGAGTCTTTAGGATGTATTTTTAAAATTTCAGGCACAGTATTTTCAGTTCTCAAATTTCCATTTCATACTTAATCATTCTTATGTCTTTTCTGAGGTTTTCTATCTGTGAAGTGTTTAGTTCATCTCAGACAGAATGGTTTTAATGACTGCTTCAGTCTTTGAATGGTAAGTCCAAGATTTAGGTCATCTTGCCTTTAGCATCTATCATCTTATCTTTTAAGTATTTGATAAATTTTTCTGATTCTTATTATGTCACATAATTTTGGATTGTACTCAGGACACTTTAATTTTCTCTGGCAATGTTCTAGGTCTTATTATCATCTTCTGGAGAATGTTGATTTTTTTTTAAACAGTCATGATTAAATTTTGACTGCCAAGAAGTTGTGCCTTCAATATTGGTGGTCCAAATTCTATTCTTTTTTTCCATGTCTTTATCATGTTATGTGGGTCAGCTCAGTTCATGCCCCACTCAGAGGACAATGTGAGATTTGAGTCATAATTTATATTATTGTTCAGTTTGCAAGGCCTTTGCTATGGTTTGATGGAGTTGTTACACACATTCCAGGTCAGAGGTGACACCAGAAGTTATGCCATTACATACACAAAATTTGGAAATTCATTTTCCAGCTGTTCCCACCCTCAGTCCTTTCCCACACTCTCCAGTTCCCAGTGGCTTTTTTTCCTGATATTTCTAGCCAGAGAGATAGAATCTTCTCAGGTATTTAGTCTTTCACAATGTCATGCGGTTTCTAGGTAAATAGGGATATTCTGAGGATAAGTGAAAAGGAAAAAAGGCATAGAAAACTAACATAGTTTGTATACACTCTTCCTACAATAGGAGCTCCTTTTTGGTTCCTCTGGCTAGAAAGATAGTATTTCTTATTATGGTTTGTATCTTAAGTGTCTTCTAAAGGCCTACATGCTAAAGGCTTGGTTGCTAGTTTGTGATACTATTTGGAGAAGGAGGGACCTTTAGGAGGTAGGGTCTAGGGCCTAGTAGAAGGAAGTTAGGTCCTTGGGATTGTATCCTTGAAGGGGATGTTGATACTGGAACCATGGAACCTCTCTGTCTGTCTCTCTCTCTCTCATTCTTGGATGCCACAGGTGAGCAACCTTTTCCACTATGCATTCCCTACTGTAATGCTCTGCCTTGCCATAGGTACAAGAACAACAAAGCCAATTAACCATAAACTGACACCATAAGCTCAAACAAATCTTTCCCCCTTATGAGTTAATTACCTGGGTATTTTGCACAGCAATAGAAAACTCTTAAGGTTTTAGGTTCTTGCATCACCACACACAAGCAGCTCAGTGATGCAGAGCTCTCCAGCAAGGTTGGGAGAGAAAAAATAAAAAGTAGAGGTGTAGGTTTCTTTCCAAAGTCTCCAGCAAAAGAGGTCTCTTTGACTAATCCTTTAGACAAAAAGAGGAGATTTGTCCGAATTTTTTGCCTTCAACACCTTCTGTGCAATTCTGGGATTCAGCTCACTTTGGGTCAAAGCTGAAAGACTTAAAGCAAGAGGAAAGAAACCTTGAAACTCACCTCCCATATCCTATCCTTCCATTCTACCCCCATTATAAGCCATTATTCATATTTTGACTTCAATCCCCAATCTACTTGTTATTGTGACTTCTCAGAGAACTCAGGTAGTTGTCTTTCATATTCTGATCAGCGTTTTTTGTGATCAACAGAGGAAACAGGTTACAGTTAGCTTCCTCATCTTAGTTGACCAACATGTACGATTTCAAATTTTCTAGTAACCTCATTAAAGAAGAAAAAACACAGTCAAGAATGTTTATGAAATATATTTAACACAATGTATTTTTAATATTGTCACTTTGATATTTACTACATTAAAAATCCTTGAGATATTTTAAATTATTTTTCTTATACTAATTCTATCTATCCCAAGGCCTTCACCATCACAGGGAATATACTACTATGGCACTGGCTTTAAATACTTAACTTTTGTATTTTTTACCCATAATGAGCTACTTTTGAAGAGGCAAATTAGAGAAATAACTTCTGTGGTATCTGTCTTTAATCCCTGACAATTCTATCTCCACGCCTTGGCAACCACAGAACACATAGCAAAAGGAAGCATCAACCTCATATTTGGGCTTCAGGGCCTCAGTGAAGTCCTAATTAGATATTCAAGTGCTTGCAGGGGATAATGATTGCCCTCTTGGTGTTTCAGCACATGCGAAAATTAAAGGAGGTTGAATAGGTTTTCAACACAGGTCACAAAGAGAATGCTAGAAGGAAAAGGGAAGAAGGATAATCATCTAAATTGACTACTCTCGGTGATCTTGTTGAGTATGAAATTAATTCTGAAGAATACGATTGCCTGTCTTAATACATGTGTTGCCCATAACTAGCACAGCTAACTAAACTTTCTTTTTTTCTTTTCTCTTTCCTTTGTCAGTGGATATTTTTATGTGATTCTGTTGTTTAAGAGTATCATTTACAACATTTCTATTCTAAGTCAAGCAAGAAAAAGAGCAATTTGTTTCATCTATTATCTCCATTATAAGGGTTTAAAAGATCATCTCTCTCTACACCCCAGAACTTCCCTTAGTTCTACATTTATTGGGAGCTACCAACCCCATCGGTGGCCTATTTAACACCAGTACAAAACCTGGAAGTTTTCACTGAAAGTACTAGCATTCAAACTGTGCTTAGTGCTTTCAGAAAAAAAAAAAATGTGTATTTAAGAGCAGTACTGAGTAGAACCCCTTGGGTCTCAGGGCTCAGAGTCCAGGGAACAAGATCTAAAGGAGCAGAGTGGATGTCCAGTCACTGGTGGCCACAATTGGCAACTTAACCTGATAATATAAAATAAAGGAATTCTTAGCAGTTTAGGTATGGAATTGGCAAAATAAGATTAAAATAGTCTCTCTTCCAATTAAAAACAAAAAGGGATTATAGCACTGATATTCCTTTTGCATAACTGGTAATTATTCAAAGAAGCAAAGGAGATAAGCAAGGGGATTTTTCTGTCACTGTACTGCTTGACAACACTTCTCAATTATTACCCATTGTTTAGGATTAATGTCATTTTTTTCTTCCCATAATACACAGGGTAAGAAGATTTTTATTGCTATAATTTCTACCACTCTGAAACTGAAACAAAGCCAGCATATTTTTATATTGCTACACCTACAGTGCTCAGAATGCCCATTTCTGCATTGTTGAAGAGATAGCATACATTTACAAAAAAGTGCAGTAAATAAGAGCCCCATGAGATGGGCAGAAAGAGGCATTCCATGTCTACATTAAGTAAACTAAGTATGTATAAGCATGTGTGCATGCACATATGCACCTACATATACATATATAAAACCTAGCCTCTGAATCCACATGCCCCACATCCATGGATCCAAACAACCTCAGACTCTCTCTCTCTCTTTCTCTCTCTCTCTCTCTCTATATATATATATATATATACATATATATATATATATTTGAACCTGTACTGAACATACACAGACGTTTTGTTGTTATGCCCTAAACAATATAGTATAGTAACTGTCTACACAGAATTTACATTTATTAGTTATTATAACTTAACTAGAGATGATTTAACATTTACAAGAGAATTGTGCAGGTTACCTGAAAGCATGGAACTATTTTATATAAAGGAATTGAGCATCCATGAATTTTGGTATCCATTTGGTAAGGTTTTCCAAAACCAATCTCCTGTGGATTTTAAAGGACAAACATGTGTATGCTACTGAGGAATTACAAATTATGTCTACTCAATCATTTTCCTGAACTCAATATCCAACATATGAGGCTGCTAAAAGTCCTTTGTGAGCAAGTAAACAATCATTAAAAGAAAAAGAGATACATATACTCCACAGAGACCCAACAGCCTAGTTGGATGTTCATAGGTGGATATTTCACATATAATGAATGATAATATGAACAGCAATGTTCTCTGTACTTAGATTCTTAATTCCTATATTCACAAATATTTATTGTAGGTAGGATTGTGTTAAGGCTTTTGGAGAGTTACTTCCAATCTTTTTTTTTTTTCCATAGCATTTATCACCAGCATATATACCATACACTGCATTTATTTTTCTCTTACATAAAGTTTTTTTTTCCACTAGAGTATAAGTGCTTTAAAGCAGAGACTGCATCAGATGCTATCAGCATTCCCACTTTTATTCCCTGAATGGATTTGATTATGTCTCCCACAAAAGCTATCTTAAAGTCTTAAGCCCCACAATCTCGGAATGTAACCTTGCAGAACATAGGGTCTTTACAGAGGTAATCAACTTTAAATGCAATTATTAGCATGAACACCAATCCAAATAAAAGAAGGACATTTGGAGAGAGACAGACATGCACAGAGGGAAGGTGAAGCAAAAAGACAGGGAGAACACTATGTGTACATGAATTAGTATGATGAATTTACAGACAAAGGAATGGTAAAGGTTGCTGATGGACCACCAGAATCTAGGAAAAGTCAAGGAAAGATTTCTTTACAGGTTTTAGAGGGAGCATCCTTTACCCTGATTGCAGACCTCAAATCTCAAAAGCTTGGAACAGTAAATTTCTAAAGTTGTAAGACACCTAGTTGCGGTGCTTTGTTTTAAAGGTTCTAAGATATAATTATCTCCCTCAGATGTCAATATTTCAGCCCACATCTGTCCACCCTTCCTCACCTACACTAATCCCCTGAGAGCTTCCTCTAGCTACCCAGTCTATTTTGTGAGTGTGTGTGTGGTGTGTGTGTGTGTGTGTGTGTGTGTGTGGTGTGTTGGTGGGAGGCAGGAATCATGAGAGCCTCTCCCTGAAAGCAACCCTAATGGGAGTCACTAGGAATATAAATACCCCAATTCCTTCACTTTCAAATGGTATGTTAGTCAGCTTTCCATTACTATAACAAAATACCTGAGGTAAGTAACCTATAGAAGAAAAAGTGTATTCTGGCTTACAGTTTTAGAGATTTCAATCTATGCCTTATTGGCCCCATCATTTGATGGGAGCATGTGATAGCAAAACTGCTTACATCACAAGTCAAGGAGCAAATAAGAAAAGAAAGGGACTAGGTCCACTGTCCTCTTTGAGGGCATGTCCCCAGTGACCTGAGAACCTCCCACTAAGGCCTATTTCCTAAAAGTTCCACCACCTCCCAACAGGGCCACTAAACACCAAGCCTTATACACATGAGCCTTTGGGAACATTCAACATCCAAACTGTAGCAGGTGGGATAACCAAGGGATGTGCCTCTCGTGAGCCTCAGTTAAAATAAGCTCTG
Organism: Castor canadensis; assembly: GCF_047511655.1. Lineage (NCBI taxonomy): Eukaryota > Metazoa > Chordata > Mammalia > Rodentia > Castoridae > Castor > Castor canadensis. The sequence continues at coordinate 145,198,466 of NC_133390.1, read as the reverse complement.
GTTGCCAACAGTGTTTAACTTACCAAAACCACATTTTTCATAGCCTCCTCTCTTGGAAATCCTGCTTTCTTACTCCTTTACTGGTCTTTCCTGACATCATCTCTCAAGCTACTTGCAAATGAACTCATATCTCAGGTCTTCTTCTGGGAGTGTTTAGCCTAAGACAAGGAGTTTCTTTAGCTCATGGTGAATTTCGAGTGCTGAGAACAGTGCCTAACAAGGGGTGAATATGAAATATATGCAGTATTAGTGAGTAAAAGAATTAGGAAAGTAGAACACTTATCCTTTGTCCACAAAGATTTTACAAGCTAGAGATCCAAGTAGAGCTAATGAGTAAGACACATTTGAATATATCAGTGTAAGAGAGGCCACAGAAGAGTTTGAAGTTACACATTCATTAAGGCTCACAGACCACAAGCACCACCATGGTCTCCAGTGGAATGGGAGAGCGCAGCATAAACAAGATCAGAAAGCTTAACTGAAGACTGGTGGTCTCCCATTGGAGGGCATATGCCAATGATCACTGTTAGTGAGATACCTGCTCACCATTCTAAGCAATAAATATTCCACAGTGAAGAAACGAACACTAAAGCAATATTGTAGTCATACAAAATGCACAAAGCTGCCAGTTTTAAGTTCCACAGTGATTCACTAGCTGAATCAAGAACAGAACAGAGGTATTATTTTTAGAGAGAACTCAATTTGGTTCTGTTTAATTCAAATTAATATGCATTCATCAGATATGCATGAATTGCTAAACACTAATGCTTATAACTTTGGGTGGCATAAAATTCAAAGAAGTTGACTTATTGTGGAGCTAAGGGGAACAGTAAAAGAAAATCTATTAAGATGGTTCAAAATAGACAGTTTTTAAGTATTTTGTTATTATCACTACTATTAATTTTTATCTCCATCATTAACACTTTCCTCCTAAATAAGTTGCTATGTGGGCAGATACAGTTTTCATGAATTATTTCATTTAATTACTATCACTACCCTAAGATTTTAAAAATATCTTTTACATATGAAGAAACTTGAATTGAAAAGAGCAAATTTAAGACTCAAACTCAGTTCTTTTTAACTGCAACACAATATCCAGTGCAAAAGTACTGGGCTTCATATGACATGTGAGTGTTTTCTTAATCTTTTTATCATTTCTCATTGTTCTGTTCAAGGAGCCAGATTTAGGTATTATAAGTTATGAGTTATTTTCCCTACTGGATAATAAAAGAAAAGTCACAGGTTTACAGTTGCAAACACTTAAGAAAAAGCAAAACATGGCCCACGTTTGTCCTACATGTGACATTGACACACCTCACTGACAGAGTCTACGCCTTCATCTCTCGAACTGGGTAGACCTGTGTAACTGCCTTGCTCAATAGGCTATAGCAGACTGAGTGCGGTGTGGTTTTTGAGGTGAGGTAATAAAAAGCAGTAGGTTTGGTCTAACATTAGCCTGTGGAAAACTACTCCTGAACCAACAAGCAAGAAGCTCTACTACACTGAAGCTGTACTGTGGGGGCGTCCACATGGAGACTTCCCATAGCAGTAAGCCCGGAACCCCAGCTTCACCAGCCCCAGCTGTGTGAGTCTTTCCAGACTCTGCTGCAAAACATGTCAAAGCAATAACATTTAAGATGCTTCCAGGCTCTCAGTCCTCTGTTCAAGCAGAAGCCAAGTTATTCACCATCAAGTACTTCTCACAATGATGATTTGTAAGCATAATAATCCCTCCTTCCGTGGTTTTAAGCTACCACATATAGAAGTAATTCATTAAGCAAACATGATATCAGGAACATAAAACAGAGGTATATAACTAAGAGAAATCTAGCCTAATATGAATAAATTATCAGTTCTTAAATGGTTTTCTCCTGAAAATACTTGTAAGGCAGATGAGCTTACTGTATTTAATCTATCTTTTCTTTGTTGGCAGCATAACTTAAATCCTAGAAGTCTACTTTCAATCAAAAGCAAAATGGATTTGGAGACCTCTCAAACTTGGCCTCCAGGGAAACTTCTTCTCCTCAAAGTTACTAAGTCCTTACAGACTTTGATCAATTCTGAGATAGATGGCAATGTCTCAGGTCAAGATAGATCTATTTTTCATCTTTGCAAAAAGGTCATGGCCTCTAGTCAAAAATACAGCGATTGGGGTTAATTCTTTTATCCCCTGGTTTTAGGAGAATTTATGTCAAGATTCAGGTTAATTCATCTTTGAGATTAATAATGTGAGAACACAGCACAAGTGAGATCTAACCCAAATGTAATGACAGGTATAGCCTAGTCTGAAAATGTGTAGTATATCTGCCCAATTCATAGAATGTCATTTCGACCTCTCGAGACTACCTAATCTAATAATATGTGCTGTTTTCATGTCTGCTTCTTAGAATGTATATAATACATTATATTATATTATTTATGTATATATTTACATATATATGTACTCTTTTCTATTTAACATGAGGGTCCTGTTTTCTAATTAGTTTGATATGTATAATAATAACATTAAAATTCCAGGAGAAATGGCCTTTATGCATTTGTAAAATTTTTAAGATACATTTAAGCACTGATAAAATTAATAAGAAATAAACATTTTCACAATCATCAGGCCATGAAAATTCTGTTTGATTGGGCTGTTCTCACCTCACCATCATTCTCTATTTAAAGAAGAAAGATGGAACTTTTCTAAGTGAGCTCATCTCCAGCTCGGCATTCTTGTTCTTACTGGTTTACTCCAGCCTTACTATTTTCCTATGATTCCTTGAATATACCAAGAATGTGTTAGCTTTGTGGCTTTTGCCCTTGCTCTGCTCTCAGCAAGGAGGTCTTCCCCATTTGCTTTTCTCTTCAGAGCTCCCTATCTGCAAAGAGCCTTCTGTTTAGTAGGAGAGATGTTGGGTATGCAGGTTATTGTTCACCATGGTAGAAGGGAACACTTGCTACCTAATTTGTGGTTATCCAAAAGTTAAGTTCAAGTTAAACCTGAAACAACTGTTTGAGTTTATTTGGAGAGGGACCTTAAAAAATATCAGTAGGAAAGTAGGCGAGTGAGACGGGAAAGGGAAGTCAGTCCATGAAAGGTATATTATAAGCCAGTTACTCCTAGAAGCAAATAGTGGGTAATCTCCCTTGGGAACTCTGGGCAAACAGTTATCCTATGAAAGTAATAAGGAAGCTGGGATGTATATTCCCTTTTGTTTGAGGGCTATTCCCAGAACTTCTGCCCAGAAGCAGCTGCTGGAAGTCAGAGCAAGCCTCAGACAGGGAGGAGGGCACTGGCTCTAAAGGCAGGCCAGTATGCAAGGAAATGCCCAGTGTTATATAAATATAACATGGTCAATTTCTGCCACCATGTTGCTGGGAAGCAGTTTTTAAAATATTATGCTAGTTTGATGGAGAAGTGGTTATTGAGCAGTTGGTAAGAAAAATCAAGTCTTCCACTAAGAGCTGATATTTCATCTTAGTCTTAGTGCATGTTCTGACTTCCTATCATGTTGGATCACAGTATATAGGAGGTGAAGAATATAGGAAGTGGTTTTCCAGACAGAATGAAGATGAGCAGTGAGAAGGAGAGGACAGGGCAGAGGTACCCTGGAAATAAGCAGCCAGAATTGCTGATGTTATTTCTGTTCTGTTACCAGAAATAACAACCTATAGGAATTGAAAAAGGGAGAATTTCTAAAATTTATTTAAAGGAGATTCTGAACTTATTGAAGGAATTTATTGGGCAAAATAGCAAAATTTAGCTGGGCTTAGTGACTCACACCTGTAATCTTAACTACTTTGGAGGCAGAGACTGGGAAGATCAGGTTTCAGGCCTGACCAGGCTAAAAGTTAGCAAGATCCCCATCAGAACCAATAGTTGGGCTGGGATGACACCAGCTACATAGGAAGCATAAAAAGGAAGATTGCTATCTAGGTCAGCCTGAGCAAGAATGGGAGACTCAATATGAAGTGATATTTCACTGAAGAGGACATAAGAATAGCAAATAAGCACATGAAAGGTTGTTCAACATCACCAGCATTGGTGATGCATTAGGGAAATGCATATTAAGATCACAATGAAATACGACAACAGACATATTGAAACAGCTAAAATTAGAAAAATCAGTGAGAATAGTAAATGCTGATGATGCAGGGAAACTCACCCCCTCATACATTACTGATGGGAATATAAAGTGATACAACCACTCTGGAAAATTGTGTGGTAATTTATTTTAAAAAAAAAAACCTAAACGTATACTTATCATTCAACACAACAATTTCATTTCTAGGCATTTGTTCTAGAGCTATATCCACACAAAAACCTATACATGTTCATTCATAGCGACTTTATTCATACCCAACAACCAGAACAATCAAAATGTCCCTCAATCAAGCTGGACGTGGTGGTGCATGACTGTAATCTCAACACTTGGGAGAAGGATCAAGAGTTCAAGGCCAGCCTGGGCTACATTATAAGACACTGTCTTAAAAAACAAAACATTTCTCCATCAATGTATAAGTAATTAAAGAAACCATGGTGTATCATACCCTTCAGCAACATAAAGGAGGTAAACTATTGATACAAGCAGCAACTTGGATGGTTCTAAAGGGCATTAATGAAAGTAAAGGATAAGAATAAGTCAGCAGTGCCATACTATATGATTCTACTTATGTAATAGTCTCAAAAAGGAAAAGTTATGGAGCTGGAAAACAACAGTGACTACCAGAGTTAATACTATGGGAGGAGAGGATGGACTAAAAGCAGACAGCAAAAGAGGAATAGTTTTGGTAGTAGAAAAGCTCCAATCTGTGTGGTGGTCATTAGGAGAATCTGTCTGTGTGATTAAAGTGACACAAAAGTATACATACACATTGCACCAATGTGCATTTCCTGGTTTTACTATTAAAATATAATTATATAAACTTGACAAGGTCCTCATGGACTTTCTGTGACCAACCCTGTAACATCTTATGAATTTACAATTGTTCAAAATAAAAGATTTAAAAATCAGCCAGTTCATACAACCAGATCCCAAAGCAAGCAGCATTTCTTCGACATGACTATAATGTTTTTACTGTTGTCGTTGAATAGAAAACATCATTCCTACAGTGCCTGTGAGAAGTGTAGAGTTTGCCAGTATTCACAAAGCATACCTGTGTAAACAGCACGAACATCCAGAAGCAAAACTTTACTGACCCTTCCTGTCATTATTCTACATCCCCAAAAGCATAGGTAACTTTTGCATAGTTTTGTATTTGTAAAAATGAACCAATTTATTTTTAATAAGAATTTCAGTTCTTTTTAATGTACTGGTTATAGTTTTTGCATAAAACTAATCTTCCTTCTAACCCTAAGTTCATATCTTTAAAAAAAATAATAAGGTAACTTCTCCAGGATTAAGTATTGAGTGATCCACTTGTATTCAATGATATAAAAATCATTTGCAACCCTTAATGCCTGTCAATTGCTATTATGTACTTCCCACTGGGGAAGAGAGATCAGGACATTGTGAGATGGAGGATAGGGGAATTCTGTGAGACTGGGTTCTTACACTGAGTTTCAAACCAATGAATTGTTGCTTTTTGAGGCAACTGTGTGTGAAGTACAGTTATTTGCACCCTCACTTTTCAGCCTAGTGATGGGAAGTGAATCACCAAAAATGTTTGGATTGTCCAAACAAGATCCCATTTGCAGTTCACCTGGGTAATATGTGTATTTTAGATGCAGATGAAATTGCTTTTTGAGACGTGACTGATAATGGGTGTTCCCCCAAATTGATATAAGGGGATGTTCAGAGATCTCTCAAAAGGAAATGGAGGCTAAAGTGGCATATCCCTTGTCTGATCCAGTGACAAGGGATTGTAAACGCCTGAGGTGAGGTCTCTGAAAGCGATCAGAGTCTAGGTGTAACTCACTGAGATAAAAGAAAGACCCTTTATGGATTCTTACTGGGTCAATCCCTCTATGGATTCTTTGTTAGATGGCAACTGTCATCCAGCAGAGAAGATCCTTTCCTTGGAGCAAATCTTAAATCAGGAAAGTGCATGGAGCTATGTGGCTATAAAACATTGCCAAGCACATTGGAGATTTTAACAAAGAATTCTATGTTTTGTTGATGTTTGGAAATAGATATTGATGAAACAGGATGGAAAGTTTTGACGGCTTCTTCTATTATAGACTATAATGGGAGCCCCATTTTATACCCATACTAACTCTTTTCCATGTTTAGGCTGCATTTGTTTTACAGGACTAAAAAATAACAGGAAATCATACGTGAGGTATGCACCCATATGGATGTATATGCTCAGAGAGATAAGCTTCCAGTTGAATTTTAGTCAAGAAATAAAACACCTTTGATGAGTCACTTCCTGCCTCCCCAACAGCACTCATGTTATAAATAAACACATTTGTATGTAACTGTCCAAAAGAGTATCCCAATGTCAACTTTACATTTTGGTTTTAGTACTTTGGTGTGATATATAATTAGTACTTCTCTTTTGTTATACCTTCTTTTAAAAGGTTTTATATCTCTTAAATCTTAATATATTTCATCTATTGTTCAAATATAATTATAGGCATTCCCTTCACAGACCATATTGAAAAATCATTATGTTTAATCTGCCTCTGACATTCTCTGCAGTTGACAAGCCTAAATTCCTATCTTTGTATTTTCCTTATTCTCCCTCCTTGGTATTTTAAGTCGAGTGCAAATAAGCAAAAGGAAGTACCATAGCAATAGACTAACTGATTCTAAAGTTTCCTTATTATCAAGTAGATGACCAGAAATACATTAGGAACAACCTTGTAGAGCACAAAGAGAAATCGTCTAATAGAATCCATTTTTCCATTGCTTTTTAAGGAAAAAAATCTATTTTCAAGAAAAGAGAAAGGAAATCAATGTCAGTTCTGCTTTTTCTGCTGCACTTTAATTGGAGCAGTGGCAAAAATGAGTTGGCCTTTTAGGACTATTGATTTCATTCAGATGTATTTATTGTGTATGATATTAGTCATCTCCTAAATTTCAATCAAAAACAATAGTCAGTAGGATGGGTATACGCAATTCAAAAGGTTTTCTAACAGAAAAATGTAGTAGTCATTGTTACTCTTATTGCTATTGTTACTATTATGTGTTTAATTTTCATTTTATGAGAAAAAAATAAAATTGCTCTATGTTCTCCAAGTTCAGCCCTGCTTTCTGATGAAGCGCTATGGAAGATGGGGGCTTCCTACATGGGGGAAGAACCTGTTTAGTCACATAACATCAAAGATATTGTCAAGATACATTTTCAATGAAATTCAGGGATAGGAATTCTGAATGAATTATTGCTTTTGATTAAAAAAATATGCCAATGGTTCAGTTTTGTTTCTATCTAATTGATTTGGAGAACATATACTTTGTGCTATAGTTTTATTCTATTTAAACATATTCATTTAATAGTATATTTTATAACATGTACCTGATTAAAATAGAAGTTCAAACAACCTTTCCAAAGCTTTGAATTTTTATAAACATCTGAAGGGACATTTTTATGTCAATCTTCTAGCCATCACTGAAAAGTGTCTATAGGTGTATGTATTATGTGTGAGAGTTAGAGAGAGACACAGAAAGAGAGAGAGAGAGAGAGAGAGAGAGACAGAGAGACATGGAGAGAGAGCAAAAGAGAGAGAGACAGAAAGAACTTATGTGTATGAAATTTTTATAAGAGAAAACATGCTTTTTAGAGAATGTCACTGTGAGGTCTCCAGGTTCAATCTCAAAGTATTATGCTTTTAAAAACTTCATTTTAATGCACTAAATTTTATAGCATATTTACACTGCTTATGAACATTTTCCTTTTCTTATGCAAAGCTATGAGAAAAAAAGAACCATCCCCACATTACAAATAGCTGAACCCAGTTATGTCTCTTCTTGTATTCAAAGAAGGAAGCCATACCTTTCCACATAGCCTGAAAGACTACTGAGCTTTACACAAAACTACTGCATTTTGAGGTTTCTTGAAAGAATTATTAATGTTCGGGTAACTTTTCAACTTTCCTTTCCCCTTTTCCTGCACTTTACTCTTTATTATTGGACTATTCCATTTAGTGACATGAAAGGAAATCGAACTTCCTCAGCTTTGTGACACACAGCTGAGTTTAAAATAACTCTTCTGCTTTTAAACTGTGTACACAGGTTTATCACACTTTTGACAAGATTTTGCAAACAGTCTTGCTTTTATTTGACTGGGTGACATTGAATTTGAGGTCTGTCTTCTGGAGGTTATGTAAGGACAGTACACAATACATGAAAGTGAGCTCAAGTCAAGATTTTATGCCCTAGCCTTTTATAATCCTATTAACAGTATTCTTAACACTTAAAGCATTTCATAATGTAAGCTTATTTTTTAAATATCTACAGTATTTCTTTACTAAATTTATCACCAAACCATATGTCAATTTTTTAAAACATTTCTTCCTATAGAATTCAATTTTTCAACTCAAGAAGAACACTGCTTTTTGATGAAGAAGTTGGGAAGTAGAATATTGACTGTGACTCATTTAATGGGGATAGTTCATTAACTACTTAATAATACCAATAACTCTTTGTGCATAAGGACTTCTTTTTAAAGAAAAATCAATTGGGTGTCTTGTACATGAAAGTGTTATAATTTAATATTTATTGACTGACTAAAATCAAGGATGACAAAACAATATTGTTCAATTCATTCAACAAAATAATTGGAGTCTTATTGATCACAAATGCATATTTCTTATTCATGCAAGTGGTATTATTTATTTATTTTAAAGATGATGTGGTACTCAAGTACTTGCAAATCCTTGGCAATGATTTCTTACCCCACCTCCCAGGACCCATTGCTTAACCAGCTCCAGGAATGCTTAAAGCCAAATCTCGGTAACACATATACAGAGGAGGGCAGGAGAGAGAAACCAAGACAGTTTTAACATTTCCTTCAGCTTGACTAAACTTAAGCCAGGTGTTTTAGCCCTTTACCTTCCTTTTCTTAGCACATTCACTTTAGGAAACTTAGAATTGCAAAGTCTTTTCCTACTCCTTAGAAATGTATTCATATCTCCTTTAGTACTTCTTGTCTTTCTCAAGGACCTGGCAACCTTTCTTTGGAACTGTATTCATCAAGAAAGATAGCCCTAACTCCCACTTTGTGTGGGAAGGTAGGAGCCTACCTTTAGCCTTACTCAAATTGAGAGGAAGATACTTGGAAGTTTATGTTTTAAGGGGTAAGAGCAATTATCAAACACAGGTAACCTATGACTCCCTAATCTTAGACCTTAAAAGCTTTCAGTCCTTCCTTTCAACTGAATCCTTCCTTTCTTGTCTCTCTCCCCTATTATACTATTCTTAAATAACTTCTTCCATTCTTAAGTACACCTTAGTCCTGTGTACTTTTTCATTGACAAAACATGCCACAAGAAAAATGGTTGGACCCAGTGATGGCTTCTTCTTCCACACAAATAAGAAAGTTGTAACCCAACCCTCCACATAGCCTTCAAAGGTTACTGGACTTTACACAAAACTGCTGCACCTTTGAGGTTTCTTGAAAGAGGTATTAATGTTTTGGAAATTTTCCTCTTTTCCCTGTGTTTCATATTTTATTGTAAGACATATATACAGCTGATTCTCATTATTCACCTGTCATAATGTTTCTGTGAAGACAGAGTTAGTGAAGAATGATCCATTGTTCCTAGAGAAAATATGCACAGGTTCTGAGGAGACTCTGCTTACATTTTCATCTATCAACCAATACACAACCTTATTTTGTGTGTGTGTGTGTGTGTGTGTGTGTGTGTTTCAGCTTAGGATAAATTGTTTCATTAACATCAAACTTGCAGCTACAGGGCTGGTGGAGTGACTCAAGTGGTAGACCACCTGCCTAGCAAGTGCAAGGCCAGGAGTTCAACTCCCAATACCACCAAAAACCCTGCAAAAACCAAAAAACGCAAACATCTTATATCTACAGCATGATAATTCACCTCTGATCAAAGTTTATCCTTATATACACACACTCTCTAAAAAGTACATTACAGTCTTCTTCACCTAGGAACACTACTCAGCACTTGAACATTATGTTTGAGATCCATTTTACATAGTGAAATCACCAACAAAAAAAGCACAAAAGTGTGAAAAACTAGCACTAGCCAGACCACAAAAGGCCATTTGTATACAGAATGAGAACAGAAACAAGAAAGCAGAGAGGAACCTACTCGGCCCCCACTGGAAATGTGTGCATTGAGCGACTCCAATATTTTTCTTCTCTGCTCTGTGTATGCCCACAAATGACTGTGAAAGTGTTGTGACAACTGATTCAGTAATAAACTGTAGTGAGAAGATGAACTCACAAGTATGGAATCTACAAACATTAAGGATCAACTTTATACACACAAAGTATATATACATACATAATGTATTTTATGTAAAAAACTACATGTACATTGATATATTTTCTATATTTCATATAATTTTATTATATATATAATAGACAGACAGTCTTTGACTTATGACAGTTTAGACTTAGGATTTTTCTGCCTTAAATGGTACAAAAGTGATATGCTTTCAGTAGAAACCATACTTTGAATTTTGAATTTTCATCTTCTCCCCAGGCTACTGATATCTAGTATTTAAGCAGTGACAGCTCTTAGTCAGCCATGCAATCAAAATGCCCATCTGTGTCTCCTGTACCCATAAAATTATTCTGGTTTTTATTTTCAGTACAGTATTCAATAATTTACATGTGCTATTGAGCACTTTATTGTAAAATTGGCTTTTTCTTAGGTGATTTTGATCAACTGTAGGCTAATGTTTTTAAGGTAGGCAAGGCTAAGCTGTGCTTATATGGATGGGCAGTGTCTCAATCAAAAGACTCTTGAAAACAGAGCCTGAGCAAGGGATTGGGTACAGATAGTTTAAAGGGAAGGTCTCTCAGAGAATTAAAGTGAGGATAACAGGGATGATGGTAAATTCAATTCTCCTGTCCAATATGGATTTGGCCACAGCTATTGGAAATTGGGGCTCATTATAAATAAGAATCAATAGCAAGAAATAATGACTTGCCACTTTTCCCCATCAGCTAAATAAGGCTGTACCAGTGGATGTAGAGAACCCCTACGCTTCCAAGTTAAACCCACAATGTTCCTGTAGGTAAATTAAAATACAAAATAAGAAAAATGAGCTTGATGTAAGCAGCTGCTTCATAAGTGAATACGAAATAATAAGAGAAATGACTCAGAGACATCCAAAACACCAACGATACTAAATGACCTATTCAACAAAAGCCCACTTACCTTTCTGTCAAGAAGATTGTTACAAAATACTAACAATTAAATTCAAAATATTAACAACTCTGGTATGCTGAAAGCCTACTGTTAAATCTTCAGGCACTTTGTAAGCCAGTTAAACAAAGCCATTATTAAAAATTACATTATATAAACTTACCATTAGATAGATTATATTAAAAACAGTTTGGGCTGTAGGATAGCAGGATTCTGAGTCTGACTCTCAATATCACAGAAACAAGCACTCACAATTCATCACATTTTAATTATTTTGCTCTATTTTTTATTATTTATGTCTTTTGTATCTATATGGTAAAAATGCTACATAACGTTGAAGTGATACCTATATCTTCTGATCTCAGTGATGTCATATTTTTAACTTCAAATTAGCTGTATAATGTCCTCTGCAGAACCATAGTGGCATGGCAATAGTGAAAGAAGTCACATATCTCCTCCTGACTGCCCATCATTTATGTAGCATAGGAGCCCATGATTCCATCATTCCCAAGGTAGGCAGAGAGAATTCTACAGTAGGAACTTCAGAACTAGGCACCAATATTCTGTCCCAAATGAACCATAATGAAAGCTGGCTCACAAAAGGCAATGTAGCAGAGTATGTACTCCATATTCCTGACTCCCACACCACACAAACTATGACACTGTGAAAGCTTCAGAGCATAATATCCAGCCCTGGGAAAACTGCTGTCAAACCTAATTAACTGAAATCAAATTATGCTTTATTGAGGCACAGGGTTTCATAATAGAAATTAACTAAAGTTGCAGAAAATCAAGACAGCTGAATTTCTTTCACACAAACTGATTCAAGTTTATGAACTTGAATCAACACCTTCTCTACGTAGGATACCAAATGCATAGGATACCAAGGTTTCAGAGAAGACTTATTTCAAGTGTTCTTTTTGAGTTAATTATACTATTTGCCACTCAACATAAGAAGTTTGCCTGCTGTTTCCAAAGGTCAAGATGGATAATAGGCTATAATGATTGAACTAGTGGTTAAGATGGTGAGTTGGGGGAGGTTCCCTAAGGGCTCCTGAGACTTTTAAGGAACAACCTTTTGGAAATGTGGAAGTGTATTATTAACCTTCTCATGTCTTATCTAACATCTGAGAGACGTTCTCATGCCAGGACTGTCTTTATGTCAGGAAACAAGATACTTGCAGAAATCTGTATTTCCCTCTCTTTCTTAACTTCTGTGGAAGACTATTATTTTTTACAAATATTCATTGTCCATTTGTAAAAGAATATTGTTTCTCTATGCCAATGACATCTGGCTTGGTTGTATGACTTTCTCTGACAATGAAATGTGAGAGAAATGGTGTGATTACTGTTTTCTTTGCCATCATGATTGCAACTTTTCACTTCTACTTTTGAAATATGATTCTGTACCTATTCCCACCAAAGGTGAAGTGTCATTATTGCTCTGGAAAGTCAGCTTTAACCATAATACTTTAATCACTCTGCCTTTAAATTTGGAGTACTTCTTGCTAGAGAAAATAGTTCTTTTCTGAGTTCTTTTACCATTATGTGCTATGTTCAGGAGGTAATCAGATGCAATGTTACCCAGTTGCTTCTAGTGCTCAGAAAAAGGGACAGACACCGAAATGCCCCTATTTAGTGGCCACTGTTGACTGCAACTTTCATGCACTATGGTAGGTGTGAAAATTTTGTGCAATCGCTTTGGAAAACTGGCACTATCTATGATGTTCAATATTTGTACCCCCTTGTGATTTATCCATCTTCTTCCTAAGTATACATACAATAAGAGCATAGGCACTAAATTAAACCAAAAAAAAGCACATGCAATAAAGTTATGTAGCATGATTTATAATAGTCTCAATGAAATATTCTACAATCTTCCCAAGTACCACTATAATAAAGCCTAACTTCACCAATCTCTCTTGTATTTTCTCAGTTGAAATTTCACATGCATTTGCTTGTCAGCTTTATATATACCAAGAACAGTGCCTCACACACAAAAGATGTTCAAAACATGTTTTGGGGTGAAAGAATAGATGAATGAATATCTATATTCCAACTATTCAGTAAGTGCCATAAGATCAGGAACTATGTCTGGTTTTGTTCACCAATGAACAGCACGTCTGATACAATACCTGGTATGCAAGTGAGCACTCCCTCTGTATTTGTATTTTGAAAGACAAAAATTCTGAGACAGGGAGAAATGTGCGGGAGAGAGAGAGAGAGACCCTGTTTTCCCCAATTGAGAGGAGGGCATTTCTACTATGCCATTTCTACTATCCTGCCCAGGGATAGTTCGTAGAGAATTCATAATTTTTAGGTCATATTTTCTCCTGATATTTCATAGTCACTGAGCTTTCTGGTAGGGAACAATAGACTGACCAGGTAATTCTCAGATTTTGGGTTGAGGAGCTCAAATCAAATGGATTGAGTACTCCTCCCTTAGGTTTGCATATAACCATATCACTTGGGCTATGTTTGGCAATAATAACTTTTTAGCATTAATGTGCAGATGACCAGAACCTACTGCCCTAGAGTATATCACTTTGTCATAAAAATTATTTTGAGCTAAGAACAATTAGAAGTGGATGTAAGAAAAACTCTCTGTTCTCCCGTATTTGCCTAAAGGCAGGTCATAAGTTACAAAAATCTTTCTCCTCCCCTTTCTACCAGGAAAGACAAAGTAGTTTAATCATTCTTTTTTTAACTTTTACATTTATCTACCATAGTTTCCCATACATTTGCTGTCACACAATTTGCTGCCCCTAGTTACTCAAGATCTTTTTCCTTGATCTTGTCACTTCTCTAAAGATTTATTATTCATTGTTGAAAATGTTATATAGGCCAAAGTTCTAGACCACCTCTTTGAGAGTTACTCATTCTGTGGGTACCATCCATGTATGTATGAAATACACAAATAAAATAATGGGTTTTTTTTCTTCTTAATCTCTTTTGTTACAGGAATCCCCCACCTAGGAGCTCAGAAAGGTAAATGGAAAGTTATTTTTCCTCCACCACAAATATAATGAATGACATAATTAGATGCTTGTGTCTTGGGTACCATGCGAAACACTACATTCTCACAATAGCTTGGGGATATAGCTATTAGTACCAGTTTATCTTAGAAACGTAGAAGCTGGGCATTTAGGTATTTTGTCTTGGGCCTTTGAGCCATATTGGCTCAAATATTAGAGTCTGTATTTGAACTCAAAGCCTTAACAACAGGATCCCTATTCAGTAGAATTCTCAATATTTACCAAGATAAGGATTTCAGTGATGATGACAGGTCATTCTTGAGCATGTACAATGTACAAAAACATTTTCTAAGTGCTTATTTTCTTCCTATATTACTATTCACCCTTGTATGAGGAAACAGGTATAGAAGTTCAAGAAATGTCCCAAGGTTAGACAACTTTCACATGGTAGAGACAGTCTGGCTTCTGCACCTGTGTCTCTAGTCACTAGACTATGCAGGGTCTTAAGTGCTAATGTGTCTAAATTCAGTGTCTAAACACTATCACATTTAGTTCAGTACTTTTCAAACTTATGCCTGCCTCAGTACTTTTCAAATAAGAGAGCTGATTTTAGGACTCCGTCTCCTGAGTGTTGAATTCACAGATAGGAGTTAGAACCAAGGATCTACATTTCCAGAAAGCACCAGGTTTTACTGATACTGCTGGTCCAAGGACTAAACTTGGAGAAAGAGTACAAAATTCCCTAAGAAGGATATTACCATTTTCCTGTTATAAAAAAAGGGGTCTAAAAAAAAAGAAGTCTAAAGATTATATTATCTGCATAATTTGGCACATGGAAGGTATTAATCAATGGATTTTGAATAGAGCAATGAAGTGACTTATCTAATATCACATATCTTAACAGCACTGTGAAGATATAAATACTCAATAGGCGCTGTCTTATTCCAGAAAAAAGGGACTGTCACAGGAGCAAAAGTTCTTGCATCCTCCATCTCCCACAAGATCCAGAATCGATTCTGAATATAATGAGAACCCAGGAAACATGCTAAATTAAACTGGAGTTAGAACATTGCTCTAGAGTTCAGATTCAATTAATTGTGTTAGATTAGGAGATATTTGTTTGTTGTTTTATTTCAGTGCCTCTTCCTTTCCTTCATTATCACAATTTAGTTCATTGATACAGATTGCTCTTGTGAATATTTTAATAGACAGAAGTTACTTTTTTTCATTTTGACTAACCCTGGAGGCCAGGGGGAAAATGCATAATGGTTTCTTGTATGTTCTTGTTCAACTTGAACAATATACTAATATGATCAATATCTAGTAGCAATAAAACATTGCCATTCAATTATATGCTTCCTTGGGGTAATTGAAAGTATTTAATAATGCTTCATTTTGATCACTCCCATGTGAAAATTAGTTAGACATTTTTGGAAAATGAAAAGAATTTAAGGCACTGAGGCAGAAAATGGATCCTTACCATTACAAGAACTTTAAGTTCATGTGACATACAATTTTGGGGCTTTTGAATCACTTGCAAATTGAGCTGAGCTCTAGTGTTCTAAATAATAAGATTATGGAGAATATACATCCCATATCCTAAAATGACCCCATCGTCTTCCTTGTTTTTCATCACTTGACATAATTTACTTCTTGATATTCCTAATCCTGTTCAGGTTGACACCATTCTAAAGAAAGGGCTCAGGAATTGGTGGCCTCCCTTGCTTCCTTCTACCTCCTTCACCTATCAACTGCCCTACAATTCAGCTGAACAACTTTTGTAGCCAATGCTGTTGGTGATCCCTAGACTCTACTGAATCACCCCTCTGTGCCCATCTTCCTGATTTCACCTGCTTTGTTTCCAGTGGTTTCTACTTGAACCCTCCTTCTAAGAGCTCTCCTGAGACTATTAGCACCTTTTTCCTCTAATGTTTAGAAGTTCATACAACCTTAGGGTAACTGATAGTCAATCTCTGACTAGTACAGAAAGGTGAAAGCCCAGGTTCCTTACCTTCAATCTAAACAAACTCTGAGGACTAACTTATGCTTCAGAGATCCCTGTGGCATCAGGTGAATCCCAGAATTTGCCTTGAAAGATTGGCCTTTTTTCTCTGCTTTGTTTACCTGATCCCCTTACTGGTTTCTCTAGGGAGTAATGCCCTGATATAAACTACTTGTCCCAGTGCCCTTGCCCCAGGGTCTGCTTCTACCCAATCTAAGACAGTCTTCCCTGAGTTGCCCACTGTCAATTCCCAAAGCTACTACCTTAGTTCACTTGCTTTTGCAGAAGCAATCCCCATACCCACTGTCACCTTTCCCATCCATTCTGTCAAACAACCTTCTCATGTTAGCTCTTGCTCACATCATTTCTCCACCAAAATCCAGCGATGGTTCCTCATTTGCTGTGACATTAAGGACAAACTCCTTAGCTTGAAATTTCAGGACCTCCACATGGTAACTCCAGTCTACCTGTCTTTAATCCCTGCATGTAAATTCCTAATATGATGAAAACTCCACCAACCCCACTTTCCCACCCTACCCTACTTTCCTAGTCCCCTTTCTTTTCCATCTGAAATGTCTTGCTACTTTATCACAATTACAAAATTCTGCCTATCAATCAAGTCTATCTCAAGTGCTTTTTCTATTAGGAGTACTTTATTAATCCTCCTATTGCTGTCATAACAAATGACCACAAATTTAGGGGCTTAAAGCAACACACATTTTAATCACACAATTATGTAGGTTAGAATTCCAGGCAGACATGACTGTGTCCTCTGCTTAGCATCTCACAAGGATAAATTCAAGGTGTTGCCCAGCAGGGCTCTTATCTAGAAATTCTTAGGCAAAAATCTATTTTAAAACTACTTGTGATGTTGGTAGATTTCAGTTTTTGTGGTTGCAGTACTGAGGTCCCTGGTCCCCACTATTACAAAAGCCAGCCCTTCTCAAACTTCCATTGTCTTTGTCGTTCTTTTTTTATTGCATCTCCTCTGCCTCCAGCTAGGAAAATTCTCTGAGTTGAAGGGATATATTTTTACATTGAATCTATCTGGATAATCCAAGATAATCTTCCCATCTCAGTATTCATAATAAACCATATCTGCAAAGTCCTGTTGACCATGTAACATAATATAATTATGAGGTATATGATTTAGGATACGGACATCTTTGTGGAGCCACTTCACCCACCACATCCCCCGCCAAACAAAAATGATCTCTTTCAACTCTGCTTTATATAGACTGCCATATCACCCTTATAGTAATTTTCTTCACATAGTATATCGCCAGGCAGTCTTATAAGCACTTTGCAAATATTGACTCATTTATTCTTTACCTTCTAAGATCGCCACTACTATGACCTCCATTTTACACACGATAAAACTGAGTCATAAAAAGGTTTACAGCTTATAAACTAATAAGTAGTAGGTTCAGGTATAGCAAAGATGATTCTTTGTGTTTATTAACTGCTTAATTTTCCTACCAATGTCACAGCCAGACATCCTTTCTGACTGTCCTACATGTAGGTACGGCCAGCTAACTGTTTCTGGGCAGTGGGTGTGGCCAGAAGTGATGAAGGGCACTTTTCTGGTCTGATCCCTCCATAAGTGGCATGGCTTTCTACACTTAACTCTCTCTCTCTCTGCCTGGAAGCACATGGCTCTGAGATTGTAGAATCACTCCATGAAAGAAGCCTGGACCTCTGAGGCATCTCTTGGAAGAGAGAGGGTGGGAGACCCTCCTCACTCACACTGGACTGTGGCATGTACGTTAAGCCACGTTGTGTTGAATTGCTGGTCTTGACAGGGATCTTTCTTACAGAAGCTAGTATCAAACACCAAATTTCAAGCTTAGAAAACCCAGGTTACAGGCTGTGCCCTTAAGTGCAATGTTATTCTTTCTCTTCCTTTTTCTTTTTCTGAATATTATTTCCCTCAGAATCCATGGGAGATTGGTTCCAGAACCCCCAAGGATACAAAATCTTCATATGCTCAAGTCTCTTATGTCATATGGTATAATATTTGCATATAACTCATGCATATACTCTGTGTACCTCAATATCCCTAGATTATTTACAATGTCAAGTACAATGTAAAGAATTATTTTACTCTATTATTTGAGGAACAATTACAAGGGAAAAAAGCCAGTACATCTTCATTACAGATACAATCATCATAGGCCTAGCCATATATAACATGAATGGGACAAGAAATGCCAGTGTGAAGTGATTTCAAGTTGCTTTTTGGAACTTCCCAGAATTAAAAAAAAATATTTTCAATCTGAGGTTCATTGAATTTGTAGATGTAAAACCCACAGTTACAGACACCCACTGCACTTGTGGATTGTGGATGAATCCAGTATTCACGGGGGTAATGTAAGTAAGGTAATTATAATGTATGTATAGGATATCTCCTATTTTAGGACTCAGACATTTCTATATTGAAAGGCTGAGGTCTGTATTCACTGCCCTGTCCTCCTCCTATTATACTTGGTGCAAATTTTTAACAAAGGCAGTAAAAATTCATTGAATTAAATGTAGAAAATGGAATTTTCTAAGAAAATTGGTTATAAAATATATAAATTAGATATATAAAATATATCTCAAGTGAAGTATTCAATTTAATTTAAACAATAACCACTTTTAAACATTAAGAAATCATCCTATTGGCACAGAATGTGCCCATACCAAAGTGCTCTTACCTGTTTGTTTATATTCTCAAGTGGTATCTCCTTGTGACAAGTTTATTAGAAACATATGCTACATTGGAAATATCAAAAACAGTACAGATCTGTGATAAAGTATCTTCCTTAATGATAGATGTGGTAATTTTACAAATGTAGTGCTCTTGCTTAGTGGTAACATACAAAAGATTGCCTTCTCTCACACTCCAGGTCATAACAGAGAGGGTAACTTTTTAATATTTATTTATTTTTGTGGTGGTAGTGGGGTTTGAACTCAGGGCTTTGAGCATTCTAAGCAGGCACTCTACCACTTGGGCCATTACTCCAGGTCTTTTTACTCTAGTTATTTTGGAGATAGTATCTCACTTTTTACCCAGGAGGGGTGGACCATGATCCTTATATTTTGTCTTTCTGCTGTAGTAGGGATGACAGGTGCCTGCCACCACTCCCAGCTGTTTTTCATTGAGCTGGGGTCTTGAAAACTATTTTTCTCCCTGGGCTGGGCTGGAACAGTGATCTTCCTGATCTCAACTTACCAAGTAATTGGGTTAATCGGTGTGAGCCATTGACAGGCACGCAGGGAGAGGAAACTTTTTTCCTTCCCCACGAGGACATTCAAATAGAACAGACATACATAGTTCACTCAACTTTTTATATTTATATATTATTTGGTGAGATTTATTTGGCAGGAAAACCAGCTGAGAAGGGTGGATTACTGAATTAATCTCATTCTAAATCACCTTGTTTAAAACTACAGGTTCTCATTTCCCTTTTCTTCACATTTGAACAGTTGCCCAAGCCTTAGCAAAGTCTTATTAAACTATTGTTTCAAAAACCATTTATTGAGTGCGTGCTAGGTCCCCATTCTCTTAGTGTTTATGTGGTAGTGAAAATCTTCAAAGACAAGGAAGAGAAAGAGAAAGGGAAATGAAGGCTGGAAGGAAAAGGGAGGAGAGAAGTTGTGGGGGAAGAGAGGCAGGAAGCTAGGAAAGTAAATGATATATATTCAGATATATGCAATGAAGGAAATTAAAGAGTAATGTGATGGAACATAATGAGATAAGGTGGAGACTATATTAGAAAAGAAAGAGAAAAAAGCCTTCTCTTAATAGAAAACATCTGGACTGCGACCAGATGGAAAACAGCCATCAGGATTCAGTAGAGGAGAGTTCTAGGCAGAGGGAACAGCCAGTACAAAGCTCAAAGGAGGATGTGGCTCAGTGAATTCAGGGAACAGGAAAACTATTCTGGATGCAGAACAATGGCTAAGGCAGGGAGAGGCATAGGATGACACCAGAAAAGTAGGTGGAATCAGTGCATAGAGTGTCCTCAATTTAATTCCTACTACTAGGGAATCTGTAAGTTTTAAATGGGCAGTCTTAATTATGTTTTTTTAAGAATGACTCTGGCTGCTGTATGGACAATGGACTGACATGGGAAAGAAGAGTGAGAATAGGAGAATTTTGCAGGCTGTTATCATCATCACGGCTGTGAATGGTATTGGCTTAGCATAGAATGGCTACAGCAGATGTGGAGAAAATGTCAGACTTGGAACATTCCTACATGGAAAACTGAGAATACTTATTAGTCAAGTGCTCTGAAGAGAGGGGATGTGTGTGGAGAACACAAGACAAAGAAAAAGGAGAATCAAGGTTAACTCCTTCATGTTAATCTGAGCCAACGTTCTCTCTTGCTACCATCTCAGTGAAGGTTTTCTATGACTCTAACCCAAAGTTACAATAATGACTTGACTTGTATGCTTCTTTTCAGTGTCCAGTTTGACCCACCTAATCCTTCTTCACAATTGTCTATAGGTTATAAGTCTCAACATCACTTCATTTTAAAGTGAAATCAGTCAAGATCTAGTTTGGATACAAAAATCCTCTCAGAGAGGCTTTAATAAAAGGAGCATGTCATTCTGAGAGAATGGGAAAAGAGGACAAAGGAGACACTGAGTTCCAACCAGATGTTAGTTATTTAAAGCCATTGCCTCAACCATGGTTGGGTTAATGTAGACAATGAATAACTAAAAGATGTCCACTAATACCTTAAGGCTGATATAAACAAAGAGGAAAAGTGAGACTCCCAGAACTCAGAAGCTTGAAGAGACTCCTAAATATCCTTGATTTCAGCCTTCTTGTTCCCTAAACTCATTAGTTCTTTATAACTTTTATCCTTGCATGCGTTTTTTACTCTGTTTGAAATTTCACTCCCCCTTTTCAGGAAACAGTTCTGGAAAGCCACCCTCAATTTCTTCAAGCCGAGTGAATCACATCCTCTTCTTTGACAGCTTTGTGCTTTCAAAACTCTATGTCAACGCATATCATATTCAATTGTCAGGTGTCTATTTACAAAGCTGTCTTATCCACAGGACTATGAATTTCTTGCAGATAAGAGTTATGTCTTAAAGACTTCTCAGTCCTCCTCTGGAGATACTTGTTAAATCAATAGTAGTCTGGAGAAACTAAAAGGACCAACACTGATATTTAAACAACTTTTTGAGGTCCAAATTAGAATACAAGTTTAAATACTAATCACCTCATCATCCATCAAAAGGGATACTGAATAAATAGTGGTTATGTATAACCAGTTGTGGTTATACATAACCAGTTAGTCAGTTATTGTGCTATAACAAAAATTTGTAAACTAATTAATTAGCTTAACATTACTAAGTTTTGATAGTTTTGACTGGGTTCTGATGGATAGTGTTTCTTTTGATCTCACCAAGCTTACTCATGCATCTCTGACCAGCTTGTGTGTGCTCGGGGTCAGCTGATCTACCATATCTTGTCTCCTACCTTTGTGGCAGCTGACCTCCTGGAAGATAGCCTAGGCATGGTCACTGTAAAGGGCTCAAAACCACTTGATGAATATAATTAAGAATAATTCACTATCGCTGCTGCTATAATCTAGAGTCTAAAAAAAAGCACAAAGCTATACAAAACTCAAGAGATGGGAAAATAGGTGACATATTTTGATGAGGGGGATTCAATCTTGATGGTGTACCTCGAGAAGTCTTCCATACATCTGCCTGCTCTCTCTTTAAAAACCTTGCCACACCACACAAGAAAGTTTAGCCCTGATTAATCGGAGAGAATCCAATTGTCCCAGCCAAGATCATTTTAGACTGTTCTAAAACCTGCTGCTTCTCCAAACATGAAGGAGAAAGAAATAAAAACCACTAGAAATGCTGCCCACCCACAGCCAACTGTAGGCTCATAAATGAGCTGAGCCAAGAGCAGAAGAGTCATAATTAATTCTTACTATTTTAAGCCAATAAGGATGAGGAAGGCTTATTACCAACATACCATAATATACATCTCTATATTGCTACATTGATCCAAAGGAATCTTTGAACTGTTTTGAGTTTTTGTTTCATTTATTGCTAAAAGTGAGTCAATCATCACACATATTCTCTTCCTCTTTATGCTTCTCAGCCTTCTAATGTCCAGCAGCAAGATTTTTGACTAAAAGCTTTTGGAAAAAGCAATACATCCTGTGTCCAGGGGCATCTATGTTACCTGTCTTTGGCAGAGTGAATGGACAGACATAGTCTCCAAAATTAGATAAACCAGGTTTAATCCTGCTTCACAGAATGACACAGTGTATCTTTGGGCAAGTTCTTTGACCCTTCTGAGCTTTAGTTTCTTAATCCATAAAATAAAGACAATGATGCAAGCCTAGGTTCTTCACTGAACACTATCCATAAACCTATGTAAATATTACCAACTGTTGCTCTTCAGTATAGTCTATTTGGCTGGACAAGGCATCCCATAAGTTGTTTGGGGTAAACATGAAATGCTTTGTACACAATAAGTGCATAATAAAAATTTGCCTTCCTTCCATCTCCCCACTTCTAGACAGAATATTAAAATTGGGAACAACACACATTCATGTTCTAACCCAGGAGGTGGCAAACTAATGGACCATTGACCAAATCTGGCCCAAAGTCTGTTTTGATGAATAAGGTTTATAGGTACACGGTCAGTCACGTTCCTGGCTGCTTCTGCTCCTACAGTGGCGTAATGGTATAATGAGTAGTTAAAGTAGCCTATTTATGTCCACAGAGCCCAAACTATGCATGATCTGGCAACACTATAGAAAAAGTTTACTGACCCAGCTCTAACATCTTACACCTAAAACTTATATTGTACAGAGCAATCACCTGCAGAGCATATTTAAAACATATACTCTTGGGCCTTGCCTGCCCCAGATTCTGAATCAATAGCTATGGGTGAGGTCTGAGAATCTCATTTCCAACAAGCACCCAAGTAAAGCTAAAGCACACTACTAAGTACAACTGCTATAACCATTGGAGATAATTATATCAAATCTTTATTTTTAAAATGGCAAAGTACTATTGCTTTGAATGCATTCTACAAAGATTCATGTGCTAGAAGCTTGGCCCCCAGTGGGGTGGTATGGAGGAGGTAAAACTAAAGAGGTAGGCACTAATAGAAATTAATTAGGTCATGGGGCACCACCCTTGGAAAAGACTAATGCTGGTCTTGAAATTTTAGTTAGTTCCCAGAAAAGCAGGTGATTGTAAAGCATGTACCTGTCTCTTCTGCATGTAGCTGGTTCTTTTTCCATTTCTCCACCATGTATGCCCCAGTCAGGTGGTCCACACCAGAGATTGAACAGACTGTACTGCCACATCTTGGACTTTCAGCTTCCAAAACTGTATGCTAAAGAAATCTCTTTTCTTTATAAGTACTTAGCCTTAGGTATTAAGGGTACCAAAACAGACAAATAAATAAGGTAATTATTAATTAATAACACTTAGAAACTGAAGATACGTTGCATAAAAGTTTAAAAATGGGCTAAATGAATTGACTAACAACTGTTAAGCTATTTTAAGTAGAAGGATCCTTATAGATAATTCATGCTTATTCATAGGAGGAAAAAGTTAATGTATGCCAAGGTCAGTTACTACCAGCAAAAGTCAGAAACCAAAACACAAAAACGAAATTAAGAATACATACTAGAATTTAATTATTAGCCTGTGTACAAAATGAAAAATCTGTCTGAAGGTTTTCTTAAGTTAGACCATTTGGTTCCTCTGAATTCTGCCACTTGTCCAATTCTTTCTAAAATATCCAATCATGGAATACACCGTGACAACCACATACTCCATGACTCAAAGTAATTTATATTTTCCCATACTAATAACAGCTGCAGATGCTCTCCTGGCAGCCCTCAAGATTTTAGACCAATTGCTAACAAAGCAGCTTACTTAAGACATTCCAGGTCAGATCTGTTGTGATCCAATGAGTGATGTTTGAAAATCATCCTATAATGAGCATTTATAAATTATTATAATTGAAGTAGTTGTTATAAACTTGCCTCTTTCCTTGAGCCCTAATTTAATTTTCTTCAATTTTTTCTTCCACCCATCTTTCTATTTCAATGCTTAAAAAAAAAGAATAAGTCACTTCCTTTTAAAATTGCATAATGTATCCTCATTTTATCTTAATGATTTAGATCATACTCCTTTTATTAGCATAAAAATGACCTGGATATTGTTGTGGTTCTACTTTAAATAAGGAATAAGCTTCAGAGAGCAAAAGACTCCTAAAAAGATATGAGAGAGTATGTAGTCAGATCTGGACCAAATTCAGAGATACAAAGTAAAGTCACTGCTACCTTCCACAAAGTGGGACCCAGAGAGAAGACCCAGAACAAAACCCCACACATTCCACATGTAGATTAAAAGATTTATGAGCTGTTAGAACTAAACACACACACACACACACACACACACACACACACACACACTCTAACAGAATTCCCTTTAAAATCTCATAATGCTTTCTTAAAATAAATCCTCTATGCCAACCGGAATATTACAGTTAAGGAAGATGTACTTTGAATGGAGAAAAGCTAGATTTATATCCAACTTCTACCTCCCTCTTTCTTTCCTTCCTGCCTCCCTCTCACCCTTTTTCCCTCCTTTTTCTCTTTCCATTAATTTCCTCCTTCCCTCCTTTTCTCCCTTCATTCTTTCTTTGGCTACTATTCCTTGAATAGCTTTCCAAATTTATTAGAATGATGGTTTCATAACCTTTAAATTAAGAGATTAAACTTCTTACTTCACAGGTTTTACAAGCTATGGTTTGACTGAAATGATTGTCTGTAATGTTATTTTTTCTTTTATACTTTTCTTCATTTTCTACAATGAACTTGAGAGATAATATATAGCACAGTATTTAGGAACATGGAGCATATATTTTCTCTACTGCTTATTAGTTTTGTGACATTAGGCAAACTAGGTACTCTTTCTATGCTACATTGTGTAAAATGGAAATAAAAGAAGTGAGCTATCTCATTGGAATTTTTGAGTTTTAGTTCAATTTTAAGGAAAATGCTCAATCATCAACATTATTATTACTATTACTTTAATATGTTAAAATAAGGTGCTATTCATTTAAAACTCTGACATTGGTCTGGATGTTTGTGTCCCCAAAAGATTCATATATTGAAATTCTGAGCCCCAAAGTAATGGTATTAAGAGGTGAGGCTTTTGGAGAGGTGAGACTGTGATGGAAGAGTCTTCATAATGGGACTAATATCCTTATAAAATAGGCCCAAAGGAGTTTGCTTGCCTCTGTGAGGACACAACATTAAGTTGGCAGTCTCCAACCTGGAAGATGGCCCTCACTAGAGCCTGACAATGTTGGCACCTGATCTTGGACTTTTCAGCTTCTAAAATAATGAAGAACACATTTCTGCTGCTTGTAAGCCACCAGTTTATGTTATTTTGTTATAGAAGCCTTAATGGACTAAGGACATGTTCTACTACGATACGGAACGTAATTCCTATTGACTGTGATCTCTGGTCCTGAGCATCATTTATATCGTTCATAATGCAAACAGAGTTTAGTTTGATGGATGATCTAGTTTTTGGAGTCACTTACCAAATAAATATTTTCCTCTGAAACCATATCTCAGGGCCTGCTTCTGTTAGATCTCAAACTTACATTCTCACATATTTAATGCTGAGAATGTTAAATTGAAAGAAGCATGGATAAATCTAGAATTCATAACAAGTTGCATAGGAAAGAGAAGAGAATTCAGTGGAATGAAGGTAGATGATATAAAGATACGTATTAAAAACTATTGAAAATGGAGGGTGGGAAGTAAAAGGGTAAGGGAAAGCAATGAAAGGGGTTGAACAGACCAAAGTAAAGTATACTACAGTAGGGATACATTGAGAAACCCCTTTCAATATCAACTTAAATATTGATAATGAAAGACAAGACTGTAAAATAGGTACAGTGTGTAGGGGGATGTAGTTTGGAGGGGCAAAGGTGAATGAAGGAGATTATGGTGAGGGTATATGGCTGATGGGTTTCATATACGTATATGAAATAGAATGAAGGAACCTCTCACAATTGCTTTAAGTGGGCAGGGAGGGGGCCGAAGGAGAGAGACAGTAGGGGTGATCTAACCTATGTACAATATAAACCTATTTGGAATTGTCAAAATGAACCCCCCCATACAATGAATATATCCTAATAAAAAAAGAAAGAAAAGAAAGGATGTGAATAGGAAATTCATAAAAGCAGAATGAGATGAGTAAATCTGTATAAGTTATAAGAAACACAAATTAATCACAAATTTAAATTCCTTTAAAAACAAATGTCCAGTTCTTTTTCTGAAAGTATTAAAAAATACAAAATCAGGCCAACCATCCTACAGAAAGCAATTTAAAATGCTAGCCAAAATATAAATAACAATTTTAAATGCAAGAATGAATGGATTGAAACTCCGGACTTCTCGGAGGGCAAACACTGATTAAGAGCAGGAATCCATGCAGGGCAGCAAAGAGTCAAGGCCAACTCCAGGCAAAGGGTAACTTGCAAAGTCCAAGTAAAGAGAACTTAAGATATGTTAGTTTTCACTGGCTGGGTGGGGGATAAGGAGACAAAATAGTCTTCACCCACAAAAATGGGGGCTCATGAAAGGCTACACTCAGGGTTACAATAAACAAAGAAAAAAATGTTCTCACTGTTTACACTCTCTAAAACCTTTCACGTTTTACACTACATAGCTCAACAAGAAAAGCTGATCATCTGACCTTAGCATTGGGTGGGAATGTTCAGGAGTGATGTGGTAGAGTATTAAAAATAGCCCTGTAAGCTGGGAACATAATTCTGGCCCAGCACATGCCTAGTATGCACAATACCCAGCACTACTTTTTAAAGTAGTGCTCCCAATGAATCATTTCTCTCTGTACGCATTCCCCTTTACAATGTGACTTTGAGCATGTGGAATCTACTTCCTTACTCCTAGAATCTGGTTTGGACGTATGAGTAGCATTAGTCAGTAAAATGTAATGAAAACAGTACTATGGGGCTTCAGAACTTCCAGAGTGTTGACAGCATGCACGTTTTCCTTGTTGATACCCAACCACCATGTTGTAAGGATGTCTAGGCAATACTGCTGGAGAAAGAGGCTACCAAGAGGACATGGAGGATGGAATATCACATGGAGAAACAGGTCATGGCAGAGAACCTCAGCACTCCAGCTCACAGTGAATACCAAAGCCTCCAAATATGTGAAAGTACCCATTTTGGGCTTTTCCAATCCAGACCAGCTTAGAGATTAATGCAGTCACATGATAAAGCTCAGGCAAAACACTCAAAGTAATGTCCAACTGTTGACATAAGTAACAAAATGGTTGCTGTTGAATGGCACTAATGGAAGTTGTTTGTGATATAATAATGGAAATGAGTGTTCATTCAATGACAAGGATTTTATAGGCCAGGTTTGGAAGCAGATGCATCACCTAGTTTTCCATTGACAAGAAGTCAACCACGAGGCTCCACCTAACTCTAAGGGATGCTGGAAATAAAATGTACATGAGACAAATTAAATATCACAATTCTTCCCAGGGTATTTGGCTAAGAGTAGAGCATTATTAAATACTGTTAAAGCACTGTTATGGTATTGATAGGCCTTTATTGTAAGCACCCCTTTTAATGTTTATTTTTCTTTTAAATAAGCTGAGATGGTGGAACCTGGAGTGATTTGACTCCCTAATTGGCAGTTATCAGAACCTACCCTGGTGCTTGGATGCCTTGAGTGGAGGACTGGCTGCTGATGAAGTGCCCTCCAGCAGCCTGGCTGCTTTGAATACTTCATGGATTATTTGAAAAAGCTACATAACGACCACATCTGTTTACTGCCAAAGCTCAATTATTGCTGGAGAAGGCATTTATGACTGTTTCAAACATCTTGCATTAGATCTTGTTGCCATCACAAGACTCAGTAAACTCTAACAGCAATTTTCATCCAGGCCAGAGGGATAGCACTTCCCCTGGTGCAAGCACTTTCATTGACATGAAGGATTGTACCATAATTGGTGCAAATGCTCTTGCCATACACCCCTTCTGGCTGTATAAGCAGGCTGTCCAGTTCTCTTTCCAGGGTCAGCAGGGAGACACCTTCCTGTGCTGTCTCCTGATCTTGCAACATTAGGATCAATAAAAGACTTCTTTTGAGTATTTTTTTCTTGCCTACTTTTGATCTTTATCACTAGTAGAGCAGGCTGAGCTGGTAAGACAAAGAGGAAATGGCAGAAGTAGCAATGGAGAAATAGCAGCAGCAATAGTAGTGAGAAGACAGCTGAAGTGTTCCAGAGAGTGATCACATAGGGAGCAGAGGCAGTAGAAATGAAGGCTGTGCAGAGCTGAAAACTAGAAACCATGAGCCCCAATTACTGGAAGAGTTCTAGGGAGCTGCCGAGCCTTCAGCATCTGAGGTCCACACAGGGACTGTAACACCAACAGTCACTGCCTGCTGCTAACTCATGTTGCCATTCACTGATACTGGAAGCCTTAGGCATTCAACAGCCCAGGACTGCCATCACTAGAAGAGCTTCTCCTTGCCCACTCACATTTTCTATCTGAGTAGGGCAAAAGTACATCATCCAGCTGATTGATAACATACCTACATATCCAAGATGATGATGGAAATGTTTGGACAGACAGGTAACCTATGTTTTCATAGAAGTGGAATCTGCCTGATAGTTATCAAGCACTTAGGACAGGCAAAAACAGAAGGAATTTACCTCTACTTAAGATTTCAGATAATAAGCATGAAGTTCAAAGTAAAAGTAAAGAATAAAAGGAAGACATATTCTACTATTGCTAATTCAAAAAACATGAGAATGTTATGCCAAAAATTTCAAAATAAACTAATTCCCCTGAATATGGGGTAGCAACACTGACTCAAAAGTAATAGGAAATTGGAGTGGTTTTACAACCATTAAAGATAAGGCATCAGTACTTTAAAGTTTCTTCACAAAGGAAATCTCAGATCTTGAAAGATTTGCAGGCAAGTTCTAACAAACATTCAAGGAAATGATCTCTTCAATATGACTCAGAGTTTTCTAGAGACTAGCAAAAGAAAGAATATTCAACTACTTTTTATGTGACTGTTGTAATCATGACACATAAGTCAAACAAAAAGATCAGGCAATGGAAATTTACAGGAAATTTTCATTCATAATCATAGTCATAAAAATACAAAGGAAAACTTTAGCAAACTGAATTAAGAAGAGTCTAAAAAACATATGTCATGTTCAAGTTGTGTTTGGCCCAGTAATGTCAAGTTGATATAAATATATACATATGTGTGTGTGTGTGTTTATAGAGTTGTGTATAAAATATACACATGCATATATGCACATGCATCACATGCATGGTTTTAACAGATTAAAAGCATTCAGTTTCCAATCTGACATATAAGCAGCTTGGATGTTATCACTGTGTTCTACTGATAAATAAAACACTAGACAAATTAAAAACTGTTCTTAGATGCGTCAGAAAATTGAGGATGCAAGGCAAACTACTGACCTTAAAACTGGGGAGACAGACAAGGGGATGCAGAGAATCACAAGTTAATGGAGCAGAGATTCATAAGCAAACATCCATGCAAGAACCAGCACTAGGATAAGAAAACCTGAACTGCAAATGAAATTGTTAGAGACATGTAGGAGCACATCTGAGAGTTTAAAACTCTGAGGAACAAGTCTTAGGAAGGGTGTCTTCATGCTTTGTGAGTTCCACCAGTTTCTCTCAGTAAACGAGATAAATTCCCTCCATGCCCAGCAGTGAGATGGGAATAGCAGCCATTTGGATATAGGTCAGTACAATCTGTGCTAAATAAGGTCACCCTCAAAAACCAAACTTTACTTGCTGGGCATGATGGTACATACCTGTAATCTTAGTTATTTGGCAGGTAGAGGTAGGAAAATCATAGTCCAAGGCCATCCTAAGCAAAAGTGTAAGACAATATATAAAAACAAACTAAAACAAAAAGGACTGGGGGTGTGGTTCAAGTGTTAGAGCACTTACCTAGTAAGCATGAAACTTCAAGTTCAAACCCCAGAACCACACACAAACACCTACACAAAGAAACGTTTTACCAAAGCCCAATCTATTGAGTCCTACTAGAGCCCATCTTACCTAAGGAAAGGAGAATGCCAACTCCAGCCCCAGCTAAATGAGGGAAACACTGAGAAGCACTTGTGAAGTTGACAGTCCTTTCCCTTCACACACATGTTACCACCCCACTACCAAAGACCTATTTGCCATACTTTGCTTTATTCAGTACATCATGTCTGACTTTCACCAAAAACATCAGGATCAAAAGACAAAGTTTGCAACAACAGAGAAAGCACTGGAAGCAGAGCATATATGGCAGGAATATTGGAATCATCAGGTCAGCAATTTTAAACAGCTATGATTGAAATGGTAAGGACCATAATGGACGAAGAGAACAAGCAAGAACAGAAGAGAGAGGAAAGCAGGAAAAAGAATTCTAAGAAAGAACCAAAAAGAAATGGCAAAGATCAAAACACTGTAACAGAATGGAGAATGCCTTTATTAGTAGACTGGACATTGCTGAGAAAAGAACCTCTGAGCCTGAGATATGTCAGCATAAACTTTCAAAACTATAAAACAAAGGAAACAGAACTGGAAATAATGGACCAGAATATCAACAACTGTGAGACAACTACTAAAAGTTATGTGTGGTACATACCTATAATACCAGCACTCTAGAGGCTGAGGCATAAAGATTGTCAGTTTAAGGCTAAACTGAACCACATAGTGAGCTCCAGGCTACTCTTGGTTACAAGGATGAGACCTTGTATCAAAAACCAATACAAAACAAAAGACCCTACACATAGGTATATCATATGCAAACTACAGAAAATCAAATAAAGAAAAAAAAAAGCTGAAAGATGCCAGAGAGGAAAAAAATCACCTTACCTATAGAGCAGCAAAAACAAAATTTACATTTGACTTCTCAGAAACCACATAAGCAAGAAAAGAGTAAAATAAAATATTTTTAAATTTGAGGAAAAAGCCCACCCACCTAGAATTCTGTATTTTATGAAATTATCCTTCAAAAGTAAAAGAATAAAATTTTTCTCAAACAAAACTTGTGGGCATGTGTTGCCCATAGATCTACCCTGAAAGAAATGTTAAAAGAAGTTATTCAAAGAGAAAGAAAATGATTTAGGTAAGAAACTTCAATTTACATAAGTAAAGGAAAAGCCTTAGAGAAAGAATAATTAAATGTAGAAAAATAGAGTAAAAATTTTTTTTTAATCATCTCAATAGGTATAGAAAAGATGTTGCCTAAAATTAAACATAGGTTATGTTTTGAATATGAAATGGACCACACAGGCTCATGTTTTGAATGCTTAGTCTACATCTGGTGACATTAATTTTGAAAGGTTTTCAAAACTTTGGGAGGTAGGACCTAGCTGTAGGAAATGGCTGCAAAGGGTTCAGGGGGTGCACCTTTGAAGGTTATACTTGGTCTAGTTCTTTCCTTGCTCTCTCCGCTTCCTGTCCATCATGAGATGAAGAAGTTCCTCTATACATGCCCAAGAACATGGGCCGAGTAACCATGGACTGAACCTTCTGAATCTATGAGCCAAAATAAGTCTTTTTTCCTTTAAGTTGTTTATGACTTGTATTTTGTCAGAGTGGTGAGAAAAAATAACCAGTACACATACTTTCCTTACATTTACTTTTAAAACTCATGAGAAAACTAGGAAGAGAAAAAAATTGTGTTGTAATAAATAATTTCTCAAGAGAAAGAAAGAAAAAATGAGAGAAAAGTAACAAAGAAAAAGGAAAGGAAAATGGAAGAAAAGAAAGAAAAAGAAACAAGAAGCATAATAAGATAGTTCTGTTTCTAGTTTTTTGAACAACTGTCATACTATTTTCCATAGTAACTGCACTAATTTATGTTCCCATCATAGTATATAAGAATTGGGCTGAGGTTGTAGCTTTGTGGTAGAGCACCTGCCTAGAATGCAAAAGGTACCTGTTTCAATCCTTAATACCACATACCAAACAAATAGTACGTATTAGTTCCCTTTTCTTTGTATCTTCACCAAAATATGTTATATGCATCCCATAAATATGTGCAAATATTATGTATTAACAATAAAAAGCAAAAAGTAAGAAGGAAGGAGTATGACAAGCATCTAATTTTATGTACAAATGTTGAACTGTTCAAAGACAGGAAAAACAAAAATCAAATCAGCTATCATTACCCTTCAATATTACCAAGTGAAGTAAGATAAGAAAGAGAATTCTAAAATATAAACTAAGAAAAAGAACTCTAAAATATAAGGATGAGGAGAAAAAAAATTGAGCTGCCATAGCTCAGAACTAATACAATTGCCTGTAGACATTCCCTCCAAAATCTATAGGCATATTATAATAATGAATAACAGAATTCAACAAATTCTCTGGAGCAAAGTAAATACAGAAAATTTTATTTATATTTCTATAAACCAATAGTATATAGAAGCCATGATTAGTTTAAATCATTTATAATAAAATTAAGTACTAGTTTATGATTTAATGCATTACACTTTATCTCAAATCTGTAGATATATTTGGACAGAATTGACATCTAAGCAGTATTAAGTTCTCTGATCCTTAAAAATTTTGTCTCATGAGATTCCTGTTTTATTTTTTTAAAGAAATCCTAACCAATGTAGGTACTTACGTATAGCATTTTTGGCTTGTTTTGTAAAGGGCATGAAGTGAGCAAAGATTTGATAGAAAAATTTAAAATGATATGCCTTTTCTTTTAGTAGGTCTTTAATTTCCCTCAAAAATATCTTGGAGATCTCATTGCACAGGTCTTCTGTACTTGTTGATATAATGCTATTGTATATAGTGAATTATTCCATTTCACTTTCCAGTTACCCATCATCCAATTCACTTACTTCTAGTATCTTTTATTTTGTTGTGTTTATTGTAGGGGTGGCATCATATAGTTGGTCCTCCATATCCTTGAGTCCTGAATCCATATATTTAATAAAGTGTGGATTGAAAA
Organism: Castor canadensis; assembly: GCF_047511655.1. Taxonomy (NCBI): domain Eukaryota; kingdom Metazoa; phylum Chordata; class Mammalia; order Rodentia; family Castoridae; genus Castor; species Castor canadensis. Next base: position 145,165,163 of record NC_133390.1, on the reverse strand, counting down.
TACTCAAAAAAATGCTCTGTTCTGGAAATATACAGACATTTTTCTCTTGTCATTATTCTCTAAACAATAAATTATAACAACAACTTAAATAGTATTTATATTGTACTAGGTATTATAAGTTATCTAGAGATGATTTAAGTATATGGAAGGATATGCAAATATTACACCATTTTGATTCACAGGTTTTGATAGCTTTAGAGGTCTTGGAACTAATCCCTCTTGGGTGCCACGAGATGTCTATATATTAGAAAAAATCAATATTTAACAAATGCCTACTGTAGGAAAAAAATAAAATTGGATTATTTTCTATATACATATGCAGGCACACAATCCCCAATGGATTAAAAACTTTAGCCAAAGCACAACTATGCAACTCAGGAATCAGTACAAAACCAGTATGTATGATATTAGAATAAAAAAGGACTTCTACCTATGATATGAAAAATTCAACCAATGAAAGAATGGTTAATCATTTGGGATATATTTAAATTAGATGTTTTTGCTTCTCATAGAGGTTACTATCTCATGTCCAAGAAATTAATGCATGGGTTTGAATAGTGGCTCTGATACTTACTACAAGTGTGCACTTAGGCAAATTGCTTATACTCTGCTTTAATTCCTCCCAAAGTAAGTTGGAATTGATAATAGTACCTATAATATATAGTTGAAATGAGGATTAAATGAGTTATTGTAGGAAAGTATTATGCAATACTGTAAACATCTAAACATTTTTTAAAAATTAAAGATATAAGGGAGACTGAAAAGTCAAGCTGAAAACTGAAAGATATGTGCAACATATAAAGCTGACCTTAAGGGTGAGAATATCTACCTATATTCACCTATCCATCCATTCATATATCCACACATTTATCCATTTTTCTGTACATCCAGCCATCATCCATCCACCCATCTATTCATCTATCTATCCTCTTCCAATAACTCAGAATGAAAGGTGATCGAGCAAGAAACATAATAGGCACTTCATGCAGAAAGAAACACAGTTTTGAGAACAATTTGCCACTGTTTAGGAGAGTAGAATATAACCCAGCAACTGCACTTATGAATATCACAAGAGAAGCCATTATGTGTGTGCTTCAAGAGTGTTATAAAAGAATGTTTATAGCATTTAAAACACACACAAAAAAACAAAAATAATACAAACTGTTTCCTCAATAGTAAATTGGATGAATATAAGTTGAGTAATTTTATTTTTAGAAAAATAAACTGTTGAATATATATCAATCTAGAAGAATCTCAATAAAAGTAAATAAAAACCTAAGTCGCATAAAAATACAAGTAGCTTTATTTCATTGATATAAAATTAAAAACATGAAATTCACTGTTTAGTCATATAAACACAAAAAAGGGAGAAAAATAAAATGACATTCAAGCTAGTTACCTGTGCAAGGAATGGTAGGGACATGACTAGAACAGGGCATAGGCCCTCAGTTGTACTAGAAATGTCCTGTCAAATGGGATTACTGTTACACTATCATGCTAATCCCCTTGTATGTGTTCTACCGTGTTACTTCATCTCTGATAAATCAACAAGCAAATGCTAAAGTCATCACCAGTAATGGTGGCTAAACCTATCATCATATTGACACCTTTCAGTAACTGAAGAAAGAAAAAGGGAAAAAAATTGGTCAACATAGCAGAGGGTTGGAAAATGAAAGTAAAGAAATAAAACATAATCTAGCATTCTAAAGCAAAACTATATGGTAGCACAAAAAATGAGCTATAATATTATTAACCATGTAAGTGAGGTTTCTTTATAAGACAATGACTGTCAGATTATTTCAGAAATAAAATGAAATAAAATCAGCTGTATGAAAAAAATATATTCTAGGGAAATACTAACAAAAACAGGAGTGAAAGAACAAAATGAAATAAAACTCTATTTAAAATAAAATTCATGACAGAAAGCTATAATTTGACTAAAGATGTAGCTCAGCAGTAGAATGCTTGCATAGCATGTGCAAGTTGCTAGGCTGAGCCCCATAACTATTTAATTTGATGTGTACTTTCCCTCATCTCTTGCACTACAACATTATTTCCATGAGGACACACATTCTGGCTCTCTTGTCCTCCTTACATTTCCCACACCTAATATGATATCTTGCACATATCAGAAACTGAGAGGAATGGTTATCAGATTTTCTACTGTGTAAACAATATACATTAATTTAAAAGGTCTAAAGAAGGAATGCAAAATTTAATCACGTATTCAGACATAAATGTAATCCTGGATTAACACTATAATGCAGAAATTATACCAACTGTATTCTTTCACCATAGTGTAATAAAACCACAAATTTAAAATAAGGATGAAGATTCGATCCAAGATGGCAGTTAGGGTAAGCAATCAGAAATCCTAAGCTTCATGATGCTAGAAACCACCTTGAGACATGGGAGCTAAGCTTGGGTAGTTCTGATTGCTTCTAGCCAAAGTAATAACTGCCATCACATTAGGTGCACATAAAATTCAGCCTTTAATTGCACCTAACAGCCATGACACAACCAGCAAGAGGTTGACCCTGGGGGAAATAAAAACATTCTGGCTGGTTTTTTTTCCTCACCAAGCAGAAGACAGAGAAGCAATCAGAATTGAACTCTGCAACATCCTGGACCCCTAACCCATGGAAAGCCTCCCTATGCTTCACTGTGCTGAGAAAGGCAATGCCATTTCTCCCCACCAATTCAAAACTGCTTGTGTAAATCTGAAGAAGGAACAGGTGAACATCATGCACCATGCATGACTCCCTTACCCACCCCTGGGGACATAATCCAGTCCCTGGGCAGACTGAACCCCCCTACAACAAAACTGAAAAGCATAAACAATGACCTGTAATTTAAACTGACAGCAGAGATGGTAATGGAATGCTGAGCCTGCCCTAGCACCCACCAGAGTGACACAAAGGCTGAAAGTGGGGGTGGATGATAGGCCAACCTCCCAAAGCTGGGCAGGTGGTGGGTCCTAGATCTGAACTCCAGGGACAGAAGGCAGTATTCAAAACTGAATTGTCCCGCCTTGTTAGGGGAGGAGTTGACCAAACAGAGTTGCAGCTATAGGACAATGCAGCTGCCACCTGGTGTAAACAACAGCTCTGAACACCCTGCATGAACTGGCAGACTTAACTCACCTCCTAATTGCAACTAACCCTGTGGAGAGAAGGAACCAAATACTACTCACAAGGCAGTTACCTCACCTAAGGAACAACTCTAGAGCTTTCACCAAAAGACAACATTTTGTTGTTCCTGTACCTGGTGTTCTTTGATGTGGTTATGTGTGTGTGTGTGTGTGTGTGTGTGTGTGTGTGTGTGTGTGTGTGTGTGTTTTGTGTTATTAACTTCACTATCACTATTTTCTTGTCCTTATTCTTATCCCCTTCACTTTCCCTCCTTTTCCTGTGCTACAATCCATTGTTCTCCCTCCAAACTACATTTTTTGCCCTTTCTCATCCACCCTTTCTCCCTGTCTTCAGCATTCCCTCTTATGCTCCCCCAACCTGCAACCACACTACCTCTCCCTCCTATTCACTCACCACCCACTAACTAACCTACTGTATGCAACCCCTATAATCCCTGACACAAGTACCCTCAACTACAACATCAGAAATTCACCCAAACACGCACAAGGGCCACAAAACCCAGCAGTCCCCATAACACTTCCCCACCCATCCATCCCTTTTGCCACCCCCCCTTTTTAATACCACCTTTACCAATTACCCAAATTTCTACTAGCCTACTAACCATTACCACCCTGACTCCCACTGTTTATGCATAATATCACCATGGGGTTTCTTATATAATATGTAAACAACTGGTCTGGCATTGAACCTGTGAATTTGTTATTGTTAAAATACACATCCAGGCCAGGGACAGAAAGGCACATTGACCTAGCTAATAGCCAAGTCAATCACAACACAAAAATTAAATCCAGGGAAAGAAAACAGGCAATTAAAACTATCAACTGGCCTATCAAGAACATAGTTGTACAGTACCAAGTGAAGCAATGGGAAGAAGAAGAAGGGACAAAAACCACTCTCCTCAAAAAGATAATTCAATAAATGATTCAGTGGGAAATAAAGAAAATGGATACTCAATTCCTGACTCCAATAAAACAATGATTAATGTCACTAAGGAGACCAGCAATGACCACAAAGAAAACCCTCAAAGAGGAAATCTTGGGAGAAATCACTGAGAAATTCATGGAGAAGATACTAGACAGGGTTAACAAGATGCATTCAAGAAATTTCAAGATACCAAAAATAAAGAACATGAGAAGATACAGAAATAAGTAATGAACTCAGAGAGGACTTAAACACCAAAGTGAAACAAAGGATGCCATATGAAAGAAAGATGACAACACAAAATATAAAAGAGGAGTTGAACAAAGATATGTAAAACCTCAGAAAAAAGAATCAAACAGAAATCCTGGAAATTAAAAGTCCCTTTAGTCAAACAAAAACACAGTGGAAGGCCATTCCAGCAGACTAGAACAAGTGGAAAACAGAATCTCAGAGCTTGAAGATAAAATAGCATTAAAGTAAAACAGAAGAAATCTTAGTCAAACAACTTAAGAGCTGTGAAAGGAATATGCAAGAACTCAGCAACTCCATCAAAAGACCAAACCTGAGACTCATGGATAATGAAGAAGGAGAAGAGGTGCAAGCCAAAGGGATACATAATATATTCAATGAAATAATAACAAAAAATTTCCCAAATTTCGAGAACATTTTGCCCATTCAGGTACAGGAAGCCTCAAGGACACCAAACAGACTTGACCAAAATAGAACCTCTCCTCAGCATATTATCATTAAAAAAAACAAGCACAGAGAACAGAAAAAGAATATTGGAGCCTGTAAAAGAGAAAAAACAAATAACATATAAACATAAACCCATCAAAATAACAGCAGATTTCTCAACAGAAACCTTAAAAGCAAAAAGGGCATGGAGTGAGGTATTTTGGGCACTGAATGAAAATAATGTCAGCCTTAGGATACTCTTCACAGCAAAACTATCATTCAAAATTGATGGAGTAATAAAATCTTCCACAATAAACAGAAATTTAAAAATATGACCACCAAGCCACCACTACAGAAGATTCTACAAGGAATTTGGCATACAGAACATGAAAGCAAAGAAAACCATGAGAGGACAGGAATCATTAAACCACAGGAAAAGAAAAGACAAGTAATCAGAGAGTAGCACTGATTCGGCTGCGCACAATCTAATCCTTAAACAACAAAACCAACTAAATGTCAGGAATAACCACATACCTCTCAATATTAACACTGAATGTCAATGGACTCACCTCCCCCATCAAAAGACACTGTTTGGCAAACAGGATTGAAAAGGAAGATCCAACAATCTATTGTTTACAAGAGACTCTTCTTATTGACAGAAATAAACACCAGCTTAGGGTAAAAGGTTAGAAGAAGATTTACCAAGGCAAGGGCTCCCCAAAATAGGCAGGAGTAGCAATAGATATATCAGACTATACAGACTTCAAACTTACATTGGTCAAACAAGATAAAGAAGAATACTAATGAAAGGGGCAATACATCAAAAGGAAATAACAATTATCAACATATATGCACCCAATGTCAGTGCACCGAATTTTATCAAACATACACTAAAGGACTTAAAAGCACATATAGTACCCAACACAGTGGGAGTGGGAGACTTTAATACCTTTTTATCACCAATAGATAGGTTATGCAAACAAAAAATCAACAAAGAAACCGTAGAACTAAATGACATAATAGATCAAATAGACCTAACTTATTTCTACAGAATATTTCATCCAACATCAGCACAATATACAGTATTCTCAGAAGCCCTTGGAACTTTCTCCAAAATAGACCATATTTTAGGGGAAAAAGCAAGCCTCAGCAAATATAAGAAAATAGAAATAACCCCCTTCATTTTATCTGATCACAGGTCAATAAAACTAGAACTCAACAACAAAAACAACAGCAGAAAATAGGCAAATAATTGGAGGCTAAATAATACATTGCTCAATGATCAGTGGGTGATAGAAGAAATAAGAGAGGAAATTAAAAGGCTCCTGGAAGTTAATGAAAATGAAAACACCACCTACCAGAACCTATGGGATACAGCAAAGGCAGTCCTAAAGAGAAAAGTTTATAACCATGAGTGCATCTATTGAAAGGACAGAAAGATATTTAATAAAAGACCTAATGCTACATCTGAAACTTCTAAAAAAAACAAGAACAAGCAAAACCCAAAACAAGGAGAGAAATAAAAAAAAAAGAAGGGCCAAAATTAATGAAATAGTGACCAAAAAAAACCATACAAAGAATCAACAAAACAAAGAGCTGGTTCTTTGAAATAATAAACAATATTGACAAGCCCCCGGCAAATCTGACTGAAATGAGGAGGGAAAAGACCCAAATTAGTAAAATCAGAAATGAAAAGGGGAGATAACCACAAACACCAAGGAAATGTAGGGAATCTTCAGCAACTACTTTCAGAACCTATATTCCAATAAATTGGAAAATCTTGAAGAAATGTACAAATTTCTAGATACTTATGACCATTCAACACTGAACCAAGAGGATATTAAACACCTAAGCAGATCTACAACATGCAATGAAATTGAAGCAGCAATAAAGAAACTCACAAAAAAGAAATTCCAGGACCTAACAGATTCTACCAGACCTATAAAGAAGAATTAACACCAACACTCCTTAAACTTTTCCATGAAATAGAGAGGGAAGGAACACTGCCTAATTCATTCTATAAAGCCAGTATTACACTCACCCCAAAACCGGACAAGGACACATCCAAAAACAAGAACTACAGGCCGATCTCCTTAACGAAAATTGATGCAAAAATCCTCAATAAAATAATAGCAAACTAAATCCAAACATACCAGAAAGATCATTCACCATGACCAAGTCAGCTTTATCCCAGGGATGTAGGAGTGATTCAATATATGCAAATCAATAAATATTATACAGCACATGAAGAGAAGCAAAGACAAAATCCACTTGGTCATCTCAATAGATGCAGAAAAAGTCTTTGATAAGATTCAACGCCATTTACTGATGAAAGCTCTAAGAAAACTAGGAATAGAAGGAATGTACCTCAACATTATAAAGGCTACATATGACAAACTTGTAGCCAACATCATACTTAATGGGGAAAAACTGAAACCATTTCCCTAAAAGTTAGGAACGAGACAAGTATGTCCACTATCCCCACTCCTATTCAACACAGTCCTGGAATTCCTAGTCAGAGCAATAAGGCAAGAAAAACAAATAAAAAGAATACAACTAGGTAAAGAAATAGTCAAAGTATCCCTGTTTGCAGATGACATGATCCTATGCCTCAAAGACCCAAAAAACTCCACCCAAAAACTCCTAGACCCCATAAATAGCTTCAGCAATGTAGCAGGATACAAAATCAACTTACAAAAATCTGTAGCCTTTCTATACGCCACTGAACAAATTGAGAAAGAATATAGGAAAACAATTCCATTTACAATAGCCTCAAAAAAAATCAAATTCCTAGGAATAAACTTAACAAAGGATGTAAATGACCTCTACAAGGAGAACTAAAAGCCACTGAAGAAAGAGATTGAAGAAGACTACAGAAGGTGGAAAGATCTCCCATGCTCATGGATTGGTAGAATCAACACAGTAAAAATAGCTACACTGTCAAAACCAATCTACATGTTCAACACAATTCCCATCAAAATCCCAGTGACATTCATCACAGAGACTGAAAAATCTTCCCTAAGTTCATTTGGAAATACAAAAGAGCATGTATAGCCAAGGCAATGCTGAGCAAAAAGGGCAATGCTGGAGGTATCACAATACTTACTTTAAACTATGCTAGAGTCATAGCAATAAAAACAGCATGGCACTGGCACAAAAACCTATATGAAGACCAGTGGAACAGAACAGAGGACCTGGATATGAATCCATGCCGCTACACCTACCTTATTTTTGACAAAGTCACCAAAAACGTATGATGGAGAAAAGACAGCTTCTTCAACAAATGTTTCTGGGAAAAGTGGTTATCTGCCTGCAGAAAACTGAAACTAGATCCATGCCTGTTACCCTGTACTAGTATCAGCTCAAAGTAGATTAAGGACCTTAATATCAGACTCGATACCTTGCAGTTAGTACACGTAAGAACTGAGAATACTCTGGAAGCAACAGGTATAGCAAAGACTTCCTCAGTAAAATTCCAGCAACCCAACAACTAAGAGAAAGGATGGACAAATGGGACTACATGAAATTAAAAAGCTTCTGCACAACAAAAGAAATGGTCTCTAAATTGAAGAGACCACCTACAGAGTGGGAGAAAATATTTGCCAGCTATACATCAGACAAAGGACAGATAACCAGAGTGTACAGGGTGCTCAAAAAACTAAACTCCCCCAAAACAAATGAACCAATAAAGAAGTGGGCAACTGAACCAAATAAAATTTTTTCAAAGGATGAAGTCCAAATGGCCAAAAAGCACATGAAAAAATGCTCACCATTCCTGGCCATAAAGGAAATGTAAAGTCAAGTCACACTAAGATTCCACCTCGCTTCTTAGAATGGCTAGCATCAAGAACACTGCCACCAACAAATGTTGGTGAGGATTTGGGAAAAAAGGAACACTAATACCCTGCTGGTGAGAATGTAAGCTAGTATAATCACTTTAGAAAACAATATGGAGGCTTCTTAAAAAACTAAACATAGATCTGCCAAATGATCCAGCAATCCCACTCCTAGGGATATACCAGAAGGAATGCAACTCAAGTTATTCCAAAGGCACCTGCACACCCATGTTTATTGCAGCACTATTCACCATAACCAAGCTATGGAAACAGCCAAGATGCTCCAGTACTGATGAATGGATTAAGAAAATGTGGTATTTATAAATGTGGAATTTTACTCAACAACAAAAAAAATGAAATTTTGTTATTCTCAAGTAAATGGATGGAATTGGAGAACATCATCTTAAGCAAAGTTAGTCAGGTTCAGAAGGCCAAAAATTGCATGTTCTCCCTCATATGCAGATTATAGACTTAAACAAATGCAGTAATATTATTGGACATGGGTCACACACTAAGGGGAGAATGCATATGAGAGGAATAAGGAAAGGGAAGGAAACCTAAAACTTGAATGTGGTTGATGTGCACACTGTAAAGGAGTGAATATAGTAATCTTAAACTGGTAGAGTCCATTATGGGAAGGGGATTAGGAAGTAGCAAAAAGGTCTGGCAGAGATGAACCAATGTGAGTCGCAATACACATGTACATGGAAGTTATGCTAGGAATCTCTCTATATAGCTATCTTAATCTCAAACTAGCAAAAATGCTGTGTCTTTCTTATTATCTCTTACGTTTTCTCTTCAACAAAATTGGAGAACAAGAGGGCAGAACAGGTTCTGCCCAGAAGCAGGGTATGTGGGGGAGAGGGGTGGCTCAAACAATGTACACACATGTGAGTAAATGTAAAAACGATAAAATAAATAAATAAAATAAGGATGAAATAATCAATAGTCAATTTAGCTAGCTGGAAATTCAAAAACCCTATTTTCAATAACTGGAGCGAGACAAAAAAGAGACAAAGAGTAAAATACAAACGTTGTATAAATTAGAGAACATTCTATTTTTAAATTCAGCTGCACAGAGCCAAAGCTGTCCTCAGAAAAATATATTGTCTTAAATGTTTTTTATTATAAAGTAAGGGAAAAAGTAAAATAAATTAGCTAGATATCCTGAAAAGGAGCTTTGGGGAAAAGCATTGAAGTGAACCAAAACTGATGAAACTTAAATTAATCAAGGTAAAAACAATATATTGAAGAGAAACGGGAAAAAGAGAAAATCTTTTGAACACATCAACAAAATAAATGACCTTTTGTCAAGTGCACAAAATGAAATAAAGTATAATAAATATTAGAAAGAAAGCTGGGTGTACAAGGAAGAAAATAAAGTTAATTACAGGAGAATCTTCTTTTAGATTTTCCTTCCCCTTTCCTTTCTGTAGACAAACGCTTAAGAGTCAAGCCGGAAAGGGCAGAATCACACAACAATTCACACAATGGTTTTCCCAAAAAGGCACAGTTTTGTTAACTTCAAAAGGGCCTCGACAATGCACAACAAAACCTGCTGAGTTCTCTGTCTGATCCTAATAGACAAGACTTCCATGTTTTTCTTTTGGCCTTTCTCTATTCCCTGCCAACTTCTTCACATCAACAGTCTGACCTTCAGCTTCTCAGAGAAAATTACAGCCACATTGCTTTCCATGTGTGAGCGCCAAAAGATCTTTGTCTCTATTATTCACTGATGCACCTGAAGCAAGCCTTCTTTTAAGTCATGCTGAATTCTACCCTCTCCTATTTTCTCAGGGAGCTCACCTTATTGGTTATACCTTTTCTCTTAATACTCATGCACTAAACCATATTCCTCTGAACAGTTTTAAAACATGCTGTCTGTACCATGCAAAGTGTCGTTCTCCTTAGACCAATGTAACTCTCTCTAAACCAACATGTCCCCTTCAACTTCCATCTCTCTCCCTCTTATCATCTTTATAGAATTCTTAAAGAATTGTTTACAAATGACTCCATCTATCTTGAAGAGTCTGTATGTATCCATTCTGAGGTATACCTGATTTTGAAGACCACTTGTATCAGAGGAATGGTCTACTTGAGAACAAACCTAATGATTATTTTTTCACATCTCATCAAATATGAACCTTGGCCCCATTTGGAACTATTAAGTTCTTTTCTTTGCTTTCAGGAAAGCACACTTCTCTGGTTTTCCACCTACCTTTCCAAATTGACCCCCTCTGAGTTCATTTCAGGTTTATTCTCTTTTCCCCAGTCAGTAAATATGGTGAGCCACAAGGCTCTCTCCTGGCCTTCCTTAGTCTTATTCAAATTTTGAGCACATACTACCTACAAGTATGACTAGAAGAGAGGTTTAGCACCAGCTCAGCCTCTCTGATGCCTAGACCTAGATATGAAAATGCTTATCTAGGACAATCCTCTCAAACTAAAAATCTTTGAGAAGTTCATCCATCATGAGTAAACAACAACAAATAAAGCAATAAAAAATCATTTCTCTATAACTCATAACACTTATGAAACCAAAAGTATAGTGTTTTTCCACACTAACTGCTGCATACATTTTGGAGGAAACACCATCACATTATGGTGTGTCCTTGAAGAGATGATTAAGTTATGAGGGTTCCAACCTCATGAATGGGATTAGCACCTTTCTAAAAGGGCTCAAGTTTGAATCATGCTTGTTTGCTCTTCTGCCCTTCTGTCACGTTAAGATGCAGTATTTGTCCCCTCTGAAAGGTGTAGCAATAGGTGTCATCGTGGAAGCTGACACTGGGTTCTTGCCAGACATGAAACCTCCCAGAGCCTTGACCTTGAACTTCTAAGACTCCAGAACTCTAAGAAATAAATTTTCTGTTGTTTATACATTCTGCAATCTGTGGTGTTTTGTTATAGCAGCACAAATAGCCTGAGACACCAACCGATTCTCCAACATCTTCTGGCACCAATTGGGTGTCAGTTTTAACACCAACAAGCCACAGTTAGCACAAAGTCCATACAGGTCAAGGACTCAGTGCTACAAGATTGTTCTCCTACTTCAGACACCAAATACAAGTCCCAGGTATCACCTGTACTTCTGACCAACTTCCTACAAATTGAGTTCCCACAATTCCCTCCTCAGCCTTAATAATTTTCTGTAATAGCTCGTGAAACTCAGGGAAACATTTACTTACATTATCAGTTTATTATAAAAGATATAAAGAATACAAACGGACAGCCAGAAAAAGAGGTATATAGTGTGAGATCTGGAGTAGTCTTGAGAACAGGAGCTTCTATCCCCATAGAGTGAAATGTGCCAATCTCCTAGCATCTGGATGTTTGTACTGACTGTGAACTTCATCTTTTAGGATTTTATGGCAGTTTAATTTTTATAGACACAATGGACTAAATCACTGACCATTGTTGATAATATCTAATCCCTCACCAGAGGTCAGGGAGTGAGGCTGAAAGTTCTAACCTTCTAATCATGCTTTAATCTTTCTGTTGATGAACACCCCCCCCCAATTCCCCACACTCCCATCCTGAAGCTATCTATGGACCCCAGTTACCAGTCAACTCACTTAATACTCATAAATAGTATGAAAGATATTATTTATCACTGCAGAGATTACAAGGATCTTAGAAACTTTTCTGCTAGGAACCAGTATTAAGATCAAATATTATAAGTAAAGATGGCCCTAGAATACCATCAATCAGAAAATCAAGAGTTTTAGATCTGAGCCAGGAACCAGAGAGAGATCAAATACATATTTTTTATTATGCCAGACAAAGTCAGTTCTAAATAAATGACACACAATTAAAGTAGAAGAGCCCAACACTTCTGAGAACATTAAATTTTGCCTGCAAAATATTACACATGACTTCAGGCTGATCGTGTGCCAGCAATCTTGGGGATTAGTATTAATAGCTAATGATACTGATATTAGTGGTGTTGACAAATATTATTAACCAAGTTTCTTCATTACAAAATGGATCTCTGTAACATTATGTTTGGAAACAGATCACTGTCAGGAACGTTGGTGGAAATCTATGCAACCCTTACTCCTCATGTTTTATCCATAATCAGGGTCCATAGATTTTCTACTTCTATAGACTTCTTGCTCCTCAGACCTCCAGCATGACTGTCACTGCCCAACCACTTCACAACTGACTTCCTTTGATGCAAAATGGAAGGGTTCTAAAGCACTTTAAAAGCCATCAAATCAACAAGTCTAGAAGCAAAGCGTCCCATGTATCCTGGTTTCTTTTCTATCAGTTATGGATGAAGTTTCTCCTACTTCTGTCAGGGATAAACTCTCTGCATGCACACAGGATGCTCATAATTGTTACTCTCTCTCTCCTGTATCCCATCAGTTCCCTCCCAACTACCAAATCATTCCCTTCCAACATGCAGTCATTTCTCCCAAATAAAAATGTTTTCACCGGCCCCATTTTCCCCTCTAGGTAGTACCTCAGTTTTGTTCTCCTTTATAGCAAAATTTTGTGAAATAATTTTCCTCATCCTCCCTTTATATGGCCTCCAAATCCTCTCCTTTCTCTTTTGAGCCATCAGAATTAGACATTCAACCCCATGATGTCAACAAACATGCTTCTTTTTTGTTGTTGTTTTGGCAGTACTATAATTTGAACTCAGGGCCTTGCACTTGCTAGGCAAGCACTCTACCATTTGAGCCACATCCCAGCCTTTTTGCTTTAGGTTATTTTGTAGGTAAGGACTTGCCCACCCCACCTGATTCCATCCCACTCTTCCTACCTATTCCTCCTATGTAGCTGGTATTGGAGGAGTGTACCAACATGCTCCATTTGTTGTTTGAGATGGGGTTTCACTAACTTTTTTGCTGGGCTGGCCTCAAACTTTGATCCTATCAATTTCAAACACCTGGGTAACTGGGATTACAGCCACAGTGCTCAGCCTTAAACCTATCATTATTCAAATCATCACCAGTATAGAGTTCAAGAACAATATCCAGCAAAGGAGATGGATAAGGACGTGTCAATGAGTGGGAAGAATACCAGAATGGTGATGCCCTGATTCAAATGCACTAAGAGCAAAATATAACAAGTGCTGGCAAATGATCCATGGACTGGGCAACCTGGAGAGCACTACAGACCTTAACAAGAGTGGACTCCATTGAGACATTGGAAAACATTTATAGAGGACATTCAAAAGCAAAAAGGAAGTGAGAAATGTGACAGAGACCTCAAGACCACCCCTGGTTCTGTGGTTGGCTGGGAGGATTCCCAGTTCTCTATAGAGTTGTATCACAGCTATGATTTACTGCCATGAACAGATACAAAATGAAATGAGCAAAGGGAAAGATGCAAGGGGTAAACTCGAGGGGCGGGGGGAGGAAAGGAGCATCCAGGAGCATCCAGGAGCATCCGGGAGCATCCGGGAGCAAGCCTCCCATCCTCTCACACAGGAAGTATTGAAATCTCCAGCAATGAATTGTGAGGATCTTGACGACTAGGGAAGCTCATTAGAAACTCAGAACCTAAGGTTTCTGTTGGAGGCCATTCATGTAGGCAATGTCTTCCTGTTGTGTAGTAAAATCCCTGACTCCCAGAGTAAAAGCAAGTGTTCAACATGAGTCAGATTGTTTGTGTAAACAGTTTAGACACAGGGAACTACTTGTGTAGTTAATTGTGGTGCAAATCTTTTCTGAAATTCAAGATCCCTTGTAAGCAGACCCTTTAAAGTCAGGCCTGCTACTGTTTTCTGAACAAGAAGAGAGTCAGTAAGTAGAGATATTCCTTATTGAGTTTTGCTATAAAGAGAATAAGAGAAATATATGGCAGCTGGGAGGAAAATAAAGTGTTAAAGGATTTTATTTTACCTTACTTTTAAGATTAAAGAGATTACAGGATGTTTGAATGCTTATAGGAAGAACACAGTAAGGAGAGAAAATTCAGTGATGCAAGAGAGAGTGGGATGCTTGAGTGAAAGAGAAGATAGACCTTAGTGAAATTGAAGCATTAAGCCTTTCAGTGAAGCACTGGGAAGTCCACATACAGCATGTGACTTGTCAAGTCTTGTTAAGACTTGTAGTAAATATGTATCTGTCTTGGTTATGAATTTTTCATTAACAAGAGAGCTCCATATGGTAAAAAAAAATAATTTGACTAAGTATAGAAAACAAATAGTTGTAGTATTTAAAAGAAACTAATTATGAAGGGATTATCCACACTCATCAATATGAAAAATGTACCTAGATAGAAATAGATATATGAAGGACTTCATGAAAAACATAAGAAAATGTCACTGGTAGACATAAAATAGACAAGTAAAAATGGAGAAACATGTCAATGTTCTTGGAAAGACTCAATATGGTAATAGAGCATTTTCCTAGGATTCATGATGATTCAAATCTTAGTTACCAAGTTGTATTAACTGTGAGTATTTGCATAAAAAAAAAAACTTGTGCCTAGCTCTTCTGTGAACAAATTGCCTTGCAACTAATGCGTGTGCATCATGATCTGTGACCACAGATATCATTCAAGTCCCATCAGTCATTAGTCACTGCACATTTGTTATTCAGGTCACACTCAAACAGCAAACTTGTAGCTATGTTGCCTCCTTGTCTCTGGGTGACATAACAATGGACAATTGAAAGAAGGAATTGGCCAACAAAGGGAAAGTTCAGAAGAAAAATAAGTAATCACTTTAGAAGTGAAATTCAAATAGAATGTGAATGCAGTCATGGAAGAAATAGTTGATGTAGGAATGTTAACATGGCTGCCAGTGAAGAGGAGCTTAGAAAACAAACTTAATTAATTAGAAAACAAACTTAAATGAGGAATGTAGACGTGATGAGAAGGATGAAGATGTCCCAGAGGAAGTTATTCCACTGAAAACTTTTCCATTAAGGAAACTCTCAAAGATACTGCATGACATTGAAAGTGCAAAGGGTGTCATTTGCAAGGCTTTCCAGACTTAAAGAGGAACATGGGAATTATCAGCCAAGGCATAGAAAAGATGTTTGCACCATAAGCTATGTGACAAGAAGGTAAACACTATTCAAACTACTCTTGCTCATTTTTTATTAAGAAAGAAAATCCTTTGGAGCCTGCATGGCTCAAGCAGTAGTGGCTCTGCCTAACAAACGCAAGGCCTTGAGTTCAAACCCCATACTTAAAATTAAAAAAAAGAAAAGAAAAGAAATCCTTTGACTCCCAATGTTTCTAATGTTTTATATTAAAGTGTTCTAAAATGATTAATTTTACTATTTTTCATTTATAAATCTCTTAAATAATAAAAAACAGTTTGCAAGGTCTTTGTTTGCACTACCTTGCCAAGCAAAAGCTGCCAACCTATGGCACTATGGCATATGGTCTCTTTCTCTCTCTCTCTTTTCCTTTTGTTTTCATTTCTTCTCATTTCACATCCATAATAAAACATTTCTTTGAATTTTATTTTTTCTTTCACATATGATAAATTAGTTTTATGTGCAAGTTTTGGATTCTGTTTGTTCTTTTTACAGAGCTGTTTGCCATAGATGCATCTATGCTTGTATTACCTTATTATATACATATAATATGTACATCTTTGTATATAAAAAAGATGCTTCCAACATTGAAATCTCCAGAAAAGAAACTGGAAAATGAACAGATATTGATTAATGAATGAGCTTTACATTAAGAGTATAATCATAACTTTACACTGAGAATGGAGAGAGGTAAGGAAAAAAAAGCCAAATTAAAACAAGTTAAAAGTCAGGTATAGTGGTACACACCTGCAATCCTAACACTTACAGAGTGCTAGGCCAGATAATCTTGAGTTCAAGGTCAATCTGGGCTATACAGCAAGATCCTGTCTAAGTAAACCAATAAATTAATAAAATAAAATAAATAATAAGTTAAAAGTAAGCAATTACTCAAATTCACTTCAGTGAACCAAAATTAATCATAAGCTTTAATAATAACTTCAAAGTTTAGCAATAATATCACAGTTTATTTTGTTACAAAATAGTGAGAAATTTTGTCCTTGCTGTTTGAGGTTTGGCAAGCATACTAGTTTTTTAATAGTTGACAAAGTTTTAATACTGAAAGTATTCAAATTTCTAATTTTTCTTGAATCCTCAGAATATCTGCTAAGATTAAACTTTTCATTCCCTCATGACAACTAGGCAGGGGCTGAAAAATAGTTGTTTCCTTTACAAAAGCAAATTTCTCAAGCTATCATTCACCTTCCTTATTCAGTTGTATTGCCTGACTCCTTTAGCTTAAAAATAAAGCAAACCAATCTTGAATTTCCTTATAAACTTATATTATTAGGGGAAAGAAATGAAAGTTCATTATGAACTCTGATTAGTTTATCAATTATACTTCAAAAGAATAGCAAATAAGCTTATTGTTCTTTTTAGACATTTTATTTCAGGAAATTATTTTTTCTTTAACATTATTTTAAAGAATAAGTTCTTTAAAGAATAAGTTTTTTCCAACTACCTACCCAAACAGATGACCTAATGCTGAAACATTCTAAGTTAATGAACCATTTAGGAACTGAATAGATTTCCACTGAATTTTTTATGGTCCTAACAGGAACACTTACTGGACGTGATCTTACTATGATCTACTTTGTAGCTGAGAAATTTAGCCTTTTATTTAACAGCCCCACAAATACCAGTTCCTAAATGGTGATTTTCCCTAAGAAAAGTATGTATATAATCTACCTGAAGACACTCTCAGTATTTTATAGATAAATGTCAATGTCTCCTGAGAAAGGTTATACTCTTCTACTCTAATTATAAATTATGTGCTTCAGAATTGACTGAGCTATCACAAAATTCTTCCCCTTAATATTGCTGAGGAGGGACCCTTTGTTTCCCAAGCATGCCACATGATGTTGGAGCAGATTCAGATTTCTCAGGATCCCTTTTTATAACCCAGCTTCTATATATTTTTTTGTCTTTCTCCTCCTTCTCCTTTTGCCTCTCTTCTTTCATTTTTTTTTCTCTTCTCACTCTTCTACTCTTTGTCCTCCTCTTCCTCCTTCCTCTTGAAATAAGAACAACATAAGTATATTTCTATACCTATCTTTTAAAAAATCACCATGAATTCCAAAAAATGCAGAGACATAGGCTTGGTTTGTTGTATTAGACACTCAGTATCCCAAGTTGCAGTTACTATCAGTGTCATGATTTTCTGAAAGGATGAATGATTCTTGGTAAGGCAAAGCACAATATTCCCTCAATTTACACTGTCAGTCCTTCTCCACAAAAGTCAGTCTATGCTAAAATTGCACGAAGGTTTTATTGATTTGCAAAATGGAATTAGGTTCTAGGCTAAGTAACTTTTCACCTCAATAAATGTTTGGTGGAATATGTAGTTATCATGCACCTCAATAAATGTTTGGTGGAATATGTAGTTATCATGCTGCTAGGGACATTTTTCACTATGAGAGAATGTGTTACACACCTTTGACTCTGGCCCATCAAATAACAGTATCATCTTCCATTCTTTTGACAATCAAAAGCTCCCCTCAGACTTTTTGGGACATGCGTTAGAGCTAGGCAGTGTTCCTCTGTTGAAAATTACTGCCTCAGACTATATCACTAACAATTACAGAAAAGCTTCCACCATTCCAATTTCAAGGATTTCACTCTCCCCCAGACATGTCCTCTCTCCTGCCCATTTGCTACTTCTCTACACCAACAATTCTTCAATCTCAAGGGGACTGTCTTTCCAGCAACCCTGCTGCATCAGCCTTCATTCTTGTCCTCCTCATCCTGACCCTTCTTACCCAGCTTCAGGACCATTTGCTCCTTATAGTTTGCACTGGGGAACCCTTGTCAAGGACTGCTCCTCAGCTTTGCAGCCACTTTCCCCATTCAGAGAAAGGTAGAGGTGACTGGGAATGTATTTTCTCCCCAGGAATCCTATAGCCAAAGACAGATCAGTCCCATAGTATAAAAAGCAACTTCTTTCACCCCAAGGCTTGACAAAATCTAAGATATAACTTATTCTGTAGAACTCCTCACAGAATCAGGGAGAAGCAGGGACATTTCCTGTGGCTACATCAACTTGTCTGCCCTGCTTCCAGCTGGTCTCATCTGGGAAGTATTCCCTTTCTTAATCACTTGAGCATGACTACTCATCTGAGTCTGCTTCTGGAGAATCCAATGTAAATTGGGAGAATGGAAAGCATTTAGCTGGGTTCCCATTAAGGAAATAGAAGCCATGAAGGCAATGGATAGAGGCAAGAGTGATCTAGGATTTGAATGGTTAAGTCCTGGCTCCCTAAACATGAAAGCTTATAAATCAGTTTCAATTACCCCTTTCTCAATCATCTCATAGCACATTGTGTGCTCTGCAACAGAGGGTTTTGTTTTTTTTTTTTAATTCTGTGACGTACTACAGCTACTTATTTACTGATTGTCTGGGCCCCTTATCTTCATCATCTTTATAGATGTTTCATGGTGACTACCTCCTTGGTCTGCCCAATGTATGCTCTCAGTGAATGCCGATCAGTTGACTGACACATATAGTGATGGATTGAATATGCTGTTCATGTTCCTGATGTGGGTGGGTACACCCCCTTCATCCATCAACTTGATCACAAAGTCCCATTTCTACTACATATCCAGCCTTTTCTCTGACATATCCAGCCTTTTCTGTTTAGTCCTCCTACCATAGTCCAGGATAAAGAACAGGGCTTCTCCCACCCAAACTCTCACAGTATCATCCTTTTGTCCTGCCTGCCCTGGTGATTTCTAGCTACAGTCCATCCTCCCCATTGTGGTCTTCCTAGCACAAATTCTGAGCATAACACTTATTTAAATCCTTTAGTGCCCTCTTCACATTTGTCTAATTTCCCACACCTATGATTCTATCATATATTCCAGGATACTGGACAGTGTCTAAATTGCCTTCTTTCTGACATTTTCTTTATATAGGTGTTGCCTCAGTCTAGAATAAACCCCCACACACATAAACACTGCAACACATATGGGCATGAGCAACTCCCACTACCCCCTTCCGCCCCAAAATGTCTTCTCTGAAAACTTCTCCCTTCTTTAAGAAGACCCTGTAGATCTCACTTCAATTGGCAACAAATAATGTTCTTTATATTGTAAGGAAATTTCTATTTGGAAGTATATTTTTACTCCTACACTGTGAATACCTCCAGGGAGGCAACTATCTCTGTTCTTAT
Organism: Castor canadensis; assembly: GCF_047511655.1. Lineage (NCBI taxonomy): Eukaryota > Metazoa > Chordata > Mammalia > Rodentia > Castoridae > Castor > Castor canadensis. Next base: position 145,145,412 of record NC_133390.1, on the reverse strand, counting down.
TTGTATTTCTAGAACTTGATAAAAACTGGGTAGAGGAAGCTGTGCACAGAGAAGGTACTCGATTCACTTTGGTTGAATGAAAGAAAAGATGAAGGTTGAAAAGCCATTTCCTTGGCAACTTCATTCATTCATTTATTTACTCATTCTCAGGGCACTTCCTAAAAATTGATAGACTACTATAATGGAAGCATGAACTCACTTATGAAACCAGAGGCATTGATATCCAAGCTCACTCACCTCTGAATTGTGCTTAGGGCCAATCATGTAAATATAATAATAGTAATAATGACATCTCACATACATATCACTTAACCACTCTTGAAGCACTTATGGTTTTGCAATCTAGTTATCACATTTTAAATCATTAAAAATAGTTGGGAGAGGCTTCTGGATTATAATTATCCCCAAATTATTGACAACAGAACTGATCTTTAGAAAGATATAAGTGAGTTGTTGAAGATGACCTAGTGTGATAGATGGCAAAAATAGTCCTATTCTTCATCCTTTCCTGTTCCATGCCTCTAGTCATGTAACTTTGCTGCACCTCCCACTCTGACTGGCTCCAGATGTTTGTCTTGTTTTTGGTCAATGGGGTGTCATTGAGTGAAACTTTTTCAGAGGCATGGAAAGCCCCTGTACAACTGGGCTTGTTCACTCTTGTCCTTGCTATCGCCAGGGGGAGGACCTGCCTAGGCTAAACTGCTGCCTCAGGGGCAGGAGAAAAATACATCTGGAGCAGTGACCATCATATCAGTCACCAAAACCAAGACTTTATAGTCAGCTAAGAACCAGACATGTAGAAGAATCCAACCAAGAGCAGAAGATCCGTCCAGTTTATGCCAGACTAAATCAAACCCCTCAGACTCATGAGCTAACTACAATGCTTTTTGTTTTACTTCAACTGAATTTGAAGTTGATTCTTTATAAGGTGTTATCATGATAATCCACTCAGATGATAAGAACAAAGCTAAAACAAAAGAAGGTGAAGAGAAAATCTTCTTCTATAGCAATCACTCTCTATACACAGTTACACTCTGTAGGGTATTAGGTGCCTAAGCATTGAAAGTGGAACATATTCAATTTAAAGTGTTCTCATTTCCCTTTGTTTCCTGGAGATTGTTCATCTTGAGTAGTTTTGTAACTTAACAGTTGAGGATATATAGACACTTTTGACAGCTTATGATTTTCTAATTTCCAAATTGTCCTTCTTATTAAAAATATTATAGCATATTATCCCAGGCTCTCACACATGGATGAGCCCAGAGAGGGAGAAGGTTATGAGGCATAAGACATGAACTAAAATATGGAATTGGATGGGTTTTGGTTAGAAGAATCAAGATGTGGGGTGGGAGTGGAGGCAGAGATAATACTTTGGAGTCTAAGTAACAAAGAAACATTTTTTTAGTGGAACATGGAATATAGCCCTAATGAAATGAGAGAAGAATGGAACTCCGTATATGTATGTTCCAGAAAAATCTGGTCATAGTGTACAAGAAACTGTAAGATTGAAGAAAGAGGCAGATAGATCCAGTAGCTCACTGAATGCAATTTTGGTGGGACTTACTGACAGAAATATAGTCCAGGTGGCTCCCCACAATTTGGGTCATAAAGTGGTCAGGACAAAAATGACTTCATCAACACTGGAATGTTCATGGTTTGTCTCAACCTAATGTTAGAGTCAGGCACTTTCCTGGCACCAGGGTGTGGTTGTAAAGTTCCACATACCACTCTAATTGTTTTGTTTATTGATAGTGCAGTGGGAAAACTGTCCAGGGCTACTGAAAGACAGTGATAGTGGTTATGACTCAAGATGGCTATGGTCAGGTCAAGCTGAATTCATACCATGTTCTTCAGTAGCCCTAGACTTTGACAAGAATTTGGAGTACTGAGCAGAATTACTTCAGATGTAGACATAGTACTCAATTAGAGTTTGGCTTTGTAATTCTGATGCACCTACTTGTCTATATGCCTTATAGGAACCAAACTCTAGTGAAGTGAAAAGAAACCATCTTCAGGAGATGGTTTCTGTGAACACAGTGGGTAATCAGAAATAAGTGAGTGGCTTTGAAGCAAGTGTTAAGTTTCTGCATTTACGTTTTGGTGGGAGCAAGGTACAGAAAATGTCAGTGTTCAAATTGCTGGTTAACCTACAGGGTAGTAATGCCAAGAGACTTGGGTTCGAATTGTTAAAATTAAAACTGGAACAAAATATCTCCATGATGTGATACTGAACAGAATGGCTATGATTCAAAAGGACAGATAATATCAACCTTAGGCAAGAAAAAAAATAGCAGAAATTTTCACACAATGCTGATGGGAGAATAAATTGATGCAGCCACTGTTGGGCAATATCTATTAGAGCAGAGTATATGCATATTCCCTGACCAAGCAATTCTACTCCTAAGTATAAACTTAATAGAAATATGTATCTATGTTCACGAGACATTTATAAGGAAGTTTATAGCACGATCGTTTGTAATAGGAAAACTGGAAACAACCTAAATATCCATCAATAATCAAGGGGGCGAATGATTTGACATATTCACATGTGAAATGCTATACAACAATAAGAATCAACAATGTACATCTAAAGTTGCTAATTTGAATGGAGCTCACGAACTTAATATAGAGTAAGAGAAGACACAAAGTAAGAAACACTATATAATTTCCTTGTGAATAATTCAAAAATTTGGAAAATGAATATATGGTGTCAGAAGGAAAAATGTTGGGGCAGTGGTATCTCCCTCTCTCTCTCTTTCTCTCTCTCTCTCTCTCTCTCATACCCCTACTGCTTATATTTTGTACTTTGTTTTTGAGATTGGGTCTCACTACTTCTGCCTGGGCTGGCCTCAAACTTTCAATCCTCCTGCCTCTGCCTCTTGGGTCTCCTGAGTATCTGGAACTATAGTCCTATATGACCATGCCCCACTAGACAGTAGTACCTAAAAGCAAAATTGGAGGTTTGGAGGATGATGGTCATTCTCTGCTTCTTAATCTGGGTTCTGGTTTCATGGGTTTTTTTAAGTTTGTGAAAATTCACTTGTACACTTACGATTTGTGTATACTTTTCTATATGTATGGTATACATCAATAACACTTTTTAAGATTGAAAGTAGACATCAAGTAACATGATGTGATGAAAATATAGTTGCCTTACAAATAGTTGACACCTATTCTTTGTTGCTGAACTAGTAAATTATGATTTTGGAGTTTTAGCTCTCTCAATTAAAAACTGGGGCTATTAATATCTGCTCTGTCTATACATGTGGTTGATTTTTTTAAAAACCCAATGAGTTAATGGGTAGAAAAAAAGATAGTTTGAAAACTATAGGAATGTACAAACATGGAAGCATTCTTATTGTAACAAAACCAAAAAAGGTTTCCTTCCTAATTTTTAAATGATTTTGCACTGTTATGGAATAGCTCCCTTTGGCAAATGATAGTAATTGTAAGTGTTTGGGATCAAGTTTTAAAAAACAGGTTTGCCAATTGTATAATGGTCTTTAAATGTATCCAGATTGTTGCTTTTGTTTCAGAAAACAGAAAATTACATGATAGCTTGTTAATGGCACATTCAATTTCACACGCTGAGAAAGCTTGAAAAGCGAAAGGTCTACATATAATGCAGGAACTCAAATTTAATGGCATCAAATGATACATAATTTGATTTCCAGAAGTTAGTCACAGTGTCAGTATCTTTCCATCCTTCATGCCTTGCTACATCAAAAGAAAACTGCCCTTTTTGCCACAGCGCTGCTAATCAGGAATAGTTGGTTCTTCCGATTTAGCATTTCAATCCAGTGCTCAGCATCTGGAAACATTTTGAAAGGTCAGACTGCTACTCCCTTATTCAATTTAGTAAAGTTTCAAAAAACATAATGAGCTTCCTTTCTGCGCCTCTAACATGCTGCAAATCACCTTTAGAAATCAATGAAAACTTTGCTTGTTAGAGTAAAAACCGAGAGTAACGATTTGGAGAGGAAATAAGGAGGTATGGACTGCAGTTTCTTCTTCTCTCACTAATGTTTCTCTAGGTCAGAGTTTCTACATAGGATCACAGCAGAACTTTAGGAACTGCTAATTATTATGGGAGAAGCATGCTGTCCTATGTGTTGTAAGATGCTTAATAGTGGTAGTCAGTTCTCCATCACTATAAACTCATGTCATTTTATAAAGAGAGAAGGTTTATTTTGGCTCATAGCTTTGGAGATTCCAATTCATGACCAGTTGGCTTCCATGACTTTGGGCCTGAGGTGAGGCAGCCCATAATGGTAGAAATATGCAGCAGACCCCTCCCTTCATGGCCAGGAGAAGAAAGGGAAGGAGGAGGGAACCAAGATCCCACAATTTCCTTAAAGGGGACACCCCCAGTGTGCTAAGGACTTTCTACTAGGTCTCCACCTTGCAAAGGTTCCACCTTCTTTTATTTATCACCACCTTGGGCTCCAAGCCCAAGGATCTTTGAGTCAAGATCCAAACTATAACAAGCATCACTCTTGGCCCCTAAGCACACCATACCTGCAGCACCTCCCTGTCATCTGTAACAGCCAAAACCAAAAATGTCTTCAACCATAGCCAAATATTATCTTAGTGGTAGGGAGAAGGCAAATCAGGGTATAAAATTTTCTCTAGTTGAGAACCATTGCTCTAGATGGATCTCAACTAGCACCCTTGCCTTAATATCTACTTTAAGACATATACATCTTATATGCGGATTTTAGATCTAGGGCAAATACAGTAATGTGGTTGAACATGGGTCACATGATAGGGGAGAGCACAAACGGGAGGTATGGGGATAGGTAAGAAACCCAAAATATGATAGTATTTGATGTCCCCACTGCAGAGGAACTAATACAGAAACCGTAAAACAACAGAAGTCAATATGAGAAGGGGATCAGGAGTTAGTGAAAAGGTCAGTTAGAGATGAATCAACTTGGGGTGTAACACATTTGTACATGGAAGCAATGCTAGGAATCTCTCTATATAGCTATTCTTATCTCAACTAGCAAAAATGCTTTGTCTTTCTTATTGTTGTTTGTACTTTCTCTTCAACAAAATTAGAGATAATGGCAGAACATATTCTGCCTGGAAGCCAGTGGGGGTGGGGGGAGAAGGAGGGGCCAGAGGTATGGGGGAGAAATGGCCCAAACAATGTATGCACATGTGAATAAATGAATAAAAAAATAAATAAATCCTCATATTATCTCTTCCATACTTTCTGGATATAATGAGGATGTAAAGTGCCTTGCTGAGAGGGTATGCTCATAGCCTAATGGGTTAATTAAACCTCTATTTTGCCTTTATTGTCTTCTGGAAATAGTGAATTCTGGCATATTAATCCTTAGAACATAGCTCCATTGAAGGTATTGAATTTTGAGAGACTCAGAAAGAAAGCAATTGCTGAGTGGAATGAGGATCTTGTTCAGCTATGTCTGGGAAGGGACTTCATGATGCAATTATGTATCTCCATATACCTGGAACATCCAGTGTTGCCCTGCTCAAATAGATGCAAGAAGACTAAACTTCTAATCATCAGCTATTGAAATTTGCTGTCTTTTTTCCTGGATGCAGAACCATGTTCAACTCATGAGCAGGAACTCAATGAAGGTGCTGGGGAATTAGTTTCTCTGAAAACAACCTGCAGTCTTTGATAGATGAAAATTGGTGGCTAATGATTCCAGCTTTCTTGTGGCTTGATGAATGAGAGTTAGTGGGTAATGATCCCAGCAACCCTGGCCCTTCATCAGGGCATCCCTGCCGTGAGAGCTACCTGCCAGCTCCCAGAGTCACCAGCAGGACTGAGCTCCAGCTATCCACAATGGTAACTTGGCTGCCTCCCCTTCATTGTTTCACTTCCCTACTTCACCACCAGCATTTCCATGGACCACTAAGAAATAAACCACTTTCACTTGAATTCTGTTTGGGAAGTTGGTTTGATGAAAACCAAAGAAAGTATTCTGCTTGAATATAGTGTTTTACAGTGGGAGGCTCAGAATCCCCAGGGCTTCTCCTAGCTACGCACAAGAGGATTTAGTCGTTTCTTCCTTATGAGGATTTACCCAGTAATAAACCTTTCCAAAGGGCAAACAGCAAAACATAACTAGGTGGTGTTTTCTTAGTATATTTTTTGTCATTTACTCATGTATGCATGAAACGTTGCATGGTAATTCAAAGCTCTATGAACTGTAATTTACTCTTTTAAGGTTATAATCTAGTAACAAATAATTTACAATGCCTGTTTAAAGGGAAAAAGGGAAAACTTCTCTAGGATTCTGAAACTCAGAGAGACCAAATAAGTCATCTTAGAGAAGGAAGGGCACTTGTTTTCTTTCTTAAACCACAGCTTAGTCATCTTGCCAATTGGTAAAATACAATGCCATTTATTGTAATGTCTGGTTTTGAGAATCTGTTATAGCTCTTCAGTATGTTTTTCTTGAAATTCAACAAGGAAATGTTTTATGTAATAAATAGAGCTATCAATTGTGAAGGAATACAGTGAGAAATACACGTGAACTATACACATTTACATGCACAGTGGGCAGACAGGAAGGGAGCATGTGTCAATACTACATGCATATGAATATTTATTTAATTTTTTTGAAATTGGGTTTAGAATTTGATAAAATGAATATCATTTTCATTATTTATTCATGAAATCAAGTTTAAAAAGAGGTTTACATATATAAAAAGGACACAACAGCCAGGTGTTGGTACCTCATGCCTGTAATCCTAGCTACTTAGAAGGCTAAAATTGGGAGGATTATGATTCCAGGCCAATCCAGGCAAAAAAAAGTTCACAAGACCCCATTTTAACAGAAAAAGCGGGCATATTGGTGTGTACCTCTCATTCCAGTAGAGTGGGAAGCTAAAATAGGAGGATCGTGGTGAAAGCCAGCCTGTACAAAAAGTGAGACCCTACTCTAAAACAACCAGAGTAAAAAGGGCTAGAGGTATGGCTTAAGGAGTAGAGCACCTACCTAGAAAGCACAAATCCCTGAGTTAAAAATCCCTGTACTGCCAAAACACAAACAATAAAAACACAACCAAAAAAATAATCCTTAAAGCCAGGCACTGGTAGTTTATGCCTGTAATCCTAGCTGCTCAGGAGGCAGAGATCAGGAGGATTGCGGTTCAAAGCCAGCCCAGGCAAATGGTTTCTTGAAACCCTATCTCAAAAATACTCTTCATGAAAATGGGCTGGTGAAGTGGCTCAAGGTGTAGGTCCTGAGTTCAAGCTCCAGAACCACACACACACACACACACGCAAAAAATAATCCCTAGAAAAAGGATACTAATAAAATTTGGAGAAGGAGAAATCCAGTTTACAAAAAAAGGGAGATATTCAACATGGCAATAATTAAAATAACATTGTAGAGTGAGAGCAAATGAAAATGAACAGGATAAAATATAGTAGGACTAGTTGAATAAAACACTATGCATGATAGAGTGAAAGCACTAATGCCTGTATCCATGTCCTTGGGTAGTGTCCCCCTCTTCCCCAAAATGACTGTGGGCTTACCCATGTGACTTGTTTTGGCCAATGAGACAGTGGCAACTTAATGTAACCAGAGGCTTAAAAATGTAATGCATTTAAGTTCCACATGATCTCTTACTGTCCACCAGGCTAGTCCAGGTTTGTTCTCAGTTCAGTGACTCACTTCCAAGAGAGACCACATGGAGAAAAGGTGAGTTGTTGCATCTGAGGCTGTCCTAGAACAACTAGCTTCTAGTCAACCCACCCTGTAAATATGAACAATTGAGAGAGTCCATGACAGTTTGGTGGAAACCTTCCCAGGAACAGATCTACCCAGTATAATAGACTTGATGAAACTAATAAAAGTTAAGAAAGGACTTAAAATGTCAGAAGAGTGAGGTCATACCATTCTTTAGCCTTGGGGGCTAAGAACATAAAGTATGAGACCACAGTCATTTGGGTCACTCTGACCTAGCATAGCAGGTTTCTGTGGACTCCTTGATGCCATACAATAATAAATAACCTCAGTAAAAAAGCCATTTCCTTCTTAATACAATTCTAACCTGGAATGTATAACATCAGTGACCCAGGACGTCCTGTACTATTCTTGTTAAGTAATCCAATTACAACAATTGGTTTACTGTAAACTCCTTGTTGCTTTTTTTTTAACTGTAAAAACCCAGACCCCTTGGATGCCATTTTGAGAGTACTTACATTGGGCAACCAGAACTCATGCTTTCTACCCTGATGCCATCCTTATTTTTACTTAAATAAACTCTTTATTCTTACCCTTGGTGTCCCACAACTTGCTTTTAATGTTGACAAGGAGATTGATATCCCATTGGCCAGGCACAGTGGTACATGCCTATAATCCTAGCTACTTGGGAGGCTGACACAGGAGGGTCACTTGAGCACAAGAATTAGAGGTCATCCTGGGCAACACAGCAATCAATCAATCAATCAATCAGCAATTATCTATCAATTAATTATTTTAAAAAAGTGTGACATCTTTCATTGTTTTTCCTAGAAACCCCTTTATCCTTTCCATAAATGTCTTCCTCCCATCTTCCCATAAAGTTGTATGTATAAACCCACATTTGTACATATTTAGACATTCGTTTTGTATGTTTATATGTATGTTTCTATATAAATATGGATAGACTTGTTTTTTCCTGTTAATCCATCAATTTCAGTTTAATTCATATGTCCCAAACACTGAACCTAAGAAGATAGAGGAAAAGATTTTCCTCCCTGACAGAACTTATACAGCAGTATCACTGTTCAATAGCTTACATGAAGTACTGAGATTAAATTATAACCTGGAGTTATCCATGTTATATTTGAACTCATGGCCAGATTAACCAAAGCATAGCATTTTATTAGCAATTATTAATTATATTAAAATATACTGGTGACCTACATATACCATTCATTTTATATATGCTATTTTCTGACTTCTCTGGCTAGGACTTCCACACTATGTTGAATAAAAGTGATGAGAGTGAGCATCCTTGCTTTGTTCCCAAAATTATGTCAGCTGTGGGCTTTTTAGATACGGCCTTTATTATGTTGAGGTAATTTTCTTTTATTACTAATTTGTTGAGAACCTTTATCATGAAAAGGTATTGAATATGTTGAAAAACGTCACGCCACCCCCCCTCGGCATCTGTGGAGAAGATTATTTGATTTTAACTCTTTATTCTGTTAATGGGGTGTATCACATCAATTAATTTTCCTATATTAAATCAACCATCCTTGCATCCAGGGGTAAATCCTCCTGGGGATCGTATATGTATCTAGGAATTTATCCATTTCTTCCAATTTATCCAGTTTGTTGGCATGTACATTAGTCTTGACAATTCACTTTTACTTTAGACTATAATGTCTCACTCTACTTTTTGAACACTCAGAAAAACTGACATAATCATTTTCTTTTAATTAAAATATTTATTTTTGGCTTACTAATTGAAAGAAAAAATCTGAATCACTTCTAATGCCAGAATCAGAAGTGTATTTTGGTTAAAGACCCAGCTATGGAAGTAAAAACTCCAGTTCTTACTGTCAGTGGAAGATATGTAGTAAGCTATTTTGTTATCTTTGAAGGACATTTAAGCAAACCAAGGATTTATTTTCAATAAAGTACATCATGAGCAAAGTTTTCAGACAGGAAAAAAAGTAATGATAATATTTTGATAGTCTAAGTAAGACACACTATTAAAGTTAATTTGATCTGTTTCGGTTCAGCATGGTGGTGCACACCATAGAGCACTTAAGAGGGCTAGTTCCAGCCCAGTCTGTGTTATGTAACCTTGTCTCAAGAAAGATATATATATATATATTCATTTTATTTTGCATTTTAAAATGTGACCACTAGGAAATTTAAAATAGCATATGTAGCTTACATTTGTACTTAACATTTCTTTATATGAAACAACATTGATCTAAATTTCCCCAGTTAACTAGAAATATGATTTCTGGAGATAAGTATTTTAACATTCACATGATTTTACAACAACTTAATGAAGTATGTGTTTACATTCAAGAAAATGGGATATAATATTCTGTAGGTAGTTAATTTTTAAAGAAAAGAAGCTATAACACAACACAGACTTTCTTATGTGTCTGCTGTTTAAGCAAAACAATTATGAGAATTTAATTTTTAGGACTATACTCAATTTAATATTTTAAATGTTGCACTGAGGCAAAGTTTATGTAGGACTTGAGATGGAAGTATACTAAAAATGAGCAAAATGATCATGTTGAAATATTGTATTTCAACCAGTCATATTTTGTCAAGGGTATAAAATATTAACAGAAAGAAATAGAACCTGTAAAGAATAATAAATCCTATGTTTGCTAGACATTTTGTTACATTTTAACTTTTTATAATCAAATATCCTTTTAGTAAGAAGCACCTATACTGGCGTTCTCTGCTGTGATACTGACCTATGAATTTTTTAAGTAGCATTAATATAAAGAGAAACCATGGAAAGGAGAGGGCTACACACAAATAATGTAGGACTAACTGTGTTTTAAATTTAATTTTAAAACATTTATAGTCAGCACATTGGTTAAATTTGTAAGGCATCATTCCAAGGGCTTATAATTAAAAAAAAAAAAAAAACTCTGGCCTAAGATCCATGGCTTGAGGCCATTCCTTGCAATTTTATTAAAAATGCTCCCTTTTCTGGTACTGAATTGGCTTCGAGTTTATTTTCCACTTGCTGTGGAAAAACTCATGAAATGAATGAACTCACAAATTCTCCGAATAACATATCCTAATTATATAAAGCTTACTGAAACTGTATGTTTCCCAAACTATCTGTTTCTGTTAGTCTTGACATTGGGTTATTTGCAAAGTTGAGTATTTTATTCTTAGTCAAAAGGAAAAGGAACATTACCTCAGAACAGCACTTGTCTCAGTACTAAAATGATGGTTATTTTTTTCTACTTGGTAACAGTTTCCAACTGATTCACATGTCATAAACCCAAACTTTCACTTTTGCTATTTTCATATGAGTTTTATGTATTTTTCTTATAAATCTCCATTAAATCAGAGAAATTATTATTATTTACTTTAAATTTAAATTATCCTGTAAAGAGCCAAGACAACAAACAAAGAGGAAGCACAGACGAGGTTTTAGATCTGAATGGGTTGTGCCTCTTTCGTCTCCTTGTCTCTTCCAGTGTCTTACCAACTCAGAAGCAGAGAGTCAGTGGAATGAGAATGTTAACTTAATTAATACTTATTAACTTGAAACATTTTTAAAAGATTTGGTGTACTTTGTTGACTTTCACCCAACCAAAATATAGTATATAGCAGAGCCATGATTAAGAAAGTGAGACCTAGCATAAATCACCTGAATGAGGCACAATTGACCAAATCATTAATCATTTATGTTCTGCCTGCCTTACATGCTAGCTATGGTTATTCTTTTTTCTAAACTATTTGACAAATTCCCTGAGGACAGGAACATTGCTTAGTATATAATAAATTGTAGTATTTATAGAATAGAATTTTTAAACCAATTTTCATACTACCCATAGCTATAGGCTTCTCCAGAAGAGTTCAGTAAAAACATGCATATTCATGCAATTACTCTGTGAGATTGGGAATTATTTCAGAAGTAAGCTCTTCCTAGATTTCTCCTTCCTAGTAGCAGGTAGAATGAATTGAACTGGAACATAAATTGGAATAAAGTGTTTAGATGTGACTTCATAGTTCAATGTTTTACAGTAAGTACAGTTAAGATCTATCTTTAATTAATAGCTCCTTAGGACATTTATTGGCAAGTAATTAAAATATGAATATTTATGACCTTTTTAGTGTGTCAGAAAGCCAAAATTTTCTTTTACTTTTTAAATCTATCTTTTACATACTTATCACTCAATTGATTGAGAAAGTTATTTCAATGCGCCAATATCTACCCTCTCCACTTTTGGTTTTTGTCTTCAGTGTTCATTCACAAGTTGCCATTTATTCAAACCATACTTACTGTGTACTAGGTTAGTTACTCACTTTTATATTTAATTTTTTATAAACTAGCAAGTTAAAGATCATAACATTTGTTTTTCAAATGAGAATTAATTTACATACTCTTCATAACCTTCTAAGGTACATTAGTTCTCCAGAGAAACAGAATCAGCAGGATATAGTTTATACATATAAATTACATACATTATTATTTATATATCAAAAGACAAAATTTCAATACACTAGGTTCAAAGATTTGATTTGCTTTTATTAGTGATTCATGAACTGAGCAGCATCCAGTCTATGCAACAGAAAGGCACTCCTATGAGCTACCCTCAGTGAGTGAGCTTTCTGACAAAGAAACAAGGAACAAGGAACGAATAGAGGATTGGTTGTTTTAAGGTTATTTTCCTTATAGGGATGCAATAAAATCTTGTTGGTTAGTAGGATTAGGCTATTATTTCTATCATGATTTCTCAGAAGGTCAGATCTTGAAAATAAACAACTCAGGTCTTAGTTTGGCGATGTGAAACTTTAGTAAGAATGACTCCATTTTGGACCTGCTATGTTTTTATCAATACATAAATATATGTGTATATATATGTACATATATATCATGCATATAACATTGTTATAAATGCATAAATATGTATATGTTAAAGAATATATATCTACATATTCTAAGGAATATAGAGAGATAGCATATATGTTACATATGTGTGCATGAGAGAGAGAGAAAGAGAACTTTATTTTATAGTATTGGTCCATGTGGTTATGGAGTCTTGGCAAGTTCAAAGTCTGCAGTGTAGACTAATGGCAGAGTTGTTTCTTGCTTAGGGGAGGTCAGACTTTTTCCATTAAGCATTCCACTAACAGGATGAGTCTAACACATACTACCGAAGGTAATGTGCTATACTCAAAGTCTTCTGATTTAAATGCTAATGTTATCTGAAATGTACCTTCACTGAAATAACCTAGAATAATGTTTAACTATCTGGGTACTATGCCTAGTCAAGTTGATCATGAAATTAACCATTGCACAGGTAAATATTATGATCCCTTACATGAGCAACGTAAGGTTCAGAGACACTAAGTGATTAGGACACTGACAGTTTATTATGGGGCATCTGTGCTCAACAAAAGGGGTTTTGTTTCCTAAAGCTCAGGTATATTTCCCTATATACACTGTCTTTCAAATTCATGCTTTTTCAATTAAGCAAAATATGCTCTTCCAAGGTCAAACTCATGCTACAACAAGCACTTAGTGTCTGTGGCTATATATTTTAAAAAGATCTCATTTATCTACTGATAACATTTACCAAGGATGGTGATCCAATCTAATGGGATAAGTGCCTGTCATGATAAACAGAAAAGAGCTAGGAGTGATTTTGTGCTTCACAATCTCTGGAAACGTTTGCGTCCTTTTCACTCCTGATGTCAACACTTGAATTTAAGAATCTTCTATTTCTTACCTGGAATGTAAACTAAGCAGTTCAAATCTTGAGTCTGCACTTTATATTCCCAAATTCTGTATTTAATCAGGCCACTACTGGATTCCTTCTGTCCCCCATTTTAAGTGCTTCTCAGTTACTCAGTAAATAAGGCTCAAGTCTTGGGCTAAGCATTAAAGATTATTTCCAGATGAGCTTCAACAACCCTTCCAGCTGCTGTTGCAACCCTTTATCGTGAACAACAGTCAGGTTAAACTTGCCCCTGACAACGTCCATGGGCTCACATGTTCTTCGATGCTTTGCCACTTATGCCTTTGTGTTCACCTTTCTCGCCACGTGAACCTACCTTAACTCTAGCTGTGCCTATCATTCTGTTTCTTAACAAAGTTTGCATGACCATCTCAGTAGGTACCTTCTGTCCCCAGATTGCTTAAGAGTACTCTGAGTGGGCTTAGAAATAAGTATACTGGGTATTATTCCTCTCCTTATTAGGGTTTGCAGTTTTAGTTACTGAGAGATCTCTTATGTATGAACTCTTATCTGCTCAGAGCGCTTAAGTAAATGCCTGAAGACAGTTCCCAAAGCCAATTGCAATCTGTTCCCTATTCTGGGAGGACACCATGTATCCTGCCAATATAGGTGCTCAATAAATGTTTAGTGCACTAATTGATGCATGAACCAGAGAAGAAGCTGCACTAGTGGGGCAAAGGTAAAAATGCCTCTCAGTGAAGAAGAAGCGCTAGCCCACCTCCAGCGTCCTTCCTTCTATTAGTCCAGCATCCCATCCGCTCCTCACCCGCCTTGGGAAGGGGCCGTTACTGCGCATGCCCCGTATCCAGGGCCGCCTCCGGGCGCGCCGCCCCGCCTTTCCCGGAGCTCGGGCGCGCGCGCGCGGTCCCGGGGAGCGTGCCCTGCGTGCGGGTGCCCGCCAAGCCCGCCGGGCGCTGGATCCTTGAGTGTCCCGGCCGCGGCCTGACGAGCGGGCACCGGGCCGAGACGGCGAGCGGCGGCGGTGCCCGAAGCGACGAGGAGCGCGGGCGGTAAGTGCGGGCGTCGCGGGCGAGCGGGCGAGCGCCTCCGCGCGTGCGCAGCGCCGGACCGACCGGACAGGGGCGCGCGCCCGGCCGAAGTGGCGGAGCGCCGGGGGGCCGGACCTGGGGACCACGAACCGCCGGTGGGCGGCCGACCGCGGAGTCGGAAATGCAGGGGCTCCTGGGATCCCCGACTGGACTTGTTTGGCGCTGGCCGCGCGGCTGGAGAAATTCCTGAGGGGACTCCAGCTGGGGCGCCCCGGACCGAGGGGCAGGGCCAGCCACGGCCTGGGGACCGTGGGGGAGGGCAAGGCGAGCCCGCCAGGGCTGCGACCAGCCCGCCGTACTGGTGCCCGCCGGGTGCGCGACTCCAGAGGTGGCGCAGGTCCGGGAAGGGGGCGCGGCCGGGGAGCCCTGGTGCCCTGCAGGTGGCGGCGGCCGCGCCCCCTCCCCTCGCTCCAGGAGGCACACGGTTGGGAACCTGGGCAAAGTTCCCCCAAGAAACTTTGTGAATGAGCTAGCCGACGAGGGCTGGAGACACCCCAACTTTGCCCAGCCCCGGTCCCCTCAGGACCCCGGCGAGTGAGGGTGAGCGATTGCGGGGATCAGTTTTCTTCATGTCCTCCAAGCTTGGAGTGGCATTCGTGGCTCTCATTCGCAGAATGTGCAGAAGTTTGTTCTTTTGGTAAGAAGGATGTTTATTCTCTTGGGAAGAAAAGCTTCAGACTGCCTGATCTTTTTATCTCAAAGAAAGTATTGTTAGGGCGTGCTGGGTATTCCTGTTTGTCAAGCAACCTATTGTCCTGTGTTTGCTGGGAGAAAACTGGCTAATTCTTAGTTTTAAAAAGATCAAGGAGGTAATTGTGCTTTTTCTTTTTAAAGTACTCCCCGCCACCTCACCAAATCCTGCAGTACAGTATTTCCCAAACTTACTGGTTGCACTGAAGAATCACTGGGGTGTTTTAAAACTTACCGTGACCAAATTGCACCCCAGACCAATTAAAACACAGTGTACTTTTAAAAGATCCCTAGGTGTTTCCATGTATTGCAGTTTGGAGATCACTGTTCGGTATAAGAAAGTCAAGACTTGTAGCTTTGTGTTTATTGTGGATGGGATGAAACTCTAGTTCATCTTTACTAGACAGGAGCTCACAAAGGGTGGTTTGTCCCCCTCCAGAGAGGGAGGGATGCGTCTCTAATGGCTCAGACTTCAGCTGAACCATAGTATGACTCTGGCACCCAGAACGTTTTGAATCTCTGCTGCTAGCCTGCCGTCTTTGATCCCTTGCCCCAGCCATGAGGTCTCTTCTTTTAATCCTGCCTCTACTCCTTTCTTAACCTCCCTCCTCCCCTTTACGAGGTACCCCAGCCTCAAAGAGAATCTCCCTCTGGGATCTGGTAATGAATCTAAAGAGTTACAGGGTTCCCATAGAAACGGGTTCCCCAGGGGAAGTGGGCGGATCCTCTTTCCATTGGGTTTCTAAATAGGACTTTTCCTTTTCTGAAGAGTTTGAATCGCCCTTTTCACGTTCTGGCCTCAGCGCAGGTATGAGTGAGCTCATCCAGTTCCAGGTTTTCTTTCTAAGATAATTGCAGAATTACTTATTGATGCTGTGCCTGGAGCGATACGACTTGCAAATCCTTTCTTCTCTGAATAGTCATTCTACCCCAATCATTGCACTCAAACTTGCTTAATAAAGTTCCAAAACGAGGTGGAAACAATTTGTACCTAACAATTTTCCTTTCACACAAACCTGAGAATTTATGCATCACTTTTCTAAAGTCCTAAGGCATCTTATATTTAAGCTATTTAAAATTGAATCTTTCTACAACTACGCAAAAAACTTCTGGTAATTTGTGGTTAAAAAAAATGCCATTATCTACTTTTTAAGTTGATCCTAGAAGGAGCTGCCCAGATTCTTTACAAAAAAGATACACCACATGTCAGTGTTATCCATTAAAATAACAAAAGGAAAGGCATCTTGTAAAACATTTGTCCATCTCTTCCCTCTCCCAAAACACATCCAAAGATCAGTTTTTCAAAAATGTTCATTGTTTTTATCCTCAGAAGAAATATTCTGTAGTCATCGAATTCCAGTTTGCTTTGGAAGAAACTGTTAAAATTGTTATGAATAAAAATAGTTCACAAGTATGTTATTTACATGTCTCAGGCTTATTTATTTATTTATTTTAAAGCCTTCAAACTTTGCTGTGTAAGTAATCAGAATTCAGTTAATTCAACTGTGTGTAGCACTCCAGTGATTCTGAGAGTGCATGGGAGTTGCAGTGGTTTTCTTTTGCTGTTCTCTCTTGTTTTTATGTACTAGTTAAGTTTCTGTTAACTGGCCATCAAGCAAATTTCTGCCTGACAGATTTTTTACTATTTCATTATGGAAAGGAAATAACGGTGGGAATCTTGGACCTTGTAGTTCCAGCAGTAATGATATGCTGCAAAATAGTAGTCCCTGTAGTCTTGCCATCACACATTGAAAAATTACTGAATTCTTCTCATTGTAGTGTTTGTCAATCCAGTTACCCAGTAACAAATCCTTGAAAACGTGCATTAATTGTGAATACTGGAATATCTTTTTTTTTTTTAATTAGCAACTGTGGTGTTTATGGAGTTCTTCAACATTTTAAAGTAAAATGTACTTGTCCTTGTTTTAGAAATTTTGGGAATTACTGAAACAAATATTATGGAAATAAGAATCACAGTCACAACATCCAGAAATCAATAACTGTTAATTTGGCTGTTTTTGTTTGTGTGTATGAACATACTTTAAAATAAAGTTGGCATTTTCACTTCATATGTAGTTTTAAATATGGCCCTTTTACTTAATATTATATCTCATATGTTTCCTCTGTCCTTAAATTCTTTGAAAATAGGGTTTTTAATGATGAATTTGCTTAAGTTTACTTAAATAGTTTTCTATTGTTTAGTATTTTTATTTTTAAATTTTTTATTTACATTTTTAATGGTTTAGAATATGATATTAAACTCTTAGGCTTCAAAGTCTAGGCTGCCCAAATCCTTTGTCCTAAGTGACTTTAATTACCTAATTCTTTAATCTCCTTTCTTTAGGATAGGCGTTACTGTCCCTGGACTGTAAAATTCCTTTGAGATGGAATAAACCAAATAGAGGAAGGCCAACAGGGTCTGGGCTCAGTTAATAGATATACTAGCAGAGCTGAGATAAATGCTTTTTGACTTGCTTAGGCTAGATTTATAGCAGAATTCCTGGGCAGAGGTGACCTCTTTTATGACTCCTGAAGCTTGTTGTCAAATTGCATATGCCGTGCCATCTTCCCTTATCCACTCTGTGGTCTCCCCACAGTGTGTCAGTACTCCAGTGCGTAGTCCTTCCTGGTTTCCTATAAAAATTGATCTCATTTTAGTTTTAATTAGTACTTTTTGGAACTGTTGAAACCATATTTACTTCTAAATTATGATATTTTTAAAGTGATTTGGAATACCTGTTCTATATAAAAATATTGTGACTTTATCATATATGTGTAGAAGAATTCTTTCCCATAGCACATTATTTGGCTTTTAATTAATTTTATGATATTTTCCAAATAACAACATGTTTTCATTGTTATAAGATCAGGTCTCTTATCTTGTACTTTTCGAATTTTCCTTATAAACATTTATGCTTGTGAAATGCTGAGGTGAGAAGTAAATGAAACAAACACTCTAGAAATTCATCAGATCTTTTTTAATCCTATAAATGTAGGTAGATATGAATTGTTTTTATATCACCCCTGCCCCAGTTAGCCAGTTGTACCACACCAAATGTTGAATACTCCATCCTTTATTCATTAGTCTGTTAACTTTCCCTTATTATATTTAAAAATCTTGATTAGCTTGAATACACTTCTGTATCAGGTCTTACTCATTTACACATTAACCTCTAATCTCAATGCCAAATCTTTTTAATTCTAGATTTAGAATTCATACAAATCTGGTAGAGCAAGTCACACTATTCTTTCAAAAATCATAATTTTATTCACCTGTCCTTTCAGACAATGATTGCTATATTTGCATTAATATATGCACATAGTTTTAAAAGTCTGGCAGCCCTATTATAAAATGAGTGGTCTTCCAACCTTTCTTTCTTCCCCACCTCCTTAGTCTGCCTACCATTGGCAGCGTACTGTTTCTCCTGAGTTTTTCCTTGGGCTTACTTGCAGGTCCTTTCTTCTTGAACGGGTCAGATTGGTTTTTCAGAAGAATCTGGCCAGCGTCTCACTGTCTGCTCATAGCCCCTTAAACATACCTGTTTTATTTATTCTTCCAAAACCAAATCTGTAGTTTTGCTGGGTTCTGGGATTGTCCACCAATGAGAAAATCGGGAGGGAATCTAGGGATTTTTGAGCTTCTCAAACAACCTTTACTAATCTTATTTTGGCCTGGAAACCTCTCACCTGCAGTATGAATAGACTGAGCGCTTCACAGTGTTCTCACTGGTGGTTGTAGCTCTCCTAAATTGGCTAAGACAGTTACCATTTCGATGATTGTGTTGTAGTTCTTACTTCAGCTCTTTCAGTCCTTAGGTCTCTGTGTTTTCTAGAAAGATGTCTCTCTTATGGTCACTTTACTGGAGTTTAGGAAAAAGGTATAATTGGGTGTATATTTTAAATCTGCCATCTTAATCTGGGAGACTCCAAAAGTGAATCCTTAAACTGAAAATTACAAGATCATGTTGCATTTTGTTTCTTTGACAAAGACTCCCACCAGTAGGGGAGTAGTGTTTCTATTAAGGACCTGAAAGATTATTGAACCTTTTATCTGTCAAAGTTCTGCTAGGATTCTTCTTAGATATTTATGTTTATACTGTGTTTGTGTTGTGTTCATCAAATTGGCTATTGCTAGTCTGAGACAATTGTTGATTTTGGGTATTTATTTTATAGCTGGCTCTTACTAAGAGCATTGCAGCATATTCTCTGAGGTTTCCTAGTTATATAATCATTTGTAGATGATGACACTTATGTGTACTTCTTTCTAGTAATTATACCTTTTATTTTGGTTTTATGGCAGTGTGCAATAGAGTTAGCATTCTGCAATATTATAAAATGTTTCTGGAATGTTATCAAACAGTAATGGTGTACAAACTTGTGTTCTTGTTTATTTTAATAGGAAAAAGTACTGCACTATTGGCTTTTGATTTATCATAGTTCCTTGTCAGGACAAAGGAAATCTGTTTTTTATTTCCAATTTACTTAGAAGTATTTTTTTTTAAGAAATGGGAATTAAATACAAATGACCATAGGCATCGCAGTTTATCACTGGGATTTCTTAACAAGTTTGCTGATTGAGTCTCAGATATCAAATTGGATCAAACCCTTCCTGTGAATAATTTTTTTTAGCAAAAACAAATTAAATTCATGAGAAGATTGAAACATAACATCATATTCAAAGCATAACCCTTCCTTCTTGGGTGAGGCAGGATAGGAGACAGTCACCAGGGCTTTTTGAAAGAAAAATATTTCAACTTGCTAAATTCAACAGTCATTTCTCATCTTAACCTATTGATAGCATTTGATGTGATTGGTCACCCTTCTTTCTAGATATACTTTCTGCATTTGATTTTTGAGGTCAACTGCTTTTCCTCTTATACTGTTGTTTTCCTCTTTTCAGTTGTTTTTAAATTTTGTGTTAGTTTTCTGTTCTTACCAGTTACTCATTTGGAATGAGCCAAAGCTCTTGTCACAGATAGTCACAAAACTTTAATGAAATACCATGTAACTGTGTAAAACTCGCAAATGTATATCTGCAGCTCAGACAGGTCCAAGTACTTTTTTTGAATAATTCATTTGAATGTATAAAAGATAATCTTAACAGGACGAAAACTGTGTTTCTGATCTTTGTAAACCTGTTCCACATTTGGCCTGTCCCATTTTGCAGGTTATTTATACTAAAAATATTGGAGTCATTCTAGTTCTTCTTTTTCTCCCACTCTGTTTCCAGGGGGTTCAGCTGCTGCTGTGTCTTCAAAAGTATGTCCAGAATTCTGCCTTCAAAATAAATCCAGAATTTAACTGTTTTTCTCACCTCTATTCCCAGCATCTTTGTCTCAGTCTCCAGCAACTCTTGTCTGTATTATTGTGGTGACCTCCTAACATAAAATTGGTCTCCTTCTTCCTTGGCTTCTCTTTGACAACATAACAACCACAGTGATTCTCCCACTGCCATCACCATAAAAGGGATCAAACCCAGGGCCTCACACATGCTAGGCAAGCATTCTACCATTAAATTACACCCATAGACCCCAAATGATCTTTTAAAAATATAAGTCAAAATATGCTTAAAACTCTACAGTGGCCTTCTGTGTCACTCAGATAAAGGTCAAATTCTTTATAATGATTCACAGAACCTTTCATAATCTGGTTCCCATCAACTTTGACCTCTTTTCCCACTTCTCTCCCTCTCAGCTGTTCTTTCCCCTTTGCTAACTCTTGAACACAGTAGCAGGCACATTTTCAGTGTTCATACTGAATTTTCCTTCCTCCTGTAATATTCTACCTTCTACCTTCCAGATACATTCATGGCTAACTCCCTCAACCTCCTTCAAGTCTTCACTAAAATATCATCTTGTCAGTGAAACATACCTAATTTGTAGTTGTAAGCTGTACCCTGTATCTTGCTTACAGTTCTTTGCCTTTTCTTTTTCTGTAACATGTATTACGTTCTAAATATCTAATAAAATATATTCGTTTTGACTTTTGTGAATTGCTTCTCTCTCACCCCTTCTAGACTATAACATCCCTAGGAAGTATTTGTTGCATCCCAAATGCCTAGCACATAGAAGGTGTTCAGTATATATTTTGAGTGAATATAGTATTCTCCATTTCCCGCCCGCCCCCCCCTCAGTGAATTTCTCAGAAAGCAGTATGTGCATAGTGCTTTGGTACTTGTGGACCTAATATTGATAATTTAGCAAGAGAGAAGTTCCAGAACATGTTTAATTGATAATGAAGATGATAATAGAGAATAGTTATGAGGATTAAATAGGGTATCTTCTGTAAAGTACTAAACTGTGCTAAGGTATAGGATCAGGTTACTTAACTGTCACAAAAAACAGTTGCTCCAATTACTTTCTAAATTATGCAGATTCTGCAATCTCCTCCCTTTGGGTTTTAGTCCTTAACCAAGGGTAAGCAGTGACATTGCCTGGGAGCTTTTCAAGACATGCCTGTTCCATGGGAAGTATCAGTAATGTACTGTTAACTATATTTTGGTCTTTGGCCAATCTGTGTTTGCATCGTAAAATAGAATGTAACCATTTGTTTTTCCCTTTTTAATGCTTTCTTGTTATTCATGACATTTTTCATGTCTGCTTTAAGCCTTTTTGCCTCTAAGGTTCTAGCTAAAATCACTTCTCCTATGAGGTAATTTTGAAATCTTTCATAGCCACAGACAGTTACATAATTGAATGTGGTACAGAATTCACAAAAATTAAAGGATCTCAGTCCTTTACCTTCACTTTCCCAGACAAGAGTACATTGAGTCTTCCCTATAGCAGTCATTATAATAGTCAGTTGTTTTAAAGTTTCACTTAGTGTTTGTAGCCTTCTTTTGTGTCCTTTAAATCTAAGAATATTGTTAAAACTCAGACCTTTTCTTTTTTAATAAAGCAGTAAGTATTTGTATGATTTGTACTGTTGTAATTGCTGTGCAAATAAGTAGTGTCATTTGTAAGCCAACAGATGATTATTTTTGTGATTAAGCAACTAAAGAATAGACAATAAACAAAAATCATGATGTGTGAATCTCTAGAAATGCACAAAACTGATAGCCATTACCAAAATGTGAAGATTTTCTTCCATCCTGTTGTTTTTTCCCTCAGGATATATCTAGTTCCTCATGTGTATGTTGTCTCTATTTAATTTTGTGCTAATGTATGAGCAAGGGCAGTCCCCATATTCAATTAGAGGGTGTAAACATTTTAGCCATGATTATCATATATAGGTGTAAAATCTTATAAACACCATTGTTCTGAATATATTTACTGGATGAATTTACCTTGTCTTTGAAACTGGTTAGATCTACTTTTGTTATTATGAATACTTACTCTTTCAAAAATAACATTATTACAAATTTATTTTATACTAAGTCCTAAATAGCCAGTATTGTTGGCCAAGAGGGAATGGAAAGCATTGACCTCCATCTCTGGTGATGAATCACACTTCCTGTAGTTTAGGCCATTACTACATAGCCCAATTGGAAAACACACCTTGTTTTTACAGTTTTACATTTTGTTCAGAGACTCCTGTAAGTAATTGCTGTCTTTGTGAAAGTTTTGTTTTTGTTTTTTGTTTGTTTGTTTTTAATTACTAACTCATTTCTTCTACACACTTACTTTTTGTTGTTTGGAAATAGTGGTCTTGCCTACCCAGCACCAGCAAACATATCTACTCACTAGTGAGGGACTAATTTTGGCCCTCAGTTATTATGATATGATACTATGAAAAGAGAAAGGTTAAATTTTTTTACTTTTTGTTAGGGAAAAGTTGAGTGTTGTAAAGCCAAACTATATTTAATAATATGTTTTGAGGAGTAAATGAGCTACATTCCTAAAAAGCATAGAAATTCCTAAAATTTTTAATTTGGGATACAGTGGGAAACATTTCCCAAAATAATCTAATTATCAGCATCAACATGGTAAGAAGCTACCCAGAATCACCTACTTCTGTTCAGGATATATCAGGCTTCAAACAATCGCTGCTGGTTGTTGCTGTTCTTGTGCAGCCCTTGCCCTCCACCTGCTTCGTAGACAAGGGTGCCTTTCATAAGCTCCCTCTCTTCCTGTGGTTGCTTCCCTTACCTTTTCCTGGGGACTTAGGAGATAGGAACCCTAAGTGCTTAAAGCTGAAGCAGATCTGTTGGAGTGTGGGCGGTCTTCTGAATGCTGCCAGCAGTGGAGGGAATTGTATATGTGCAGTAATGGTCAGTTTCATGGCAGACTTCCTACTCCTCTCTTAGATTATTTCAGTGTATACTTAATAAATGGTGTATAACCTCTTTTCTTGAATTACTAGATTTAAAAATTTTGCTACTATTTAATAAATGTTTCTGTGGAATCAGCCCATGCTTACCTGAAATTTTGGATTACTTTATTAGTTTTCTCTTACTACTGCTGTGAGAGTCTTCCCAGAATGTGAAAGTCAGTTCTGACCACTTGTTTAGCAAATGGCTTCAGGGATAGTCTCAACATCATCAGGTGGGTATGTACCTGACCTTACATGTGTGGGTTAGGGATGTCAGCGTATCATGGTGTTTGGGTTGGGTTATAGGAAATGGGATGTACAAGATCGGCACAACCTGTATTGAGACTTTAAAGTCCTTCTATAATGTTATATAGTTATTAATTATTAGTTTCTTAAGTATTAATTGCCATGTAGAATCTAAAACTACATCAATGAACTTTTTTATTTTTAAACTAAAATCTGTTGATTTCTTTTGAAAGGGATCTTTTACCACTGCATGGTAGGTTTATCTTTTTTCTGTTATATCTTTTTTTAATTAATGCACAATTCTGTACCATAATTGCATCGTTATTAGAAAACAGCACACCGAGTTATACAGATCTTTTCAATGTTTACACATTTCATTATAAATTTCTGGATATTACATTCATTTAATACTATTGCTTGCCTCAGTCTTTTAAGTATAGGAAAGCTGTCAGGCCCATGGTGTCTTAATCAAGGTCTCCAAAATTCTAATTTTTGTTTGAAGGCTTGAATTTTATCATCAGCAATAAATACTGTCAGTTTCCCTTGAAGTGACGAGCTCATTTCATTCATTTTTGAGAAACTGCCAGATATCAAATTCTGAATCAGCATACTTTGCTTTCTTTCCCAAGTAACAGTAGTTTAAAAAGAAGGCTACTGTTTTGACTTGGAACACTAGTAGTAGCATAAGTGCTGTTTCTCAAGGCATCAGAAATGCCTCGTGTACTTCCCATTTCATAAGACAAAATATTAAAAAGGTGTGAACTCAAGGGTTAAAGTTTAATAAAATGAGTTTTTATTGGTGCATTGCCCAGAGATTTCCAACGAAACAGTAGGTTGATTATAGCAAAGGAGCACACAGTCGCAAATCTGCATTCACCCAGACTTTTCACTTCTTGCATAATTCCCCCATCATCTGGGTGTAGACTGGGGATTAATCAGGAGGGTAACATGACTTACTTGAAGTGTCCTGCGGTTTATCTTCTCTTTGGCTGCTCAGTGTCTACTGAGGTGACTTTCAACTGGCTTAGCATCAACAGTGAAAGGAAAGTTGCAGGATCAGGCTATGGATCCTTTAATTTCGAAGCCCCTGGAGAAAACCCTGTTTTTTGGTTTGAGGGAAATGGCCCTCCTGTGAGGGCTTTTAGTTACGCATCACCACTGCCAGATGTTCCTGAGATGTTGCAGAGGGATTCTGGTGCCTACTTCAAATACTTCCTTAGCCAGTGCATTTCAGAGCTTCTTAAAATGCTTAATGATTTAAAATCATACACACATCAAACAGGCACACACAGAATACGTTTAGCTTATCCCCCCTTCCAAGAAATACACTTTTATAGTCATCTGAACTCTAGTTGAAAGAAGCAGTTTTAAATTTCTTCTTTTCGGCCAAAGTAAAATTCATGCTATGACTTTAAAACAGTTTGTTTATATATTCAACACTACTAATGGTTTTTAAAATCATTGCTGATGGTAAAAGTTTCCTTTCATAAACATATGGGCCCAGTGAGAGACTTTCCAGCCACGGTCAAAATACTCAACTCCTCCACTGTTGACATTACTATCTCCATTTATCCTTATTGTGATATTGTAAGGTAATATATAGATAGAAGTTGTATTTTTTTTAAAAAGTCAAAAACCTGACTTCTTAAAAATATTTTGAAAAAACCAGATTGCTTAACACTCTAGTTCTTAGTAGAGCAAGTCACAGATGCTTTTTGTACATGTGCTTTTCTGTTCACAGTAATCTGAAGTGAGACCTCACCCATCCTAGCAGAGTAGTTTGTTGCATGGGAGGCATGAGTTTTTCAACCACCCAGTACACACAAGCCTGTTTTATTACTTTGTTTGAATTTTGGGTGTGTATAATGTAGTGGAAATTTATCTATTCAATGTTAAGTACAATGAAACACACTTCAGAGCTACATAAAAAGTCTTTTTAGTTACCCATTTTGGGGTAATTTTTATCATTCTTTCCAGTTCAATAAATCACTAAAATTCTCTACTGGTGCTATAAATAAATATGCCAGACTATGAATTGAGGTTGGCTGATAAAAGCAGTTTTGTCCTGGTAACTGATTCTTGTTTCTATTTAACTTATACTTCTCTGTGAATATTTATGTTACATTAAATTTTAGACTTATAATGAAGCAAAGCCTTAGTATGAGCACATGTAGGAACTTGTTTTAAGTTGAGCTTTAGAACAGTAAGATTAGATGCAAGATGAATGTAGTGTTATAATACCACATTTGTGCTTAGACATGTTCAGGAAAGCCCCAGGACACATTTAATAGGTATCTAGGTTCTTTACCATTGCACTTAGTTTAAGCTTGAAACTCAGACAATTGGAAACATTTGTAGACCTTAGTCTCTTCAAATCATTTTGCCACAGGATCCCTTGAACTCCATAAATATAATCTAGAGTGCTAATTGGAAGTCTTGAGCTTGAACCTTCTTTTTCTGTAACCAGTGAATGCCAGGTGTGTGGGAATGGCACTACTAGCTCTTGTTGGAGATAAGGGATGTAGAACTCAGAGAATTCACAGTCTAATCAAGCAACATAAGGCAGGGTAGAATGTGAAAAGTTCTGTAGTTGGGCAAGGAAAGTCTGTAAATTCCAGGAAACCTTTTTGACTGAGATATCCTGTGGATGGGTAGGTTTTAGATAGGTTTGTAGAAAAGACAGTGAGAGGATGGCAGGAAGCAGTGGAGGTATTTGTAGTGTGAAGAATGAAGAAGAGAAGTCAAAAAGAGATAATAGTGAATCACAGTGAGGGCGTGGAGATCCAAAAGTGCATTGCAAGCCACATATTTTCCCCTCATTGAGAAAAGTGAGATAAAATTTCTTCTCTTCTGAGTAGATGCAGATGCTTGCTCGGCATTCCTCTGGCATGCCACAGAGTCTGTTCTCAGTTCACATAATGTCTCTTTAGGAAGAGCATCATGGAGTACAATTAAGATTTGGGATGGCCATGTGCCTTTTCATGAATATCTTTTTTGTCACCTTTAGAAACTGGCATCTTCACAGCTGCCTACTAAAATACTTATGCAGAGAGACCCAACTCAGACGTACCTTTTGACCTCTGTTTTCAGAGACTGCTGTTCTTCCTTAGTGTGGTTCCAGTTCTCATCATTACCATGGATCATGTGTAGCCATTAACTGTGGTGAACTTGTTACTTCTCTATGTGTTATTTAAAAAAATTAAGGTACTGACAAGTGGATCACCACTCTTTAAAGACATATTTTGACTTTTAATGTTTTTAGTTTGCTTGTGCTGTCTTGCCTGTGATTGTGTGGTACAGAGTTTTGGGGAACCCAAATTTTAGAATAAGAGTCCACAAATAGTTGACTTTTTAAGTGAGACTTATTTGAACATTATTTTATGAGTAATTAGATTATTTTATACCTCTGGGTAGTTCAAATACTTGCTTAATTATATAGTAGCTCTTAATTACAAAAATAGAAAAAACTGAGTATCTTATTAGCATTGAATTTTTTGTTTCAAGTACCTTATTTTCTTAAGCCTAACATGTAAAATCAAGAAATTCCTCAGCTTCTATTACTGTTACAACAACATAAGAAATGGCAGCAACTTTATTGATGCCAAATTATGACTTCCTGCACAAATGGAGGGAGTCTCTGAATGTTACTTGGTGTCAATGTTGTTAAGGTCATGCCAACATTCACAGTACACTGCACCTTTTTATTGTGTTCTTCACAACATGCCTAAGGAATTGTATACTTGAAAGCTAACTAAAAGTAGCATAAATTGTTTTTAATTTGGACTTAGAGCAGATTTTACTTTTGAGTTTTTGCCAGAAGTTGGTTTCAATAGTAACTGTCACAGGCTTCTAATTCTACATGAAATTTTTGTTAGGGAATATTATCACTCATATTAGTAATTTATGCACCTTCTCATTTCATGTGGTGGCGTCTACTCCAGAGAGTGTGTGTGTTAGAAATTGAATGTGAGGCCAGACATGGTGGCTCACATCTATAATCCCAGCTACTTCAGAGGAGGAGATAAGGAGGATTGCAGTTGAAAGAGTTAGTAAGAACTTGTCTCAAAGAACAAGCCAGACCTGGTGGTACATGCCTGGAATTCAAGCTATGCAGGAGGGAATAGGTAGGAAGATTGCAGTCAGAGGCCTGCCTCTTACCCTGTCTGAAAAATAAATAAAGCATAAAGGGCTAGAGTTGTGCATCAAGTGACAGAGCACTTGCCTAGCAAGTACAAGGCCCTGAGTTCAATGCAAAGCTATCAAAAAGAAAAAAAAAAAGAAAAGCCAGCTGAATGTGGTGGTGTTCACATATAAACCCAGCACTTGGTGGTTGAGGAAGGAGGAGGATTATGAGTTCAAGGCCAGCCTGGGCTACACAGTGACCCTGTCTCAAACAAAACAAAACAAAATAAAAAAGAAATTGAATATGAAGTTACCTTGTAATTCCATGTTTTCCCACAGCAGAATTTCTCATATCTCACTCAGCATAACAGACTTCTCACTTTTAGATCATAACCTAAAATTACTATTTCATTCTAACCCACATACAGTATGAAAATGAAAGAAGGCAGTTAAGTATTAATCAGTTGTGACCATTAGGGATGTATGTATAATGATGGTCAGTACACAAAATTATAACTGCTCTTATCTATGTGGTTTTGCTAAAATTAAAAAAATATATATGTCTTTTTTGGCCTTGCCTTTCCTCAAAACAATGTAAAATCTACAACAATTTACACTGTTCAGGTATTTTCATGGTGGTAGGAAGAGAGGTTAAATTGAAAGACAGGATAATAGCCTTTATTTCTAAGTACCCTTGAGTCACTAAGGGAACAGCATGCATGTAGGTGACTTGTATTTGGGAATTTGTTTTTAGTTTTTGTAGGGTTTTTCACTAATCCACTAAGACTTGTGGATTTGGGAGAAATTTAGCTGTGACATTTGGAACCCCAGTAATAATCAGGACTGATGTAGAATATCTGGAGGCTTGGGAAGTATTTGGAATCTTCCTTCCCATTCCATGTGCTCTTTGGAACAGAGTGACTTTATCAAGTAGAGCAAGATGTTCTTTTTTTAAGTGTGTAAGCGACACAGATTTTGGATTTTAATGATCTGATTATGGAGATGTTCTTGGTGATTATCTTCCTAGTATTAGGGAAAAAATCACCAGCCAAATTAAACATCTTTGGAAATATCTTTTTTTATTTAGCCAAAACATGTTATTTTCTTCCTTTGTCATCTAAAGCAAACAAATGACCTGGAGAATGCCATAGCAATGGTTGGGTGAGGTTGTTCCATTCCAGCCCTTTCTAGTAAGATTAAAATTCCCTATTGGATCAGAACAGACTCCCTTCAGAACTTTTCAGAGGAGGCCTCCTGAGCCCTGGTCTTTTCTTTGAATGAACTGTTTCCAAGTCATACTACTAAGAGTCATATTTATATAATGGTATCATTATAATATACTTGTTTGAAAGTGTGAA
Source organism: Castor canadensis (assembly GCF_047511655.1). Taxonomy (NCBI): domain Eukaryota; kingdom Metazoa; phylum Chordata; class Mammalia; order Rodentia; family Castoridae; genus Castor; species Castor canadensis. Next base: position 145,116,268 of record NC_133390.1, on the reverse strand, counting down.
ATATCTTCCAAGGACTCACTTAGCTCCAGATCTGTAGTTTACATGAAGTTGTTTTACAGTAAATCTTAGATTGATAAATATTCCAGAGTTATGCTTCTAATCAGTTTTATGTACATATGTAGTTGTGTGCTACAGAAAATAATAGGGATGGATTATATTAATGCTAGAATTCTTACCAGTCCCGGCAATAGAAGTTCTCATTTTGAGATTTTCTACCATATTAATCGTTATCATAGTAGCATTCTCCATTGAGAATTGTGATTATATACTTTATAAAATGACTACTTGATGAAAACCCAATTATTCTAATGTAGTTCAGCTAAAATTTTGAGCCATCATCTTGTTCGGTTAAGGGAATTATTAACCAACCTAAAGGAGTGATTTCTTTCTTTCTCATGAATTATATAAATTTTACCTTATTTCACTAGCTATAAAGGTGCCATTAGTTGTTAGAGATGCTGTTATGTACCACCAAAGGACAAAAAGTGCCTAATAGTTATATTTATTAGATACCATTAATTATAAGGTACAACCCAACTTCAGAGATACTAAAATTTGTGTGGGAAAGTGAAAATCAATAAAGCACAGCACATATATTTACAGATAGAGTTTTATTTGGGTAGTGGTCATAATCATCATATTAAAATATAAAGGAAACTTTGTTAAGTAAGATTCCTGCATAGATTTTGTGTGAGAGGGAGACTGGGATTTGAAATCAGGGCTTTGTTCTTGCAAGGTAGGCACTCTACCACTTGAGCCACACCTCTAGTCTTGTGTAGATGTTTTAATTCTAGAAACCTAGGGTTTGAAGAGAGATTATGTAGTCAATAACTTAGACATCAGATTTACTACAAAATCATTTAAAGTGTGTAAACATTAACAATTGAATACCTTTTTTTAAAACAAAGTATCTTAAACTTTACAAAAGAATTTATGGTACCTTATGTTTAACTTTATATATTCCTTTTCAAGATCTCTTCACTTAACCAAAAAAAAAAAAGAATAATTTGAGACTCAGATGAGTTGTATTCCAAACGAGCACATTGAGACAAAGTATGTTCTAAGAGCTGTAATCATCAAATACCATGTTAAAGACCTTACAGAATTTTTAAAAGAACAGTGTTACTGCCTTCTGAAAATTGTTGCATTCTAACTTAGGGTGTTCCACCTCCCTCTCCTTGCCAAATTTAAAGTACAATTCTTTGTGTGGTAAAATTAGCTCTGTGTGGTAAAAAGGAAGTGACTTGGTAAGCCTCAGCCATCTAGACAACTCTGAAGTATGGCTTGCCCACAGGTTTGTATTAGTTATTACCCTTGGTGCTAGAATTCAAACTCTGGGTCATCAATGAGAAAGGCCAAACTGAGTTGCTAGTGTAGATTTTGTTGGATGGTGAGACAGACTACTTGCCACTTTAGGCTGTTTGATAGGTACAGCAGAGTGTCAATCAGTGGTGACCTCACGGAGGTTTGAAGTTCACAGTAGAAACATGGCCTGGAATGTGGACTCCCATGTGCAGATTTGGAAATAATGCTACAAAATTTAGACATTGGTGTGAACTTTGAAAATGCACAACATGAATCTTGATTATTGAGTCACTTAAAAAATGGGAACAAGATTTGTAGCCACTTTGGACCTGTTTGGCCCACAGTGGGGGGTGGCTAGAGCAAGCCTGGAGCTGAGATGAAATGTCAGTAGTTGTACAGCTGGAAGGGGTGCTAGGATAGGGAACCAGATTCTTGGGGTTTTTGTGCTTTGAATGGTTGTAGCACAAATGATGTTTACTGCTTGGGTACAGTCGCTCCTAATAAGAGCTTACCTTTATTATGCTCCTAATAAGAGCTTTACCAACTTTTATCAAAGTGCTTTCATAAACATAATCTTGCCTTTATAGTAAACCTGAGAGGGGTTTACTATAATTACCCCATTTGTCAGATGAGGAAAATGAGGCTTATAGATACTAAGTAACTAACCTTAATGTCACTTGTTATTGGCTCTTGCTTTTTTCCCTGTATGTGCTGCCAGTGCTTGACTCCATATTTATTCAAATTTAGAACACGTATGTTTTTCAGCAGCCACTGCAATCTTTAGGAACTGCCAACAGTTTGTAGCTTATCTTTTTGCCTCCCAGATCACAAACATGAGTTTTGTTTTGTATTAAAAGGAAGAGTAAAACAAAAAACCACTCTCCCATCACATTTATCAGATTACTTTTGTCTGTTATATTCTACAAATCTGTTTTGGAATTGATAGATATTACTTAAGTCTACCTTGCCCTGTTTAAACCTCAGCTAAGCTCAGTACAGTTGTTTTTTAGGTGTCTTTTAGTAAGCCATATACAAGTCCAGACAAGGAATCCAGAGTTAGAGCAAGTTAAACAAGAGTTGCCAGCATTGTCAGTATTGTAGCATAGAACTTGATGTTAGCCATGAATGGCTGGTTTTCTAACTTTCTATTTACCTGGAGAGTCTCTTCTGTTTTTCACCAGCTTCCTCATGGCTGTTCCTTCCTGTTAGAGGTTCTCCCCATTTATTTCCAGAAAGTATCCTTTCTGCATTCTTTCCTGTAGTGTGTCCTACAGGGGGTGTGAGACTGTGTGTGCTCATGGCTTTCATTTTTGTAAACTTTGCACATACATTTTTCTTTTATAGTAGATTAGAAATATAAACAGAGGCTTATGTAAGGGTGTGAGGTGATTGCTATGGGTGTAAATCAGAGTGAGTGAAACAAACAGAACATGGCAAGCAGATCGGCCTTTCAGGCCAGGTGTTGCCTAACTCCATAACTGTGGACTTTTCATTCATCATTCCCTTAAACGTCCGACATTCAGTTGCCTTGTCTTTGAGACAGGAGCTGCTATGATTTTGAGAGTTCCCAAACCTCATTCACGTCCTCAGCCTAAAGATAATTGTACTAAAGGTAGGAGGGCTGGCAAACCTTCCAGTAGTGAAAAGGGTGTTCTAAGTGATTTTAAATTCTGTTGGTAATTTTGCTGTTAATTGAGAATTGAGTGGAAATAGGTAATTGTGATTCTACTTTCTGTCAATTATAAAATCAACTGAAACCCACTATTAACTAACCTTTTCAGCTTGGTTCTTAGTTTTCCTAACTGTATGCCCAGTACCTAATATGCCGCATGATCAGCAAGGTATATTTTGGGAATACTTTCATTAAAGATTGATGGGCTTCTTGACCTATTTACCTCATTAAGGCAGATTATGTCTCACAATGGCTATAAAATCCAAGAGGGATAGATAGGAACAACTGAGAAGATGCTAGTAGGAAAGAAATTTTAGAGGTAAAATTTGACAGTAGATACTGGGTTGTTACCCTTTATTACCCTTCAACACAGTAGGCAATATGTTTGGGTTACAGACTAAATAATGAAATTTTAACCTTAATATTTATACAAGTAAGAAAAGCCATAATTTCTATTTAATGTAGTAGACTATAGAAATTAAAGCAGAGAACAAAATGATACTAAAATTGTGTATATTCAAATCAATACTAGATTGTTTCACATTTTATTGTGTTATAGATCATGGACTACTCAAAAGGACATATTAAAGCTATCATTATTGTTTCCAGAAAAGTAAATCTACAATTTTGCATGCAATTTGAGGGCTTTCATGGTAACACTATTAAGTAAATAGGATTGTCTGCCTTTTCTTTTGGTACTTCCTAGTCCAAATTCTTGATTGGGGGAGAACAACCCTGAATGTTCAGCTTTAAGTGACCCCTAAATAATCTAGGCTAGTGTTTCTTAACTGTGGTCATGAGAACTATTGAATGGATCAAGACCAACATTAAAATCTAAAGAAAAAGGAATAAAATAGAAATTACTTGAGTATGTTTTGTTTTTGAACTGTTCTAGTTTGTGTGCATCTATGTGTTAGTACTAAGTTAGAATATAAAATGCATTTCTTACTGTACATTGAGCTTAAAGCTTGAGAAACACTCATCTATACTAAGTGATCTTCTTCATTTTATAGCTTTAGGAAGCTGAGGTCCTTAAGTGCTAAATAATTTGTTCAGTTACCTCCCTCCCCATTTTATTTTCCTTTAGGTGGCCCATCTAGGATCGAGCCACATTGCTTAATTGATGATTTTGATGTGATGTGTTGATAGTTTTTTTTAATTTAAATTGAATTGTGAACTAGGTTATCTGAAAATATTACATAGTTTGTCTGCTTCAACTGGCATTTTTGAGCCCTTTATTTTTCCTACTAAAATTATCTCTATTAGTATCTTTTGATATAATATGGGCTTGAGCTTCTTTTCCAGAGAATGGACAAATATCTTGGGCATTCATAGTTGTCTGTCTGCACACCTAAATCATAAAAATTTGACATTTAATCAGAAGAATTTCAGAACAAGATATAAGGGGTTGAGTTTCATGTCTCAACCAAATTAAATTATTTTGATTGATTTGTTAATTCAGTTGACAGCTGAATGCAAAACTTGACAACATATATGGGAATCTTTGGGAAGTCACTAATAATTCCTAGTTACCTCTATGAGGTTTTCTCAAACTTGAACGTAAACCAATTTTATGAAGGATCTCAAGAATCTGACTGAGATTCTGGGTTCCTTAAAGGCTCCTGGAGGATGTTGCTGCTGGTCCTCGGACTACACTTTCAGTAGCAAACACCTGTATTACCTTCCTTATTCTTGTGACAAGAAAAGACAATGCTAGATAATTTTTCTATTGTTATCATTCTCCACTTAAGCCTCTGTAATGCCCCTCTTTAGCACTTTTGTAGGAGATTTAGAGTTAGCACTAGTTAATTTAACTTGGATTTTCATGCTTTTCTACAAAACTTAATTTTCCAAATGCCTGAAATGTTCATTTTCTAAAATATTACATAATTTTCTTTCTCAGACTATTATAAGCACTTTTGTTTTTTGAACTTAGTGATTGTAAGAGCCATGGATTTTGGAGGGCTCTGGTGAATGTTGAGCTACATGCAAAATGAATTAAAATTATAAGGCCTTCTATGTTCTTTTATTTTTGTTTTTTTTTTTGTCTTTTTTATTTAGATGCCAATTAGTAATGTCTGCTTCAAAGTGACTGGTCCTTTCCATTCCAATTGATTACTTCTGACCCGAAAAGCCAGATACTAGATTTGTTAGAAATACACGCATGAGATTAATTCCAGTCTGAAGTACCTGCCCTGTGTTGGGGCTTTCCAAGGAGGGGTATGATCAAGCAGTTCAGCTGTGGTGGAGGTAGTTCTTTGGTTTTAACTGTATTCTGAATAGCTACCTTAAATAAGAACTACTTGTTTCTTCTTCAAGTCTTTTTCCAGATGTTTTGAAACTGGTTTCTAGGAAGAAACCTTGTACTACTAAGTGTGTTTGAAGGTGATTTGCCGGTGCATAGATATATGATGTGTTAGCCCTGCAGTTGATAGAGCCAATAATTTTAAGGCTTAAGAAGCATTCAGGGTTCCTCTAAAATGGGGACTGGAGACATTGGACTGGGGTCCATGTCTTTCTTACACAGTATGTTTTACTGTGGCTTTGCAAATAGTTTTAATGATGGTGGTGATAATGACAATCCTAGGGATGTAAAGACTAATTTCTGGTGTATAGTCTTTATTAGCTTATTAATTATAACAATAACCATAGTACTCATTTGCTGAGTTCTTGCTTAGTTGCAGTTACTATTCAGATGAATATTGTGCAGCAAACAGTGCTGTGGTTTTGACAGATACATTCTATGGGGGTGCCAGAAATTTACTGCTGCATTTTGAACAAATGGGAGTAATCAAAATAGATAGGGATAAGATTAAATATCTTGCTTAGTCCCTTTTTACAAACAAATAAGCATGTGTAGAACCTCTAGCAGGTGTTTTTGTTTTTTTATACTAGAAATTATTGGGGGATTTACAGCTATGAAAATCATATAGGAGCTTATATTCTGATCCACAACAGAGATTACCTGTTTGTACTTTTACTAGGCAGCATCAGACATTTATCATTTTAAATAGCCTTATTTTTGGTTCTATGGATTATATTCTTTAAAATTATAGCAAGATTAAATGTAACCATAACAGTTAAGTTGAATTTTGAAATTCTGAAAACGGCCCCATCTGACATATCTTTAGTGAATTACAGCTTTTAAACACTGATTACCAGATTCATCTCATTTGAATGTTATTTTTACATTTAGAATCTGTCTTCTGCTTCAGTGCAGCAAAGCGTACAGAAATAATCTTATCCTAATTAACAGTGTTTTGTGATGTGGGACTCCTGTCAAAGATCCCTGTTGGAGCTAGAAAACATTGAAAGGTAAACTGAACACATCGTCTTTCTCTCGTTTGCATCAGAATACATCTTGGATTCAAAGACCCTGAAAAAAAGAGAAAAAATAAAACCCTCTCCCTTTAAGCTGTAATAAATGTGTTTGGTATGGATTTGCTGTTATTAATCTTTACTTGTTTATAGTTAAGAGGATTTTGTTTGGAATATTTGAAAGTAGATGCTGCTGGAAAATATCTTTCTTACCAGAAGTATAGAGTAGATGTATATATTCTCTTCTTTGTTAATTGGTCCTGCTTATTTAGCTGAGAAAATGAAAATATAACGTATACTAAAGAGAAATCTGTGTACATAAACTCCTCCCTTCCTGTTTTCAAATACATTTATTTCATATGTTGCTTAGCTTATTTAAATATACGTAGACAAGAAAATGCAGCTGCTGTTCCTTTAATATCAGAACTATGCACGTTACAATAGGTGTCACTGTTTTACTTGGTCCAATCATGATTGGTGACTTCAGCTATTGGCTCTGAGCACTGGCTGGCTGACTCCATCTGCAGGGCTGTAATACCTACTCTCCTCTCCTCCGATCCATTCACCATACAACTTCAGCCGGCTGAACAGACTCCCTCGCTCGCTCACTCGGCTCCAGTACATCTTGCTAACCTAATTCAGAAAACAAGTGCTACAGCTCTCTCTGTCATCTTTGCTCAGTGTAGCACTTTCAGGTGATCTAGAAAGCGCTTATTTTTATGAGCAAGTAAGAGAAACAGAAGTCATGATGGGGATGTATTTAACAGACCCAGTACTGGATAAAACTTAAAGCCAGTTTCTATTCAACATAGTGAAAAGGTCACCTTGCCTGGCTGAGAAAAGAAGCAAAATATCAGCTTATTGGTTTCTATTAACATCTTAGCTCTGGCTTAGCCTCTTTTTCTTGATGTTTGAGCCAATTTGGAATATCTAGCTCTAAAGAGGGACATACTGTACTCATGGTAGATGACAAGGAAAAGAACATGAAATGTCTCACCTTCTTCTTGATGCTTCCAGAGACGGTAAAGAACAGGTCCAAGAAAAGCTCAAAGAAAACAAATACCAGCAGTAGCAGTAACAGCAGCAGCAGCAGCAGCAGCAAGTTGCCCCCAGTTTGTTATGAAATAATTACCTTGAAGACTAAAAAGAAGAAGAAGATGGCTGCTGATATATTCCCTCGTAAAAAACCAGCCAACTCCAGTAGCTCCACTGTCCAGCAGTACCACCAGCAGAATCTCAGTAACAACAACCTTATCCCGGCCCCCAATTGGCAGGGTCTTTACCCCACAATCAGAGAAAGGTAAGTGCCGAGCCATCATGTTTACTTTAAAAGTTTTCCTGTGTTGAAGTTTCTGCAATTGTAGGACCTGTAATATATTTTAACACAAATCTGTGTTTCCTCTTTTCCCAGAAGCTTTGCTGGTAATGGAAAACTGCCTTGTATTTTTTCCAAAACACTACAGCTGTTTCCCTCTTAGATAAAAATGTTTTTGCAAGCTGTAACATTTAAATGACAGGGTTGTATCTACGGACCATAGAAGATAGAAACCTTTTATTTGTTCTTAGGCATATAAAAGTTCGTGTAACTTTTTTTTTTTAAACTTTAGATACTTCCCATGTGTTTGCAATGATTACAAACAAGGTTGTTTAGTAGAATCTGTATGTGTGCTTTGCAGTGAAGTTATTAAACTGTTGCTTAGCCTGTGACTCTTGTAGGTTTCCTATGTTGGGGAAGGGGATGTTAAGAATGCTGGCTGCTGTGAATTAATGAATTGCCTCTGTTTATAGAAATGCAGTGATGTTCAATAATGATTTGATGGCAGATGTACATTTTGTGGTTGGGCCACCAGGTGGGACTCAGCGGTTGCCAGGACACAAAGTAAGCAACAGCTGCATTACTGATTTAGTCTTGAGATTTACAAAGAGGGACTCTCTCAGTCAGTCTGGAACTTGATGTGGGCAGCTTGCCGATGACAGGCAGTGCATGTTTCACCCGATTATAGAGAAACGTACCCTCTCCAAAGGACTTTGGCCACGCTTAAATTTTTCTTTGTTTCCTTCTCTACTGTTTTATATATCACACAAAAACATGCTCTCTTAACTCTCCAGTTATAGGAAGTTGTGACAAGAAAGTCGTGTTTACCCTTCTCATAGAAATCAGTTAAATAAGCTTTAGTTTTGTTTGTTTGTTTATTTATTTATTTATTTATTTTGCAATGAGGGATCTATGCATTAGTTTTGCTAAGCTTTTAGATAATTACCATAAAGAGTGTTTTATGTGAACATCTTATGCTTCCCTGGCAAGATACCCTGTACCATGGCTTTTTCAAAGAAACAAGTTTAGATACTCTATGTCCACTAAGCATGACTGCTTTAGTTATTTTTCTGGGTTTATTTGGAGAAAATGCTTTCAATTTAGTGCATGAAATAAGATTTCCCTGTTTCCACAGTATGTTTTAGCTGTTGGGAGCTCTGTGTTCCATGCAATGTTTTACGGAGAACTTGCTGAGGACAAAGATGAAATCCGTATACCAGATGTCGAACCTGCTGCTTTTCTTGCTATGCTGAAGTAAGCATTATTTGTGTGTTTGGAAAGAGTTTGTTTATCCTGTACTTGTACTCTCCCAGCTTCAAAGTTATATGTCAGTTCTGCATAACAGAAAGGAGATTCTAAAGAAAGAGGGTGCTGCTTATCTTGTAAACATTTTTGGGGGAAAAAAAACTACTGTTCATCTTTCAGAGGAAGGCATGTAGAATGATGCAAGCATTTATAATCACACCTTGCATAAGATTTGGGGGCAAATGCATGTGTAGCAATTTTGCTTTTAATGACTTACAATTATAGAAAAATAGCTTTCAGGTGTAGGCATTATTTAATAGAACATGTTCTCTAAAAGCAGTATGCATGAAGAAGTCTTCAAAGGAAGACATTTTTTCTTTACAAGTATAGAAATTATATACTTATACCACGAATTGGGAAATTTCCAAGTTTCCTAAGAGTTGTTATCTCCTAGCAGCAAATGCAGAACTTAATATTTGTTGAAATAATCTGATATTTGTGTACACACAAATGACATACAGAATTGGACACTCTTTCTCTAGGGTAAGAAACATCTACACTTGATAATAGAGGAGAAATTTTTGAGAGGTATGAATAGTCATGGATTTATACAGATAATCATCAATTGATAATAGAGAAATATATGTGTAAAGTATATTATATGTTTATAAAATGAGTTTTATATCTAGTAGGTCTTTGCAGACTGATATATGTTAACCAGGTAAATAGAGTCATCTTTGCCATGTACTGATGCTAGACAATGGGGTAGTCTACCATGTAATTAAAAGCAGTTATTACTCTAAATTATGTTATCTGATATTTTTTATTCTGTATTTCTAGCACATTAAAGTATTGAGTTTAAAGTTATCTACTGCTTAGATAGAGATTTCAGTTCACTGGAATAAATAAAATGTTGAAAATAATAACTTAGTGGATCAAGTTGAACAGTCCTCCCACAAATAGTTAAAATGTTGCTATGTATTATTTAATGTCTACTGAAAATAAGTTACAGTTAGTTTTAGAGCTTAAAAGTAATTATTTGTTCATATTATACTTTTGAAATCTAATTGCTGCTGACTGGAACTTTCCACAGTGGGAGGCAGGGCAATTAAAGGCAAATGAACATGTCAAGTACCAAAACCTAAACTACTCCACCATTTTTTAAACCTTCGCAATCTTTTAGAGATGTCTGTACAGACATCACTTTGACCTGTAAGAATCCCTGTCCTTGCCACCAAGTGAAGTCAGCTTTGTGTATGAACTGGTGGGATTTGCTGTTGAGTAGAATGCAGCACTAGTTCAGCATGTTGACTTTACTGCAGTCAAGTAGAGCACTGTGTCGTTGTAGACATATGCCTCATCAGGAAACATAAGCAGGAACAGCAAAGAGCTGCTTCTCATCCAAATCATTTGAATCATCATTTGTCATGTATCTTTTCTCATAGATTTATTACCTAGAGCACATATTCATACAGTTTTTTAAAATTACATATGTAGTCCACATAAGGTGGTAAGACTAAAAATGCAGTAAGGTACCATTTGCTGCCATGCCAAAGTTAAGATAGTGATGAGAGGTTTCCTTCCTCCTACATTGTGGGTGAATAATCAGATTCCTGGAAAAGAGGTTGTCAAGAAAAGGGGATAGCTATTTCTTTGACAGTCCAGAGCTACTAAGTCCTGACTATGTTCCTAGATGCTCCCCATGGGCTGTTGGTCAAAATATAACTGATCTGCAGGCCTGTGGTAGCTGGCTTAGCCCATCATGGAAGAAAAAGATTTCCTGGGCACAGAAAGGCATTCCAGTTTTGACTGGACATTTTTGTCTTTGCATCCTTGTGTTTCTGTATTTTCTTGCAAAAGTTATCGCTGATATCCTAAATTGTGTGTGTTAAAATGAAATACAGTAAAGGAAAACTACAGAAAAAGTACTGTATGTTTTAGCTAGAACAATTTAAAAGTTAAATATTAGTATTTTTCACACATGTAGTTCTGTTTCTTACACCATCCACAGCAATCTAAGAGAAGCAGATGATCATTTCTGCCTTTACATATCATTTTGGAAAATTGCCACCATCCTCCAAACACCAAGAAGTGTGTCATCTCCTGAGATGGCACAGTTCACAGAAGCAATGTACCCTTAGGCTTTCCTTTGTTATCTTTTAATTAATACATCTGGAAATAATACATGCTTTAATTCTGAAAGTAGAAAGAATGTATGAGGAGAAAGAAGAGTTAGAAGTTTAGATTTAAAAAACAGGTACAAAGTTTTGAATTTTATGTAAAGTTAATTGGAAGAAAGCATTGAAGTCCATATTTGACAATTCATTGAACTAGAAACTACTTAAAAATATTTAACACCAACTTTTATTTTGTATTTAGGAAAAATCCAAAAGCATCAAGGTGCAATTATTGCTGACATTATAGTATTAGAGGCAATTGTTTTTATCTGAATGTGCAGAAAAATTTTATAATTTTTAAAATATATATACATGTATATATTTATATACACACACACATTATCCTTAAAACATAGGGACTATTTGATAAAATATAATATAGTATGTATATTAGATTTTTGTTATTTGTTTTCTAATACTGCCTTTTTCTGATATAGAGTTCTTTTTCAGGTACTGAAGACACTGAATGCAGCTTGTAAGCGAGGTTAGAGTGTTAACACAAAGTTAATGCCTTTAATTATAAACTTACTACTGAGCTAAAATATTAATAATTTATTAATGTATTTCAAATGTTTCTTTAAACATGTTTGTAATAACTGTCACGTAGATGATGTTATTGGAACAAACTTGAAAGTAGATGCTTCTTGCTGGGTATCCTCATCTTGTGAAAATTTCATTTATATGTTGTATGCTTTCCTTCAGATATATCTATTGTGATGAAATTGACTTGGCTGCTGACACAGTGCTGGCCACACTGTATGCTGCCAAAAAGTACATTGTCCCTCACCTTGCAAGAGCCTGTGTTAATTTCCTGGAGACCAGCCTGAGTGCCAAGAATGCCTGTGTGCTCCTCTCCCAGAGCTGCCTGTTTGAGGAGCCAGACCTGACACAGCGTTGCTGGGAGGTGATTGATGCCCAGGCCGAGTTAGCACTCAAGTCTGAGGGATTCTGCGACATCGACTTCCAGACATTAGAAAGTATACTCCGCAGGGAAACTCTGAATGCCAAAGAAATTGTGGTTTTTGAGGCCGCTCTCAACTGGGCTGAAGTAGAATGCCAGCGACAAGATCTGGCTTTGAGCATTGAAAATAAACGCAAGGTTCTAGGAAAGGCACTTTACTTGATCCGCATACCCACCATGGCCCTTGATGACTTTGCAAATGGTGCTGCACAGTCTGGAGTATTAACTCTCAATGAGACCAATGACATCTTCCTCTGGTACACTGCAGCCAAAAAGCCCGAGTTGCAGTTTGTGAGTAAGGCCCGTAAGGGCCTTGTCCCCCAGCGCTGTCACCGTTTCCAGTCATGTGCCTATCGGAGCAATCAGTGGCGTTATCGGGGTCGATGTGACAGCATCCAGTTTGCAGTGGACAAAAGAGTGTTCATCGCAGGCTTTGGGCTATATGGCTCCAGCTGTGGCTCTGCAGAGTACAGTGCCAAGATTGAACTCAAGCGGCAGGGTGTTGTCCTGGGGCAGAACTTGAGCAAGTACTTCTCAGATGGATCCAGCAATACCTTCCCCGTGTGGTTTGAGTACCCAGTGCAGATCGAGCCAGACACCTTCTACACAGCCAGCGTGATACTGGATGGCAATGAACTCAGCTACTTTGGGCAAGAAGGCATGACGGAAGTTCAGTGTGGCAAAGTGACTGTTCAGTTTCAGTGCTCCTCAGATAGTACCAATGGCACTGGGGTACAAGGAGGGCAGATCCCTGAACTTATATTCTATGCTTGAACCTTCACTTTCCCAAGTAGTGTGAGCTCGAGGTGCACATCTGGTCCCTGCTTACTTAATGCTTAGCTCATCTGCAGATGTGTGATCAGCGCAGGTAATTTGTAATGAATGAAGCAGTAGGCATATTCTAATTTCTTTTAACATTTTAATTATGTACAGGCTAAAATGCAGCATTCCGCTTTTAACTAAATGCTTAGAAGAGCCAAGTTCTTACTAAGGCTTTGGTTTTCAGAATTTTATCTGTACATCTGGGGAGATTTTATGTTCTTCCAAGTGCCCTGCCACCCATCCCAGTTTTATCCCTCTAAAGAAAATTTTGGATCACTTCACTTTCCTTTTGAATTTTTTATTTGTGAATGGAAATAGTCCCTTCCTCCAAAAACACAGGTAAACTTCAGTATACAATTTTGAAAGAACTTTTGCTTTGTAACAAGTAATTTAGAAAGTAGAAAGAAGTCATGTTTACCTTTTACTTTATTTTTTTTTAATTTGTTGCTCTGGGCTTTGCTTTTTTTTTTTCTTTTTTCTTTTAAGTCTTAAACTCGTATGGTTGTTATATATTAAATAATTGGAAGTGTTAATATTAAATAGGAAAGCAAGCAATTGGGTGTTTGTTCAGGCCATAACTTCTACTACAAAGCAGATTAAATATTCTTTTTGTGTAGAAGACAAGACACTGCAACATAGGCACTTCTTTTAGAAAACCAAATTACAAAATTTCATTATCAATAGAAAAAATGTTGAACACCTACTAATTTACACTGAAAATAGGTTTTAAAAGGATCCCCCAATAAGTCCCGTACTACAGATAGTTTGCTGACATATTAGAATATGCAGTTTGAAAAAGCCAAACTCTTCTTGCCAGGCAGCTTTGGATCCCCATAATTTGCTTGTTTTTTAAGTCATATTGTATAAAATTCCTGTTACCGTTCTTCCTATTAAAAGAGGACCAAACAGTTCTTTAGAGGAGTGAAGTAACAGTTTTGTAGCACTACATGATAATGTGGTAAAATGTTTTTTTTTTTTAAGGCAGAAATATTATTTATCTGATCTTTGACCATATGCTATCTTATTTGTTGATTATGACTGTGCTGTTCCTGGACTGCTAGGACCTGGCCTCTGGCCATCTTAAAGTGCCATATATTCTTGCAGGGTTTTTGAAAACTGGTTTAAAGAAACATACTTGTTTATAACTAATATTCACTGGATCAGCATCACATCCAGCTCTCTTATTTGTCCATGGATAATGTAAGCAAAGGAGGGAAAAGCTCATTAAAAGATTCTCCTTCAGTGATGGCTTATTTTGGTTTAGTGCCTCTGACCCTGGCATTGTCCAGTATGATCACTTCGAGTTGCAGTATCCATGTGTTTCTGGGCAGTTTTCTGCTCAGTGTGCTCCTGAGATGGCTTTCTCCACCACCCAGAGTGTGGTCCCTGGCCGCCTCCTTCTCCTGCTCTGCAAGCCCAAAACTGGCTTGTCTGGAGCAAGGGGTTAGTCCTGGGGTGTGTGTGCCTGCACACCCATGCGCATGCAAGTGTGTGTGCCTACTCAGGAATTGCCTCCTCCCTGCCTGGCTAGTGAGGAGTGGGACAAGAATGGTCCCCCTGCTGGCCCCAACAAGGCCCAATATGTGACTGTCATTACTTATGCACTGTGCTTTTGGGCCACTTCTTTTGCAGATGTGGGCTCATGGCCTTTGGCCTGCTTCCCTGTTGGAGGAGAACACTGGATTATGGGAAATATGGGAAATGTTTTAATCATTTTTGTTGCTACCTACGTCTGTTAGCATAAGTGATCAAAAGCTGTTAGTAGTGACTATAGATGAGTACTCCCAGGACAATTTTCAAAGCTATCTGACAATAATTTATTAGTAGGGAGATAACAGACAGTAGTTTTGGCAAAGTGTTGATGAACTAAAGGTACATTTTTAATGAAAAACATTTCTACAAAGAATTTTGTTTTTAAATTATGGTTAAACATTTCAATAACCCATAGCTGCCATGAAAATTGGTAAACCTGATTAGAAGGCACTTGTTTCATAAGCCAGAGGAGAAGAAACATTGTGTAGTACAAATTTTGTCCTATCCAATAGTTGAGGTGGGTGACATGGCTTTAGAGTGTGTCATTTGTTTCCTACTCTGTGTCAGTGCTCCTGTGACTGAGCTGCCCTCCACATGCTAAGAAACTGCTGGGTAAAAGCCACAAGATCCTATACACTGGGTGTAAAAGAACTTAATTTAATGTTAATTGTTGTTAATTTCAAAACATACACACATCCACCATCTGGTTGTCCTTTGCCAAGAGCCATGGATAAAATTTGAAAATTTTATGTAGAATAAGAAATTTTATGTTTTAAATCCTATTCTGCATTTGTAACAAAATGGAATGAAAGCTAATGTGCTTGCTTTGTTTTCTTTGGTAATTTTGAATTTGTAGTTTTTAAAATTAGAAACCATTGTTCTGACGAGGCAGGCAAAGCTAATGTATAAACACAGCTTTATTAAACAGCGTATGCTACAGATGCTTTTCCCAATATACCTGGCAGTCCTTGTCGTTGTTCATACGGGGATAAAGGGTAACTAGGCTAGCAGTTGTAATGTAACATTCTTTAAGTATATCTTAAAATAGTATTTAAGTAAATGGTCTAATTTCTACATGATTATTGCACTGAACTGTCTGTTTTATTTTCTAAGGTGTTTCAATAAGCTCAGTTAATTCAAGACACTGTAGCCACTTGTGCGTCAGCGTGCTTGACTTTCGCAGCTTAAAGCATTATTTATGAAGGAAAATATATAAATATGAAGTACCTCATGTTGAATGTTATTGTACTGTATTTTTAATGTAACAGTGCAGATCTTGTTAGACACATGAATGTGTATAATCATGTTAAATGCAAATAAAATAAAGCTGGTTCATAGATTTGTTTTCTTAGCATATTTGTCTCTCCCTTAAAATAGTAAAAAAAAATCATCCTGCAATTTTGTGCCACTGCATGTTAGCAACATGGTTTCTCAGGAGCATTTGTTTTGCTAAGCATTCAGATACCTTTGATTCCTAAAGAAGGAAAAATTTGAGGCAAAAGCATAAGAGAACAATGAATATGTTAATCAAGTGCATTGTTCAAAGTCTGACTGTTAAGTTAATGAGAGGGAGTGAATGGATGCATTTATATTCCTGTTATGGAATTTGTGGTTGGCTGGCATTCTGAAGCTGTGCTTGCCCTAATGTCTGGATCTCTCTGTACTAAGGGGATCTCATACTGAACGACATCTGGCTTCTGATGTGACCAGTACTGCTACTTCATGCATTCTTATAATAGCATGGATCTAGGGATTGTTTTTAAAATGTCATATGAGAATTTTGAATATAATTGTTATGTACTCAGTTTTCCTTCTATTCTGTTTCCCCATATCTAGTACATTATATACATAACACCCACATACTCATTGATAATTACAAGTTTTTTTCTCTGCACCTTTCTGATGCTTTTCTACTAGAGTTTATTGTGAACTCCAGTGTATACACTTAACCACTTCACTTTGTACAGTATACCTACTCAAAAGAATTTTGGAATTATTCCAAAGAATAAGGGAACTGGAAACTCCCCATTTTCATCAGCTTAATCACAGTTACAACCTGAATTGCAAAAATCTTTAATCCAGAAAAGTCTTAACTATTATCTCTTCTTTGTTGCTATTTAAACTTAATCCACATATGTTTGTTTTCATTATCCCAAGACCATTAGGAATGATCCTCCTTCATTGTTGGGGTTCAAAATCAACAAATTACTGAAATTACACTTTCTTCCCAGTTGATGAGGTCTGGCTTGCCTGGGAAAACTATGGACTTAAACTTGGGAGAAAATGGGAAGCATTTCTGAGGAAATAAATGATATAAAACTTAGGAGACAAAAGTGGTCTTGAAAATATATTTGTTAGAGCAAGGTTTTGAATGCCTTTGAGGAGTTCCAGTAAAAGCTAAGCACACTTTGGATTTTTAATTAATGCATTTAAACATTTGTTGAAAACATTTACATTTATTGGCCAGCTACTACTCTTGCTCAGCATTCCAGCTATCCTCTACTTTTCAGGATAATATATTCTAACAAAACTAATACCAGAGACATTTTTCAAAAATAGAATTTACTCATTTATTTCCATAACCAATATTAGCACTGGTGAAAAGTATCTCAATCAAGAAATTGCCAGGAAAGTGAGATGAAAGTATTTGTGAAGAAGTTAAGAGCTCTACTGACTGTCACATGCCAAGCAGTGTAACACTCCAGCAGCTATAGATAGGTCTCAGAAGAATGTTTGGGTACATTTACCCAATGTGGGCAACTCCTTTGTGTTGTCTTTTCTAAACCTTTGTGGGGGGATGGAGGGCAATAGGCCACATGTGCACACTGTCCGAATCAGTGTCTATTTGCCTATCTATTTAAATGCCCAGTGGATAGCATTTTTAGTAGCAGATGCTATTTTGTATTCTGCCATCTAAAAAAATCCCAAATCTCAAGATATTTAAACAAAACAAGTCATTTTTTGGTCAAATCTGTATTTTAAATAAGTCTGTATTGGACATAATTACAGTTGCATATTGTACTGCTAGCACTTAAATAGTAGCGTTCTTTCTAGTTACTCATTTCACTTCAAGCTGATGGTCGTGACTTGGAAATATGTTAAATGTTAACTCTAAGGATGGTGTCCTTTTTCAATTCCATGCAACAACACTATACAGAGTTATTTAAAAATTAAGACATACTTTTTATTACCTTGATGGACTATTTCATATTTAATAGACATATCAGTTATCAGTTGTTTTAGAGGAGTGAAATTATGCCTGGAAACAAAGTAAAAACAAGTCATACTAGGGGCTTTGTTAATTTTAATAGGAAGTGCTACAAAAAATCATATAGCATTAAGAATGTTTTGTGAGAAACCAGAAAAATCTGGGATAATATTTTGATACGTAGCAGTCTTGACTGGGACTATACAATTTGTGTTTTCCTTTTTAAACTACTATGTTCAAAAAATGGTCAAAAGAATGAATGACTGTTTGAAGGAGTGTGAATAATCTTTCAAAGCTTGAAGCAGAGATACTACCTTCTATACCGTGGAGGACTTCAAAATGTACTTTTGAGATATTACTGCATCTTAAAGAATTCTCATTTTTGTTCTTGTCTTAAATTATCTCAGCATCCCTTATAGTGTTGAAGCAATACACTGACCCTTAACAAATTCAAAATTAGAAGTTGTCATAGATCTTCATTCTTAAAGAAAAATTATAGTTCTAAGAATATGTGTAGGCATTAAAGGACTAGGAATATTTATAGTGTTTCCTGTATAACTTAGCTTCCCACAAGAGACAGGGTTTAATGAATCACTCAAAGGATTAACCCACCCTTCCTTCATTCATTGATCTTTTATTGATCCTTTGATTCATCCCAAGCTGTCAAAAGGGGCTGGCGAGTCGGAGAACAGTGAGATGCAATATATAATCTTGAGAACTTGGTCCAGGGTGGCGCTGTTCTATTAGCATGCCGAAGAATCAATAGATGACTGGGCCCCATCCCTAGAGGTCCAATTTGGTTGGTCATAGGTGGGGCTGGAGAAATTGCATATTCAACTGCTTCTATATGATGTTGCTGCTTTGCTGTCTACAGACCATGCTGAGCTAAGTTAGTAGTAGACAGAGAAGGGGCTTTGTGGGTACAAATCAGTAGAGCTAAGGAGTAAGAGGAATGCTGTGACTTCTAACATCACAGGAAAGGTGCATGCACACCAGCTTCAAGGTGGAAGAAGAAATGATGTTTGGGCTGGGCCTTGAGGATGCATTAGAATTTCTGGGTGAAGATTGCTGATACAAATTGTGGGGAGGATGAGAGAAAGGGGGAATAGAATGGCAAACAGCTCAATGTGGCATGAAAAGGGTCCATGTAGAAGAATGAAACCATCTACTGTGTGCCAGGTTTAAAATACAATAATGAACTGGCAGGAGCAGGAAGCAAGCACTTCACGTATAAGGCTAAATTATCCAGCTTTTACTCTCAAAGTAAGGCAGTGACATTGAATAGATTTCAGTATAGGCAGATAAAGACCTTATATTTGAGAAACTTTCTGAACATGGGAAGGACAGACTGAATCTGAATGGTGGCAGGAGGAAGTCAGGACTGTTAGAGTAATACAAGTGAAGGCTAAAGCAGACAGGGAATGGAGAGAAAGATGAAAATTCTAGAAGTGGGATTCTAGGAGATCCCCAGGGTATAGTGGGGTTTTAAAGGGGGACTTGCTGAAATTGGCATGAAACTGCTTGCCTTGCATACATTCATTTATTGAAACTTCAATCAGCTGGGGTCACTTTTCTTAATTTTTATTAGCATATATTAATTGTACAAAAGAATTCATTGTGATATTTCCATACATGAATAGATTGTACTTTAGTCATGTTCCCTTCCTCTATTTCTCTTATCCCCCTCCCCTCTTTTTGTAAGAATTTTTAATGGATTTCATTCTTCTATTTTCATACATGAATATAATGTACTTTGGTTGTCATCACCCACTCTCCCCCTCCTTCTGGTTCCTCCACCCCCAAATAGTACCCCTTTTTCATTTGAATATATATATATATATTTGAATATATATATATATATATATATATATATTTGAATATATATATATATATATAGGTACAGATCCACATATGAGAGAAACATGGAATATTTGTCTTCCAGTCTGGGTTATTTCAGTTAACATGATGGTATCTAGTTGCATTCATTTTCATGCAAATAACATAATTTCATTCTTCTTCATAGCTAATTTATACTCCATAGGGATTATATATCACATTTTCTTTATCCATTCATTGGTTGATGGACACCTAAGCTGATCGCTTAGCTTAGCTATTGAGAATGGTGCTTCAGTAAATGTGTGTCTAGGCATTGGACATCTCCACTGTATGTTAACCTACATTCCTTCAGATAAGTGCCCAGGAGTGTATAATACGATCATATGGTAGTTCTATTTTTAGTTTATTGATGAACCTTCACACTCTTTTCCAGAGTGGCTGCACTTATTTACATTCTCCCAACAGTATGTAGGGGGTCCTACTTGCCCCCATATCCTCACCAGCATTTGGTTTTCTTGTTGATTGACATTCTCACCGGGGTGAGATTCCATTTTGAATTGATTTTTGCACCATATAAAAGATAGTCTCCTATATGTGGATGTCCAGTTTTCCCAGTACTAGTTATTGAAGAGACTGTCTTTTCTCCAATGCATGTTTTTGGCACCATTAGCAAAAATCAGATGGCTGTAATTGTATGAGTTTATTTCTGAGTCTTCTATTAGTGTACATATCTGCTTTTTGTGGGTTTTTTTTTCAGGGTGGGGTGGTGCCAGTACCATACTAATTTTGAAATGATGGCCATGTAGTAAAATTTGAAGTCAGGTATTGTTATACCTCCAGCATTGCTTTGGCTATTTGGGGACCATAAGCCCCCATACGAATTTAAGGATTGATTTTTATATTTCTGTGAAGAATGATATTGGGATTTTGATGGAAATTGCATTGAATCTATAGATTATTTTCAGTAGTAGAGTCATTTTCACAATATTAATTCTGTCTTTCCATCTTCTAGTGTCTTCTTTCATTTCTTCCTTTGATGTTTTATAGTTTTCATTGTAGAGGCCTTGTACCTCCTTAGTTTATTCCTAGCTAGGTTTCTGAGGCTCCTATGAACAAGATTATTTTCCTGATTACTTTCTCAGTCTGTTCATTATTGCTGTATAGAAAAGGTACTGATTTTTTTGTATGTTGTTTATATATCCTGCTACTTTGCCAAAAAGTGTTTATCAGACCTAAGAGGGTTGGTTTGTTTGCTTTTTTGTTGTTGTCTTTGTTTTGTTTTTGGTGAAGTCTTTATGATCTTTTAACCTTCACAAAGTTATTATGACAACTGAAACAATATTCCTAGAGCATTTGCATTAGTACTTGGTGAACAGTGCCATGTAAGTATTACGTGAAACAAAATATAAAGGCCAAGAACTAAACCCATATACTTTCTCATTTATGCATTTATATAAACCAGCTTACTTTTAATTTATACACACCTTTATCCAGTGATCAATGTAGACCATTAAAAAGTAATTTTGTTGATGTACTTTTAAATCACTACAAATGAAAGCAATGTTATGAAAAACAGATCACGTTAAGGGGAGGTCACCAACAGGAGAGGGAGGATAAAAGAAGGAAGTTAAGAAGGTGAATATTGTTGATGCACTTTCTCTACAAGAATAAATATAGAATTTTTAAACCTGTTGAAATCACCATAAGAAGAGGACTAAGGTAGAAAAGAAAAATAGAGGCAATGAGCATGCATTTATACATGGAAATGTCATAAGGAAATTCCCCGTATAGCTATCTTAAACAAAAATACCATTTTTTTCCTTTTACAAAAATGTAGAACAAGAAGGCAAAACAGGTCTTGTCTGGGTGGTTGGTACCAGTGTGGGGGGGGGCAGTGTATATAAGGAAAGTGTGTAGGAGTGTGACTGGTAGAAATATTAGGTACTCATGCATGAAAATGGAAAAATGAGACCTGTTGATATTGTTCCAGGAATGGGGGGAGGGGAAGTAAAGGAGAATGATTGAGGGGGTGAATTCAACAATGATATATTGTAAGAACTTTAGTAAATGTCACAATGTAGACCTAGTGCAACAATAATTTTAAAAAATAAATCACTAGGGTTAGTAACTACCTAGTATATAAAGCTACAATGGTCTGTATTGTTGAGAAATTCTCATACTTTAGCTACCTTTCTTATAAGTATTTCAATTTTGTCCTGTTAATCAGATACAGAAATGATTTATTGTGATATAGATGGATCCTAGGACATCAGATGCCTTCTTTACTGGGGAATTGTCTAGTATTCATGGAAGATTGCCCTGTAAAAACTGGAAGAGTGTGTGCCCAAGAAGTTTTGAGACATTTCCCAAGTACAGCCTATTTTACAGGTTAAAAAAAAATACTCTTTACTAGTTTTAATGTTAAAATAACCTCTTTTATTGTGGCCTACAGTCTTAATAATTTTTGCTATAACCCCTTTTCCAAATATATTGGGATTAAAATCAGTTTTAGCATAAAAATTATTTATTGTGTGTTGAAAGCAGGTTTGACCTTTATCAGGAGTGATGTGAGTGTTACAGGGAATATTTGAATGGCTAATTGCTTTTTGCCAAATAAACAGATATTCCAGAAGCTCAAGTTCCTCCCAACTGGGGTGCCCACAGTTGTTGGCACCTCACCTATATGTTCCCCCAATGCTTCCCATTTCTCTGAAGGCTCATAATCTTTGAGTCAGTGCTGGTGCCTCATTTCCCAAAGGTGCTAACAACCTGAAGTTAATTCCTCCTTCATTTTTCAGGATCAGATTCTCTACTATTTCACAAAAGAAACCTGTAAGAGCCTTTTGCAAAGAGATTCCCATTTAGGAAGTAGGGGTGCAGTTGTCTTAATTCATATAAGTCTGGGAGGGGTCATCATGATGCTGAGACTCCTGAAAAATTGAGAGCCCCTTTTATGAACAAATACTGCAAATTTTATTCACACCCATGTGGACTTATACCTTATATCCTGGTCCCTCCTGGGGATCCTGGCAATACTTGCTCTCAGAAATCATCCAGTGCTTATACCCTGGACTCAAAAACTCTAGAGCTGACCTCAAGCAAAACCATCATCTGCATTAGTGATGGAATACAGCTGCACATTGGTATCCATGGGGACTGATTCCAGGATGCCTGTCTGATATGAAGATCTGTGGATATTCAAGGCCTTTATATAAAATGGTTTATGTATGAACTTTGCACATCCTCCCAAATATTTAAATCATCTCTAGATTGCTTATGATACCTCTTCCAATGTAAATGCTATTTAAGTAGTTGTGATACTATATCACACAGTGAATAATAATGGCAAAAATCTACAATTTCAGAATAGTTGCAATTTTTTCCCAGGCTGGTTGAGTCTATGTACATGGAAGGTACAGGTACAGAAGGCCAGGAACACACAAGGTCCCAGCCTCTGACTTCCTCACTTCTTGATCTCAGTTTGTTGGTCTCACTCCAGCTTGAAAGTCTTCCAACTCCCCACCCCTCCATCTGCACCTCAGAATCCCAGAAACCCAGTCTGTTCAGCAGTGTGCTGTTGCCAGCTCTTGTTCCCTTGGCATGCCACCTGCTTAAGGTCTGTCTGGTTATCATTAGCTGATTTCAGTGCCTGCCATGTATGAAGTTCAATTTGGAGTACTATCTGTGCCTATTCTACTTCCTTCAGGTATGTGCTTGCCTGCAGTGTCTCCGCTTCTGTCATCCAAACACAGGCCAACATTCCTGCCTGCTGTTCTTGATGGAACCCCTGTCCAGCCTGTCCTGCAGTCCCCTCTCCCTGTCCCTTAACCGCTGACTTGACACCCAGAATGTCATACTAAAATACATTTGTGTGGCCTTCTGTTACCTGGATAATACATAGCAAGCACATATAAAGCCTCAATAGCATACTGCAATACATTTAGTCTTGGACAGATGGTTTAGGCAACTTTGTGGATCTTGACTGCACTCACATGTGTGGAGGTGGACTACCTTTGGCTGGTGCAACTTTGCTTTGATTGTTTCTCATCCTCCAGCAAGCTAGCCTGGGCACATTCTCATGGTGAAGGTCAAAGCACAACAAAAGCACATGCAACTGGAAGAAACATGCACAGTCTCTTGAGACTTGGGCTCAGAAATTGTAAACCATCACTTCCAGTGCTTCCCATTGGCTAGAACAAGTCATGAGGCCATGCGGTTGCTTGTGGTAGGGAATCAGATGCCTGCTCTTTACAGAGAAGGGCTTCAAAGTCATAAAGACAAAGGCTGTGGGTCCAGAATGAGGTGGCTTATTTCAGTCCCTTGCAACATTTAACCTAGGTTAAGGACCTACCAATAGATACTGGGCTCCTTTTGAACTTGAACTTCAGACTCAATGCCACTTGAAATTCCCCACAAAGAACCTACTGTACCAAAAGCATTAGCGACTATGAAGATTTTGCTGAAAATATCATAGGGAGATAGAGAAGGAACCTTGGTCACATTCACAGTATAAATTTACCATATACCCACTTGTTATGTTTCCACCACAAGTAGATAGTTGCCTCTGCTAAGAAGAGATCTTTCCCAGGTTCCTGCCCTCCAGACAAAGCTTTTCATAACACCACATCTCACCCTCCATCCCCAACCCTTCAAACTGGAATCTTCACCTGGAGTTAGTGCATGCCTTATAGTAAGTAGTCTTTGTCTTGTCATTTACAGTCTCACTTCTGTTCTTGTAAATGGCTTTGTTAGACTCCCTGTTCAGTTTTACTCAGAAAGCCAGACCCTAGTAAAGCAAGAAAGTTTGTGGGGTGAATAAGAAGGAGCCTTCCCTTCTGTGTTTCTTCATCATTTACAGCAACACCCCTAGGAGACCTTGGATATCCCTCAACTTCATCCAGGTACAAGAAGATGGACAGAGACAGAGTGCTGGCTCTCAGAGGGTCAGAAGGAAAGGACCTGTACTGTGGTATTATAGCCAAGCCAACCCTGGGGCCAGAGAGAACTGGGGAAAGTGAGTTGGATGAAGGAGAGAGAAAGGATGGGGTCCCTGGTTAGCAAGAAACCTTACATAGTTTCTTTTTACCTGGAACTTTTCTCTCGTCTCTCCTTTCTCTCTCTGTTCCTTCCTCTCTCCTTTCTTTCTTACTTTTTTAACAGGGTTTCTCTAACTTGTCCAGACTGGCCTCCACCTTCAGAGTATTTGGGATTATAGGTATGTACTACCTGGCTCACTTTTTTCTTTTCTTTTCTTTCATCACTTCTCTTCTCCTCTTTCTTTTCCTTTCTTTTTCTTTTCTTGCTCTCCCCTCCCATTCTCTCTTTCCCTCCCATCCCTTCCCCTCCCATCCTCGCTCTTCCCCTTCACCCTCCTCTTTTTTCCTCTCCTCCCCTCCCCTCTCCTTCCCTCCCCCTTTTTTCCTGGAGACCCTTTCAGGCAGGGTCTCATGTTTTGTGCCTAGGCTGGCCTGGACAGCAATCCTCCTTATGCTGTCTGCATAGCTAAGATGACAGATGAATCATACCACACCCAACTTTTTTATTGAGATGGAGTCTTCCCAATCTGTGCCTGCCATGTAGCTGGGATTATAGATGTGAGCCACCATGCCCAGCCTGCCCCTCTCAGTTTCTTGTTCTCCTTTGAACTCCTTGACATGGGACTGACCCACAGTGTAGCACCTTGGAAGTTCAGTACATAGATGCTTAGGGTGAGTCTGTCAGTGACCTGGACATAGTCCCCACCGATTCTCCAAAAGACTAGTCATTGGCAAAAATTTGCTTAATCTGCCCTGCGTTTTGTGACTATGTCACATCAAAGGCTTCTCAAACAGAACAGGTTTCTTATGTCGTCTTTAATACTGCTTTGTCATGGTGCTCTTTGTTGTGTCATATGTGTTTCTAAATCAGCTATTTACTGTGTGGTCCTGGGGAAAGTATAAGAAAGCCTTTGGGCATTCCTTTCTTCTCTGAAGAACTCATCTATCACCAAAGTCCCTGGAGAGAAGCCCTGGCTGCTATCTTGTAGTCCTTCTTCCACTATACAGAAAGTATGAGTTGCTAGCTGTCCTAGAACCTGCATTCCTTACTGTCTTAGTGAGCTTGGGCTGTTATAACAAAACATTATAAACTTGATGGCTTATGAGCAACAGAAATTTATTTGTTACTGTTTTGGAAACTTGGAAAGACCAAAATATGAGCAGATTTAGTGTCTGATGAAGCCTCATTTTTGTTCAGAAATGGCACTTTCTTGATGTGTCTTCAAAGAGTGGAAGGGTGAAAGGTCTCTTAGACTCTTTTAGAATGGCACTAATCCTATTGATAAGGGCTTCACTTTCATGACTTTATCATCTCCTAAAGGCCCACTCCTAATACCATTTCATTGGTGGTTAGGATTTTAACATATGAATTCGGGGCTGGGCACAAACATTCAGATCATAGCACTTACTGAGAAATTGTACTTAATTATTGTTAATAGCCAATCAGAAATTTAATTACTGTAAGAATTACTAAATTATTACACTTTTCTCCCAAATTTGTGACTTACCACACAGGTTTGTTAGAAATTAAGAGAGCATAAACATGGACCATTTCATTTATTGAGGTTTTCAACATTTATTTTTAAAATATGCCAATATAGCATAATAGTAGTATAGTTTAGGTATTTTCATGTTCATCAATTAGTGCTGTTATCACTATAAAATGTCCATGACTGTGGATATAGTTTAGGGCGGTGGTAGCATTCAGAGTGAATGGGAACCACACAACATGGTTTCCCAGAGTTATTCACCCCAAACAGAATGTAGTTGAGTATCTCCCAGACCAAACTTCTTCCCAGCTGCAGAATGTTAAAACTTCCCATCTTTCTACCCTCACCTTGCTGTATCGAGGAGGAATACACTTTCCTGTAAAGACAATGCCCTAAGAACATATAACCAAGCAGAAGTAGCTGCGTCATTTTTAATAAGTTCCAATACATGAGTTTACTATACATGCCAGAAAACTCTACTTAAGGGTAGTTTTTTGGATGTTTGTGATGGGTTTTCTTTAACATCTCCTTTTTCACAGAGTTCAGAAGTCAAGTAGGAAATGAAGTGAGCTGTTCCACATAGTGGCAAAGAAATACCCACCTTTTCAGGTAAACAGTTTAGATAGATAAAATCAGATTGTCCTTATATACAAATCACTTTAACTTCTGACTAAAGAAAGACCCAAAATGAGTATGAATGTGACCTAGCTGGAACCAGGATACTACAGACAAAACAAATCATGGAAGGAATGGGAGTGGTAGAGAAATGAGGAGTGAGAGTGAGAGGATAGGGAGATGCCGTTATTTCTGAGATGCAAAGCCATTGAAAGGATACAGGAAAGGCGTCAGCTTCCTCTGGGTGGAGGGAGGAATGTGGCTAGTGACAGGCTGCCAGGGAGAGGTAGGGGAAGTGGCTCTATTGGATCTCCCTTCCTTACTGTCCAGACCTTGTAAGGAGCCTTTATGTGTTTGCCAAGTTTTTTGTCAGAGTCCCATGAATGACCTTCTCTGGTCATTTCCTTGGAAGCTTTTTACCTTCTGGGCTTCCAAGTGGAATCTGAAGTGAAATCCAGACCCACCAGCCATTCAAGGTTGAGGGACAAGGCAAGAAACAGGGACAGTCCTGATACCTCCCTGCAGTGCTCACAGCAGCTAGAAGGAAGTTTAGGCTTTGTTCTTCACCAGGAAGAAGGTCTGAAAGCCTCAGACATACCTGGAGTCCAGAAGAGGCTATAAAGCTTTCTTACTGCTTTGGTTTGCTTTCCTCCAGGGCTGAGTCATGGGGATCCAGAAGTCCTCTTGGCTTGCCTCATCCTTCCTTCCCTTTCCACTTTTCTTGCCTCAATTGCTTCACTCACGCTGCAGCTGACCTCTAGCTATAATCCTTGAAGTTGGGAAGCCTGTCCCATATCCTGCCTTACCCTCACCTCATGTATCAGCAAAGATTGAAAGTAGGGAGTTTTTCTCTTGCAGAAAGTCATTCACATTTAACTAAAAGACCAATCTACAAGTGGGAGAATGGGAAGGACCAGGTTGGTGGAAGAGTCTATGGATGCCATGTTGTCACAGTGATAGAATTGGGGGAGGGGAGAGAGGACAATGTTACCAGACCACTGACAAATGGCTTCTCAGAGCTTAAATAAATACAACAGGCTGGTTGCTGGTCTTCACCATGTGCCTGCCATTTACAATGGGGTCATGCAGACTCCCAATCTCCCACTAGGATGCCCTGGTTAGAAAAACAAATTACCTAACTGTGTGCAGCCAGAATGTAATCTTTCATAGGTTGTTATCAGAGTGGGTGTCTTGTCAATACCATGCCTGATTGGGAGCAGCTCTCAGAATCATTTAGTTTCTCTTGTCAAAGAAAGAACTTAACTTCCCGCTGTCCTGTCATTAGCACATAACCCCCCAAAAGGCGATGTTAAATTGATGTCACCTTTCCCATTTCTTCTGCCAAGCATTTTCCTTTCTGGTTAACAATGGAAACATTTCTGCAATAATGGTAGAGAAGAATAGCCAAATACTAATGCTGTGAAAACCCATAACAGGATGAATGCCTGTATTTATCTGCAGATGTCCATTGAGGAGCAGGTTTCCATCATTCTGAATGATACAAAGAAGAAACATGAGTCTCATTCAGGTAGCAAGATAAAGAAAGAAAAACAAACCTAAACCAAGAAAAACCCTCACTGCTTTTAGTCAAGAAGAGGGTTCTATCAGATTTTTAAAAATCACATGAAACTAGAAAGGAGCTATTTCAGAAGAGGAAGGGGACCAGCAGGAGTAGGGGAGAAGGGACAAGAGATGGTAATGGGGAGGGGTTTTGAGTTAGATATAAGTACATTATATACATGTGTGAAGATGTCATAATGAAATACATACTTTGTACAAGTAACATGTGCAAATAAAAAAATTAAAAGAAGGGCATTTCATTTGACACTAGTATAGTATTACTACCAATGAAACTAATGGAAGGAAATGTTGGTAATCAGTGAACTAGATGAAGAGGACATGGGTTTTATTGTACAGTGTATGTTTCTATAGTTTGAAATTTTCCATAATAAAAGTGATTTAAAATTGTGGTCAAGATAGGATCAATGAGCTTATATGTAGCATGTCTTTCCTGGGTAGAGATACTTTTCCCCTTAAACTTAATTTACAATATTATCAGGACCTTTTCCAATAACTTACAGAAACCACATTTGAAAGGAACCATGGTTTGTTTTAGACTCTTCTGTGGACAAAGGGGTCTGTCTCTGTGATCAACTCAGCTCTGGCTTCATATAACATAGACTAGATTTTCACAAACACTGGATTCATGAATTTTAAAACTTAAATTATATAACTTCTTAAATGCAGGGATTGATATTTATGCTTAGCAATTGAAATGAGGGCTGTTAGTTCATAAAATTTCCTAATTAAATAGAAAAGCATTTTAAATTCTTCATCTTTGTTAATCATATCTGGGAGAAGGCTGGAAGTTTAGAACAGGATTTCATTAGGGCATTCTCACAGTTCCCCTGGTGAAAACATAATCTAATTTTAGCAAATTTTAATTGCAAGTGCAGCAAGGGCTTATGTAGACTGGAGTTGTGTGTCAGATATTCTGGCTACTGGATGTTGTACTACTATCTCTTTCACTGAAGAGTCTCCATCTAGCCATGCCTGACCTCAATAGTTATAGGACCCAGGACTATTTCACAAGTGTCTACCTACATATTATATACCTAAACATTAAAAGTTATACGTTAAGCTTGCAAACTATTATATTAAATATGCTGTCCATCCTAATCAAGCAAATAAACTGCTAAGGAAAATACACGTTTTAGGATCCTACTTTGATAAATATGGCTTTCTAACAACCTGGAAGGCCAGGTTTAAGTCCCAAACTATTGGCCCCTAAGCGTTCTGGCCCCAGATTGTGGTTGAGGAGAGGTGGACCTCAGGTCCTGGGCTCCTGCCCATAGCTCACACCCTTTCTATTTTCTAGATCTCTGACTTGATCTAATAGCACAACAGGTCTCCTTGCTTATGTGTGGTTTCCTTGGGCCATATATTCAAATTGGTCTATTCCAATCCAATACCAAAGAACTCTCCATAGAGCCTAGGGGTATACACAATGGTGGCATTGCCTGTGTTCATGAAGAAGGGAGCTGGAGGGCAGAGAGGCCAAGGTCCCACATAATGCATGATGAGGGGTTGCAGCATAGATTCTAGGTGGGCATGTCCCCTTGGCTGATTTGTGTGGGGCTGAAGTGCTCTATGAGAAAGAACTTTGAAGTCATTTCCACTATTAGATCCCTAAATGATGGACTCCCCTTAAGAGCTTGTTATTGACCCTTATAATCTTTCCTTTAACACTTTTTGTCTAATAACTTTCTATAGTCTTATACCTCTCATTCATTTATTCATTCAACAAATACACATCTTTCTTGGTACTGAGGAGTGGTGATTAAGATTATATATCTGCCTGACTGAGCTAAGGGATGCCCAGATATCTGACAAGATATTATTTCTATGTGTGTCCATGAGGGTACTTCTAGAAGAGATTATCATTGAATCAGCAGATTAAGTAAAGAAGATCCACCAATGGATTGGACATCATCCAATACATTGAGGATCCTAAATTACCAAAAAGGAAGAGGACAGGTGAAGTTTGTCTTATTGAGCTGAGACATACAACTTCTTCTGTCCTTCAGTAGTGAACCTACTGTATCCTACAACTATATCTTGTTTACTGTATTTCTCTGAAGACCTGTAACTAATATATGGAGATATGATAGTAGACAAACAGACAAAAATACCTGTTTCCCAGAGCTTCTTTTCTAGTGAACTAGGTTGATGATGAATACGATATGATAGTTTTAAGCCTGAATCTAAGTTCTTTGCTACTCTGTGCAGTATGAAGTAGGGTCAATGTCTACCTTTTGAATTTAGCTGTTTCATACTGTTCAGTGAAAGTGGTGATGATGTTGTGTGATTTCAAAGTCCAGGTTTTCAGCGACTGTGAACCTTGGTCACTCTTGTACCCAAGTGGTCATGTAAGAGAAGGACGACCCTGCAACAGGAGTGCTAGAGAAGTCACATGTTGGTGTTCTCTAGTCAACATTCTCAGCTTAGTCAGCCTTTCAGTCCAGGGACAAGACACGGGAGTAGGAAGCCAGCTTGGAAGTGGTATTCCAGTTTCAGCCATTCAAGTCACCCCCAGATGAAACCCCAGACATCAGGGAACAGATAGGTTTTGCCCTTGCTATTCTTTTCCAGTATAATCCACAGAATTGTGAACAGAATAAAATGGTTACTATTCACCACACTGAGTTTGGGGACAAGATGTATAACGACTCATACGTGTATTACTGGTGCAGAGCCATGTTCCAGGTTTGTATGTTCAGTTGTGTGGGAAGATATTCTCACAACTCCACTTGAATCTCTAAACGGACATCTCAAAATATCTATTTCCAAAATGAAAATCTTGATTACTACTGCCCCCACCAACAACAAAACAAAATAAGCAAAAAAACTACCTGCTCATCCTCTCAATCTAAGTGACAGGCACAATTTTCAATGTGCTTTCTTAAGACAGAGTCATCCTGGATTCTTTATTCACACATATCAAATTCATTAGAAAATCCTGCTTTTTTGACACTGCAAACATATCTCTCATCAGCCCATTTCTCTGCAACTTCTCTGCCTTCCTGTGAACCCTCACCACCATTGTCTCTTATCAGAAAAAGCCTTCTAACACATTTCCCTGCATCCAACCCCAGCTTACTCAAGTCTGCTTTTCATATAGCAGCCAGTGAGATCTCTCAGAAACATAAACCAGGATTCCCAGGTCAGGAGAGTATGATAAGTGAATGCTTCATTTCTTCCCACCTACCTCCCCAATTCTCTGAATAAATAATAACAAAGGTTAGATATTAAAAATGTAAAATTGAAAAACAGAATAAATATGTTTAGGAAAAGGAAATGAATGAAATAAACACATAAACACACAAACACACACACACAATGAGGAGGAGACTGAAGTTCCAATCTTTCTATCCTCAGATCTCAACACCGCCAATAGGTTCTAGAAAGGTCCATGTGCTCTGTGAGACATTTCCTCTGATGACTTCCCTGCTAGAAGTCACAGGCTGAGAGTAGCTTCCCAAACTCAATAAAAAGAGACTGAAAAGAACCACACCCAGTGCTGCACTTGACCATCACTCCTCATAAGTGCAGGCATGGGGAGATGGATGGCACAGATGCAGCCTTGAGACCAAGAGCTGAGTCAAACCTTTGCCAGCTCTGTACCACCATCTGAGATCTAGTTCTGAGCTGTGGTGTGGAGGACCAGGTAGGTCAAAGTAAAGCCCTAGATGGGAGAGGTATACACAGGAGGACCTGTGTTGAGAATCTCTCATTTTAAATATGCCTGCAAACAAATTTAAAAAAAAATATTCCATGGGAATGTAAAAAAAAAAAAATACTCCTGCAAAGTAAAAGTCCCTTAAAAGTGGAATAATCTACAGCTAAATAAAGTCTCGGGGTGCTTGCCTAGCATGCATTAGTTACTAGGTTCAATCCCCAGCACTGCCGACCCAAAGAAACTAGCTTGTAAATTCAGTTTTAGGAAGTCTGTGTATCAGTTAGCTATGTTAAAAAAAAAAATCACCTCAAAATTCATTTGCTTTGAGCAATCAATTTTATAAAAAATTTTAACGAAAACTTTGAGTAATGTTTTATAACCAATAGACTTGAAGGGTAGAACAGTTGAAGGTAGACTGCAGGAAGTATCCTGGGGTCCAAAGGAAAAAAAAAAGTAAGGAAGATCCCAGCTACTTGGGAGATGGGGATCAGGAGGATTGAGGTTCGAGGCCAGCCTGGGCAAAAAGTTAACAAGACCCCATCTCAACAAATAAGCTGGTTGTGGTGGTTCAAGCTTTTAATCTCAACTATGCAGGAGGTGTAGGTCCAAGGATTATGGTCTGAGGCAGACATTCAAGATCCTATCCAAAAATTAACTAAACCAAAAAAGGACGGGGATATGTCTCAAGTGGTAGAACACCTGCCTGGCAAGTACAAGGCTCTCAATTCAAATCCCAGTACCGTCAAGAATCCCCACCTCAAAAAACATTACAAAAATGGTTAGAAGTCAGTAATTTGGACAAGAAGAGGAGAGTGGAAGTATTAGGTTTAGTTTGAGAGCTCCGTCTGGGGTGGAGGAGGGGACTCCCTGCATCGTGGTAAGGAGAGAGATGTCCGAGGGACCACATGCAGGCATGATGCATCCATTTACAGGTGTGAAGAGATACTTCCTTTCAGTCAGCCAGAGAGGTGGGGATCAGAGCTCAAAGATGGTGTGTGGCTCTGGTAGCATAACCCCACAAGGCATCCAGGGCTGGAGGTTCAGGTGGCAGTGGCAGCAACCACAGAAGCATCAGAAAGAAGTGGTGCCCACGAACGACCTGCAGAGATACAACCATATGAGCCAGTGAGGCAAGAGTGGTAACTTGCTGACAGAAGGACAAGCTGGAAGAACTAAACATGTGAAAAGACAAGATCCACTTCTGCCAAGTTCTCTGACTGATGAAGAAATAGAGGAATCTCGACATTTGACTGTGGTGGCCAGTGAGTTTGTGGACTTCAGCACGAGTTGTTGAACTAGCACTCTCTGGAAGCTGAAAACTGGTAAGGGAAGATAGTCAGGTAGGATGAGAGATTGATCTAGAAGGGAATGTACTAAGCTTGTAGGTCTAAATCTATAAAATTGTTCTAGCAACCAGCATCTAAAACAGCCTTTAATGATCTCAGGGGCTTGGTATTCAAACCTTTTGGTAATTTCCCATACAATGAATGTGCTAACCTGTGAATTCAGCAGGATATCACACAAATAATGGTGTGTGTGACTTTACAACTATGTCATAAAAGACATAATAGCTTTGAAAAGCTGGTATCCAGGTTGTGAGGACACTGAAGCCATCCAATGGAGCCATCCAAGTGGGGCAGAACTGAGACCTCTGTCAACAGCTGGCAAGAACCTGGGGGCTACTGATATCTATCTTTGAGGGTGAATCATCTTGGAAGTAGATCCTCTTGCCCTACTCAAGCCTTCAGTTAGCATCTTGACTTCAACCTCCTGAAAGACCCCAAATCAGAGCCACACTGCTAAGCTTACCCATATTTCTGATCCACACAAACTGCATAGGATAATAAATGTGTTTTTTTAAGCCCCCGCATGTTAGGAAAATTTGTTACACAGCCAGAAATAAGTGCCAGAAATAAGGACATCAGAGAGTATGTCCCTTTTCACAGATTCTATGGACACAATATTCTTATGGATTTAAATCCCACTAGGCTTGGATGACTCAGATCAGCTTCATGTGACTACTAAAGGCTCGTCTTTGCTCATAAACATGATGACAGGAATCCATGACAGAGAAAATAAGCAAGCTCTTTTCAAGTCTTTATTTGTGTCAAATTTACTGCTGTCCCATTTGCCAAAGTTAGAAGCACATGGCCAATTATAGAGTCACCTGATAAGAGTGATGACACTGTGGGACATGGATATGGACAGTTGTGATGGATTGAGAGTATCAACACTGCTAATGTTCCACAACAATCTACTAGGTCTCTTTAAAAATTTCAGGTTTATAAGGAAATGTTCAAGATGCCAAAACCTTTGTTCACAGGTCCGTTTTTCCATAGCTGTTTAATCTAATCCAATTTTCCTTAATTTTATATGAATGAGTCCTTGAATGTACACAGAATTTTTAATGTTAAATCCTCTCCAACCTCTCTGGCTAATTTTCATGTCAAAATCCCTTGGAGTTACCTTCTTTCATTGGTTGCCAGAGGCTGCCTGTAAGCTTTGATATGCTGTCTAGTAATAAAAACTGACTACACACAAATAATACTTTTTAAATGCCATTAAATCATTTTCTTAGAACTGAGATTACTTCTCCCAGCACACACATTCCTTAGCGCTTTTCTTCCAACAGCAGAAGGGAGATTCAAAACAGAAAATGCAGGGTATGGAATGTTTGCTTCCCAAAACCCCACGATTATATCTTCCCCCAATTGGAAGGCAACACTATTTCCCTTCACTTAATGGTAGATGTCTGCCCTTTGAAGTCCAACTTCTATTACTGATTTTGTACTGGGTGATGTTTTTAAGACATTTATACCTGTTAGTCCACCATGATTCTAATGCATATTCTTTCTTTCTTGTTTCCTTTTTTGTAAAAGGATGATTTTAAAACCCTTCCAGCTGCATTTCAAGAAAAAAAATTAGAACATAAATGTAAAAAAAATATTGATGCAACACTTGACAGTGTTTCCAAGTAGAGTTACCTAGTGGTCTTATTGCATTGATTTGTATTGCCTGAGGAACCCCCTTTTTCAGAAAGCATTCAGATAAAAAAGATGTGTGGGTTATGGACCTTGGATGCCTATATTGCACACTTTTGGGAAGTGTGCCCTCAGTGCAAGCAGCTCTCTTATTTGAAGGCTTTATGAGATTAAAAAGCATGAGATTTGGTCTGTTAATATTTTTTATATGGAGTGTGAGAAATTGCTAAGTGCTTAAAACATTGACATTGGTAGATTTGACATGAATTTTCTGTTATTTTCAAAGCAGTTTGTTAATTTGCAATTTTTTTAAGATAAGACATTTTATATAAATGATTTGTGACGCTGCCTTTTGAATTAGAAGTCATTTAATCCACCAAGACTACCTCTGTACCCTCATCTCATTTCATCATCACCCACCTGGGAGCTCTTATGAAGTGGTGGTGAACAGGTTGTTTGTCCACAGTGATTGCATTCATCTTTCTTCCCCATCCCCTTGATGTTCATTTAGGTTTCCATTTCCATTTCCTCATTACAGCTTAAGGTGGGCATTGATTGAATTAGGTCCAGTCATAGTCATTGGTTTAGTGGGGAATCTATGACTCAAAACAAGGCAATCAAGGAAACCTGACAAGATTGATGTATAAGTTAGCTATTCTTATGTAACAAACCACCGCAGTACTCAGATAGTTTAAGGAATAAGCATTTGTTGTGGCTTATAACCTTACAAGTCAGCTGTGTGACTCATCTGATCTCAACTGGGCTTGCTTGTAGGAAGTAGTTCTGGTGCTCCAGGCTGGGCTCTCTCATGTGTTTGAAGGTAAGCTGGCTGTAGGTTGGTCTGAGTTAGGCCCAGCTGATGTAGCTTATTTCTGCTCCATGTGATCTGTCATTCCCCATCAGGGTAGCTAAGATTTATTCTTATGGTGAAGGCAGAACTCCAAAAGAGGGTGAAAACATGCAATGCTCATGAGGTTTAATTTAAGAATTAGCACCTTGTCACATCCACTATATTTTATTGGTTAAAGTAACTCATGAGGCCAGTCCAGATGCAACAGGTGGGAATAGATTGCACATCATGATGAGAGGAACACAATGGGTGTGAAGAATTGGAGCCATCTTTGCAATTAATTTTCCAGAGTTAGAGTGAAATGTCAAGAACAAAGCTTAACTTTCTGTCTCTATTGTCTTGCTGCTGAATATGAACAAGGAAGTAGATGGAAGCCCTCAGAGATGTTGACAATGTTCTTGCTATCAAGAGGGAAGCCAGACCGAGCACCAGGGCAATACACAGTAAGTAATGGAAGAGAAAGATCTGCAAAAGAAAATTACTACAGCCCTCATTATATTGTGGAAACCTATATCAAGCCAACATTCCCCCCTTGAACTCCACAGAGTAAATTCTGATATTATTCAAGCCCATGTTATATAATTTTCTCTTTGGAACATAGACACCTTAATGAAACTGCAATTCAACAAAATAATAGTTTGCTTCTCGTTAAAGTGACTCCTCCCTCAAGAAATCCAGGTGCTGGTGCTTCTGTGGAAGTGAAGAGAATTCAAATAATTGGAGAAGGTGGTTTTTAGTCAGAAAGTCAAATTTCATATAAATTAAAGAGAGAAAGGTAATATTCAACAGAACTCCAGATCTGTAACTTTAATCCTATGTTTATGGAATATGCAGCAGCCTGAAAGGGTTACTTAAAATTTTCAGTTATAATTTACTGTCTCTTATTGGAGAAATTACATATTTCAGTAGACAGTTACTCAAGGGTTTTTATTTTTTTAATTTATATCTTCTGAAGTGCTCTCTGTTTATTTTCTCCCTATTCCCACCAGTTAGGATTTTTGTTAACCTTTGTAGCTCATGCTTTATATAAAAATAGTATTGGTATGTTGACTATGCTTCAGTTAAGCTGCACAAAGTCCTTGGAGAGTCCAACAAAACTCTTTAAAACTCTGTTCTCACCCAGTTTGAGAATTATATCTTCAGTAGTAGTTGAAAATTTGTAGATTCATGAAGAACTTTGGGACACATCATTCCAAAGTATGCAGGGTCTACCTTAGTTGCTATCTATTAATTTTAACATTAAATAGAAATGCAAACTTTGGTGTACAACATTACCATAAATAGTAGCAAAAAAATCCATCTGGTACATCTCTAAAAATAAATAAAATGATTTTCACTCCACTGTGATGAGAAATTAAACATGAATTATAACACTATGACAAGACATGGAAAAGCATACACAATTTCAGATGAACTCTAATTCTCAGGAAGAAAAATTGAGTTGCTAGAAAGACCATCCAAAACTTTGTATCATTTACATTATTTCTAGTCTAGTGCAAGTTGGCAGTGTTTCAAAGGCAAAGGTCTAATAAAATGGGTATCTGAGAATTTCCGTATTAGTTGGCCAAAGCAAGGAAACCAGGTACAGCTGTGTAGTTGTATACTACACAACATCAAAAAGCATTGCTTATGTAGGCTATGATATAAATCCCTCTCTGTTTCCCCCACTTATCCAGACACAATATACCACACCACCCACACACCCACACACCTGTATGTGGTAGGCATGCACTCAAATCCCTTATGTTATCTGTAGGGAAGGAAGAAATTGTCTGTCTTGTAAGTAAATTTCCTATTTTCTCTTCCTACCTTCCATTCCCTCTTAGTCTGAGGTTGACTAAAGCTTTGTCAAATGCAAGTCCAACATCTGGATGCATTTGGGTAACAATTTAAAAATATACTCTCTGGTTGGCCCAGCTTAGTAGCTCACCTCTGTAATCCTAGTTGCTCAGGAGGCAGCTCTCTGGAGGATGGCATGTTGAGGCCAGCTGGGCAAAGAATTCAGGAGACCCCATATCAACCAATTCAGGCTGAGTGTAGTGGCACGTGCATGTCATTCCAGCTACTTGGGAAAAATGGATGGAGGTCCAGGCCAGCTTGGGCATAAAGGCAAGACCCTATTCAAAGAATAACTAAAACAAAAAGGGGCTGGTAGCATGGCT
Source organism: Castor canadensis (assembly GCF_047511655.1). NCBI lineage: Eukaryota > Metazoa > Chordata > Mammalia > Rodentia > Castoridae > Castor > Castor canadensis. Next base: position 145,078,503 of record NC_133390.1, on the reverse strand, counting down.
CAGAAAGTAGAGTGCCTGCCTAGCAATCACAAGACTCCTGAGTTCAAATTCACCTCAGACTTGCTGAGTCAGATCTTGCAAAGTGTGAAACATGAGTCTTGGTATTTTTCAAACTATTTCTAGGTAATTCTAGTCTGTTGCCTGGTTTAAAAATCACTCTTTTCAAATAATCCTTCCAAACTCACAAATAACTTTAGTGTAAACCCACATACTTAGGTCTCCTTTAAATAAAAAGAAGGGGTGCAGTAAGAGACAGGTTCTTTCTTGAAAAAATAAGAAGAAACTTGAAGTTCTGCTTAATGCAAATGCTCAGATGTACTTTTTTGTTACTTGTTAGCTGTTACATTTGAGAAAATCATTTTATCTCTGGGCTTTAGCCTTTAGCTGTTAATTAGCAAGGTTATGTTAAGTGGCTCAAAAGTTTTCTGGCTCTGTTTTTCTCATGTACTAGCCCCAGAATAGACTCTGGATTATTAATTTTAATTTATCTTTTATCTCCCAACTATTATCTAAAGCCCTGCTAATTGTAAATTACCCTCCTTGAAGATAGATCAGCCACCCCTTTGACTTGCATCCCTGTGGCTCAACTGGTACCTAATCTAGGGAGAAGAAAATCAAAGGGAGAAAGGAGAAGAAAGCAGGTAGGAAGTAGAATTTTTACTTCTGGTTCAAATTATTTCCTTAAGGTCCTCTGTCCTCATGGGTCAGTAATCAAATTATCTATTTTATATAGCACAGAGATGAGGCTCACAAAAGATATTCAGGAAAGACTTATAAATAATGCTTATTTGACTACATCTAATTCAAACATGTTGATGAATAACCAAAGTACGAAAATTGTCTCTGTTGGTGCTAAACTTGTATATTGGACAAGGGAAACCATCTCCTTCCAGGGAGAATTCAGGATGCCTCTCATAATGGATAGTGTGAAGGTTGGGCAGAATCAATAAGGAAGATTTGGAAAGGTACTGTGACTGGTTACAGAAGGAGATTTAAAAGGTCCTAATGGCCACCATTACTATATAATATCTGGCAAATTCTTGTAATGGTATAAATTCCATTCAGACATTTGAGAATATGTACCAACCAGAGTGGAAATGAACTTGCTAGGAGAGGAAGTGTATTCTGAGTCCTGCAAGCAAATTTCTCATTTATCTTCCTGCTTTCCATCCCTTGACCAACGCTTTGTTAAACTCAGGTCCAACATGTGTATTCATTTGGGATTTACCTATTTACTCTCAAGTATGTGAATGAAATCTCTATCATCATCAGAATTTGCCAGACATCATTTAGTGATAATGACCAGATTGCAGTCTGGGAGACATATATGATGTCTGGATGGGCATTAAACTGGACTGTAGTTCTCAAATGGTTCTGAGATGAATGGAAGATTTAAGCAGGCTTTTGGTTGTACGGGGGTCAAGCCTTTTGGTACATGGATAAAGTCCAAGCAGAAATTTCCTTGAGTAAAAAACCAAAATAAATAAGATCATACCATATTTATTGCTTTATTTGTTTATTGCCTTTTGTACCCAATAATAGATAATAAGTATTTTCCTCTATCAAAATATAATCATCCTTTATGTTATTTTTAATGGCTATTACTTATGATTTGAGAATCCCTTATCTGAATTGCTTGGAAACAGAAGTGTTCTGGATTTTGCATGTTTTCAGATTTGAGAATACTTTCCTTGGTGCCGAGTTCATGGTATAGGTTCATGGATGAGAATGCATCATGATAGTTATAAATGTGTAATATGTGCAATAAAATACACACATTTGGAACTTCTGCTTCCAGCTCTGCTGTACTAACAAGGACTAAGCTTTACATTCCACCTTAACAACTAAAATCACTGGAAAAAACATAAGAAAAACTAGTTTTTGGATGCTGGACAATAGCAGCACAGGACAGTAATTCCTGAAAGAATGAAAAAAAGCAAGGTAAAACCTTATGACCACCCCAGCCTACTACTTGGAGAGAGTTTCAGGCTTCAGCACAGGGAGGGGCATTCCACCGGAGCCAGTAACAAGAAAGCTACAATTTGCAAGAAGGAATACCAAGAAGCGAAAGAGGCACACAGAGAGACTTTCAGAGTTCTGCAGGGAGGTCCCATCTAGTCTTTGGCTGAAATATCTAAGGAAACTACCCAAGGCTAGAAAAGAACCACTAGAAAGGAACAGATGGAAAATTTCTCAAAGCTCATTCAGAATTTGGAATAGAACAGTAAAATGGAGACGCCTTATGATACACAGGGCATCTCATTGAGTACTCAGAAGAATATTGCTTCAGCACTGAAACCAAATTAGCCCTAGAACAAAGCCTCTGGCCCTCCCTAATAAAGCTTAAAAGGAAGCCTCAAAAACACTCAAACAATTTCTAAGTGTAATGCTCAAGCATATTTAGACAATACAAAAATTCAGCACCCAAGAATGTAAAGATTATTTCTAGTATTGAATCAAAAATTATAAGGCATGCAAACAAGTAGAAAAATATGACAGATAAATGACATTAAAACAGCTATCAAAAATACACTAGTTCCCTCTTACCTGTGGCTTAAGTTAATCAATGTCAACCAGAGTCCAAAAGCAGGGTGAATACAGTACTATAAGATATTTTGACAGAGAGAGAGACTATTCATACAAATTTTATGACAGTGATTGTTGTAACTGTTTATTTTATTGGTATTTATTGTTATTATTTTCTTACTGTGCCTAATGTATAAATTAAACTTTATTATAGGTATGTACATATAGGAAAAACATAAGTATTGCCTGTGGTTTTAGGCTAGGGATCTTAGAACATAATCACTGAGGATAAGGATAGATTACTGTATATTCCAGATATTTAGGAAGGTAGAGAAAAGCATTTTCAGAGATATAGAAGGTAGAATAAGACCCAAATCAAACTTGAAGTGATGAAAAACAGAAAGGGACACAAGAGGAGTGCATTGAAAAACTACCTTGACTAGGATTAACAGAAGAAAAGATAGTAAATTTGAAGTCCTAGTAATAGGAAGTATATAAGATGAAGCACAGAAACAAAATGCAACCTATGTGAGTATTTTGACATATTTTGAAAAATGTATATACCTGCATAATTTTAGTATAGTCAAGCATACAATATTTCCATCACCTTCCAAAGTGTTCCTATGATCTAGCTGGGTATGGTGGTGTACACCTGTAGTAATATACTTGGGATGCTAAGACAGATGGATCACTTGTACCCAGGAGTTCAGAAGCCAGCCCAAGCAATATAGTAAGACCCTGTCTCAAATAAGTAAATAGATAAATAAATAAACAAACAACAACAAAACCCGTTCCTCTGTTCCTTTGTTATCATCTTACCACCCTGGTGATAGGTTCTGCCAGTATATATTAGATTTGTCTCGTCTGCTGCTTTATATAAATGGAATCATACAGTAAACCCTATAGTCTGCTTCCTTTTGTTCAGAATAAAAGTTTTTACATTCACCAACATTGTTTATTAGCTGTGTTCCTTGTTTATGGCTGAGTAGCATTCAGTTGTATAGATGTGCCATTATTAGTTTGTCTATTTACCAGTTGATAAACATTTGTAGTTTCTACTTTGGGGTGATTATGTAAATAAAGTTGTTCTGAATATTCATACAGAGGTCTCTTCATTTGTCTTGGAAAAATACCTAGGAATAGAAGGTTTGGTTACGTGGTAAGTACATGTTTAACATTATAAGAAACTGCCAAACTGTCTTCTAAAGTGAGTGCTCCATTTCACAGTCACACAGCTGACACAAAAGTTCCAAATGTTCCACATCATTATATTGCAGTATCTTAGTGTGACTTCAGTTTGCACTTCCATGATGTTGAGTCGAGCATCTTTCCATTTACTTATTGGCCATTCATGCATATTTCTTTATAAAGTGTCAATTCAAGCATTTTTAAATGATATGCTTTCTCTTCTTTCATTGAGCTATAAGTGTTCTTTGTATAAAAGAGCTGTAAGTGCTCTTTGTGTATTGTAGGTAGAAGTTCTGTCTTGCCTTTGCATTGTGGCTTGCTTTTTCATTTTCTTAATGGTGTCTTTCAAAGAATAAATGTTTTGCTTTGTTTCTTTCAATAGTCACCAATTTAATTTTACTCTGAAAACAGTCTTATTTACTAGATAAGTTTGGTATTGGTTTAGCATTTTAGAGATAAGGAGCCCTACAGGTTCATTGCCTTATTCAATATCGCATAAAACCTTCAGTTTGATGATTCCAGATCTCTTCAGAATTTGAGTTTGTTTATTCAGGAGCAATTCAGGAGTAACCTTCTTGAATGGCATCAAAGAAAATCAACTTTATGAGGTGATCCATTCCCTCACAGATGGAGGTATTCAAGGCTCTAGTTATAAATTTGTATTCCAGCTATGACTGTATCTTCTCACCCAAGAAGGAAGATGTGGGGAAAGAACAGAAGCTACCAGCAGTCTAAACTCCTTCAAGCTGAAAGCTGTTTATTAAACTTGACAGATTATGGCAGAGCGAGATCATATGCCCTCTCATCTCCTCTGACCTCCCATCAACTTCTCTTCCCTTCTCGGACTTAAAATAATCACTTTTTAGTGGTATCCATAATTCATGAAAAGAAATGATAAAATCAAAACATATTACTCCTGGCTTCTAAACACCAGTGTCATTAATTATTAACAGCCTTAGAAGAAAGTCAGAAATTGTCCCAAAGGTGAGAGAGATAAAAGGGTGTATGTGTGTGTATACACACACACACACACACACACACACACTCACTCACTCACTCTTTGTAACCATGGGTCTCCAATTCTTACCATGCACATTGAATGGAGATTTATTCATTTCCTTGAGGAACAGCAATTTAGCTGAAATAGTGACCTCAGCAATCATCTAATGAAAAGTCCTCATGCCACAGATGAAAAAGCTGAAGTCTAAGGCAAGGCCTGCCCTGATTATGAGACACAGCTTGTGACAGAACTTACTGCCAGTCCTATTCTCCTTGAGGTACTGGGGATGGAAGCAATATTTTGAAAGTATGCTGTTCTACCATTTAAGCTATACCCCCAGCCCTTTTGTTTTTCCTTTTTCTTTCTTTTTTGTTTTTTTTTTTTTTTTGAGACAGGATCTCACTACCTTTGCCTACATAGCCATTCTACTCTCAATTTCCATGAGATCTACTTTTTTAGGCAAATTTCCTTCCACCAAGCTATAACCCAAGTCCAAGATTCACTCTTTTTAAGGTTCCACGAGTAAGTTTATGTGGTACTTCTTTTTTGTGTCTGACTTAATTTCACTTAATGATATCCAGTTCCATCCATGTGATTACAAATGACAGGATTTAATTCCATTTTTATTGCCAAATAGGATTTATTGTCTATATCTAACACATTTTTAGTCCATTCATCCACTGATGGACATTTAGGATTTTCTCATATCTTGGCTCTTATGAATACTGCTGCATTGAACATAGGAGTTAGGATGTCTTTTCAACATACTGATTTCAATAAATGGTGTTCAGGAAAACAATATATCCATATTACAAAGAATAAAAATCTTTTTTCATCTTATGCAAGAATCCACTTAAATGTATGCTAAAAATAGGAATCAAATTGAAAGAGACTGAAACTATAAAACCACTAGGAAAAAAAAACACAAGGGTGCTCCATGACACTGGCTTGGGCAGTGATTTCTTTGATAAGACCTCAAAAGCACAGACAACAAAAGCAAAAATAGACAAAATGAATTAAATCAAACTAAAAAGTTTTACACAGCTAAGGAAGTAGTAAAGTACAGATCTAACTCACAGACTGGCAGAAAATATTTGCAAATCATATACTGGATAAGGAACTGATATCCAAAATACACAAAAAACTCAAACTACTCATCAGCAAGTAAAGAAATAAACCCAATTTATAATGGCCAAAGGACTTGAATAGACATTACTCAAAAGAAGATATACAACTGGCCAAACAAAATAATCAAAATCTTTAATCATAAGAGAAATACAAATGGCAACCACAATGAAAAATCACCTCACACCTCTCAGAATAGCTATTATCAAAAAAAAAAATGGAAGACAGTAAGTGTTGGTGAAGATTTGGAGGAAAGGAAACCCTTGTTCATTGTTGGTAGTATTATAAATCAGTGTAGCTATTTTGGGGAACAGTATGGGAATTCCTCAAGAAACTCAAAAGCTGGAACTACTATTGGCTAGTTTATACCATACTCAACACCAAGGGAGGATAGAAGGTGTTTTCCAAAATAAAAGCACTGTCTGCAAAGCCTAGAAACCGGTCTCCACTTTTATTATTCCACTTCTCCCATCTAAATAGAATTAGTCCGTTTACTGCTAGAAATGGCAAGTGGAGAATCAGTTTTCACTCTGGGGTGAATTTAACAGCAATTTGCCCTAAAAAACATCCTTAAACCCTCTTAGCACCTGGAATTTCTCATATAGAAATATATTCTTTAGGGACATAGAAGTTGCCCCAAACTTCAGAAAATCTCAAACTAGAATGTGTGTACGCAGGAAACGTGGCACAGCTACTTTTCTGAGTCTCACTTTCTTCATCTGTTAGGCAGAACAAACATTACCTGCCTGCTCTGAGAATTAAATGAGGTGATTCACTAAAGTTCTCAGCACAGATAGAGAGTTGATGGGATGACTGGAGGTAAGACGAAAGGCTAGGAAGGAAGAGAGATACACAAGAAACTTGCAGGAGTGTGGGAGTGAGACAATAAAACCCAAAACTCACTACATATGGCTTCCTACAAAATGCCATTGAGATAAATGATTTGGGACAATTAGAAAAAACTTTTAAAAATGATCCTTTCATAAAGGGAATTGTCCCTGCTCATTACAAATGACAGCAGGTCCAGAAAGACATGTGATGCTGACCTGAGATATGTCAGCTTTGCTACTGGCAGGACATTAAGTTGGATGAAGGGGAAGCTTATAGCTATGAAGAGGACATTGGTTATTCTTTTCTCTGGAACCTTCTGGTTCAGCCAGAATCATGAAATGTGGGTTTTTTTTATTTTAAACAAAAGGGCTTTTCTATGCTGTTTCTATTATTTTTCCCCCTTCAGCATTGGAATTCCATCAAAATTCTAGAGAACATATTATTCAACCTAAGGAATTTGTTTCTTTTGAGATAGAAAAAAATAGAAATTCCAGAGAAGCAAGGCATGAGTGGTGCTTTTTGAAAGTGAACAAGTCTTTTGGAGAAAACATCTGGTCTCTTCAGAAGGCTACTAATTTGGCTCCATCACCTTCTCCTTCTCTCCCCAGTAATGTGAGGTACCAACTACAAGTGCCATCTCACCCAAATCCTGCACTAGGGGTGACCATGAGAGGCTGGTATTCTGCTCCAAGTGTTTCAGTTGTACCAAGAATTTCAAATGTTGACCTAGAACCCTGACAGCACATATACTGTCCTTTTCTCCTCTTCCAAACCAAGGGCAAGATCTCCCCACCCCAGGATTTTCCTATAGGATCTTACCTCTCACAGGCAGAAAACTGAGATGTCAAAAGCACTTTCTGGCAGCTTGGTAACCAGCCTTTCACTTCTAGCAACTTTATGATACCCTGTTATGTTTTTCCTTAAAAATGCACAAGGTATTAGATTTCTTCTCTTTAGTACTTCTGTTTTGGTATTGAAAGTATTATACACAAATATGCAATGTCTCCCTCTTATAACTGTTATGCATCTTTCTACTTTAAGAAGATGAGATAATCACAACTAATCACCAATAAATAGAATGTAATGCCCATTTGGGACTAGATCCCCTCAGCGCCCACCCCACCCCAGTATTCCTGGGAGGTCTGGCATCAGAAAGAAAGATGTTTAGACTCTAGGGGGTGGTCTGTATGGGTTTTGGACCTCAGTGATTTCTACAGTAACTCCAAGATGGATTGTGCCTGCTATTTTTGGATTCACATTGGGAAGCCAATTAAATTAAAAGACTATTCATTTCACTATATTTGTCTCCAGGCTGCTCAAATAGAAATGCAAACGACTTCTATTGAGTGAGTTTTCTGCCTCAAAGAGAATGAGATTGTAACACCAAGCCCTGTATACTTCCAGAGGCCAATTTGCCTTGAGGGAGAGAAACACAAACCCCAACTCTTAGGGCTAATTATTGGCTTCTTTTGCAAATATGAATTGAAGTTGTCCTAAATGAAGTCTTAGTCAGCTTCTCTAGACTTTGTAGCTCCTCCTTATTGCAGTGGTAGAAACTGGGTCCATGTTTACAGAAATGGACACAAATGAGAGGAGAAGAAACTCATTTTTTTCCCCAGCATAACTCAGAAGAAAGAGAAAAAGGTCAGCTTCTAAATATACCAAGTACTATTTCCTTGGTGCTGCTTCCATTCAAACAGGCCATGGCCTTGTGGAAAAGAGAGTTGCCAGAAATCCTGGTGTTCTATGCAGAGCCTACAAAATGGAAACAGTCTATTATCCCAATAGCTCAAACCAAAGGTCCAGAAGTGGCGGTACTGACCTGCCTGACCCTACTTATGACATGTTAATAATGGTGACCACATCACCATTATTATTAATTGACTTAACCACTTTAGATCCACTCTAGAGCTGTGGGTAGTGACCCACCTGCATGGGACGTTAAGGGCTCTTGAGGAAGGGCCAGTGGGGAGTGGACATTTGGGAGCTGACCTAATGTGTCTACTACAGACTCCATGGGTATAAATGTCCTTTCAAAAATGGATTAACTGATGTCTTTTCAAAAAAAAAAAAAGCTAAAAGCAACTAGAATTAGCGGTTATTTTTCCTGAAAACATTTGGAATATAGAGAGATTATCCCCTACTAGTCCTTGAACATAAATGACTTCAATTTTGAACAGGTGACTTTCCCTAGATGGAATGAAACTTCCACACTAGCCTATAGTCTACAAAATAACAGTCCACAACCTGCCATTTGTAGATCATTTTGTGTGTCTGACCAGCCCAAATTGAAACTTGCCTATCATTAATGGCAGATGAAATGTTAGGTTGCTTCTAAAGGCAGGGCTACCAGAGTCATAGGGATGGAGAGGATGTGGATTGTGATGGCTACCGTGGCCTTCGTTATGTCTTTTGGAGACTCATCTGGCAGGATATAATAAGCAGAACAAGATTTGAGACAACAAAAAAATGTCTCAATGTTTATAAAAGTCCAAAACTATTTCCTAGCAAAAAAAAGTCATTTGGGAGAAAATTGAAAATCACTTGATCTTCACTTTCATGAAAAATATTCCCATCTGAGAACTATGCAACTCAGTTTTTGAAATTCATATCTATCTATGAATGATTGGAGGGAAGAAAGGAAAGTAAAAGGAAGGGAGGAAGAAAAGTTTTATACAGAATAGCTCAGGATGTGAAGAACAATGGGACCATTTTTATTAACTTGCCTCTCAAATTTCAAAATGTACCTTTTTTTTTTTTTTTTTTGCTCTCATAAAATAGAGCAAATATAGACCTGAAGCTTAATCTTCTCTTTGGAAATTTATGCTGTTTTTGGGGAAAGTACTCAAGTAGCAAATAGAATCACAATGAATGGGCTATTTTTATTTGTCTATATTTCTGCTGTCCCTTAAAAAAACAAAAATAAATAAGTGACAAATAGAGAAAAGCAAGTAAACATACACTAGAATGTTCATAGCAGTTTATTCATAATAGCCCCAAACTGGAAATAAACTAACTACATGAGTATCTGGAAGAGAACAGACAAATTGTGATATGTTCATACAATGGACAACTAGACATCAAGGTAAATACACAAACTACACACAACAGCATGAAATAACCTCATAGACAAAAGGAGCCAGACATAATGGAGTACTGTCATCCCTCCATATCTGCAAGGGCTATCTTCCAGGAAGCCCATAAATGCCAAAATCTGTTCATGCTCACTCCCTTATATAAAATGATATAGTATTTCTACATAACCTAAACACAATTGCCCATATACTTTCAATCATCTCTATATTATAACACATAATACAATATAAATGCTGTATAAATAGTTGCTGTGCAGTATTTGCTTAGGGAATAATGACAAGAAACAAGTCTATCTGTGTTCAGTATAGATGCAGTTTCTTTTTAAAATATTTTTGATCCACAGTTAGTTGAATTTGAGGATGCAAAACCCACAAATAGGGAGAGTCAACTCCCTACTTATTTACTATAAATGTGAGTCCACTTATATTAAATTTCACAAGCAGGCAAGTAATTCATGGTGACTGAAGACAGATTTGTGATTGCCTCTGAAAAAACTGGGGACATGTGAGAACCCCTAGAGTGTTTATCAGGTTCTAGCTCCTGATTTGAATTCTGGATACTGTTGGTGCCTGCGGCTTGTGCTTTTCTCTGCTTACGTATTTACGTCAATAAAAATTTTAAAGTACATGTGATATGAACAAACTCTGAGGGTGGTGGATGTGTGCTATATTTTTGCTATGGTAGTGATTCTATGATTGCATACATTTACTAAAACTTGCCAGACTGTATATTTAAAATTGGTGAATTTTAGGACTAGAAGTGTGGCTCAAGTGATAGAGTGCTTGCCTAGCAAGCATAAGGCCCTGCGTTCAAACCCAAGTACTGCCAAAAAAAGAAGAAGAAAATGAAATTGGTGAATTTTATTTTATGTAAACTATATTTAATATAACTTACTTTTTGCCAGCTGTGATGGTATACACTTATATTTCCAGCACTTAGCAAGCTGAGATAGGAGGATTGAAAGTTTGAGCCAGCTTGGGCTACATATCGAGACACCACCTCAAACACAAACAAAAAATTTATTTGGTCTTCATCTTCAAGTGTTTAGAAAAAATTATTCTTCTCTCTCCACAACAAAGCAGTTTGAGAATAATTCAGAAGAAGAACAAATAAATGTGTTCATTTTGAATTTTATTTTGCAGGAGAAACAAATCAATGCTTCAAATATTTAAATATGTATAAATTATTGGACTAGAAGTCCACAAAGTCAGAGATTCTATCTACATATTAATCTTAGTATTAGCTGACTGGCAAACTGAGGCTAAGGATTCCTGTGGCAATTCAAATCCATAGTCTTCTACATTTCTGCCAGTGCCACTAATGTGCTTGCATCAGCATTTAATAGTGGCTATGAAAAGAATGCTGCCAAACAACCACAAAACCTCATTTATTGCTCACACATCTGGAGCCAGCTGGGGTTTCCTGGGCAGCTCTGCTCATCTATCAGAGCTCTTTTCCTTGTCTGGTGTCAGGCCAGTCACTGCTGATGTGTTAGCCTAAATTGGAATGACTGGGGCAACTTGGTATGGTGGTGATGTTCCAAGATGATCTACAATGATTCCCTATTGTTGGTATTTGTGACCTTGTGTAGACCCGCCCCCACCAGACACATTTAAAACATAGTCATCCTATATAACTAATAGGATATTCCACAAACAATAGAATCAATCTAAGAATTAGACATGAAAGACATTGTAGTTTCTGCCTTGCTCTCTTGGAACATTTACTCTACCATGTTGTAAAGACAAACAATCAGCCCTATAGAGAGATTCACATGGGACAAGGAATGAAGGACCATTTTGCCACATACCTAAGTGAGCCTTCCTGGGAGTGGATCTGCCAACTCCAGTTACCTCTTCAAATAGCTTCAGTCCTTGAGCCAAAACCTTGAGCCAGAACCAATCTGCTAAACTGCTGCTCAATTCTTTTTTTTTTTTCCTATTTCCCTCTTCCAAACCTCCCCCACCTGGGTTTTTCAATTTCAATAGATTCATACATTCTTGAAACACAAGTTCTGAATGATAATAAATATTTTTGTCTTACATTGCTAAGTTTTGGGATAATTTCATATGTAGTCATAGGTAGCTAATATTCTAGATTCTGTACCATATAATGGTCATCATTCAATAGTCTAACCTAGGTGAATTTTCATGGTAATATCAGAGATTTATGGGAATAAGTAAACATATAAAGCATCTCTTTTTTCCAGTACTGGGGATTGAGTTCAATCCCCAGTGTTTGAATTCCAGGCAAACACTACCACTTGAGCCATGCTCCCAGTCCTTCAGTTTGTTTTTCAGATAGAGTCTCATGCTAACTTTTTGCCCAGTCTGGCCTCAAACCACAAAACTCCTATTTCTGCCTCCCAAGTATCTAGGATTACAGGCATGTGCCACCACAACCAGACATAAAGTACTTTTCAAATGTCTATGTGCATCATGTTTTCTAAGATTCCTTTGGTCAACTGAGCCTGGGTTTGTGGGGCAGGGCAAGTTAACTCACTAAATGTGAGATGATACTGAAAAACTACAAGGTAAATGGCATAGTTGGTGGTTTTTTAAATGTGCCCCAAATTCTTTGACATTGGCCTATTTTATTCCCCTCTTCTTACATGTGGGATTTAGTGACTTTATTTCTAACGAATAGAATATGCTAGAAGTGATGCCCATACTAGATCAGAAAATGGAAAGCTTCTGCCCATTTCTCCTTCATGAATTTCTTTCTTTGAGGAAACCAGTCACTTGTCACAAGGGCAGATTTATAGGCAAGTCTGTAAGGAGGAACTGAGGCCAATTACCGAAAATGAGGTCCAATTCACCAGTCATGTTGAAAGTGGATCCTCCAGCCCCAGTCAAGTCTTAAGATGAGTGCTGTCCCTCCCACATCTCAACTACAAGTAAATCCTTAAGCTAAGTCACTACTGAATATTCTTGACCCACAGAAGCAGTGAGAGATAGTGAAGTCTTATTATTGTTGCAAGCCACTAAGTTATGGAATAATTTACTATGCAGCAACTCACAAGTGCAAGGAAGGTTGAAGAATTAGAGAGGTTTTCTTTGGTTTGTTTTGCTTTTCAAATCACAGGGTCAGGAATCTTATTCTTGCAGACAGTAGAACCTACTATAGCTAGCTTAGCACAAATGAAACATTAGGGAATATTAAATAAACTTTGGAGAGGCAGAGCATCAGGTCCAGAGTCTACAAAGGCAACAACAATGCACAATGTGTGGGGTACTTCTAGTCCAGCTAGGACTCATTCCCACTGCAGCTGTGTAAGGATACCTCAGCTCACAGTAAGAAAGTTGGTAACTGGATGCCAGAATGTCCAACATTCATGCCTTAGAAAATAGTAACCTTCATGGCTTCCCTTTACCCAAGGATTGGTTCTGTGAAATACCAGTTGTATCATGCTGCTCTGTTTCAATCAGAAGTTCTGCATAGGCGCAAATGCTTAGAGGGATCTGTCTGTAAGAGTAGATGGAAAAAAATGAGTTGTGGGCTCCATTCTTAGGAATTATTATTATTGTTAAGGTATGAATTATCCCAGTCATAGAAAGAATGTGTTAAGCAGTGCTAAGTCTCCAGGAAAATTAACAAATGTTCATTTCTTGTCCCTCTACAAAATCATCATTGCAATACAAAAATATAGGTAATTAGAGAAATTATTGATTTGTCTTCCTATCTCTTGGAAACTACATTGCTAAATAAAGTTGTATTTCCAGAGCCATTTCTATTCTATTGCTAATGATGACCTAGAACTATATGTAAAGACAGACTCTAGGTTGCATCTGACTTCAGGTGGATAAAGATCTGGGATCAGATTGTGATGGTTCCATGGGTGCTCCTTGTTTGTATTAAATAATTGCTCTCTGTGTTTTCTAATTTCCTGCTGGGAAGATATGAAAATATTTCATGACCTTTTATAATTGTTTAGGTTAAAACTGTTTCCACTGACTGAATCTTCTTTATCCATCTCACTGAAATGGCATATAAGCCAATCCACATTCCCAGTACTTGGTAGAACCTAGATAAATGCAACAGCTCCTCTGACTGAATCTAGTCTCCTTCTCCATCTTCACCTCACCTCTTCACCCTACTTCATCCATTGAGGGATTTCTTGAGAACACTAGAATTTTACAAGGCACAGTCTGAATGTCACTGACTTAGGTCATTAGTATAACCAACTGTTAAGTTCCCAGGCTTGCTCACTTCCCTGAAATTCATCCACTTGGTATAAACAAGTTATACAAAAACAGTCCTTACACTTTAACTTTTCCATTTCCCTGTTCAGATAGTGTGATTTTTCCTCATGTCAGTCAATAATATTTATAGTCCTACAATTTGGCATGACTTGCTGGCTGGCTGTCACCTCACATACCAACTATAGTACTATGACAAGTCTACATTAAGTTGCTTCATTACCTTCATTCTTGTACTACTAGCAGGAAACTTTCCTAAATGAAGATGGAATATCACACCTATTGTGCAATGGGTTTAGTGGGAAATACGCCCCCCTTTCAACCACTCTCCTGAGCCAGTGTTGCTCTGAGTGCCCTCAGCAGAAATTGTCATTGGCTTCTTCTCCCCCCCCTTTCTTCTCCTCCCTTTCTTCCTCCTCCTCCTCTTCCTCTTCCTCCTTCTTTGGAAGAAGGCTATTTGTCCATGATGTAGAGCATCTCTCAGACTTTAATGTGTACACAGGTCATCCAGACATGTGTGTAAATGCAGATTCTGTCTCTGCATGTGAGGTCAGGACTCTTCATTCCCATCCAAGCTCCCAGGTAATGCTGATGATAGTGGTCCATGAACTACTCTTTATATACAGTTAGAGGAGATCTAGTCTCACCTTCAGTAGGAGGAGCACACTTATTATTCTAGAACTGTACTTGTAGAGTTTCCTCTTACATTTTTCCCTGGCTCATATTCTTTCACCCATCCATCCTCAAGACTTGAGTGTTCATTTCTGTTTTACCTTTGATCACATTAATTCTGTTCCTTCAATGAGCCAATGATCATCAAGCACCTATGCTAGGCACGATGGATGAGTTCATGATTATCCCTGCTCAAGTGTAACTTGAAATCTAACAAGAGGTTAAACAAAGATATTAAACAAATAATTAATCAATAATTAGTTTTAATGGCAAAGAGTGTTAGGAATAAAATTACAGAATGCTTTGAGGAAAAAATGAACTAAGGCTCCTGGGTCCTTAGAGTTTCCACCTTGCATGATTTCCTTTGGGGTCCTCTCTGTGGTGAGGCAAAATGTTAGAGATTTCCATCCTGAACCTCATCTTTCCCCTTGACCATGGCCACCAGTGTACATTTGGTATTGTATGGCTTCACTCACCATTGGCAGGAAGATGCACATAGTACAGTGCTTATGATTGGGAGGCAATTGCTGGGTTCCAAATTGGTACCAATTGTCTCAGTGATTCTTGCCCCTTGGCTCCCTTGATGATGGCTCTGTCCATCTGTAATGCCAAGATGTTCTTTTCTAAATTCCGGTCAAAATTTCTTCTTCCCTCAAATATGCCTAATTTCCTTTCTCTCATGAACACTTCTGCTTATCTACTACCTAGAAACACAGCTTAGTTATTGACAGAAAATTACCACTGATTATTTGCAGGGTCTTAATATTCACTCATTAAAATTGACAAGATTCAAGTTTACCTTCTGTATCAGTAATTCTGGTCTCCTCAGTCACAGAATGCTTTTTCATCTGCGATAGTTGTCCTTTCCAGTCACACACGCTATCAGTTGGGCAAGAAAGGGAGAGCAGGAGGGCTGGGGATGTGGCTTGAGTGGTAGAAAGCCTGCCTTGCAAGCTCAAGGTCCTGAGTTCAAACTTAAGTATGGCAAAAGAGAGAGGGGGAAGTAAGGAAAGAGAGAGAGAGAGAGAGAGAAAGAGAGAGAGAGAGAAAGAGAGAGAGAGAGAGAGAAGAGAGTATGATGTAAATAACAACCATAGTGTTCTTGTTCATGGCTACTGCCCTTAAGTGTCCTAATGCACAGTGTTGTATTCAAGGAGATAGTGAGGATCAGGCAGTCAAATGATCAAGATACAAGGTGAATCTTTTCTGAAATCTCTTGAAAGGAGCATTCTATTTCCCAATTTAACTTTAAAGACAACTGAAAATCCTATTTCCTGATATTCCTCCTTTCTAATATTTCATGTCTTTAAAGCATTCCCAATGTCTTCTCTCTTAAAACTCACTTAGCTCTCTATTGAACCAAATCCATAATACATCTAGATCCTGCATCCCTACTCTCTTTCCTTCCTATATCTGTTTGGTTTTTTTTTTTTCTTGAGATAGTAGCTTTCTTCTCTCCTGAGTGTGGCAGAATTCTCTCAACCAGGAGGAAGACAGGGCACTCATTCACATCCTCTTTGTATGATTTTTTTCTTACCATAACATCATTAACTTGAGGAGTTCATTCCTTTTACTTCAAGGAAAAGGAACAGAGCAGTTATTAAAATTATAATGTTTGCTGACTAAGAGAATTGAATATGGCAAAATGCTCTCATGAAATCTGTAAATATTTTATTCAACTAGCTAATTCTACAATCAATCAATTAATATATATATACATATGACATATGCTCTACATACAATGTTTGGCATATTGACTTACTTTTTTTTAAGTCTCCCTGTAATAGATCCTGACAAGAATGCAAATCCTTCCATCAACCTCTCTCCACGGTGCACAGGCTGAGACCCATAGATAGCTATCATTTAATTAACTTACTAATTCTTGTCACATATCACCAATGTTTCTAAATGTTACCTTAGCATATTACTTTTCCTGAATATCCAACACATTATAAATTAGAAGCAAAATTTTTCTTGGTCCTATATGTCATAATTTTAGGGGAATTAAAGGGAAAGAATGTAATCAAATGTCTTTGACATGCATCCTACTTTTCTTCTCTGTAGAAAGTCTCATAAATCTTCACATTGGGAGTCAGCTCTGAGCCATTACTTGTGAATGCTAATTGTACACAACATTAATGGAGAATGAGGATGACATGGGTTTCCCAACCTGCAACTTTGTTTCATAATCCCTGGTTCACCAACTGGGTTTTGATGGGGCATTTTATTGCATAGCTTTTGCTACTCTCATGAAACATTATAATCACATAAAATGTTATACTGTAGAATTGATTGTAAGTAATGGGAAACCTACCCGTGGCGTCTGTGCCTTAATCACCCCTTTTCATCACTTCACTGCCTATTTAGGAGTGCTTAGAAGGCTTCCCTCCACATGTATAGGGGTGTGGAGTTTAATAAGCCACACCTGGTGAAAACACCCTCATTTCCAATTCCAGTTCAACAACTCACCAAAAGTGGTGTTGGGCAATTCTCTCAACTTCCCTGTTCTTATTCAATCAACAGGGAAATGAATATTTCCTTGGTCTCATTTCCCCCATTCTGGTATAGAACCCACTGGAAGACCTATTGCAGATACTCAAATCAACTTTCCTCACACACCAATGAATATTAGAGTCAAAGACCCATAGAGACCATTTTACCTATTCTAAGTTCTACAAAGGAGAATCTTGGTTCCAGGAAAAACAGCCTTAGTTCCTACCCATAAGAGATATTAGGGATGTACCTAGGCCAAAACTTGGAATCAATGACCTAAATCCTGTGTCTGCCCAGCTCCGTAATATTTATAGGTAAAATATACTCCCTGATGTGACTCTAAGTTTCCATGCTGATTGTGATCCCAGTCACACAGAGCTTAGACTGTTCTAATGCCTGAAGTTGACCACTAATTGGTTTTACCCAACTTCCTGGTGAAGGAGCAATGAGCAGTATAAACTCAGGTTAATCAATTAGTGCTGTAGTGAAGAACAGGTCTGTTTGGATTTAGCCTCAGCTTCTGTAGAGAATATAAAATAGACCCACTAAAAGATGATGGGTTGATGTTGCCAAGGTCAGGGACTAACTTTGATTGTCTCTGCTATTGCCCCAGCAGAGCTGGCCTCAGTGTCCTTTGTGGGCGCTCTCCCAAGGTCAGGTAGCAAGATAACAATGCACCAGGCATGCATATGAGCTAAGTACACCCTGAGGGTCAAAGGATGCCCCACAGATGGAAATTATTGCTTTGTTGAAACCAAAGTAGCTTATCTCTTCTTTATGTGAATGCTTTTGATTTTGGCAAATGAATAAATGTAAGTCACCCACCCCATTCGGGGAAGAAGAGAAAGAAAACTTCTCTTCAGGTGATGAATTTGATCAAAGTACATTATATGCATGTATGGAAATATCACAACGAAACCCCTTACTTTGTGCAATTAACATACACTAATAAAAAAGAAAAAACATTGCCAGGTTATCTCTCTTTCCCTTACAACCTCGCTAAGGTGTACTGGTGCTATTTCAGGCCCTTACATGCTCTGACGACACACAGCATGGCATGGCACCCTTGGTCACCAAATTACTGCACATTCTAATTACCCTGGGCCTTTAAAAAAATCTCAATGGCCAACTCTCACCCCACATCAATTATATATACATGGCTAGAGAAGGAAGGAGAAAGGCAGGTATCAGGTGTTTTTGTTGATGTTGTTTTTAAGATTCCCAGGGGTTCCAATGTGATGAGATGTTAGGGAATCATTGGCAAAATAATTACAAGCTCAGTCTTGGGCTCAGATTTGAGTTTGAATCCTGGGTCCACAACTTACTAGCTGTGTGACCTTGGGCAAGCTACTTGAGTTCTCTATACCTCAACTTTCTCATTTGCAAAATATAGTACTTTACAAATAACAATAATATTTGCCTCACATAATTTTTAAGAGGATTCAATGAGTATTATTGCAAAGTGTTAAGATGAATTCCTGGTACATGACCAGTGCTATAAAAGTTTGTTATAAAAATATGCACACCAATTTCATTCCTTCTTCGGGGCTTTGCACTTACTGTTCTCTCTGGACTTCATGCTCCTTGACTGTCATGGACGATAGCTAGCCCACCTACTCTAGTTTCAGGATTACTTTTATTCTCATGTGTATTTGTTACAACCATTTAGTTTTCTGAACGCCTCCAGGAGAAGATAAGCATGCTGTGCCCTACTATAGACTAGCACTGAGTAAGCCAGTGATAAAGAATGCGAAGTATGGGTGGATTTAATTTCCCAGTAACACACATAGGGGGCATTAGGGGAAAGAGGCCCATACTTTTGGACAGAGAAACTTCTATAGGCCACCAAAGTTCACAATGCAGATTAGAGCCATGGGGTGTTTTGTGGTTGAGACATTGGGACTGGGAAGAAAAGCATATGTTAGTAACCTCAATTAAAGCTTGTGCAATAAAAGCCTTGCTCATAAACAAGAGAGGTGGCCTCTCCCTGAATATCTAAACCTACTAAGATTCCACACCAGATAATTGCCTTATTTGAATTCTCTCAGTTCATTTCAGTAAATAGTTCATATCTATTTTATTTAATTTAAAGCTCAATTGTCTATTTTCATTTCTATAAATAGTCACTCCCCCACACTGAAGCCCCAGCTCTCACTCATTGTCTGAGTATAAGAGGACAACCTTTAGGAGGTTTAAACTAGCTGGATACATGAGGAGCATATCAAAGTCTAGGAAGAGATTTATATCCTATATTTATAGCCACAGTATGGTGGAAATTAGCAATATGATTCCATAGGTACCAGAGCAGTCTCTATGCATCTTATTAGGATTTGAATTTCCATTTATGTTAATCATCCTTAAATCATCATATAGGTATGTGTGTTCCATTTCAGGAAAGATGATGTATTCTAACCTGAAACAAGTCATCCTGAGTGTGGTTCAAATTTCAAAGCCACCTCCCTTTACAGAAGATCCACAGTGGATTCCTGCAGACTAGAGCTCCTGTTCATGCACTTTTCAGATCAGAGCTGCAAAGTAACTGACTGTGAAGCTGGGATTGAAGATTGCCAGCTGAAGATGACAAACATCCTCTAAATATATGTCTGTGAGATTTCACCAAAATTACTATTGATTTATAATATGTTTTAGAAACAAGTATACAATTCACTGTAATAATAAAAGACAACATGACCCAAACAGATCAACTCTTCCTCAAGGGCTTATGGCAGACTTGAATTAATTGATCAGACCAAACTCAACAGGAGGTCCCTAGACCTAAGTATGGGCTCTTATGGCACCACCCTCCTAGTTTTCTCCACCCTCCTAGTTTTCTCCACCCCCCCCAGTGCCTACCAAAATGATCCTTCTTTACCTTTGAGCTCCCAGATCTACCGACTTCAAGGCAAGATTACCAGAAGTTTACAGGTTGGCTCTATGAAAGGAAAGTGCCTCATGAACAATATTTAGTGGGAGCTACTGACTAAAATGTGCTCTGACTGTATATCATGATAAGTGAGAATTTTTGAGCATCACAGTAGACATTTTGGGTTAACAGGCATCTTGCTGTGGAATATTGCCTTGAAGACACCAGCCAGGCAATACCTGTTATTGTCCACTGAGGGTTCAGGGTTCTTTCTCCAAGAGCCCCTCCAAGAGACTTTGCTTGATCTAAAAGGTTTTCTGTGATCTCTCAGCACTTCTCTGCCCTGCATGTACTTAAGGGTTTTGGCTGCATATCCAGAAGGTGTGTGCTTTGCCCATGAGGCTAACTTATCCTTGTTTGGCTTTCTTATCTTCCCCCACATGATTGCCATGTGGTCCCATTTCTTCGCTTCTCAATTTTTTTATTTTTTATTTTTGGGCGGTGAGGTTTGAACTTAGGGCTTTGCACTTGCTAGACAGGCGCTCTACCACTTGAGCCACAGATGCAGGCCTTTTTGCTTTAGTTATTTTTAGATAGGGTATCCTGTTTTTTGCCCAGGCAGCCTGGGAAGGTGATTGTCCTACCCATGCTTCCCATGTAGCTGGTGAGCCACCATGTCTCACTGTGCTTCCCAAACTTTAATATACACACAACAACACTGATGCTTAGAACCACACCTTCAATAGCAAATATCCGCACTTTTATATTCTTTGTCCACCAAAATCCAGTCTTTGAAAATGACTTGTTTGAACACAATAGTTCAAATGAGAAGGGAGTCTTGTTGTATTTCCATTTTTAAAGCAGATTTGCATTTTACAAGATAAAGAATGCTTCACCAAAAGAGAACACTAGTGTGTCTTTGTGGAAGTTGGTGCTGGAGGTGGCTTGAAATGGACCTAGGAGACATCTTCTTCAAATCATCTGAAATCCTGACCATTAAGCAGTGCCTAGACATGAAGCCAGAGCTGACACATACATCTGTATGACAAAAGCAAATGCAAAGGGGAGGTAAGATCCCCAGAGTCTCTGTCCCTCCACACGATTTGGAGAAAGCTGTTGGCTTTTCTCTATGTCAGAATCACAGAGCAGGAGAGTACATGTATGCACCTCTTCTCCAGGTTTAGCTGACCATAATTCTGCTTTAAGACCAGTTCCCTGTAGCGACATCATCTGTAGAAGTGGTTAAAACCAACTCATTACTTTATTATCCAGAGCAGCTGATGGGGAGAATATGCATGAGGATTCCCCCCTCCCCCAACTACTCCTCTTCCTTGTTGTTCTTAAGGATCATTTTATTTATAGCTAGGAAAAAAATAATTACCTACAGCTGTGTTTCTCAATTGCAGGGCACTTAAGGCAGCACTTCCCCACACTAGGGTGCTTCTTGCTGAGCATTGCCTGGGAAGAAACAACTGGTCCCTCTCCTAAGCCCATGACCTTCTAGCATTTTCCATTCTTGAGAGGACTCTGGTTATCAGTCAGTGACCTTCACCACAGGCCCTCTATGACTTCTCTGAGAACATTAGATTCATTTCTTCATTCCATTCACTATCAGCTCAATTAATTTAAGAGGCAAATAGCTCCCCTCTGAATCCTTCTTGGAGTTATGAGAAGCCCCCTGGAAAGATTAGTTTAACGGTGTTTGATAGCTGGAGCTCCAAACAGACTCAGTCTGCAATCTTAGTCTGCGGGTTTCTTCACTTCTCAGTTTCCTCATCTGTTCAGTGTGGATGATAATGGTACCGACCCTATTGGTGGAAGGGTTAAATAAATGCATGCAAAGAATTAATTCACATGACTGAGAAGAGGTACTCAACAAAATAGGAGCAGTTATTAGATGGGTGGTGAGGGAGGGATAAACCAGAGCTACAGAATTAAAGAATTAATTAAAGAATCCCGAAGGTCACCTAGGTCAGTGCAGTGCAAAGGTCAGGGATCATGAGAATCACTGGAGAACCCAGACTGCTGGCTCCACGCCAAGATAATTGGGTTCAGCAGGTCTGGGGTAGAGCCATTGATTTTCATCTCTAGTAAGGGTGGTTCTCTTAGTACCCAATGGCTAAATCAGCAACTTTTCTGATACAAGAATACCCTCTTCTTACCCCTCTTCTTCTGTGAAATCACTGGGAAACTCTACAGGGAACTCCTAGGGTGAGGAAGGAAGGAAATGGATCCCTGCTGGTGACCAATAATGAGTTACAAGCTTTAAATATGTTACTTTATCCTCACAGCATTTCTGAAATTACTTTCAGCTGTTCCTGATTTTTATTTTTAAGATGATGAAACTGAAGCTAAAGACAGCTTAGGTGCCTTAGACACTCTTCACATAACAGAAATTGAAGAAACAGGATTTGAGCCTAGTCTGTGAGGCCTGAGCTACTGTATCAGTGATATTCAAATATATCTGGGATCCCCTACCTCACACCCCATTTCATTGTTGGGCAGCTTTGAAAATTTAGAATATGTATTTATTTTTTATACTTAGCTGCAACCTGCCTCTATGGATTGATTCACTGGCACTACTAGTAAGTCCTCTAGAACTTCATTAAAATTGAAAAGGACTTACTATCATTTGATTACAGAGATCATTTACTTGATTACAAAATGGCAAAATGATTAAGTGATACTATGTATCCTATGTATCGCTGTCAACATAGGATTCCTGAGTTCAAATTCTGACTCTCACTGCTTAGCTGTGTGACTTTGGACAAGTTTTTAACTTTTCTGTGCTATTTTCTTAAACATATAACACAGGGCTTGTGTTATACCTTATCAGAATGTTGTTGAGAGGATAAAACACGTTTGTACATGTACTGAATGACACAGCAATTTTAGCTTTCATTACATGAATCCATTAAGCCTAAGGTCTTCATAAAGTCCTTTGTAACTGTAGTTTTAAGAATTAGGCCCAAATTTTTCCCCTCCTATGAAACCAATACAGCTCATTCAGGAGTGTCTTCTTCAAAGTCTTCACTGATGATTAGAGGTGATGGATAAAAAGAATACCAAAAGCATCTGCACATTTCATCAGCACAAAGCACAGGTTAAACCAATCAGGGTGCTACAGAGTTACTTTTTTTCTTGCCTAGGTAATTCTGCTTCTCTTATTTTAAATAGAGACTTGCAGTTGTTCAGGAGCTAAGCCTGCCCATGCTTGTCCCAGCCAGTATTCTCCTAAAATTCCTTGAGGGCGAAAAGATGGGAAGATAAAAATTACCTAATCATCAAAGGATAGGGAACCTTTTTCTGCTTGTCAAAATCATTTTTCAGCTGGTATCCAGTGGCTCATGCCTGTAATCCTAGCTAGTTGGGAGGCTGAGATCAAGAGGATCATGGTTCTAGCTGAACTCAGGCCCCCCCCAAAAAGTTTGTGAGACCCCCATCTTAATGGAAAAAAATCTGGGAGTGGTAGTGAACACCTGTCATCAAAGTGATACTGAGAAGTTGTGGGAGGATCATGGTCCAGATCCTATCTCCAAATCTTCAGAGAAAAAAAGGGTGGAGGCATGGCTCAAGTCACAGATTGCCTACCTAGTAAGAATGAAGCTCTGAGTTCAAACACCAATACTACCCCAAAGTAATAATAATTTTTTTAAGGGTTGAGTGTGTAGCTCAGTGCCATAGTGCTTAGCACTCTAGTACTGCCCAAATGATAATTTCTTTAAATTAAAGAAATAATGTAAATTGTGAGGCCAAGGAACATGAGTATATTAAGTATATCTTCTGATATACTTATATTCTCCTCCATTCCCTAATATCCTTGTTCTTTGCAATGTGACATTTTAGTCAAAAATGACATAAAAAAATGGAGTCTATTTCCTCAGCTCTTGAATCTAGGTTTGGTCATGTGACTTACTTTGGCCAACAGGATGCAGCATAAGTGATACAATGCCAGTACCAGTCCTAGGCCCTGGAGGCCTTAGGTTTTTTTAGAACTTTGCCATGACCTCATGAGTAAGCCCAGAGTCCTCTGCAGGAGGCCTGGCCTCCTGCATTGCCTCAAACAAGTGAGTGAAGAATCTAACAGCTATCAACCTTCATCTACTTTACCAGGTGATTATACACTTCAGAGCAAACCTAGTCAAATTCAGTTGGGTCTAGTCCACAAGTATAGAATCACAAGGCTACTCCATAGACCCAAGCTCCCTATGAGTTTGGGAGTGGTTTGTTTCATACTATTAACAGACTGATACACCTTTTGTAGAGTTTGGAAGAATAAACACCAACAAACATCAATAGATGTAATAAAGGCAATAAGAAGAAATTTTAGCCACTTGAGAGGCAGAGATAGGAAGGATCACTGTTTAAGGCTAGCCTGAGCAAAAAGTTAGTGAGACTTTATCTCAAAAACAAACTGGGGCATCATCATAAACACCTGTAATCCTAGCTACTTAGGAGATAGAGCTCGGAGAATCATAGTTGGAGGCCAGCCTGGACAAAAGGCAGAAGACCCTATCTGAAAAATAACTAAAGCAAAAAGGATTGGTGGAATGGCTCAAGTGGTAGAGTACTTGCTTAGACAGTGTGTGGCCCCCAAGTTCAAACCACAATACTGCCAAAAAAATTGAAAAAAGATAAAAAGAGAGAAAGAGAGAAAAGAGTGAGAAGAAGACTGAGGAGTAGATGCTTCTCTATATTGGGATGCTAATACGAACTACAATTGTTGCAATAGACAGTGAAAGTTTTTGCTTTTCAAAAAAAGAAAAGCATCTAGCTATTTGAGGGTAATTTTCCTATAAAAAAATTAGAAGGAAATAAACTGATTGTTGGGTTGGAATCACTCTGCAGGAGGCTGTTTGAAACCCTGTGCATACTGTAATTTATTGTTTCCTTACAGCAGAGCTACTCCAAATAGCTCCAAAGACAACATCATCCAGTATCTGAGTCACCAAGAATGTGACCAGGTGTCTGGGTTCAAGAAGCCTTCAGGTGATTCTTACACAGACTAAGATAGAACTAGCCCAGAAGCAACAATGACTAGATGTATAAAGTATGAGAAAGACTAGGGCAGGTTCTGGGACTGATGGAGAGCAAGGTCTCAAGTACTAAGGGTCAGAAAGAAAAAAAGGAATGGTGAGGACATGACCCCAGAAGGCTTCTGGGAGTTCTGCACACAGGACTGTCACTTGAAATACCCTAAAGTCCCTGAACAACCTCTTGTTCCTCTTCAAAGATAAGACACCAGACTTTGGAGCCTGGTGCCTTCTCCCCTCCCAAACCCCAGGAAAGTGACACTATGTCCCCATATTTGCGGAGCATTGTCAGCACTAAATCTGTTTAGCACCATGTCTCCAAAATTGTCACCATTCTCAACTAATTAGTCAAAGGCCTCCATCTGCCTAGTATCTCACCACACTTTTCATATTAATTTTTATGTAAATATGTTGATTCTGAGGTGGAATGATGTCAACCAGAGTGATAGATACCTGGTTCAAGCCAACACATAAATTGCAAAATCGTTAGAAAGATCATGTTGAGCTGAACTTTTATATTTGGGCTCCTTTGGAGTTTAAAATAACTTTAATTAAAGTCATAGGAGATGTCTTAGATATATATGCACACATACAAGGAGATTTTGTGCTAACTTCCCTACTATAGTCTAAATTATATAAGAAACTGCCCAGAAAGCTCATCATTCAAAGTACAGTTCAATTAATTCCTCTTCCTTTCTCCTTTTATTCCTCCTCATTTTTTGCTTAGCCATGCAATCTTATTTCATTTTCTCCTTTTTTATATTAGTTGCTGCCTTCTTTTTATAGAAGCCAAGTTATCTTTCAAGAACAAATTCCATTGTAACAGTGACCTCAAGGACGATAAGGCAAAAGATTAAAACCTAGTATTAGCTTGAAATTCTGAAGATGATTTAAAAGAAGGGGTCAATTGTCTAATATTAATTCCATAATAACTGGAGAGACATTACTCTCTTTGCCTCCTTCCATGGTATCTCATGAAGTTCATTGTCACTGCAAGGGGGAATAAAATAAAAATTGGTTGGAGGCCAATTCTAACTCTGGTACTAATCCCACATCCATATTCTACCTAGAAATATCTTCTGGGCTAGAAATTAAGCTTAATGTTCAAATAATTTCCTTCCCCCTGTAGCAGATAGCTACTGGTGCATAATAAACATGCCAGCATGTCATGGCTTAAAACAACATTCATTTGCTTAGCTAACAATGGTTAGAATCCACTCCATGGTTCTGCTGATGTGTACTAGACTCAATCATGTGACTTGCTATTGTGTCACTAGTCTAGAATGGCCATCCATTCTGTGGACCACAGCTGCCTACAGAGATACCAGCTTTTGAAGAACTTCGTCAAGACGATGTGACAGACATTGGTTGGTGTCCTGCCCAGACCCCCTACGATCCCTTCAGCAGGTCTCTTATGCTGTTCCCCAGTTTAGATGCATTGCGGCTATGGGAGTTTTGGTGGCCAATCCTGGAACTTCCCCATGAGTGTGAAGAGCTGGAAATGGTTCAGAGTGCTGTCCATCTCCCTGGGTGACCTCTAGCCAAGATTAAGAAAAACCAGCTCCCTTATTTCAGTAGAGATAAATTCCAGTGGATGATTAATGCTCCAGAAACCCCCACAGGGTCTGGCTGAGGCTTGGAATTTGCCCCAAAGGGCACTTTTTTCAGCCTCTTCCTCTCTCCTACTCTGTCTTCCCTGCTTGCTCCTGTGCTTATTAGAACATTTGCCCATAGGCCTTCCTCTCAGGAACTGCTTTCAGAGATTCTAATCTAAGAAAGATGGCTTAACTTGGATGTTTTCAAGCAGCACAGAGCTGCTCTGTTTATCTGTAACAAATGCATGGTTTCTACATGAAAGTCCACCGGAAGCCTCATACCTGCCATCCCAGCACTTGGGAGGCTGAGGCAAGATGATCTTTTTTTGAGGTCAGCCTGAGCTCCATATTGGGTTCGAGGTCAGTGTGAACTAGGTAGTATACGCAAAAACGTTTCGTAGCCAAAAAAGATTAAAAAAATCTTGTAGCCCAGCCAATTTTTGCAGGTGAAAAGACAAACATACAGAGAAGTGCAGGAACTAGTTGGAAGTCACACAGCTCAGGAGGCCAGAACAAATTCAAGGTGACTTCTACTTGAATCCCATTCAATTCTGTTACTACCATGGGGACTCCTGCTGTGCTCCCCCAAGAGTCCACATGGGAGAGTGAAGCATTTTGTGCAGAGAAGAGAACAATGTTCCCAAGTCTGGGACACTTAGCTTTAACACTGGCTCTGACTCTGCTGATCTTCTCTTCCCACAATACCCTCTCTCTTTTTCTCTTTACCTTTCTCTTCCCTTCTTTTCTTCTTTTCTACTTTCTCTCCCTCTTCCTCCACTTGCTTTTCCTCCCCCCTCCTCTTCCCTTCCTCCTCCTTCTCTCATCCTCCTCTCTCCTTTCCCTCCCAGTCCTTCTGGTTGCCCTTTCTTTCTCATTGCCTTCTATTACCTGTTCTCCTTTTCTTTCGTCCTCCTTCATACTACTCTCCCTCCCCCTCCTCTCCTTATCTCCCTAGCTCCTCATCTATATCATCATCATGATCATCATGATCATCACTACCGTCCCCATGCTCTCTTTCCCTTAAATCCTTTGTCCTTGGATTCATTTTCGTTTATTTTCACAAGTGAAGACTTGTGAGCCAGTGATTTGCCAAAACACACAAATTTGGACTGACAGTCCTGAGATAGCTGCTCCAAGGCATTTCTGTCAGCAGGAATGGCGTCCTAGAGATTCAAGGCCCTAGAAATGGGAAACCTTTTTCTACCAGAGGAATTTTATTGGCTTTGCAGTTCACAGATCCAAAGGGCTTGATTTATCAAATAGGAGATCAATGTGAAAATAATGTCAAACTTCTGGAACTAGGAAGATATTTAGATCCCTCCACTCATGTACATCATATTTATGAAAGGAAAAGGAAGTGGTTAGATTATAAATTAGAAAAGTCTAGAAGAAAAACTCTATCCTTTCCAAATTCAATCTTTTATGAACCTCCTTTCAAAAGACTAAGCTCAACTGTAAATACTTTACATTTGTCCATATAATTTCTGACTTTCAAACAGCCCTTTGTAAAACAGAGAGCTTTCCAGGGATTCTATGTGCACTCCTCCTGGTTAACCCAATTCCATGTTTCTCTTCCCCATCCTTGGCACTTGTCTGAGGAAAACCACCAAGTTCAACACTTATAACAATTAAAGGCTGGAGGAAGCTAGGGAAGTTAATGCATCTGTCTATTTCTGTTATAAAGAAACAGAGGCCCACAAAAGCAAATCTTCTTATATAGAGAATCCAAGAAATAAAATAAATAATAAAATAAAGATCAGCATTGGTCTAAGAGCCAAGAATCCTGAAAGTCCCAACTGTTCTAAAAGTTTCCTTTGTGACCTCAGGTTGATCATTTTACCTTTTTAGACTCAGAATTGCTAATTACAAAGATGGCCAGGATTGTCCATGCCTCCCTATATCTACATTCTTTGCACAGGACTTTGCTGCATCTCCCATCAAGAAGAAGTGGGCTCCATTTTCCTGACCTTATCCTTTGGGGCTGACATTGTAACTTGCTTTGGCTGACATAATGCAGCAGAAGTGTCAGTGTACCTATCCTGAGACTTGGCCTCAGAGGCCTTGCACACAAATGCTCTCTTTCTTGGAACTCTGCCCAGCCATCATGTAGAAAGCTCAGGCTAGCCTTTCAGAGGTGGGGATGAGCCACAAAGCTGAGGCCGTCCTACACCAGTCAGCTCTCAGCTGAGTAGAAACTGCCCACAAACACACAGAGAGACAATCAAAGGTATCCAGCTATGCTCATCCTAAATTTGTCACCACAGTAGCATGAACTAAATAAATCATTATTTCAAGCCAGTATCTTGTGGTTTGTTATGCAGCCAAATTTAACTGACATGCTTGGTTTCTTCATCTACACTTCAAAGGGGTATAATATAAATATCTCATTTTTAAAGGACCATTTGAAATACCAAGTCCATAGAAGGTTAAGACCTAGAGTTGAGCTACTTGCCACATGTAGCTACTGAAATGTAAACTTAATTACTGAAATTAAAGAGTTCAGTTCTTCTGTCAGTCACCCTAGCTCCATTTTAAGTGCTTCCTTGCTAGACATGGCTACTGGCCACTGCATATAGGACAGCACAGCTACAGAACATTTCCATCAGTAAAGAAGGTGCTGTCCTAGGGCCCCCATCAGAACCAGCATCAGAGCTGAGACTATGGGTCCAGACATCTGCCTCCTCCTTTTAAAGTTTCAAATCTACATTTTGAGTCTTCTGTTTTACCTAAAATAACTAAATCACCAGGGAGTCTTTGGATTGATTGTAAACAAGTTCAGTGTTTCACTGAGAGAGTGGAAGTGAGGCTCTTAACAAGGTAGGAAAAGTCCTCAGGCTGATCCCAAGCTTTCCCTCCTTCGGGGGATTGCCCTAGTTTTTATTTTAAGCATTTTTCTATGTTGATAAGGTTGATAGCTAACTTTATCTGCATTCAACCCTTAAAAAGACTTGATGGATTTTTTTTATGTGTGTATGTACATAGAAGGTTTTCTCCCAGTTCTCTTTTACTTTTTTTCCCCCTCTCATTCTCCAATGCCCAAGGCTTCCTTTGACTTCAAAGAACAAGAAAAGGCTCAGAGGAAAATGAGTATCTGACCTAATTAAGCATATAGATTGAGATTTTTCTCTCTTAGCTGATGAAAAATTCCCTTTTCTTCACAAGCCTTATTCCGATTTCTTGGATTAAGGGGACCTAGAGAATTGTTCTCTTGCTGCTCTGTGAAAAACTTATTGTCCCTGCTAAGAGGTCAGGGGACAACAGAGGCAAGGAGGAAACACTAAGAGCAGTGGCTGGAGAACTACTGTGCTCAAGTCTGAGTTCTTGCCCTGCCACCTCCAACTCCCTGGACCCTCAGTCTAATGACTTCCTGTGCCTCAGGGTTTGTATGTAAAACGGGATGGCAGCTGTTTGTATTTGGTAAGAGTTTGATGACTAAGTACAAGGGAAGCCCAGCATACAATGACTGTCATGTAACAAGAGCCCACAGCGGACATGCCAGTGCCCCATCCAGGTTCTCAGAGACCCAAGGGACTAATTCTGGGCATCCATCCTGGCTCCTGCATGCTTTATTGCTAACAGCACATATCTAAAGCCTCCAGAGACCTGTCCTTTGGGTGAATAGAGCCATTTAATCTGCAAGAACAGGAAGCCCAAGATGTTCTCCTAAGCAGCCAGCTACTGATTTGGCCAGAACCAGAAAACCAAGCTCACTTGCCTCAGGCAAACAAACTACATGGTACAATTTATACTCCAGAGCTTCCTGTGCAATCAGGCTGAGGCTAGACTTTGTCATTGCTTGCTTTCTAGGTCTCTTTCCTCTTTTTCCATAAAGCTGTCCAAGTCTCTCCATCTAGCAATTCTGAGCAGAACTGTCTCTGAGAACATGTTAATTTCCTCCTGGTTTTACCTGTCTTGGTTTTGATGCTACATGTGGCTACAAGATATTTAAGGCAGACACCATGGGCTCTTATTCCTTTGCCTTCTCTCCAACTCTGTGTAGGCATATTGGCACTGGACAAATACTGGTGCATTGATTGAGAAAGCTATTATATGTGTGTTGTATAGCTCTTTTTTTCCTTCCTGATATTCCTAGGTTACTCTTAGTCTTCATGTAGCTTGGGATACTCATCCTATAAAAAAATGGCTCCATTCTTTCCTACTCTGTAATATATCTTTGCAGATTCTCCCACAAAGAGGCAGTATCTATTTTGCTATACCTTGACTCTGGACTTAACTTGTGACTTGTTTTCTTAAATAGAATTCATCAAGAGTGATATTGTAATAGTTCGAAACATAGGCCTTAGAGGTCTTTTGTGTTTCCAATTCCTTTCTTCAAATGTCTTACCACCTTCTGACCAAGTTTGAGCTATCCTCCTGATGAATGACACACTGCATGGAGCAGGGATGAACTGCCCCAGTGGAGGTCATCTTAGACCAGTCAGCTCCCAGCTGGTCTTTCAGATGGCTCCCAGTGCTGGTGTGAGCCTTGTCAGACATAAAAGAAGTAACAAATGTTTATTGTCTTAAGCCACTATATTTTGGGGTAATTTGTTAGACACAACGGGTAGCAAACTTTACCCTGAATGGATGGTTGGGCAACTGGTGGCCCTAAATCAGGTCTCAGCTCATGCGATGTCATTGTCATAGTTCCAGACAGAACAAAAGATGAATTTTTTTAAACACATGATATATATATATATATATATATATATACACACACATATACATGTATACCATCTATATGTCTTTCTTATATTTTATAGATATTTCTATATATGACATGTCTATTATCTATGTCTCTTAAGTGGCTACCACAATACATTTAAATACATCTTATTTCCAGTTTATTTTGAAATATTAGAAAGGAACATGGGTGGCTTCAGGATGCTGAAGACATTCTAATTCTTGATCTGGGTGCTGGTTGCATTGAGTGGGTTTAGTTTGAAAATGTTCTTCAAGCTATGCACTGGAGATTTTACCCTCTCCCATAGGTATATTATAATTTAATTAAAAATTAATAAAACAGTGAGGACCTATGCCAATGATGGACTATTGACTGAAGGCTGTAATAAACTTAACAACTTGCTCCAAAAGCCTGAGATAAAAGAGAGTTAAACATTCACCAGTTAGCCAGAAGCCTGCAATCCTCATTCCCCTACACTTAACCCATTATTTTCATTGCCTATTTTCTATAGGATTTAGAGTTTACCAATTATCTGAGGAGGTCTTGTGAAGCCATCTTATGGAAGTAGATTCTTCTCTGATTATTGGTATGGGTTTGCCCCTAAATTTCTGCCTCTTGCTTGTTGTAGCTATTTTGGCCGTCAGCTGGGTCCCTCTTCTATAGTATGCAATAGAAAGGCAGTTATCTAGTAAGAGGTCTTACTTCTCAGTTTCCCTTGCATCCTACTGTGGCCATATGACTCATGTGGATGAGTGTCCCTTGTCTTCCAGGTCTCGGGTTAAAAAGCAATTGGGGCTGATCTACAAAGGAACCAAGGCCCAAGATCTGTTGGCTGGGCAGAGCCATGGATCACAAATCAACATGCAGTGGAAAACCACCTGCTTATTGGAGCACCCAAATTTGACTCTTAAGTGAGAAAGCAATAATACTCTATTTTTTAAAAGGCATTGTAATGCATTTGGTTTTGCTGCTAGAGTTACCCTGATTAATATGCTATTTCATCCTATGGTTATTCATGCATTCAATAAATATTTATGAAACTTTCTCATAT
This sequence comes from Castor canadensis, assembly GCF_047511655.1. Classification (NCBI taxonomy): domain Eukaryota; kingdom Metazoa; phylum Chordata; class Mammalia; order Rodentia; family Castoridae; genus Castor; species Castor canadensis. Next base: position 145,046,147 of record NC_133390.1, on the reverse strand, counting down.
GCAAGGCAGTGTGCCAGTTTTCTACCTCCAAGGATCTTATACACTGGCTTAAATATAACAACAGACCACTGATGTTTTACTTATCTTACTATGTGGTAGACCATGTGTAAGTTACTTTTCATACAGCGTAACAGTTGATAATACTAATTCTACAATATAGTTGTTAGAGCCCCTAATTATAAATAAGAAATCTGAGGCTTGCAAAGCCTAGGGAAAAGGGCTTTGTTTTTTTACTTAAATACCTATGTGCTCAATATATTATATCGCTTCCTAGAAAGGAGGTGATATGAATACACAAGAGCTATTAGATAAGTTAATGATATTAAATGGCACAAGAGAAAACTATTTAAATGCTAACAATGTTTAGAAATAACTGTTTTGAAACCATTTTCATGCTTTCTCCAGGTAGCAATGTCCATTGAATCATCTGTTTCTCTCTGTGTTCTGATTGGGGCCCATCCTTGACTTCTTTGATGGTGATCCTTTGGGAGTCAGAAAGGTCATATTAGCCACCAATTTTCAATGTAGCAAAATGCATAGCTCAGTATATCAGAAACTAGCATATCTCTGCTTCACTGGGTGACTATTCTGTGCATTGCTTTTTAAAAACTCACTCTCTCTCTCTACAGAAATTGCCTGGAGAAAGCATGTCTTCCCTCTTCCCAGAGTATGGTGCTGGATAAGAATGCATTTTAAATTCATAAGACCATAGAAAGCATAAATGAATCTTATTAATTGTTCTCATTCATTCAACAAATAATAATTCAATGCATCCTCTTTTACTGGTGACATGCCTAAGTTTTCTCCATATCTTAATTAATTTCAGGCACAGTCTACTCAAGAATATTCTCGGCATCCTAACTTGACTGTGAAAATAAAGACTTTCCATTGCCTTAGAAGTAAATACCAGGGGTAAAAAAATCACATGCTGTTAACAGCACACAACATCTTCAGATCTGACACGTTCCTTGCGATTGGATGGGAGACTCATGGAAATGAATGACCTATAGACTTCAAGGTTTCCTGTCTTAGTTAAAAGAAATACAAATTGCTTCCCCAGTGCATCTTCTCAGGGGATCTTCCAGGATAAAATGCTGAGATTGCACAAATCCATCTTCAAGCAGAAACCTGAGGGAGACACCATTAGTTTTTCATGTCATTTTAATGGGCTTGCTTTAAAAAGACAGCAAGCAGCATGTTTGTGCTGGGTTCTTTGGCATTTTACAATGCCTTCTATAATGACTCCACTTCTTTTTCTCCTTCTCCTTGTCCACCACCTCCTCCTTGTCTTCTTTTTCTGTTTCTGGGTTTTTTTGGGGAGGGGGAAACTGGGATTTGAACTCAAGGAATCGCACTTGCAAAACAGGTGCTCTACAGCTTGAGCTATACCTCCAGTCCATTTTGTACTGGTTATTTTGGAGATGTGGTCTTACCAACTATTTGCCTGGGCTGACCTCAAACTGTGATCCTTCCCATCTCAGCCTCTTAAAGCTAGGATTACTGGCATGAGTCACTGGTGCCTGGTTTATAAGGACTCTTTAGGATTACAGAATAAAGTGAACTGGGAACCAAATGTTACTTAGACATTTAATAAAAGTTCCCTTCTGTATACTTACTCACTTTTTTTCTTTTATGCTCTCCTTTGCTTATTGCCTGCTTCAGAAATATCTCCATTTTATTCACTCAAGGGTCAACAATATTTATGGAGCACATGTTTCATGCAAAGCTCTGAGCAGGACCTTGGGGAAATTCCTGGTATGTGGACATGGTTGCTGTTCCTGCCTAATAAAGGGCTCACCTCTGGTGCTGTGTTCTGCCAAAGATGCTTCATCCTTTAAGTTATCAATGCTCCTTCTAGACAATGAACTAAGTCTCATCTATCTCACCATCCTTAGTGAGAAATGCAGATGCTGGCTTGTGGCATGGGGCAGGTGCTCAGCACACATTTATTGAATGAACAATTGAATGTTTGATAGGGTAGTTTGCCTACTATAAAGGAACAGTCTATATTGCACACAACAGCCTCTGTTTTGTTGCCTAGGGCCTGGGGCTGAAGAATAAAAGAACTGAAATACTTTCCCAGAAACTCTTAATTTGGTTGTACAAGTGAAAAGACAATTGTTCCTTCATTCATTCAACAAATATTTATTGACCACCTACTATGTGCCAACATTGTTTTGGGTTTAATTTATTAAACAAGCAATGCAGACTAGCAAAGCTAACCTACACTTTAACAGGGCAGGATATATGAAAATTAATCAATCAATAATCAGTGCAATGTTTGGCAGTGATAACTCATACTAGAGAAAAAATTAAGCAGAGTTCTGCCATTACTATTGAATCAAAACAAACCACCCCAAAGTTTAATGATCTTAACAATTACTTTGTTATGCTCACAGATTCCGTAGCTAAAGGATTTGGACAGAGCACAATGAGGATGGATTGCCTCTGTGACAATGTCCAGGGCCTTGGCTGGGAAAATTCTAGGGCTAACAGAGTTGACTGCTGGGAGCAGGAACCATCTTAGGGCATGTCATGCTTATCTGGTGATGATGCTTGTTGTCACTTGTGGCATGCATTGTCAGTGCTGACTGGAACACCAGCACGTGGTTTCCTCCCAGAATGGTGTCCTCAGAGTATCTTACCTTCATCCTTGCGTATTTCAGTATTCCCAAAGAGAGTGTCCCAGCAGCCAATATGGAAGCTTTAATAACTCGACTTCAGAAGTTAGGTGAATTATGTAGGACACTTCTTCAGTCTGTTGATTTCATCAGAGTCTTCAAGTTTGGTCAGAATTCAAACACTGGGGACTTTGGTCCTATCTTACAATGAAAGCAGTGTCAAAAACTTGTAACTATATTTTAGAACTACTACACAGGATAATGTGATAGAGAGAGTAGCTGGCAAATCAGAGAAGGTGACTTTCAGAAAGTTAATTGAGCTAAGATATAAAAAAGAGCCAACAACACAATATGGGGAGAATACCTCCCAGACATAGGGAGCATCATGTGCAAAGGTCCTGAGGTAGGACCAATGGGTGGAGAGCAGCCACACTTCAGAGGCCTTCAGGATCATCTATATATGACATAATACCAACCAGCCTCATGTTTTCCTAAACTTTCTAAGCTTGAGTGAGTTATTCCTTATTCTACAGGCTTAGGAACAAATGAAAGTCAATTCTGGACTACTCCTGGTATGGAGTCAAAGCTGTATCATCCCTATGGAAAAGATTTCACTTGCATGCTCACTAAGAGAATAACTCTCTTGTGAGTTCCTATTTGAGAAGAAGGAAAAAGAAAGAACTGAGGTCCTGTCAGATTTGTTAGAGGGTCTCTTTTCTTCAATGAAGTCCTGAGAAAGGCCAGTTTGGCAGCTTCTGTCAGTGCCCCAATCTAAAAGTCTACCAAAACATCCCTGGAAATAAAATGAGAATTAAAAAATAATCGACCCTCCAATTATATTTAGCGGAATTCCTTGATGTGAATTAAGTATCCTCCTCCACCACCAGAAAAGTCTCCTTCAAGGTGCAGGGAGGCCATCAGTGTGGTTCTCTCTCTCCAAAGAAGGTAGAAAGTTTCTAGAAAAGACTTGGTGGATTAACTCATCCTCTTCCCCTCCATCTCTCTTGCATCAAACTGCCCACAACAAGCAAGCCTGAGCAAAGTCTCAGTCCCCTTTTGTAGAGAGACCCATCCCTTCATTCTACTATGTTTGGGTAACTAAATCTGACCAAGGCTGAAGTTCAGTGATCAGAAACCCACCTCCCCACAATTATAAGTCATGTCATCCAAGCCTAGATTCGTTTTAGAAAATTCATGACTTCCCACAGTCATACTTCAATTAGTTCAGAACTTGGGTGGGGAGGAGGGAGACTTTTTATTGATACCCCCTGAAAAACCATGGTGACCAGAGGACCAGTCCAGGAACCTCAAGGAGTGTTGAGTGAGTGTAACAAGAGGGTCATCATAACTGAGAAGCTGAGGTGTGTCTGCAACATGCACACAGGCAGCCTCTTGTGAACACAGTAAGTTGCAGATGCTTATGTTGACCATGTGATGTGGCTTTCCTCTTGATGGAGGCTTTATCCATGGGTGATAGATGTATTTACGGAGGCAAAGCTGTGAGCAAAAGAGAGTGCCTCAGCAAAGATGCTGGCCTTTGATTTTCTCCAAGGGACAACCTTAATCATATGACAAGTGGACAGTGAGTATTGGCCAGTGGAGGAAGTCCAAACAAGTAATTATGAGCCTGGTATCTTAGTCCACTTTGTGCTGCAACAACAAAACACCTGAGATGAGGTAACTGATTAAGAACAGACATTTTATTTCTCATGGTTCTGGAGGATGGGAAGTCCCTGATGAAGGCACCAGCAGATTCAGAGGGCTTTGAAAATGGTGCCTTGTTTTTGCATCCTCCAGAGAGAGGAATACTATGTCTTTCCAGGGCATAAGGAAGAAGGCCAAGAGGACAGCATTCTGTGTGAAGTCCCTTTGAAAAGGACCTTAATTCAATTCACGAGGGAGGACTCTTCATGGCCTAGTCACCCCTTAAAGGACCCCACCATTTAATCACCACTATTAAATTGGTCATAAAGTTTCAACATCTCTATTTGGGGTGGACACATTCTAACCACACTATGTGGCCTTAGCATGGAGTAACTGCAGTAAAGACACGAGCTATGTGGATAGTATTATGTAATTCTAAAGGTTACATACTGCAGTTTGTTTTCACAGAGCATTGATGCTGCTGATAGCATACATTCAAGTCCACTTTTGGAGAAATACTTCCATGACTATCATCCAGTAACTACACATGATCATTGTACTACTTATCTGTTATTATATAATAAACCTGGAAGTCTTGTGACTTAGAAAAGCTACTTATTATTTTCCATGAGTTTATGGGTTGGATGGGCAATTCAGTAATCTAAGCTCAGTTCTGCTGATCTGGGCAGAGCTTGCTCATGCATCCACCTGTATAATTGGTCAGCTAGGATGGCCTTAGCTAGATGACTTGTCTTTCTTTTTCTTTTATTCATATGTGCATACAATATTTGGGTCATTTCTCCTCCCTTCCCCCTGTCCCCTCCCTTACTCCTCCGCCCCCTCCCTCTCCCCACCTACCCCCTTGCTACCAGGCAGAAACTATTTTGCCCTTATCTCTAATTTTGTTGAAGAGAGAGTATAAGTGGAGAGATGACTTGTCTTTATACCACATTTCTTTCAGATGCCTCTAGTAGGGATTGAAAGGTGGAAGTAGAAATGTACAAGTGCTTTTCAAGTTTCCACTATGTGCCATATGTAGATGATATGGCCAAGTGCAAACACAATGTTTGCATTTAATGCAATCAAGTGACCTCTACCACTAATCTGCCTTATAAGGTAGCAGGACCTGTTAACCACAGGGTTGGTTTCATTGAATGAGAGGCTAACTGGGGCTGGCTGAATAACTTGAGAAAACCAAGGAGAGAATGAGTCCCCTCACAGTGGCCTCCCTCTTTGCCCTTTCTCCTTAAAACAGACTCCTTTTTAATCAATGTTGACTCTATATTTAAAGAATACCATGTTGAAATAAGACATTGTGGTTCTTGGTTCAAAGCTGATTCTCCCAAGGTCTGAGGCCAAGACCTAGCCAGGAAATCCCTCATTGCACTGAAGATTTGGAGAAGATGTACCCTGGATTCTGTGCCAGTTTTTACCTAACTGACTTACTGTTTTCAAGTTCAATTCCCTTGTCTTTACAAGGAGGAAAAGTTCTGCCTCCCCTTGGGAAAGAGATTGGATAATGGGTAAAGCATTTAGCACAGTGCTGAGTACACAGTAAATACTCATACATTACAGCATTCACCATTATTATTATCGAGGACAGTGTGAGTTCCTAAAGGGTGGACAGAATGAGAAAGGAGAAGGGCAAAGAGACTCCATTAGCAGTGGCAGGTATTAGCAGAGCTGATACATGGACAGTGCAAAGAGCCTGATGTATATTTGAGCAAATGGCCTGTGCTATGATGCAGAAGCAAATGCAGTTCTTTTCTTTCCTATGGGAATTTTCTTGTACTAGCATGTATTAATTGTACAAAGGGATTTCATTTTGATATTCCATACATGCATAGAATGTACTTAGAGCAAATTCACTCCCTCTGTCATTCTTTCTTGTCACCCTTTCCCCCTTTCTAAACAATTTTTAATGCATTTCATTATTCTATTTTCATACATTGCATGAAATAGTTCAAACATATTCACCCCTCTCATCTTCCCCTCTCCTGCTCATTTCCCCCCACAAACAGTCCCCCAATTTAATCTTGTGTCATTCTTTTTTTTTTTTTAGGTCTAAATTCCACATATGACAGAGCACATGTGATATTTGTATTTCTCAGTCTGGCTTATTTTACTTCACATGATGATTTCTGGTTCATCCATTTTCCTGCAAACACCATTCTTAGGAAAGAGCACATGTGTTTCAATAATGATGGGTCAGGGGAGAAAGAGCCAATTGACTAATTTGAGATAGATGTAGCCCCTTCCCCTTTCCAGTGCTATGTTGTCATGTCCCTGGGAGAGGCCAGATGAAATGGACTAGAGATTGAGTCTGTAGGCTTGGAGCAACTAAGGGGTAATGATGTCCTAGGCCCACTTCTGCTTTGTAGGGGAAGCTTAGAATAAGAGACTAATCAGTCAAAGAGAACAGATACACCAGCCTCTGAAATTAGATAGTACTCATGACAACCGAATTAAGCAAATTAATTTCAACTCTGGTTGGCATATACTCTCAAATGTATTAGTGGAATCTGTACCATCTCAGGAGTTTGCCAGTTTGGGTGGCATTAGGTTTGGGGATTAGAACGCTCTCTTCCACCTCCTTTAATATGCTCTAGGGTAAAGCATATTTCTCTGTTGGGAGGGGGGAGTACAGGGGATTTTGCTTTCCATATTATTATAGAACAGGCCTTTCAAATTGTTTAAAAGCCTTTTTCTTCTCCTGCAATATAAACTCAGATCACAATATTGTGTTTCCTTTTCCAATAATAAATGCCTGTAGACATTACCATTTGGTGAGACTGACAGATTTTCCTTATCATTTATTTGATTAAAGACTCAGAAACTTTCAGGAGTCCTGCTGATGGTTTCTTCCCACATTTGAATGAAATACAAAACAAAAGTGCCAAAGAGTAGGCAGGTGTGTTTTTATTGATTCTATCTATAGCTGCTGTATATTTTGCTGTTGAAGAATGGGTTTCTTCATGCTGTGAACTTCAAGATTACAGAACCTTAAGATTATGTTAGCTCAAAATGCTCTTTTCCTGTCTTTATATCCTTCCAACTTTGCCCGCTTGGTATTTGAGCCACACCCATTCCAGGAGGTGGGGTGAGCCTGAATTACAGGTCCTGTCAATGGATGAACTGGAGACCTTATTTATCCTGGAGACATTATGATCACTATGAGAAGGAAACCACCCTTCAATATCAACCACTTAATATTTCTTATGACTTTAGGAATTGGCTGGTCTGTTTTGGTGGAATGGGTCGAGTCAAACTGACCTTCCTGGGATTGCTCAGCATTTGTTGTAAGTCAATGGCTCAGTTGAAGAATAGCTTATCTGGGTTGGCCTCTGCTGGTATTAACTCTACTCTCTCTACATGTTTATTATAAGCTTCTAACAAGACAACTAAGGCATTTACACAGGGAAGCAGAGAAAACAGGTGATACATGTCTTTATCAAACTCTGCTTGCATCAAAGTTGCTACTCTTCCAGAGGCCAGAACAAGTAACATAGACAAGTCCAGGGTCAGTGGGGGAGCAGTGGGAAATCCAGGCTATTAATGTGATACAGTATCACAGATATTAAAGTGAGAAGTGATGGTTTGTTTGAGGATAAGTAATAGAGGTTCCATTGTTCTCTTCATCATTGCTGAAAAATGTGATAACATTCTAAAAACAGAATGAGAATGCATTCAGCCAACAGTGAGTAGAGTACAGGCATTTTTGAGTATGTCTGTGTTGGGAGGAGACAAGAGGTGATGTTTTTCATTCGTTTCTTTTTTTCTCTCACACCCAGAGAAAAGAGAGTTTTAGAAACCTTTGAAAGTTCTGCTGTCAGTCCTCTTAGGAACTGTGAGAGGATGATTTTAAGGACACTGTCAGCTGGGAGAACTTTTTCAAAACAAAAATTGCTCTCATTTTTGACATTTTGGTTTTGACATCAAGAGCTGCCTGCATTCTGAGTTTGGAATTCATCTTGGAAAGTTGGTCATTTTTTTCTGACAGAGCCAAGAAAAAGCATTTATTTTAAAGATGTGAATAACAGAAAACAAACAAGAAATAGAAAAAACAACCATAGCAACAAAAACAAAAGCTCATGGCTTGGCTATTTTTGGAAAGTAAAAGTTGTGAGTTTTCCATAAACCCATGTTCAGTGAATAAATATATAATAGCATAAATTGATACTGATTTTGTACTTCTTTCTTTTGCATACAACTGTTGCCAGTAAAATCTTATAGGTAAGTATCTTAAATAAAACAACGAAGGTTGAAATAACAAGGGTTCATGTAGCTTAATTTATTTTTTAGAGGGTAATTTAAAGTACAGAAAAGCAGGTTTTTCCAAGGATTGGTCTGAAATTTTTAATAGAAACAATGCCAGAATACAACTAATTTTCAGGCCATTCTTTTAGCCACTGTATTTATTAAGTGCTTAGTAACACAAGAAAATATTAAGAAGAATGCTTTAGATGAGAAAGCTGAGTTCACAAATGTTAGAGCTGAGAAAAGTTGAATTCACTGAGGTAAGGCCAAGTTCCTTGATGTCTACAGTGGAACTCATGAACAGCCACAGCAGCCTCACCAGGGCTCTACCCAGATCTGCTAGATCAGAGTGTGCATTTTGGCAAAACCCCAGGAATTGGTATGCACATTAGTACTTGAGAAATACTGACTTATAATTATGTTATAAATTAGAGGTCACATCTTGTTTTAATAGAAACATAGATGTTACAACAGACATAGGTCTATTGTAGTCTTTAGGCCTCAGTATTTACATCTGTTGAATGGAGACTCATAACTCTTATGCATACTTGTCAAAGGAGTGGAGGAGATAAAGTCATCAGTATAATGAAGTGCTCTGAAACAAATAAAGAGCTATATAAGTAATAGGCCTTTTTTTTTTAATTAGGGAAGGTCCCACCTCTTATTATCTCAGGTAGTACAAGTTCTAAACACTGAGGAAGCTATGAACTCAGGAAATGCTGTTCTACCTTCATGTTGTTTTGCATGTTCAACTATAAACCCTACATTATTGGCATTCTACTACACTGTAGCACCTACCATGTGTCCTCCTACAATGAACAATATACTGTCTAAAATAGACTCTTTTCTATCAGTGATGATCCACATATCACTTCAAAGAAGAATCTTGATACCTGGTACACATTTCCTCTATGATATTGTTATAAAAAATAAAGTGGTCCTCCACCTGGCAACAGTGTCAGCCTCAATCAGGAGTTTGTTAGAGATGTAAAACCTAAATCCTACCTACAGCCTATTGAACCAGAACCAGAACTGGCATATTAACTAGATCCTCCAGTGCTTCCTGTGTGAATGAAGGAAGCTTTGCTCTAACTGAATGCTTCATAACCCTAGTCACACAATGGACTCACCTTGAAAGCTCTTAAAATACCAATACCAATGTCTAGGCCCCAAAGCCAATTCAGTAAGGATCTCTGATGCTGGCCTTATGAATCTATATATTTACAAAGCTCTTTGATGGTACTCTGATATATTATTTGAGACTACAAAGTGAGATAGGGAGAAAGGCCAAGAAGAGTCAAATAACAAAAGTCTTATAAATAATAAATGTTGGGCATTTGAAATAAGTTGTCATTTATATGACGATAAGGATAAAAAGGACTACATACAAGAAAGAAAGTTGAATTAAGGGCACTCTTAATTATGGGCATGGAAGGACTAGACCCAACTCTGAATGCTAAATTACATGTGTCTCTGTGACAAACAAACAAACACTTCTATCTTCTCAGAACTGTAGTATAGACTGTAAGTGCTTGGCATATTTTCTGGAAAATAAAAAGTGTTGAGAACTGTGCCTGAGTTTATATAGGAAATGCAAAATAAGAGTGGAGAAATGATACAGGTTGCCATATAAAATTCAAGAGACCTGTTTAAATTAATGTACAGTTAAACAGTGAACACTCTTTTAATATCAGTATGTATTGAACAATATCTGAGGTTTATGAGGCAGAATAGATAGATGAGGGGATAGGGAAATTATATTATTTTAATAAATCTTTAAAGGGCCAGACTCAGACACTGGAACAAGGAAGTAAAGGCTGGAAAGCCAAAGCAGTTAGCACCCTCCTTACTCATTTTAGATGCTAAGTTATAGGAACAGGGGACAAAGGAGCTACCTGCTTCTGCTTTCCTCTTTGAGAGGTTAACAAGCTGCAAGGATCCTTGGATGGGTGGAGAATAATCATGTCTGGCAAAGCATACCTATTGTCCCTGTGATTTGGGTGGGCCAGGATGACCCTTTCCTGTTTTAACAGCTATCTCAGCCTCCTAGATCCATTATCTTTGACCATGTATCCACCTAGCTCTCTAGTATAAGAGTAAGAGATGGTGGTTGAGGGATACCATTTTGAGTCTTTGCTCCCATTTCCTGCATAAAGGCAGGAAATGTTTTTCTGTCTTTTTCTCTCCAACCCCCTTGACTATACTTTATCCTGTTATACTAAAATAAATCCTTGCTAAAACTTCTACCTTGTGTGACTCCTTGACTTGAGACACCTTGAAATGTTTTTCATGTCTGTGGATCTCAAGAACCTGTGATTTTGCGTAGAAACTGGGAAGCTGTGAGAACCCCTTGTCTGTCTTCTGGTGACAGTTTAGATATAACTGGGTGCCCTGTATTTGTTAAAGGTAGCAACTTTAGGATGGACTCTAAATTGCTTTATGAGAAATCAGGATCTGAGGATGAGGGACCATCACATGCAGGCTAGTTTTGAGTTGGCAGAGAGTTTGATGAAGACAATGTGCTTAAATTGAGTGGATAGAGCTTAGCATTTTGTCTGAATCAGAACTATTTTGTTTATTCTTCATTTTCTAATTTTTTTGGGTTTGCTCCCTCCAGTTTTCCCTCCCTCAACTGTCTTTGCTTTTCATTTTTCTTTTTTTGTAGAGTGAACTTGATTTTGAGTCTATTGCTTTCTCTGTGTCCTCCCTTTCTAGCAAAAGAAAAGTAAATTCAAATTTGCTAGCATTTAGGAGAAAGCTCTTATTTATTTACCATCTCCTAGTAAGCCACAAAATTATGGCTATGTCTATAAATTTACAGTTCTAAAGTGTTCTCATTCTTCTTTATTATGTGATAGACAATTTCCTGGGGCAAGAAATGGAGTGACTCCAGGGTGTGATGAGAAAATATGGGAGTGGAGCTGAAAAAAAACAAAGGCAAAATGAAAACAAGAATTTTGTCTGAAACCAACTGCCACCAACTTCCCTCTCTCCCTCTGCCTGCTACAAGGACCCCTTTTCAGATGACAGGCGAACAGGCAGGGGATCGTTCTCAAAACCACGAAGTCTGTTTATATATGTTATTTTCCTTTAAAATAACATGGAACTTTGGGAGGCATTTCTTAAGTGCTGCCTCAAACCATGGCCAAGCTTGGTGGTAATGGAGTTCCTGAAAGAACAAAAGGCAGGTACCACAACGTGCTTTTCTTGCTTCCATAACAAACAGGAAAGAAAAGGAAAGAGAAATGGAATCACTCAGCAGTTCTCAAAGTGTGCTCTCTGGACCAGCAATATCAGCAACAGCTGAGAACTTGTTAGAGCTGCAGAAGCTCACCCCAAACCTATAAATTAGTACATCTGGTGGGGTGGGTGGATCTGTATTTTAACAAACTAGCAAGGTGATTGTAACATAGGATAAAGTGTAAGAACCAGTAGAACACCCTAAATAAGGAGATGTGGTATGTTCTTCCTAGAACTGGGGACATGCTTGGGGAACACGGATTATCCTGATGTGTAGGATTGAGCTGTCAACACCAGGTGGGAGGAGTGGGTATGGAAGAAAGGAGGTCCACTTGCCTAGGAGTGTTTTTCTTTAATTGGAGAATAAAATTGTGACCAGGGTAGATAAGGACAGAAAGAATAGCATGAACCCAAATGAGACTTACTCTTTCTGTCACAACAGTGACAGTCACACAGATGTTCCCTGAATATAAAGTTTGCACCCCAACCAAAAATTAGTTTCAGCAGTGATTTAAATCTTTATTTAAATATTATGTGAATGTTTTATATATATATATATATATATATATATATATATGTATCCAGAATAATAATGGCTACAATTTACTCAGCATGATCATGCACTATGCACTGCACTAGATGTTTCAAAATCATGTCAGTTGATAAGAGTACCACCATTCAGTCAGTACTCTGGATATCCCCATAGCACTGATGAGGTTACAACCCTTGTCCATAAGTTCACAGCTCTTAAGAGACCAACTCTTAATGCAGTAGTTCTGAGGCTTGGTTACATCCTAAGCTCACCCAAGGAGCTTTATGAATTATAGGTATTTGGGTCCTAGTCCCAGAGATCTTGATTTATCAGGCCTGTGGTATAGCCTGAACATTGGGATTTTTTATGAGCTGCCTTGGGATTCTAATGTGAAGCCAGCTCTGAGGTATACTGTCTTACCATTGTGTCACTTGTGTCCCTGTGCCTTTAGCTAAGTGGATCTCAATCCTGGATACAAATTAGAATCACATGTTTCCTCTTTAAACTGTACCAGTGTTCATGCTCTATGATAATCAGCTTTCCATTGCTGTAACAAAACACCTGAGATAATCAAAAAAGAGGAAAGGTTTGTTCTTGGCTCTGTGAGAAAAGAATTCAAGCAACACTGGAACTGTTTTAAAAGTGGTAGTAAAGTTTACTAGGAAAAGAATATACATTCAATAGACTGAAACACATTGCTAGCAGTTGGGATTTGAATGCTTATTGAGATTGTCTGTAGAAATTCCTGGCCCTAGGTCCAATCTACAGGGCTGAAGTCCCAGTAAGCAACAGTGTCAGGAGGCTAGGGGTATACAAATGATTATTGGATCCATTTGAGCTGTAGGGTATGGTTTATGGTCCTGGGGCTTTGTTTTGTTAAATTAAAGATCTATTGTTCCAGAGACTGTTTGTGGTTGATCCACCTTAAGCTTGAATAAAGCCTTTCATTAATCCTTAGGTAGGTGGGGAACTCAAAAACATCTTATGACATCCCATGACCTTAGTAGGCTATTTTGAGTTTAACAGAGGCTGGTTACACATGAGTTGGAAAGTTTAATTACAAATGTCTTCTCTCAGACAATCCTCTTTTAGAGATATTTCCCCTCCTTCCCCCAGTGACCTAGCTTCCTCCCACTAGGCCCTCTTAAAGATTCTGCTTCTTTCCACTAGGCCCAAACCTCTAACACATGGGCCTTTGGGGAACATTTCAGACCCAAACTCTAGCAGGCTCCATATTCTGAGATTTGAATTTAATTGTTCTTCACTGGCCCAAGTAACACTATTCTGATGTGTAGTCAACATGGGCATCACTGCTGTAATTGCTGAGAGCTAAGGGGGTAGAAAAGTCAGGTTTGTCAGATAGCTGGGACCCTGACATTGCTGACACTGCTGATAAAGTCCTCAGTAAGAATGATACTAGGTGGTTTCAAAAAAGCGTATTTCAGACAATTTAGTTCAGGATTATTAATGATTCAAGTAAGTGCTGTGTATGAGTATGTACATGCCTATACACGTAAGGAAAAATACAAATTAAAAATAAAAGGCTTATTTCCTTCTGTTGAAAATAAAGGAAGACATTTCCTTCCCTCCTTTTTGTCAGACCATTTTCTTTAGAAAACTTGTAAGTATTCTCTCTATCTCTTTGAAAACATATCTTGTAGAAACTAAGTAGGACTTTTGTCAGCTTTGGAATGTCTTTCTCAAGGACCTGGGAGCCATCTCTTTGAAATGTGAACATGAAGGGAAATTGAGCCACTATCCCCTAGCTTCTTTGGAAGGAAAATAGTCTAACTTCAGAGCCTCACACCAAGTTGTAAAACTACCTCATATCAGAAAGATGGGAACTAGTATTTTTTTTCCCTTCTGGATAAAGGAGATTAGCTAATATAGACAATCACCCCAATAACCAAGTAAGATTAGGAAGAACAAACTATGCAGGGCCAATGGTGCTATCAAATAATCTTATTTGAGAACGAGTTATTGTTGCTCTTGAAAACATGTGTGGAGCATGTTGTATCTTGGCTATAAAAAAAAGGGCAAGTATGATTTCTTTCTGCCTCTGCAGTCTTTTAACAGGTTGCCTCTGCAGTCTTTTAACAGGTTGCCAGTGATGCACAGCACATTCTGGTTTATCTGTTGCCTCTGAAACTCTTGGCTGAAGACTCTGTAGATTAATTTTTCAATTTCATTCTGCTAAAATTCCCATGGGAAATATAATGAATATATAATACTTACCAAATAATATAAGTGCTTTGTTTCTCTGATGTTTTTGTGGAGATGGTTTCTGGGTTGAGAGAAGACTTTGTTTCTTAAAAGAACTATATCTTCCAGTAGTGTGAGTATGCATGTATGTAAATGTATGTCATGTGTGCATGTGTGTGTGTAGAATGAGGTTCTGAGTTTAAGAATCATAAGAAAGAATGAAATTCTATCATTGGTAGCAATGTGAATGGAGTTGTAGGACATTATGTTAAGTGAAATAAACCAGTCACAGAGCAACAAGTACTATGTATTATCACTCAGGTGGAAGCTACAAATACTGATCTTATAGATGTAGAGTAGAATGGTGGTCACTAGAGTCAGAAAATGGTAGGAAAAGTGGAGCAGAGAAAGAAAGGATAACTGGTCTCAAAACACAATTAGATTGAAGGAATTAATTCTATTGATCTAGAGCGTAGTAGGATAACGATAGTGTTCAACAGTTTATTATCTATTTCAAAGTAACAAGAAGAATTTGGGGAACTTTTTTCCCCTTCTCAGTACTAGGGATTGAAGCCAGGGCCTTCCACATGGTATGCAAGTACTTTATAATTGAGCTGAATTCACATCCCTTTTATTTTTGAGACAGGGTCTTGCTAAATTGGCCTTAGACTTCTTAGTTAGTTGGGAGTACAGTTATGTGCCATCATGCCATTCTTGAGTCTGAAGTTTACCAACACATAGAAATGGTAAATGTTGGGCTGTGGGTGTAGCTCAGTGGTCAAGCACCTAACTACCTACATTCACAAGGGCCTGGGTTCGATCCTAGGCACTGAAACAAGGAAATGTGCCTGCTTAGAAATGGTAAATATTTGAGGAGATGGAAGTGCTAACCACCCTGATTTGATTATTACACATTGTATACATATATCAAATTATCATACTGTACCCCATAAATATGCACAAATAGTGTAAATTTAAAATAAGCATATGGGAAAATAATTTTTAAAAAGATTCCCTCTCAACCCCTTCTACTCCATCCTTTTGCTTCAATTCCATAACTTTTCTCATTTTGATTTTCCTTATTAGGTTTATTTGAAAAGTTTTTACTGCTTTTAAAATGAAATTTCAACACTAGTTAACATATTTTCTCTAGGGTCCATTCTCATCCTGATTTATGGCTCAAGCTAGAAGCCTGACTGTCTTGGAGCTCACTGATAAGTCAGAGTATCACTTATGTGCAAGAGAAGTTGGGGAAAGGCCCTGCATTACCTCCAGAGGAGGGATGCTCCTGGAAAAAGTACTAGTGTTGGTGGCGGATTTGTAGGGTTGAGGACAGTCACAGAGCAGAGCTGAGGTTGGGGAGGAGAGAGGAAGTGGAAAAAGATCTCCCCCTTTGGAAATAGCTCTATGTCTTCAGGAGACTATGGCATTTATAATGGATTTCCAAATAGTCCCAGGGTAAACAGCCTAGAACAATATTTGAGCTGATGAGAGATAGAATATGGCTGAGATGGCCTTTTAAGAAAAACAGAGGTTGTCCAGGAACATTGACCTCTGGAACTACTTCTAATGGCCAAGAAGAGGTACAAGATGGTTGTTATCATCAATGGGTGCTCTATTTTCTTTTCACGTTCACTATTGCTACCATAATTTCAGGGACCTATTTAGGATCTGTGGTGGAGAAAATAAGTACCAGTCCTCCCAGAGTCTCTCCACCCCTCCACCCACCACTCCAACAAAAAGCTACATTGTGCTCACTGCAACCTGGCACCATGAATGAGGCTTTTATTCTAGCCCTATTTCTGCGTGTGCTGCAAGTTCCCTTAAGTGCAATGTTTTTTGATGTCAATTTTTAAAACCACAAACTACATGAGCTAGTAGGAATTTCTCAAATGGTCTGGTCTACCTTCATTCTTTTTCTTTTTCATTTTTATAACAGAAAAGAAAATAAGACCAGAAAAGTCAAGGGACTTATCCAAGATAAAGCAGTTGGTTGCCTACTGAGCTGATCTGTAGCCCATGAATCTAAAAACACTTGGCTGAAAACTCTGCCCATTATTGTTTTCAAATTCATTCTGCTAACATTCCCATGGGAAAACTAATGGATATATAATCCCATTAAATGGTAAATATTTCTTCTGCTTATATGTCAGGGGAAATTTGAGAGCTGGAACTTACAACTCTTGCCCAGTCTTTCATTTCATCCTTCCAAACCCTCATTCCAGGGTGAGGTTTAATGTGGAATTTGTTTGTTCAACTAATGGATTTCCATCTTGAAAGGTTTTTGCTTCTTATCACTATTGAAACAAATGTCACATTTGTGACAATAAAGTTGGAATCCTTGCTAGTTAGAAGTATGCATTATTTTCACTTGGGCCCAGATTTGCTAGTTTTCAGGAACATACATTCTTCTTAGTTGAGTCTTCTTAGAGCTGCAGGTATACATTTGTGTTGATTTCTAGCCAATATGCAAGTCTCTTTGTTATTTAGTAGCTTCTCTTTTTAGGCAGGAAGCTGGTTTTGTTTTAATGATTCTTTAGTTGTTGATTGTCTTTATATGTAAGACTCTTTTCTTTACCTTAATTTGGTGGTTGTCTTCTTTTTTCACCCAATCAACTATCCCCTCCCTTGAGAAGACTGCCATGACCTGTAGGTAATGCTGGCTGGTATTTCTATTGCTTCTTAAACATCTCTTATTATTGTACTTGTTATGGTGCCCTGTAATTGTTAGCTAGACTATGAAAAACTGAATCTGAAAATTTCGTTTTTAAATGCTGCATTATCAGACAAAAAAAAAATCTATCTACTGTTTGATTCTATATATATGACATTGTGGAAAAAGCACAACCATAAGGACACAAAACAGATAATGGTTGCTTGGGAGTAGGGAAAGGTATAGATTACAATGGGACATGAGGGAATTTTTTGTTGTGATTCTAACTATTCTATATCTTGATGATAGAGTGGTAGTTACCAGATTGTATGTGTTTGCCAATAGTCATAGACCTATATGACATTGTGGGTGAATTTTATTATATGTAATTTATATTTTATCAAACCTGACTATAAAGATACAAAGACACCAAAATACTAACTCCTTAAAATAAAATGAAAGTACCAAACCAATCAGAATTGCAAATTATCATCTAGTAACTGAACCAAAATAAATATAGCCATCTTCATTCTAGGAGTCCAGTTGCTATGTTTTATTAGAAATAAAACTCCACTTAGCCGTAAAAATTGTCTGAGTTCTGAAATTTACCAGGGAGATTTCTTTGGTTGTTGGTTTTCTCTGTCTGGAAGGTTCCGTTTAAGAGGCGCATGAACATTCTTTCACTGTTCTAGTGTTCTATACCACAGTAGGGTTCCTATAATCTATATATTTCAAAATAACTAGAATTGTCTGAAAGTTCCTAACACACAGAAATGATAAATGTTAAAGAAGATAGAAATGTTAATTGATCATTATGCACATGCATTGATTATTATACTGCTCTCCATAAATATAAAAATAATTTTATTTTTTTTCTTTTTTGTAGTGCTGAGGATTGAACCCAGGACTGGCATATGCTAGTAAGTGCTCTACCACTTGAACCATGCCTCAGGCCTTCATTTTTATTTTGTTTTTCAGATAGGGTCTTACTAACTTTGCCTGGGTCAGCCTTGAACTCACAATATTCCTGCTTCTATCTTCAGAGTAGCTGGGATTGCAGATCTGAGTCACCACGCTCAGTTTAAAAATAAATTAAAAGTAAATTTTAAGAACAGATTCTTTCACAGAACCCAACTCTATCACTGGACACAAAGGGCCCTGCATGGGGCTGCCTCTCTCTTTTCTGAAGGATGACCCAAGATTTAATTTTATCTGTGCAAATGGGTATACTTTACACAAGCTGGATGGTCTTAGAATCCAAGTCAGGTTAGTGGCCCACATTGCTGGGATTCTCCAAATACTGTTTCTGTACAATTTTGTGTGTGTGTGTGTGTATTCATGTGGCACTGAGGTTTGAACTCAGGGCTTCGTGCTTTCTAGGAAGGTGCTCTACTGTCTGAGCCACATCTCCATCTCTTTTTTTCTCTGGTCATTTTTGAGCTAGGGTCATGCTTTTTGCCCAGTTCAGTCTGTACTGCAATCCTCCTATTTTAGGCTTCCTGCTGTAGCTGGTATGATAGGTATATACCATCCTGTCCAGCTTTTTTCTATGGATATGGGGTCTTGCAAACTCTTATGCTGGGGCTGGCCTGGAACCAGGATCCTCCCAATCTTGGCCTTTCAAGTAGTTAGGATTGCAGGTGTGAGCAATCACCACCCAGCTTGTTTCTGTACAATTGATGGAGGACTCTACTAAAAGGTGAGAGCAAGGCATTATCATGATCGTAAAGTGTAGGTGGCTGCTCAAATCTCCAGACCCAACAGACATAAAGACAGGGGTAAAAACCATGGGGGATTTAGTGGCATGCTAGTTCCACAGTCTGAGTAAAATGGCAGAGATTAGATGAGGGTGCAACTTAGTAAGCATCTGGTATACCTTATGATTTGACACGGTCAGGGATGTAATTTTTCTGCCTTCCTTGGTCAGAATGAACCCACGAATTGAACTAGACTACACACAAAGGCTGATAAAACAGGTGTCAAGAGTTTGGAAAGATGAGCCCATCTGCAAAATTATGTATGAGGATGAATACCAGGGGTGTTGATTAAAGTGGCACTATTAAGTGATGAGACTGGCTTTCAAAGAAATATAACAGAGATTGAGTCTTCAAAATGGACCTTTCAGAAATACATAATCGTTGATGTATACCCTAAAGTACTGACTATACTTTAATAACTCTGCTATACCAGAGAACTGTACTTTCTCCTATTAATTATTATCCTAATTTTATGATTTACATTTATGCTTATTGAAAGCTGTTTCCAAGCTCCAAATTCTCTAAAATTGTATGGCCCAATATGATAGCCACTGGCCACATGAGGTCATTCAAATTTAAATTCATAGTGTTAAGTCAGTTTAATATTTAGTACCTGAATTGCATTAATCTCATTTGAAGTCCTCAATGGCCAGGTGAAGTGGCTGCTGTTTTGGACAGTGCATATTGATTGGATGCCTATTGATAAGATTACTTTCCATCATTGCAGAAAGATCTGTTGGACAAAATTACAATAGGGATATTTCCTCAAAAATCTAAAACATGGTACCCAAATTGTCAACTTAAGAAAAGTATTAAATCCTGAAATGTGAAATTCATCTATTGCACCCTTATAATCCAGGCCCACCTTTTCATCATCCCTGAGATGATAGAGATTTTGTTCTTATTAAGTCTCTGTATGGATTATTTCTGGTTCATGGACACCTGGCTTATTTCTCTCTTATTATTTAGACTTCTTTACTAGTATAGTAGTAAGTGCTGCAAGTCTGTCTGGTTTATATGTCTATAAATATGAGAAAGCCTTCGCACATGAGCACCCTCCTCTTCACAACCCCATCAACTGCAGACCAAGTGGGTGGCATGGTTGAGAAAATTGCCTAAGTCAGATTCTATATCACTAACATTATTGTCAACCTCAAGTTGTCTAGTCTGCATCTGTCTTCCCTGTAAGTTTTCTTCACAGCTGTGTCTGTGTCTGGATTTGCTTTGGGCCTATAATTAAAGGTATACTGCTTGCATATTTTTTTTTCTGGGAGAGAAATTTCTAGTGCTGTGCTGGTTATGTTTAACAACTGACTCTCTGGGAGGAAAGGCCTTGATTTTTAGCTTTGGCCAAATATCATGGCATAAATATTACTACCATGGCCAGTTTCAAGTTTCCAACCTGACATCATGGAATACAAATCTGGAAGTTTTTCCACCATACAGGTACATTCACTACAAATAACCTCAAGAGCATAATGGTAGAAAAATTTAGTCAAGGAAATTTAGAGTGCTGAGGTTTGAGTACTTGTTACCTTTGCTTTTTTATTAGTACAGTTTAATTTTATATAATTAAAATGCTAATAATGACTGTGTTTAACTATTGGCTTACAGAATTCCCTGAAATTTAGCAGGGCTCTCTTTGAGCTGGTATGAACAAGGTTCTAGCACAAAACTTTTTACTTAGGAAATATAATCAGTCTTCATAAAGAGTGGCCTATTCCTAATTGTAACCCATTTTTAGGTATGGCAACATTGGGAATACTCTTGAAGATTTGTAGATTTGTGGCTACTATGGAGCTAAATCAATCTATAGATATGCTATCCAATGGGATTAAATGTGCACAAAAATTTAGGGAATTAAAATGGCCCAAGCTCTCTGCGTTCCAAGAGGGCTTTGCTGGTCTGCATGTACTTTGGCTTTTTAAGAATGAACGAGAGTATTTATGGTGCTGTTTGGGATCTCAGGTAGAGTAGGAATGACTCCTGACTTATTCAGAGCCATGTGACCTTGGTTAACACTACTGCTTAAGAAAATCCAAAGAGGTATGAATGCAGGACATTTCCTATATTTAGGAAGCCCAGTTGTTCTAAAAGTTGGACTCCTTTGCATTATTTGTTTTTAAACATTTTTATTAGCATATAATAGTTATATAGGGGTGTATTTATATACTTAAAACTGGACTCAGTGCTTAGAAGTTGCCTAAGAGTTTTTTCTGTGACAACTAGAAATTCTTGAAAGGTGGGAACAATTGTCTGTTAGGTGGGGTGACTTGTGAGTACTTGTTATGATGTCTGAGACATCATGGAGACAGTGCCCTATAAATATGGGCTGAATAAAGGCTGAGCTACTAGAAGGATGAACTGGTGCAGGTTGGAGTAGGGATGTCTTGCTCCATGCTATTGCCTTATGTTACTGACAATTTGGGGCATTGAAATCAGTCATTACCAAAGAAAATCCCTGAGTGCTTTTCTGCTGTTTCCTTAGGTCCTTCTACTCCTGTGGCACAGGAGGGAGGGTGTCAGAATAAAGACAGTATGAGTTTGGAAGCTGAGACTTCTGTAGACAATCTTACCAAGATCTTACTTAGATCTCTATATTGTAGCTGCATAACCCTTGGCAAAAAATGCTTCCAAGGCTGTTTCTATATCTATAATGAGGTAAAGGTAGTAATCTTCCAACTTCACAGAACTGTTATAATTGAATGAGATGATATATACAAAATGGCTCCACTCAAACGTAAATGTTATTAATATAACGTTTTTCTAGTTCCTCAGTATTAGGTAAAGTGAAAGTACCTTCCCTTCCAATTGCTTTCATCAGAGATAATTTAATATGTGGATACTACATTGGCCCACCAGAATCATAGCAGTAAGTATTATTTCATTCCTGTTTCTAGGTTCTATGCTAGAAGCTGTGCACAAAGAAGTTCATAATTCTCTCTGTCTAGGAGGAATTCAAAGATCAATGAGTGAGTGAAATATTAAGCCATATTATCATGAATCACTGTAAACCAGGTAGAACAGGTCTGTAGAACAGGATTCAAAAGACATGTTGAGTAAAACAAATGTTTTGACTATTAATTTTGAACAAATGGCACCACACATCTAGACCTCTGTCCCATGAGCTCCCTTGAGAATACTTGGCTTTCAAAACAAAATCCAGGTGTATCCCAGAATTATCTGGATAGCTGAAATTAAATGATGCAACTGGATACTACAGAGATTTGAACCTAAAGACTTGACATCTTTGCCAGGTACAGAATATAGCTAAGGTATAACTGCTCAAGATGTTTACAATTTTGACTGTTTTTGAATAGAGGCCACACAATCCTTATTGCAATGTCTCCTAGTCTTAACAAGTGTCTCAGTTGCTCCTGAACTTTCACTCCATAGAACAAAAGTGGTTTCCTGTTGAAGTCTTCATATGTCTTTATGGAGTCTCTGGATTTGGACATTTTGCAGGCAATGAACCAAGTGTTCTTTCATGCATTTGTGTTTTTCTTGTTCCCTTACTGACCCTTACCCTATCACTACCCTAAGACAGTTTCTTTTCTTCTTTTATGAAATATGCATTATAAATTCTATAGCTTAAAGCATGTGAAAGCAAACATTCAAGAACTTACAACCTTAAGAAAGATTAAGCTTTCACTACCACTTCTTGCTTGTCCTGTGTGTGTTAAGCCCTTGTGAAACAAATGAACACCACCTTGAATTTGCACACAAAGTTGGCAGTTACTTTCACTGAGAAATTTGGATTGCACAAAGCAGGTAGAACTCCATGATTTTTTACATAAATGTTGCTAATTTCTGGGTCTTTCATATTCACTTCAACTTCGAATTGTTAAGAGTATAAACCAGAATGATTTCTGGGCTTTGAGGTGAGAGAGAAAGGGACTACAATATAACAGGAAGGGCCTTGAAAGACAAACTCTCGCTCCTCAGAACTCCACATCAGGCTGGCAGCTGCACGTTCTTGAAGCCAGTGGTCCTTACGGTATGGTCAACCTAGCGGAATATCAACACCACCTGGAAGTTTTGTAGAAATGGAGAATCTCAGATTGTCCTGGACCTGCAGAATCAGAATCTCTCTGGGCTAGCAGGGTCCAGAACTTGGTTGTTTCCATAAGCTGTGAGTTTCATACACAGTGAAGTTAGAGAAGCTTTGCTCTAACCCACTGAGTCAGACCCACTTTCCTTCCACTTCCCTGATAAAATAGTAGACTTTCTCTGGTATAAGAAGAATTTAGTGCATGTGCCCCATTACTCTACATACAATGCTGTGCTGAAAACTTACAATGTGAAATGATGCTAGTCCTCTCTCACTGTGTCCTCCTTCCTGGCAATTCTTACAAAAGAGCAATTTTTGAGATTAATCTTATTAATACTAATTATGTGATGCTTCAAATAATTTCTCATCCTTCTTAATGCAGAAAATGTTGGCCACAATTCACAAAGAATTGTGGACCCTCAAACCCCTCATAGGTTTGCACGTACAATTGAACACCTATCTGAATAGTAGTATAGAATGTAAAAAATATACACATTGTGAGCTAAAATAAAAAAGAGATGGCTATTGAACATCTGAAAATTCCATTTGCTTTTTTGTTATTAAAATAATGAGAGAAGAGATTTATTTTTCTATTTCTGAAGTAATAGTCCACTTGATTTGTTTTGGAACTGAGTAAAAGCAAGTTGTACTTTTGAAAAACCCACAGGGTAGTAAAATTAGGCATAAGGTATTTAAAATTACTGCAGTAGATGTCAGAACACTTGAACCTTTGTTCTACCCTTGTGACTCACTGGCCTAATCAGACTGGATAAACAGACAAATCCTTGAGCCTCAATGCCTTCCTCTGTAAAATGGGATTACAGTTTCCCTCTCAATGTCAAAGATCTTTTTGAGGGTAAGATGAGACTATGTGTATGAGAGTCATTATAACAATGACATACAGACATGAAGTCTACCAGCAAGATGGCAGTCTAGGACATGTCAGAATTCACCCTATCTTCTTCCTCTCTGTGGAAACAAAATGGTCTGAGAACCATAAAGGAATATCTGAGGCTACCCATGCTTTTGAGCTTCTGGCAGAGGCAGGGAATGGAGAGCACAGGAAACCTTGGCAGAAGCTATGGGTTTCTATGGGAGATCCAGATTGAAGTCTCCAGGATTTGTTGCTGCAAAAAGTGGCTCCTCTGGCAGAGACTTTGGAGAGCGGATGCTCCTGCCTACTTGGGGAACATGAGTCTTGGAAGGGCTCTCTGACCTTGTGACCCAAGTAAACCTACAAGGTAACCTACTTGGTTTAGGAAAAGAATTGGCACTTGTACTTGGAAAGGCTAACATTTTATATCTCATTAATAAGAAATTTAGAAAACAGGATTATGGTTCTATAATACTATACTCAGCCATGATATTGTCTACTAGTGACATCAATAGGCATTTATGATGTTATAATATAAACATTTTGGTTGTTTTCCATGGTTCATAGCTCATAACTCCCACTCCAAGGGAAAAGATTAGAAACACTAAACTTCTGCCTGTCTGTCTTAGAGATAGCCATAAGGAAATTCTCTGACCTATCTTGTCTAATAGTAGATCTCAGAAGGGGTCCTGCCCTATACCCTGCAGGAAGGAATGCTGCTCAGAGGTCAAGAGGAATCTGAACAGACAAGTCTTGCTGGGTTTCCTTACAGGGTACTAGCATTAGTTCATACCCTTTTTTTGTCCAATTACATTTCTCCACAATTGTCCATGCTTTAATCATGCAATGAAGTCTTCATAAAAACCCAAAAGGACAGGATTTGGAGAGCTTCCATATAGATTAATATGTGGAGGCTCCTAGAGGTTGGTATACCTGAGAAAAGCATAGAAGCTCTTTAACCATTCTCATGTACCTGGTTCTATACATTTTTTCATCTTTATCTTTTACAATATTCTTTATCATAAACAAGTAAACATGTTTTCCTGAGTTCTGTGAGTCACAAGAGCAGATTAATTGAATCCCAAAACAGAGTTAGGGGAACCCAGATTTATTTCTGGTCAGTCAGAAGCACAGGTAGAATAACCTCAGGCTTATTACTGGCATCTAAAGTGGAAAGGGCCAGTCTTGGGGATTGAGCCCTCAACCTGTGAGATTTGACTTTCCAGGAAGTGTCAAAATTGAGTTGGATTAGAGAACACCCACTTAGTACCCACTGCAGAGCTGATTGCTTGCTGACTGGTGGGCAGAAATCCTCATACTTTTGGGGTTATAGCAGTAACCTGGGTTGTATGTGTGAAGGAGAAAATGAATCTGAGTTTGATTTTTGTACTGCAACTCTATTTTTAGAGTTGTAAAGTGTCAGAAAGGGTAAAGTACAACTGAAAAAGAAAACCTCATGAACCTTGAGGAAAATATTCAAGGACACAGTTTAATAATTGATTCACAACATGGATCTCAAAATAGGGGAATGTGCAAAGTATGAAGGAGAGCACTGTTTCACTGGCTTAATTAACTCCATTTTAACTCAATGACTCTATTTTTGCCTATTAACTTTTCCCTCACGGATATCTCCCTCTAACTTGGATTCTAGAGACATCTGGTAAATATCTCTATACTATGGGACAGAGACAATCCCCAGAAAACAGCAATAACAATTGCTTTAGAGCCCCATGTAATACTAGAACTGAGATAATAATCAATCAGGTCATACTTTGACCAAACAGGCTTTGAACAGTAGTGCATATTTATACACATGTCTTGTCCCCTGTCCAGTTCTTCCTCTGTTTAAACCAAAAGCTCATGTCAATACCCCAAAGATGGGATGAAATTCTTACTATCCTTCTTCCCTCATAGGTCTGGCATGATAATAAATCTCCCTTCTCTGACCTTTACTACTATTCATCTCTTTGATTGGCATATTGGGGTAAGTGGCTGAACCTGAAATGCTGGTACTCCCAGAGTCAGGCCTTTAGACTAGGACTCTGGTTATAAGTACAGATATGCAAGACTGGCAATTACCCCTGCTTTTATATACTTATCAATGCAAAGAAAAGAAAAACAAAACAATACAATACAACAGAGAACAAACACAATAATTTGGGAACACTTTATCCATTATTAAAATAATTATAAATCAGCAAAATTCTTCTATCAGAATGGAAAGATTATCAAATTTTGCAAATCAGAAATAATTTACCCCAGGCTATTTAGAATTATCATACATAAAACAAAGTGAAAATAAAATATGGATAATAAAGGGGTTTTTCAAAAATATATCAGGAAATCAAGTCAAAAATGAAGCTAAGGTAAGAATATTAATCTCAAATTAAATGAAATACAAGGACAAAACATCAAATAGGGAAAAGAAGAATGAATAAGATAAAAGTCTTGTACAAGAATGAGGATACAACAGTTACAAAAATGTATGCATCCAAAAATCTTACCTGCAACAAAACAAAACCAACAAAGTAGAAATATAAGGAAACTTTAACAAAACACAATGATAATATAGCTGGTTATGAATAGCTTTTGAGTTCTAAACATTGAATGAACAAAAAATAAGAAATAATATAGAGTATTGGAGAATATAAGCAACAAACTCAATTTGGTAGAAGTATGTTAGGATACATACTTTATTGTATATATAGTCCTTTCTCTTTGCAAAGTACTGACAGGAAATACATTTTCCCTGTGTTGATGTAGTATCTATAAACATTGACCATGTATTTACCCACAAAGAAAAAATGTTAATAAAATATCCTAAATAGACATTTTACAGACCACATTCTCTGATTAGACTCTATTAAATGAGAAATAAGCAATAAAAAGGCCAGAAAGAACATCACATGGAAGGTAAAAGAATTATTCTAAATAATTACAGGATCAATAAAGAAATTAAACTGAAATTACACACTACATGAGATATTTTGAAAGTAATGGAAAAATGAACATTTGGTATGAAAGTCTATGGAATATATTTAAAGATACATTATGCAAAAAGATGTGATTATTACTTTTATTATTTAAAAAGGACTATAAAGGGCTGGGGGTATAGTTAAGTGATAGACCACTTGTTTAGCATGCCAGCAGCCCTGAGTTCAATCTCCAGTGCCACATAGACACACAAAAGGAGTATAAATAAATAAACTTCACTTTCAATTAAGAACTCAGGAGGACAACCACAGTGTGGTGGTATGTGCCTGTAATCCCAGCACTTGAGGGGTAGAGGCAGGAAACCCTGTCTTAAAAAAAATAAATAATGAAAACATAAATAAACAAATACATAAGCAAATCAGAAGGTCAAAGATGTGAACCAAAAGAAAAATAAAACCAGGAAGAAAGTTATGGAACAATTTTTTCTCAAATAAAAAAATAATAGAAAACATCAAATTAAAAAGAATTTTCACTGAAGAAATGGGTAAGGTAGACTGGTGGTTATGATTAGTTAAGTCAAAAGCAAAAGGTGCAATCAGGAGAATGAGAAACCATAGCTTTATAAGAGATTTTGAAAAATTAGAGAATATTATACTTGAATGTATTGTAAAAAAATCTATTATCTTGAAAAGTATAAGTGAGTAAAATACATTCAACAAGCGTGACTGTATCTGATTAGGCTATCAGTAAGTTGGTGATGAAATAGTAAATACTTGTTGAAAAAAAACCAGTAAAAAAGTGAAATTATGTCATTTGCAAGAAAATGGATGGAACTAGAACTCATCATGTTAAGTGCAATAAGTCAGACTGAGAAACACAAATATCACATGTTCTCTCTCATATGCGGAATCTAGACCTAAAATAAATAAATAAAGTAAAGCAAAACAAAATGACAACAGTATAAAATGGGAGGACTGTTTGGGAGTAGAAACCTGGGGGAGGAGAGCGGTAAACTAGAGGTCTTGCGGGGGGATATGATCAAAGTACTTTATTTGAATGTATGAAAGTAGAATAATAAAATCCATTAAAATTGCTTTAAAAAGAAGGGATAAGGAAGAGTAAAAGAGAAGGTGAATTTGATCAACGTACATTATATACATGTGTGGAAAAATGACGATGAAACCTCTTTGTATAATTAACAAATACTAATAAAAAAGAGAAAACAATCACCAGGTCCAGATAATTTTGTTATCAAATCTGATCTAAAGACAAGAAAATTTCTCTGTAATATAATTAGAGACTACATCATCTCTAATTAGTCTAATTCATGAATTGTAGTCTAATTCATTTTATTTAATCTATGATAAGGTTCATAGACAAAACTGACAGTCATTCTCTGTCTGTGGCCTCACGCAAGGCTCTCCCCGCAGGGTCACATGGTCTCCTTCCCTTCTGTCTGTGTAGTTGAATTCTGTTTTCTCTTATAAACACATTGGTGATGATTTGTAAGGCCCACCCCAATAATGCAAGATAATCTGTTCATCTTAAAGTCCTTAACTGAATCATTTTCAAAGGCTCTTTTGCAAATAAGACAAACATTTATGAGGGTTAGCATTAAGAACTTTGGGCCTTAGTCTTTGGGTTGAGGGTATTTTTTCAGCCTACCAAGCTAATGCAATCAAAACATTTTGCTACAGCAGACAAATAGGCCAATGGACAGAAGAGTACAGGAATTGAACCAACTACAAATGGGAACTAGCTTTATAGCAAAGGTGGAATTTTAGTTTATAGGGAAAAGATGCTTTATTTGATAACTAGTTATCTATAGGAAAAAATTAGGATCCCTATCTTATTACCGTATAAAAATAAGCCCCAGGTGTATTAACTGTGTAAATGCAAAAGAAGAAAAATTAGTAGAAATTCTAAGATGATAGAAATGGACAGACATACATATATGAGTATATTAAGGCATAAAAATAAAAGACTAATATTCAATAAATTCCTTTCAAAAAATCAAGAATCTAAAGTTAGACAACAATTGTTTTTCTTTTTGTTTGCTTCTATTATTTTGTGTCATAATGAAGAGTATTACATATGTAAAAATAAAAAATAAAGTAAATAGGATTTAAAGGAAAAAAATAATACCTGTATTTTGGAGCCACATGGACAGGGGTTAGGTACTTGCTACCACGTGACTAAGCATTTCTGAACCTTACTTTCTCCATTTGTGAAAAGGGAGTAAAATTTTCCTCTGTAGGTTGAAGTACTATATATTCAGGACTTTGATAATGAAAACTTATAGGTATAGCAAACTGGAGAAACAAGGGGTGTGGTTAAGGTCAAGGTAAATGTCTTGCAGTTGGTTTATGAAGAAAGTTATATACTTCTATGGTTTGGGTGTGGTTTGTCCACTAAAGGTTTAGGTTTTGGAAGCTTGGTCTTCAGTGGAGTGATGTTAAGAGATGGTGGGACCTTTAAGAGGAGGTCATTAGGCATTTAAGTTACTGCCCTTGGAAGAGATTAATGTAGTTAATCAGGTATCCTGTTTAGTTTTGACAGAGTAATTATAAAAAAGAGGAAGATTGGCCACCCCTTCACTCTCTGGCTTCCTGTCTGGCACCCCCCTTCCTCTCCTGCACATGCTAATGTCATGTCCTTGAATTTCCCAAACTGTGAGCTAAATAGACCGCTTCACTCTATGTATTACATAGACTCATGAACTTGTTACAGCAATGGAAAATGGACTAATATGCATAGAAATAAGAAATGTGAAAAATCTATGTGTTCACATTAGAGAATGGGGCCACCAAGATTAAGAGTGGGTCTGAAGCCCTACCTCCACTAGTAGCTGGGGCTCAAAAAATGAGTTCTATCCATTTCCAACTGGCACGGTGGTAAGAGCACACATTCTCTCAAAATGAGTATTTCTAACCTTACTCAATTCTTTGTAAGATCCTCATTTTTTCCTTTTCATTTTGCATACCTAGGTTCTGGATTTATTTTAATGAATGAAAGAGGTATTTTTTGAATTCTACTAGCAAGGCTATTATGGGAATTCCTTAAAGGGTTTAGGTTAAGAGCCCTTTGAATTATAAAAAGCACCATTTCCCAAACCAATATCCATCTGTTAGGACACATTCTAGCCCTAGGAGATTATCATAGTCCTTATTTTTACAATTACAATCTCTGACATGAATAAATTAGCATCACTCAGAGAACGAAGTTAAAGAGCAGAGGATTTACCTACTTACCTCACTTCATTTCAGAGAGGAAAGAACCAAGGAAAAAGAAACATGAAATGGACCTACCAGTGTTGCATAGCTTGCCACAGCTGAGTGGTGACAACACCTGCAACTTTACTTCCCACATTCATGCACACCCTGACTACTGAAGACTGTGAGAAGAGGGTCTCTTCCTGGCTGCCCTAAATGGTCCATTGTCCCCATATTTGCAGACTTTGATGGCTAGTTTTCATCTTTGAAGATAATTAGAAACTACTAGAATTGCATTATCTACCTCCAACACTCTACTGTAAGTCTTTCCAGACCAAGTCCCACAGGCATTGTAAAGTGACCCAACTACTGCCAGATATGAATGAGAAATCTTAGATAGGATCCCACTCAGTACACTGATGGATACAGATAACTTACAGGCTGACTATCAGGGTCAGAAATGAGAAAAGAGTATCCTAACAGAGGTTTACTATTTTAACATTACTCTAAGTCTGACGGGCCAAACAACTGACTATGCTGGCATGCTGTGTGCCTGTCCTAAAGTAGGGTTAACACTATGAGGATTTTTTTTTGTGCACATAATTGAGAGAAAATAATTTTCCTAATCTTTATAAACTTGGTGTCAGACAACCAGACAATCTCCCACCAGCCCTCTGTAGTTAAAATTTTAATTTAGAATTTTCCATTTCCATAGCATTTTATGATACCACACTCTGCAAAGGAAGTCTTCCTTTTTATTTTTCTTGAATCACAGAGCTGTTATCAAGACCTGGGCAGCTAGATACCTTGGGACTCACCAAAGTCATGCTTAAAGCTTGAATTTTGCTAGATACAGGCTCAAAGCCTAGGGTTGGGGTACAAATCAATTATGTGGGCTACGATTTCAGTAACGGGAGCGAAGTGTTGAGAGGAGGTCAACACAGCCTGTGTTACTAACAAGTTCAACTGTAGACAAGCAGGGCTCACTACCACTAGGGACCACTAGGGGGAAGTGTAGAACATACCTCAGAGTTTGTCCCACAGAAGGGGTGAGAAGCTGGGATATTTATTTACTCACTCTGGCTCCTCACTGGCTGAAACTGGCTTCTGGGAGCATGAGCATCCCAGTGCTTTATTCCTGTTTGGCAGGGGCAGAGAAAAAGCCCTCAGGCAGGGAGTTGGCAGCTGCTTGCAGCAGGTCACCATTAGTGGGGCACCAACACCATCTGCTATAATGACCTTCTGGGAAAGATAGTTCATATTTTAATTTTCAACAACTTTATTTCACAAATAGGTTAGGGATTCTAACCTGACCTTGCAAAGATAATTTAAGCATGTATTCTTGAGTAGGGTTCATAAAGTAAATTCATTCATTGATTAGGCTTTAATTCTAATAAGAAGGGAAGTAATGGTTATAATTAAGATTCTACATGGTTTTTTTTTTGCTATTATTTGAAAAAACTGAGAGTGGTTTGGTCCTGACCAAGAAGTTAAAGACCCATGCAGATCACTCCAATTATGACATTTAAGCCCACATTATCTTGCTCACAGGAAATGAAACTCCTACAAACTCTCACTTTTCAAACTGACAAGTAATTAGAGCTGACAAAGAAATCTAAATGAAAATATTCAGTACAATTGCACTGAGAATGAAAATAACTGTAGTTATCCCAATCACAAAAGCTAGTCAATGGGAGTGAATATGGTCCCTTCCATATGTGCTTCTCTGGCTTTTCCTCTCCTCTTGTCCTTCTCTGCTCTTCTTACCTTTCAGAGTAAAGTAAGGCACTCAAGAATAGAGGCATTACAACCAGTCCTGTTTTGTCTTGCATGAGAATATTCTCTGGCATTGACAGCACTTTTCTTTAAAAAATCATGCTGGTTTTCTTAAATCTGGACTCATTAGTATATTATTGAGGCTGGCATTACAGTATGCTTGTTGCATGGTTGTCTGAGGCTTGTCTTATTGCCAGCAGGTTTCAGATCCTAGTTTTCTGTCTAAGATATGAAGGTGGCAATGTTATTTATGGGTAATTACAAAATCACCTTGCTCCATTTGATTTATTGGAGAAATTTCAATCAAGGTTTAGAGCTCATCCCAAGCAGGCAGTTATGCTGATAGTACTTAACGATTTATTGAATACTGCCAACTCCAGCTCTTTCTCTTTTTTGTGTTTGAGTTGGTAGAGCTAGGGAGCATTTCAGATGTACATTTGGTAGGTCATGAAACACAGTCTAAGGCCCCTCTCCTCTTCCTTTCAGTTAATTTGGTAAGTTGTAGTTTCTGCTAGTGTCTGAAGTGTTCCCTGCGGTTCACAAACTCCTCTTCAATGCAGATATCGGGATGCCTGGAAGATATGGGGATACCCAGAAGGACTGAGTTAATGAGGAACTTATTACTTGACAACACAAAGTGAACTAAATTGTACTGCATGGATTCAGACTCATTTGGGATGAGGAATATGTTTCCAGATAT
Source organism: Castor canadensis (assembly GCF_047511655.1). Lineage (NCBI taxonomy): Eukaryota > Metazoa > Chordata > Mammalia > Rodentia > Castoridae > Castor > Castor canadensis. Next base: position 145,013,694 of record NC_133390.1, on the reverse strand, counting down.
GCCAATAGTATGTTGCTTGGTAATTTTTGTTAAAACTAAGATATAGTTTGTATAGATGGAAATGCATGACTATTTATATGTGTAGATGAATGAGTGAACGCACATATCTGTGTAACACATGCCATGCTCCTAGTCACTTTTACTTTAGTTGATTTTCAAATAGGGTCATGTGTTTTGCCTAGGACTGGCTTTAAACCATGTTTTGCCTACCTATGGCTCCTGTGTAGCTGGGATTCCAGGTGTGTCCACCATTCCCAGCTTGTGTTTTGAGATAAGGTCTGGCTAACTTTTGCTTGGGCTTTCCTTGAACTAGGATCTTCCCATTTCCGTCTTCCATATAGCTTGGATTATTGGCATGAACCATCATACCAGGCCTCAGAACATTTTCATCACCTTACAAACTTCCCTTATGAATACTTCCAGCTAGCTCCCTCCCAACTTCAGCCAATCGTTCTTATGCTGTCATGATAGAACAGCTTCCCTTATTCTTAAATTTCATATAAGTAGAATCATATAAATTCACTGTGTCTGGCTTCTTTCACCTGGTATTATGTTTCATGTTTAGATTCAGCTGTATAGTTGGACATACCCAGTTTTATTCTTCTTATTGCCAATAGTATTCTATTCTATGAATGCAGCACAATTTATTTCTCAGATATCCTGTTGATGGGTGTCTGGTTTGTTTCCAATTTGGGGCTAGTATGAATACAGCTGTTATAAATATTCTTGTACAAGCCTTTTATGGGCATATGTTTTCATTTCTTTTGGATAAAACCTAATAGTAAAATTACAGGGTTATTGGAAGGTCCGTGTATAAATTCACATTATTTTTGTATTTAGAAATTTTTGCTTGAGGTCACAAGATCAAAATTAACAGACTTCCATAGAATACTCCTAAACTTAACAGTGAATTTTTGCCTAACTCTAGTATCCTCATCACTTCTAAGTGTATACACATGTTCCTATATGCTTTATTGGCACGTGAGGATGTGAGTTAATGATCATTTTGAGGATTGTATTTACATCTCCCAAATTCACCTGTTGTTTTGAGCAAGAGAGAAGCCAGTGGCATCAGACGACATTTACTGTGTTGTCCTGATGGCATTCACAGGGTTTTACCTGGAAACAGTGCTCTAGAGTTCAAGTCCTAAATGAATAAAAACAAAAATGAAAATAATGACTGCCATGACTCTCCATGGATAGCGTGTGAAAGGGTTTAGAGCTCTTCTAAGTGACCAAAGAAATCAAAATATCAAAAAAAAAAGAGAGAAAAGAAAAGAAACTTTTGGAGGAGCAACTAAGGATGAAGTCATTATAGAAATACATTATAGATAATGATGACCTGATTTTAAGAGCTGTAAAAACTGCTCATTTATTTAATATTTTGTCCTTGTGTTAGCTTTCCTTGACTATAACAGAGATAATTAACTTATAAAAAAGAAAGGGCTTATTTTGGCTAACAGTTTTAAAGGTTCCAGTAAATAATCAATTAGCCTCATTAGCTTTGAATCCATGGTGAAGTAGCACATTATGGCAGAGAGTGAATGACAGAACAGAAAAAACTTTCACCCCATGTCCAGGAAGTGAAAAAGAGAGGAAGAGGAAAGGACTTGAGTCTCATTATACCTTTGAAAGGCATGCTTTCATTGAATGGAAGACCTCCTAGGTCTCACCTCTTAAAGATTCTACCACCTCCAAACAGTGCTCAGCTTTAACTTATGGGCCTTTGGCAACTCTTTAATTTCCAAACTATAGTGGAACTTGCTTGCTTTCTCTGCTGTGTTCTGTAAGAAGTTAAGTAAATAAGAATTCCAATGGTACAAAGGTGCAGATTTTCTGGAAAAACCGTTTTCCATTCTGGGATCTACACAAAATGGAACTAGCATGAGACCTTAGGAATTCATAATTGATGGACTAATTGTGAGATGCTCTCTTCAGCTCCTATAGGCTCAGGCTAGAAGATATATTATTAAACTCATTCATTAGTACAACTGATCAACTTCCTATCCTTATACTGGTCCATTTAGTCTGTGCATCTGTATGTCTCTCTCACTGTGATATCATTTTGTGACCTTGACATGTTCACATGACATTGAGATTGGAAGATTCCCTTCTGCAGTTTTGCTTGGAGAGTATAATGCTAGTTTTCCTGCTGTCATCCAAGCAAAAGTGACTGCTTAATTAAATGATTAAATCTTAGTCTGAGCTATTAGTCTATGAATTTCTACATGAAGATTGCCTAATTTGATGATGGGGGAATTTTGTTGGTTGACCTGAACTCTTGTTGGCAATTGAATGTGATTAAAATGTCTAGAGAGTATCTTCAAGTGGAGTGGCCTTTGGTGGCCCATTGTCATCAGATCCTTGAATGAATGTCTATTACTACTGGTCCTCTCACTGAACTTTATATTATTTATAAAATACTGCCAGGGTGAGAATGCAACCTCACTGGGAAGATTTGGAAAGATTAATTAATGCCTTAGTTGTTTAGAAGTTAGAGGGCTGTACTCTCCACTTGTGGGCATGCCAGATTGTGGCATTTGCTGAATATAGGTTACTCAAGGACCAGGTCCTCATGCTATGGAAAAGTATTAGATGTCAAGACTTCTCCTTTTGTGGACACTGTGGTTAGTAAGATTTGATGTTGGATTCTAAGTTTCCGCAACATTTTTTTTTTCAAGCAGGAATCCAATTCAATATATTTGCTCGATCTTTTATCACCATATGTCCTCAGTCACCTGGTGAGAAAGGAAGCAGCAGGCAATTTAATTTGTTCACAATATAATCTCAGGTCCCTTTGAGTAAGAGCTTTTAGAAGTCTGCTCTCTAATTGTGGAATTTACTACCCATTTCTAGTCACAGTAGCCTCTCTGTCTCCACTTAAATTAACTCAAGCTTTCTGCATTACCTGAAATGTTTGAAATCCTCAGCATGGGGAACGGTCTACAAAAGGTGGGCAGCAGCATTTATTGCTTAGTGTCCAGCTTTTTCCCGGAAAAATAGGGCACAAAATTTCTCCCTCATGTTATTCGTATTGCTATTTCAGGAGTTTGGATAGGAAAATAAGAGTAATGATAATAAAACTCAAAGAAAACATTGAGAGAGAAGCATGGAGAAGTAAAAGAGGAAAACAGACAGGAAAGAAAAGCCAAGAAAAGAATGAATCAATCTATTCTCAAGTCCTTCCCTCCCACTTCTCTGTAACTACAGTGAATTTAGCAGCTTTCTTAATTCCATGGTACTCACATATATCATGGGCGGTTCTTTTTCCTGAAATATTTATTTGCCTGGATGACACATTAACCACACATTTGGTAATTGACATGTGCTACATCAACTTGCTCTCTGAAGAGTCTCTGTTCAGGGAATCAAAGACGCAAGGAGGAATAAGAGCCCCTGCTCTAAGAGCGTGCCCTGTAGAACCCCTGCTCTAAAAGCCCATCCTCTAGAGCCACAATAGCCATAATTTAGCCAAGACCCAGAATCTGGAAACTGCAAGCACAAGTTATTTTTTCTAGAACCATTTCACCCATAAGTCTCTGGCATATACAATAGGATTCAGCAGTTTCCTATGTTACTTACTTATTTAATTTATTAACTATAAGACACAAAGAAAGAGCACATTTACTAGAATTCTGGTAAAAGCAAAGTGGTAGAAAAGGTGAACAGATTTATGAATATGATTTCATTATAGGCTTCCCAGGAGAGTTGAAAATCCTTTCCCATTGCTACACAATGGAGCTATATAACAACACACTGGCACTAGATGTCACTTCATTGGGTGCAAGAAATTTTGTGAACACCAAGGTTCCTGTGTTAGGGACATAAAATGTGTGGAAAGTAAAGACTGCAGTTTTCAAGGAGGTGGAAGGAAATGGCTAATGGCACTTACACACACACACACACACACACATATAGTCACAGTCTTGACATCAATAAGTTAACTGCTGTCATCTTTTCACAGTGAGAAGATTCAGGAGGCCAACCAGGTACCTGAGGTTCTGAGGGTCTCTACTCAGCCACTTGTGGAACTTGGCTTTGTATGAGGCCTTGGGTATTAAAGGGAAGTGGTGTCTCTTCTCAGAGCCAAGCTTGAAGGCCTCTTGGCTCTGTTATCATGTGCAAACAAAATCTAATATGGACTCCTCCATTTTGCATAGAGAGCCACAGTGCACCATGCTGAAGGACTTTCCTCGTTTATGATTACATTCAGGATGAAGACTAGTGTATTCTTTCTAAGATAATGGAATGATTTTTACTCTGGAAAAACTTAATCTACCACTATGATGTATAAGAGATTTTTGAAGAAGAGGTAGGATAGGTGAGGTGGGAAAAGGTCTGAGAACTGGTTAGTTTTGGAGGATGGGACAGTCATAAGAGCATGAGGAAGATGGGATAGTCAATTAGCATCAGAAGAATCAGAGAACCCATTTCTGCTTCCTGATACCATTTCTAAGCTTAGTCGAGAGGCCAGCAGATAGCTCAATAAATATATATTAATTTCATTAGTAAATAAGCAACTAAAAGAGACAATTGAAGGAACTGAGCAGCATACCTGGAAATAAACAACAATACAATGAGTAGAGTAGGTGCCTGATCCCACTCCTGAGGCACATGCAAGGATATCTTTGTGGAATACCGCATGGGTTGTAATATGTACTTGGCTGTAAGGCTAACTTTATGAAAGGCCTATTTTCAGGCCCATGACCTTTAAATTTTTGCTGATTAGGGTTGTTGTTTGAGTGTGGAGTGGAGGAATGAATCTATAGGGCAGGTGCAAAAGGGCTCAGATATCTAAGGGAATCTAAATGGTGCCAAAGCCAATTTCCTTGATAAAACTGGCTCCTGAAAATGTCATATTTCAGGTCCACATTTAAATTAGGAAAGGAAGTTTGTTATTAATGTTTAATATTGCGATGTCTCTAAATCTTACATGATATGTGTATGTTCGCATTTTTGTGTCTATTAGAGAGTTTATGGTAGAAAGAGAGAGAATGCACAGAAAGAAACTAGAGAAATATGCTGGGAGGCACACAAAGATAGTGAGAAAGATACAGATATGCACAGACAGAGGAAGAGGACAAGAGAAACAAAGATCTAGGAAGAGTTAAAGGTAGGATTAACAGAATCTCCCTCTTGTCCAATAATCATGATGGCTGGCATGACTGAGGATGAGGCCATTTTTCCTTTAATAACTAAAACTCTAGGAATCTATTTCTGTTAGATCTCAGAAGGTTTAGAAAAATTGAGATTTAAAGAAAGAAAAGGATCAAGTGTGATGGTGCATGCCTATAACCCTAGTTACTCAAGAGGTAGAGGCAAGAGGATTGTGGTTGGAGGCCAGACCAGGCAAAGTTAGTATGAGATCCTGTTTGAAAAACAAACTGAAAACAAAGAGGAATGGGGTGTGGCTCAAGTAGTACAGTCCTTGCTTAGTAAGCACAGGGTCTTGAGTTTAATCCTTAGTACCTCAACAAAACAACACACACACACACACACACACACATACACACACAACCCCTAAGCTAGTCATGGTAGTTTATACCTGGAATTCCAGTACTCTGAGGCTGGGACAGGAAGATTGCAAGTCCCAGGCCAGCCTGAGATATTTAGTGAGACTTTGTCTCAAAAAAGAAAAAAGAGAGAAAAATTACTCTCAAAATAGAGAGAAATAACTATTGAGAGATAGTCCTGTCATTATGAAGTGATAAATCTTTTTTACATTCAGAAATATAATAAGTACATGGAGATGGAGCCTGGTGCCCCAAGATGTAAGGTGGGGTCCAGCTGACAAGGCCTTCCAGGCCATGGTGCTGGTGCTGGGTATTATTGGTTACAAGCTCTTTGCTGATATTCTCCTCTACATCTATGTCCATGTAGATACCTGGCACTGCAATGACTGAAAAATATTTATTGATCAAAACCTTAATAAGCTGGTGCCCTTTTCGTTGCTCTTACTCATCTGTATGTGAGGGCTAGGCCAGATTTCTTCCTGGCTCTTATGCCCCACTCTACCTGTAAACAGAAATAATTATAAATTATACTGCAGGCAAGTCAATAGGAAGCCTTCCAAGCCCTGGCTTTAATTCATTTTGGTGATTGTTCATTTCACACAGCCCCACCAGACAGGAATAACTTATTTTAATTGGCCATCATTTGTGGTCGAGAGCATGGTCTACTCTAGAAATGACATTGTCACTTTATTATAACTGTATTTCTCTGACTCATGGTTATCTAACTGAAGGGGGTAGATCAATTTTTCATAAATCATAAAAGCATATAGAAAAACAAAATGGGTTTTTCTCCTCAGCCCTTTCTAGCTCTCCCAAACAATGCCAATAAATAAAAGACTGTCCAGTTTGGTGGTCATCCAGCTATACTTAGAATCCCCTCAAGGAAGATGGCTTTAGGTGGTAAGAGCCAGAGAGACAATAGTCACAACCTGAGGTTGGGCAAAGAAGCAATATGAAGCATTCTCCAAGCTTCCTTTGTGCTTTGTCAGTGGGGTGACATAGTCAAGACTCCTATAGTCCTAATGAAAGTGACTGCTTTATCCAGACTGTTTTTGTTCTTTATTAGAAGCAGTCACTTAATTGTTCCTAGGTACTAGGACATCTTCCATACCTTCCAAAGGTCAGGATGGTAGCAAAGATATGCCTAATAATGTGGAAAGGAAGACACATTCATTCTATTGTCAAGAATTATCATCTTAATAAAAAAATAGTCACTGGGCAGATTAATCTACACAGGGGCAGTGGAAACATATTAATTTCGCCACAGATCATTCTGGGGCCCCCATGATAGACAGAGCCTGGCTTCTAGTATCGCCCACTTTTCTGCCCTTTCCTCTCTTAGCTGCTTGGGGGTCTCTATACAAATAGCTTTGCAGCACCAGCTCAGCAACCCTTGCCTTATCCCCATGGAAAGCACTTTTTAAAATACTTTAAAAAACAATAGTTACATTAATTGTACAAAATAATGGATTTCATTGAAGGTGGATACTTTTGGTTACAATAATACATTTGAGTCAGAGGCTTCTACATCATAGAAGTGGGCCCACAGAGAGTTAAGAAAGACATCTTTTCAACTAGATAATATGATTTTCAAGAAAAAGGAGGGGGACAGTTTTAAAGGATATGTAGGTATATGTGTGGATATGCTCATGTCTACAAGTTATTTCTATCCTGTCCAGAATCTTCATTGATATTTAAACAATAAAAATTTGAGCATTGCCTAAGCCACTATTCACACACGTGATTTGGGAGAGTACTCATTTCTTGTGTGTGCATGTGTTTGTGCATATGAATATAAATTCTCAGTATACAGCTGGAGACTATGTTCTGAAGTCAGGTATCTAAACTTGGAACACATTTCTTTACAAAAGAGATTATAAAATTTTGCTTTTCCTATCCAAAACTAAATAAGCCTATGAGACAATTGAACTATTTTATATTTTCAAAAAGTAGGAACAACAATAATAATGTGGTCTTTTACTTTTTATTGAACTTCATAAAGTATATTTGCAAATACTGAATCTCTCCTGGGAAATCCTCAGGGTTCCCATCATTTTCTTGTAGCACTTCTGAGCAATTGAGCATCCCAACTCTCTCTTTGTAGCCACAAGGTTCTTGCCACCTTATTTCCCATTCTACTGTTAGGTCACAATTGAAAACCAACAGTTAAGACCAAGGAACATGATGAAGTTTGAGGCAACTTTTCACATCTGCACAAAAATACTCATATATATTTTGTAATTGTGTGTGTATATGGACAGAATTACATGTAGATGGGGGTTTAGATAAATATAATTCACACACAGGGTAACTGTCATCTGCTCAAGAATAACCATACTCATCTAAAGCTGCTAGATTTTGACCTAAAATAATTGAACAGGCAAATATTTCTTAAGAAGTATTGACTTGGAAATATTTCCACATGACTCAGTCTTTTATCTCAAATTTATTTACTTTCCCCACTTTCTTCCTAATAAAGGATATAGTTTTCTAATGGATAACTGATTCATTGACATAAAGGGGTGGGGGGTGAGGAGCTTCTTAATTCTAATTTAGTAAAGAGTTGTTTTGGCTGTCTGCCAGAGCCATCTGGTTCTATAACTGCTAGTTTAGTATTCTGAAATCATTCATTTGATGGGCTTCCCTGCTAACACACCTCTAGCTACAGCCTGTAAATAAAGTGAGTTTGGGTTAATTTTGCCATACCTAATTTCCAGTGGTTCAATTTAGTTTTCAAATGCTCTGTAACATGCCTTTAAAAAATGGGTTGCCAAAACATAGACACAATAGAAAGGCACAATTACACAGCTAAGGATGCCAGGAGACATTTCTGAGCAGTTATGGAGATGAAGATGTCTGGAAAGTTTATTGCCTTAATTTGTACAGCATTCATTCCCCCACGCCACTCCACCCCCATCTGTAGGTATGAGGAGATCTTTAAGGGAGCCTGACATTTAGCTTTGAAATGAATATACTTTTTTTTTTTTTAGCTCTTCTTAACAACCAGGTTAAGTTTTCACAGGTAATTTAGCAAATGTCAAACTTTTCTCATAACATAGGTTTGATTTATATAGCCAAGCTTATTTTCATTACCTAGATGCCTCAGAACTTAGGCGGGTTTCAAAGCAGCCCTCATCAACACTTACCCTCAAATGCCCTTTGGCCCCTGGAGGAAGACCTGAAACTACCCTTCCCCTCCTTTCTGAGCATTTCTACCACCTTCTCCCACTTACTTTGAATTCTCTCTACCTCCACTTGTCAAGATACCAGTGGGTACAAATACTAGCTCTTCCCTTTTGTTTCTGATTCCTCCTTATCACATAAACAAATGTCACTTCTTTTGTAATTACACTTTTGCTTGTCTTTCAATGATGAGAGTAAAGTGAGTGATTAATCTTGTCACCAGGCAACATGTTTTTTGGATGCCTATTGCATGCAAGATCCAATTGTGAGCAATTATTTGCTTACCGAGTATCAGCTTCCATTTTTTTCGGAAAAACACACCCAGACTTACTTTGCTGATCCTTTCTTTTCTTGGTTCGTGTCATTTAGTTCAAAGTTATCCCAGGATAAAACGGCCTACTTTTACTTCCTCATCATGTAATCTAGCCTGGCAAATTACAGTCTACTATCCCCTGGCCTCAGTGATTGGTTAAAAATAGGCCTGGGACCTGATGAAAGTCAACCAGAGTTGAGAATGACCATGAATAAAGACCATTTATTCTCATTGGAGTTGAAGAAAAATAAATTATAGGTTTGGAACTATATATCCATCTATGTGGTTGGCTTGCCTGAGAATGAAACTACCTCAGGGAAAACCAAAGTCAAGATGTGGAGAAATAGGTAGCTTTGAGATTCTGGAGTCACCACATTTCCATGCAGAATCCACCCTTAGTGTTTCCTTCAATTTAATACAATTTGTATTTTCTGTCATTTGTAAATGAAAGAGACGTATTCTGATTCTTCAGAGCTAGTGTGGGTATATATCCCTAGTGGAGTAATGCTACTAAGTTGTATTTGATAGCTGGGATGATAGAGATAAATTTGGGGTAGGAGATATCCTTATGAATAAGGGGTTTCATGTGAAGATTTCAGCCATAGACAATGGTACTTCAGTCAATTTTTGAAGGATGAAAAGATCTAGGGAGCCTTGGTGCACTTCAGTCTCCTTTGGGCTCCCTCTCACTCCATTGGTCCATTAGGACTCTTTTTCCTCAGGATTCCATTCTTGGATGACTTCCCATACTTCTACCTCTTGGTTTAATTAACCATCATAGTTTTGATTACCATCCCTTTAAGCAAATGACTTCCAAATCCATTTCTCTTACCAAATCTTCACTTTTGAACTGTAGATATTTCCCAACTGGCAAAAAAATTCCACCTTTAAGTCTGAGACCTTTCACATTTAATATATAAACTTAAATTCAGCCACCTTCCTTACTCCTACTCTCTTACCTCCCTTACAGGTTTTAGCTCTAATTTCAAAAATATCTACTTCAAGGAATATACCTTCGAGTGATCCCACATTCCTTCTTTAAACTTAAAAATCATCAAGTTTGATTTATTTTACTCTCTCAATATCATGGAGATCAATACCCTCTGCTTCACTCCCCTGTCCTTATTTTCATCATTTCTTAGACTTTTTGAAGAACTTCTTAGCTACTTTACCTTATATTTTTGGCCATATTTATCTATCTATCTATTTATATCTATCTATCTATCTAATGGTATGATTTGAATATGATCCATTCCCCCAAAACTCAAAAGGATGTTTACTCCCCAAAGTCACATGCTAATGGTATTAAGAAACTTAGTTCTACTATGGTGTTTACATTTGGGGCCTTTGGAAAGTGGTAAGGTTTATATAGCCCCCATGATTAGATCTTGGTGGCTTTATAAGAAGAGGGAGGAAGACACACAGAGAGGTACATGCACTTCTTGTCCCTTGACATGTGATGCTCTGTGCCACCTTGTGACTGTGCCAGCAAGACAGTTACGACATGTGGCCTCTCAGGCTTGCACTCTGGAACTACAAGCCAGAATAAACCTCCTCAGGTATTTTATTAGAGTAATGAAAAACAGACTACTAATACATATATGTATATTTATACATTTTTCAAATCTATTTTATCTTGTCATAACATATTTTGGTCTTCCTTTTGCTTAAATAAGATTATTTCCAAGCTCCTTAGCATGGTATATGACAATTTTCATGATCTGGCCCCTGAATTCCTTTTCTTACATTACTACAAACCATTAGTGTGCTCATAGCTATATCAAACTAACTGCAGTTTCTCAAATACACTGGGTCCTGAACTGAATAAAGTGGTATCTGTAAGCTTAAATGGGCACAAAAACCAGGCATTGGTAGTGATTGAGTAAATCAAAGATGCAAGATGAAGACAAATGCAGTTAGCATTTAAGGCAGAGAGATTAGCCACTTGCTCCAAAATGGATGAAGATTCAATTTTCTAGACTACAAAGCTTTCACCAAGATGGTGCATAGCAGAGAATAATAATGTATGAAAAAAAGAAAGTGTGGTAGATCATAAGGAGGCTTAACTACCCCCTTGCAAGTCTCAGCCTAATATGAATAAGATTAGGGAAGTTCTTCCTATAAATTTAGACATCAGTAATCATGTTAGCTTTGCCAGATGCCCCACATAAATCTTTGGATCAAACAAATATATAGAATAATCAGGCCTGAATAAAACCTCATATATCCCTCTTTTGTTCCTCAGGTTAATGTTGCCTGGATAAAAATGATTCCTGTACTTGGTTTGGTTGTCTAGTCATCTCTGGGGTCATGCTATTGAGATCCTTAGGCCATTTTGTAGGTTGCAGTGGTCCCGCCTGTGGGCTTTACCATAGTCTCAATGTCTGATCTAGCCTTTTCCTCCTTTCCTGGTGAATAGTTATCCACCGCTCAGTGTGAATGTCAGTCACTACCTTTGTAAAATTGCCTCTGCCCTTTATTTCTTGTGCTTTCATTGCTTTGTACTCTCATTTTACTTTTTCTACAGTGCACTAATATTTTTGTGTTCTGTTTTTTTCTTTGCATCACAACAATATGGGAAATGATTGGTACAAAGCAGGTGCTCATGGTCGGATCTGATTAAATGATTGAATGAAACAAATAAAGGCAAAAGACCCAATGAGTCAAATATACACAGCTTGCTTCTGTGATCTTGAGGAATATAGGTTGTAGAGGTCAACTTTATTTTAATTAATTAATTAATTAATTATGTTAATTTATTCACATGCGCATATATTGTTTGGGTCATTTCTCTACCCTGCCCCTCTTGCCCACTCTTCCCCTCCCTCCCCTCAGTTTCAGGCAGGTCCTGTTCTGCCCTTGTGACTGATTTTGTTGAAGAAAGACATAAGCAAAATAAGAAAGACAAAGCATTTTGGCTAGTTGAGTTAAGGATAGCTATACAGAAAGATTCCTACTATTGCTTTCATGTACCCATGTGTTATGATCCATGTTGATTCAATTCTAACTGATCCCCTGCTAGTGATAACTTGCCGTTTTAAGGTTTCAGTATTAGTTCCTCTGGAGTGGGGACATCAAACTCTTTCATGTTTTGGGTTTTCAACCTATCCCCATACCTCCCGTATGTGCTCTCCCCTTGTCATGTGATCCAAGTCCAACAACATTGCTACATTTGCCCTAGAGCTAAAGTCTGCATATGAGGGAGAACACACTATTTTTGGTCTTCTGAGCCTGGCTAACCTCGCTCAGAATGATGTTCTCCAGTTCCATCCATTTACCTGCAAATGATATTTCATTCTCCTTCACGGCTGAGTAAAATTCTATTGTGTATAAATACCACATTTTCTTGATCCATTCATCAGTACTGGGGCATCTTGGCTGTTTCCATAACTTGGCTATTGTGAATAGTGCTGCAATAAATATGGGTGTGCAGGTGCCTCTGGAGTAACCTGTGTTGCATTCCCTTGGGTATATCCCCAGGAGTGGGATTGCTGGATCATATGGCTGGTCTATGTTTAGATTTTTAAGTAGTCTCCAAATTTTTTTCCAGAGTGGTTGTACCAGCTTTCATTCCCACCAGCAGTGGCTTAGACTTCCTTTTTTCCCACATCCTCACCAGCACTTGTTGTTGGTGGTGTTTTGGATGATGGCTATTCTAACAGGGGTGAGGTAGAATCTTAGTGTGGTTTTAATTTGCATTTCCTTTATGGTCAGAGATGGTGAGCATTTTTTCATGTGCTTTTAGGCCATTTGAATTTCTTCTTTTGAGAAATTTCTGTTTAGTTCAGTTGCCCATTGATTTTAGGAGAGTTTAGTTTCTTAAATTCCCTGTATATTCTGGTTATCAGTCCCTTGTCTGATGTATAGCTGGCAAATATTTTCTCCCACTCTGTGGGTGGTCTTTTCAGTTTAGAGATCATTTCTTTTGTTGTGCAGAAGCTTTTTAATTTTATGAAGTCCCATTTATTCATCCTTTCTCTTAGTTGCTGGGATGCTGGGGTTCTATTGAAGAAGTCCTTGCCTATACCTATTTGTTCCAGAGTGTTTCCTGCTCCTTCCAGTAGTAATTTCAGAGTTTCAGGTCTGATATTTCTTTGATCCATTTTGAGTTGATACTAGTACAGGGTGATAGACATGGATCTAGTTTCAGTTTCTTGCAGACAGGTAACCACTTTTCACAGCAACATATGTTGCTCCATCATATATTTTTGGCACCTTTGTCAAAAATGATGTGGGTGTAGTTTTGTGGGTTCATATCTGGGTCCTCTATTCTGTTCCACTGGTCTTCACGTCTGTTTTTGTGCCAGTACCATGCTGTTTTTATTGCTATTGCTTTGTAATATATTTTGAAGTCAGGTATTGTGATACCTCCAGCATTGCTCTTTTTGCTGAGTATTGCCTTGGCTATTCTCAGTCTCTTGTGTTTCCAAATGAACTTTAGGGTAGATTTTTCAATCTCTGTGATGAAAATCATTGGGATTTTGATGGGAATTGCATTAAACATGTAGATTGCTTTCGGTAGTATAGCCATTTTTACTATGTTGATTCTACTGATCCATGAGCACGGGAGTTCTTTCCATCTTCTGTAGTCTTCCTCGACCTCTTTCTTCAGGAATTTGTAATTCTCCTTGTAGAGGGCATTCACATCCTTTGTTAAATTTACTCCTAGGTATTTGATTTTTTTTTTTGAGACTATTGTGAATGGAATGGTTTCCATGTGTTCCCTCTCAGTTTGCTCATTATTGGTGTATAGAAAAGCTAATGATTTTTGTAAGTTGATTTTGTATCCTGCCACCTTACTGTAGCTGTTTATAGTGTCTAAGAGTTTTTGGGTAGAGTTTTTTGGGTCTTTAAGGTATAGGATCATATTGACAATTTCTTTACCTATTTGTATTTCTTCTATTTGTTCTTCTTGCCTAACTGCTCTGCCTAGAAATTCCAGTACTATGTTGAATAGAAGTGGGGAGCATGGGCATCCTTGTCTTGTTTGTGATTTTAGAGGGAATGGTTTCAGTTTTTCACCATTAAGTATGATGTTGTCTGTAGGTTTGTCATATATAGCTTTTATAATGTTGAGGTACATTCCTTCTATTCCTAGTTTTCTTAGAGCTTTTATCATGAAGTGGTGTTGGATCTTGTCAAAGGCTTTTTCTGCATCTATTGAGATGATCAAGTGGTTTTTGTCTTTGCTTCTATTGATGTACTGTATTACATTTATAGATTTGCATATGTTGAACCATCTTTGCATCCCTGGGATGAAGATGACTTGGTTGTGGTGAATGATCTTTCTGATGTGTTGTTGGATTCAGTTTGCCATTATTTTATTGAGGATTTTTGCATCGATGTTCATTAGGGAAATTGGCCCGTCATTCTCCTTTTTGGAGGTGTCTTTGTCTGGTTTTAGGATGAGAGTAATATTGGCTTCATAAAATGAGTTAGGCAGTGTTCCTTCCCATTCTATTTTGTGGAACAGTTTAAGGAGGGTTGGTATTAGTTCTTCTTTAAGTGTCTGATAGAATTCAGCAATGAATCCATCAGGTACTGAACTTTACTTTTTTGGGAGGCTCTTGATGGAAGCTTCAATTTCTTTTTGTGTTATAGATCTATTCAGGTGATTAATATCCTCTTGGTTCAGTTTAGGGTGGTTGTAAGTTTCTAGAAATCTGTCCATTTCTTTGAGATTTTCAAATTTATTAGAATATAGGCTCTCAAAGTAGTCTCTGATGATTTCCTGGATTTCCATGGTGTTTGTTGTTATCTCTCCTTTTGAATTTCTGATTTTACTGATTTGGTTTTTTTCTGTCCACATTTTAGTTAGGCTTGCAAGGGGTTTGTCAATCTTATTTATTTTTTCAAAGAACCAGCTTTTTGTTTCATTGATTCTTTGGGGCTTTTTTGTTGTTGTTGTTGTTGTTTCTATTTCATTGATTTCAGCCCTTATCTTAATTATTTCTTTCCTTCTGCTTGTTTTGGGGTTTGTTTGTTCTTGTTTTTCTAGGCGTTTCAGCTGTAGTGTTAGGTCATTGATTTAAGATCTTTCTGTCCTTTTGACATATGCACTCATGGCTATAAACTTTCCTCTTATGACTGCCTTTTCTGTGTCCATAGGTTCTGGTAGGTCATGTTTTCATTTTCATTAACTTCCAAGAACCTTTAATTTCCTCTTTTATTTCATTAGTGACCCATTCATCATTGAGTAATGTGTTGGTCAGCTTCCAATTGTTTGTGTGATTTTTACTGCTGTTTTTGTTGTTGATTTCTAGTTTTAATGCATTGTGGTCAGACAGAATGCATGAGATTATTTCTATTTTCTTATACCCTAAGATATGATCAATTTTGGAAAAGGTTCCATGGGCTGCTGAGAAGAATGTATACTTGCAGAAGTTGGATGAAATATTCTATAGACATCAGCTAGGTCCATTTGATCTATGGTGTAATTTAGTTCTAGGATTTCTTTATTGATTTTTTTGTTTGGATGACCTATCTATTAAAGTCTCCCACTGCCACTGTGTTGGGTTCTATATGTGCTTTTAGGGCCTTCAGAGTATGATTGGTGAAATTGGGTGCATTGATGTTGATGCATATAGGTTGATAATTGTCATTTCCTTTTGGTGTATTTCCCCCTTTATTAGTATGGAGTGTCCTTCTTTATCTTGTTTGATCAAAGTAGGTTTGAAGTCTACTTTGTCCAAGATAAGTATTGCTACCCCTGCCTGTTTTCAGAGACCATTGGCTTGGTAAATCTTCTTCCAGCCTTTCACTCTCAGCCAGTACTTATTTCTGTCGATGAGGTGGGTCTCCTGTAGGCAGCAGATTGTTGGATCTTCTTTTTAATCCAGTTTGCCAATCAGTGTCTTTTGATGGGGTAATTTAGTCCATTAACATTCAGTGTTAGTATTGATAAGTATGTGGTGATCTCTGTCATGTAGTTGTCTTTGTTGAGTAAGGGTTTGATTGTGTGCAGCTGAATCAGTGTTACTCTTTGCTTTCTTGCCTTTTCTTCTCCTGTGGTTTGGTTTTGCCTGCCCTTTCGTGGTTTTGTTTGCTTTCATTTTCTGTGTGCAGAATTCCTTGAAGAATCTTTTGTAGTGGTGGCTTGGTGGTCATATATTGTTTTAGTTTCTGCTTATCATGGAAGACTTTTATTGTTCCATCTATTTTGAATGATAGTCTTGCTGGGTAGAGTATCCTAGGGTTGAAGTTATTTTCATTCATTGCTTGGAAGACCTCACTCCATGCTCTTCTTGCTTTTAATGTTTCTGTTGAGAAGTCTGCTGTGATTTTGATGGGTTTGCCTTTTTATGTTATTTGTTTTTTCTCTCTTACAGCTTTCAATATTCTTTCGCTAGTCTCTGTACTTGTTTTAATGATAATATGTCATGGGGTAGTTCTATTTTGGTCATGTCTGTTCGGTGTTCTGGAGGCTTCCTGTACCTGAATGGGCATAGTTTTCTCTAGATTTGGAAAGTTTTCTGTTATTATTTTGTTGAATATATTACTCATTCCTTTTGCTTGCCCCTCTTTTTCTTCAATGCCCATGATTCTCAGGTTTGGTCTTTTGATGGAGTCAGTAAGTTCTTGCATTTTCTTTTCGCAGGTCTTGAGTTGTTTAACTAATAGTTCTTCAGTTTTTCCTTTAATTGCCATTTCATCTTCAAGTTCAGACATTCTGTCTTCTGTTTGTTCTATTCTGCTGGAATATCCTTCCATTTTGTTTTGTATTTCTGTTTCATTATTTTTCTGAGGTTTTCCATATCTTGGGTTACTTCCTTTTTAACATTGTCAATTTTTTACCTTAATTTGTTTATCTCTCTGTTTGTGGTGGTCTCAGTTTCAGTTTGGCATTTATTTAGGGCTTCTATGATATCATTTTTGTGTTCTCTCATATTCTTTATTTTTGTCCCTTGGAATTTCTTGAGTGCCTAGTGTACATTTGGCTGACCATGTCTAGTAACATCTCTATGAAATTCTCATTAATTACTTGTAGGAGTTCTTTCAGGGTGTTCTTGTGGGCGTGGTTGGGTTCCTTGGTATAATTTATCTTTGTTTTGTTGGAGTCTGGGTCTGAGTATCTGTTTTCTTCATTTAGCTCTAAATCTTGCAGTACTTTGTTTTTTTGGGGGGAATAGTTTCTTTCCTTTTTCTTCTTCCCATGTTACCACTAGGTAATGTTTTTATCCCTGAAGTATGTGTAATTTAGTATTAGCTGGGTAGCAATATTAATACTAACAAAACCAAGAAAGAAGGATAAAAAAGAGAGAGAGAGATGGAAAGATAAAAGGAATAGAGTAGAGAGGAAAGGAGAAAAAAATGGTAGAGATGGTGGATGATGAAATAGTAAACCAGGCAGCAAATCTCTTAAAGAAGGGAAAAAAAATTAAAACTTAAAAAAAAAAAAACACACCAGTTCTGGAGCAGTAGGATTGCAGTCTTAGTTGTTCTGATGCCAGTTTTTTAGCATTCAGAACTGTCTGTGTGTGTCTCTTAGGTAGATTTGAAGCCTTCCTGTGGCAAGTGGACAGTGGATGGGGTCCCACCGGCCTTAGGGTGGAGGCCTTTAGCTGAGGTGAAGTAGCGGCCTTTGGAGTGTGGGCTTGGCGTGCCTGAAGGGCACAGGCCAATGGAGTGGAGATCCTGCATATCTATGGATCCTTGGGAGATGGTGTGTGTGTGGGTCCCCAGCTTGGCAGGCCTTAGGGGCACAGCCTTGCAGGGTGAATATTGTGCAGTGTTGTGCAGGCTTTGGGGGCATGGCCAGCAAAGCAGAGATCATGCAGGGCTGGGGAGGATGGCCTAGCGAGATGCACTCCTTC
Organism: Castor canadensis; assembly: GCF_047511655.1. Taxonomy (NCBI): domain Eukaryota; kingdom Metazoa; phylum Chordata; class Mammalia; order Rodentia; family Castoridae; genus Castor; species Castor canadensis. Next base: position 144,995,872 of record NC_133390.1, on the reverse strand, counting down.
AGGGCTGTGCAGGCTGGGGGGTGGGCAGTGCATGGCCTGGCAGAGATCGTAAACGTCTGTGGATCCCTGGCCTTAAGGGCTCCTGCCATGGAGATCCTGCAGGTCTGAGGGGTGGGAGTTTGGGGTAGCACAGCCCTGGTGGGGCAGAAGAGTACAGCTGCCGCATCGGAGATCCCATAGGGTATGGAGCAGCGGCTGCACTGACCTATGGGGCAGGGCTTGGTGTGCAGCACCTGCTATTCTTTAGTATATGGTGGGGTGGAGAGGCCTCCCAGGAGCTAGGGGTTCAGAGTGCTGATGTTTCAGCTCTCCCTGGTGTTTTACCTCATTCAAGCAAGTCTCTAGGTTCTTATCAAAGTCCCTGGATCACGGAGGTCAGAAGGTCTGTGGCTGTGTTCCAGTCGCCATCTTGGATCTCTCTCAACTTTATTTTAGAAGTCAAACATTGTGCTAAATGTACAATTTTATGAGTTTGATACACTAAAATGTGAAATAATCAAATGAATGCATTGTTACTATTAGGTGATGTTGTAATGGAATATTTATTAATTCAAATATTCAATTTAAATATTGATATAAAGCATTGATAGATGACAATGTCACACAGTATTGACTTCAGTAATAAACTAGGTATACTAGTCAGTGTAGGTTAGTTACTATAACAAACATTCAAATCTAATGTCTTGACCAAGTGTAAATTTGATTCTTGTTCATGCACAATGCAGTGAGGATAGACTTGGTTAGTAGTTCTGCTCCATTAAATGAATCAGGGACCAAACTATTTCCACCTTGTGAATGTGCCATCTTGGAGCTTCATGGTTGCTTGATTACCATCCAACTTCTGTAAAAGTGGTGAGGAGAGTATGAAAGTGACATGGGATCTTCACTCTCTGCCCCCTTTGGTGGGGTATGATTGAGTAGGATTATTGACCAGAACTCAGCTATGTAGTCCCTCCTAGGCTCAAGGAACTAAAATGTTATGGTTGGAGAAAATGAACTGGTTCCATGACCACAGAACACTGGATCTTCTGTACAGTGGAATCAAAAAAGAAAAAAGGAAAAGAAAAAGAAATGAAAAGAAAGAGAAAAAAGTAAAAAGTATTTATTTAAATCAAATAAGAGCTCAATCAAAAATAATATTCCCAGCCCTATACTCTCTATCATAAGAATTCTACCTTAAGAAGATTTATGAAAAATTACAAAAAGCATGTAGCTGTATTTTTCAGCTCTATTAATGGTTCCTTTGTACTTATTCAAGTTGACAGGATGATTTAACAGCAGTGATTCTATCAGAACCATCACCACCATCATCATCATCATCACAGCTTCATTGGAATGATTTATAGGTCACTGCACCAGGTAATGGGGTTTCAGGGAGGCATAAAGGCCTTGAGGATCTTATAATCAAGTTGGAAAGTCAGAGCGACTACATTTAAAAGGTAAACCATAATGCAAGCCTGCATGCATGGAGTGCTAAATGAGTGGCAGTGATAGTACAGAGATTTGGGCTTCCCCAAGATAAATGTAATGTGTTCTAAGAAATATGAGTACTTCCTACATCAGATAATCATAGACTATAAAAAGCCATGAAGGCCTTTAAAATACACAGGCCATTTCCTTCCTTGTATAATTGAGTGTGGCAGCTTCATTTCTGCAACTTATTTCTTAAGATGTCCCCTCCCTTAATTATGTAGGATCCTTGTTTTCAACTTGGGCTGGACTTATGATTTGCTTTTTATCCAGAGAATATTATAGAAGTGGTTTGGTGCTAGTTTCAGACATAAACCCTAACAGACATAAACCCATAACATAACCCTAACAGACATAAACCCGTAACATATGGTAACCATGTTGTGAGTTAGAGATAACCATGCTGTGAGGATGTCCAAGTTAGCCACATAGAGAGACCATATGGAGAGAGGGATGCCTCTCCAGCCATTTACCATTGCTGTTTAGATGTCAGACATTTGAATAATATAGCCATCTCAGATTCCTGCCAAAGATACTCATTCTTAAGGATCCAGCTTCTACCACTACCTGACTGCAAGCATGGCAAAGACCCCAGTGAAAACTCCTCTTATGAATTCATCCAGAACCATTATTGCCTTAAGCTATTCATTTTTGGAGCAGTGTTACAGAGCAGTAGATACCTAGAACAATGAGGCAACTAAGTGAGCTCTCAAGGGTAAACACTATGGCAGAGCCAAGAGGATAGCCACATTCCTCTGTTTCTAACCCAGAAAACTTGAGGTCTTCTGGGCCTTTAGTGGTTATCAGAATCACTGAAGAGGTTGCTACAATTCAGATTCTTGGACTCCCCACCCCTGCGATATCCTTTCAGTAGGTATGGTGTAAGGCCTGTGAATTTACATTTCTAACAAGTTCCCAGATTATTTTTATGCTGCCAGTATGTTCACCAAACTTTGAGGAGCCTGCCTTAGCCCAGGCATGAGCTAATTTCACAGCACAAGTTAGGTACACATTAGCATTGGCTCCTTTACCATGGTGCTTCTTCACATTTTCCTGTTTGCTGCATTTCCAGAAAAGTAACTGAAAAGCACAAAGTGACAGACCTTATTCAGGAAGTACCCAGTTGCAGCTTAGCCTGATTTTTGCTTTTTCCAGCTGTAGGCTGCCGAAGCCCATATGGTCTGTGAGCTAGATGCTTTTATCTGAGTTCTGCTTTCTCTAGGCATGACAGTGCCAGTTTCATAACCTTGTTACCAGAAGCAATTAGGAGCATCATCCAGATTTTCAGATCCATTTCCCATGGAGACTCACGTTAGGAATCTCCCACAGTGAATTTAATTAGCAGAAAATGTGGCTAAGGCAGAGACTTGCTGTGCAGATAAGAGTCATGACTGCCCAGTGATAGCAATTCCCTTTTCTTAAAAAATGACAAGTTTCCTAAAAGGTGGTGATGAGTCTCAGCTAGACATCAGGTGGGACTCTGAGCAGCCTGATTTCATGTAACCAAGCAACTCACACATCTTGCTTCTATTCAATTTAAAGAACTCACCTGGGCAGAGACGCTGGCAGGAAAGTAAATGACAGTGTTAGGCATTTCCCCAGTGTACCTGGGCCTATGTTGGCCACTAGTGTATTTTTGTAGATGTTTTGGATGTGGTACAGTAATCATATTTACTTTTAGAATTGCCATTGAAGGTTATCTTATAAGTATTTATATCCTATATTAATGGCAGGTCTGCTATAAATTTGCTTTAGGTTATCTCTGCATAAAAGTGTCACAGAATTATAGTTTTCTTTCATTGTGTGATAGAGTTTGAAGATGACCTTGCTAAGCATTAAGAAAAGTCATAGGCAAGCATTTGTCAAGCATCAGTGGGTGAATAGACCCCTCCTATGCAGAATATTCATGCCATCTATTACAATACCTATTAGACATAATATGAAAAATTGATCAAATATGCTTCTTGTAATATAATCCTATATGAGGATTAATGAATATATTAAGTACCATATGGTATAATTTGACATTCACTAAAGTTATTGGTAAACTAAGAATTTTTAATAACTCCAGTGTTTCTGATTTGGGCTAACTGATAGATGATCAAAATTTAACAGGACTTTTGCATTGATGGTTTAAGGTTGGTGGTAACACCCTTGTGTTACTGTGACCTCTAAGGAGAGGATTCAGCCATGGAAAGGGAACTATTGGATCAATTGGTGAATGCCTCTTATTTTCATTTGTTATTTTTATTCACATAGTCACAAGCAACAATATTGAAGAAGTTCACTCTTTTTTATTCATCATTTGCAGGATGAAATGGTATTATTAAAAAAACTCCACCTCATTGTTATAAAAATAAACCTGTATGTTTTTATTTTCATATTTGAACACTACTGAAAAAAGACACTTTTTATATTTTCTGGGCATTTGCTTTTTTATCTCTTTTTTCATGAATGTTAACCATTTTTTCCTTTCTTTTTGTAATTAGAAAGACATTATGTATACAAAAAGTAGCCAACTCTTGGTCAGTAGTACTAGATTGAGAGAACTCATGAATGTACATAAGCTCTGTGGCCAGTCAAATTGGTTATGTAAAGAAGGGTGGGTAGCTAAGGTGGTTTCTGTAAACCTCGCCTAAATGTTTGCTTGGTGCAGTAAATGAAAAATATTTGTAAAAGGGAGATTAGTAAGCAGCTCTCTAAAGAAGCTGAAGCTTTTGGTAATGTATTGCTTTAATTTACACTTTTACAGCCAGTGCACATGAGAATTATTTGGAAGAGGTTTAATTCTACTAGCTGCTGAATACAGTAAGATCACTAGCGACTGAGCAGAAAGAGCTAGGCTGCTTGTTAACGCACTGGGGCTATACTGTAACCACCCAAAGCAGGGCTAAGGGTGGTACAGTGAATAAACGTGTGGTTCTCTGACTTTAAGGGTTATTAGTTTTACTCAGCCAATATACTTTTTCTCATTAACAATTTCTGTAGTATTCGGTTTTTGCCTATGTTTGAGAGGCTTCTAAATACAGCTTGAAGATGCTATAGAAGGAAAAGGTATTGCAAACTTCAACTTGGTAGATTAAATTTACTGTGTGGTCTTCTTTCCCCCATGAAATCCTGGCATATTGAGCTTGCAAGTCCTTTGAAATGTGATAAAACTGAACTTAAAACCTGGGCTTTCTCAGGTGTGAGTGTCTTCATCTTCCTTAGCACCCAAAGAACTCTTAAAATGGCCAGAAAGTCCAATTGTAAAAAGAAAAACAGGGGCTGGTGGAGTGGCTCAAGCAGTAAGAGCACCTACCTAGCAATGATGGCAGAAGCCACTATGGAAGGGTCCTAAGAAGTAATGAAGAGGTCTCGTATATGTGAACCCATTTGGGTTGTAATCCACATTTGCCTGAAAACAACACAAAGAATCTCCCTATATAGCTATCCTTATCTCAACAAAATCAAAGAACAAAAGGGAAGAACTTGCCTGGAGGTGGGTGGCCCAAATACTGTATATACATGTAAGTAAATGTTAAGTCAATAAAATAGAATTTAAAAAAGGAACAACAGGATTCACTCTAATTGTGTCACATTTATGATGTTTGATTGACATGAGTGTTCTGCTTATTTTAATCAACAAAAAAACTATATCTGAGATTTCAGTTTGTTACTACTGGGAAATTTGATTTATCTGTTTTGAGCAACCATCTGGAGTAGGTTTATTCTTATTACGTGTTAGGCATATATTTATGCTGTAAGATCAAAATCCCTAAATTGCATCCTTTTGAAATTTTATATATTATATAATGACAATTGCCAACACCACAATGAAGTGATTACATGGCTTTCAAAAATGGAAACATTGTACACCAGAAAGATTACAATGTATAATGAACAAGTTCATTTACTCGAATAAAAATGTGTGGTGAATAATGAAATGCATACACGATGAGCTGAGATGAATCTTCTGTCATTAGAAATACAATTACAGTGTATTGAAATTTCCAAGGTCTAACAAAAGTAAGTAGATATATTATTTTATAGTCTAAACCAGATCCAATTTATTTGTGAAAGTTTTCCTTGATTATGCCATGAATATATCAAGTAACTTATAGTTAATAAGGACTGTACAAAAGTATTGATAATGTGCATGTGTGCACGTGTATAGATTTTTTCAAAGAACTGGTATTTATTCAAGTCTGGTATATATATAATTTAGTCTTCACAGGTTTGGTTCAGTCTTAATTTTGTCACCTTTCTTGCACTCTTCCATCTTTCTGTCTTTCTGGGAGCACCATTGCTCCCATTATGCAATCAGACACAATGATACTCCCTACCGAAGTGGGTCACAGGAAAAGTTTGGAATAATACAGTCATATAAAAGGATTACCTAATGGAATGCCAACACTGCATGTGCATGGCATGGAAGATCCTTCTTTACAGTGAAGTCATACCAATAGGTGTTGGAATGCCAAAATTACCATTTAGTATCTGATCTTAGGTGGGTTACTTAACCTCTTGGAGTCCTCTTTTATAAAATGGAATATTTCTAATATCCTTTGGTGAGGACTAAAGGATGTATTTTACGTATTACTCTTGATAGAGTGTGTTGCTCATATGGGCCAATAATGTTAATTCCTTTCTTTTGCTTTCGCATGAGTTCCTTTCATTTGATAATTGTAATATGATCTTCTTGGCCAAAGTGATTAACTTTTCAATTTGCCTTCCCTTCCTTGATATATCAGGTAGGATGTTTCCACTATAAGTAATATAATATTTATCTAGAGTAAAGAATAGCAGTGTTTATCATATCACATAGCAGCAAGTCTAGAAATACCTTCTGCTCCTCACAGTCACCATACTGGATTGGTCCTTTAACTCTTTCTCCTCACAATTGAAGGCTGGCTGCCATAATGCTGGGTATCATATGTAGCCATGGCAACATTCAGCTGAAGAAGTAGAGTGATTCTTCCTCGCATTTCTTTTATCAGGGGAAAGTTTCTTTCTGTTATTCCTTCCCATTATCCAATATTGGAGCACATTCTGCACATTACCATGTCTTTGTTTCAAGAGAAGTCAGGCAAAGTAAAAGTTTTTTTTTTTTTTTATGAGGGAGAAGAACAAGAACATTTGAGAAGAGTTCTGAAAGTATCTGCTCAATCCTTAAATCATGTAATGTATTTATCTTTACATAGTATGGTAGTGAGCTGAAGTGAGATGTATGACATATGTGGTTATGAATAACAGATCATTTTAAGAAGGCCCAAATAATATCTCTCAGAAAGTGAAGTTGTATGTATTCAACATATACACATGTTGTATGAATTCAACTCAAGCAGAAAAATTGATTAGAACACAGAAAATACCCTTCAAATATTCTTCCATTTCATCAGGTCAGTGGAATTTATGTCATCCGACTTTTTGAAGAATGACCCTGAGACTTTGTCTTAACCTTTATTGTGAGCAAGAGATAGTCATCTAGAGGTCAGACTGGTGAGCCAGGAATTGCAGAAAAAATAGTGAGTGATAATGCCTCTGCTCCACTTATTGACCCAAACACAAGATTTTGGAGATCTGGAAAAAGCAGACTGTCATTTCCAACAGAGCCAACCCCAAATACTTCCATATGTTCACTTATTCTACAAAGATTCACTCAGAACCTATTATGAGGGGGTATTAGATTAGGCACTGAAGGGCTAATGGCAAATAGGACAACTTCTGCCTTATGCCTCTGGTCAGCTGATAGAAGCAGCTATGCATAGACAACTTTATTCAGCTCAGTTTATTAAGCTACTTTAGTTATCTGTTCTACGGCATGCAAGTGGTGAGCCTGGGGTATGTAGCTTTGTGTAGAAGAGTCTTGTTTGAAAGTTTCAATGATAATGTGTATAGGAGTTGTAAAGTTAGTGAAGGAGAAGAGGGCAGAAGACCATTACATGTCACAAAATTATAATAAATTTCTACATTGTTCACTGCATTCTATATTTTACATATATCATCCCCAATCTTTACAAAGATGGGCAAGGGCCTTTCTTCCATTTTACAAATGAGTTATATGAGGTATGGGAGATTAAGTTTCTTATCCAAAGTCTAATGTTAGATTGATGAGTTGGCATGGGAATCAAGACAGGTTTGATGTGGAGTTTCTTCTCTTTCAGCTAACCAATCTGCCTTCCCTAGATAGCCACGTATCTCTGAGAATCAGGGTTCCTGGTGATATGGGAGAAACATCACCAAGTTTCATAAAGAAGGACTTTATATCTTGCTTCTCTGTACTCCTTTCACTGCATAGTTCGTATGTACACAGTGTTACTGCAAGTCAATAGTCTACACATCCATCTCTAGTTTGCCAGCCCCAGAGCTAAGCTAAGTGGAATGCAAATCTTGCATTTTTTTTATGAAGAGACCAAGACCCTCCCCACTTTAGTCTAGAACTTTGTGGGATCTGATTATAGTGTGAACCAATTCAGAATTCCACGTACTATAAAGTGCTGTTATGTTGGAAACTTGGTTTATTTCACTGACATCCTATTGCAAACTTCTAATATTTAACAATTTTGTATCTTTGTTTTCCTTATTTAGCAAATAAGACACATGTTTTCAGTTCTAACTTTTCAATCTTGGTTCCATAATTTGCTACTTTTGGTATTCTGTCAAAATTCAGTAAGCTCCCAAGTCTCAGTTTCCATTATTGGTTAGAAAAGGGTCTCTATGGTTTGAATGTGTCCCTCAAAGGTCATGCATTGGAAATTTGATACTCAATGTAGTAGGACTGGGATGAGGGATCTATAAGAGGTATTTAAGTCATGAAGGATGTACCTCATGAGTGGATTAATGCCAGTTATTGCAAGAGAAGTTTCCTTATAAAGGATGAGCTCAGGCCCCTTCCCTACCTGTCATGCACTCTTGCCCTTCCACTATGTGAGGACACAGCAACAAAGCACCATCTTGAAACAGAGAGCATTCCTCATCAGGCACTGAATCTGCTGCCATCTTGATTTTGGACTTCCCAGCCTCCAGAATTGTGAAGTAAATAAATTTCTGTTCATTATAAATTACCTGGTTTGTGGTATTCTATTTTTGTAGCAAAAAACAGACAAAGACAAGAATCTACTGTGATTACATTCTCACTTTATTCATAGTGTCAGATGAACTAATATTTGTAATGTGTCTGGCATATGCAATCAACTCTTCACCTTCTTTACACCTTTAAACCACCTACAGATTTTCAACTGGAGTGACATTTCCAAGTTTGATGGTTTAGCTAGCAATCCAAGCTACATATTAGAAATACCTGGGGAAAAATTTAAAAATACTGATGCCCAGGACTCATCCCAGACCAATTAAATAATAATCTTTGGGATGCACTAATGCTTTTCTAATATATTCCCAGGTGACTTTTATTTGCAACATGGGCTTAATAACCATTGAACAAGATGACTTCTTCTCTCACTTTAATGAGCATACAAATCTCTTGGGTTCCTGGTAAAAACTCAGAATTTGGTTCAGTAGATCTGGGGAAAAACATTATGAGATTGCAATTCTAACAAGCTCCCAGGTGATGCTGATGCTACTGGTTCATGCCCTACACATTGAGTACCAAGAGAAGCTAGGAAATGACATTATTCTTATGGACAAGGATATGTTTGCCACAAGGCCAGAGCAGCTGGATACTGTTCCTAAGCCTTGGTAGGCTACCTATTTCCTAAAATAAATGTTTAGGTAAAACTGTACTGCGTGGAAATGGTCCAAGTTTGCCTTCTCTGTTTCTTCATATCACAAAGCCACAGCAGGAAGATTTGAGGCCACAGAAAGGGAATTTAGAGTTCCAAACACGAAAGATCCTTAATAACTGTTGAATGAACTGAGGCTTTTGCTGGATGACAGAATTAGGCCTGCTGAGAGGTTCCTGGAGCCTCAGTTACCATGGAATGTTATGGCTTCTGTCATGAAGATATGCTCAACTCTTAGTGCAGTTCAACAAAGAGGGACTACTTGGGTCTCCAAAGAAAATTCATCTCAAACTTATCATGGTGGGCTAAGGGTAGGGTGGTTTGTTCCAAAAGATCACTAACCCCCTTTCTGATCAGTAGGTGAGATTCTGAGAATTAGCATTTTAACAACTGCCTAGGTGATGCTACTTCTCTTGGTCAAACTTTGGGAAGAACTTTATTTATTTATTTTTTTGGTATTGGAGCTTGAACTCAAGGCCTATACCTTGAGAAACTTCATCAGCACATTTTTGTGATGGTTTTTTTTTTCTTTTATTCATATGAACATACAATGTTTGGGTCATTTCTCCCCACTTCCCCCCTGCCCCTCCCTTACCTACCCTGTTCCTTCCCTCTGCCCCCCTACTCCCTCAATACCAGGCAGAAACTGTTTTGCCCTTATCTCTAATTTTGTTGAAGAGAGAGTATAAGCAATAATAGGAAGGAACAAGGGTTTTTGCTAGTTGAGATAAAGATAGCTATACAGGGAGTTTACTCGCAATGCTTTCCTATACATGTGTGTTACCTTCTAAATTAATTCTTCTCGAACTAACTTTTTCTCTAGTTCCTGGTCCCTTTTCCTATTGGCTTATGTCACTTTAAAGTATCTGCATTAGTTTCTCTGCATTGAGGGCAACAAATGCTATCTAGTTTTTTAGGTGTCTTACCTATCCTCACCCCTCCCTTGTGTGCTCTCGCTTAATCATGTGATCAAAGTCCAATCCCCTTGTTGTGTTTGCCCTTGATCTAATGTCCACATATGAGGGAGAACATACGAGTTAGTTTTGGTCTTTTGGGCCAGGCTAACCTCGTACAGAATGATGTTCTCTAGTTCCATCCATTTACTTGCAAATGATAACATTTCATTCTTCTTCATGGCTGCATAAAATTCCATTGTGTATAAATACCACATTTTCTTAATCCATTCGTCAGTAGTGGGGCATCTTGGCTGTTTCCATAACTTGGCTATTGTGAATAGGGCTGCAATAAACATGGGTGTGCAGGTGGCTCTGGATTAACCTGAGTCACATTTTTTGGGGTATATCCCCAAGAGTGGTATTGTTGGATCATATGGTAGATCTATGTTTAGATTTTTAAGAAGCCTCCAAATTTTTTTCCAGAGTGGTTGTACTAGTTTGCATTCCTACCAACAGTGTAAAAGGGTTCCTTTTTTCCCCACATCCTCACCAACACCTGTAGTTAGTTTTGTTGCTAATGATGGCTATTCTAACAGGGGTGAGGTGGAATCTTAGTGTGGTTTTAATTTGCATTTCCTTTATTGCTAGAGATGGTGAGCATTTTTTCATGTGTTTTTTGGCCATTTGAATTTCTTCTTTTGAGAAAGTTCTGTTTAGTTCACTTGCCCATTTCTTTATTGGTTCATTAATTTTGTCAGAATTTAGTTTTTTGAGTTCCCTATATATTCTGGTTATCAGTCCTTTGTCTGATGTGTAGCTGGCAAATATTTTCTCTCACTCTGTGGGTGGTTTCTTCAGCTTAGAGACCATTTCTTTTGTTGAGCAAAGATTTTTAGTTTTTTGAGTCCAATTTATCTATGCTGTCTCTTAGTTGGTGAGCTGCTTGGGTTCCATTGAGAAAGTCCTTGCCTGTACCTATTAGCTCTAAAGTATTTTCACTCTTTCCTGTACCCACTTTAGAATTTGGGGTCTGATATTAAGATCCTTGATCCATTTTGAGTTAATATTGGTATAGGGTGATAAACATGTATCTAGTTTCAGTTTTTTGCAGACTGCTAACCAGTTTTCCCAGCAGTTTTTGTTGAAGAGGCTGTCTTTTCTCCATCGTATATTTTTAGTGCCTTTGTTAATGATAAGTTGGTTATAGTTGTGTGGCTTCATTTCTGGGTCCTCTATTCTGTTCCACTGGTCTTCATGTCTGTTTTTGTGCCAGTGCCATGCTGTTTTTATTGCTATTGCTTTGTAATATAGTTTGAAGTCGGGTATTGAGATACCTCCAGCATTGTTCTTTTTACTGAGTATTGTCTTGGCTATTCATAGCCTCTTGTGTTTCCAAATAAATTTAATGGTTGATTTTTCAATCTCTTTGATGAATGTCATTGGGATTTTGATGGGAATTGCATTAAACATGTAGATCGCTTTTGGGAGTATAGACATTTTTACTATGTTGATTCTACCAATCCATGAGCATGGGAGATCTCTCCACTTTCTACAGTCTTCCTCAATCTCTTTCTTCAGAAGTTTATAGTTTTCCTTACAGAGGTCATTCACATTCTTTGTTAAGTTTATACCTAGGTATTTGATTTTTTTTTTGAGGTTATTGTAAATGGAATTGTTTTCATATATTCTTTTTCAGTTTGTTCATTATTAGTGTATAGAAATGCTAATGATTTTTCTATGTTGATTTTATATCCTGCTACCTTGCTATACCTGTTGATGGTGTCTAGGAGCTTTTGAGTAGAGTTTTTTTGGGTCTTTAAGTTATAGGATCATATCATCTGCGAATAGGGATATTTTGACAGTTTCTTTACCTATTTGTATTCCTTTTATTCCTTTTTCTTGCCTAATTGCTCTGGCTAGGAATTCTAGTACTATGTTGAATAGGAGTGGAGATAGTGAGTATCCTGTCTCATTCCTGATTTTAGAGGGAATGGTTTCAGCTTTTCTTCTTTAAGTATAATGCTGGCTGTAGGCTTGTCATATATAGCTTTTATAATGTTGAGGTACTTTCCTTCTATTCCTAGTTTTCTTAGAGTGTTTATCATGAAAGGTGTTGGATCTTATCAAAGGCTTTTTCTGCATCTATTGAGATGATCAAGTGGTTTTTGTCTTTGCTTCTGTTAATGTGGTTTATTACATTTATTGATTTTCATATATTGAACCACTCCTGCATTCCTAGGATGAAGCCTACGTGGTCATGGTGAATGATCTTTTTGATTTGTTGTGAATTCGTTTTGCCATTAGTTTATTGAGGATTTTTGCATCAATGTTCATTAAGGAGATTGGCCTATAGTTCTCCTTTTTGGAGGTGTCTTTGCCTGGTTTAGGATAAATGTAATACTGGCTTCATAAAATGTGTTAGGCAGTTTTCCTTCCCTTTTTATTTTGTGGAACAGTTTAAGGAGGGTTGGTATTAGTTCTTTTTTAAAGTTCTGATAGAATTCAACAGAGAATCCATCAGGTACTGGACTTTTTTTTTTGGAAGACTCTTGATTGCTGCTTCAATTTCATTTTGTGTTATAGATCTATTCAGGTAATTAATGTCCTCTTGGTTCAGTTTTGGATGGTCATAAGTATCTAGAAATCTGTCCATTTCTTCAACATTTTCAAATTTATTTGAATATAGGTTCTCAAAGTAGTCTCTGATGATTTCCTGAACTTCCATAGTGTTTGTTGTTATCTCCCCTTTTGCATTCCTGATTTTACTGATTTGGGTTTTTTCTCTCCTCATTTTAGTCAGGTTTGTCAGGGGTCTATCAGTCTTGTTTATTTTGTCAAAAAACCAACTTTTTGTCTCATTAATTCTTTGCATCTTTTTTTTTTTGGTTTCTATTTCATTGATTTCAGCTCTTATTTTTATTATTTCTCTCCTTCTATTTGTTTTGGGATTTGCTTGTTCTTGTTTTTCTAGGAGTTTGAGATGTATCATTAGGTCATTGATTTGAGATCTTTCAGTCTTTTTAATATATGCACTCATGGCTATAAACTTTCCTCTTTGTACTTCCTTTTCTGTGTCCCACAGGTTCCAGTAGGTTGTGTTTTCATTTTCATTGACTTCCAGGAACCTTTTTTAATTTCCTCTTTTATTTCATCAATGACCCATTGTTCATTAAGCAATGAGTTATTCAGTTTGCAGCTGTTTGCATGTATTTTGTCTTTGTTGGTGAGTTCTAGTTTTACTGCATTGTGGTCAGATAGAATGCATGGTATAATTTTTATTTTCTTATATTTGCTGAGGCTTGCTTTGTTTTCTAGGATATGATCTATTTTGGAGAAGGTTCCATGGGCTGCTGAGAAGAATGTAGATTGTGTAGAAGTTGGATGAAATGTTCTGTAGACATCTACTAGGTCCATTTGATCTATTGCATATTTTAGATCTTGTATTTCTTTATGGATTTTTTGTTTGGATGACTTATCTATTGAAGATAGTGGGGTGTTAAAGTCTCCCATGACCACAGTGTTGGAGTTAATATATGCTTTTAGGTCTTTCAGAGTAAAAGCATATATTATTCATTGATGAAATTGGGTGCATTGACATTGGGTGCATATAGGTTGATAATTGTTATTTCCTTTTCATCTGTTTCCCCTTTTATTAGTATGGAATGTCCTTCTTTATCTTGTTTAATCAATATGGGTTGAAGTCTACTTTGTCAGAGATAAGTATTGCTACTCCTGCCTGTTTTCAGGGGCCATTGGCTTGGTAAATCTTCTTCCAGCCTTTCATCCTAAGCCTATACTTATTTCTATTGATGAGATGGGTCTCCTGTATGCAACAAATTGTTGGATCTTCCTTTTTAATCCAGTTTGTCAGATAGTGCCTTTTGATGGGGGAATTAAGTCTGTTCACATTAAGTGTTAGTATTGATAGGTATGTGGTGATTCCTGTCATTTAGTTGTCTTAGTTATTTGAGGGTTTGATTGTGTGTAGCTAAATCAATATTACTCTCTACTTTCTTGCTTTTTCTTTTCCTGTAGTTTGGTTCTGCCTGCCCTTTCATTGTTACATTGGATTTCACTTTCTCTGTGCAGAATCCCTTGAAGAATCTTTTGAGGTGGTGGCTTGGTGGTAATATATTGTTTTAGTTTCTGCTTATCATGAAAGACTTTTATTGCTCCATCTATTTTGAATGATAGTTTTGCTGGGTAGAGTATCCTAAGGTTTAAGTTATTTTCATTCATTGCCCAGAAGACCTCACCCAAGCTTTTCTTGCTTTTAATATTTCTGTTGAGAAGTCTGCTGTGATTTTGATGGGTTCACCTTTGTATGTTATTTGTTTTTTCTCTCTTACAGCCTTCAATATTCTTTCTCTAGTCTCTGTGCTTGTTGTTTTAATGATAATATGCTGTGAGGTAGTTCTATTTTGGTCAGGTCTGTTTGGTGTTCTGGAGGCTTCTTGCACCTGTAGGGGCATGGATTTCTCTAGATTTCAGAAATTTTCTGTTATTATTTTGTTGAATGTATTACACATTCCTTTTGCTTGCACCCCTTTTCCTTCTTCAATGCCCATGATTCTCAAGTTTGGTCTTTTGATGGATTCAGTGAGTTCTTGCATTTTATTTTCACAGGTCTTGAGTTGTTTAACTAATAGTTCTTCGGTTTTTCCTTTAATTATCATTTCATCTTCAAGCTCTGAGATTCTATCTTCTGCTTGTTCTTGTCTGCTGCATTGGCCTTCCATTTTGTTTTGCATTTATGTTTCATTCTTTTATCTGAGGTTTTCCATATCCCGAGTCCCTTCCTCTTTAATATTGTCTATTTTCATTCTGAATTCATTTATCTATTTATTAATCATGTTCTTTGTTTCACTTTGGTATTTATACAGTGCTTGTATAGTTTCTTTTATTTGTTCTTGTCCTTTCTCAAATTCTCTATTTTTGTTGTCTTGAATTTCTTGAGTGTCTCCTGTACATTTTGGTTGACCATATCCAGTATCATATCTATAAACTTCTCATTGTTTACTTTCAGGATTTCTTCTTTCAGTGTGTTCTTGTGGGCTTCATTGGTTTCTTTGGCATACTTTATCTTCGTTTTGTTGGAGTCTGGATCTGGGTACCTGTTCTTCATTTCCCTCTGTTTCCTGTACTAATTTATTATTGGGGGAAGTGGCTTTCCCCTTTTTTCCATCTTCCCTGTCATGGGTTTTTTGAGATAGGGTCTTGTGAACTATTTGCCCAAGCTGTTTTCAAAATGTGATGTTCCTGATCTCTGTCTCCTGAGTAGTTAGGATTACAGGTGAGAGCCACCAAGCACCAAGCTCTGGGAAGAACTCTTTAAAAGCCAGCAAAGCAACATTTGTCTGGGAACCTCCCCATAAACTGCATAGACTGTTTCAAAGCACAGATTTATGTATCACTTCTGGAAAAAATTACAGGGGAAGACCAGTCCTCTAAGATAAAATGGAGAACAGAGTTGAGGGTAACACTGCACGATATTGGGGTATGGGTTCTTCAGGTGCAGGCATGGATCATGAGAAGGGCTCTACAGAACATCTTCAGCCACTTGAAGGAGGATGGTGTGTGACAGGACACCAGATTTCCAGGTTGCAAGGGTATTCCTCCCCATCCTGCTGGAGGGCTGATCAGAATATGCTTATTTATACCCTCTGAGCTGTCCAGTCTCCCACGATGCCTTTTGTAGGAAGCTGAACATATGAGGAGTCAGCAGTTTCCCCACAACCTCCAAATGGGTTCCAGAAGGTGCTATGATGTAGACAAATTAGCATTCAACTAAGCAGAAGCACCACTTTATCTTATCTATAACTGAATTTGGCTTCTCCTTAGCTCCACATTTAAGAAAACTCAGTCCCTTCTGATTCAAAATGTAACATTCTGGGGTAAATATTTATATGATTTAGGTTTCTAAGAATTCCTTTCTAAGTTCAAAGCCATTTTACCTTTCTTAGGGTTATTTTCTCTCTGTGGTTCTCAGGTGGGCAGCTGGATTCAGAGGATGCACATCTGGAATGAGAGGTCAGACTCTAGTAATGTTTCTTTTAGTCTTCTCTCTTAGGGGGTTTTGGGTCTACCACCATTCATACCAACTTTTGCTACTGGATGTGCTGTGGCACTCACTGCTCATGTCTGTGATTCTGGTCCTGCTTTCCAGTTATGATGACTACTGTCTTCATTGCCTAGTTGTTTGAATCATTGTTGTTGGTGGTAGTGGTATGGGTATAGGGTACGTGTGTGTGTGTGGGGGGGCGTCCAAGTCTTTTCTTTCAGGGCTTTTTGGATTGTCTTGTGCCATAGGGTAGGGAAACATGGAGTAGGTTAAAGTGGGAGTTCATAACCTTTTTGCCACATAGGCCTGCCTGTCACTCTAGAGGCATGGGACCTCCTAGAGGATTCTCTTCCCAGAGTTCCAAAAAGGATGTAAGGTGTCTCTCTCTGCTGACAGATTCTCTGAAATCCTCCCCACCCACCTCAGTCCCAGTCCAGGAAGGCTATTTTCAGTACTTGTGGTTCAGGAAATGCCCTGGAAGTCACATCCCGTCCCTTCTAATATTTCCATATTCTCTGCCTTTTTGTTAGCAAAACAAGCAAAATATAAAAATACTGTTCTTCACCACCTCCCCCTATTTTTTTTAACATTTCTGATTTTGCAAATGAAAGCCTTGGTTTTCATAACTACTCTTTTCTTTGGCTGAAATTGGGCTTCCACAGGCTACTTTGGAATTAGGAGCTGAGCACCCAGACCTTTACTGTCCTTTTTTTCAGTCCACCTAAACAGTAGGTGCCTCAGCTTCGGTGGGTGGGAAGTTGATGGTAGGAGATAGTGAGAGTCACCTGATGTGAAAAACGTTGAATAAACTCTCTCACTAGCATGCATTGCTCTCTTGAGCCCCATTCACCCAGGAACTGTGGCACCAGCTCCTACATTGGTCTCCATTCACTCTTTCCCCTTTTTTCACTCTGTTTTCTCCTCCCCCTTTTTCCTTTTCCCCCTTCTCCTTTCTTCTGGATTCTCTGAGTTACTATAGTTCTGGCAGCAAGGAAAATGAGACTGAGCAACATAAAGTCAAAGGTATTTCATCTTGCTTCCTCCAAATTCAGAGAAATGGTCTTCTCAGAAAACCTGTAATCTTTTTACTTCTCTATTGTCAGTAGGACCTAAAAGTTTCTCTTTTTTTTTAATTCTTTTAAATTCAAGCAAATGTAAAAAGTCAGGAGTTTATATTTCCTATAAAACATTTCTCTTACACATGGTTTTGGATGTCAAGCTTGTGAGACTATTATTGTGACTTTAATGGAGTCTATTTATGTTTAAAGTTAGCAAATGTTAGGAGGAAAAGTGTGTACACATTGAAAATGATTCTGGAACTCAGCATAGAGGTATGTTTAAAAGATAACAATGCTACCAGAATGCTACCAGAAAGGAAGCTCTGTTTCAGTTTGCTGACTGCCATTTCCAATTGCACACAGGTCTGTTTGTATTGAAAATTTTTCCATCAAACAGCCAGGAAAAGGTGCTGCACATTTGAGAAGAAAACTGTAAAAATGCAAGCAGTTGGTTTCAGCTCAGTGAGGCTCAGGGGAGGGACCTCTTGAAACTAACAGCAGTAATGGGCATTGAAGGAAATGGAGCTTTTTCTCAATCATGTATTGCATTTGGATGTTTTTAAGGTGTCAAATTAGTATGTGCAATAGAAGACACTAAGAATTAGTTTTATGGTGGGCTTTAATGTGAAGTTTATTTATCTTGGTTCATTTTTGTTTTTCTCATCCATAGTGATCATCTTTTTGTTGTTCTTGTTTTTTCTTCCTCTTGTTGTCGTTGTTTTAATAAGAAGTGAAACTTCTATGTCAACAGATTCTCAAATGTACTTAACAGGTATTTTCTATAAATGTAAAAGAGAATGCCATGGTCAGAGACTTCGGGAGGCTGGTCCAGTCTAGGCTTTGATCTGGATGTTGGTCACATGTTACCATCTTGTGAGAATTTTGTCATTTTTCTGTTTATATGCTTTATTCCAATAATAGATAAAGTTTTAGAAATTTGGCCAAAAGGAAACACATCTACAAAATCAATTTGATGTGGTTTATACATATGTCTATTTAAGTTTTTTAAAATCAAGTGATCAGCCAAGAATATTCTCTACATATGAGCATTTTATAATTAACATTAAAATCAGTAAAGTCTCAGGTAAATTGATAAGGATTTATGGGTGTATGGAATGTTTAAAATGAAAGGAACTTAAGAATATTATAACCCACTCCTTTTCCTTTAGTCAGGAGAAAGAGGAAAGCCAAGAGTCAAATGACTTGCTCAAGAAATACTGGATGATATGTGGCAGAGGCAGAATTTGAATTCTGCCATATTTTGTACTACACTATTCCCATAGAACCATAACTAAAAAGAACTATTATTTATTAAGTATTTAACCCTATATATGCATTGTCTCTGTGGGTTTTTTAGGGAAGAAAGTAAATATCAGAAGTTTCATCTATCAGGTTTTTATTTATATTAAATTTTTTTCCTATTTTTTCTTCTGGTATTAGAGTCAAAAATCAGATCTCTCTTTTATAACATATATATATATATATATATATATATATATATATATATATATATATATATTATACACACACACACACACACACAAATATATAATTGTTGTATGGGGAATGCATTGTACATTTATAAAATCTCTTATAATACATGATAGTTGAATTTGCCCCCTCCATCATTCTCCTTTATAACATTCTATCTCCTTAAATGGGGATTTCATCAAACCTTGTTATGTCCAAGTATGATATTAATCCAATGAGTATAGAAGCTGCAAGAAAGAACTTGTTTACTTGTTCACTAAAATTTTCTTCAGCTCTTGAGGGAGAACTTGCAGGTTTCTGTGGTGGATAAAAATAAACTGGGATGGTGGCTCTAATGACATGTCCTTAGCCCACATCAATTTAGAGAAACAAATACTCAGCTTCAAGGTTGTCAGCTACCGTCTTGCATGGAAGCCAGACACCTCTCTCTAGAACTATGAGCCTACCTCAGAGTTCTGTGGAATTAGGCACTTTCCAGGTGGTTTTGTGATCACTTTCATGAGAGGCTATACATTAAATACTGTCATTATGGAGCTATAATGGCTAGAAGTAATTTTCTCTAAGCATCGGGGATCACAGAGAAATGTTTTTTGCCTGTTATTAGTCTACATTGGAAAGAAATTCATTTACTGGAGAAAAGTTATTAAAATAATCTAATTCAATATTTGTGTGAGAAATAATAAAACTGACAAATTATAGGTGAGCAAGGCCAGTGTGCTCTTCTGTTTCTCCCTTCTGGGATGTACTGCAGATTTTCAGTGTTTATTTTGTAGCATCTTCTTAGGTGAATGATTTATCTATTTAGTATGGGATTAAAGACACATGCTCTTGGCAAAGAAACCAAAATGAAGCCAAAAAGATCTGCCACTGCTGAAATACAACCATTCATCATTTCACCATTCATATGAGTGTTTTGTCCAAAAGTGACAAAAACTGTTTTGTTGACAGCAGTTTTAATTTTTGATTCAGCAACAAAAAATAAGAGATAATTCTTGGAAGCTACTAATGGTAGCATTTACCTTATCTTTAATCCTTTCACACCACATAACAGTTTATCAAAAAGCCTAACATGTACACAAGTAATTTTATCTTTCCTTGATTTTTATAATGAAATACACTATAATTTTTCTTATATTCCTTTGAGAGTCTTTCTACTATATTGTTTTATTTTTTGCATTTTAGCTTTCTAAAGAAATTCTCCAATGTGCAAACATTTTTGGGGGGAGTGTTATATACTTTCTGCTTCAGTGTCTCATTAACTTCCTAGTCTAGTGCTTACCACACTTTAGTGCAGGAAGAATCATCTTGAGGTTGTTAAATTTAGATTGTTGGTTCCATCTCAGAGATTCTGATTCAGCTCAGGGTGGAGTACAAGAAAGTTCTTCCAGATGATACTACTGGTCTGTGGACTGCACTTAGAATAGTACAGCTCTGGAACTCAGATGATCCTATCTATGTAGACAATATTCTCAAGAGCTCTGAACTGATGTTTCAAACTCCCTGCTGGAGGGCCCTATCAGCTGACCTACTAGGGTCTCATATATAAATTGACCCTTGTCATTACCATCCACTCTTTTTTCCTTCCTGTGTCTGCTAACAATGCCTCTTTTATCCCATGTATCCAAGTTTGAGACCTCATGGTCCACTTACTCAAATCTCTCGTCTTTTAGCTTTTGTTTCATTAGGTATCAAATCCAGCAAAAGTCTTATCAATAACCTTCATGGCTACCCCACTTCACAAAGACTTCAATATCTCTGGAAGTCTTTTCCCACACTTGCCCTGTTTATACTCCCTGACTTAGCTGTAACTACTCTAAGCACTAAAATGCTGCTTTGTCTTTACAGGTGCAGCTACATCATCCTGTAATATCTGTGTCTGTTTTTACTGTGACATGGCTACAAACTCATAGGCCATGAAGGAGTAGAAAGCAGGGTTATATATATTAGAAACTATGACCATTTAAATTTTATAAGGGAAACTTGAAATAATCTGTCATTAGATAGGAAATTCTTAAGGTAAGTTGGAGTAAGGATATATATGTCTTCCTTTGCTTTCTCACTCTACCCATCTGCTTCTGAGATTCATTGTAGCCTATCTTAACTGAATAAAAGTGGAACAATATCCTGCTTGGTAATATTAGTCTTTTTTCTATTGTACCTCTTGCCCTCACCGCCCTTTGAGTAGTAAGCTATTCTTCATGGTATAGAAATGACCTTTACACTGGTTGAATAAATTGTGTTAATTACAGAAGATTTTAAATTTAATTGGGGAAGAGAAAAGGGAGGCATTACAATATTGGAATAAAACTGTATTATTAACTACCAATCCTTATTGCTGTTTGCTTTCTATATTGACAAACTTAACTTGCTAAGGGCTAAAACTTGATTTGTCCTGCCTCATTTCCATTATAGTTAAAGTCATTATGTGAAACAACAGAAGATTTTACAAAAGGAGGAAATGTATCTATCTTCACAACTAACCGGGAAACTGGCATTTAAGCATTTCAGTATACTGGGTCCTTATTGTAGTGAATATAATTGTTAAAGATGTGATATTCCTCAATGGCAAGTCCCAGCCACTTAGTTAACCCTTTTCTGGGCTCTGACAGGGAGGTCAGCTTGTGTATCTTTTGCACTATGAAACCTAAGGATAACTTTTGGCTTTTTCTTTTAAGCTTATCAGTTAATACCTTATTGTACAAGATATTATGGAATGCAAAATTGTAAGAAAGACACAGTCCCTACCAAGGAAGCCCATGCATAAAACAAAAGGTGAAGGTAAATATTATGCAAAAAGACAGCACACAATGATTTCTTTAAGGGTAGGGAGACATTGTTTGGGTAGATGTTCTCTGAAGAAGGAAATAAGAGATTTGTGTGCACTGGAGTTGCAGAGAAGTTTTCCAGGGGGAAGCAGGGCTTGATTTTGACCTTGAGTCTTTGAAGGAAGGATTCAGAGAACTGAAGCCCAGACAGTTCACTTCGATTCTGCCTAAGACAGAAGATATCTGGGATTCATGAAGTCACGAAGCGTTGGAGGCTAAGAAACTTTTAAAGTGATGGTGCAACTACAATCACTGGGATTTAAGAAGATGGAATTTAAAGGGTGAGATAAGTGATTAACATAGTAGGGGGAGAAAAGCCTTCCTCATAGCCAGTGAAAAAGGAAGAAGGAAGAGAGAAATGTTAAGACAGCTTCTGATGGATGGTTCGAGTCTTTTCAGGAAAGCAGATTTTGTTAGCTTGTGTTCCCCAGAAGCTGAGGCTAAGATGGAGACTCTGGAACAAGTGCTTCATCAAGGAAGAGTTTCAGGAGAAAGGGAGGGAGGCAGGACACATCATGGGAAGCAGTCAATAAATACAAGCTTTTGGCTAATGTAGAGCCTCGGCTTAACCCTAGGAGACACTCTTAGAGAGTATGAACAGCACCAGAGAGTTGTCCCGGACTGAGAAAAAATGGGACAGCCAGGCTTTTGTACCTTGTGCCCATTAATCATTAGCCAGTTGCAGTTTGCCTCCAGGTGGGGCAGGGTGTTGTAATCTCCCTAGGTGTTTCCAGGGAAATGACTTCTGTCTGCTGAAGGAGATTCTCTGGAAAGAGGGCAAGTGTGAGATATTGGCAGCCAACACTCACAGCAGTTTGGGAAAGGGTACAATTGACTCAGGAAAAAGCATCTGGGTGGGGCATCAAGGGATGTATTCCACAGATTTTATGCTGAAACAAAATATTCTTTCAATTGTCTTTTTTACTTATTTGGTCACATACTCTCCCAGACCAACTCTTGGACACTTCCTTAATTAGAGTGTAAAAACAATGTAATATTCTTAACCTCCATCCCTATCTCCTCCCTCAAAGATCTGCTTATACCCAATTTGTTCCTGGTTTTACCAAAGTCATAGCCTGAACAAAATATTAAGCAACAAAAGGGCTTATATCTGTTAAAGTCAGCATATGGATGGAAGGTAGCAGAGTCTTTGGGAGTCAAGCTCTCTCATATATCTTGTAAGTCACAGCCCTATACACTGGCTTTGGGTATAGAAATTACTGTCTTACTGCCTGGAAAGACAATTAGAAAACTGTTTTGCATATATTAAGACATGTTCTTGTTCTTCTCAGTAATACGTGTGCAAAACCTTAGAATTATCTAGACTTATGATAACAAATGCCCCACTTACATGAAAATTTTAATGTTTTAGAATCAGGGAGGAATTTCTGGTCTATGTAGTCTTTATTCTGGTTGCATGTTAGAATCACCTGAGAACAAACAAAATAAAATAAAACAGTAGCCAGGTGGATTAAACAGAATTCTGGGATAGGGAGGTAGGGACAGACATTGGTATATTTTATTATGACTTACTACAGAGCCAGGATCTCATCTATATCTATTAAGTGTTGTTATATATGTATATGAAAAAGTCACACAAAACTCAATGCATTATTATGCAATGTTATCT
The DNA here is from genome assembly GCF_047511655.1 of Castor canadensis. Lineage (NCBI taxonomy): Eukaryota > Metazoa > Chordata > Mammalia > Rodentia > Castoridae > Castor > Castor canadensis. The sequence goes on along the minus strand of NC_133390.1, from coordinate 144,972,720 downwards.
ATTATTATGAATTTGAGGGCTATCTGGGTGGTATTTCTCATCTACATTTGCTATGCGTCTGAGGTTGCTATGAGTAGGATAGATAGTTTTGCTAATTTTGGCAATGTTCTCACAGAAAGCCTCTAACTGATCGAAGGTGAGACAACTGGGCCCTGCTCCACATGGCCTCTCATCCCCTACTTTGGCTAAGCATGGCAGGGTTTTAAGAGACATAACAGAAGCACAGGCTCTTGCGTTCTAGACTCAGAACTTGCAGGTCTTCACCTCTGTCTTATTCTGTTGGTCAAAGCAAATCAAAACGGTAGCCTAGAGTTAGAAATAAGGGGCCCCCAAAGTTGGGCCAAAAGTATTAATAGAATGGGGACAATAATTAAGACTAATATTGCAATCTATCTACCACTTAGAATTAACCTTTAACTTTATGGTCATTAAAGTGGTTTAATTTCAAACTTGGACATTTCACTCACAAATTTATTCTTCTTCCCTCCCCCCCCACAATTATGAGCAATATTTGACTTTGACCTATAGCCATGTCATAAACAAAAATACATAAAATATGAAAATACATGTATTTTTAAAAATCGAATTCACTTTCAATATACTTGTGCTCCAGTTTCACTTTACAGAAAGTATGTTCACAAACAGTTGGACAAATCAAAAGTATGCACTTGAAATTCATTTTGTTATGTATTAATTATGGAGTATTAATGTGAAATGTTAACAGCTGGAGTGTGTTCCGAGAAAACGATTATGGACACATAATCCTTCATGTTTGACAATCCACATCCGAAGAGACTTAATTGTATTTCAGTGATTTTTCTCACTTGCAGAGCTGTTCTGAGGAGGATGAAGGATGGAGGTTATGGAGGAGAAAGGCTCCAGCATGTCTTCAGTCTGCACATAAGCACTTTGAGAGAGTCTACAGATCACCCATCATTCAACTGAATATTTTTCAAAATGAATACTAATGATGTTGTTTTATCCTTCTGGGTTTTCCCACAACTGATAGCTCCACCATCTGACTCTACCTTTCCTATTTAAATTTGCTCTCCCAGAACAAAAATCTGGCATGATCTGAGTCCTCGTTCCTGGTCCTGGCAAACATGAGTATGTTGTTATTTCCTCTTGCACCACTGCCCTGGGAAGATAGTCTCTTCTCTCAGCTTTGTCAAATCCTATCATATCTTCAGGAAACTGATCGAAATATCTGTGGGTCCTTCCAAGACTATTTTGGTTACCCCAGTTCTTCTGTGTGTTGATCAGCCATGTAACTTATTATCTGACCCTGACACCACTCTGTTTTAAGTAGCTCCCTAGTTTGTAAACTTGCCTTGTCTACTTAGCCCATGAGTCTGACGGAGTGAGTTAGTTCCACTGTTTTGACTGCTCAGCTAGGCTAGACACTTATAATAACATCTGCTCCATGAGGCCGAGGGGTTCAGTTGCTTTACTACTGTATCCATGATGTATAGCCCACAGGAGATGCCACATAACATCAATGGAGTGAATGAAGTCAGCAGCAGGCAATCAACAAGTATGGTTATTTTAGAGTTTCAACAATAAGAAACAACAAAAATTCTCAAATTTTGAATGTGTTTGGGATCCAACATTTGTCCATTTATCTATTTAAAATGAGATCCTATTCTGTGGAAGGAAATTTGCTAAGCACTAGACAGGAGAAAACAAGACCTAGCCTATCAAGGACATTATAGGCTTGTGTAGGGAGACTACTGTTACCAAAGGGCTTTTGTAGGTCAGGAGCAGATGTTGGTGACATTAAAGTAACTGACTTATGTTATCAGCAACGTCAGTAAATAGTGTCAAAGCCTCTATAAATCCTAGGCCATAGCTGCATGATTATTGTCTCCCACATAGACAAGAGCCTCAGATAAGTCATAATTATTCTGGGGTTTGTTGTGTATTCCCATCCATAAAAGAAAAAAAAACTCAAAGAAACCCTTCAGTACTTGCATTTTTTGACTCGAGGGAAGGTTTAGCATCCCTTTGATATAAATACAGGATTTTAAATCTAGAGAATCAAATCTGAAATTTACAAGTAAGCCATTGTTCCATTTGTCCAGCTTGTCTAGAACCAGGTCAATAGTGCTTCATCTCAATGTGGTTGAGAAGATTCTCAAGGTGAATCTGTTTGTCATTTACCAGAAATGTTATTCAGCACATTGTCATCCTATCTGTGATTCTGAGTTTGTTGAAACAAAGCAAAACAGTGAGAACAGACATGTTTGCTTTTTCCTGACTGGGCTTGATCAAAAGGATATTTTGTCAAATCCTATTGCTAATCTACCTACCCAAATTTTCCCTTTAATTCTGCCCAGAAACCTAATGTAACATTTGGAAATTGATCATTGTTAGTAATTAGAAGATGTACAACTAAGCGGTGGAATGCTTGTTCTGGCTGATCTTAGACCTCAATCCCAAATTCTTGGAATTGTCCCCAGGGGCAACTGGACATTACCCTAACCTTTTTGGGATTCTCAGGAACAGAGATGAAAGCTGTGCTCCATCTCCTTCTAGACTCACCCACTGTCATCACCAAGCTTCTCTCCACCCTATGTTTCAAGGCTTTCCAGCTTTATAAACTTCCAAAAGGAGTACTTTTATAAGCTCAGCCTCAAGTGAGGGATGGTCCCGTACCTCAAGTTGGTGTTTTAACCTGTTTAAAACATAGGCAATGATGGATTCTGTTAATGTTTGTCTTTCTGAGCCTTTCAAAAGGCATTGAAAAATGCTGTTTCTGGGACTGCATTTGTCTGTCTTCCCACACAATGAAGCTAATGTCTCATGACATGCTTCAGTCCCCAAAAGTCAGCAATCTAGAGGTTTATTAATCCAGGGGGAAAATGTCCAGAAGCCTCCATGGAAAGCAGCCTATCTTTGACCCCAATGGAACATTTATAGGTCTAAATTGGCTAAAACCTACCTGCACATGGGAATGGGAAATCATTCGGAAACCTGGAGCAGTGGCTGGCCACCATTCTCTTGGGATCCTGAGAACTACTGTTGACCATGGAAGAAAACATTAAAAGATCAGCCTGTGAGTGGATTTGTTATCATGAGGGCAAAATGTTACCTGTGGGAGGTAGAAGGAAAGTTCCCTCTGATGGCAAAAAATTTCTGCCTAAGGGTGTGTACAGAGATGTTGAGTCTGGAGGCTGACCTTTTGATGACACCTAGGAATAGGAAGTGAACAGAATTTAATTGTTGGTCCAGTGGCTTCTCCACTAAAGTGAAAGCCGCAACACCTCTGGTAGGCTATAAAACGTTCTAGGGTCTGGCCCCTACTCTCCTCCAATGTCCTCCAGTCTTGCTCCTTCTAGCCATATCGCCTTCCACACTTGTTTTCATTATCTAGTATTATGATCACCTCAAAACAGTGGTTGGAAACAGTAATCATTTATTTTGCTCACAAATGTGTGATTTGATCAGGACTGCTCCTTGCTGCGGTATGCGATGTCAGGTGAGAGTGAGAAGGCTTAGGATGCCATGGATGATCTACTTCCAAGTTGGTTTAGTCACATGGGTGCTGACCGTCAGCTGGTAGCTCAGTCTCAATTCTCTTCCACATGGTCCTCTATGTGGCCTGGGCTTCTCCACACCCTGGGTTCCAAAATTGAGCGTTCCATAAAGAAAATAGGGACAAAAGCTATACTGCCTTTTATGACTTAGCCTGGAAGTCACATAGTGTCACTTCTGTCATATCTATCATTTTCTACAAGTTTGCCCAGTCACAAAGGCCTGTCTACATTCAAGGAGGAAGACATAGGTTCTTTTTCTTTTTGCCCCTTTTCTTTTTTGTTTTGTTTGTTTCTTTCTTTTCTTTTCTTTCCTTCTTTTTTTTTTTTTTTGCAATTACGGGGATTGAACTCAGGGCAAGTTTGCAAGGCAGGTACTCTACCACTTAAGCTATGTTTCCAACCCTTTTTGCTTTAGTTTGTTTTGTAAATAGAGTCTTGTGCTTTTGCCTGTGACAGATTTGAACCATGACCTTCCTACATCTTCCCCCTGAATAGCTGGTATCACAGGTGTGTACCACCATGCCTGTTCTAAACATGCATCTTGATCTGGGGTAGAAAATACCAAAGTCCTGGAAGGTCACATGGGATGGGAAATAATATGGTGGCCATTTGTGGATATAAAATCTGTGATTATTCCCTTATTATACCAAGCATGTTTCTTGTTGGGATTTGCCCTTTGCTTTTTCTTTGTCTAGATGTTCTTCTCTTTGACATGCACATGACTTACTCCCTCATCTTCTTTACATCTTTACCTAAATAACTTCTTCCCTGCAAGTTCTTCCTTGGATATCCTGCAAAAAATTAAAATATATCTCACCTCGTAACCCTCTTTCTGCTTCCTTTTATTCCTTAGAACTATATTCTGTGCACTAGGTATGGAGGCTTATACCTATAATCCCAGCTACTGTGGAAGATCATGATTTGAGACCAACCTGGGCAAAAAGATAGCAAGGCCCTACCTCAACAAACAAACTGGGCATGATGATACATGTTTGCAATCCCAGGTATGTGGGAAGCATAAGTGGGAGGATATGGCCTGAGGCCAACTCCTGACCAAAAAAAAAAGAAAAGAAAAAAGTGTGAGACCCTATCTGAAAAATAACCAAAAGCAATAAATAAATAAATAAATGAAGGGCTAGAGGGGTGTGGCTCAAGTGGTAGAACGCTTGACTAACATTCTATCAAGTTCAAACCCCAGAACCACCAAAAAAAGCCAACCCCCCCCAAAAAATCAACCAAATAAACAGCCCCCTACCAAGAAAAAAACAAAACAAAAAACACCTGTAAGCCATGGGCCTATTTCCTGGTTATTACTATTCCCTCCATTCAATTGTAAACTTCCATGAAAGTCAGGGCTTTGTTTTATTCATTGCTCCTTCCCCAGAGCTAAAAGAGTACTGGCATAGAGTGGGGACATAATTTACATGTTTGAGGAAATCATTGGTGCTTCCCTTGTGAGAAACGGCAGTGACTGCCCGCATTTACTTTGACTCAGGTGCCTAGCCCTGTGCCAGGCATATAGACACTCTAAGATTATCTAAATAATGAATAATTAAACATAGTGTTTTAAAACAACCATCAATTTGAAAAATATCAACAATGGGTCAGCAGCGTTCCATCCATAATCATTTATTTGTATTGCAACTCCTTTCCCATCTACAGTCAGGGCCAACCAATGCAGATATTAAATTCTTCTCTAACAGTGCTTCTCCTACTTGATTAGAGCCAGGAAGTTATAAAAGTAGGAAGAAGAAAATCTCAGGTGATGCCCAGACCACAAGATGCATCTCTGTGATAGTGAACTTGGAGCTATTTGCATGATGTTCTCTCCATCATCTGTCATCTGAAGGGGTTGACCTGGAAGTCAATTGAAAGGTGGCTTTCCCTCAGTTTGGTTCAGTGTTCAAATAACAGGTACCTTAGAAAATGGGGAGAAAGCAGGCAGACAATTACCTCAATTATTATTGTGTAGTTGATTGGGTAATTTGCTGTCCTGAGGGAACGACCTTTCTTATTTCAGCATTGTTCTTTAAACACATAGGCGCTGCCTTGTGCTTATTAGCACATTCTCCAAAGGTGTTTGGAATAAAGTAGTGACATTTCAAAATGGAGTAATCAAGGATGCTTTAAATTGGATGTGCTCTTGAATTTCATTTACATGTTACTCACTAAAGAATACAAGTTAGTATAAGGCTAGCATGGCCTGGACCTCATTATTAAGTATGTAGTTCCAGAAGTTCAAACAAGAATTTGTGTAGAGTTGGGCTTAAAAGGACTTTTCACTACCTGTAGCATATCCAGCCAAAGAGGAGAAAAGCAAGAACTATGCTCCCAAATAGCTTTAACTTTTTGGACACAATTTTACTGGTGACAGGTGTGTCACCCAAGGCAAGTTAACACAGTGTCAGCATCCCTTTCTTACATCAGGGAACAAAGTCTAGGAGTAAGGCAAAAGGCAGCCTGTTCTCCATGTTTGGAGTTGTATGGGGCAAAGGGGGTCCCACGGCTCTGGTTGGCTTCTTTCTTCTCAGAGGTTACCAGAAAGAAAGGACTTAATACTCTTTGAGCTCCTTCTGAGACCAGGTAAGAAGAATATAAACTATTAATGTAATTTGTAGACAGAAGCATTTTGAATATAATTGAAGCAACCAATGACCCTTTTGATTGGCATTTGTATCTCTTTTTATAGAGATCACATACAATAGTATTATAATTCTTGACAGTTTTGATTGCAAAATATATGGGACTTTAAGCTCCTTAAAGGAAAGCAGAGATGATTAATTTTAATAATAGAAGGCTAAGTACACAACAGATATGAGTAATATATTTTGTATTTATATAGCTCTTGTTTTACCTCTTTGGAGAACACTATATGCTTTATTGTTAGGGATGCAGTAATAATAAGACACTATATTATCTAAGCCACATAAAAGAAGACATTCAAGCTAATCCCTAAATCTTATTAATTTCTTTACTCACATAACAGAAAAAAAAATAGCCATTTGACTCTACTATTCAGACAAATAGATGCAAAATAACTTGCCTGATTAAAGACATAGATCAAAATTCAAATAACTTGATTCAAATGCAGTCAGTCTCAAACTCATTTGGAAATGTCAACAAAGACTATGTAGATCTAAATAAATAAATAAATAAAATACCTAAGAGATCAGGCAAATCAAATCACATCTATATCAAAGACATGAGCATGTTTCTTTCTTTTTTCCCCTAGTTGCAGGATGCTGAGTGAAGCAACTCTGGGCTCTGTCAGCAAAAATACGGCTCTAATAAGAGTGCAAATTGTTATGGGGGAAACTATTTCAATAGAAAATGTACATATCTTAGATTATCCAGAGCACTTGGAAAATTGCAAAAATGTTTTACCACCTCTTTTTTCTAGCCCCTCCCTTCCCAAGACTGTATTTATGGCCATGAGGAATAAGGTAGAGGAGAAAACAAAAAAGGATGGGCTGTATGATCAGCTGAATTCATGGTTTGCCTTTAAATAAAAAAAGAACAAATCAATAAGTACCATCAATGTCATATACACCAAGTCTTCACTCAAAAGCCATTGAAATGCTGTAAAGAAAAACATAACAGGTAAATATTGTTTTAAAAAAGTGAAATGGGGTAAATATTTGCTTAGAATGTGGAAAAGGTAACAAAATAGTTCAATACACACATTGCATTCTGGAAAGTCATCACCAGTTAAAGGTGAGACACAAATATGAATTGATTTTATTTTTAAACCAAAGAAAAGAAATCATGAACAGCTATGTAGTTAGCAGCTCTTCTCAGAAAAATATACCTGTTCCATTTTCTAACATTTGGGAGAAACTTTGGATTTTATTTTGTGCTTTTATTTTGTGTTTTGTCTTCCTACCCCTGTGGGTCTTTAAAATAAGATTCTGATGATAGAGAAAGACAGTTTCTCCCATCCTATCCTATTTGCAAGTTGCTGTAGTTGGAAAGCCTGTCTTGAATGAGAAGTTTCTATAACTCCCTGTTGCACTATATGCATTTGATACTGTATACCTTATTTTTAAAAAGTTTTTGTTAGTATATAATAATTGTACAGGGGCTTTTGTTGTGACATTTCCTTATATGCATGCAATGCACCCTGGTTCATAAATAAGTTATCCCCCTATCCCAATGGCTTATGTGAAAAATTATTTATTTGCTCATCATTTTGAGGGTTGGCAATTTGAACTGGGCTAAACTGAGCCATTCTTTACCTGGTCTTGTGTTTGCTCTCACTGCTGCTGGCTTCTGACAGCTCAGCTGAGGCTAGATGGGCTCAGAAGACTTCACTGTCAGTTTTGTGGTAGGTGGACTGAAGATTGGGGTGCTTTTGTTTTCCTCTACTTGCTCTCTCCAGCATTCTTTAAATTGTTACTTAAGCCTTCTAAGTACACTGGAAAAAGGCAAGCCTCAATTACAAGCACTTTGCAAGCCTCTCCTTACATTACATTTGCTTCTGTCCCATTGACCAAAGCAAAGTACACGTCCAAGCTCAGTTTCAAGGCCTGGAGAAAAAGACTTCACTGTTACAGGCAGGACTTGGAAACAATTTGTGGCTTTTTTTTTTAAACATTCTACTACAAGTTTAATTTCTTTGCTGGAAGGAAGAGATCCCCCTCCCTTGTTTGCACAGTAGCTCAAGGAACAGAATAGTAGCTGCTATTCCTTCCAAAAAGTCCTGTGTCCCATAGGAAGGTCAGGTATGGGTACTTTGAGATGCTGTTTCAGAAATGGAGATTCATCTCTCCAGCTGATGTGGCAGGAAATGAGAAACCACATGATGTAAGAGATGTGGAAAGAGTAGGAGCAAGGTAGAAATGAATAGAAATGAGGCAGCTAGAAATTGTGTGAATGTGTGAGCATGCATGCAAGGTGAGATAGAAATGAACTTGTATTGATCGCTACATTAACCAGATTTAGTTTTCTGAAGACAAATGAGAATTACTAAACAATTATTAACAGACTTTTATAAATTAGGCTTTGGAATATACATATACACTCTATATCTACATATATATTCCACCTACATCTAAATCTATATATAGACATGATATACCTATCACAGTCACTTTTTCTTTGGTAGGACCTTTCAAGGTGCCCTCTATTATTTCTGGCATCCCCAGCAACATCACAAATGTTCTCACATCGCAATCTTCTCAGCTACAATGTGGTGTGACCATTTTTCCTGCTTCAGTTCCCTGTAGGGATGTCAGCTGCTAAGGTCTTTGAGACTGGCAAGGGACCTTTGAAGGTGCTAAGGATACTTTGGTGCTGATGCAGGCTTCATCTTCCAGCAGTGATGAAAATGCTTTTCCTAGTGTTGTTGGATCTCCAGGTGCCCCTCCTGTGTCCTTATAGCTGTGTCAAAGTTTTTCTGCAACAGCCACCTATCAATTTTGTTGACTCTTACATTTGTTTTCTTGACTCAATTGCTGAGTTCTGTTGCAGTAGGATTTTTACTTTCTTGTCTAAATAGACTTGTGATGGATCTACTTCATGGATCTTTTCTATAAACTTTATTATCTATGGGCACAAAATATTGTGTAACAATGCCTAAACCTCCTAAGTTTGTCAGTTGAGTGGCTGTGGCTCACAATCTATCTGTGGTCATCTGTGGGTAGTCAAGTGGTTTTGTCATATTAGTTGTGTTCTCTGATAGCCTTAGCTTGAGAGACATGGCTGCACTCCATGTCTCATCCTCAACCAGGTCAGCCTAGGTTTGTTCTCATGGCCATGACAGGATTCTAAGAGAAAGGGAACAAATACTTAGAGTCTCTAGAGGCCTAGGCTCAGAAGGTCCACAATGTCACTTATATTGTTCAAAGAAAATCCCCAGGCTGGACTAGATTCAAAGGATGAGGAAATAGAGTTGATCTTTGATGGGGGAACTGCAAAACCACATCACAAAATACATAGATGCCAGTAAAAATAGAGAGTTGGAACAACCTGTGCAATAAATCTAACTACTACACACCTAAACATTTCTGAGTCTTGAGGTGAGCACAGTTTACAACTTGGACAGCTCTAAATGTGTTTTAGAAAGATTAATTTGGTAATCCTTCTAAAGGGTGGAAGATAAATTGACTGGGGTTGTGATTGGGGAGGTTGGTGTAACCCAGTGAAGTGGCTTTTGTTTTAATGTATGTGATAAATCAGGAGGGTCTGGGACAGAGATGGCAAATAGTTTACATGCCCTGTGATCAGTCTGTGGTAAACGCCCAGAGTGGAGTGTGGAAGAGAGTTATGTGGCCACTTTCCTAGGTGAGCTGAATGCAGGGCCTGGATGGATTAACCATGTCTACCATGGTCACTGAAGGGAGGAATGACAACACAGTGCAAGTATTTATTTACCTTCTGTGTCCTATCAAGGGCAGTGGCAGTGAGGTCAAAGAGTATTTTGGATACAATTGGGAGGTAGAATTTTAAAATATTAGTGACTGAATGTAAATTCTGCTATGAGGCTAGGAAATTTTTGAAGTATTGGGTATTAAGCGAATTAATATGTCATTTCTTGGATCATATTATATAAGGAGTAGATTTGAGTATAATATAGGTTTTTATTATATCATATTATATACGGGGTAATTTTTTCTATCATCCATTGATATATAATGAGTCACCCAAAAGCTTAGAGTACAATGGTTAATCTTATGTGTCAGTTTAAGTGGGCAAAGTTTGGCAAAGCATTACGCTGATCCTCCTTTATCCATGGGAAATATGTTCCAAGACCCCTCCCTACCCAGTGGACGCCTAAAACTGCAGATAGTACCAAATCTTGTATTTGAAAAATTGTTTTCCAACACATGCATGTCTGTGATGGTTTAATCTCCAAATTATGCATAGCAAGAAATATTTTCTTTCTTTACAATTTCATTGATAGAATATTTGTTCTTATACATCTTAGCAGCCTTATCATACAATTTTTTCTTTATTGGGAACTTTTACTTTTTCTTTAAAAGAAGCACACTGTAGCTTCCCTTTAGCATATCCCAATTGCTAACTGTTCTTGCACTTTCGGTATGTTATTAAGTAATGTCAAGGATATTTAAACATCAATGCTACTGTTGTGAACTACAACAGTTGATCTAATAACCTAGATGATTACTAAATGACTAATGGGTGGGTATCAAATACATGCTGGATATGCTAGACAAGGGGGTGATACACACCCTGGATGGTATGAGGCTTCATCATGCAGCTCAGAATGGCATGCAATTTAAAACTTCTGAATTGTTTACCTCTGGAATTTTCAACTTAATAATTGTAGGCCATGGTTGATAGCAGGTACTTGAAACCCTGGAAAGCAAAATCTGTAGATAAAGAGAGATTACTGTATTCCACATGTTTCTGTGGGTTTTTTTTTTTTTAATGAGATTACCATTTAAATTGGTAGACTAAGTAAAGCAGACGACTCTCCCCAACATGGGTGGGCCTCATTTAATCAGTGAAGTCATGAATAAAATAAAAAAGCTGTGCTTTCCCAAGGAAGGGAAAATTTCTCTTGCCTTATGGTCTTTAAGCTGGGACATTGGTTTTTCCTGCCTTCAAGTTAGTATTGAAACCATAGCCTTTTCTGGGTTTTGGGCCTGCAAGTTTCCAAGCTGTAACTTACTGTTTTTGTGGTTCTCAGACCTTTTAGACTGAGACTGGAACTATGCATTCGTTCTCCTGATTCTCAGGCCTTCACATTTAAATCTGAACTATACCATTGGCTTCCCTGAGTCTCCACCTTGCCAGTTTACCCTGCAGAACTTGGGACTACTCCTTCTCCATAAGAACACCAGCCATTTCCTTATAATAAAATATCTTTCTATATTTATAAACCTCTATGAATCCTATTCCTCTGGAAAACCCTAATTAACATAGAAGCTTCAACAGCATCAATTTTGCTTCTCACAGTTCTGTAGGTCTGACATTTGGACAGGGTTGAATGAGGATGCTCTGTGATATCTGAGCCCACACTGCTCTTCTGCAGAGCTTCTTACTCTTATTATGGTCTTATCACAAAGAGATCTATTCTGCACTTTTTTCTTTCAGTACTGAGGATTGAACCCAGGTCCTGTACATGCTAGGCAAGCACTCTACCACTTGATCTTCACACTGAGCCCTTTTGTTTTTATTTTGTTTTGAGACAGATTTCTCCCCTACCTTTGCATGGCATGACCTTGAACCCGTAACTCTCCTGCTTCCACCTTCTAGAGTAGCTAGGATTACAGGCACTCACCACTGTGCCTAGCTCTGGCTTCTTTATAGTTTGATAGCTGTCTTCAGGAGTAAACATTACAAAAAGACAAACACGTCTTAAGCCTCTACTTCCATCACATTAGATAATGTTCCACTGGTCAATGCAAGTCTATAGCCAAGGCTAGAATCAACGTGAAAAGAAACTACAAGAGTGTGAATACCAGGAGGTGTAGTTCATTGGTGCCACTAAAATAAAAGTTGTCACTAAGAGAGATTTAAAGAGTTCTATCATGGGCATATTGATTCATGTGTCTATGTGGGATCAAAGCAGGAAAAGTCAGATAACAATATAGGTCTTAGATTAAGAAAAGCTCTTTAAGCTGGATAGATACATTTAGAAATTATGAATATAAAGGAAGGTGGTAATACAAAAATATTCAATAATCAGCATAACACAAACACTAACCAGTTAGAACAGATATTGACTTTAGTCTTGAAGCAGGATCCCAAGAAGTCTCCTGTTATGCCAGCCATTTCCCCTTTCACTGTTGGATCACTGGGACATGTCAAGAGTCTCAGGAAAGGAGGCAGGATAGTTAGGTTGTGGAGGAGGCTTTGTGGAAGGACGATGGGCTGCTATTTACCAATTGGTAGGAAATATTATGATGTTTTAATAAGTGATCTGAGTATCAGCCCTGCTCGTAGGGCTGAAGACATGGATACTATGGTTAATATTGTACTGGGATAAGGTTATTAGGCTAAACTTTATGACTTGACCAAAATTTAACCACTTTTGACAAATAAGAAATGATTTCATATACTTCAACCATGAAAATAGTTCTGCTGCATACTTCACCCAAACTAGTGATTCTCAATTTCAGATTCCTATGAAACTGTCCAGGGCATTTACAAAATACCGCTGTCTATACATCAATATAATTTTCTGGAATCAACCCTGAAAGATATGTAGAAGTCTTAATATCTAGCAGTACCTCAGATTGCAACCTTACCTGAAAATAGCATCTTTGTAGAGGAATCAAATTAAACTGACACCATGAGGGTAGGCCTGAGTTTCCTTATGGGGGAAATTCCATCACAGAGACAGAGATAGACAGAGAAAAGTGTGGGAAGAGACAGAGGAAGAATACCACATAAAGATTAAGCTGGAATTATGGTGCCAAAAACCAAGGAATGGATTGGCTACTAGAACTGGATTAGGCAAAGAAAGATCTTTCCTCTAGAAGGTTCAGAGGCATTATGGACAACACCTTGATTCAGACTTCCAGCCTGTGCAACCATGCAACAATAAATTTCTGTTGTTCTTAGCCACCCAGATCATGGCACTTTGCAACAGCAGTCCTAGAAAAGTAACGTAGGTGGGTTTGGACACTGGTAGTTTTAAGAGTTACTAAGGTGAAGGCCAGGCACCATTGCTTGTGCCTGTAATCCCAGCTACTTGAGAGACTAAGAATGCGAGGGTTGTGATTCAAGGACATACGGCAAAAAGTTAGCAAGACCATCTGAACAAAAAAATCGGGGTTTGGTGGCTTGCTGCTGTCATCCCAGCTAAACAGGAGGTCATAAGTAGGATAATCATGATCAAGGCCAACATTACACATATCTAAAATATAACTAAAGCAAAAAAGGACAGGGGCATTGCTCAAGTGGTACAGTACCTACCTAGCAAGCACAGTCCCTGAGTTCAAAATCCATACCACCAAAATACAAAACAAACAGAAAACATGTTACTCAAGTGACTCTAATGTGCAATAAGCATTGATTTACTCTTAAGGGTAAATAGGTGTACCAGCAGGTATAACCTAAGAAGATAATAGTGTCCAAATCAGTTTAGGAGTAATGCAGGCATAATTCTCACAGGATAATATTTAAAACTTAATAACATGCTGAGTAATTTTAATACTGAGTCATACATTTCTTCCTGTCTTGGATCTTTGCATTGAGAAGAGGGATTTGCTTCCTGGCTCCTCTGCAATTTCTTGCCTCGATGCTCATTTTGAGTATAATTTCTCAGCTTGAGTGATGAGGTTCTGGATTTTCACTTCATGTGTGCTTTATTGGTTTCCTCAGGTTGTATTTTTTCTTTTCAATGCCTAAGGGCACTGTCTTGCACCTATCACTGTTGGACTTTATCCTGCTCATTTACAATGTACTGTTTCTCCAATTTGTCAAAGTTACTTAGAATTCTGATCCTGTAGTCCAACATTATAATTCCTATTGCTCAAGGAAAGTCCCCAGGACAATTGAATTAAGAATTATATGAACTCCAGGAGGAATCAATTTGGAGGAGATCAGATAATGGAAGGTTTATTATATTATGTACTGCATTAAAGTGTAAAGATGTATAAAATATAAATGGTCAATGCGTGAATAATATAGAGAGTTCCTTAAATGAGACTGTAGGATCATTCCTTGTCTGGAACAAGGAATGATCCAGACAAGGATCATTGGAGAATCTTGTCACTGTCACTCAAAGTATGGTCTAAGGACCAGCAACTTTGGCATTCCCTGCTAAATGGTTAAGATGCAGCTTATTCTCGGATGAATTATGTTCTCCCTACCCCAATTCATATATTACAGTATCTCAGGATATAACCATATTTAGAGGTAAGGAATTTTGAGAGCTAATTAAGTTAAAGCAGATATTTAGGGGAGCTCTAATTCAACATGATTGATGTCTTTATAAGATAAGGGACATAGACATCCAGAAAGGAAAACCCATGTGAAGACAAAGGGAAAAGGCAGCAAGGAGAGAGGCCTCAGAAGAAATGAACCTTGTTAACACCCTCATCTCATCTTTTCAACCTCCAGGACTATGAGAAAATACATTTCTGTTGCTTAAGCTGTCCAGTCTCTGGTACTTTATTACAACTCTAGCAGATTAATGTACCTACTAAATTAGAATATGCATTTTTAACATGATCCGTAGATGATTCATGTGTATAAGAAGCACTAGTGTAGGATACTCATTTTTCCAAATCTTAGGTTGTGTCATTAACTTGTTGAAATACAAATGACTGGGCCCCAACTCTCAGTAGACTTGGGGTGGGGCCAAAAAAATCTGCATTTCAAATAAGCTCCCACGTGATGCTGATGCTGTGTTCTGCAGACCACATTTGAGTGATCCAAGTGAGACCAGCATCAACCTCACTGCTTATTTGAATTGCACATTTAGAGGCCCCATCCCTGAATTAGATACTGGGTACAGAACCCCTCAAGGTAATTCTAAAGCTTACATTTGAGAACTAGTGATAAACAGCTCAACCTAATCTAGGCTGAAGGACCCTGAGTAGTTTTGGGAAGGATATTTTCTACTTCATAGTAACCCAACACTGAATTTTCTCCTTCCTTGACTTTGAGAACAGATATGCTTGGAACTAAGGCAGGTTTCCACAGGCAAACATAGTAGAGGCAAGAGGCCAACAAAACAAAAATGGCAAGCAGCCAGAGAAGAATAAGTAACTAATGCCAGTAACTCTCTACCTTCAGATACTGCATTATGTGGGACAGAAAGTTTTATTGTTTGAGCCACAGTGAACTGGGTTTTCTATTACTTGTATATAAACCACTCCTACATCTGCTGGTATCTATATAAAAAAAGAAAAATTAAATAAAGGAAAAAAGAAAGTAAGGAAGAAACCAATCAAACATTACCAGACCTCAATCTTTTTAAAGTTAGAATACAAAAAACAAGCAAAACAAGATCACATAATAATTATAGCAACAACTACAAAACTATCATTTACCATGACTATCATCATGCAAAAGAATGGGCATTTTAACCTACAAAAAAGTAGAAGACTTTAATTAACGAAACCTAACTTTTGAAGAGATCTTTGTTCCTCATTTTGGTGAAGATAAATGAAAACATGTCAGAGATGTACATACATTTTCAGACCAACATTTGTTAGCTGCTAGTACAGACTGCACACCTTACATTCTTCCCCTAATATTCAGGCAAATAAAGCTATTCAATTATTGAAGTGCCTCTGCTTAACTTATATCAGTACTCATTAATAAATGAATCTCACTTAGCATTTCATAAGTGTTTGAACTTGACTTTGGCTTCCTGGCTCATAGCAGACTTCGAAGTTTAGTCAACACATTTCTGTAGAAATTCCTTTCATGAATTTGCAAATCATTCTTGCCTGCTGTTTTCTGATAAATGTCTATATAAGCACATATGCTCATTAAACCATGAGCAATAAAACAAATAAACAGAGGTAGAGTCACAAAAAGACTCAGAAAAAGTGGCATGTGTATCTTAAAATATCCCTTACAGATGTGTTCACAGCTGAAAAACTGCTTTTCAGAAACCTAGATTGAGCCTGAATTTTTATGGTTACAAAATAATTAGTTTCCGAGTCAGTTTTTAATCTTATGTTAATGAGACCCCCCTTACAGTCTTGGCTCATACCTTCAAATTAGAGATTGATCTATAATTAATAAGGCTCATAACGCCAGCACCTGAGACAAAGTGATCATTGGGCATCTGGGAAGAGAGAGCCTAAAGTGTAGTGATGGCATTTGCGATTGCATTCCTACCACATACCAAGTTGGATGCTGGTGACAGTAGCAGGTATCTCTGGGCAGTAAGTCTGCTGACCTAAACTTCTTGGACAAGAAAAGTGACTGAACTCCCCCTCTGACATCTTAGGAGAGACAATGGTTGTTGTAACTAGTTATTTAGCAAAAGCTTCTCTACTCATACTAACCCTGTCTGTGCTTGCTTGAGAAACTTTCTTTGAACTGCCTTTTACTTTGGGGGTTGGGGAGGGCAAAGAATAATTTGTTTTTTTCCTGCTACTTTTGCAGCCCAGCAACTTCTCTACTTGGTGGTTTTATAGTCTCAAAATTCCCAGTGATTGGAGGAAAGGAACCCTTGCTGATTAATTAAAATCTAATTTTCTATTCTATCATAATTGCAGCAGTAGCAGAGAAAAAAGTAAGACTTATTATCCTAAAAATGAAAATGATCCCTGGACTGTTTGGGCTTATTATGAGCTCTGTGTTACAATTCATTTTAAATTGAATCAATAGAATAAACATGGAAATGAGCTCTGTAAAATCATTTATTTTTAAAGAAACTAAATGAAGGGCTATACCATTTTGTTTCAAATATTTTAGACTCTGCTTGTATAGATTTCTTGATAAAGACAAAAGAAATGAGGGGGATTTCTGGGGCCATCCCACATGTGTAGTGTGAGTGACTTAAAGGCCATAATTTCTAGCCCTGTTTAGTACCGCACAGTGGATCCTCTGTTTGCTCAAGATATGATCTGGAATTATTTTAAAATTTTTTCAAAACAAAATTTATTTCCATTTACTTTGAATTTTTAGACTCCCTGTAATGGTGGCGAGTTGGGGTGCAACATACAGGAAACGTTAGAGGCTGGATTGGACCATCCCCTGATTGCTTTCTGAGCATGTGGGCTGGGGTGTGAAGGGCACCAGTGGTGAGGTAGTGACCCGGCACTTTGGGATTGGCATATGCTGTCCCGGTGCAATTACCTGGTTCACTGGCTCTAATGGGAAGGAAGAGTTGATTTTTTTTACCTTTTCACATTCTGCTGAGTCTTCATGTAATCTTCCAAGGTTTATAGCCTAAGTTGTGTGTATGGAAAAATAGGGGATGGTTATTGGTGGACACCTGAGGAAATTTAAATTTCCATTTTCTGTGTGAATGTCTGGTTTTAAAGAGTAAAGTTCCACATAGTACTGAGTATAAAAAAATCAAGCTATAAAATTATGTTTATATTTACTTATGTTTCAGATATATGTCTATGAGTACATGTATTTTATATAAACCATATTACATCATTTTAAATGCACATAATATATGCATAATTTTATGGATGTATATATATGTATGTTTATATTTTAAAAGATTTCATTTGTATATTTGTATGAGTGTTATATATGTATACAGTAATGGTATATCTGCTTGCATGTTTATATTTTACACATAACATATATACAAAGTGCATATATACATATTTATATTTATAATATGTCTCCTACTATATATAATTTAATGGGTGTATCTTAGATAAGACGTAGAATATGTACCAAAATATCCAATGTATAAAGAGGCCATATCAGAGAAGTGGATTTTATTTTTTTATGTGTCTTCCTACATTCTAAATATCCTGTGAATGTAAAGCATAACTTTTGCTATTATCACACAGTCTTTAATGGCAAAAGGAGAGGAAAACCTTTTTGCATATCATGTAAATCTTCTGGACAATTCTTTTACTTTTCTGAGGAGAAAAGGCTCCTGGCCTCCGTGACCACAAGTCTCTTATTTCATATTAGGTTGTGGTCTGCATCGCCAGGCAGAGAAGCTGCAGGTTTCATGGGTTTGTACCATTTTAGGATTGGTTCCTCTCCTCTTTCCCTTTCTCTACCATTCATAAGTTCACCTGTCTGTTATGATCACAAAGATCACTGAGGGTCCCTCAAATGTTCCTGCTTCTTGTGTTCACTGATGCTAACAGGATTTTAGTGTGTACATGTCTTACTTCCCTCAGTTTTTCATGACAGACAGGGGGAAGCAAAGCTGTAATATTGGCTAAGCACAAGTTCTGGACCTGTACTGTCATGTTCATGAAAGTAGGGAGGGCTGTTTAAAACATAGATTTCTGGGGCTTGTGTCCCAGAGACTCTGAATCAGCAGATCTAACTGAGGCCCAAGGAACTACTTTTCTCAGAAGCCCCTAGATGTTGTCAATGCTGTTGTTCCCTGGACCAAGGAGCAAGGTCTAGTGGTTCTCAAAGTGTGACCCCCTACACCAGCAGCATCAGCAATGCCAACGAATTTGCTAGAATCACAAAATCTCAGATTCCGTCACAGAATTGAGGTACTCCTATTACATAGCAAGTCAAATTCTGATGGCAGAAGGATCTACATTTAACAAGATTCTTAAGATGCTCAAGTGCATATGGAATTGGAGAAACCCCAAAACGGACACTAAGAAGACAAGTGGGTGTGCCTGAAAGCAAGTAAGGGGTACATTGACCTGAAAGAGGTTGACTGTCTTCTTTTCCAGGGTACCTGTCCAAAATACTGGGCCTAAGTCTGAGGATCAGCACAGAAAGAAGGGATGCATTTCTCAGCGGTGGAGAAGCAAGTTGCTAGGACTGAGGCATAAAATCAGATTGCCAGATATTGATTTATGGTGAAAAGCAAAGCAGGTGAGATGCATGCAATAGCTGGGCTTGTCCCCTTAGGAAGTCAGGGATTAGGGAAATCCAACCAACTCAGTAGGTGGCTGGCTGAACAGAAAGCAAGCCCACCCAGAATTGGGAATGAGGGTTTGGGTTCCAGGGGTTCCAGCAGAAAGGTCCTCTGCCTAAAGAGAAGCCCAGGATGTCCTCTTTCTTAAGCTCTGTGGGAATGGGAACATGCAAACTTTGCAGTGTTCCTTTGTTACTCTTATTTCTAGAGCTGAACAAACTACTTCCTATCAAGATGTTCTATGGAGAGTTGAACACTTCATTTAGGTCACCCATTATGCCTGATTTTAAAGAATCATTTTGTGCATTTCTGCTGTGTCTGTTCATTCCAATGTTTGACTTTCAATGGACAGTCCTATTCAAAGCTGAATTACATAAGGTTCTGTAATTCAGGTTCCCCACTCAAAAGAAATTTATAGCCTATAAATGAGGGCACAACAGGTCTGGTGGTTGTCACCAGTGGGAGGGGGGAGGATGTGGGGAAATGATGTAGGAGGGTGAATATGGGGCAAATACTGTGTATACATGTATGTAAAGAGAAAACTGAGACATGTTGAAGCTTTTCCAGGAACAGAGGGTGGGGGGTAAAGGAGAATGATGGAGGAGGTGAATTCAACTATGGTATATTTGATATATTGTAAGTACTTTTGTGAATGCCACAATGTACCCCCAGAACAACAATAAAAAATATTTTCAATAGATAAGGAGTGACATCAGCAAAATTGTGGCTAGGAAACCCCAGACTATCTTTCCTCCCATGAAGACATGTTTCAACGACATGAACAGATTCCCCTTGTGAGAAATACAGAAATTAGAAATTCCTGCACACCAGGTTAATATGAACCCAACTGCATCAAAGCCAACAGAAAATTTCACAGTATCCTTGCGATATAGTGAACTCTACCCAGCATAGGATCACATGACCAGGAGAAAACTCTGAATTCTCATCTTCTCCCTGAAGAACAAAAGAGAAAAGTGGGCTGGGTGTGATGGCACATGCTTATAATCACAGCTGCTCAATATGGAGGTAGGATGATCATGAGTTTGAGGTCAGTCAGTTCAAAGGTATCAAAACTCTGTCTCAAAAACAAAAACAAAAGGCAAATGGTGGAGATATTGCCTAGCATATGGAAAGCCCTGACTTCAATCCCTACTATTGAGAGAGAGAGAGAGAGAGAGAGAGAGAGAGAGAGAGAGAGAGAAAGATACAGACAGACAGACAGAGAGACAGAGAGAAAAAGCCAGGATGCACATCCAGCATTATAATGTTAGGTAGTAGGTACCATGGAGGGACAGAACCCAACAGATGCCTGGAGTCTCTGAAAATACAAGAAATTTGGGTGACTTTCTACTCCTATAGAGGACATGTAACATAGCAAACAGAAATCAATACAGTTCAAAATAATACAGTCAATAAATGGGCAAATAAACTGCACAATTATCAAAGGATGAAGTACAAATGGCCAAATAAATACATGAAAAACCATTATTTTCATTTTTCAAATGAAAAACTGAGACCAGAGAGGTTGTTACAGTTGAATTTTGTCCCCTAATCTGATTAGTTAAATGGTACATAACTAATCCTGGTCCATGTGAATTGTTTGTAGAGGTAAAAGGGTGGGTCCTAATCCATTTTGACTGTGTTTTTGTAAAGAAAATGTGCCATCATGAAGATACACAAGGACAGGCACACAGGAACAATACCTTGTGATGACTGAGATTGAAATTGGAGTGATGCAGTTGCAAGTCAAGGAATACCAAGGGTGATGATGGCCTCTATCAGAAGCTAAGAATAGGCAAGGAAGGACTCTACCCATGGTCTCAGAGGTAGCCTGGTCTTGCTGTCACGTTGATTTTGGACTTCTATCCTCCAGTACTGTGAGATAAACAAATTTCTGTTACCGTAAGCCACCAGGTTTGGGGTACTTTGTTACAGTGGCCCTGTGAAACTAAGATAGAGGCTTTTTCTTATTGTGTACAAGATTATCACAGTTTCTGGTAGAGGCAAAACTGCTGGGCTCTTCCTACTTCCCTGGATCTTCTTCACCATGTCAGCATACATGGCAGGCAACAGTCTGCAGACACCTCCTCTTTCCACTTGATGGTGTTTTCTTGGCCCACAGGGCAAAAAGAGAGAAGTGCTTAGAAATTAATGCGTCCAAGAGCAACCTCAGTTAATGATGGATGGGAGGTGTGGGACAAACACACCGGTTTGGGCCCTGCAGGTGGGGCTATGCTCGGGTGTATTCTATGTGATTCCTAGAGATCCCAAGTGGAGTTGTGACCCAGTTACCCACATTGGTGACTTGCTCATAGCTCACCATTCTTTGGCTTCCACTCTTTCCCAGCTTTAGTTGGCTGTTGCCCACTGATATTTTCTATGACCTGCAGGTAAACACCTATTTCCTTGCCTTATGGAACTTTCTGGGGAAATCCAGCCTAAAACAGACCTAACACTGACCAGTCCTAAGTCTGTGTTATTTCCATTTTAGCATTTTTAGTGGGTAGGAAACAACATTTTTGTTCTTTGGTTTTCTCCAAATACTGAACATATAATCAGTGAAATACTTCTCAGCAGATTTTAAAACACATTATTCTGTGTTCACGTAGATTTTGCTATAAACCTCCCAGGAGGCAGGAGGTAGAGTGGGATTGGGGTGCTTTGTATTATGAGGTGAAGTTATATTTTTGGTGTCAGGTACATGTCAAGGCTCAGTGCCTTATGCAGAATAAATTATTATATCTTCTGTATGTCTCTGTGTTATGGTTATTCTTGCATAAGTTGTCCTTTGACACAAAGCAAAAATCGTTGAGGTCAAACAACATTTCCAACACATAAAAAAAGACTTAAAAAAAATCCAACTTAACTGACACTTCATGGAGGAAGCAAAGGGCAGGAAGTGGCTGTGCCTGTAAGATACTCCCTATTCAACTTGGTCCATGATGCTTTGTGTTTCTTAAATCCCCAGTGATTGTGTAATTATATTTAATAATTAGAAAATGGGAAATTGTTTTATGGTACCTGAAACTGATAAAATTGGGGAGGGGCATGTTTATTGTGTAAAATGTACATAATATAAAATTTACCAGTTGAACAATTTTAAATGGACACTTGAGTGGCAGTAGCTATATATCACAGTGTTGCATAGCCATCACACTATTTCTAGAACGTTTTCATCACTTAAACAAAACCTCTATAACAATAAAACACCAACTGTCTATTCCCCAATCCTCTAAGCTTCTGGCTTCTACCTTATTTTGGTCGTCTCCCAAAGATGAATGTGTTAAAGTCTTGGACCCCATGGAGGTGCTATTGGGAGGTGGTGGAACCTTTAAAAGGTGGGGCCTCACAAGAGATCTTTAGGGTATGTGCTCTCAGAGGATTATGGGACGTTGGTCCCTTTCTCTTCTTTTTTCTTTCTGGTTTGCAATGAAGGGAGCAGCTTTGATCTGTCATATGCTCTCAAGACATGATGTACTTATCTCTCCATAATCCCAGAGCAGTAAGGCCAAATCAATGATAGACTGAAACCTTTAAAACTGAGGCAAAATATTTCTCTTTATAAGTTTATTATCTCAGGTATTTTGTTACAGTAATGGAAATATGACTAATACACTGAGTATCTCATATAGATGGGATAATACAGTATTTGACCTTTTATATTTGGCAAGTTTTCTTTTTTATTGTTCATTCATTTATTCATATGTGCATACATTGTTTGGGCCATCTCTCCCCACCACCCCCTGACACATTCCTTTCCCCCCACCCACTCGCTTCCAGGCAGAACCTGTTCTGGCCTCTTCTCCAATTTTGTTGAAGAGAAGACATAAGCGATAATAAGAAAGACATAATGTTTTTGCTAGTTTGAGATAAAGTTAGCTATACAGAGAGATTCCTAGCGTTGTTTCCATGCACATGTGTATTACAACCTGAATTGGTTCATCTGTACCAGACCTCTTCACTACCTCTTGGTCACCTTCCCATAGAGGCCTTTGTCAGTTTAAGATTATTATATTAGCTCCTGTACAATGGACACATCAAACACTTTCAAGTTTTGGGTTTCCTACCTTTTCCTATTCCTACTGTATGCATTCTCCTCTTAGTGTGTGACCCATGTCCAATAATATTACTGCATTTGTTTTAGGTCTAAAGTCTGCATATGACAGAGCACATATGATTTTTGGCCTTCTGAGCCTGGTTAACTTTACTTAAGATAATGTTCTCCAGTTCCATCCATTTACTTTGTGGCTGAATAAAATCCCATTGTATATAAATACCACATTTTCTTAATCCATTTGTCAGTAGTGGAGAATCTTGGGTGTTTTTCGTAACTTGGCTATTGTGAATAGTGCTGCAATAAACATGGGCGTGCAGGTGCCTTTGGAATAACCTGAGTCGAATTCCTTTGGGTTTGTCCCTAGGTGTGGTATTGCTGGATCATATGGCAGATCTATTTTTAGTTTTTTAAGAAGCCTCCATATTGTTTTCCAAAGTGGTTGTACTAGCTTACATTCCCACCAGCAGTGTATGAGGGTTCCTTTTTCCCCACATCCTCATATATTTGGCAGGTTTTCAAGGCCCGTTAATGTAGTATCATGTATCAAAATGTTATTCCTTTTAAAGGCTGACTAATATTTCATTATATGTATATACCGCATTTTGTTTATTAATTCATTCATCAATAGATGCTTAGGTTGTTTCCACCTTTGACTACTTAGAATAATGTTGCTGCAATCATTAGTGTGTAAGTGTTTGAGTACCCGTTTTCCATTGTTTTTTTATGGCAAGGATTATTTTAGGATAAAGTAGGGAGATGTGGGGTAAAGAAAGGGAGAAACATTTTCTGTTCCCCATACAGGAAATGGGAGTAAAAACTTCCCTATTTTTAATTCTTTTATATATATGTGTAGGAATGAAAATGCTGTACCATATGATAATTCTATTCTTGATTTTAGGTGATCCTCAAACTGTTTTCCACAGTGACTGTACCACTTTACATGGGGGAAAGGTTAAGTTAAGAATTAAGAAACATCTTGACTAAGACATAATGCAAAACACATTCTGCCATTTTCATAATATGGTAATGTGTGCCCTCCTGTTTACTAGATGGCTAACATAGCATTGTGTGAATATGTTCTTCAGAACCTACATGAGTGCAGGGCCTTGGAGCTTAAGCTTCACTAGCTTCATAATAAATCCACCTTTATGGATTTACATTTAAGAACAACTGCTTGTCAGTTGTTGAAATCATTGAATTTAGCCAAGTGTAGTGGTTCATGCCTATATTCCCAGCATTCAGTAGGCTGAAATAGGAAGATTTCAAGTTCTAGGCCACATTAGACTTCAACACAATGAGTTCTGGGCCAGCCTGAGCTACCTAGGGAGACCCTATCTCAAGAAACAAAAGACAAAGAAAAAAACACCACTGAAGTCATGATCTTACAAACAAAGTGAAATAGAGAAGTTATTTTTGGTGATTCTGGAGATCATCGTAATGCCCGGAACTTTACATTTCAGCCTGTTGTGATGTTGGAATTAAGAGGCTTTTTCCCAGTACAAACTTAGGCCCATTTGGCAGGCAGAGTGGAGGGGGTACATGATCCAAGCCATGTGCTTTGGAATCTCATATTTTCCATGTTCTAAAACTCCAAACTTTTTGGTCTAGACTATTCTTTGGGTATCTAAGATTCTGAAATTACTTCCCAAAGGTTCATAATTTCTTTTCTGGCTCCATGAGTGGTCTTTTCTCAGATTTATTCTTCCAAAGTTATGTATACCTTGGTGCCCAAGATGTGGCTGAGCATGCCATTGAAAGCATGGGAGAATATGGCTGAAATTTGAATGGATAGACTAATGTTTTCAAATATCTTCTGTCAAGATACCTTTTAGGTAAGGCAGAGCTAGATCATGAGAAGATAAGGAGTGAAGACATGGATCTGGGGGTGAGAAGTAGGCTGGCTATTCGCCAACCACCACGTCCCAGTAGGGTGTTCCCATAGGGGTCCAAAATTTCAATTTGGCTTGTTAGTCATTGTGATGGAATGGTTTCCAAGATATGAGGACAGAGCACATTTTATTTGTCAATTTGTAGCTCAATTTATAACCTTTTTTCTTTCAGACAGCATCTTGCTATATTACCCAGACTGGCTTTGAACTCATGATTCTCCCTCAGCTTCCCAAGTACTGGAATGACAGGTGTGCACCACTACTTCCAGCTCAATTTATAACTTTTAAGTACTTCATGAATTGGTGGTGGGCTCATCATTTCTAGCTTTCTCTGGGCTCCACAATTGTTACAAATGACCTCTCTTTTGTCTCTCTCTCTCTCTCTCTTTCTCAATTGTTAAGTATAACTTATCCATCCAAATGCTTGAAAAACCATGGATTATACTCACGGAGAGAGTTATTACTTACTTAATAAAAACCCTGATTTCAGGGTTACTTAGGTTACTTTTAATATTAAGAGCTCAGAATTTTCCTTCCTTCCCATCTGTCATCTTCAGAAGGAGAGATGTCTGTCTTCGTTTTCCTAAAATGGACTCAAACATCACATTGTCACATGACAGTGCCTTGATCAAGAAACAATGGGGCATCAAGAAGTCATTGTTTTCCTGGTATCTACTTTTATTGATGGGGAGGGAGATTTGAGGCTGGGTTTCTCTATACATCCCTGGCTTGCCTCAAACTTGCTCTGTCGTCCACACTGCCTCGAACTCAGGATCCTTCTACCTAAGCCTGTTGAGTGCTGGAATTACAGGTATGCAGTCCCATCATATATGGCTGTATGTAGTATCTACTCTTCGGGGTAGCAAAATCTCACCTAAATGTCCCAGAATCCTCTTTTTATTGTATGATGAGATCTAGTTGTGTTGGCCACTCTAGTTGAATCACAGGTAAAATGGAATGGGTTCTTTGATTGGCAGACCCTTTGTTCTTTGGGAATTGCATATGTTACTATCTAAGAAACAAAGAACAATGATTAGACAGGGAGAACTTGCTTTAGTCTGGGAAGCCATAGAGCATAGAGAGAGATCAGCTACTTTCCTTAGAATTGTAAAGGAGGATTAGTAATTAGGGAGTAAAGAAGAAAGGGGATTTGTCACAGGATAGAAAAGGCAGTCACAGCTAAGCTTGTTACAAGCAGATTGCAAGAAGAAAATGTTCAAATGAAGTTCTACGGGCCTTCATTATAAATGTTGAGTGATTAATGACATTGCATTTCATTAAATTTATGAGTTGTACTTGTTACACAACACATCACTAATAAATAATGTCTGATGGATTAATATTGCTGTTCTCCATCAATATTTTCATGATGTCTTTTCATCAGAATGAACAGTTGCCAGGAGAAAAATCAACCTAAACCCTTCAATTCTAGTGAAGCAAAATGACTTAATCAGCTCTTCCTAGAAATGAAAAAGAATCTGGAGTTATTATATAAAATTCTGACCAAGCATTCAACTCTTACACTCCAAGAGGGAAAGTCAATTGGGTTGACTTTTCTTTGTCCTATTCCAGGGACAAGCATGGATACATTGTAGGAAAAGTGTGTAAATGTCCACAGGGGCCATATATCTAAAAACCACTTGAATGTTTGCCTGACCCCAAGGTATTTCTTACACTTGCCTATGGCTTACCTATAGTTTTCTAAGATCACATCCCAGAAGTAACAGGATTATGATGTCTTTTGTGTTTTGTATCTGGTATGTTCCACAAAGGCTTGTGTGTTGAAGCCGTGGTTTCCAATGCAGCAGTGTTCAGAAATGCTTGTACCTTGAGGGGTCTAATCTCATCAGTGGACTAAATCATTGATGGATTCATATGTTTTCTATTAAAAGTCATTTTATTTAAATTGTGTCTCCCAAAACAGAGGGTTTTGTGCTAGTCATCTTCGAAAAGCTTTTGTAACACTTCGGAACCATATTTGTTAGAATGAACATTTCAGATGGTTTTGATGTCATCTGGGCATCTGGACAGCAAATGATTAAGCAAAATTATAGAAGTTGTCCAACATCTCTTGTGTGAATAGAGAGAATGTGTCAATTGAGGCTCCTGCCTACGGGAGCCTGATGAACCAGACTGTCTAATAACTCCACTGAAATTCCAATCTGAGCAACAGATAGAGTTTGGACAACATTCATGTATCCAAAAAAGTGTTGGCTTCCTTCTCCAGCCTCCTGCCACCAAGCAGTCCAACAAGGTAGTGGCAACTCCATTCAACCAGAAGAGACCTGAAGGTAGAGACTAGGAATCCTATGGTTATAGTCCTAGCTGAGCGCAAGAGCCTTCCAGAATTTTCAGGAGGGAGTTTGACTCTCCACTACTTAGTGACAAGACCAGCACCAGGACCACCTTCTGGATTCATACTTTGATGACATTATTTGGAAGTGGGGGAAACTGTAGGAGGTGGGGCCTAGTTGGAGGAAGTAGTAGGTCACTGGAGGTGTGTCCTTAAAGCATATATTTTGCCCCTAGTTCCTTGCTTTCTTTCTTTGTCTGCTTCATGTCTATCATGAGATGAGCAGCTTTGCTCTGCTGTGCCTTTTTCATCATAATGTTCAGAGCCAAGTGACCATGGACTGAAACCTATGAAACTGTGAGTCAAAATAAATCTTTTCTTTTTAACTTTATTTTTTTCAGGTATTTTGTCATAGTGACAGAACCCTAACTAACATATCTTTTTCTTAAGCTAAAAATAATTTCTTTATACTGACATATAAATACCACATATACTGGAAGTCAGCATTAATCTCAGTAGCTACATTTCTACTCTTTCCTGATAGGGAACATTTCCCATTAGGTAGGGAAGACAATGACAGAGATAATCCCTACTTTTGGCAGTGACATGGAAGGATGCTACCTGCATAAGGGACAACATTCTCTGTGTGCTCTTTGGTCTCTCTCACAGCACAGTGGTTGGGTTCTTAGACTCTTCATCTCTCTTAGAGATATCAAGTTGCAGCTGACAGTTTCTTAAGGCCTGACCCTGTTGTTGGCACACTATAATATGTAATTTGTTCTATTTGTCAAGCAGTCAGAGAGCCCTGATTCAAAGGATGAAGACATAGACTCACTCTACCTCTCTTTTTTTTTTTCATTTTTCTTTTATTATTCATATGTGCATATAAGGCTTGGTTCATTTCTCCCCCCTGCCCCCACCCCCTCCCTTACCACCCACTCTGCCCCCTCCCTCTCCCCCCCCTCAATACCCAGCAGAAACTATTTTGCCCTTATTTCTAATTTTGTTGTAGAGAGAGTATAAGCAATAATAGGAAGGAACAAGGGTTTTTGCTGGTTGAGATGAAGATAGCTATACAGGGCATTGACTCACATTGATTTCCTGTGCGTGGGTGTTACCTTCTAGGTTAATTCTTTTTGATCTCACCTTTTCTCTAGTACCTGTTCCCCTTTTCCTATTGGCCTCAGTTGCTTTAAGGTATCTGCTTTAGTTTCTCTGCGTTAAGGGCAACAAATGCTAGCTAGTTTTTTAGGTGCACTCTACCTCTTGATGAGAGAGTATCAAAAGTTTGGGTACCAAATTTTAAAACTACTACATCAGCTTTCATGTCCCCTCTTTAAAAAGGCCTTGCCTGGATGCCTCTTTTAAGAATCCCTGCTCATCCTGGAATCATTCTCTGTTACTATACCTCTTTGATTTTCTTCACAGTACCATTACCCAAACATACTTTGTTAATATGTTTGTCTAACTTTAATCTTATTTCCTTTTCAGTTTTTGTAATTTCTACAAGAGTATGAACATGAAGAAACTTGTTCATAGCTATATCCCCACATGGAAATGTTCAATAAACAGAGTTGGTATATGATAAACATTTATTGAGTAGATAAGTTTTATTACATAAGTCCTCCAAGAGATCAAAATAAGGATTATAAACTACTCACTCTTAGTACTCATACCTTGGGCTTCTTTTATAATTTGGGGCTCTCGTTGATACCACTTCTCCCAAACCTAAGAATTCAGCTAATTACCACAGACTTGGCCTGTACAGCTAGAACTCAAAGTGAGCTAGTACGAAGACAATTGTGACTGAGCCTTGCCTTATGGAAATGCACAAATATCCTGTCACACAAATTCCCAGCTCTGACATGAAAAAATTGGATTAGGAAAGAGCTAAGGAAGAGATATTCGTGAAGACACAGCTTTCTGAGTGCAAAGAAGAAAATCTCTTCATGTATTTGTTACTGTCTGTGGTTATAGAGTTATTGGGAAGCAAACAGTAGCAGTGCTGTGGTAATTCTGAGAAAATGGGCTGAATGACTTATTGCCTGTTGGTTCAGAGCCTGCAAATCTGTTTTCCAAAGTACAGCCAGGATGAAGCTACAGAATAATGTGCTGCTTTTTACCTGCTCTAAAGTCCTTTATTGGGTCCCAGGAGGGAAAGCAAAGCAAGCAGAGGAATAAAAGAAACTCACAGGCTAGATTCTGTGTCTTACATGCTGGGTATTGCAGATTTTGTGTCTTGCAGATGGATATTTATCTAACTTCAATTTTCATCTTAAATTAGTGATATGTTGCCATAAATGAGGGCAGACTTCACTATGACTATGCATCTCTATTTCTCTTTGGAAGAAAATAAAGTCAATTACAATCATTGCATTTCAGAAAGGAAGCAATTCACACAGTCTTTTATTAACAACACAATGGTGTTGTTTTCCTTTGTTACCAAGACAGCAATTAACAGGCTTCTAATGGCACAAAGGTGGGTGACAAGCAAAACAGACTATTAGGAAGGTGGCTGCTTTCAGACCTCTAAGCATAAAAGGTTTCCAATATTTATAAACAAAAAACAATATCCTCTTTGTGCTGTTGATCTTTGATGCCTTACTTGAGTTTGTAGACTTGCTTCTAGTCACTGACCTTATGCAATCTGGTTAAAACATTTGAAGAACGGTATTTTTCCTGGTGAGTCTCTACTATTAAAATAATATAAAGCAAACATTGAAGTCATTTATGAAAAATAAGGAGTGATTTTAGAAGTTCTGATAATTGTAAGATTCTACTAGGGAGTTTTGGTGATTCCTTTTATATGCTGTATATTTTAATATTTGTTGATTTTATTTTTTATTCTATTTTATGCATTATTTTCTTTCTATTTCAGTTACAAAAGGTTTAGCTTCAGGACAGAAAAGAAATGCTTTCTTGGGAATTAGTGACATTTATTTCAAGTAGTCACTATGAGACTAAAGAAAGTAGAAATCAAAGAAGTGATGTGTGACCAAGATCAGTGAGAAAAAAAAGGGAGGACCCAGGTCTTCTGATACACATAAAATCAAGCAGGTGAAATACTCAGGACAGAAATGAGGTATGACCAAAACAGAACACTTCATTTTTCCTTTCATCTTAAATTTTTTTCTTTCAACTTTCCCTAACTCTCCAAAATGTTGCTGCCCTCTCCATTTACCAGGCTGTAATATTCTATCTGCAAGATTTTATCTTCTTGTCTTTTCCTAAGATCAGATCTTTAGATGTGTCATATACTTCTGTCTTTTTTACTTATGTCTATCTTTTTATTGTTGTTTTTAATTTTTCATTCCTAGTTTGGAGTGAGAGCTTGGCTTATTTCTGGACATGCTAAGTTTGTATAAGACATTCAGGATGGAATTTTTTCTAAATGGGTATAAATGTGGTATTAGAATTCAGGAGAAACTTTAGGGTTTGCAGAGAAATCTAGATTTGTACCCCACTCAGAAAAAAAGATGGGTGGATTTCTCAACACTGAACTGGATAAAGATGGTCTCAAGAGAGGTTAAATTCAAGAGCCCAGTAACAAAGGAAACAGGAGTAAGAACAGAGCCAAAGAAGGCATGTTCAAAAATGGAGAAGAGAATGCCAAATCCAGTACACTGGAAAACAAATAAGGAGCTGTCAGATATTTTGAAGAGGTTCAAGAAAGATGGAAGATGAGAGCAGTTATAAGCTTGACTTCCAAAGGGGCTTTCCAGATTTAGTAGACTAGACCAAATGGAACAGCCAATTATGAATGGTGATGCAGAAGTTTAAATGGAAATAAACATCTTCAAAATGGGTCTGCCCCCTTCTCAGCCTAGACTTTCCCTTAATCTTGTTCTAGTCTGGGTTTCTTCCAAAGCAGAGGTGATGGTAGAGGCTTGAATGCAGGTACTTTATTATGGGAAATGATTCCAAGCAATGGGAATGGGATCTAGGGAAGAGTGAAACAGCAATGTAAGGAAGTGTTCTAAAGCCAATGAAGCTTAAGCTGTTTTCATTTCAGGGCTAGAAAATGGATAAACATTAGCATGGTTCTCCATGTCTCCTCTCTATTTCTTCCACACTTCCATCTTTCCCCTTCATTTTTTAAAAAAGTCTTTTTAAATGTCATTGGAGAAGAAAAATCTAACTAGAATATTCTGTACTCACCCTGATAACCTCTTAGGCATGACCCTTAACCTATTAGTCTAGGAGGAAGCCAGACATTCCTAAATCCATTCTCCGACCCCCCCCCCCCCCCACTTAGGGAGCATATTTCATTTACTTGCTTCATCTAGAAAGGAAGGCTCTTTGCTCCTTCAGATTACTCAATTTATTTCTTCTAATTCCCTCCATGCTACCATCCCAGTGGATCTAGTTCTTTATAGACAAAAGTCACATCTGTAACTATTTATGTAAGACAGTCCCCCATTGAAATATTCACATGTGCATGCATGCACACACACATGCAGGGTTAAATGTACATACATGTGTGCATGCGTGTGCACACAAACAAAGCTAAGAAAGCCGGCAGATAAATATTCCTTTTCCCAACCCCAGTGGGGATCAAACTGATAATATGCCCTTGGACTGTCTTTCATTTTTCCCTCTCCATCTTATCCTAGGAATGTTTGATTGGGAGATTGAAAGAAAAAACTAAAGGAGAGAAAATCATAAATGAATTTTTTTTTTTTTTTGCGGTACTAGGGCTTGAACTCAAGGCCTTCACCTTGAGCCACTCTAGCAGCCCAATTTTTTGTGATAAAGTCTTTTGAGATAAGGTCTCATGAACTATTTGCCTGGGCTGGCTTCAAAATGTGATCCTCCTGATCTTTGCCTTCTGAGTAGCTAGGATTACAGGCATGAGCCACTGTTGCCTGGCTTATAAGTGAATATTTCTAATGATGTCAAATGATTGATATCTTCAACTGAATAATTGAATGGAAGAAGGGAAAAGTAAATATACTGAAAGAAAACCATATGGTAATGTTTCCAAATATCGTTCAGTCACAGGTTTAACTGTTTTTACTCTTTAGCTTGACCATAGCAGGTTATAAATTCATTGATATGTGGCATCAGCACTATACCGGGTACATGGTCACCACTGCAAGATTTGTATATTGGTGATATTGTAGACATTTTCTTTTTTGATATTTTGAGGCAGAGTTTCATAGCCCACATTGGCGCCTGAAACCTGCTGTAAGGCCCAGGCTGGCCTAGAACTCATGATCCCTCTCTCTCTCTCTGCCTCCCACATACTGAAATCATAGGCATGTGTCACCACACCTAGCTCAATGTTACAACTTTGAAACACTGTTAAATGAGAGAGATGTGGAGATCACTTATCTACTAAAGCAGGTAAGCACCTTTATTCTTCTTGGAGAGAGATGCTATTTATGCAAAAAATTCATTAAGAACTTCTCAGCCAGAGGGGGATTGAGTGGCTTAAGTGGTAAGAATACCTGGTAGAAAGTGTGAGGCCCTAAATTCAATCCCTAGTACTGCAGAAAAGAAATTTTCAGCCAGAAGAACAAAAAATGAGTAGCAAAAGGCTGCATGGGGGGAAAACTGCCTGCCTGGACACTGGGCTTGCACAAGGTTTTCTTTAGGACTTTGGGGAGAGAGAGAAAGCACATATCACACATTACCTAGCAACTCCAGTGACCCCATATTCTCATCTCAGGGTATTCTCCCAACTTTTCCAGCAGCACACTCCTCCTTACCTTATTCTCTTTCAGAGCCTTCACTTGGTAAGTGCTATCTGTTAATAATGTAAATCAGAAGATCTTTTAAACTGAAACTGTACTGTTCCATTTTATATGTCTGTGTGGATATTGAACAATGACCCAGTCCAACTCTCTGTTTCCATTTGGACAATAAGTAAAGTATCCACACTGAAGAGTATTCGTTTATAGTAGGGAGGAAATATATCAGTAATTTTGTTTTTATATTGTGTTTTTAGAAGACATTTCCAACTAATTTAAAATTTAGATAGACCCTTAAATAAGATTTTATATGAAGAACATCTCCTGTGCCAAATTTTTGATAGACTCTACGAACATCTCCTAATGAAGATTCTATAGACTGTCCCAGAGAACAGAATGGGGACAAAGACAAGGAAGTCCATTTTCTTATCTGCTTGAAGGTGCAGAAGAGAATTAAGAGCAACTGGACACTCTGCTACTTAAGAAAAGGGCACTGGTACTTCCCAATGCATCATCTAGGAGCTTTGAAGGAAGTAGTGATACCAAAGAGAAGTTGTAACAGTCATGCTCTCTTGGCACTGCCTCTGATAGAACTACCTTTTATTCAGTTCACCTATAGGCATGGGGTCTTATTTATAGCATGACTTCTGAGTATCTTACTAGAAAAGTTTCTAGGAACATGGTACTTAACCTTTGATTACCTAGGAAGATAATAACCCTCTATTAAAAAACCTCTTAAGAAAAAACCATGGCTCATTCCATTCAGTTAATTGTAATAATCATGGCTAAAATATCTCTTTGCTAAAAATTCCTAATATTTCCAGTGATAATTCTCACATTATATATATGACATATTGAGGTTGTAATATGTCCATGTAAATGACCCTCATCACCCAAAGTGAACAGTAGCAATCTATCTTTGAGGTATGGTTATGTATTTCATACCCAATGTTGGAAGAGTAGGCTAGATTTTATTTTAGAAGGTACAAGGGTTATTGAAATAGTCTAACTCAACAAGTAGGAGAAAACACGTCCTAAATTTTCCACAGCTAATGATATCAACAGATTCTTGAATCCCTTGAGGAAAATTTTAAGAAAACATTAAAAATGTATTCCTTTATGGAAAAGTGTCCTCCATGTAGGTGCTGAACACGTATCCCTGGGAACTACAGACTGAATACAGAGAAAATGTGGGCTACATTAATTGCAAACTTCTTAAATTAGTCAAGACTTTTTTGGCTGGAAGTGGTAGAAACTGAACTTAAGTTAGAAATTTATTAGTTCACTCAATTGGTAAGTCAAAGGGCTGGTTAGCCTTAAAACTTCCTGGGTGATTGAGTATAAATCTCATACATTGCTGGTAGAAATGCAAAATGAAAGCTCCACTTTGGAAAATAGTTTGGCAATTTCTTATAAAGTTAAACGTATCTTAACCATGTGACCTAGCAATCCTACTTCTAGGTATTTAGATAAAAACCTAATGTGAGGGCTTTGTGTTGTGTGTGTGTGTGTAGAGTTTTATTCATAATAACCCCAAACTTGGAAGCATACAAATGCCCCTCAATAAAGGAATGGCTACACATACCTTGTAATATTACTCATCAATAGAAAAGAATGAACTACTGATACAAAGACATGGATGAATCCCAAGTACATTTTACTATATGAAAGAAATGAGACTCAAGAAAAACCACATACTATATGATTCTATTTACATGATGTTTTTGTAAAGAACCATAGAGACAGTAAACATAGAGCCCAGGAAGAAACTGACTACAAGAACTTGGAGGAATTTTGTTGGGAGGTGGAGCTATTCCATACCCTGCTTGTGACGGTGGATACATAACTGTATAATCTTGCTAACTCATAAAATTGCAATGCACATACATGCATAACACACACACAAAACACACAACACATATGCACACTCCAGGGTTGAGAATGTGTCCAATAGCCATCTGTATTTGTCTTGTGATTTTGGTGACATTGTATATACTTTCCTTTATGCAACGAACAAAAGCAGGTGCCTTAAAGTCAGGTACAGCTTCACTATCCTTCTTAATACCTTAAGAGGAAAGGGAAGCCATCTTGTCTACAAGTATTTGCATATAAAATTCTAGGAAAGGACTCCTTAGGTCCATTTTGGGTCAAACAAAATCTCTTAGCCAATCACTTTGATCAGACTGATGGAATGCTATTTTTTAGAAATCCCATGTTTATTTCTACAGCAAGGGAGATGGGATATAGTGATATATCATGTGGAATGGAGGGTGAACCTAGTCTCAAAACTGGGAGATCGTCCTACTAAAAGCAGTTTGGCTGACCAAAAAAAGTAGATAACATGCTATCACTAGTTTTTCATTTACAAGATGCAGGGAGGCCATTAACTGGGGACTCTGATGCAGTTAGTTGTTCCAAATCTGATATACATCAGAATCATTGAGATGATGAGACAAGGGAAAGGTCCTGACTGATTGTCTAGAATGGTTATGCTTTCCCTGCCCTGTCTATGTTGCTATCACTCTATTATTGTTTCTGTGGGCAGCTTTTTTTTTTTCCTCTAAATCACAAATTACTTTGAGAATCTAATGAGAGTTTTAGGTCAACTCCCTTGCAAAACATAGGAGAAATGAAGTCACATACCCAGCCCTCACTTCTTCCTCCCATTCATATGCCCTCCTTCACCCCCTCACCACTTCATACATCTAGGACCATTCATCTAGGCCACTGATGTTCAAACATTAACTTACATTATGATCCCCTAGAGAGCTTGCTAACATAGGCTACTATGTCCTAACCCAGGATTCCTGATTTAGTAGGGCTGGAATGAGGGATAAAATCCTAAACTTCCAGGTGATGTAAATATTGCTGCTCCAGTGAACAGACCTTGAAAACCATTGACAAATAATTTCAGCACTAGTTGTCCTAAATCACACTTTTCTAGTTCTAAAGTTTTCTCCAGAGTGTGACTCAGCCACAAAAGAGTCTAAATTTGAGCTTATTATCACTGCTGGATGCTTTAGCTCTCTTAAGGCCACAATTGTGGACTAAATCAGTAACAAAATTAAATACCTATTCATGTTTTTATTTATATTTTATAACTTGAGTTTTTAAAAATATAATGTTCTTCCATGGGACTGAAGGATATAGGGACTTGGTCCAAAAGTCATACTTAAAAGTCTTAACATTTATTGTAAAAAAAGGCTGCCTTTCTAAATGAATTGTTTGCATGCTTTTAGTTCTTACATTTCAAAATTTTAAAGAATGAATATTTATATATTTTTACAAATTTGGTGTCAGACTGTAAAATCAATTTTGTTCTCATTTTTGCTTAACATCCTATGTGTTTCCTCACACCCTTCCAAATCTTTTAAAATGGGAGCTCTTATTAAAGGTACAAGACTTTGTCATATGGATGTGTCATAATTTGAAGAAACTTTATATGTTTTGTTTGGTCAATAAAGTTTCTGATTTTCAAAGACAGAATTATAAATATTGGTTTGAGTATACCTTCAACAATAACTGCTTTAGTTCTCTCAAATGTATTTCTGGTAACATAACTACTAGATTAAGGACACTGACTTAAAAAAACAAGACTTTTCTTTATTTCACAAGTACTAAGCACTCTGATTTTCCGGACCACCTGGCTAGTTCTGTTGCTATTTCTGCAGGATTTTAAGTTCTAGAAAGAAGGGAGACATTAGAGGCAAGTTACCAATTATGCCATTACTTCTCAATCTCTTTAAGTATGTCTCACCTGGCCTCTTAGTTTCAAGCCATTTATCTTTTGTTTAAAACCTAGGGCTGGGGGCATGGCAAAAGAGGTAGATCACTTGCTTAGCACATGAGAAGCTCTGGGTTCAATCCCTAGCACAGTAAGGTTAGCAAGTGGGAGGCCCTAAGTACAAACCCCATCATGGCCAAAACAAAAAAAGGAACGAACAAATAAACAAAACAAACAAACATACAAGGCAACTTAGTAGGGAAGCACATAGAAACACAGAGGTCCTGAAAACAATTGTGTGACCCAAAAATGAAGAAAGGATGATTCCATTCTGCCCTTTTCTCAACAGTGGGCTGTGTGGACCCTGAGTAGACACATGGATCTTGAGCATTTGTGACTCCCACTGGCCATTTTGATGATATTGCTACCCTCAAGGATCTAAATCATTTCAATTCCATGATTTGCTGCTATCCAAACATTTATTGTATTGACAACCACTCTCTGTCACTTTCTTCTGCTTTCATAGTCTTTGAGGTCATTTTGCTACCTTTCTTTTCACCTGTTGATGTACAACTACCCACTCTAGTAAAAGGAAATAATAAAATAGTTTTTTCTGAGTCAAATATGAGTGACCTTGGCCTGGGAACAGATTCAGATTACCCTGAATAACAGATTCCATGATGGCGAAGTTTGCATGAACTTCTATAGTCATAGAAAATAAATTTATGAGTCAATGTAGGATTCAGGAAAGTAGGCTACAACAAGATAGAGATATCTATAGGACTTAGATATTGTTTTTATCACATTCTTAGAGGCTGGGTGTGCCCAGCATAGTGGAACATTCCAAGAGTCTGTCTATTTAAAAGTCAAGAGGAAGTTAGGTCAGATATAGAGGTTGATAGAAAATAGCTATTGAAAGGGACTGAAGATTTCTGGCTTTTGACCTACAATATTTAGTCTCTCCACAATCATCATTTTCTACTCAGCCAAGATCAAGCAGTGTATAGAATCCTTAATACAGATGTAGCTTCTTCAGAGAACTTCAGTTCACCATCCTTGCTGCAGGTCTGTTTTCACAGAAAGCTTTCCTTGAAATTGCACGGTTTCTGTACAGAGATTCTATTGGGAAGTTATCTTGGAATCACCTGTGGGATAGTGAAAGGGACAAGGTGGGGGCTAGGAAGAATTGGGGCTATGATGCAGTAGTCACAGGAATCTCAGCTAATCCTAAGGAGGCTAGCTGAGAACCTGGGGCAGCTCTACAGAGCTGTCTTAAATTAGGGTATGTGTTAATGCTGTGGTACCCTCTGTGGCAGTCATTGTCTTCAGCTGTCTTCTAGAAGAAAATAAACTGGTGAGGGAATTTCCCAAGGAGGGATTCAGCTCTGTGCCACCAGCAGCTGCTGGTTGTGAAAGCTGGGTAAGGGAAAACCTCCTTCCTGATGGGATTTGGGTCATGCACTCCAGCATCCCCTATGTCCCCATGATGCTGTAAACACAGAGCTCCATTCCTCTACCAGTTTCCATAAGAAAATTTATTCAAAGTATTTAGCAAATATAAGTTAAACAGGGTGGTGATATGGAGAATGTTTTTTTCATCATTTCCTTAGACCAGTCCTTTCCTTCTCTCCTTCCCCAGTTCTGTTCTCACTATCTCAGAAACCCCCTGCTTCATGAACTTTTCTAACTCAAAATAAACTTTTCTAACTCAGAAGTTCAACAGTGAGCTTGAAAAGGTGAAGGACATTGAAGGCTTCTCTCTTTCCAGAACACTGGCTCATCTAATCTCTCCAACTTGTTGAGCAGGTGTGAGTCTTCCCTTTAGCATTGCTCAGCATTTTTCTATTATGTACAGCAGTCCTTCCCCATTTAGACCCAAATATGCAGGCTTGTAATATGAAATAGGCAGGTACAGCACCATATCTAAATTCATATTGCCAAACATCCTGCTCCATCATTTTCCTGGAATAATGGTTGACTAAGGTTGAAGTTACTTCTTGATGCAACTGCTAATGGTTCCCAGCAATGACCCAAAGAGACTTTCCCAAGTCTAGCGATTAACTAAAGGATTTACTTACATCTCAATATGTGGTTTCATACATGCCCCTCCCCTCAAATCTCCCTTTTGGCTTTGAGGATACCTTATTAGGTAAATCACTCCCCATTTCCCTGGTTCTTAGAAATGCCTTCCCATTTTTTGGAAAACTTCAAAACTATGTGGTCATCCTTAGCATAATCATAATCCTATGCCTAAGACTGTGGACCTGAGGCACGTGACTACTTGGTAATCTGCCTGTCCTCAGTTTCCTTTTGGGGTACGCTATTACTTTATGATCAATTATGATTTAATAAAATCAAGCTTTTGCTTAATTATGTTATGTTAAAGACTCCTCTGTATGTCAGCCCCTGAATTCTTTCTTTGATAAGGCCAAGGACTTCTTATCTATCTGCCTGACAGTTGTACTCTGAAGGAACCCTGTCTCCCATTTGCACAAACACCAGCTCACCTCTGGCCACATTCTTTCTTCCAGCACATCCTTTCTACCCCGATCGTACATGTTCTCTTTGAGATCAAATAACAGGTACCACATAGTATTAGTTTCTATAACAAATTATCATAAACTATGGAATCTTAAAAAGCACCGATTTATTATCATATAGTTCTGAAGGCAGAAGTTCTAAATGGGTCTCCTTAGACTAAAACCAAGCTGTCGGGAGGTCTGTTCTTGAACACTCTAGGGAAAAATCTGTTTTCTTACTTTTCCGGCCTCTACATTTCTCATGACCCCTTCCATTTCCGAAGCCACCAATGGCTGGCTTTGGACTCTTAGTATTCTGTCTCCCTCTTCCACATTTAAAGACCCTTATGATGATATTGGCACACCTGGATAACCTATGATGATCTCCTTATTTTAATGTTAGACGGTTAGCAACCGTAATTCTACCTGCAGTGTTAATTCCCCTTTGTTATGTGTAAGGACAAAGGGAAAGCTTCCCTTTTACCTTCTGTAGGTTTGCTGACAATAGACAGACTAACTGGGGAAAAAGGCACACAAAAATCTCTAATGTACATAAGTATGGGAGCCATAGAAAATATGAAAATCAAGAAAGTATCAGATGGCTGCATCTTCAATAATTTCTTCATAGGAAAGAGAAAAATGGGAATGCAGAGATTTTTTTGAGGGATAGTAAATGATTTTTAGAAGTAATAAAGAGCCCATAAAACAGGTAATTGCCTGGAACAAAGCTCCTGGGAGTTATCCATAAGGGAAGTTGAGGGATTGAACCTCACTATGAACAGTTTGTCTTATTTGGCAGATAAAGTCTCCCAGGTAAACCCAGTCTCTGGATTGTGCTCAGAAGAATAGCCGCAAAGTCTATCTGGATTTAGTCTCTTCCCTACTAGTTGGTCTTTCTGGCAATTTGATGAGATTCATAGGGAGGGGACTTAAGACCATTGCATTTACTTTGTAAGAAGTTTCCTCAATCAGATACAGGACTTTAGAGAGAACCCCTCCCTGTGCTTGGTGGGTTAGAGAGACCTTGATTCTAAGGAGCTTCTAAAGCCTTCCAATTTCCTTTAATTCTGAGCACTTCAACATTTCGAGGTATCAGACATCGGGGTATCATTTTCTGAGCCCTGACACATGTAACATAATATACACAGAGGTTCTTGAGTTTGAGAAAGTAGCCATCCTTGGCAAGCCATTTTTCTGCCTATCATGTGGGAACTCCAGAATTCTCTTCCTAAATAGACCCAAGCCTATCTGGTCCACCTCTGAATATAGACCCACAGTCAGTGAAAGCATCCTAGAGCATCTGAGGCTAAGGGGCACTGCTGGAGAATGATGAAAAAAGCAATTTGGAAATGTAGTTGGGGGTGCACACACATGGTCATAAGACCTCACAAAGTGCTGTGTGAAGACATGGGCAGGACTGAAGGGACCAGACCACAATCTGGGTTGGAAAGGCTTTATTTGCATTTTTGCCCTGGAACTCATAGCATTAGGGGCAGGTCTATACCACTAAAAGGAAAAAGAAGAAATTGTGATTCAATTTTCTGGTTAAAAGAAGGTTAATTGATATTTAAACCTAAAGCCTATAAATTCTTTGATATTTCTGAGAAATTAAATTCACAGATGCTTCTGTTCTTTTGCTACATTTTATGTTACTTTATAGGTTAGCTTTAATTATTTCTGGAATAACACGGGGAATAAATAAAGTAATTTTTCAACTTCACTGGAAATTTTCTTCTTTATGCATAAAAGCTCAGAAACATTAGCAATGTTAACTTTAATTGTATTTATTTACCTAATTGGTGACTTACACTCTGGGGAAAAGAGGTCACATTGTGGTTACCTTGTTGTCTTAAAAATTTGAGATGTTGCAAAACAAATCTTTTAGCCTTACTTTGATATTCTAGAACATTTCCAAAGAAATGAGAACATATTCACGGCTAGCCATCGGTGTTGTTCTGAGCTATGAAACCTGGTGTTCAGCCTCAATAATTCTGATTCTTGTCAACCAGAAGAGCTACTAATGAATCTCTATAAAGTGGCAAGTGTTCAATAAGCCAAAGCAAAAATTAAACTGATTTTCATGCTAAATGGCAAGAAGATGGGACTCCAAGCAATCCCACCTAAGCATTTGTCATCTTATGTCCCTAAGAATTTGACACTTTTCTTATTTGGAAAATTTGTTAAAAGTTTAAGTCTTTTTTTTTAAATCCTTGAAGCTATATCATTGTACTTGTAACTGTGAAAGACTTAATGAGGTGGCAGCTAAGTTTGAATGTTTACCTTCCAAGTCATTATTTAATTTTCTTAGCTTGTCTCTTTCCTTGCTCCTTATGATTGGGCTAAAGAGTTTTGAGCATGAAACCTTAACTTTTTGACCCTGAATCCCAATTTTCACAGTGTCAAGAAAGTACTGGTTTCTCATACTTCAGTTTTCCTGGGAAGCCTAAACAAAACACCTGAGCACTATTATCTTAGCAGTTTTCTGGGAGTGGACTGAAGCAAGTCTGATGTAATACATGTAAGTAGCTGGCTGATTAATTGAAAAAAATATATTTAAAGCAAGGGCTCATAAAAAATGATTCATACATACCTCAAACACTTCGATTTTAACTTAAACATATAAATTGACATTCATTTGCCAATCTTTGATGTAAAGCTAAGGTCTTTCTCTGATTCTTGGTTTGTTAATTGGCATTATGTGTTGTCTCTCTTAATAAATCACATCCTTAATGCATCCCTTAAGATTTTCAACTTCAATTTCTTTACACTGAAGCAAGAATTAAAGTGACTTTTGAAGCAACCTGATTGAATAAGCTTCTTCACTTGTCAATTTCTCTCCAACACTTTCAGTTTTCTTAGCTACACCTAAAAGTCAATAGCCCATTTTACTGATTTGCATTCTGAAATACTCAACATTTT
The DNA here is from genome assembly GCF_047511655.1 of Castor canadensis. Lineage (NCBI taxonomy): Eukaryota > Metazoa > Chordata > Mammalia > Rodentia > Castoridae > Castor > Castor canadensis. Next base: position 144,930,630 of record NC_133390.1, on the reverse strand, counting down.
TTCCATTGAAATGTTGTTTCTGTGCATTCATATTTCACCAATTTGCATAAGTTCAATTTACATACAACTTATTTGCTTACATAATTATAATAACAATTATAACTCCAAGATATTTGGTAATGAGCACAGCTGACTCCTCATGAATTGAAGTGTGTAGCCAGTGCCTGAGGAATGGGGGATATTTGGGGCATCACAGGAAAAGCTGGCTGTGTGCCACTCTGGCCCCTTGGACACTTGGGAAGCCACCTGAAGATTTGATGTCTTTTGTCCTCAAGTACCCATGTATCCGTCCCTAAGGGAAGTCTGGAAGGGCTGTGGAGTTGAACACACCCAGGAGCAGCCCTCAAGAAATAACAATCCCAAGGGATAAATGTTGATGAGTAAATACTCCAACTTTCTTTTGCTTCAGTGTGATGGCTCTGAAAAAGATTCTACTTAGATCCCTAACAACCCACAGCCACCTGCCATTAACAACCCCTTTACTGGCTCCCTTTCCTTCTGATTCCTCCTTCCCTATTTGTTCATGGGTTTTCCTGATATCACCTTTCAATACAAAACTTGCACCCAAATCCTTGACTCTAGGCCTTCTTTTGAGGAAATCCAAACTAAGGGTAGGCACCAGTCAATAGGTTATATACAGAAAACTGAGGGAATTGTCAAGTGAATGGATTAAATGGAAGCTACATAAGAAAACTTCCACTGCTTTTGGAAATAGGACTTTGTCATTCTTCAGATTGTTAAGTAACTACTAGTCTTATCTTTACACACAGGGTTTTTCCTTGCAACCAACCTTTTGCCTTCTTCCATGAGAGACCTAGGAAGACATCCTAGGGACTATATTTCAAACTTCTGGCTGGGACAAGAAATTGGTGTCTCCATCTTCTTGCTCTAGTTCTCTCTTCAACTCTCCATTTTCCCTGACCTTACAAGCTGACCATCCTGAGTCTTTGGCATCCTCTGTATCCATTTCTGTTTCCCCATCTTGACCTTCAGTTCACCTATGATTTTGGGCCTCTGCTTCAGAAATCCACTAGTTAGCTGAGACCTCTATTTTGGACATAACACTGAAACTTCCAGTCCTACTTTCATTCTCTCTCTCTCTCTCTCCTCTGTCTCCCCTCTCTCTTCATCTTCTTCCGCTTCCTTTCTCTTAGCTAGACTATGGTCATGGCCCTTAGGCCTGTCTCTCTCACGTGGACTCCAGGTAATATTTCTGATGCATGGCTTTATGAATATTTTCTTATCAAAGTTACCTTCCTACTACTTAAAACCATCTAAATGTTTTTCTTGAAAGATACAAAATATTGAATTAATAGTATTTCAGAAACTGAATAAAACTATTGTACTCTCTCTCCCCCATTCTTAAGAACAAGTATTTGGATTGTAAAGTGATTGAACCACACTCTATTCTCTGTTATTAATGGAAAATTGGCCATAAATTGCTGAGGCGTGACTAGCTCATTTCCCAACACAGCTGCAAATGCTTTATGCCGGGATCACTTTCTATTTCTGAGAATAAAAGAAGACTGTTCAGAGCTGACACCTCTCTAAACAGAATGATGTGTCACTCCAACAGAGAAAAACTGCTCTGAAGAGGCAAGTTATTGAAAATAGTGCCACCTTCAGCCAAGGGAGTTCCCTTGGAGTTTGTATTTATTATTTTTATTGTGTGGCATGGTGACATTGACTACAAGCTTTGAGATGGTAGCCATTGAATATTTTCCTCTTTTTCCATTTTATAAACCAAAATGCATATATGCCTTGAGAGTGCTCTTGTAGATAATATTCAACAATCCATAACACCATCTTTCTGTAATTTTGAAAGCATGTTACATTTTGCAAAGCATCTCTAGCCATAAATGAACTATCTTAATCTGTATTCCTTTTTTATAGATGAAGATGGTCATATGTATTTGATTAATATAGTCAGAAACACAGTACATACAAATGTCAGTTGAGTTTATATCTCTACCCAGTGTCCCAGGAGATATTCATCTTTTGTCTGCCCCCAAAATGTCTACTCCTGGGACCATGCCTCCTTTGGGAAACTATTTCTTCCTGACTTCTATGAAAGTCACAGAATTACTATTGAACACTGTACCCTATCAGCACCTCTTCTATAGGGTGTGTAATTTATGAAACAAAAAGAGATTCCCATTCAGTAATTTTTTCTGGTATGAACCAGGGGAAAAAGCACTTCCCTCTCTGCCATATTTCCACCCTCATTAGAAAGGCAGTGCAGTCCTTGAGAATGCAACTGACATAAGAAGAAAAAGAGATATGGCATGGTGAGAGGAATTTCTATGGTTTGAATGTGAAGTCAGCTGATCCCGTGTCCTGAACACATTCTTATGGTGTTACTCTTTCCTCTAAGCCCTTGGAGTTGAAGTTCATCACTTTTATTTTAAAAATACATGTTTTATTTCCAGTGAATTGGCTCTGTTGAGCTCTACGAGAACATCATGAAGTTAGGTGGAGCAGTTACTACAATTTCCATTTTGAAGTTGAATTAATAATTCACTTGAGATTAATCCACTGAGATAAAGCTAGTAGATGACCAGGCTGAGATCAGAACTTCCCTCTTATTTTTTGAGGGGAGGGATTGGTTTATTGGTTTATTTATCTCACACTGTACCAAGGTTAACCTGTAACTCACTATGTATCCCAGGTTAACCTCAAACTCATGATCCTCTTGCCTCCATCCTCCCTACACTGGTTATAAGTATGCACCACTATGCCTGGCTGCCTCTTGCTCTCCTTCTTTAAAGAAAATATAAACTCTTTCTTCTTTACCACATGGTTTTTTTTTTTTTTCACTGCCGAAGGACAGAGAAGGTAAAACATAACAATTGATTAGATATACTCAACCACTTGATTGTATGCAACTTTTTAATTTCTTTGGAAATCAAAATCTCCATGTACTGTTAACTCAGAAGTCCCCACTTAAGACTATAACTATTTCTTCTTCTACTTCGCTTCATCTCCAAGAAATTTCTATTTAGTTTAATCGTTCATTGAGCACTTATTTCACCTAAGGACAAATATTAGTGTTGGAGAATTTAACAAATGTGTTGAAATAGATATGATCCCTCATTCCTTAGGACTGTATAGCTCCCCCTTGCCGTGCTGCCCTTGCTCTGATGCTTCTGTTATTTTTCCCACAGAGTTGGGAAAAATTCTCTTACAGAAATCCCCTTAAACCTGGATGGGATTCTATCTCCCAGTCACTGTGTGTTGGCTGCTATCCTTTCACAGATGCTCTCTTCTCCTGAGAGAATTGCCTTAGGATTCCAGGAACTGAACAGGGTAGAACTCTGTATAACTTGTGCATATTCTTGAGGCTTCAGCAATGACAGACTGGAATCTTGGTACCATTTACATTTTACAATTCTTTGCAAGACCAGGTTCAAACTAGACAACTTGAAACTGCATATTTGCTTGCCTTTTTTCTATGCCCTAGTCTGCTTTTCTCACTCTTGGCAGATTCCTCTTAAAGAAAGCACTCCATCACCTGCCATGAATCCCTATCTCAGGCTCTGCTTCCAGGAAACAAGACTTAAGACATCATTTTTTTGTGTTTTTTTTTTTTTTTGCTCTTTTAGGTGTATTCATATCTAAATCAGATTTGTCTTTTCTGCTGGCTTTTGCAGCCACTGAATAACATACTTGTCAGCTATGTGGTAAACTGGAGTAAAATGAGCAGCCTGGTAGTTTTGAGGTTTGGTGCCAAACCTACATACTTTGCATTGCATACTTACTATCAGTCAAGCTGATATGTCTGAAGTGTGAGGGATGTCCTATATTTCCGAAAATAGTATAATAGCAATTGTACTAATTTAAGATAAGGACATGAAATGCCTGGGGATATCAAGGCTTTTAATTTTTTTCCTTTATAAGATCAACTTATATGGAAGAACCCGCAAAGAAGCATAGGACAAATGACTGATGCCATGAGTTTTCACTTGAACTAAAGTAAATGCAGGGTCTGGGGATAGATGTTGGGTATTTCTCTCCAGTATTAGTATTCTTGACTGGCTAATGGAGTCCCTCAGACTACAAAGGGGAAAAGGTGGGGGGTCTCATACCCATGGCCACCAATGTTGAATTAAGAATGAATGTGAAGATATGATCTGAGTAAGGTGTAAAGAATAAACTTGAAAAAGCTTGTCAAATCTGGTAGTTTATCTAGGGGCCAGGGATCACCAGGTAAGTAGTGAGAACAGAGGCAGGATAGGATGGGAAGAGAGAAGGTAGAGTAAAGGGGAAAGAGCTCAGAAATTGCCAGATGGGGAAATTGTTACATCTTTTTGTGTTTCAGAACAAGTTTAATGGGCTAATATGGCCAATGGGAGCATATCTTTTTTGAGCATATATCTTATTATACAACAATCAAAAGTGCATAACTTTTTATAATTCTGTTAGCTAGCTATAATTATTGCCTCATCTTATACTTGAGGGAACTAGAGTGGAAGTTAGGGGACATGTCCAATTCTGATGATTCAAAAACAATCATGGTTCCTTCTCAGCTTTCACTTTTCCAACTTACAGAACAGACACTTCTTTTGAAAATTTTTTTATTAGCACATATTTGTTATACAGAGGAGATTCATAGTGACAATTCTGATTAGGCTTATATTGTACACTAATTACATCCCCTTATCATCTCTCTCCTTCTACCCTATCCCCACCCCAACTAAAGTAATTACAAGAGACTTCTTGTTCTATTTCATGTAAGTATATGAAGTCCATCAACCATATACCCTCACCTTAATCTCCGTCATTCACCCTCCCCCTTTCTACTAGTAACCACCCCTCTCCGTACCTATTTGACAGTTCTGTCTTTCAGAGAACAGACACTTCTTAAGTGAGTCCCTATCTGGATCTTTCTCTTTTCCTTCATTAATTGAGTTGTCTGTCTTTCATTCTTACTCAGATCTAAGTTAAAACTACCATAATAAGACTATAGCCCTATCAACAACCTCTAGTCATGTGGGTGGTAAGGGGACAGGTGACCCAAATAACGTATACACATGCAAGTAAATGTACAAACAATAAAAAAAAAACCTCTAGTCTTTTCTCTTGGCCTTAACCAACTATTCTATATTGCTTAGAGTAGTAAAACAAGTAAAGACCATCTGCTAGAAACATTAGTTATCAATTCCTTCATATTTGAATGAGTATAATAGCACTATAATCCCTGAAGCTGTGTTGCATGTGTAAGTTTTATTAACTTATGTATATGTGTAGCATCTTAGACAAGGAAAAATTCTCCAGAGATTATCATGGGCCCACTCCTCATTTTATAGATGAGAAACTGAAGCCCAGAGTTGTAAATTTGTCTAGGGTTTCACAATTATATGGTGAAGAGCTGGAACCAGAACTCATCATTGCCATCAATGTTTCTTTCCATAACTTCACTGCCACTCAAAAATACCAAGATAATGCTTGGCGTGTTATGTGTTGGTATGGAGGGCTTCTTAGGGCTGATTCTCAAGAAGCAGATCCTATAATGAGGATTTGACTGGAGAAAATTTACTCAAACTGTGGTCCTAGGAGAAACAAGTGAAGTTATAGAAGAAGCCAGTAAGGAAGAGGAGGAAGACTGTTAAGATTTCAGGTCAAGTTTCAGCATTAGCCTGATCTTATGGGGACCTCACAAGTGAAGTGACACTGCAGAGCTTTGTCCTTGGGAATCAAAGATCTGGGCTTTTATGTATGTGTATCAATCAGTCACTGGCCTAGGCTCCCCTTAGAAGTCATGAATTTTTAACTTTGGGTCCATAGCAGTTCCAGTATCCCAAGACAAGAACTATGAAGGAATTTTCAATTTCAAGTATTAAGTAAAGAACGCAGGAAGCTGAAGTCTGAACATGCAGATCCAGAAAATTACCCATGAGGACCTGGGGAGAGACCCAACGGTGTACCCCACTGTAGCAGTATACTTACTTTAGCCTTTTGCAAACATCAAGGTCTTCTATGGCTTCATGACAGGCCCTTCTTCCCCAACTCTACATGGCTCTACATCCTCCATGTTTTCTTAATATCTCTCTAAAGAGACCTTTGATGCTTCCTCCATCTAATGTAGGCTTCATCTCTAACCATCACTCTCTATTTTGTTTGCTTTGCTGCACTTTCCATTCTCTGAATTTATTGTTTTACAAATTTAAGATCTCTCTATCCAATGTAAATTCTATGACCCAGAGATTTCATCTTTTTTTCACCATTTTATCTTTAATCCTAGAATGCTTGGCACATAGTAGGTGTTTAATGCATCTTTGTTGAATAATAATGTATGCATGGATGAAAAAATAATTATGAAGTTTCTAAGGAGAAATGTAGAATTATTATGAAGTTTTGACAGTCTGCATGTGCTATAGTACACAAAATTTGTTATTCTGTCCTTGTCATTAGGCAAGGAAATATATATGAAGTATTGCATTAAAGTTCACTCTATAGTCTTTCAGATTATTGTAGATAGTGTTAGCCTTAATGAGTATATTTTACAGTGGTATAATGCTTCTGAAATATTTTTTGAAGAAAATTATGGTATTGAAGGGAGCTTTTTGGTTCTTTGATATATTATGTCTCTCAATGGAATATAATAGCTTCTCTTTTTCCCCAGAAGATGTGTGCATTTCATTATGTCATTATCTGGTATACGTTTGGCATAAAAGTACTTTTAAAAATTTTTTACAGAATACATATAGTAGAAAATTTCCATGAATTGGTGTTATATTCTGTCCTATAGTACATCTCATTTGGGATTAACTACAGCCCTTTTCTTTTTTGCAAATGTGTAAGGGAGTATATTGACTAAGTATATAATTTGTATTATATTCCTCAGGTCAGAAATTGGTCCAGGTATTCAGATTGGCACAAATTCTTTCCTTCTTACCAATATTTTTTTCCATTAACCAAATACCATTTCCCTGAGCAGAAATTTAGTCATTACCCCATAATATAAAAGAAATATAAAGTCTGTCACAAAGAAGATGATGTTGTGACATAGAGAGGGATCCTCTGGGAGGTTTAACCAGGTTTTGTACAAGATTGAAATGAATGTGACATTATGTTCATATTCATAATTAACCTTATTCTTTTTTAATGTGTGAGTGTGTTCCGTACTATGAAGAGAATGAGAATGAAAAAATATGTGTCTAAGTACAGATTAAGGACAGAAACCATCCCAGACTTAAGCGAAGCACATTAAATATGTGAGTCAAACTTCAAGTTTCAAGGCACTGAATGTGAAGCATTGCAGGATAACTGTGACTTCAGGCATGGACTAATAATAGATGACTAATGGAATCCCCAAGAGAATTGTAATTACCTTTAAATGTCTTTCTTCTGTGCTGAGCCTGAGAGAAGCTGCTTTCCACGGCCTCTCACTGCTGTGTGTCTGGTTTTTTTGGACAGTGTTAACAGAAGTAGGCACTTAATTAACATTTGTTGAAACTGGAAATATAAATAAATGTGATTGAGAGCAGACAAGAGGTGGGGATAGATGGGAAAGAAGAAGAGAAAAGAGAAGTTGAAGAAAAATAGAGGTGAAGAGAAGAGGTGAGAAGCAGAGAGAAAAGAAGAGATGAGAACTTCTGAAATAAGTACAGTAGAGGATCAGCATGGTGAGAAGAGTCTTAACAAAAAGTGTGCCAAGAAGGAAGTGAAATAACTTGGAAGAGTAAATGTTGCAAATGGTTGGGCAATCAGGCAGAAAGCAAACATATTGGAATGTGTAAGATGTGGAGAACTACAATTTAATCAACTCCATTCTTATCCTTCAAAGCAATTCTAAGTCTTAAGTGAGTATGTAAGAAAATATGTATGACAATCATTTTTGGTCATATTAATGACATTTGGAATTTCAAAGAATAGAAAACAAAACAACACATCTTCCTACCATTTCTTCTCTTGAAATCTATAGGGAATAATTACTGTATTCTTAAAATGTGATATCTTAATGTTGGTCCCAGTCCTACTTTCCACTCATCAACATCAGCAAGAAGGGTTGGTAAGGACTCTGTATATGGAGCAAGTACAGGGATCCCTTAAGAACAGCAAATGGCCATCTCTTTGTGAGGCATGCCTAAGACTTATTCAGGAAAGCACTACTTCATCACATCTGCTAGAATGATCCATAGACATTGGAGACCACTGTTCACTAAATCCTTAAAGAAGTAGGCGTGGTGAACTCCAGGGAATTTCCTGACACAGGATGTGGAGCCTGAGGAGAGGAGAGGGTGGTGGGACTCATCTGTCGATCAGCAAAGAGCTCACAGGGTAAAGGATGCTCCTGTCACATCCATTGCCTTCAGGTGCTGTAGACCCATGGAGACACCAAGATAAGAATCCAAATGGGTGAATAAGGACAGACTCTGTCATTATTCTAGTGGCTCAATTTCATATAACTCATGAAAGAAACACTTTTCTGGCCATTGGTATAGTTTCCTTACCATGCCACCCTCCACGTTCTCTAGAAAAATTACACAGGCAGGAGTTCTAAAGATCTTTGGACCATTTGGCTAACTTCTTGCATGGAGTACAAGATCAGAAAGTCATTTGAAGGGAGAAGACTGCATGAGTCATGCTTTGGGACTGGCATGCCATCTCCAGTGGGCATAGCTACCAGGGAGAGATTTAGAAAAGGGTAAGGTGCTTCCTTTGAATGACCAGGACCCAGATGAATAGTTTCAGATTTAAGTGGGTGTCTTGACAGATTATAATGTTGACCCCAGTTAGTTCCAAGTACCAGAGAAGATTTAGACAATTTGAGAACAGCATTCCATGGTCCCACTGTTATCCTGGACCCACCTTAACCAAGTCTAAGGCATGTGATTTTTATGCCAGTTCTGAGCCTAAGTCTCAAGTAAACTTGAATGTTTCTACTTATTCCCCACTGCCTCTGTCATATCCATGAGAACATGCCAAGGATACCCTGTTGGAAAGGATGCACATGAAGCTGGACCATGTCACCTTAGTAGCCTCTGTTGATGATTAGCCAACTGCCAGACATGTGGGCAATCACAGCCAAGATCAACCAAACCTGCTAAATGATACCCATCTGATCTCAGATACAAGAGCAACGAACCTATCTTTGTATACCACTAAAGTTTTATGCTTGTTTTCATGGCAGTGTTATTGTGGCAACAGATGAAATACCCAATTGGCCTGTCTAAAGTTTAGAAGCTAAGTGGAAAATTACTATTTTACAGCAAGTATCAGAGTTTCAGCAAGGATTTTGCAGACAATAGCAGTTTGAATGTGAATGTGTTCACAGAAATATTTGATCCTGCAGATACAGAAATGACCAAGAAAGAGGGAAAGTTTACAGATGCAGAAAGGTCAGTTTAAGGATTTTCATCAGGTTGAAGGCAATAATAATTGTTTTTCCCACAAGTCTTCTAGGTACAGATTCTGAATGTATAGATTATAGCTATAAAGACTTCAAGGAATGATAGCAGAGCAATGCAGGATGGTACAGGGTTGGATAATAAGTGTTATTGTAGTACAGCATAAGAAAATATTCTCTCCAGCAAAATTGGAGTCTTCAGGTACCCTCGGGGGCAGAAGAGGATCCATGATAAGTATGAAGAATCAAGGGGATTTCTGTAGATGAGAATGAAAGCATTTTAGGTGGAAAAATCCTGTTTGGCAAAATAGAGTTCTTCATAGAAAGGGTGAAATGACAACTTGTATCAAACCTTCTGGGCTCTACAAAATATCCCAGTTTAAAGTAGGAATGGAGTTATAGATTAGATAGTTAATATTAGAGTAGAAAATAGTTTCTCTCTCTTCCCAATTCATGACCAAGTGATATAATAGAAAATCTTATGTGAAACTGGATGAGGTGTTCCATACCTCTAATCCCAGCAGTAGGGAGACTGAGGCAAAAGTATCATGAGCTCAAGTCTAGCTTGGACTACATAGTGAGACCCTGTCACCCCAAAATCTATCTATCTATCTATCTATCTATCTATCTATCTATCTATCTATCCATCTATCTATCTAACCAAAATCTTATTTGAATCTAGGTATGGTTCTGGTTGTGGTTGTTTCCATCTGTATCATCATTCATTCATTTCATGAGTAGACATGTGTTATTTATGGGTTGGATGGTTGGTAGAGGTAGAAAGATATCAATCACTAAAGTTGACTGCTGGTCTCAAGGGCTGAGTGATAAGGAAGGAGGAACAAACATGTCAATAGAACTGTTGATCAATATGATAAATATTATAAAAGAGGGGCAGCAGGTGTTATTTGGTGTAAAGGAGGCATGGTCAGTTTAGACATTGTGGAATGGGGAAGCTTAGTTATGATTCACACACAAAAAAACCATTTATCTACGTCTTTACAGAGACAAGTTGGAGGTCATCAGGTAGGTCAAGGGATCACCAATTATTTCCTTCACTGGAGCTAATACAAGCTTTCAAAAGCTTAAGCCAATCCTTATCAGTTGACTGCATTGTTCTCATTGATGACTTTAGCATTTTCTTCTTATCTAATTAGTTCAGCTAGTATCAGAGATGTACTTTCTGCTACTGTTATTATTGATTTTCTAATATTACTATCATAACTTGACTGGCTGAATTTGAAGCTCTTATTTTGGGCCATTAAGTGTTCATTCAGTTCTTGGAGTGGGTGGTATACATGGTGGCAATCCGTTCTGGTGTTTAGCCTGGACCTGGTGGCATGCCTTAAGTTAAAACTAAGGAATGTGGAGTAAAGGGGATACTAAATTATAGATAAAGAGGAAGTAGAAGGCAATGCTTGAGAAATGATGCTGAATGGAAAGCCTGAGGGCTAAACAAGGTCTCTCTTAGCTCAGGGTCCCCAGAGGCAGAGCCGAAATGGAACTCTTTTACAAGTGATTGATTGAAGAAGTAACTTCAGGAGAAGGACAATAAAAGAAGAAAGATGGAACAGAGGAAGGAAACAAGCCAAAATCAGTTTCAACTGGAGTTCAGCTCAGTCTGATCCCATGGAGAGCTCTGAAGTACAAAGGGTATCATGGCTTTGGTCAGGAGGTAACAGGACATTGGTTACCTCCTGTCCATACTAGTTTGTTATTAGGTACAGGATTCTCCCCTTCTGACTGAAGTGGGAGGATACATTATACTTCCTAACTATTTCTAGCCAAGATGACCCTCATTGGCTAGGGACTTATCTCTAGAGAAAACACAACTGTGAGTTTTTAGTACCCAGCACTCACAGCGGCTAGGGGATGGGTACACTGGCCTTGGCACCAACAGCTTTAATGTCAAGTCTACAAATACACAGGAAAACACACCAAAGGAGAGTCATAAGAAAAAAGAGTGCTGGGGTTTCCCTCTTTGGTTGCTGATCTCATCATTTTTTAACTTTGTGAACTTGATAAGGTTCATAACATCTTGTGTCTCCATTTCCCTCTCCGTAAACTGGAGATAATGATAGTGCCTATTTTATTCATTCATTTTTATTTAGGATAAAATGAGAAATTCCATGTCAAAGCTCTTTGAAAAATGCCTACCATGCATAGATATTTCGAAGGGTTTGTTATTTGTCTTCAACTTCTTCTATAACCATTTCATGTTATATATGCTAGTATTTCCCAGTTGTTTTTGGCTCTTACTGAAAAATGTTTGCCTTATTGCAATGCAAACTCTTTCCATTTACCTGTGCAGCAAATGTCCTGAATCCTTAACAAAAGGAAGAATCAGGAATGTTAAGACTATGGCAACAACATTGTTTTATCTGAAAAAAATAGAACCACACCAAAGGCCTTCTTCAGATGGTGATGATAGATAACACACAAGACAACTATTAGTTATTATAGGAAAAATGGTTATAAAAATGATGTTACAAGTGTTATTTTTTCCCTTCCTCTCCTTTCTGTTACCACTACCTCTGATACTTTTAATAGTTTTATTGCCATTTTTGAAAATCCAATAAATGTCAGGCACTGAATGAGATATACGCCATAGAAAGAAAATGAATAAGCAATAGTCTATGGATCCAGTGAAAGAATAAACGTCTACATAGTTTCAGAGTCTCTGAAAAGAAATCTCAGTGTAATTTTCATTTAGAAAAGGTTATCTGGAAAATAATTGAAAAAATTTTCTAAAAATTGCATACATTTAAATATAATAATGTATACATACATTTTTAAAGTAATTATTTTAATATATTGAATACAAAATAGGAAATGTTGCTGTTAAAATGAGTGACAATCCTATATCTGGAAAGCTCTTTTACATAGGACTATTAAAATTGGGCCATTAATGAGTAGATGAAGGGAATCCTTTACATTCAGTGAAAAGGTCCTTGATTGAGAAGATTCAGATCTTTTTTTAACCAGGTGATCAAGTTACTTCACTTCTTGAAATTACAAAATAAGAATGTTGAAATAAATGAAATCAACTTGTGATGACCTGCCTTAGTAAACACAATGTTGTTGTTGGTATTATTGTATATGGCAAACCCAGTAGTGTTACTTCACACTTAAATTAGACCAATTTAAGACATCTGTTTTCTGCAAAAAAACCCCAAAAAAACCCCACAACAAAACACCTTATTTCTATGAGTCAGAATAATTGAGGGTGATACAATAGGTCTTACTTTGTGAGAATAATTTTCATTGATAATGTTTGCATACTTTTATCATAATGTAATTTTTTAAAACATCTTGTTTTAAAAATATACAAGCTCCTTGTATTCTTGTAAATAAATGCTGATGCAATCTTTGTATGAATGCATGAAAAGTATGAAAAGCATAGGGATGAATGTCCAAAAGCATGTGAAAATATGCTCACTATTAATTATACAGATAAAATTAAAACCATACCAAGGTATAGTTTTACAACCATATTGTTGGCAAAGATATTTAAGTATGATAACGTCAATGCTAGGAAGATGTGAGAAATCACTGTTGGTGGGAGTATAAATTGGATCAACTACTTTGGGGAAACATTTAGCAATATCAAATGTGTAAAATATTTTTTATATACTATATATAAGCCACCTAAAACTTAATGTCTCAGAACAAGAATAATTTATTGCTGATGATGGGTTCACTCATGTATGTATGGTCTTTTAGACAAGTCTAACAAGTCCAGATAACAGATGCAATTGGGTTTTGGCTAGCTGAAAACTGACCTGGGATGGTGAATGAGACACCTGGGTTCTGCTCTACGTGTCTCTCATATGTACCTAAAAGTCTATGCATCTTATAGTATGGAGATGTAATACTGGAAAAGCTTAGTCAAAGAATGAGCAAGCAGAAACACATAATAATTTTTTAAGCTCTTCTCTTATTAACATTTGCTACCATCTAATTGGACAAAGGAGGTGGCACAGACAAACCCAGCATCATAGGATGTGTGTGTGAGTGTGTGTGGTGTGTATAGGGGTTTAGACTATTATAGGCAAAGGATCTGGTAAAGGGAGGGGAGACCATTAACTGGGACTACCATTCAATCTTTCTGATAAAGGAGCTTCAGATACTCTTGATCCAATAATTGCATTTATAAAACCCTGATCCATATGTACAAGGATACCTATAGGCTTATTGATTGTGAAAAAAGCAGAATGGTACTAAATATACACCAAGAAAGAATTAAAAACTTGATTAAGTCATAGGACAGATGCCATGGTGAAGTGAAAATAAACTAACTATAGCTAGCACAAGATAGAAATCTTCAAAATGAAATATTAGGGAAAGTCAAGTTGAGAAAAATTATATAGAAAATGATATTATTTATAAAAATGTAAAAGAATGCATATACACAAAAGTGATTATTTGCGGACAGAAATAAAAGCAATAGATTATCACCTACCAATTTAGTAGGTTACTGATGGGAGAGCATATGAGGGGAAGGGGAATGGAGAGGACCACATTCATGTTTGTCTAAAATGTTTTTAAGGAATTGGTAATAGGAATATAGGCATTGGTATACCTTTCTTAATTTTGAAATAATAATATTAATTTATTCACTTTTAGCTTATGTGTGTCATTTTAATCTAAAATAGGTCTCTTTGGACAACATATAGTTGGATATTTGGACCTTGATTTTTATACATTCCGCTACTCTGTGTATTTTGATTATACAGCGTAATCCTCTTGCATATAAAGTAATCATTGATAGGATAGAAAAAGAAGTCTCTCACAAAAGAGAATGGGGTGCCTATACTTACATTGGGCAAAATAGATTTTAAGTTAAGAACAGTTACAGGGACAAAGAAGAACAGAATAGAATAATAAAATAACCAACTTAGCAAGAACATATAACAGTATATATAAATATATACTCAATATCAGACTAAGAAAATACTTAAAACAAACACAGACAGAACTGAAGGAAAAAATAGATAGCAATGCAATTTAGTAGACTTTGATATGTCACTTTCAATAATTGAAAGAACATCAACCAAAGGTTCATAAGAAAACAGCAGACTTGAGCAAAACTTCACACCCAAAGCACCTAACTAATAGATATGTATGGAACACTCCACTCAGCAGCAGCATAAACACATTCTTCTCAAGCACACACAGAATGCTTATGTTAGATCACAAACAAGCTCTAACAGATATACAAAAATTTAAAACTGACAAGTATTTTTCTTGACCACAGTGGAATGAATGTAAAAATCAGTATCAAAAGGAATTCTGTAAATTTCATAAATATGTGGAAATTTATCAGCATATTCTTAAAGAACAAATGGGCTAAGGAAGAACTCAAAAGGAAAATTAGAAAGTATCCAGAGACAAACAAGAACATACCATATGTTCATATCACTAAAAGGGAAGTCTATAGTGGTGATTCATGCCTACGTTTATAAAAGAGGAGAGAAAATTTAAATAAATAAAATAGGAGGCATTATAATTAATGGCACATATATTAAAATAATCATAAGACTCCCATGAATAATTGTATACTGACAAATTGGGTAATTTGAAAAAGTTGATAAATTCATAGAAATATGTAATGTACCAAGACTGAGTCATGGGAAGAAAGAAAATCTGAGTAGACTGTTAATTAAGGAGATTAATCAGTAAACCTCCCAAACAAAGGTAAATCTAGGAACAAATGGTTTCATTGATCAATTCTACCAAACACTTAAAGAATTAATTCTAATCCTTAAACTCTATTGAAAAATAGAAGAAGTAACTTCCAGGTTTATTTTTATGAGGCCAGTAATATATTGATACCAAAGCCAGACCAAGATAGTAAAAGAAAAATATGCTAGGATTCCACCTCACCCCTGTTAGAATAGCCATCATTAAAAACACCATTAACAACAGATGTTGGTGAGGATGTGGGGAAAAGGAACCCTTGTACACTGCTGGTGGGAATGTAAACTAGTGCAACCACTCTGGGAAAAAATTTAGAGACTTCTTAAAAATCTGAATAGATCTGCCATATGATCCAGTAATCTCATTCCTGGGGATATACCCAAAGGAATGTGACACAGGTTACTCCAGAGGTACTTGCACACCTATGTTTTTTGCAGCTCTATTCACAACAGCCAAGTTATGGAAAGAGCCAAGATGTCCCACTACACTACACTATAAATGTGGCATTTATACACAATGAAATTTTACTCAGCCATGAAGAAGATTGAAATCTTATCATTAGCAAGTAAATGGATGGAACTGGAGAACATCATTCTGAGCGAGGTTAGCCAGGCTCAGAAAACCAAAAATCATATGTTCTCCCTCAAATGTGGACTTTAGATCTAGAGCAAATACAGGAATGTGGTCAAACCTGGGTCACATGATAAGGGGAGAGCACACACGGGAGGTATGGGGATAGGTAAGAAACCCAAAACATGATAGTATTTGATGTCCCCACTGCAGAGGAACAAATACAGAAACCTTAAAGTGGCAGAGGTCAATATGAGAAGGGGATCAGGAACTAGTGAAACGGTCAGTGACAGATGAATCAACTTGATGATGTAACACATTTGTACAAGGAAGCAATGCTAGGAATCTCTCTGTATAGTTATTCTTATCTCAACTAGCAAAAATGCTTTGTCTTTATTAACATTGTTTATACTTTCTCTTCAACAAAATTAGAGATAAAGGCAGAACAGATTCTGCCTAGAAGCAAGGGGAGATGGGGGGGAGAGGGAAGGGGTGTAGGAGTAGAGGAGGAGAAATGGCCCAAACAATGTATGCACATATGAATAAACAAATAAAAACAAAAAGAAAAAAAATACAGATCATCCCTGAAGAACATAAATATAAAAACCCTTAACAAAATACTAGGGAACCAAGTTCAATGATACATAAAAAGAATCATGTGCCATGGGTAACTGTGATTTATCAATAGATATAACAAAGTCAATTAATGTAATACATAACTCAATCTTGCTTTGGAAGTTCTACTTCATGAAGTGATTCTTTTTCTTCACTTTATTTTGTGGCACTGGGAATTGAACCCAGGTCCTTATGCATGATAGACAAGTCCTCCACTGCTTGAGTCACACCCCAGTCCCATAGAGTGAAATAGCCCAAGAATAGAGGAAAGAAATGGCACCCTCAGAACCCAACTGACCAGTGTTAACTCCAAGAACTGTCTAGGAACCATGAACATTGATTTTCATCACCAGAGAGCTTCCAAGAAATGAAAATTATCTAGCTCTGTTTCAGAACTTCTGAGTCAACATATCGAGTGGGGCCCAGCAGTTTGTATTTTAACAAGTCTTTTATTTGTCCCTGGTGAATATTCATGTTTGAAAAAAACACCACCATCCCCTCTTTCTGGATAATGAATATTAATTGCATCTAAGCAGTGAATGGATTCATAGAAAAAACAGTGACGTGATTAGTGCACTTGACTAGAGAAATGCTCGTACCAGGTTTCTGTGGGACTGTGAGTGAGAAAATGGGATGTCCAAAGCAGGGATTTCAGTCTTTATTTCACTGAAATATATTATTACTCTAAATATCTTTGTTTAAGCAAATTTGGAAAATGAAAGACCGAGTACAGGCCCAACAATTATGTTTATTTACACTTACTAATCTGCATATGTTGAGTATAACTTGTATATGACTTTTTAATAGAAAACATTATATAGCTCTTTTTGCCATATACCATTTAAATCACTGTTTCACAGAAATTTCTAACAGAAGGATGAGAGACAGTTCAGCTTCAAATCACACTTTTATTTGCCTTAATGAAATAAAATGCCTGTGGAATTTAATGGAATATGCTCCATAAAAACTAATTTAACTTTTATTCTAGTGGCCACATCTATCAAAGAGCAATTTTCTACGAAGGTTGAAATTCTGTAAAATTTAATCACCAACTACCCAGAAAATAGCTCACTATAAAATATAATTTTCACGTAGGTATCCGTTTTTATCTTATTTTACTTGCTTTGTATAACCTGCAAAAAATCGTTTACTTCTTTAGAAGACTATATTCCCTGATAAAGCAATTTTTTCTTTTTTTCCTATTACTATTGATATTTGTATATTAGTTTAAACAGTATATATGAGCCCTAAATACGTATCAGGAATCATTCTAGGAGGTAGGGAAAAATTGGCAACTCAATCAGATATAACTGCTGATCATAACATATTTATAAGCTAGAAACAAATCATGCCAGGGAAAGGTGACAAAAAATATAAGTTTATGTCACAGGTTGATAAATACTGTAAATAAAGTTGAAACAAGGTAGGTGTATAAGGAATCATGGTAGTGCTGTTAACCTGATGTTCAAGAAGATTCTCTATTAGGTGACTGAGGGAATTGAAAAGAAGTGAAACATGGGGATAAGGGAGAAAGAGAGCTCAGGGAGAGGAAATAGAATGCAAAGGCATGCAGTAAGGGTGTTATGTTAGAGAGTTGGAAAATTGTAACTGGGGCTGCTTGGCTGAAGCTGAATAGGAGAGGACAGTGCCTGAGATAAATGGCAAAATCCTGTCTAATTTGATAATTTGTGAGCAGTTGGCTCTTTATGTGACAAAAGAGATTTTGGAGCATTATCTCAAATCAATCAGCTTCATTTCTTATGCCATATGAAAGTTATTCAGCTGATAATAAAATATCATTAAAAAGACCATTTTCACTCCTGTCAGTATTAGTGAATCATTATTTGATGTCTGCAATATAATGTTGACTTCATGGGTGGGCAGGCCAAAATGAAAATGCTGCTAAATGGACCCCTTCCTCTCTTTTAGGAGAGCTTCCTTGCTTCTCTTCTAATATTATAATAGAATTTAGAAACATGTTTTTGTCTGGGTCAAGGCTCAGAACAGGGTGAAGATGTAGGGTTATAAAATGAGTTTCAAATTCTTTCATTTTTTTAACCTGGGAAGATCCTTTGAATTTTGATGAAGTTTCTTTGATTTCATTCCTGAACTCCTAGTGATTAACTTTCAACTTAAGTTAAAAATATTTAAAAACACACTGGATAGTAGCAACCTGGGGAGGGCAAGTGCATGTTACCATATGTCTGTAATGTGTCTATATTTACAGAAAATCTTGAGAGGGTCATGTCCTCCTTCACCTTTGCCTTCTTTCAGCAACTAGAGTATGTCCAGTCTCTTTTTTGCCAAAAGGCCTCTGCACATACTGGTTTCCGTGGAGGTGAATATTTGGATGACCTAGAGATGTCCAGACACAGCTCAAACACATTAAATCAGGATCTCTGGGCTGATGTCTAGGTGTCAGTACTTTTTAAAATTTCCCCAGGGGATTCCACCTGTTTCTCAGCCTACAGCTCCATTCCACTTTTCAGGATAGGCTTCCTTATTTAAAAATTACCTCCTCAGAGACACCATCCCTGACACTGCCTGCCCCAACCCTAGGTCAAACCCCTCTATTGATCATGTACCTCTCCTTTGGAATTTCTTATCAAAGCAGCCATTTTTCATTTCTTTGTGACAATATTGTCTTCTTCAAACTATTTTTTCAATACTGGAGTTTGAACTCAGGGCCCTATGCTTGCTAGATATGTGCTCTACTACTTGAGCCATGCTCCAGCCTGTTTAAACTTTTTTCAAAGTAATCTTTAAAAGATTTGTTTATGGTGACATTCAACACCAACAATCCTGGTGCCTTACTACCAAGAATAATGACTAAACATGTATTAAATTATTTCCCTACTTTCTCCCAAATTAACCAAGGAACTCTGTACATATACCAAAGAAGCACTGATTGAGGTCACATCAGGCAAATTTACCTTCCCCAAACAGGGTTTTGTAGTTCAAACTAAGGTAATTGAGAAGGCACCCCATAATAAAAGGTGCATTGCAAGGATATAAGTAGAAAATGAGTCCTTATTTTCCACTAAATAATTTTGTGAACATGAACCTTGTTTTATGTGTAGGAAAACATATGGTGTTTAAAAAATATTTTATCTCTGACACTGAACTGTGAGCTTCATGAAGAAAGCAACTATGTTTGATCTTCTTATATTAAATAAATCTCTAGGGCCTAGCAGTTGACATCCAATAAACATTCAATAATTGCTTATTGAATGAATAAGCTAGAAAAAAAGAAGAAAACCTCTCTACAGGTTTATTTTCTTTTTCAGCTGATTCCAATATAGAAAGGAAGAAAAGTACTATTATGGTTTGGATCTTAAATGTCCCCCAAAGATCCATGCGTTCAAGGTTTATAATGGTACAAACCTTTAGGAGCTGGGGCCTAATGGAAGGAAGTTAAGTCACTGGGACATGCCCTTTAAGGGAATATTAAAACTCTCCCCATTTCTCTCTCTCTCTCTCTCTCTCTCTGGTTTTCCACTGTCATGAAGCATTTAGTCTTCCCCTGCCATATTCTCCTACCTCCTTGATGTACTGTTTCCACAAGTGCAAAGTAACAAGGCCAAGCTTCCATGGAACAAAATCTCTGAAACCTTGAGACAGAATAAATATTTCTTCCTTTAAATTGATTTTCTCCAGTGTTTTGTCACAGAAATAGAAAGAAGACTAAAGAAGGCAGTGATTTCCATTCCTGGATGATTATTAGCATCAACTGTAATAGGAAGTATTGGAAAATATCCATGCCTGGACACCAAACAAGTCAGTCAAACAATCAGAGTCTTGGAGGTTGGAGCATTGATTTTCTATTTGGACCATCTAATTTTCTATTACTTCTTAATTAATTGCCACCTTAATTTAGCAGCTTAAAACAACATAAATGTATTATCCCACAGTTTCTGTAGGTCAGAAATTCACATGCATTGTAGCTGGATTTGCTGTTCAGAATCTTATTAAACTGAAATTAATTTGTTAGACAAGACTGCAGTTCTGTCTGGGGCTCTTGATTCTCTTCCAAGCTCACAGGTTGTTAGCTGAGGCCATTTCTTTGTGATTATAGGACTGAGCTCTTCATAGCTATTGGCGGGAAGTATGCTCAGTTTCAGGCGGCCACACTGAGGTCATTGTCAAGTGGTTCCCTGCATCTCAGCAACAAAGAACCTCCTTGATGTTATGTTCCTTCATGCTTCAGATCTTCCTGACTTCTCTTTTGTGACCAGTTGGACAAACTTCTTTGCCTAAATGGCTTGAGTGATTAGATAAGGCCTATACAATTTCCCTTTTTTAAAGTCAAAAATCTCTTGACATATCCTGATCACAGAAGTGAAATCCGTCACATTCTCAGGCTTCAGAAATATACAGAGAGTGCAGACTGGGACATCTTGAAGACCACCTTAGATTTCTGCCTGCTACAATTTGTATTACACAATTTTCCACCTGACGTTAAAAACCGCTGGACTAAAATGTATCAAATATTTCAAATGTTAAAATATTAAGTAAACTTTTAACTCAATAATATTTAAAGAAATATTTTTTCTGGACATCAAAAAATTTCAACAATCAATTAAATAGAATTTCTAACTATGGGATAGCACATATTTACTTAGAGCCCAATACAAATCTCAGTAGAAAAACCATCTGAGAGGAGCACTATTTATGGGATTAAACTACTTCTGAAGACTGTCAGGATCTCAACAGAGAACAGATCCCTCAGACAGTGTAACTGAGGACGTGTTGGTAAAAAGACTAATTACAAAATGTTCATGAGGCACAGAGCAGGAGTGGAGGCTATTACCACCTGTGGGGAAGACTGGAAGTGTGGAGGATGCTGTAGCAGGGAGGGACTCAGAAATTTTTGTAGAGTAGAGAGGGAAGCAGAGAGCAAATAGAGAGAAATCCTCTACCACTTTTCACCTCCCATTTCTGATCTCTTGCCAGTATTGCCTAGAAGCCCAATTCAAGTGGAAGCTGAAAGGAGAGGTTGTCCAGAGGAAAGAGATTTTCTGGGTTATAAAAGCAGGGTAGAGAATGGCAGAAGGGAAATGACAAAGGCAAATGGAGAATAAGTCATCATATCTTGATGTTGACTTTTTTCCATGTAGAGGAAAAAGATTTTGAAAACTAAAAAGTTGTATAACATGGGAATCCTTTATGTTCTATAACATAATTTTGCCAGATTGGCTTCCTATATTGATGGCCATTGCCAGTCAAATCCCTTACTTATCGATCCTGGGCCCAGGGATCTGTTTTAGTCTTATTCTTTACTTTTCCAGTTCCATCTAGATTAGTTGAGGGAGAAATGGGGTTGAAACTGACATAGGTAGGAGGCAGAGAAAGCAAAGGTGAGAACACATGTTTTTATTTTTTATTTTCACAATTGCAATATACATGATTTAAAAGAATAGAAGCACAAAGTTATCTTGTTAATGGAATGAGTATTGTTTGATGAATTAAGACATTGTTAACTGATATCTCTCACAGGAAATATATGTAATCTACTTCACACATATGAGTAAAATAAAGATAAAATAGTGTTTTCAGCAGACATGGACTTTAAAAATGTTTTAAAATTTCTTATTCATGCTGATTTATAGCATAAACATATGTTATAAATACATATCTTTCAACATATTTCTGATTATTTTTATTAACATATGAAAACTAAGTAATCGCCTGGACAGAGGAAGAATTTCCCTGCTTTTTTCTTTTTAAAAAATTTCTCCCTGTCCTTACCTCCGTGTGTGTGTGTTTGTATCTCTCCACATGTTGTCATAATAATCTTGATTCTATTCTCCTCTCACTTTAAATCCCCTAGCTATGTGTTATTAATATAACATTAATAAGTAAAAAATCACATTTAAGTTAAAATTTTTTAATATTTAAATTCAAGAATTCTGTATCATTGAACATCTCATCTTATCTGTTCTAAAAATAAATAAAGCAAAACTAAAGGCAAAATATTGAAATGATAGAATGGAATTATAACAGGAGCTAGGAACATCAACAGAGTGAATATTCTGACAGATACCTGGAAGACAGAGGTATGTGTAATCATGAGACCATGTGACTTGAATGAGTTCAGAAGTTAGAAGATGAGTGTGGAGTTCTTCATTCTGTGGCTTGTGAAATTGGTTGATTCAGATTGCAGAACTGAGGGGCTGAATAGAAAGTAGGAGGCTGGCTGACCCCTTCCCTAAAAGGCTATTGGAATAGCTTTTCTCCAACATTTTCAGCCTTTTTCCAACATTTTCTTGTACAGCTGCAGGACTCATTCCCTGGATAAAGCCAGGGAAATTCCCTTTGAAAAGTTTGGGGTGGGCTTGATAATCCTGGGGGGTGAGTCCTCCAGAATGGAACCTATTTTATTATGCCATGTGGATGAGGGGTACAGTTGCCTGGGTACCCTATTATGGAGTTGAAAAGTCCATCAATTGACCATTCTTTCATGATGCACACAGATTTACAGTGGGTCTTCTTCTTCAGTCCATAAGCAACTGCTGATGCTTTTAACATAGTCCTTCAAAATTTCTAGATATTTGAAGCAAGGACAAGGAGAAAGTACAAGACAGGAAAAAGACTAACAGACTCTAGGGAATACTTAAATAACCAAGGATGAGATGCAGACTAAAGTATATGATTCCCAGAGATATTTGAGAAGCTATTATACCCATAAAGAAAGACCATACTTTTTTAAAAACCTAATTTTACTGTGTACATTTAAGGTACACAATATGATGTTTTAAGATACAATATACAGAGTGAAACATATTAACATGTCTATCATCTCACACAATTTCCTATTTCTCTGTGACAAAAGCAGATTAATCTTACTAATTTCACAAAAATGCTAAATACAATACACTATTATTAACCATAAACATCTTCACACACACGTTAGATCTTTTCTGTTTATCTTATATATTTGCCATTTTTATATTCTTTGTCCTTTATCTTCCTATTTCCTTTCACCTGCCTCCACCCTAATTAACCCCTGCTTTTTTCTCTATCTCTATATATTTGATTTTTTATGTTTCACATCTAAGTGAGATCATGAAACATTTTTTTCTTTATGTGTGTTGCTTATTTTAATTAGTATAATGTCCTGTAGGTCTATCCTTGATGTCACATTTGACAATTGCTAGGATCTTTCTCTTCTTTAAAATCTGAATAAAATTCCACTCCTCCTCAGGAAAGAGATGTGCCTAAACCCATAAGTGAATAAATTAGACCTGTTAGTACAATATTTAAAGAATAACAAAATCTTCAGGCAAAGATGACATCACCAGAAAATACCTGTATATACTTGTATTAATTATTTCACATAGTTTACAGAATTCTTCCAGAGATTAGTAAAAGAAAGAATACTTTGAAACTTATTTATTAGGCCAGCAGAAACAACTATTGTCCATTTTCAAAGGAAAAAATAACAGGTCAGCATCTTATATAAAAATATATGAAAATATCTTTGAAGAATTATCAAATAATACACACAATATTAATTCATTCAAACATAAAGCAAGCATTGGTGGAAGTGAAGGAGCAGTAGAGATCAGTACAATAATATGGATGGCCTAGAAGAAAAGGATAAATTCATAGAAACATAAACTGTACCATGACTGAATCTTGAAAAAATAGAATATGTGAACACACTACTAACCAGTAAGGAGATTCTTCAGGAATAAAAGCCCTTATAGAAAAGAAAAGCCTGGGATGAAATGATGTCATAGACAATTTCTGCTAAACATTCAAACACCAACTCAAACTCTTTAAAAAAATTGAAGCAGCAGAAACACTTCTAAAATCATTTTGTAAGGCCCTCATGGCCCTGAAACAGAAGCCAGACAATGATACTACAAGAAAATTGTATACCAAATATCCCAGAAATATAAAAACATTTTAAAAAATACGAGCAAACAGCATTTAACACTATCTAAAATGGTCATTTCACCATGAAAAACTGGGATTAATTCTGGGGATGCAAAGATAGTTTGACATAGAAAATCAATTAAAGCATCACATTAAAAGAATGAGAAATGCAAAACACATGATCACATCAGTGTGTGTAGAAAATTCATTTGACATAATTCAACAATCCTTTAATGATAAAACATTCAGAGAACTAATAAAATGAGGAAAACTCCTCAACATAATAAAGGCCCTATATGAGAAGCCAGCAGTTAACGTCTTGTTCAATCATGAAAAACTGGAAACTTTTCCTCTAAGATCAGGAACATGACAAGGATTCTACTGTTATAACATCCTTTTCAATACAGTAATGGATGTCCTTGGTGAGCAACAGGGAGGAAAACGAAAACATTTCCAAATTGTAAAGGAAGGAGTGAAATGATCTTTGTCTTTAGAGAAAACTCTAAAGACACCACCAAAAATAAACAAAACAAAAGTTTGTTAGTTCTAGGAAATGAGTTCAACTTAGCTGCTTAATAAAAACATTTAGTTGTATTTCTTATATTAACAATGAAATATTCCAAAAGAAAATTAAAACAACAATCCCATTTATAATAACAGCAAGAAAAGAAATAGACAGCTAAGGAGGTGAATAACATATATTGAATTATATAAAACATTGATGAAAAAATTAAAGACATCAATAAATGGAAAGACCTCCAGTGTTTATGGATTAGAAGATATAACATTGTTGTAATGTCCATATTACAATAGCAATTTACAGATTCAGTGAAATCCGTATCAAAATTCCAATAGCATTACATATATATATATATGTTTACATATATAAATTCTACAATTAATTGGAACCACAAAGAACCCTAAATAGTTAAAGCAATCTTGAGAAAGAAGAATAAAGGTACAAGCCTCACACTTCTTGATTTCAAAATAAATTTCAAAGATTCAGTAATTAAAATAATATGGTAGTGGCATAAACACAGACATGTTGACCAGGAACAGAAAAGAGAACCCAAAAATAAACCCATCAATTATGGTAAGTGATCTTTGACAGGGTGCCAAGAATTCAAAATGGGGGAAGAATAGTCTTCTCTTTAACAAATGGTGTTGGAGATACTGGATATTCATGTGCGAAAGGAAGAGATTGGGCCCTGATCTTAGATCATACGCATCCATCAACTCAACATGAATTAAAAACTTAAATGTAAGATCTGTAATTTCTAAAAACTGAAATTGTAAATTCTAGAAACTAAAATTTCTCAAAGAACATAAGGGAAAAGTTTCTGGACATTGGTTTTGGCAATGATTTCACGGATATTACACCAAAACACAGAAACAAAAGCAAAAATAGACAGATGGGTCTACATCCAACTGTGAAGCTTCTACAGAGTGAAAGAAACTAAATTGTTAAGAGTGAAAAGGCAACATACAGAATGGGAGAAAATATTCATAAACTCCATATGATTAGAGGCAAATATTCCAACTATATAAGGAGTTATTTTACCCTAGGAAAATAATTCCAACAAACACTTAAAAAATCCCATTTTAAAAGTTGGTAAAGGCCAGGGGCTAGTGGCTCTTGCCTACAATCCTAGATACTCAGGAGGCAGAAATCAGGAAGATCATAGTTCAAAGTCAGCTTGGGCAAATAGTTCATGAGACCCTATCTTGAAAAAAAAACCCATCAAAATAAGGGCTGGTGGAGTGACTCAAGGTGTAGACTGAGTTTAAAACAGTACTGCAAAAAAAAAAATGGTAAAGGACTTTAAATAGATACCTCCCTAAAAGGCATACAAATGACCAAGGGAATATGAAAAGATGTTTAGCATCATTAACTGTCAGGGAAACATAACACAAAACCACTGTGAGATTTATCATCTTACACCTGTAAGGTAGTATATTATTAAAAAAAGAAAAGACACTGATGAGGCTATGGAAATATTGGAACTCTTGTACACTGTTGGTTGGCATGTAAAAAATATAACAGTTACATGAAAAACAGAAGGGGGTTCCTGAAAAATTAAAACTAAACGTATCATATCATCCACTTCTGAATATCTTGGTATTATCCAAAAGAATAAAACCAGGATCTCAATAAATAAATATATATGTTCATAGTTCAGTTATAAATAAGGAAATATGGCCATTTGTGACAATGTGGATGAACTTTGAGATTATCTAAGTGAAATAGACCAGTAACAGAAAGGCAGATACTCTCCTTATATTACACATCTCAGTGAAACTTACAGATGTGAAAAAGAGTGGTAGTTGCTAGATACTGAGGGAGGAGAAATGTAGAAAAATGAGTGGATTCTTTAAACAGCAGAAACAAGGATATTCTGCTTTGCTTGCTTCATAATATTGATTTTTGTGAATGTTAGAATTTTAAAAATCTCATATAAAAATTCTACCCACATATTGTAAACTGCAGGCAATTAAAAATAGCAAGTAATGTATACTAATGTAAAACAATATCATGACCAAGTTAGGTTTATTTCAAGAATACAAAGTTGTTAAAAAACAATTAATATATCTAAACTCATTAACAGAATATAACATCTCCATAGATTCAGAAAAATATTCATTTTGTCATTTATGATAAATTTTTATCATTTACAAAAGAAAATCTTTGCAAATTAGGAATGAAAGAAGCTTTCTTATTCTGAACTTAAATGTCCAAAAACTGAGATTAGGACTAAGACATGAATGTCTGATATTATTATATATTTTCAGTTTTGTATAAGAGATTCCACCTACTGCAACAAGGCAGAAAAAAACCAAGCAAACATATAAATATTGAGATAGAAGAAATAAAGCCACAGAGACAACATGACTTGATATTTTTTATCCAAAGGAATCTTTAGAATTAATTTTTAGCATGGTCACTGGATATAAAATCATGTGCCATATATGTCAGTAGCAAATATGTAGAAAATCAAACTTTAATACATACATCTACCGAATGGCTAGACTAAATCCAGTAAAAAATGTATAGTGCCTCTGTATAGAAAATTGCAAGACATTCTTGCTAGAAAACAGGGGAAGCTAAATTTATAATGACTCATGCAATTTTCATGAACAGGAAGAATTAATATTGTTCAGGTGCCAATTCTCATCAAATGTGTTTTCTATTTATTCAATAAAATTTCCTTTAAAATGCTAGCAAGTTATTTTGTAGAAACTGGCAAATTTATTCTAAAATTTATATGGAAATTTGAAGAGTCAAAATAATTAAGATTATCTTGAAAAATACTGAAACATCTATGCTGCCAAATCTAACTACATCATTAGTGTAAAATTACCATAAATTAAGAATGAGAAGCTTGGTACCAGGAGCAGCTGATAGGAAAAAAATGGTACCCTATAGACAATTCAGGAAGACTTAGGCATTAATGTCCTTGCTTATGACAAAAGTAGCACTGAAAACCAGAGGCAAAGGAATTTTTTTCTCTTGCTCACTAATATCAGGTCAATTGAATATCAAAATTGAAAACATTAATATTGACCTCTATCTCTCATCAATTTCAAGTGTTTTTGAGTCTTTATTATTATTATATTATTGTTGTACTGGGAGGCACATTGTGGCATTTACAAAAGTTCTTATAATATGTCATAGTTAAATTCACTCCCTCCATCATTCTCCTTTATTCCCCTTTTCCCCATTCCTGGAATAGTTTCAGTAGGTCTCATTTTTCCGTTTTCATACATGAGAACATAATATTTCCACTGCATTCAGCCTCATGCTTATAGATCAAAGCGTAAATGATAAAACACCAAAACTTCTAGAAAATAACAAACGAGGATATTTTCATGTAGGGAATGCTTTTTCAGAGGGCATAAAAAGCACTAACCATAAAAGAAAGGGTTGGTAAGATTATTTTTATTCATTAAAACATATCATTAAAAGAGTGTAAAAGACAAACTAAGAATAGGAGAAAATAATTGTCACATATATAACCCTTCTCAGAACTTTTAAGGGCTCCTATCCAGAATATACAATCAATTTAAAAAATATAACTAAACCAATAAGAACATTGGTAAAAAACTTAATCAGACATACCAGACACTCAATTAAAAATCTGAAAACAAAATGCCACTATACATTTGCCAGAATAGCTATAAGTAATGGACAGTACAAAATGTTGGTGAATATTTGAAGGAATAAGAATTATCATGCATTGTTGGTAAAATTAAAATTAGTACAATTGCTTTGGAAAATGGTTGGTAATATACCCTGAAAATTAATATGATCATATTCTATGACTCTAGAAGAAGTAAAATAGAGCACATTAGAAATGTGAATATATATATAGCAAACAAAAATGTTCTTAACAATTTTATGCTAAATAAACATGAATAAATACCAAATATAGCAACATTAGAAAGGGTAAGTTGCAATTGGCACAATGGCTCACATTTGTAATCTCAGCTACTTGGGAGGTGGAGATCAGGAGGATTGCTGTTCAAAGTCAGCACAAGCAAAAAGTTTGTGAGACCTTATCTTAACAAACAAGCCCTACATTATGGCACATCTGTGATCCCAGGTATGCAAGAAGCATGAGTAGGAGGATTGTGGTCTGATGCTGGCTGACTCAGGGCAAAAATTTGACACCCTACCTGAAAAATCATTAATGCTAAAACATGGCTCAAGTGGTACAAAATATCTAGAAAGTGCAAGTTCAAGCCCCAGTTCTGTGTGTGTGTGTGTGTGTGTGTGTGTGTGTGTGTGTGTGTGAGGGGGTGTGGGGGTGGGAAGAAGAAAACAAAAAAGATAAGTTGCTGTATACTTATGTCATGGAGAAGAATTGAGAAATTAACATTAAATCACTTTTGTAAGCAATAAGGTAAATAAATATTATTCACATAATTTTAAATGACAGTAGAGACTAACAAAAGAATGCATATTACTTTATTTATATTTTGCATAAATTTCAGAAACAAGCTAACTATTGTAAGGTATTAGAATTCAAGTGTGTGATGCTAAATGGGCTAGCAATCAAGAATGGGGCACCCAGGACCTTCTGAGGTACTAGTGTGTTTTTGTTGATATGATCACTTTGAGATAATTTGTCACTTTTTGTGCACATAGTATACTTAGCTAAAAAATTGAAATAGACATATCTGCATTTCATGTTAGAGATTAAGAGTTGGATTGACATTAAAATATCACCTCAACAACCTTGAATCTTAAAAGATATCTTCAAAGTTCTGAGGGGGGAAATAATAGGGGATCCAAAATTCTAGTAAACAAAAGACAATTCCTGTCAGTACTCATTAAGTTCATCTTTTATACACTCTTCTAAGAAAATCCAAGAGAAAATCAAAGGCCTTAGGAAACAATAGAACTAACCCAGGAGAACCATAAAAAGAAATAAGAAGACAGCTATGCTTATGGCCTAGAAGCATTTTATATCAGCTAACAAGTAGCATGATAAGGAAAGTGGATGCTTCTAGTAGTGTGAAAAAACACAAATTCTTTCTGACAACAAGAAAAAAAAAACAAGTATAAAAAAGCTGTGTGAGAAAATCATGTTACATATCTGAAGTAAAAATAAAATATGTCATTATCTTGTACAGGTGATGGCATATAATAACACATTTAACATTGATATTGCAATGTCCTCCTAGTAACTCATGTCAGGAGACATATGATTACTTCATTGTGAGTTCAAGCACACCACTGATTTCTGTATAATTATTATATTTTTTAATACTGCTTATTAGCTTATAATTATCACAATCAAACAATGTATGTACAGCTTTATTACAAATAATGATTGGATGCAAAGGCTACACAACTTCATACTGCCAAAACAATTCAAGGATGACACATTCTGATGAGTGGTAGAGGTGGAGGCTGTGAAGGCCAAGAAGAAGGATGTCAGAACATTAAATACCTCATCTTCTATGGTAAGGCATGGAGAGTTGCAGCTGAAAACTGATGGGTCTAAAACAGAGATCATGGAATAAAATTTTTAATGTTTTAAAATACAATTAACAGATATGAGAGGGGAAAGAGAATAGATGGGAGAAGCATAGAGAATATATCCTAAATATTCCTTGGGTCATAATAGATCCTTACCAGGTACTGCTTAGTATTGATAAATTCAAATTTTATTTATTATTACCTCCAAAATTCTAAAATAGAACTAGCCAAAAGTTGTTCTATAAGAAGAGGATAAGAGGGGCTTGAGAGAATGGGAATAAGAGGGAAAAATCTCATTTTGAAATTATTTCTCTTTTTACTTGTATTTTATATCTATATGCTTGCATTGTATCTATTAAAAGAAAAAGTAATAAAATTTCTCATGTAAGACAAAAAATAATTGTCAAAGGAATTATCTAGATGTGGTAGAAAAGTTTAAATAGCAGTCTGTATACTGAACTCATGTTTAAAAGTTTCATGCTAATGACCTTACTTTGGTACCAGTATGAAATGATCCCTCATTTTGCCTGATGTAGTAGATTACAAAATTAGCCATTCATTAACAGTTCTTTCCATGGAGAGATGGTTTAGAATCTGTGACTTGCTTTGGCCAATGGAACAGCAGCAAATTTAAGCAAGAGGCTTGGAGCGTACTTACCCTATCTTGCTGATTTTACAGTCTGAGACTTCTCTATGAAGAAATCTGGGCAGATCAGCTAAATGAGGAGAGGCATGTTGCTGGCCAGTCCCTAGTATGTGAGACCATGCTAGATTGCCCAGCTCAGCTCTTAGCTAACCTATATAGTTTACCACAAATTCCTTAGTGATCCTGGCCAGGATCCATTGAATGATTCCAGACCAGATGAACCTTCCACCTAGCTCACAAAATTGTGACCTGAACAACTAAGTTATAGTTTTATGTTTTAGAGTAGTTGTTTTGTGATAGAAGATAGCCAATATGCTCTTGTTAAAACAGGAACATTTTGACTATTACCATCTCATAGGAAGATTGTGAGTTGTAGCAAAATTATATTAAATAATTTCCTTGAGATATGACTAAAATCAAATTTAGTATATCTTTTGATTAATAGTATATATTTAATAAATAAGTCTAAATAGATGGTGAGTTTTTTGGAACACATTTATGTGACTGGTTCTTAATTGTTCTATGTTTTGTGGTAAAAACATGTTCTTGCTAAGAACACTTGTAACTACCTAGATTTGTGTAAACCTACCCAGGGTATGCCTTGCAATGCTTTATACATCAAAACTGCCATAGATAGTGTCAGGACTAGGAAGGACTCCCAGGTAGTTAAACTTGGATCAAATGTTAGGTTTTGTCAACTGTGACATTCACAAGGACACATTACTACAACATTCAGTTTTTAAACTAATAGAGATAAGGATTTGCTGAGCAATATTCAAGTAAGTCAATGAATATTTCCAAGAACTGTCACATCTTCAGAGATATTGGAAATTTTATTGCTTTAGGAATTAATCCAGAAGCTTCTTTAAAGTTTAGAATTGAGGCATTATCTATGTTTTTTTAAAAGAGGATTATAAAACTATAGAAAACTCTAAGGGGAAATTTAAAAATATAGATTCAGGTTGAGGATATATGTAGTAAATCCTCACTAGTGGTGGTGTACATGCCTAGCATGCACTAGGACTTGGATCTGAGTTGGACCCCGAACACAGAAGTATATATATATACACTAGATTATTTAGGTTCTGACAGCCAGTTCAAAGATCAAAAATTGCATCGTTTCTAACTCAATTCAAATTTCCAAAATAATTCAATGGGGAAAGAGTAGGTTTTTCAATAAACGATGCTTGAATAACTAGATATCTGACAACTAGAAAAAAGAGTGAACTTAGACCCCTTCCTCAAAAATAATTAATTCAAAATGGATTATAGGTCTAAATGAAAGAGCTAAAACTCATATTCATAGCTAGTGGAGGAGAAGAAAATAAATCTCCATGACCATGGATTAAGCAGAGTCTTTTTAGATATAATAATAAAAGTATAAGTGCAGAGAGAGAGGAGAGCGACAAAGAGAACGTACTTCATCCAAATTAAACACATTGTGCTTCAAAGAATACCATCCAGAAAGTACAAAGACAACTTTCAGAATAGGAAAAAATATTTGCCAATCTTATATCTGATAAGGTTGTGTTATCCAAAATATATAAAGAATTCTTACAATAAAACAAAAAGATAGTCTAAAATAGGCAAAGCATCTCTATAGACATTTTTCATTTGAAATGTAAATGATCAATAAGCACATGAAAATATGTTCAGAGCCTTTAGACATGAGGGAAACCATAGTGAGATAACAATTCCTACTGACTAGGATGAATTGAGGGCTTGTGAACACACTCACAAGTGTTGGCAAGGGCTGTTGAGAAATTTGAATCCTCACATAATGTTGTGAGGAATTTATATTAAATTGCACAGTATCTTTGGAAAACAATCTGGCAGTCAAATTGGTGAAACAGAGTTAAAGTGTAACCCAGCAATTCAACTCCTAGGTATATACCCAAAAGTAATGAAAACGTATGTCTACACGTTTGAATGTATATCATATTCATAGAAACATCATTCATAATAGCCAAAAATGGAAATGATTTAAATGTCTATGAACTAATGAATAGATAAATAAAATGTAGAATTTCCATACAGTGTAATATTATTTGGCTGTAAAAATGAAGTAATATGTGACATAACAATGGTGAACTTTGAAAAAATACTAAGTGAAAGATTCCCACCACAAATGGCCACATAGTCTATGATTTAATTTACATGAAATGTCCAGAATAGGAAAATCCTTAAGGATAGTTCCTAGGATCTGGTGGGAAAAGGAATGAGGAGTGACTGCTAATAGGCATGGAGTTTCTTTTGGAGCTGATGAAAGTGCTCTAAAGTTCCATTGTGGTGATAATTGCAGAGCTGTGTGCTTTAAATGAGTTAATGATACAGTATGTGAATTCCAATAAAATCATTATGTTTTAAAATATATATTAGATGAATTACTTGATCTTACCAAATAAAGGATTCAAGGAATTTAAATATTTAAGAGACATTCAAGGAATCTTTCATTTTGAATCTATGTTTTTTTAAAAAGCTAGATATATTAAACTCAAATCTGCTAGTTCAGGAAAAGCATTCTGAATACTAAGAAAATAGTTAGGTATTCTTTCCTTGGTCCAAAAAATTATTATGCTGTTCTAAGTCTGACTTACTATATATTCCATATTTGGGTTTTCCAAGCTATTATTCAGGGGAAGCATCAAAATAAGATATGAAGCTTTTTAAAATATCAAATATAAGTGAAAACAAAATAAAAAATAGGTTTTTTGAAGTTTTTTTTCCCCACCATATTCATGTGAAAATCACATGCTAATATTTAATCTTTGTTTTTTCACTCAGCTTGCCAATGAAATAGTCAAGGTGTGATATTTTAATCATCTGTGTTGTTTTAATATTCTAGCAACATATTTTTTGCTGTAAGTTCTGCACAGAGCCATTTCTCAAACAGACGCTATGAGAAGGAATGAGAGAAACTTTTTATCTTGATTTACATAAGAAACTGATAAATTTCTTGATAAATACTTAATAAAAACAGTTTATGGGAAGGAGTAGGAGTTGGTTGTAAGGAGAAAGAATTGGAGTCAAATTGTTAATTTCTTTCAAGGAAAATAGAGTTGATTTAAACATATATTTAGTGACCTGATTGTATACAAATTATTATTTTGTGTTTATGTTAATTCCTAATTTATGTTTGTTAACTTTTCACCTCTTACATTATAAACTTCTCAAACCCATGTAAGATATAACAGGTACCAAAACACAACTAGAAGGAGTTAAGTTCTAGTGCTCCGCAGCACAGTGGAATGGGTATAGTTGAAATGAAATCATTTCATACTTTATGAAGATTTAGAAGAGAGGAACTCAAAAGCTCTAAGCATAAAGAAATGACAAAGAGGGGAAAATCTTAATTACCCTGATTTGATCAATGCATGGTGTATGCATGCATTGAAATGCCACACAGTACTCCACTAATATGTGCAATCATTCCACGTTAATAAAATGTATAAAAAAAAGTAGATTGTGCAAAAAGAAGAAAAAAATAGTTTTTTACTCAAGAATAAGTGCTTAGTAATAAGCAATATTTGAATATCTTATTAATGAAAAACCTTTATTTGGTCTTCAAAACACTTTCACAGATAAGGTTGTAGTATTTTTCTTGTCACAGATGAAGAAATGGTGCTCATAGAGATGAAATGCTTAAGTACATCATTTCTGTAAAATTGAATATATAATAAAGACACAAATCCAAGTCATACACTAAATTGTTTACTTAATAATTACATAGTAGGTCTATGCTGTTAATTGGCCTGTGCTGGTGACTGGCCTATACAATGATTAACAAATATGGCCATGGAAATGCTTTCTAGTTCACTCTTGGTCCTGAAAGTTGGTGTATGAGGTGGTAAAATTTAGTTTCTTTGGGGCAGTGAATACCTCAAGTGCATCCTAGGCATATCTAGTCATGTGCACAAAATGCAATTTGCTACCCTCTTTATGACCACAGAGCCTATGCCTCATTCATAATGGAGTTCAACATTTTCTTTCATTCTCCTGAATTCTGTTCCCATCCATATACTTTAGCTATGATCCGTCTGTCTGATTTTTTTTTAAAAAAGAAAATACCTTTCTCTTTATGAACCAAAAAAAATCTGTTATTTCCATCTGTTAATCCTATGCACAACCTCCAGAGCTGCAAAGCTCAAGTCTATGCTCTTTTTCTCATGAGTAAATTCAAATGTCCAAAGATAACCACACTCAATAGAATGTTTTTTAGCCAGTTGTGATAAACTGTACAATAGAATAGTATTGTCCTTGCATGTTTGCATTCATTACTCCCCCTGATGTGACAACCTACTGAGGTAACTATCCTTGTCCCAATTTTATTCTACATGGTTTGAGTTGTATCACCAGGTCCATTTTCTTCTGGCTAGATAAGTAGTGATTTTGTTCTTTCCTTCCAGCTAGGGATGGAATCACTATCCAAGCCAGGCCAATGAAAATTAATTTTAGGACTTCTGTTGCAACTACTAGAAAAAAAGAAATTTA
Source organism: Castor canadensis (assembly GCF_047511655.1). Lineage (NCBI taxonomy): Eukaryota > Metazoa > Chordata > Mammalia > Rodentia > Castoridae > Castor > Castor canadensis. Next base: position 144,895,395 of record NC_133390.1, on the reverse strand, counting down.
CTATTTCTGGTGTTGTCAAGAAAAAATGGTGATGTTTAACCTTAGAGCTCCTGGGAATTAATGCCTGCAGAAAGACTGACTAAGAATGGAACCCATACAGAGGATGGCAGGGCTAAAAGAAGGAAAGATGAAGAAAGAAAGTGATTGATAACATCACTTTCCACTTACACAAGCCAATAAAGTCCTTTTTTTATGGCATGAAGTTACTTGCTTCATATTCTGTGAACTGCCTCCAAAATAATATATTCTAAAATCCAAGCTTTCTAGATTCTTAACCATCCTGATTGAGATTATGAACACTTTTGGTTAAGGTAATATGAATGAAGGCTATATCCTGCTAATGACCACATCATGAATTTGGTGAATAATGTTATGTGAATAGAAAGTGGGCATTTTAATGGGGGTGAGATTGGTTAAGTGTTTTGAAGGCATTTTTTGAAGACCTTGATAACCATGATAAAGATTTTAGATTTTATTTTATACCATTATATTTTTTTGAAGAGGAGAGTGACATGATGCAACCTCTGTTTTTGTGCTTAAAATAAAAGCATCTAGAGGCAGAGGGAGAGCCATTGTGAAGAGCAATATGCTTGAAAAGGGGACAGAAGTTAGCAGGCAATGAAGCAGAGGAGCTGTGAAAGGATGAACCTGGTCTATAGCACTTTAAAGGAAGAAATAATGGAAATGCCAGTAAAAGTTGCAGAATTTCACAACTGATTGGTCATGGGAAGAATCAAATAAAATGTGTGGTTCTGAGCCAGCAATTTCCTTTTCTCTTCTGTATTACTTTATTCCACAAACTGTTGCTCTATAGAACTTCAACTTAACTTGTATGTAAAGAGGGTACCATACCTATTGTTACATTTTACACTGAATTACTTTTCAGGGCATTATTATTAAAGCAAATTCAGATTTTGCATTATGTCTATGTTTTAATTTCTAATTATTTTCATGAGCAAAGTGAAAAATATCCTTTGATTTCACTGAATTATATTATAGTTTTATTTTTGTCTGATATGATTAAATTTTGTTAGTAACTTATTGCCACACACCACCAAAAAAGAGGGGATTTAAAAATTACTATTGATTATATGCATGGATTCCTGGGCTCTGGAATTCAGATCGAGCAAAGCAAGAATAACTTGCCTATGCTTTGTGATGTCTGAGGCCTCAGCTGGAAGACCATGACAGGGATGACATGAATGTCTAGGCAGGCTGGTATCATTTGGAGACTTCTGGAGTTTAGGCAAGGATGACTTGAAGCTTAGACTGGGATAACTTGAAGCATTTATCTGAGCTAGGGCTGTCAACTCCAGCACTTACACAGGACTCTGAACAACTTGGGCTTCCTAACACCATGACAGTTTAGTCTATTAATTAAACAACACTTTAATTAGACAACACTTCTGCTCAGTCTATTAATTAAAGAAATCATAAGGCTACCCAGATTCAAGTTGAGAGGATATAAATACTAACTCAATGTGAGGAGTGTCCAGAAATATGTGTTCATTTAAAAAATTGACACAATATATCCATAGACATTTTTTGATTACTTATAAATAAATTATGCTTTTTGAGTATAGTATATAAAATTTAGCATATCTTTAACCTCTATTATAAAATTTCTTGCATTGATACACTCTATTTTCATCTAATGATAAAACAAAAATTATAATCATTTAAGATTTTATTTCAGCTGTTTTTTGCTGAATGTAATCTATTAATCATTTCTTTGTTAACAAGTATTCAATTATAAATATTAACTCTATCCTTGCGTTCATTTATTCAACAAATATGTATTTACATGCCAAGTACTCTTTGATGGCAGGGATTAACAAAGTATGGCAAAACCTGGTTTATTGCCAGTTTGTATACAGTCTGGGAGCTAGTGGTTTTTATGGTTGTAAATACTTAAAAAAAAACAAAAGAAGAGTATTTATGATAGTTGAAAATTATATGAACTTTCATTGTCCACAAATATGTATTGGAAGAAAACTGCATTAATTGACTGGTTTGAGTAGACCATGACTATCTCATAGCCTGATGGCAAAGTTTGATATCTGCAATAGAGACTGGATGGCCATCAAAGTCCAAAATATTTATTGTTAGAGCCATTATAGAAAACATTCACCAATGCTTGGTTTAATGCATGCAGTATTGATAAAACATTTATATTTCCCAACTTTCTGGAGCTTATATTTTGGTGACAAAATTGGTCAAAATTTGCCATATATAAAATATATTGGATGCAAATTAGTGCTAAGGAAGAAAAGAACTCTGAGAAGAGTGATATTTATGCTCATCATAATGCAGTATGTTCTCATCTTAACATCCAAATAAAGTCATATTCACAGGATTGGGGGAAAGAGGCATGGTCTTTCTGTATAATCCAGGCTGGCCTTAAACTCACTAGCCTCTGGCCTCAGTTTCCCAAGTGCTGGGATTATAGGTATGTACCACCATGCCTCACAGGATTTGAACATATCTTTTATAGAGGATATGATTCAAGCCACAATACCAATGTAAAGACATGTAGCAAATCATATCTAATTTTTTTCCAGATACTTTCAATTCACTCACCTTGACTCTAATACACGGAACCAAAAGGAACCCACACATGGACCACAGATGTGAAAATTAATGAAGAAAGAATGGAACAGAAGCCCAGAAAATGTTAGGAAGCCCACCTAGAATACCAGAAACTCATGGAATGAGCAGGGTATACATAGAAATCAATAAACAAAACCCTAAGATGACTTCCTGGGCTTCTGTATTAGACTACATGACTGTCTTTGATTCTCATCCTCCCTGTGTTCACACCCTTGCCACAGTTTTGTGAGGATGGCATATTTCCTGCCTCTTTACTTAGTGCTGTGCCATGTGACTTACTTCAAGCAATGAAGATGGAGTAGCAGTGTGTCAATTATAAATCATATAGAGCTTCAAGTGCTTCTTATTTGCCCTTGAGTCACTATCATTTCCAGCAGAGAGCTGTTTCACCTTCTCCACAGAGCTGCAAAGAGGATCCCAGGCACTCTGATCCATAGGCAGAAGCAGAGAGTTCTAGCAGGTGAAGCTTTTCTGGTAACAACAGTGGACTGAATGACTCTTGGTTTAAGACATTGAGTTTTAGAGTGGTCTTCCACGTAGTGTTCTCATGGCCAAACTGATGAACAGTCACAGCATGAGACCTCAGAAGTATCTGCTCCTCTATTTGGAATGCTTTTGATTTTGTTTAAAGGACTGAAACAGCTAGGAAAATGTAATATTTATATAAGAAAATGTTGATGTGGCATTCCTGGGGTTGGCATGTTTCCCCAACACAGCAGTAGAATGTTGAGATCAAGGTGTGACAATCTGAGCAGAAGGAAATTAGCATATCCAATTGGAAAAATTGCTGTAAATTAAAACATTGAAAACAAAAAACACTGAAGCCTACTGTAGAAAAATATTGTGTAATAGGTATAAATAGTAATTTGTTTCTTACAGCTCTGGAGGCTGGAAAATCCAAGATCAAGCTACAAGTAGAGCTAAGTTCCTGGTGAGAGTGTTCCTGGAGTATAGACAGCTGACTTCTTCCTGTCCCTCAGTTAGGCGGAGGGAAAGAAAAAGACAGAGGAAGACAAAAACAGAGGTAGACTCTAGCATCTCTTCCTCTTTTACAGGAGCACTAATTCTATCAGGTCAGGGCTCCACTTTTATGATTGCATTTTAACTTTAGTCATCTTCTTAAAGATTCTGTTTTCAATACTGTCTTATGGGTGTGGTTAGAGTTATCACATACGAGTTTTGAGGGGACATAGTTCAGTCCATGACAATGCCCAGTGGTTCTGAATTCTTGTTTTTTCCTTTCAGACAAATCTCTCTATTTAGCCCCTGCTGGCTTCAAACTCATGGTCTTCCTCCTTCAGTTTCCCGAGTGCTGGAATTACAGGCATGCATCACCATGACCAGCTAGTGGTTCTGAATTGTTCTCAATTAATAAAATGCTAGAGAAAAATAGCTAACAGTAATAATAACAGTTCCTTATATTGACATGATATTTTATATTTTTCATAACTTTAGTTCCACAAGGGAATAAACCAGCAAATAGCTACTGCTTTATAAATGAAGAATCTAAAATATTTTATAAATAAGGAAAGTAAGTGATTTGTTTGAAAGTGGAAGGAGGAGAGGGGTAGGGGAGTTTTTTCAAATAATATTATTTTACGGTTCTTTTGTAACTTAGTTTTAATTAAGGGTACAGATAAAGATGAAGAAGTTAGAAAATAGAGAAACCTCACCATGTGTTTCAGTATTATTTAATATCACCTAAAGTTTCCTTCTATCACATCAGTATGACCTATGTTATGCTTTGAGAACCAGAACTAAATAAAGTGAAATGTTAATGCAATTGCCTTGTTTTCCTGAAAGGAAGTAAAGGGAATGAAAATAAAGGAATAACAAGAAGAAGAGGGGAAGAGAGGGAGGAGAATGGAAGGGAAGGCAAAGGAATGAAGAAAGGAGGTGGCTATTTTCTTTCCAAGTGTTTTGTGAAATAAGAAAACATTAATTAAATTCAGAAAGACAAGGAGCTTGATTAATCTTTGCTGAATTAATTAAGGAATTTCCAAAGACCCTAACTTATAAATGCTGTCAGTTACCCAATATTATTGATTTTCCTCGCAGATAGGAGATGAAAGAAATTCCTGTATCTCTGAGGAAAATATTATTTACAGGTCTTTTCATTATTATTTCCATTTTGCACATTATGTACATTTTCATCTTTGTTTCCACAGCATCAATACTTCTTCAGTAATGTAATTTTTGAAATGATTTGTATCCAAGCCAGACATTGTAGCTCTTGTCTGTAATCCCAGCTACTCAGGAGGTAGAGATCAAGAGGATTGTGGTTCCAGACCAACCTGGACAACACACAAGTTGGGTGTGGTGCTGCACATCTGTGATCCAGCTACTTAGGAGGTATACCGAGAAAGATCTTGGTTTTAGGCTGGCTTCAGGAGGTGCAAGACCCTATCTAAAGCAAAAAGGGCTAGAGGTATGGCTTACATGGTAGAGCACAAGGTTCTGAATTTAAACTCCAGTGTCACCAAACAAACAAAACAAAAAAGAAACGATATGTATTTAATACTAGGCTATGCTCTAGAGCACAAAGCAGTTTATAGCAAGAAGCCATCATTCTTTCTAGGATGGCTCCAGTGGGGCTATTGATCTGGTCTTTGTGTCTTTGTTCCAGTTAATGTTCTTCCTTCTCTCAGGCACTTGCAGTGACCCAGGGACCTACTTGGAAACATATATTCTTGTTTCTCTCTCCTGTGTCACTGCACAACTCAGAATAGAGGGTCTAATTGACTGTTATGTGCCAAGGTGTTTGCATAATAAGAGGGCACATTTAGCACCACTGAACAACATAAATGACCTAAACTGGGCTAAACATGTAAAGAGCTTGATATTTTTCCTTTAAAAAAAGTGGCAAGGAAATAAGTTATCTCTGTCTCCTTTTCCCTTTCCATTTGGTCATCTTGGGATGTAGCATTCATACTCTTCCTTGTTGTCTCTTGATTTCAAGATGGCTGCCAGACCTCTGGTATTGCTTCTACATTCCTGCTAAGAAGAAGTGAAAAAGTAAAGGCAAAACAGGTAAGCCAGGCAAGTCTCACCTCCCTTAAGAAACTTTCTCAGAACTGCCCACCTGGGACTTTCACTTATCTCTCTTGACCAGAACTGTGTTATCTGACTGCCCTTTAATGTAAGGAAGGCTGGGGAATGTAAGTTGGCCTTTTCTTTCTTTTCATATATTATTTCTTTCAATAATAGTTGGCCTATTATTCTTTATTCCCCACCCACCCCTGATCTGAACATACTGCTGTTTGTTCTAAGAATGTAAATATTAGATATTATATGATAAAGTCAGTGTGTCCACAGAAGAAAATAAAAATGGCTTGGAAGAAAATAGTTTAGTCTGCTCACAGACCCAAGAGAACACATCAGTGTGTGCCATGCAGCTCCCCAGGGGAGATCAGCAGTGTGGTCAGGAGGCAGAAGACAGGAGCCAGGGAGGAGTGAAGGTCAGACTTTCAATAGGAGAGGCAAGGTAAGCAGTGCAAGCAGTGTAGGATTGGCTCGTGTGCATAATGAAAGTGTGCTTCTAGGCTTTGGAGCATGCTCCTGTTGCCTGGTATTCTACCAGGGATGATTTAGGGAGGAGGGTACAGAATATTGTGTTGATGTATGAAAGTTAGATGAAGAAGTGGTTAGGGCTATAGACTTGGGATTGGTTGGTTTTTATATGAACAATGAACAATTTCTAGCCTAGGTCCTTAGTCCATTTTCTGCTGCTATAACAGAATACCAGAGACTGCATAATTTATAAAGAATAAAAGTTCATCTGGCTTATGGTTCTGGAGACAGAAAATCCAAGAGCATGTCACTGGCATTTTGTGAGGTCATGCTACATCATAAAAGGGTGGAAGATATCACATGGTGAGAGAATACCCAAGAGAGAAAAAGGGGACCAACCACCCTGTTTCATGCACTCTAATTATAATGGCATTAATCCATGCATGAGAATGGAGCCCTCATGACCAGAACACTTCCCATTGGGCTCTACCTCTTAACACTGTTATAATGGTAATTAAACCTCAACAAAACTTGTGGAAGAGACAAACATTAAAACCCTCAAGGTACTTGCATGTTTTGACTTGCTCTCACCACAATGCATTGATCCCCCATCTGAACAAAACTGTGCATCTTGCTGGATGGTGAGAGACACAGGACCCCATCACCACTGCCATCCAGCCATCAGCTAACCCATCCTCAGAAGCAGAATGGCCTAGATGAACAGCAGGTGTCTCAGATATATGAATAAAACTAGCTCAGAATAACAGAACCACACAACTGACTCAGACCACAGCTCTCCCATAGAATTATGAATTCTGTTCTTAAGATACTGTCTTGGGATGGATTAGGATGCATCATAGCCATCTGATACAGTTGCCTTCTAAAATAAATGCCATATTAGTATGGAAGAAGATAAGAAAGGATATTGTTTTGGCACCTAGCTATTTCTGTTATGGGATTTACTGATATTTTCCAAATCTGTAACATTCTTGGGACTCAGTAGTATGGATGTCTTTTAAAATTTTTTATTCAATAAACATAACAACTATTTAACTATTATTTTAAAAGAAAGCTGAGAAATTTAGTATATTTTCACTTGGCACATGGTGAGCAGATTAGTGTGCTAGTTTCTCACTCTGTGGTACACCAGCAGCCACCAGGGAGGTGTGGAATGTCATCAAGTGATAATATTTAAGTTGTACACAGAACAAAGATCTACTGATTTAAAAAGTTAATGAGATGCATAAAAATCCATGGGAATAGCCTTCGCCAGGCACATGGGCTGGACTGACTCTTTCTATGGCATTCTTGGAGCCAATTGTAAAAAGAAAGAACATAACAATTTTATATCCAATTTGGCATTTCAGTTTTTTATTATTTTTATTATTTTACTTTTTTATTTTTATTTCTGCATTCCAGTTACTGAAATAAAGACCAAGTACATTTGTATCATGTAATTTGGAAAGAACTACTTCTAAATATGAGTCAGGAACTTCTTGCATTTCCTCAGTTTGGAACACAACAGGAGAATTATAAAAGTAAATGATTTTATTTTTAATGAAAATATAAGAATTCCAAATAGCAGGGTATAATATTAGTCTTCTTTGGTGTCTATATTGAATACTGTGATATGAAATTATATTTCAAACTGTACTTTTATATATATATTCATTACTGAGATTAATTCTTAATGTCTGATAAAGTGAGTCTATGTCATATTAAGTGAGGAAGTGAAGAATTTAAAATATAACTCTATATAGCATATATAAGCACTAAATACTTCAGCACAAATACATATTTACCTATATATAACATGTGTATGGATATATGTTCTGATTTTTTTGTCTAGTTTTGAAATTGACATCTCTCTCTCTGGAGAGTCACTTTGAACCCTAGCACTGCCTTGAAATAAATGGGATTTGGTGTTTTTCCTGAGATATTTCTTTATCTTGGCAAGTACATTTTGTCTAAGTGGCTAGATGTCCCTCTCACAAGAAAATTGTTTATACCAGCAGATGCCCTTATGGCTCTCAACTGACCTGTGTCAAGTTTATTCCTACCTGGATAGCTACTCTGCAGCAGTGCTCTGACTAGAGAGAAGTTAGATTTCAATGTGTCATTCAGGTAAGACACAGAGTAGGCAGCACACAAAACATGAAATAACAGAATCAGTCTATTTCCTAGAGATCCACACTAGAAAGGGGGTTCTGAGGTAGGCTGATGAGAAGGTGGAGGGGGAGCCCTAGGTCCAACCAGCAGGTGGAGAGAAAGAGAGAGAAGACCCATGAGTCAAAGCCCGTAATGAGATCCAGGGTGTGACCAATCTGCTTTCCTTCATGAAGTTGTTATTGGTGGGTATAGAGAAGGTGGGCTTAGCCTCAAAGAGTCACGTTGTGATTTAGGATTATTCACCAAAGGCTGGGGATGTAGCTCAGTGGTAGAACACCTACCTAGGATGTGCAAAGGCCTAGTTTCAACCCCCACAACAGGGGAAAAAACAGTCATCATAGCATGTCTGCACAGTCAGTGCACTGTGTGAGAGTCAGTGGGCTAAGTCCAGCGGAATGCATGTAAATTTCCCATATCTCCTGGCTATCAGGATATAACTATATCTATATGGACCAAAGAGAAGAGGAGGTGACTAAAAACCCAGCTAAAGGACACTAAGTCCTGCTTTTATGAGATGGCCCTATACTCAAAATGCATACACTATTTTGAATAATTCTGAGACAATATTAGATTGCAAATATTGACTACAATATGAATATGTGTATGTATTTAAAAGGGAGAATTCCTTAGATCAATTATATAGAGGAAAGTTCTTTTGAGCAAAGAAAAGCAAAACAAAATAATTTAAGTATTAGGCAGCACCCAGAACCAGACCAAGTTCTGAGAACTCTAACAATGCAATCAGACAACATTTACAGAAAAATGGAAATGAGGCATAGAAAACAACTTAATTGGGCACAGCTTAGTCAATTAACCAGTCGGTTAAGATTAGTTAACTGGCTAGTGTTCAGTTACTATGATTAAATCCCATATTGGTTTGCTCTTTTGGGTCCAATATAGACACTCAAGCCAATCAAACACACACACACACACACACACACACACACACACACACACTCATAGCATAGTCACCTAATTTGTATTTTATTTAATGTCAGCATAAATTTTACATTTGTCAGCATAAAAAGAGTTCTGTTGGTAACAGAGCATATCACAGATGTAATACCAAAGACATAACTAATGAAGGAATTCTAAGGTTCAGGGATGCTGGATAATTTCTCAGACAGAGATACTTATTTCATACATATGGGTGATGGTGCTTTAGTCTCTTGGCATTTACAGAGGGTGGATAAGCCATTTTCAAACTTAACCATTATATTAGCAGGGTCCAAGCTGGTACACCCTCTTAGGTCTCAGGGTCCTCTATCTGGGAATCTCACTTGTTCTGGTGTCACAATAATGATTTTCTTCTTCATTTTTTTTTTGAAATGACACTATTGGTCCTTTTATTGGGTGGACAGGGCAAGTCATTTTATTTTTTATTTTATTTTTATTTATTTATTTATTATTATTATTTTTTATTCACATGTGCATACATTATTTAGATCATTTCTCCCCCCTGTCCCCCTCCCCCACCCTCTCTCCCCTTCCCCCTCAGTTCCAGGCAGGTTGTGTTCTGCCTTTATCACTAGTTTTGTTGAAGAAAAGAGACAAGTCTAATAAGGAAGACAAAGTGTTTTTGCTAGTTGAGTTGAGGATACTATACAGAAATATTCCTAGCATTGCTTTCATGTACACGTGCTATGACCCATGTTGATTCATCTCTAACTGATCTTTACCCTGGTTACTGATCCCCTTCTCATGATAACCCCTCTGTTGCTTTAAGGTTTCTGTATTAGTTCCTCTAGAGTGGGGACATCAAAAGCTTTCATGTTTTGGATTTTATACCTATTTTTTTTATCACCGTAATGTGCTCACTGCTTATCATGTGATCCAAGTCCAACCACATTGCTGCATTTGCCCTAGATCTAAAGTCTGCATATAAGGGAGAACATATGATTTTTGGTCTTCTGAGCTTGGCTGAACTCACTCAGAATGATGCTCTCTAGTTCCATCCATTTACAAGCAAATGATAAGATTTCATTCTACTTCATGGCTGTGTAAAATTCCATTGTGTACAAGTACCATATTTTCTTGATCCATTCATCGATAGTGGGGCATCTAGGTTATTTCCATAACTTGGCTATTGTGACTAGCACTGCAATAAACATGGGTGTGCAGGTGCCTCTGGAGTAATCTGTGTTGTACTTCTTTGGGTATATCCCCAGGAGTGGGATTGCTGGATCATATGGCTGGTCTATGTTTAGGTTTTTAAGGAGTCTCCAGATTTTTTTCCAGAGTGGTTGTACCAGCTTGCATTCCCACCAGTAGTGGATTAGGGTTCCTTTTTCCCCACATCCTCACCAACACATGTTTTTGTTGGTGTTTTTGATGATGGCTATTCTAACAGGGGTGAGGTGGAATCTTAGTGTGATTTCAATTTGCATTTCCTTTATGGCTAGAGATGGTGAGCATTTTTTCATGTGTTTTTTTGCCACTTGAATTTCTTCTTTTGAGAAAGTTCTATTAAGTTCAGTTGCCCATTTTTTAAATTGGTTCATTATTTTTAGGAGAGTTTATTTCCTTAAGTTCCCTGTATATTCTGGTTATCAGTCTCTTGTCTGATGTATAGGTAGCAAATATTTTCTCCCACTCTGGGTGGTCTCTTCAGTTTACAGACCATTTCTTTTGTTGTGCAGAAGCTTTTTAATTTTATGAAGTCCCATTTGTCTATCCTTTCTCTTAGTTGCTAGGCTGCTGGGGTTCTATTGAGGAAGTCCTTGCCTATACCTATTAGTTCCAGAGTGTTTCCTGCTCCTTCCTTTAGTAGCTTCAGAGTTTCAGGTCTAATATTTAGGTCCTTGATCCATTTTGAGTTGATACTAGTACAGGGTGGTAGACATGGATCTAGTTTCAGTTTCTTGCAGACAGGTAACCACTTTCCCCAGCAACATTTGTTGAAGAGGCTGCCTTTTCTCCATTGTATGCTTTTGGCACCTTTGTCAAAAACGAGGTGGACATAGTTGTGTGGATTCATATCTGGATCTTCTATTCTGTTCTACTGGTCTTCAGGTCTGTTTTTATGCCAGTACCATGCTGTTTTTATTGCTATTGCTTTGTAATATAGTTTGAAGTCAGGTATTGTGATACCTCCAGCATTGCTTTTTTTGTTGAGTATTGCCTTGGCTATTCACAGTCTTTTGTGTTTCCAAATGAACTTTAGAGTAGATTTTTCAATCTCTGTGATGGAAGTCATTGGGATTTTGATGGGAATTGCATTAAACATATAAATTGCTTTTGGTAGTATAGCCATTTTTACTATGTTGATTCTACCAATCCATGAGCACAGGAGATCTTTCCATCTTCTGTAATCTTGCTCAATCTCTTTCTTCAGGAATTTGTAGTTGTCCTTATAGAGTTCATTCATATCTTTTGTTAAGTTTACTCTTATGTATTTGATTTTTTTTGAGGCTTGTGAATAGAATTGTTTTCTTATATTCCTTCTCAGTTTGTTCATTCTTGGTGTATAGAAAAGCTAATGATTTTTGTAGGTTGATTTTGTATCCTGCCACCTTACTGTAACTGTTTATGGTGTTTAAGATTTTTTGGGTGGAATTTTTTGGGTCTTTAAGGTATAGGATCATATCACCTGCAAATAAGGATATTTTGACAGTTTCTTTACCTATTTGTATTCCTTTTGTTTCTTCTTCTTGCCTAATTGCTCTGGCTAGGAATTCCAGTACTCTGTTGAATAGGAGTGGGGATAGTGGGCACCCTTGTCTCGTTTCTGATTTTAAGGGGAATGGTTTCAGTTTTTCACCATTAAGTATGATGTTGGCTGTAGGTTTGTCATATATAGCCTTTACAATGTTCAGGTAAATTCTTTCTATTCCTAGTTTTCTTAGAGCTTTTATCATGAAGTGGTATTGGATCTTGTTGAAGGCTTTTTCTGCGTCTATTGAGATGATCAAGTGGTTTTTGTCTTCGCTTCTATTGATGTGCTGTATTACATTTATAGATTTGCGTATGTTGAACCATCCCTGCATCCCTGGGATGAAGCTGACTTAGTCATGGTGTATGATCTTTCTGATGTGCTGTTGGATTTGGCTTGCCATTATTTTATTAAGGATTTTTGCATCGATATTCATTAAGGAAATTGGCCTATAATTCTTTTTGGAAGTGTCTTTGGCTGGTTTTGGGATGAGAGTTATATTGGCTTCATAGAATGAGTTAGGCAGTGTTCCTTCCCTTTCTATTTCGTGGAACAGTTTAAGAAGAGTTGGTATTAGTTCTTCTTTAAACATCTGATAGAATTCAGCAGTGAATCCATCAAGTCCTGGACTTTCTTTTTTGGGAGACTCTTGATTGCTGCTTCAATTTCTTTTTGTGTTATTGATCTATTCAGGTGATTGATGTCTTCTTGGTTCAGTTTTGGGGGTTGTAAGTTTGTAGAAATCTGTCCATTTCCTCAAGATTTTCAAATTTATTGGAATATAGTCTCTCAAAGTAGTCTCTGATGATTTCCTGGATTTCTGTGGTGTTTGTTGTTATCTCCCCTTTTGAGTTTCTGATTTTACTGATTTGGGTTTTTTCTGTCCTCATGGTAGTCAGGTTTGTCAGGGGTCTGTCAATCTTATTTATTTTTTCAAAGAAACAGCTTTTTGTTTCATTGATTCTTTGTATGGTGTTTTTGGTTTCTATTTTATTGATTTCAGCCCTTATCTTAATTATTTCTTTCCTTTTTCATTTTTGAAATAATCTTTATTTAGCAAATCTTTTCATGTTGGACTCTTTTGAGAATTATGGATAAAGTTAACTTGTCAGGCATGATTTTTATTAGAATTTATACCTAATATGACAACATTTGATGGTCTTGGAGCAATTCCATGGAGAAGTGGTAAAAATTTCAGAGGTTAAACCAAACAAAAAATAATGCAGGCCATCTTCATGATTTTTACCAGAGGGTTAAAATTGGCTTTGAGTTCCCAGATAAAGGTCCATTTTAAATTATTTAATATAAAACAATAAAACATTGTGCAGATGTGGTCACATCTTCCTGTGAGCAACTCCACATGTTTCATAACTAAGTGCTTGCCTTAATCTCCTGTACTAATTCACTGTGGACCTGCTTTCTGAACATCCCATCTGTAGCAGGTCTGGTTTCTTTTTTTAGCAACAGGCAATAGGGCAGAGAGAAGTCATGTGGTTTCTCTAGCTTCCCACAAAGTTGTAAAGAATAATTACAGAGGGGCCAACACTGGAACCTGTTTTCAATTCACTTGGCATAACTGTGAGTTCTGGATGCCCAGCTGAGATTTTCAAACAACAATAAATGCACCTTCTTCAGGTTTTTATTCTGAGCTCATAAATTGCCAGGAACAATTACAGGTAAGACATTTAGCGGGGAAGACCAGGCTTTCCTATATAAAATCAACCTCATATAGTCTTTATGTTGTTAGAAAGCTCTTATTTCTGAATCTGATTTTATATCTGTTGAGGGGCTATACTATATTCTTCATTCTAATCACAAATCTACATGGGGAGCATATATATATTTATCTGTATAAGAATCATATACAAATTTGTTGATGGGAATCATAAAGGTCTAAATTGATATGTTCATAATTAGGGGAAAGGATCTCTCATACTTGTGCATTAATTATCTGGAAAGAATTCCAGAAGAACTCAGGATATTAGAATAAAAGGTCTAGATAGGTGTACGACTGAGAGGCTATTAGGTAAGGTCACAATAGAAGTGAAGATAAGAATGGGAGAATAGACGGGGATGGTGAGAAGGAGCAGAAGGAAGACACATTTTATAACACGTACTCTAGGTGATCTGAGACACCTCCATCACAGTGGTAGTATTTAGGATATGGTATGATGTAATCCATGCAAAGTCCTTATCAGAGTACCTAGTGGACAGCAAGGACGTGGGAGATGTTTATTGAAGGTCTTCTGTGGGACAGGTACTCATTTCATTTTCAGAGTAAGTCCAGAAGAAAAACTACTGTCATTGCCATTTTACACATGAGACAACTGAGAACAGAGAGGTAAGTTACTAGCCCGAGTTCACATGAGCATTAGCTGGGCATAATTCATCATTGAATTACTAAACTATTCTGCCTCTTTGTTAGTCATTACATTAACTAATGCTAGTTAGTTGTTGTTGTTAGTTGTTTTTACTATTTGCTAATAGTTATACTTCAAAAATACTCCATACTGCCTCTTTGCACCACCTCCAAATGCTAGTTATTTATAGTTATTGCTAGTAGAGGATTATTATAATTACACAGTTTTGAGGGCCTCATATCTAGAATTCAGGGTACCAGAGCTTAGATTTTTTTCTTCCATATTCTAACTGAAGGTTTATGCCAGTTAATTAATCTTTCTCAATTGGTATTCTCATGTGGAAAACAGGTATTATATTACTATTGTGATCATTGGGATATCTCAAGGACAGATTTTTAATTTTCTCTTCTGGACACATGGAAGGACTACATTTTTCCATCTTGTGAAGGCCATGGGTGGTGTACAACCCACATTTGGCCAATGAAGTGTGAGTGGAAGTGACAAATGGCAAAGTTACATTCTTCAATGTAACTTTGAAGAAGATGTTTTAAGAGTCAGCGAACAATAATATCTTCTGCTCCTGCATTGGCAACTAAAATGGATTCCTGAGTAACTATATTGAGCAGAGTCTTCAGACAACCCAGGATGGGCATGTAGCATGAACAACAAATAAATCTTAGTTTAGCACTTGAGATTTTTGTAGAATATGCTAGCCCATCCTGATCTGGCTGTATCTTAACTAGTCAGGACTAGTTAAGTTGTGCTACAGTAACAAACAACTTCATAATGGTATTAGATAGCTCATGCTATATATGTACAACACAGATTAATTGGATTTTCACTCAGAGACCCAGGCTGATGAAGGAGCTGCCATCTCAAAACATCTTAGTTTTCCATGGCAAGGAACACATCAAACCATGGGCTAACTCATAAAGCTTCTGTCAGCAACTAACGCACACCACTATTACTCACATCTTGACAAATTCACTTAACTACAAAAGCAGGGAATAGAAATCCTACCTTTATTTTTGATAGCTAGAAGTGATTTTGTCTACAACTACATCATCTAACATACATATTATCTATATTGTCAAATTTAAATTTTATGCATTTATATGTAAATGTTCTGAAACATCTTAGTTCTGGAATTTACACACACACACATCATATATCTTGGGAACTGAACAATTTATTTTAAATTGTATAGAAAATGTTTCTTTGGAAACAAAAAGAGACTGGTATTCTCTATATTCTGGAATTCTCAGTTATCAAAATCCTTTCAGAAAATATTCAACCTTGGATGCCTTTCAGGTTCAAGGGCACTTAAAGGGACATCAACATCTTCTTCATCCCTCCCCCTTCTATTTTTTGCCAACTTTCACTTTTCTTTATTCTAGTTTATCCAAAAAATTCTCGTTGTGGTTATGTTATATTGCAAGTAATAACCATTATGTGTATTACCTGTCATATATACCACATTACCACTATGCAAAGAAATGAAGACACATACAGATTATTAAATTTTCAAGATTAATTAATTGAGGTTTTGTCTTGATTTGAAATACAAACCTATCTCTATGTGCTCAAACCTCTTAGTTGGTAATACATGCCACATGGCTACTACTCCTTTGATTGAAATAATGGATTTAGGAAAATAGAGAGAACACTCTATGTGCTACCATAATAATACTTTCTCATTTTCATTTTGATAATAAATCTTTCTAGTGTCTAAATGAGTTCCCATATGTAACCATTCATCTGGAACCTTCAATAATGTCACTGTCATGCTTGTATATAGAACTCTAAACCAGCTGAAGACCAACCAGCCTCCTTTCATAGAAAACTGTATTCTATTCCCTGGAAGCAACAGAGACAAGCAGAATGTGAGGATCAAGGTAAATTAATGGCATATTGCTTGATGCAGATTAAAACAGGCAGGAGAAGTGTACTCTCCTGGGGTAATCAGGGCCTTGTATGAGGGGCCTAGACTTGTTCTTAAATCCAACTCCAATGCTGTCTGTGATACGAATTTCCTTAAACAACTATGCCTCACACAGTGGGAAAAGCACATGGATGACTGAGTTTTATGGATCTGGAATTACAAAAAAGGGACAGACTCTGGCAAACTAATATTTGTCAAGATCTTATAATGTCCATTAGGCTTTAGTGACATGCAAATCTGTAAGTATCCAACAACAATCTTGTGGTCAGAGTTCATCACGGAGCTCGTGTCTAGTCACTGAATATGTTTCAACTTTGCTGCTGGGAAGCTCAAAGTTGAATCTGTGGCACAATTTAAACATTTCTGCAGAATGTAGAACATTTTGGGGTATTTCAACTTTTGCTTTGCTTTGTCTAACCTCAGGCACTGTCAATTGTTAATTACTTTGAAGTTTTTTTTATAGAAGCAGCCAGAGAATGAACGAATGCATAAATGAACTCATCGACATTCTTATGGCTGGACACCAATCTTTAAAGTTATGGTGGTGAGACAAAGACTTAATAAGTATGAGAGAGTATTTGAAAGCCAAATTATCTCATAAGCTGCAAGATACATAAACCTACAGTGATTGATGAGGTTGCTGAAATAGAATCTTCTGGGATTGACTGGTGGCCAATCTAGGGTCTTTTTTGAGCCAGAAATGCATTAGTTTCTGGAGGAAATACTAGGAGATGTAATCAAGCCCTAGAGAACAAAGGACAACTGATTTTGATTTAAACAAACAGAAATAAAGAATGAACCAGGTTAAATATAAGTGGGAAGAATTTTTTTGAGCATCAACCTTCAAAGCGAAGGACAGTGCATCATTCTGAGAAGAAATGGAGTGTTATTACCAGTATTAATAAATTTACTTTCTCAAGTTGCCTACACGTAGTGGGTGAAGTCCAACTAATTTGCTTAGTAAATCGCTAGTGGGAGGAAATATAGTTTTGTATCATTGGGGTGCAGTTTCTGACATCCTGTGTGAAGCACACTGCAGTAAGTCTGGAAAATCACATTACTGTTGTCTGAAGCTCATCTAACATAAAGAGTTAAGCTCCTGGGGCTGGTTTTCTGTCCCTTTCTTTATCTACTGCTGAGATAGTAAATCCATGGGAGAATTCAAAAGAACATTGGACAGTGATGCTTAAAAATAGAGAAGAGACCAGAGATTCTGGTTGATGACCGATCAGGAACTGGGAGATATGTACAAGAGGAAAATATTTTGAAGGGACCAAGTTGCTAGGGCTAGAGCAAAATGTGTGTATGTATGTGTGTGTGTGTGTGTGTGTGTGTGTAATTGGGATTATGGCAGGCAGACAGGCAGGATTGCTATAGAAATTCTTATCATGCTATCCTTGCATTCTCAGGGTTCAAAAGATGATATAAAATTTCTTAGTGTAAGTACTTTTTAAAGAGCTTTAAATACATTAACTCAATATTTTTAGCTTCAAGATACTGATACTCTTATTATGCCCACTTAATAGGAGAGGAAGTTGAGACATAAAACATGTGAATGACTTTCTCAAAATCACTCTCTTCTGAGTTGGGATTCAGACCAAGGCAGTGAGATTGCAAATGTACACACCATATCAGCTGTGCTCTTTTGAATCTCTGCTAGAATGGCCATGGTATACCATGGAGGGGCTAACAGAATATCGGAAGTAACAGGGTCAGAAAGCTCTTCCGTAGCAGCCATGGGTTATGCTCAATGTTGCCTTCTCCACTATCACCTAACATCTAGGCTCTGTTTTTCTTCATTGGCTTTTTTCCTGTTTCTTGAGTCTGGGTGTCACCATATAGCCCAGGCTGGCTTGTGACCTTCTGACCTCCTGCCTTAGCATCCCAAGTGCTGGGATTATAACTGTGAAACCCCATGCCTGGCTTAGGCCCTGTTTTTGAGCTTGACTCTCAAATACAAAATGCATCTCTTTTTCTTAAAAACAAATTTATTTCTGAAGACTTACTACCTCACCTTACAGCCACCTGGCTTATGAAGTTGACATTCATACAGTTGTTTTTTCCACTTAGGAAGCACAGATTGGTTATTGACTTTTCCCTTATTTAAGTTGATCATTTCCTGTGCAGTGAATATTGTGGCAATAGGTGCTGCATCTTTTGCCAAACTCCTAAAATATTCTACGTTCAAATTCATCCTTCTCAGGAACATGGGTCCCTTACTTGCTCTCAAAACATTTACTGCTGGAGGTTGCTCAAGTGATCATCTACAGGACAAAGGAAGTCTGGCTCTCTTGGTTAAAACAAGATTCAAGAAATCTCTGTACCCACGTCATCATTAAGCTCTCAGAGATTGGACTCATTAGAGCCCCTAAGTTCTGACAAGACCACCAACTATCTCATGACTCAGAAGTTTGCTTTTGTCACAGGAGATCATGACTAAACAACTCCTGGTATGGAACATCCCTGTGTAGTAACTCATTGTAAAGACTATTAATGGCAGCATTCCTTCTGCCTCTGATATGCAATATGCTACAATAGCAATTGACAAGATATCAGAAGACAATCTACTGCCAGGAAGGAATATTAAATGATTCAACTCTGCTATTTGAAAAAGGAAGAGGCTAGTAAACTATCTTTATTCTAAAGTAAACAAATGAAGGCAATTGTGAAAAGAAGGGAAAAAAAGTAGAAAATGAGATGACATTGCCCTTAAGTGTTTAGATTTCTCTCCCTCTTTTTTTTATTGTTCTTATTTTTTTACTTTTAAACCACTGTAGATCAGTCTCTTCCCATGATTACATTAAATTGTTTTTGTCTTTTCCAGGATTTAGTATTGCAATTAACACCAATACGAAAAGTTTCAGGGATATCAGATATCTAGGAATTCTAATGGCAATTAAAATGTTATCCTGAAACATTTAAATTCCCACAGAAGAAAAAGAAAAACAATATCATTAAAAAACCTGTAGTGACATTTTAATTCTGGAAACAAAACTCTTCCTGGATCTCACGGGTAATATTTTGTGCATGGAGAGACCTTTTAAAATAAATGTCACGTAGTTCAGAGAGGGCCCACCTGCTTAAGGCAGACCAGGCAGCTATGTAGAAGCACCAGGCTACAGCTCTGGGCACTCTGAAGAGTGAAGATTTACATACAGCCCATGCCTGGAGGGATGTATTGGTCAGGATTCAATCTGGAAAGCAGAGTTACTATGAGTAATACTAAATGAGGAGTTTAAGATGGGAATTAGGTCTTACTTAAATGTGGTAAGAGCTGGGAAATGCAGATCTGGGGAAGGAAGGAGGATTGAAGAATCAGAGAATCAGCTGCTAAGTAGTCTCACTGCAGACAGGTGTGGGTGACATCAGAACTTGCAGGAACATTCTGTCCACAGGGCATAAAGCCATCAAAGTGGGAGAACAAAAACAAGGGTGAAGGAGGAAGAGCTCAACTCTGTGGGTCTACAGCCAAGCATTGGTGGTAGACCTGGGGCTGTTATGGCCAGGAGGACCTTTATCGAGAAAAAAGAAGCAGAGGATATAGGGACAAGCCGGACTTGCTAAGTACATCTGCTCTGTCCACTGCAGCATCTCACCATCATGACCTTGGAAGAGTAATGGCTTACTGTTTTACTTCTTCCTTCCAAATCCCACGCATCCTTTTCATTGGTCATCTGTAACTGGGATCTAACAGAGAAAGAATCCTGAGGAAACATAGCTCCAAGTTGACATAGTCCAATCCAGCACACTGACTATCTTATGATTTCTGACCATTTATTAATTCAATAAACACTAAGTACTTTTCACTCTTCAGAATAGTAATGTATCACAAAAAGCATCTTTTTTTTTACTCTAAGGAACTTACAGTCTAGTTAACAAAGAGAAAGAGGGAGACAGACAGACAGACAGAAAGAGTCAGAGAGAGAGAATTGTGATTTTAGAAAAACAGTGAGTTCAATGTGATAAATGCAATATTTCAGATATGAATAAAATTGCTATGTAGGAATACTGAGAAAGATCCTCTGTTTAAGGGAGTCAGAGAGCACACTCCTTGAGTATAAAATGGTTAATACAACCCAACAATTCCACTACCCAAGAAAAATTGGAACATATTCACATAAACACTTTCATATAGCAGCATTATAGATAATAGTCCCAAGATGAAAACATTCCAGCTATCCATCAACTAGTGAATACATAGACACAATGTAGTATATTTATAAAATCAAATGCTATGCAGCAATAAAAAGAACAAACTACTGATATATGCAACATGGATGAATCTCAAAAGCATAACATTTGCCAGGTATGGTAGCACACATCTATAATCACAATACTCAGGAGGCAGAGGCAAGAGAATCACAAGTTCCAGGCCATCCTGGGCTACATATGAGACCTTGTCTTAAACAAATAATAAACAACCCCCAAAACATTTCACTAAGTAATAAATGCCAGAAACACTAAAAGAAGATTTATACTTGCCTGGGACTGAAGATTGGTTGCAAATAAGAATGAGGTTGTACAACTGCACAAATTTACTAAACTTTACTAAAAATCACTGAACTGTATATTTACAAAAGGTGAATTGTATGATATATAACTTAAACCTCTATAAAATCGTTAAAAGCATTGCTGTTTTATCACTAAGCTATGGCAGTTACCCTAAGGTGATAAACACATCCCAAGCACATTTTTGTGTATGAATTTTACAAGTGTGGGTTTGCTGGTTGGGTGAAGTTGCCTAACTTGTTAGTTAAGCTAATATACTAGCAGCTGGGACAGATACATTAAAAAAATAATGGAGTGATTTAGAAGAAATACAATGTATGTCTTGTTGCTGTTAGTCCATAATGTGTGTTCTTCATCAGCAAGCAACTCTCCTTCAGGTACTTTGTTGGCGTCACAGTCTTCTGCTAGCTATGATTTTCTATTTCCAATGTAGATTCTAAGATTGTCTTGTTCATGTCCATCAAGGCAAGGGAAGACAAGGAGAGGACAAAGAACCATATGTGGTGGTGGCAGTTGGGTTTACAGAATAGGTCGACTGGTGACAGACTTCACTTCCATTCTTTGTTGGCAATGATTCTAGCATGGGGCTGCACCTAAAGGCAAGGAAGGCTGTGAACACAGTCCATGAATAGGCCTGGGATGAAGAAGACATGGATCTGATGAAGTGCTAGTTAAGTTCCAGGACATCAGTTCTACTTCCCCTCTTCTGTTCTCATTTGATCATTTGAAATTTACAACTGATATACCAAGCCATACTGAGCACTCAGGATGCTCTCTCCAGTCATTTACTTGTTCAAAAGAGCGAGTTCTTCCTGACACCACTGGCCATGAGCATGACAATGTAGATCCAATAGTACTGGTTTCACTGCGTCATTACTCACAGCCCTTATCTTGTCTGGAATGGGCAGCAAAACTCACATACCAAGATTGAACTGATTCTTGAATCGCTTTGTAGTTATAAATCAGACTGCCACAGAAACTACAAGCATCATCCCTCTATAGAACATCTTTTTCCATTGTGGACTGTAGAGTTCGTGTGCTTGAACTACTACTCTTTTGTGATTTGGGGAAATGAGTGAATTCAGAGTAAAGGGGCCTGTTTCCAGTGATGGGGCAAGCTTCATGATGGTGGAATTTCACTCATTACCTATAATGACTTTCATGATTTAAATATCCAAGCAAAGTCTCCATCTGAGCAAAGGGATGACTGCTGGTGAGACAGCAGATCAATAAAACCACGTATGATATCAATATTCTGGCTAATTAGAGCTTTCTACACAGGAACCACTGGTAGAAGTCATAAAAGCAATGGTGTCCTGTTTGCTGACAGATCCTAACCTATTTCATGCTCAGCTCTACTAATTCTCTGCCTCATAAATAAATTATCTAAGAGGGTTTATTAAAGCTTTCAGCATCCTCATAGAACAGTCCTAGGGTGGCAAGCAGAGGATATTGATGGATTGTCCATTATCAGCTATATATGGGATCTCTGAAAAGAGCTGGATGCTTGTATCTCCTGATGGAAGAGCCGAGGTACTTAATTACACTGAAGTGCTATTATCCCAGCAACACTTCTGTTATCACTGTAAACACTTGAAATCTTTAGGATGAACTGCTCTGACTCAATAGTGGTAATTGACTGGAAAGGACCATTTAAAACACTTTGCTTGTACATTTGCACTTATCTTAGGATCTCAGGTGCTCCTGCCTAAAAAGAAAGAACATCCAGCCGCAGGCCTGTGTATCCAACCCCTCTTTTCTCTGCAGATTCATTTCCATCTGTTCTCACCACATCTCAGCCCCTCTGGCCTTTCCTGTGTTTCCCAAAGAAAACAACGGGACACTGCCCTGCCTGACTTTTTATTTGCTGTTGTTTCAACTTCAACTCTCTTCTCCCAGCTCTTTACATGCTTGGCTCTTTTTCAATTCAGAGATCATCTGAAATATCACTTCCTTGGGAGGCCTTCCTTCACTATTCAATGTAATGATATTCAATCTCATCTCTATTACATCCTGCTTCTTGATTTTCTTCATTACACTTTATCATTACAATGCTTCTTTAGTTTATTCCCTTACTGATTGTCTCTCATAGAATATTAGAACCACAGGGCAGATCTTTTTCTGTTTTGTTCCGTATTATTTCTACCACCCATAACAGTGTTGATTGTACAGAAGTGTTGATTGTACAGAAGTGTAGAAATGAAGACTACCCAAATGAGAGAAGGCAAAGATTATTTATTCAGAGCTTGGTATTCCAAGGGAATCACCCTCTATCATTAACATTTATCCAAGACTCCACAGCAGGTAGAGGGGATAAAAAGTTTTCAGTGAGAACTAGAATGTCTTCAGGTGTACCCTGATTAGAGAACATTGGCATGGGGAATCTGGAGCAGGTAGGAAGATTAGAAGAGGGGCATCCTATGTAATTAGTCAGGGGGACACATTTGTCTTTCTCTAGTTGCTTTTTGTGTTGGAAGCAGCACTAGAAATTAGGAAAGCTATTGGTTATCAATGTATACTGCCCATTTTCAGATAATGGTTTGGATTTCAGGACTCATTTTAGGCTGTGGATCAGCATTCTATTTTTAT
This sequence comes from Castor canadensis, assembly GCF_047511655.1. Lineage (NCBI taxonomy): Eukaryota > Metazoa > Chordata > Mammalia > Rodentia > Castoridae > Castor > Castor canadensis. The sequence continues at coordinate 144,872,054 of NC_133390.1, read as the reverse complement.
ATATGGATTTGTCCTTGCCTGTTTGCATATTCAACTTCTCAGAAGCAACAGAATGTGTTTTGTTACTGTGGGGTCTTCCCACCTTTGATTTCCTGGCATTCATTTCCCACCCCACCTCATACCCTCCTTCTTTCTTTCTTTCACAGAAATCTTTCTTTCTTTACAGAAATCCTCCTTTCTTTCTCCTGTCATCATTCACATTTGTTTCAAGTGGTTCTTTCCTCATTGGGCTCCAACAACCATCATGTCTACACTTCCTGCAGTTATTCCATTGTTTAAATGGGAGTATTCACAGGCAGTACCCTCCAAATCCAATATTCTTTCTTTCTTATTAGAAACCTAGGGTTTTCTTTTCAACGTCTATTATCTTTTGTTCCTTTTAAAATGTATCTTATCACCTCTGATAAATTCTTATTTCCCCACTATGCATAAGATCCTTTTACTTTTTTCTTTGTTGAGACAATACTCAGCCTTGGGGTTTTTTTGTAATGTTCACACCACACCATTGCATTTGGTCTCTTCTATAATGCATTATCTTTACTCTCCTCTTGCTTTTTTTCTCAACAGTTATTACTGAGAATCCCCAGAATATGAGTAATTCCAAGAACCAACAAATTTTCTTCCCTGTACTTCTCTTAGCAACAAAAATAAAACTGTTCCATAAGAAGTAGAAAGAGAATTTGAACTCTTATCCACTGAATGCCTTTTAATTCCTGAGATTCTATGATTCTCTATGAGACATTAACACAGCAAGAAACGTTCTTTCCACTTACTGAAGACCTCCTTATTGAGATCTTCCTTTTTTACAGATGAGTTGAAGCAGAACTGAGAAAAATAATCTGCTGCTGGTTAGATGAAAAAAACCTTTCAAAAACAAAGAAAATGAAGAAGAGAAATCTGTGCAAGTAGGGTTTAGGATTCCCTCCAGGATCTTATCTCCTGTTTTTAAATGGTTTATTATCTTGCTTGGTCAAAATTAGTTAAGCATCACTTGTTTACAATTTTCTTGGTGAAAACTATGCACTCTGCTTTTCTTCTATTTAGAATATGGAACTTGCAGGACAGGAACCAAGTATGACATAGTTTATTTATAAAGCCAAGTCAGGATTGGCTCACTCTGGGCACTTAAATGCTATTGATAAATAATGCATACAATGAAGCTCTGGTTTGGAATTGAATTAAACCTTGAGTTCAAATGTGTTCTCCCTCTGGTTATATCTGCTTCATATCCTAGCAAAATGCATCAGTGAAGTTCAATATCAATGGCTTAGAGGAGTGAGAAACAAACCCCAGAGAAATAAAGTTTGTGCATTCTGAGCTATTGAGAATCTTTGCCCTAGAAACATTTTTTTTTTTCATTTTGATACATGGATTTTGTGGCAGGCACAACATTTGTCTTCCAGCTGATTTGAAAATGCAAAAAATGGCCTCATAGAAATAAATGGTTGGTAATTACATTCTAAGCACTATGTGAACAAGACTATAGGTAACACACCATAATCCCTACTCTCAATGAACTTACAGTTTATTAGAAGCAATGAGAAGCAGGCACATAACCCTAAAGAAAGATGCTGAGAGAAAGGAAGCTATCAAATGTAAAACAACATGATTGTACAGATGTAGAACACAAATCCATTTGAGATATAATAGAAAGGGCATCATGAAAGACAACACATTTGTTTAAAATATTAGCACAGAGAAAAATATAACGTTATTTCTTATATTAGATATGACCTTGTGAACTGAGGCACAGAAAATGAAATAAAGTGAAGGGGGGGACAATTAATATGTGTTCCAAGACAAGGAGCATCACTATTGCCCAGGAGTTCATTGAAAGCATCAATTCTTGGCAGCAGCCTTGACCTTCTAAGTCAGAATCTCTGGACTTGGGGCCATAAATGTGCATTTTAATAAGCACTCCAGGTTATTTTCATGCATGCTAAACTTTGGGGCAAGTAATTGTAGACCAGGTAGAGAATCAACTAAAACTAAGCTTGCAGGATCAGGATCAGGCTGTTAATATTCTTCCCTCCTGCTTCTTCTCAAAATGTGTTCCATCAGAGTACCCTCTGTCTGGCACCTTCAACCTCTTCCTCCTATTAGACGCTTTATAATCCAGGTTAAGTATCACTTATAAGAAAATTTAAATTGCTCCAAAATCTGAAAATTTGAGGGCACTAACATACCATAAATGGAAAATTCTATACCTGACCTTATGTGATGAGTTACAGTCAAAACACACAAAACTATTTAAAATATTATTAATTATCTTCAGGCTATGTGTATAAGGGGTATACAAAACATAAATCAATTTTCTGTTTGACTTAGGTCCTATCCCTGACATTCTCATTATATTTTTATGCAGATCTTCCCATATCTGAAAATAATCCAAAATGTGAAATACATCAGGTCCAAAGCCTGAAGATAAGGAACACTTAACCTGCAGTGTATAAATTTGACAAAGTCCTTCTCATTCTGATTACACTTTTTCATGTTTCCTTCCAGTCCTTCTACTCAAACTCTTTTTGTTTGACCCACAATTTCTTAAAGCTATACCCTCTTCTTTCCCCTCCACTGTCTCCCTACTTCTGTAGGCCATGTTTTTAATTATTTGAACCATGCAGCAAGCTAGAAACCTTTTCTTGAAACACACCAAGAATATCACAAAACCCTGAATATTTTCTTCTTACATTTCTTGAACCCAACCCCGATTTCCATCCCTGATACCCATGCAGTAATTCAGGCTAGAATAATTTATAAGCTGGGCTGTTTATAAGCATACTTTCTATTCTTTACCTTCTGGTGCTTCCTTAAGGTATGTATTTCCAACAATTTTTGGAGAAGTCTATAATCATAACATCATGCTGTGTCTGCTTACTAAAGATGCATTTCTTACATAATAAGTTCCAAGAACCTTCAGAAGAACTCCCATGACCAACCTTCACTTACCTTTTACAGTCTTATCTCTTAATATTCACCTTACCTTGTATGAAATAGCAATATTCATCACATATAAAATACAGTTTTTTTTCCCTGACTCTGAGTAACTCCTACTCAGACATTAAGATTTGGCTTGGGTGTAGCATTTCCCAGGAAGACTTAGAGGGAGCCAAGTGCACCCCTTTATGTCTTTGTATCATTCTATGAACAGGGTCAACTTGGCACTTGGTTCCTTATAATGATAGCATTATTTCCTCAGGTTCAAGAATTCTATCTTGTGCAACTTTAAATACCCAGCATCTTGTACACTACCTGTAGTCATTAAGGACTCACAGAACTATGATAAATGCATGAATTACTGGCTCTTATAGTTGTCTTCTCTAGTTCACATACTCTCACAAAGCCACAAGATGTTTTCCTTTAATGTCAAAATTGCCTGGAATGAAAGTATATTCACTTTCATATTGATTGTTAATTGAGAGTTCTTAGTCATTGATGACTTTTGGGTAGATCATCAGAATTTTGCTTTTACGCAATTTTATGGGATATAGAATAACTTGAGTGGGGAAAGGCTAGAATTGATATGATCAATTGGAAATAAGATTTTTTTTTGTTTCTTTTGCACTGCTTTGGATTGAACCCAGGGTATTACATGTGCTTCCATTGAGCTATATCTCCTGCCTGTTGATAAGGTTTTTAAGTAGTCAGATGACCATGGAATTAGAAGAATAAGGAAGCAGAATAAAAATAAGTAGACATATAAAGTATACATAATGCACTATGCCTATAATAAATATTTTAAATATAAAATAAGTAGAATATATTAATGTAAATTATGTTTTATATCTTATGCTTACTTTTCTATAAACAGTTTGCTTTCCTATTAACATGCAAGTATTCATTTTATTAAAAAGTACTTGCCGTATTTCTTATATGTTTGGAAATACCTCCCTAGTTTATCTTCCATTTAAGTTAGTTTGTGATTACTTAGAGAAAATTTCTGGTATATAACATACAGCCCTTTACATTTGATGCCCATCTTTCATAAGACTTCCAAATAAATTCCTTCCTAAGTGTCAGATGATGTAAATTAAGGCATTTACTTTACTGGGGAAAGGAAAAACTTAGAAGGCCAGGATGAGTAAAAAAGGAGGTGGTTTGGGGGATCACTATGATTTGGGTTGTAAGGTAGTTATTTTCCCATATAGAAAATTATTCTAATAATAATTCACAAACATTTCCTTCATGAACAAAGGCTAAATTTATAGAATTTTTAAATATAGGTTAAGCTGTTATCCTGAGTGTGTATATACCTGTATATGTATATATATATATTTGTATTCATATTTATAAATTATATGTATTTGGTATTTTTAATTATCTGATGTATTGATATATTTTATCAATAGAGTTACTAATAATAAATCAACCTTGAATTCTTATGATAAACTGTTTCAAGGAGAATTGAAAAAACATTGAATTTCACTGGCTCCTATTTTATTTGGAATTTTTTGCATGAATATTTTTAAGTGAAATTGGTCAATAAGATTGCCTAAATAGACATTATGGAGTAAAAACTAGAAAGGGAATTTTTTTAAAAAAACTAAGTGTAGAAATGTACACCATCTCTCTTTCTTAAAAATTCAAAATAAACAATTTTGTATGAAAAATTCTGCACAATGTTTTTGTGATGTGGGGTTTTCCAAAGTTATTGAAATATAACATTTGATCCTGCAGCAGTTTCATTTAAACAGTCAGAACTAATAGCGCTAGAGATACAATGGGAAAAAGATAGACATAATCCTTGTTCCAAGTAATTTGGAGTCTGGTGAAGGTAGAGTCAGGCAAATAGATAATTATAACACAATGTAATAAATATTAGGACCAAAGGGTTATGGGATCGCAGGATTTACTACCCAAATTTGGTGTATATAGTACCAATGTGCAGAGATGTTTTAGGGGATAAATTATAGGTTTCTCAAACATCAAAGCAAAAGTTTATTCATATCTCATGGTTGTAGCTCAAATAGGAAGTGTGCTTTTGAAATGTGTAGACCTAGAGTGTTCTCTCTATGTCAGGAGTTGATATTAAACTGTCTGAGTTTATTCTGTAAACAAAAAACATTTGTTTGACTTGTCATTGTGTTTTTACACTGACAGATTACATAATGAATCAATTATCTTTTCTGAAAATGTAGAGATATTTGACAAGGTTTCTGGGAGATTTTTGTAACTCATAATTCATGTCTCCCTCAAATTGTTCATTTTTGAAAATTTTTATTTTTTAAGGTGGACAGGATGACTTATTGTTGAGCATGATCAAAATGATTAAAGAAGAAGGGGAAGCCATTGTGGGTAGAAGGCCTGTCGGTTGTCCAGGAAGCCAAGACTAAGGATAGATTTGACCCCACAACCATTAGGGATGCGCTTCTTCTCAGCTACCATGTCTTCAAATTCATCTGCATTAAACTTGGTAAAGCCCCACTTCTCTGAGATATGAATCTTCTGGAAGGGAAGGAACTTGAACTTGCCCCTGCGTAGGGCCTCAATCAAAATTTTGTTTTTGTTGGCTGGTTTTACATCATTTTGTTTTTGCAATGCTCCTGTCATGACAAATTCTATTTTACTTGAATTTTTCTCTTATATTTCTTTTTACTATTTTTGTTGGGACACATTAATAGTACAAGTGGGTTTCATTATGAAAATTCCATAGATGTGTACAGTGTACTTTGAAAAAGTTCACCTCTTCTATTATATTCCCTTAACAGCTTTCCTCCTGCTCTACTTTTCCAAACAGTGCTTGGTGAATTTTATCATGTTGTCTTTATTTAACACACTTATATGGCATACTTTGATCCCCCTTATCCACCAGAGGCCTCTCCTTTCTCTTTCCTCATTCCACTGATTTCCCCTCAAAGAGTCTTCAGTTTAAACTCAAATGCTATTATTATCACCTCATCATCACCATCTTTTCAGGTACAGATTGGACATGAGTAACAGCATTGACTGATGAGCTTGGTTTATCTTGACCAACATGATCTCTTGTTCCATCCATTTTCCTGGAAGTAAAATAATTTCATTTTTCTTTTTGGCTAAATTATTTAAAAGGATATATATCCCTTCATTGGTTGTTGGACACCTAGGTTGATTCTATAACTTGGCTGTTGTGAACAATGCTGGTGTAAACATGGGTGTGCAGGTTTCACTCATGTATGTTGATTTACACTCCACTGAATATATGCAAGAGAATAATGGTATGTCAGGGTTAGAAGGTAGTTCTATTTTTAGTTTTTTGATGAACCTCTTCACTGATTCCTATAGTGGTTGCACTGTTGTTTTTTTTTTTTTTTTATTCCCACCAACAGTGTTTGTGGGTTCCTTTGTCCCTGCACCATCATTTTTTTTCTTGATGATTGCCATTCTGACCTTGGAAGATGTAAGCTCAGTGTAGTTTTAGTTTGCATTTCCTTTATGGATATGGATCTCAAGTGTTTCTTCATGTATATTTTAGCCATTTGTACTTCTTCTGAAAACTGTCTCTTCAATTCACTGCTTATTTATTAATTGCAATATTTGTTCTTTTGCTGTTTAATTTTTGAGCTCTTTGCATATTCTGGATATTAATTCTTCATCTGTGGAATTGCTGGTGAAGATTTTCTCCCACTCTGTGGGATGTCTTTTGATTCTGGTATTTCCTTTGATGTGCAGAAGCCTTTGAATTTGATGCAATCCCATTTGCTCTTATTTCCTGGGCAATTAGAGTCCTATTCAGAAAATAATTCCCTATGTCTGTACCTTCCAGTGTTTATCTTATGTTTTCCTGTAATAATTTCATGGTTTCAGATCTTATGTTAAAATATTTGGTCCATTTTTAATTGATTTTTGTGCAGGGTGAGAGATAGGAGTCTAGTCTCAGTCTTGTACATGTACATAACCAATTTTCCCACTATCATTTGTTAACGAGGCTATATTTTTTCCAGTATAGGTTTATAGCTAGTTTGTCAAAAATCAGATGGCTGAGCTATGTGAGCTTATTCCTACTCCATTCTGTTGGTCTTCGAGTCTGTTTTGTGTCAGTATCTTGCTGTTTCTGTTACTCTGGGTTTGTAGCATAATTTGAAGTCCAACATTGTTGTACCTCCAGGGTTTCTCTTTTTGCTCAGGATTGTTTTTGCTATTTGGGGTCCTTTATGCTTTCATATAAATCTTAGAACTGATTTTTGCCAAAAATGACATTGGGATTTTGATGGGAATTGCACTAAATCTGTAGATTGATTTTAGTAGTATAGACATTTTCACAATGCTAATTCTGCCAATGCATGAACATGGGAGGTTTTTTCATCTTCTGGTGCCTTCTTCAATTTTTTTCTTCAAGGTATTATCATTTGCATTATAGAGACCCCTTACCCTTTTAGTTTCTGCCTAGATAATTTTTTTGGGTCTATTATGAATGAAATTATTTTCCAGATTACTTTTTTCAGTCTGTTCATTGCTGGTATATTAAAAGGGCTACAGGTTTTTCATATGTTAATTTTATATCTTGCCACATTGCCAAAAGTGTTAATCGGGTCTAGAAGTTTTTTGGTGGAATCTTTAGGATCTCTTAACTGTAAGATTGTATCATCTGCAAATAGGGATAATTTTACTTCTTTCTTCCATATTTGAATCCCTCATATTTCTTTTTCTTGCCTTATTGCTCTGACTAGGATTTCTGCACTACATTGAATAAAAATGGGGAAAGTATATACCCTTATCTCATTCCTGACTTCAAAGGAAATGATTTCAGTTTTTTCCTGTTTGGTATGATATTGGCTGTAGGTTTGTCATTCATAGCCTCTATGATGTTGAAGTACATTCTTTCTATTGCTAGCTTCTTCAGATCTTTTGTCATGAAAGGATGTTGCATTTTATTGAAGGCTTTTTCTACATCTATTGACATGGCCATGTAGTTTTTGTCTTTGATTCCATCTAAGTTCTATTACATTTGTTAATTTGTGAATGTTGAACCATTCTTGCATCCTTGCATGATCAAGGATGAAACCAACCTGATTATGGTGGTGTGTGATCACTTTACTATGCTGTGGAATTCAGTTTGAAAATATTTTATTGAGGACTTTTGCATATTTGTTCATCAAAGAAATTAGTTTATAATTTTTTTTGTTGTTTCCTTGTGTCATTTTGGTATCAGGTTAATTCTGGATGCATAGAATTAGTTTAGTAACATTCCTTTGCTTTCTATTTCATGGAATAGTTTCAGGAGCATTGGTTTTCTTTAAAAATCTGGTAGAATTCTGTAGTGAAGCCATCCAGTCCTGGGACCTTCTTTGATGAGACACTCTTTATTATTACTTCAATCTCACTTCTTCTGTATCTGATTAAGTGGCCTGTGTCCTCTTATTTTAATTTTGGTAGGTAAAATGCATTGAGAAAATTACCTATTTCCTCTAGATTTTCTAATTTATTAGAATACGGGTTTTCAAAGTATTCCCTAATAATACTCTGGATTCTATTGGTATTTGTTATGATAATCCAGTTTCATCTCTAATTTTAATAATTTGTGTCTTTTCTCTCCTTCTTGTAGTCGGTTTGGTTAAGGGATTTTATCAATCTTGTTTCTTTTCAAAGAACCAACTTTTTGTTTCATTGATTCGTTTTTTGTTTTGAAATTTCCATTTCATTAATTTCTTAATTTTTTTTTTTTTGAGCAGTACTGGGGTTTTGAGCTTAGGGCCTCAGGCTTGGTAGGAAGGCACTCTGCCACTTCAGCCATTCCTCCAGCCATCTGACTTAATCTTTATTATTTCTTTCTGCCTCTAATTTTGGGTTTGACTTATTACTATTTTTCTAGGAATTTGAGGTTTATCATTATGGTATTTGAGATCTACAGCTTTTTTGAGGCAAGCATTCACAGCTATAAGCTTTCCTCTAAGAATTGTGTTTTCTGTATCCCAGAGGTTCTGGTAGGTTGTATTTTTACTTTCATTAGATTCTAGGAATGTTCTTACTCCATTATATTTTTGGTGACCCACTAGTCACCAAAATACATCCAGCAATGTGTTTTTCAGTCTTTGCATTTGAATATTTTCTGTAGTTTCTTTTCTTGTTGATTTCTAGCTTTATTCCATTGTGATCTGATAGATTACTAGGAACTATTCCAAATTTCTTATGTTTGTTAAAATTTGTTTCATGTCCTAATATATGATCTATTTTGGAGAAAGTTCCGTGGGCTGCTAATAATGTGAATTGTTGCAGCTTCTGGATGAAATATTAAGCAGATGTCAGTTAAGTCCATTTAGTCTATACTGTGGATTAACTCTGAAGTTTCTTTGGTGATTTTTTTTTCAGTCTGAATGACCTAGATATTGATAATCATGGGGTATTAAAGTCTCCCACTGTTATTGTTTTGGGATGTATCTGTGTTTGTAAATCTACCAGTATTTCATTAATGAAATGAGGTGCTCCAATATTTGGTGTGTATATGTTAATAATTGTAATCTCCTCTTGGTGGCTGGTTCCCTTTATTAATATGTAGTCACTTTCTTTGTTCCTTCTGACTCATTTTGGTTTGAAGTCTGTTTTAGCAGAAATAAGAATAGCTACTTTTGGCTGCTTCAGGGTCCATTTGCTTGGAAAATCTTTTTCCATCCTTTTACCATAAGCCAATGTTTGTCTTTGTCTGTGAGATGCAATTCTTGTAGGAAACAAATAGCCGAGCCTTGATTTTTAATCAAACCCACCAATATATGTCTTTTGATTGGAGAATTGACACTATCAACATTCAGTTTTAATATTGAAAGGCATGTAGTGTTTTTGTCATTTTGTTATTTTTTATGAAGTTTGTTTCTTTTCATCTAGTGGAATTTATTGGTATTTTTCTGTTGTGTTTATCTTCCTCTTTTGTGAGTAGGATTTCCTTAAGTATATTCTGCAGTGCTGGTTTAGTGGTCATGAATTCCATTAATTTTTGTTTAATGTCAACAGTTTATATTTCCCCTTCAATTATAAAAGATACCTCTGCCAGATACATTAATGTAAATTGACAGCTATACTCTTTCATGACTTGAAATATATGATTCCACACCTTCACTGCTTTTAGTTTCTGTGGAAAAAGTCTGGAGAGATCCAAAATGATGACTATGGTACTGAAGCAGATAGCCTGAGCTCCAACTCCAAAACCTTGCTGAGACACTGGAGCCACACTTAGAGGAAGTAAAGCACCAACCAGAATTTAACATTCAACACCTTGAACCCCTAGCCTGTGAAAGGCATCACCACAACATGTTATGCTGTGAAAACTTGAGGGCTGCCACCACCACCACAGGCTCCAAACCTGCCTGTGAGACATTCTACAGACCAAACAGGTGAGCACCACATGTCACATGGAATTCTCCTAGCCACCCCCAGGATAAACTAGCACAGTCCCTGGGCAGCCTGCCCTCCTCAAAAAAAACCTGAACAGTAAACAGTGAACTATAATCTAGTACAACAGCAGAGGGCCAGGAAAGTTGAAAGTGCACCAGAGAAGGGGGGAGGGGAAAGGAGTTAATCTCAGTACAAACTATCAGTAAACAAATGCTAGAAAGGCAGGAAGGCCTAGAGTGAGCAGGTGATAAGCCACTCCCCAAAGCAGGGCAGGTAGTGGATCACAGAGTTCTTCTCCTGAACCAGTTAGCAGCACCCAAAGTCAAACTGCCCTGCAAAACTGAAAAACAAACAGCAAACCATCATAACACACAGAAAGCAGGGAGGGCTGACAGAATACTGACCCCAACACAGAGAAAGGGGGTGGGACAAACAAATAAACCCCAGCGTGGAAATTCCAGTAAACAAGCACAGCGAAAAGTCACCTCCAAAGCAGATCAACTAGTGAACTACAGAGATGATCTCCTGAACCTGAGGGCAGATTTCAAACTTAAACAGCCACACCTCACTGGGAGAGGAACTGACTAAGCAGCTGCAGCCGAAAAGTAACACAGCTATCAGCTGAGGAAATCAATATACCAGACCACCCGGCATGATTTGGCAAAGCTACCTCACCTCACAATTTCAATTCAACTGGTAGACAGAAGAAAAACACTACTCACAAGCCAATCACCTGGTGAGACCGCATCAGAGCTTCTGCTTATATGCCAATAACAGGACTGAATGCTGAAGGAGTAACTCCAGAACTTAAACTGAGACTGAAATTCTATTGTTCCTGAACCTGCTGTTTTTCCTTTTTTTGTTTTTTGTTGTTTTGTTTGTTCATTTTTCCCATTGATTTCTTTGTTTTGTTTGTTTGTTTGTTTTATTATTGTGGGTTTTCTATGTTTCTTTTTATTCTTATTACCTTTTTTGTCCTTTCTCTTTCTATACTATCAACTTTACTATCTTCTCATCCCTACTCTTATCCCCTTCACTCTCCTTCCTTCTCCTGTGCTAACATCCATTGCTACCCTCCCCAAAAACTTGTTCTGCCCCTTCTCACCCACTTTCTTCCCCCAGCCCACACCTTCCCTTCCCATTTTCCCATAACCTGTCACCAGACTACCCTTCCCTCCTACACATTCATCACCCACTTGCCAACCTACTATACCAACTTTAGACAACCTCAAGCCCCTGCAATCCCTAACACAAGCACCCTCTACTACAACAATAGAAATACACCAAAACACATACAAGGACCACAAAAAACCAGCAGCCCCCACAAGGCTTACCCCACACACCTACCCCACATTCCATCTCTCCCTTTAGTGTCACCCTACCCAACTCCCCAAATTTCGATAGCTAGCCTTAAAAATATTAACCCCCAATGCCCACTGCTTATAGATATTACCACCAAAGTGTCTCCTACATAACATTTAAACTACTGGTAAGGTATTAAACCTGTGAATTATTTATTACTAAATTAATCCCAGACCAAGGACACAAATAGCGCACCACCTTAGCTAAAAACACAAGACAACCACAAAACAAACATTAAATTAAAAGAAAGAAAACAGGTGACTGAAAACACTAACTAACCTATCAAGGACATAGTTGCACAATACCAAGTGAAGTGATGGGAAGAAGATAAAGGGGTGGAAACCATTCTCCCCCCAAAAATAATTTAATACAAGATTCAGAGGGAAATGAAGAAAATGGATACCCAGTTCCAGACTCCAACAAAACAAAGATAAATGACACTAAGGAGTCCAACGATGTCCACAAAAATACCCTCAAAGAAAAAATTCTGCAAGTAATCACTGAGAATTTCATGGAGATGATACTAGACATGGTTAACAAAAATGTACAAGATCCACTCAAGAAATTTCAAGACACCAAAATAAAGAATATGAGAAACAAATAAATGAACTCATAGGGGCCCTAAATAAATACCAAAGTGAAACAAAGAACAAAAATAGAGAGATAAATTAATTAAAGATGAAAATAAAAATATTAAAGAGGAAGTGATCCATGACATGGAAAACCTCAGAAAAAAAGCAGAAACACAAAATACAGTGGAAGCTCACTCTTGCAGACTAGAAAAAGTGGAAGACAGAATCTCAGAACTCAAAGATAAAATAGAAATAAAAGGAAAAACTGAAGAACTATTAGTCAAACAACTCAAGACCTACAAAAGGAACATGCAAGAACTCAATGACTCTATCAAAAGACCAATCCTGAGAATCATGGGCATTGAATCGGAGCTCCAAACAACAGGGATTTGTAATATATTCAACAAAATAATAACAGAAAAATTCCCAAATCTAAAGAAAGTTATGCCCATTCAGGTACAGGAAGCCTCCAGGACACCAAACAGACTTTACCAAAATTAAACTTCCCCACTACATATTATCATTAAAACAACAAGCACAGAGAATAGAGAAAGAATACTGAAGGCAGTAAGAGAGAAAAAAACAAATAAAATATAAAGGTAAACCCATCAAAATCACAGCAGATTTCCTAACAGAAACCTTAAAAGCAAGAAGGGCATGGAGTGAGGTATTCTAAAAATAACTTCAAATCTAAGATACTCTAATCAGCAAACTATCACTCAAAATAAATGGAGCAACAAAGTCTTCCATGATAAGGAGAAACTAAAACAATATATGACCACCAAGCCACCACTACAAAAGATTCTGTAAGGAATTTTGCACACAGAAAATGAAAGCAAACAAAGCCACAAGAGGACAGGCAGTATCAAACCACAGGAGAAGAAAAGACAAGGAATCGGACAGTAATATTGATGAACCTACACAAAATCAAACCCTAAACAATAAAAACATCTAAGTGACAGGAATCACCATATTACCTATCAATATTAACACTAAATGTCAACAGATTCAACTCCCCCATCAAAAGACACCATTTAGTAAACTGGACTAAAAAGGAAGATCTAACAATCTGCTGTTTACTGGAGACCCATCTCATTGACAGAAACAAACACTGGCTTAAGGTGAAAGGCTGGAAAATTTAACAAGACAATGGCCACCCAAAACAGGCAAGAGAAGCAGTACTTATCACAGACAAAATAGACTTCAAACTTACGTTGATCAATGAGATAAGTAAGGACACTCCATGCTAATAAAGGAGAAATACACTAAAAGGAAATAACAGTTATCAACATATATGCACCCAATGTCAGTGCACCCAATTTCATCAAACATACTTTAAAGGACGTAAAAGCACATATAGACTCAACTACAGTGGTAGTGGGAGACTTTAATACCCCTCTATCACCAAAAGATAGATCATCCAAACAAAAAATCAATAAATAAATTCTAGAACTAAATCACACCATAGATCAAATGGACCTAACTGATGTCTACAGAATCTTTCATCAAACTTCTGCCCAATATACATTCTTCTCAGCAACCCATGGAACTTTCTCCAAAATTGATCATGCCTTATGGCACAAAGAAAGTCTCAGCAAATATAAGAAAATAGAACTAATCCCATGCATTCTATCTCACCACAATGCATTAAAACAAGAACTCAACAACCAAAACAATGGTGGAAAACATGCAAACAATTGGAGCTGAACAACACATTGCTTAATGATCAGTGGGTCATTGATGAAATCCAAGAGGAAATTAAAAGATTCCTGGAAGTTAATGAAAATGAAAACAACACTTACCAGAACCTATGGCACACAGCAAAGGCAGTCCTAAGAGGAAAGTTTATAGCCATGAGTGCATATATTAAAAAGACAGAAAGATCTCAAATCAATGACCTAATGCTACATTTCAAACTCCTAGAAAAACAGGGACAAGCAAAACCCAAAACAAGCAGAAGGAGAGAATTAATAAAAATAAGGCCCCAAATTAATGAAATAGAGACCAAAAAAAAAAAAAATACAAGGAATCAATGAAACAAAAAGCTGGTTCTTTGAAAAAATAAACAAGATTACAGACCCCTGGCAAATCCGACTAAAATGAGGAGAGAAAAAACCTAAATCAGTAAAACCAGAAATGCAAAAGGGCAGACAACAACAAATAGCACAGAAATCCAGGAAATCATCAGAGACTACTTTGAGAAGCTATATTCCAAAGAATTTGAAAATCTTGAAGAAATGGAGAAATTTCTAGATACTTATGACCATCCAAAATGGAACCAAGAGGATATTAACCACCTAAATAGATGTATAATATGAAATGAAATTGAAGCAGCAATAAAGACTTCCAAAAAAGAAAGTCCAGGATGTGATGGGTTCTCTGCCGAATTCTATCAGAGCTTTAAAGAAGAACTACTATTAACTTTACTTAAATTTTCCACTAAATAGACTGGGGAGGAATATTGCCTAACTCATTGTATGAAGCCAAAATTACACTCATCCCAAAACCAGTCAAAGATACATCCAAAAAGGAGAACTATAGGCCAATCTCCTTAATGAACATCAATGCAAAAATCCTCAATAACATAATGACAAACCGATTCCAACAACACATCAGAAAGATCATTCACCATAACCAAGTCAGCTTCACCCCAAGGATCCAGGGGTGGTTCAACATATGCAAATCTATAAATGTAACACAACACATTAATAGAAGCAAGACAAAAACCACTTGATCATCTCAATAGATGCAGAAAAGGCCTTTGATAAGATTCAACACCACTTCATGATAAAAACTTTAAGACAACTAGGAATAGAAGGAATGTTCTTCAACATTTTATATGACAAATCTATAGAAAACCTCATACTTAATGGAGAAAAATTGAAAACAATTCCCCTAAAATCAGGAATGAAGCAAGGGTGGCCACTCTCCCTTGTCCTATTCAACATAGTCCTGGAATTCCTAACCAGAGCAATAACACAAGAAAAAGAAATAAAAGGAATACAATAGGTAAGGAAACTGTCAAAATATTCCTATTTGTAGACAACATGATCTATACCAAAAAGACCCAAAAAACTCTACCCCAAAACTCCTAGAATCATAAACAGTTTCAGCAATGTGGCAGGATACAAAATCAATGTACAAAAATCATTAGCTTTTCTATACACCAACAATGAATGAATTGAGAAAAAATATATGGAAACAATTCCTTTACAGTAGCCACAAAAAAACCCAAATACCTAAGAATAAATTTAACAAAGGATGGGAATGACCTCTACAAGGAGAACTAGAAACCTCTGAAGAAATAAATAGAGGAAGACTACAGAAGGTAGAAAGATCTTCAGTTCTCATGGATTAGTAGAATCAACAGCGTAAAAATGGCTATACCACAAAAAGCAATCTACATGTTCAATGCAATTCCCATCAAAATCCCAAAGACATTCATCACAGAGATTGAGAAATCTACCCTAAAGTTCATTTGTAAACACAAGAGACTGCAAATAGCCAAGGCAATACTCTGTAAAAAGAGCAATGCTGGAGGTATCACAATACCTGACTTCAAACTATATTACAGAGCAATAGCAATAAAAATAGCATGGTGTTGGCCCAATAACAGATGTGAAAACCAGTGGAACAGAATAAAGGACCCAGATATGAATCCACACAGCTATGCACTCCTTATTTTTGACAAAGGTGCCAAAAACATATGATGGAGAAAAGATAGGTTCTTCAACAAATGGTGCTGGAAAAAGTGGTTATCTGCCTACAGAAAACTGAAAGTAGATCCATGTTTATCACCCTTTACTAGTATCAACTCAAAATGGATCAAGGACCTAAATATCAGACCCGAAACTCTGAAGCTAGTACAGAAAAGAGCAGGGACTGCTCTGGAAGCAATAGGTATAGGCAAAGCCTTCCTCAATAGAACCCCAGCTGCTCAGCAACTAAGAGAAAAGATGGACAAATGGGACTACATGAAATAAAAAATTTCTGCACAACAGAAGAAATGGTCTCGAAACTGAAAAGAACACCCATGGAGTGGGAGAAAATATTTGCTAGGTATACATCAGACAAATGATGGATAAGCAGAATATACAAGGAGCTCAAAAAACTAAACACCCCCAAAATAAATAATCAATAAAGAAATGGGAAGCTGAACTAAACAGAACTTTTTCAAAAGAAGAAATCCAATTGGCCAAAAAACCATGAAAAAATGCTCACCATCTCTGGCCATAAAGGAAATGCAAATCAAAACCACACTAAGATTCTGCCTCACCTGTTAGAATAGCTATCATGAAAACCACCACCAATAATAAATATTGGTGAGGATGTGGGGAAAAAGGAACCCTCATACACTACTGGTGGGAATGCAAGCTAGTACAACCACTCTGGAAAACAAATGGATGTTCTTAAAAAACTAAACATAGATCTGCCATATGATCCAGAAATCCCACTCCTAGGATGTACCCACAGGAATGTGACTCAGGTTACTCCATAGGCACCTGCACATCCATGTTTATTGCAGCACTATTCACAACAGCCAAGTTATGGAGACAGCTAAGATGCCCCACTATTGATGAATGGATTAAGAAAATGTGTTTATACACAATGGAATTTTACTCAGCCATGAAGAATGAAATCTTGTCATGTGCAAGTAAATGGATGGAACAGGAGAATGTCATCTTAAGCAAAGTTAGCCAGTCTCAGAAGGCCAAAAATCATATGTTCTCCCTCATATGTGGACTTTAGATCTAAAACAAATGCAGTGATATTATTAGACTTCAGTCACAAGCTAAGGGAAGAGCACATACATGAGGAGTAGGGGAAAGTTAGGAAACCCAAAACTTAAAAGTACTTGATGTGTCCACTGTAAAGGAATTAATATAGTAACCTTAAAATGACTGAGGTCACTATGGGAAGGTGACTGGGAAGTTGTAAAGAGGTCTGGTAGAGTTGAATCAATTCGGACTGTAATACACACATATGTGCAAGCTATGATAGGAATCTCTCTGTATAGCTATCCTTATGTTAAACTAGCAAAAATGCTATGTGTTTCTTATTATTGCTTATGTCTTTTCTTCAACAAAATTGGAGAAGAGGGCAGAACAGGTTCTGCTTGAAATCAAAGAGGATTGGGGGAGAGAGTGAAGGGACAGGGGGGAAAAATGGCCCAAAAAATGTATGCACATATGAGTTAAAAAGTCTGCTGCTATTCTGATGTGTTTGCCTTTTTATGTGGCTTGTCATTGCTGTCTTTCAGCTTTCAATATTCTTCTTTATTCTGTACATTTAGTGTTTTAACTGTAGTTTGTCTAGGGGTGTTTCTTTTCTGATCTTCCCTGTTTGATTTCACAAAGCATCCTATATCTGGTTGATCCTCGATTTCTCAAGATTGGGGACTTCTATTATTTTGTTGAATATATTTTCTATGTCTTTACCTTTTATCTCAATGCCTTCTAAATCAAGGAATCATAAGTTTGATTTTTAGATAGTGTCCCACAGGTCTTCTTTGTTCTGTTCATATTTTCTTAGTATCTTTTCTTTGGGTTTATCTGATTAATTGAATTCCTCTACTTTATCTTTGTTCCCTGCTACTCTGCTTTGTACTTGCTCCACTCTATTTTTTTTTTACTCATATGTCCATACAATGTTTGGGTCATTTCTCCCCCCTCTCCCAACCCCCTCCTTCTCCCCCTCACCCCCTGCTACCCAGCAGAAACTATTTTACCCTTATCTCTAATTTTGTTGAAGAGAGAGTATAAGCAATAATAGGAAGGAACAAGGGATTTTCCTAGTTGAGATAAGGATAGCTATACAGGGAGTTGACTCACATTGATTGTAATACACACATATGTGCAAGGTAACATATGTGTGTTACCTTCTAGGTTAATTCTTCTGGATCTAACCTTTTCTCTGGTTCCTGGTCCCCTTCTCCTATTGGCCTCAGTTGCTTTAAAGTATCTGCTTTAGTTTCTGTGTGTTGAGGGCAACAAATGCTATCTAGTTTTTTAGGTGTCTTACCTATCCTCATATCTCCCTTGTGTGCTCTTGCTTTATCATGTGACCAAAGTCAAATCCCCTTGTTGTGTTTGCCCTTGATCTAATGCCTGAATATGAGGGAGAACATACAATTTTTGGTCTTTTGGGCCAGGCTAACCTCACTCAGAATGATGTTCTCCAATTCCATCTATTTACCTGCAAATGATAACATTTCGTTCTTCTTCGTAGCTGCATAAAATTCCATTGTGTATAAATACCATATTTTCTTAATCCATTCATCAGTAGTGGGGCATGTTGACTGTTTCCATAACTTGGCTATTGTGAGTAGTGCTGCAATAAATATGGGTGTGCAGGTGCCTCTGGACTAACCTGTGTCACATTCTTTTGGATATATCCCCAAGAGTGGTATTGCTGGATCATATGGTAGATCTATGTTTAGCTTTTTAAGTAGCCTCCAAATTTTTATTCAGAGTGGTTGTACTAGTTTACATTCCCACCAGCAGTGTAAAAGGGTTCCTTTTTCCCCACATATTCACCAACACCTGTTGTTAGTGGTGTTGCTAATGATGGCTATTCTAACAGGGGTGAGGTGGAATCTTAGTGTGGTTTTAATTTGCATTTCCTTTATTGCTAGAGATGGTGAGCATTTTTTCATGTGTTTTCTGGCCATTTGAATTTCTTCTTTTGAGAAATTTCTGTTTAGTTCACTTGCCCATTTCTTTATTGGTTCATTAATTTTGTGAGAATTTAGTTTTTTGTTCTCTCTTCAGTTTAGAGATCATTTCTTTTGTTGAG
The DNA here is from genome assembly GCF_047511655.1 of Castor canadensis. NCBI lineage: Eukaryota > Metazoa > Chordata > Mammalia > Rodentia > Castoridae > Castor > Castor canadensis. Next base: position 144,853,023 of record NC_133390.1, on the reverse strand, counting down.
CAGAAGCTTTTTAGTTTTATGAAGTCCCATTTATCTATGCTATCTCTTAGTTGCTGTGCTGCTGGGGTTCCATTGAGAAAGTTCTTACCTACACCTACTAATTCCAGAGTATTTCCTACTCTTACCTGTATCAACTTTAGAGTTTGTGGTCTGATATTAAGATCTTTGATCCATTTTGAGTTATTATTGGTATAGGGTGATATACATGGATCTAGTTTCAGTTTTTTGCAGACTGCTAACCAGTTTTCCCAGCAGTTTTTTTAAGAGGCTGTCTTTTGTCCATCGTATATTTTTAGTGCCTTTGTCAAAGACAAGTTGGTTATAGTTGTGTGGCTTCATATCTGGGTCCTCTATTCTGTTCCACTGGTCTTCATGTCTGTTTTTGTGCCAGTACCATGCTGTTTTTATTGCTGTTGCTTTGTAATGTAGTTTGAAGTTGGGTATCATGATACCTCCAGCATTGTTCTTTTGACTAAGTATTGCCTTGGTTATTCATGGCCTCTTGTGTTTCCATATAAATTTAACGGTAGATTTTTCAATCTCTTTGATGAATCTCATTGGATTTTAATGGGAATTGCATTAAATATATAGATTACTTTTGGGAGTATAGACATTTTTACTATGTTGATTCTACCAATCAATGAGCATGGGCGATCTCTCCACTTTCTATAGTCTTCTTCAATCTCTTTCTTCAGAAGTTTAAAGTTTTCCTTGTAGAGGTCATTCTTCTTATATTTTGTTAGGTTTACACCTAGGTGCTTGATCTTTTTTGAGGCTGTTATAAATGGCATTGTTTTCATATATTCTTTCTCAGTTTGTTTATTAGTAGTGTATAGAAATGCTAATGATTTTTCTATATTGATTTTTTATTCTGCTACCTTGCTATAGCTATTGATGGCGTATAGGAGCTTTTGAGTAGAATTTTTTGAGTCTTTAAGGTAGAGGATCATATTGTCTGCAAATAGGGATATTTTGACAATTTCTTTACCTATTTGTATTCCTTTTATTCCTTCTTCTTGCCTCATTACTCTGGGTAGGAATTTCAGTACTATGTTGAAAAGGAGTGGAGATAGTGGGTATCCTTGTCTGGTTCCTGATTTTAGAGGGAATGGTTTAAGTTTTTCTCTGTTAAGTATAATGTTGGCTGTAGGTTTGTCATATATAGCCTTTATAATGTTGAGATAGTTTCCATCTATTCCTATATTTCTTAGAGCTTTTATCATAAAATGGTGTTGGAACTTACCAAACACTTTTTCTGCATCTATTGAGATGATCAAGTAGTTTTTGTCTTTGCTTCTGTTAATGTGGTTTATTACGTTTATTGATTTTCGTATGTTGAACCACCCCTGCATCCCTGGGATGAAGCCTACCTGGTCATGGTGAATAATCTTTTTGATGTGTTGCTGAATTCGATTTGCCATTATTTTGTTGAGGATTTTTGCATCAATGTTCATTAAGGAGATTGGCCTATAGTTCTCCTTTTTGGAGGTGTCTTTGCCTGGTTTTGGGATAAGTGTAATAGTGGCTTCATAAAATGTGTTTGGCAGTTTTCCTTCCCTTTCTATTTCATGGAACAGTTTAAGGAGGGTTGGTATCAGTTCTTCTTTAAAGGTCTGATAGAATTCAGCAGAGAATCCATCAGGTCCTGGACTTTTCTTTTTGGGGAGACTCTTGATTGCTGCTTCAATTTCATTTTGTGTTATAGGTCTATTCAGGTGATTAATTTCCTGTTGGTTCAGTTTTGGATGATCATATGTATCTAGAAATTTGTCCATTTCTTTAAGATTTTTGAATTTATTTGAATATATGTTCTCAAAGTAGTCTCTGATGATTTCCTGGACTTCCATGGTGTTTGTTGTTATCTCCCCTTTTGCATTCCTGACTCTACTAATTTGGGTTTTTTTCCCTCCTCATTTTAGTCAGGTTTGCCAGGGGTCTGTAATCTTGTTTATTTTTTCAAAGAATCAACTTTTTGTTTCATTAATTCTTTGTATGTTTTTTTTTGGTTTCTATTTCATTGATTTCACCTCTTATTTTTATTATTTCTCTCCTATTTGTTTTGGGTTTTGCTTGTCCTTGTTTTTCTAGGAGCTTGAGATCTATCATTAGGTCATTGATTTGGGATCTTTCAGTCTTTTTAATACATGCACTCATGGCTAAAAACTTTCCTCTCAGGACTGCCTTTGCTGTGTCCCATAGGTTCTAGTAGGTTGTGTTTTCATTTTCATTGACTTCTAGGACCTTTTTAATTTCCTCTTTTATTTCATCAATGACCTAATTTTCGTTAAGTAATGAGTTATTCAGTTTCCAGCTGTTTGCATGTTTTTTGTCTTTACTTTTGTTGTTGAGTTCTAGTTTTATTGCATTGTGATCAGATAGAATGCAAGGTATAATTTCTATTTTCTTATATTTGCTGAGGCTTGCTTTGTGCCCTAGGATATGATCTATTTTGGAGAAGGTTCCATGGGCTGCTGAGAAGAGTGTATATTGTGTAGAAGTTGGATGAATTGTTCTGTAGACATCAACTAGCTCCATTTGATATATTGTATATTTTAGATCTAGGATTTCTTTATTGAGTTTTTGTTTGGATGACCTATCTATTGATGATAATGGGGTGTTAAAGTCTCCCACAACCACTGTGTTGGCATTAATATATGCTTTTAAGTCTTTCAGGGTATATTTGATGAAATTGGGTGCGTTGACTTTGGGTGCATATAGGTTGATAATTGTTATTTCCTTTTGGTCCACTTCCCCTTTTATTAGTATGGAATGTCCTTCTTTATCTCATTTGATCAATGTAGGTTTGAAGTCTACTTTGTCAGAGGTAAGTATTGCTACTCCTGCCTGTTTTCGGAGGCCATTGGCTTGGTAAATCTTCTTCCAGCCTTTCATCCTAAGCCTATGCTTATTTCTATTGATGAGATGGGTCTCTTGTAAGGAACAAATTGTTGGATCTTCCTTTTTAATCCAGTTCATCAAATGGTGCCTTTTGATGGCGGAATTAAGTCCATTAACATTAAGCGTTAGTACTGATAGGTGTGTGGTGATTCCTGTCATTTAGTTGTCTTAGTTGTTTGAAGGTTTGATTGTGTGTACCTAAGATGAGGTTACTCTCTACTTTCTTGTTTTTTCTTTTCCTGTGGTTTGGTGCTGCCTGTCTTTTCATGGTTAAGTTGGGTTTCACCTTCTGTGTGCAGAATCCCTTGAAGAATCTTTTGTAGTGGTGGCTTTGTGGTCACATATTGTTTTAGTTTTTGCCTATCATGGAAGACTTTTATTGCTCCATCTATTTTGAATGATAGTTTTGCAGGGTAGAGTATCCTGGGGTTGAAGTTATTTTCATTCAGTGCCCGGAAGATCTCACCCCAAGCTCTTCTTGCTTTTACTGTTTCTGTTGAGAAGTCTGCTGTGATTTTGACGGGTTTACCTTGTATATTATTTGTGTTTTCTCTTGTACAGCCTTCAATATTCTTTCCCTAGTTTCTGTACTTGTTTTTTTAATGATGATATGCCATAGGGTAGTTCTATTTTGATCTGGTCTGTTTGGTGTTCTGGAAGCCTCTTGCATTTGTATGGGAATAGATTTCTCTAGATTTGGGAAATTTTCTCTTATTATTTTGTTGAATATATTATGCATTCCCTTTGCTTGCACCTCTCTCCTTCTTTAATGCCCATGATTCTCAGGTTTGGTCTTTTGATGGAATTTGTGAGTTCTTGCATTTTCTTTTCACAGGTATTGAGTTGTTTAACTAATAGTTCTTCAGTTTTTCCTTTAATTACCATTTCATCTTTGAGTTCTGAGATTCTGTCTTCTGTTTGTTCTATTCTGCTGGATTGGCCTTCTATTTTGTTTTGCAATTCTTTTTTGTTCTTTTTTCTGAGGTTTTCCATATCCTGAGTCCCTTATTCTTTAATGTTGTCTGTTTTTGTCCTGAGTTCATTTATCTCTTTATTAATCATGTTCTTTGTTTCACTTTGGTGTTTATACAGTGCATCTATGGTTTCTTTTATTTCTTCTTGTGCTTTTTCAAATTCTCTATATTTGTTGTCTTGGAATTTCCTGAGTGTCTCCCATACATCTTGGTTGACCATATCCAGTATTATCTCTATAAAGTACTCATTGGTTTCCTGTAGTATTTCTTCTTTTAGATTGTTCTTGTGGGCTTCATTGGGTTCTTTGGAATAGTTTATCTTCATTTTGTTGGAGTCTGGATCTGAGTATCTGTTTTCTTCATTCCCCTCTGTTTCCTGTACTAATTTTTTGCTGTGGGGAAACTGGTTTCCCTGTTTTTTCTGTCTTCCTGTCATTGCCCTTGATGTTGATATTGTCCCTGTACTGTGTGCAATTAAGTATTTTCTATCTTGTAATAATAACAATGGTGATATTTAGAATGGAAGGGTGAGAGGAAATGGAAAGCAAAGAAATTAAAGAAAAACGGAAAAACAAATAAACAAACAAGTAGAAAAAACCAAAACAAACAAAAAAGTTTCAAAGATATAAACAGGGAGAGATAGTGTACTAATCAACAGTAAGCTGAACAGACATTAGAGAGACAGAGAGAGGATTGAAAATAAAAAATAAAAATAAATAAATAAATAAATGAAAAAATATATACAAAAAAAATTCTCCAAGTTCAAATGCAATAAATTCAGTCTTAATAGCTTTGATGTTCGTCACTCAGCCTCCATTCCTGGAGATGGTGGCTCAGAAGTAGTTCTGTCATTGTCTCATCTAAAGGGGAAAAAAACTAAAAATAACTAAACAGAACAAAACAGCACAAAACAAAACAAAAAAACCCCACAAAGTGTCCCAAGTTCAAATGCAATACGGTTTCAGTAAGTTTTTCAGCACGCAGGTGTAGTTTGGTTATTGTCTCATCAAAGGTAGGGAGAAAAAAAAAGAGTCTGGAGACAGTTCTGTGAATGGCTATCTGAAGCTGTGGCTCACCTGCCCACTGCTGTCAGCCTGCTGTTCCTAGAGGCTTTGTTTATGCAGATCTCAGGAGTGAGCTTAACACTATCTCAGAGTTCTCCTGGGCACAACCGCCACTGCTACAAGCTTTCCCCTTTCCAAGCACACTGGGGGAGGTGACAATGCACCCACTTTCTCAGGCTTGCGTGTTTATTTACAGTTCATGTGGGAAGTGGGTCTTCCCCCCTCTCCTGTGGATTTATTCTCCCACTACCACTTTTATAAGCTTTCCTGCTCCTGGTTGCTGGTCGTGTATGCTCCACTCTATTAGTAAAGCTTTCAATTGAGTTTTTATATGGATTATTGAGCTTTTCATTTTCAGAATTTTAATTGAATTTTTCAGGAATTCTGTATCTTTACTGAATTCTTCCTTTGTATCCCCCATTGTTTTCCTTACTTCATTCAGCTGTTTATTTATATCCTCTGAATTCATTCAGGTATTTATACATGTTCTTTTTAGTTTTGTTTACCATTTTTCTTGTTCTTTTGAGTTCATTGTTTGAAATTTCATCTGCTTCACTATCATTGAAGTCTTATTGTGGAATTGCTGACTTTTGAAAAAAACACATTGCTTTGCTTTTCATAATATTCATGTTTCTATGTTGGGATTTATACATCTGAAGCCAAATCATTGGCTGGAAGTTTGATCATCTGTACTCTTTCAGTTGAAATAGCCTTAATGATCGCAGTATAGTGTAGGAGCTTGGTTGAGGTGCTGTTTCTAACTGCTGCTCTGGGGGATATGGCTCAGTAAGTAAGCATTCATTAGTTCTCAAGTCACTAGACCTGATCCCTAGCGCTGCTCAGATCAAGGTAAACTAGTTGGATCCCATTGTAAAAGAATCTGTGGTCTGCTTCTGGTTTGCTTTCACTATAAACACTTCCTTTCTTTGTGTACTGGGAGCTGCTGTTGGCTATAGGAAGCTTTATGGCTTGTGCCTGGGCAGGTTCCCACTTAATCTACAGGTCCCCCAGTTTGTGTACCCAGGGGCAGCAAACATCCAAGTCAGATGGTGACCCCTGAATGCATCAGAGAATTGGGTGTGGGGTTTGTTAAAGAGAACACTGACTTATGCCCTGGCTGGGGAAGAGGTGAAGGACCTATAAGCTTATGTGTTCTTCTTGATAGTCTCAATGTGTACAGACCATAACCCAAGTTCACCTCCCTTTGCAGAAGAGGAAGCTGCAGAAGCTTTGTGATTCTGAGGGCCTGCCTTTGGTCACCCAGTCCTTACTGTCTGCAAAGACACACCAGGATGCAATTCCTAGGAGCAGTACTCAATGTTTTCATGCCTTGCTTACAGTTCACCTTCCTGTGAAGTTGAGGAGGCTTTGGGATTCATGTCATTCTGGTGGATTTGTGTGCAGGGTTCTGATCCTTTTAGCAGTAAACACACACAGCCAGGAGGCAGGCCCTGGGGACAGAATACTAGCCAGCCACAGGCTCAGTGCTTTGTTTCTGCCCCAGTCTCATATGATGGTACTCACTCTTGGCCAGGGATGTTAAGGCTTCTGATCACTATGGTGGGCTATACTTCTGGTACATCTCCCTGAAGTTTGAACATCACTGCAAGGCCATATCAAACACTCTCCCTCTCCTTGACCACCTCTCATAGCCTTCTCCCACCCAGACACTGTGGCAGGGTGTCCCAAAACTCCTTAAGCCATGAGTATTTCTTATTTTCAGGCCCCCCAGAGTATCTCAGTCTCAAAATAATAAACCCTTTCACAAGCAGGTGCCTTACTATCACCCTCTTAGATAAGGTGAGCAACAGAATATCTTTCTTCACCAAGGCTACCCTTTCAAACTGGACCAGTCATTGACTCACAAATCTTTGCACTGGGTTTAAGGCATGTGAGAGGTGTGGATGTATCTTGTGAAAATAATTATATGTGTTATCTTGTGATGGCATCCTCAGCATCTTCCCTCCCAGGAAGCCAGGGACAGGCTTGGAACTCTTTGTTTCTTTTCTTTGGCCTTGATTTCTCTTTACTTTTCTACCATCCTTCTATCTCTTTCTTGATTCCCAAGGTTTTTCCTCTGTCTCTGTCTTCAGAATAAAGTCTCCTGTGGTATTGGACTCTTCTCATTCACCAAGTCAAAATGATGGATGCTTCTATTCCACTGTCTTTCCCTACCTCCTGTTTCTCTTATATTTCTTAAAGATTATAGTCAATAGAATAACGACATCATTACGACATACTTACAATATGTAAGGCACTAGTGCTGAGTGGACTTCACAAAAGTTCTTGCTGTGAAAGAGGAACTATCATTATTGACATTTTTTGAGATAAAATCTGAGAATCATAGAGGTTAACCTACTTAGCTAATATGACTCAGCTAGTAAGTGATTGACAAAGGTTTCATACTTAGGTGTGTGTGAACTCTTACTACCAAGCTCCATTGTATCTCAGATTTTAAAGGTATTCCTGCATTTTAGACCACAACACACACACACACACACGCACACACACACTAGCACTAGCACTAGAATGTATCTATGTATCTATTAATTCTCTTTTTCTGACTTCAAGAAAAGACTTCAGGTTTTTTCTTTTTAGGTTTTTTACTTTCTTCCTTTTGCTTTTCCTTATATTTGTTTGTAAATTAATTACTTCACTTGTATTCTTCCTCTTTTAATATCACAATCAGTATTAAGTTAAATTTGGTCTAAAGTTGCTTCCATATGTAGCAATATGCAACCTAACATAGTATGCAAGCAAACTGCCACCCAATTACTTTTAAAACAAGTAGTCCAGTCTCAGAAAATTACAGCAGACAAGTTCTCAGTCAATCAGAGGCTGAAATGCTTGGAAATGTACAAATATGGCTTTACTTCATCAGAGTATTTTTGTATATCACTTCCTGGTTCAGGGTGCTGCCTTATTCATCAATCAGCTATTTGCTCAAGTAAAACCTGCTAAATTTAATTTGTCTTACAAATTTTCAATAGCAAGAAAGTGTGTGAGTGCATAACTGAGTGGGAATATGCTGTGCTATATTATTGCATATAAAATACTCTGATGTTTGTTATTATGTAAATGTTCTCTGACACTTGTGTTTCTACCCCACCTGACCATGGTCTAATAATTGTTTAAAAGCACAAAAGGCATTAATTTACAAATATTTTGCCTTTATTCTTCTTATTTCCTCTAACAATCTCTGTTTTATTAAATAATGATAAGAGAATGTGGTTTGTTCTGTCTTCTGTTCTTTTGGATCTGTGGAGATTTATTTTGGTACAATAGAGAAAACAAAATCTCTATTGAAAGTGAAATATTTAATTGACCACACCCAATATCATTTTCAAGACTGTAATGTTTAAATTAGTAGTCAAAAAAGTCAATGAAAATTACCCTCTTTATATTGTTCACAAAATTAATGCTTAGCTCAAATTATTTCTGTATTGAACTTTCCATCTTTTATTTTGATTGCCCTATTCTCTACATATGGACTTTATTTATACAGATTTTTGGTGTTTATTTTAGAAACAGATCTATTGTTTTAAATTGTGGATAACATTAATCTTATCAAATATTTTCTTATGAAAGAGGAAGCATCATTGTCCCTCTTTATCTCCATGCAGAGAAAAGAATATAACACATATCTCATTTTTCTCCTTTCAGTTCTGAATACAGCCTTTTGAAATTGTTAAGGACTCAAATTGGTACGAAATAATTACTTATTTGACCACAGAACTTCATCCTTAGGAATTTTTTTTAGCTGGGACATTCAATTTTGAAACAGTATTCACACATTGTTATTTAACTAATGCATTTAAATTGCTTCAACATTTATCATGTTGAATCCTATAATAGAATTCACTTGAATTCATGTTTTTTGAGTAATATTCTGGAGGAGTCATGCTTCTTGTACTAACAGAGGCATTCGTAGCTGAGAATGTCTCCCTGATAATTTCATGCTTTCATAATGTAATTTTGCTGAGCATGGAAATAAAAACTATATGCTTTTGCAATTTGAAACTTACAGACAACGTTTTACTTACTTGATACATGCAATATTATAGACATATGCAATACCAACTTGAATGATTTTATTTATTGACTTCTTCATGCCTGGAAAAATCAGGTTTTTTCCTTATTTAGGAAATAAATACCAAGGGTAGTATAGATGTGAGTTAATTTGAATTACCCTAGAATTCAAGGATGACATTTCTCTTATGAAAAAATAATTTAGGACTTGACTTATATCAGAAAACTGTTTTCTTTCCTTATTGTTGTGACTATTGAATTTCTGATGATGTTATACTTTCTGTCCTGGGAATACCTATAATTCTTTTTTTGGCGCTATTTTATCTGCATGTTTTTTTTTTTCTGTATTTTTTTCTTTCTTTTTTCCGGGACAGCTTTTTAAACTTAATTTGGGTGTTTGGTATCTTGCTTTTCTGGTTTTCTCTTATCACTTTCCATTTTAATTGCATGAATTGAGTTTTCCACTTCCATTTCTTTTTAAGTTTTATTTTTAGCAAGCCATTCTTGAGTATGTTTTGATCCCCCTCTTTGGTAACTAGACTTGTTTTCCTTGGTTCCTGTGCATTAATACTTTCTTTCTTCCAGGGAAAGAAATGATAATATATACGATAAACTTTATTGTGGATTCTAGGAGAAATTTTTCATATACATATTGTAATGAAACTTTTTGTATCCTGTAAGCCAAAGAAAAACAAAAGCCTGTATGGGTGCTTCCAGATTAATTGTTTTTGCATGAAGAGTTAATAATGTTTACCAATTAAAATATATTTTAACTGTCTTTATGGCCTACCCTCCCCTTCTCATAAAACTGATTAAGAGATGAAGTCAGACATTCTTCTGTTTTTCTTAACTTGTTTTTCCTCACCCTCTCACCCAATATGGATTACTCTGAAGGTTCTCCTTCAGAATTATTTCTGTTTTTACTCTGTCTAATTAGTTCTATCCTTACAAAGCTAGATACTCCATGAAACAACTTGTCTCTAAGCCTCCCATTCCACCTTCTGGAATGCGGGGAAATATTGGCCCCTAAGAATGCAGTAAAAGAGATGCAGAAAGGGCCAAAGGCACAGGGAGAACCTTTGGGATGGCTCAAGGACTGATTGTTTGGCTTTTGAGATGTTTTTCATCCAGGATATCATACAAAAAGAAGCATGGATCAGTATTGTTTTGACTTCTCAGGGCCTGTTTTGAACTTGTTATGAGTATAGTGTAACTATGATGCAGTCTAAGAATAACGTCCTTTACGCCATTCCTTTTCATTGTGCTCAGTAAAAATTTGCACCCCACTGGCGCCTGTTCTTCTTCAACTTGTGTTTGAATTGTTATTGACAATTTTTCTCTTTTCCTTTAACTTGTTTATATTTTTATGTGTTTTAATAAAAAGGAGAAATAATGTATGGCTTATTCAGTTACTTTGCCATTTAATAGATGGATTATATATATATATATATGTTATATATATATGTTTGTGTATATATTTTAAGGAAAACTTCATAGAAATTTTTAATGAAATGTACAATAGATCTCGCACAGGGCCCTCATTGGTTCAATTACATTATCATTAAATATGTTTCACAATATGATTTGATGAAATCAGATTACAAATTTTCACCTTCCTTCCAATGAACAGTGTTTCAAATCTTCTCTTAAAGGCAAGATATCACTCTCCTCAGTGTCTCTGATCCAAAATAGTTGGGGCTATCAGTGTTTTGGATAGAGGATATTTTTTTTGGCTTTGGGAATATTTGCATATACATAATATCTTGGGAAGGGGACCCAATTCTAAACATGAAATTCACTTTACACACAAAGCCTGAACTTTATTTTATGCAATATTTTTTATTGTACCTGAGTTTTGATTGCATTATATCACATGAAGTCAAAGGTGGAATCTTGTTACTTGTGTGGTCAAAAATTTCTGACTTTAGAGCATTTCAGATTTCATATTTGCAGATTGGGATGCTCAACCTACTTTTGTGACAATTTGGAGATTTTAATATCAGTCTTGATGAACAGAAATTCCTTGACACTGCAGAAGTGAAATGCAGTTTGGTGCTTAGGATGTGACTCCAAAGCCAGACAGCCCAGTTCCAAAGTCCAGCTCCTTTGTGTACTAAAAATGTCTATTCTCTAGTTTTGAACTATAACTTTGTAAAATGGGGAAAATAAAAAACTGCTTTTAATGTTCAGATATTGTGATGATTTAATGCCGGTATTAGGCAATTAACACAATAAAATCCTGATGGGAGTATCTGCTATGCTATAAACGTCCAACAAATACTCCCTGCTCTTATTAAAGAACCATGTTTTCTTTGTCTCAGATATTTCAAAACTCATAGACAACTTAGAAAACTTCAAAACTCAGGTTACTTTTGCCTGGAATGCTTTCATTAGTCATTATTCTCACTTCTTTGCATAATACCGTAAAACTGTTGCAAAGGAACTTACTAGTTTTCCTTACAATGTGATATTTGTCAGGGTTACATTTCTCTTAAGCTCAAGTGACAGGGAGGAACTGTTTGACTTTCTCTTGTGCCTCTCACTGCCACATCGTGGGAGTAATGTTACTGACTATAAAGTTTTCATAAAATTGTTCACTGTCTTTCCTGGGACGCCCACAGCAATGATTAACCCAGCATGAACAATGCATTGCCAAATACCTTGATGAGATGTGTGCAAAACTTTTAAAATAGCTCCCTTTCTCTTTTCTAACCAATGCAGCCATTAGGCAAAGAATGAGCCTAGAAATTGCTGAGGAGTGGGTGGTGCAGAAGTGCTTGGAAGCTGCTCTGCTGTTTTACAGTTTCCCATGCTCTTCCAAGTTTCATATTTCAAAGCATGGCCATCTACCTGTGACATTTAACCCATAGATTTCCATGGCTGGTGGGGTGGTGATTGATCAGTGAGGAAGAGCAAACCCACAATTCTTCTCTAGCTATCACTGGCAGCTGGACAACTAACTAGACATTCACTTACATAGACTTAGTAATGGAGGTACCAACTCACCTCATTGGATTGGGATTGTCCTAGTTTAGTACTAAAAGTTCCATACCCTGAGCAGCCCCTCAATCCTGAGTAAGCAGAGATAGTTGATTACACTATATGAAATTGGTTTGTCATTTAGGACTAAACATATGCACTTGGGTAGGCCATGTGTCTTCCTAAGGTCTGATTCCTATTTTTCAATATGAAAATAGTATCTGTCTCTCAGTATTGTGAGAATACATGTAATGGTGTTCATTAAGATGCTTTGTGTCCTGTGAGGTACTATACCAATGTTGGCAGATATATCATGGAAGCAACTGTTTCATTGGCCCCCCCATGGAACTACCTGGGGGAGTCCAGAATGGAGAAAGTTGTACAGGCTTAATGTCTGTAGTTTGAAGACTTCTGCAAAGCAACAGTGACTCTAAACCCAGTTGTCTCAGAAATGATAGAAAGAATGGACTGAGGTTTGGGCATTGGGGAAAAGCTGGTGTCACAAAAGACCCACAGGATGAGATCCTGATGACTTTTTTTTCTACTTGGTTCTTCCACTGTGTGTTGGTATAGGTACCTACCCAAACCTTTTATTTGGCTTTTCTGTTGAAACCTGCTACTATAATGTGTAAAAAAAAGACTATTTCACATAGAATCAGTGGTCTTTTGACTCCCTACATCACACCTATTTCAGGCATTAGTAATTATGGGAGATGTAGGTGGTCTTTTGAATGTGTGTGCAACAGAAGGATAGAGAAGAGAAAGGAAGATGTTTATAACTCTCAAATTAGGTCTGCTCCTCTGTATGATCCACAGCAGATGTTATATGTTAAACTCAAACAGCTGATCCTTGATTTAGGGATAATTTGTTTATTATTATACTAAATGGAGCCTGTAAATCTCTATTACAGTCTGTTGAGAACTGAAGAAAATTGAGTATACCGAAAAGCACCAGAGAGTCACATTTTTTCTAGTTTAATTCTTCCTCATAATATGAAACACTGATAAGAAATATTCACATTTTTAGAGAGACTTATAAGCAATAAATAATTCAAGTCTTGCATATTAAATGTGTCTTTAGCTATAGTTTCGAGTGGAAATTGGGCCCAGCTTTGTTAATCTACAAGCAATACATTTTGTTGGAAGCTGTGTCTAGTCCTGAATGTCTGTATTCTCTCAAGCTCCTTGTGTACATCTGATTTCACATTCTCTAAGAGAAAATTGGATGCATAAAGAACAGAGTTTGCATAAGGTCCTTTTAAGCCCCATTACAGCTATTTGCACAGCTGTAATCATCATAAATAAATTACTTCATAAATTTCAACAAATGAAATCATGTTATTTTGTCTGCCTGTGCCGCCAAGTCACCAGTGTGTCATTTATTTTGGCTCCTTTTTGTTTAAATGAGATTTAAAGAAGAGCCCAATTATACTATCTGGGGACCACTGATTTCTCCACCCCAGCTTTTTGTAGTAGTTGATATTGTGAAGAAAAAATAAGAAAATAAGAATAGTTAGCACACTGGTATTAGAATAGTATATACTAAGTTCTTGGATCAGTTTTTTTTTCTTTTGTCTAGTAGATTAAGGAATAATTTACATGTTAAAATAATTTCCATGTAGTAAAATCCATATTTTATAGGAGTACTGTTTTTGGAGTTTGGACAAATGTGTATGCCATCATCATAATCACTATATAGAATATTTCCAACATTCAAAGAATCTTTTTAGTTAACCCTATCCCCTAATATTATTGTTTTCTTTCTCCATACTTTTATCATTTCCAGAATGTCATATCAGAAAGTGAGTGGCCTTTTGTTTCTGGCTTCTTTTACTTAACCTGGTACTTTTGAAATTCATCCCTATTGATTCGTGTATCAGTAGTCATTCCTTCTTATTGCTGAGTAACATTTAATCACAAAGACATATTACAGTTTTGTATCTTTTGGTATCAGGGTTTGAATTCAGGGCCTCATTCTTACTAGGCAGGCACTCTCCCACTTGAGCCACTCCACCAGCCAAATGTATGCTTTTTAAATAAGAAATGTTTGTATCAGTTCACATCTTATTAATGATAGGTGAGAGATCTTGTTGCCTCTGCCTTCTCCCTAAAGCTAGATGGTGTTAGGTTTCTTTTTCTAAAGTCATTCTAATGGTTGTATAGGTAGCTTCTGATTGTGAATTCTATTTGTATTTTCCTGATATTGGACCACTTTATTGGATATTAGTATTGTCTTTGGAGACATGTGAATTCAAATCCTTTTCCCAAGTTTCTCAGAAAAAGGTAAACACAGAATTACCATAGGATCTGGCAATATCTCTCCTGTATACTTACCAAAACAATTGAATGTCAAATACATTCATGTCAAAATACATTATATAATGTATGAAATGTCATGATGAAGTACATTAAGGTGCACAAAAAAGCTATTGTTACAAAAGAAAAAGTAGACTTTCAGCAAAAAAAAAAAAAAAAGATTGAAACCAAGGACTCAAACAAATACTTATACAATAAGGTGTAGAGCAGAATTATTCACAAGAGCCAAAAGGTGGAAACAACCCAAATACTTACTACAGACTAATGGATAAGAAGTATTCACATAGTGGAATATTATTCAGACTTTAAAGAAATGAAATTCTAACACATGCTACAACAGAGGTGAACTGGAGGACATGCTACGTGAGCTTAGCTGGATATAGAAGGACAAATATTGAATGATTCAATTTATGTAAAGTATGTAGCAGAGAGAGAAAGTGTAGTAGAAATGACCACAACTAGGGAGAGAGAGGAATAAGAACTTATTATTTAATGGGCATAAAACTTAAATTTGGAATGATGAAAATGTTCTGGAAATGAATGGTGGTGGTGATTATATAACACTGTGAATGCACTGATTACCGCTGAATCAAAAATTTTAAAACAGTCTAAAATATTTCAGGTTATGTATTTTTTACATAAATAAAAATAGTCTTCTATTTAGGTTATGTATTTGTTAGCACTATAAAACAAAATCTCCATACCCATTTATAATTAAGTTATTTTGAATTGAAAGAATTCCTTATATATTCTTATCAAATATAGTGATGCATCACTTAACCATAAGGATGATTCTGAGAACTATGTTTTTAAGTTATTTCATTATTGTGCAAATATCATGGCATATACTTACAAAATTTAGGGTGACTGTGATATCACTAGGCAAAAGAATCTCAAGGTATTACTGTAGTATATGCAGTAAAATTTTAACCAAGATATTATGCATCACATAAGTGTAAGGTAATTACTATTAAGCCAACATTTACATCTGACATTTTGCTATTTGTTTTCTATATTTATGATGTCTTTTTCTTCCTTGATTCTTTTATTATTACATTCCTTTTTAGAAAAAAATATATTTTCTTATATACCAACATAATTCCATTGATATTTGTTTTACTGTAAAATTTTGAGTTGTTTTCTAAATGATTATACTGTACATTACCATTAATAATTTATAATAACTTAGCTAGATTAATTTCATAATACAACTTAATTTCAACAGTATACAAAAAGTTTCTTCATTTACCCCATTTTATATTTTTATTATAAAAAATTATATCTTCATACAATGTGTAGCTTTTACAACTACACAGGAGAAAAAAAAAAGTTCCAAATACAAAATACATTTATACTGTCATTTATATTTACCTACATAGTTGTTTTTACCAATTTTCTTTTTCCTTCTTTCCTTTGTTCCTTTTCTTTCTTTCACTCTCTTCTTCTTCTTCTTCTTTTCTCTCTCTCTCTCTCTCTCTCTTTCAATCTTTTTTTGTGGATTTGAGTTTCTGATTGGAATCCTTTCAATTCAGCAGGAAGAACTCTTTAGTATTTTTTGTAGGTAGAGATTGTTAGTGACAAGCTTGCTCTGTTTTTATCTGAGAATAGCTGTTTTCCTTTTATTTTTGAAGCATTTTATCATATGGAGTTCTTGTTAACAATCTTTTCTTAAAAATAATTTTGATGGTATTGTCCCATTGCTTTCTGACCTCCATGGCTTCTGGTGATAAATCATCTATTTATCTTATTGAAGCACCATTGTATGCAATGAGGTAGGTGTTTGTTTCTGTTAAGCTTTTCAATATTTCCTTTTTATCTTTGGATTTTGATAATTTGTTATATGTCTAAATGTCTTTCTTTTTGAGTTGATCCTGTTGGAGTTCATTGCATTTCATGGTAATGAACTCCAGAGTGTATAATTCATTTTATACATTGCTGGATTTGGTTCACTAATATTTTATTGAGGATTTTTGCTTCTATTCTCAGGAAAGATAAAGGCTATAGTATTCTTTTAATGTCTGTACCTGGCTTTAATATTAGGATAATGATGATCTTATAAAATGAATTAGGAAATCATTTCTCTGCCTTTTTCTTCTGGAAAAAATTGTAGAGAACTGATATAATTTGTTTCTTAAGTGGTAGGTAGAATTCACCAGTGAACCCATCTGGATCTGGTGCTTTCTGTTTTAGTAGATTATTATTGTTGTTGTCATTTTTAGCAGTTCTAGGCATTGAACCAAGGGACTCATGCATGTGCCAAGTAAGCCTTCTACCACTAAGCTACATCTCCAGCCTTCTTAGGTTATTAATTTAAATTTTTGGGTATAACTATGCTTTGAACTCAGGATTTTGCACTTTATAGGCACTCTACTGATGAGCCATGCATTCAGTCCTTTTTGCTCTGGTAATTTGAGATAAGGTCTTGCTTTATGCCTAGGCTAGTCTAGACTGTGAATCTCTTATTTATGCTTCCCACTGTGGTTAGGATGACTGGAGCACAACACAACATTTTTTCTGTTAAGACAGGGTCTCTCCATCAGTGTGATGGAACCACTGATCCCTCTGATCTGAGCCTTCCATGTAGCTGGGATATGCCAGTTATGGTTGAGATGGAGGTCTGGTGAACTTTTTGCCCAATCTATCTTTGAACCATAATCCCCCTAGTCTCTGCCTCCTGAGTAGTTAGGACTAGGTTATTAATTATTGATTCAATTTATTTATTAGATGCAGTCCTATTAAAATTATCTATTAATTTTTGGGTAAATTTTGGCTAATTGTGTCTTTCAAGCAATGTATCCATTTCATGTATGTTATCAAATTGTGGGAAAAGAGTTGTATATGACATTCCTTTATTAGTATTTTCATATCCATGGGATCTATAATTATGCTTCCTTTTCAATTTCTGATTCTTGTAATTTGTGTTCTTTTTTCCTTAGTTATTTTGGCTGGATGGAATTACTAATTTTTGGGCCATTTGTGGTGGTACATGCCTATCATCCCAGCTAATAAGAAGGCAGAGATCTAGTGGATCACAGTGAAAGACCAGTCCAGGCAAAAAGTTAATGAGACCCCCACCTCAATGAAGAAGGCAGGTGTGGTAATGTATATCTAAATCTCAGCTATATAGAGGGCATAGGTTGGAAGATTGTGCTCTAAAGTTGGCCCCAAGAAAAAATGTGATACTCTATTCAACAAATAACTGAAGCAAAAAAGTACTGGGCAAGTTGCTCAAGTGTTAGAGCATGTGCCAAGAAGAATGAGGCCCTGAATTCATAGTCCATTACTGCCAACTTTTTTAAACCAGTTTCCATGATCTTTTCTATGAAACAGATTTTGATTTTGTTGATTTTTCTCTATTCATTCCTGTTTTCAATTTCATTACCTTATGCACCTATTTTTATTGTTTCTTCTGCTCATTTTAGAATTAAAATTTTCTTTGCTTTTTGTATTTTTCCAAACTGATGGCTTACCTGATTGATTTGATATTTTTTTCTTTTTTAATATATATATATATATATATATATACTTAACACTATAAATTTCCTTCTAGGCACAGCTTTTAGTACATCCTCAAGAGTTGGATAAGTTGTTTTCTGACTACAAACTGTACCCCATTATTTCTTCAAATGGTTTTTTAATGGTTTTCTCTCCTTTCATTCTAGTACTCCCAATGGGTGTATTAATATGACAATCACAGGTCTGTGAGGACCTGTTAATAATCTTTATTCTCTTTCTTTTCTTGTTCTTTTTTTCAGGGGGAGGGACATGTGGTTTTGCTATGCAACCCAAGTTGTCTTGGAACTCACTATATAGTCCAGGCAGGTATCCAACTCCTTATCCTCCTGCTTTAGTCTCCTGATTCCTGGGATTAGAGGCATGCACCACCACTGGGCTCTTATTTTTCACTTTTCTAGTGGACTGAAGATTTTCTTTTAATCTATTTTCAAGTATATTATATTGGGTTTTTTTTTTTTTGCCTGCTAAAATCTACTGTTGAACTCTTCTAATGATTTTTAAAAATTTTTAGTTTCAACTCTAGGATTTCTATTTGGTTCCCATTATAATTTTTTATTTCTGTATTAATATTCTCTATTTAAAAAGACATCATTCTTTCAACATATTTTCTTTTAACACTTTGAACATTCTTCCATTAGGTGGTTTAAAAATGTCTGTCCAAGTCCAACTTCCCAACTACCTCAGAAGGAGTTTTTATTGATTGCTTATTTTTGTGAGTGTGAGCTATACTTTTTTTTTCTTTACATGTCTTATATTTTTATGTTAGAAAAGAATATTTTAGAGAATATGTGATTCTGGAAGTCAGATTCTATCCCCTCCCAAATTTGTTGTTGTTGTTGCTTAATATACTTGTTTAGTGACTTTTCTAAAAAAGTTGACTCAGTCAACTTAGTGGTTGGCTAATATTTGAACAGAATTTTCTCATATGCTTAGAACCAGTTAATCTCCCACTCTTGGCCTATGGATTCTGTGTATCTGTTGAGATGTGCCTCAACACTTACCGATGTAAAACTCTGCCTTAGTTTTCTCTTCCTGCTTTTGCAGAATTGTCAAGGTCAACAAGAGGTGAGAGCTTAGGTCTTCTCTGGTCTTTACTGACTGTTCACATAACCTTATGCAAATATGTGGCTTTCTACCATATGTTGAAATGCTGGAGCTTTTCAAAGACCCATTGATACTTCTTCTTCAGTTTTTCTGTGTAAGTTATTTGGATAGTCTATTGCTTGTCCCATTTGTTACCTATTATTTCTGGCAGCTATGACTTTTAACCCTTGCTCTTTATTATTTTTGATAAAGTTTCCCAAGAGGAGACATTTTGTATTGAGTGATCCACAATTTAGGTCAAATAAAAATAAGTCTTTCAAGTGAGGTTTTCCAGGGACTCACCGGTCAGGCAAAATAATGACAATTCTTTGGGAATGAGGCATTGCAAAAGCTCCAGTTCCATTATGTTCTATCCAAACTTCGAATGTGGTCTATTATTTTCAAGGCCACTGCTGAGCTAGACAGTGAGGAATAGGAGGTGGGCAAGTTAAACAAATGCCACAAAGCATGTTGTTTTTATTTAGATTGAAATATATTCCGTAAGTAAACACTCCCAATGTTGTTGAATGTCTTTGGCTAATTTATGGAGCCCTAAAAAATTAGTTCTGACCTTTTAAAAAAAGTTTTTCATTGTTTTAAAAGAGGTCCTTATTTTGCTATTTTTGCTTATATTTAAGGTGTGTGTGTGTGTGTTATTCTTATAGGCAAGTGCCAATATATGTAATAAGCACTATATCCATTTATCCAATGTATTAGAGGCTGGAACTTGATAAAACCTATTTTATACCCATTGGCCAAGTATAGAAAGAGAACAGCTGTAGGAATAATAGTTCCAGATTATTTTATAGGACCCTGGGCTAATTCTCTCATAGGACTTGGACCTCCCCCAAATAGTTAATTTTTTTAATAAGTACATCCTTCTTTGGTCACTAGAATCTCTTAGTTAAAGTTTAATGACCTTAAAAATAAATCTGGATCATTTAGTTTTATTATAGTATGTTTGAATCTAGGCATAACTGCAAAATTGAAATTAAAGAGTGTGATTAAATTTTATCAAGTTATTTTAGAAGATAGAAGGATTATGGCTGATTAGTAGGGCAGAACCTCAATGCCTGATCCCTTTCAGTAAGATCAGGAACTGCAGTGAGTTGGCTCTTGAAGAAAGATGGTCTAATCGCCAGGCATGACAAGAAGCAGACCATTATTATTACCAAAACTGCTGAGAGCTTTCGGTGAAGTTATTGTCTACCTATAAATACTGAAGAAGAACTTGGTACCATCCTGGCCTCCTTCTCTGTTCCTTCCCTTATCTTTCTCTACACTATTTTTTGTTCATTGTGATGAGAAACTACAATCTTACTCTTTGGTTAAGGGATCTTTTCATCCATACTGAGCACAGGGGAGATAGAATGTGGCCCAGTAGCTTGTTTTTACTCATATCTGTAAATAGATATGCCATCCCATATGTGTGTGTATGAAACATCATTAATTTAGAGAGGGGGAAAAATTCTTCTCCTGGCTTCACTTATATAATGTAACTAAGAATTTATTTCTAAATCAAATTGTCCTAATAAAGATGGCTTATTCCACGATGCTCAACAAGTGTGTAAAAGTCATGCAGAACACTGGAGACCCTACTCCAGAAAGAAGTGGAACTAAGTATAAAGAACATGTGCAAATAGCTCTGAAATGGACTTGGTCCACATTAATGAAACGATGACTCTTTGTATCTGGTCTATCAATTGACTGAGTTTAAACTCTGATTAACCCAGACATGGATAAATTACATTCATCTTGACTCCAGATGGCAAATGTACTTATGAATTCTGGTACTTGACTGCACTGCTATTCTAGTAAAGTTGTATGCAGCTGTTAACTGGGTAATGTTGTGCTGCATATGTGGAAGATATACAAAGTATGTGGAATGTGAAAAGTTTATTTGAAGTGTAGGGTCTGCATATTTCATTGTAATGTTTAGCTAAAAGACACTAAAGCCATGATATATATTGGTTCAATAATTGTGCTCATCTGAACAAATAAATCATACCAATCCACAATGTGTATGAATTATTATATCACTGTTGGTTATTGTATTGCAAAATGCACTGAACTAAGTTAAATCATATTCCATATAGAAGATATAACTTGGTGGGACAGAGTATTTCCTGTTAATTCATACTTATTTAATAAATATTCATTAAAACCCTACTACATGCTGGTGACTCTGCCTGATGCTGAAGGAAAGCAACAGAGATAACACATGGTGAAGAAGCAAAGCTTTGTGTTTTGTTTGGATCTGAAACTGTCAGAGGAACCATTAATACAAATTTGGAACAAGCAGTTCCTTGCAGACAAAAGACCTGAACTACTTTCTTTGCCATGAGAGGTGCCATATAGATTTTCTCTGTCTAACATGATAGCCACCAGCCACATAAAGCTCCTTAATTTTAAGTTAAACAAAATTTAAATTTCACTTTGTCACTCATATCCGCTCCATTTCAAGTGTTTGGTGACCATACATGCCTAGTGACCAAAGTATTGTACAGCAAAAATATAATTTTGTCCTCACAGAAAATTCTGTTTACTAGCTCTGAAATAGACAATGAAAAGAAAAAACCCTGGTAATGCCATTAACAACGTAACAGTGTCAAGCACAGTCTATGCATTAGCACTACTGGTTTTCACAATAGGCACATTTGTGAGGGCAAAAATTTCTCTGAAACAGGTTTTATAAGTGTTGAAGTTAACATAAAAATACAAACTCAGTAGTTAGATTTAAAATTGTTACCTCAGGTGTCCTCATTGTCTTTATATTGATGATTAGAAAGGAAAGTGCCAGTTCAAAACTAATGATAAGGAGTTTCTCACTCTTTGCAAGGTTCATTCTCCTCTTTTTAAAGTATAATGCAAGGATACAATGCAGCTTGTCTGACCAGGTACACTGTGCTGCTACTCCTTTACAGATGAGTATGGTGATTTGCTTTTTGCTAATGGAATGCAAACGAAGCAACAAAATCTTTAAAGGACTGATGTACTTCCTACATATATATTTTTAAATTTTGCTACAAGCCATCTTCTATTCCATGGCTTCATGAATAAAAGAAACCGCCCTATGTATATCATGATAGAAAAATGCAAGTAGCCTAAAATGAAAAAAATGATCATGTATGGCCTAGAACTACAACCAGTATGTAAAAGAGAAATAACTTTTCATTTTTTTGACCCACTGCATTTGGAGGCTTACTTGTTACAGCAGCAAATATTATCCTAACTTACATAAGAACAGACACAGATTTAATTCTGCTTAGAAATAATTTTCAAACTTAGATGTCAGAAACAAGGTTCTCATTTTGCTCTCTCAATTGTAAGTATTCTGTACCCTTTGCAAATTATCATTTGGAAAAATTGAATTTACAGTACTTTCCCTGAATAAACAATGACTTTTAACTCCAATGAAATAGTTTAGTATCTTTGTGAAGCTCTTGTCTTTGATTGGATTCCCTAGAAGCAGTATCTGGGTTGGAAATTCTCTTGTATTTATTAAGTGAGGACACTTGAGAGAAACCTGGAAAGTGACAAGGAAAGCTAGGTACAGAAGGGACTGGAAAGTAGCTTTAACCTAATTTTATAGGAAGCTATAGACTAGCAATCTCACTGTAGAGTTGTCCCTGCCTTAACGACAGGGACATTTTTTTTTGAGCCTTGATGCCCATCATTCATAAACTGATGGGACCTCTCAGGCATTTCTAGGAGAGTAGGTGCTTACTGGATCAATGAAATCCCCCACAGACAAAGGTAGCTGAGAGTAGACAGCACTCCCCTAGCTGGAGAGTGGTTGCACTAACCAGCAAGGTCACATGTGTAGTAGATTACAGCTTCTTACCCTTAAAAAGGTGAATTTGTAATCTATGGTTCCCATTATATAAGGTCTATGAAAAATCTTTTCTCAAAGGGGGGTATAAACTTTTTATGACTCCAGAGTTGGTCCTTAATTTTGCAAACTGATGTTTAAGTTTTAACACAAACATAAAATCTCAAGCAGTAGTCTGCATGACAAAGTGTGGAAGAATAAAGGAGGGAAGAAACAACTCTTCTTGGGAATGCCACAAAAGTAGGTAATTTAATCAGTGATATGAGAGATGACAATTTGTGGTGGTAGAGAGCCCAGTGGCTTTTGTTTGAACCAAGGTTTTGTCACTAGCATATCTTGTCACACTAAGCTAATAACTTGACTTCCCTATGTTTCAGTTCTTAACTCTGTAAAATGGGGAAAAAGAGGGACAATAATAGATACAGTTTGCTGAGTGATTTAAATACTCCAATGTATGTCATGGTCCTTAGAATGCTACTTGGAAGAAAATGAGAGACATATAAGAGTGATTCTTTTTATTTTCAGAAAGTCAGATCATGAAATGAGAGGAAAAGTGTTCCAGGAACAGAAGAATAGAAGACCAGGGTTAAGGAAGCCCTTGTCTGAAGACAAATAGTCCAGAATAGAATCCCATCTCTAAGACTGCAAAAGCTTGGACAAATGACTTAAATTCTTTATGCCTCAGTTTCCTCATCTTTTCCATAGAAGTTCACTGAAAATTAAGTGAAGTAAACATCGTAAAATAGTTCATAGTACAGAGTTCATAATACAGTTTCAATAAAAGTTATTCTGTTATTGTTACTTCACAATGAAAGGTAACAGTCTTTCTCAGAATACAGACAAATCTTCACAGCAGTCAGCTTATTGCTTGTACATAGGGTTTTATGAGGTGGAGACAAGTAGAAGCTGAGATGGGAAATTCTTACTGTGCAAAGCTAATGTGCTTTGACTTGGTCCTAAGGCAGCATAAACCCATTAATATAAACATGTTTCCCAAGTTTCTTTTATAGTAAGAAAGTAGTGTCAGTCAGCTAATGCTGCATAACAAATTATCCCATAACATAGTGTCTTAATGCAACAACAATTCAGTTATCTCATGCCTGTGTAATATGAAAAGTTAGGCTTGGATCAACTAAAAGATTCTTCAGGTTTCAGATAGGCTCCTTCATGACTCTTTGTTTTCTGGTGAAATTGGCAACTCTACTTCAGAAGGTTAGCTGTGTGTTGGTTTTGGCACCTTGGTTCTCCACCACATGGTTCTCTCATCCTATGGTAGGCAAACCCTCTCTTGTTCTCCTGGCAGAGACAGTGTTACAGTAGAAAGTGAAAAATGGTGCTTGAGGACTGGGCTCAGAACTGCATAAAATCAATTCTGAAGCATTTTATTGGTCAGAGTAAATCTCAAGGTCTAGCCCTACAGAGACAGAGTGCATGTGATGATGAAGCTTCAGGAGAAAGGGCATCGATACAGGAAAATAATTAACTGGGTCCACAGCGACCACAACCTAGTTAACGCTCCAGGAATCGATTCTTTAATTCATGGGAAGGGACAGAGGCAGCAGCCATAGCATTGCTACACCCTTTAAAGGGCCAATTTGTGTAAGGCTCTGATAAGGTCACGAGTAGGGAAGGTAAGTGAGAAAGGATGCTTTCTAAGGTCCTAAGAAAGAATGGTTTTATATGCTACAAAGTGGGGGGCCACAATGGCTATGCTATCTCTCTTCTGTGCCTCAAGCTGTCTCTCATATTTCATAGAATGGGAGTGGGACCAGGAGGAGATATAATTGGGGGTGGAGGGGAAGAAGCCTGCATCATAGACAGTGGAGAACCCTTATAATTCCACATCAGATTTTCAAAAAGGCATATGCATAAAGGAAATGCAAATCAAAATGACATTGAGATTTTATGTCACTTTAGTCAGAATGGCTATCAAGAGCACAAACAACAAGTGCTGACAAGAATGTGGGAATAAAAAATCCCTTATGAACTGTTGATGGGAAAGTAAATTAGTGCACTATGGCAATCAGTATGGAAGTTCTGCAAAAAACTAAAAGTAGAACTACCATATGATAGATACATCAATAGCACTTCTAAGCATTACCTGACAAATGTAAGTCAAGTTACCATAAAGACAACAGCATACCTATGTTTATTGCAGCACTATTCACAATAGTCAAGCTATAGATTCAGTCAAGATGCCCTTCAACTGATAAAGAAAATGTGGCATATATACACAATGGAGTATTATTCAACCGTAAGAAGAGAGAAGAATGAAATTATGTTATTTGCAGGAAAGTGGATGGAATTGTAAATCATCATGTTAAATGATGAGAAAGGTTGAAAAGACAAATATTGCATGTTTTTTCTCATATGCAGACTCTTGAATATATATGTGCATATATACATATATATATAAATATATATATATGTATATCATCTATACATATATATATGAATAGATGTGAGACTGCTTTGGAGGAGGAGGAAGAGTGAAAGAAAATGATGGAGAGCTGAATGCTATCATATATACATTGTGTCTATGAATGAAGATGGCATAATAAAGTCCACTAAAACTGTCAAAAACAGAAGGGGGAAAAGAAAGAGCAATACAGGGGTTTAATCTGATCAAAGTACAGTACATGCATTATGAAAAAGCATGGTAGAACCACTTTGTACAATTAATATATACCAGTAATAAAAAATAAATAAAAGAGCATATGGTACTGAAGACAGGAGAATCTGTTGTTGAAAAGAAAGGGGAATTGGATATATAAAATCAGAATTTTTTGAAAAATATTTAACAGATACCTTATACTCTACCTCTATCTCATTATTCAGTAAGCCAGAGGATTTAATATAATCTTAATTGAGGTATTACAAGGTAACTAGGTAATATTGACTAGATGTCATATTTTTGGTAAAGAAAAGTACAAAGTATTATTTAAGCTCTACATTAAGTCATATGCATTTGATATAATTTATATAAGTATTGATTTCCATATAACTATTTTAAGTTGGTACAGGAAATGCATATACTTTACTGAGGACCACTAATCTGTAAGACAAGAACCAAGTAGAGATCTTAAATTAATAAAAAGATTAATTACTATGTTTTGCTGATCTCATTGAATTGGTGGACCAAAACTCAAAAATTTAAAAATTTAGGTTTTGAATCCAAGCCTTATATATGGCTTTAGATTATGTATACCTTCAGTTATCTTGAATTTTAACCAACATGATTTCCTTAAAGTAACCATTGTTGGTTTTTCCTGTAGAATTTCACATAAACTAAAAATAGTGGTATGTGAACCTTTACAATTAGAACTTGGTGTGGAAATGTGTCTGGCTCTTCATTATAATAGTAGGATAAACCAGGTATGTTTCAGAAAAGATAAAGTCACTTTTGTCTTGAGCAATATATACTTACTCCTTTCTGACCCAAATGATGAGAACCATTGGTCTTGTTGTTATCGCTGACCCTGACTCTTCTGGAAGTGAATTCAATAAATTGCACTCTGTGGCTCTTTCTGCTTCTTTTCTTTGGTCTCACAGGACATTGAGACCAGCTCTTATACACTGAGATGGATTGCTCCAGAACTCTTTGCCTGGATCACTTAACTTACTCATCTAAGCTCTTTAAACAAAAATTTACATATTTGTTAAGTAGAAGTTTAACTTCTCACTGGATTGTTGCTTTTAGCACATTTGCTTAGAATTTCCTAGGCACTCAGTAAGAGGTCATTTCTTTATCATTTAATCACTAAAAACAATGGAATTTAATTTTAACATCAAAATAAAGCAAATGTAAAATTTTAAAGAAAAATTATAACATTTTATCCTTTAACTATCCACTGTTGATTTGTGAGTTGAGCAGAATTGAGTTGTATCTTGGTTTGGTCTATCTGAAAAACTGACTTTGAGATAAAGATTTGAGTGCAAGTAATTTATCTATGAAGGGAACTCAGGAAACACTGGCTGGGAAGAGAAGCCAAGAAGTGAGTTAGGGAAAGGAATGATGCTAATAGAAGATAGAATCTCAGTTACACACGGTGGGTGTGATGGCACCCACCTTCAATCCCAGCACCAGGCCAGTTGTGAGTTCAAGTCCAGCCTGGGCTATACAGCAAGACCCTACTTCAATTAAAACAAAACAAAATTTAAAAACACAAAGGAAAAAAATAAAAACAAAATTTCATCACTGTGGCACCTGGGGCCTAATCTCACTGGGGAAGCCTGTGTGAAGAGGTAGACCATATGCCCCAAAGATGTGCTACCTGAGCAGTGAGACTGAGTTGTTTATATATATGCCCACGGCCATCAGTCTTTGGTTAAGAGCTGCTTCTGGAAAGTGACTCTTGCCTGGCATTTTCTGCCTTGTGTGGACACAACAGGCTTCTGCAACCAGAACAAGTCTTTAGGCAAGGATATGCAAGTGATATCCGTGGAAATGGTGAGTGCTAAGAAAGTGTAGTTTGTAATTTGACAGCATCTACTCCAGATTTCACTTAGGTTTTCAAACTTTTGACTTTTAACTAGCTGCTCACATTCTTTTATGGAATATAAAACAGCATATAAAATTGATTTTTAAATGGAGCTACTGTAATTTCTGGGATTATGAACACGTGCATGGGCCCAGTGCTATTTCCCACGGCTCTGAACGCTAGCCCAGAGATACTCTCCCAAGTGCAAGGGGTCCTTAGAAAGTAATTTGAATGCATAGATTTAGATCATTAAGGACTTTTCCAATTCTAGCTCTCTGGTTAACATTTTTTGCACCATGCTGCTTTTTTGCCTTCTGCCTTCTGCTAGTACACTTTCTTCCTCCTCTGTTCTTTAATACAAGCCACCCCCACAAACGCACATATAAATATAATCCTTTGAAACCTCATGAAAAAATTCAGTTGGGTTTCAGTAATGATGGCAGGAGGAGGCCCAAGTTGGGGAATAAATATAACAAATTGTTACAAAACAGTTAATTGGATGATTATTTAAGATAGACAATGATTATGCAAAGTAGGGTAGCCATAGTAACACATCCGGGAATCTGTCCCTGAGTGTGAGGAATACTGGAGGAGGAGTGTGTAGAGGGCAGGGATCTGCTGTGAATGGGGCTCTCCCAGTACAGATTCACCACAAGGACTGGAAAAGAGCAGCCTGAGAGGAAGCTGTGAATCTTCTCAATGAACATGGAGGTGTAACAGTATTTTTGGCAACTTCCTGTGGAATCAAAAGTTGGCTTCTTTAGAGATAACCTAAATGGAAGCATATTTTTTTTTAAAAATTGTATCTTTGATAAATCACAGTATGGGGGGTAAAAAAACCCCAAGAAACAGAAGACCAACTGAAAACTGTGGGTGGCAGCTGTGATTGTGCCTTTTCAAGCAGTGCCTTAGCACTGCTGTGGGTTTGGGCTCTTATCGTGTTGATGCTCTCGTGCAGGAACTGAAAATGCATGTAGTTGGGAGGTGTCCTAGTGAAAGTTACTGCTGCCCACTGAGTTCCCCTCTGTCCAGCACCAGGGGCAGGAAGGGAAGAGCCCAATAACTCTCAGCTGTTTGTGTCCAGAGACTTGCCTCTCCAGGAAGTAGATGGGAAGCTGGGACCCCAAACCAAGGCTGCCTGAAACTGGGGTATAAAGTCTTGGTAACCTTGCCTCAGTGTTGGAGTAGGAGTGTGGTGTTCATGGTTCTTCCCTGTGGGATCAGCCTCAACCTGGTCACCAACAGAAATTACTTCCCTGCTCATCTTGGTCCTCTGCTGGTTCTCTTTTTCAAGGTTTCTTCTAAGAGTTCTCCCTCAGTAAAACACTTACAAAATAATCTCTTTTTAGGATTGGTTTCTAGGAAACCTATCCTAAAACAGACATCTTGAGGATAGCTGAGGAATAGGTACAACTCCACCTGGTCCAAGCTGCAGTCAGTACACCTAAAATAAGACTAAAGCTAGTTTGGAGCTGAGACCATTTTATTTCTCAGCTCCTTTCCCTTCCTTCCTAATCAGTTTCTCTTGACTCAACAAGTCAATTGCAAAAATAAAACAAAACAAAGTCCTAGGTGAGGCTCCCTAACTACAGGTTTTGACATGCCAATAACTCAGAAGGCCAAGGGACGCAGGGAATGGGCTTTGGTTGAGTACTGTCCACAAACTGCCTGTATTAGGGGTCACAGTAAACTCTTCACCGAGAAAGTCTCTGCTTCATTCCCTTCTCTTCAATGTGTGAAAGTAAAGACAGAAAGGTTTCCTGTGTTATTTTTTATTCAAGAAATTGGAGAAATATTTTCATTTGTTTGTTTTTTCACAGCTGTGTCCTTAGTGTTTGTAATAGGGAGTCCTCGAATACTTGTTGAATATAGTTGAACAAATATTCATAAAATATGTCATTGGTGTGTTTTTCTATTTCTGAGTGCATTATGGATGAAATAAAGATATTAAAAATGGCAGGCTTAAGGGACGAAATAGAAGATTAACCTACTTTCAGGTTTATTAACTTTGCTTCTGTAATCTTTTCACTGAGGTGGAACGAGTCTTATTAAATACTAATTATCTTCCCCATTCTTTGCATGCTGATTGTTTTGTTCTTTTAGAAAGTATGCTTCTTATAGAGAAGTTAACTGTATTTGGAATATTTTATTCAAATATCTGCCATATGTGGGCTTTAAGCTACAATTTCTGTGCACTGCACTTTACTAAATGCTAAATGCTATTTTAAAAGCTAGCTTTGACATTTATTCAAACCATCTGAAATCTCTAGACCTCTGAGAGGACTGTGTGGTGCTGAATCAGTAATATGGATTCCACTAGCCTTTGAATGGTTTATGGAGCAAGTAAAGGTAGGCTATCAGGATCTTTGAGACTGTAAATGGGGTTAAATCTAGCAACATTTTTGCTGGTATCTATCAAGGGCTAATTGCACATATTTCTAGAGAGTAGAAAGAAAAATAATTTAGAAAAATATTGCCAAGCATATGTTTATTTTAATTTTCTTTCCACTCCTTAGCTATAACTGTTAGCTGGCAAGGAAGTTAAAAGTTGGGATTTATCTCCAGTAAAAAAATTAAGTGCCAAAAAGATTGGTAATTAAGATAAGTGGTATTTTAATTCCATTTTTGTTGCAGTACAAAACAAATAACTTAAAATATACCATCTTACCAATTTTAAAGTGATAGTTCAAAGTAATAAGTACATTAAAAATACTGGTAGAATTTTCATAATAATGTTTAAATCTGTAGATAGCTTTGGGTATTTGATTGGACATCTTACCAATAGTAGGCCTTCAAATTCATGAGCATGTGATGTTTGTCCATTTATTTGTGCCCTCTTTAATTTTTTCCAGCAATGTTTTGTACTTTTTGTTGTGCAAATCTTTAGATCCCTTGGCACTAAATACTTTTTACTTTTGATGCTATTGTAAATGGCATTGTTTTCTTAAATCCCTTTTCAGATTGTTCATTATTAGCATGTAGAAACACAACTTGTTTCTCTTTGTTGATTTTGTATTTTGCAACTTTGCTGAATTAAATTATTAGCTCTAACAGTTCTTGTGTGTAATCTTTGGAGTTTTCTACATATAAAAGCATGTCTGCAAACAGGTTAAATATACTTCTTTTTCCCTATTCAAATGCCTTTTACTTCATTTTCTTGCCTAATTTTTCTGGCTAGGACTTTCAATTTTATGTTGGTTAGAATTGCTAAAAGTGGACACCTTTGCCTTGTTTCTAATATTTGAAAAAAACTTTTAGTCTTTCATGATTATGCATGATGCAGGCTTTTATTATATTTAGATCATTTTCTTTTATTCTTCGTTTTAGTGCATTTATAATGAAAGGTTATTAAATTACATCAAATGCTTTTTCAACATCTTTTAAAACAACTATACGTTTTTCTGTCCTTTATTCTATTATTGTGGCATATTATATTGACTGACTTTCATATATTAAACTATCCTTACATTTTGAGCATAAGTGTTAATTAGTCATGATGTACAATTCTTTTAATGTGCTGTTGAATTTGGTTTGTGAGCATCTTGTTAAAGATGTCTGCATCAGCATGTGTCAGGGATATTGGTCAGTAGTTTTCCTTTTCTATATTGTCTTTGTCTAAATTTGGTATCAGGATGAGACTGGCCTCATGCAATGAGTTTGGGAGTTTTTGAAGGATTAATGTGCTGGTTCATGCCTGTAATCCCAGCACTCAAGAGGTGGAGGTAAGGGAATTGTGAGTTCAAGGACAACTTGGGCTGTATCACAAGACCCTGTTTCAAAATACCAAGACCTGGGAATGTAGTTCAGTGATAAGTTGCTTGCTTAGCATATGTAGGGTCCTGAGTTTGATCCCCAGCACTACAGGGGGAAAAGGAATTATTGATAGGGAAGGATTTACTGCTTTGACTTTATTGTTTCCTGTATATCTTCTAGTTTATCCTTTCCTCTTTTTTCTGTCTTCCTTTTAATTTTTGTGGTAATATGTTTTGATTCCTTCCTCACTCCCTTTTGTACATACTATATTTACTTTGTAGTTACCATTGTAAGTACATAAAATATCTTAAAGTTATAGCATTCTATTTTAATCTGGTAATAATTACAATTGCACGTAACAACTCTGTTTCTTATAACTCTTCCTCCACTTTATATTATTGATGTCACGTTATATATTCATACGTAAGCATAAGCTTACAGATTTTTTTTTCAATACTGGGGTTTGAACTCGGGACTTCATGTTTGTCAGGCAGATGCTCTACTATTTGAGCCATGCCTCCAACCCAGTCTATAATTTTTACCAACAGAGTTTTGGTTGTTGATACTGTTTTTGTTTTCAGTGCAGGGATCAAGTTCAGGGCCTCATGCATACAAAGCAAGTACTCCACCTCTGAATTATGTCCCCAGTCTGGTTTATAGTTTTTCAAAAATATTGTCATTCAAATTACATGCATCAAACTTACAATAATAAGTTGTCCGTGTATTTGCCTTTATCAGAAAAGCATATGTTTTATGGCATTGTGTTTCTGTCTGCCATCCTTTCAACTTGAAGTACTTCCTTTAGCACTTCTTTCAGAGCAGATATAGTAGTAATGAACCTTCTCTGCTTTTGTTTATCTGAGAAAATCTTAATTACTCTTTCATTTTTGGAGGATAGTCTTATCTGGTTGTGTATTCTTGGCAGACAGGTTTTTTTTTCCTTGTAGTATTTTGAATGTATCATCATATTCCTTTTGACCAACAAAGTTTTTGCTACATAATTCATTAAAAATGTTATGGAAGTGCCTTTGAATGTAATGAGTAGCTTTTCTCTTGCTGCTCTAAAGAGTCTTTGTTTTAGATTTTAGTTTAATTATAATGTGACTCAACTTGGCTCTCTTGAATATATCCCATTTGGCATCCTTTGAGCTTCTTAAATCTATATGTCTATTTAGTTACTAAAATTTGGGAATGTTACAACCATTATTTTTTCAAGTGAATTTCTGACTCATTATCTCTTTCTTTGGATTTCACATAAGGCATATATTTGTCTGTTTAATAGTGTGCCATAACTCTTTTAGGCTGCCTTTACTCTTTTTCATTCTTTATTTCTTTGTGTTCTACTCACTCAATGATCTCAAATGAACTGTCTTCAATGTACCTGATTCTTTCTTCTGCCTGGTCATGTCTACTTTTGGTTCTTTTTAATAGCTTCTTTCTTTGTTAGTATTCTTAGTTTTTCATGCACAATTTCTCTGATTTCATTTGCCTGTCTATCTGTATTCTCCTGGAGCTCCACTGAGCATTTTTACGACATTGTTCTAAATGTTTTGGAAAGCTCCTCATAGATCTGCTTTTCTTTAGGTTTCCTTTCTGGAGTTTTATTTTGTTTTTTTGATTAGGCCTTGTTTCCCCTTTTTAGTGCCTTATAATTTGTTTGCTAGGATGTAGGCATTTGTAAGATCAACCAATTCTAGTCTTTGTGTACTAGTTTTGTATTACGGAGGTCTTTCACCAATCAGTTCTCCATCGTCTCAAACATTTTCTGATCTCTTATTCCCCCTGGTGTCTGCCTTTGGAACTATAGCTTAAGCATGTGACTATTATCTGTCACAAATTCCAAATTCTGTCACTCAGTGCATTAGTGACCTGACTTAGGTCAGATAGAACCCAGTCTTTCAGATAGCTTCCAAACAAACTAGAATGTTGAACATCATCTACTATTTGCATCCTGAGAGAGGAGCCCTGGTAAGAGGGGATTTCTCCTAGTTACTCTGTGGCACACTGCATTATATGACAAGGGTAAACATGCCAAATGCTATGAATTTTCCTACCCCTCTCTGTGGAAGTCCATCTTGGTGTTACAGTGTCCTGCATGCTGTAGTTTTGTGACTAAACTCTAAGGTTCACAAAGGTATCCTAATACATAGTTGGAAACTGCTGTTAAGAAAAACCATGAATGTTCAGGATAGAGTATAGAGTTCAGTACTCTAACATGGGATTGACTGAGAGTTTCTTTCCACCAACTGAGCTGTGTATTGCATGCATAGGAATTTTTTTTTACCGTATGTTGTCAAAACAGTGTGTAATAAATCCGCAGATAAGGCAGGCTTACTATATTAACTCAGTATCTCAGAAGGAGAAGGAGTACCTGTAGTATCCTATTTGGCCATCTTGTTGATTTCTGGATCTTGTTTCATGCAATACTTTTAGAAATCAAAATCAATGCAGAAAACCACTGATAAAAATCCCAATCTTTAAAAAAAGACAGAATCACAGTGTTTATTATATTTTTAAGAAACAGTTCTTACAGATCATTGATTTGTTATAGGGATTGAATGCTTAATGTCAAGGGAAAAAGTTATGTGTGACTAAGCAGTTGAGACTCACAAGGAAAATTGGTTGCAGATAGTATAGATGTATTATAATCATCATGTTGAAAACAGGTGCTCTAGTAGGATAGAGTACAAATGTAGGGGAGCTAGAGGAAAATATATGTTTGCTGAAATACCGAAGTTATATTTCTGCTTACTTAATACGTTTAGATAACCTATGGTCTAAGGATAAGTAAGAATGAAGGAATATCTCAGATGGAAAAGTTAGGTCTCTAGAGTGTGCGTGTTATGTAATGTATTCCTGAAAATAATGGAGTTTTTTTTTATCTTTGTACTTTTCCACTCAAAGGGCAATGCAAATTTTGAAATAAAATGTTTTTTCTACTTCAAAAAAGCATCTTCCATTTTACAAGTAAGTTTAGAGGCAGGTGGTGACTGAAGATTTAAAGAGCAAGATTTCAAGTCTTGCTGAATTTCTGTCTTTAAATTGTCCCTAACTGGGCAGATAAAGCTGAAATTCCTTTCCCCCCCACAACCCTCCCTCTGCCCTGAGGCTTTTAGGTCTTCTTTCTCTGGTTTAGATTTCTGTGTGCAACTGCTAAGCTTCATTTTTACTCAAGTCTGCTCTCAGAAAGATTTTACCTTAAAAAGAATGTAAGCCATTGCTCTTCCCTCTCTGCACCTTTGCAGTTAAATGCTATTTTACTTCAAGAGTAAAAGAATAGTAGCCTGTTTCCCTGTCAGAAGGATTTTAGGCCTCATGAAAGAGGCTGTGACTGCTGAGTGGAGAAGGCTGGCAGTTACCAGAAGTTACACCATCAATTTTGCTTCTGCAATGGATGTCCTTGGTAATATTGTTCATGGAGAAAGGAATATTTATATGAGATAACATTTTGATATTGAAATATTACATAAATTGAGTTGAGGCTTCTTTATAGAGAGGAAATTTGGCAATCCAGTACCATCTATCTATCTATTGATCTATCTATCTACTATCTCTCTTTTTGAGACAGTCTTTCTATGTAGCCCAGGATGGACTAAAATTTGTGATTCTTCTGCCTCTGCCAACTGAGTGCTGGAATTACAGGTGTGTACCACCATGCCCAACTATCCTGTACCATTCAGCTATTTATATTCTAAACCATCTGAGAAAAATTACCAGCAAGCATTTTCCAAGAACCTCCCAGTTAGTTCAGTAGGAATGGAGGCAAAGACGAGCTAATGGTTCCACCTGGAGCATAAAGGATGCTTCAAAAATATTGTATGAGTGTCTTAATTTATAACTTTATTCAACATATACTTATTGAACTTGTAATATATGCCAGGTATTGTTACAGGCACTTGATTTAGACAAGATAACAAAACATATAAAGATACTCATCTTTCTAAGGCTTACATTCCAGGGGTAAAGGAGAATAAGAGATAGATAAAAGACAATAGACATAATAAATAAGTCCATTTTATTGTATTTTACAGGATGAAAAATGGTAAGACAATGACAGTAGGCTCAGCAAGAATATGGGAGTAGGGCTGAGGGGAGGGTGGGTTTACTTTTAAACAGGTGCTGTCTAGCATAGCAGTTTCTAAACAACCCCTTCTCTGCTTCCAGCAGCAGAAGACTCTTTTCTTTACAGGTCCATAGAATAAATATTTTAAGTTTTGTGTTACATACTATGTCTGTTGCATATTTTTCTTCTTGACTGTTTGTTTTATATAACCTTTTAAAATATGAAAAAGACATTCTTAGCTTCTGGGCTATATAAGAACCGAGAGAAGACTGGAATTTTGCCCACTGGAATTAGTTTGCCAACTTCTGCCCTGAAGCATCTCAAACTGAGAAGCTCGCTTTCAGGCCATATTCTGTGTGTACACAGGGGAATGTACTCTATCATGAGGACTATCTGTACATCATCACTTCCTTTCATTCTGGAGAAAAGTTATCAGAATACAAACACAATTGATACTCTTAAATAGGGATCAATTCTAATCATCCCTAATTTATTTTGGCTAATAGTGAGTAGGGATGACCAGCTCCTCTGTGTAACCTACATAGTAACCGTACAAGGGTGGGAGTCGCTCCTGGATATTAAAACTTGAGATCTGACATAGCATCTCCCCAACTTGTGTTCCATCACAGGTTGACCCCATATTCCCAGCTTGCACAAAGCTTGAGGGATGGTGAAGATTGCCCACTGCATCTCCCTTTTAATTTTCTTCTCTCTGACCTCAACTTTATGCTACCTCCTCCTTCCCTGAGGCAAAGGGAGAACTGAGTGCCTTTTGCCATAGAGGAAGGAAGAAAAGTATCGAAGGTTCTCATGACTTTTTGATAAAACCCCACAATTGGAATAAATATGTGAAGAAATGAGAATCTGGAATCCCCAGGAGCAATTCTACTTGTCTTGACTTCTATTCTCCTCTTCCTCCTCCCCTTCACCCTCTTTGTCCTGGCAAGATTGTAGCTTGTACTAAGGGCCTCCCACACTTGCTAGGCAAGCATTCTACCAATTGAACCACCCCTCCCCACCTCCCTGTTCTATTTGCTGTAGATTATTTTTCAGATAGGGTCTTGCTTTTTAGCTTGGGCTGCCCTGGGACCATGATCCTGTATCTATGCCTCTGGCGTAGCTGGGATAATAGGTATGTGCCACTATGCCCTAGTTGAGATGGCTTCTCAGTAACTTTTTACTTTTGGCTGGCTTCAAACCACAATCCTCATGATCTTCACCTCCCAAATAACTGGGATCATAGGCATGTACCACCATACCCTGCATTGATTGCACACTCTTGATTAGCACTTAGGCATTGCCTTCATTCAGGCAACACACACACACCAACCTAAGACACACTGATGTATTTTATAGCCAGTCACTAACATCATTGCTGTAACATGTTAGGCATTCTGAAAGTGATTTTAGGTTCCTTATACTTGAAACAACCATCATGGTCTACCTAGAAGGCAAGCCTCTTTTTCTTTCTACTAGATTTATCTTCTAAGTCAGTCTTTGGATAAAGCCCATATCTGTCAGTAGTCAAGGCATGGGTAAGGCTTGGCTCAGCCTCAGATATGGGTGCCCTACAAATAGAAAATAAAACTCGTAGATACAAAGCTGGGTAATAGAAAGGTCCTCCCTGACTTATTGCTCAACTCTATCTCCACACTCAGCTTTGCATTGCTCATCAAACCCTGCAGTCACCTCCACTCTTTCCGATTCTAGCACATCCTAGTCTCACATCCTCACATCTCACATCTAGCACATCCTAGTCTCACTCTTCAAGACTCTGCCCTTGCTCGCTCTGTCTCAAGCACATTCTTCCCTAAGGCACTGGAGTGCCAGTTTCCATCAACCCTTTATTTCTTACTCAGATGTCACCTTCACAGAAAGATCCCTATCCTGGTTACTCTCTCCCACAGTTTATTTTCTTCATAGTTCTTTGGTTTGTGCATTTTTTTGTTATTGTTGTACTGGGGATACATTGTGACATTTACAAAAGTTCTTATATCATAATTGAATTCACTCCCCCCATCATTCTCTTTTGTCCCCCTACCTCCATTCCTAGAATAGTTACAACATGTCTCATTTTTCCATTTACATACATGTATACATAGTGTTTCTACAATATTCACCCTCGTACACCCTTTCCCCATATTCTCACCCCACCCACTGGTACCAACCTCCCAGACAGGACCAGTTTTGCCTTCTCATTCTCTGTTTCTGTAAAACAAATTTTGTTTGTTTAAGATAGCTGTACAGTCTGTTTCATTGTGACATTTGCATGTATATATGTATTGTAACATGAGTTGGTTTGTCCCTTCTGTTTTTCTCCTTTCTACCTTAGTCCCCTTATGGTGATTTCAACAGGCTTAAAAATTCCATATTCATTCTTGTATAGGAATTACATCAGCCATATTCACCCTCTTAACTTCCTTCTTTTGACCTCCCTCTCTCCTATTTACTTCCTCTTAGTGTGACCTGTTTTTTATAATATTGCTTATATTTGTATTGGGTCTATATTCCACATATGAGAGAAAACATGCAGCCTTTCATTTTCTGAACCTGGCTAACTTCACTTAAAATGATGTTCTCCAGTGGGTTTGTTCATTTGGCTGCTTAATGCTTTTCAGTCTCCTAACTAGCATGAGAGCACCATAAAAGCAGGAATCATGTGTCCCTGCTGCCCCAAGATGGTGTCCAGCCTAGAGCTGATGCCAGTGAAAGGTTTGATGATAAGCACAGGAGCAAGTAGAGGGGAAAGCAGAGATGTGCATCCAGATGTGCTTCCCTGGATACACATGACAGTTGAGGATACCACTGAGGAGACATGTAGCTTTAGAAACAAGATTGTTGCTGTAAATTGTAAAATTCAAGAAACTTCTGGGAAGACTGAAGATTAGTGTGTTAAGTTCTAAGATATGTTTTGTCTGCCTGTATCAATTGGAAATCTTGTTCAGCTGCCAATTGATTTTCCTAACAATAATGATTAGGTAACACAAAATATACAAATGGCCTCTGAATCATCAAAGAGAATTAGATTCTGTTTAACACAGGCTCATGTTAGATGTATTTTCTAATTATTTGAAAATCTGTGAGTCTCTACTAATCAGCAAACATGATTAACTATAGAAGTTTATTCCCTGTCCTAGTCAAGTGACACTGGATTTACTGTAATGTGATTGCTGAAAGCCAGCATGTCTGTAAAAATGTCTAGGAGGAAGCAGGAGAGAGATATATTTTAACTCTTCCTAGACTGGTATAAAAGTCAATTGTATGGAAAATTGAAACCAAGAAAAAATCCACCCAACCAGTCAGACTGGTCCTCAGTACACAGTACTTTGAATATCTGGTACAAGCTTGTGAAATTACAGATAACCAACATTCAGTGATCTGCCTCCCTATACACCTACACTTGTGTTTTAGTTCCACCTTTGGTGAATTCATAGAGAAGATTCTTCAAAAGAGCCTTACCTGAAAAGTATGCAGCTTGGAAGTAGAGAACAAATAGACTGACATTGTTCTGGGCTGTCGAGAAATAACCAAATGGAACATCGAGCTCATTGGGTGGCAAGTCAATCATTATCTTTTTAGTTCAAAGTCCAAAAAATTAGAATACAGAAGCTGTGCTGTGACAAATGGGCCAGCTGGGAATATACAAACAGCAGGTATCTTGGTTCAAATGGCCTTGGTAATTTGCTCATGTTTTTTATTATTTTTTTATATCCTGCAATTGCAGCATATGCCTCACGCATATTTGGAATGGTTCTACATGGTGTAGAATTTTAAATGACTCTGAGTCACTGTGGTCAGTTTCTTTATAAGAGGGATAAAGAGAATATTTTAAAAGTAATGATGAGTTTTAAGCCCAATGCACTTGGGATGGAGGAAGTTAATAACCACAGGGAAGAGAACATTAGCAAAAGAAGCCATTTTTAATCAGAATAATGGAGAAGGCTTCGCTTAGAAAGTGTAGAGTGGGAAAAGAAAAACAAAGTGGTAGGGGAGAAAACAAAATGCCCCATTACCTCAAAATAGAAACACCAAATGCTTTAAAGAAAAAAATACACTCTCATCCTTCCATTCTAACAATAAATAAAAAAGCTGAAAACTAATAATCAATGATTCTTCTTAGGTCTTTCAGAGATTTGAGGACACAGGACAAACACTGCCCTAAATACTGGAGAGACAGACATTTGGACACAGAAAAACCACAGTTTATATGAGCAGAAATGCACAGAGAGACTCCTCCTTGGGAACCAGTACCAGGCTCAAAAAACTATATTAGGGGCTTATTTTGAACAAATCTGAAAGGTAAAAACTTCAGGGAGATCCAGTCTTAAGGGGCCCCACACATGTTTGAGTTTTATCTGCAAGTATTCTAACAGTAAAGGTAAGAAAAGCATCTTCTTATGCTTTCTGCAGGGAAGGAGGGAAAAAGTAGCCATTTTGAAATATTTCAGAGCATTCTGTTCTTAACAAGTCCTGCCTTAATATAACTATTCTATTTCATGGTTATATTATGGATATCACTGAGTATAAAGAATCCCTGTACTCAGGGAAGGAGGACACTTGACTGAAATGAAAATTGTCCAAGAAAGAACTAGACCTTTGTTAAGCCAAAGATATCTAAGGCTAACTATTCTTTTATCCTGCTTCAGAACAGCTCAGCATTACCTTGGCTAATCAGAGACCATTCCAATTATTGGAAATTTAACATTTTGTTTCAGGAACAACTGTGGAACTAAAAACAGGCTCCAGGGAGAGAATGAATGCACAAGAGGGAGTCATGATCTCCTTGTTTTTGCCAACCATGAGACCCAACTTAACCATAGTCAGAGAGCTTTTAACAATGACAGAAATATTTTAATCTGTGGTATGCAACATGGCAGCCATTTGCCATGTATGACTGTTGAGCACTGAAAATGTGATCAGTGCTACTAAGAACCTGAAGTTCAATACACTTATTAAAAATTTAATAGTATTTATTAAAATTTATCATAGTAAATTTAATCTAGCCATGTGTGGCTCCTGACTACCGTACTGACAACACAATGGTGTCCCCTACTCCATCCAAACTGAATGGGAAGACAAGGAGCACCTTGTCTTCTAAGGGGGTTGTTTAAATAGTTCCTTCGTCTTTTTAATAATCATTATTTAAAATGAACTATTTGGCAAGTTTCTTCTGTTAGTGGCCCGCCTTTCTCAAATTTCTTGAGACTGTAGGATGAGGAAAGGATACTTAGTAGATGCAGGGGTTAAAATGTGTTATTTTGGCATGTTGGCCATTTAAGTTAAAGGCGCTTGAAAAACAGCAGGTACATAAAGATCGCTTTGACCTTTATGCTATCTGGTAAGAGGAATAGGGGAAATTCCCATGTGAAAGACCCTCTCCTTACACCAGAAGGAAAGACAACATCCTTATCTTTAGAGTGAAGAAGTTGAGACCAAGAGAATATTGAACAGATGAACAGACATTGTTAAAATAGCACTTACCTATTTAGCCTCCCCACATCATTTAGTCACCTTTCCACAGTTTGCAATTCTTTGTCCAATCTAGTATACTGGTCACTGACTGTATCTGCTTCTTTGAGCTTTCATTTCTGCCTGATGCTTACATGCAGAATAACACTCGCATAATGCATTTCTCCTATTCAGGTATGCAATCTGAGTTGACTTCTCCAGCTGGCTGGGCTGACCATAATAGAAGGGAAGAAGAGTTTTACTGCCCCTGCACAGTATAGGTTTCAAGATATAATTTTGCATGAAAAAAATTTCAAAATAAAATTAATGATTGCTAAATACATGTTCTATTATGTTGAGGCATTATTTCCCATAAGAAGTAGGAAATAGTTAGATTTGAGGATTTACCTAAATGCAGATAAAAAGACAACGATTTGAGTGGCAGTGTCCTATTCAGTATGTATATAATTCCAAGGAGAACAATGAAGAAAGAGGGGGGCCAACTGAAAGTGTATTCATGAGCAAGCCATCTTTGTGGGTAATTGTGACTCAATCCTACTGAAACCCTCTGTGAGACTGTATAAAATCTACTTGATAATTGTTCCCCAGGAGGGGAGTTAGAGTGTTTTTCTATCTACTTCTACCCCTGATTAGTTGATGGTTTACCCGGTGGATGGTCATTAGCATTCCAGGACTTCCAGTTTCTTTGCTAGGGGGAAAAAAAAACCTCTGAGAGTGGTAGACATAGGGATGGATTAGGGAGCTGGCTGCATAGTGAGGTGCTGTCTTCCAGAGCTTCACATAACCTCCAAGGAAGACTGAGGAAATTTCATTAGTGTTTCTACTCACCAAGTGTTTCTACTCACACATTCAAGAATATTACAAAACTCATCCTTGGTCCCACTACAGAGTCTGGTCTACCTTGCAGGATAATTTACAACACCTACATGAGAATCTAAGCAAATTACGGCATAACAAGCAAAATATGAAATAGGAGCCTCATTATTTTAGGATGTCAACATCCAATTGACTTTGCTTCCTTTCCTCCTTCTTACAGGAGCTCACTGTCTTCAGGCTGTCTCAGAATCTCTTAAGTCACTTCAGTCCCCATCACCAGCAGTGTAGATACATTATATACATCTGCCCTTACCAGATAGCCCACTTTCTCCCCAATCTCATTCCATCCAAATGCTTGCTCTCTGAATCTCATCATTGTAGGCTTCTGATCTTAGAAAGTCACATTTCACTGAGAAGTATCCATTGCAATTATATGCTTCAATAAGAGCTGGAATTCAAAGATACCAACCATGAGAAGATCCATAAATTGTGAGATTTTATACACTGGCATATAAGAATACAGATTTTAGAGCCTGGAATGGGAATTATCTCTTTCCTATGTCATATGTGTCTTTCTCACCTCTTCTTCCAAGCTGACAGAATCAAGATTTCTTAAGACAGAAGCAAACATACCAAGATCTCAGGTAAGGTGGGCTCCCATGCCACCTCCCAGAGATAAATCATGATTGGTTTTGATCTATACAACACATAGTTACTTGCACTGAGTGGCTCTAGACACTTGAAATGTGAATAGTCTCCAATGATTGGTGCTGCAAATATAAGTACACACTGGATTTCAATAATTTAATAAAAATAATGTAAAATATCTTGTTATTTTTAAGTTGGTTATATGTGGAAATTATAATATGGGGACATAATGATTAAATAATATCACCAGGATTCTTCACAACTCTTTTGGTTTTTTTAAATATGTCTACCAGATTATCTGAGAGTAAGTATGCATGAGATTACTAATGGACAGTGCTGGTCTAAACAAATCACGATGATCTCATTTCTAATAGCTAATGATGTTAATTTGAGTGTGGCAATGTGGTCCTCTTCTTCCAATAAGTAAGATTAATCTGTTACACATAGATATTGAGAAAAGCTTTGCTTTTCTTATAAAAACAAATTAGTACTGGTTAGCATGTCATTTCCTCTTCTATTTTCTTCTCTTCCTTTTGTTCAAAAACACAAAATGCCTGGTAGCACGGCAACTACATTGTAACTGCGCAGAAACAATAGGTTACCAAGTTTAAGGGGTAAGTGTCACTAACTCAGTGTGAAAGGTATGGGTTTCCAAAGTTACTTTAGAGCTACTATATCAGCACCAAACTGTGTTTCTCTGACTTCATGTCAAGAACCTATTTGTTTAAGTTCTGCATTGAAGCTTTTGCTTAGGAACAAATAAATGTACTCTAAGCACAGAGAGGTAGTCTCTAGTATCACTCATCACTCTTGGTGCCAAGCCTGTTCTAGAATTTATACTTGAAGGCATTTTGGTGTAGTTTAAAGTCTTTTTTTTAATGGTCTTCTTCCTTCACTAAAGAAGAAGCATTAATTCCCCTACCTATGAATTTGATTCTGAATTTGTGTTTACCCAATGTGTA
Source organism: Castor canadensis (assembly GCF_047511655.1). Classification (NCBI taxonomy): domain Eukaryota; kingdom Metazoa; phylum Chordata; class Mammalia; order Rodentia; family Castoridae; genus Castor; species Castor canadensis. Next base: position 144,810,140 of record NC_133390.1, on the reverse strand, counting down.
AAATAATGCCAGGATTGGGCTATCCCTGAAAGAGAGTAGAATAGATTGTCTTACTGTCTGTCCAGGTCTGCTTTGCCAGAGTAGCAAGTTCATACTCAGCTGCTACAATCAGAAGTTATTAACTGCTTTTTTCCAGAGAATTCCCCCAGCCCCTGACAGCAATCTCACCCAGAAATAGCTGGGAAAGGCTATGCCCTGCTCTGAGGGCTGCCCACAGCTAATGGTGGACTTAAAAGGGAAAGAAAAAGCCAGCTCCATTGCCACCAGATTGAGCAATTCCATGGTGCACTGCATAGTCCAAAGCTGGCATTGGAAGGCAGGCTGCATCACTGCTGTCAACTTGCCCTGCCCTCTCCTGCTTCCCTCACTCCCTTTCCCTGGAGAGCTCATTTCCAATAAGTCACTTGGACAAGAACCCCTTCCTCATGCCCTGTTTCTAAGGAAACTGATTTAAGACACATGTTAAAGGAAGTTATAGCTCTCCTGGAATCCATGGAGAAAACTTACAAATGCACTCAATTTCATATATCAATGTTTCTAATAGCATCTCTGAATAGTTACCAATTTTAAAATGAATTGGTGAAACTTGGACTTTTTTTTTTGCTGGAGAATTCTTTAGATTAATCTTTATACCAGGAGGAAGGCTATTCCACTGTGTGAAATTGTGTCAGATAGTGTGCCAAATCCCACCTAATCTTGTGTTGCTCTGAATCTCCATTTCACTTAAACATTCAAACCACCTAGAAATAGAATGCTCAAACTAAGTAAAATATCTTTTCCTTAAGATTAATTTTACTGCTATACCAATGAATAGAATTGAGGAACTATAGATGGAAAAGTGGTTTGGGAGTGTCATAAATTTGATTTTGGACTCGACAGGGGCATGAACTTGCTGAGAAAGTTGTCTGTAATTTCAGCCAGGTGCCCAGAGGAAATTAATATGTAGATATTGGAAGCACAATCAGACTTCTAATACTGAGTCAGTCACAGAATTCTAGTGGCAGAGTGACTGGATAAGACATTCTAATTAGGGGACAGGAAGAAAAGGAAATGAGCCTACTCCCTTAAGGATCTAGCTGTAGGGTGAAGTTTCTATTCTTTTGTGCTGGGTATTGTACTCAAAGCTGGTTTTGTTTTATCAGTCACGGGAGAGCTATGGTATGGTTTGGATGTAAATGTGCTTTGTGTGGCATTATTGGTCCTCACTCTACATTTTATGAGTTAATGGGGATGCTAAAATATATATGGAGACAATTAATCATAAAATTAAAATTCTGTGGAAAAATAAATTGTCTCTATCTAGGGTTAGGTAGCCCTACTATTTTTGTCATTAGTAATATCAGTATTCTTGCATGAGTCAAGTGAATCTCTGTGCTATCTTATGACTAAAAAGGATATAGTCTCCAGAGTATTTCACTGATTTATCTTATTTTATTGCTATTTTTCTTTGGCAGTATTTGAGTTTGAACTCAGAATTTTGTCCTTGATAAGCAGGTGCTCTACCACATGAGCCACCCCATCCAGTTCTTTTTGCTGTAGTTATTTTTCAGATAGGGTATTGTGGTTTTGCCTGGGTAAACCTGGACCATCATCCTCCTGGTTTTGTCTCCAGTGTAGCTGGGATCACAGGTGCTTGCTACCAAATTTCATGGTAGGGTTGGTTGAGATAAGGTCTCATGAATTTTTTTTTTGTCCCAGCTGACCTCAAAACCTGATTTTCCCAATATCTTCTTCCTGAGAAACTGGGATTATTCTAGATATGTATTAACACACCCAGACCTCCATCGATTTATTTTAACACAGTCACATCCTGGCCATTTTGACTAATTCAGCAAGTATTTTAAAACTTCTGTTATAAAACTCAGTGCTAGACTTGGATGAAAACTTATGCTCCAACAAGCAAGCAAAATATACAAATAGAAGTTGAAATCAAGATGGAAATGGATGTGTGATTTTTTTTTTAAGGCTTACACAGGAAACACAATAGAGATTATTTGTAAAGGAAAAGATTATCTTCAACTACAATGATCTCTGGAGGAAAAGGTTGTAGACACCTGAAATTATTATTATCAACATCCTTGTGTATATTATTAAGTAACTTTACATGTTAAGTAGGGAAAAACAGGACTATGATTTCCTGAGTTAATTCTTAATATACTAAAATCACTATTCTAATACTTTTAAGCACTGAAAACTTTTCACAAAAACTTTGAAAATCCAAGATATATTTTCTAGAAAACTTCCAAGTATTTCAGAAAATGATTCAATAAATGGAAAACTATCTTCAAAAATCTCTGTAGACAAAGCCCCAGGGAAACATCATTCTGATGACATCTTCTTATTAAAAGAAGGTTATCTCCACCATCTCTGCAAAGTGAAGGTCTCATTTGAAGGAGTTAAAGTTTTCAGGGTCACAGTTTTTCAAATATCATCAAAAAGAGAAGGTGAGAAAGAAAAAAATGTACAGTTACATCTCATGGATCTCTGCAACATTGAGAAATGTTGAGAAAAGGAGGACGAGAAGGAGAGAACAAAAATTTAGAACACTAATGAGTTTACAGAAGACTTTATGTTCATGTTTGACCATATTTGCAAATAGAGAAAAGAAAACTTCCACCAGCTTCAGAGTGAAAGCAAGGTATGTACTGGAGAGAATAAAAATGCTAACAAACACCAGAATGTTTACTTTCACTTTCTGCTGTTTGAGATTGGTAGCAGATTTTGGGAGTTTATTTCTTGGTTTGGGTATAGATGAGCTGTATTTTAAAGAAGGAAAAAAAGTAGGAAATAGTCTAAGCACTATATGCCTATGTATTATTTATTTATTCACCAATTATTTATTGTATATCTGCTTGTACAAGACATCATGCTAGACATCAGGGATATACAGACAACTAAGATTTGATAGTTGCAAACTTATAATTTAGTTAAGGTTACAGAGAAACAACCATATGTCTCTAATCAATATTAATAAAACCTAGCCCATAATATGTTTCAAATACACTGCTAAGCACTTAACACAGATTTATGAAGACAGTGGGATTTTACTACCTAGAGATGAATAAATAAGAGGCCACAAAAGTTAAATACATTGCCTAAGGTCCCTTAGGCTGAAAACTCAGTGCTAACCATCACTCTATGTGTGTATCATTGGGATGAATTTGTGAAGGCTCTCTGGTGCTGGGAATATTTGAGGTAAGTCTTCAAGGGTACATGGATAGATGGAGTGATGCGGAGACATGTGATAGCACAGCAGCAAGAGCAAATCACAGTTTGGGATGGCATACTGGGAAGAGATGTAACAGCTGGGAAGAGAGGAAGATAAAACTGGAAAACAGGAGTCCAGTGGATCTGGAGGATCTTTCTGAGGCATTTGACCAGACATTGAGAACATTAAGGAAGATAGTACCAAGTTCCACAGAAGCAGAGCCTGAGACAGGTTTCAGGGGCAGATATTTACTAAAGAAAACTTCCGGGAGAAATTGAGAGAGAAAAGGACAGGGAAAGAAAAGAAGCCAAACAAGTTCAGTTATAGCCCCAGGGAGATGCAAACTCCTTACTTCTTTGTGTATATGAGTGAATCAATTCCAATAGTCCAGTAGTGAACCTCTGAAAAGGGGTGTGGTGTCCAGTCATTATCAGCAAAGCAGGCAGAAGGTGGTGGGTAGAACATGGACAGAGGCCAACAGTGACTACTACAGAATAAAAAGATATGAACCATTCAGGCATTGACATATATGAATTGAAATACATTAAAATCTCTGGAAAAAGAAGTATCAAGGAATGATCATAACCGATGCACAGATGAAAGAAGATGATGGCATGACAGAAGATCAGAAAGAAGTCAGAAAGTGCCCAACCTGGTGATTATTTGCAGATGAAGAAACCACATGCCCACATAATTAGCAGAGCCAACCCAGAATCTTTTTGTCATGTCTCCAAATAGACTTCTCTTCTATTCCATCATTTTCACACCCCACTTGCAATGTTGAAGAGGCATTATATTTAGACCCTTAATTACTGAAATTTAAATTTATTAATTATTATTTGTTGCTTTGCTGTCAGCCTGAGTCTGTTTTCTAACCTCCTTCACAGTTAAGATGTGGCCATGTAATTGAATCCTGGGATACAAGTAGGGCTAAGGCTTCCAGAAGCACCACTCCTAGTCTTGTCTCATAAAAATAAGAAGTCATTTGTGTTATTTTTTCCACATGCTGGCCATAATAGGGAAAACTTAAAGGAAACAGAAAAAGGTAGGTCAACAAAATGGAAGAATCTTTAATCATTGGATCACAGTGTAGAGTGTTCCTCTCCTGTCTAGTTCAACCATCATCCCAAGATGAACTTTGACATTAGCAAGAAAGATGAACATTTATTTTGGTCCAGCTTACATAATTATTTGTATAACAGTTGTCCTATCCTGATTAATATGTAAAATGATTACTCAAACCTCATTAAGTACTTTTCAGAAATTTTATTTTTAATTGTAAATTGACAAATTATAGTTTTATATACATGTGGTATACAAAGCAATGTTATGATTTATGAATACAATGTAAAATTAGTCAATCAATGTAATAAACATATCTGTAACCTCAAATCTTTATCATTTTGTGCTAAGGACATTTGAATTTACCTCTCAGTGATTTTCAAATATTTAACACAGTATTATTTACTATATTCACTCCACTGGGCAATATATATCAAAGAAGGGAACCTTATTCATCTTGTCTAATTAAGATTTTGTACCCTTTGGTCATTCTCTCTGCATTCCCATACTCTCCATTCTCTGGTATTCACCATTCTTCTACTCTCTTTCTTTGAGTTTGATTGTTTAGACTGCACATTAGAGAGGACAAGTGGTATTTCCCTTTTTGTTCCTGGATTATTTCACTTAGCATAATGTGGAATTTCACCTATGTTGTCACAAATGACAAAGGTTTTTAATGACTGAATAGTATTTCAGTATGTACATATACTACATTTTCTCTATGCATTTGTCTGTTGATTGACAGTTTGATTTCATAACTTGGCTATTAAACATAGTATGAAATGAACTTGAGAGTACAGACATTGCTTTGACATACTGATTTTAAGTCTTCTAGGTAAATAGCTATATGTGAGATTGCTGGATCATACGTTAGTTCTATTTTTAGTTTCTTGAGTAACCTCCATATGGTTTTTTGTACTGGTAGTACTAATTTACACTCCACTAATAATATGGAAGGGTTCTCTTTTTTTCCTATAATTAAGCATTTTTTGAACCACTCTATGGAATCAAGTTGATACAGTAAAAAACCCAAAGATAGAGAAAATGTGGTCCTATTCTAAGTAATCTCATGCAACACATCAAGAGAATGAAGACATGCCCCAAAGAAAAGTTATGACAATAGATGCTCTTGGAAATTAAAACAGTAATAGAACATTTCTGCATATAGTAACCATGGAAAATTTCATAGAGGAGACAGAAAATTACCAAAAATATAAGACTTGAGCAGGAGTTAGTAGAGTGAGGGGTGTCCCATGTGAAAGGAAAGGCCTGACATGAGAGAGGCAAAGACAGGATATGGAAGCCTACTTGGGATAAAATTATGAAGAATAGTTAGACATAAGCACCAAATTTTTGAGAACATTGAATTTTAGGTTATGTTTGCTGTTGTGTAATAATCCTGAAGCTTAGTGGTTTAAAACAACCACTGTTTATTATTTCTGATGGGTTTAGGATTTGTCCAAGAGAGTTTTGCTGCTATAGTACAGGCTTCTTAACTGGGCTCACTCTTGAATTTGCTTTCAGAGTCAATGTCAACTGGGAACTGGTTGACCTTAGGCCACCTCAGCAAGGGCAAATAGCCTCTAATCTTTGTTCTCAAATTCTCTATCATGCTGTCCTGGTATTTTTTTTTATATTGGTAACAGGGTACATGAAAAGCTTACATGCACAAATGTTTTTTAAAGTCTCCACTTGCATCAAATTTGAAACTATCCCATTACACAAAACATATCACATAATCAAGCTCAGAGTCAGTAGGGGATGGCACTACCAATGTTTGGATAGAAGGAAGTGTGAAAAACTGGGACTCATAATGCCAGTGCTATCTATGATTGGTATAAACACACAAAGGTGTGAATAAATGACTCTAAAACTGGAACTAGACTGCTTAGATTTAAATCCTAGCTCTGAAATTTCCTTACTATGTGGCTTGGAGTATGGCATTTAAATATTTGTTTGCTTCAGTTTTCTCACACAAAAAATTAGCTATATCACAGGGTTGTCTAAATGTTAAAATGTTAACATAAGTAAATTATGTATAGCAGTGCTTGGCACATGTTGGGCTCTCTCTTTATAAATATTACTTTTTATTGTCTAGTCAACTTTACAGATTTGGTGAAGTGAAAATATTCATCACATGTCTGCCTCAAGAAGTAGAGGGATCCCAGATGGTGAAGTATCCTTGAATGAGACTTCCCCAAATCTTCCATTCGCCTTAAACTCTCCCTGATTATAATTCTAATTACTTTGTTTGCTTGACATCTTTATAGACAATCAAAACAAAAATGGTCCTGGACAAAGTTAAGCAGGCAAGAAACAATTCTTTCAAGGCTACTATAATAGGGGAGAGAAGTAAGAACTAAACTTGAGCTCAATTCCAATAACACTAATGATGATATGGTTTTGAAGAGCTATCTGAAATCTCCCCCAAAGACCCGTGTATTAAAGGTTTAGTTCTTAGCTTGGCACTATTGGAATGAGGTGAAATTTTTAAGAGTGGTGCCTATTGGGAGGTCTTAGATCACTGGGGTTATGTCCTAGAAGCAGATTGTGGCATCCTGGGCCCCTCCTGAATGTCCCTTTCCTTCCTGGCCACCATTAGGTTGAGCATGCCTCCTCTAACATATGTTCCTGCCATCATGAACTGTGCTGCCATAAGTCCCAAATTAATCAGTCCAACTAACTATGGACTAAAACCTTCAAAACTGTGAGCCCAAATAAATCTTTCCTCTTTTTAATTTGATTATCTCATGTATTTTCCTGCAGTAATGCAAAGATGACTCATAGACTTATTTTGTTTGCTAGTGGTCTTTATCCAAAGGAAAAGTAACTTCTTCTACCCAAACAATCATTTCTTGTCTTTAGGACAGAAGGTAGTTTTCAATGAGGAAATTAGACTTCTACCCTCCTACTTTCCTTCATGATTATATTTGAGAGAAGTGGTTCCCAAATCTTGTGAAAGACGTTTTTGGTCTGGAATACTGGCAAGAGGCTTTTTAAAAAATGACATTTCAAGGGAATGGTGAAAGGATTTGCAATTACAAGTTTTATGAAGGAAACACACTAAAGAAAAGGAAGGTCAGAAAATTAGAGTCAGGAAGAAGCCTGCATAAAGTTTAGTCAAACTGAGGGGAACATTAAATCTTTCTGGTCAAGATAATCCTTCAGAGTTCTATTTTCCTTACTATTTCCACACAGGGATTAAAAATGCAAGATTCAGTAGTTGGCCAGTCTGAAACGTTTTATTTAACAATATTTCTAGTAGGGTTTTAAGCCTGTGGTGAGTTACTACTTCAGACACAAAACAGTGCCCTAGTGAACATTCAAAATGACTACTTCATGGCCATAGATACTCTGCACAAAACTTTTACATGAATCAAGAGAAGGACATTTAAAATGTTTAGAGCAAGTGGCATTAATCTAAACAATAAGCCAAAGGAAAGAAGAGGCATTTTTAATTTCTACAACATATTTTTATGTTTAGTTCATAATGCATCTATACATTCTTTTTCACAGAAAAGTAACATGTTTTTTGGAACATATTTTTACTTGGATCTGGTGGTGCAGATGGTGGAGAGAAGTGTTGAATCCCTTGGGGTGCTGAGAGAATGAGAGTTGGGACTGGAATGGAAAATGAGGAAGAAAGACTTATATGGATGGTAAGGAAAAAAACAGGAGCAATAATAACATAAATAATGTTAATAATGAGGTCTGAAAAATATTCTTTAAAGAATACAGTATAGGGCATTTTATATATATCCAAGCTTCTCCTCTTTTGAAAACTCAGTACTTTCCCTTTTATTGGGTAACCCTTAGTCCACATTTAGATCTCATCAAGTGATTCCAGTAGGTATGGGTCTGAATTCCCTTGAAAGGGTTGGGTGTGCTACCCAATATCAGTCAAGCAGTGATGGTTAAATGATGAGGACAAACTATCTTAACTTTCCCCTGAGTAAGTGGGTTCTAAGGAAGTGGGATTTATCACTCCTACAATCAGGACAATTCCAGAAAAATCAGGAATGTTGTTAATTCTATAACTTCAGGTATAGATTTTGATAAATCACCACCAAAATTATCCTGAATAATAAGGTAGGAGACTTATGGTCAAATTGGTCAGCTTTCAAATGAAAAATCACCTCATGAGAAATTTGGTAGAGATGTTCACTCCAATACTTCACATTCAGTCCAAAATTGCAAAGACAAGGATATGAGGGGTTTCTAAATGAGAAATTATAATTTTATACAATCCAAAGGAGTGTGTCTAGTATTCTCTGTGAAAAATAAAGATTCACAGAAATTTCTCCATTTTTAGAAAAAGGTCACATCACATAATAATTATCCCAGATCCTCATCTCCCTATCTAAACTTCCCAGGTATACCTAAAGATCTATTTGGGAGTTATTACAGAGAATTGTAAAGAAACAGCTTATTGAGGTCAATTGTATGTACATTGCAATTGCTAATATACTGTGTGCAATTACATTTCGTGTTCAGATACTGACACTTTTCTAAAGCCTATGTCTTCTTCTGGGTTATCAAAAAAAAAAAAAAAAAAAACAAATAAATTTAAAAAAACTGAGTCCAGGGTATCAGTATAGGTAGCTTATGTGGAAGCAAGCCCAGGAAACAGAAGTTGGGCAGTGGGGAATGTGAGATAAAGAAAGAAGAAAAGCTGATAGGAGTATGCTAGTGGTCTGGTCCCTGCTGTGGTAACCTGAAGCACAGATTCAGGAGAATCTGAGAAATCATGCAGAAAGTTCTACAGGAGGATACTATAATGTTTAGCTAATCACTTCTCTTTCACCCAGGTTGAGAGAAGGTCCCAAAGGTGTTAAAGGCCAGTGCTTTGAGTTTTCACAGTTGAACAACTTTCATGGCTGAGACGCAGTGTTTCACTGCCTGACTTGAGTTGTGCAGAAACCTGGTGGGCTGAGGTGATGGGCAACAATGCACCAGAGGTGTCTGCCACAAATTCTGAGCATTTTCTTTTTTTTGGCAGTACTGGGGGTTGAACTCAGGGCCTCTTGCTTGTTAAACAGGCTCTCTACAACTTGAGCCACTCTGCCAGCACTTTTTGCACTGATAATTTTTGAGATAAGGTCTTGTTTTATACACAGGCTGGCCTGGACTATGGTCCACCTATTTGTGTTTCCCTCTGTAGCTGGGATGACAGACATGAGCCATTTAGTTGAGATTCAGTAGTGTGAACTTTTTACCTGGACTGGCCTCACACTGTGATCCTCTCAGTTTCTCTCTCCCAGATAGCTGGTATTACAGGTTTGAGCCACCATACCTGGATCACTTCAATATGTAAATATTTCTGTTATGTAGCTACTTTAAAGGAATATAAGATGAAAAAAGACCTTTAAAGGTGGTAAAGGGACAAGATGCTCATTTAATGAGATTAGTAGAGGCTGAGAGAGGTTGAGGAATGATTGGAAACCACATGTGGATTCTTGGTAGAGTGAGACTCAAACCATATTCCTTATGTCCATTCTAGGGCATATCTGAGTCCACACTGAGTGTGTGAGTATAGTTAAACAGCCTTAAATGTAGAACTGCTGCAAATATGATTTCATTATAAATGTGAGAATTAAGCAAGATGACTATCTTCTTATGCTTGGAAAATTATTCTTAACTAGCATTTCATTATAGAAAGATAAAGCAATGTGATATTTGGAGATAGAAATCACAAATTTAAGTCATGAATGGGGCACCCACCTATAGTTCCAACACTTGGGAAGTTAAGGCAGGATAGCAAATTTGAAGCTACCCTAGGGTTACATAGTGAGAGATTGTCTCAAAAAAGTCAAAAAGGAAGGAAAGAAGGGAAGGAAGGAGGAAGAGAGGAAAGGAGGGAGGGAGGGTGGGAAGAAGGAATTGTGGTTTTGAATACTGTATATTGTACCTATGTATTGAGAAACATTAAGCAAAAAAGTTCCTAAACTCAGTCCTTTTTATCCACGAATGGAATATTTCTTATTCATCTTATAGGATTCTGCTAAGGATCAAATGAAATCAATTTCATAGATAATACTGTGAGTCATAACTACCAATGTTGGTTGTCAATATCATTAACAGTTTTAATAAAACATTCTGCAAGTGTGACTTTCTTCAAGGGTTGCTGAACCTGTGAGTTGTATGTGTGTTTTTCCATAGGTCATGTGAGAGTGCAGTAAAATTCAGAGGCAGCAATAGGAAATCTACAGAAATTGTCTAAGGGCAATGTTGTTATATGACAACATACTGATTGTTTTAGCATACTGATTATCGATTGGGATTTAGTACATGGAAATTTTTTTTACAAGTGAATGCTGGCCTCACCAGGGAAGGTCAATGATGGTTTGTCACCAAAAGGGTGAAACAGAGAGTAACCTATGCTTCTGTTCACTTATTTCCGTGTGCTCAGTGGAGGTCAGTGAGTTTTGCTGAGGGTAAATTTTTGTATGTTTCTGTTTGACTACTTTGATAATCAACTTTTACATAATTCTTCAAAAGAAATAAGGACTGTTCTTGTTTGGCCTATCTTTCTTCTTTATTTTTTTGAGTTAAATTTTCTTCTATTAGATCTGTCCCAAAAGTTTTTACCACAGGTTAGATGGATTTCAAAGAAGGGATGGAAAACAATTGAGTCAAACTAACTATTATATTAAACTCTGACCTTCTAGGTGATAATCCCTGTATTCTCTATGAAGTTCAAAGTAATGGTTCTCAAACATTAGTACATGTACAATTCATGAAGGCCGACACAAATGTAGATTTCTTGGAGGTGGTGGTAGTGTTGAGAGTTTTGCTCTTGAAGATTTTGCTGGAGGTTGACTTTGAAGGATTTCTTCTCTCATGGCAGAGTTTTACCATAGTGGAACATCATTGTCTTTGAAACTCCCCATCTTTGGCTTATCATTCCTGTATTTGCATAATCATTTAACCTACACATAGAAAAAATCTGAACTGTACTATCTAGAGCCCTTGCTAAGAATGCAAGATCAGGATAAGAACAAAGAAACTATGGACATATATGCAAACACAGATGAATTGCTCAGATACTATATTTTGCTGTGTGAAAGAAGTGGCACACAAAAGAGCTCATGCTGCATGAATCCATTTGTGTAAAGCTCAAGAACAGGTAAAACTAGCTAACAGTGATAGAAGGAAGAAAAGTTCTTACCTCCCCAAGTATAAACAGATTGGAGAGGCTTATGGGATGTTGGTAAAGTTCTATGTTTTGATCTAGGTGATTATATGGGTTCCACATACACCTAAAAACTCATGGAACTGTATGTACACTTATAATTTCTATTCTATATACATTATCATATGTATAGTTATATTCCAGTTTAATCACACACACACACACACACACACACACACACACACACACACGGACTCCAGGTATGTAAAGAATAAACAGCTGTGACCTTTTCCTGCTACTGTACTTTGAAGGCCTTTCTAAGGAGCTGAATTTACAAACAGACTGACAAGATTCAACTCACATCTTTTTTTCATCCACACCATCTGCAAACTGGCTGATGCCTAAAATTATATTCTCATTTTAAAGTTTGAGTCTTTCTCAAGGACTACCATGTATCTGGGAAAAAAATCATTTGTCAGTACCCTGTGGGTACAAAATAAGAGGAAGGGATGTTCAAATAAACTAGTGTAATGATTCTCAAGACTTGTACATCAGAATCTCTTAGGGAGTTTGTTGAAGATACAGAGTTTTAGGCTGTATTTTAGACCTACTGAGTCAGAACCTCTGGGAGTGGGGTTCAGGAAACACCATCTTTTTCATTGTTTAAAAAAATATATTGTGCTTGGAGCAGTGGCTTAGTTCTGTTTTCCTGAGTTTATCTATATGCTCTTAAAATAGCATCATAAGAACACAAAGCTCCTGAAGTGAAGGTATGCATATTTCTTGCCAGGTCTCTCACTTCTTCCTTCCTTCAAACTTCACAGTTTGGAAGCCATTCTTGACCTTGGGTCTATGAGGACTAATCTGACATCATTTATATGACAGTCACCTAAAGCATAAATATACACATCACCTTTGCTAACCCTGTGCCACCTTTCTCATCTCCATTTCCCCAAACATTTCAGCTGTATCCCTCTGCTCTAACCATCCACACCTCCATCTTCATCCTCCCTCTCAGATGACAGGTTTACTTTCCATTTTGTAAGGAAAACTGAAACATTGACAACATTCCCAAAATCTCCTCCCACTGCCATTTCTATTCACTGATCTGCATCTTTGTTAATAACTCTATTTTCTTTCCTAATAGTGTCCTTGCACTGTCCATGTGCCTAGCTAAATACAATGCTTCCATCTATATACCACAGCCCATTCTCATCTTTAGATTTAGGTTTATGATCTTTAGAATATAAATGCAGTAATTCGCTCTCTTTCATAATCTTTTTTTCCTATTATTGGAATTTTCTCAATAGAATACAAGAATGTTATTTTTTTATTCCTAACACTAGCCTTCCCCATGAAGCCATTACCTCACTTCTTTCTTTTCCTTTATAGCAGGTCTCCTGAAAGCATTGCTGATTGTGTAGAGTTCTGTTTGTTTTTTCCACTCTATCTTGAACCCACTCAAAATAACTTTTGTCCCTACCACACCATTAAATGTTTTGTGAAGTTTGCAAATATATTCACATTTAAAATTTCATTGCAAATTCATTCTAATTATTTATTTTACTCAAGCTTTCAACAGCTGATGGATCAGCTCCTTTCTTACATGAAAAGTCTTCTCCAGTTGGTTTTCTGGGTACCATCTGAGTTTCCTAATAGGTGTTTAAAAATAAATATATCAAAACTGAACTCTCATTATCTGACCCAAAACTTATTCATTTGCAGTCTTCTTCACTTCAGCAAGTGCTCAGGCCAAAGTCTTCATATTATGCTTGGCTTCTCTGTTCCACAAGCCATATTTGATAAATCACAAAATTCTGCTATTCATTGGTCATAACACATAAGAATTTGTTCACAGTTCATTCCCTTCATTATTAACCATCTTGGCTCAGGCCAACATCACCTCTTACCTGGATGATTGAAAATGTCTCTTGTTTTCCTGTATCCCTTTCATACCATGGTCACTCTTGTTGATCTGGTTAAGTTTCCCAGTGAGATCATGTCCTTTCTCTGCTCAAGCTTTGTGATGGTTTCTCTCTTATAGCAAAAGTCAGTATTTTAAGAGTGATCCACAAACCTCTAGACAATCTACCTTCAATGGGTTGTCTCTTAATTGCTTCACTATCTACTTTCACTCTGCTCTCTATTCCAGCTATACTGGGCCCCTCACTGCCAGGCATCATTACCTCAGAGGCTTTGCCTCATCCATTCCCTCTCCCTAGGCCTACATGGCATGTTCATTGCCATTCTTCATATCTTTTCTCAAATAGCCTCTCTCATGAGGACTTACCTACTGTCTTTATCTAATGTTGTAACCCTCAACTCCAAACATTTATTCACCTATCTTGCTATCTTTTTTGTTATTTTCATTTATCATTATTTGTAGAATGTAGATTTTGTGAGAGCAGTGTGTTGTGTTGTTTATGGCTGTATTGCCAGCACCTAGAAGAATGCCTAGCACATAGTAGGAATTCAATAAACAGTTAATGAATTAATTAATGGTTAGATTAATGCTAGTAATCTTGGGCTTTTATATATCATAACTAAACACTATGTGCCATAAACAGCAAACTGAGGATCAGCTTCTTGTCTATTTAAGGGACCATATCCTGCTCTTGATACACAACATCCTCATGAGCAACTACAATTCCCAGATCTTTTTCCTCTGAACTCTCTGCCGCGCAAGGAGTTCCCTATTGTATATTCACAGAATGACTTTAAAATTCTCACACATGGCCCTTAACAAACTTCATCTTGTTATTTTAAACACAACAATCCAAGTCTGCCAAGAGATAACTCTAGGTCTTGATTTTGACATATCTTACATTAACATTGTCTTCTAGCTTTGATAAACTGCTATATCTGACTACATTTAAGTTCATTATAATGTTTAATCAGACAGAGAAAATGAAAAGGCTCTGTGGGCTATCAAAAGAGAAGTGCAGACAGATTGCATTTTCCAACAATAGCTGTACCAATTCATGCTTTTTTTATACTGAGATACTGATACCCTTTCACTGGGAGATTAGATCTACATTTCCTTCCCTCGAATCTGGATAGACCTTACCACTGCTTCAATCAACAGAGTACGATAGAAGTAAACCTATGTGACTGAGAGTAGTGACATTGTTTCTTTCTGGATCTTTTTCTCTTAGAACATGAACCATGCTACCCAGAGCTGACATGTAAAGTGTTCAGCTCTAGTAACTCCACCATGCTGGCCTTAATCACATGGAAAAGCCACACAGAGAAAGCAATTGAAGCCTGAGGAGACCCAGACATTTATATCCCAACTGTGGAATGTGAAGAAGACTTGAAGATAGTCTTTCTGCAACTTAATGAGAGTCTCTGAGACAGATCCACCAAACTAGGTCAGTCCAAATCCCTGATTCACAGAAACCATGGCCATATTAAAAAAAGGACTCTGGTTTTAAACCACTAAATTTTTAAGCCACTACTGAGTCAGGTCTTGATACATATCAGAAACACTCAAGGTAGGAAGAAATGCTAACCTGCTCTGTACAAAGACTCAACTACTTTTTTTAAATGTTTGTTGTAAGTAGGAAATCTTCAAAACATAGGACTGCTTGAGGTAAATTACAATTATGGTAGAAGTGAATTTGGATAGAGTGAAGATAACTTGAAAGCAAGCATTGGGAATTTGGAGGAAGAATAAAGATGCACTGCGATTCATACTTTTGTTTACACTGCCCATGTTTGTCATTTATTTGAGGAAAATTTGAAAAAACATATGCTTTTGCACAGTGTTGTAATCTCTGCTGGTGCAAATTCCATAACTAACTCAATCTCTCTCATGCCCACCCTGATTAGGTCGAATATGCCAATGGAAAGACCATATTTGAATAACTTTTGAGTACTAAGGCAGAATGTTACCTCTTAATAACTTTTTCTAAATTTATATTCTTACATTCAAGTGAAAAACAGCAGAGCCCAAATTCTTTCATTTACTCCAGTAATGTTTGAATTATTGCACGCTTTGGAGCTCCAATACTTTATATGGGGTTTCAATTGATTTGTTCTTGCTTTTCTTTTGATTGTAGTCAGCCTGACTTTATTTAAAGATTTAAACTTTATATTAAGTTTTTTATTTAAGAAGATTTAAAAAAAATTTATTGTTGGGCTGGGGGTACATTGTGACATTTACAAAATTTCTCACAATATATCAAATATATTATCATAGTTGAATCCCACCCCCATCATTCTCCTTTATCTCACCTCCTCTCATTCCTGGAATAGTCCTGCACTAGCTTCAGAGTTTCAAGTCTTATACTAAAGTCCTTAATCCACTTTAATTTGATACTAGTACAAGGTGATAGACATGGAACTATTTTCATCTTTCTGCATGCAGATATCCAGTTTTCCCAGCCACATTTGTTGAAGAGATTGTCTTTTCTCCATAGTATGTTTTTGGCACTTTTGTCAAAAATATGGTGGGTATTGCTGCATGTTTCATGTATGGGTCATTTCTTCTGTTCAATTTGTCTTCATGTCTATTTTTGTGCTAGTACCATGCTGTTTTTATTGCTATGGCTCTGTAGTATAGTTTGAAGTCTGTTATTGTGACACCTTCAGCATTGTTCTTTTTGCTCCACATTGCCTTGGCTATTTGTGGTCTTTTGTGCTTCCAAATGAGCTTTAGGGTTGATTTTTCAATCTCTGTGATGAATTTCATTGGAATTCCTGAATTTAGAGGAAAATTTTCAGTTTTTTCCTATTTAGTGTGATGTTGGCTATCTGCTTATCATATATAGTGTTTATTATGTTGAGATACATTCCTTCTATTCTTAGTTTCATCAGAGCTTCTCTCATAAAAGGATGTTGAATTTTGTGGAAGTCATTTTCTGTATCTATTGAGATGATCATGTGGTCTTTGTCTTTGCTTCTGTTAATAAGTTGTTTTACATTCAATGATATATATGTTAACCATCGTGCATTCCTGAGAAGAAAACAACTTGATCATGGCATATGATATTTTTGATATGCTGTTGAATTTGTTTAGTCAATATTTTATTGAGGATTTTTGCATCAATCTTCTTTAAAGAGATTGGCCTGCACTTCTTGTGTGTGTGTGTGTGTGTGTGTGTGTGTGTGTGTGTGTGTCTTTGTCCGTTCGGGGGATGGATGTAATACTGGCTTCATAGAATAAGTTTGACAGTGTTTAGTGTAAATGTTTGAGTAGTGTTTTGGTATTAGTTCTTCTTTAAAGGTCTGGTAAATTTCAGCAGTGAATCCATCAAGTCCTAGACTTGTCTTTTTTGGGAGACTCTTTATTGCTGCTTCAATTTCATTGCTTGCTATAGTTCTGTTAAGGTGATTAATATTCTCTTGGTTCAGTTTTGGATGGTCATATGTGTCTAGAAATTTGTCCATTTCTTCTAGATTTTTCAATTTATTTGAATGTAGGTTTTCAAAGTAGTCCCTAATGATTCTCTGGATTTTCTTTGCATTTGCTGCGATCTCCCGTTTTTCATTTCCAATTTTATTAATTTTGGTCTTTTCCCTCCTCATTTTAGTAAGATTTTCCTGGATTTTTCAATTTTATTTATCTTTTTCAACAAACCATCTTTTTTGTTTTGTTGATTCTTTGTATTTATTTATTTATTTTTTGGTCTGTATTTCATTGATTTCAGCCCTTGATCTTTTTAGTTTTCTCCTTCTGCTTGTTTTGGGTTTAGCATGCTCTAGTTTTTCTAGGAGTTTGAGATGTAGCTTTAGGTTGTTTATTTGAGATCTTTCTATGTTTAATATGTGCATTCATGGCTATAAACTTTCCCCTTAGGACTGTCTTTGCTGTGTCCCATATGTACTAACAGGTTGTGCTTTCATTCTCATTAAATTCCAGGAACTTTTGACATCCTCTTATTTAAGCAGATTTGCTCCACTTCTGTGCCTTTGCTAATCTTGCTGTCATAACACTAATATTTTAAAGTGATTTTGTTCATATTAATCAATTTCTCAACCAAAACTACAGATTTTCTAAGATTGTGCTGTCCAAGTATAGACAATTTATTTATGCCTTCTTTTTCCAAGATCTCTTTTTAATGACAGTTCTCTGAACCAGTTTAATCATAATTTCTGAGATTTTACTTATTGGGCATTTATTTAGAGAGTACAGTACATAACATAAAGAAACTAGTTACAAATGAATCTAATTTAATCAGTTTACTCTTTTGATAAGCTGGGAGTGACTGTATTACTCTTTTTCTTCCTTTCTCTATAGAATCAGACCATGCACACAGGTATCAGTAGCCAATAGAATAGTGAAAAACAATATTGTTAAAATATGACACTTACATGTTGGAAAATCAGCCCCATGTTAAAGTAGTAGCTGTTCTGTTTTTAGTTCTGAGATCAAAGTGTCTTGTCACCCATTTCCTAATCAGTATCAAAATAATACCACTGGGCATTTTAAGACATATCTGCAGTGAAGTGGTTCTGATAATTTCTCTTCAGCCAGTCACACAGGCAAGGATGGCGACAGAACATGGAGTGAACCTCCTGGTGGGGAACAAGAAGAAACAGAATAAGTGAGAGATAAAAATTTGTATTTTTTTAGAAACAATTCCCATGCCTGTAATACTTAAACCCATGAATATTTCACAGTTTATCTGCTTGAATATCAACTCTTCTTTAAACAGAAGAAATAAAGAAACATGATAAAGAATCACCAGAAATTCCTTTGTAGGCATTCCTCTGATCGGAAAGGAAATTACCTTGGGTTGGGCCAACACAACTACCTGAGGAATGGAGCATAACAACCTTCACCTGCACAGTGTCTCCTAGATTTCTGTTTCTTCTTATCCAATTGTATTTAACAGCTCATCAATACTTGAGCTTGATTGTGATTGACCCTACTGGACAAATATAATAAATTGACCAAGACTTAGTGATTTGAAACAGTAACCATTTATTATCTCTCAAGAGTCTATAGATCATTCAGATAATTCTGCTGATCATGACTAGGATCATGAATTCATCTGCACTCAATTGGTCGGTCAACTTGAGGCTGGATGGTCTAGGACAACTGCAGATGAGATGTCATGGAAATTCTAATTATCTCTTTCATCTCCCCAGAAGGCTTCTGTGGGTATGTTCTGTGCTTATAGAGAAGCAAGGGCACAAAATTTATGCTTACACCACATTTCCTCTTGACTCATTAGTTAAAGCAACTAATTTAACCAAGATTCAGAGTAGGAAGATAATATGCAGTTACACAAAAAAGGAAAACCCAGGGATGCTATTAATTAGAGCAATCAAGAGATATCATGTTATGAATGATGCTATCATCTTTTCATTTCTGGTGTCACCTCCACAGAATTTTCTGTGAAAATGGCGAGGTTCTATATCTATGTTATTCAAAATGGTAGCCGCTAGCCATATCTGACTATTTAAATTTAAGATTAAATGAAATAAAGTAAGAAAATGAGTCCCTTAGTCACAATAGCCATACCTCAAGTCTAAATAGCTTGCAGCACACTAATCACTGTTCCTAGTATTTCACCTTAAATCCATGAGATGAAAATTGTGTTGTAGTACTGTGAAGTCCCTATAATAGGTCAAAATGGTCCATTAATTTAGTATATTCAAAGCATTACTGTACCCTGTTGGGAACTGACTAAAATTGATTAGGTCAAGCTCAGTCAGTTTATTCTTTTGAGAAACTTTCAGTTACCTAACATAATGGAGTATGTGATAGGTTTCCTCTCCAGAGACCAGCTAAAAATTTGCAATGAAGCCAAATCTCAGACTTAAGTCTGTCTTGCCCATCGTTTATCAACAAACAGGCTTAAGAGTCCACATGTCCTGCTTTTCAGGTTCCAAATGGATGCCACTTTTTTAAACAGGGGTATAATTGGCAAATAAAAAATTATACATATTCAAATTGTACAATGTGATGCTTTGATATACATAAACATTGTGAAATGGTTGTTCCAATCAAGCTGGTTAGCATATCCATCATCTCACATCTCACATATACACATGGTGATAAGAATATTTATGTTCCACTTTCTTGGCAAACTAAAAGTAGGTAATAGGTTATAATTAACTATAGTCACCATAATTCACATTAGGTCTCTAGAACTTATTCATCTTATAAACAAAAGTTTCTACACTTTGACCAATGTCTACCCATGTGCCCCTCCACTAGACTCCTGGTAACTGCTCTTCTCCTTTGTTTCTATGAATTTGACTATTGTAGTCTCCATATAAGTGAGAATATATGATATTTGTCTTTCTGTGTCTGGCTTATCTTTCTTAGAATAAGGTCTTCCAGTTTCCTTCATGCTGTCACAAATATAACCCTTTTGGTTTTCTTCTTTTTAAAGGCTAAATAATATTCCATTGAATATATGCCATATTTTCTTTATGCATCAGGTGTTTATACACAATTAGGTTAATTTCATATATGGCTACTATGAATAATGCAGCAATGACCTTTGTAGTGCAGATACCTCTTCTAGATAGTGATTTTACTTCTTTTGGATATATACCCAGGTTTTAGGTAATTTAATAATAAATTGACACCTTTCAGTCAGGTGTCAATGGCTCATATCTGTAATTGTAGTTACTCTGGAGGTAGAGATCAGGAGGATTGTGATTTAAGGCTGGCCCAGGAGAAAAGTTTATGAGACTCCAACTGAACCAATGATTGGGCACAGTGATGCACACCTGTCATCCCAACTATACAAGGAGGCACAAATAGGAACACCGTGGTCCAGAGTGGCCCAGGCGTAAAGTATGACCCTATGTAAAAGATAACCACCATCAAAGGGCTAGTGGAGTGGCTCAAGTGGTAGAATGCTCCTTAGCAAGCATGAAGCCCTTAGGTCAACTGCAGAACTGCCAAAAAATAAAAGAATCTTCCATAGAATATTCACCTAAGACAAATGTACCAGGTTGCAGCTAAACATATAACAGACTCAGGCAAGCGATAATCCTTTCATTATCTTCTAAATGCTGAATTGCTCATGAATCAGGCTTATGGCAGTATTCCTAATGGGAGGAGAATAGAAGATATTCTGACTTCTATACCTTGGACATGAAAAACAATGAATGACTTTCAGATATTTCTAGCCAGTCAAATACCCTGAGTATCATTAATTTCACTCATGGAAACCCATTTCTAAACTCCATTACTATCATTAAGAAAATTAGTAGCCTTACTAAAGTAAATTAATTGCCAAGGTTGTAATGCTAACTCCAAAACCATAAGTAGTGTTAGTGTTCTAGGACCAACATTGCTGGGGCTTTTGTGGTAATCACCCTCAGCAGGTGGTCTCTGATAGAATTGTAATAAATCACCTGGCTGGTGGATAGCTATGCAGGGCCATTGACTCTTCCAATAGACGGGATTAGAATGAACACATAAGCACATATTTTCTCATTATACTGAATATCTTAAAACAAACTTCTTAATGCGTACATAATTTAAGGTGAAATCTCATACCATAATGTCTGGTTCTCAACTAAAATTATGACAAATCCATGTTTTTCAACATACTAGTTTATTTTGCTTTTGTTAAAAGTTTTCCAGAAGGGTGAATGATGATGAATATGGTAGATGTATTTTGTATTCCTGTATGAAAAATAGAAAAATGAAACCTGTTGAAATTTTTCTAAGAAGTGAGGGAGAGGGATGAGGGAGAATGATGGAGGGGGTAAATTTGACTGTAAGCACATATATAATATCACAATGTATCCCTGTATAACTATTATATGCTACTAGAACTAAAAAACAAAAACAGAATATCAAAGAAAAAAGACGTTTCCAGCTATTTCTAGTTTTAAAACATTTGTGCTTGGAAATCTGGCATATGTAATTTTTTAAATTAGTAAATTAAAACTTTTATTGATTTTGTTAATATATTTTAATATATTAATTTTGCAAAAATTTCAAGGAAACTGGGAAAAGGTATATTATTTTTGTTTATAGATTATATTCAGTACTTCTCTATAAATTCTGTTACTTTATATTAATTAAATTATTTATATGCTTATTTACCTCTTGTGCTCTTCATTAATCAGAAGCTGACAAACCTTATTTAAAATCTTCTTCATTGGTTGTAATTTTGTCTGTTTCATCTTATGGTTTTTAATTTTTACATTTGGTGAGCTGTTATTTTATGCACAGCATTTTGTGACTACTAAATTTACATCAAGAGTGTATATTTTAACAATAAAACATGACATTTTAATTTGAATCATCTTTCATTCAGAAGGAATATAAACTTTCGTTAATTTATTATTCATATTATTCAGAAAGAGCATAGGACTGACATCGTTTCTGAAGCTATGCAGGCTTAAGTCATTATTTTTCTTCCTTCCTAGGAATAATGATTTGACTATGGTAAAGTTACTGGATTATCGTCCTTTGCAGTTTTTTCTAGTTTCTGTTTCGTTATCAGCTGGCACTTATTTTTTCTTTTGAGTTGACTTGTATTTTCTCAAGTTGTTATTGTTGGATTATTTTGTGTTCTGCTAATTCGAAAATGTATGCAGCAGGTGTCTATTTGAGGGCTTTTCTTACTGTTTTGTTTGGTTGTTGCTGTTGTAACGTCTAAGCCTTTACACCACTGGACACTTTCTTGAATTCTTTAAAAAAGCAACATTTCTTTATTGCTTTTGATTCTGATTTTCTGTTTTTCTTTTGTCTTATCAGATACATCTAAAACTCTCAAATGAGATTTTCATGCTCTGTATGTATAATTTTCTAATACATTATTTTTCTCTTTATCATTTTCTAAGTTCTGAAGAATAAATATTTGTCCATTCTGTCCTTTCCAGTCTCTGCACCACCACAATTTAGATTTTCAGTAATGTTGAGTTTGCTCTTTCTCAAAATTCAAAATTCAAGCCTCAAAGTTCATCGAGGATTTCAAATAAATTTTCAGAAACTGATGTCATTAAAATTCTTCCCTGTCTCCTGGGTCACCTTTGGTTCAGCTCACTGTTTTGTATCTTACCCTGAGGTTCCGGATTCTTTCTTCATCTTTTTCTCCTATGGCTCTTTGTTTGTATTTTACATATATTAAGTCTCACCTTCTATGTCATAAAGATTCAGTCATTCATTCAATAATTATTTGCTGAACAGTATTTCATGCTCAGTAGCTCCTTTATTAGTCACAGACACTAAACAAAATAATTACACAAATAATTACGTACTGACAAAATCACAGGGTGCCCAGAGAGTGTGTAACTTTCAGGAGTTACTATTTTAGGAGGCTAATTTAATCTGGAAGGTAAGGAAAGGACTTCTTGATCGGTTGCATGTGAACTAAATTTTGAATGAACAACTGGGTGAGCTGTTTAGGGAGACAGTGGCTGAGGACAATCTAAGCAAAGTGCCCAGCATCTGGTGCAGGGGATCAAAAAGTCTGCTTCCTCCCTTTGTGCTCATATTGTGATTTTTCAGGAAAAAAAATTCTCTATCTCCCCATTTAGAGTACTTTTAAAAAATGGGATTCTACATTTCTGTTTTCTGTTTAACTTTCATCAAGGGAGTTTTCCCTAGACTTGTATCAGGGTTCAGATTCTTTGGCTTGGTCTAAGTTCCCCAGTCTGTCCATTTTGGTGATGGTTGAAGTTCTTTCTTGGGTCAAAGCTGAACTGTGAACTAATGTTAATGTGTATAGTTCCTGCTTAGTTGTGCTATCAGCTATATCCATCCACCATGACACTGCCAATGGCACAGCATCTTCTCCTACCCAAATTGTATGACGTGACTCTCTCAGGGAAATTAGATGCCAAAACTTTATAAGTCAAGGTCAGACTGGTAGAAGTCCTTGTCCTCCTCATGTATCCCCAGCCTCTCTGTCTCATGAAACAAAGTCTGAGCCCTTCAATCTCAATGACTTTATGGTGAGAAGATATTCCTACCAAACTCTGGAACTAGGTCACTCAGCACTCTGAATTTTTAGTGGTGTGATCATTCTGTTTTGTTTTGGTTGCTTCATCTTCTGTATATTTCCATGTGTTGTAGTGGTATGTAAAAATTTGTAACAGATGCTATTTTAACATAAAAGTCTTTGTATTTTTACTTTGGGAAATTTCTTAGAACTACTAGATTGCAAAACCAGCAATTCTTTTGGTGAGTTCAAATATGTTTTAGCAGCAAAAAATAAATAAATAAAATGATGCATGATAGCTAGGTCAGTATTTTTTAGTAACTCATTCTTTTACTGTCTATATGAACCTGTGGGTATTGGGTAGTATAGAGAGATGAAGAAGGGAGAGCAAGGATTCAAGTCTGACAGTGAGGAGTCCCAGCCCTGACAGTAAAAGTGACCTTCCTTGAGTAACTTTTCCTCATTGCCAAGTTAAAAAAGCAGATAAGAGTTTTCAAGCAGTTCTATAATAGTCTAAGGCCTTGCCTCTCCAAGCATTTCCCTGTACCATCGGTATCCTATCACATGGGAACTTGTGAGAAGTGAGGTCTGTCAGGTCTACCCTGTATCTGTTGAATCTATCCCTGAGTGTAACAAGACTCTGGGTGATTCCTATGCTGTGTGTGAATCGCTGTTCTTGGGTGGTGAGTGAGAGAGGATGTGGGAGAGAGAAGGAGAAGAACACTGGAAAAGGGACTTATTATACTTGATCCAACCTGTTTCAAATAAGGCTGTTTTTTTTTTGTCTGTAGTGGAGATTGAACTCAGACCCTCATAATGGCTAGGCAAGCACTCTATTACTGAAAAACACTCCTTGTCTGTTTGCTTATAGTTTGTTTTTCAGATGAGGTCTTACACTAACTGCTCAGGCTGGCCTCTGTGAACCTATTGTCTGCTGAGTAGCTGGGATTATAGTTATAAGATGTCACACCCTGCCCTACTTTTGTCTAATTTGTTTTTTAATTGATACCCAATGTTTGTATATCTTTGTGGGGTACACTTCAGTAATTCAATACATTTATGCAATGTGTAATAACCAAATCAGGGCAATAAGCTCATCCACCCCACAAACATTAATCATTTCAATGTGCTGAGATGTTGTACTCTTTTTTCCCATTTTTTGAAATATTATCATTAAGCATTATAACCAATAGTTACCCTGCTGTGCTTCAGAAAACCAGAACTAATTTTCCTAATAATGTTTTGGTGTCCCTTATCTAACTTTTGGCTTTTCCACCCTCCATTGCCAGTCTTGTGGTCACTAGTCCCCACCATTCTGCTCTAAGATTGACCTTATAGTTTCCACAGAAAAGTGAGAATGTGCGGTATTTGTCTGGTTGTATGTATGTGTGTGTGACAAGGTTTTGCTATATAGCTCAGGCTGGCCTGGAACTGGCAATACTCTAGCCTCAGTTTACTGAGTGGTGGGATTACAAGTGTGAACTACCACTCCTCACTTGGTATTTGTTTTTATGTGTCTGATTAATTGCACTTAACATAATGGCCTCTGGTTCCATCCATGTTGCTATGAATGACAGGATTTCAATCTTTTGGGGGAAAGTTAGATCCTTCTGCAAATAAGAACATTGAGTAAATGATTATCCTTTCAGCTCAGAAGTTTCACAAATATACTTTCTCTCAAAGTCAAGGGAAAGACAGATTTATTACAGCTTTAGAGGAAAACAATTAATACAACATCAAGCATACAAACTTGATTTCTGGGAGTCCATGTGGGATTAGGTTGAGACAATTCTGTTGGAAATCCAGGAGAACTTGTCCTCCTTTCTGCAGGAGGAAAGAAACTGGTCTCGTACCACCCCCAAAGCCTGGAGTACAGCCTCATGCCTGGATGCCTGCAGAGCTGGGAGATGGGGAGCAGAATAGTTCCCCAATATTCCCAGCCTCTGAGTCAAGTTTTAAGGAAAGTCAGATTTCAGAACAAGGCAGAGAATGGTCGAATGGACTATTATTTCTGCAATGGCAGATTTATTTTTACTCATTTTGCAAGATGTATTATTAATGTTTATTTTGCCAAAAAAAAAGCATTCAACTATTCACTTACTCTTCCTTTTCCTTCCTCTTAGCTATATCTGCAATAATTCTATGTAACAATTACCCACAAACTCAATGTCTTAAACTGAGAGACACATTTCTTCCTCACAAATCTGCAGTTAAATGAGACTGCTCTGAGCCAGGCTTGGCTGAACTGGTAGGCTTGTTTAGGTGTCTGCGGTTTGCAGGCAGGTCAACTAGAGCTAGCTGGTCTAAGGTGGTTGCTCCTGAGATAACTCAAGTATCTTCCCTGAATCCCTTCCATCTTGCTACCAGGATAAGCTGTGCCAATTACCATGGGAAAGTACAGAGACAAGAGAGGAAGCAGAATGTGCAAAAATTTTTCACACTTTTGGATTTCTTCCCATTTGCTAGCTTCTCATTGGTCTGAACAAGTCATGTAACCAAATCCAGAATTAGGGGAGTGGGTAGAGAATTATAGATAATGGGTATGAATATACAGAGGGCATTAAATAAATAAATTTAGTTAAATTGAATATGAAGCTACCACATCTGATCTCAAATAGGAATTAGCAGGAACTCAGCTTAAGAAATACTAAAAAACAGTCACTTAAAAAATGAAGTCTCAGCACAACAACACTTTGAAATAATGAGTTTTGATAACTGCCACAAGAAATGCTAAGCACAGATATAAAGTTGGAAGATCCATGGCTTGTTGATTAATCAGTTAGGTTAAGATAACATGAAGAAAAACATACCATATATTCTATTTTTTTCTACTTTGGTTTTGGAGATACCACGTCCTTTTTCTCATATTAACTCACTAAAGAACGAGCTAGAAACATTATGGCCCAATTCATTTAAAGCTAATTCACCCTTACTGGGTACTAGTATGGCATTCATGTGTGGCCAATTATCTTTGTCAAGTCCTTCCAGGGTCTACTTAAGACCTCCTGTCAAGCGCTACCTTTAAACTACTTTTGTGTAAGCTTTTAAGAAGGTCACATGACTGACAATTATAGCCAGAAATGGTTATCTCCTGTATCTTAGATAGTCAGAAATAAGCTATGTGACTGACCTGTCCCTTTGTCCCAGACAAAGCTTTGCTTGCTGGAGACCTTAGGACCTGGGAAGATAAAAATCTGTGAATTGTCCTAAGTATGTCAGTAATAACCCAAATTAATTTGAATCTTGTTTTCCCACCTCTTGGAGCCAGGAGCATGTTGGGTGGGAAGGTTAATGCAGTGCATGCTTATCTCCTCTGGGCAATTCTGCTGACTTGGAATAGTTTTGTCTCTTCTCTAAAAAGGAAATATTCTTTGCCATAGTGATAAGAAGAATGGTAAGGAGGTCAATTCAGGGAGATTAGGATGACTACCAATGCTCCCTGGCTGCATGAGGTTATTATGAATCTAGGAAACGAGACTCTGCAGTTAATTTTAGTTCTGAGTAATTCAGCCTCCAAGGGCTTCCTCTGAGAGATGCAAAGACTCAAAAGAAACTCGTTAAAAAGATTTCATCCTGGGCATCCGGGGAGAGGAACCACGCATGCTTTTTACACAAGAGACAACTCAGATCAATTTAGCATAAGAGAAAATAAAATGACTATACTTTTCAAGAATATATTATACTATCTTCCATGCCTTAGATGAATTAGAATAATTTTGCTCCCTAACAATAAAAAAGAGGAGAAATTGGTAACAACTTCCTCCCAACCATTATTTCATTTGTTTTTTTTTTCTTTTTGGGTGGGAAAGCAGAAATTCCCACAGGCCTTGAATACTAATGAGGTGCCAGGAAGTGCTGACAGGAACAATATATACTAAGAAGAGTTTATATCTAAGTTCTGGGAAAACTTTCTTTAAAAAGTCAAACCATTCCATATGCATAAGAAATGAGGAAGAACAAACTCTTGGATAAGACTGAACATTGGCCTCTGTCTCTTGCTTTCATACATCTGTCTTCCCTGACCTTCTTTCTCTCACTAGCTCAGAGTGCTGCCTAACTTATTATTTAAAATCTGCTTCTCCAGCTTCCAGTTTCCAAACTTTATTTTAGTCAAGTTGATCATTAAGATATCGTGCAATCACAGATTGTAGGCCTCAGCACAAAAACAGACATGAAGACCAGTGGAACAGAATAGAAGACCCAGCTATGAATCCGTGAGCTACACCCACTTCTTTTCAATAAAAACATCAAAAATGTATGATGAAGAAAAGACAGCCTCTTCAACAAATGTTGCTGGGCAAACTGGATATCTGCATGTAGAAAACGGAAAATAAATCCATGTCTGTCACCCTGTACAAGTATCAAATCAAAGTGGATCAAGGACCTTAATATAAGACCTGAACCTTGAAGCCAGTGCAGGAAAAGAGCAGGGGATTCACTGGAATTTAATAGGCATAGGCAATGACTTCCTCAATAGAACTCAAATGGCTCAGCAACTAAGAGAAAGGATTGACAAATGGGACTAAATGAAATTAAAATCTTCTGCACAACAAAAGAAATGGTCTGTAAATTGAAGAGGCTGCCCACAGAATGAGAGAAAATCTTTTCCAGCTATAAATCTGACAAGGAATTGATAACAAGAATACACAGGGAGCTCAAAAAACTAAACTCCCCAAAATTAAATGACCCAATGAAGATATGAGCAAAAGAACTGAGCAGAGCTTTTTCAAAGGAAGAAATCCAAATGGCTAAAAACACACAAAGAAATGCTCAACATCCCTGGCTATAAAGGAAATGCAAATCAAAACCACATTAAGATTCCACTTCACTCCTGTTGGAGCAGTTACTATCAAGAACACAAACAACAACAAATGTTGGTGAAGATGTGGGGAAAAAGGAACCTTCATTTACTGCTGGTGGGAATGTAAATTAGTATAACTACTATGGAAAATAGTATGGAGGCCCGTCCAAAAACTAAAAATAGAACTGCCATATGATCCAGCAATTCCACAATTAGGGATATACCTTAAGAAATGTAAGTCAGGTTACAACAAAGGCACCTGCACACCTATATTTATTGCAGCATTAGTCATAATATCTAAGCTATGGAAACAGTCAAGATACACCACTTCTGATGAATGGATTAAGAAAATGTGGTATTTATAGAGAATGGAATTTTATTCAGCCATAAAGAGGAATGAAATTTTGTCATTTGCGAGTAAATAGATGGGATTGGAGACCATCATCTTAAGTGAAGTTAGCAAGGTTCAGAAGGTCAAAAGCCACGTGTTTTCTCTCATAAGTGGAATATAGAACTAATACAAATGCAGCAATATTATGAAAAATAGGTCATGCTAAGGGGAGACCACATACAAGAAGGGGAGGGTAAAAGAAAGAAGTTAAGGTGAATATGGTTGATGTAACTCTATAGAGGAATGCATACACAGTTTTTAAACTGGTTGAAACAACCATAAGACAGGAACTAAGATAGAAAGATGAAAAACAAGAAATTGGGCTACAATACATATATACATGTAAGTGCTACAAGGAAACTCCCTGTGTACTATCTTAAACAAGCAAAAATGTCATTTTTTTCTTTTACAAAATTGGAGAACAGGAGGGCAGAACAGGTCCTTTCTGGGAGGTTGATACCATTGGGAGAAGGGAGAACACAGGGAAAGGGTCTAGGAAGGTGAGTATATTGCAAATACTGTGTACACATGCATGTAAATGGAAAAATGATACCTGTTGAAATTATTTTAGGAATGGGAGGAGAGGGGGATAAAGGAGAATGTTGGAGGGAGTGAATTCAAGTATGATATATTTTCTATATTATAAGGACCTTTATAAATTCCACAGTGTACCCCTACCCAGCACAACAATAAAAAACAAAAAACGAATTGTAGGCCTCAGGAAAAAAAATGGAATACTGTATAAACAAGTGAATGAATGTATGAATGAATGAATGAATGAAATGAGCTCTAGTCTCCCTGCATCCAACCTCAACAAAATAAAAATATATAATAAAAGATCCTTCTGTTTACTTTCCATATGGTAGTCTTTCAAGGTCATCTGAGGTTTGGACTTCTCACAGAATTATGGGAGACAGGATCAGATCATCTGGTAAATACAATCATTTTCAGATTAATTCATAAAAGAAAAACTCATAACTCCCTTTGCTCCACAGTCTCCCTAGCCACTCTCCAAACCTACCACACTGTGGGCAGAGAGGCAATTCTAAACCACACTAAGATTCCACCTCACCCCTGTTAGAATAGCCATTATCCAAAACACCACCACCAACAAGTGCTGGCGAGGATGTGGAAAAAAAATCCACTGCTAGTGGGAATGCAAGCTGGTGCAACCACTCTGGAAAAAAATTTGAAGGCTTTTTAAAAATCTAAACATAGATCTGCCATATGATCCACCAGTCCCTCTCCTGGGGATATACCCAAAGGAATGAAACACAGGTTACTCCAGAGGCACCTGCACACCCATGTTTATTGCAGCACTATTCACAATAGCCAAGTCATGGAAACAACCAAAATGCCCCACTACTGATGAATGGATCAAGAAAATGTGGTACTCGTACACAATGGAATTTTATGCAGCCATGAACAAAAATGAAATCTTATCATTTGCAGGTAAATGGATGGAACTGGAGAACATCATTCTGAGCGAGGTCAGCCAGGCTGAGAAGACCAAACATCATATGTTCTCCCTCATATGCAGACTTTAGATCTAGGGCAAATGCAGCAAGGCTGTTGGACTTGGATCACAAGACAAGGGGAGAGCATATACGGGAGATATAGGAATAGGTAGAAAACCCATAACATGAAAGCGTTTGATGTCCCCACTCCAGAGGAACTAATACAGAAACCTTAAAACGACAGGTTATCATGAGCAGGGGATCAGGAACCAAGGTAAAGATCAGTTAGAGTTGAATCAACATGGGTCATAATACATGGGTACATGAAAGCAATAGTAGGAATCCTTCTGTATAGCTATCCTTAACTCAACTAGCAAAAATGCTTTGTCTTTCTTATTATGCTTATGTCCTTTCTTCAACAAAATCAGTGATAAAGGCAGAACAGGACCTGCCTGAAACTGAGGAGGGGAGGGGGAAAAGAGACAGGGAGGGGAGCAGGGTGGAGAAATGACCCAAACAATGTATGTACATGTAAATAAATAAACAAAAAAAATTATACCTCAATAAAGTTGATTTAAAAAATAATAATAATAAATAAAAAGGAAAAAAATAGCCTAATCAGTTGAATTGTGTTACTTTAAAATGGTATGTTGGAGTTCTAACACCTAGTTTCTCAGAATGTGACTTATTTGGAGTTGGGGTCTTTACAAAGGTTACTAAGTTAAGTTGAGGTCATTAGAATGGGCTCTAATTCATAACTGGTGTTCTTTTAAAAAAAGAGGAATTTAGACACAGAGGCAGACATGAACACAGGAAAGACCAATGGAAGGCGTGCAGGGAGAAGATGACCATCTTCAAGTCAAGAAGAGAGGCTTGGAGAGAGCTTTCTCTCATAGTCCTCAGAAGAAACTAACCCTGCTGACATCTTGATTTTAATTCCCCAGCTTCCGGAACTGTGAGACAATGAAGTTCTGTTGTTTAAGCTTCCCAGAAGTGACACTTTGTTATCAGTAGCCCTAGCAAACTAATACAAAAGGGAAACATTTAATAACATATTATATTTAATCCTGCATATCAAAGATTGTTAACCCATATGTAATCAACATACAAATATTTTGCATTCTTCCAAATGCAGTATGGACTTGACACTTAGAGCTCATGTCAATTTGAATTGTCTGCATTTCAAGTGCTCAGGAGCTATGTGTGGCTCTTGACTCCCATATTGAACAGCACAGATCCCAGATGAACTAAGTCATGAGTGGAGAGCCCTGTTTCTCCTCCCACAAATGCCCAGAAGCACATCCACTACTCCAGGAGTCTGTACAATGAAGAGACATGTATGACTTAGACACAGCGACTTAAAGTTTGAGGGTAGCAAATTAGGAAGACAGTATTCTATGTTTTTCCATTAGTGTGGGTTCTACTTATAAATGGTCTCATGTATACTTTGGAGGTTCTATTTCCCCAGATTAAACCAACAGTAGGTCAAAAATATTTGAAAAAAATTTGTATCTGTATTAAACATTTGCCAGGCTTTTTTCTTGTTGTTAGTACCTAAAGAAAACAATATAAGAACTATTTACGCAGCATTTATATTATATTGGATATTATAAGTAATCTAAAGATGATTTAGAGTACAGGAGAGGATGTATATAGGTTACAAGCAAATACTACACCATTTTATAAAAGAGACTTGAGCATTCATGGATTTTTGGTATTTTTAGGATGTTCTGGAACCAATACCCTTAGGTTATAGAGGGAGAACTATCTATATTTTAAAAGTTGGCAATGGTGTGCATTTCCTTCTTGGTTCAAATTGGCTGATTCAGTGTTACACTTTAGTCACACAAATGC
Organism: Castor canadensis; assembly: GCF_047511655.1. Lineage (NCBI taxonomy): Eukaryota > Metazoa > Chordata > Mammalia > Rodentia > Castoridae > Castor > Castor canadensis. The sequence goes on along the minus strand of NC_133390.1, from coordinate 144,778,368 downwards.
AGATTTAGCAAGCCATTTACCATAGAAACTGAGAAAAACTCCACCTCCTTTCAACTAAAAATATAACAGTTTCTACATAAATATGCACAACCATATGATACACCATTTCTGGTGCACAGTGTTCCATTTAATAATTTTCCTTGAAGAAGTCAGTGTGGTAGAACTTGAGCACTGTTTGTAAGCATGAATCCCTCATTTGTATGTCTGATCTGGGCCTGCCAGAGTCTTCATCCTTGTGTCTGTCCATCATCTCTGACTTTATCATTCAAGGAGGAGAAGAAGAAAGGAGAAGAGGAGGAAACACTTCTAGTATTTGTCATCAGCTTTCTATCTATATCTTAAAAATAAACATGGTCACATTAACATGTTGATTTTATCAAATACTTTCTTCAAGAAAAATAAACACTTCTTGGGACTACTGGTACAGATTATCAACTCCAGGTAGAGTCCAGCAAGGAGAGCAGATGGAGTCCTGTGTAGTTGTGAGAGGAATAGAAACATGGGAAATTATGAGACTGCTGAGGAAGGAACTAATACCAGCGCTGACCTGGCTCATGGAGGGCTATCTTGCTAATTCTCTCTCCATCTGCTTTATCCCTGCTCTTTTTACTCCCTTACCCTGTGTTTTGTCTTTTGTGTGGCAATAGCATGGATTCCACTTGACATAACTGTGGTTATCTTGAATTATAACTGTTGTAATTGCCCTGAGGAACCCTGGCCTTTTTTTTTTTCTGCATAGTTTCCCAGTATACTATAAAAAAATGAAACCATTAGAGTGGTTAATGAAGTTCTAGGATTGTACCCTGATGTTGTGAGTGCCATTTTTTTTAATATTAGCCTGAGATAAACTAGGTACATTTTAGTTTGGATGAAGTCACTTTTGTCCAGACCACTGTATATGCCCCTTCTTCTGACAAATCATGGCGATCCATGGAATTCTTGCTTTTCAGTTCCATGATTCCATCAATAAATTCCTAATAAATCACACTGTATAATCTTGGATCTGTCTTCCTCTTTCTTCAGTCTCACGATGGCTTGCAGCTGGTTAACATACACTAGGACCAGATTTTTTTGGAACAGTCACCCATTCCCATGGCTTTACTTACCCTATATATTTTACCTGATGATTCCTAAGCCTCTTTCTGGCCTGCACCAAACTCTGCAGAACTTTTAACCTACTTGCATAGCGTCCACCTTCACTTCCAATTTCTAGCACACCAAACTGCAGTGGCAACAGCCTCAGATTTCCCTCTGAGCTTCTCCCTGTCTTGGCCTTCCTCCCTTTGCTGTAGACTTTGTGCACTGCCAGAAAGTCAGGGTTCATGAGATTCCTTTCCCTTTTGTGTTCCCCACCTCCAATAAGCAACTAGTCCTGGTGCATGCTATTGCCTAAATACCACTTGAATCTCTCTTTCTCCTAAGTCACCAGCACCCTTCCCCAACTCAGGCCAGTCCATCCTCATTTCTCAATTGGGTCACATAGCAGCTTCCTCATGGGCTTCCTATCCTGGATTCTCTTCTCTAATTTGTTTTCTAAGCTTCAGACAGAAGGATTTCCAAAAGAGTCAGATGCAATTAAGTGCCTTTCTGTTTTCATTCTTTAGTAGTTCCTCATTTTGCTGAGATAAAAGTCTATGGTTCTGCATGTTCTGGCCTCTGCCTAATCCTCCACTGGCCCCATTACTTGCCTCTCCTGTTAGGTTCTACAGTGGATCTTAAGACGAGGCTCTTGATGAGCAGCATTAGCCTTACCTGTAAATTTCTCCAAACTACAAATTCCAAGGCCCACACAAGACATATTAAATGTGAAACTCTGGGTGTTTGGACCAATATCCTATATTTTAACGAAGCCTCCAGGGGAGTCTGATGCCTGGTCAGGATTGAAAAGTACTTCCAGTATAGAACTACTAGTGTTCGTGCTCAGTCATGTCAAATTAAAATCACATCAGAACTTAGTAAGGGCAGACTTTATCCTAAAGGAATATTATAAAGATTGGGGGAAGGGACTCAGCAATGGTGAGAATGCTCTGGTCTTGACATCCATAAGTTTCTCAAGAGTTGTCTTGCTCGTAAAGGTGATCATTGAGTCTAAGTGCTATCAGAGGGGCAGTTCTTTGCAGGAGATTGCTCTGGAATACACAAGGGTTGAGTTTTTGTTTAACCTTAACTATTATACAGGACTACAAAGCTCAGGTAAAATTCAAGAGTTTTGGTCAATTACTCAGACTTGCTTTCCGATCATTGACCTTTTATATTTGCTCTTCCTGCTGCCTGGGGCACTCTGCCACCTTCTTTAGTCCCCTGTCCAATTCAGCTCATCTGGTCAGTTCTGCTGTTGTCCTGTTACCAGACCTTTTCTTCCATGCTAGACCCTATATATGTCATCTCCTCTCTCTGTTTCCAGTTCTGACCCAGTGCTTGACAACAGGTTGGAATCAATAAATCTGAACAAATGAAGGAAAATAGAAAGGTTCTTGGAATATATGTCAACTTTATAATGTTCTTCAAGCATCAATAATACTCCCTCAAGAACTTTTGGGTTTCTTCACTGCAGTTAGAAGGTACCCAGAAGTTTTACATTTACCCCTGGGTCTCCATGCTGCTCCAACAATGGCAGCCTTTTTTATTTTTTAACTCCCTGGAGCTCTCTTCTCTTTTTGCAAGCTCAGTTGCTGAATTTTTGTTTTTTGTTTTTTTGTACACTTTCTCTTGTGTTCTACTGGGCAAGATGGAGGTGTTAAGTTTCTTAATGTGCTACTAGGCTGCAGATAAAGAATTTAACAGCCTGTGGGAGGGCTAATTAGAGTCAATTATAATGTAATTGAACTGCCTTGTATTTCTGGCTTGTATAGAACTTCTATCTGGAAAGAAAATTGCGCTTCTCTTCACACCAAGTTTGGGGCAAATCACAGCTGCATGGATTCACAGGAAATGGCTTTGACCTTAGTGTTCAGGGGTAGAGTTTCATGGAGGCTAAACTGTCTTGTAAGATCAGTGCCAGAAATGCTCAGCTTAGCTCCGTTATTTTGAAGAGGCAATGGAAGAATTGCTTTTCCTATTTCCTTGCCTTTTCTTGTTTTCTTAAGCAAGCTACTAAATCATTGCAAAGTACAGTGGCTCTTCCTATCCACTGGTTCCACATCCATGGATATGATCAATTGTGGATAGAGAAATATTCCAGAAAAAAAATTTCATCTGTCCTGAAATGAACATGATTATACACGCTAATGTAATATATAGCATAAGCCCTCAACTTCACCTTACCTTTCTGAAGAACCCAAACTGAGACCAATTAAATTTGTGAAAATGGTAAATGAGAGTAGAGTTTGATTTATTTGCATAGCTTCCAATAGCCTAGCAAATGGATTAATAAACATAGACCCTAGTTCCTGGCCTAGGACATACTAAGTGATAGAAGGAAAATCTACTTGGTTGCTCTAAATACTATATTATGGAGCAATAAAAACTCTCATTCATTGCTGGTAAGAATGAAAAATGGTGTAGCTACTTTGGAAGGCAGCTTGGTTGTTTCTTATAGACTAAATATAGTCTTGCCATATGATCTAGCAATAGTGCTTGGCATCTGCCCAAACAAGTTTAAAACTATATCTACAAAATTAAAAAGAAAACCCACATATGAATGTTTACATCAGCTTTATCCATAATTGCCCCAACTTAGAAGCAACAAAACGTCCTTCTGTACTGAACAGATGAACAAACAGACAAATGGACATCCATACAATGGAATATTATTCAACTATCAAATCACATGGAGGAAACCTAATCATTTCAAGTTAAAAACCAATCAGAAAAGGTGGTTTATTGCGTGATTCCAAGTATATGACATTCTGGAAAAGGAAAAGCCATAGGGAATAAAAAGATAAAGAATTGCCAGGAAGTTGGGGGTAAAGGAGAAGAGATGAATACATGGGACGTATAGGGATTATTAGGGTGATTTAGTTACTCTACATGACCCCAGAATGATACCTAAATGACAGCATGAATTTGGCAAAACCCCATAGAACTTTACATTGCACATTGTGTTCTAAGGTAAATTATGCACTTTGGCTAATATAATAATGTGTCAATATTCGTTCATCAACTGTAACCAATATGCAATATCACTGCAAGATGGTAATAATAGGGGAAACCATGAAGGTGGCAAGACAGGGCATATGGGAATTCTATACTTTATGTTTATGCAAACCCAAATCTGCTCTAAGAAATAAAGTCGTTAATTTCATAGACTCCTACTCAGTCCTTACCTCCCTGGGATAAGAACCAAACAAAGTATCATTTTCATGATCTGAAATATTTCATGCTCTCTTACTTGAGTCCTCCAATTCATTACTACTAATTGCACATTTTTACATCTAGTCTTAACAGTTGCAAGGTATATCATCAGAAAAGTGTTAAGAACCCCACTTATTTTGTAATTCTGCTTCCCCAAAACTCTATTGCAGCCTGGTTACACCATGCATATTATAGTAACTCTTTAAAAATGTTATTCGGAATACAATGGAGAGAGTTAACATGTTCAGAGTATACTGTACGTATGTATGGAATTATCACAATGAAATCCCTTCATATTATTAAAGTGTGTTAATTAAAAAATAAAATAAAAATTTTAAAAAGAGGAGTCTATAATTAAAAATAAAATATAGGATCTCTTTCTCAGTTCTCACCCCAGGAAAGAGGTTTGTATTTTCTAATGCTAGAGCTTTCCTTCTAACATTTCTCTAGTCTCTCACTCTGCTTTTCAAAAACTTGGTAAATAGAGGACTTTAGGGTTTACTACTAGAGAAGAATTCAATTGGGGGTTCCAAAGACAAAGATGTGAGGACTAATAGAACTAGAATCTCTTTGGAGAACGGCTAATAAAGAAGAGTTGTTATTGGAGAGGGGCTCTGGTGAGGATGCAACTCAGGGATGAAGTTTGGAGGGTTTCTGTGTCTGGAGAAGAACCAGGCTAGCTTGCACACCCTAGGCCAAAGGGGCCCTGGCTGCTGAAGGTAGCTGAAGGCATGTACCAGGGGTTGAGAGTAGTATTGGAGAATTCTTTGGGCAGGCTATTTGTCAATGATGTGGCATGTCCTCAAGTGTGCTGGTTATCTATTGTGTGGAACAAATTGCCACTAACTTTGTGGCTTAAAAAATACACGATATCTCACAGTTCCTATGGGTTGGGAGTCCAAGTATGGCTCAGGTGAACCCTCTACTCAGGGTCTCACAGGCCAGAATCATGTTGCCAGCTGTTTTGCCTTCCTTTCCAGAGCTTGAGATCTTCTTCCAAGTTCAAATGGTTGCTGGCAGAATGCTCATCTGTGTTGTAGGGCTATTTTCTTATTGGCCTTTTTGGGTCTACTTATCTCCTAGTGCCATGTGTAGTGCCTTGCCATAGTGTCCTTTCAGAACATAGCAGCTGACTTCTTCTAGGCCGGCAGGAAGGTCTGTCCGTTCAGGAAGGTCTCAGTTGCCTTTTTAAGGTTTTTTTCACCTCATTAAGTCAGGCCCACCCTAGAAAATCTCCATTTACTAGAAATCGAAGGGTTTAGGGATTAATTACATATGCAAAATCACTCTATCTTTGCAGTATTCTTTTGGCTAGAGGAATGCTACAGATCCCACCCACACTTAAGTGGAGGGAGGAAGAACCTGTACCAAAGCAGGGATACCAGGAAGTTAAGGTCATTGGGGATTATCTTAGGGTCTGTCACTCCGAGACATCCAAGGCAGAAGTCTAACATGACATCAGGAGAGAACAAGGGTAGCACTGATAAAGAAAATGGCCCATTAGGCTGAAGGTCTGCCTTTTCCTTTCACCTAACTTCTGAAAATCCCACAGTTCTTGCATTGACAGGGAGAGACAGCCTTCATACTGACAAGAACTAAAAAATAACTATTTAAAACTTGAACATAAGGCAAGAGGTGGGTTGCTTTATTATTCAATGTCATTCTGGGTTACAAGCACCAACCAGAGAGTAGGTAAATGCATATTTTTTAACTCATTGTTTGCTATTATTAAAGGTCCTGGACTTTGTGAAGCTATATCTGATCTTGCAGTGTTTTGCTCAGTAGAGATGCAAATTATTTCTGATCAGTGAAAAGGATAACTCCAAAGGTTATGGTTTGTTACCCTGTTAAACATTAGCCAGTTTTGTATCTAATCCAGCAATCTTATCCAATCCTGCCTTTAATAACTCATCTATAAATACCAATCTTTTCAAATGCTCTTTAGCTGGTTTTAACACCTTACTGTTTCTCTCAGTAATTAATGAGTTGAATAAATCTTTGACACATGTTCGTTTTGTGTTTGCCAGAGAGTTATTATTTTACCTTTTTGCAAATTATACTTTAACAATGGAGAGAAATTTTTCATTATCCAGGCAGGAGAATAGAGTTTATTTGATTCTGAGAACTAAAGCTAAATTTTAACCCAACATTGTGGGGTAAAATTCATACCCTTTATAATCCTCTCAAATTCTAATAAGTTTCCTTACCATGGAAGGAAACTTCTTTTGGAGGAAAGAAGGAAATAAATTCTTCAATACTCACATAATCTCTTTCTGTGGATTTATAAATGTCTGATATACGGTCTGTAGGTTTGAGAGAATAATACTTAACTACTAGGTATGGCAGTGACATTGACTCTTGAGTCAAATATTCATAGATTCATTGTGAGGGCAAAGCATACAAGTTAGGGCCCCTGCCACAAATGCTCTGCTGAGAAATAGCTCAGATTGAGCACTCACTGAGAAGACAGAATTCCAACAAAATCCTTGAATTTTATTTGAGCATGATTTCACCTAGTTAATCATATTTGTAGTGGACTCCCATTGAATATAAATTAAGGTAGTCAATTAAATTTGTTTATAAATATATACACATCATTTATGATATGCAATTTATTTTATCCATTGTATATAAATGTGTGCACATACATGTGTGTATATATGTATATGCTATGGTGATTTTAACTTCATGCTATTTTTTTAATCTTTTACATTTACTTTAGAACATAATGCATTGATAAGTTACACCACCACAGCATAAGATCAGTTCCAAACAGGCATTGAATGGCATTTCACAAATGCTTCCTCTATGTTGCATGTGTTTTCACAGAAATTAGAAGAAGAACTGAGCCTCAGGTTGAGCCTTGCTTAGACTTCATAGATTCTGTGTTCCCCACTCAGAACCCTATATAGGGCTGATGCAGGCATCACTCGGGTACTATGTATATTTCTTGTTAAGAGCACATACTGTTCCTGATACCCCTTTTTGAGAGAATCATCTCAATCAACAGGAGCTGCCTTAATTGAAAATGCTTGGAGATTTTCCTTCAAACTACTAGCAGTCAAATACTTGATTGGTATAGGGTTACAACGTTGTTTTCTCTTGCTGCTGGAGAGCGACAACTCCATGGTGTCATTTATGCCTCCTGATCCCTCTGAGAGCAGACTGAGGCTAGAGGGCTTCTGATGTCATATCCTCACTTGGTTCATTTCCTTGTACTATCCTGCATCCCTAAGGCCCCTTCTCCTGAGAACCACCCCATAATAACACACACAGTATCCCAATCTTGGGTCCTGCATTCAGTAACTAAACATAAAACTTTCTGAGCCTGTTTCCCTGATGTGCATAATTCCTCAAGGTTGAAGGTGAATCAAAAATAATGAAACTTCACTTCCTAGTTGTGATGCATATTCTTCCTAATGTGGATGGGAAATGGTGCACTTCACATAACTAGATTTCTGCCGCTTTAATTGAATTCTGACACTTTTTTATCAATAGAAGTTTTTGAAAAATAATTGTATGACATCAGTGGAGTGATGCATTCTCTGCATGTGAAAGCAGAGGATCTTGTTTCTCTGCCATAATCCACAGCTTACTTGCTGTGCAGATGTAGGCAAGATCTTTTGATGAAGGTGCATTTTCACTATCAATAAAATGCTCTACTCACCTTGCAGATTACTGTGAAGGACCGATGGACAGTGGATGTGAAAGTAGTTTAGATCCTGTTAAGTAGATTTGTTAGTATAGAGTATTTTATTTGCAAATAATGTTTAATTGTAATAGACTTGAGCAAAAGTTTACCTATTTAAAAAGTCCTCAGAGTCAGGAATACTACACAACAAGGAAGTGATAGTGGTTTGATAGAGATCTGTCCACCACAATATTATGCAAGTTAGGATATATGATCATTATCAAACTTTCATTGGTATCAGAAGACCACTGATAACTAGTTGGTCCTTAGAGTATGTTATACTATCATAGCACTTCATATGGTGAGGTGATTGTTAGTATCTACACTAAACTGATCGAGATTCTTAAATATTGTTGAATACTTTTGTATCAGTCCATAGTTTTCATACTTTTTCTTGTCTATTATGAAGTTTTAGTATGTTTCAAGTGACTGTTCAACCCAATCAAATATAAACCAGAAATCCATGTATGAAGAGAGAACTTTTCCTAAAACAAGAGCATGTAGGTTTTGAAAGATTTTTGTCCTCTAAGAAAAGCACATGGACATTCTGACATCTTATTTCTCTGCTTAGAAACTTTCTGTTCTTAGCTGTTTCTTATTGATTTTTGAGTTCTGGACTTAGGGAACAAAATTGTCCATTCTATCTCAAAATGTAAACTTATGTTAAGAAATCTAGATTGGATATTTAGGGGTTGGGGGTTTAATTTCACTAACAAAGGACCAGGTGAATTGTAGCATGAGGATGACTTGAGACTGAGAAGATTTTGATTGTAGTTCTAGTTCTTCCACTTTCTGATTAATCAGGCTAGTCAATACCTATTAAAACAATAGGTACATGCTACATATATGATAAGGGGCTAGAGTAAATAACTTTTAAGTTACTTGTTGCTATATAACTAAGCACTCCAAAACTCAGAGTCTTAAAGCAGTAATCATTTTTTTTCTTCACGGTTTTGAAATCTGGGCAGTTCTTCTGTTGGTCTCACTTAAAGTCTCCAAGAGGCTGGAGTTCCATGTTTGGAAGCTGAACTGGGCTTAGAGGATCTGTGAGTGCTTCTTTTACAAAGCTGGCAGTTCAAGGACTCTCTTCATGGTCTATCTTTTCACATACTCAGGTTACATAGTGGCCTAGCCCAAATATGATTATAGCATGGCAACTGCATCAAAGTGTGAATATCCCAAGAACTAGTGCCACATTGGTCAGTTCCCTGACTGATCCTACATTCAATGCTGGAAGGAAATGAATAGTAGCAATTAACAGGTAGTAAATTTCACTGGATGCCACCTAAACTACAGTCTAACCACAAGTGGTTATAACTCAATCAATGATTTTCAAAGGATGTTTCTGGAATCCTTACAACTCCAAACTGTTCTTCAAGGAGAACTGGATAAGCCTCACTTCAACAAAAAGCATGTCACTTATAAATACTGGACACTAGCAATTAAAGTTTCTCTGGAGAAAAGCGTTTTACTGCTAAGTGAATATGTATTTTAAGCTCAATGAACTATATGGTCTCTTCTAAGCTAAATACTTAATGTTTTTGTTACTCTTGAAGTTCTCAGGTCACTTCATTGATCTGTCCTTGGATGATAACACATATTCTTACCTACTCCTTTTGGATACCTGCTGCGATGGATGTAATCACGTCTCCATACTGCTTAGAGGTCTTTGGCAATGACACTGAAAGCATCCATTGAATATCAATTCACATTCTACAACACATCCTGCATAGGAAATACCTCCTCTATTTAGAAAGTTAATCTCCATAATTATGAGCACTTATCAATTTAGAAGCAGGTGCTATCATTAAAGAAATCAGCACCATGAACATATATTCATTTCAAGTGTGCTGTCCTGTCTTTGTATGTGACTGGTATCACTGTTCCCTGCCAATAGCACACACTCTGTTTTATTTCTAAAATGTGAGCATATTTTAAAGAACAGCTCTATAGCTATCATTTATTGAACACTTACCATGAGACAGGTACTGTGCCAGGCATGTTTCATCTCAATCCTCTAATCCATACAAAACATTGGAAATTTGATTTTTATTTCCATTGAATGAACAAAGAAGAACAGAGACTTAGTAACTGATCCATATCCATACAACTTAGAAGTTAGTGACAGAGGTAGAATGCAAAGTCACAACTTTATGGCCCCAAAGCCCGTTCTTTAACTTTCCACCATGTTTCAGTCCTCCCATACCTCACCTTATTCCTCTCATGATCAAAAATACGCAAGCACCTTACAAGTGATTCAGTCAAGTTCTATGTTCTCTATATCTTTTCCCATCTTCCAGTCCTGGACAAATAAAACAACAGACTTAGACAAGCACAACAGAAGAACTGAAACAGGAAAGAAACTTCCTAAAGCTCCTCTCCTTCCTCTGTGGTAGGCCCCATTCACAGGCTCTGATTCTGGTAAGAGGAAGAACCAAAACACTGAACCAAACTGGCAGCTTTGACAATTATGAAGACTGGACATTTTAATTACTTATTTAACCTAAAGTGGTAGGGAATTTGTAATTGTAATAAGTAATGAGGCTTGCTAAATTTTAAACAGGAACTAAAGAAAGGAAGCTCTACCACAGAGCAGACTTAAAATAGAAAAATGTAAAATAACTTCATGATTAACCCACCCCCATCATGAGTCCTGCTTTTTATTTCATGTTTGTTACATATATGGAGATGATTAAAATTTATATTATTGTTTAAAGATATTTTTCATCAATTTTAGTGAATGTGTTCTACTTTTGGAATTTTCAAGAGCAAGTAAAATGATTTTGGCTACTTGTCTACAAATTGTTCATATGGAACTGGCTAGTGTTTCTTCTGATTTTGAGAAAATGATGAGATAGGACGTGAGATGACTCAGAATTATGCAGTCACATATGTGAAAATACTATGAGGAGGTGAAAAGCACCCATTAACTTTGCAGTTTTCCAGAAAGGCTCTTCCTGTTAAAGTAAAATTTCCGCTTGACCTTGGAGGATGACCATAGTAAAGCAGAATAGATTCATGTGGAAGTCTAAGAGTTAGAAAAGCCCAATTCAAATTCAGTGCTCAGTCCTTATTAGTTGGAGGACCCAAGATAATCTCCCAACCTAAGTCATGAAATAGAGATTATTTTTACTAATCGTAATCCATCATGCCTTTTATTAAAGATTAATTTATTATACATATTTATACAATGTATAATATTATTGGCTATGCAGTTATAATAACAATGCAGATCTCTGTCTCAGGATTTATGAATCCTTGGCACTAAAGTGCCAGGCTTAGTGTCACATTAGGAAGTGTTCAAATTGTGGCAGCAGCTGCCACCACCAGCAGAAATTAGCCAGACTCTAACATAGGGAGACGAGCTATCAGACTGAAGGAAAAGTACATGGAGGTCAGTTTAGAATGTGCTGTTAATGCCATGGAGGATCTGGGAATGAGAAAGATGCTTCAAGATTATTTAAGTGGAAATGGAAATGCATACATGGAAACAGCACTGTCAGAACTGTGAGCAGACATTGGCATCTTAATCTGGGTCTCTGTAGCCTCCTTTTTGGTTTCATCTACTTCAGTTTCATCTACCTCTGTCCATTCCTTCGATGACCCCCTGACAGCCCATTACAAAGCTTTCAAGAGCAGGTCTATGATGGCACAGAGAAATAGAATGGCCGTGCTAACCAGTAATGAGTGGTCCCCATGCAGCCTTTTACAAGGGAATTAATCTTTTATTAAGAGAGGAAATTATGCCCAAATGCTTCAGGGGCTTTTTGCTGATGGTTATGTGTGCCATGGGAAATTCCTGTTCTTCTCCAGGGTCTCTGTCAAAAGCAATCTTCTTCTAACATCTCCTTTGGAAGCTGAGACTCTCCAGGGCTTAGTATCATTTTTCATTTTTGGTCCTGTATGAATGCAGAGTTTGAGTACAAAATATACTGTTGGCTGCTCACTAAATCCCTTCATTCTTTGCAGGCTGTTGGGAGAAATGCTAAGCTATGTGGGTGATCTTGTGAAGCAGAGCAGGCAAACTTAAAAGGAATTTGGGAGTTGAAGAACATTCATGTTCCTTCCAGAAGGGGAGATGCAGGATGGTTTGAACCATTGGTGGAGATGCTAGGAATGGGGGTGCATTGATAAGTGCATGGAGCATGTGTGAGTGTGCAAAGTGCTACTCTGGACTCTGCCCTCGAGGCCTTCATAATCTGTGGAGATTACAAGGCTCCCACATGAGAATGTCAGACAGAAGCCAGGATGTTCCCCAAGGCTTAGGCAAAGTGCAGAGTGAGACACAGAAGATGAGTTCCAGAAAGTGATGCCACAGGGCAGGATGGGTGCAGAGACTGCACAAAAGGAGCATGAAGAAATGTAGTGTAAGAGGGAGGAGAGCCCCGACAAGGGTGGTGTGTTGAAAAGATTTCCCAAAGGATTTTGTGGATGCCAAGACCTCTCCTGCAGGCGAGGAGAGCTCATAAACAAGAAAAAAGCTCTGGCACTCCTGGGAATTCTAGGAAAATTAGCTAGAATGCTGTTTTACAAATTAAACAGTATACTCCTATGAAGACAGAACTGTGTGGTAGTTGAGAGCTCTAGTCAGGAGATAACTAGGCAGAGGCACAATGCCTAATGCTGCCATTTTTAAGCTGGCTGATCCTGGGTATGTTTCTTAAAATCCCTGTATGAAGAGGCTAATTGTAGCTTCCTTGCAGCTGACAAGAACGCGATGAGATGGTCCCAGTAAATACATTATATGTTATTTGTAATGTGGGAAATGCACAAGAGATTTGACTTTTGTGTCCATTATTACCTAACTAGCCCTGATTCCATCCCAAAGATAAAGAACCTGAACAGTAAAATACAGTAGCTAATACATAAGCATTAAAATTCCTGCTCCAGATCTAATTTACAATATTAAAAATAGTGCTCCTGATCAAATTTAAAATGCTGCTTTTTCATTCCTCAGCCACATGTTTGTATTTGGAAAGATTTAGAAGCCAGGGAAGAAGAGGAGTGGAGGCTAGAGTGGAATTGGAATTGGAATGAAAGTCAAAATATACTTTTTTTGTGGTATCAGGATTTGAACTCAGGGCTTTGTGCTTATGAGGCACTGTAGCACCTGAGTCACTACCTCAGTCCAGAAGGAAAATAGTTTTACATACCAGTATGTAATACTTTTTTTCTTTCTTTAATTTGATTTTTGTTATCATATTATTATTGTACTGGAGGTATATTGTGTCATTTACAAAAGTGCTAAATTCACCCCCTCCATCATTCTCCTTTATCCTCTTCCCCCAGTAAAACATTAGCAAAGCCATTTCTTAAAAAAGAAGATAGAGCAAGAAGGAAGGAAAAGAGGATAACAAAGGATGAAGGAAAGGGAGATGGCAAAGAAAAGAGGAAGAAAACAGAGGAGAGAGGGAATGAGAAAAGGAAGGAAGGAAGAGTGAAAAGAAGTAAGGGAATGATAGAAGGAGGGATAGAAGATGGAATGAAGGAAGGAAGTAGGGGAGAGGGAAAGCAGTCTTGACTTATAGAGAAATAAGGTTTTATAAGAAGAAGAAATTCAAACCTAGAATTGATGAATTCCTGCATGAGCAGGTTCCTGTGTTACTTATAAAGGCCTCAAACCATTTTTTATGAAACTTTGGATTTTGAATAGTATGGTTGGCTTGTGAAAACAAATCATAAAATAAACCCTTTGCTACTGTTTTCTTGCAATTATGAGTTCAATTTCTAAAGTGTCAAACTAGAATACTTCCCAAGATCGCTATGTACCTAAAATATGAGGTGTCATTACTGAATGTCCGTGGCTGGCAGATACACTATTTCTCTGTCTCAAAATTGTGCAAACACATGATACTTATGATCTAGTCCCTTCAGAGTCCAGTCCTTAATAAACATTCAGCAACAGTTCTTTATCAAAAATGGTAATCAAATGAGACTTTTCACTTAGAGCAACTTAGTGCTGCCACATTAGTCCATGAATGTTTATTTTTATAGTGGAATTTTTAAAAAGTACTCCTTGTCCTTGAGAACCTATATCTTTCTAAGAAAGAATGTATGGCCAATGTCACCCTCCTTTCCATACAGGTTGACTTTTCTTCCTTTTAAAGACCAACTTAAATTTCAGTACATTTACAGGTAAAATACTAAGGCAAAAGTCACACTGAACAATGAACAGACACCTAAACAAGGAAGGACAGGAATAAATAGGTCACACTAAGAGTAGGGCTCTAATGGGAGGGGGAGGGTAAATGAAGAAAGTAAAGAAGGTGATTATGGTTCATGTATTTCTGTACAAGTAAGAATGTGGAACATTCAAACCTATTGAAATCTCCATAAGAAGGGGACTAACATACAAAAGAGAATATGGAAGGGACAAACCAATTCAGGGTATAATACACATATACACAGAAATGTCACACATCATAAACAAAAATGTTATTTTTAAAACATGAAGGACAGGAAGGTAAAACAAGTCCCTTGCAGGAATTGGTACCAGTGGGAGCAGGAAGGGCATAAGGAAAGGTTGAAGGAGGGTTGAACATGGTGGAAGTACTGTATATTCATGTGCAAAAAATGGAGTAAGACCTGTTGAAACTGTTCTAAAATGGGGACAAGGGGATAAAGGAGAATGATAGAGGAAGCGAATTTAACTAAGATATGTTGTAAGCACTTTTGTAACTGTACTCCTGGTACAACTATAACATGATATAAAAAAAAAAACAGCATGATGACTATGATATGCCACCTTTGTGATAGCACAGGCCAGGTTACAGGTTTTTTTCTAATCATAATGGCCTTTTTTCACAGATAATGATTTGGGAATTTGCTCTAAGTCATAAAACAATAAACTGTGCAATAAAAAAGTAAAGACCAGCTTTAACTCCTGTCTAGGGTTTGGGTTTTGTACAACCAATTGATCTGTCTGCTGAAATGTGTACCTGTTATAATTGGAACACTTAGGACATTATTGCCCTTGATTGAACTTGAATTTGCCAACTCACTCTAAACTCAAGGACATATGCTGCTGATTCTCTCAGGTAGATTTCTTCAGAGAAGCACAGCCCAGATCTCTCTGTGGACTGAGGGTTTGAATGCCATCTGTGTTTAGATCCAGTTGTTGACTATGAAGACTGGGCGACAAGACTCCGATGTTTGCTGTCATTTACATATATTGGATGACACTTTATTCATGGACACTGTGACTAAAGGTCTGTGTAAGCTTCCACTCCTTTCTATGCAAATGATTTATTCTGTTATCAACCAGCACACTTTCACGCAAATGTGACTTTTTCTTCAAAAATGTTATGCAATGGTAAATAATACATGTGCACAGCAATATTGTTGGTTGAAAGTGAAGCCATGCTGTAAAAGAGTTAACTGCACAAAGGGAAGGCATGCCTCAATTTGCTGTGAGTTATGAAAATTCATGAAGTGAAAAATTCCCACTAGGTGTTTATTTAAGAGAAATACATGTGGCTAATTTCAAGCAAATGGAAAAAAAATGTAGTTTTATGGGTCTTGCAAATGGGTAAATGACCTTTAATATGAGGTTGAATTCAGCCATGCTAGTTTAGAGGCAAGAGATAGCAAATCAGCCAAGTTCTTGAACCATAAAATGAGACTTAGGGTTGTGTCTAGGCACCATTTGTAGATGACATTAGAGATCATCAAATTCCTTGAGAGGAAAGGAACAAGACATAGATAAGAGAACTGTCATGATATGCCTTACTGGTAGAACATGAACTAGAACTTCATCCTCCTGAATCTTGGCTCAGTAACTTAGCCCACCTGATGTAGGGAAGTGCTCCTGCAGACTCAGAGTGTTCCCAGGCTCCCACACGTTCACCTGAGTCAGCTGGGGTGGTCTCCTTGATGGTTAATTAGAACACAATGTGGGACTAAGAGTGACATATGACTGGAGGACACACTTCATCAGTGCTGGAATGTCCTCTCTGGCTTAATGCTGCCAATGCCTAGCAGAGTCCTGGGTATTTTTGGTACTTAATGAGTGTGTGTTGAATGGCTTCCTGATCTTGCTACACTTTTGCTATAATAATCTTAATCAATCAATACTTTTCTTATATACTACTACATCCATATTAATTTTCATAATACCTCTTCCCCTGTAGGGTTGAGTTCGAACTCTCATTCTTCTACTTGGAATGGTATTAGCCATTCGTATCTCTCAATTGGAACAACCTTTCAAGCCCTTATTCAAATCTTGCTTCTTGCTTCTTTGATTAGCTTATCTCTTACCTCTCTGAAGTCACATCATATACAGCCCACAGTTAGGGTGGCCAGGATGTGCTGTGGAGTTAATGCCTCAAGAAGCAATGCTCATTCAATAAGCAAAGGAACAATTCTGATTACATTCCTCAAAGCCACAAATGAGATTGAGCTCTACTTACCAAAATGGTGAACTGTTATACAAAGGCTCTTACTACAAACTGTTCACAGTCTATTTGAGGTGAACATTCTCCTTCTTTCCTATTTTATTTTCCCTGCACTTTCACTTGGGATCATTTCCCAGATATACTATCTCCACCCAACTCCTTTTTTCAGAACATGTGTTTGAGAGAACCCAAAGTAAGACACCATATATTGAAATACTTAGCAAACCAGAGTGTTCACCTAAAGCTGTGCACACCAAAGGGACTAAAATTATACAGATTAAACAAATAAATGAATGGAAATTATTAAAAACAAAGCATCCTATATCAAACTATGATTTTTTTGTCTTCTCTAAGGCTGTCAGTTTGTTCTGTGCTCTGTACTCACGATTAATAATGTGGAGGCTGTTGTTCAATCCCAAAATGATCCCACTGTAGACCTGCCAGTATACAACCCATATTTCATTTCCTGGCTGGTGCACACATCCCCCAGGTATTATGTGGCTTTTGCAGCAGTAACTTCTCTAGAAAATTGTCCTCAGTCAAGGAAGTGTCTTCATCTAGAGGTTGTGTTTGCCTTTCAAAAGCAGACAATGACTGACTGGCATGATGACACCAAAAGCTAGTTCCCTTGATTTAGAGCAGGCTCTTCAGTGAACTTCATACTACAGAGTTCCTGTGGAATCAGGGTGAAGCCAGACTCCAGCTGACATCGCACATTGCTCTTCCTCTTTCTCTGTTCATCCTATATCCCTTCTTTTTACCAGAGAGCTGTTGTCTTTCAATGTATCTCATGGTCTGAATCCTTGTCTGAAGCTTTGCTTACAGAGAACCTGACACTTCCTGATATCCATTGATCTTATCCATTGGACTTTACTTCCAAGACCATGAGACAACCTACTACTTTATTTGCAATTCAATGTGACAATTAATACACTCAATAAATTGCAGATTTTTATGTATATGCAATAATGTAAGACCCACTGCTCATTATCTCCACTTACATTTTTCTCCCATGAAAAGGTTAAGAATTTTGTTTGATATCTCTTTGTAGAAACAGCCAAAAAAGAACAAGTGTTTGAGAGAACCCTGTTCAGGACATAGAATGAGGTGACTATGGAATTTTTCTAGTAAGCATAGATCAACTTTTTTGTTGTTGTTGTTCCAGTACTAGTGTTTGAACTCGGTCTTACACTTGCAATGCAAACACACTTAATTCACACCTCTAGTCCTTTTTGCTATGTTTTTATATTTTGTTATTTTTTATATTTTATATTTTATACATTTTATATTCTGTTATTTTTTAGGTAGAGTCTTGTGTTTTTGCCAGGGTTGTCTTAGACCTCTATCTGCCCACTTATGTCCTCCCACATAGCTAGGGATACAGATATATGCCATCATGATCATCTTGATGGTTGAGTTGAGGTCTAATTAACTTTTTGCTTGGACTACTTTTGAACCATATCCTCTGGAGCTCTGCCTCCTTAGTAGCTGGTATTACAGATATGAGTTACTGAGCCTGGCCATACAGTGACTTTCTTAAGGAATAAAAGCATTTCATTCCTTTGTTTCTCGCCATAGATATTATATTGAAACATTATATACAATGATATTTAATACACTCAGTTAATAATTTATCAGAGGCCACTTTGAGGTTAGAATATTTTAGCTGCCCTGTTGCCTTTGCAACTAAAGAAAGCAGAGCAGCAAGAAAGACCAAAAACAACCTTTTTCATTCCCCAAGGCCTTGTTTAATGGAGTGTAGGAAATCAAATTTCAATAAGCCATGGCCAGATTATCTATGCCTGTCTTTCTCATTCTTTAATGTGTTTGTGAGTCACCCAGGGATCTTGCTTAAATGTATATACTGATTGAGGAGGACTGAGGATGATGGTAATTTTCCATAGATCACAGTTTACACACTTTACATAACAAGGCTTTATAGTTTGTAGTGTTTTTTTTCTTCTATGACTATAAAAATAATACAATTTGAAGATAATATTGAAATCTAACATTAAGGTCCTGCATGACTCTGCCATCAAAGTCATATTGTCCTCCAGGCTGGTGATGATAAGCTCTGACTCCACAGACTATAATGATATTGTGTAAGGTCTGAAATAGGACCGATGTTGCTTTTTTGATCAATTCATTTTCTGGACAGGATCAGGCAGAGACTAAATGCACACCTTAACCAAGCATTCATCAAGAGATGTCACTTTAAATAATAAAATGAAAATAAACACAATCTATAGCAGGACCATAAGCAGTCTGGTAACAAAAACATTATGATTGTCAACCTAGCTTGCTTGACCTTTGGTGATAGCACTCCACAATGGAAAACTTCATTCTTACTTCCTACAATGCCTCACCAAGTTCCAGACCCCATCTTGAACATTACACACTTAAGACCTATTTTGCTCTACTTCTATAATTTTCTTTGTCTGGCCTTGGAACAATTTATTTCTCCTACTAAAATAAATATATAGCAATATTCTAAAAGCTAGCTTATGACACATATAAACATGTTGTTTGTTTACATGGGAGTGTTTGGCAGTAAACAAAAAAAGTTTTAAATCTCTATACTTTTCACTTAGACCAATATTTTATATACTTCTATATTGATACTTCAAAATAATTAATATGGTAGACATCAGCTAAGATGTTAGAGTAAGAGCATCTAAAATTCTCTCCTCCATAAAGCTACATGAAATCTGTCAAAAATAGTCAGAATCAACATTTTCATAACTCTGTAAATTAACCAGATTTTTGCAATTATATAGGAAGTATTTGCTCAATATCAATGGATGACTCTCAGCAAAACAGTAAACTTTGTCTTAAGAGACTTTAAATTGTCTTAGTCCATCATCCCATCCATTAGCTCTGCATATAGTGTAATTTCTATGACAATAACAGTACAAAAAAAGTGAGTAGGGAATTTAGCTACATTGCAGTGAAGTTTTGCTATACTATTGAAACTAAACTGGTGTTAATGCAACTAGACTGTTATAAATAAAGGTGTTAATTATTTTCCCCAGGGCAACCACTATGAAAATAATATAAAAAATTGTTAAAGAAATTCAAATGACTAGAGTATCTATTTAACACAAAACAGTCACAAATTCGTGACTAGAAGAACCAAAAAAAAAAAAAAAACCCATATACCATCTAGAAAACAAACAGCAAAATAACAGACATGAGACTTACCTATGAGCAATTACAGTAACTATAGTTGAATAAATATTCTAATAAAAGGCAAAAAATGCTTTCTAAAATATGACTTCACTATATCTTATCTGTCTAAAAGAGATATATTTGAGGTTCAAAGACTCGTTTAGTTTAAATAAAAAGGATGTAAAAAGATCCAGAATAGCTGGATTGCCTATACTTTGACAGATAATTCTATGTGTCAACTTGACTTAGTTATGAGATGTCCATATAGCTGGCAATACCTTCTTGTGAGAGTACTTCTGAAAGAGATTCATTTTACTCAGTAGACTATATAAAGAAGGTTCACTCTTATTGCTAAGGCAGGCATCATCTAATTCACCAAGGGCCTGGTTAGAAGGAGGTCTCTCTTTCATGGAGCTGAAACATCCATCTTCTCTTATTTCAAACATCAAAACTCCAGATTCTTAGGTCTTAAGATTCAGACTGAATTATACCAGCTTCTGTGGTTCTCCAGCTTATAAAGGTCATATAATGGGA
This sequence comes from Castor canadensis, assembly GCF_047511655.1. NCBI lineage: Eukaryota > Metazoa > Chordata > Mammalia > Rodentia > Castoridae > Castor > Castor canadensis. The sequence goes on along the minus strand of NC_133390.1, from coordinate 144,758,289 downwards.
TTTTGCAACTTATATCATCTCTGGTTGGAAAATTCCCATAAAAAAATCAGACACTACACACACACGCACACACACACACACACACACACACACACACACACACATTATTGGTTCTATTTCTCTGGAGAATCCTGATTGATACATTAAAATTGAAAATAATATACTTTAAGAGAAAAAATGGGGATTAAAAAAGGACATTTTATAATGATAAAATAGTCAATGCATGAAGACAACAGATGATTTAACAATGATAGTTGGAGGCTTCAATACTCTATTTTCAGTAATGGATAGAAAAGTACACAGATGATTATCAAGGAAACAGTATTTTTCGATAACACTATAAACCAATTAGATCTAACATACACCTGTAAAAGACTATCAAACAGTAGCAGAATACACGTTCTTCTGAAGTGCACATGGATGATTCTCTATAATGGACATTTATTAGGTCACAAAACAAGTCTCACTAAATTTAAAAGGGATTACGTGGCATTTGTTTTCTGACCACAGTGGAATAAAATTAGAAATTAATGAAGAAACTTGAGAAATTCAGATTTATGTGTAAATTAAGAAAACATACATTCCTAAATAGCAAATCAGACAAAGAAGAAACTTTAAAAAAAATGAAAAAAAATTTTTGAAATGAATGAGAACAAACATAGAATATAAAATATTTAAAAGGTGAGAAAAAATAATTACTTAAAGGAAAATTTATAGCTTACAAACTCCTTTATTAAAAAGAACAAAGATCAGTAGCCTAATCTTCAACTTAAAGAAGCTAGAAAAAGAATACAAATCCCAGTAAGTAGGATAAGAAAATAATAAACATCAAAGAGCACATGAATAAAATACAGAACAGAAAAACAATATAGAAAATCAAAGGAACAAGATATTGGTTATTTGTAAGGATCAACAATATTACATACCCATAGACACACTAAGTAGGAAATTAATTCAAGAATAAATAGAAAGTCTGATTTGATCTTTAATAAATAAAAATAGTTAGTAATTGAAAAAAAAAACTTTCCTAAAAAGAGCCTAAGATTAGATGCTTCACTGACAAAATTTACCAATGTTTAAAGAACTAGCCAAAAAATCCTTCACAAATTCTTCCAAAATATAGAATAGGAAACACTTTGCAACTCATTAAATGAGTCCAACAACGAAGATACTACAAAAAATCCTATACATCAATATGTACTATGAATATAGATACAAAAATCCTAAACAAAGTACTAACAAACAGAACCTAGTGACATATAAAAAATTATAAAAATAGGCCATTCATAAAGTGTAGTGACAAAGTACCAAGAACTCAACTGTATGTCTTAGAATTCTGGCTGAGAACCACTGTACTTAGGGTTGGCAGGTTTAGCAAAAAAAATATAGCATGACAAGTTAAACTTAAATTTCACAAAATGATTTTTAAATATAAACAGTATTTGGGACACACTTATACTAAGGAAAATCTATTTGTTGTTTTCTGAAAGTTATATTTAAATAACTGGGTGTCCTGTATTTTATCTGGTAGCCCTACCTGGCACCCTAGCAAGAGCTGAAAGGTATTGATTGAATGGACAATAAATGGATAAATAGAAAAACAAATGAACAAATGAGCATTTAGAGTCTCCAATTCTGTTTGGAGTACTGTGTTTAGGCCATGACAGCATGTATCCTACCATCTGCAATTTTGCCATGTGTCCAAGGAGTTCGAGTTCATCACTAGGGACTAAGAGGGCCATTTGGCCTAGGCTGCACATGCACAGAGTGTTCTGATTTTAAGATTTCAATCTAACTTTTAGATTACATTATTCACAAGGATGGGAGCAGATTATTGCAATGAAGTAAAATGCTTAAGCAATTTAGAAGTTAGATCTCAATAACTAGTTATAACTGGTTATTAACTGATACCACCAGCCCTGAATTAGTTTCTAACTGCACCCATTACAATTCACTGAAAACTTAGCTGCCAAAAGTAACACAGATTTATTATGTTATAATTCTAGAGGTCAGAAGTCTGAAAGTGTGATCTTTAAATCAGGATATTGGCAGATCTGCCTCCTTTCAAAGGCCCTAGGGGAAAAGTCTATCTTTTGTCTTCCAGCTTCCAGAACCTTCATGCATTCCTTGTACGGCCCCTTCCAGCTTTGCATCTCACCAGCCTCTGCCTGTATCTTCTCATCTCCTTTGTTCACTGGTACGCTTGACTCCCTTTCATAAAAACCCTTTGATTACATTGAGCCCACTCTGATAATCTACTTTAACTTCTGTATCTGTTCATCCTTAATTTAATCATATCTGCAAAGTTCCATTTATCATGAGATGTGGATTCAGATGTGGACATCTTTGAGAGCCATTATTCAGCCTATGGCAAGCACTATGACTTAATGTATACATTATATTTCATAGTGTTTTTTATACATGTTAACTAGTTAAATGTAAGCTTTAAAAATAACCCAACATTTTTACAACTTCTTTCTGATATTTCTTCATTTTTAAGTACCATTAGGGTCTCCTTTGGCTCTGAGAGGCCCTGTTTAAAGAAATACAAATTCTTATCTCAATAATGGAAAAAATATATATATAAAATTTGTTACACCAAACCAGTGGTTCTCAATCTCGGCTGCACATTAGAGTCAGTGAGGGTTTTAAAGTCCCAATGCCGACTAAGGCTGCATGCCAAATTAATTAAATCAGGATCTCTGGGGACTGGATCCAGGCTTCAGTAATCTCAAAAGCTCCCCAGGTAATTCCAGCGGGTATCCAAAATTGAGAACCTCTTCACCCAATTTAACTTTCCACTGCTTGGATAACCTGTTTTTTCTTCTTCCACCCCTTCTCTGTGTCTTCTTCTGGCCTATTTTTCTTTCTATCTATAAGTTTGTCCCTCTTTATTGTTGAAGTATATTTTTGATTACATCATATTCGATTATGAAAGACACATAGATGCTCTCAAAACAATATGGCGTGGCCTAGTGTGGACAGTGTTGTTCGCTTTACCACTAAGAAGTTGCTTGATGCTTGCAAATTCTCCACTTCTGATCCTCAGTTTTCTCCTCTACAGAATGAGGTATTTGGAATAAAACTCTCTATAGTCTTTCCCCATTTATAAGCCCCAGAATAGGAGCTTATGAAGGAGCATGATTTTATCAAGAGAGTTCTGGGCCCCATATCTGAAGATTAGACCTGATTTAGTTAAAGACAAACTGCTCATCTTTATTTTGCTTCTCCCAGAAGGAGAATCCCAGGCAAGGATTTGAGCACAAATGGTTCATTTAGGACAGAATCACAGAAAACACTAGGATAGCAAGGTAGGGGACACGGTGTGATTCCCAGGAATAGAGTCATTGTGGGCAATTGGCATTTTTGGATAGCTCTGGATGCCTCTCATAGAGTATTGACTTCAGGGTTATTTCACCCAAGGGAAGATGGCCAGACACTGATGTTTTATTTTTTGTCAGTCCTTGGTGGATCACAGCTTTGGGGGAGCTGTTAATTTTCCAGCCCTTCCAGCCTGCTGTGCATAAGGGCCGAGAAATATGGAGCAAGAGAAGACCAAAGGCAAAGATATGCAAATGCTGACATTTGGATGTCAGGTCAATGTGCACAACAGGGTTAGGGCCAATGGCAGGGTTAGGGCACACTAGCAGATGCTAGTGTGTTTTTTGTTTTTTAAGTGACAATACATTATTTCTCCTTATACATTTACTAAAAACATTTAAGGAATAAATGAATTAACATTTGTTTTCTTTTTCTTTTTTTTATAAATTTTTATTAGGATATAATTCATTAATATGAGGGGGATTCACAGTAACAATTCTGTTTAGACTTATAGTTATATTGTATGTTAGTTACATTGCCCTCATTGTCCTTCTCCCTCAACTCCCTCCCTGACCTACTTAAAGCACTTGCAAGAGGTTTTACCATATACCATCACTTTAATCTCCTTTCACTTTTTCCCTTCCCACTAGTACCCTCTACACACTGTACCCTTTTGAACATCAACTTAAATATTAATAACAAATTAATACCTTTGAAGCACATAGAGGACCCTCTCCACCCTTTGGGAAACTGGTTATAGGCAGAACACTGAGATGAACATATTTTTTTTTTTCTGTTTGAAAAGCTTTTTAAGATACTTTTGAAAGAAAGCATAAAAAGATTTTAGGCTTATGGGGTACCATTTAGATTCTGTTTCAGGTCACTTAATGAGAGACTTTTAAAAAAAAACTGTAAATAGAATAGACTTATCTTTAACACAATCTCATTTAGAATTCCTTCTCTATCATAAAAAAGTGACACATATTTTATCTTTAGAACCAAAACTCTTATCTCTCTTGACATAATTTAAGTGTATCAAAGTCTTCCTCATGATATTGGTGGAAGGGCAGAGACCATAAGGCAGATTGCCCCCAGTACAGACTGGAAGGAATGGGAGTGTTTAGAGGTAGTGTGGAGGGGTGGAACATGCACCTCAATTTGATGGATCTGTGCTTTTAGACTAGCTCCAAAACAAGAGCATATATTCAAGTCATCAAAATGGTTACTGTTTATAGTGGTCAGTGGATGTTAGAATGACCTTGGTTCTTTGAATACGGTGTTTAAAATGAGAATACTGTCCCAAAGCGGGAATAGGAGAATCATCAGGGAAATGATAGCACAGTAGAGTAAGATACTTTTATTGTGAAAAGAAAGAGGCTTTTATTAAAAGTGATAGTATATCCCTGAAGAGAAGTGAGAGGTGAAGTTCCAGAGAGAAAGCCTGTCTTCCTGAAGGGGAACAGTACATCTCAAGGCATGAGGTAGTTGCTTTAAGTAAAGACTCCCTGCTTCAAACCCTCCTTCAGGTTTTTTGTTTGGTAACAGTATAGAGAAATCTTGTGGCTGAACTCTTAGGTCCACTTTTAACTCTGCCTAAACAAGCCAGGGTATGTGCCTATGTTGCCTTGTTAATCATGAACTCAGGGTGCCTGGTACATTTTGAATTTCTCAGACGTGGGAGTTGAGAACATTTCCTTTCCTGCTCAGGTTTGGCTACCTGCCCACTAACAAAACCACCTGGCCCCACCTGAACTTCCAGATGGCCAAAGCTACATGAGTGACCCCAGACAAGACCAGTAAGAGAAGCACTCAGTTAACACATCTTAAATTATTTATCCACTGAATAATGAGTAAATAAAGTGGCCTTTTTCTTAAGTCACTTAGCTTGTAGTGGTTTGTTATGCTGAAATGGATAACTAATATAATACGTTAAGCAACAAACAATGAGTGTCTAATAAGAGAAGATGTTGACATTTCAAAGATATTTGAATGATCATTTAGCCTGGGTTAAAAGATCTCACTTTTTAAAATAAATTCTTACTGCCAGATATATCTTGAAATTTTCCTTCTGCCACTCCATTCTTTATGTAGACTCCAAGCATAGGATTTCTTTTCTGTCCTTCTTAACTTTCTCACAGCAATCTGCTTCTCAGCATTGATTTGCCTTGACCAGTGTAGTTCTAAATGATTTCTTCAGCCACTAAATCCACATGCTCATAAATAGAATTTACTTACTAGGCACTATACAATCAATTCAAAGCCTTATATTCCATGTAGACTATAAGCTTCTTGAGGGAAATTTGCCTGCATCTTGTTTGGTATTTTTGTATAGTTCAAGATGTGGCAATCCACCCCAAGTGTGTCTTTGGCTTCTAATCCCTTATTATTTACTATTCTTTGAGTTAACATATGTTCAGAGGGGCAGAACAAGGAAGCAGTGAAAGGCTCTAAGTAAATAGATCTTAGCTCTGGAGTATGAAATTATGTTCATTTCATTTTTATGACCATTATCTTTATAGTTTCCAAACTTATTTTATGAACTGTAGAGGAATACCAAGGGAATGTTAATTCTGAGGATCATTTCTAATAGTGGTTGTCCTTCTTAACTACACTGAATGTGTTGTCGGAATTCTGCGGGGGCTCAAAAAGAAAGTAGAAGGGGTGTTACTGTGGTGTACTGAAGTGAGTAAATGAGGAAGTCTTCCAATACATTTTTGACCAAATTCCATTGAATTAACTTCATCTCTACTTTCTTATTTTGTTTCTTTTCTTTCTCATTGCGACACAGTTGTGAGCAGGCTGAAACTCTGGTCCTCATGTAATCAATAAGATAAACACTACACAGGAGGATTTCCTTTCAACTTAGTGATCCTGCCTTTTGAACTTCAAGAAAGTCAAGTTTTAGGGATATTACATTTTAGTTGGATGAGCTTTTATGGCTGGAGATCATTTTGACTATCACTCCCTGGTGGAGGATCACTGGCAGGTAATATTGAGTCTCAACAGGGACCATAAGATGTAAGCAACACACACATAAAAATGCACTAGAAATGTCAGTCTATGTTTTTTTTCACAGAATATGATGTAAAATTAAGAAACATTCATAAAGTTGACCTAGGAGAGACTCTATAAACAAAGTCAGTTTCCTTGAACTGTTTTAATCCAGAGTTCAAAATGGATACCTATTGGAGTAAATACTAAAGGATTTTCTTTCACACTTTCTCAGTTTCAAGTTCAAGGGTTGAAGGGTGATGGACTACTTAAGTTTCTAGGCTTCATTATTAAGATAGTTTGAATCAAAATGCACTTAGTCACCAAGTATATGTATGACTATGAATAGATTACTTAATCTTTTTAGCATGGTTCATTATCTGTAAACTTAGCTCAGAGATACTATAATTGTATTGCTTTACACATTTCCTAATAAATAATAGACATGCAGAAAACATTCATTTTTATTACGGAATTTTGCCAGCTTGCCTTGGTCTTCTTATTGTTAAGAAAGTTCTGTTATACTAGGGTCTTGGGGCAGGACTCCTGAAGCAGACCCTAAAATAAAGATCTACATGGAAGTGATTTATTATGAAACCACTTCCACAATAGACTGATAAAAAGACAAGAGTATATTCTCAAGGAAGAGGAAGAAGCTGAACAAGGAAGGAAAACTTACAGTCAATTGCCTGGCTTCAACCTGACCACAAGTGGAGCTATTTAGTTCATCTCACCTCAGAGCAAAGGAACTGGGGTTCCATAGTTCAGCACCAATTACCAGTTGAAGCCAATCTTAGAAGATGCGAACTCCTAGCCCTTCTGACTCTGGATATGCAGGCAAAATGATTTTAGTACCTTGAACATATTCCTCCAGTAAAAGGTGCAAGCGTTACTCTTTGTGAGAAGCTAAGCATACAGTAAGAATAGGAAGAAAGGGCTAGAGGTGTAACTCAGAGAGTGCTTGCCTTGCATGCAGGAGGCCCTGGGTTCAATCCTCAGCAACCCTCCCTAACCACCCTCAACCACAAAGAACAGTAAGAAAAGAAAAATACTGAATACTTTTGGGAAAGAATATGATATTGTCCACATGATATATCCTTTAAGCCCCAAAATATAGCATTGCATAGTCAATGGGAGTACAGTATTTCTGATTCAGCTTTGCTTCTATATGAAAACACCTACAACGAAGAATACATTTGAATTGTTAATCCTTTGTATTCAGGTGTTCAGAACTACTCTAAAGAACTCATACAGAATAACTTTCATTTCTAATTCTTCACTTTAATTTATTTTAGAATTAGAGCCACCCAGAGGACACATGGGTACCCAGTGGCCAGAGTGTAAGCCTGATCCTCAGAGGTTATGTGACTCCTGAAGTCTCCAAGGAAAGCATCAGGGTGTGTCTTCTCTCCAAAGTTCTGCTCTAGCCAGATGTGTGACACTTCAAAAACTTGCTCAATTTCTTCAACAAGAGTGATCTTCCTTATTATACACCACCCTCTACTTACTACATTCTTGCATTATACGTTGTAGGAGGCACTTTGCTAAGTACTTTACAAAAAACTTAGAATTCATATATACTGACATTATAGGTATCATTCCCTATAGTTGAGGATGTGGGCTTTAACTTGTACCTGGTTACTGAACTATGAAAGCTCAACTCATTTACCTTGAGATAGGCCCAATGCTGGGCTATCATTTATATTCCAGAACTTCCTTGGAAACCAGGCTGATGCTAGGAATTTACCTGAACATTTTCCACCCACACTTGGTCTCATCCCCTCTATCACTTTCCCTTACTGTTTCTCCAGTCTTTCCTAGGGGTGATTAATAAATCACTTAGACATGGATTCTCACCTCAGGGGTAGCTGACTTAGAACACTAGTCCAAAAGAATTCTTATCAGTTCTTATCAGTTACAATAACAAGAAGAGGTCAGTGACACAAGTTGTTAGTAAGGGTGGGAACTCACATTTAAACTCAGATCTGGCTCCTTCTTAAAGTCATGTTCTAAATATCACCAATGAACTAAAGTATTATTTAACAGATAACATTAACAATATCACTATTGATGATGCCCAGTTCCCAACCCTTCCAACACAAGAATATCTCTTATCAGATGTTGAAGGCATTCAGACCCTCCAATCATCTCTTGTAAGAGAATGCAGAATCTGAGCTGGTGTCATCTCTCAAGTTGTAGTGTGCATGCCTAGGAAGCATGAGGCCCTGAGTTCAAATTCCAGTACCGTAAAAAAATATTGCATTGAATCTGGGACCCACAGGAGAAAGTAGCAAACTTCCTTTCCCTGTTAGTGCATTTATGTAGCCTGAGAAGTTTTGTTTTTCTCCTGTTTAGTGGACTACATGCATATATTATGTATACAGAGGTTACCCCTATATGAGCCAATCATTACACAAAAAATTTGTGTATTATCATTTGTCTTAAGTTGACATATGCACAAAGTAAAGATTAAGTGCCAGTGTTTTTTCTGGGTGCAGTGAAGTTGAAGACAAAGAAAAGGGAGGCAAAAAGGGTATAAAGCAGGGTGAGAGGAGACTGTAATAGTCATTTATAAGGAATAATGCATGATGTTCTGTGAATAGATGCAGTAGGTTTCCTGACAGATGTGCTTGCCCAGCACTATAGGATGTCTGGATGGGTGTTATAAACAGGCAACAATCCAAGGGAAGGAAGAAGAAGACATTTATTTATGTATTCTCCTGTGTCCTAGGTCAAATGTGATCCTGTGGAGATTGACCTCACAGCACTTCTTGTTTTTCTCATGCTTCCCAGGAAGATAAATGCCAATACCCACAGTGTGGCATTTTACATTAGTCCAGATATCATGGGACAAACCAGAAACAGCTATGTGATGGTCCTGATATCCTTGTGGGAAGCAGATGATGGCTGAGCTACACAGATCCAGACAGAGTTGCTCATTTGCACAGAATCTAAGACATAGCCCATGCCTGAGAATCTGGTAGAAGTCAGTACCAAGGGAATCTGAAAGAATACATAAAATGTGCCAGATAAATAATTATAATAACTATGATTTACATTATGTTATTATGATATATTTGCTTTTTATTTGCAATACTGGAGTTTCAACATAGGGCTTTGCTTTTGCTATGCAAGTATTCTTAACATTTGAGCCATGCTTCCAGCCCTTTTTTCTTTTAGTTATTTTTCAGGTAAGGTCTCACATGTTTTGTCCAGGCTGACCTGGACTGCAGTGTCTTCTCTTCAAAGCTCTGCTCTAGCCAGATGTGTGACACTTTATATACATATATATATGATACATGTATTATATATATATGGATATATATATATATATATATATACACATACAGATGTGGAAATAGGAGAGACTAGATTGACTTGGTCAAAATTACACATTAAACATTTGATTGAAACTCAGGGGTATCTAATTTCATGGTTTTAATTGCTATACTTTCCTGCTTAATTTCCCCTGGATCCTTGATTTTTATTCCTTGCTGACTAATGGCTGTTAATGGGTAATTTCTCCATGTTATCTTCCTCCTTACAGTGCTACACTTCCTCTTAATTTCATGTTTTGGGGTACCAGAATTTTGATAAGCAAATAAATATCAAATATAAAAAGTATTCAGGGGAAGAGGATATCATAAAACAAAACAGAGAGAAGGCAACAATGGGAAGATAATTAAGTACAAACTTTATTGTAGGCAGGTGAATTTTGGGGTAGAGTGGTGTGGTCAATGACCCATAAGAGGACAGCCAGTCTCCTAAGTTGCTCCATAATGTACTATGTATAGATTTTCGAGGTTCAAGATTTTGCATTTCCTTTCTAGGAAAACTGAAATCCATGGTTTGCTTGGTTCTTTGAAATATGTAATCATAAATGAATTGGACTGATGTTTGTCATGTGTCTTATGACATCAATCATATCATTCATTTAAGAGATATTCCAGACTGCCTATTACTAGGGTGAAGACCTGGTATCTACATTCAGTTGGAGGTGTATTTATGCAGCTGAATTTTGAAAACAAAGCAAACTACATGCAAGGGTGAGGTCAGTCACAAGCCTTGGCCTCGTGAGGCACAAGGGTTTATAAATCTGTCCTGTTGGCCTGATGGGAAAACATGGGCCTCATTTCCATTAGTGTTAATGGAGCCAATCATACAAATCTGCCATGTATCAATGTGCATCCTCTTGTGTTTTGGTATCTTAATGCACAAAATTACATCTCTAGGGAAAGGCTTGTGTCCGCTTAAGTGCTCCCAATTCCCGTTAATGCTAATGGAATACAGACACTCACACACTCATTGTTGTTCAGGAAAGTAGGCAAAATATGGTAGATGATTAGATTTCGGGTGTGTCATAAGAGACTTGCAGAAGCCGCTGAGATTATCTAAACTGATCTCTCTTTTCAGGCTTACTTAAGCAGTTTCATTACACATAGTCATTTTTCTCAGAACCATCAACAGATAATTGGCCACATTCTGCTCTCCAGAAGGAAGAAGCTTATGTGGATATGTGTTTGAAAATATCTGTAATATCCTGTGGGATTTGGACTGTGTTCATGAAGAAAGAGAGTGGGAATAGTTACGGAAGAGTCACAGATATCTCTAGTGTGGCAAGAGGTGAAATACTCTGAAGGTTGTTCTGTGCTGGGGAAGTATTGCATGAGTTAGAAAACTACTCACTGCTTCCTTGCCTGTGCTTTCTTTTGGAAGATGCTCTTTTAAGTTAAAGGAAATGTGAGATAAGCAGTTCACCCCTAATCCCATTTTTTTTTGCTCTCTGTAGAGAGGGCAATGACACTGGTTCTTGTATTTCAAAGATAAAATTATACAATTTAGAGATAATGCTATCTAATACAAATGAATATGAAAATTAGACAGCCCTTATTTTCCCTCTCAACAAGTTTGGCTATTTTTTCTTCTATTGAATAAGAATTGTGTCCTCTTGGTGACTTTCTGTGGTTTAAGGTTGGAGCATATGTGGATAAGCTACACCTGTAGGTATCATAAGACCAGCACATGCAGGAGGATTAGAGCAGTTCTGGGAAGAGCCCTCAAGTGATTTTAATCCAGGAACCACATTTTCTAAAACTCTTCTCAGATATCTTCTTTTGGTTTTGGACCTTACTCTTTGCTTGTTTTACATGTAGAACTATAAAGTAATGGGAGGTAGAATATATTCTTATATCCCACAGTTAACACCTCTGAGAAAATAATTTCTTCGAGGAACAATTCAGAGGGTCATTGGTTCTTCAAGGGGGAAGGAAAAAAATGAAAGATGGAGAAGAAACAAAAAGAGGAAATAGACAAGGACAAGGATGAGCTTTGCCTAAATTCTCATTAGATACTTTGGAAAGAGTAAGTATATTATGGAGTTGGATACATACTATGAGAGGGATTCTTCCTATAGGCAGGGTTTCTTACCTTTTAGGAAGTAAGAGCTACAGAACTACCTTGAGACGCTGAGGGAAACAATGGACCTTCCTGTCAGAAAAAAATGATTGTACACACATCCAAGCTCACACATGGTTGCAGGAAAATTTGTTCACAGGTCCCCTAGTGTCTATACATGGATCCCAAGTTGAAAGACACAGCCAAACATATAGAACAGCTCAAGGGCATACCTTCAGGATGAATAGAAATATTAAATCATAATTATGGCGCAGTGTCTCTTAGTTCTAACAATCTATATGGAATGTGAGTTTTGGGTAAATGAGATTTAGAATAGATATTATTGAGTATCATAAAAATATTAAAACACTATGATACAAGTTGTAATGCTATTTGTTGAAAAAAAATCAAAGAATGTGGGCAAGGATGAAGTTTAAGTTGGTAGACAAACACAATCTCATAGAATGATTTTGAAAATCCTTTCTTGTTACACACACAAACACCCACACACACACACATGCACACTTCTTTCATGGGTGTTATGGTGTATTGGAATCATTTAAGCAGAAAAGAATCAATAACTCTTAGCAGCATTCCATTTTTGAGACATCAGGTACTCCTGCATGCTTACACAAACTTCTCCATTTCTGTGGCTTCCTAAAAGGAAAGCACCATGTTTATAGAGCCCCCTCTTTCCTCCAGAATATACTTCCTGTTCCCAATCCTTTTACCAGCAAAAGATATCCCTCAAAATTATACCTGTAGGAGTAGAAATACTAGATGCTTCTGTTTTTTTAAAGCCTTTGGCAGACAAAAACATGGTTTTTAAATCCTTCACTTTGTGGGCCTTCAGAATAAGAAAAATCTGTTATGTAGGGCTGAAAAGGTTGTTTTAATATTGTGTTAACTGTCACACATTGGGAGAAAGGGCTTCAAAAGTGTGAAGATGCTAATTTCTCAATCAACTATATGCATCTTTGTGTTTGCAAGACACAGATTACTGTGACCTCAATTACTTCAGTAGAAACTTGTCTTGTTTTAGCTCCATATTTCCCAGGGGAGGAAAAACAGGATTTACTTGATAAAAATGAGCAGATCAGACAGAACAGCATCTTAACTGCCTTGTTTTATTTTTAATTTGTCAAATCATTGTTTGAAGCTTTATGGAGATGATCAAGGCAATATCTGTATTATAGTTATAATTAATTATAACTATTAATTAAAAATTGTAATTTTTACTTAAACCAGACAGGGGTTGCACTTAAAAAAAATCAAAGCATCTTTGCTAGTGACACCCATGGGACCACTTTAAAGCCCCCTTATAGTTTAGTCCCATCATTTCAGTCTGATCGTTTGAAGTGATGGAGAAAGACACAATCAAGAGAAGGACCCTGTTAATAAATTCATTATTCTTAACTGTGCTTACAAATAATTGTGTCTGATAATCTACTTTGTAAATGACTGCAGCAGACCTGTGATTATTCCTGTGACCATAAGAGGTAGAATGAGGGCCCTTGGCTAATTTGTGAAAGGATTGGTCACCATTCAATTCTTTGAAAAGTTTAGCAATGAAATATGGTCTCTTTACCGAGAGCAATTAATCATGTCTGATGGAGAGAAAGGGATCTCTGATAGGTTACACTTAATCGGCATGAGTCACCTTCATTTATCCTTCTTCATCATCACTCAAAACTTCTAGTTACTAAACATAAACATCAACCTGCAGCCATAGGCAAAGAATTTCCAGATGCAATTCTGGAGGATAGGCTGGCTAGGAAGCATAGCACTCTTTTTCTTAAATTTCAAAGTACTTTTCATAACATAGGTATCCATTTAGGCAGCTATCTGGTTAGAAAATAACATCCACTATAGTTTTTCTGTTTTCTCTCCATGCTTGGATTCAAATGTGGGAAAATGACACAAAATGTAAAGTAAACCCAGGGCTTGCTTTGCTTACAGAGATGAGTTATGAGTATCTAGAAGTAGGCTAGACATATGTAATGGTAATAGCATAATGTGGTCTGTCAGCCTCTTAAGATAAGATTCCTTCATATACCACCTATCAATTAACACTATGAAAAGCAGTCAAGTTACTGGATAACATGGTAATCAAAAATCTGTAGTTCTATATACTGGCTCTTAAAAATTGTAGGTAGATTTAAACTTAGAAAAGAAGCCTCAAAACAGTTTGTAGCCAATATGAAGGATGTTTGCTGTACCAAACAGTGCTTCAGTTGGGCATGTAATGAAATGTTGCCTGTAAATTATGCTGTTCCTTGATAAAAAAAAAAAAAAAGCTGGTAGCTTATGTCTTCTCAGGCATCTTATGGAGCCATTGATATGCAGTGTTGTTGGCACTAGCAAGAAGACATGATATATAATCTAGCTAATATGCTTATAGCTGCTCTTTGTCAATAACACCATGCTTCTGATATTTCTTCAATTGAATCTTCTCAAGGAAATGGTGGGGATTATAGTGTAGTCCAAGTCACAGAGAAGACACTGAACAATAATCCTCAATATGCAAATTACTGAAATTCCAGAAAGTCAGACTTTGAGAAAGGGAACATGAAAATTCATCAAATTTGGGACCAAGAATGCAGCAAAAATATTGAAATTGATGTGCAATGAATTGTCTCTGCTTATTGCTGTAAGCATACATCTGAACATTGTCCCTTCTAACTTTCTTCATTCACCTAGAAAAAAGAAACTATACTTGAACTGTGTCTAAAATAAGAACTGTTAAGTTCTAAATAAGATTCTGAGGGATTCATCTGAGAAAACCCATACAGGAGCTTGGGAGATTAATATATGTAAATCAAACAATTTGTCCTTTAGGCTTTATTTTGTTTAGTCATTATTATTCTAGCCTAAATTAAGGTCACTGCATTTTAGAACTTTGTAGATATATTGCTTACCATTTATTAGAGTAGGTAGGTAAAACAAACAACCATGAGATCTTAATGCCAGAACATAGAAAATATATACTTCCTGCTCATGGGATACTCTCTAAAGGTCTAAGCAATACCCTGTCTTTTGTACAGCAATTCCTTTTTCAAGGTAATGTAGTGTCGTAACTATGAGCTGTACCATTAGGAATAAGTGGTGTTTTTATTCATCCAGGCAGGTAAAGAGTAACTGAAGAATCATGAATGGATCTTTACTGAGCAGCTTGAAGATATACTTTCAAAGGGCAGAACAGAGCAGCAAAGGGTTCCCATGCTCCTGGAACCAGATTTGGGTGAAATTTGTATAACAACATTTATAATCTCAAAGTAACATTGTAAACTCAAGCTAGAAAACTATCTAGCTATCAATTTTTAATTCTCCATCCTCCTATTACAGTCCTAGTATGCTACATTGTCACAAATGAAGAAGAAACCTGGTTCCTTTTCTTTGTGATGTACAGGAGGATACAATGGCTGGTGTTTCCAGGTCATGATTTATTGGTTCAGCCTGAGCCACTGCAATACTGCGTTCTTCTAGGACACTCAGCAACACAGCAGGCTTTTGAAAGAATCCCAAATGGCTCCCACGCTAAATAGGAGAGAAGGTAAAAGTATCTTTCCAGCTCACTCTGGTTGAAATGGAAATCTGCTCATACCAAAAATAGACCTCCTCATGGGGGTTGTCTTTAAAAAGGAACTGCAAGGCTCAGTAGTTCTGGGTGACATATGTTGAATCATTTAAATTTTGTTTCACTCCACAGTTTAGTCAGAAAGTAAATGGTTTTGAAGCAGTAAAAAATAACAAGGAAAATAGAACTTTAACTCAAAAAAACAGTTCAGGAATTTCTCCCAGACCAGTGAAACCATAGTACTTGTCAGCTCAGGCTATTTTCCATTTCCCCCTGTTCTCCTGACACATAATTTGATAAAACTCTATTAAATGGCAATCCTATAATATTCCACTCTATTATTGTCTCTCATCTCTCCCAAGTCATCTGGTTATCCCCTCTGAACATGGGTATCTAACATTTTCTATCTGCTCTTTCTATCAATAGTACATTCAAGGTCCTCTTTTAAAGCTCTCAGCTCCCCAAGGCTTTCTCTGCATGTGTCCCATGCTGTGCAATTATTACTTTGTAAAATACCATCCTTGTCTCTAGGAGCTCCTCTAAGTGGTTGAGGACTTAATCACATACTAACTTGTTCAACAAATGTTGAAAGTGTGTGAGTCAAGTCTTCCCAGAGAGGTCAATTGGTCCTTGACACACTATTTCTCTTCTGGACTCAGTGATACTGAGTTGATGCTGTGGTTTAGATGCAATTTGTTGCATCACTATACCCACTTATTCAAATTGGAGCAAAATAACTTTTTGAGGTGTGTAGTTTATGCATGAATATACTCTGTCCATACCTGTTTATGTTGTCTCATCTATCTACTTCCAAATGACTGCTAGGGCCGAGGCATCATATAGTCCAGAGGTAAGACATACATTGTGCTGTTCCTACCCCTGTTTTGTGCTGTCATCCCAGTGTTTTGCTGTCACAAGGGTGTTGAAGAAGTGTTTAGGTTGAATTGCCATTCCCAACTTTTCACTCTTTCCTATGGTAACATTTCAATACTCCTTTGCCATGTTAGTTTCCTCAATGGGCAAAGTATGCATCCTCCTTCTGTCCATTTGGGTCTCACACAAATTCCTTTGACCAATGGATCATTAAGAGACATGTCATACACACAGGACTTAAGCATGCTTTGTAATTTGTTGCTTTCAATTACTTCACTATCTGCTGTAGGAAGAACTTATTATTTGTGTTTATCTAGTTTCAAAATGACAAAAGCATGTGGAATAGATGTGATTGTGATAAGAAGCTAAGAGTCTATCCTAGCCCACCTGAACCAGGTAACTCAAATCAAGAATTACTTCTTTTTTGTTGTTAGTCTACTCTACTTTCAAAATAGAATAAGAAAAATAACATTTATTGCAAGCCAATGAGATTTTTTTTGATGGGGGGACAGAGGAGTCATCATCACAGATAAAATATAATAAAAAGGAGAGATTGCTGGTGAGATATCCAGGGCATGGAAAACTTAGAGACACATTGGTAGTAAAGGAATAGGGGCTGGTTTGGAAGAAGAATGTAGAGTGTCCTCCCTGGAAAGATGTTGAACAGTAATGGTACATGGCCTCCTTTGTGTGATGAAGTGAGGTGGTTAACTTTGACATTGACACTTCTGTGACAGTCCCTCCTATCTGTGGACATTCTCCTTGTTGTCACAGTGGTAAATGGTGCTATCCTTCAGCTGTCAAGATTCCGATATGGCCTAAGCATGACCAGTACATTATAATGGTTAAAAGAATTAGCTTTGGAATCTGACATTCTGAGTTTCATTCTTGGTTCTGACACTTTACCAACTATCTGACCTTGTTATTTAGCCTGTTTGTGTCTCAGTTTCCTTGTCTGGAAAATAGGACTAGTTACAATATAAATCATTGCAAAGATTAAATGTTCTAATATGTACAGAGTACTAGAACAGGATCAGGAATTTAGTAAGTTCTCAACAAGTATTAGCTATTTTTATTATTGTTTTTTAACCAAAATTGAAGGAAGGAAATCCGTAGTATTCTGGTAAGTGGGGAATTAGATGACTATAAGATATAGCCATTGTCTTAAGAGAATTTAAAATCGAAAATGTGTTGTGTCCTGAAATTTTGTGGAATTCATTTATTAGTTCTAATGGTTGAAGATATTGAACAATCATTCTTAATATACCAACTAGATGACAGACCAGCAAATGAGATAATAAAAAAGAGAACTTGTAAATTCACTAAATTCAGTGGATTTTTGTGGGGTGTGTGTGTGTGTGTGTGTGTGTGTGGTGAGAGAGGAGAAAGAGAGAGAGAGAGAGAGAAAGATCCTTTATTATGTTGAAGTACTTTCCTTCTTTTCCTATTTTGTTAAGAGTTTTTAATCATGAAGAAGTATTGGATTTTTTGAAGTTGTTTTTCCTCTACCCATTGAAAGGACTATATTTTTATACTTTGTTATGTTAATGTGCTATATTGCATTAATTGATTTTCATATGTTGAAATATCTTTGCAAGTGAGATAAATCTCACTTGTCTGTGGTATATGATTTTTGAAATGTTCTGTTGAATCACTTTATGAGTATTTTCTTGAGGACCTTTGTATCTATATTCAATAGAGATAATGGCTTGGTGTTTTCTTTTCTTATAGTGTTTTTTTCTGTCTTTGGAATAAAGGTAATGCTGACCTTAAAAAGTAAGTTTGGAAGTATTCCTGCTTCTGCAGTTTTTTGGACAAATTTAAGAATGATTGACATCAATCCCTTAAATGTTTGGTGAAGTGAAAGTCAGCTAATCTTGGACTTGTTGGATAAAAATAACTTTTTGCATGGAAATATATAGAAAAGTTCAAGGGGCAGTGCACAATGAACATACAGATTTATCTATTGCTAACTTTTTTTTTGCCTGTACTGGAGTTTGAACTCAGGGCTTCATGCTTGCTAAGCAGGTGCTCTACCACTTGATCCATGCCTACAGCCCTATTGACTCTGGTTATTTTGGAGGTAAAGCCTTACTTTATGTCCATGCTGGCGTGGACCATGATCCTCTTATTTTATGGTTCCCACAGTTCCTGGGATGACAGAGGATAAACTACACCCACCTTTTTTCACTACTATGATCTTATGAATCTCAGAATCCCAAGTAACAAGGATTACAGGCATAAGCCACTGGCACCTGATCCAATATTGCTAACATTTTGGTCTATTGTTTATTTGCCTTCTCTATCCTAACATATGTATGAAAATAGGTGCATGCACATATTATAACTTTAAGTTTATAATTTTATAATTATAAACTACTGGTGAATAGGTCACATACATCACAGCTTCTTATATCTACATTCTTAAGTATTTATTTTCTAAGAACAAAGATATTCTTTTACATAACTGTAGTCACTTGTGAATTTCAGAACATTTAGAGTATATTTTCCTTACATTACTCTATCTAGTTTAAGATCACGGATTTCATTTAATTTCCATATCTCTTTAGTATTCTTTAATCTGGAGCTGTTCCTTGGTCTTTGTTTTCAGTTATGACATTGACATTTGTGAATAATACAACCTCTTTCTTTTAATTGAATGTTTCTCATTTGGGGATTTCTCAGAGTTGTCCATGACTACATAGAGGTCATACATTCTCATCTGGAATATCACATGGGTAAATGTAATGTCTTTGTCACCGTATCACATTCGGAAACATACAGTGTCTATCGTCCTTCAGTCATGATACTGATTTTGGTCACCTGCTCAGTGTGTTGTTCAATTCTTCCCTTTCAATAGGTTATCCAATTTATAAACAGTGTAGTTAATGTATTTATTTAGTATCAAATGCAAATTTCTGCCAAAGACACTTAAGTTTATGCAAGTATCTTTTTCCTCACCAACACTTCTTCATGGATTTGGCATCCTTTGATGATTCTTACCTGATCAAATCTTTGCTGTAATGGTTGCAAAATAATGCTCTTCCAACTCTAACTTAATTGTCTCTACCAGTCACTAAGCAGCATTCATTTTAATCAAGAATCTCTTTTCCTCTGATTAGTTATTGAATTTTCTAACTATTTTTGGTACTGGCTCCTGGGCTACCATCCTTAAATATTATGTTACTCAAATGGTACTCTATTTGATCAGCAAGAGCTCTTTCACACTAGCTTCTGTGTCTTTGTAATGGCATAACCTTGTAGGATTTTTTTTTTTGAGTACTTTTTTCTTAACTTTCTAGTGTAACTATTAGCCATAGACAGTCTTTTTTCTATGATCGTATGACAAAAATTCACAAGCTCATGAAGTGATTGGCTCTTGATTCAGTATTACCCTGACCTTTACAAAAATTTCCCTATTAGCTATAGAGAGCTTATCTAAAAGTCCTTCCCCTTAGAAATGGCCATGATTTAAGCAGAATTTCAGCACCAAATCCTGGCCACCTTCTTATTTAGTGCTCACTCTGCTCTGGACTCAGGTGTTTCCTACAATTTGAGATCAATGGATGGTTCAGAAAATATGTTACCAGGCAACAAAGACTATGTATGGCTCAGATTCAGACAAGAATGTACTCAGCATATTTCTCTATGGGAAAAAGAAGTGAGATTAGAAATGGAAGACAGTTCAGAGAGCTCACACATTTTTGGTAGCCTTCTTGATAACTTTTAAGATTTTGGTTCAAGATGTCCCTATTAGAGATGTGAGTTGGATAATATTCTCATCCTTAGGAGGGAAAGCAATGGATAATTAAAGGAATTACAAGCCCCTAAAATTTATTTTACTTGAAATACCATAAGATATGGTTATCTAGGGTTAACATCCAAACCTAATAATAGTGTGCACTGTTGATATCTTATCCAGATTTCCTCTCAAGACAATATACTAAACCCTGTGCTATGAATATTGGCAACTAAACTCTCATAGCTTCTCTCTTCTCTAGAGAATTTCCCTAAGCCACTGGGAATGTCCAAGGCTAGGAGGCTATACTCATTTTACCCCTGGCCCCAAGGCAATTTGAATCTGAGTGTACAGAAGGTCTCAAATTGGAATCTTGCCTCAAGTTGAGACCAGTGTTGTAGTACACTTTATGCCTCACAGATACTGGAAGAATGAGGCTGAGCCTGGACTCCAGAGGAACCCACAGTCTTGATTGGCTGCTTTCTGACCCCATCTGCTTCTTTTTTCCCTTTGAGATGTCTACTGATTGCAGTATCAATGAATCACATGTCTTGGTACAAAAATTCTTTCCTTAGGCACTGCTTCCAAGAACTCTAACCAAAGCTTTCATATGGCAAAATAATGTGGTAAACACTCTGAAGTTATAAATAATCTCATATGCAAGTGATTTTCAAAATAGGCAGAAACACATTACTTTGACATGAATCATTTGAAAAAAAGGGAAAAATATATTTCAGGCCATTCTTTAATATAGAATATTCTTTGACTCTTTTTCCTCTGACTTGCCTCCAAAAAGATGAAAAGTTTTGACTTCAGAATTCCTCATTTCTGCAACAGCTTTAACACTCCCAACTCAAGTGCTTAATGACCTCTCCCTGACATGTTCCCCTCCTCATGCCCACATCCTTCATGCAGGCTGCCCTCTGATTCAGACCAGGGATTGCCTGAACTAAATTGGTCTCTCCATCCTTATCCTAGGCACAATGACTAGCCAGGTACTGGTGGTGCTCTACATATTCAAGTGGTACACTAAATGCTCTGTATATTTCTACTTTCTTGCCTTTGAATTACTTTTCCCCCACTGAGATTGTTTTCTCTCCAACTGTCTGAGTGTCATGAAGTCCTATGAAAATCCAGGTCAAATGCTTCTATCTCCATGAAGCCTTCTAAGATTCCCTGAATCAAAACCAATATGTCTTTATCTCATATTCCCTGGGGCACTTATTTGTTTCTCTAGCATGTTACTTCCCATATTCTCCTTGTCATGTTATTACCAGTGAATGCATCTAACTTCTGCACTGCACAGTCAAATGCTTCAGGAGCCCAACCTACTTTATTCTCCTCTATTCCCATCTCTTTGGTCCACTCTATTGAGTGTAAAGTTTAGCTAGCTTGCCTATATCCTACATGATCTGAAAAAGTAAGATGCAGAAAACAATGTCTATCCTAGGTATTGCCCCACATCATTCTGTGTTTACACACCATTCCTACTTCTTGAATCCCTGGCTTTATGCAGAATACTTGCTTTTTTTGCTCCTAATCCCTTGTAATTTAGTGGCCATTACCACTTGTCTTTTTTCATTTTTTGTTTCCATTTAACTCTGGATTCAAACCAATTTTGATATTCCCTGCAGCTTTGGGTGAGAGGTTCTTTCCCAAAGTACATATCTATTGAGGATTCAATGAATAGATATGCTCTGGAGATGGTGGGAATGCTCAGGCTTGTTTGCTTTGAACAAGTATTCAGTCTATCAATATAATTTCATTTCAAGTACCCTTTCAGAAAAGCATAAAGGTAAAGGCTTATCTACCGCTAACTCCCTGTAACTCTCTATTTAAGTAAACGCACAGGCTGTCCCTTGAGTTTCTCTGGTCAGTTTCCTGACCAGGATGGGGAAATGATCAAGCTTTAGGCCATTTCTTTTCTTCCTCTTCTTTCTGCCTTCAGTTGTAATAAATTTTCCTCCTGTGAATACGAGAAAAGA
Source organism: Castor canadensis (assembly GCF_047511655.1). NCBI lineage: Eukaryota > Metazoa > Chordata > Mammalia > Rodentia > Castoridae > Castor > Castor canadensis. Next base: position 144,736,409 of record NC_133390.1, on the reverse strand, counting down.
TTTCTATCCTATTAAATGTTGGCACTATTGAGAACTTGATGGCTGCAAATGACAGAATAGGCGATCCACCTGGTGTGGACAAAACTGGGAACATATTTGCTGCTATAATTGAAAATTCCAGAGTGGGTCTAACCTAAGTACTACATAACTTAGGCAGTAGCAGCATTTTAGGCATCTGTTTCCTTTTATCCTTTGGCAGCATTTTTCTGAGATTTAATCTCAGGAAGACTATTTGACATAATAGTGTTATTTGGCCACCAGCAGATCAGAATTTACATCTTATTAACTTTATAACCTTGAAGGAAAGAGAGTTCCTTTTGGGTCTTAATTATTAGACTTTTTGGAGTAATGGGCTCATTCCTGATTAAACTCCTTAATCAGGGAATTAGAATGTGCTCAGTACAGTGCTCTGAGCCATGAAATCATCGCAAGAGGTCAGAGGTGAAGCTTGATTCACCCAAACCATGGGGAAAATGTTGTTGTCTAAAGGAAGAGTAACAAGGCAGTTCTAGAAGAAAGAGAGATGGATGTTTGGTGTCTCAGATAATAAATTTCCACCATATTCCTTCTCTTTTGTACTTTCCCATAAGATAGGCAGCTATTAAAAAACCTAAGGTTCATGGAATTTTTCATAGGTAGAGTCTCTGGACCTGGCCTTGGCTTTGCCAAAGTACAATTCTGTGGTTTTAGGAAAATCACTGAGACTCACTAATAAGTGAAAAAGTTAAAGCAATTAATATTTAAAACTTCTTTCATGTGCATGTTACATATTTCCCAATGAGTTACAATGTTTTATTTACTTTATTCAGATGTTAATTTGCATTTCTTCTCTGTGTTTCTGTACTCCCTTCCTTAATCATTTAAGCAAGCCATTTGAATTTATTTTCCTCAAGGATTTTTATAAATCTTGAAAAAGCTTCTTGAAAAGTAGAAACTTTACACTTCCTGTGAAATCCTAAGGGAATTATCCTACATATTTTGAAAAGGGTAAAGAGGAAAAATACAGGAGACACTAGACACTAGAGGTGGAGAGTTCCCCTGCAGAATAGGCTCCTGAAGCACATGAAATACACCCAGCTTTCTTGTAGGGAAATTCTCACGTATCCACAATTGCTTTTTCTGTCTTTTCAGTTGCCAACAATCAGCCAAGTTCTGAAAATGTTTTATTCTATGTTCTGAAAAAATGTTTATTCTAGAAATCAACAATCCCTAATTTTTAAATTGAGCACCCATCCCATCCTGAAGGTGAATCATTCCTTTGCTCAGCATATCCACACTACATATGCCACCCACCCTATGGTCACTTAGTAGCCTTCCTGGTTATCAGATCAACTGTCACAGTATTTTAATGTTTGTGCTCATATAACCCTTAGTTTACTTCATAATGGCCCTCAAACATAAGAGTAGCTATGTTGGAAATTCAGACATGCCAAAAAGAAGTAGTAAAGTGCTTCCTTTTTGTGAAAAGGTAAAAGTATAATGACATATGTTGGTGAGTGGAGAGAGAGAAAGAGAGAGGAAGAGAGCATCATTCACATAACTTCTGTTACAGTATATTATTATACTTTAATAAACAGTATATTATTATTAATTGCTAATCTCTTGCTGTGCCTAATATATAAATTAAGCTTTATCACAGATACATATGTATGGGAAGAACATTGTTCACACAGGGTCAGTAGTGTCTGAGGTTTCAGGCATCCCAAGGATATGGAATACCATTGGGTATAAGGTATAGGGAGTACCATTGTGGAGAGAAGCCCCTTTGATTCACCTTACGGGATAATTCCATGGGTGCATTTGGAATGGCAGAAGGTCCAGAAAGCCTTACCAAATTCACATGGAATAGATCCTTGGCAAGTTTGCAAAGTGAGAAGAAACACAAGTAATCACAAATGTTTAATTCTCCCCCATTCTAGCAAGATGGAAACTCAAAGTCAAGTTTAAGTTGATTTATAGAAAAACAAACTTGATTATATGAATTTTAAGTGTTTATTAGCAGGGAGCCCAGCTTTTCAGATCTTTCCACTGACTGAGGAATAAGAGATGATCAGTAACCTTCCTTCCATGAGCCATGACTCATCCCAGTTACATCACCACATCACACCAAAAGATACTGACAGAAGAGCACCCACCAAATTATTTGACTTTAAAGCAATCACTGAAGAACCAGCAGGGTGAAACAGTATTGGCCAATGTTTTGGAAATCTCGCATTGTAACTATAGATTTAGCTCTGGAGCTATACAATAGAAGTATCCAATGTTTGAAATTATAAAAGTATTCTAAAATATTTTCTGTGCAAAACAGCAGTTATTAGCCACATGTGGATATTGAGCCCTTCTGACTATGACTAAGGACCTAAACTTTCAATTTTATTGTATTCTAATTTAACTTAAATAGTCACAGGTGGTTAATGCCTATGGTATTAGATAGTGTACATTTAGAGAATAATGGAGACCAGGGAGGATATATTCAGAAGACCAATTGCATAAAATAAGAAACTAATGTTGAAGAGTACCCATTAATTTATACACATATATACATAGATAATTATATAATTTGGTTATTCAATCTGTTCACCAGAACAACCTATTCAGGAAAGATTGTCTTAATGTCATTTTACAGATGTACTGTGAACTTAGGAATTTTGAGGCATATCACTAATAAATAACCAAGTAGAATACAAATTCAGGTTTGTCTGAATTTCAAATACATGATTTTTCTGTTACACTATCCATTAGTCCAAGAAAAGGTCACTTACTCAAACTTGTCTCTTTATAAATGAAAGTGTTTTCATTGCAAAACATAATGAAAATGTTGTGGCTGTTTTAGCAGTTGGTATTTCAAGGCAGGAAAAACAACTTCATTCTGGTTGGATCTCTTTAAACTTGAGAAGCTCTGAACTCTGACTTCTAATTATTCTCATAATTACAGCAAGAGAGAGAGGAAATTAAAACTAAAACTCAAACAATTACATGTACAAGGCCAAATGTGTCAATTGTATTGTAATGCATAGCCCGTCTTAACTGTACTTAGGATGACTGTTAAGAAAAGGACCTGGGATACAGGAGTTGGGAGTAGTGCTCACATACTGGCTCACTCATGTTAGATGTGCAATTAGGCTTCAAGCTGGAGTAGGATCTGACCTCCAGCAGTGCTGGTTTTGAACAAGGAATCAGAATGAGACAGCCATCTGGGGGAACTTCTGTATAGTCCTGACTATTGGCAGATGAGGCTGAGAAGAAAGAAATCAGAACTGGGTCCCAGATTGGGTCCTAGTTTATAGAACAGCAGCACATTAACTGATCTTCCAATACTAATGTGTATAGCAATCACCTAGAGATCTTGTGAAAATGCAGGTTTTAATTCAGAAACTCTGGGTGGGGGCTGAGGTTCTGTCATTCTAACAAGCACCAGGTGAGGTTGATGCTGTTGGTCCATGGACTTTTCTTTAAGCCACCATGGAAAGATGACTCCTGAGATTCCCTTATAATTTAAAATACTTTTCTTCCTTTCAATACACTTATAGACAGAGGAGCCACCTCAGAAATTCAGAGCCTTCCAGGTAGGCTACTGAGAGAACTGAGGAGCCAGAGTAAAGTGTTAGCTGGTCTCATCAACTTGTGGGTTCACCTGCAATTGCCAAATGGGAACTGTGTGTGACTCCTCCAGGACAAGAGCTCTGACCCTTGAGAGCAGCTATAACATAGAGCATGCTTGGATCTCTGTGGTACCCAACTCTCAATACCTAAATTTCTTGAGTGGACTCCTGGGAGCCCATTTAAGATGACTCAGCAGGAACACTGGAAGGAAGGTAGTGTGATCAAGATAGATTGCTGCATAGGCTCAGAAATGTTGAGAAATTAACAGCACCTTGTGTGTGCCATGATGACAAAAGAAGAATTTTCTCTTTGCCTTTATGCAGGAAAGTGGGTAGGTTGATTCTGGATCTTTTTAATAGAGCCCAAATTAGGCCCATTGAACTAGAGATTTGAGCTCAAAATGAAAATAGTTTGATGACTATTATTGACTGTCAAGTTTCGGGCTGGTTTGTAACATAGTAGCTTGAATGGTGTGAGGAGCAAAGCAAAGTGCTGGTCTGTCTGGTCTGTAAAGATAGTTTGGTGGGAGGATGGTTAACTGATTGATTCCGTAAGGGCCATACTGTAAGTATTTTAAGGTTTCAGGTTTTAAGCCGCTGTCACCATTACTAAACTCTGCTGATAATATGTAAGTTATAATACTGGCTATATTCCAGGAAACATTATTTATGGACACAAAAATTTTAATTTCATATACTTTTCATGTGTCCTGGAATATTGTTCATCTTTGGATTATTTTTTGGACTATTTAGAAATGTGGAAAACATTTTTAGCTCACAGGCCATATAAAATATGTGGTAGGCTGCTTTCAGTGTGTGGTCTGCTCTCAGTTTGGTGACTAACACCTGGTCTGGATGAACCTCAAAATGTTAAGAGTCTGGGGTATAAAGGATTCTTCACTTGTTTAGCATCTGAGAAAGAAGGACTTGCTTTTTGCAAGTAAATCTCTGCTGAGGATGGGTTTCAGAGCAAGATGGGTATTTCACTGACTCTCACCCTGCTGAAAGATCCAACAGTGTTACTGCTCCCTGGGGGAATTTGGATCTGGGTTGACAAGGGTTGCCTTTCTCAGACTCTAAGCAGGAGATTTGGCATGGTTCTGCATCCTCTTCTATGGTGGACCTCTGTATTCACTGCCTATCTGGCTTTCTCTACCCAGAAGACTGATCATCCTATGCACAGAAAACCCTTAAAATAATCTCCAGCTTTATTAAAACTCTCCAAGACTGAACTCCATGCTCCTCTGAGTTTTTATGATGGGCTGTTAATACTTTCCTTGGCTCTTGGCTGAGCATCCTGAGACACCAACCCTGTGCTTTCAGTTGCAGATATCAATACACGCCCCCCATCTCCTAATCAATATTAGGGGTTATTACAAACACAACTCTCTAGGTGGATAATTAAAGTGAATCTGTTCCCTACTGAATGCTGTCCTTTGTCTTAACTTTCCACTGCTTTTATCTCATCAGTGAAGTTTCTCATATAGACCAAGGGAGAAGAAATTGCTTGATCCCTGTTTAAAGAAGAACAAATGATAAAAGCAAGTGTTGAGCAATTTTCCTAAGGTCACTAAGTAAGTCCCTGATAGAACCAGAATGAGCATGCACAAGTACAAAATTCTGAAGCTCGATCTGTCCTTCCACTGTTTATATAAAATCCCTTTTCTCTTCAGGAATACATCGATATGTTAGAAACTTAAATGGCTACATCTTCAGGTACAGCACTTATACTCTAAGGCCTTGAGATGAAGTGAGGATTATAAAATACTAACCAGGAAAAAAATATATGGCTTTAGAAAGAAATGATAATCCATTGGTAGCAAATAATGTGCTAATGTAGGTGAATAATGCATTAAGCATAGCAAATCTTAATAAAAATAGAGTAAATTTATGTATAATATGCAGGAGGAGAGTCTTTCTAGAATTTAAAAGGCCTTTGGTTCAGTTTGATTCAACTAACTTAGCTGACCAAGAATTGAAGCAGATTTAAAAAGCATCTATTAGAGTGCAGTTGCCAAAACTTAAAGAATAAAGCTTTATAAAAAAATAAAATCATTTATTTGCTTAAGTAATTCTAGTGGAATCATGAAGAGAAAGAATGTTAAAATGAACAAGTAATAGCATTAGTACATAAAAATTACATGAAATATGTTTTTAAAAAAACACTGAAAATTATTATGGGCAGAATATTTTGTCCTCTACAAATAAAGTCTTGACCTCTAATGTGATGATATTAGAAGGTAGGGTTTGGGGAAGTGAATTAGGTCAAGACAGTGAACCCCTTGTGAATGGAATCAGTACCCTTAAAAGAAGTCAGACAGCAATCTAGCTCTGTTTCCTTCAGGTCAAGATATGACAAGAACTGGGAAGCCTGAAGTCCAAAAAATAGCCTTCACCAGAACACAACCATGCTGGCACCCAAATTTTAGACATTCATTTTCTATAACTATGGAAATTAAATTCAAATAAAACAAATTTCTATTGTTTACAAGCCACCTAGTCTATGATAGTTTGGACTAAAATGACTTATAAGAAAACAACTAAATGGACTAAAGTGACTTATAAGAAATAGAAAATAAAACATGAAATAGATGATGAAAAAGCCCTTCAAATTAAAATGAGAAATCACTCTAATGGACTGAATTAGTAGGGATAAAAACAATAAAACTTATTAAAACTACAATGATAGTATTATACACCTATGAAAATGGCCAGAATAAGAAATTGTGACATCATGCACCATGATAGAGCACCTGCTTTGCAAGTATGAAACTCTGAGTTCAAACCCCAGTCCCACCAAAAATCGTGATACTAATAGCTAGCAAGGAGGGGAGAAACTTGGTCACTTATAGGTCGCAGTTGATGAGAATGAAAATGGTATAGCCACTCTGGAAAATAATTTGATAGTTTCTCATAAAAATAAGAATGTAATTACCATGTGACCCAGAAATTGTACTCCTGAACATTTAGCATAAAGAAATCAAAATTATACAAAACATGAATACAAGTGTTTTTAATAGTTTTATTTATAATAACCCCAAGCTGGAGACAACCCAGGCACGATTTAGCAAGTAAACTGATAAACAAACTATGGTACATTATTATCACGGATTACTATTCAGCAAGATATTGAACAAATTATTGATACATACAACAAACTGGATAAATTTCCAAAGAATTGTGCTTAATGAAATGCAAACCCACAAATCCTCATCCTGCATAACTCCATTTTTATAGCATTTCTGAAATAACAGAATTAGAGCAATGAGAAGAAATTAGTCGTGCCCTAGAACTCAGAAGGGTTGGAGTAAAGTGGATATGACAATAAAAAGGCAACATAAAGATCCTTGTAATGATGATCATGCTTTTTACCTTCATTGTATCAATGTCAATATCCTGTTTGTTATATTGTACCAAACTTTTCTGAGGTGCTACACTTGGGGCACACTAGGTAAAATATGCATGGGTTTTTCTGTGTTACTTTTAACAGTTCTTTGTAAATTTTATGACTATTTCAAAATACAACATTTAACTTAAATATGTGATACTTGCTGGGTGCTAGTGGCTCATGCCTGTAATCTTAGGTACTTGGAAGGCTGAGATTGAGAGGATCTCAATTCAAGACCAGTCCAGGCAAGAAGATCATGAGGCCCTAACTCAACCAATAGCTGGCCATGGTGACATGTGCCTGTCATACCTAGCTATAGGAGTCTGAGATTGGGAGGATCGCAATTCCAAGCCAGCTGTGGGGGATGAGGTGTGTGGAGTGGGAGAGAACCCATCTCAGTGGAAAACAATGGGCATGGCAGTGTGTACCTGTCATCCTAGGCTAGCCTGGACAAAAATCGAAACCCTATCTCCAAAATAATCAGACCAAAAAGGGCTGGATGTGTGACTCAAGTGGTAGACCACCTGCTTAGCAAGTGTGAAGCCATGAGTTCCAAAGCCAGTACTGACAAAAAAGTTGTGATTCTTAGAGTGAGAGAAGATGTGCTGAAGTCTGCTTCTTACTTACACATTGGTTGCGGTCCCATATACATATATGCACAAATTTTTAAAAATGCTTTAGGAACTTAATCCACTTCAGTAAAGATTCTGTGCAAATATGTCTGAAGTCACATCATCTACAAGAGCAAAAATTTACAAATGAACAAAAAAATCTAATTATTAAGAAAGATTTACAGAGCTTATGGTACATACATTCCATGAACTTTAATGTAGAAGCAAACTAAGGTTTTTCAAAAAGAGGTAGGCAATAGGGCCAGTAAAGGGTTAAATGTGTAAACTTCAATTTCTGGGGTCAAGGCCTAATAGCACTACCTATTATGTGTATGACCTTGAACTGGTTGCTTAATATCTCTGCAATATTTCCCTTTGTAAAACAATCAGGTAATTAATTGTGAGGCACACATGGAGCTAAAAATGAAAAAAGTGCTTAAGGTTAGACTTAATAATATCAACAGATATTTTTGGGAAATTTTCAGAAACTTTCTATAAGGAACATACATTATATTTAAATATTTTCCTTTATTGTTGTGCTCAGTGGGGTACATTGTGGCATTTACATTTACAAAGTTTCTTACAATGTATCATATATCATATTTGAGTTCACCCCCTCTACCACTCTCCTTCATATTTAAAATTAAAAAGCATAAAATATTCCATCAAACTAAAGAGCTTCTGCACAGCAAAGGAAACAGACACCAGACTCAAGAGACAGCCTACAGAATGGGAGAAAAATATTTGCCAGCCACTCATCTAATAAGAGACTAAAATCAAGGATCTACAGGGAACTCAAAAAACTCAACCCCCAAAGAATCAACACTCCAATGAAGAAATGGGCACATGAATTAAACAGGGAATTCTGAAAGGATCAAAGGAAGAGGTATACATGGCCAGTAAATACATGAAGAAGTGTTCAACTTCTCTAGTTATAAAAGAGATGCAAATCAAAACAATACTTAGATTTCATCTCATCCCAGTTAGAATGGTCAGAATCAAGGGCAACAACAGCAACAAATGCTGGTGAGGATGCTGTGAAACAGGAACACTTATATGTTCCTCTCACTTATATGGTGAGAATGCAAATTAGTACAACCACCATGGAAAGCAGTATGGAGTTTTCTCAAAAAGCTAAAGGTAGAACTGCCATATGATGCAGTGGTACAGCTCCTGGGCATCTACCCAAAGAAACATAAGACAGGATACAGTAAAGACACCTGTACACCAATGTTCATTACAGCACTATTCATAATAGCCAAGTTTTGAAAACAACCCAGATCCCCTACATCTGGTGAATGGATCAAGAAAATGTGGTATATATATGCAATGGAGTATTATTCAGTCATAAGGAATAATGACATGTGGTTTGAAGATAAACAGATGAAATTGGAGGACATGATGTTAAGTGAAGTAAGCCAGGCTCAGAAACACAAAGACCACCTGTTTTCTCTCATATGTGGAAGATAGATCTAAAAGATAAACTTACACAAAAAAACAAGAATGGTCATATACAAACTCAGATGTAGAACATGTCTGTAATAGTGGAAGTACTATGAAACTTAGGGAAAAGAAAAGAGAATGATAGAGCATCAGATCAGTACTATTATAAAACATAAGATATGAAGATAGAAGATATAGGGATGCATATTGAAAGCTGTTGAAAAATGGGAGGAGGAGTTAAAGGGGTAAGGGAGAGTAATGGAAGAGGTTGAATAGACCAAAGTAAAGCACACCCACAGTGAACATACATTGAGAAACACTTTTGAACATCAACTTAAATATTAATAATGAAAAAGAACGGTAAAATAGGAACAGTGTATGGGGGAGGGGTACTCCTGAGAGGAGAGGGGGGTGAATGAAGGAGATTAAGGTGAGGGTGTATGGTCAATGGACTTCATATACTTACATGAAATAGAACTAAGAAACCTCTTGCAATTGTTTTAAGTGAGGCAGAAAGGGGGTTGAGGGGGACAGACAATGGGGGCAATGTAACTAATGTAAAATATAATGATAATCAGAATTGTCATTATGAATCCCCCATATAATGAGTACATCCTAATAACAGATTTACATAAAAATAAAAAGTATAAGAAGGAAGCAGTTATTGTGGCACAAAAACAGGCAATAAATGGTTGATATGGTTTTTGTTTGTGCTGACAATGATAAACCAGGATGGACCTTACTTTCTCTTTACTGTTTGCAAAATTGTTTGTGATGTGGGTTGAGTATACTTATAAAGGAACATCTTAATAAGCAGGGAATATATGATTTTCTTCACATTGAGTCCATGCATCCTTCAAATTTCTTGGTGCTGCATAATTGTAGTCTTGTGTCAATACTTTGCCTTAGCCATTGTTGATACTCACCTTGGCCTTTTGAGCTCAATGGCCCTCACTCACTCACATTCAATGTCCCTTCCAACACTATTCCTGTTGCTCACTATTCTCTTCATACCATCTAACTTTAAGCCTTGTTTCTTTCATGCAGACTTTCAGCCAATAATTCCTCCATGCTCTGGGTTCTTTTCTTAAAAATCTTTATGCATTCAGTGTCATCACTAATGATTTAGCACTTTATGGTTACCATGTGGATGCTATTTTATGTAGTGTTTTTTGGCACAGTGCTGCAAGTGGTACTTCCTATACCTTTAACTGAAATTTAAGCTTTGAGGTCAGGGATACTTTTATACTTATTTTGTGCTACCCAGATAGGGTCACTGCCAAGAGAAAGATGAGCCAAAGCTAGGCTGTTTGCTCTGGCTTAGACTTCATGACTGAAATAGGAGGTATGTTTAACTATGAGTGTAACTGTTTGGGAAGGTATTTTATAACCTACAGAAAGTGGCTATCCTCTGTTCAGAACTATAACGGGACACAAGGCAACACTGGACAAGACATCCTAAGGTCAGAATTGTGACACTTGAAAAGTTCTTACTAAAAGCACCTGGAAAATCCAGGTCTCTGAAGATCTAAATTACATAGTATGCACATTTGGGAATTTGGAGGGCAGTCCTGCCAGGAAGATGGAAATGAAATAAAATAATCTCTTACAGAACAAACCATTTCTAAAGCAATGAGGTATATTGTTCATTTGTAATCTTACACAATCCCAACACATAAACAAATAAAAATAGGATTTTTTCTCTTAATATATTTTCCTATTTTAACCATGAGTTTGGTTTGTTCTTAAAGATCATACCTTGCAATTGGGAGATTGTCTTCAATCAAACTTGAAAATCTGAGACAGTTAAGATATTACATTTTCCACATTAAGTCCCAGCATTATTCCATAATCCTTTACATCACATTCTCCATAGCTCTTTTTTTGTATTTTGAAAATTTAAAAAGATCAGAAGTATGCCAATAATTTTTCAAATGCCCATGTATCCACCACCAGGAATTAAGAACTGTTAGCCTACAGAGGAATTCCAAGATGGCAGCTAGAGGGAGGAAGCAGAAAGTGTGCCTCCTAAAGTAAATTCTTGGAGAGATGCTGGAGATACACCTTACAGGAAAAACCAACCAGAAGAGGTAAAACTTTGACTCCTCCACACCTCCAGCCTGTGCATAGCATCTCCACTTTATGTTAAATGGAGAAACCAGGAGGGCTCCCCTGCTACCTCCAGAGGCCAGCACCCAGATGGCTTGGGAAGATGCAGACCAAAAGGTGAGCTAAGCAGTACTCAGTACTCCTACAGACAAGCCTGGGCCAGATCAGCATAGCCCCCTGGACAGACCAACCCCCACCCAGGGAAAAAAAGAGAAACTGAATAATAAGCAATAACAACAAAATAGACACATAGCAAAGAGGGTGCAGGGGCACCCTGAGTGCTGAAGGTGGGGAGGGAAAATCCCTCACAAGCCGGCTGGAGAAGGCAGGAGTGGCAGCACACACCCAGTAATCAGGAGCGGGAAAGCTTGTAAAAATGGTGGCGGGAGGAAAACTCCACAGGAGAGGGGGGAAGACCCATTTCCCACGTGAACTTTAAATAAACACACAGGCCTGAGAAAGCTGCTGCAGTGTCACCTCCCCCAGTGTGCTTGGAAAGGGGAAAGCTTGTAGCAGTGGCATCACATGCAGGAAACTCTGAGTAAACAAAGCCTCAGGGGCCAGGTGAGTGTTAAGCTCACTCCTGAGACCTGCACAAATAAAGCCTACAGCAACAGCAGGCTGACAGCAGCAAGCAGGTGAGCCCAGCCACAGATAGCCATTCACAAAACAGTCTCCAGACTCTTTATTTTTCTCTCTCCCTTTAATGAGACAATAAACAAAATTCACCTGCATGCTGAAAAACTTACTGAAACTGTATTGCATTTGAACTTGGGAAACTTTGTGGGGTTGTTTTTGTTTTGTGCTGTTTTGTTTTTTTTAATTTGTTCCCCTTTGATGAGACAATGATAGAGCTACTTCTGATACACCATCTCCAGGATTGGAGGCTGAGGGACAAACACCAAAATTATGAAGACTGAAACTTTATTGCATTTGAACTTGGAGATTTTTATATATTTTTTTCATTTGTTTATTTATTTTATTTTTAATTTTCAATCCTCTCTCTGTCTCTCTAAAGCCTGTTTAGCTTACTGCTGATTAGTACACTATCTCTCCCTGTTTATATCTTTGAAATATTTTGTTTGTTTTTTCTACTTGTTTATTTGTTTTTCCATTTTTCTTTAACTTCTTTGCTTTCAATCTCCTTTCAAACTTCCATTCTAAATATCACCATTGTTACTATTACAAGCTAGAAAATACTTAATTGCACACAGAACAGGGACAACAACAACACCAAGGGCAATGATGGGAAGACAGAAAAAACAGGGAAACCAGTTTCCCCACAGCAAAAAATTAGTACAGGAAACAGAGGGGAATGAAGAAAACAGATTCTCAGATCTAGACTCCAATAAAATGAAGATAAACTATGCCAAAGGACCCAATGAAGCCCACAAGAACAATTTAAAAGAAGGAATACTACAGATAATCAGAGAATTTTATAGAGATGATACTGGATATGGTCAACCAAAATGTACAGGAGACACTCAAGAAATGTCAAGACAAAACATAGAGAATTTGAAAAAGCACAAGAAGAAATAAAAGAAACCAGAGAAGCACTGTATAAACACCAAAATGAAACAAATAACATGATTAATAAAGAGATAAATGAACTCAGGACAAAACTAGACAACATTAAAGAGGAAGGGACTCAGAATATGGAAAACCTCAGAAAAAAAAAAGAAACAGAATTGCAACACAAAATGGAAAGCCAATCCAGCAGAATGGAACAAACAGAAGACAGAATCTCAGAAATCGAAGATGAAATGATAATTAAAGGAAAAAACCAAAGAACTATTAGTTAAACAACTAAAGACCTGTAAAAAAAAATGTAAGAACTCACCAACTCCATCAAAAAACCAAACCTAAGATCATGGGCATTGAAGAAGACGAAGAGGTGCAAGCAAAGGGAATGAGTAATATTCACCAAAATAATAACAGAAAATTTTCCCAAATCTAGAGAAATCTATTCCCATACAGATGCAAGAGACCTCCAGAACACCAAAAAGACCAGATCAAAATAGAACTACCCTATGGCATATCATCATTAAAAAAAACAAGTACAGAAGCTAGGGAAAGAATATTGAAGGCTGTAAGAGAGAAAAAACAATAACATACAAAGGAAAACCCATCAAAATCACAGCAGACGTCTCAACAGAAACATTAAAAGCAAGAAGAGCTGGGGGTGAGATCTTCCAGGCACTGAGTGAAAATAACTACAACACCCCATTATCATCAATAGATAGGTCATCCAAACAAAAACTCAATAAAGAAATCCTAGATCTAAAATATACCATAGATCAAATGAACCTAATTGATGTCTACAGAACATTTCATCCACCTTCTACACAATATACATTCTTCTCAGCAGCACATGGAACCTTCTCCAAAATAGATCAAAACCTAGGACACAAAGCAAGCCTCACCAAATATAGGAAAATAGAAATCATACCATGCATTCTTTCCGATCACAATGCAATAAAATTAGAACTCAACAAAAGTAAAGACAAAAAACATGCAAACAGCTGGAGACTGAATAACTCATTACTTAATGAAAATTAGGTCATGGATGAAATAAAAGAGGAAATTAAAAAGTTCCTGGAAGTCGACAAAAATGAAAACACAACCTACTGGAACCTATGGGACACAGCTAAGGCAGTCATGAGAGGAAAGTTTATAGCCATGAGTGCATATATTATAAAGACTGAAAGATCCCAAATCAATGACTTAATGATACATCTCAAACTCCTACAAAAACAAGAACAAGCAACACTCAAAACAAATAAAAGGAGAGAAATAATAAAAATGAGAGCTGAAATCAATGAAATAGAAACCAAAAAAAAAAAAAAAAACAAAGAATAAATGAAACAAAAAGTTGGTTCTTTGAAAAAATAAACAAGATCATCAGATCCCTGGCAAACCTGAATAAAATGAGTAGAGAAAAAACCCAAATTAGTAGAGTCAGGAATGCAAAAGGGGAGATAAAAACAAACACCATGGAGGTCCAGGAAATCATCAGAGACTATTTGAGAACCTATATTCAAATAAATTCAAAAATCTTAAAGAAATGGACTGATTTCTAGATACATATGATCATCCAAAACTGAACCAAGAGGAAATTAATCACCTGAATAGATCTATAACACAAAATGAAATTAAAGTAGCAATCAAGAGTCTCCCCAAAAAGAAAAGTCCAGGACCTGATGAATTCTCTGCTGAATTCTACACACCTTTAAAGAAGTTCTGATACTAACCCTCCTTAAACTGTTCCACAAAATAGAAAGAGAAGGAAAAGGGCCTAACACATTTTATGAAGCCAGTATTACACTTATCCCAAAACCAGGCAAAGACACCTCCAAAAAGGAGAACTATAGGCCAATCTCCTTAATGAACATTGATGCAAAAATCCTCAATAAAATAATGGCAAACCGAATTCAACAACACATCAAAAAGATTATTCACCATGACCAAGTAGGCTTCATCCAAGGAATGCAGGGGTGGTTCAACATGTGAAAATCAATAAATGTAATAAACCACATTAACAGAAGCAAAGACAAAAACCAGATCATCTCAATAGATGCAGAAAAAGCCTTTGATAAGATCCAATACCATTTCATGATAAAATCTCTAAGAAAACTAGGAACAGAAGGAAAGTACCTCAATATTATAAAAGCTGTATATGACAAATATACAGTTAGCAGTATACTTAATGGAGAAAAATTTGAAACCATATCCTCTAAAATCAAGAACAAGACAAGGATGCCCACTATCTCCACTCCTATTCAACATAGTACTGGAGTTCCTAGCCAGAGCAATTAGGCAAGAAGAAGGAATAAAAGGAATACAAATAGGTAAAGAAACTGTCAAAATATCCCTATTTGCAAATGACATGATCCTATACCTTAAAGACCAAAAAAAACTCTACTCAAAAGTTCCTAGACACCATTAATAGCTATAGCAAGGTAGCAGGATATAAAATCAACATAGAAAAATCATTAGAATTTCTATACACTAATAATGAACAAACTGAGAAAGAATATATGAAAACAATTACATTTACAATAGCCTCAAAAAAAATCAAATACCTAGGTGTAAACCTAACAAAAGATGTGAAAGACCTCTACAAGGAAAACTATACACTTCTGAAGAAAGAGATTGAGGAAGACTACAGAAAGTGGAGAGATCTCCCATGCTCATGGATTGGTAGAATCAACATAGTAAAAATGTCCATAATCCCTAAAGTAATCTACATGTTTAATGCAATTCCCATCAAAATTCCAATGACATTCATTAAAGAGATTGAAAAATCTACTGTGAAATTTATATGGAAACAAAAGAGGCCACGAATAGCCAAGGCAATACTCAGTCAAAAGAACAATGCAGGAGGTATCACAATACCTGACTTCAAACTATATTACAAAGCAATAACAATAAAAACAGCATGGTACTGGCACAAAAACAGACATGAAGACCAGTAGTGGAACAGAATAGAGGATCCAGATATGAAGCCACACAACTATGAGCAACTTATCTTTGATAAAGGAGCTAAAAATATACGATGGAGAAATAGCAGCCTCTTCAACAAAAACTGCTGAGAAAACTGGTTAGCAGTCTGCAAAAAACTGAAACTAGATCCATGTATATCACCCTATACCAAGATTAACTCAAAATGGATCAAGGATCTTAATATCAGACCCCAAATTCTTAAGTTGATACAAGAAAGAGTAGGAAATACTCTGGAGTTAGTAGGTATAGGTAAGAACTTTCTCAATGAAACCCCAGCAGCACAGCAACTAAGAGATAGCATAGATAAATGGGACCTCATAAAACTAAAAAGCTTCTGTTCATCAAAAGAAATGGTCTCTAAACTGAAGAGAACACCCACAGAGTGGGAGAAAATATTTGCCAATTATACATCAGACAAAGGACTGATAACCAGAATATACAGGGAACTTAAAAAACTAAATTCTCCCAAAACTAATGAACCAATAAAGAAATGGACACGTGAACTAAACAGAACTTTCTCAAAAGAAGAAATTCAAATGGCCAGAAAACACATGAAAAAATGCTCACCATCTCTAGCAATAAAGGAAATGCAAATTAAAACCACGCTAAGGTTCCACCTCACCCCTGTTATAATAGCCATCATCAACAACACCACCAACAACAGGTGTTGGCAAGGATGCGGGGAAAAAGGAACCCTCTTACACTGTTGGTGGGAATGTAGACTAGTACAACCACTCTGGAAAAAAATTTGGAGGCTACTTAAAAAGCTGGACATCGATCTACGATTTGATCCAGCAATACCACTCTTGGGGATATACCCAAAAGACTGTTACTCCAGAGGCACCTGCACATCCATGTTTATTGCAGCACTATTCACAATAGCCAAGTTATGGAAACAGCCAAGATGCCCCAGCACTGACGAATGGATTAAGAAAATGTGGTATCTATACACAATGGAATTTTATGCAGCCATGAAGAAGAACGAAATGTTATCATTCGCTGGTAAATGGATGGAATTGGAGAACATCATTCTGAGTGAGGTTAGCCTGGCTCAAAAGACCAAAAATCGTATGTTCTCCCTCATATGTGGACATTAGATCAAGGGCAAACACAACAAGGGGATTGGACTATGAGCACATGATAAAAGCGAGAGCACACAAGGGAGGGGTGAGGATAGGTAAGACACCTAAAAAACTAGCTAGCATTTGTTGACCTTAATGCAGAGAAACTAAAGCAGATACCTTAAAGCAACTGAGGCCAATAGGAAAAGGGGACCAGGAACTAGAGAAAAGGTTAGATCAAAAAGAATTAACCTAGAAGGTAACACCCATGCACAGGAAATCAATGTGAGTCAATGCCCTGTATAGCTATCCTTATCTCAACCAGCAAAACCCCTTTTTCCTTCCTATTATTGCTTATACTCTCTCTACAACAAAATTAGAGATAAGGGCAAAATAGTTTCTGCTGGGTATTGAGGGGGGGAGCGGGAGGGGGTGGAGTGGGTGGTAAGGGAGGGGGTGGGGGCAGGGGGGAGAAATGAACCAAGCCTTGTATGCACATATGAATAATAAAAGAAAAATGAAAAAAAAAAAAACAATTACATTTAAAATACCCTCAAAAAAATCAAATACCTAGGTGTAAATCTAACAAAGGATGTGAACAACCTCTACAAAGAAAACTATAAACTTCTGGAGAAAGAGATTGAGGAAGACTATACAAAGTGGAGAGCTCTCCCATGCTTATGGATGGGTAGAATCAACAAAGTAAAAATGTCTATACTCCCAAAAGTAATCTACATGTTTAATGCAATTCTCATGAAAATTCCAATGACATTCATTAAAGAGATTGAAAAATCTACTGTTAAATTTATATGGAACACAAGAGGCCACGAATAGCCAAGGCAATACTCAGTCAAAAGAACAATGCTGGAGGTATCATGATACCTGACTTCAAACAATATTACAAAGCAATAACAATAAAAACAGCATGGTACTGGCACAAAAACAGACATGAAGACCAGTGGAACAGAATAGAGGACCCAGATATGAAGCTACACAATGATAACCAACTTGTCCTGGACAAAGGTGCTAAAAATATACGATGGAGAAAAGACAGCCTCTTCAACAAAAACTGCTGGGAAAAAAAACTGACTAGATCCATGTATATCACCCTATACCAATATTAACTCAAAATGGATCAAAGATCTTAATATCAGACCCCAAACTCTAAAGTTGATACAGGAAAGAGTAGGAAATACTCTGGAATTAGCAAGTATAGGTAAGAACTTTCTCAATGGAACCCCAGCAGCACAGCAACTAAGAGATAGCATAGATAAATTGGACTTCATAAAACTAAAAAGCTTCTGTTCAACAAAAGAAATGGTCTCTAAACTGAAGAGAACACTCACAGAGTGGGAGAAAATATTTGCCAGCTACACATCAGACAAAGGACTGATAACCAGAATATACAGAGAACTTAAAAAACTAAATTCTCCCAAAATTAATGAACCAGTAAAGAAATGGGCAAGTGAACTAAACAGAACTTTCTCAGAAGAAATTCAAATGGCCAAAAAACACATGAAAAAATGCTCACCATCTCTACCAATAAAGGAAATGCATATTAATACCACACCAATATTCCATTTCACCCCTGTTAGAATAGCCATCATCAGCAACACCACTAACAACAGGTGTTGGCAAGGATGCGGGGAAAAAGGAACCCTCTTACACTGCTGGTGGGAATGTACACTAGTACAACCACTCTGGAAAAAAATTTGGAGGCTACTTAAAGAGCTAAACATTGATCTACCATATGATCCTGCAATACCTCTCTTGGGGATATACCCAAAAGACTGTGACACAGGTTACTCCAGAGGCACTTGCACACCCATGTTTATTGCAGCAGTATTCACAATAGCCAAGTTATGGAAACAACCAAGATGCCCCACTACTGATGAATGGATTAAGAAAATGTGGTATCTATACACAATGGAATTTTATGCAGCCATGTAGAAGAACAAAGTGTTATCATTTGCTGGTAAATGGATGGAATTGGAGAACATCATTCTGAGTGAGGTTAGCCTGGTCCAAAAGACCAAAAATCGTATGTTCTTCCTCATATGTGGACATTAGATCAAGGGCAAACACAACAAGGGTGTTGAACTTTGAGCACATGATAAAAGCGAGAGCACACAAGGGAGGTATGAGGATAGGTAAGACACCTAAAAAAACTAGATAGCATTTGCTGTCCTTAACACAGAGAAACTAAAGCAGATACTTTAAAGCAACTGAGGCCAATAGGAGAAGGGGACCAGGAACTAGAGAAAAGGTTAGATCAAGAAGAATTAACCTAGAAGGTAACACACATGCACAGGAAATCAATGTGATTCAACTCCCTGTATAGCTATCCTTATCTCAACCAGCAAAAACCCTTGTTCCTTCCTATTATTGCTTATACTCTCTCTACAACAAAATTAGAGATAAGGGCAAAATAGTTTCTGCTGGGTACTGAGGGGGTGAGGGGGAGAGGGAGGATTTGAGGGGATAAGGGATGGGGTATGTGGAAGGAGGAGAAATGACCCAAACATTTTATGCACATATGAATAAAAAAAAAGAAATACAGAGAGAGAAAAGTCCCTACAATTCAAAAAAAAAAAAAAGAACTATTACTATGTTGTGTTTCCTGCTTCACATGTCTTTTTTTTTTTAAATTTTTTATTATTCATTTATCCACATGTGCGTACACTGTTTGGGTCATTTCTCCCTCCTGCCCTTCTCCCCCAGGCAAAACGTGTTCTGCCCTTATCTATCATTTTGTTGAAGAGAAGATATAAGCATATAAGGAAGGCAAAGTGTTTTTGCTAGTTGAGATAAGGATAGCTATACAGAAAGATTCCTAGCATTGCTTTCATTTACAGATGTGTTACAACCCAAGTTGATTCATCTCTAACTGATCTTTACACTGGTTCCTGATCCCCTTCTCATGTTAACCTCTGTTGCTTTAAGATTTCTGTATTAGTTCCTCTGGAGTGGGGACATCAAATGCTTTCATGTTTTGGGTTTTCTACCTCCTCCTATATCTCCCCTATGTGCTCTCCCCCTTGTCATGTGATTCAAGTCCAATAACATTGCTGCATTTGCCCTAGATCTAAGGTCCACATATGAGGGACCTTGGTCTTCTGAGCCTGGCTGACCTCACTCAGAATGTTTTCCGTTTCCATCCATTTACCTGCAAATGATAAGATTTTATTCTTCTTCATGGCTAAGTAAAATTCCAATTGTGTACAAATACCACATTTTCTTGATACATTCATCAGTACTGGGGCATCTTAGTTTTGTTTCCATTTACTTCACTATTGTGAATAGAACTTCAATAAACATGGGTGTGCAGGTGCCTCTGGAGTAACCTATGTTGCATTCCTTTGGGTATATCCCCAGGTGTGGGATTGCTGGATCATATGGCAGATCTGTGTTTAGATTTTTAAGAAGCCTCCAAAGTTTTTTCCAGAGTGGTTGCACCAACTTGCATTCCCACCAGCAGTGTACAAGGGTTCCTTTTTCCCCACATTCTCGCCAACACCTGTTGTTGATGGTATTTTTAATGATGGCTATTCTAAGAGGGGTGAGGTGGAATCTTAGTGTGGTTTTGATATGCATTTCCTTTATGGCTAGAGATGGTGAGCATTTTTTCATGTGTTTTTTGGCCATTTAAATTTTTCTTTTGAGCATATTCTATTTAGTTCAGTTGCCCATTTCTTAATTGGTTCATTGATTTTAGGAGAGGTTAGTTTCTTAAGTTCCCTATATATTCTGGTTATCAGTCCTTTGTCTCATGTATAGCTGGCAAATATTTTTTCCTACTCTGTGTGTGGTCTGTTCAGTTTAAAGACCATTTCTTTTGTTGTGCTGGAGCTTTTTAATTTTATGACTTCCATTTGTCCATCCTTTCTCTTAGTTGTTGAGCTCTGGGGTTCTATTGAGGAAGTTGTTGCCTATACCTAATAGTTCCAGAGAATTCCCTTTCTTTCCTGCAGTAACTTCAGAGTTTCAGGTCTGATATTAAGGTCCTTGATCGATTTTGAGTTTATACTAGTACAGGGTGATAAACATGGATCTAGTTTCAGTTTTTTGCAGGAAGATAACCACTTTTCCCAGCAACATTTGTTCAAGAGGCTATTTTCCATGGTATGTTTTTGGCACCTTTGACAAAAATAAGGTGGACATAGATGTGTGGATTCATATCCAGGTCCTCTATTCTGTTCCACTGGTCTTCCTGTCTGTTTTGGTGCCAGTATTATGCTGTTTTTATGCTATTTCTTTGTAATATAGTTTGAAGTCAGGTATTGTGATACCTCCAGCATTGCTCTTTTTGCTGAGTATTGCCTTGGCTATTTGTGGTCTCTTGTGTTTCCAAATGAACTTTAGGGTAGATTTTTCAATCTGTGATGAATCTCATTGTGATTTTGATGGGAAATGCATTAAACATGTAGATTGCTTTTGGTAGTATAGCCATTTTTACTATGTTGATTCTACCAATCCATGAGCATGGGAGATCTTTCCACCTTCTGTAGTCTTCCTCAATCTCTTTCTTCAGGGGTTCATAGTTATCCTTGTAGAGGTCATTCACATCCTTTGTTAAGTTTATTGCTAGGTATGTGATTTTTTTTGAGGCTATTGTAAATAGAATTTTTTCCATATATTCCTTCACAGCTTGTTCATTGTTGCATAGAAAAGCTAATGATTTTTGCAAGTTGATTTTGCATCCTGCCACCTTGCTGTAGTTGTTTATGGTATCTAGGAGTTTTGGGGCAGAGTTTTTTGGGTCTTCAAGATATAGGATCATGTCATCTGCAAATTGGGATATTTTGATAGTTTCTTTACCTATTTGTATTCCTTTTATTTCTTCTTCTTGCCTAATTGCTCTGGCTAGAAATTCCAGTACTATGTTGAATAAGGGATAATGGGCATCCTTGTCTCATTCCTGATTTTATGGGAAATGATTTCAGTTTTTCCCCAGTAAGTATGATGTTGGCTATAGGTTTGTTATATACAACCTTTACAATGTTGAGTTACATTCCTTCTATTCGTAGTTTTCTTAGAGTTTTTATCATGAAGTGGTGTTGGATCTTCTCGAAGGCTTTTTCTGCATCTATTGAGATGATTAAATGGTTTTTATCTTTGCTTCTATTGATGTGCTGTATTTCATTTAAAGATTTGCATATGTTGAACCACTCCACATCCCTGGAATGAAGTCAACTTGGTCATGGTGGATGATCTTTGTAATGTGTTGTTGGATTTGGTTTGCCATTATGTTATTGACGATTTTTGCATTGATGTTCATTAAGGAGATTGGCCTATAGTTCTCCTTTTTGGATGTGTCTTTTTCTGGTTTGGGGATGAGTGTAATACTGGCTTCATATAATGAGTTAGACAGTGTTCCTTCCCTTTCCTTTTTATGGAAAAGTTTACGGAGAGTTGGCATTAATTCTTCTTTAAAGGTCTGATAGAATTGAGCAGAGAATCCATCAGGTCCTGGGCTTTTCTTTTTTGGGTGACCCTTTATTGCTCCTTCAATTTCATTTTGCATTATAGATCTATTCATGTGATTAATATCCTCTTGGTTCAATTTTGGATGGTCATAAGTATCTAGAAATCTGTCCATCTCTTCAAGATTTTCAAATTTATTGGAATATAGGTTCTCAAAGTAGTCTCTGATGATTCCCTGTATTTCCATGGTATTTGACATTCTTTCCCCTTTTGCATTTCTGATTTTACTGATTTGGGTTTTTTCTGTCCTCATTAGTCAGATTTGCCAGGGGTCTGTCAATCATGTTCATTTTTTCAAAGAACCAGTTTTCTATTTCATTGATTCTTTGTATTTTTTTGTTGTTTCTATTTCATTAATTTCAGACCTTGTTTTTATTATTTCCTTCCTTCTGCTTGTTTTGGGTTTTGCTTGCTCTTGTTTTTCTAGGCGTTTGAGATGTAGCATTAGGTCATTGATTTGTGATCTTCCCATCTTTTTAATGTATGCAGTCATGGCTATAAACTTTCTTCTTAGGACTGCCTTTGCTGTGTCCCATAGGTCTGGTAGGTCATGTTTTCATTTCATTAAATTCCAGGAACCTTTTAATTTCCTTGTTTATGTCATCAATGAGCCACTTATCATTGAGCAATGTGTTGTTCAGCTTTCAATTTTTTGCATATTTTCTGCTGCTGTTTTTGTTGCTGGGCTCTAGTTTTAATGTATTGTGATCAGATAGAATGGAGGAGATTATTTCTTTTTTCTTATGTTTTCTGAGGCTTGCTTTGTGTCCTAACATATACTCAATTTTGGAGAAAGTTCCATGGGCTGCTGAGAAGAATGTTTATTGTGTGAAAGTTGGATGAATATTCTGTAGACATCAGCTATGTCCATTTGATCTATGGTGTGATTTAGTTCTAGAATTTCTTTATTGATTTTTTTGTTTGGATGAGCTATCTATTGGTGATGTGGGTATTAAAATCTGGCACTACCACTGTGTTGGAGTCTATATATACTTTTAGGTCTTTCAGTGTGTGTGTTTTATGAAATTGGGTGCACTGACATTGGCTGCATATAGGTTGATAATTGTTATTTCCTTTTGGTCTATTTCCCCTTTTATTAGTATGGAATGTCCTTCTTTATCTCATTTAATCAATATGGGTTTGAAGTCTACTTTGTCTGAGATAAGTATTGCTACTCCTGCCTGTTTTCAGGGGCCATTGTCTTGGTAAATGTTCTTCCAGCCTTTCATTCTAAGCCTATGCTTATTTCTATTGATGAGATGGGTCTCCTGTAAGCAACATATTGTTGGATCTTCCTTTTTAATCCAGTTTGTCAGATGGTGCCTTTTGATGGGGGAATTAAGTCCATTAACATTAAGTATTAGTATTGATAGGTATGTGGTGATTCCTGTCATTTAGTTGTTTTAGTTATTTGAGGGTTTGATTGTGTGCAGCTAAATCAATGTTATTCTCTACTTTCTTGCTTTTTCTTTTCCTGTAGTCTAGTACTGCCTGCCCTTTTGTGGTTATGTTGAGTTTCACTTTCTGTGTGCAGAATTCCTTGAAGAATCTTTTGTAGTGGTGGCTTGGTGGTCATATATTGTTTTAGTTTCTGCTTATCATGAAAGACTTTTATTGCCCCATCTATTTTGAATGATAGTGTTGCTAGGTAGAGTATCCTAGGATTGAAGTTATTTTCATTCAGGGCCTGGAAGACCTCACCCCAGGCTTTTCTTGCTTTTAATATTCTGTTGAAAAGTCTGCTGTGATTTTGATTGGCTTACCTTTGTATGTCATTTGTTTTTTTCTCTCTTACAGCCTTCAATATTTCTTTCTCTAGTCTCTGTACTTGTTGTAATCATAATATGCTGTGAGGTAGTTCTATTTTGGTCAGGTCTGTTTGGTGTTCTGGAGGCTTCTTGCACCTGTATGGGCATGGAATTCTCTAGATTTGGGAAATTTTCTGTAATTATTTTGTTGAATATATTACACATTCCTTTTGCTTGCACCTCTTCTCCTTCTTCAATGCTCATGATTCTCAGGTTGGTCTTTTGATGGAGTCAGTAAGTTCTTGCATTTTCTTTTCACATGTTTTGAGTTGTTTAATAGTTATTCAGTTTTTCCTTTAATTACCATTTCATCTTCAAGTTCTGATATTCTGTCTTCTGCTTGTTCTAGTCTGGTGGATTGGCCTTCCATTTTGTTTTATACTTCTGTTTCATTCCTTTGTCTGAGGTTTTCTATATCCTGAGTCTCTTCCTCTTTAATATTGTCTATTTTTGTTCTGAATTCATTTATCTCTTTATTAATCTTGTTCTTTGTTTCACTTTGGTGTTTATACAGTGCTTCTATAGTTTCTTTTATTTGTTCTTGTGCTTTCTCAAATTCCCTATTTTTGTTGTCTTGGAATTTCTTGAGTGTCTCCTGTACATTTTGGCTGACCATATCTGGTATCATATCTATAAACTTCTCATTGATTACTTCCAGGATTTCTTCTTTTAGATTGTATTAATGGGCTGCACTGGGTTCTTTAGCATAGTTTATCTTCATTTTTTTGGAGTCTGGATCTAGGCATCTGTTTTCTTCATTACCCTCTGTTTCCTGTACTAATTTATTATTGGGGGAAGTGGTTTCCCTCTTTTTTCCAGCTTCCCTGTGATGGGTTTTTTTAAGATAGGGTCTTGTGAACTATTTGCCCAAGCTGGCTTCAAACTATGATGTTCCTGATCTCTGTCTCCTGAGTAGTTAGGATTACAGGTGAGAGCCACCAAGCACCAAGCTCTGGGAAGGACTCTTTAAAAGCCAGCAAAGCAACATTTGTCTGGGAACCTCCCCATAAACTGCATAGACTGTTTCAAAGCACAGATTTATGTATCACTTCTGGAAAAAATTACAGGGGAAGACCAGTCCTCTGAGATAAATTGGAGAAAAGAGTTTAGGGTGACTCTGCACAATATTGGGGTATGGATTCTTCAGGTGCAGGCATGGATCATGAGAAGGGCTCTCCTGAACATCTTCAGCCATTTGAAGGAGGATGGTGTGTGACAGGACACCAGATTTCCAGGTTGCAAAGGTGCTCCTCTCCACCTTGCTGGAGGGCTGATCAGAATATGCTTATTTATATCCTCTCAGCTGTCCAGTCTCCCATGATGACTTTTGTAGGAAGCTGAGCATATGAGGAGTCAGCAGTTTCCCCACAACCTCCAAATAGTTTCCAGAAGATACTATGATGTAGACAAATTAGCATTCAGCTAAGCAGAAGCACCACTTTATCTTATCTATAACTGAATTTGGCTTCTCCTCAGCTCCACATTTAAGAAAACTCAGTCCCTTCTGATTCAAAATGTAACTATTCTGGGGTAAATATTTACATGATTTAGGTTTCTAAGAATTCCTTTCTAAGTTCAAATCCATTTTACCTTTCTCTAGGGTTACTTTCTCTCTGTGGTTCTCAGGTGGGCAGCTGGATTCAGAGGATGCACATCTGGAATGAGAGGTCAGACTCTAGTAATGTTTCTTTTAGTCTTCTCTCTTAGGGGGTTTTGGGTCTACCGCCATTCATACCAACTTTTGCTACTGGATGTGCTGTGGCACTCACTGCTCATGTCTATGATTCTGGTCCTGCCTTCCAGTTATAATGACTACTGTCTTCATTGCCTAGTTGTTTGTATCGTTGTTGTTGTTGGTGGTGGTATGGGTATAGGGTACATGTGTGTGTGTTGGGAGGGTCCAAGTCTTTTCTTTCAGGGCTTTTTGGATTGCCTTGTGCCATAGGTAGGGAATCATGGAATAGGTTAAAGTGGGAGTTCATAACCTTTTTGCCACATAGGCCTGCCTGTCACTCCAGAGGCTGTCCTACAAACCATGGGACCTCCAAGAGGATTCTCTTCCCAGAGTTCCAAAAAGGATGTAAGGTGTCTCTCTCTGCTGACAGATTCTCTGAAATCCTCCCCACCCACCTCAGTCCCAGTCCAGGAAGGCTATTTTCAGTACTTGTGGTTCAGGAAATGCCCTGGAAGTTACATCCTGTCCCTTCTAATATTTCCATATTCTCTGAATTTTTGTTAGCAAAACAAGCAAAAAATAAAAATACTGTTTTTCCCCACCTCCCCCTATTTTTTTTTAACATTTCTTATTTTGCAAATGAAAGCTTTGGTTTTCATAACTACTCTTTTCTTTGGCTGAAATTGGGCTTCCACAGGCTACTTTGGAATTAGGAGCTGAGCACCCAGACCTTTACTCTCCTTTTTTTCAGTTCACCCAAACAATGTGTGCCTCAGCTTCAGTGGATGGGAAGTTGATGGTAGGAGATAGTGAGAATCACCTGAAGTGAAAAACATTGGATAATCTCTCTCACTAGCATGCATTGCTCTCTTGAGGCCCATTCACCCAGGAACTCTGGCACCAGCCCCTACTCTAGTCTCCATTCACTCTTTCTCCTTTTTTCCCTCTGTTTTCTCTTCCCCCTTTCTCTTCTTCCCCCTTCTCCTTTCTTCTGGATTCTCTGAGTTACTATAGCTCTGGCAACAAGGGAAATGAGACTGAGCAACATAAAGTCAGAGATATTTCATCTTGCTTCCTCCAAATTCAGACAAATGGCCTTCTCAGAAAACCTATAATCTTTTTACTTCTCTATTGTCAGTAGGACCTAAAAGTTCCTCTTTTTTTCCTTAATTCTTTTAAGTTCAAGCAAAAGTTAAAAAGTCAGGAGTTTATATTTCCTACAAAAATTCCTCTTATACATGGTTTGGATACCAAGCTTGTGAGACTGTTATTGTGACTTTAATGGAGTCTATTTATGTTTAAAGTTAGCAAATGTTAGGAGGAAAAGTGTGCACACATTCAAAATGACTCTCTGGAAGTCAGCATAGAGGTATGTTTAAAAGATAACAATACTACCAGAAAGGAAGCCCTGTTTCAGTTTGCTGACTGCCGTTTCCAATTGCACACGAGTCTGTTTGTATTGAAAATCTTTCCATCAAACAGCCAGGAAAAAGCGCTGCACATTTGAGAAGCAAACTGTAAAAATGCAAGCAGTTGGCTGCAGCTCAGTGAAGCTCAGGGGAGAGACCTCCTGAAACTAATAGCAGTAATGGGCGTTGAAGGAAATGGAGCTTATTCTAAATAATGTACAGCATTTGGATTTTTTTAGGTGTCAAATTAGCATGTGCATTAGAAGACACTATGAATTAGTTTTATGGTGGGCTTTAATGTGAAGGTTATTTATTTTGGTTCATTTTTGTTTTTCTTATCCATACTGATTAAAAAAAACAAAGCAAAACATCTTTTTATTGTTCTTGTTTTTTTCTTCCTCTTGTTGTCATTGTTTTGATAAGAAGTGAAACTTCTATGTCAACAGATTCTCAAATATACTTAACAGGTATTTTCTATAAATGTAAAAGAGAATGTCATGGTCAGAGATTTCCAGAGTCTGGTCCAGTTCTGGGCTTTGATCTGGATGTTGGTCACATGTTTCCATTTTGTGAAAATTTTGTCATTTTTCTGTTTTAGGTCTTTCAGTGTGTGTTTGATGAATTTGGGTGCACTGGCATTGGGTGTATGTAAGTTGATAATTGTTATTTCCTTTTAGTGTATTTCTCCTTTTATTAGCATGGAGTGTCCTTTATCTCATTTGATCAATGTACGTTTGAAATCTACTTTGTATGAGAAAAATATTGCTACTCCTGCCTTTTTTCAGGGGCCATTTGCTTTGCAAATCTTCTTCCAATCTTTCACCCTAAGCCAGTGCTTGTTTCTGTCAATGAGATGGGTCTCCTGTAAACAATATATTGTTGGATCTTCTTTTTTAATCCAGTTTGCCAAATGGTATCTTTTGAAGGTGGAATTAAGTCTGTTAACATTCAGTGTTAATATTGATAGGTATGTGATGATTCCTGTCATTTAGTTGTTTTTGTTGTTTAAGGGTTTGATTGTGTGCAGCTGCATCAATATTACTTTCCAATTCCTTGTCTTTTCTTCTGTAGTTTGGTCTGCCTGTCCTGTCAAGGTTTTGTTTGCTTTCATTTTCTGTGTGTAGAATTCCTTGGAGAATCTTTTGTAGTGGTGACTTGGTGGTCATATATTGTTTTAGTTTCTGCTTATCATGGAAGACTTTTATTGCTCCATTTATTTTCAATGATAGTTTTGCTGGGTAGAGTATCCTAGGGTTGAAGTTATTTTCATTCAGTGCCTAAAATTCCTCACTCCATGCCCTTCTAGCTTTCAAGGTTTCCATTGAGAAATCTGCTGTGATTTTGATGGGTTTACCTTTGCTTGTTATTTGTTTTTTCTCTCTTACTGCCTCCAATATTCTTTCTCTATTCTCTGTGATTGTTGTTTTAATGATAATATGTTTTGGGGAAGTTCTATTTTGGTCAAATCTGTTTGGTATCTTAAAGGCTTCCTGTACCTGAATGGGCATAGCTTTCTCTACATTAGGGAAATTTTCTTTTATTATTTTGTTGAATATATTATGGATTCCTTTTTCTTGCACCTCTTCTCCTTCTTCAATGCACATGAGTCTCAGGTTCAGTCTTTTGATGGAGTTGGTGAGTTCTTGCATATTTCTTTCTCAGGATTTGAGTTGTTTGACCAATAGCTCTTCAACTTTTCCTTTAATTTCTATTTTATCTTCAAGTTTTGAGATTCTGTCTTCTGTTTGCTCTAGTCTGCTGGAGTGGCCTTCCTCTGTGTTTTGTGTTTCTGTTTCATTCTTTTTCTGAGGTTTTCCATATCATGGGTCACTTACTCTTTAATATTGTCTATTTTTGTCTTTAATTCATTTATCTATCTATTTATTGTGTTCTCTGTTTCATTTTGGTGTTTATTTAGGGTTCCTATGAATTCATTTATTTGTTTCTGTGTCTTCTTGTATTATTTTTGGTGTCTTGAAATTTCTTGAGTGCCTCTTGTATGTTTTGGTTAACCATGTCTCGTATCATCTCCATGAAATTCTCAGTGATTACTTCCAGGATGTCTTCTTGAGGGTGTTTTTGTGGACATTGTTGGGTTCCTTGGTGTCATTTATCTTTGTTTTTTGAAGTCTGGAACTGGGTATCCATTTTCTTCATTTCCCTCTGAATCTTGTATTAAATTATTTTGGAGGGGAGAATAGTTCCCATTGTTTTTTCTTCTCCCCATGCTCTACTTGGTGCTGTGCAAGTATGTTCTTGGTAGGCTCATTGGTGGTTTCAGGCACCTGTTTTCTTTCCCTTCATTTAATTTTGTTTTGTGGCTGTATTGGGTTTTTAGATAAGTGTGTGTGTGCTATTTCTGTCCTTGGTCTGGGTGTAATTTAGTATTAACTAATTCACAATACTAAAACTTACAACAACAGCAAAAAAACCAATGAAATCAATTGGGAGAAACAAAACAAACAAACAAAACCCTCTATGTTCAGGAGCAATAAAATTTCAGTCTTAGTTTAAGTTCTGTTGTTATTCCTCCAGCATCCAGCCCTGGTGTTGGTATTTAAGCAGAAGCTCTCACTGGATGGTTGGCTTGTGTGTAGTATTTTTTTAATTCTGTCTTTCAGCAGCAGCTGCTTGATCAGCTCCCCCCTCAGTGAGGTGTGGCAGTTCAAGTTTGAACGCTGTCCTCAGGTTCAGGAGATCAGCTCTGTAGTCCTCCATATGTCCTGTGTTGGAGTTGGCTATTTACTGTGCTTGTTTACTGGGGTCTTGTTTGTTTTCCTTGCCCCCTTTCACTGGGGAAAGGTCAGTGATCTGCCAACTGGCCCCCTGCTGTCAGTGTGTTGTGTTCACTGTCTGTTTTTCAGTTTTGTGGAGCCATTTGATTTTTGGTGTTGCTTTGTGGTCTGCTACCTGTCCTACTTCAGGCAGTGGCTTATCACCCACCTGCTGTTGGCCTTCCTGCCTTTTCAGCTGTTTGTTACTGATAATTCCTGCAGAGATTAGCTCCTTGCTGCTCCCCCCTTCTCCAGTGCACTTTCAGTATTCCTGCCCCTCTGCTGTGCGCTAGTTTTCCATTCATTGTTTATTGTTCAATTTTTTTTTTTTTTGCAAGGGGGTCAGTCTGCCCAGGGGGCTATGTTAGTCTATCCCAGGGATGGCTAGGAGAATACTCTGTGATGCTTTACATTCACCCATTTGGTCTGCTGAATGTCTCCCAAGCAAGTTTGGAGCCGGTGGCTTGGGGCAGCAGCAGCCCACCTGTTTTCTCACTGTAATGTGGTATGGAGAAGTTTTCTATGGGCTAGGGGTTCAGGCTGTTGAAGTTTTGATTCTCATTGGTGCTTTATTTCTGCCAAGTGTGTCTCCAGTGTCTCAGCAAGGTTTTTGATTCACAGATCTCACACTGTCTACTTCTGCACCCTAGTTGCCATCTTGGATCCTCCTATTTTCCAAGGTTTGAATTCTGCAAACATTTGTGATTGGAGAGGAAATCTCACAGTTGACTTCATTCAAGATCTGCAATCTTTCTTATCCCTTAATTTTCTTCCTAGTACTGGTTTTAAATTATCTCTTTCTGCATCATCTTTTCCTATTTTTTAGAAGTATAAGTAATATAAATACCCTATATCCTAAAATGCCAACAAGGAAAAATAATTAAAAACAGCAAATGACTTGAATGTATGTCACAAAAGAAGATATCTGAGTAACTAATAGGAGCATGGAAGAGTGTTCATTTGCTGTCTCAATAAGATTAAAAAAAAAACCCTAAATTAAAAGGGCCATCAATATTAAGTGTTGCAAGGATTACAAGTCATGGAAACTCTTCTATAATGTAAATTCATAAGACGTCTGTGAAAAATCATTGAGCAGTTTTTACTCAAATTAATCACTCACCTACTCTATAATGCAGGAATTTCACTCCTAGATATATGCCCAGGGACAATCCAATCTAAGGCACTTACAATAATGTTCATAATAGCTGCAAACCAGAAACACCTGAGCTGTCCACTGGTGGGAAGTAAATAAATAAATTATAGCTTATTCATAAATGAAAGCACAACCAATAATAAAAAAGAGTGACTTACTGATAGTAAAGCCACTTATGAACCTTAAAAACATACAGAACAAAAGAAGTCAGACAGAAAAAAAACCATATCCCCTATGATTTCTTCTATTAAATAGTTCAAATGGTAACATCAGAGTCTCGGGGGGTATTGACAAAGGCACCTGAGGAACAATCAAGGATGCTAGAAATATTATGTGTCACTACCTGGGTGGTAACTTACCATGTTGTACACTTAAGTGAAAGTCCTTTAACTTTCTGCTTAAGATTTGTGCATTTTACTAAATTATTCCTCAGTAAAACAAATTTTGAAAATAAATGAAAACATCTAAAGTTCTTCTTTTGGAATGTGGGTTGTGGAGGAAGAGAATTTCCTTGTAAAGGGCAATAAGTGGTAACTTGCTTTCTTATAATACAGAAGTTTTTGTTTGATAATGGCTGCTGGCATTTTGAAGGTAATCACCATTGGAGTTTGAAATTACACTTCAATGTCCAAAGAAACAAGAATGAGAAGCTCAGAAAACAAAGCAAAATAAATGGAAAATGTAAGGAAGGGTGAGTAGAAAAAAAAATCAATACTTAGTTGTTGACTTAGGTGAGAATGAGCTAAAAAGCAGAGATGATTAAATTCATTTACCAAATATAGTCAGATTATTTACAGGACATAAAACGATGGGAGCAGAAACATTGCTAGTGAATATAAATAAAAAGAGATCAAAAGGTGAACGTGGACAAAAAGAAACAGTGTTCAAAGTGCAAAAAGCAAAATTTCTCAAGAAATCATCAAACTCTTACTTGTATTTACATATATATACACACACACATATATATGTACCATATGTCATCAACATGTATTCTATGAAGTAACTGTCTTCCAGTTTTCATATACCAAAAATACATTTTAAATTGTATTTTATAAAGGCAATACATACAATAAATAAAGCTTTGTTTACATTATTGTCTTTTGATAGATTTTGCAACATTCAATGGTTTAATTTATACTGAACAAAATGAAGATACTAGTATTTTTTAAAAGAAAAGAAACTACATATAGGGCAGTGCATCATTGCTTTATGCTTGTAATCCTAGGTACTTGGGAGTGTGAGATCAGGAGGACTGCGGTTTGAGGCAGCTTGGGCAGGGAGTTCGCAAGGCCCCATTTCAACCAATGGCTGAGTTTCTGCCTATCATGTCAAACTAACTCATGAAGCTGAGAGGTACAGGATTGTCAGTCAATGTCAGTCTGGGCAAAAATGCTTGCAAGATAACATTTCAACAGACAAAAGCTTGGCATGATGGTGTAAGCCTGTCATCCCAGTGATGGCAGGAAGATTAAAATAGGAGAATTGTGGTCAAGGTTGGCCTAGGCAAAAAGCAAGACCCTGTTTCCAAAAGAACCAAAGCAAAAAGGGCAGGAGGTGTGAGTCAAGCCGTAGAGTACCTACCCAGCCATGTGTGAAGATGAGTTCAAATCCTAGTGCTGCCAACAAACAAACAAATATATAACAAAAAATGCACTACATGTTATTTGCTTGATAGAAATAAGCATAGATGACAAGATCATTTTGCAAAATTTCTAAAGGTGTGCCACAATAACAATGATAGCTATCATCACAGAGTAATCTGTCTTTCTTTCCTAAGGATCTGAAAAAGGATGACAGAGACCCTTCCTGCAACTGGGGGTCATTGTGGCCCATCTACTCTCTCTTACCAGAAAGGTAGCAAGGAAGATTTGGCTACTAAAAATAGCTAGAAAGATATTGTGTGCTGCTGTCTGAGTTTCATTTGCTTTAGCAGAGAATTAATAGATTTTGGCTTTATGGTTTTTAGAGTTAGACTATTTTATTTTCATTTTGCTAGATGCAAATCTTCCATTTGCATCTTCAAATTTTTCATTTCAGATATTCTGTCTTTTGGGTTTTATTTATTTATTTTTGTTTTTGTTGTTGTTGCAGTACTGAGGTTTGAGCCCAGGGCCTCACACTTGTTAGGCAGGTGCTCAACCACTTGAGCTACTCCACCAGCCATCAGATAGTCTGTATTTAATCAGTAATTAATTTCTGGCTTATGTAAAAATTATTTTACCACAAAAGAAAATTATGTTAAATATAGCAGATATTAACCAATTAAATATATGATGAATAAAAAATTTTGTGTAAAGTATTTTTTCTGTGATGAAGCATGGACTATTCTCTTGTTATTTCAGTCAACTGGGATCTCGCAATAGAACCATGTGCTAGGTTAGTATGCCCAGGTCTTATTTTTATTTAATGAAGCATGCTGTCTTTGTTCTGCATATTTGAATTTGTATACTTTTAAGTAAGTGGACATGCACAATCCTGAAGTCACAAAGGTCAGTACAGAAAAACAACCTTTGTATCCATGCACATATCCACAAAACACAGATATGTGGGGCACCTTGGCAAACTCTGGAGACAACTTAATTACACTGAGACAGCAGGAAGGCTATTATTTAGACAGCTGCACAAAAATGAGTTACTCACAAAGCAACATTGGTAATCTTCAGCACACTCAAAGTTTTAACATATGTAGTTTTCTTTCACCACTTAAAAAGGTATTTAAGTATTTAAAAAGGGAAATTTGAAGTAGAAAGTTGAAAACTCAAAAATCCCTCTGTAGAATCTTTAAAATGTCTACAGAAGTGTAAGACAACAGATCTGGGGAAACATTTTAATTCTCTGACTTTTTAAGTCTCTGTTTTAATAAAGTAGTGGTTAAATTGTTGTTCTTAGTATTACCATTATTATTATTATTATTTAGGACCTCATAACACTTATAACTATGTTTTACCTACTCTAAACTCAGGAAATACATAATATAGCCCCTCCATGTAAAAAATGTAAAAAATCCACTTTGGTTTAACATAGTGACAAGAACATTTCAAGAAACATCTTGCAGGTGTAGAAATGGATAAGCCTCATGGGTTCACTTGGATAAAGCCATCTTAGGAGCAGTCACAAGAGGACATGACTTCTTCAGGCATTATCTTGAACTGGCTATTTTCTCATAGTAAGTAACCCTTGGTACTTCTCTGGTTATAAAAAATAATGAATATTTCTTGCCAATATTTTATAATCAAAGTATGATTATTCATTGAACACAGATGTTGTTCAGCAGTGCAATTTGAAAACAAAATCCCCAAAAAAGAAGATGGGAAGTAAACAAGGAGAACAGTACTTCATATTAAATAAAGACAGTTTTATTGATGTACAACAAACAGGACATATTGAAATTAGTAAGTTTTGAAATATGTATAAATCCATGACATTGTTACCACCATCAAGGTAAACTAGGCATCCATTGCTTCCTAAAGTTTTGCCATCCTTTGGAAGTCCCCCTTTATAATCTTCCTTTTTGTATTTTGTTCTTGTGTACTTTAATTCTGATAAACTCCATTTTTTATTCTAGTAGCTTTTCAGAAATTTCATGATTTTCTAAATGAAATGTTGAATACAAATGGTGAGAACAAATCTCCATGCCTTTTTTCCAGTCTAAGGGGAAAATCATTTAGTCTCTAATCTTTAAGTATGATGTTAGTTATAGGATATTAATAGCTGCCCTTTATTAGGTTAAGGAAATATCCCTCTACTCCTACTTCATTGAGAGTATTTATAAGGGGTAGATATTGAATTTTGTTAAATATTTTCTTCTGTATTTATTAATATGGCCATATGGATCTT
Source organism: Castor canadensis (assembly GCF_047511655.1). NCBI lineage: Eukaryota > Metazoa > Chordata > Mammalia > Rodentia > Castoridae > Castor > Castor canadensis. Next base: position 144,701,552 of record NC_133390.1, on the reverse strand, counting down.
CTTACTTGATTTTCTAACATGGTGTCACACTTTGATGTTCCAGTGTTAGACCAACCTTGCCTTAATGAGATAAATATCACTTCTTAATGATGTGTCATCCTTTGGGTATATTTATGTCATCTTTATCTATTTCTTCTACAGGTAATATACCTTTTTTCTAACTCCTTTAACTTTCTTCTTTTTATAACTGACATAGGGTAGTTTGGTATAATAAACCTTGTTTACTCCTTTAGTTGTTGGATTTAGATTCTTTGAGCTACTCATGTCTGAATATTTTCATTAAACTAATCTTTATCAGATTTGAATAATTTTAATCTGCCTCCCCCTTTGTCCACAATTTGAGCACTTCCCTTCCACATATTGTTATGCCACAGCTCACTGATTTTGTTGCTATTTTCTTTCTCTCTCTGTTTCATTTTTTCATTGTTTCTATTGCTATGTATCCAATGTTTACTACATTTTTTCTTCTGTAGATCAAATCTGTTGCTAATTTTATCTGGTGTAATTTTCTTCTCAGACGCTATGTTTTTATTTCTAAATGTTTCTCCACACACATACATACACACATGTGAGTACTCAGCAAAACTAAAGTGAATGCTGCTTATTTGTCAAGCTCACTCTATATTTAGTACTCTCTTCTTTGGTCTTATGTCTTCTGACCCCTAAATGTACTGGTCTCCCAAGACTCATCTCTATTTTCTCAACTCAGGAAATCTATGAGTCATCCTCTGTTCTTTTTCATTGTACCATAAACTGGAAACACTCTAGCAACTGGGACAATCCTAGGGCTAACTCTGTTTCCTATACTTCAGGGATCACTGTCCTTTATTGCCTGATATTCAGTTTCTTGATAAATGCTTCATATACTTCGTGAAATTTTTTTTCAGTTGTTTCAGATGGTAGCAAAAATTTGGTCATAATGTTTCTATCTCTCTACCTTCCACCTGACCAGAAGTGGAGTTTTAATTTCCTTTGAGACAGACCACTTTGGAAAATGTACCCACAATCTGTGAAATGCTGAAATGCTATTGTATGCTTGAAAAGTTATCATTGGAGAAGTTGATTATCCATAATAAAGAATAATACCACCATTTGTGGGAAATTTTTATAAAATTTATAAATATAAACATTTAAACAGAGAGGGAAAGGAGAGAGAAATTTATACATATTTATGAGAATAGTAGAAATAACTCTCCACAGTTCCTATCTCACCCCTGCCCCACTCCTTTGCAATGTGACTGCTGATTCTTCTGCCAGGAGATAAGCCTATTTCCCCAATTCATAGACCAGGTTCAGTCTTTTCATTTGATTTGGCCAATAGAATGTGGCAAAGGTGATGTTGAGGTCAGTTTACACCTAGACATTAAGAGGTCTTGGCCATTCTGCTGTCTCTGGAGACCTTGCATAAGAGAGAGCAAGCCTGGAATGGCTTGATGGAATTTCAAAAATCAAGTGGAGAGGAGGCGGCAACGTACACAAAAGAATGCCAAGGACAGTAAGACCCTAGCATAGGTGAGTTCAGTCAAAACCAGCTAGCTCAGCCAAATCAATGAAAGACTCAGTTTGCCCCAAGAATTATGAGCTAATTGATGGTGTTTGTTTCAAACCACTATGTTCTGTGATGACTATGCATCAATAGCTAAGTGATACTATAGTTTTACAATAGATGCATGTATGCGCTATATTCCAGTTGCCATTAGTCATTATTAAATATGCCTTTCCAGGTAATAAATGTAGCATAGCCACATTAATTCTTTGTGTTAAATATAAGCCTTTAGTATGGCCGTTAGGTTTCACCACCTCAAGCTAATTTTTTTTTAAAAATGTGAAATTGACATTAGTAACACAAACCAAAATAATATGTAAAGATTTTGAAGATGATTTAGTGTCTTTCCCATTATATTTACAATTTGCTTAGTAACTATTTGTTGGATACTAAGTATGAGTATAGATATATGAGTCTATTGAAAGTTAAAAAGTTACTTGAACAATTTTCTCATTTTTCACAGAGATGTACTATTAAATTTCTGCCTTCTAAGTGCAGTTTTTTTGCTTTTAAATAATTTACATTCCATTTTTGTTATAAATACTTCATTCTAAGAAGATATAAAGTTTAATTTGCATAAATTTCTCAGAAATGTTGCTTTTAAGAAGCTGCAGTAACTCAAGAGCAAAATGGGGAAATTCTTGGAAAAAAATGAAAAATCACCAGGCTGGTAGTGTGTGCTGAATTGTGCCCTGTAGTCCTACCAATGTGTCCTGCAACCAAGGGAAGTCTTTCCAAGAAGAATGACCCTGGCAACAACAGAGAAAAAAACTTGTCTTCATACCTCGCATTCTGGTGGTTTTTCTGCAGAAAAGTTGCTTCATTAAGTGTTTCACTAAACAGAATATCTGGAGATAAGACAAATAACTTTTTATAAGAAAAAATAGGCACAACAAAGTGATGTAGCCCTTTTGGAAAATGAGGGCAAGAAATAATTTGTTTATAGCAGTTACCAGTTATGTGAATTTTTTAAAACCGTTGAAAGAATAACAATTACCCTCCAGGGGTAATTATTGATATTGGAGACCTGGGAATATTTTAGATCTTGATCTGAAGGTAGTAACAAAAATGCAAAATATGTAAAAATACATTGAGATTTAAGATACATGTACTTTTTACTATATGCATGTTATTTTCATAAAAGAGAGAAGGGTCCATGAGAATAGGGTGTGCTGATCCTGGAATGGAATGTGAGTGTTCACAAGGTACCTATTATATTTATGCTTTAAAAAAGATAGAGGATTCCAAGATGGTGGCTAGAGGGAGGAAGCAGAAAGTGAGCCTCCTATGGTGAAATCTTGGAGAGACACCGGAGACACACTTTGCAGGTATAATCACTGAGAAAAGGCATAACTTTGACCCCTCCACACCTCCAGCTGGCACAGAGAATCTCCACTTCACGTTAAATGGAGAAACAAGGAGGGCCCCCGGGCCACCAGTCACTGGCGCCCAGAATGCTTGGGAAGACGTGGACCAGGTGAGCTTCACAGTACCGCAGTACTCCCACAGACGAACCTGGGCCAGAGCAGCATAGCCCCCTGGACAGACTGACCTCCACTTGGGGAAAAAAGAGAAACTAAACAATAAGCAATAAGAGCAATAAAGACATGCTGGAAAGAGGGTGGGGTGCCCTGAGCACTGAAGATTGGGAGAAGGGAATCCTTCCCGGGACTGTAAATAAACTGTAAATAAACAAGCCGGGCAGGCCGGAGAGGCTCCGGTGGGAGCGGGGGTGTGCACCCAGCAACCAGGAGCGGGGAAGCTTGTGAGAGTGGCGGAGGGAGGAAAACTCCACAGGAGAGGAGGGAAGACCCACTTCCCACATGAGCTGTAAACAAACATAGTGGCTGGCAGGAGCAGCAGCACCGCCCAGTAAGCAGGAGCAGGAAAGCTTGTGAAAGTGGCAATGGGAGGAAAACTTCACAGGAGAGGGGGGAAGACCCACCTCCCACATGAACTGTAAATAAACATGCAGGCCTGACAACGCGGGGGCAGTGTCACCTTTCCCAGTGCTTGGAAAGGGGAAAGCCTGTAGCAGAGGCTCCCGCACAGGAGAACTCTGAACAAACAAAGCCTGTGGGGCCAGTACAGGGACAGTAACAACACCAAAGACAATGACGGGAAGACAAAAAAACCAGGGAAACCAGTTTCCCCACAGCAAAAAATTAGTACAGGAACCAGAGGGAATGAAGAAAACAAAAACCCAGATCCAGACTCCAACAAAATGAAGATAAACTATGCCAAAGGACCCAATGAAGCCCATAAGAATAATTTAAAAGAAGACATACTACAAGTACTCAATGAGAATTTTATAGAGATGATACTGGATAGGGTCAATCAAAATGTACAGGAGACACTGAAGAAATTCCAAGACAACAAAAATAGAGAATTTGAAAAAACAAAAGAAGAAATAAAGGAAACCATAGAAGCACTGTATAAACACCAAAGTGAAAGAGAGAATGCAATGAATAAACAGATAAATGAACTCAGGACAAAAATAGACAACATTAAAGAGGAAAAGAGACAGGATATGGAAAACCTCAGAAAAAAGAATGAAATAGAACTGCAAAACAAAATGGAAGGCCAATCCAGCAGAATAGAACAAACAGAAGACAGAATCTCAGAACTTGAAGATGAAATGGTAATTAAAGGAGAACTGAAGAACTATTAATTAAACAACTCAAGACCTGTGAAAAGAAAATGCAAGAACTCACCAACTCCATCAAAAAACCAAACTTGAAAATCATGGGCATCGAAGAAAGAGAAGAGGTGCAAGCGAAGGGAATGCATAATCTATTCAACAAAATAATAACGGAAAATTTCCCAAATCTAGAGAAAGATATTTCCATACAGATGCAAGAGGCCTTCAGGACACCAAACAGACCACATCAAAATAGAACTACTCCACGACATATCATCAGTAAAACAACAAGTTCAGAAACTAAGGAAAGAATATTGAAGGCTGTAAGAGAGAAAAAACAAGTAACATACAAAGGTAAACCCATCAAAATCACAGCAGACTTCTCAACAGAAACATTAAAAGCAAGAAGAGCATCGGGTGAGATCTTCTGGGCACTGAATGAAAATAACTTTAACCCCAGGATACTCTACCTAGCAAAACTATCATTCAAAATAGATGGAGCAATAAAAGTCTTCCATGATAAGCAGAATAAAACAATATATGACCACAAAGCCACCACTACAAAAGATTCAGCAAGTGATTCTGCACACAGAAAGTGAAACCCAACTTAACCATGAAAAGACAGGCAGCACCAAACCACAGGAAAAGAAAAAGCAAGATAGTGGAGAGTAACCTCAACTTAGGTACACACAATCAAACCTTCAAACAACTAAGACAACTAAATGACAGGAATCACCACATACCTATCAGTACTAATACTTAATGTTAATGGACTTAATTCACCCATCAAAAGGCACTGCTTGACAAAATAGATTAAAAAGGAAGATAAAGCAATTTGTTGCTTACAGGACACCCATCTCACTGACAGAAATAAGCATAGGCTTAGGATGAAAGGCTGGAAGAAGATTTACCAAGCCAATGGCCCCCCAAAACAGGCAGGAGTAGCAATACTTATCTCTGACAAAGTAGACTTCAAACCTACATTGATCAAATGAGATAAAGAAGGACATTCCATACTAATAAAAGGGGAAATAGACCAAAAGGAAATAATAATCATCAATCTGTATGCACCCAATGTCAACGCACCCAATTTCATCAAACATACCCTGAAAGACCTAAAAGAATATATAAATGCCAACACAGTGGTAGTGGGAGACTTTAACACCCAATTATCATCAATAGATAGGTCATCCAAACAAAAAATCAATAAAGAAATCTAAGATCTAAAATATGCAATAGATCAAATGGACCTAGTAGATGTCTACAGAACATTTCATCCAACCTCTACACAATATACATTCTTCTCAGCAGCCCATGGAACCTTCTCCAAAATAGATCATATCCTAGGGCACAAAGCAAGTCTCAGCAAATGTAAGAAAATACAAATTATACCATGCATACTATCTGATCACAATGCAGTAAAAGTAGAACTCAACAACAAAAGTAAAGACAAAAAACATGCAAACAGCTGGAAACTAAATAACTCATTACTTAATGAAGAATGGATCATCGATGAAATAAAAGAGGAAATTAAAAAGTTCCTGGAAGTCAATGAAAATGAAAACACAACCTACCGGAACCTATGGGACACAGCTAAGGCAGTCCTGAGAGGAAAGTTTATAGCCATGAATGCATATATTAGAAAGACTGAAAGATCCCAAATCAATGACGTAATGATACATCGCAAACTCCTAGAAAAACAAGAACAAGCAAATCCCAAAACAAATAGAAGGAGAGAAATAATAAATATAAGAGCTGAAATCAACGAAATAGAAACCAAAAAAAACCATACAAAGAATTAATGAAACAAAAAGTTGGTTCTTTGAAAAAATAAACAAGATCGATAGACCCCTGGCAAACCTGACTAAAATGAGGAGGGAAAAAACCCAAATTAGTAGAATCAGGAATGCAAAAGGGGAGATAACAACAAACACCATGGAAGTCCAGGAAATCATCAGAGACTACTTTGAGAACCTATATTCAAATAAATTTGAAAATTTTAAAGAAATGGACAAATTTCTAGATACATATGAGCATCCAAAACTGAACCAAGAGGAAATAAATCACCTGAATAGACCTATAACACAAAATGAAATTGAAGCAGCAATCAAGAGTCTCCCCAAAAAGAAAAGTCCAGGACCTGATGGATTCTCTGCTGAATTCTATCAGACCTTTAAAGAAGAACTGATACCAACCCTCCTTAAACTGTTCCATGAAATAGAAAGGGAAGGAAAACTGCCAAACACATTTTATGAAGCCAGTATTACACTTATCCCAAAACCAGGCAAAGACACCTCCAAAAAGGAGAACTATAGGCCAATCTCCTTAATGAACATTGACAAAAACTCCTCAACAAAATAATGGCAAACTGAATTCAACAACACATCAAAAAGATTATTCACCACGACCAAGTAGGCTTCATCCCAGGGATGCAGGGGTGGTTCAACATACGAAATCAATAAACGTAATAAACCACATTAACAGAAGCAAAGACAAAAATGACTTGATCATCTCAATAGATGCAGAAAAAGCCTTTGATAAGATCCAACACCATTTCATGATAAAAGCTCTAAGAAAACTAGGAATAGAAGGAAAGTACCTCAACATTATAAAAGCTATATATGACAAACCTACAGCCAGCATTATACTTAATGGAGAAAAACTGAAACCATGCTCTCTAAAATCAGGAACCAGACAAGGATGCTCACTATCTCCACTCCTATTCAACATAGTACTGGAATTCCTAGCCAGAACAATTAGGCAAGAAGAAGGAATAAAAGGAATACAAATAGTTAAAGAAACTGTCAAAATATCCCTATTTGCAGATGACATGATCCTATACCTTAAAGACCCAAAAAACTCTACTCAGAAGCTTCTAGACATCATCAATAGCTATAGCAAGGTAGCAGGATATAAAATCAATATAGAAAAATCATTAGCATTTTTATATACTAACAATGAGCAAACTGAAAAAGAATGTATGAAAACAATTCCATTTACAATAGCCTCAAAAAAAATCAAATACCTAGGTGTAAACCTAACAAAAGATGTGAAAGACCTCTACAAGGAAAACTATACACTTGTGAAGAAAGAGATTGAGGAAGACTATAGAAAGTGGAGAGATCTCCCATGCTCATGGATTGGTAGAATCAACATAGTAAAAATGTCGATACTCCCCAAAGTAATCTACATGTTTAATGCAATTCCCATCAAAATTCCAATGACATTCATTAAAGAGATTGAAAAATCTACTGTGAAATTTATATGGAAACACAAGAGGCCACGAATAGCCAAGGCAATACTCAGTCAAAAGAACAATGCAGGAGGTATCACAATACCTGACTTCAAACTATATTACAAAGCAATAACAATAAAAACAGCATGGTACTGGCACAAAAACAGACGTGAAGACCAGTGGAACAGAATAGAGGACCCAGATATGAAGCCACACAACTATAACCAACTTATCTTTGACAAAGGAGCTAAAAATATATGATGGAGAAATAGCAGCCTCTTCAACAAAAACTGCTGGGAAAACTGGTTAGCAGTCTGCAAAAAACTGAAACTAGATCCATGTATATCACCCCATACCAAGATTAACTCAAAATGGATCAAGATCTTAATATCAGACCACAAACTCTAAAGTTGATACAGGAAAGAGTAGGAAATACTCTGAAGTTAGTAGGTATAGGTAAGAACTTTCTCAATGGAACCCCAGCAGCACAGCAACTAAGAGATAGCATAGATAAATGGGACCTCATAAAGCTAAAAAGCTTCTGTTCATCAAAAGAAATGGTCTCTAAACTGAAGAGAACACCCATAGAGTGGGAGAAAATATTTGCCAACTATACATCAGACAAAGGACTGATAACCAAAATATATAGGGAACTTAAAAAACTAAATTCTCCCAAAACTAATGAACCAATAAAGAAATGGGCATGTGAACTAAACAGAACTTTCTCAAAAGAAGAAATTCAAATGGCCAAAAACACATGAAAAAATGCTCACCATCCCTAGCAATAAAGGAAATGCAAATTAAAACCACGCAAAGATTCCACCTCACCCCTGTTAGAATAGCCATCATCAGCAACACCACCAACAACAAGTGTTGGCGAGGATGTGGGGAAAAAGGAACCCTCTTACACTGTTGGTGGGAATGTAGACTAGTACAACCACTCTGGAAAAAAAATTGGATTCTACTTAAAAATCTAGGCATTGATCTACCATTTGATCCAGCAATACCACTCTTGGGGATATACCCAAAAGAATGTGACACAGGTTACTCCAGAGGCACCTGCATACCCATGTTTATTGCGGCACTATTCACAATAGCCAAGTTATGGAAACAGCCAAGATGTCCTAAAACTGACGAATGATTAAGAAAATGTGGTATCTATCACAATGGAATTTTATGCAGCCATGAAGAAGAACGAAATGTTATCACTCGCTGGTAAATGGATGGAATTGGAGAACATCATTCTGAGTGAGGTTAGCCTGGCCCAAAAGACCAAAAATCGTATGTTCTCCCTCATATGTGGACGTTAGATCAAGGGCAAACACAACAATGGGATTGGACTTTGAGCACATGATAAAAGTGAGAGCACACAAGGGAGGGATGAGGATAGGTAAGACACCTAAAAAATTAGCTAGCATTTGTTGCCCTTAACGCAGAGAAACTAAAGCAGATGCCTTAAAAGCAACTGAGGCCAATAGGAAAAGGGGACCAGGAACTAGAGAAAAGGTTAGATCAAGAAGAATTAACCTAGAAGGTAACACACATGCACAGGAAATCAATGTGAGTCAATGCCCTGTATAGCTATCCTTATCTCAACCAGCAAAAACCCTTGTTCCTTCCTATTATTGCTTATACTCTCTCTACAACAAACTTAGAAATAAGGGCAAAATAGTTTCTGCTGGGTATTGAGGGGGTTGGGGGGAGAGGGAGGGGGCGGTGTGGGTGGTAAGGGAGGGGGTGGGGGCAGGGGGGAGAAATGACCCAAGCCTTGTATGCACATATGAATAATAAAGGAAAAAAAAGATAGTTAGTTAGGTACTATGAAAAATATGTCATTGTTATAATTAGTAAGGACACCAAAGTGAAGGAAGTTTCTTTAAAATTGCAAAAATACCCATGGTATTATAGACCATAACCTGAAAATCTGAAATCAAAAATATGCCAGAATCCAAAGCCTTTTGCATACCAACGTGTCACAAGTGGAAAATTCCTTTCTTGAAATTTTGCCATGTGCACAAAATTATTAAAAATATTCTACAAAATTGCTTTCATGCTGTGGATATGAGGTATGTATGAAGCATAAATGAATTTCATGTTTAAACTTGTTCCATCCCCAAGGCATCTCATTATATACATGAAAATATTTCAAGATCTGGAAAAATCCCAATCTGAAACACTTCTGGTGTTTCTATGTAGCCCAGGCTAGACTAGAATTCTCTGTTGCCCAGGTTCACCTCAAACTCACAATCCTCCTGCTTCAACTTCTCAAGTGCTGGAACCCAAAAAGTTAGATAAGGGACACTCAACCTGTAGCAACAAGGGGAAGACCTAATAATGTAAATGTTAACTGGTAAAATCATAATTCATTACTTTTAGTAATGCTAGTAAACATACCATACCTGAAATGGTGAATAAATTTATTCTCATATAGCATCATTAGTGAGAACTTGAGGAGATTTCTAGAGAAGCTGCAGTGTGGGGATGCTCTAACCACAATACTGCCTCCAGAGTCTTCCTCCTTCACTTTTTGTACTAGCAACTTGAGGCTGCATCCCAGACCAGCCCCCAGGGTAGTACTCAGCTGAGAGCATCAGCACCCAAAAGGGGCTGTCACTTGGAGAGCAGAGGCAGCAAGAGTCCACATGTGCCTTGCACCTGTCTGCATAGAGAAATCAGTGGGGACCACTAACAACAATACCTCCTGGTCCTCCCACCATGGAAGACATGAAATAGTAAGAGCTTGAACATCCAATGCCTGGCTTCAGATTGAAAGATTATTCATTTGCCTATTTCTTTGTCCCTTAGAATTTCAATGGAACTATCTGATTAAGAAAAACAATTCTGAAAGTAAGAAACAATATATGCTAAGATTCCTTAACAGCACATCACTTCTGGCTCACAAAATAACATGAAGGGGCTAACAATCTTGCCTGAGCCACAAGAGACTAGTCAACTGCCAACTTGCATCCCCTGCAAAACCAGATAGAAGAGCCAACAAACCAATCAGGTGAGCTCACAGCTTTCAGTCCTGAGGACTACCACACAGGCCAGCCTAGGGGAGCTAATTCATACAACCTCTGAGAAATCTTGTGGCTAAATGGGCTGAATCTGATCCCCCAAGAAAACCTTTAGCTAAGCAAACCAGTTGTAAGGCTCCCAGCCCTGTCTGTCAGGAGCTGGCAGAAGTCTCAGCCCAGTGTCTCTGTCCAATGGAAAGACAGGAAAACAGCAGGCTATCAGGCTAAATCTCAGTATCTAGGTCTCTATCCCAAAGCAAGGAGATTGCCACGGTGGGCTGGCCAGCTTGTTAAAGCCCTCAGCCTACTGGCCCAACACAATAGCACACATTCACCCAAGTGACAGGAGAGATTTGCCCCTCACTCCCTAAAAGGAAACATTAAACTGGAGGCCTAGGTGGAAAATCGTGGAGAGAAAACTCATCATGGACATGCCAGAGCAGTTATTGAATTCCCTGAACAGTTATTATGGCCCAATATTTTCTAAACCACTAGTTGTACTCCGGAAAAGCACAACCAATCCACAATGGCTACTTCACATATCCAGAACTGCCTTTATTCATTCCAGCAGCCCCATAATACAGAGGATTTCCCCCCAGGATACACCTGGGCAATCCAGAGTCCTGAAGGATCATGGAGTAAAGACAACAGAATTGCAGACAAAAACCTGAAGACCAGAGATTAGAGGGGAACTCCTAGTATACTGATGGAGGACAGAAGGCATTTCACTCTTCTCCTCAGTAAAGAATAATGACTTTTTATTTTTTCTTCTCTTTTTTCCTCACTTCAGTTATCACCTGTTCTCTAACCCACTACTATACCATACAAGAACTCTACGCCCTTCATCTATAACATGATCACATATATAGATAATATTCCCAAAGGTATTCTACTTCATGTAAATATCTGGCTGGTACTGAGTTGATGAATTTGTTATTGCCAAATTATACCCCCAGGCCAGTGGTAAAAAAAATAGCACAACAACCTAGCCAATATCCAGTCCTGCTAAAACATAGAAAATAATTCAAGGGAAAGACTTAGGGGACTAAAACCCCCAACCAAATAATTGACTACAGATGAGCAAACCTCAAAATAGAGGCATAAGAAATATGAAAAGTCAGGGGAATACAACTCCTCACAAGGTCAACAATCACACAACAAAGGATCTGATGGAAGTGAAAGGGATGAAATCTCAATTTCCACGCTCAGAAGAATGAGGGTAAGAATGATTAATGAGATGGGGGAAGACACGCAAAAACAAGTCAATGAAATCATAGAGAATACAAATAAACAGCTAAATGAATTCAAAGAGGATACAAAGAAACAACTAAATGAACTCAAAGAGGATACAAACGAACATCTGAATGGAGGATACAAATAAACAGCTAAATGAAATAAAGAAGATAATACAAGACAGGAAAGGGAAATTCAATAAAGCTATAGCAGCCTAAAAAAAGAAAAACCACCCAAATTGAAGCTCTGTATAAAGCTCCTTAAGTCAAATAAAAAATTCAGTTGAAAGCTTCTCCAGCAGACTGGAACACGTGGAAGAGAGTATTTCAGGGCTTGAAGAAAAAGCAGATATAACAGAAATAAATAAAGCATTACATAGAAAAATTAATGAAGAAATATGAATGGAATAGGCAAAAACTTCATGACTCCATTAAAAGATCAAACTATGAGTCATAGGCATTGAAGAAAAAGAGGTACAAGCTAAAAGCATAGGAAATATAGTCAACAAAAAAATAGCAGAGATCTTTAAAAATCTTGAGGGAGAACTGTCCATCCACCCCAGGCATATATCTGAAGGAACATAAGTCAAGATACAATAAACACAAACTTGCACACCCACATTTATTACATCACTATTCAGAATGGACAATCTATTCCAGATACCCTACAACTGATGAATGAATTAAGAAAGAGGGACTCTTTGAGGGGACTAGAGAGAGGATGGCGAGGAAAAGAGACTGATAGAGAGTATATAATATTGAAATACACTGCATCTGTGTAGGAAGAAGGCAAACAAAATGCACTGAAAGCTGTTGAATAATAGGTGGTAGAGGGGAAAAAGTAAGGGAGAGTAATAGAGGGGATTAATCTGATTAAACTACAATATATTCATGGGTGAAATACCAGCTGAAACTCTTTGAACAATGACTATAAGGTTCACTAGTGAAGGACAGTAATGAAAAACAGGTCCTGTTTAGGGATGAGTACTAGTGGGATGGAAGGATGAATGGAGAGGCTCACGGAAGGTGAATATGGTTGATGTAATTTTATACTTGTATGGAAATAGAACAATGAGAGTTGTCAAAACCATTTTAAGTAGGAGGGAGGGAAATGAGGGAGAATGATGGTGGGTATGTACCTAATCAGGGTAAACATATACAGAAATGTCACAATGAAACCCCCTGTATAACTAATATATGCTAATGAGGTTTTAAAAAAAACCTCGTGATTCAGGAATTATTGCTTAATGTTTGAGTTTTATATCATAATAAAAGATAGTGATGTTTCCCAATTAACTGTCCTCTATTACCATGATTTAGAAGGGTCTATAGCAAGGGTTGGCCAGCTATGCCCCATAGGCCAAATTTAAGATGTCACTTTCTTAAAAATGAGTTTATTGTAAACACAGCCACACTCCATCTTTTTACTATTCTCTTTGGCTGCTTTTACATTGGAAAAGCTACGTTGAATGGTTATGACAGACAGCAAGGTAAGAAAGGCTTAAAATATTTACTATTCAGTCCTTCATTGAAAAAGTATACTGACCTCTGGTATGTAAGAAAGAGCATCAATAATTACTATCATGACGTATGCCTCTGTGTTGGGAGAGCAGTCTCACAAGTATCTTCTTATTTATTTCCTACAGCAGTTCTATTACAAAAATGCCATTTTTCTGTCTAAGCAGTTGAAGCAAATGTAGACTAAAGGTTATGAGTCTCTTGTCAGAACAACTGATGTTGGGTTTCTCCTGAAGGAATTGATGTTTCTTTATCAATCGTCCTGCTATTCAATCACCAGTGTAAACACTTTCACTCCTCTTTTCCTTTGTGTTTAAAGTTTATAAGAATAAAATAAAGATCTCTTTTAATCAGCAGTCCACGGAACAACTGATCTATGCCTGGGCCTCTTCTTTTTGTTTTTTGTAAGCTTTCTTTTCTACACACAAGTTGATAGTTTTATATGACATTCATATCTTCAGACTTGTAAAGGTAAGGGCAGCAGGAGTGACATCAGTGAGCATGGAATTCTGGAAAGGATCAGATGAGGATCTAGTTTCATTTAAAAAAATGCTAACCCCAAAGCCTTCATGGGATGAAAGGACAAACAGCTATAGAAGACTCCCAGACTCCTCACTCTCACAGGAGTTGGCCTTTGGTTTCTCAGCAGATGCCTGAAAAAATGAGCATCAACAAAACACTACTGGCCCACTGCATGTTTCTTGTAAAAGACTGAGGCAGAGGAACTCCAACCACTGCTTAAACAACTCTATAGTTTGTTATTTTCTAGATAAAAAAACAATACCTAAGTTTTTTTACTATTTTGAACATTGATGATCTTGCTGTAGTCATACCAACTGAGTCTAATTAAATAAATTCCATTCATAAGGAAGAGCCAAGACCTCTCTTTCTGTGAGCTGGGATCACAGACGTGTATCACCACACTTGGCTTAATGTTCGAGATACGATTTCACTAATTTTTTTTCCAGACTGACCTGGAACCATGATTCATCTAATCTCTGCATCCCAAGTAGCTAGAGCTAAAGAAATGAGTCACTGCCTTGCCTTTCTCCTGCTCTCTGTTATGAGCATACTTGTGATCACACTTCAGGTCCTCTCAAGATCCTTAACATATCTTGTAAGATAATATTCACTTCTTTGACCTTGATGTTATATCCATAGGTTCTGGTGATTATAATGTGGACATATTCTTTTGGGAGCCACTATTTGGTCACTACAAAGATTTTAAAGAAGCTTCTTTTATCCAAAAATCAAACTTTATATTTTACTCTTTCTCTACATCTTGGACAAGCCTGAACAGGTCCTGGTAAGTGTAGATTATAATAAACCCATGGCTTGGAAAATTGAGATTTTTAGGTGGAGCTGTGCTCACATTGTAGCTGTTGAGTTGTTTCTGGGTTGTACCTCTCTTCCGTTATCTTCAAACTTTAGGAAAGCCTTGTTAAAAGTTGTAGCCTGGCCATTGTGCATTCTAAGGAATCAGGATAGAGTCTGAGCCAACACTTGGTTCAAAAAGACATGGGGACAACTGTCTTTCTAACTTCAAGGGGTAATATTAGCCAACAGAGCTATTTTATGAAGAGTTCTGGGAAAAGGGAAACTACTGGATGGAAAAGTGAAGAGGGCCAGGTGCAGGAACATGAATTGGTGAGTGAATGTGATGCAGCCACAGAAAAGTAGCCAAAGCATTTTGAGGTCAGAATGGGAGCAACCACTTCCCAAAAAGAACCCACTAGGCTGATGGATTCAGGCCAGGAGGTCCCCATGGTCTCAAAGGCCATTGAGTTATGATTAATAAAGTAGCATAAATAATAATCACCATTTGGGAGAGAAGTGATGATTTTCAAATGAGAGAAATTTTACCTTTGGTTCACTCCAACTATAATGTGTGGAATATATCAAAGAATTCATGCTATTGCTGGGTTTATTATTTGAGATAATATAGCTTAATTTTTCATATAGCTATGTGATTTTATATGCCACTTGAACAATTCTACACATTCTATTTCTTAGCAAAATTATTTTTTAAAAGTATAGTTTCACAATCAATAGCAGAAGGCATGGAGAACATGGGGAAATCATGCTGGCCATTAATCCAGACCCACTGCAGGGATGTTAAATGTGAAAATTGGATGGTAATGTTACCAGGAAATTGAAACAGAAAGAAGTCAAAATCCTTTTGCAAAATTTAAGAAAGATGAATAGGCAATTTTAATACAGAATTAATGCTGGTGAATAATTTGTTAAGACATATTGGCTTCTTTGAAGCCCAGACTTCACAGGCAGATTAAATGCAATGGGCAAGAAATGGACAGGAAGCAGATATAATGCAGAAGATAATGCAGTCCTTTGTTCAGATATCACCATGATGTTATATTTCAGGTTTATGTGACATAATGCAAGGAATAGTAATGCAAGTTGAAAGTAGGTTACGTCAATATTTTCTGCCTCCAAAATATCACTAGCAGTTAGAAAATAACAATTTCAGCCTCAGCTCTCATGAACACTCTTCGTATTGTCACTGGGGAAGGGGGGAGGAAAATTTGAAAATGAATTGCATATTATAATCTATGCTAAGTATAAGATTCCTAAATAGATACCTATATTAAATGGTCTCTAAGGCAATGTTTGTCATGCTATGTAAATGGCTAGGAAATGTGGGGTAGTCATGGGGATGTACATTAGTGTTCTGGATTTTGAGAATAATCCTTCTATACCCACTCTTGATAAAGTTTATCAAAGCATTACCTTCCAATTCCAGGGACCATAATTCAGAATAACGAGGGAAGGGTTTGACAAAGGGACACTTGTTGATCAACTATTATGTGTGAGGAATGTGCTAAGTATTGTCAGGGCCGATATTTAATTTACTCATCACAATATCAGTAATTATGGATAATTGTTGCATATTTTAGAAATCAAGAGATAAGAAGTAAGAAATTTGAACAATGTCAATTAGTAAATATAGAATCATGATTTCACTGTGAATCTTTCTGACTTTATTGCTCTTATTAGCATTTTATTACTACAAAACCAACACAACACATACCACTTGGAGAAGTAAAATTTTAATTTAATATGGTGGTTCCTTATATGTATTTGTGAAGCTCTAGCCTGCAAATTCCTAAATGTGTTAGGCCTGTGAGGACATCTTTCCTAAAAATTCATCATACATCATATATGTAGGTATGTATGCATATATAAAATCATGTATCTTTAAACTTAAAAATGCCCTGCTGTAGTACAGAGGTTGCACATTATAAAATGGAAATTTAAAAACTCAGAAAAGATTTTATAAATATTTTTAAACAATTATTTTTCTATGCAGTTTTATTATATATTACTGAATTTTCATACATTGGTTTTTCTTTAGATAATATATCTTTTGTCTTTTACTAAATATTTCTATAGAGAGGAGCCATAATTTCATTATTTATTATTTGCTTTATTTATGAATTGTATAATCATTAAAAAATACTTTTGCTGACAGCAATGGGATTGAACAGTGTTCACTAGTTTTTGAAAACTTTGCCTTTACGCTTGTAATAACATAATTTTAAAGTTGTAGTCTGAATTCAGCATATAATTTTAGTTATACAAATACTTTTTGAGTATTTTTGAAGTACGTCATAAATTAAGAAAAGAGAAAAATCGTATGCATACTTTAATGAATCACCACAAAATGAATTTATAAAATACCAAAGAAGAGAACAAACCCATATTTCATAAGCTATTTTTCTAATCTTACCAATAGCTATGCCCTCAGTCTTCACCAAAGGGAGTATCATCCATATCTTCTAAGAGGGTTTTCATAAGGCAGATCATACAGGCCAAGTATGGTGGCACGTGTCTAAAATCCCAGCACTCTGGAGGCTAAGGCAAAGGATTGTGAGTTCAAGACTCTGCTCCAATATATAAAAAAGGGGAAGATTACACTACATATTCTCTTTTGTTCAAATTTATGATTGTTTGAGTCACTCAGGTTATTATAAGTAATGCTATCATTTATTTTCATTACTAGGCAATACTTGGATATGGATATAACTCAAAGTATTTATATATCTTAATATTGATAGGCATTTGACCCGTTTAAAGTTTGAGGATATCAAAGATAATGCTGCTGTAACTATTTTTATATGTGTCTTTTGATATACAGATGTCTGCATTTCTGTTCATTTTATAGTTAGAAGTATAATTGCTAGGCCACACAGTAAATATGTGTTTAATTTCCTAAGAAACTGTCAAACAAGTTCCAGAGTGGGCATATCATTTTATACTTCCCTCAGTAATTTATGAGAGATACAGTTGTTCCATATACCTACCAACACTTGATATTGTAAATTGAATAATTTTAGATAATCTGTTGGATATGTAATGATAGGTATCTCATTGTGGTTTTAATTTGTATTTCTAGTGACTTATAAACTTATGCACTTTTTCATATGCTCAGGAGCCCTGTAGATAGTATTTATGCAAAATAACCATTGAGGAATTTTGCCTATTTTTCCTATACATTATTTACCTTTTCTGGTTTTTGTTTGTTTGTTATTTTTATGTTTATATTGTCTAAATAAAAGTCTTTTCTTGATACAAATTGTTGATAAAAGTTGTATTGTTTTGCAAATATTTTTATGCAATCTTTTGCATACCTTTTCATTCTGTGTGTTTTGCTTTATTAATTCCCCTTTACTTATCTCTCATGCTTCAAGCATGAGCTGTACCATTGAGTTATACTCCCAGTCCAGTTGATCCATTTATATCTTTACAGTTAGTGCCTTTTGTTTGGGAAATCATTTCCTACTCCAGTCACATGAAGGCATTTTACACTGTGTCCTTGAAGCTTTATTGTTTTATCATTTTTGTTTTCTTTTTTTTTAGTACTGGGTTGAACTCAGGGCTTAAACCTTGAGGCACTCCACCAGACCTTTTTTGTGATGGGTTTTTTCGAGATAGGGTCTCACAAACTACTTGCCTGGGCTTGCTTTGAAACATAATCCTCCTGATCTCTGCCTCCTGAGTAGTTAGAATTACAGGTGTAAGCCACCAGCACCCAGCTCATTTTTATTTTCTCCAACAATCATGATCAGCCTGCAATAGATTTTCTGTAGATGGTAGGAGAAAATTTATATTTTTTTCCTTGTCAATATTTAACTGAACCAAAACCAGTAACTGCAAATAATCATTCTTTATCTGTTGGTCTTATAGTGTTACCATTGTCGTTGATCAACTATTTGTCATGGGTGAGCCTGTTCTTGAATCCTGAATTCTGTTACATTGAATTATTTGTTACTCAGACACTGCTACTATGACTTACTGGCATTTTCACTTGATAAGAGATAGTATAGGACTTCATACTCAGAATGATCTGTAGATTGTTTCACTTACTCTTGTTCCTAATCACTTGCCCCATTCTCCTATAACTTTTAGTATCAGCTTGTTAATTCCCATAAGAAAGTCTAGATATTTTTCCACATAGAGGTTGTAAAAATCTTTTATTATATTTTCAGTAGGTGTTTGTTTTTTGTGGCATTATAAGTGGTATCCTTTTCCCCCCTTCCTTTTCTTTCTAAAATAGTTTTACCATATTTTTGAAGAATTAGCATACATTAATAATACACGGCAGTTTCATTATGATAATTCCATTGACGCACACAGCACAGTCTACTTTGAACAATCTCACTCTTCCATTATATTCCTACTGCCCCTCCCTTTATCAAACAGTGATGTGTTTGGTGGGTTTCATTATGTTTTCTCTCCCGCTCTCTCTCTCTTTGTCTCTCTCTCTGGCACACTTCAATCTTCTTTGCCCCTCAGTGGACTTGCTTTTCTACCTTCCCCCTCCCGCTGATCCCCCATCCCCAGACCATCCCACTTTCACATTCATGTTCCATTATTATTATTATCATCATTTCAGGTTGCTAAAATGCTCATGATGGTTACAAACTCCTGGGCTCAAGTGCCCAATTTTAAAAATTTTTTTATTATTCATATGTGCATACAATGCTTGGGTCATTTCTCCCCCCTGCCCCACCCCCTTCCTTCCTACCTACCCCACCCCCTTCCTCTCCCCCCCACCCCCTCGATACCTGGCAGAAACTATTTTGCCCTTATCTCTAATTTTGTTGAAGAGAGAGTATAAGCAATAATAGGAAGGAACAAGGGTTTTTGCTAGTTGAGATAAGGATGGCTATACAGGGAGTTGACTCACATTTATTTCCTGTGCATGTGTGTTACCTTCTAGGTTAATTCTTCTTGATCTAACCTTTTCTCTAGTTCCTGGTCCCCTTCTCCTATTGGCCTCAGTTGCTTTTAAGGTATCTGCTTTAGTTTCTCTGTGTTGAGGGCAACAAATGTTAGCTAATTTTTTAGGTGTCTTACTTATCCTCATAACTCCCTTGTGTGCTCTCACTTTTATAAGATAAATAATTTAAATGGCAATGTTTATGAAGAATTCAATAAAATTCTAGCACTTTTGGATAAGAATAGCAAAAATGTATGTGGTAAGGAAATAAACATTTAAACATGGCAGGGATGTGAATAATGTTCACAAAGCATCCATCTAATGGTCTCTATCATGAAGAGAAAGTTAATTTAGCAAGAATTATTCAGGGTCTTCAATGATTACGTGAAAAATATCAATTGCAAATCATTTCATAATTGTTTGTTAATGAAATATAGTATTGTAATGATTCTCTAAATAGATCTAGCACTCAGTAACTGTGTTACATCCACTTACTAACACAGTTTATCTATAGATTATTTTGGATTTCCTATATACAAAACCATGTCATCCTTCTTTCTGATTCTTTCACCTTTTAAAAAAACATTGTTTCCTATAGGTCTCCAGTACAACAATGATTAGAAACTATTTAGCAGTTATCTTCCCCAATATCAGAATGAAAGTTTGTTTAGATGCTATTAGATTTAAAATGTTCCCTTCTATTCCTGGTCAGTTATGAGAGTTTTGCTGACATTTCTGTTTGTTTGTTTTGACAGTGCTGACATTTGAACTCACAGCTTCATGCTTATTAGACAGGCACTTTACTAGAACCATGCCTACAGCTCTTTTGCTCTGGTTATCTTGGAGATAGTGTCTTGCTTCATGCCCAGGCCAGCCTGGACAGTGATACTCCTATCTTAAGGTTCCCACCATCACTGGGATGACAGGTACACACCAACACTCCCAGCCTTTTCCCACTGAGATGGGATCTCACATCTTAATGCCTGAGCTATCCTCAAATCATGATCCTCCAGCTATTAGCCTCCTGAGTAGCTAAGATTAAAAGTCTGAGCCACTGGAGCCCACTGACTAAGACATTTTAATTTGACAATTGAGTTTTATCAACTGCTTTCTCAGCAACTTTTGAGATACTTTGTCCTTTATTCTTTCCTTGACATAAATTACATTGATTCAACTTTGTGCACAATCCATACATTGCTTGAATAACCTCCACTTTGTCATGATGTATCATTATTCTTAGTTATATATTACTGCATTTTGCTATTTTTATGTTTGCATTAAGGTACCTGAAAGAAATTGGCCTATAATTTTCCTCTCTTTATTGTCCTCATTAGGTTTTAGTATCAAGGTTATGCGGGTAGTAAAAAATGCTAAGTAAGTTTCTTCTGAAATTACGTATATAAGATTAGTTCTGTTTCTCCCTCAGACATTTGGTAGAAATCAGGTAGAGCAACTCAGAGTCTGAAGTTTTCTTTGTGGAAAAGTTCTTGCATAGCAAACTTCTGATAGCTATCAGAATCATTGAATTATCTACTTTTGTATCAGATTTGGTAAGATTTATTTTTCAGGAGTCTAGAGACTGTATCAAAGCTTCTCATTTTTTGACAGAAAGATTTTCATAATATTCTATTATCTTTTATTTGTAATGCTGTCCTAGTTTTCATTTTATATGTTAGTGCATTGAGCCTCTCTTTGCTTCTTTATGTTGCAAAGGCTTATTAATTTTATTAGTTTTTTTAAAGCATCTTTTGGCTTTGTTGATTCCATTTTATATGTACTTTCTGTTTAATTAATTTCTTCCTTAAGTTTTACTGTTTCCTTCTTTTTCTTTTTCAGATTTAATTTGCTATTCTTTTCTTACTTCCTGATATGTTAGATGGTAAGACAACTGATTTCAGGTTTTTTTCTCTTCTATGTAAATATGGCTATAAACTTCCTTTTAGTCAGAGATTGAGCTATGTTTCATAAGTTTTGATTTCAAGCTATTTTATACTTTTCATTTACCCATGAGTAATTTATTTATTTATTTTTTTCATTTTTCTTTTATTATTCATATGTGCATACAAGGCTTGGTTCATTTCTCCCCCCTGCCCCCACCCACTCCCTTACCACCCACTCTGGCCCCTCCCTTCCCCCCCCTCAATACCCAGCAGAAACTATTTTGCCCTTATTTCTAATTTTGTTGTAGAGAGAGTATAAGCAATAATAGGAAGGAACAAGGGTTTTTGCTGGTTGAGATAAGGATAGCTATACAGGGCATTGACTCACATTGATTTCCTGTGCGTGGGTGTTACCTTCTAGGTTAATTCTTTTTGATCTAACCTTTTCTCTAGTACCTGTTCCCCTTTTCCTATTGGCCTCAGTTGCTTTAAGGTATCTGCTTTAGTTTCTCTGTGTTAAGGGCAACAAATGCTAGCTAGTTTTTTAGGTGTCTTACCTATCCTCACCCCTCCCTTGTGTGCTCTCGCTTTTATCATGTGCTCAAAGTCCAATACCCTTGTTGTGTTTGCCCTTGATCTAATGTCCACATATGAGGGAGAACATACGATTTTTGGTGTTTTGAGCCAGGCTAACCTCACTCAGAATGATGTTCTCCAATTCCATCCATTTACCAGCGAATGATAACATTTCGTTCTTCTTCATGGCTGCATAAAATTCCATTGTGTATAGATACCACATTTTCTTAATCCATTCATCAGTGCTGGGGCATCTTGGCTGTTTCCATAACTTGGCTATTGTGAATAGTGCCGCAATAAACATGGATGTGCAGGTGCCTCTGGAGTAACAGTCTTTTGGGTATATCCCCAAGAGTGGTATTGCTGGATCAAATGGTAGATCGATGTCCAGCTTTTTAAGTAGCCTCCAAATTTTTTTCCAGAGTGGTTGTACTAGTCTACATTCCCACCAACAGTGTAAGAGGGTTCCTTTTTCCCCACATCCTTGCCAACACCTGTTGTTGGTGGGTGTTGCTGATGATGGCTATTCTAACAGGGGTGAGGTGGAATCTTAGCGTGGTTTTAATTTGCATTTCCTTTATTGCTAGAGATGGTGAGCATTTTTTCATGTGTTTTCTGGCCATTTGAATTTCTTCTTTTGAGAAAGTTCTGTTTAGTTCACATGCCCATTTCTTTATTGGTTCATTAGTTTTGGGAGAATTTAGTTTTTTAAGTTCCCTGTATATTCTGGTTATCAGTCCTTTGTCTGATGTATAGTTGGCAAATATTTTCTCCCACTCTATGGGTGTTCTCTTCAGTTTAGAGACCATTTCTTTTGATGAACAGAAGTTTTTTAGTTTTATGAGGTCCCATTTATCTATGCTATCTCTTAGTTGCTGTGCTGCTGGGGTTTCATTGAGAAAGTTCTTACCTATACCTACTAACTCCAGAGTCTTTCCTACTCTTTCTTGTATCAATTTAAGAGTTTGTGGTCTGATATTAAGATCCTTGATCCATTTTGAGTTAATCTTGGTATAGGGTGATATACATGGATCTAGTTTCAGTTTTTTGCAGACTGCTAACCAGTTTTCCCAGCAGTTTTTGTTGAAGAGGCTGCTATTTCTCCATCGTATATTTTTAGCTCCTTTGTCAAAGATAAGTTGGCTATAGTTGTGTGGCTTCATATCTGGGTCCTCTATTCTGTTCCACTGGTCTTCACGTCTGTTTTTGTGCCAGTACCATGCTGTTTTTATTGTAATATAGTTTGAAGTCAGGTATTGTGATACCTCCTGCATTGTTCTTTTGACTGAGTATTGCCTTGGCTATTTGTGGCCTCTTGTGTTTCCATATAAATTTAACAGTAGATTTTTCAATCTCTTTAATGAATGTCATTGGAATTTTGATGGGAATTGCATTAAACATGTAGATTACTTTGGGGAGTATCGACATTTTTACTATGTTGATTCTACCAATCCATGAGCATGGGAGATCTCTCCACTTTCTATAGTCTCATGAGTAATTTAGAAGTATGTTATTTAATCATCATACATATGTATATTATATAAATGTATATATAAGAATTTACATTTGACTTTGTTTTTATTAATTTCTACCTGAATTCAACTCTAAAAAAGAAACTACTATGTATGATTTCAATTCATGAAATTTGTTAAGCTGTAACAAGCATATGATCCAATTAGATGACTTTTATGTACTTGAAAATGATATTAAGGTGGTATTTGTTGTAGTACACATGGCAATTACATCATATTTATTAATTATATCCTTACTTTTGCTTTAGTCTTACTAGTCTTTTGTCTACTTTTTGTCATATATAGAAAGGACTGTATTTAAATCTCTTTCTATGAGTGCAAATTAGTCTATTTTTTTTCACATTTGTCAAATTGTTTATTACATATTTTGAAGCCAAATTAGGTATCAGTTTCTATACCATTTTTAAAAAAAATTTTATGAGTATTATATGCCTTTGTTTTTTCAGAGACTATAATCCATAAATCAATGAGAATAGGAAAATACATAAAGTATGTCACATTTCAAGATTGTTCACAGCTAATTAGGAAAACCAAAGTGAACTTATTGGAGTTCTGAGTTGCCAACTTTTCCCTCCTGAACTAAATGAATATGTTATCTACTGCCCTCTTGTCCAAGAGCAAACTGTAGCTTCAAGCAGTGTTTTAACCTAATATTTAGTATTTAGAATTTCACATATTTCCTTAAATTTTTTAAATAATATATAAGAATCTCTCTAACTCTAACCTTGACTTTTGTCTTAATGTCTTTTTTTAACATATTTTAACAGCAGGCATATTTTGTTTAAGATTTGCCTCATATATTTTCTCCCATATCTTAATAGATGTGTGTGTATATGTGTGTATGTGTGTATGTGTGTATGTGAAAGGAGGACAATTATTAGAAGTGTAATAAAATAATGCTGAGTGCATTGAAAAAAAAATAAAACCTGAGTGGAAAATACATATCCTAGCTTCAATGGAAAATAACCCACGAACTAGAAAAACCAAGGGTCTACCTTTCTCAAGGTTCATATTTGTCCATCTCTACTTTGTATTACTTGCAACCTTCATAATTCTTTCATCTTTCTTATCCTGTTTAGCGTGTGAGAGAACTGAGTATGACACCCTAAAATATGCCTCTTGGCCATGCCTCCATATTGCTTGGATTGTTGAACTGAAAGGGTCTGCCCTCCCACTATTTGCATAAAATAAATCAGGACATAAATTTAAAAGGACAAAAGGTGTTCTGTTTCCTCTGGTAACTCCAGTCCTGGGCCAGAAGTCTGACTCTGGGGGTTCCAACAGGTAAGATCCAACCACTTACTCCAAAGAAAACAACAACAAAAAAGTAATGGTAAAAAGACATAAAGATATTTTAATCAAAATGCTGTTTTTGAAAGATGAAGATTGAGCATCACAATTCATTTTAGGCACTGACATAAGCTTTAGTTTTAAAAAGAGGAAGAATTGGGACTGGGGGTGGTATGCATAATTAAGCAGTCCTAGACAAATTGAGGTATGGTTGATCATTATGTGAGTTCTGGTTCTGCAAAGTTCCCCAAAGGAGTCTTTATCACTTGGGATACTCCTGTTCTCACGAAATGAATATTCATCTCACAAGTGGCCTTCTTTAAAAACTTAAAGTTCTTTTCCTTGTTTTGCTGAGCTGGTAGGTTAGGCAGTATAGCTAGGACAAAAAGGCTCCTAGAAAATTCCATCTTAACCTAAGCTGTAGACAGTATGTGAAAGTTAACAACAATCCCATTTAACTTCCCTAGTAACCTCCCTAGGAATCAGAAAGGTGGAAAAAAGAAAGGTGGGAAGGACCTAAATGAGGACTGCTAACCTCATGGTCTGATCAGAATGTTGCAGGCACAGCCAACCAGAATACTGCTTTCCACATACCTAATTATCATGGAGACTGAGTAATACCCAGGAGCAGAAAGGTGAAAACCACTAGACCTGACTTGGTCTAGTGACAACTTAACTGACAACTGTTCAAGACCCCCTTTCTCCATGGGAGCTTTGTCCTTTCTCAATAAATTTCTTGCTTGTATGCTTACCCTCCATTGTTCATTCTTTGAATTCATGACACAAAGAATTCAGCATATATTGGGAACCCTCTGCCACTGAGCTTAAAGAATTGCAAACTAGCCTGTGCAGCAGACCCCAACCTCGCAAGAAGATTCTAGTTTCATTGTGACTCTAAGAATTTACTGTTTTTCTTGAAGATGGTGTTTAAACTGGCATTCAAGGGTAATTCAGTGAGAGATAAATATTCCCTGGATATCTTTCATGAATCTATGAAATATACATGTTAGTAAACTTGTTTCTTTTCTCTTGTTAATCTGTCTTTGGTTGCAGTAGGTCTGTTCCAACTAAGAATTTATGAGAATGGAGGAAAAGATTATTTTTTCTCCTCAACAAGAGATTATAATGGTTTTGTAATCTTTTCTCTCTGAAGGTTTGATTATTTTCATCTATGAAACAAACTGACAGATTAACAGAAAAACAAATTTTTCTAGTTCAAACACAGAAGCTTTACATAAAGCAATAGACTCAAATGAAAAGCAAGATGTCTGGACCATATAGAGAGCTAAACAAAGATTTAGGGACTTGGACTTCTACGGGGAAGGAAGGAGTGGCAGGCTAGTAAAAACTGGGGCAAGAGGTAAACACTAAGAAGGAGTTTCTTGATAAAGTCTCCCAGGTAAGAGCTACCTGTGGTACTCACTATTTGGACCAGATGTAAGCCTCCTGATCTTTTCTTCCTATGAAAAGATCTTTCCTGAGTAGAAAGAGGGATGTGAGATAGAAAAGTCTATTTATAGCTTCTAGCTGTTTACTTCACTAATGTAATTTCCTTTACACAAGAAAATTTATTTTACAAAGGGCAGCCTTCCAGAGCCATCTTTTATCTGCAGTAGTCTGAAGTCTCTCTGAATAACCAACTCTAAATATGTCAAGAAATCTATTTGGGGTATGATATTTTCCCTTCCTGCCCAACCCCCTTCAGCCTCCATGCTCATATCTCATCAGCTGGGGTGGCTTTCTATATCTTCTGTGTACCCTCCTCTTGATTGACTTAGCTTATCTTACTTAAGCTATGTATTAAATATTACTTTCTCAATCAAGAAATGACAGATACTTTTATTACAATATGTTGCTGGAGGAGAAATAGGGGGTTCCTGCAGCTTCCCAGTCTCCATGTAAAAACACAAGTACTTAAGATTCATTCATGAAAAGCAGTTCAAGATGTCTCACAAGAATCTCAAAAAGTAGAAGTTTTAGCAAGGATTTATTTTAGTTTATCAGGATAAAAATAGGGAGAAACATAAGGAGGAAAAATCACCTCTTGCTACAAGTGCAGGGGTAGGAGTCTAGCTCAAAAATGGTGGTGGGTTTTATATGCTCTGAGCTGGTACAATACACACAACCAAGTTGAAATTTAGCAACCCTAATCATTAGGCAATGGTTCTGGGTGCCCAAGATGGGAGCTATTTATGTTTTAAAACCATGGAGAGTGATCTAGGCTTACCCAAAACACAGGACAAAAGGAGAATTGTAGGAATTACCTTTGCCAGACATGCCTTTCATTCTTTCTGTCTTTGCCCACTCAAGGAGTCCTGCAGATTGTTAACATCTCAAGGAGGAAGGGAGATGCAGATACCGCTTTCTAACTCCATGATTTTTAAATTAATATCTTAAAGGAGGTAGGAGAGAGGCTAGCTGCTCTGGCTTTTCAGTTTTTACTTGTTTCAATGTCTTAGTCGGGCCTTAAAATTTATTAAAATACTATAATTTCCCTGTCTCCTCATCTATATATCCTGCCTCACAATACACAGGCAATGGCAGATAGAATATTTTTCAACGAGGAGATAAAAATCAATGCAGCAGTAGGCAGCAAGAAATGCTCTACCTTCAGTGCTCATTGGAGCTACAGCTCTGCTTTGCAAAATGCTAGAAGAGAAGGATAAACCCAGTCAGTCCATAGCTCCAAATGTCTTTTAATTGAAATGTTTGCCAATATTTATAAATTAGGAAATACTGCATAAAAATTCCCGGTTCCTCTCTAAGATCCAGGAATCCTAATAGCACTAGAATATCATTCCAACATAGAAACAGTAGGTGTGCTTAATTAAGCTGTTTTCTCCCTTTTTAGTTGAGAAACTCACATTGCTGCCAGGCCATTTAGGTAAAGCTGACTAAATGAGTGATTGAGACTTTGAGATCCTTGAAAAAATTCTGACAGTAAACTCTTACTGCTTTAGGGCAAAGTGTCTTTAATTATCTTTACATCACAGTATATTGTAGAATGCTGAACCTCATTGGTGACCAAACTGATATCAAGGAAATAGTTATTAAAGCTGTAAAAAGTTATCAATATATACACCTACTTCTTACTTGTTAGTATAGGGTGGGTTAATTTTAATTAGTGCCTGAAATCTACAGATGCTACAAACATGACAATTTATCTAATAGTTTCTTCTTAAACTTTTGAAAAAAAATAATTAGAGGTGTTAACAAGTAGCCAAAACTGACTGGGAACAGAATTGGCTTCCTTTTGTTAGGTGAAGGAAGGTAATTAGCAGGAAATGGTGAACAGATGAGCAGTAGAAAGAGGAGGGATAGAGTACAAAGAATCTCATGGGGAACAAAAGACCTGGGGATTTTTGAGAATTGATTTTTTCACAAATCCAAAGAACTGCTGAAAGGAGTTTCCTGGGACAAGCAGAGAATGCAGGTCATACATATAAAAAGGACATGCTTTGTTTAGTAAAATTGGAATGGAAAAATGGAACACCTTACACATTTGTAGGGGGAAGCACCTTGCCAATCAATGAAGAATATCTTGCATGTTAATTTAAGTCTTTTTTTAAAAAAAGAGTTTGAACTTATCAATTCAGAAACTACTAGAAATTTCTGTGTCACTCTCTTGGTTAGGTAACCTTGAAAGCATATGCTCTGTCAGAACAGGACGACCTTAGAAGACTAAGCAACATCCAGAGTCTGGGAAGGACTAAAAGGATTTATATGTGCCGATAGGAAAGGGCCACTCAGCACCTGGGGATAACACTGCATTCAATCAAGGGAAATTAAATTCTAACAGGATTAAAAGAGTCAGCAGCTAATACATGGGAGCATGATTTCCCCCAAGCTGACATACACACCGAAAGCCTATCTTCTATGGGAGAAACTACTAAGCACATGATGCATTAAAGAAGGAGGTGGCTTAAAATATGTGCAGAAAGTCTAGCTTTCCATTCTGCTGTGGCAACACAGATTAAGTCTGAATCTCCTCAGATTTATTGCCCTGTTTTCTAACAGTGAATGCAAAAACTTGCATCAGAGTAACACTGGGAATACAACTTAAACATGAAAATTACATGTCAAGTTTGTGATATGACTATCACAACATACAAATACACACTAAAACAATAACGGAAATGTGCCAAAATATATAAAAAATAGAAATAATGAATTCATTTCATTATCCCCCAAATGCCTCTTCAGTATTTTGTTATTGTGCCTCAGAAATCTAGCTGTTCTCTATGCATGTTTCTGTACTTCTTGATGTGCAATTTTTCTAAAATTCAAAGGAGATGCCCACTTTTTGTAAATCAAGGATCAACTCCCATAACAGCAGTTATAAGGACATGTCTTATTCCCCAAATTGCTCTCTATCCCCTAGAAGAAATATACCAATCCTTTATGGGTAATGTCACTTTCTCAAGTTGCTTCCTGCCATAAATATAATGTAAGACAAAGGACTCTGCTCTTCTGAGTTGCTTCTTTTTCCTTGTTAAAATTGATCCCAGGCAATTAGAAGCTCCAGCTCTTCAAAGAGCAAGCAAAGATTTGTGAGAGGCCCAGGCTAAAGGGCAAGTCTGTCCTTCAGACAGGTCCTGACTCAGCTGAAACTTGCCTTTCCCTGGGGACAGTGGTTTTTCTGTCAGTCTCTCCAAAACCGAGGCTTATTGTTATACTCATTTCCAGCATTTCTGTCAGGGAAGGAAATTGGTCTCTGTGGTAGAAGGATTGAATTAATAGTCCCAGTACCTCACCCTACCAGACTCCTTACCTTCTGCCCTGTAGCATTCTAATGACTACCTTTATCTGACTCTAAGTCAAATAATGTGATTTATTTTGACCTATGGGATGTTAGCAAGGGCAATGCAAAGAGAAGCTTATAAAGTGTGTGCACATTGAGATTTCTCCCCCTTGTTCTATATTGTGTGAACATGGCTAAGTTAGTCTGCAGGAGTATGGAAGACATGTCAACCCAGTCAAGACCATCTTAAATCAGCCAGGAGCCAGTAACACCCACTCAAGTTATGAGTCAACCATGACCAGAGACCTCTTTTACATCCTAAAAGCATAAAGCCTTTGTTTTATTTTGGTTAATCTTTTATTTTTCTCTATGGATCTAGACCTTCAGAACCATAACAGACTTGAAAAATAATGCATCATAATAGAGAAAACACTCCAATATATGTTGTGGGGTCTAGCAGGGGACTTTGCATCTCTCAGTGTCCTCTCAGTTATATCTGGATATTTTCCTTGGTAAATTACTAACAGCAATAACAAGATAATATGGTTCAGTAATTAGGTATTTACTTTGCATCTTTGATAAATTCCTAATATAATATTGCTAAATGTGTTACAAAATTTGATAGAAAAATATTTGTTTTTCTTTAGAGGATTTTTCTTGATACGAATTAAGATTATCCAGCGACAGTATATTTTTAGGACTTTCAGCATGATTTGTTCTAAAAGATCAAGGTAGAGATAAATTAACTTCTTTTAATGATGCTGATTCATCTTTATGATAATAATCAATTGTGTGACAGAATCCAATCTGCAATTTTTATAAGGTAGCACCTTCTGCTTATATAAAACAAAATAAAAAGAGTTTTAATTTAAAACTTCATTCATCATGTTCCTTTTTTGGTGACTGGAGGTTTTGCTGGGAATTGAGCCCAGAGCCTCAGGTATGTGAAACACCATTTTACCACTGAACTATACCCTCAACTCCTCCTTTTCTTTCACTATGGTCAGATCATATATTTAAAGAATGCATGTGCACACTTCTATATGAGATACAAACAAAACAGGAAAACATGGAAAATTTGAATATAAATATTTTTAAAATATATACAAGGAACACATTAAGCAAAAGAAGCATGTAACAATTGCATTAAAATGATTAAAAAGGACTTTAAGGTCTTAAAAAAAACTAAGTCTACTTGTTATAGAATCATGAAAAAATCAAAATAGGAGAAAACTAAAATTCTAAATTTGTATACATTTAATTAATTAAGGTACACTTTTTAAAAAATGTTTTTAAAAGATTGAAGACAAATTTGAAAGACAACTAAAATATCTAAAAGAATATTTTACTAACTTTGGAGAAGGAAGACTATCTTAAATAAGTTACAATGTACTAAATTTAAAAAAAACAGGTGAATAATTTTGGCCAAATTAAAATGAAGAATTTCTGGTTATCAAAGACACTATTCCAGGAGTTTTTAGCCATATGGCCACATTAAGAATATATATATGCATGTATGTATATCTGTATATTTATAAGATATATGTGTATATAAGATATATATATTACACATATATACATGTAGATACATATGCATACTTATGTGTGTGTATGGAAAAATGAATTTATAAAACCACAGAGAGGGAAATTGCCAATCTATCTCTGCCTGGCCTGCAGCAGTGCTGCAACTTATAGAAAAGTTGAAACAAGCCAGGAAATATGCATTTGTAGATTTAACTGTCTGATTTAACTCAGCTGGGAGATAGTCATTTTCCTGGGCCAGGCTCTTGGGATGGTCCAAACATTTTCATTCCCAGCATGTATTATATAGATACTAATTCAAGGGTCCCCCCTTACAAATTCTATAGGAAAAATTAGGACACCACAAACTGGAAAAAGAATTTATAACACATGTCATGCCTGTTCCATTGAAGGACAGTACAATGAATTATAACACATTTGCAAAATAGAATACTAGGTAGCAGTGAAAATGAAGTCCAGCTCTTGCAAACAGATGAGTTAAAAACTAGCAATAATATTGAGTGAAAGAAGCCAATACTTTCAAAACTGAGGGAGGATAAGACAGAGTAAGGGAGGAGAGAGAAAAGAATATAGAATATGTATCAAACAGTAAGGTTTGATATGATAAATAATTGGGTTCATATTTCTACCCACCTGCTTCCCTAAAAAGATAAGGGACACCTCAAGCTGGATTAGAAGAATTCTTAGCATTTGCTATTCTGAATGTATTTTCCATCTTGAAGTTACTGTGCATGAAGCCAGTAGCAATTACTTTTCAAGTGGATATTCTGTCACCACCTTTCAAGGTGTCATTTTCCTGCATTTCATCAGAACTACTTGAGCCAGCTAGAGGTTCACATGCCAGGCATTACAAAATAAATGAGAATTGGAATTCTTCCATTTGTAAAGGAAAGAAATATAAAATTGAATTGTGACTAAGGGCTCTCCTCTTTTCAAGAAAAGCAAGTATTGCAAGGTTTTGGTGTTGGAGAACAAACTTATTTTAATGAGTCTTTTTATAAATCATTACAATCCAAATACTATCTTTTCTAAAATGTCTTCTACCTTTTCAAGTAAGGTTATTTCTATACAAAAACAATGGATTAACCATTTTTCAATGGACTTTTTTCTTTATAGTGTCTTGATAAATAGGCAGGTTATCCAAAGCTTGATTTAAAAGGCCTTACAGTGGATCATTTGTGCCCATGAGAAAAACCAGCATGGATGGGTGGCTTCTCAGTTAGGTATTTTTTAAGTGTGTGGGTCCTGAGTGCTGACATCCAGAGGACTTTGACTCATTTTTTTACTGAAATGACTTTTGGAGTGATTTATTTGTTCAGAGGTGTTTCTATCCCACCTCCATCTTGAGCCAAGTGTTTGACTTCAGAGTTGCTTTTGGGTGTTTGATACTAAAACAGGATCTTAGTTGCCCCTGAAAATGCAAAACTCCCAGTGGATATCAAACTGAAAACCAACCTCAGTACATCAGCCATTTTCTGTAATATTTAGCAGCTTCAAGAAATTCATTGTTCTGTCTACTTTGTGGATTTTATTTGGGTTGCAGTGTTCACAACTAAATACACACAAGACAATTATTGAACCATACATTATACAGAATGTTGTGAAACTTAAGGATATGCAGCTGCCCTACTTAACATATATATATACACACACAGTAATCATGTATGCACACACAGAACACACACATGCACATGCATACACACTTACACACATACACACATGATACTACTCCCCTGTCACTCCCCCATACTTAATCTATTTAAAATCTGTTCCTAACCTCTATCTCCCTCAGACCTTAGGGGAATAAAACCAAGGCCACATCTCTATAATTGCAAAGATCCAACTGTGTCTTATTAACCCAGTCACTTCATGAACTAATTCTGAGGCCATGGGGCCACAAAAGACTCAGTATGTTTAAGATTTATAATTAAATTTTAAAAATAAAATCTTGCCTGCCTTGTTTAAGGATCCATGAAATATGTGGGTATGTTACAGAGTATTATGAAAGACTTTGCATTTCTTCTATCTACCTTTTCTTTTTCTTCTACTGGCAGTTTGCATTTAAGAATATGGTGCTTCTTCCTAAAAAGATATTCCAACTTAAAACTTAAGCGATCAAAAGAGCAAACCCTGATAGAGAATGTGAGTAATTTCCCTGAATTTCTTTTGTGTCCCTGAAAAAATAAATCTGAAAATACAGTGTCTATCTATCAATATTTGTGATTTAAAAATGCCCATCAAAAGAACACTATTTGTAAGTCTGGAGTAGTAAAGGATAAGAGATTGAGCTAGTCCATGTCCTCTGAAAAGCAGATGCTAAGCGGTGATCACACACAAAGGTTTGTGAGTTTTTTGGGGGTGGGGCATACAAACTATTGGGAAGGAGCCGGAAAAAGCTGAGACAGCAGTTGGATTATAATGCACATATGACCTGGAGAAAAAGCAGGAATAAAGGGAGGATGAAATCATCCTGGACCATTTGATAGTCTAGGAAAATTTCTGAAAGGGCATTGGGGTATTCTCAAGTCAAAGTCTGTCATCATAGATAGTACACCTTGATAAGTCAAATGGAAACAGACACACATATCTTTTATGGAGTCATATGCCTGAATCTTGGATACAAGCTGCTAAGTTTCATCAATTTTTCTCTTGCTGTCCACAATACAAGATGAAGACCCAAACAGTCTGTAGAGAAAAGCATGGCATACACTAGTAATAGAGGAAAAAACTGTAGTGCAAGTGATAAAAAAATATATATAGTCCCACAAAATCAACAATGCTAAACCACAAATACTTCATAGAAAAAGGCACTCTGATCAGAAATCTAAATAATGTCCATGAGACTGAATGCTTCCATCCTGAGGGTGTGGTTCCAAGGTAGGAATTTTTAATAAGCTGAAACGAGTAAAGGTAAAACCAGAAATTTATTACAGCAGCTGTCCCAAATTCACCCTAAATATCAGTCCACTGAGACAGAGGAAATTTTACCAAAGAATAAAAATTAGCAATATCCAGTTCTTTGAACTTTTGTTAGAAGTAGAAGAAGTCAAGGAAAATCTATCTCTTGGTGCATGGGCAAAGAAAGACTCTATGAAATGATCATTGATAAAAGATTAGCCAACAGGAATAAGCAGTAATATGGACACTAAGAGTGGACGCTTGACTCTATTAGCACCCCAACTGCACACATGCTCACACAGAAGCAAGGAAATAATGGAGCATGACAAGACAAACCGTGAATTACAAAACAAAAGGTTAAGTTTAGCCAGTAACCACTACCATTGCTATGTATAATAGAAGATGAGATGAAAAGGTAACAATCAGAATAAACAGAACTAGCACAATTAAGGAAAAAATTAGATGGAAAAAAGTACCCTGCATGAAAATCTTGAAATACATTAAATTTAATGACTTTGCTGGGTAGGCTTGATAAAATCACCAAGATACAGATGAAAAGAACAAATAGAATAATTGAAGAGGAAGTGAATGATACAGAAATGAAGCTGATAAAAAGACTATAAAAGGAAAACATTTCCTCAAATAAAAGAAGGGGAAAAATCCCTCAGAATATTTTACCTGTTACTAGGGCTTGCTCTGTTTCATGAAAAATAATCATCAATACTGGGACAGATTCTATTAAAATTATTTAGCTTCAAGCATCCAAAATATAAACAGATTTATGTTTACATCTTTTGAGGTTGTTCCATTGTTCTTGAATGTTCTCTCATAGGTTTTTTCACTGCTTGTTTCTCTTTTTATTATAGTTTGAGAAATTTTTATTGACCAATCTTCAAACTCATCACTGTATTTGGCTATGTCAAATCTATAGATGAGCCCATGTTACAATGTTTTTAGTATTTCTTTTTTAGTATTTTTAAAGCACTTCCATCATTCTGCCTACATTGCTCCTCTGTTCTTGCATAATTTCCATGATGACTCTTAATATAGTAATAAGATATTTTAATGTCCTGTCTGATAATTCTAATATTTGTATCATTTTTTATTCCTGTTCTGTTCTTGCTTTGTATTTTTAGACTATGTATTCCTATTTGTATGTCTTGTGACATTTTGCTGAAAGATAGACGTATCAAGTAAGAGGAACTCAGGTAATAGGCATTTAATGTAAGATTTTACATTACTCTCGATGAGAGGTGGGCTATGTTTAATTGCTCTAGTTATGGGTTGCAAAGGCCCTATTCCTTTTACTGCTTTGTTTTGTCTCTCTTGTTGATTTGAGTTTCCTAAATATTCTTATTCAGAAAATCTGTTCTAGTTCTTCCAACTGTTATTCATCTCTATTATTCTGGAGCAGTGTAGGTAGAAGCAAAGTGTTGTACCATATTGTGATTAATATCCATCTTTTTGTGAGCCTGTGACCTTTGCAAAATGTTTTTCCAGCAATATAACTTCTTTCCACATCCCCAGTGATCCCTACTGATTTCTCTGGCTACAGGCTTGCCAGTTAGTTTTCTTGAAGTTCTGTCCCCTGTTGCCTATGTTTTCTTTCAACTTTGGATGATACAAAAAGGCTAGAGAAAACAGGGATGAGAGGGAACAGGTGGGATGAGATGCCCGCAATCTTTTAACCTGGAGCATAGGTCTTCACTGTGGAAAATTTCAAAATGTTTAGTTCTCTTCCCAATGTGAGATGATCTGTCTTAGCTCTTCATTGGAAAACCTAGTGGGTTTCCTGGAAGCAAAGGCCCCAAAAGTGGGGGCCTTTTAATGTGTGCCTCCCAAAAAATGTTCAGTCTTATGCTGATCCCCCTCAGCCTCCAGGAATTCATGAAAATTAACACTTCACAGCCTCTACCATTACAGGACTCCACAGGTTTTGCTTCAACTAAACAAATCCTAACTGCACTCTTTAGAGGATTTGCCTGTCTCTCCAGATTTCAGGGTGAAGGTTTGCCTTGTTTCTCTGATAGACAAGCCGTTGATTTTCATTTTCCGTTTTTTTTTTTCCTCTCATTGGAAAAAGGATAATGACAATTTCCAAGTTCTTTACATGTAGGAGCAGAACTGAGTGTGATCCTAAACAGTATTATTCACAACAGAATTTTGATAACAATATCTTTATATTTTTTTATTTTGAGATAAAAATTCATAAGAAGTTTTAAAATACAGGGAAGTACCCAGTGGTAACACCTGGCATAACTAAAATGCAATATGAAACCTGAGAAACTGGCATTGTTATCATTCACAGAGTTTAAGCAAATATCACCTGCGTGTATTTGTGTGTGTGTGTGTGTGTGTGTATGTGTGTATATTTTCATGCCATTTAAATTGATATTCAGGGAAAATGATAACATTTTATATAACCACAAAACATGTTAAAAGTAGAATTTGGCCATTGATGTAATATTACTAAATCTGGTATAGACTTCCTTTGGAAGTCTCAGTTTTTAATGCACTCATTTGTGCACAGTTCTATGAAATTGCATCACATATGCAAATTTAAATAGCCATTACACAATTAGAAACAGAACTGTTTAATTACCACAAACAAACTCTCTTATGCTATCCTTTATTGTGACATTTTCCCTCTAATTCTAACTCCTGTCATCCATTGATGTGTTCTCATTACTATGATTTTATTACTCCAGGCATATTTTTATACATACATATTCATACAGTATATAAACTTTTGAGATTCACTTTTCAAAAGCAGCCAGTGTAATGTCTTTAAGATCTATTCAAGATTTTACAAACATCAGTGTCCCTTCTTTTTATCACTGATAAGTACTCCACTACATGGATGTGCCACTTTTTGTCCATTCAAATATTGAAGGACATTTGGCTTATTTCCATTTTTTGACAATCACAAATATAGTTTCTGTGAAGACTCATGTACAGGTTTTTCTACGACCACACATTTTCATGATTCTATGATAAATATCCATGAAGATGATTGGTCAAATGGTAATTGTTTTTAACTTTACAAAGTGCCAAACTTTTCTAGAGTGGCTGTACTATTTAAAGGCACATTTTACTATACCATTTAGCTGTAACATTTTATTCACCTTGTATGATAGATCCTGTAATTCTGTATCCTTGCTGATACTTGGTAATCACAGTATTCTATTTCAATTTTAGTCATTCTAATAGTTATATAGCAGTATCTTCTCATAGCCTTTAATTGTATTTCACTGATGGCTAGTGATGTTGAATATCTTCTCATTGCTTGTCATTCCTGTATCTTCTTTGATGAAATGTTCAAGTTTTTCCCCTTTTTTCTATTTATTTTTTTTTATTATTGCTGAATTTAAAAGATTTTTAATACATTCTAGACTCAAGTCCTTTGTCAAACATATAATTTGCAAATTAGTTCTCCCAGTCTATGTCTTGTCTTTCTGTTATTTTAACAGGGTATTTTGCAAAATTAAATTTTTATGTTTTGATGGAGTTTACTGATTTTTAAAAATAGATCATACTTTTGGTTACACATCTGAGATCTCACCAGCTATTATTAATATATATTAAAATAATAAGAGATAAATTATAGAAAAGAAAATTATAATGAAAGATGATTTTGGTAAGGAATGAACATATAGTATTAATATACACTTGAATAATATACAAAAATATGTGAATGTAATGATCATATATATGCATTTTCACATATATGAGTAGATACAAAATAATTTTACCAAATAATAATTCTTCTATGATTGAAACATTCAATCATAGAAGAAATGTAGAGAATTCTAAGAACATTTGCATAGTTTTATGTTAATAAATTTGAAAGAAATGGATGGCTTTCTGAGAAAATATAAATTAATAAATTTAAAGTTTAAAGTATACAGTAAGTATATGGAAAATGAAGACATTAAATACCTTCTATCCCAAAAGAAAGTGATATGTGGTTCATTACTAATACTGTCAAACATCAAAATAAATAGATAAATATCTACATTTTATGCAATTTTAAAATAAAGAAAAAGATCAAAAGTTTTCTAGTAAACTAAAAGAATGCTTTATTATTATACCTAATCGTGGAAAAATAGCAGCTGGAGGAGAAGAAAAGACTGAACAATTTAAATTATACTCAAAGTGTGAAATGTAGATAAAAATCTTATCAGTATCAAGTGAGGTTAATGCTAAAAATGCAGAAAGTTTAAACGGATTTATTTTACTAAAAATCAAAGAAAAAAACTAGGAAGTTATAATTATTTCAATATATTATAAAAGGCATGATACTATTTGAAATGCACAGAACATTTTTAATAAGGTAGTAACTGAAAATGTTAATTAAAATATAGTTTCCACATATGTGGAATGTATGCCATATGTATGTGAATGAGTACCAGTAGCACACTGTAGAAGCTAGTATTGTGATTAATATTAAAACACTAGGCACTTTCCTATTTAAACTAGAAACAAGGAAGGACAATTGCAATCATCACTATTATTTATCATTGTTCTGAA
Source organism: Castor canadensis (assembly GCF_047511655.1). Taxonomy (NCBI): domain Eukaryota; kingdom Metazoa; phylum Chordata; class Mammalia; order Rodentia; family Castoridae; genus Castor; species Castor canadensis. The sequence continues at coordinate 144,663,133 of NC_133390.1, read as the reverse complement.
CATATAAGATATAAATACTTGAAATATGAAGAAAATAATTATCATTTGCAAATTGCATGATTATACATTCCAGAAATCTTAAGAAAAACAACAATTAGAATTAGTGAGAGAATTCATTAGTGCAGCCAGTCACAAAATAATCAAATGTAGCTTTCTTATGATACTTCAGAGATTGTAATAGAGAAAATAATTGCATTCACAATAATTATATTATAAATAATAACATTAATATTTTACAAATATAAATAGTAGAACAAATATCAAAATAATTTGACATATACTATGCCAAAAAATGTAAACTTTATACAGGAGTTGGAAGAGGAATCAATGAACAACTATATTTTATGGTGTTGGATGACATGATATTGGAGATAAATTTGACTTTCCAAAAACTAACCAAGATGTTCAATGAAATATATAAAGCCAACATCAATGTGATTTTGCTTTTCTTTGTTTATAAGTATTAATGGACATTATTTTAATGTTGATCTGAAAAAATAAATACACATAGTAACTAAGAAAAAAACTGATAATAGAAGGGAATATAAAAACTTTGGTTTACCAAATTTAAAAGCATATTAAGTAGCATCCCAGAAAATAGTAAAGTAGGTAGAAAACTCCAGGATATCGTCTCTCCACCAAAACAACTTCCAAGCTGGAAGAGCTATTAGAATTAATGATTTTGAAACTTTGGAGTCTAAAAGAAACATACACTTTTTTTCTCTCTCTCTTCTTGAATTCAGGTACTCAAGAAAATCCAGTCAGGTCACTGGCTAACCATAGAGATAACAGAATACCTGACTGAATTTTCTTGATGTCCTGCCTTTTTCAGTTTCTTCTACAGATGTTGTCTGAGAAGCTACTTTGGCCCAATGGGTTTAAAACAATGAACAGCCTCTTTGCTGGGCTCTCAGTAACCCAGCAGGCAGATCAAAACACACAACCACAATTTTTGCAGAACAAAATTTTAATTTCCCATCCTGTCATCAGGAACTGTTGATTAGAAGGTGGTAACCACATGGAGTGTGCCACAGGGCTGAGAGACTAGGGATGGTAGCTGCTATGTAAAACATTGGTATTCACCAAAATTTACCAGCTATATTCTTCATCCTTTAGATACTGCAAGTGTTTGACTAGATTCCATAGTTTTCTAATAATTTTTGCCAGCTCAATTAGACTCATCTGGTAAATTACAGATATTAGAAGAATGCTGCTTACCAATAACTTAGTTTAGAACTAAAGACACAAATAATTAAATCCAAAATTAGCAGAAATAAAGAAATATGAAAGGTTAGAGCAAAGATAAATGAAATAGAGAATAGAAAGAAGATCAAAAAAACTGAAAGCGATATTTTATAAAGATCAGTAAAAATGACAAACATTTATCTAGACTGAACTAAATTATTAAAACTAAAAATGAAAGTGGGATCATTACTGCCAACCTTACAGGAATTAAAAAGATTGTGGGCAAATACTATGATCCATCTTTGTACACCAACAATTTAGATAACTTAGGTGTAATCATAAAAGACACAAACTATCAGCAATAAAAAATAGAGAAACTGGAGTTCATAAAATTAAAATTTCTGTACATTAAAAGGAATAATCAGGGCTGAGGTGTGGCTCAAGTGGTAGAGTGCCTGCCTAGCAAGTGCAAGGCTCTGAGTTCAAGCCCCAGTACTTCCACCAAAAAAAACCAAAAGGAATAATCAATAAAGTGAAAAGAAAACTTAGAGAATAGAAGAAATGTTTTCATGTTACATATGTGATTTAGTTTAGTATTCAGGTGTACAAAAGAACTCTTACAACTCAACAACAAAAAGATAATCCACACAATTTAAAAATGGGCAGTAATGTTGATAGACATTTCACTAGAAAAAGATATACCAACGATCCACACTACATAAAAAGATGTTCAAATTAATTGGTCATTAAGGAAGCACAAATGAAAATCATGAGATACTATTTCTTAGCTACTAAAATAGCAACAATGATAACAATAGTAATAAATGGGAAAGAGCAACTATTGGTAAGAATGTAAGGACACAGAATCTTCATATTTGTTTGGTAGGAATGTATAATATTTCTGCAACAGTTTGGTGGTTTCTCAAAAAAAGAATTGTCACCTGACCCAGAAATTGTATTCCTAGCTATATTCCTCTGAGAAGTGAACCACATGTCCACTTAGGAACTTGTACATGAATGTGAATGTTTATAGCTCAATACTCAAAGTAGCTAAAATATAGAAGCAGCTCAAATATTCATCAATGGATAGGTAAATAACAAATTGTGATATATACATACAAGAAGAATTATCTATCCATAAAAACAAATGCAATGTTTGGATGCAACTTTGGATAAACTTTGAAAACATTATGCTAAGTGAAAATTTCAAGACAGACACAAAAAGTTTCACATTGTCATATATTTCCTTTTAATTGAAACACCCAGGATAGGGAAATTCTAGTTACAGAAAGCAGATTCTATGAGCACCATAATCTAGGTGCTGGGATTGGGAAAGCAGAGAATGGAGTCTGGATTCAAAACAACATTATAAATTCTTTGACGTTGAGATCAGTAGCATGTTCTAGTTTTGTGTCCTTCCCCGCACTGTGAAGGTCATAATTCAATTAAGACTACAACCTCTAGATGCCCTCTTAATTGAATTAAGCCAAGGCCAAACTTGGGCTACAGGAGCTCAGTACTCAACTCTCTTGAACTTCAAGTTGACTTTCATTCAAGAGAATATTCTTAACTATTCTGCTGACTTTGAAAATGCACCTCAGAGTTCTGATTCCTTCCATTTCCAACAAACCAGTAAAATAGGCACACAGGAAGTGCCTGTGTTGACAGGGATACAGTAGACAGGGCCTAGAAGGATAAGGAGCAATTCCCCAGGAGTGCTGACAAGCTTCATACATGAGAAGCACATTAATCTCTTTGAGCTAAAATTCCTGTCCTACCTGTTTCTCTCATTTCCTTCCAAGTTTCTCCTGAAATCATCACCCAATAAATCATCATTCCAGCCTTTGCTACTTGTAATGCTGATTCAACAATCTGTACACATATATATCCCTAAAACTCTCTGCCTTCCCTATCTCCTATTGGACATAGAAAATGAAGTAATCAAGTTTCAGAAAGGTTAAAGGCCTTTTCCTAAACTGTATATCTGATAAATGATGTACAGTTTAAAATGAGATTAAAATACCAAGAGTTCTGAATACTAAATCCAAGCTTCATTCTACTGCACAACACTACTCTTCTCTGCCCACTTCCATTAAAACTTGTTACAACTTACCTAGCTGACAGTGTAAGTTTAAAACCAGTCCCAAGCAGTATGCTCTCTTCAGTTCAGGGTTCAGATAAAACATGTGATCCTTCCCAAAGGCAAAATGGTGATGATTCCATGTGATCTAGTGCTCATAAAATTCCTATTCTTCTCTTGCCACTCCTCCAAAATATACCTCCCCATGCAACATCTGTGTAAAACTTGGAGTGAGTTTATGAGGCTTTTCTTCAAAAATCTTGAAAGAATTTACCTAAATTTGCATGCAGATTCCCATTGAATAGTGTGCAGCGAGTTCATTCCAGCCCCTGTTCTTGTTTTAAAGGCAGTTACAGGAAGTGATCTCTTCACTCATCCCTCAGCATCCTAGCTGAGCTCCTCAGAGGACAATAAACCTACTCAGTGAGTGTCCTTGCCATGTTCCTTGTTACATAAGAAAGGCTATGCTTCATTTCTGAATATGGGAAGTAATTGCATCCAATGTGGCTCTTTTGTCAAACACTTCACATGGATCCTCAGCTCAGTCCAGCTCCCATGTGGCCACTCTTCTCAATTTGCAAAGATAAAGTCATGCAGAGCCTTGCCAATTGGGTTAGTCCACTGCTCAAGGTGTGACAACAGTGACATTCATTGTGATTGCTCATCCAAGTGCATCTCTCACCATCTTGTTACCAACAACTCATTCTCCCAGGTAAGATAACATTTACGTTTCCTGTGGAAAAGAATTCATAGGGGAAAAAAATGGCCAGAGATAGACAAATGTCAACAAGAAAGTGGTCATGTTTTGTTTTTTTTTTAATGTACTTTCTATCCCTGTAGATGGAGAAGACAAGAATACATTCAGCTCCATGGAGATTCCCTCACAGCATAGCTATAGCTTGGATTAGAAAAGTACCTTTTTAAAACTTCAAGGAGAGAGAGAAACAAGAGAAAAAAAGATACCTTTTCTTTTCTCCTCTTCTCTCCCATTCCCTTACCTTCCCTTGTCTTCTCTTCTTTTTTGTCATCGAAAGCTCACAGGTTACCATTTTTTTCCTTGTGACTAGGCCTCACTTTCTCTTATTTGATAAGTTCTTAAGAGTATGGTTTTGTTGGCAAACCAAGCCTGCTCCCACCTCATAGTATTTACAATATTTGTTCCCTCCAAATGGAATCCTTCTAACTTTAGATTCACTTCTGCTGGGCTAGTTTTCTTACCTTCTTCAAGCCTTTGTCTAAATTGTACAAGCTCAATGAAGACTGCCCTCTCCTTTGTTAATTCTGCCCCTATATTACATTTTTGGCTTTAAATCTTTGTCATCATGCTCTACTGTGCACGACCTCCTTTTCAGCATTTATCATTTTCTAACATGCTTCATAGTTTCTTTGAAACTTTCAACTACTGTTGATAGTTTCTCCATGGTCAAAAATTAAGTTCTTTAAATATAAACTCATTGTTCATTTTGTTTTCTGTCGCAGGTGTCAGAGTGTGCTGCCATGATATCTTGTCCTTGTCCACCTTTAGGACTAAGGTGCTCATTCCCCAGTTTCTGGGAATGATAGACACTGACAGTTCAGGAAACGCTCTTGGGATTGCCCTCTGATGAAGAGCTCTGTCTTGCCTAATATTATACCTGTTCCCAGGGACAGCCCATCTCTAATGACTGGTGTATGCAAAGATATAAAGGCTCAACTTTGTACCTTAATTTGGGATAACTATGAAGGGCACCCATTTTCTATAACTCTTTTGGTAGGTAGACAATAGCCTATGATACAACTGCAGCATGGACCAGTTTCTCTTCCCAGTCTTATTTCCCACACCTTCTCAAGTATCAGTTCTAACATCCTGTTCCACTAATCTGTCTATACTAGAGTTTATTTCCCAAACCTGGAACAGTCATTGATGTATCTCAAGTATATACTAGCATATCTAGCAGGTAGAAGTTGTCAAATTAGTTTTAGATGCATGCATGAATGTAAATGCACCAACAATCTGAGATTCCATAAAACCTTAGAGGAACTAATACAGAAACCTTAAAGTGACAGAGTTTAACATAAGAAGGGGATCAGGAACCAGTGTAAAGATCAGTTAGAGATGAATCAACTTGGGTTATAACACATTTGTACATGAAAGCAATGCTAGGAATCTTTCTGTACATAACTATCCTTAACTCAACTAGCAAAAACACTTTGTCTTCTTTATTATGCTTAGGTCTTCTCTTCAACAAAATTAAAGATAAGGACAGAACAGGTTCTGCCTAGAAGTAAGGGAGAGGAGAATTGGAGAGGGAGGGGGAGGGGGGCAGGGGAGAGAAATGACCCAAACAATGTACGCACATGTGAATAAATGAATAAAAAAAAAAAACCAACATACCTACACACGCATCCCCACAAGTCATATAAAAATTTCATCGTGTAGCACTTTTCTTTTCCACTCAGTGACATTTATTAAGCAACTACTATGTGTCAGTGGAGGATTCATCAGTGAATTAAAGGGACAATATCTATGTCCCAGGAATGTTAATTTTCATGGTGGAATCAAAAAATAAAATAAATAGTTTATGCATATTATACAGTGTCAGTGATGACTGCCATGAGATAAAATACAGCAGGGTATGAGGTCATGAGTGATGTGGTAGAGGTGAGAGTGACATTTGAAATTCAGCACTAGGTAGATCTATATGAAGAGGTCAGATCAGCTAAGACCAACTGAAATGAAGGAATAAGCTGTACAGATGTCTGGATTAAGAGTTTTCTATAATAAGAAACAACATGCGGACAGGCACTGAGGCACCAATATGCTTTGTTTTGACAGAAATGCAAGAAGGCTGGGATAGAATGAGCAAAATGGAGACTAGAGAGTAATATGCATTTAAATGACTGTCAGTGAATAGATTATGCAGGGCTTGTTGAGAACTTCAAATTTTACTCTAAATGTGATGGGATGACAATGAAGAGTTTTGAGCAGGGAGAAAGCATGACCCAGTTTATGTTTTCAAAGGAACCTCATTCTCTAACTACCCTTGGAATTTCTAGACATTCACCAACATCCTGTGGAAGTTTTCTATGGTACATAAAGTAGATGCTCAGTGAATACTCTCAAGGTCATATCCTTCGATGCCACTCACTATTCAGTGATTTGGGGTGTCATGGAAACCTTAGATATACTTAATTCTGAACCATGATGGGTTTACACAATAAATTTCAAGAATCTACCATCTGCCAGGACCAGATCTTGTTTAATCTTCATAGACTTGAGAAAGTACACACCATTCTTTCCTTTTAGAACACTGGAAATCCAAGTTGCACAGCTAGTAAATGGCAAAATGGTATTGATTATATCCTATTTTTTTTTTTTTGAGATAGAATCTGGCTATGTAGTCCAGGATGGCTTTGAATTCACAATCCTCCTTGAGCCTCCCAACTGCTGGGATTACAGGTGTGGGTCATGCAGATTTATTCTATGCTTTTTATATAAACCTTGCTCTCCTCTCTTACAGCCTGAGATCTAGTAGGAGATAATAAGAAATGTCCATTCATTATACATAGTGTTAATTTACTCAGACACAGCATTTGTCTTGGCCCCCAAACAAACTTATGACTAGGTATTATAGGCTGCCTCATAAAGATGCAAACATTACAGTATAACATCTTGTATTCAACCTGTGGTACATCAACTGGTATCATCAGCACCACTTGGGAACTTGTTAAAAATGAAAAATCTGGAGTCTCAAGCTATGAAACCAAGATAATAACAGCTTTGTTATACCTGTATATTTATAAATGTATTGTTCTTCTTTTCTTTGCTTGTATCACTGGACAAATAATTCATGTTTTCTTTCCAAATGTAGGTTATGATTCAGTAGATCTGCTAACATTTCATAAACCAAAGCAGGTCAAAAGACTAAGCCTACCATCAATGTCTGGATAAATTCCCTGTCCACAGAACTAAAGAGAGGGAAAACAAGAGTTGCTGAATAGTTAACTAAACTACCGCAGATGTTATTAATGAATCGTGGCCATTTTATTTAATAAACTAAGATTCTTAAACAATGTGTGCCAATGGTCTTTATAATTGTTTTCTGGAATATTCCATCAAATCTATCTGGTTGTCAGAGGACCATCTTTAAGTATATGTCACCTCTGGAAGGAATTTTGGCAAGCACAATTTTCTATATCTTCTACCCTTAGTAAGGCCTTAGCATTACTTATAAAACAGCCCCTCAGATAACTGCATTGATAGGCCTCACATTAATCTAGCTCTGTTACTATTCTGGCCAACAGATTAACGATTCTGCCTTAAATCAATTGGACTCAATTTTAGTCACCTTTTCTTTCAATGAGGTATGTTAATTTTGTGAGACTATATTTGACTCTAACCTTGCTCCAAGCAGAAAACGGAATATTAGAGAATTATGGAAGCCCCCTCTTAGACTCCCTTCTTATTGCTATGCTCCAAAGAGTAGCCACTACACTTTAGTTGACACATTAGCCTTGTCTATTTCTGTGTTTTAGGTAAACAAAGTCAAGTAGTATGTACTCCTATTTCTCGCTTCCTTTATTTAGCACTATATTTGTGAGATTCATCCATATTTTACATATAGTTATACTTGATTCTATGTAGAATTTATCAATTTTTATACTCTATACAGATAGAAACAATTTGATAGCTTCTAGCTTTTAGCCATTGGGGTAATTTTGCTATGTCCTTTTGTTAAACTTACACACACATTTCTTTTGGGTTATACACCTATGAGTGAAATCACTGGACATTAGAATTTATGTATCTTCAGCTTCAATTGATATTTTCAGCTTTTATTTAATTTTTTCAGTTTGATCAGAGGGTGGTGTAGACTTAGTCATAGGTATGTCTATATGCACCCTATTTAAATGTTGTGATTTTCCACTTAAAGCTTAAGTTACCCTTTGGTTGAAATTAGGTAGTTTTGAAAGTTGCACTATCTTCTTTATCTCCCTGACTCTATCTAGGTTACTAGTTATAGATTGGTAAGAGATGGAAGTCCTTGTCATAAACACTATTATACACAGGGAAAATATTCTAATACCACATTCCTCAATAGTCTCCTGGGAATAGGTGATGTGCCTGGGAAATGACTGCACTTTTACAGTCCCTATGACTCTGCAAAGATGGTCAGGCCTATTCAAGGTCTATACCATGAGATGCCTTTCCAAGACAAGAGATGGCATTCCTTCCTTCTTGCTACTTGCCTTGCTATGAATGGAGGAAGAACATGATTTGAGGCAAGACAGAGCCTTTGGAGGTAAAAGATATATATATAGAGAGATATAGGTAGAGAGAAAGAGAGAGAGAGAGAGCTACTTCAATGTAAAAGCCACATCTCACCATTCCTTATGACTCAAAGATTAAGTACCCGCCCTGCTGTGAGATCTAAGATTTTTGTGCTCATCACAACTGATAAATTTATCCAAGAGCCTCCAGAGTAGCCAGACCAATGTTGAGTTGGGACCACCCTCCAAAGGACATATCTACTAGATGAGTGTGAGCCATGGGAGTAAAGGTCAAAGTGCACAGAGGAAAACTTCAACATAGCACCACAATTAATACCAGGTTGAGATTTCTTCTTGTATGTCTTTGCCTTAGGTGAAGACAAAAGCCAATTGAAAAGCTTCCACATAAAACTTAGTAAGAGCTTCTAATTTAGTAGAGAAGACAGGGAAAATATGCAGGAAACACAACATGAATAAAATACAAATTATGATGCAAAGTGAATGACGAAAGTGAATATCATTACCTTACAAATTATATTAAGAGAAAAGTGGCAAATTTGGTATTAAAATAGCCCAATGGCACAACAAATAATGAAATAAATGTATAACATATGCATTTAGATGAATATTTAGTTATCCTTTTTAATATAGGTACTTTTTCATCTTAGTGGAAAATTAACTATGTGAAAGTAGTAGTCAGAACCCCAAAAAGGATGAGATGCAAATGCCAATGGGGACATTGTGCAGAGTTAAAAGAATATGTTCACAAAGTTGTTGGCATGTTAAGGGGAATCAACAAGGAAGTATAAAACTCCCAGAGTTAGCAATAGTAAGGGGTTCTTTAGCAGTCCCAGTATGAATGGTGTTGAGATGGAAAGCAACAACCAGCACTAAGGTGTTGTAACTGAAAGGGAACAATTCAGCCTACTTGCAGCAACCTGGTAGGGGAAGCCAAACTCCCATCCCTCTAGTCTCTCATTGGTATCTCCCACTAGATGCGTCCATCTGGAAGACAGGAGTCAAGAGACCTTTTATGCAGTTCATGAAGATAAGCCCCATTTGCTCCTAGGTATAAAGAACTAGAGGAACATCATATAGATGATTATATTTCTTAAGAAATAAAACAAAACTATTTGTAAGATCACATTCTTATTTAAAAAGTGTATACCTACTTTACTGTTATTATTTAATGTTCATTACATACTTCTGGCTTATTAAGCATTCTTTAATTAGGCTCTAAATCTGCAAAACCCTTTTCCCAGTTTTTAAAATCAGCAGGTTTTTTCTGTGTTGCTTTATCTGGCTGCAAGCATTTTTTTAAATAAATGTTAAGGGTTATGTAAAAACTTTGAAAAAATATCAACAATCAGTTTCAAAAGGTGAACACAAAATTTCCTGAAGCATCTATAATTATATTAGATTTTACAGAGTAGACATTATCTTCTAGTTCCAAACCTATATTTATGTGCTAAAATACCCAGTTGTATCCAGTTCAGTCTCCTCTGCTATTGATTTAGGAATTCACAAAACTATTTATTCTCCTGTTCCATAGAAAGGATTGCTTACCATAGCAACACCTGCATTAGCATTCAGCTTCCTGGTTACAGAGCACCTTCCTAAGGAAGAGGTACATTAATATGCAAACTGAATCCAAGTTTTTAAATAAAAATTTAAGGGGGGAAAGCTATTGTATTAAAACTCATAACAAAGAAAACAACCCAAACTACAGACTAGCAATTGTCTAAGGCCTTTTTGCAAATTTTTAATCTGCATTTTTCCAGTTCTGGGCATTTTGTTCTTCTTGCACTTTTATAAGCCTAGATGGGTAGGAAATAATAAAATAATATGCAGGAACTACAACAGCATAGGAAGCTTGCTTTTCTCTGTGGGGGAGTTTCAACTTAGGTCAGCTTCACTTTAGAATTATCTTTTTTCAGTTAGAAAAAGCAAATTCCTGGTTCTGCTACTCAAACTCGCAAAGTGAAAATATTTGGGTCTATTTTTCAAGTGTATTTTCCCGATGTCGATCAAGTGTCTGAAACATTAGCGATTGTTTTTTACCATGCACTGTGAAGTGAGGTAGCATTTTAATTAGGAAAGGAAAAACAAATTGACTTGTGTTCAAAAATGATAGTCAAAGCTTCTATGACTGAGCTCGGACATAGAAACCAGGAAGTTATGGGGTTCTTTTTATCAATAATTACCTGAACCCTTTTAGAGTTCTACTAATTCAAAGAAACTGGCTTGGAGGATCTTTATAACACTTCTTACAGATAAAGAAAATAACACTTCAATTGTTGGTGACTTTGATGTCTTATTCCAGCTCTAGGAAATAGAAAGTGTGTGTGTGTGGCCAAATAGAAAGCACACACACACACAAAATGCTGACACTCAGTTACCTCAAGGGACCTGTTGGATAATAGGGGTCAAGAGAGGTGGACAAGGTGATATACCTAGGGAAGTGAGTTAGAAAAAGAGGCACTGAAGAATGTGATTGAACTTTGCATTTAGGGAGTTCTGTCTTCTATAAGCTTTGGGTCTAGAACCTAACTGGACCTCATGAGGCAGGGTAGAGCTTGAATGAGAACATCATTTCTCATTGAAGCAGGAGCAATATGCTGGGTTTCCCACATAAATTTTGATCCTGGGCATTACTTACAATGAAACTATCATGGGCTTTGCTTTTAAATTAATCTCCCCTCCTCCAGTCTTGATCAAAATTGAGAACCTGGGTGCTTGGCAGACATAATGCCATTAATTTTAATGAAGACTTAACCTAGCAGTAAAAGGCCTTACCTTTCAAGCAGATGATTTCAGCGTTGATGAGTGCTGTCTGTGAGAGAATCAGAAAGGTTCATGCAGGTGGACAAAATGAAATGAAGAATCATCTAATGAAATGATTTAACCAGACCTTTGATGGTTATCAGGGTTGTGTGGCATCAATTAGTGGGAGATTGAAACATTAGCATTGTCAATGTTTGAAGTTGTTAGCATTGCTGTAAAGTTCTCATCAGTTTTTTCAGACCAATGGCCCTCTTCTTTAGCAAATATTAGATATCATTTCCAGATTGTAACTGAAAGACTCAGGAGTACCACCTCCAGTGATTTGGTGGTAGGTAGGACCTAATTATCTGTATTTCTAACAAACTCTTATTTTTATATATCATATCTCATTTTTAATTAATATATTTGTTTTATTATATCACATTTTCATTGTACTGGGTTACATTGTGACATTTTCAAAAGTTCTTGCAATATATGATAGTTGAATTCATCCTCATTCCTTTGTCTCCCCTCCCACCTTTCCTGGAATAGTTGCAACAGGTCTCATTACTTAATATTTCTACTACATTCATCCTCCTACATCCTTTCCTTTTATCTCTCCCCCCAACTGGTACCAAACCCCAGACAGGACCTGTTTTACCTTCCTTTTCTCCATTTTTTAATAAAATTCATTTTTGTTTGTTTAAGATAGTTATGCAGGGAGTTTCACTGTGACATTTCCATGTATGTATGTACTATTTGGTTGAGGGCCACAGTTGAATAGCACTGACCCAGAAGTTAGTGTTTTAACAAGCCTCCAGGTAAAACTGATGCTCACTAAAGTCTGAGAAGAGCTGTTTCACATCATTGGTTCTCAATCTTACCTAAATATTGGACCACACAAAGACTTGCTTAAAGATTGCCCATGACTGGGCCTCACCAAGCCTGTCCTGATGAAATGAGAATGGAAAGCAACCTGTCATAGGGCTTATTTGGTATTCCTCTACAGGATCCTAATGTACAGCCAAGGTTGAACACCATGTCTCAGACCATACCTTCATTTCTAAGTTGCAAGTCTAGACTACTTGTAATTTGTATTTTCAGTATGATGGTATGATAGAAAAAGAGATGTATAAAGTTCTAGCATATGAAAGGAAAGAAGATTTGGCAGCCTTGTATGAAGTAAAACCCAGTTTACCTTACATACTTGTAGGGTTGTGAGTAAAGAAGGGCTCAGTTCAAAAGGGTTGGAAGCGAGTCGGCTGGAAGAGATAGAAACTTAGGCAGAAGAGCAAGTTCTATAAACCTGTAAAAGTAAAACCCATTTAGTTACCACTGAAGACCCAAATGTGCTATGTAAAATGCTCCAACAGAGCATTGAATTTCATAGCTGTCTGTGACTTTAAGGCCAAATTCTCATTCCCTAAAGTTAGGAAAGAGAAGCAGGAGCTCTATCAAAAGCCACATGTACTACTGAGATTTTAATTAAGCTCCAAAGATTCCAAGGACTCCTGTCCAGTATTCATAAATGCATTATTCTTTGCCCACCAATACAAACAGATTTCTCTTGACCTTCCTCACACTTGACCCAGATAGCTAATTTTTAACATAAAAGGATGACAGCATTTTAAATGTCAGATAATAGGTTTCTCTAAAACAAACTGCAAGTTCTTTTGCTATTTCCAAAGATTTAATAAGGCACCCCCCCAAGAAAGTCAAAGGAATGGAATTTTATAGAAATCTGCAGGAATGTGTTAAACAAAAGAGAAGCTAGATTCCTTCCATTTGGGAAATACACTTGAATTTTAGGCAGGAAATGTATCTATTATGCCATGCCAAAGTACTAATGAATCAAAAACATACTGGTTTTTGTGTCTATTATATGACATTGAGAAGGTTGTTTTACTTTTCTGAGCCTCATTTTGTTTTTACCTAAAATGACAATGACTTCTCATTCTCCCTTCTGACGTTACTATTACTATTTGGGTTGGGGGAGGCGATACTGGGGTTTGAACTCAGGGCTTCCACATTTGCTAGGCAGACACTCTTCCATTTAAGCCTCACCTTCAGTCTTTTTTTCCCTCTGGTTTTTTGGAGATGGGATCTGACATTTTGCCTAGCCTGGCTTGGGTTGCAATCCTCCTATTTTATGCTTCCCATGGTGGCTGAGATTCACCCAGCTTTGTCCCTCTTGAGATGGGCTTCTCACAAACTGTTTTGACCGGGCTGTTCCAGAACAGTGATCCCTCTGATCTCAGCCTCCCGCATTGCTGGGGATGACAGACACATGCAATTGTGGTCACTATTGGTTGAGATGGGGTCTTGCAAACCATTTGCCTGGGCTGGCCTCAAACTGTGATCCTCCAGATCTTAGTCTTCCACGTAGCTAGGATTACAGGAGTAAGCCACAGTGCCTTTTGACTTTAATAAGGGAAAAGGGTCAACATAGAACATGGCAATCTGCTGAATCTTATGTGATTGTAGTCAACTTCAAACCCATTGCGTTAGTTTTCAGACTTTCAACTGAAACACTAAAGTGGGTCACTGACTGCAATGATAAAGCTTGGATAGATGCTATCTCCTCTTTCCTCTCCTTCCTGCTGTGTAATGGCTGTTGTTTTTCACTGATATGATTTAAGAGACTGGAACAAGCAAGCTGTATTCTCCAACTCTTTCCTCTTAGGGTGACAGAAAATAAACTATTTTTCCTATGATCTGCTTCCAAATCACTCTCACCAGCTGTGAATCTCCTCCTTACAGAAAGTTACCAGCTGAAGCTTTTCCCCCACAGTTGGTTTGCACTTAGCCATCATTTTGAAATGAGGTTCCATTTACTCTTTTTCATTCTAGGACCATACAGGCTATTTCAAGGCCCACCCATTTTTGTTCCTTTCTTTTTAGAAAAACAGGAGGGGAAAAGGGCTTCTCTAATTTGGTGGCAAACTGAAAAGTACTCCAAGGACTCTTGTTCAGTCCCCTTAACTTGTCAAACTAGCTTTTCTTTTTAAAACTGTCTGTATTATATTATGAATTACTAATTTTCTTCCTGAGACTACATCTATATTATAGCTAGTGACAATGAATATTAGTGAATCTTTTCCTGGTACTAATAGGAAACTCACAGGTGAGATCCCAACCTGTGTTATGTGGCCAAATAAAAAAATCTTTGTAGTATGGCTGCTATATGTGGACTGCATTGTACACCCCAAGACACACTCATAAAATTAACAAAGATAATGATTAGACTATAAATATGACTGTGAATTTGGCTTTCCACTGCCTTATTTATAACTGGATGTTTTATGAGGTTTCAAAGCATGCAGGTTTTCACTTAGAAATTTCGTCAGTTGTGGCAAGATTCAGCTACTGTCAGGAACAGAAAGAATAGGCTACCCATATTTTCCTTCTGAAGAAGTCAATTCCAAATTTCATTTTCCAAAGACTATCAGTAGCAAAGCAAAAAAAAAAAAAACAATGGCTTCCGTGCCTGTGAGCTTTGGGCATTTTCACTTTGGAGGCCTCCTAGCCTATATTTTACACCAGGAACAGAAAAATTTGGGAGAGTGTTTTATTTAAATGAACATCAACACCTTCTTGTTAGGTGTCAAAAACATTTCCCCTTAGAATATAAACTTATTGAAGATATTTTAAAAGAAACCACTTTACTTCTTACTGAACAAAATAAAAATTCTTAGCATTCTTGTTGACATGAAATATCATATTAAATAATCCTACACAAGTTCACATGACTCAAAGTAAAGAAAATTTAATTGGAGTTAAGAATCCATTGAGTTGAAACCTGACTTTGATCCAGTCACATCAACTCTGGACCTTGGTCTTTTCTAGAAAATGAACTATTCGTTTATGTATTAATCAATTCCTTGATTAATTTTCCAAGGATATTATAGTTTCCTGTGCTTAGTTCTAAATCCCAAATTATGCTCAGTGAACTTCTTCACATGTTATTTTACACACTTAGCATTTTTCATAACTTGTGTATTCCCTAGCACATCATTCCCCTTCAGACATTTGGATGTTAGAGTTGATTTCAGAAAATAGATTGGTGTTAAGAAGAGGTCACAAAAACCAGTGGACAGATGGGCTAAGGTAATGTGGATCTATTTACTCCTTTTAGCTATGTCTTGGCAAATTTTTTTTGTTAGGAAAATTTTCTTGTTAGGAAAGAGCTGTGCTCTTGGGAGAGGACTATGGATAATTGTTCTCTAGATGCTACTTGTGGTTAGGCATAGGCTTAGGGAGTATTTGGTGGGAACATTAAGCCCAGTGGTGTGTTGGGGTTGGCTCACCCCCAATAGCCTGTACAGTCTTGTCTGTCTTCCCAATCTCATGTTCAGTGACCTGAAATAGGCTACCATAGGAATATTTATATCATAGAAATTAGAAAATGCTACAAATCAAGGGTTTTTTTTTTTTTGAGCCAGTTCTTAACCATTTATGAGCATTGCAACTGGGTATTACACACAAACACACACACATACACACACACACAAACTACACTCACTTTCAGAATTTATAAATCTCTTTTTTTGTCAAGGCAGAAAATGGGGCTTGAATTTTCCTTTTCCAAATGCCCTCCTTTCATGACTTATTCCCCAATGTGGGATGTCCATGCAGCTAACATGTTTTATGTATAAAATGTATTATTATTTCACATAATTATTAATGAAATGTGTATTTATAATGCATTAAATGGATTGTGACTGGAAGAGGAAAACTTCATTTATTTGCATAAGTCAAATTATTACTATTATGATATGACTAGTAGTATATTACTAGTAGTATAAATGTTTCTATAAATAACACTGTGAAATGTGATGCTTTGATTAATTATTACATGGATTTATGTTAGTTTCTGATTCTCCACTACTATAAATAACACTGTGATGAACAACTTCAAATGCCTTAAATGACACAGAAAGGCTTAAGAATGGAAATGCAAAGAATCATTTTGTTTGGACCCTGAACTCTCTGAATTGTTAACAATATGGGGGAAAAGATGGCATGAAAAGCTTAATCATGGCCAAGAAAAATTCAGCTGTCTATTTAGCAACTTAGAGAACCTGGTAATATGTAGAAGTCCTTTAAATGCTAACTGAATGTTGTATGTGGGTGTGTTGAGATGTACTGCCAGGTGGTTTTGAAAAGAGCTTGCCAGGGTTTAAATCAACCCTATCATCAAGATCAGAACAGATGCCTACTATTTTTTCATAATTTTCCAATTCTAGCTCTGATTGAGAACACCTGTCACCGGATTCATAGAGAGTCAAGCAACATTGTCAGAGTTTGGTAACAGCAAAGGTATGGCTTTATGGGTAAGTCCAAAAGCTTCTGGGAACATTTGTCTGCCAAATCTACCTCCAGATTGCTGGGTGGGCTTGTTCCCGAGCCTACCGCCCAGGCAGCAAACCAAGCCAACTAATTTGGTACATTGTGTTCCGTGATAACTCTGCTTTGAATGTATTTGTGCATATCTCCACCTGCTCTGTTCACCCAAATGAAGGGTTCTGCTGTTGAGTGAGTTTGGATCTGAATTTATTACATTTTTCATTTAATTCAGTTCACTTGACATGTAGTATACAATTGCCCACTACAAGTAAGGTGCTGTGTCTGCTTAGAAAGTTGAACAAGACACTCTTCTCTTTTTTTTTTTTTTTGATACTGATAGTCTAACAGAGAAAAGAGGTATTAAAATGCCCGGGGATGTGGGCTATCCTATCAATTGCCAGTAGGATATGGAAACAGAGGGAAAAGGGCTAAATCTAAGAGAAGACTTAAGAACAGTGCCTTCATGGCAATAGTGATGTAGGTAATTTTTCAAATGCTGAACATTGAGTAAAGGAATTCTAGAGAGAGGGTGCTTCATAGATAAATAAGAAGGTAATAAAAATTGCTGATTTCTAAGGTCTGATTTTTACATCACTTTTGACACCAAATAGGGGTACTCTCCACCAAGAAATTTTCTAAATATCTGCAGGCACCAACTGGGTATCTTACAATTCTAATGCTAAAGACCTGGAGTTAGAGCAGATTCCATAGAGTTGGAGCTCAGTCCCACAATACTGTCCCCAACTTTTGATGTCAAGCACAAGTAGTTGGTCCCCAGATATCCACATTTCTATCCAATTTGGTTACAAACTGGGAATTCCCTCATGCTTTTCCTCTGGTTTGATGGTTTGTTATAATGACTCATGGAATTCTTGTCAACACTTATGTTTACTATTTTAAAGGATATTATAAAGGACTCAAATAAGCATCCAGAAGAAGAGGTAAATAGGGCAAAGTCTTGTAGGGTACCAAGTGCAGTACCTTTTGTCCTCATTAAATTGGGGTGCATCACTCTCCTACAATGTAGGTATATTTCATCAAACTGAAAGTCACAAATTCTATTGTTTGATTTTTTTATACTTTTAATCTCCAACCCAACTTCCCTTTCCCTAAGTTAGTTGAGGGGACATAAGTTCTGACCTTCTAACCACTTGATCTTTATGGTGATCAACCCCATCCTGAGACTCTCAGAGGCTCCATCTTCAACCAGCTCATCAGTATTTCCTCAGGTGATGAAAAGGAGCCCCTTCTGAATAACAGACTCTCAAATCACTCAGGAAATTCTCAGGGTTTTAGAAGTTGTACACCAAGAGTTAGGACAAGGACCTATTTCTCATTATATTATGTTCATAATTTTATACTGCTTTTTTTTTAAAAAGGGCTCTTATACATATTATTGTAGTTAATCAAGGTAGGAATAGAAAACACCTTGAATTGGATGAGCTGTGGGTTAGAGGGACAGTGGTGGGTGTGTTTCTGATACAGTCTATTGTTCTCACATCAAAGAGCTGCTTAATTTCCCTAAGAGAAGAACCCAAGACAAATAATTTAATTAGTCTATTGGGTAAATATTCCTAGCAAATGGGGTGAGGAGCATAGTGAGGCAGGGAAGGGAAAAAATTCAGGAAAGGGAATAGGACTGAGTGAATTTCCTCAGGGAAAAGACAAGGGTGAAGTGAGGGAACACTTGCTTAGAATATAGAATTTTAAGGAGGTACAAAACACTTAAATAATCAAGGTAAATAATATTTTAATGAAGTACTTTAAGAGCATCAAAATTGAAAGTAGGCATTTAAAAGTCATGTTGCTCAAATCTAAACATTTTATATATATAAAAACAGATTTAGTTATTTTAATTTGTTGATGTTTATGGAAGCAAACTCAATTACATTTTCTTTAAAACCATTAACCACTTAAAATGCATCATGTTTCCTTTTTCCTTCAGAATGACTTGGCATTGTATTGTTTGCCACTATGCGCTTAATCTGCTGGGAATCCTCTGAGAATTGGCCTAAGAAGTTGGAAGATGAGTTATTTATCCACTGACTTCTGTCCTGCATTGGTTTGGGATTTTGTGTGGATGTTATCTCTCTGGTACTCTCAGTATGCTCCCAAGGAAGGCAAAGACCTATGTATCTATAGGAGATACCCTGCTACCATCTACTCTCAAGGGTTTTGATGAGCATTCAAAAACCACAGATTTTTACAGTGCAGACTTTAAGGAAGCCCTCAGGCTTTGGAGAAGTGAGATGCTCTTTAGAGCTCATGTAGAAATACTTTTCTGGAATCACTATGTTTAGTGGAATGGAGAATGAGAAACACTAGAAGCAGGAGGGCCAATTTAGAGGCATAACTTGGTGGGAGATAAAGTGGAACTTAACTAGAAGTGTGTCTATGAAGTTAGGAAGAAAAAAGGAAAATAAAACCTCACAGAATATAAATCACTGTATCTTGGCTACCACATGGGTATGTTGAACAAAAGGAAGGAAGACATATAGATCAGGCTGGGGTTTCCCATTAATGACTAAAATAATAGCAATTTCAATTTCAGAGTTGAGAGCATCAGAGAAAGAACAAATTTGGTGAGGTGAGAGGTTTGTGCTTGAAAAATGTGTTGTGAACAGAGATTGAGGCTTAGCTGATAGATCCATGGGCACAAACTGACTTAGATGGCCAGGAAATTGCAGGACTCTTTTTGTCTCACTTGATGTTCATTGAAAAACAGTTTCAGATCATTTATGGTCGAGAAGGAGCTTGACCTCCCTCTCTCCAAGTGCAGTAAAAAGCTATGGGGTTCTGTGGAATGAAAAGTTATGTTTTATACTTTTGAGAGTTAACTGTTGGACACCAGAAGAGGCAGAGTGGAAGCAGGGAGGTTAGATCACAAGTTCCTGCAGGAGTCCAGGTGAGTGAGAATAGTGGCATGCACTGTTGATGGGTATAACTCATCTTGCAACATGTTTTGGCCTCTGGGAATATTTGCCTTACTATGCTCATGGGTCATCCAATTGGGGTACCTTTTAAGAATTTTAAACTGCTTATTTATATCCAAGAGAACATTTGTGCAAAATAACACAATTTTGAGAAAATTCAATAAATTGTGTCATATCTACATGGAGATGGTAGTTATAATTATAAAATGAAGAGTAGAGGACATAGTGGAGAATCTCAAAGAAAACTGCTATGGGTTGAATTGTGCTCCCCCAAAGCTATTGAAATTCTAATCCACAGTACCTCAGAATGTGACCTTATTTAGAAATAAGGCCATTACAGATGTAATGAGTTAAGATGAGAACATACTGGAGAGATCTAGGCCTTTAATCCAATAGAACAGGTGTCCTTAAAAGAAGAGGAAAATTCAGACAGCACATATCCACAAAACAATAATATCATGTGACATCAGAAACAGAGACTGGAATGATGCAACTCTGAACCAATACAAACTAAGGATCAATGGCCACCATGAAGCCAGGTAGAGACAAGATTGAAGTCAACTCAGAGTTTCAGAGGGAACATGGCTGTTCTGATACATTAGCTTTAGGCTTCAAGCCTCCACAACTGTGGAGACATTTTTGTTGTTATCAGTCACTCAGCTTGTGCTCCTTTTTAATGGCAGGGCTGGGATACTAATGCAATGATCTAGTTTTGGAGGTAAGTAGAAAGACAAATGAATAAGGTCAAGAAAGACTGCTAAGAAATACCAAAAAAAGCATCTATAATGTATAATATTGTAACTCACAAGAAAAGAGCATTATAAGAAACAATGGTTAGGTTTTAGAGCATAAATGTGGCTGAATAGTAAAAGAGAAGGATTGATCTAAAGTCACATGAAACCATAAAATGGCCCTAGAAGGACAGGCAAGAGTGTTGAACTATAGAATAAAACCTCTATTTTAAGACATTTGGAGGTTGAGGAGGGAACAAGAAGAGATGAACTGGAAATATGGTAAGATGACAGTTCAAAGCTAATCTTTAGTTTTCTTGTTTTTTCTCTTCTACATATAATACAGGTTTGAATTTGTTATCTGAGATCAAGTGTATAGTTGATAAGACCAAAAATGAAAAAGCAGAAATGATGCAGGGTGGAGGCTCCCAGTTAAGACAGGATGAGTTAGGATTAACACTATCAGTTTTGAACATGGAGAAACCGTGATATGTTGGAAAGCTGACCCGGATTGCAGCTTTGCCTCAACTCTCCACCAGCTGTCTCAGCTTGACCCAATTAGCTTAGCTTACCTGAATCTCAGATGGGCCAACTATAAAATGTTGTATGGATTAAATGAAGTAATGCAGTGTCAAGTATACTGCATCTCCTGGCACACGTTAAATAATTATTGTTATGTATATACATATATATACATATATCATTTTTATTTATGCATCTATCATCTACCTGTCTAAAGAGAGCTTGGCAAATATAAGGTACTCAAAATATTACATTTCCTTCTCACACTTACTTTCTTTTATTCTGAGGCAAGATAGAAAGAGAGAATTGGGTATAAATACAGGAAAACCCTGAAGTAAAGAGAAAATTAAAGGGACAATAGTTCGGTGACTTATATTTGGTCCATGAGCTAGATGTTCAGGTGGCCTCCTGAAAAACAAACTGGGGAAGAGTTGGTGAACAGAATGAATAGGAAAAATAAGATAATGGAGAAACCGATGGAGGCAGCATGATAATATTTGTGGAAATACTACATAAAAATGAGTTTTTCCACTGTAGTAACCAGCCTGTAAGATGATACCTAGTCAACTTCACCACCGTTATTAATACCCTTGTCTAAACTTCAACTTATGTGTATGAGTTGGACCTACTGACTCACACCCAACAGATAGAATATGGAACAAATGATAATATATCATTTCTAAGATCAGGTTATTGAAAGGCTGTGATCCTGTCTTTGTCATTTGCTCTCTCAGTCACTCTTTAACACAACCTTTTAGGAAGCCAGATGACATGTCATGAGGCCAATGTGGAGCAGGAGTCCAGCCTACAGATGGGACTACAGCCCTAGATGGCATCTTGACTGCATTCTCTTGAAAGACATTGATCCAGAGACATTAAGCTAAACAGTACCTAGATTCAGGAACCACAGAAACTGAAGGATGATGTGTTTTTGTTTTTTGATGCTAGTTTTTGAGTTAATTTGTTACACAGTATTGAATTGCTAATATACTCACTATTATTTAGCAAGCCCAAACAGAAATGATTTTACAAAGAAGTTTTCCTGGAACTGGAGTTCAGGTAGTTGGAGCAGAGAAAAAAACAAATTTTCCAAGGTCACTGAGAAGTGCAATGCCCTTTCCTGTGTAATGTGCAGTCTCTTTCCAGGTAAAAGGACTTGCATATAGTTGGGGTACATTGGTCACCATTGACATAATGAAAGAAGAAATTGCTACAACAGCTTCTTTTACATCTGAAAGTGTCAGCCCCCAAGTGCCTGTGGATTATAAAAGTCTTAGATGCCAGTCAAGGCATCTCACTACTCAACCATCAGTTGGGGACTACCTCCAGCCAGGTGTTCCTAGATTCCCATTTATCTACTTTACTAGTGACTTGAATGTGTGGATCTTATGGAAATGGGTTGCATGGGAGCATATATTTGAATCACAGTTCACATTTTAAAAGGATGGGCTTCTCTGGGGCTAGAACCCAGAAGTGTGCCTTTAATTAAGGATTAAGTAATCCTGGAGACCACAGAAGGTGAATAGTATAAGCATTGGAATATGTAGCATATTTTGACCTCTAGAGCTTGTCTCACAGTGTTTGATGTACAGCTTTCCTGGACAGGGTGTAGAAGTTTATCTGCCAGTCATTCTGAAGATGGAGTCCTCCCCTACCTCCACACTTAGGCCCTCCCTTTAGTGAGGTCTTTACATGCTCTAAATGAAATTTTCCACGTGTAGAAGTTTGAGTGTTGATTGAGCAGTCTCAGGGGCCCACTGGCAACCCACCTACTATTGAAAGATAGTTTGCAAATAGATGACAAAAGGAAAAACAACTCATATCCCCATCAATGGAAACATACTGCAATACACTGAATTATTTGTAGAAGGTGGCTCATATCCTGCACAGCTCCCAAGGAGGCAAGAGATAGAATTCATCCACGTGGCCACTCATCTTTGCCTCCATTCTTCCCATGTGAGTTCACTATACTCTCCTTCAGAACCTCTACTTGTCCTAAATTTCCCTAAGAAGCAGAGTTTTTCTACAGCTATGATGTCTTCTGTGAGTTTTCAAGAGGGACAGAGTTTAATCTTTCTTCTTCTTTTCTTTTTTTTAAAATGTCTACATTTTTGCTGTATTATCCCTTCTTTGATGCCTCAAATATACAATGAATAGCTGACTGGACAGAGTAAAGTTTAAGGGTAGAAGGAATCAATTTAAAACATGGCTCGATATATTGGCTCACTACATATGCATCCATGTATTTATAGAATCTAGAAGCTATTTCTGATGCAGCCATTTCTTATAAACTGTAATGTATAAACAAGTGATACGGTTTGAGGTCTTTAAGTGATTAAATTCCATAGCTTAACAATCCCTGGATAGCCACTGAAGTCAGAACATCATAGTTTCTGTACCTCTAGTTTCCAGAGTCCCCCGGGGATCTGCTCAGCCTGTTATAACAATAATTGCTGCTATTTATTGAGCACTGATGTTGTGAAAGACCCTCTGCTAAGGACTGAATCTTTTGATCCAGAATCAATATTTTCCACATCGCCCTGAAAAGTAAGTGTTACTTTTCCCATCTTAAATTAAGAAACTAAAGCTCAAAGAAATTAGTAATTTGTTCAAGATCCCATAGGTAGGAAGTGGTAGACCTATTGTAGAGACCTAAGTCTGTACAATTCTGAAGGCCTTGGTCTTTCTATTACAACATTAGATTATCTTGAATTTCAGCAGAAGTATATCCTGAGGCAAGGACTTATACACTTGTGTTTGTGATCTGACTCCAGAGAGCAGGACAAGGAAAGAGTGAAGAAAGGAAGAAAAGCCAATATGAGGACATATTTTGTGGAGGGCACTGCTGTGGGAAACCTGGATTTGATCCTTTCTAGGGCTTTCTAAGTAGTTTATAGATGTTTCTAAAAATTTTTCATACCAGATTTGAAGGTTGTCTCTGAATTTTTAGGAAGTATATTCAGAGTAGTTGAATGCTTAATTTTGGAGGATCAGAAAGTCCTAGAATATAAATAGAAAGGAAATAATTGAGATGAGGCACAAAAAGTGTGAAATCAGTCTAAAACTGCAAGAACCTACTTGCTGCAGTCACACCTGGGGTCAGAGGGGAACTGAGATGATGTGACTGAAACACGAAAGACCATCCTCCAATACATTCACACTCCTCTAAATTTAGCCCTTCCTGCACACGCCCACATGCAAAGCCTTCTGTTGCACTGGCTTTGTAAGGCAGTAAAACTTGAACATCCTCAGTCATACCCAAGTGACCAAAACATTCACCAAATTCAGTTTGGGGAGGGAAGGCATTATGAAGTACATGAATGGGGAGGATTTTCTTCCTCACCGAACATAGCACACTGGAAAATTTTGGTTAAAATATTCTCCTACATAAAACATAAATAACTTGAGATGGTGAGCACCATGCTGACATGAGACTGGGAAAGCAAAGGTATAGCTTTGAGCCAGGAATTGTGAAGGAACTGGTCTGCCATAGTTCCATGGATGCCAGAAGAATATAGGAGAATTTTATGCCAGAGACAAAGGACTTTATTACTGAGGGCACAGCAAACAGTCTGAGCATAGACCTATTTGTGTCCATTTTTCTTACCTCAAGTACAATAGGAACTATATAGAAGGGTGAAAATGGATGTCCATATGCACGGTAGGTTGAATTATAGGAAAGAAATCTTGAGCTTAAGGAATCTAGTGATACAGGTTGGCCAGGTGACCCCTCCTTTTGCTCAGAGAAGATATCTTCTTTATTTATTCTGGATAGTAAGAGTATCTTACTATCCTTCCAAATATGTAAACAAACTTGTCCTTGACTTCAAATGGAGACACTATCTTTGTTTTCCAATTTTGCTCAGTATACAGATATCTTTGAAAAGATAATCTGGAACAAAGGGCAGTTTACACAGGTATTTGAGAGAATGGTGAATAATTTCCTTTCATTATATTGTATTACTCTTTCATCAAGTAGTGTGCAGTGTTGACCTTTGGTTTACCCATACATAGACATTTTACTGCAGAGGATTGAAGGACATGCTTAGAGTATCTGGATTAGCAACAACTTTGAACAGAGAGAAAAAGAACTTGGAAAAAGATGTGGGAGTAGGATAATGGAGAGAAAATGAGAGGAAAAGAGATGGAGCCAGAAATAAAAGGAGAGACTCAGATAAAAACAGAAAATGATGGATTTAGGAAAGGATATAAGGATATAGAAAGCATATATTGGTGGATTGACAGATGAATGGACAGATGGAGAAGTAAAACAGACAAATGCATGGCTAGATTGTATAATAGGTGATAGATAGATAAGGAATTATATAAATAACAGTAAACAATTAAGAGAAAGGGAAACTAGAGAGACAAAAACCTGTAAGGGTGAATCAGAGCCAAAGAAAGACCCAAGGACAGAAACAGTAAAAGAGAAAGACAGAGACAGAGAGATATAGAAGACAGAGAAGGAACTTGAGTGGAACGTACAGATGGAGAGAGATGAGGAGTAACAGGAGTGAGAAAAAGGGATAAATGGATGCGTACTGACATGCATATTCATAAGAGAAAATTAAGGACGGAGAAAAGGTAACATGATAATAATGAGTCTGGGCTCTGTATTCAGATCTGGTGGTGCTGGTTCTGCCATAGTCTAAATGTATTGCCTTGGGCAAGATCCTTTTCTTCATTTGTCAAATGGGAATGGTAAAAACAATACTGTTCTTAGAGGGTTGTTTTAAGTCTGAAATGAAACAATCCTCATAAATTCTTAGCATGTTGCAGGCCTGTAATAATGATATTAGAGCAAAAGAAAACATATCAGCGAAGGCACCCATTCCTATGAATCTATAGGCTTCAACATTTTTGGTAGTCACATTACATTTTTGTTTCCAATTGGAGCTAAAGTTAAGTCTAGCAGATGTGTCAAACCTTGACAAAGCCAACACTAGCATCCAACATGCAAATAGCAGTTTTATGCAAACAGGATCTTCTCACCATGTTATCCTTCTGCAATCCATAATTATTGCTTCTGAATGAATCTGAGGTTTTCTTCATCTCCATGAAATGAGGTCACACTACTTATACAGTAAATTAAAGGCAAATTTAGCAGATGAGATGTATAAAATAAGAAACATGCAGTTTTTAGATCCATTGACACAGTGCTAAATGAGTTGATTTTCAGTCCAAACCAAGTATTTATATAATTTGGTTCAGCAACCCAACATTCAGATGGAAACCCACTCTCTTTACAGACTTGTTACTCTTTCGCTCTTTACAGAGTTAGCATTTATGATGAGGAATTACTTCTTGAGTTCTGTGGTTACCAATTTTATATCCAAGCAAATAATGTTTTACAGTTCATTCTTTAAAAAAAAATGTTCTTGCCAAAGTTATTCTGGTATATCACATTATAGGGAAGTATTTCCAAATAAAGTGACATGAAAAGCACAACCTAAAATGTTTGGCTACAACACAATGCATTAAGGGCTCTTTTTCTGGGCCACTTCTTTAATTGTTCTTCCTGCATTCAAACACTTACATTT
The DNA here is from genome assembly GCF_047511655.1 of Castor canadensis. Classification (NCBI taxonomy): domain Eukaryota; kingdom Metazoa; phylum Chordata; class Mammalia; order Rodentia; family Castoridae; genus Castor; species Castor canadensis. Next base: position 144,636,783 of record NC_133390.1, on the reverse strand, counting down.
CAAAAGATAGTTATAATTTCTGAGACATGCTTAATTGAATTAGTTCCTTATTTTTAATGAGGATGGGATGAATTAAAATGATCCTGATTTAGGAAAAATGTATTTTTTTCAAATGTTCCTTTGCTTCTCTCATCTCTTAATCCTGGTTGGCCTTGTGAGTAAACAATTACACAGATGGTATAATTTGAAAAGCAGCATGATAATGCATGTGAAAACATTTCAAAATACTTGCCTGTCCTTTTATATTAACTATCTCTCTTGTCAGAAATTCTACCACTAGCTAAATCTTTCACTTGGCTTAAATAACTTTCCTTCTATATAGATCATCTTTTAAGATATCAAAATTTCTGAATAGGAAAGTTTGGGTTATGCTTGAGGTAAATTTGCTTATTTGTATCATACTCCTTGCTAACCTCATAAATATTTCTGAACCCAACATTACTTACTATTGATTTAGGTGGAGTGACATATAAGAGATGTGGGGGGCTGACACTCATTTATTCATTCATTTACTGATTGTTTATTGAGCTCTTAGTCTATGTTAGACACAATACTGTCCTAATGCATAAGTAGTATAGAATCTGTCCTCACAGAACATGTACCTTGTAAAGTGAAGTGACTGGTTTAAGTAACGACAGTATGAATATCTGAGGATTGCTATAACCTCAGTAAGGGAAGATGCAAGGAGGTATTATGGCCTGAAAAGATTCTATAAGAATGTGGAGATCACCAAAAATCATGTTTCTAGGCTGTGGTGCTATCCAGCACAGAAAACCCTAATTTTTAAAGGATCAGATGCTCCTGAACTAGAAACAAACTTTTGCATAGAGGTGATGGATTATGGTCCAGATAGATAAATACTAAGAATAAAGTTTTCCTAGAAACTAGGCTTCAATTTCTGACTGATGATTCTTTTTCTGGCCCAGAGATTTGCTGCTCTGTCACACATGGTGTCTTCCAAGTCATCTTTCTCCCTCAGCCTCTTACACTCTTGTCTGGAGGTTTTCCTGGCTTTATCCACATGCAATGCCTCGTAATGTAGAAGTATGGTCCTAAGGTATGTCCCTTCTTGGACACCCAGTCCTCTGAGTTCAAGATCTCAGCTCAGTATATGCTCAATAAATGCCAGTTATACAAATGAATAACTCTCTGAGAGGAATATCATTACTGATTTCCATAGAGATTTACAGAAGAAAAATATAGGTTAGTTTATAGCATAATAACAAGTAGACTTCAAATGCAGATGGTTTAAAGCATCCACAGTTTCTTTCTCCTACATGTTAAGTACCTATCACAAGTCAGGAGGGAATTCTGATTATTGCTGTTTACACATAGAGCAGCCATAATTGCAAACATTGCTCCTATTATGGCAAAAGGAAAAATAGAGCTTTATAATGTCTCACCATTAAATATTCCAGCCTGGTACTGGCACAGTGTCTGTTTAGCTTATAGCTCATAGGTTAATACTAGACATACAGCCTAATCCTCTCTTCTAGAGATGCAAAGATAAAATATTGGACAACCACTAATTTATCACAGATATCATGATTTATACTTCTTTTATCCCATCATTTATCTATCAGTTATTTATTTGGTCCTTACTATGAATGAAAATCTATGGGTATTATAGTATATTATTAGCTATTAGTTTATAAAATTTTCAAATTTCAGTGACATACAACAATAAATATCTACTATTTCTTTTGTTTGTGTGTCTACTGACTGGGGTCTGGCTGATCTATGTTGGGCTCAGTTGAGCAAGATTCCAGTTATAAAATCTACAGGTGGTATGAAACTGTGACATATAGCCATCCCATTCCTCCTGGGACCAGTGGCTGCATAGGACTTGTGATGCCAATGGCAATGATAGCAATTTAAGTGGGGAAACATGTAATGCCTGTTATCGCCTAGGCTTGGAACTTAGAACACTCACATTTGCATATATTCCAATGATCAAAGCAAGTCTCATCATCAATCCTAACAGCAAAGGGGGCAGGGAAGTATAATCTATCTCTCTCAGGAAAAACTGAAAAGCTTATGATGAAGGGCAGGCATTCAGAAAAAGGTGACGGTGCAATCATACAACCACTAATTCAGACTGAAATCCTTGGCTTTGTGTATTTTATATTCTATAGAAAAATGATTAATAAATAAAATACCTAAAATTTTAGATGGCTATTACTGCTAAAGAGAAGAAAGGAAAGAGTTTATGAAGAATATTTGTAGGACTATTGGTTGAAATTTTAGAAGAATGTCCAGTAAGGAAGAACTTGAAAATAAGAGGACATTTAAGTGAAGGAGATATGCATGGAGCTGTCTGAGGAAAATCAGAGGAATAAGCAACTGCAAAGGCTAATGGTGGGGGTCTACCTGGCTTCTTTGGAGTGCAGAAAGAAGACCTAAGTGGCTTACCTAAGGAAGTGAGGAGATGCAGACAAAAGAGGTGATATCAGGTTGTTTGGTGCCAGAGAAACATTTTGTCTAACTCTGAATAAGGTAAATCAGAGTTGCAAGTATTTCCAGAAAAAGAAAGATATGACATTATTACACTTTTTTGTTGGATCACACTGGTTAGCCCAGTAGGTATGGACTAATGGGATGGGGAAAAAGGACAAGATAAGAGTTCATTAAAATATTAGAGGTAAGAGACAATGGTGGCTTAAGCAAAGTTTCTAACAGTAGTATAGTAAAATTGTTTTGTTTTTTAAAATATTTTGAAATTGAGCCAATCATGTTTACTGACAGATGAGATTTTCAATTTGGAAAAGAATGGTATTAGGAAGGATGGCAAGGACTTTGGTCTCATCATCCGGGTTAAAAAAAAAAAAGAGTTGCAATTCCCTGAGAGGGGAAAGACTTGTGCAGGGAGCATGTGAGAAAGAAGATACAGAATTCACTATGTGATCTGTCATTTTAAGCTGCCTATTAGGTATTCAAGTGGAAAAAAGTCAAGTAGACCATCAAATAGGTAAGATGAGTAGAGGAGAGGTCCAGGCTGGAAATATAAATTTAGAAGCCATGACATTCTGTATGCTTTCATTTATGGCTGAAGTTATTTAAGACCATGAGCCTAGATGAAATCACTGAAGAAGAGAATTTAGATAAAATAGTAACAAAAGCCAAAGACGGAATTCTGGAGCTTCTAATTTCTATGTTCAAGAAGATCATTACAAACTAGTAATAAAAACTTATAATAAATGGTTAGAGTATAGGAGAGAAAGATGAATATAATGTGGCAGAAGTCAAGTGAATAAATGTTTTAAAGGAGGAGAGAATTTCCAACTTTGTCCAATGCTGACAAGCCTAGCAAGATAAGGGTGGATAAACAGTTAGGTTGAGTACCATGGTAGGTCACTGATGGTCTTGTAAGAACAGATTTGTTGGAATGATAAAGTAAAAGCTTTGTCAGAATGGATTCAACAGAGGATGGGACAGAAGAAATGAGGGATCTATATTCAGAGTATAGATCACTCTTTTGAAGAGTTCTATAAAAGGAAAAAGTAAAAGGTTTTGTAAGGACTAATGGGAAATAATTTTCTTTCTTTTTTTTAACTTGTGTGGTAGTGGGGATTGAACCCAGGGCCTCATATTTGCTAGCCAAGTGCTCCACCTCTTCAGCCACAACCCCAATAATTTTGCTTATATTTTGTTTTTGAGATAGAGTCTTGCTAGCTTTACCAGGACTAACTTATAACTCTTGGTTCTCTTGCCTCTGCGTCCCAAGTAGCTGAGATTTCAGGTGTTCACCACCAAGCCCATCCCAGAGAATCATTTTTCTCATAGATGGAAAAAGCATCATCTTAAGATCCATTACAGCAAGAAAAATTAATAATACAGAAGAAAGGTTTCTGGAGTAATGACCGTGGGTGGTGAGAAGGTTAGGTTCTGTGCAGAAAGGGAAGAGTGTGATTTATCTCACTCAAAGCATGGATCTCTCATCCCCATGATCAAGAAGGAAGGCAAGTGGTTGGGAGGTGTACTAGTATAGGTTTTGGAAGTTTTTCTGGTGCTTCTGTTCTCTCTCTGAGAAAGGAAACCGTTGTCTATAATCTCTTACCTCTTACTGAAATAGCCTCAATGAAGCACCTTCTTAAACCCATACCTGTGTTATAGTACCAGACAAACACATTGCATATTCAAAATATTCAACACAAACAGAAATGAATGTCCCCACCCAGGACATCCATAGCCATGACATTTACAGTGACACCTGAAGATGCTTTTGGGACTTGGGACAAGTGGGTTTGTGAAAAGACAAATGTCTGGTTTTCTCACAGAACCTCTCTCATACTGGAGTCGCTGGAGTTTCCATTCAATTCCTCTGCAACTGGAATCTATGAAATCTGAGAAGGAAGTTTATTTTCTTGAGGAAACCAATTAGAATGGGAAATAATATGGGTTCCTTCACCAGCCCACACTGTTGACTTTCTATTGCTGACTGTTACAGACTCCAATCTACAGTGAAAGTATACTTCAAAAGATTCCCATTAGTTACTTTACTCATGGCTATGTGTGGCTCTCAGGTGCTCTGTTTTTAACTTCTTCCCTATATATGGATACTCCAATCTTTCCATCTGACTAGCTCAGCTCCAACTCTTTGAGACTTTTTCTTTTATGCCAATTAATTAAAAATCAGTAAGTGGTATTTTTGAGCACTTATCTCTCTGATATATCATTTGAGAGCAGGAGCCATTCCATTCTTTTCAGGGCATTGATTTAAGGCCCACTTTATATAGAATAGGCACTTGATAAATTAATGAATGAATAACTTTTTCACTTTCCCCTAGCCATAATTAAAATTTGGTTAAGAAAAAACTGCATGAGCAGAGGGTCAAAGGTTAACAACATATCTATTTAAAACTATAGCAAATGTCAACTAATAATGAATAGATAACTTTCAATTTAAAAATGTTTCTTAATTATTTTTATGGCAGTTTATGTTTAATTTTACCTGCCTCACCCCTGGCTGCAGATGACAGACTTCTATTTTAATTATACAGTCAGTAAGTCTGAGATCACTTTTTCTTTTTTTCTCCTTCTTTTAACTCTTTTGAATTGAAAATAAACAGCTGTTGGCTATTAGCAAGTTCTCTTAAATGGTAGTGGTCAAATAATTAATGCCTGCCAAATGGCTGAGGCTCATATGTCTCTCACAGCCTGAGTATAAAGGAATACCAGCAAGGGGAAAAAGTCTTGGGTGAACACACATGAGCGTGATGTCTGTATTTTGTGTCCCTGTGCATCTAGTAAAGCTAATTCGCTCTCTGCAGCAGTGAGTTTTTGTAGCTCAACAAAGCACTTTACTTACATAGCTTAAAATAACTATTTAGTTAGCTCAGGAGTCCGCAGGGTAGTTGGCAATTGGGCTTGGCTTAGCTGGGACTTCTATTTGTCAGTAGTTAGCAGCCAGTTTGACTGGGGGTTGGCTATTTCAAAATGACCTCCACTGTGATAGCTCATTTCTGCTCTACATGTCCCCTTTCTTGCCCTATTTTCTGTTGCTATTACAAAATACCACTGATTGGGTAATGTTTAAAGGAGATAAGTTTATTAGGCTCATGATTCTGGAAACTGGAAGATCAAGATCAGTCAGCTGTATTTGGTAAGGGACTTGTGCTGTATCATAGCATGGTGGAACACAGAAGTAAAAGCAGGAGTGTGCAGATAAGCAAAGTACAAGAGGCAGCCTTGTTTAAAACAACTCGCTCTTGTGGTAAATAATCCAGTCCCATGAGAACAAAAGCTCACTAACTACCTTAAGAATTAACCCAGTCTTGTGAAAAAGGCATTAATCCCTCCTAATGACCTCGTCACCTCTAAAAAGGCTCACTTCCCAAATACTGTCAAAATGGCAATCAAATTTCAATATAAGTTTCACTGAGGTTAAGCCATATTCAAGCCAGAGCAATCACTTTGCTAAGAAATACCTCTTCTGCTAAGTTAACTAGCATCATTTTTAGTAGCTTATAACAAAAAGCTTAATTGATTCATGTAGTATTCCTGTTTAAGTCTCCCCAGGCTTCATTAAATTTAAGTATTATAATAATATACTATATAAACAATATAATACATAAACAAATTTTAATCAACATTTATTAATGATACATATTAATGGGAGTCAGTATGCTACTTCAATATCTGTATATTGTATGCTCTGAGCCAATCAAGGTAATTAGCTTTTCCCTCTCCTTATCATTTCTTTATGTTTGGAAACTTCAACTTCTTTCTTCTAGATCTTCATAAAATATACAGCAGTTTATTCTGAACGAGAGTCCTCCCCCTGTGCTGTGAAACTTGAGAACTTATTCTTATACTGGTACCTGTGTGGCTCCAGTGGCGCAATTGGTTAACACAGTACTTACACATCTGGTACCTGTTGTCCAATCTGCCTTTATCCACCTCCCCCAACACTATTCCCAATCTATAATAATTATATTTTACATCAAGTTGATTCTATTTATAACCTTCCAGTTATGAGGTAGGGGATGCAGCATTTCTCTCTATGGCTTATTTCACTTATAATGTCCTCTAGTATCATCCATTTTGCTACAAATGATAGGATTTCATTTTTTCTTTTTTTTTTTATTGTTTTATTATTCATATGAGCATACAATGCTTGGGTGATTTCTCCCCCCTCATTTTTTCTTTATGACTGAATAATATTCCACTGTAATACAAACCACATTTTCTTTATTTATCCATTCATTGGTAGGGCCTAGGTTGATTCCATATCTTAAAAATTGTGAATAGTGTCACAATAAACATAGTGTAGGTATCTCCTTGGTATGCTTATTTCACTTCCTTTGGATATTTACCCAAAAATGTGACAGTTGGAACATATGGTAGATTTGTTGTAGTTTTTTGAGGAACTCTCAGTACTGTTCATAATGGTACTTACATTACTACTAGGCAATATATAAGAGTTCCTTTTTCTCTACATTCTCACCAGAATATTATTGTTTTTATTGTTTTTTGATAACAGACACTCTACCTTGGGTGAGACAGTATCTTATTTCAGCTTTGACTTGCATTTCCCTGGTGACTACTTATATTGAGCATTTTTCATATAGTTATTGTGCACTTGTACTTATTTTGAGAAATGTGTATTCAGATCATTTGCTTTTAAAGTTAATATATTTTCAGTGCTCAGGATTAAACCCATGGACTCACACATGCTAGGCAAGTATTCTACCACTGAGCTAAACCTGCAACCCCTCATGTGCTTATATTTTAAATTGGATTACTTCCTTTCTGTTTTTTTTATTTTTTTTACTTCTTTATGTATTATGGGTATTAATCTTTTGTCAGATAGCTAGTTGGGAAATACTTTCTCCTGCTGTGTTTGTTTTCTCTTCATTCTGTTGATTGCTTCATTACTGTGTAGAAGTTTTTTAGTTTGATGTAATCCTGTTTATCTCTTTTTACTTTTGTTTACTGTATTTGGAATCATACCCAAAAACATTATTGCCATACTTATGGCTCAAATCATTTCCCCTATGTTTTCTTGTAGTATTTTCAGAGTTTCTGGCCATGCTTTTAGGTCTTTGATCTGTTTTGAGTAGATTATTCTACAAGGTGAATTATAAAGGTCAAGTTTTAATGTTCTGTGTATGTATATCCAGGTTTTCCGGCACCATTTGTTGAAGAGACTGTCATTTCTCCAATGCATATTTTTGTGCCTTTGTGGAGAATCACTTGGCTATAGATGTATGGCTCTTATTTTTTAATGAAGTCTCTATTGTGTTCCATTGGTCTTTGTGTTTGTTTGCATGCCAGTATCAAGCTGTTTTGGTAACTATGGCTCTGTAATCTGACTTGAAATCAGGTATTGTGATGCCTCCAACATGGTTATTTTTGTTCAAGATTATATCAAATATTCAGAGGCTTTTATGTTTCTATATGAAATTTAGAATTGTTTTTCTTAGTTCTGTAAGGAATGTCATTGAAATTTTGATAGGGATTGCATTGAATTTGTAAATCACTTTGAGTAGTAAGAATCTTTTAACAATTTTAATTCTTCCAACCCATGAACATGAGAAATTGTCTCTTGTGTGTATGAGAGAGAGACTTCTTCAATTTCCTTTATCAGTGTTTTATAATTTTCATTGTGAGTTTTTTCACTTTCTTAGTTAAATTTACATCTAAGTATTTTAATTTTCTCTTGTCATTGTGAATGTGATTGCTGCCTGTTTTGAATTCTCCCCTGTTAGTAATTCATTTGCATCAAAACATTTTTTTAATTTCCAATTTGGTGTTTTATGACACATTTTCCATTCAAAAATGGCTTAGGTTTCATTTATTTGTGTAATTATTTTTTAAATTTTCTTTTGTTATTGATTTTGTTATTGGAAACATAAAGTATATAATTTCATTTTTTAAAAATTTGCTAATTATATTTTTGGGGCCTAATACATGGCCAAGAGAATGTTCCATGTGCTGGTGAAAAGGATACCTATTCTGCAGCTGTTGGATGAAATGTATAGATGGTTGTTAGATCCATTCAGATTATAGTATAGTTTAATTCTGAAATTTCTTTGTTGACTTTTTTCCTGGATGCTTAATGCATTTATGAAAGTGAGGGGCTGAAGCCTGTTACTACTACTATATTAGAGCTTGTCCCTCCCTTGAGATCTAATAGTGTTTGCTTTTATAACATTGAGTTCTCCAGCTTTAGATGCATTTACAATTGTTTTATCTTCTTGTTGAATTGAAATCTTGACCATTATATAGTGATCTTATAATTTGTACCTTAAAGACTATTTTGTTAGATGTAATTATAGATACTCTTTTGTGCTTTTGTCTTCTATTTGTAGACGGGATATCTTTTTCTAACTATTCACTTTTAATCTGTGCATCTTATTAGGTGAAGTGAGTTTCATTAGGTCTTGTTTTTTTGTTTTGTTTAATCCATTCAGACAGTCCATATCTTTGTGTGTGTGTGTGTGTGTGTGTGTGTGTGTCTGTGTGTGTTTGGTGGTACTGGGGTTTGAACTCAGGGCTTCAAGCTTATGAGGCAGGTTCTCTACCACTTGAGCCATTCCACCAGCCACAATCTGTATCTTTTAATTGAGGCATTTAGTGTATTTTCATTCAAAGTTATAATTGGCAGATGAAGACTTATTCCTGTCATTTTGTTAACTTCCGGTTTCTTTTTTGAATGTCCATCTTTCTTTTCCTCTACTGTTGCTCATTTTTGTGGTCTGATGGTTTACTGTATTGATAAGGTTTGAATATTTTCTATTTCTCTTTTGAGCATTGGTCTTCTAGTCATATTGTCATGAAATCATTTATCTTTCACTTCTGGATGGGGACTCTTTCAAACATCTTTTTAAAGACCAGTGCAGTGGTAATAAATTCCCACAGGTTTTCTTATCTAGGAAAGTCATCCTTTCTCCTCCATTTCTGAAGGATATCTTTAGTGGGTATATAGTATTCTTGATTGGTAATTATTTTCTTTCAGGATTTAGAACATGCCACTCTATTCCCTCCTTGACAGTGAGGTTTCTGCTGAGAAATCTGCTGTTACTCTAATGGGGTTACCCATAAATGTGACTTGGTACTTTTTACTTGCAGTTCTCAGAATTCTCTTTTGGTTTGTTATTTTGGAAGTTTGACTATAATATGCCATGGTGATGATACTTTCTGGGTTATTGAAGTTTTCAAATGTATATTTTGACTTATTGACTTCTTCATTTCTAAGATTTCTACTTAATTCCTTTTCAAAATATTTGTCTTTTGATGAATTTATTATTTCTATTATGAATAGTTTTCCTAATTTCATTTAATTGTCAATCTGTGTTCTCTTGATTTTCATGTTTCCTTATAATCATTCCTTTCAACTGTTAATCAGCCATTTCATCAACATCATTTTCTTGAGTTCTGTCCCTAGAGTTATTGTTTTCTCTGGGTTCATAATCTTACCTTGTTTTCTCATATAACTCTGAACCTACATTGATGTTTGTATACCAGGTAGATCAGTTGTCTCTAGTGCTTTTGTAAGGTGGATTTCATAACAATGGCTTTCTCCTGAATGTGTCTTAGGGTGTTGGCTTGGTTAGCTATGTTGGATTTCATTACAGTTAGGTGTGACAGTGTAGTCTCCCAATAGCTACTCTGGCTAAAACCAATGCATTTGTATACAATGTGTATAGTGGAAGAGTTGAAAAACTCTTCTATCTCCAGGAGCTATGTGGAGAGAGGGTACTCTAGTGGGCAAGATGGGTAGAGTGCACAATGTAGTAGGAGTAAGGAACCCACTGTGTGGCTATTCCAATAATTGAAATACTGGCACCAGAAACATGGAACATGGTAGACATTTCCTCAGCAGTAGTATCACACCTTAGAGCCCAGCACTGGCTCAGATGACTAAGCACCATCCATGGTAGCAGGGGGCATGAAACACAAAATGCATGCCTCAGCAAGCAGTAACTGGGACAAGTTAAACAGCTTAGGGTAATTAGAGTGGTTTCTCAATCTGATTACAGAGGTATGTGGCTTAGATTGTTTGGAACAGAGGCTTGGCCAACTATGTGGTTGGTCATGGTATGACAGTAGCTTGGACCAATCACAGAGGGAGCTCAGGTTGACCACAAGTCTTGACTGATTAGGGAAGCAGCCTGGGCAACAGAGTAGCTCCACCTTCAATATGTTATCCACATTACATCTTCCTGGAATCTGGGGACTGAGAGGGAGACAATCTGAATTCCTTCTCTGAAGCAAAGCTATTGGGGATGCCAAGAAACTGCCCTCATTTAAATCCAAACCTGTCCCTCCTGACACTAGGGTGGTCAGTGTCTGCAGCAAGTTTGCTGGCATCCACAATGGTGCCCTCTGGGACACTACAGTTCACTCTTTCCCTGTGGTGGGGATTCCCCTCAGTCAGGGAACTGAGGCTGTGGTTATAGGTGTTCTTTAGTCCACATTCTATGCCACTATATCAGACCTCTATGTCTTAAAAAGTTTCTATCTCTCCCTTGCTGGGTTCCAGTGCCACCAACCTCTGAATGCAGCTACTTATTTTTTACTCCACTTTTTTATAGATGAGAAAGTGAATTCTGGGAACTTCTATTTGGGCATCATGTCATTACTAATATCCTCAGGCTATCTTAATTCTTAGTCCAAATATTTTCTTTTGAGACCAAGTCAGAAGTTAAAGTTACATTGACATAGGTTTATAACAATGTTTTAATGCAGAGAAATGAGAAGAAGTGATATACTGCCCAAAATCTTTTGGAAGATATACCAACTCCAGATGCTATATATACTGGCTGCTAGGACTTATGCTTTCCTCCCCACACTTGATCCCCCCCAACAAAAGATTTACTCTAATCATTCAGAACCACTTATCTCTCCATTTCCTCCCAGTCCCTAAGGAGGCATCTCATACCAGGGACTAGAAAAGGAAATTCATAGCCAATAACTAACTGACCTAGAGGTTGGAAGGTATTCCCATGCCTACTGGAGTTAAACTCAACAGTGCTTCAGAGTCCCAAGTCTAGTCTTTTGCCTAGAAACCATATCTTTGCTCAGTTTCTTCCCCTGCTGACTTCTTATTTACTCCTTTCTCTTACTCTGAGAGAGTAAGCCACATGTACCTGCATCACTACTTGGGCTCTGCTTCTATGAAAATCAGTCCAAGACTGCTGGTTTGATTTTGGGAAAGAGTACATGACTCATGGAGTCTAATTGATATAGTGATTAACTCCATCAGTGGGTTAGAATGTGGTTTTTTAATTCAATGTGGTTTTGTAGACATTTTAATTGCTCATTTAAATTCAATGTGGTTTTATAGACATCAAGCAGTCATTCAAGGACCCAGACTCCTTCCATCATTACATTCTTTCTTTCTTGAGTTCCTCAGCATTCTCTTTACTTGGGAAAAGTCAGTGAGGCTTGTGCAAGGATATATTTATGGGCCAGTCCTAGAAGTAGCGACCTATGTTCATTTCATATTCCATTAAGAAGAACTCAGACACATGTTTAATGGAGACTGGAAAATGTGGTCTGGGTTTGTGTTCAAGCAGGAAAGAAGTCTTGGAGGAAGCTCTTAGGGCCTAAATATAGTAAAGACAGACTATGTGAGGAGGCAGAGCTATGATGCTATGATGTTTTAAAGCACATGTGTAGAAGAGTACTATTTGCCCCTGGCTCAGGTAACCACACCTACCAAACAAGGCTTTTGAGAGTAAACTGATGGAGTTTTAATAACTAATCAAGGACTCTTGTATAAAAAGGGTTTCAGGCAAACAAGATACAGGGTTATTCTAGCTATAGCTGACTCACAGGAAATCAAGAAATAGCTGACTCACACCTTGTGTGTAATAAAAAAGTTTTAAACTTCTCTCTCTTGCAGCATAAGCCACAAAATTGTGTTAAAGGAAAAGGGAAATGGGAAGGAATGGAGTTTGTATCCTTTATGAACCATATCCTGCTGCATTCCTCCCCAGTCCCTCAAAAGAGCCAGAGTTTCTAAAGGGCTCACATTCACATCCACACTTGAGACTCTTTTTTATGTTTCCTTCTCTATTCATTTATCACAGTATTGGTAAGGATTAATTCAATCCTTGCTATGTGGCCATTATCGATGCCTCCAACTCTCATTTGGAAAATTAGGAATGCATACCAGATTTCTAAGGTCCTTCTGGTATAAATCTTCCCTGATTCTAGGAAATGCAGAGGCTCCATTGGAACAAGAGACATTACCAACCATGTCGTTGGAGTTGGGTGTCCAAGAGTGGGATGGAACAGTTGGCTATCAGTGCAAGTGGCTGCAGGCCACTAAAGAGTGTGATAATGGTGGAGCACATTAGAGATGTGCTTGGGCCAAACCAGGCACTGACTATAGCCTGACACTCTTGAGAAACAGAACTCAAAATCTGAGGAGAAGGAAGAGAATTTGGGGCATATTTTTCAGCCCCAAAATATATGTTGAAAACCTTATCTCTAATGTGATGGTATTTGGAGATGAGGGCCCAAGAAAGGTAACTCACTCACAAAGATTGATCCCTCATAAATGAGGTTAGTGCTTACATAAGAGGAAAGAGAAGATCCCCACCTTACCCCACTCTGCCATATGAGGACACAGCAAAAAATGACAGCCATACATAAACTTAGAAGAGGGCCCACCATGAGCATAATTATGCTGGTACCTGATCTCAGATGCCCCAGCCTCCATAACTGTGAGCAATAAATTTCTGATGTTTAAACTTCCCAGTCTAAAGTATTCTTTTATAACAACCTGAACTGACAAAAACAGGGGTTTAGGTCTCTGTTATCTCCATCAGAGTGCTCCCATTTCTATTGCTCAGTGTAGTGAATATTATAGGGGTACCAACCTGATCCTTTCTTTAGGGCAGTCCCTCCACCTCCATCTGTCAGGAATGTGAACTACAGACTGCTCTCAACCAGGTACCCTACCTGGAAATTTTCCTTGGCCTCAGGAGATCACCATAATCATGGTCATGCCCTCTTTTAGGGGGCATCTATGACAATGACTAGCTAATGCAGGGACAAAAGAGCCTGACACTTTTGCCTTAATTGAGACAACTGAGAAGACCTCCACTATAACTAAATGGTGTAGGGTATTCAGCATTTCCCTCTGCCCATTACCACCTCTTCCACTTCCTTACAGTTGTACCTAAGAGCACACTCCAGAAAACCCTCTGAGTAGAAACCCTCCCTTGACTCAGTCTGTTTCCAGGAGATGTAAATGAAGACAATCTGAGACATAAAACCTAAAGAAAGTGTTCGTGTTCAGAACGTGCCATTTCAAGGCAAATTCTACAGCTGTCATTTCTAGTCCACTATCCCCAGCCTCCTATCCAGTCATAATCCTAGCTCTGACACAGAATAAGAGTGATCTGGAAGTGAGGACCACAGGAGCTGTAAAGCACCCCTACTGCTTTCTTATCTGCTGTTTTTCCTGCTCATGCATTTCCTCCCCCTCTGCCTTCTGTTAATGCTAATTCCAGGTCTTAAAATAGATCTTTCTCCTTGCAAGGCAGAGTGTGACACAGTTCATCATTATTCTCTCACAAGTTTTTGGTTTTCTCTAACTGGAATTTCTTATGTCTTAAGAAAATGTCAGGAATATATGTGTGCATGTAGTTGTGTGTGTGTGTGTGTGTTGTGTCTTGTGTGCATGCATATGTGTAATTGTGTGTGTATCTTGACATTATGTAGAAGATTCCCACTCTTCTTGGCATCTGAAATGTAGAGCATCAGGCAGATAAAACTTGCAATATGTTTAAGCATCCTGTTTTCCTCCAGCCTCAGTCCCCAGCACCCTCCTCTTATGAACTATCCAGGTACTTCTAGCAAGATGTTACCTGCTCATGATTTTGACACTCTGAATCCACAAGCACCTTTTCTCAAATACTATAATATTCTCACAAATTCTAGAGGCCTGCCCTGACCACAGTCTGAGAAACCTCTTTTCCACCCCATTTTGTGCTATGGGCACAAAATCCACAGGCAGTTTTTTTTCTGGGGAGATGCTGCCAACCACACCATTTCATTGGAAATAGAACTTGAGAAGATGGTGATTCATGTTAAGGAGAAGAAAGCAGCTGATACCAGGCTTACCCGCATAGTGTGAGAATATAAGGCACACATTCATGTACCACTTTCAGTCTTTCACGGCCTGTTGCACACTGTCAATTCTATGATTTCAATGCTTTTATTAAGAGTCTATTTCTGGTACCACCTATTGAACATTTTCATCCTAAAGGCCATTCATGCTACACAAGATTAGTGTTCCTGAAAAAGTGCCTATGTGTCAACTCTTCATGTGACCCTGATGCTCCTTGAAACTTCTCTGTCTGTCTTCCAGAGAATTCTGGTTCTGAGCCCTCAGGCCTATCGTTTCTATATGTTTCTCACCTTGGAATGAGCAGCTGTATTTCTCATCCAGTAGCTGCTAAAGCAGATCAGTCTAGCCTGTTGTTATCTGGATTCAAAATGTGATTCTTTCTCCAGCTTCTAAGAGAAACACACTGAGGATGTGGAATCACTGGCTATGGGAAGGGAGAGTAAACCCACCATCTTCCTGACAAATTTTTATGTCCCACTTTTTCTCATACAGTTTCTGTGGCTCTTGTCTCCCTTCAAAAAACTGCTGTTCCAAAAGGTGATAGCAATGGAATGGTTTCAGCTATCTGTTCTTACTGCTGCTTTCATGTCTGACCATGTTTTTCAACTAACAAGTTTTCTGAAGCCTCTCCATTGAAGTTTAAAGAGCTTTAAAAGGATAATTAGCACAGGTGACTCCAATTTCAGGGAATTTCTGCCAAAACAAGTCCTTCTAGGACAAGATATCGTTCATATCCATGCTTATAATTTTCCCACATAGTAAGAGTGCCTAGCACAAGGTAGCCACTTCTTTGAGTCAACTGAATGACCCTACAGGAAATTGTTGCATAAAGCAAAGTATCTTCTTCAATGGAAATGATAAGCTGTCTTCCAAATTTAAAGTGTGTGTTTTTTTATTTGGAGATGTTCTTAAGCATAACAAGATGAAAGGGACTTCTGTATTTAGAGGAAACTATAACCTGGATCTTTTCTACAGGTGGGTTGGCTTTCAATTTCTTTCTTGAGAAGGGATTTTGCTTGGCAAGCAACAGTGGATAAGAGTAACAAATTTGTCCCTGTGTCATAGACAAAATTGTAGGAGGGTTACCCTGAGCGCTAGGCAATAAGCCAAATTTTCATTTTTTCTGATGCTTAAAAATTATGCTCTGATTTTTATATATTTTTGTTTCCAGTGCCAATGCTCCTGGGTCAGTATGCTAATTCAAAAACTACTTGCATATATTTGCATATTGTGCATATTCTTGATTCCATAGAGGCAGAATTAGAATTAAAAAGGATTCTCTATGCTTTTACTAGTCTCAGTTTTAAAATTCTATTTAAAAACTCCATTCTCCTTCATTGTTCTCAACTTCTTTGGAATTGCAAAAGTAATAATGGTGTTTAACAGTTATCAGATGAATCTAATCAATTTAAATGAATAATGGACTATCTCAATATGAATTATTCAATCTACAGTGACCAGATAATTTTTATTGGTTCTTGATCTTGAGTCCACATAGCCAAATGGGGGAGCTGAGAGAAGGCACCATGAACTGGTAAGGGAAAGGAGTAAAAAGATTTTTTTCTTTTCTTTTCTATTTTTGCAGTACTAGGGTATGAACTCAGGGCCTTGTGATTTCTAGGCAAGTGCTCTACTACTTAAGCTGCACCTACCACCCATTTTTGCTTTAGTTATTTTTCAGATAGGGTCTCACATTTTTTGCCAAGGCTGGCATTGGTCTGAGACCCTCATATTAGAATTGCAGATGCCCACTGCAGTGCTCAGCACATTTGTTGAAATGGGGTCTCACTAACTTATTGCCTGAGCTGGCCTCAAGCTTCCACCCCCCCGATCTCTGCCTGTTGAGTAGTTGGGATTATAGGTATAAGCCTCAAATACTTTTATTTCACTGAAGCTGAGAATTCCCTTCCATTATATATATATGAAGCAGTTACAATAGTATTAGCAGGGTCTATGTGTTTAACTAAAAAAAGCACCAACATTACTATTTATGCTTTTTAACATTTGTATTACTGAATTTCATTAAAATTCAGTTTTTACTTTGTACCTCTGTGCATTTTACTTTATGCATTTGAAAACATTAGGTTGAGGAGAAGTCCATCAGCTCATCAGACTGCCAATAGGATCCAAGGACAGGAAAGGCTAAGAACTTGGACTTCATCTATTATTTGTTAATACCCTAAATTTACTTTCTTTTTTCTTTCTTCATTTGTTTCCTTATATAATATCTTATTTAATCACAGTTCAAGTCCTTTCATCTCTTTCCCCTGAATAAGACCCAGCTGGAGATGTCAGTTATTTGCTGAACAGTCTCCATCTCCAATATGCCCCATGATTCTCAAAACTCAGCAAACTATTCTTTCTATGAGGAAGAAGTTCAATTAGCCCCAGTTTGATGCTCCAAGAAAGAATCATCATAATTTAGATTGAGGGTAAGATTTTAAAAACATGTATCACCTAAAGTCAGATCACCATGTAAGCTAAAAATGGCAGACTTCTCTTTAGGCTCCCATAAATCCCAAATCTTTAAGACAGGTTCTAAGTATAGAACCACTTTTTACTTCCATCAGAAGGACAGAGGCCAGTTTAAATGATTTTCCATTTACTAATGAAACATAAATTGGAACCATTCTGAACTTCCTGTGTTTGCTCCTTGCTGGGGCAAAGCTGAAGCAGGCACATTGGGTACACTGTAGAGTTTGGAAGGACATTTGTCCTACTTAGAATGACATTTAACAAGCAGGAGGGTTGGATGCACTCGATTCATTAGTGGAGGTTTAATGTGATTGTATTTTTAGTTTTTCTAGCCTGAATTCAGTTTTATTACTGCAGCAATGACAGTCAAATTTTAGTCTAAATAAGATTTGCTGGAGAGGAAAACATTGAGACTCTTCTATTGGATGCCCAATCAATTTGGAGGAATGGGGGTGGTCTCATTTGCTGCAAGAGTAAAGATGCTGTCACTCCACTCAAACCCACCAGCTGTCACATTGGTACCCAGTTCTCCTCCAGTTCTGCCTGTGTCATCTGAAACCCACTGTCTTGGTTCCTGAGTCATCACAGTGCAGAGGAGCCAAATCCAATGAAAATCAGCCTCTGGGCTCCTGAACAATTACCCAGTAGATTTTGAGAGGCAGACTAGAGCCAAGTACAGGCCTTAGGCACAACCATTAAGTAGGTAACATCTGCCTCTACAAACCCCATCTCTGCTTTTCAACTTCTTCAACCTTTCAGTCTCCCCTCTTCTTCAAGCTTTTTTGTCTTACCCATCTTAATAGCTCCTCCTTCACACTGAGCTAAAAGGCAATGTGCCCTTCACAAGGGCTATCTGTCAGCTGCTAACTGCTGATAAGAAGCAAGTATTTTCAAGGGTTAAATTTTCAAAGTGAGCTGCCAGTGATAAATAGTGAAATTCAGGAACTATTCTTGCTGGCTCCTTTTTCCTCACCCCCATTCCCAACCTCAGACAAAGCTCTGCTCATGTCACCCTCTAAACTTCCTTCAAAGTCATACCCTATTGTTACGTCCTTCAACTTGCACAAGCCAACATTTCTTTCCTTAAATCCCTATGCTGTACAAGACGCTAGCTACTATCACACATGGCTACTTACTCTTAAATAAAATAAATTTTAACTAAATACAATTTAATGCTCAATGGCTGCATGTGGATATAGTCTACTGTATAAGACAATGCAGATAAAGAATGTTCCCATCACCAAAGATTGTTCTGATGCATGATGCAGTAGCAATATGATACTGGCCTCTTTACAGCTCACTGGGCAAAGAGTCTCAGACCCTTTCTTCTCCATCTTTCTTTCACCTTACTGCCTGAATGTTCTTTTGAAAATGGAGGTCAGTTCCCAAATTATAGAGTTGTATGAATTGTTTTATTGTTGAAGTTGCTGATGATTCTGATCAGAAGATTTTGGACCTTGTGCTCTGGAAAGAAAGAATTCAAGCAGAACACTTGGATGTAGTGAGGGAAATAACAGAGTTTTATTACAGGAAAATGGAAAAAGGATTACAGGTGTGGTCTCTGCTAGACGGAATAGAGGTGACACATGCAGAAAAAAAAACAGAAGGATTTTATTTTAGGTCATTTTTATATCATTCTTAACTTGGAGGTGGGGGAAAAACCTGTGTCACTCCAGGTCTCTGATGGCCTTTGGGCTAGAGTGGGGATCTGGGCAAGCTGATGCAAACACCTATGCTAATTCTCAGGTACCCAAAGTGCATGAGGAGAAAATTTCCACTCTAATAAATAACTTGCAATTTAAATGGAGCTCTCTGGGCTCAGAGGGACTATATAAGGGAAGAATGGTGGGGGTGCTCTAAATCAGGCTGTACAGTTTTTAAAAGTCCTGACCTTTCCCTAAATCTAGACTGCCTCATTAGGCTAACAGAACTTTAGCCTTATTCTAGCCCACCATTACCTGGCTCTCTTTGAATCTGTCACCTAGTTTCACTAACTTGCTCTTAAGTATCTATAAATCCTTCACCTTCTCTGAATCTTTGGCTAACTACAACATTTGCTTCACTTTTCAGCCCAAGCTTCCCTTCTGAAACTGGATTGTTGATTCCAAATTCATGTCTTGGAATAGTCGATGATTGAAGATGCTGGGCCAGGAGTTAAGAGTAAAGCAAAGCATAAAGTTTATTGAAAGGACAGCAAAAGCTCCCTATGACAGGAAGGGTTTTGGAAAGCTAAAGCTGTCATATAGCTGAATTGTAGGAATGATATAGGACTCTACCTGGCTTAGGTTCAACTATTCTACCTTGAAACTCTATTTGTGATTCTCTAGCACTGAGTCAGCTTCTCCCCAAACTTAGCAACCTGCCTGGCCTTTTCCTTATCAAACTGAACACTCTAAGAAGGCCTGATAAGCTCATCCTGGCCTTGGAAGTCTGCCCAACTTGTCCTGGTCTTAGGTCCCATTACCCACATTGTGCAGCTGAAGTTTGATATTTTGGTTGGGGGTTTGTTATTTCTCAGTGAAGCCTGTTGTCTCCCATGGCTCTTTAGAGTCTGCTTTTAAAGTGCCTGTCTTATCCAAAATGGAGAATCATTACCTACCTGGTAATGAAAAATTCCATTTCACTAGAACTATTTAGAATTAGAAACTTTGTTCAGATGGAAGGAAACAGGCTGGGGAGGCTTGGGGTACAGAGCCTTTCCTGCTTCCAGTTTGGACATTGCTCCAGGCTCTGTGTCCTCAGCTCAAATGGAGAGGTGATATGGGAGGCAGAATTGTAAGGTGCCTCCCATGATGTCCACTCCCAGGTAGACAGATCCTGCAAAATCCCCTCTCCTTTAGGATGTGATTATGATAGGAAACAACTGCCAAGACCGGGCTCTAATACATGGCAGGGATGAAGAGATTCTATGGATGCCAAAGGGTCCCTGATCAGCTTTCTTTGAATTCATCAAAAGCAAGATTACTTTAGGGAGTCCTGTGTTCACCAGTTGAGCTCTTAAGAGTGTTTACAGCTCAGAGATAGAAGAAATTAGGAGAACTCAGTTCCACTGGCCCAGAAGGAAGCAAATCTCCATTTATGGAGGAGAGCATCACATGGAGAAGACCAGCATACAACATTTACAAGGAAGTAAATTCTATCAAAAATCTGAAAAAAGTTGGAGGAAGATCCCCCAAGTTCCAGATGAGAACCCCAGCTCAGTCAGCTTTTTATTTTTCAGTTTTGGTGATGGAACCAGGGCCTTACATACACTAGAAAAGTGCTTTACTACTGAGCCAATTATCTTTTTTTTCTTTCCTCTTTTATTATTTATTTGCAGGATTGGAGACGGAACCCAGGGACTTGAGCTTGCTGGGCAAGTACTCTATCACTTAAGCCATACTCCAGCTCTTTTTTTGTTTTAGTTATTTTTCAGATTGGCTCTCATGTTTCTCCCAGGCTGACCTGAGCTTCAGTTCTCCTACTGATACCTCCCATGTGTGAACCTTCCACATGTGAACCACCACACTGGCACTTTATTTTATTTTTGAAATAGGGTCTTTTTAACTTTGCCTGGGCTGGCCTGAACTCGCAATCCTACTATATCTCTGCCTTTTGAGTAGATGGGATTACAGATGTGTACCATCATGCTTGGTCTTTTTTTTTTTTCATTAACATGCATTAATTGTACAATTTAATGGGTTTGACTGGGACATTTCCACATATGCATATATCATGCATTGATCATGTCCATTCTCTCATCTACCCCCTTCCCATCTTTCCCCTTATCCTTCCCAATCCCTAATGGACCCTCTTCAACTTTCAGGTCATGTTTTTTTTTTTAGTTTTCATGTATGAGAGAAAATATTACAATATTTATGTTTCTTCAGACAACATCTTGATTTCAGCCATGTGAGGACTATGAGCAAAGGATACACAGTTTACTGTCTCTTGAGTCTTGACTCACAGAAACTGGGATAGATTGTGATGCAAAGTTTATGATCATTTTTAAGCAATAATAGAAAAACAATACAATGGTCTTCAGAGATTCCAAATGTTTGGAAACCTGTTGAAGCCTATGGATTTATGATCAGAATTAATTATACATTTTTAAATTTTATTATTGAATTAGTATATAATTAGTATATATTATTAATATCAGTGGATTTCATTGTGATCATTCTATACATGTGAACAGTATGCTTTAAACAAATTCACCTTCTCCATTATATTTCCATTCCTCCCTCCCACTTTCCCCTGTTTCACACAGTGTTTGGTGGTTCTCACTATGCTGTCTTCATATGTATATATGTAGCATACTTGCATCCTCTTCACTCCTCACTATACTTTTCTTTTCCCCCCCTTCCTGCACATCTAACCCCTAAGACATTCATTCCCATTTTTATCATCATCAGAATTAATTTTTAAATGCTTAAAATAAAATGCATAGGGTTATAAGGGAAAATTATTGAAAGAGTAATAAAAATATTTTTGAAAACCTAGATGGATTAAAGTAACAGATATACTTCTTAACACATTAAAAATAAATTTAGGAAATGCTGTAATATTGAAGAAATAATAAATGCGAACACAGAAAGCAACAGAAACAGTAATGCAATATAAAATTACCTAGGATTACTATGGATGTCACTATCACAAGACTGCTAGTGCTTTTATGGTTGGTTGCTTTCATAGCTGAAGGAAATGCTAAATTTCAGATACAGATTAGTGAAAATAAAGATATGTTTGCTTGCTTGTATTTCCACCCCAGCATACATTCTATCTTTGTTAAACTCCTAGTTGAGAAAGTTCTTGGGCTTCTTCCAGCCTCCACATTCTTTGCTGGTTTCTCTCTTCACAGCAAACCCCAGTGGGTTCTATCAAATGGAGAAACTGACATTAGACTCTTGTTCACACCCTTTGGAGGACCCACCCTTTTGTTTATCTCAAACTCATTTTTCTTTAATTATATGAATTACTTAATTGGCATGTGTGATTCATGTCTTTTTGATTATGCAGAATTAACCTGAACAGAACACAGCTGCTCCAAGATAAACTGTAGGTGTATACGTCTGGGTTTTTAAATGCTGTCCCTTGGGAGGCCAAGGTTCTTATTGCTAATAGAAAGGCCAAGATTCCAGGCTCAGACCTACCTATAGTTCACACCTGCCCATCCCTGATCTCTTTCACTTCTGTATCCAGGGTGGGCTAGCAGTTTGTGCTTGTGATAAACCTTGTCTCCTCCTCCTGCTCTCTGTACCATCAGCATTATGAATGGATATTCTCTGCACCAGGCTGTTCTGCAAATCAGTGTTTCCCAATCATTTTTTTACTTCTTCCTATACTCTTAATTTTTTGCAAAAATTATAAACATGTGGCTTTAAAATTTAAAGATTACTTATGAGCTTGTTATACATTCCTTCCTTCTTTGATCCCAACTCCCATTTTTATTTTCTTTTCCTCTGCTGGTTATCTCCTTAACTTTACATATCTATTATTTCTTGATTTATTAACTTTACATGAAGTCTGTAGATTCACTGTTACAAAATAGAATTTAACTCACTTTACTCTTCATTTCCCATGGATGTTTGTTTTATTGCTGTAGCTCTACTGCTCACCTTTATCATGCTTTTATTTATATCAACTTTAGCACTGTATCTACCTGCTGTTTTTCGCTTTTCTGTTTCATTTCTGTCAGACATATATTTACCTTCATATTGTCAAGCTTAGCATTATTTACTTTCTGTTCTTAAACCAAAATCAAACCTTCTGGTCTTTCACTATAGATTAGTTTTTAAAAGTTGGGAATTAGCAGGAATTTTTATCTAACTTTGACCATCAGAATATTGTCCTATTGAGAGGTGAGTGATGGTTCAGACCATAGGATAATCATTTGAAGAAGAAAGTGCCAACTATCAAGGTCAAAGTATCTTCTTGTAATTCATGCCCCCCAAGTGATTAAACTCAATTTTAATTTTTGTTTGTTTAAGATTTGTCAAACATGGTGCATGAAGGATATAAATGTTTTATGTCTCTTTGAGTTTTCAATTACTTCTACTTCATTTGGTCTTCTTGAAAAGAAGAATAACATGTTTTAAATCCCCAGCAAAGACCCTCACCTACCCAATTAAATCAGAATTTCTGAGATGGAACTCTAACATAGGTTTATTTCAAATGAAAATATTCCTAAGCAGAGACAAAATTAAATTAGTTCTACTTGAAGTAGGAAGGACATTCATTGCAGTATGTCCGGAGATTCTATCTCAGACACATTATTTCCTAGCTCTGAGAATAAGGAGCCCAGTGGAATGTTGATGTAGGAAGACCCACAGCTGAACAATTTCCATCTGGATGTTTTGGGTGGGGCTCTATCTTTAGTGATAGTGGTAGAACATGTGATTCAGATCTAGACATTAGCATGGTTCTATCTTTCTTTACAAAGTGGGTAAAAATGATAGTCTTGGTCCCATTGCAGAGATATTATAATAATTTTAAATGAATTATTTGATAATCAAACCAATAGTGTTTAGTCTACAGAACTCAAAGTCCTTCATTTTGACTCAATACTATAACATTCTATTCTTCAGGTGACTCCCAAATTTCTTCTGAATTACCTTTGATAAGAAAAATTTCAGAAGCTAAATCCACACCTTCAGTTCATAACTGAGTTAATGGATTTCTTTCCTAAACCCAATTAAATTCTGTGGCTGAGGTAGAGACTTTCCACTGTTTTGATCTGAACATCACTGTCTATTTTGTAAATGATCCCCAGGCTGAAGTGAAACAGAACTGTTAATGCATTTTTGATGAATATTAAAAATTCATGAAAAAAATAAAAAGTATGATAAATATTCAAAGGAGCCTGGTTTGGGTTTCCTTGCCTTAAAGATATTCCCTCTCTGATCCTCTTTCCCTTACCCTACAAAGAACGTCATAAAACTTCCATGTCTTTCTACATTATGGAAAGTCAATTTAAAAAGAATGCCTTTATGTCTGTAACCTGTCAGGGGTAAATTGAGTGGAAAATTATGCATACCCTGTTAAAATCAAATGCTAATATGGAAATTCTCATTAAATGCCCTAAAAAGCTACAGATGTTTGAGTAAATTCTACTGATTACTTTGCCTGACCTCTTTTCACTACCCCCTTATACAGTGAACTGAAATCCTTCAACCAATCTCAACCTATGTTACCAGTTTCAGACTTTTTCTAGAATCATCGGCTATAGTATTAATGTATTTCCTCCCCCTCCTTCCCTTATCCTGTCCCCCACCTGCCAACAAGTGCTCTCTGTGCAATTCTGTGAGCAGGCAAATGCAGGAAGGCTCTCCTTCATTAAATAGGACACCCCATTCCAATCATCCATGCAGCTCATTTAAAATAAATTGAATCACCCTATGCCAATTAGGGGCTTGTCCTTGAACTAAACTAACATGGGATGTAAAGGTATCACTCAGAAGGAATTATGAGAGTGACAAAATTTGCTAAATGCTCTAAGGCTAATATTTTATAGAACTATATTTGAGTTGGTCTAGGGAAGAAAATTATTACTCTTAATAAGGTGATATGTTTAACTGTAAACAATATACTATGCCCTTAGAGAAAGACTTTAGAAAGTATAAAATTTGAGTTTATTTTTCAGTGGGATTGTATTTTTGTGAAGTGAGTGAGGTACCATCAATGGGGTTTAGAAATAGTCCTAGTCCCAGATTACTGGGGTCCCCAGTCCTAGTGGACTTCCTGTCATAGGAATGCAACTTAACCAAATTAGGAAGTCAACTGAATCAATAAGCCTAATTCATACATGATAGTTACTTATATGAGGAGAAGCATAAAGATTGTTTTATTTAAAAAGGGCTTATTTGAAGAAGATAATATCTGAGCTTTCCATTTCTGTTAATGGATTTGTTGTAGTTATTCTTTCTTCCTATGGCTTGTTTTGTGTGTGTATGTGTGTGTGTGTGTGTGTGTGTGTGTGTGTGTGTTACTTGGGTTAAAACTCATGGATTCATGCTTCTTAGTCAGGCTCTCGACCACTTGAGCCACACTTCCAGTCCTACACTATGGCTTTAAGTACAGACTAATCTTCATTTATTTTTTTCACACTTAGCCTTTGTTATTGTGGTCACTCTGCTGGTATTTCAAGTCTCTCGCCCTTTTTGAGTATATAAGGATGATTACATTTTTCTGTGCTCTTTCAAGATCAGACTGACATGTGACTTGTTTTACCAATGAAATGTGTACAGATACACTATGCTATGTGTGATTTCTAGGTTACAAAACTTAATTGCTGATATTTGAATCTTAAATTTTCACATTCCCTAGTACCAGTTACCATGGAAACAGAAATTGACATGGAGGGGCCACAGGACTGATGCAGCCAGAAAGAAGAGTCATCCTGACTTGTGGCTAGCTCATTTAGGATGAATGAAAAATAATTAACTGTACTGTGTGGAACCCCTGAAAGTCTGATGTCACTTTTACTGCAGTGTAACCTAGTCTATCATTACTAAAAAGATTTCATGTTCAAATTCTCTTAAATGGAGCTCTTTAGGGCCACTGTTTAATTCCCAGGCACTTATCTTAATTATTTGTGGTGGAAGCTCTGAGATATTTTATGAAATGTACTGCCACTTGGAAAGTTGTGAGCTACAGAGTCCAGATGTTGACCTGCCAGGAGCAGACAAGTGCATGCTTCATGACTTTCTCTAATTAATGAAGAGGAACCATATGATATAATCAAAATCAGGCTAGAACAAGGCTCTCCTGGGATCTCTGCTTGTGATTGTTGAAAGAAGAGTGCATCATTCAATTGGCATTTATTAATTGCCCTTGTCCACTCTAACTCTTGGCCACTAGCTTACTTCCACACTGATAAAGGCAGAACTTTGATACAAGTAAATGATTTAATAAGGCATGAGTGTGGTATCAGCTTCCAGAACATGGCTCTCGTTTTTGGATTCTTGTGGCTCTAAAACTTGAATTCTGCAAAAAAAGGTGAGTCCTTTAATCTGTAAGCCCAAATGAACATCATCTACCTCTAATGGGTGAAATTATTTTCCTCTGTTCTAGTTCATGGCTTAATTCTAATCTATGAAATTTCCTATGTTCACTCAAAGGAATGAATTATTTTCATAGTCCTTGTACTTTTAATTTCTTGAAATGTGGGAATACATTAAAGAAGTCAGTCCTATTGCAGTAACATGAACATTTTATACTGAATAGGCCTTTTTTCCAGGATGGGAAAGGTTGTAGGAGTATTTGATTGGGTTTTGTGTAGAGTTTCATAAATTCTTTAGTAAAATGAGAACCTTGAAAGTGTAGTTACAGAATATAACTACAAGTTCTGTTATGTTCTTTTCCAGTGGCAAAGAACTCTTTACTTCCCTTTGAAGTGAATTCGGTTGCCTAAAGCTTAATATTTTCAAATAAACTAGCTGCTGTGTTGAGAAGTAAGAAGGACTGTAGAGCTGAAATATCTTGCTAATGCTTCATGAAAGTTAAAGAAGCAAATTATCCCAAATGAACATCATTTATCATAGACATCATTTATTGCTGATAAATAGGAAAATGGGTAAACTGTAAGGCCTTTTGTCTTACTAATTTTTATGAGGTTCTCAAAGAGAGGGGTGGGCAAATTTTCTCCTTTATTTCCTTCTTTGTGGCTTGACCTCCTTTAGGAAGATTGATTCAAAGAGCTGCAAATTCCCCTCAGTTTGTACTCTGTTTAAAACAACCACTGATACTCTGGAGGCAGAGATTAGGAGGATTACATGGGTTTGAGGTCAGCCTGAACAAAAAGTTAGTGCCCAAATAAGTTGGGCATATTGATTCATATATGTAATTCCAGCTACAATGGAGGTATTGGTAAGAGAATGATGGTCTCATTTGTTGCCCTTAACGCAGAGAAACTAAAGCAGATACCTTAAAGCAACTGAGGCCAATAGGAAAAGGGGAACAGGTACTAGAGAAAAGGTTAGATCAAAAAGAATTAACCTAGAAGGTAACACCCACGCACAGGAAATCAATGTGAGTCAATGCCCTTTATAGCTATCCTTATCTCAACCAGCAAAACCCCTTGTTCCTTCCTATTATTGCTTATACTCTCTCTACAACAAAATTAGAGATAAGGGCAAAATAGTTTCTGCTGGGTATTGAGGGGGGGGAGAGGGAGGGGGTGGAGTGGGTGGTAAGGGAGTGGGTGGGGGCACGGGGGGAGAAATGAACCAAACCTTGTATGCACATATGAATAATAAAAGAAAAAAGAAAAAAAAAAAAGAGAATGGTGGTCTGAGGCAAGCCTGGGCAAAAAGTGAGACTCCACCTGAAAAAAATAACCTAAAGCAAAATGGGCTACAAGAATAGGTCAAACAGTATAGTGTTGGCCTGTCATGAATGAGTCTCTGAGTTCAAATTCCAATACGGTACAGCCCCCAAATATTAATTAATTAATTAACTAATTAATTAATACATAAAATCACCACTGAAGTTACTCATTCTAATCTATTAGTGCTATTCTGTAGCTATTACCTCTGCTTGACACATGCATTTCTTTCAATGTTTCTCCTGTTCCTTGTATTCTAGTAAACTATCTTCCCAAAGACTATTTGACCTGAACTTTTCCTCACTAACATGAGAAGCTACCTTGAGGTTTCTAGTCTCTCCCTAACTTTTTAAAGAGTTTACCTGGTGATTATTAAGCTAAAGTTTTGTCACTTTTTAGGTCACAAATGGCTGATTATTAGGAGTTTTACATGATTCATATTTTATTTGCTGTGGCTAGAGAGTCAAGGAGAATTTTAAAAACAGCTTAATAAATATAAATAGTCTGCTCTTTATCATTTTATTTCCTGTTTGCCTGCAAAGGACCATCAAGACAGAAAAGAGTTATCATCAGAAAAGTCCATACAAGTGGCAGGAGTTTCCTATATAACACTCCTCAATAATCCCATCTTGGTCCTGCTCCAAACCAAAAGGAATGAGAAAGAAGAACAAAAGAAGTGAAAAGATAATGGTCCACACTTAAGACTCAGTCATTTCAGGCAAATATCTCTATTATGATGGACATCCAACTCCTAATAATGAAGTATAATAAATTCTTGCTACTTAAAAGAGTTCTCTTGAGAGAAAATGGAATAACATAGAAGTATTGTATACTTTACACATCCAAGAATCAGGGCACATCTTAGACATTGTAGAGACACTCAGAAACTTACCAGAAACCTCCCCCATCTCCCCCTCACACACAAAAGCAAATTGAAAATATAAAAACAATAACCAAAAATCCTCAGAAGATTGTTTACCTTTCCTCCTTGCCTACTCTATGCAAGCATGGTAATTGTTACTTTATTAAATCCTTACAACCTCTTTACCTTATAGACACCAATATCCCTATTACAGAGGAAGGAGACAAAACTGATAGAGGAAATTTAGCTTATCTCAAATGGAAGAACTTAAGTGGTAAAGGATAGACTCATAGGTAAGGCTGACTGACTCCAACATGATACAGAGTATTCTTCATGGATGGAGGAAGGCACTGAATTTGATGGAAACATGGAAAACAAAGGGTTCTAGTTACATGCAAGAACTCACCTGTCCACAGCTTCTCTGACAATACATTCTGCTTCCCTATTTGACACTTTTTCCAGCACATCAATGAAGCCATGTCTCTGATGGTCCCAAGAGAGACAGTAGGAAAGAGTGGGAGTACATCAGGTGGAATAGTTTTCAGCAGCCTAGCTGCTGCCCTACCTCACTTCAACCAACAGGTTGCTGTGGGGAGATAATGTCAGAGAGGAATAAGCATGATCTGGGATGTCAAGTAGCTCTCCCACTTAATATTTGTGATATAGTAGATATTTAAAAATGGAGATGCACTTCTTATCTATTTATTCATTTGTTTTAGGGCCTCTTTCACACTTACAATTTTCCTGGGAAACTAAAAAATATGTTTCCCTCTGTAAGCTATGCATTATTATTTCTTGATATTAAGCATATTGGATATTAAACCAAGACAATACATATTTATTTTAAAATTATAATATAGCTGTTATATGTTGGCATAAATAACCTTTATTTTTAAGAGCAATAACTACACATTACAGAATAAGCTTAGTGAGACAAGTGGCATTATTTTACAACTTTTCAAATATCTTTAATGCCTTGCATCATATGAAACAGCTAGATTCACCTGCTTCTGCATTCAATTTTTTGTGACATACAGTGTTTTGGGTGAAATATATAAATATAACCCAGTCTCACACAGATTTGTAATTGAATAATGGAGGACCTTATAGAGAACCCCTGAAAGGACATCTCCAAAGGTCTGGGACCAGATTTTGAGAAAAGTTGCTCTAAAGTTTCAAAAGAATGAATGAATGCAAATTATTCACCACAGTGTAGAGATGCAGAGAGCAGATGGTCACTAAAGTGGATGAGAAAATGTTGTACCCAAACTTCAGTATATATTTATATATCCATGCCTTGGAAATGTGTGAGAGTAGTATTTGCCATGAAAGTGACTGAATGGAAAGATACACTTATACAAATTTTCACTTACACAAAGGAGGACTTAATTCTCCTGACCTCACTTAAATCACAGTATTGATATTCCTTGGAAAATTATTTTAACAACCATGGAGTAGCTAAGCTAATGAAAATTACCAAAGACCTATATTTCTCAATGTAAAAACTCAGAACTTAAATGAAATTCATGCATGTGCTTTGATAATAAAGACAATAGTTAACTAAATATTATTCTCTGAAATTGAATCCACAAAAAAATTTTTTAAATTTCAACATTCTAGACCTCAAAACCTGAACAGCATAGGTCACATTAGAATTAATAAGCAAATGTAAAGGAACTCTCTTCTCTAAATGTCTTTTTGATGCTACATAAATTTCCACCGAGTTAACATTAGTTTTATTTTTTTCATTTTTTTATGTTCAGTAACTAAAAACACTGAATTTTTAATAGTAACTATATGCTCGGTATGTGTTTAATAACATTGTCAAGTTTTAGATTTGGACCTTTCTTTCCCTTTTTAATAATAGCCTTATTGGAATATAATTCACACACCATAAAATTTACCTGCTTGAAAGTATACAATTCAGTGGTTTTAATAAATTCACAGAATTACGAAGATTACACAGTCTAAAATTTTAAACTATTTACTTTTAGGAACTGCAAGGACTTTGAAGTACATAGCTATTGGTCTTTATTTCAGAGTATGTATATCTTTATAATTATTTTATGAATGTCTAGTGATGAGAGATTCAAAGCAGCAAGGGCTTAATTTTCCCCAGGAGTAAACTTCCTGATAATATATGTTAAGAATCTTTTGCAGCTAAATTGATGGATGATATCAAGCTTACAATATTGATAAAATTTTATTTGGAACCTAAAAGCTGTGAAGCTTATTTTAATAACAAAGTTATTAAGTTAAAATTAAGTTAATTAAAAATTCTTCTTTGAGGCAAGCACATTTCAAAGAGATGAACAGAGAACTTCATTAGGCTAAAGAAAAGCTTAATTTAATTTTTTCATGTTTTATTTTTTGTGTCTTGGTGTTTCAAATAATTTCATATCCTTAAATTCTTCAGGTCAAGTTTTGTTTTGTATTGTTTGTATTCTTGCATCATTTATTTGTTTGTTCAAAGTTAAGAGAATTATTTTTAAATGTCTATTAAATGGATTTAACAAGAAGGGAGGAAACTAGACTATGGGTACATAAGAGATCATATTAATATACACAGCCAACATTTGCTAACTTATATAGCTTCACTTAAATTATGGCAGAATATTCTCTCACTTTCCACAGGTATTAGCACCTCCAAGGAGTTCCTCACATATATTTTTAGAATAGGCCGTAGGCTGCATATTTTACACCTGAGGTATTCCTCACTTCCTCCTTCCCCATTACTTCTCTGTGATGAACTGTTGACCATCTCCACCGTTGATATGGCTATGTCCCAAGCTGCTTCTACCCTGACTTCTGTGAACTGATTTGAGGAATCATTCTTATTCTCTTGGTTTCAATTGTCCTTGGACATCAATGTTACTCTGTCTTATTAGACCCATTCTGTTGCCCATAGCCACTTCCTCCCCTGGGTTTTCATGTGGGCCAGAGTAATATGGTGGGCTCTTTAGATACCACCATTGGGTGCAGTTGTCACCACTGCATCTTCCTTAGCATGGGTTTGCTAATGGCCTCATAATTCCAACTGCTTTTGAGTAACTGTTATACCTTCTTTCCATTCCTCAGCCCCACCTCAACACAATATCCCACATCCTACCCAGTGTTCCATCTCAGCCCTACTTCCTCCTAGTCAGAGTCACTTGTGATGATGACAAAGGAGAAGAGTTTCTCTCTTGTATTTTCAAGAGCCTCTTGGCTTGCATGCCATGCAGCAAGTCCTTGAAAATAGTATCTGAAGTGTTTTTACCTAAATTCACACAGAAAGTTTGCTAGAAACCCAACTTCAGCTCAGCCTGGGATACCTTGACAAGAGTTTGGGCAGCATATGTGCCAAAATTGGCTAACTGTAACTAAGAAGATTTGGTGAAATATCAGCTGCAGAAGGAAGCATCTGTGTATCCTTGCCCTGCTCTAACACTTTAATTTTGGATGATATTTGATATAATCCCTGAGTTGGCAAATAAGTTATCTACTTGCACCAGGGAAATCTGGCTTTGCAGAAGCACTTGGGCTTTTGCCATCCCATTAAATATGTTTGAGTTACCTAAAAGTATTTTAGTATGGACTATCCCATGGGATATGGGATCCTGCCAATTTGATAATTGAATGGGGAAATTGATGTTTATTTTAACAAAATCAAATCCCTTTTCAACAAGTCAATTCTTTCCCATTATGAGACAACCTTCAGGAGAGGACAATCACCTACCCAGTTCTGATTTGTATCTCCAGTTGGGTCCTACCATTCCTCATGTCCCTGGCACTGTCACCCATGGGAAAGATAGAACTGTTACCACAGCATCACACCCAATTTCCTTCTCCCAGTTGTTCACAACTGGAAGGTTTGCACAACTCTTTGCTTATCTGGTACTTGTATTTAGAACTAGCAGAAGCAACAACAACAATAAAAAGGAAGATCCATGGCAAAAATAATGGAACACACCTTTCCATATCTCTCTCCCATAGAGGATATTTATAGGTGAAAA
This sequence comes from Castor canadensis, assembly GCF_047511655.1. NCBI lineage: Eukaryota > Metazoa > Chordata > Mammalia > Rodentia > Castoridae > Castor > Castor canadensis. The sequence goes on along the minus strand of NC_133390.1, from coordinate 144,604,558 downwards.
GAGCTCCAGGGAGGATATATAGTCTAACTATATTCAATGTAGCATTTGCAAATTTAATTTATTCCCTTAACATTGGCTTTGAATATTTTTTATTCATTTATTCACATGTGCATACATTGTTTGGGCCATTCCTCCCCCTACCCACTGCCCTGTCCCTCTCCCCCCAAACCCCCTTGCTGCCAGGCAGAACCTGTTCTGTCCTTATCTCTAATTTTGTTGAAGAAAAGACATAAGCTAGTTGAGATAAGGATAGCTATTCAAAGAGATTCCTAGCGTTGCTTCCATGTACAAATGTGTTACATCCCATGTTGATTCATCTATAACGCATTTTCACTAGTTCCTATTCCCCTTCCCATATTGTCCTCTGTCACTTTAACGTTTCTGTATTAGTTCCTCTGCAGAGGAGACATCAAACACTTTCCTGTTTTCAGTTTCCTACCTATCCCCTTACCTCCAGTATGTGCTCTCCCTTTAGCATGTGACCCAAGTCCTAAAACATTGCTGCATTTTCCCTAGATCTAAAGTTCACATATGAGAGAGAACATACGATTTTTAGTCTTTTGAGCCTGGCTAACCTCGCTCAGAATGTTGCTCTCCAATTCCATCCATTTACCAGCGAATGATAACATTTCGTTCTTCTTCATGGCTGCATAAAATTCCATTGTGTATAGATACCACATTTTCTTAATCCATTCGTCAGTAGTGGGGCATCTTGGCTGTTTCCATAACTTGGCTATTGTGAATAGCGCTGCAATAAATATGGGTGTGCAGGTGCCTTTGGAGTAACCTTTGTCACATTCCTTTGGGTATATCCCCAGGATTGCTGGATCATATGGCAGATCTATGTTTAGATTTTTAAGAAGCCTCCATATTGTTTTCCAGAGTGGTTGCACTAGCTTGCATTCCCACCAGCAGTGTATGAGGGTTCCTTTTTCTCCATATCCTTGCCAACACCTGTTGGTGGTGGTGTTTTTGATGATGGCTATTCTAACAGGGGTGAGGTGGAATCTTAGTGTGGTTTTGATTTGCATTTCCTTTATGGCTAGAGATGGTAAGCATCTTTTCATGTGTTTTTTGGCCATTTGAATTTCTTCTTTTGAGAAAATTCTGTTTAGTTCAGTTGCCCATTTCTTTATTGGTTCATTGATTTTGGGAGAGTTTAGTTTTTTAAGTTCCCTTTATATTCTGATTATCAGTCCTTTGTCTGATGTATAGCTGGCAAATATTTTCTCCCATTCTGTAGGTGGTCTCTTCAGTTTAGAGACCATTTCTTTTGTCGTGCAGAAGCTTTTTAATTTTATAAAGTCCCATTTGTCCATCCTTTCTTTAGTTGCTGAGCTGCTGGGGTTCTATTGAGGAAGTCTTTGCCTATACCTATTACTTCCAGAATATTCCCTGCTTTTTCCTATACTAACTTCAGAATTTTGGGTCTGATATTAAGGTCTTTGATCCATTTTGAGTTTATACTAGTACAGGGTGATAAAGATGGATCTACTTTCAGTGTTTTGCAGATGGATAACCACTTTTCCCACTGTTTAAGAGGCTTTCTTTTCTCCATCGTATATTTTTGGTGACTTTGTCAAAAATAAGGTGGGCATAGCTGTGTGGATTCATATTCGGGTCCTTATTCTGTTCCACTGGTCTTCACATTTGTTCTTGGGCCAGTACCATGCTGTTTTTAATGCTATTGTTTTGTAACATAGTTTGAAGTCAGGTATTGTGATACCTCCAGCATTGCTCTCTTTTTCTGAGTATTGCCTTGGCTATTCGTGGTCTCTTGTGTTTCCAAATGAACTTTAGGGTAGATTTTTGAATCTCTGTGATGAATGTCATTGGGATATTGATGGGAATTGCATTAAACTTGCAGACTGCTTTTGGTAGAATAGACATTTTTACTATGTTGATTCTACCAATCCATGACCATGGCAGATCTCTCCACTTTCTGTAGTCTTCCTTGATTTCTTTCTTCAGGGGTTTGTAGTTCTCCTTGTAGAGGTCATTCACATCCTTTTTTAAGTTTACTCCTAGGTATTTGTTTTTTTTGAGGCTATTGTAAATGGAATTGTTTCCATATATTGCTTCTCAGTTTGTTTGTTGTTGGTGTATAGAAAAGCTAATGATTTCTGTAAGTTGATTTTGTATCCTTCCACCTTGCTGTAGTTGTTTATGGTGTCAAGGAGTATTTGGGTAGAGTGTTTTGGGTCTTTAAGGTACGGGATCATATCATCTGTAAATAGGGATATTTTGACAGTTTATTTACCTATTTCTATTCCTTTTATTTCTTCTTCTTGCCTAATTGCTCTGGCTAGAAATTCCAGTACTATGTTGAATAGGAGTGGAGATAGTGGCACTCTTGTTTCATTCTGGATTTTAAAGGAAATGGTTTCAGTTTTTCACCATTAAGTATGATGTTGGCTGTAGGTTTGTCATATATAGCCTTTACAATGTTGAGGTACTTTCCTCCTATTCCTAGTTTTCTTAGAGCTTTTATCATGAAGTGGTGTTGGATCTTGTCAAAGGCTTTTTCTACATCTACTGAGGTGATCAAGTGGTTTTTGTCTTTGATTCTATTAATGTGCTACATTACATTTATAGATTTGTGTATGTTGAACCACCCCTGCATTCCTGGGATGAAGCCAACTTGGTCGTGGTGAATGATCTTTCTGATCTGTTGTTGGATTCAAGTTTGCCATTATTTTATTGAGGATTTTTGCATCGATGTTCATTAAGGAGATTGGCCTATAGTTCTCCTTTTTGAATGTGTCTTTGTCTGGTTTAGGGATGAGTGTAATACTGGCTTCATAAAATAAGTTAGGCAGTGTTCTATCCCTTTCGATTTCATGGAACATTTTAAGGAGGGTTAGTATTAATTCTTCTTTAAAGATTTGATTGAATTCAGCAGAGAATCCATCAGGTCCTGGACTTTTCTTTTAGGGAAACTCTTTATTGCTGCTTCAGTTTCATTTTGTGATATAGATCTAGTCAGGTGATTAATAAACTCTTGGTTCAATTTTGGGTGGTCATAAGTATATAGAAATCTGTCCATTTATTGAAGATTTTCAAATTTATTAGAATATAGGTACTCAAAGTAGTCTCTGATTATTTCCTGAATTTCTGTGGTGTTTGTTGTTATCTCCCCTTTTGCATTTCTGATTTTACTGATTTAGATTTTTTTCTCTCCTCATTTTAGTCAAGTTTGCCAGGGGTCTGTCAATATTATTTATTTTTTCAAAGAACCAACTTTTGTTTCATTGATTCTTTGTGTGGTTTGTTTTGTTTCTATTTCATTGATTTGGGCCCCTATTTTTATTATTTCTCTCCAGCTTGTTTTAGGATTTTGCTTGTTGTTATTTTTCTAGGAGTTTGAGATGTAGTGTTAGGTCATTGATTTGAGATCTTTCTGACTTTTTAATATATGCACTCATGGCTATAAACTTTCCTCTTAGGACTGCCTTTGCTGTGTCCCATGGGTTCTGGTAGGTGCTGTTTTCATTTTCATTAACTTCCAGAAACCTTTTATTTTCTTCTTTTATTTCATCAATGACCCATTGATCATTGAGCAATGTATTGTTCAGCTTCCAATTGTTTGCATGTTTTTTACTGTTGTTTTTGTTGTTGAATTCTAGTTTTAAATCATTCTGATCAAAGAATGCATGGGATTATTTCTATTTTCTTATATTTGCTGAAGCTTTCTTTGTGCCCTAAGTTATGATGGATTTTGGCAAAGGTTCCATGGGCTGCTGAGAAAAATGTATGTTGTGCAGAAGTTAGATGAAATATTCTGTTGACATCATCTAGGTCCATTTGATCTATGGTGTGATTTAGTTCTAGAATTTCTTTATTGATTTTTTGTTTGGATGACCTATCTATTGGTGATAGGGGGGTATCAATGTCTCCCATTACCACTGTTGGAGTCTATGTATGTTTTTAGGTCCTTCAAAGTATTTTTGATGAAACTGGGTGCATTGACTTTGGGTGCATATAGGTTGATAATTGTTACTTGGTTTTGGTGTGTTTCCCCTTTTACTAGTATGGAATGTCCTTCTTTATCTCGTTTGATCAATGTAGGTTTGAAGTTTACTTTGTCCGAGATAAGTATTGCTACTCCTGCCTGTTTTCAGGGGCTGATAGCATGGTAAATCTTCTTCCAGCCTTTCACCTTAAGGCAGTGCTTGTTTCTGTCAATGAGATGGGTCTCCTGTAAGTAACAGATTGTTGGATCTTCCTTTTTAATCTAGTTTGCCAAGGGATGTCTTTTGATGGGAGAGTTAAGTCTGTTAACATCCAGTGTTAGTATTGATAAGTATATGGTGATTCCTGTCATTTAGTTGTTTTGTTGTTTAAAGGTTTGATTGTGTGCAGCTGAATGAATGCTGCTCTCTACTTTCTTGTCTTTTCTTCTCCTGTGGATTGGTACTGCCTGTCTTTCCATGGTTTTGTTTGCTTTCATCTTTCTGTGAGCAGAATTCCTTGAAGAATCTTTTGTAGTGGTGGCTTGGTGGTCATATTCTGCTTCTCATGGAAGACTTTTATTGTTCCATCTATTTTGAATGATAGTTTTGCTGGGTAGAGTATCCTAGGGTTGAAGTTATTTTCATTCAGTACCCATAATACCTCACTCCATGCTCTTCGTGCTTTTAAGGTTTCCATTGAGAAATCTGCTGTGATGTTGATGGGTTTACCTTTGTTTGTTATTTGTTTTTTCTCTCTTCAGCCTTCAATATTCTTTCTCCATTCTCTGTTCTTGTTGTTTTAATGATAATACGTAATGGGGTAGTTCTATTTTGGTCAAGTCTGTTTGGTATCCTAGAGGCTGCTTGTACCTGAATGGGTGTAGTTTTCTCTAGATTTGGGAAATTTTCTTTTATTAGTTTGTTGAATATATTATGAATTCCTTTTGCTTGCACCTCTTCTCCTTCTTCAATGCCCATGATTCTCAGGTTTGGTCTTTTGATGGAGTTGATGAGTTCTTGCATATTCCTTTCTTAGGACTTGAGTTGTTTGACTAATAGCACCTCAGTTTTTGCTTGAATTTTCATTTTATCTTCAAGTTCTGCGATTCTGTCTTCTGCTTGCTCTAGTCTGCTGGAGTGTCCTTCCATTGTGTTTTGTGTTTCTGTTTCATTCTTTTTTCTGAGATTTCCCATGTCACGGGTCACTTCCTCTTTAATATTGTCTATTTTTTGTCTTTAATTCATTTACCTCTCTATTTATTGTGTTCTCTGTTTCACTTTGGTGTTTATTTAGGGATCCTATGATTTCATTTATTTGTTCCTGTGTCTTCTCATATTCTTTATTTTTGGTGTCTTGAAATTTCTTGACTGTCTCTTGTACATTTTGGTTAACCATGTCTAAAATCATCTCCATGAAATTCTCAGTGAGTACTTGCAGGATATCTTCTTTAAGCATCTTTTTGTGGACATTGTTGGGTTCCTTGGTGCCATTTATCTTTGTTTTGTTGGAATCTGGAACTGGGTATCCATTTTCTTCATTTACCTCTGAATCCTGTATTAAATTATTTTGGGGGGAGGAATGCTTTCCATCCCTTTTTCTTCTTCCCAGCATTACTGCTGGTATTGTGTAACTGTTCTTGATAGGCCAATTGGTGGTTTCAGTCACCTGTTTTTTTTCCCTCTGTTAAATTTTATTTTGTGGCTGTACTGGATTTTTCACTAATTTTGTGTGTGCTGTTTCTGTCCCTTGTTTGGGTATAATTTAGTATTAACTAATTCACAGTGATAAAACAAAACTACAACAAAAATAACAACAATAAAAAAACCACCCCAAAACAAATAAAAACTCAAAGAAATTATTGGATAGAGATGAGCAAATAAACAATTAACAAACAAAAAAACTCCAAGTTCAGGATCAATTGAATTTCAGTCTTAGTTTAAGTTCTGATGTTACTGCTCCAGTATCCAGTCCTGGTGTTGGTATTTAAGCAGAAGCTCTTAGTCTTGTCAGGTGGTTGGCCTGTGGGTAGTTTTTTTTTTTTCTTCTGTCTTTCAGCAGCTGCTGTTTGGTCAGTTTCTCCTGCAGTGAGGTGTGGCAGCTCTGCAGTCTACTAGTTGTCCTGCTTTGGAGTTGGCTTATCTCTGTGCTTGTTTACTAGGGGCTTGTGTCTTTGCCTCTCCCCCTTTCCCTGGGGCAAGGGCAAGATCAGTGATCCATCAGCCAGCTGCTGCTGTCAGCATGTTGTAAAGGTTCACTGTTCCTCAATGCTGCAGATCCATCTGACAGTGAGTGGCCAGGGTCTGAGACCTGTAGTCTGCCCCCTTCACTCTTTCCCTACATCAGGCAGTGTCCTCTCACCTGCCTGCTGGCAGCTGTCCTCTGTTTGTTTACTGATGATTCGTGCAAGTTCAGCTCCTTGCCCTTCCCCCCCCCCCGCCCCCTCCACTGGGCACTAGTTTTCAGTTCTGTTGTTTATTCAGGTTTTTTTTTTTTTGCAGTGGGGCATCAGTCTGTCCAGGGGGGTTGTGCTGGTTTATCCCAGGAGTGGCTGAAGGATACCACGTGATGCTTGGCTCTCACCTGTTTGGTCTGCTTAAGGTCTCCCAAGAACATCTGGAGCTGGTGGCCAGTGGCTGGTGGCAGTGGTGACATGGGGGTGGCAACCTGCCTGTTCTCTCAGTGTATCATGGCACAGAGAAGACTTCCATGGGCTAGGGGTTCAGGGTGCAAAAGTTTCAACTTTCCCTGGTGCCTAAAGTCCTTTTTTATTTATTCATATGTGCATACCATGTTTGGGTCATTTCTCCCCGCTTTCCCCTGCCCCTTCCATTATTCCCTTACCTCCTCATGACCAGGCAGAAACTATTTTGCCCTTATCTCTTGAAGAGAGAGTATAAGCAATCATAAAAGGACCAAGGGTTTTTGCTAGTTGAGATAAGAATAGCTATACAGGGAGTTGACTTGCATTGCTTTCCTGTGCATGTGCATTACCTTATAAGTTAATTCTTCTTGAACTAACCTTTTCTCTAGTTCCTGGTCCCATTCTCTTATTGGCATCTGTTGCTTTAAAGTATCTGCATTAGTTTCTGTGCGTTGAGGGCAACAAATGCTATCTAGTTTTTTGGGTGTCTTACCTATCCTCATACCTCCCTTGTGTGCTCTTGCTTTATCATGTGATCAAAGTCCAATCCCCTTGTTGTGTTTGCCCTTGATCTAATGTCTGCATATGAGGGAGAACATACAATATTTGGTCTTTTGGGCCAGGCTAACCTCACTCAGAATTATGTTCTCCAGTTCCATCCATTTACTTGCAAATGATAAAATTTCATTCTTCTTCATGGCTGCATAAAATTCCATTGTGTATAAATACCACATTTTCTTAATCCATTCATCAGTAGTGAAGCATCTTGACTATTTCTATAAGTTGGCTATTGTGAATAGGGCTGCAATATACATGGGTGTGCAGGTGGCTCTGGAGTAACTTGAGTGTCATTCTTTTGGGTATATCCCCAAGAGTGGTATTGCTGGATCATATGGTAGATGTATGTTTAGATTTTTAAGAAGCCTCCAAATTTTTTTTCAGAGTGGTTAACATTAAGTGTCCATTAACATTAAGTGTTAGCATTGACAGATATGTGATGATTCCTGTCATTTAGTTGTCATAGTTCTTTGAGAGTTTGATTGTGTGCAGCTACATTGATGTTACTCTCTACTTCCTTGCTTTTTTCTTTTCCTGTAGTTTAGTACTGCCTGCCCTTTCATGGTTATGTTGGGTTTCACTTTCTGTGTGCAGAATCCCTTGAATAATCTTTTGTAGTGATGGCTTTGTGGTCATATATTATTTTAGTTCCTGCTTATCATGGAAGAATTTTATTGCTCCATCTATTTTGAGTGATAGTTTTGCTGGGTAGAGTATCCTAGGGTTGAAATTATTTTCATTCAGTGCCCGGAAGACATCACCCCAAGCTCTTCTTGCTTTTAATGTTTCTTTTGAGAAGTCTGCTGTGATTTTGATGGATTTACTTTTGTATGTTATTTGTTTATTCTCTTTCAGCCTTCAATATTCTTTCTCTAATCTCTGTACTTATTGTTTTAATGATAATAGTTGTGGGGTAGTTCTATTTTGGTCAGGTCTATTTGGAATTCTGGAGGTTTCCTGTACCTGTATGGGCATAGATTTCTCTAGATTTGGGAAATTTTCTGTAATTATTTTGTTGACTATGTTACACATTCCTTTTTCTCGAGCCTCTTCTCCTTTAATGTCATGATTCTCAGGTTTGGTCTTTTGATAGTATCAGTAAGTTCTTGCATTTTCTTTTCACAGGTCTTGAGTTGTTGAACAATAGTTCTTTGGTTTTTCCTTTAATTACCATTTCATCTTCGAGTTCTGAGATTTTGTCTTCTGCTTCTTGTAGTCTACTGGATTGGACTTCCATTTTGTTTTGCATTTCTGTTTTGTTCTTTTTTCTGAGGTTTTCCATATCCCGAGTCTCTTACTCTTTAATATTGTCTATTTTCATCCTGAGTTCATTTATCTCTTTATTAATCATGTTCTTTGTTTCACTTTGGTGTTTATACAGTGCTTCTATGGTTTCTTTTATTTGTTCTTGTGCTTTCTCAAATTCTCTATTTTTGTTATCTTGATATTTCTTGAGTGTCTCCTGTACATTTTGGTTGACCATATCCAGAATCATCTCTATAAAATTCTCATTGATTACTTGCAGGATTTCTTATTTCAGGGTGTTCTACTGGGCTTCATTGGGTTTTGTGGCATAGTTTATCTTCGTTTTGTTGGAGTCTGGATCTGGGTCTCTGATTTCTTCATTTCCCTCTGGTTCCTGTACTAATTTATTAATGGGGGGAAATTGTTTCCCTCTAATTTCTGTCTTCCCATCATTGCCCTTGCTGTTGTTACTGTTCCTTTACTGTGTGTAATTCAGTATTGTCTAGCTTGTAAAAATAACAATGGTGATATCTAGAATGGAAGGGTGAGAGGAGAGGGAAAGCAAAGAAGGTAAAGAAAAAGGGAAAAAATAAAACACACAAACAAACAAACCCCCCCCCCAAAAAATAAAAAAACAGAGCCATAGAAATAAACAGGGAGAGATAGTGTACTAATCAACAGTAAGCTAAACAGGCATTAGAGAGACAGAGAGAAGATAATAATAATAATAAAACAAACATACAAAAAACCCCAAGTTCAAATGCAATAAAGTTTCAGTATTAATAATTTTGGTGTTAGTCTTTCAGCCTCCAGTCCTGAAGACTGCTCAGTGTCTGTAAAGTAGTTCTGTCTTTTTCTCATCAAAGGGGAAAAAACCAACCAAACAAACAAACAAAAATCCCAAGTTCAAATGAAATACAGTTTCAGTTAGTCCTTCAGCATCAGGTGTTGTTGTCTCATCAAAGGAAGAGGAGGAAAAAAAAAGCAGTCTGTAGACTGCTTTGTGAATGTCTATTTGAGGCTGCAGCTCACCTGCCTCCTACTGTTAGCCATCTGCTGCTGCAGGCTTTGTTTATTTAGAGTTCTCCTGGACACATGTACCTTTTGTTTTCTCCAGTATTCAGCCCTACCTGCCTTTTGCAATTGCCGTCTTTATTTATTTATTTATTTACAGTTCATGTGGGGAGTGGCCCTCCCCTTCTCTCCAGTGGAGCTTTCCACATCACAGCTGCTGTTACAAGCCTTCCCCTCTCCAATCACATTGGGGAAGGTGGCACCACTCCTGCCTTCTCCGGCTCACTTATTTACTTACAGTTCGTGTGAGGGATTGCCTCTCCCCCTCCTCTCCAGTAGAGCTTTCCACATGACAGCCGAAGGTACACGCTTTCCCCTCTCCAAGGTTGCTGGGCAGGTTCTGCAGCTCCTGCCTCTCTGGCCAGCTTGTTTATTTACAGTTTGCCTTAGGGATTGCCCTTCCCCCACTCTCCGGAGCTGGGGCACCCTGCCCTCTTTGCTACGTGTCTTTTTTTTTTTTTTAACTGCTTGTTTATTATTCAGTTTGTTCTTTTTCCCCTTGGGTGGAGGTCCGTCTGTCCAGGAGGCTATGCTGATCTGGCCCAGGGTTGTCTGTGGGAGTACCACGTGCCCCTTAGCTCACCTGGTGGTCTGCGTCTCTTGAGCAGGATAGGGGCTGGCATCTGGTGACATGGGAGCCCTCCTGGTTTCTCCATTTAACGTGGAGTGGGGATGCTATGCACAAGCTTGGGGTGTGGAGGTGTTGGAGTTTTACCTCTTCTTGGTGGTTTTTCCTGCAAGGTGTATCTCCAGCATCCCTCCAAGCTTTTACTTTAGGAAGCAAGCTTTCACTTTAGGAAGCAAGCGTTCTTCTTCCTCCCTCTAGCCACCATCTTGGAATCCTCTCCCTCAGCAAAGTCCTTGATTCACGGAGCTCACGCTGCCTGAGTCTGTGTCCCAGTCACCATTTTGGATCCTTCTGGCTTTGAATTTTAAGCAGTGATATTTGAAGGTTATCTGAGTATATTCCTGTACATTTATGCTCAAAACACAAGGATCTATCCTTCTCTTATCAAATGCATATTTGAATGTCAGACTCTGCCCTAGATGCTGGAGAACTCAGTAGTGAACAATACAGATGGGATTTTCTCTTCATAGGGTTAGAGACAACTAGTAAATGTATAATCCAATAAATCCAAAAGGAGAATATCAAGTAGATTTGGGTGGCATGAAGTTTAGAGACTTTTAAAGCAGCTTTCCAGGGAATGCCTCAAGTTGAATCCAAGCTCTCAGTAGACAACACATGCAGAATAGGAAGCTATTTGGTATTCTATAGGCAAAGATGTGGAAGAAATTTCAGGGAGGTACAAGATAATTCTCTTAGGAAAAATTTCTACAGTTCCCTCAAATGTGATCCTGTCTTTCCACATTTTCCCTCTCATCTGGGAGATGAACAGATGCTGCATGAATGTTGGGACAGTCATACGCGGGGTCTTGCTGGTTCACATTTCACAACTACATTTTAACTATCTTAAAATAACTTGAAGAATTTCCTTCAGAAAATGTGAAAATTAGAAAAGGATTTCTTGTTCCTAATCATAAATGGGTTTCTACTTTGAGAGCTTTTTCATAGCTCTCTTCAGTGCATCTGTAAACGGAATGAACCAATCCTAAAACAGTCCTTTTATAGTTACCTCTTTACTTCAATTTCCCTGATATCTTAATAGACTTCTCTCCTCCTACAGACAATTGGTGAGAAGTAATTGTATAAAAATTTTTTTATTCTTCATATATTTTCCTTTCCTCTAAAATATTATCCAGTCATATCCCCATGCCAGCTTACTCCCTACACTTACCCTCTGCATTATTGACAGTTTGTTCCAACTCCAATCCTGCAATTCAGTTCTCACCCAAAGCAATAAACAGAAAAATTGTCAGTTAGGAAAACACTTGCAGCCACATTTCAGTTGATCTTATTGACACACTAGTCATTAAAGCGGGTTGTATTGTTGCCCCCTAAAGATATGTTCACATCCTAGTCCTCAGAATGTCTGACTGTGAATTTAGTTGGAAGAAAAGGTCTTGGATCCAGGTGTAGTTTTTCACACCTGCAATTCCTGCACTAGAAATGCAGAGGCAAGAGGATCACAAGTTTGAGGCCAGCCTGGGCTGAAAAGAAATAGAAGAGAAATGAAGGTCTTCACAGATATAATTCTAAGGATTTCAAGAGGAAATAATCTAAGATTATTCATATGAGTCCTAAATTCCATAACAAGTTTCCCTATGAGAGGAACACAGACTAGAGGGGAAGGCAATGTGATTTTGTAAGCAAAGGTTGGAGTGGAACAGCTATAGGTCAAGGAATGCTAACATCCCCAGAAATCACAGGAGTAAGGAACAGGTTGTCCCCAAAGCCTTTGCCAAAACCCTTGGTTTTAGATTTCAGGCCTCCAAATATGTGGGAATAAATTTCTGACATTTTAAACCATAGAGTTTGTGGTAATTTGTTGCAGTATTCATAGGAAACCAATGCAGTCATTATTGTTTGTGAACATCGCAAACACAAGGTCTAAGGGATAACCTAATGTGTGAGTCCTACACAGAGAAAGGGCTGAAAGGGTGTGGTCTGATTAAGTCTGTATGACAATGGAGTTAAATCATAAAAGCATCTATTTTGGAAAGATCCATGTTTCTAGAATTCATGTAGAATCTCAAATCAAGCAGTAGCTATCTTTCTCTGTTAGAAGAAAAGGACAAATACATGTTGGGGGATCTATTCTGTTAAATGACAACAATCCTTCTATGAGGATTTCACAGCAAATCAGGAAATTAAATAAGGTCCTTTTATACCTACTTTTCTCCTGCGGACTTTTCTCTTGCCTCATAGAAATGTTTTTATGTATGTAAAGCTCATTTTTCACCCCAGTTCTTAGTCTATCTCAAATTGTTTAATCAGTGCACAGATACTGTATAGTTTAGCCATTGCTTTCCTGCTGAAAAGAAAACAACCTTTGAACTTTCTTGCATCTGAACTGCTATAAATTTCTTGCATTGCCAGAGAACAGCACAGGCTAACTGCAGGGAGAAGTTGTTTATTTCTCCAAAGACTGATGAAAGGCTGTTGTCTTCTGGTAATTTTCCTTCAAATTTGCCAGAGAAAAGATTCCTTCTCACCCCAGAGTAATAAAACAGGGTTGCTGGGAAGATGCAAAGACACTAAAAGAAACATTCATCAAGGTGTAGATGCTCTTTCATAAAAACAAAATATGCCCAGCAAGCAACAATGCATTGTGAGATGCTTTTTGATTTTGTTCTACCCTCTTTGAGTGTCATGTCTGGGATGGGTAATGTTCTCAGTTAAAGGCAACATTCTGCCAAGTGCTGTAAACAATAATATGTAATAAGATGAAAGGGTCCATTTCCTCTGTCATATCTTCTGGAGCATGACCTAATTCTACCCCATGCTTTTGCAAAATTGCAAGTCTTCTCAGGGGTTTAGAACAATTGCAGCCTATGATATCAGACAGATGACACAATTTAGGAGGTACCTTTGGAAGTGTTGAATCCAGTTGTCTCCTGTTGACCAGGCTCTGCTGCTCAAGGACAGCAGGAAAATAGGGTGTTTTAAAATAAACTCTAAGAAAACCTCCATTAATATGATTTATTGAAAATGTTTATTATAATCCATGCCCTTAAAACCTATTGATGAGGAAAATGGTACGATGAATAATTTTATTACATACTGATGTTTTGTTCTTATTGGAAAGAAATCCTCCTTAAAGCTAGTGGAAATAGGCTGTGCTGCCAGAAGACTTACATGGAGATATTTCAAGATTGAATGCAAGTGTTATGCTCTTTGAGCAGAGCCAGCCTAAGAAGCATAGCAATTTTGGAGAAGTCACATATTCAATAACATTTTTCAAAAATTCATTTAGAGGCTTAGTTGTAGTGCACATACGTATCATGTAAGAGGTCCTGGGTTCTATCCTCAGCACCACCAAAAAGCAAGCAAAAAACAAGCAAACAAATAAGAATACAAAACCTTATCCATTCAATCTGTAACTCTGAAAGGTTCACTCTACATTTTCCCAGAGATTCATATGTTTCTTGAAAGATATAGAATAGTGTAACACAAGTTTATATTTCCCTCAATTGAAGTACAATCTAATAGAGAATAAAAGGCATATTTTATTAAAATGTTAAAAAAACAGTCACAAAACAGTACTTAGTTTTTTGTCTAATCCTAAACATAGGCTGTTATGTTTTTGTAAAGGTGAGAAAAATATGATAAGATGATCTGATAAGGTGTAAAGAACCTGGACCTGATTTTAGGCCATCTGAGTCCCAGCCCTTCTTTGTTTCTTGGCCTCTTTGTAGCTATTGCTTTGGGACCAGTATAACCTTTGTGGGTCTTATTTTCATTAGGATATCTGCCCCCAAAGTTTTAAGGTGTTTGGAAAATCAGATGTAGTGGATATGCAATATCTCACATGTAATAAGTGCAAAATATCTATTGCTTCTTTATTATTGCTCTTCCCTCCTATGGCCCCTCTCTCTCTGAATATTAACACTCAAATATTTCACCAGGTTAGGATGGATTATCTTAAATTCTAACTTGTTTCAGAGCCTTGGGATAGCATTTATGACCCTATTAGATGTGGTAAGTTGGAAACTTCTGATTAAAAGGCAAAGTGTGCTTAATAGGGGATTCTGTTCAACTAGATGAGCCAATGACATTGTCAATTGTTGACTTAACCATAGATCTGGAAGCACTCATCACTAGACCCAAACTGAGGCTTCAGAAAGCCCCAATTTGAGGAGCATCTTGAGCCTCAAATTCTACTTCCCCAAATCCCTATTTTAGAATTGTGTTTATAATTATGGCTAGCACAATTTGAATTGGATTGGAAATGATTTACAGTAAAATTAGAAATTAAAAAAATAAAAGGAATTATAGAAAGAAGATGGAGCAAATATAGCACCCTTCTTGGTTGATACATTAATTATGGTTGAGTTTTACATTAGCTCTAAGCTTCCTGGCACCCAGGGGAACAATGGGAACATAGCAGGTTATATAATTTTCATTGGCTAATACAAAACAACGCAGGGAGTCTTTCTGGAAATTAAGTTCTAAGATTTAAAAGAAGTAGCCATAAAAGAATAAGAATAAATTTATAGGTTGGATTAAAAATGTACTTTACCTTTTTATTTCACAGGCATGGCTTCTAGCTCTGTTAGTTATGGCTGAAGGTAAAGTTGAAAAATGTACATCTGGTGGATATAACTTTTAGGGCATATGACTCAGGAGGAAACCTGGGAAGATACAAATGTTTGTAGATGAGAATGGAAATAAATGTGAACACCATTAGCATATGAGCTAAATAGAGAATGGAGACAGAACAGGCAAGAGAATTTGCTTAGGGCTTCATAAAAGCATCAGACATTACAGTATTGAAAGTATTGAAAGTCCAAAGATTTAAGATGTGGCCGAAGACATTGGCCTGGACCCTAGGCCTAAATTTGGGATGCCAGTGTTGTTTTTATGCCAGAATGGGTTGAGGGAAGCCATTGACTGACTGGGTGAGTATAAGAAAATATTGACTATTACCTACAGCCAGTGGTAGATCTGAACTCATCTGGAAAGGAATTTTCTTCCTCAATGACCAAAGAAAATGAGTGCAATCATTCTTATCTTGGACAAGAAATGGAGCCTGAAAGAGCTAATTGCTTTCTGTTGTATACATTATTTTGTAGTTTAATTAGTAGAACTATTTTCTTCAAAAAGTCATGAGGTGTTCAGATTTTTATAAGAAAAAATATATATGGAAAAACAGTCTCAGAGGTGAGATATTTGAATGAAATGTCTTCATTCTTCCATCGAGTAGAAATAATGAAAAATCTCCCAGTGTGGAAAATGTCTAGTGAAGCCTTTTGGCTCTGGAAGTCTTGTTAGTCAATTTTATTTGATACATTCACTGCCACTTAACTGTGAGGAAAAATAAAAACCAAGTAAATAGTATGTTTTACCTTTGGTTCTATAAGTGTATTAGTTACTTATTTCACCAGTGTTACAAAATACCTGACATAAACAATTTAAAAGAAGTAGAATTTATTTTGACTCATTTTTTTAAATTATATTATTATTGTACTGGGGGGGTACATTGTGACATTTACAAAAGTGCATACAATATATCTTACTTAAATTTACTCCCTCCATCATTGTTCTTTTTGCCCCTTCCCTCATTCTTAGAACAGATTCAACAGATCTCATTTTTCCATACATGAGTACATGATATTCTTATTACACTCACTTTCCTATACACTGTCCTTATATTCTCACCCCTCCTACTGGTACCAACCCTGAGATAGGTCCTTTTTTACCTTCTTGTCCTCCATTGTTTAAAAAGAGACTTTTTTTGTTTGTTTAAGATAGCTACATAGGAAGTTTTGTTATGGTATTTCCTTGTATATATGTATTATGTCCAGAATTGGTTCATCCCCTCCATTTTTCTCCTTTGTCTCTTAGACACCTTCTTGTGGTGATTTCAATAGGTTTAACAATTCTATATTCATTCTTGTATAGAAAGTGCATCATCCATATTCACCTTCTCTACTTAGTTCATGGTTTTAGAAGGTTCTGACTATGGCTCTTTGGCCCCATGTGCTTGGGCAGAACATCATGACAGTGGGAGCACATGGCAGAGGAGAGCGGTTTACCTTATGTTAGACAAGAAGCAGAGAGAGAGGCAAGAAGGAGGAAGGAACAAGAAACTCCCAAAGACTCAACCCCAGTGACTTTTGTCCATTTTTCCTACTTCTTACTTTCTTTCCTACTTCCATCCCACTTCCCTAACCTTTCCAGAACCTCCCAAAACAGGAGGACCTTCCAGTTCAGTACCAAGCATTCAACACATAAGCCTATGGGATCCATTTTATATCCAAACTATAATAGTTAATCTCTACCTTGATTATTTATTGGAAATATTTGGAAAGCATTAAAAATGTGGTCCATCACATTCTCTTGGTGGGAGGATGGGGTCATCTGCTTTAAGGGATGAAGTAGCAAACCAAAAAGGGTCATAGGTGAAGAAAGATCTTAGTTGATGAGGAATGTGACTTAAAATAATGTTACCTCAAGAAGTGGTGTCTGTTTCCTACTCCATGGTCCATTTGGGCCTTGTAGTCTATTTTGGTCAATAGAATATGGTAGAACCAACAGGAGATGGGGTTCAGAGCCTCACTAAAGCTTTTACCTTCATCTTCTTGGAATACTTCAAGCCTGGGCTAGATTATTAAATGATAAAAGATTATTAAATGATTCAGAGATGCCAAGACAATAGGCAGCACTACCTTCCAGATATGTGAGTGGGGTCATCTTGAACCAATCAATTGCAGTCAAGACAACAGAAGTCTATTGTCATCTGAGAAAGCCCAACTAGCACTTTATGGAGCAAAGGGGATCCATTCCAACAGAAGCTGGTCAAATTGTCCAACTATAGAATTATGACAAATAACAAATGGTTATTGTCTTAAACCTCTACATTTTGCAATAATTTATTATAAAGAAATAAGTGCATAGATAGTAAAACAAACTTCTTGAAGTTGGACTTTCAGATGAGTCTGTGGCAACCAGTTTCCAAGTTGATCCTCAAAGATAATTACCTCTTGGCATTCATGTCCCTGTGTCCTGTCTTCCAACATTTAATGGGGTTGGTCTATATGAACGATAAAATATGGCAATGTTATGGCATGTGACTTTTTTTTTTTTGTGGTTGGAGTTTGATCTCAGCGCCTCATGCTTCCTAAGCAGATATTCTACCACTTAAACCACTCCACCAGCCCTGCATGTAACTTCTAAAGCTAGCTCAGAAAAGACATTGCAGCTTCTGCTTCTCTGCTTCTTTTTTTCCTTTTCTAGTTCTCTCTGATAAGGAAGCCAGCTACCATGTCATGAGGATATCCAAGCAGTTTATGGAAAATCCAGTATGTTGAGAACCTGAGTTCTGAAGTGAGAGAGACATCTTGGAAATAGACTCTCCAGCCCCAGTCAAAATTTCAGTTGAATGCAGCTCCTGCCAAGATTCTGCAAGTCCATGACAAACCCAAGGAATTACCACTCAGCTAAGCTGCTTTCAATTTCTTGATACAGAGAGACAATAGGAAAATAAAGGGTCTCTGTGTCTTAAGTCACCAAGTTTTAGGATCATTAGTTATGCAGCAATAAGTAACTAATACAGAGGGATTCATTTTTGGATGGAATAAACCTGATAAAATAGGCCTAGTGTGTTCATTTCAGTAGTACCCCCTATCTGTGGGGATATGTTCCAAAACCTCTAGTGGTGCCTAAAATCTGAGATAGCACTGAATCTACTAAACTTTTACTATTCATTCTTACTGCTGATCTTAAGAACCTCATTTATAACTTATGTCTTTTCTTTTTAAGTTTAGAACTTCCAACTTTTCACTTAAAGGAAGAACTTCATGGGCTTTGTTTGGAATATGTGAATTTCTAGCAACACTACACTTGGGCTCTGAGGCCATTATTAAGTAAACTTAAGGTCACTTGAGCAAAAGTCGTGCAGTGGATATAACCAAGAGAGCTACTAACAGATGGTAGCACTAGAAGGGTGGAGTGGGACATCTGATTTCATCACACTTCTCAGAATGACATGCAAGTTAAAACTTATGAATTATTTATTTCTTGGATTTTTCGTTAATTTTTTGGGCTACAGATAACCATGGGTAACTGAAACTGTGGAAAGCAAAGTGGCAGATAAGGAGGACCACTGTAGTTGAGTGGTATGTATAATTAAAGGTCAGGGTATGTGGTCAAGAGAATGGTGGTGAATTGGATAATCTTTGTTTTGTGTTCTGGGGAAATGGGAAAGGATATATCTATTAGGAGTACTGAGCAAATGATAAATTCTGTCTGGGAACAGGATTCAGTCCTGTCTGAGGTGAAAATCTTCCATTAAATGGAAATTTAGTAGCTTCAGTTGCGAGACTTGGAAAACTACAGGTTGAGATGCTGATCATTACACACATTTCCAAGGAACTACAAAAACTACTTATAAGACAAACCATAGAAAATCATGTTAACAGGTGATAAAGCAAAGCAGATCATTTATGAACCAAGTGCCAGGTAAGGCCCAAATTAACAAAAGGAAGGGAGTAGAAATGAAAAAAAACATTTTGTAGTAGAACAAAGATGGGGAGAAAAAGCCAAAAAAATTTACAAATAAGGAAAGCAATGAGTTTTGTTTTTAATGCAGACTGAACAATTTTAAGAGTTTTTGTCCTCTTTTATTTGTCACAACCTTAGCCAAGTATGCCACAATATAATGTTGCTACAAATCTGAGAGAGAAGAACAAATATAATAGCTGTTATCTTTACATCTAAAATCAATTTAAAGTTTGGTTAATAAAATAAAATGATCAAAGCCCAGTGTGGTAGTGCACATCTGTTATCCCAAAAGCACTCAGAACATGGAGGCAAAAGGACCATGGGTTTGATGCAGCCTAAGATATATTGTGAAGCCCTGTCTCAAAAAATTAATTAATTAATTAATTAATTAATGGTAAAATGATCAGAAAAAATCCTTTCCAAGACTTACTGGGATTTTCTTTTTCTCCCCTTCCTCTTTTGAATAACATTTTATTTTGAACAATGTATAAATATACAAAACTAAACAGAATAATAGAATAAACCTCCATCAAATTGGCATCAGTTCAACAATTATCGATTCATTGCTGCTCTCCTCTCACTGCCATTCATATCCTGACCCACTGCCCCTCCCATTTCAGATAATTTTTAAATGAATTTTTTACTGCATCATCATTCAAGAAATTGTAGAGAATGACTACTTAAAACATAATCAAAACATTACTACACATAAAGAAATAACAATGATTTCTGGATATTAGCTGTAAAATTTCCTTGATTATTTAATTTTTAAAATGTTGTTTTGTTCAAATCAAGATCCAGAGTTGGTCCTTGATTCTCTTTCACTGTGTAAGCTGTCCTATATCTCTTTCGTTCCTTTGAAATTTCTTAAAGACACTAAAAGTCTGACCTGTAGAGTTTTTTATAGCATTACTTTGATGATTTTATCTTCATGGTGTCTTTTAAAATAATTTTTTGAACTTTGTATTTATAAAATTTTAGGTGGATTCAGGAGCTTGATCAGATTAGTGTTTACTATTTTGGATAAAAATATATCACAGATGTTTCTCTCTTCTATGAAGAGTTCAAAATTGTCTAATTGTCTTTCTTTGTGCTTTCTTAGAAAACATTGGACTCATTAACTTTTTTACAAATGACAAATTGGTAATATTTACATTTTATAATTTGTTCTTAATTTAGTAGAATAATGCTGTATGGAAAAATCCTTCTCTTAAAATAAACTATTTATTTCTATATAATACAACTTGTATAAAAGATACAATAACTTGATTCTTTTCCTTAAGTTTACCATTTTTCCAAATAATGTTGACAATTTATACACAGTTTTCTATCATCAAAAATAAGAGCAGTAATTTTTAATACTGCTCTGAACTTGTGAATTCTAAACATATTTGATATTTTAAGACTTATTTTAATTAATTATTGTTACATTGAAAATTAAATTGTTCCATTTCATTACATATATGTTGCATATTACATGTATATTTCTTTCATACATATATATACATGCCCACAAACAGATATACATATATAAATTAAAATACCTATAATTCCTCATTAACTATAGTAGAGATAGGTCCTCCAAGTATTTTTTAATAAATTCTTACCTATCAGTTATCTATTCTGGGTAATTTTGAAAGAAGATAGTTACCTCTTATTTTTTGGGGAACTTCTAATGTGAGGGATTTTTTTTTGCTCAGTTTAATAATCACACTAATCCTATTAGTTCCTCAGTTGTGATGATCTACACTTTATCTCTAGCCTTATTTTGTTTCATTGTCTTTCTTTGTTACTTCTCAGAAGAGATATTTTAGATCGGCACAGTTTTTCTACTGCCATCCTAACATGCACCCTGGAGCTGAAAATGTACCAAAGAAATTAAAGAGAGATGGAAAGAGAGAGCACCTACAATAATACTGGGAAGAACAGAGAAGGAATGTACATGAATAATGAGAGTTTTAAAAAAAACACTTAATGAAGGATGCTAATGTGAAGATTTCACATAGATTATCAATTTCTCTAAAAAATGTCCTAAGAGAAGCAGCCTAGATTCCAGGTAGAATGAAGAAGACAGAAAAACTTCAAGCACCTCTGCAGCTACTAAGTAGTGGCCAATAAGCAAAAACCAACAGTGATTCACCAAAAGGTCTATGAGTTATGAAATTTTCTGGTGAGGCATGTGCTTTTCATTAACCTGAAGAGGTAATAAATGAATGCCAAGAGGTGAGATTGTTAGATTCTCTGCCTCACTTTCCATACATTCTCAAAATTGTGTTGAAGCAAATGGTACTTGCATAATATAGATGCCATTAGAAAAATTCCAAAAAGGCTTGTATGAATAAATGCATTCATAGTAATAGTGAATGAAAACATTCGTTAGAAAGAAAGCTAAAAAACACAAAGCAGCTGTAAGAATGTGTATCAAAGAAGGAATTAATTTGGCTAGGTGGAAAAAGTAAGATAAATATTTGTGCATTTGAAAAATAACACAATTACTAGTGAAAAAAACAATATTGGACTCCAGGCTGCATAACTTTAAAGTCTAAGATTTTAACTGCCATGTAAAGATACCAAATACAAATGAAAAATAAGGAAGAAGCAAAAACAAATGCACAAATTGATCCATGAAGAAATAGAAAATGTACAAAATCCATATAGTTAGTTGGCCCTTTGTAGCTGTGTATCGAATTTCAGATGAAAAATATTTGAAATAAAGTGTCTATATTGAACATGTGGAGATTTTTACCTCTTTATTATTTCCTAAACAAAACATCATTCCTGTTATATAATAGTAATTTATTTTTTTATATTCTAAAATTTATATTTTATTAGGTATTGCAGGAAATGTAGATATGACTTCCATATATGGGTGGATATTATATAGATTATATGCAAATACTATACTATTATGAAGGACTTCAGCATTGGTACATTTTTGTAATCTGCAAAGGTATTAGAATCAATCCCCTATGGCTCCTGGGGGATGAATATATATTCAAAGATTGATTTGTTTTTGAAAAATCAATTAGATATATAAAACGCTAACACAAAAAATGAGGAAAAACAAAACAGGAAATCAAACAAACATAATCCAGATTCACCATAAGTAAAAGGGGTTAATAAAAATCTGAATATATTAAGAAGATCATAAAAGAATAGCATGCTGAAATATACAAATAAAGTTGAAAGTCTAGTTGAAATGGAAAAGATGAAGTATTACAAATTGACTCAAAATTTAAATAGATCGGCAGCCACTGGCTAAAGTTAAGTAATTGTGAAAGTATTCTTTTATATGCCTGTGATAAACAACTACATCAGAGGTTCAAGTCTATCAGTATTTCAAGTAACAGTTAAATCCAATTTTATATAAACTGTTCCACAGAAATATAAAGAAGAAAGGCTCTGAGAGTTTTTCCTTTAGGATAATATTTATGTCATCCCCCCATCCTATATAGAATCATACAAGTTACAGACAAATACCCAGTCTCTTCTCAATATAGAGCCAGAGTGATCTCTTTAAAATGTAAAGGGGAGTGCACTCCTTCCCAGATCTGCCCAACAGATTACTGTGAACTCCAAAGTTCTTACAATGGCACAGGAGACCTGTGTGATTTTCCCACTCCATTCTAGCCAGATGTAGGTATCCTCATGTTTTAGGACTTTCACCCTTTGCTGTTGTCTCTAGAACAATTCTTTCCCAAGTTTGTCAGATTTCACCATTTATCAACAAGGTATGCTGTAATCACCCCAATAACTCTGTCTAAATTATTACCCATTCACTGATTTGGCTTTTTTTTCAGTATTGGTATTGAGCCCAGGACCCTGCTGCTCTACCACCTGAGCTATGACCCAAACCTTTTATATTTATTCTGTTTTTAGACAGGGTCTTGCTAACTCTGGCCAGACTGGCTTCAAACTCATGATTCTCTTGTCTTTGCCTATTGGGTAGCTGGGATTACAGGTTTATTTGGTTCTGATACCACTTGCCAGTTTCTATTGTATTATGTAAATAGCATGGTTATTACCTGTTTCCCCTTACCAGAATGCAACTTGCAGAAAGTGC
The DNA here is from genome assembly GCF_047511655.1 of Castor canadensis. Taxonomy (NCBI): domain Eukaryota; kingdom Metazoa; phylum Chordata; class Mammalia; order Rodentia; family Castoridae; genus Castor; species Castor canadensis. The sequence goes on along the minus strand of NC_133390.1, from coordinate 144,581,899 downwards.
AGTTATTTCTATCAATTTTGTGTGCTAGTATATTCTAAGCACCACAAAATAGTGCTTGATATATGGTGAACTCTAAACACACTCATGTATCATTTTATAACAGGTATATCTTCTGAGAAATACATCCTTAGGTGATTCTGTCATTGTATAGCATCATAGAGTGTACTTACCAAAGCAAGATGGCTACAACATCACTAAGCACTATAATCTTACAGAACCAACATCATATATGTGGTCTGTTGTTGACCTAAATGTTGTTATGCAGCTCATGACAGTACACATTTCTTGAATTAATTAATGGTTTCTTCTAAAAGAATTCTTTTATATTTTCTTTTTCTGTTTGGAAACTGTGACATATTTTAGACCTTCTGGAAGTATCCACTAATTTTCTTGACTTTAAAAAAACATTTTCATAGTTTCCTTTTGGTTATACTTTCTAAGATTATTCTTTTTTTATAGTTTTAAACATTTTATTAGTATATAATAGTTGTATAAAATAAGAGAATTTGTTGCAACATTTTTATAATGCATATAACATGATTTGATCATACCCACTCCCTATTAATGTCTCTCACTCTCCCCTCCTCCTTCTCTCTGGTCCACTTCTTTTTTTTTTTCTTTTTTTTTTATTCTATGTGCATACAATGTTTGGGTCATTTCTCCCCCCTTACCCCCGCCCAGCCCCCTCTCTCTCCCCCCCACTCCCTTGCTACCTGGCAGAAATTTTTCTGCCGTTATCTCTAATTTTGTTGAAGAGAGAGTATAAGCCATAATAGGAAGGGCCAAGGGTTTTTGCTAGTTGAGGTAAGGATAGCTATATAGGGAGTTGACTCTCATTGATTTCCTGTGCATGTGTGTTACCTTCTAAGTTAATTCTTCTTGAGCTAACCTTTTCTCTAGTTCCTTGAATTTTCTCCCATAATCTTTGAATGCATTTTTAAAATTTATGCTACAATATTTTCAATTTTCAAGGATTTTATAGTGCTTTCTGACTTTTCTTTCTTATATAGTATTCTGTTCTTGTTTCTGAGGTACCACAACTTCCTTGCTAAATATAGGAGTTTTTGAGGTTTTTCCATTTTTATAATTATAGTAACAGAAAGGAAACTAAAAATTGTAAAAGCCTGTTGGAAATAGAAGCTTGTAGAGGGGGTCTTTGACTTTTTATTTTGTGTCCTTTAATACTATTTTAATCTTTTATAATATGCATATATTACTTTTATAATTCTATTAAGAAGAAGGAGGAGGAAGAGGAGGAGGTAAAAGTCATTAATGGAAAGAGCACTTTGACCTTTGACCAATATATTTATTATATTCATGCAGCATCATGGAAAGGGACACCCTTAATACCAGCATGGCTCAGACAGAGTTCAGATTTCATCAGGCAACTTAATGTCCTTCTGCATTCTAAAGTAGATCTTCAATGCATAATTTAGTATCTCTGTAATGATTCTACTAACCAATGTGACTACCCATCCTTGTATATTCTCTATTGTAGACTAGCATGGTGATGAGGGATTTTAATGTGATGTGGACTTTTACTAATTTGTAGCTGTTCTATTTGTGTCACTCTTGGCAATCTAGAGTTGTTAGCCAACCATACATATCATACAGTGATATAAAGGATAAACTTTCAGTTGTCCTTAGTTGGTAGGTTACTACTTTGAATATTGGCCACAAAAGTGACCTATTTGTTTGCATCCCTCTTAATTTTTTTCTTAGTAAACATGAGCTGGGAAGCTGAATTAGAATTGCCAAAGGAGTGTGTTGTCTAGGAAGGTAACTTGAGCTTATGTATCCATGTTTGGGCAGTCTGGAACAAGCTCACATGTACCATGTTTAGGGTATGTCAGTACAGATTGTTCCTGTCTATGTTCCTGTTGACATCAGTCTCCTCTGTGCCACCTTCCTTAAGCAGTTGCTACAAAGAGCATAAACCATGATCTGATGATGCTGGGTAGCCTGACCTTGCAATTCTGCTCTCCATCTCAGGGATGCAGACTTGCATGAAGACTTGTCATGGGTGCTGCCCACAGGTGATTTTTCATTGAGATTTTAAACTAAAATCTCTGTCCTATTACTACCACCAGACTCTGGGTTTCTTCTTGCCTTCCCAGCTTTTATAGCCCAAGGCCTGAGGATCCTGACACAATTCTGAAGTATCCTTCCAGCTCTCTCCTGTTTTGTTTCTGAAGCTGAATCTGTAGTAGGTTTCTCAGCATTATTATGAATGGTTTACTTCCTATACCATTGACAGCAGGGAGAAATAGAAATGTCTTGCTCATTGCACCTTCTTACCAGCACCCAAACAAAATTGATGCCATCCTTTCATATCATGATCTTTGATAACCATTCATTCATTCAATAAGTACTAATTATCCAATTACTATATGCCAAGTACCCGTCTAAGCACTGGAGATATTTTGGTGAGCAAAACAGAAAAACTCCCTTGTATCATAAAGCATTTGCTAGTATAATCAAAAGCTTTTAATAGCAGAGAGTGCTTCTTGTTCCCAAAGAAATTATCTTTAAGCATTTGCTCTTGAGTGCTCAAAGAGTGACCAAGATCTTAAGGAATTAAGTTAAATGATAACAGATTGGGACACTCTATTATAAATAGAAACGTGGGGATGATGGAATATATCTTTAAAAACAAGTGTTTCTTGTTAGAATATTTATAGTGTCCTAAAGTAATTTATTGTAGCAGAAAGAGATGTGAATTTATTATCAAAAGTCATAGGTTCAGATTCTGTCTCTGTTCTTTATTGTAGTGGCATGTCTGTTGGAAAATTATTTCACCACTTTGAGCATTACTACCCTCTACCCCTTAAAAAGGAGATTCTAATGTCTATTGAGAAAGGCAGAGAAATCACATGTTCAGCAATGTAGGCAAACCTGGTACAAAATGAGGGCTCAACTGATTGATGTTCCAAGGTGTGATCAGCTTTTGCAGAGCCCTGATCCCACCAAGAGAGCCCTCAGTATCCACATCCTCAGTATCCACATCCACATCCACATAGCAAGAGAGCTTGCTAATAGCAAGCTGGGCCAGTGTTCTATGGGAGAGGCAGCTGAAGGTAGAAAGTGGAATCCATCCGGCTCCACAGCCTGCAAGCTCAGTAGACTAGGGGACTGCCCATTTCACATCTGTCTCTCCTGATTCATGCAGCCCTTCACTGGACCCATTTTCTTATGTAACAGCCATTATTCATCCACCATGGTATAGAATGAAAGTGTGAGCTAACTTCCTGTAGGTCCTTTAAACTCCAAATTTCAATGTCCTCAAGAAAAAAGACTGAGAATAACCACTTTGGAGGAACAAGAGAAGAGGTTGAAAAATTATAGGCAGCTCCTTGCTCAATTGTGTTGAATTGACTGAGGACACATACATGTGTTTTATAGACACTAAAATTATTTTTCACGATTATAAAAGTGAATTATATTCTCTGTTTCCCTAATTCAGGGGAAGAAGAGCTGTTAGACACAATGTTAAAAGGCCATTAAAATGATGGCATTGTTATTATTTAGGATGAGGTAAGAGGGAGAAGACCTGAGACATAAATTTGTAGCCTTCTGAAATATATTTGTTCCTGAGTTCACAGAGGACCAATGATAATGCTAGTACCTCCTAAAAGCATTAGAAGTAGAAATTGCTTTCATATTTTAAACATCACCATAAGAGTGGCTAACATCATTGTGAGGAAAAAAACATATTCTTTGAAAAACCATCTTCATTTTTATTTAACACAAAGAGCATTAAGAATAGGACCCACTCATTTTTTTGAGTGGGTCCCATTGTGTGTGACTATGACAAACTTTTCTAAATAATTGTATCTTGGGGTTAGATAGAAAACCCAAAACATGAAAGCATTTGATGTCCCCACTCCAAAGGAACTAATACAGAAACCTTAAAGCAACAGAGGTCAACATGAGAAGGGGATCAGGGACCAGTGTAAAGATCAAGATCAGTTAGAGATGAATCAACCTGGGTTGTAACACATTTGTACATGGAAGTAATGCTAGGAATCTCTCTGTATAGCTGTCCTGATCTCAACTAGCAAAGATGCTCTGTCTTTCTTATTATTGCTTATTTTTACTCTTCAACAGAACTGAAGAAAAGCACAGAACAGGTTTTGGCTGGAAGCAAGGGGGGAGGAGGAGGAGGAAGGAACCAGGGGGGAGAAATGCCCCAAACAATGTATGCACATGTGAGTAAATGAATAATAAAAAAAACACAGAAGGAAAAATAAATAAATGTACCTGCCTGAAGGGCATCCTCAAAATGAGGTAAAGTAGAACATTGTGGGGAGCCAACAGGTGTATTGAATAAGCTGTGTGTTTGAGTTTGGCACAGCCCCAAACCACAGAAAGGAACAAGTATAGTTATCCCCAGTGAAATTGCACGCTTGATTGGCACAGCCTCAGCTGCAGAAGTGGACAAGATGCAGTACAGCTGTGTCTTCCTTTAATGTTTATGTTTGGAGAGAAGCTGTCAGAGGTTCCTCCTGTTCCCGAGGATCAGTGTCAACCCCCCCCAGAAATGCATCTCTGCCTCATGTTGCTACTGTATATAATAAACACACTGGAGGTGGAGGGGGCTGGTATGACTCCATCACAGCACACAGCCCATCTGACTCCAGCTTCATGCATGTTTTGTCTGTTGTCCGTTGTCTTTCCTACATCACCCTTTCCCCCCAGTTAGGTTTCTAGGACAAGCTCGTGGGGGACCAAGAGAACATCCTGAGTTTGTTAGTGAGATCTCTTCAATTTGGAAGCCACTTCAAACTAAACAACTGGAACTTCTTTAGGTAAAAACAAAGAAACAAAGCCTCTCTCTGCTGGTCAGTATAAAAACATTTTTGAAAATATTTTAATAGTTATAAAAATGTGTACTTGATGTTTGACTGTAATTGATTAAAGCAATGGCAACAAAGGAAAATTAAGAGCTCAGCTTGATCTTTTAATGTGTATATGTCTGTGTGCAGATAGAAAGAGAAAGGGAGGTCAGGAGGGAGGGAGAGAAGAATAAAGGAAAGAAGAAGGGGGAAGGGAAAGGGAGAAAGGTAGGAACAAAGGAAGGGAGGGAGGGAGGAAGGGAGATAGGACATCTATCAAATGGTCCACAGGAAATTTGGCAAGTTCACAAGAAAAAGTGACATAGTTATTGTGTATATACACAATTCATACATTTTAAATGTTTCATTGGGTTTTTTCACAGAAATCTTTATGAATTTAATATTTTTCTCAAAGATGTTGCATGTGTTTAAAAAACTGAATGGGTCAGTTCACTGTGACTCATTATATCAATAGGAGTAGTTTGTACTGGCATCAATATATTAAAAATTCAAACAATAAACTCAGTTACTTATTTATGTATTTCTTTCACTTGTAAAATTGTCTTTTGTTCTTATTAATATATACTGTTATGTTCTCAAATGATTAAAGTGGATGGATGACTCAGAAATATTTCATTGAAGATGAAAGTGATATTAAAATAAATAAAAGGATTAAATTTAGACAATATTATGCTATAAATAACAAGTAGATTTACAGTGTGCAAACAAAATGTGAATCTATATGTTTGACAATTCCATTCATATAGCTAATACTTAAAAGGACAAAGGGAAAATCATTCAATAAAATTGTATTGGACTGGGAAGGATTTCATCCCCAAGTATACCTGATGTGAAACTTTTGAAAATATTTTTGAAACCTTCTATATTTTCACATTTTTTTTTTAAAAAAAATGAAACTTGTACTTATTTTTCAGAACAAATTCAAACTAAGGGGCCAGGACCAAATGGGAAATTTTATCTCAGAGGTCAAAGAAGATTTAAGAATGAAAGAGGCATAATTAAAAGTTTTCCCCTTTATAGTAAAAATTAATATATTTTTGCTGAAAAGGTTATAAAAGCAACCATAAAATTAATGACAAGTATAATGGAAAGAGAGAAATCTGAATAAGCCATTATCAAAAGAAGATATTACCAAAAAACCCTTAACCATTAATATTGTTGGATATTTCTTTATAGCAGAAGGCTGTTATGAGTAATATGGTCTCAGTTTGATTCAAAAGTGTTACCAGAGGAGTTCTTCTAAGCTAAGCATAGTGGCACAGGTCTGTAATCCCAGCACTTGGGAGTCTGAGGCTAGAGGATTGTGAGTTTAAGGCCAGCCCAGGCTACCTGGCAAAAACCTATCTCACTAATAAACCAAATAAATAGAGAAATAAATAAATATAAAAACAGAATGTTTTGAGCTACAGTTTGTATTTAAATTTTTTCCCAAAAGTCCATGTGTTCAAGCTTGGTCACCAGCCTGGCACTACTGTTAGAACCTTCAAGAGATAGGGTGTAGTTGTAGTTCTTTAAGTCATTGGAGGTATGCCTTCAAAAGGGATTGTGTTATCCTGGTCCCTTTCTTTTTATTTTTTCCCAGCCAAGAGAGGTTTTGCTCTGCCCTATGCTACCATCATGGTATGCTCCCCACAATGGGGACAACAGATCATGGATGGAAACTTCTGAAACCATGAGCCCAAATAAACCTTTTCTCTCTATAAGTTGATTATTTCAAGTAATTTGTTACAGTGGCAAACAGCCAATAGACACAGGTCCCATTCTCAGGGTAATAGCCATTCTTTAGCATGCTCATCTGTTTCCTAGAATCATGAAGCCATCATTATTACAAGAACCACTTGGATATCCTGGGTAAATTTGCTTCCTTCAACTCAGAATTTCATAGTAGGCTTCTTCCAAGTGAGTTGAAATCATATTGTGTGCTTAGAATCAAAATTATACAAGAATCACATGCTTCTTTATTTAAAGACATCAATTGATATTAAGCTGATCTGTTTTTCCCACTGTCCTTGTACATTTGATTTGAAGCCAAAGTCAACTTTTTCACTGAATTATTTTAAATTTAATTTATTTTAGATTATTATGCAAATTTAAACATTCTGGGATATTATTGTTCATTTTTCTTCTGCACTAATATATTTATTCTTTTAATTATAGTGAGTATGATAACAAGTGTCTCGATTCTCAATTGGTTATCTGACATTAAGCTAATTATAAAACTTTGGTAAAAGTCTATAAACAACTGGGTCAACCTCAACAATAAAAAATAATCATTGTTAAATCTTAAATTCTTTATTTTAAATGAATTTAATTTACAAATGAGCTTCATTTATGTGTAAAATTATAAAGACTTTCAAAAAATCTACTAAAAATGCATGGTCCATAAAAATTCAGGATAATCATTAAATGGTCCATCAATGTCAAAAATCTGACAATGGCAGTCTAGCAAATATCTGATCACTAATGGTAAGCACAATCAAAAGATTTGATGAATGGTCAGAACCACTAAATGTACAAATTGTTGCCATTTAGAAATGGAAAATTAAATATATATTATTTTAGGTACTCAAATCTACTAATTGAAGTAAAGCCTTTATGATTGAAAAAAAAAATCAGTGTATTGATCTTCAGACTTCCTTCAAATGCAGGTAAAATTTTAGGGAATGAGAGGATGCTGTGTTTAAATGAATAATGAGGGAGATTCCAAGCTGGCAGCTAGAGGGAGGAAGCAGAAAGCATGCTTCCTAAAGTAAAATCTTGGAGATACACATTACAGGAAAAACCACCGAGAAGAGGCAAAACTTTGACTCCTCCACACCACCAGTCCATGCATAGCATCCCCACTCCACATTAAATGGGGAAACCAGGAGGGCTCCTGGACTGCCAGACACCAGCACCCAGACTTCTTGGGAAGATGCAGACCACAAGGTGAGCAAAGTGGCACACGGTACTCCCACAGACATCCCTGGGCCAGATCAGCATAGCCCCCTGGACAGACCAACTCACACCCAGGGAAAAAAGAAAAAAAACTGAATAATAAGCAATAACAACAAAAAAGACAGGTAGCAAAGAGGGCGGGGTACCCTGAGAGTTGAAGAGGGGGAAGGGAAATCCCTCACGGAGCTGTAAATAAAGCCAGCCAGAGAAGGCAAAAACGGCTGTGGACCCGCCCAGCAACCAGGAGCAAGAAAGCTTGTAAAAGCGGTGGTGGGAGGAAAACTCAACAGGAGAGGGGGGAAGACCCACTTCCCATGTGAACTGTAAATAAACACACAGGCTTGAGAAAGCTCTCCCAGTATCACCTTCCCCAGTGTGCTTGGAAAGGGAAAAGCTTGTAGCAGTGGCAGTCACGCCCAGGAGAACTCTTAAGTAAACAAAGCCTGAGGGGCTAGGTGAGTGTTAAGCTCACTCCTGAGATCTGCATAAATAAAGCCTCCAGCAACAGCAGGCTGACAGCAAAGGGCAGGTGAGACACAGCCTCAGATAGCCATTCACAGAACTGTCTCCAGACTCTTTTTTTTCTGTCTTCCTTTGATGAGACAACAACTGAACTACAGCTGCATGCTGAAAAACTTACTGAAACTGTATTGCATTTGAACTTGGGACACTTGGTGGTGTTTTTTTTAGTTTTGTTTGTTTTGGTTTGGTTTTTTTTCCCTTTGATGAGACGACAGAACTACTTCTGAGACACCATCTCCAGGATTGGAGGCTGAGGGACTAACACCAAAATAATTAAGACTGAAACTTTATTGCATTTGAACTTGGAGATTTTTCTATTTATTTTATTTTGTTTGTTTGTTCTGTTTTTTTTACTTGTTTGTACTTTTTTTTTTGTTTTTCCCTTTTTGTTCAAGTTCTTTGCTTTCCATCTCCTCTCGCCCTTCCATTCTAAATATCACCATTGTTATTATTACAAGCAAGAAAATAATTAATTGCACACAGTATAGGGACAATAACAGCACAAAGGGCAATGATGGGAAGACAGAAAAAACAGGGAAACCAGTTTCCCCACAGCAAAAAATTAGCACAGGAACCAGAGGGAAATGAAGAAAACAAATACTCAGATCTAGACTCCAACAAAATGAAGATAAACTATGCCAAAGAACTCAATGAAGCCCACAAGAATAATCTAAAAGAAGAAATACTACAGGTAATCAATGAGAATTTTATAGAGATGATATACTGGAGAGGGTCAACCAAAATGTACAGGAGACACTCAAGAAATTCCAAGACAACAAAAATAGAGAATTTGTAAAAGCACAAGAAGAAATAAAAGAAACCATAGACACTGTATAAACACCAAGAGAAACAAAGAACACTATTAATAAAGAGATAAATGAATTCAGGATGAAAACCATCAACATTAAAGAGGAAATGACTCAGGATATGGAAAACCTCAGAAAAAAGAATGAAACAGAATTACAAAACAAAATGGAAGGCCAATCCAGCAGAATAGAATGAACAGAAGACAGAATCTCAGAACTCAAAGATGAAATGGTAATTAAAGGAAAAACCGAAGAACTATTAGTTCAACAACTCAAAACCTGTGAAAAGAAAATGCAAGAACTCGCTGACACCATCAAAAGAGCAAACTTGAAACATGGGAATTGAAGAAGGAGAAGAGGTGCAAGCAAAGGGAATGCATAATATATTCAACAAAATAATAACAGAAAACATCTATAATCTAGAGAAATCTATTCCCATACAGATGCAAGAGGCCTCCAGAAAACCAAACAGACCAGACCAAAATAGACCTACCCCATGGCGCATTATCATTAAAACAACAAATACAGAGACCTGAGAAAGAATACTGAAGGTTGTAAGATAAATAACGTACAAAGGTAAACCCATCAAAATCACAGCAGACTTCTTAACAGAAATATTAAAAGCAAGAAGAGCCTGGGGAGAGATCTTCTGGGCACTGAATGAAAATAACTTCAACCCTAGGATACTCTACCCAGCAAAACTATCATTCAAAATAGATGGAGCAATAAGTCTTCCATGATAAGCAGAATAAAACAATATGTGATCACAAAGCCACCACTACAAAAGATTCTTCAAGGGATTCTGCACACAGAAAGTGAAACCCAACATAACCATGAAAGGGCAGGCAGCAACAAACTACAGGAAAAGAAAAAGCAAGAAAGTAGAGAGTAACCTCAACTAAGGTACACACAACCAAACCTTCAAACAACTAAAACACCTAAATGAAAGGAATCACCACATACCTGTCAGTACTAACAGTTGATGTTAATGGACTTAATTCCCCCATCAAAAGGCACCATTTGATGACCTGGATTAAAAAAGAAGATCCAACAATTTGTTGCTTACAGGAGACCCATCTTACTGACAGAAATAAGCATAGGCTTAGGATGAAAGGCTGGAAGAAGATTTACCAAGCCAATGGCCCCCAAAAACAGGTAGGAACAGCAATACTTATCTCTGACAAAGTAGATTTCAAACCTACATTGATCGAATGAGATAAAGAAGGACATTCCATACTAATAAAAGGGAAATAGACCAAAAGGAAGTAACAATTATCAACCTATATGCACCCAATGTCAACACAACCAATTTCATCAAACATACCCTGAAGGACCTAAAAGCATATATTATCTCCAACACAGTGGTTGTGGAAGACTTTAACACCCCATTATCATCAATAGATAGGTCATCCAAACAAAAAGTCAATAAAGAAATCCTAGATCTAAAATATACCATAGATCAAATGGACCTAGTAGATGTCTACAGAACATTTCATCCAACCTCTACACAATATACATTCTTCTCAGCAGCCCATAGAACCTTCTCCAAAATAGATCATATCCTAGGGCACAAAGCAAGCCTCAGCAAATATAAGAAAATAGAAACCATACCATGCATTCTATCTGATCATAATGCAATAAAACTAGAACTCAACAACAAAAGTAAAGACAAAAAACATGCAAACAGCTGGAAAGTGAATAATTCATAACTTAATGAACAATGGGTCATTGATGAAATAAAAGAGGAAATTAAAAAAGTTCTTAGAAGTCAATGAAAATGAAAACACAACCTACCAGAACCTATGGGACACAGCAAAGGCAGTCCTGAGAAGAAAATTTATAGCCATGAGTGCATATATTAAAAAGACTGAAAGATCCCAAAGCAATGACTTAAAGACACATCTCAAACTCCTAGAAAAAGAAGAACAAGCAAATCCCAAAACAAACAGAAGGAGAGAAATAATAAAAATAAGAGCTGAAATCAATGAAATAGAAACCAAAAAAAAAAAATACAAAGAATTAATGAAACAAAAAGTTTGTTCTTTGAAAAAATAAACAAGATCGACAGACCCCTGGCAAACCTGACTAAAATGAAGAGAGAAAAAGCTCAAATTAGTACAATCAGGAATGCAAAAGGGGAGATAACAACAAACACCATGGAAGTCCAGAAAATCATCAGAGACTACTTCAAGAAATTATATTTAAATAAATTTGAAAATCTTAAATAGATGGACAGATTTCTAGATACATATGATCATCCAAAACTGAACCAAGAGAATATTAATCACCTTAATAGATCTATAACACAAAATGACATTGAAGCAGCAATCAAGAGTCTCCCCAAAAAGAAAAGTCAAGGACCTGATAGATTCTCTGCTGAATTCTGTCGGACCTTTAAAGAAGAATTGATACCAACCCTCCTTAAACTGTTCCAAAAAATAGAAAGGGAAGGAAAACTGTCTAACACATTTTATGAAGCCAGTATTACACTTATCCCCAAACCAGGCAAAGACACCTCCAAAAAAAAAGAACTATAGGCCAATCTCCTTAATGAACATTGATGCAAAAATCCTCAATAAAATAATGGCAAACCGAATTCAACAACACATCAAAAAGATTATTCACCACGACAAAGTAGCCTTCATCCCAGGAATGCAGGGGTAGTTCCACATATGAAAATCAATAAACATAATAAACCACATTAACAGAAGCAAAGATAAAAACCACTTGATCATCTCAATAATTGCACAAAAAACCTTTGATTAGATCCAACACCATTTCATGATAAAAGCTCTAAGGAAACTAGGAATAGAAGGAAACTACCTCAACATTATAAAAGCTATATATAACAAACCTATAGCCAGCATTACACTTAATGGAGAAAAACTGAAACTATTCTCTCTAAAGTCGGGAACTAGACAAGGATGCCCACTATCTCCACTCCTATTCAACATAGTACTGGAATTCCTAGCCAGAGCAATTAGGCAAGAAGAAGGAACAAAAGGAATACAAATAAGTAAAGAAACTGTCAAAATATTCCTGTTTGCAAACAATATGATCCTATACCATAAAGACCCAAAAAAACTCTACTCAAAAGCTTGTAGATACCATCAACAACTATAGTAAGGTAGCAAGATATAAAATCAACATAGAAAAATCATTAGCATTTCTATACATTAATAATGAACAAACTGAGAAAGAATATATGAAAACAATTCCATTTACAATAGCCTCAAAAAAATCAAATACCTAGGTGTAAACCTAACAAAGGATGTGAACGACCTCTACAAGGAAAACTATAAACTTCTGAAGAAAGAGATTGAGGAAGACTGTAGAAAGTGGAGAGATCTCCCATGTTCATGGATTGGTAGAATCAACATAGTAAAAATGTCGATACTCCCAAAAGTAATCTACATGTTTAATGCAATTCCCATCTAAATTCCAATGACATTCATTAAAGAGATTGAAAAATCTACCGTTAAATTTATATGGAAACACAAGAGGCCACAAATAGCCAAGGCAATACTCAGTCAAAAGAACAATGCTGGAGGTATCACGATACCCGACTTCAAACGATATTACAAAGCAATAACAATAAAAACAGCATGGTACTGGCACAAAAACAGACATGAAGACCAGTGGAACAGAATAGAGGACCCAGATATGAAGCCACACAACTATAACCAACTTATCTTTGACAAAGGTGCTAAAAATATACGATGGAGAAAAAGCAGCCTCTTCAACAAAAACTGCTGGGAAAACTGGTTAGCAGTCTGCAAAAAACTGAAACTAGATATATATCACCCTATACCAATATTAACTCAAAATGGATCAAGGATCTTAATATCAGAGCTCAAACTCTAAAGGTGGTACAAGAAAGAGTAGGAAATACTCTGGAACTAATAGGTATAGGCAAGAGCTTTCTCAATGGAATCCCAGCAGTACAGCAACTAAGAGATAGCATAGATAAATGGGACTTCATAAAACTAAAAAGCTTCTGCTCAACAAAAGAAATGGTCTCTAACTGAAGAGAACACCCACAGAGTGGGAGAAAATATTTGCCAGCTACACATCAGACAAAGGACTGATAACCAGAATATACAGGGAACTCAAAAAACTAAATTCTCCCAAAACTAATGAACCAATAAAGAAATGGGCAAGTGAACTAAACAGAACTTTCTCAAAAGAAGAAATTCAAATGGCTAAAAAACACACGAAAAAATGCTCACCATCTCTAGCAATAAAGGAAATGCAAATTAAAACCACACTAAGATTCCACCTCACCCCTGTTAGAATAGCCATCATTAGCAACACCACCAACAACAGGTGTTGGTGAGGATGTGGGGAAAAAGGAACCCTCTTACACTGTTGGTGGGAATGTAAACTAGTACAACCACTCTGGAAAAAAATTTGGAGGCTACTTAAAAAGCTAAGCATGGATCTACCATTTGATCCAGCAATACCACTCTTGGTGATATACCCAAAAGAATGTGACACAGGTTACTCCAGAGGCACCTGTACACCCATGTTTATTGCAGCCCTATTCACAATAGCCAAGTTATGGAAACAGTCAAGATGCCCCACCACTGACTAATGGATTAAGAAAATGTGGTATCTATACACAATGGAATTTTATGCATCCGTAAAGAAGAAAGAAATGTTATCATTCCCTGGTAAATGGATGGAATTGGAGAACATTATTCTGAGTGAGGTTAACCTAGCCCAAAAGACCAAAAATCGTATGTTCTCCCTCATATGTGGACATTAGATCAAAGGCAAACACAACAAGGGGATTGGATTTTGATCACATGATAAAGCTAGAGCACAAAAGGGTGGTATGAGGATAGGTAAGACAACTAAAATCTTGAGAGCATTTTTTGCCCTTAACACAGAGAAATTAAAGCAGATACTTTAAAGCAACTGAGGCCAATAGGAGAAGGGGACCAGGAACTAGAGAAAAGGTTAGATCAAAAAGAATTAACATAGAAGGTAACACACACGCACAGGAAATCAATGTAGGTCAATGCCCTGTATAGCTATCCTCATCTCAACCAGCAAAAACCCTTGTTCCTTCCTATTATTGTTTATACTCTCTCTACAACAAAATTAGAAATAAGGGCAAAATAGTTTCTGCTGGGTATTGAGGGGGTGGGGGGGAGAAGGAGGGGGCGGAGTGGGTGATAAGGGAGGGGTTGGGGCAGAGGGGAGAAATGATCCAAGCCTTGTATGCACATATGAATAATAAAAGAAAAAAAAAGAAGAAATAACTTAGAAGGTAACACACATGCACAGTAAAGCAATGCAAGTCAACTCCCTGTATAGCTATCATTACCTCAACTAGTAAAATCCCTTGGTCCTTCCTATTATTGCTTATATTCTCTCTTCAACAAAATTAGAGATAAAGGAAAAGCAGTTTCTGCAGGGTAGCTAGAGGGTGGAGGGGAGAGGGAGGGGCTTCAGGTGTTAGAGAGGGGTGGGGGAAGGGGGCAAAAATGACCCAAACATTGTATGCACATATGAATAAAATAAATATTAAAAAAAATAAAATGAATAGTGAATGATGAGACCTGTTGAAACTATTCTAAGAAGAGGTTAAAAGGAGATAATGGAGAAATATGGAAGGGATGACTCTGAGATATATTGTAAGCACTTTTTAAAATGTCAACATGTTCCCCTGGTATGGCTATAGTATGCTTATAATTAAATAATAAAATAAGATGAACGATGGTCCTTACTAAAATGTCAATGTGGTGAACACAATGAGGTGGTCTGTATGATGTTCAACCACCTGCTTTCCCACTCTGTCTTTACATCTACCATCTCAAACATGTTAATTCACTTACTTAATTGATGATAAACATCTTAACATGTGTAGTGATAGCCTCTTGTGGTTTTGATTTGTATTTCTTTAATCATTAGTGATTTTGAACATCTTTTCATACACCTGCTGGCCAGATGTATGTCTTTGTTGGAGAAATGTCTATTCAAGTTGTTTTTGCCCACTTTAAATCAGGTTTTGTTGTTGGTTGCTATTTGTGTTTGTGGTAGGAGTATTATTTTCAGGAATATGATTTCCAAAGGTTTTGTGTCCTTTCATATGTTGCCTTTTCACTCTTAATTGCTTCCTTTGCTGTGCAGAGATTTTTGGTTTTGTAAGAGAATGACACTTGTTTATTTTTGTTCAACTGTGTTAAATATATTATCAGCAGTTAATAAAGCAGGGAATAGGAAGTGTCAGGGATACACACAAAAGTCCTTACTGAGATGACTGTTGAAGAAAAAAACTAAAAGATAGAAAAATCAAGCCATAGCTATATTTATGGAAACAGAATGTTAGGTAAAGAGCAAGTTCAAAGGCCCTGAGGTGGGAGCATTTGAGATATGTTTAAGAAACAGTGAAAATGCCAATATGGGTTAATTTTAAAAGAAAAAGAGGGTGCCAGGCATGGTGGATCATACCTATAATCCCAGCTACTCAGAAGTCAAATGTAAGAGGATTATAGTTCAAGGATCACCTTGAACTAGCAAAGTTAGCAAGTTCAAGTTAGCAAGACGCTGTCTGATAAAACAAGCTGAGTGAGGTGGTACATTGCCCATAGTCCTTGCTACTTGGGAAGCAGAAGTTGGAGGACAGCAGTTTGAGGCTGATCTGGACAAAATTGTGAGATCCTATCTGAAACCCAAACAAAAGCATGCTAAAATGGATGGGGGCCTGGCACAAGTGGTAGAGCACTTGCTTAGTAAGTGTGAAGACTTGAGTTCAAATTTTAGTGTGAAAAAAGAAAAGAAAAGTAAGAGAAGAAGTGGGATCCTACAAGCAATGAGATAGGTTAATATATATAGGGCCTTAGATGTCAGTGGTGTGTCAATAACATTCGGGACATTGAATACCATGGTGGCCCAAAATGTAGCACATTGGTTTTTGAGAAAACAGCAGAAGGAGGAACATCACTCATTTTCTCACCCTTTGCCCCTGCATCAAGCCATAAACCACTCATGTGAGTGGTACTTTCTCTATACCCAGAGGAAAGAAAATATCCTTATCTCTGAAGACACTGGAACATGGAGGAGACTCTGAACAGATCTTGCTGAAAGCTTCTCTCTAGATTACACTTTTGTCCTCCAATCATATTTTTCCATGACTTCCCACTCTTCATGAAACCATAAAAATACAGTTTACTTGTTTCCTAGGAATTTCTGTATGTGTTGGAAGTGATCTATAAAGAGGTAGATGTATAGAACCCCTGTTCCCCCTGCAGGTATGGATTATAATAACGACGTGATATGCAGTGAAGAATTGAGGATTTCAATCTAGACCATACTCAAAATGATCTACATTAAAAAATAGTCTCCTTAAAGTTGCCATTTCCAAATGGTTACATCAAAATTTGAACTACTAACAAGCTATGTTGTAGGAACATTGGAGAAGATACCAGGTTCTTATGTCTTGAACCTAAAATCCCATGAACTAAGCTGACCTTGAGAATGATAGGTCAATTATGTCAGTGTGTCATATTAGACTGGATCAAAAAGGATAGTTATTTTAGTTTAGATTCGCAATAGGAAAACTGGAGACAGAGATGTGATTTTTACAGAGGATGGGCTATCAGAAGAAACATTTAAGAGAGGGTGGCAAACAGAATAGGATAGGGAAGAGACCAGGCACAGACATGGGCTTAACTGTTGACCAACTTCAGCCTGATCCATGGCAACTCTGAGTTGAAAATCTGATCCTGAAACTGTCCCTTTGTGAGATAAGATGGCTGGGCTATTGTACAACCATGTTAAGTCACTCATCATCTGTAGGCTGGTCTCAGCATAGCAAGGTTGGAGGTTGATGATAGAGTAGTCACTTTCCATGTGTGGGGAAAGAAACACTATCAATACCAACTTAGTCCTTATGTGAGCTCTTTGGCTGGATTTAGGAGCCCTATTAATACAAAAGCTAATTAACAAGAGAAAATTTAAACCTTTATTAATTTTATATGTACACAGGGATCTTCACAAGAGTAAAATTTGAAGAAAAGAACAAAGCATGTTGCTTGATATTTCTTAGACAACAATAAATCTCTGGTGAAATGACAGGATCAATGGAGATCTAGACGAGTGTAGTAAATTCTTGGGGTGTTACCAAGAGATATATGTGGAGGTGTAGAAGCTCGTGGATGATCAGGATTACTTCAAAAACTTTGTTTATTAAGGTTCATTTCAGCCCAGTTTCGCACACTCTTGTGATCAAGCTATTTTCTGGCCTTGTTGTGTCAAGGCCATCCTTCCCAAAGGAAAATCTGTGGCTTGCTGCATGTAGGGAAAGACAGGCCATATGGCCCTTTGTGAAATTACAGTTCCTCAGTTAGTTTAGTTTGGAATGATCAATGTACCAATTCAGCATATTTTGAGATGCTGCATCCTTAACTCCTTCCCAGGCAAGGCAGTTTATGTGTTAACCACCAGACTAAGGAGGCTACGACAAAGAGGAATCTTGGAGCCCACAGCAGCAGCCAGACTTGGACACATCACCTCAGGAAAGGGATTTTGGTGAGGTGGCAACAGTGTCCACTGAAGGGGTTTTCAGTACTGGCCATCCCATGAGCTACATGTTTCTCCTAGGAAGAGTGACTCAGGTGTAAGAGGGTAAGCATGGGTGTTGTTTATTGCTATTAGAGACCAATAGAGGAAAGCAAAGCATTCTAAAACTTGATTTATGATAAAAGCTAGCATAGCAACTCTTTGTCCATTTTCTCATGAACATCTTTTCATTTATGTTCACGAAGGCCGATCAGTACCACAGTTCACCTCTGCTTGTCCTGTCTGAGGCTGTCTACAGGGAATCCCTGGGGTGAAAAGAAAGAAAGATCCTATCTGCTACCTGCTGTAGGGAGGGTTCTGATCTATTGTGCATTGTTGATCATGGTCCTTAGATGATATTCACAGATTATATAGACTCTTCATTTGATTGTATGTCTAAATTCCATGTAGCTTTTTGCTCATGGTAAAGTGTTATCTTTCTTCTTTTATTTTTTTTTGGAGGGGTGGCTGAAATCATTACCAAAACTGTTTTGATTTATGTATGTTAAACTTGCATATGTACATGGCTGCATACTTTTAGAAATCATTGTACTAGAGCAATTTTAAGAGTGTGTGGTGGGGGGACAACTTAGAGACTAACCTTTGTTCAAATTTTAGTCTTTTTACTTTATAGTTAACCTTGGCCAAGTCATTTAACCTCATTGAATTTCAGTCTTTTCTTTAAAACCAATCCATCCCACTCCAAGGAGCTTAGTAATACCTCAACATTAAGAAGATAGAAAAGGAATCTTGTCCAACACTTGGCTCCTTACATCCCTGTTCTTTTTTCTCCTTCTTCATTTCTGTCCCATGCAGAAGTGGGTTTGTGTGTTTTCTCTTTTTTTTTTTTTTTAACTCAACCTTCAAAGGATCTCAAATGTACCAAGTCCTGGAGTCAGAGTGCTATACTCTGATCTCTGTTTTCAGTCTTTCTTCATCTCATATGCAAGTCACTTGGTCCTAGGCATCCCTTTATGCCCCTGAAAAATACCTGTGGCAAATATGGTGAAGGGAAAAGGATATTTCCTGAATTTTCCAAAATGAAAATACAGCAGTGTCTACTTTTTTTCCTACTCCCACTGACAATTTGCTCAAACCCCATCTACACATGGGAGATTTTGAAAGCCAAACATACTTCCTCCACCTGCCCTAGAGTCATCGCCTGGCCTCTGTTACGTTAACGCTCCAAATACTTAATAACATGTTTTCCTTTTTTCTTAAAAATGCAATTCTCTAACGAGAGGAGTTCTGATTAAACACCCTCCTCCGCCCACACACAAACACATTATTGTCAGAAAGCAAGCAAGAAGAAGCAGAGTAAGTTTGGTACAAAACAGATCTATTTGCTTGGTAGGAAAGCTCAGTTTCTACCAGTAATTTGTGATGCACAGCTCCTCTTGCTTTTAAGGGTCTAAATAATTGTGTAAACTCCATTTGTTTCATTTGAAACTTGGCTGCCATTTCCTGTCAGGAGGATAGCAAGAGAAACTCAGAATATGAATTCATCCTCTGATCACCTGTCAGCCTCACAGGAACTAGCATCTCACAATTTGTCCCTGCCCAGGCACTTCATCTTCAAACAGAAACTGCATCTTAATTATAGCCTCTAATGGGCTGTTTCACTCCAGGATCAATATGTCTGACAAAAACCAAGCTCCGCTAAAAGCTCATTAATTCACATCCAGCTAATTCAGGATTTGTGATGATTTTGGCAGGAATCAAGCTGAAGTTTACCTTTTGTACTACTGCTTACAAAGGTTTAGCCTGACCAATTAATTAGGAAGAACAGAATTGCCAAGGAAGTATTTACAGAGCATCCTATTTGTGTGGAGATAACAAGCTGATTGCAGCTTCTGGACTGCTCAGTTTTTACCCAGCAACTGCAGTTAGCCACTATTTTGTGTTAGCTGTTTGGACTTCAAAACTGAAAAGTGCTCTTGTGTTAAACATGTCCACAGACCTGTGACCTCAGCCCCTCTTGGTCTGTGCTTTCAGTATCTTGCATCAAATTCCTCATCCCCACTCTCATTTCTTTTTTAAAAAAAATATTTATTTATTGCTATTAACATATATTAATTGTACAAAGGTGTCTTGTTGTGACATTTCTATACATGCATGTAATGTTCTTGGATCATATTCACTCCATTACTTTTTTATCCCAACCCCCTCTTTTTTTCTTTACAATTCTAATGGATTTTATTGTTCTATTTTCATACATACATGTAACATACTGTAATGGACATTTCCGGGTGGAGTCAGATGGCTCACCAGATAGCATTCAATCTCCAACATGGATTGTGAATATCTTCTTGCAGTTTTTCTCAGGACCATTTCTGAACTCACCGGAAGGGTAAGCCAGAAGCATGAGGGTTGATGCCTTCAGAGGACAGGTCTCCAGCAGTGGAATGGTGGATACATTGGTAGACATTAGTGGGCATTCTCTAAGTTCAGAAGTTCATGCTCAACAACCGTGTCCTTGGTAATGTGCACTGTTTTGGCCTTTTCTCCTTTTCTGTCTTACCGATTGCTTCATGGTATCACCTTCCAAATAAACTACCTCCCCCCTCAAGTCTCACAGTCTGTTCTTAGAGAAATTCAAGCTAGCACCCAATCCTCTGAACGTATGTATGTGTGTACTTGAGATGCTTGTTCATTCCATCATCCACCTGCTCTTTGACAAGTGCATAACTTTCTTATGCTTCTTTTGGCACTTTGTTCTTCTTTTGGGTGATGTCTGTCTTCATTTTTTTCCCTTTTCTGCTCTTATACACTCTTTTCCTTCCCTGTAATGCTCTTTTCTTGGGCTCATTCTAGCCTCAGAACTTCTACAGGACCAGCTGAGGCCTCTGTTGCAACCACATTGTGGATCAGATCCTTTCCAGCCAGTGCTGCCTTCTTTACTTCTGACAGATTTATCTCCAGAGAATATTTCCAGATACAATTCCTGCAGGCAATGCTCCCATCTCTGGGCCCACTCCTGGGGAATGTGACCTGAAACACTGCTGCTCCTTCATCACACCCCTCTTTTTTAATGTACAAGTATTGTCCTGATACCACATCCAGACAAATAGGAATGATTTTTTTAACTCTTCTATTTTAGCCTACATACTAGGATGACAACATTCATTTCTCCTTATCCATCTTTATGATCATTATTCTAATTGAAGTTTTCATCCATCTCTCACCTGGATAACTATAACAGCCTCCTTACTTGTTTCTGCACTGCAACCATAATACTATTTCTAAAATTAAAAAAGATCATGTCATTTACAATTCTTTGTTAGCCTCCTATTCCCTCAGCATAAAATTCAAATTTCTTATGACACTTACATGGCTCACTCAGCATCAGACTTCTGTTTCTCAAGAGTCATTTCATTGTATTAACACAGGTGATCAGATGATCTCTACATGTAGAAGTGGCCTCTCTAATACCACAACTATGTTTTTCTTTCTCAGTATCTCTATATCTTTGTTCAATGTGCAGCATCTACTAAGATGTAGAATGAAAGTTCCCTGCAGACATCTACTCAATCCCCCTAAGTAAATTTGTCCTCCCATCCTACTCACTCTAAACTCAGGAAATGAAATAGTAGCAATGTTTGCTTATGGATCTAACCTGTCACTTACCTTTACTTCTTAAGAACAACCATTTAAACTCGAGGGCATGATGATCCATTAGGAATTTGCTGGGGTTGCTGGGCAGCAAGAATTTACAGCACTCTGCTGATGTGATTCTTTTTATGCACCCTGTAAATTTTAGTTATAGCTACACTTGTCTCTGGCCAGTGTGGACAAGGTTGGCTCCTTTTTGTAATTTCATAAGCACAATAAGATCATAAATTTCAAGCTGTCTTTTTTCCTATTTTTTCCCCAGTAGCTTACTCCCTGAAGTAAGACAATAGACTTTCAAAGGAAAATGTCAGCCTTAATAGACAGCCACTCCAAATGAGCCAGGTAGCACTGTTTCAAGGTTATTTGAAGTTCATCCCTACTTCTTAACTGAAGACCCAGTATTGAAAAACTCCAAAGATTTGCTTCATGACCAAGGTGGAAGTCAAATATGTAGATGTGGGTATCCAGCTCTTGGTATGCCTCACCTTTGTAGTCAGTAGTTTTTAGAAGAATTGTACAGGTGGCTTAACATCCAGAAATTTGCTCATCCATCCTGGATGAGAGTAGCCATTTTTTAATTTTCTTCATAATTGTGTAAGATTGTCCCCAGTCTGTTTATCTAAAAAATTACTAAGAGATTGTAATTGTTAGGATAGGCATCAATTTGCAGAATATTTAAGATGAAAATACTGAAATTTCCATAGGTTCCCTTGTCATTAACATCTTACATTAATATTGCACACTTGTTACAAATAATTAAGCCAGGGTGTGGAGGTGCATGCCTATAATTCCAGCACTTCAGAGGCTGAGATAGGACAGTCTTGAGTTCAAGACCAGCCTGGACTACCTAGTGAGATCCTGTCTCAAAACTCAAACAAATAAAAACAAAAATAAATAATTACCCAATATAGGCACATTAATATTAACTAAAGTCCATAATTTAATCAGTTTCCTTCAGATTTTTTTTAACCTAATGGCCTTTTCTTCTTTAGAATCCCATCCAATATACCAGTTTACATTCATTTGTCATGCCTTCTTATGCTCCTATAGTGACAATAATTTCCCAGTTACCTTGATTTTTGTGACCTTAAATGTTTTAAGGAGTCCTAGTCAAGTATTTTATACAGTACCATCCATTGAGTTTTACCTGATGTTATTCTCCTAATTAAATTGTGTTATTTGAGAGGAAGCCCACTGTAGTAAATTGCCCTTCTTGTCCTATTATGTTAAAAGTCCCCATATTTAATATGGAGATGTTAGCCTTAATCATCTCACTGAAGGAGTGTTTGTTAGATTTCTTTACTGTAAAAATACTTTTTTCTCTCCCTTTCTGTACTATATTCTTTGTAAGGGTGTCCCTTTGGGGTTTTTTTGTTTGTTTATTTGGTGGTGCTGGGGTTTGAACTCATAGTCTCATGCTTGCTAGTCACTGTACAGCCCATGCATAAGGAGAGGAGAACTATGCTACACTTTCTTGGTGGCCAAGAATTACATAAACCATTTGGAATTCCTTTGTATGATAGATGTTCCATTTACTTATTTATTCAACTATTTATTATGACAATAAAGAGCAGAGGATCTCATACTTTAGACTAAAGTCTAATTCTACTTTACTTATTAATGATTTTGTACTCTAACTGGTTCAGACCTAGACATAACGACCTGTTTTAAATTTCTCCTTTGTTTACTGAATAACCCACCATTGTGTGTCTGTGGCAACTCTTTCTTACTTCCTGATCCCGCAAGTTGACATCTTAATTAGTTTTTAATGGCATCTCATCTTTTAAATTTGTTTTTTGTTTGTTTGTTTGTTTTGTTTTGGGGGTCTCACTGTGTAGCCCAGGCTGTCCTTGAATTCACATCTTCCTATCTAAGGCTCCAGAGTGCTGAGATTCCAGAAAAGTGCCCTGTGCCCAGCTTTTATTGTTTTTGTTTTGTTTTAAATTTAAAATTCCCAGTAATATTCCAAAATATGCTTGCTTGTGATATATATTATTTTCTTTGGTGAGATACCTCTTTAGATCTTTTCCCTACATTTTTAATTGGGGCATTTGTTTTCTATGTTGAGTTTTATATGTTCTTTATGTATTTTGGATAAAGTGTTTTTGTTTTTTGTTTTTTTATAGGAAGTGGGATTTGTTAGGGAGACAGGAAAGGCTACAGCTAGAGAAGTGCAGTGGAGCCCAGAAACTGGTAACTCCTAAAAATTTTTTTTTAATCAGACTTTCATCACAAATATTTTCTCCAGTCTGTGGTTTGTCTTTTAATTCTCATAATGGTGTCTTTCACAGATCAAAAATGTTTAATTTTAGTAAAGCCCAATTTATCATTTTCTTTTCTATAATGGATCATGCATGATGTTATAACTAAAAACTCATCACCAAACCCAAGATCACCTGATTTCTTTCCTTGTCTAAGTTTTATAGCTTTTCATTTTACATTTAACTCTATAACTTACTTTTTTGCAACAACTGTTTTGGATATAAATAATATAGCATAGAAATCACTCATTTAAAGTATATTATCAATGGATTTTAGTAGAGAGTTATGCAACCACCATCACAATCAATCATTGAACATTTTCATCACCTGAAAAAGAAAATTCATGCTCAGTTTTCCTTTAACTGCCACCCTCATCCTTAGGCAATAACTAGCCTACTTTCTGTGTCTGGATCTCCCTATTCTGGGCATTTCATGTAAAATGAATCATAGAACACATACACATGTCTTTTCCAACAGTCTTCTTTCACTTAACATGAAAATTTCCAGATTTATGTGTGCCATAGTGTGCGTAAATGTTTAATTCATTTTTATGGGCAAATAATATTCCATTATGTGGATATGACACTTTCTGTTTCTCTACTCTGCAGTAATGGACATTTGTATTGTATCTGTCCTTATGTTCTCTTGAATAATGCTGCTATGATTATTTTTGTAGGAATGTTTTTGCAAACATGTTTTCATATCTCCTAGGTAGATACCTAGAAGTGTAATTGCTGAATCACATAGTAACATGTTTAGGTTTTGGGAAAGTTCTTGATTATTTTCTTAAAGTCCTGCACTATTTCACAATCCCACTACAAGTACATGATGGTTCTTATTCACCTCCTTGCCAGCGCTTGTGATCTTCTGGCTTTTGAGTATAACCATCCTACTGAGTTTGAAGTGGTGTGGTCTTCTGGTTTTACTTTGCATTTTCATGATGACTAATGATACTTAGCATCTTTTCATGTACTTGGAAGCCATCTGTGTATATTCTTTAAGGAAATGTCTATGCAGACCCATTTATATTTTAATTATATATTACTGAGTTGTATTATTTATAAATTCTAAACAGAAGCCTCTTATATGTAATTTGCGAATTCTTGCATTTTATGTATCATCTTTTTTACTTTCTTAACAGTTTTTTGAAGCACAGAAACTTGAAAATCTGATGAAATCAAATTTGTTTTTTTCCCATCTTTCTGGTTGTATGCAAGATTATGATGATTGCACCTATATTTTATTCTAAGAGTTTTATAGGGTTAACACCTAAGTGTCTAATCTATTTTCCATTAATTTTTGTGTATGTATGTATTAGGGTCCACCTTGATAGTTTTGCATGTAGATAGGCAAATGCTCAATAATTATTTGATGAAAAGAACATTTTATCCATGGAATGATCTTAGCAACTTTACAAAGCTCAATTAACCATAAACATAGGGGATTACCCTTGTACCAACACTACATTGTCTTGATTATTTTTGTTTTATGATAAGATTTGAAATTAGGAATTTTGAAACTTCTGACTTCATTCTTATTTTTTGAAGATTATTTTTGCTACTCTGGGTTTCTTGTTTTCCTTTGAGTTATAGCACATATAATCTCCTTTGAGTTAAGTTTTGTGAAAGGTGTAAGGTCTAGATTCATTTTTGTGTACATGGATACCAGTTGTTATAGCATTATTTGTTGAAATGTTATCTTTTCTTCATTGAATTGTCTTGTTCTTCTTAAAATATTAGTAGAGTATATTTGTCAGTCTGTTTATGGGCAATTTATTCTGTCTATTTGTCCATTCTTTTGCCACTATCTTGTTGTCATTATTACTGTAGCTTTGTATTTCTGGAAATAAAATGAAATATTGTGAGATTTTCAACTTTATTCCTCTTCTCCAATATTATGTTGGCTATTGTTGGAATGTTGATAGTTCATATAAACTTTATAGTCAGTTTACTGATATTACAAAGTAGTTTTTTGATTAGATGTGTGTTTAATCTACAGATCAAGTAGGAATAATTGACTTCTTAAAAATGTGGAGTCTTCATAGGCACTGATGGCTGACACTTATAATCCTAGCTACTTGGGTGGCTGAGATTGGGAGGATCATAGTTTGAGGCCAGTTCAGGCAAATAGTTCATGAGACTCTCACTTTCAAAATAACCAGAACAAAATGGAACAAGGTGTGGCTGCAGTGGTAGAGCACCTACTTTGCAAGCAGGAAGCCCTGAGTTCAAGCTCCAGTCCACCAAAAAAAAAAAAAAAAAGGAGAGCTTTCTAACCCAGAAACTTGTGGTATCTCTTCATTCATTTACGTCTTCTTTAGTTTCTTCCATCAAACTTTTGCAGTTTTCAGTATATAGGTCTGGTACATATTTTGTTAGATTTATACATAAGTATTTCTCTTTTTGATACTTTTAATTTTTAAATTATAGTTGTTTATGAGATATAAAAAAGCATTTTAATTTTGTAAATTAGGTATAAAATTTATAAGCTCACAAATACAGTTTTATTTCTTTTTCAATCTATATATCTTGCATTTCTTTTTCTTGACATTTTGTCCAAATTAAAAATTTCAAGGCCACATGTGGTGGCACACATATGTAATCCCAGTACTAGAGAGGCTATGGCAGGAGGATTGTGAGTTTGAGGACAACTTGCGCTACATAGCATGTTTGAGGCCAGTTGAGGTTAAAATGTTTGCAAGATCCCACCTCAATGGAAAAAAAGCTGGTTGTGGTGATATGCATCTGTCATCCCAGTGAAGAAGGGAAGCTGAAACTAGGAAAATCTCAGTCCAGGATGGCTTGGACAAAAGGTGAGACTCTATTTCATTAGCCATCCTCTCAAAATAGTATAAGGTTGAATAGGAATGATGAGATAGTAAATCTTTGACTTCTTCCCAATATTAGGAGAATATATCCAGTTTCTAACCATTAAGTTTGAGATTACAGATTTTTTATCAACTTTTTCAAGTTGATAAAGTTTCCTATTCCTAGGTTACCTCAGTTGTAATGCAAGTACCTTTTCAATAAGTATATTGCTGATGCCAGTACCACCACAAAATAAATATGCAGCTAGTGGTTCACACCTGTAATCCTTGCTAATTGGGAGGCTGACATCAGAAGTATCTTGGTTCTAGGTCAACCCAGGCAAAAAAATGTTTGTGAGACTTCTCAGTGGAAAAAAGCTGGCCATTATGGCACATGTCTGTCATTCAGTGATAGCAGGAAGCTTAAAATAGGAGAATCAGGGTCTAGCTTGGGAAAAAAGCTAAACCCTACCTCTAAAATTACCAGACTTGTTCAAGGTATACTGTATGCATGCAAAGAATTGTTATAATGAAATCTCCTCATATTATTAATGTATGATAAATAAAAAAACAGATAACCAGTGAAAAAGGGCTGGATACATGGCTCAAATGGTAGAGCACCTGCCTTGCAAGCACACAGCCCTAAGTTCAAAACTCTAGTACTGCCAAAAAATAGCACATATCCAATTACTCTTTCCTGTCCCTGATAAAGCTGCTGTCATTCATTTCAGTTATCCAAGGTGACAATTAGACAATATATAATTGCTTTTGTTATTTGGAATAAACTGCTGTCTGTTAGATCAATTCAGAATAAAAATAAAAAGATATTTGCTTTATCTTTGCTTATTTTTTCTCCAATAGTTTTCTATTCTTTATGTAAATCCAAAATTCTGACTTACATCATTCATCTACTCTCTGAAGAACTTCTTTTTCTTGCAAGGAAGATCTATGGTGACAAATTTCCTTAATGATTGTTTTAAAAAGTGTTTATTTCTCCATTTTTGAAAGATAATTTCATTAGGCATAAATTTTAGATTTTTTAAAATGTCCAGTCACTTAAACATTTCATTCTACTCTTTTCTTTGTTGCATATTTTCTAAAGAAAAGTCCAATTTATTTCTTGTTCTTTGTAAATAAGATGTTTTTACCCTTCTACCTTACACTAAAATTATCTCTGTCTTGATTTTTTCAGTTTGCACAAAATATTCCAAAATAGAGGGATTTTGTTTATTTTTTGTGTTATCTACTTGATCTTTTTAGAGTTTACTGAATGGTGGTTTGGTGTTTGTGTTTATCTTGAAAAAATTCTTAGTCATCATTAGTTAAAATATTCCTTCTGCTCATTATTACTTTTTCCTCCTGGTATTCTGTCACATGTATGTTATATATTTTGACATTATCCTAAAAGATTGATTTTTTTTTATCAAATCTGTCTCCCCTGTTGACTTTGGGCTTTGGGATTTCATAAGTACTCTTTCTCAGGGACAGTCTGAACCTTGCAGTTTTCTTCTATGATTAACATTAATTCCTTGGAGCACTATCAGTGTTGTGGTAAAGTATGGCACAAATGATGCATTCTATGACTTCATGATTGAATCTCCTCCTTTAGTTGACATCTGTCCTTGGCTTATGACATTCCCATGTGTTTCTTGTCTTTTCTTTCTCTACTTAGGTAGATCATACAGGAAGACCTAAAGAGTCTGGTGTAGGAGAGAGATTCTTCCCTTAGCTATAATAAGTCTCTAACAAGTTTTATTTTCCTGGAGACTAGTTCTTATTATGGAAAATGCTCTGAGTATATTTTACAAGGTTAAAATTCTCCACTCCCTGAACCAGAACTATTAGGGGATCTTGACTGGATTTTTTGCCATAAGAACCATGTGGAGTTCCTGGAGGTAAAACCCACAAAAGTGTAGGACCTACCCAGTAATTTTTCATTTCCCTACTAGTCATACTCAGTTTTCAGCAGTTCATTATAATTCTCATTTAAGTATTTCTATTAGTTTATGTCTCCAGCATCTTCTTCTGTAGGTAAGTAGATCTTGGTTGCAACTCTGGATTTGCATACCTTTCCAGGCTTTGATGTGATGGTTTGCCCTGTGATCTGAATTCTCTGATGGCTCCAAAAAAATTCTCTGTTTTTAAGTTTCTTTGAGTGTTTTGTTGTTGAAAAGTCAAGAATTGCTTCTAAGCTCTTTACAATTAAGGCAAAAAGTGTACATAACTAGTAAACAACACAGAATAGGAGGAAAAGGGTGAGGTAAGTACCATACATCTACTGGTAAAATACCAAGTCAAAAATCCCATTGAACAATAAACAATAACCTAAACAATGAAGAACAATGAAGGAAAAGAATGTAAAACAGGTTATTTTAAAAGTAGGGCAGTAGTGGGAAGTAGAGGGTAAATGAAGACAGTAAAAAAGGTAAATATGGTTAATGTGCTTTCTATACAAGTATGAAGATGGAACACTAAAATCTGTTGAAATCACCATAAGAGAAGACTAAGGTAGAAAGAGAATAACGGAGGCATGAATCAATTTGGGGAGT
The DNA here is from genome assembly GCF_047511655.1 of Castor canadensis. Classification (NCBI taxonomy): domain Eukaryota; kingdom Metazoa; phylum Chordata; class Mammalia; order Rodentia; family Castoridae; genus Castor; species Castor canadensis. The sequence goes on along the minus strand of NC_133390.1, from coordinate 144,552,981 downwards.
AAAACATATACAGAAGGAAATGCCACAATGAAACTCCTTGTATAACAATCATAAACAAAAATATCTTTAAAAAAAAAGGACAGGAAGGTAAAACAAGTCCTGTCCAGGGGTTGGTACCAGCGAGAGGGTATAAGAAAAGGGTGAAGGAGGGTGAATATGGTGGAAGTACTATGTATTCATGTATGAAAAATGGAGCAATAAGACCTGTTGAAACTGTTCTAAGAAAGGGGGAGAAGGGCGTGAAGGAGAAAGATGGAGTGGAAGGATCTAACTAAGATGTTACTATTTACGGTAGTAAGCACTTTTGTAAATGTTACAGTGTACCACAGGTACAATTATAATATGCTAATAAATAAATTAAAAGAGGAGTCAAGATGACTCAAAACACCCAGACTTCATCTCCATCATTCTCAATTATCCTCACATTAAAAAAATAATTAAATAAGACATTCTCATTGAATTCCATGAAAGGGATTTGTTAACTTAATACCAGAGACTTTAGGATTTTACATTAAATTCATTTTCCTCTATGAATCCTGGGCACAAAATTGCTTTCAATTAGCTTTTTCAACTATTCTGCTAACATATAAAGTAAATATTCTCAAAACATATTTTTAAGTGAATAAATGTCTATTTACTATGCAATACATAAATTCTAGTACAAAGTAACAGGGAAAATTTTGGTTCTTTATACTTACTGTTGATCAGCAATCAATGGATGATTTGAAAGCCGAAATAGATTGATCATTATTATCACTTTCCTGAAAATGTTACCATACCAAAGAAGAGAAATGCAGAATCTCAAGGTTAAAAATGAGAACTAAAACCAACATAATTTCCTGTTTCTGTGTTAAATAATACCGTGGCTTGTGATATTTTTCTTTCTCCATATTAGACAGTATTGAAAATAATCATAATAGCATAGCTACCTGCTCCATAAAATACTTCTTTCAGGAAGAGAGGACTGTAAGCATCTGAAATCAGTCAAAGATTATTACAAATAGCTTGCTTACCAAGTCTGTCTTTAAGAACCCCACTAGTTTCTCTCAACAATCCAAAGTTACTATCATAAATTCTTCCCAGTCTCAGTTTCCCACCTTCCAAAACCCATCTTAAAACCAGCCAGCCCAAATCTTAAAATTCTATATACTCAATCCTAGCCAAAAGGCACAGAAGTGATTGTAAAATCCTATAATTAACTTCTCTTTACTTCCACTACTGAAACCCACAAAGATCTAGGATGATGGTGTTCAACATTAATGTAATAATTCTATAATCTTAGGTTGCTAGAGCAACAAGTATTTTAATCTTCTGGGCAATTGATAGTTGACAAAAGGTACTGAAAAGGGAACTGAGTGTACCATTTTGGGCGATCACCAATATAGTTTATGTTATAGAGCCTAATATAGCTTTTATATTTTAAAAACTGTTAGGCCTAAATCTCTCTAGTATCAAGAAATTTAATAAAAAATTATTTCCCCTTTTTTTAGACAAACATGTCAGAAAGTTCTTCTGTATTTTGCTAAGCTCCATCTCCTTTAAAAATTACCATTTTAAAACTCATGATGGCCACTTGAATGATCTGTGAGGACTTCTGCCTTTCATTTACACTTTCTAGAAAGACAAATTCAATAGTTCTTTATTTGGGAAACCTAAAGAGGAAGGTAACTTTTGACTATTATAACATATTTAAAAAATTTAGATGGCTCCTTAAAGATCTCATATTGACAACAAAACACTTTTAACAAAATTTAAGCAGATAGCTAGTGATGGAATCTATTATCAAAATTCCAATTTTTAGTGACAGCCAGTCTAAAATATTATTTGATCTCAGCGTAAATTAAGCAAGCAAACCACAGTCAAGGACTGGTAAAAATTATCCCCCATCTCTACCAACTTTTTTCTCAGTCACCATTTCCCAAATACACACTGACAGAGAACTTGGGAAGTTATTTTCATATCAAGAGATAATTGTATAGTATTATGAGATGGTCAGTAAGTCATTTTCTTAAACTAGGTAAGTTGGGCTATGCTACTGATTAGTAGTTTCACCATTTATCTTTCTTTTTTTTTTTTGAATTGCAGTAACAACTAACATAACTTACAATTCCAAACCTATATAACTAAGCCCAAATACATTTTTAAAGGGTCTGATTTATGATATGTGGGAGCAATCTGGGCTCAGCCACTGTTTGGCTCTTGTGGGTCTTTATTGGGTAGATGGTCAAAAATGAGCCTGATGAGATGAAAATCTTGGGAGGGACACAGAATCACCATTTAACTTTCTACCTATACTTGGGAGGACACCAGTCTGCATGGCCTGTCCAGCTCATGATGCATCCATTTACTGGCTGTGGAGCCAATCAACATGCAGAGAAATGGGAGAGGTTTTGAAACTGTGCTCAGCAAAGAGCTGGCTTTCAAAGGAAGATGATCAGTAAGTACCTGAGATCATGACACTTCAGCCAAAGAATTATTATGCTTTATACAATAATAGTTATTCAGAAGATTACATTTGAATAAAAAGAAAAACTGCTTGTGAGGAAATGTTTGAAAACTTCTGATCTGTTTCTATACTATAACAAATTGGTATCTAATACAATTTAAGCTTTATCCCACCAAAGTTCATGACCTGTTTAAGTCTATTTGCAGATCCATGAAAACACAAACTCATGAGAACCTTGTCTTAGAAAAACAGCTGACTCTGTTGTCTGACAATTCTTTCTGTCCACATGTTATCTGCCTTGCACCTGTCCATGTTGCCATAATATGTGCTCTTAATGTTTGGGTTTGTTCTCCTAGGGTTCCATCTGCCTGTTGGGTCACTCTCACAGCTTGGTACCCATTATCCCACCCTGATGGCCTTCTATCATCTATGGAATCAGTCACATCCATGGCAAGTCTTCCTGACTACCTTTCTAAAATAGCAACTGCCCTTATCCCCTCTCTTTCATTTTGCCCAGTTTTGCCTTTGCAAATACATGGAGCTATCTACTCTATGTATTAAATAAGGGACTTTTTTATTCTCATTCTCTTGCACTAGAAAATAAACTCTGTGAATGCAAGGACTTTGTCTTGCTGTCTCCTACATCATCAGTCCAGACAAATCAATAAATATTGGGTTTTTTTTATGTTCTTTTATTGGTTTATTACAATGAGGGGGAAAAAGTGCAAAAGTTATCTCTTTAGCATAAATGAGTTGAGATGAAAAAAGTAAAGAATGTTTAGATGAGAAACAATGAGTTTTCAGATGACAATCAATAAGTTTAAATTATTTTGTGTCCTGAAAGATCAGAAGCCCAGCATTCAAGTCCAGATCCACATGCAGAAGGAGAATCTTGAGGGTTCTATATAACCACTGATGGGGTAATCAAAATAATGTGTGTTGTATGTGTAGTTTCAGGAGAGATACTCATGACATTTGTCAAAGGCTTATTGTGAATCTGCAATTCTGTATGAAAGAGCATCTCCTCAAATGTCTTCTGTCTTGGCAATGACTATTATTGTATTAAAAAAAAACACAAAATGAAACAAAAGTATGGATGTTTGTGATGATAATATTAGGGGAAACATGGTAAGGTTATATAGGAACTTTCTTTACTACTTTAGAAACATTGGAATGAGCCTAAAATTAATTCAAAATAAAAAAGTTAAAGAAATACACATGATAATACAATATTTCTCACACTTCTGTGGTGTGTTTCATGATTCTTCTGAGTTGCACCTAGACACTTACATACTGATTTCAGTGGCCTTTACATGGTGGCCTGACTGGGTATTTGTTTGACTGAGACATGGGATAACTGGCAATCTCTCTCTATGTGGTGTTCCATCCTGGGCTGCTTCTTACTGGGGTGCCCTCAAAAAATGAGTGCAAAAGGATAAAAACAAGCTATAAACCTCTAATTGTCTGCTCTTGGCAATTGTAATCACTTTTACCTGATTCTGTTTAGTCAAGGCAAGTGCTGAGGCCATAAAAGATTTAAAGGATAGGAAAACAGCCACTCATTGATGAGAGGAGTGACAAAGCCACACTACAAATTATTGTGGACCCAGGGAGATGTCTTAGTCTGATTGGGCTACTACAACAAAATAGCACAAAGTAGACAGACAGCTGATAAAAAATAGCATTGCTTTCTAACAGTTTTGGAAGCTGGCAGTCTAAGCTCAAGATGCTGCTTGATTCAGAGTCTTGTGAGGGCCATTCCTGATAGATGCCACCTTCTCACTGTACTTGCATATAGTCAGAAGGACTAATTAGCTTCCTGAGCTTTCCTTTATTAAGGCACTACTTTTATTAGTAAGAGTTTCATCCCAAAGATCACCTCCCAGAGGCCTCACCTTTTAAAATCATCAAAATGTGTGAAGAATAGATGTCAATACACAAATTGAGGAGCACAAACACTGAGATCATAGCAGGAGATGTAATCCATTTGGATTGTTGTAAAACTCTGCAATGAGCCACACGGACAGCATCAGGATAGCCTAAGACTGAAAACTATTGTCTAGATGTCTCTATTCCAATTGATGTGACATTATCTTGCTGAGTCCCTGGAACATGCAGGTCTGTTCTCACCCTGAATCACTCTTCTCAGTTGAAAATCCTCATGAAATAAGACTAATCCCTTCCTTGTACACACTTTTGAAGAATATATTATTTGTGTGCATAAGCAAGTATGTGTTGGGGCTAGCTTTTGTTTTTATTTTGCTTTATTTATAGTAGAACACCTGATTTTAAATTTTGTATCCCAACCCTTGATTCTATGTTGATTGAAACACAGATGCTTTCTCAAAATGTGTAATAATAATGGCTGGGAACAATGGAGTAGAGGAGGGGAATGAGATGTTCACTATTTCATGATATTATTTCCCATAGATAGTGGATCACCTAAACATTTACAAATTTAAGTGGCTCTATTTTCTCTATTTCCTAGAATTCTGTGTGTATTACAGTCAGAAAAATGTTTTGCCTTAAGTAAAATTAAGTGACGGATAAAATCAACTAGTAACTGATCAAGGAAATAGAAATCAATAGTTTTCTATAGAGCAAAGAGGAAATCAATAAAAATTAAAAAGAGAACTTACTGTGTTCAAAACAATCAGAGTTGAGAAGAAATTCTACCATTGGTTAATTGACAAGGGCAAACTAATATGTCTCACAGATGGTATTGTTATTTATAATTTGATCTTGAAGGGATTTTACATCCAGAGCTTCTAATTATAGGATGTAATAAAAAGTGGCATATGCACACACTTTGGTTTAATTGAATTGTGTTTTTAAATATAAAATAGAAGTGAATTCTATTAAAAGTTTAAGACTTTCAGTCTAACTAAGCCCAATTATAAGGCTAATGACAATTCTTCTTTTTATCATATGTTTTAATGTAAAAACAGGAAATATTTTTATTTACTTTCATGAGAAAACTAAATATCAGTTTCCACTTTGGTCTAAGGCTCCCAAAGAATTAATGTGTTAAGGATTTCATGCACTCATGCCTGATCACATCTCTCTTCCAGACAGAGTGATAAAAAGTGAAGTTGTAGGCCACCTGCTCTTACTTTCAAAACTTTGAAATCAGGATAAACTTTCCAAGGAAGAGTGTATTTCATTTTAAATGATGTTAATGTTTCTCTTAGGTACCACAATTCATTCATGTCCTTAGCCTGAGAAACTGAAACCCTTTGATAAAGGAAATGAGAAAAGTTCACTGCTTTCATTCCAGGAGCTGAAGGATGGGGAAAATGTCAATGTTGCTAACTGTTAGTGCCATGAAAGGTTACAGTGTAAATGATAAAATTCTTAATATCTGATATATAGATTCTAACATATGTATGTAGTGCATATATATCAGTTTCAATAAAGTGCTTTTATAGAATGTGGCATTCTGTAAAATTAGAGGTGCTAACTGAATATAATTGGTATTTGATAAAAATTTGATTTGACCTGAATATAAAGGGCCAGTGCAGTATTTCTTTCTACAGAGACATTGAGTTACAAATATGTATTTATATAACCTCATTTATTTAATAAAACCATGCATTTATTTCCAATAAGATGGATTTTTAGACACAGATTTGACATCTTATTTTTTTCTATAAAGGTGTTTTTATTATTGTTGCTGTCTTTCAGTGCTGGGGATCAAACCCAGGGTCTCTTGCACACTAAGCAGGTTCTCTACCACTGAGCTACAACCCCCAACCTCAATACCAAGTTTGCAAGGCTTGCATTATCCTTTTATTTAAATCAAAAACTGAAAAAAATTTTGGCTTTTGCTAAAAGTCCAGAGGACACTTTTTCCCATGTTGAAATAAGATTGTATACAGTCAATCTGTGCGTAATAGTCATTCCAGTTGCAAAATAGTGACTTAGCTAATGTACAGAGAGACAAAATAATACAAGATTCTTTACTTCTAAAAGCTTACATTAAAGGGAACAGTTAAGACTAATACAAAAGAAGAAAAAAAATCAAACAAATCAAATATATTACAGTGCTTATTAGTAAGTCTATAAGAAACCAAAATGTATAGTTTCTGAAAATACATACACACATATGTGAAGATTTATACATCAGGAGAGGCTAAATCTAACAAGAAAGAAGGGAGGGAGGAGAAAAGAAGAAATTTTAGTAATCTTGTACAATAATGGCTTATTTCTCACTTGTGTCACAGATGTTCTGCTCTGTGTAGTCAATCAAGAATTCAGGGCCCTACTATTTTTTTTGTTTTGTTTTCATTTTCATTCCCCATTGAATCCTTGAAAATCTCACCATTCACCTCAATAATTGGGAAAGAGAAAGGACATGAAGGATTGTGAAGGGTGTTTTCCATGTATGAAGTTTGGGGAAAGCATAGATCATTTTGACCTGTACTCTCTTGGCCATCACACATGTCAAGATCCACCCCCAACAATCTTTGCCTCTTTGTGTTCATATCCTTGTGTAGTCTTCTCTTACATTGTATGTGGCAGATATATTGGTATGACCTTTAAGAGTAGATTTTAAAGGGTTTTTTTTTTTCTATCTTGAACTTACTGTCTTGGATCACTCACCATTCAGAAAACAAGCTGTTGTGAGCTGCCCTGTGAAGAGAACTACATGTAAGGGAACTCCCAGCACATAGTCTGCAAAGAAATAACAACCTCCATGTGAGCAGGACAGGAAGTAGATTCTCCAACTACCAATGAATCTTGAGATGGAGGCAGCCCCAGTCAACAGCTTATGAAAGATCCTGAACCAGAATCACTCAGGCATCCTTGAATTCCTGACTTTCAGGAAATGTGTGAGATATTGACTGTGTGATGATTTAAGCTGCCACAGTTTGGGCAATTAATTATATAGAAAGAGATAACTAAATGTATGACCTTGCCTAACTACAAGGGAGACTTAATAAATTGCATCTAGTTGTATGTTCAGATGGAGAGGATATGGGGCTTAGTGTCCACACACTTGTCTCTACCACATTCTGTATTGGTTGGACAGGATTGAATATCAGTGAGACAGATTCCCTTCCTCTGAGGAGTTTCTATGAACAAAACAGCACCTCAGGCATTACCCCAATTCTCCATGTGCTTTTAGCCTTCTTTTAATTCTGCTGACTATGCTACTGGCCTCCAAAGAATGCCAAAGTGAATGGAACTTTGTGCTCCCAAATTTTTATCGTAGTTCCTGAGCAGAGATTCTGATCTGCTCTAGGAGACTCTGGGACTACACAGAAATCTAGGCATGAAGAAATACCTCCTTCTGCAAAGTACATTCAGATCCTTATACTTAAGTACTTAACTTGTATACTTAAAGGTATTCAGGGAAAACAAAACACTAAGAACTAGAGTAGAAAAGAGAAATAGCAAGAAAATTAGAGGATGCATAATATCTGAATAACTGGAATTCCAGAAAGAAGAGTTGAAGAAAGTGAAGGGAAGGGGTTCATCTCATCAATAAAATATTTCAAGGAAACTTCCCATTGTTGGAGAGCTTCAATGGTTGGATTGAAAAGATCCACTGGACATTTGACACAGTGGTGAAGACAGACCCACACCAAAAAGCTTAGTCATGAAATACCTATACAGATGGCTCCAACTTAAGATAACCATTCCACTTATGATTTTTCAACTTTATAATGATACAAAAAATATCATACCAAGGCAAAACCATTCTGAACAATGAGAAAACATTTAAAGAATGAAGGAGAGGAATGTTTAATAGATCATGCAAGGGAAGGACTTGCAGGATGGGACTGGTAAATGAAGAGGGTAAAGAGGTATGAGTATGGTTTATATATTTCTTATGCATATATGACTATGGAACATTGAAACCTGTATAAGTCATTTTGAGAATGGAGGGATGTAGAGGAAGAACAATGGAGGAGATGAACCAAACTGGTGTACATTATCATATGCACATATGGACACGTCACAATGAAATCCCCTGTACAACTATTTTAAACTAATGAAAACAGTAAAAAATGAAATAAATCATGCTTAAAATTTTGAATTATGATCTCTTCCTAGGCTAGTGATATACAGTCCCATTCTTTCCTTCTCTCTAATCCCAGCCTGGACTGGAACCAGTGATCTTCCTGCCTCAGCCTCCCAAGTGCTGGGATGGAAGGTATACATAATCACTCCCCCAAACAATCTGATTCTTTCTTATTATGGGGCAGCATCAGGGACCACAGCTCTGTCAACTTTTGTGATTACCAGAACAAACAGACACTCTATGGTGCAGTGCGCTGAGCTACTAAGAGGGGATTTGGTAGGTTACATGTCTTAAATGCATTTTCAGGTTTTTTTCATCTTAAGATGGTTTTGTCATGACAAAATCCCATTGTAAGCAAAGAAATATCTATGTACTAACCTCACAAGATAAGATTCTTTCCAGAGAAGAGAAAATTTCATGCCCAGACTCAGGAAACAGAGAGCTTTAGGTTTCTCATCAGGATCATCAGCCGTGAGGAGGGAAAAAATTACTTACTCCCCCTACAGGGAATTGTGCCAGTCAAGCAACCAATCAGGCCTGGAGAAATGAATGCATCATGAGTCTTTAAAGTTTTCTTCGATGTCCCTCCCATACACGTGTCCTTTCTCAACAAGCTATTAGAGGATGGGTGTCATCAAAATGAGGGAGTGAGCTCAGAAAGAAGATGGAAGAAGATAGGGACTCCAGGAAACAAGGAGTACAACACAGAGGGGAAGGAGGTGCCAAGATGACATCTAGGAGGTCCACCATGAAAGCTGGGGACCAATCTTGATGCTCCAGTCAGGGACTCTAGGAAAGCTTTTCCAAGAAGCTGAAGCTGCTACAATGCCCATGAATCTGATAAGGAGTGAGGAGTGGGAGTCTGACACACTCCCACCTGTATTCTACTCTCCTCTGACCAACAGCCTCCAAGAGGATGCCCCTATGGAGTGCAACTCCAGCTTCCCTCACCCTCTGGATAATGGGATACATTGGAAAGAGATGTGGGGAGGAGGAGAAAGGCCTTTGATGTCATATTTCAGCAGCAGTGACATTATGGCTCCTCATCCTGAAGGTCCTGCAAGGCAGTTCCTTCTAGGCTCCAGAGCTCCTGTTCCTGAGTAATATGGCTTCTTCCCCTTATCCTTCAAGTCTGGTGCTGTTCACAGCTCCCACTGTTGACAGAGCTACTGGGACACCTCTCTATCCTTCCACACCTGTCCCAGTCATCCCCATTTATAGTCTCTTGCATTAAACCTCTGAGTGAACAGCTTCATCTAGCCAAAGCCCTGCCTTTTGGTTGGATTGGTGATAAGTAAGCAAAGAAAAGTAATGATTAACTCCAGGAAAATGAAAAGTTGGGTAGGGAAATAAAACTAATAATAGTTTTTCCTGAGACTTCACTGTTATGCACATATGAAGTTTAAGTAATATAAATATTGATTAAGGAAATACAGTATCATAATATGGAGAGTAGGGCAAGGCTGAGAGAAAAGTCTGATCATGTTGGATGAAGATGGACAGAAAGACTCTTCTTCCACAGTAGAAGGCAGAACACCCATGATGGAACACATAGGAAGGAGTACTGGACAGGATTCTTGTACATATTTTAGTAAAATTGGCTTTACTACATACAAATATTGCCTTTAAATAGGTGTTCTAAATTTTACATCCTATTAAAAAAGTTGTTGTGGATACTTTGAGGATTCTTCCCAGATCTCTTTTACCAGGAAGGTGACTTTGGTCATTATAGCTGCTGTGAATATGGAATATTGGTGGCTCTCAATTACCCTCTTCTCCAGGAAACTGTCCTCAGAAGTCTGGAACCAGCTTGCCAGGGAGATCACACCCTCTTATCCCAGGAATGACCTGCACCCAATGACTGACAAATACAGCTCTATGGAATGTGCTGCCTAGGACTCAAGAAGGGATGACTCTGGTCCCTGTTATACTTTAGAGTTCCCTGTGAGATCACACTGAGGCTAGAGTTTTAGAACCATTTCCTGCACAGTTTCTTCACTTGTTTCTTCCCAGTTTCTTTCTTGTTTCCTCCACTCCCTAAAGATGTTTCTCCTTTAACAAACTGCTTATACAAGAGTCCCAAACAGTTTCTGCTTCTAGGAAACCTGATGTAAGGCAGAAATTTTTGGATATTCTTGAACAGAAAAGCTAATTAAGGGAAAGAAGAAAAGGGGTTTTCTGATCTCTTGAAATTATAATGAAAATTCTTTACCATTGGGTCTACACATTAAACTAGTTCTGAATATTGAAGTAATTGTCATAATCTATCATTTAGGAAAATAAGTCAGTGAAATGAGAAACTATTACCAACAAATTTTTGGATCGCCCCTTCCAATGGTGAGACCAGTCCTTTGTCAAATAGAAACAAGTATTTCTAAGTGGAAATGACAGAAAATTTAGAGCAAGAACTATGTCCACCACTCTAATTTTATAACCTTCTAATTTTAACTTCACTGAGCCTGTTTCCATTTCTGTAAAAGGGAGGGGAAGTATTAAGTGGTTTGTATTATGAAGACAAAAATAATGTTAGGTGAATTTTACATGTATTAAAATTTTCATAGCAGAAGTACAATTTACAAATAGCTTTTACACTTTACCACAAGGAGTATCTAATTTCCAGGATAACATTTTTTAAACACACATTTTATTCTTCACTTTGTTATGGAGATTTCCTACTAGGTGACAAGTGAAGACTATCTTGAGTTATAGGAAAGATATAATATTTACACCATGATTACAAGCTAAAGTGGCTTTAATATTTAGTCCAGAACTTTACCATACAAATGTGAGTTCTACTTACAGTGAGTTGTACTTACAGCACACATATTTTAGTGAACTGACAACCTGTAATGACTTTAAAACTTTTTTGCTGGCAGAACGGCTCAAGTGGTAGAGTGCCTGCCTAGCAGACATGAGGCCCCCAGTTCAAGCCCAATACCAAAAAAATAAATAAATTAAAATTTCTTCCCTATTGTATTTTCTTTTCTCTTTCTTGAAAGGGGGCCTTGCTATGCAGTCCAGGCTGGCCTCAAACTTTTTATCCTCCTGCTTCAGTTTCCCAAGTGCTGTTATTAGAGGTATATGCTCTTGTGTCTGGCCAACTTTTCATCTGTCAGAGTGTATTTTTCAACAAAGACCTAGTCTTTTAACAATTGTTGATTGAGGGCCTACTATGTAACTGAAGCCATGCCAGGTATAATATGTACTTTTTAAGTAAACTATTTTAATTTTTCATTAAGATTTATAGATTGAAAGTGAATTTGATTTTCTTGCGAAATCTAACAGTCACAAAAACTGAGTCTATTAAAGAAGGTTAGGTCCTGGGTGGATAATTGCACTTTATATTAAGAACAAGTTTGATATTAGAGCACAATGAAATTGACTTTTCTAATGAGTATGGTAACTGTAGTCCAAAGTCAATTCCAGGCTAAGGAAAAACTAACATTTATTGAATACCTAGTACGTTAAAATTGTTATTTTTTCTAACATTATTCTGGTGAAGTCTTTCAAATTTTCATCATCTATAATGAGACCCAGTGATTTTTGTAGACTATATTGCTAGGAAATGACACAGGTTGATTCAGTCTCACAGCCCTCTTATGACAAAGTCAACACTGTTTCAGTTATCACACTTGCAGATCTCGAGGGCTTTTGAACATTTTATGGGCAATGGAATATTGGAATAGTTATACAACTTCCCAAGGGAACCACTTAGAAACAAGAAAACATGGGATCAGTAAGTTTAGAATTATTTACCAAAGAACATCATTCTTCTTGATAGTGTACTTTGTACTTCTGTGCAATAAGAGCAATTTCCATTCCAGCAAAAGGCAGCCAATTCCAGGTGAAGGATGACAAGATGAGATTTACAATGGATTGCCCAATGAAAATCACTAGGTAGTAGCTCCAAGGTGATAGGATCTTGAACTCTAAAGCAAGCACCTGAAACCTATGATTATTTTCCACATTAGTGATTTGACTTGTGCAATAGCCAAAGCCCTTCCCCAAAGTGGTGCTACACTAAAACCCTATTTGCTATAATTCAGAGTTTCTTAGCGTAAGCACAAAATTCCCTAAAGAGATAATAGGTTTATTTTCTCTTTCATAGCATTATCATCACTAAGATCCAATCAACTGACTCTCATGCCATACATACTCCTAGTTGTTACAAAACTATTTAGGCTCAGAGTCATTCAGTGTGAGTTGACAGATCACATCAAAAAAAAAAAAAGCTGAGAATTTATGCAGATGCTTTGGCTGAAACACCTTTAATTGACAGAACCCTTACAGATACAAAGAATTCAGTCAGCCAAACAATATTAGGATTAGGCTTTGTCTTTTTTGGAGCATTTTTCCTACAGGAAATGAGTTTCATCGATCATTTTTGTCAAAGTCAGGGACAACCATTTTCTCAGCTAGATGCATTTATTTAATAAGCAGCATAGTTTTGCTTTGTAATCACTGGTAAACCTAAGCACTGTCTCTAAGTTCCCTCCCCTTGTGCCCCATATGTGCATTGTTACACCATACTTGTAACTGACTCTGTCAGAGAGTTTTCAGAATATAATGCATCAGTCCACTGGGCTAAGGAAAGGAATGGTGCATGTCTTGGTACTTATTCTGCAGCAATCAATCAGCAAACATTCATTCAGTGGTTCTATCAGCAAACTCTTTGGGCAGCTCTGAACATTTTTGACAATGAAGAAGAATGTCACAGGTCTGCTCACACAAGCTGCTTAGTATCAAAATGGGGAGAAAAATATGAAAAACAACCAGTTAGTATGGATTCATTATACAAATTATTACATTTAATATAAATTATTACATTTAATCCTGCTGATGCAGCTATGAAGTGAACATTATTATTATGTCCCATTTATAGATGAGATTTTCAGAAGGTAAAGAATTTGCGTACATCATACAAACAGCAATGAATGCAGGACTTGTACTTGGCTATGCCCAGCAACAAATCTTCATTTTTCTCAATTGTACTATAATTTCAGTGACAATGAAAGTAAAAAGCTTACACGTTCAAACATAAAAAAGAAATCAAATCAATAAAGGAGATAAATATTAATTTAGTCCCACAGTTCACAGTGAATTCTCGTGGTTATTTTCCAGGTAAGGAATGTAAAGTATGGAAGGATGGAACCACCATTGAATGCTGAGAAGATTAAGAAAGAAGTTTTCTTCTACTGTTCCCTTCCTTGACATCATAGATATATCCTTCCATTGGTCTTAGAAATTAACTGGACATGCCTCCTTTATGGTGCCAGAAGGAGATAACATCTCACTTCTAAGGTTCTAAAATAAGCCAGTTTCCCTCCAGCTCACTACTTCATTTTCTAGGGAAAAATTTGAGCATGCTTTTCTCACAGTTAAACAGTGGCCAGCCTAGCCCAAGTGTTGGTTTGAAACAAAGCAATGAGAAATCTTGCCATATATTGCTTTTCCCTAGTTCTAATTACCCTTAGGTGAATGTGATTATAGTTATGGTGGAACCAACATTTCCTGTATGCTTTCATATGCTCTGGAAAAGCCTCCCATCATTCTGTGAATTTCTTGGGGTCAGGGAATGTGTCTTGGCTATTCTGATTCCCCTAGCTCTGAGATAATGTCTGGCACATTATATGTCATAAATATCTAGGAAATGAACTTGATACAATAAAGCTTGCCCTACCCGGTGTGAGTGCTTAAAATTAAAGAAGATCCAGACTATTTATTTATAGTGAAAGATAAAGCTTAAAGGAATTGATTATCTAAAATTCAGGGAGACTGTTATCTTTAAGGGGAAGGAGAAAACTTCCACTAACAAGGAGGATCCAGAAGGTTTCTGAGGGGCTGTAATATTTTATTGCTTGACTCATGTGGTGGATTCACAAGTGCTTGGTTATGAATTAATACTTAAACAAGGACTTTTCTGTATGTTTTATGACTTAATGAAACATATAGATGTATTAAAGTTCATGAAGCAAACAGAAAAGTACACAATTTAAGGAAAATTATAAACTTAATGCTTGATAGCCACCAAACCACTTGTGTTACTACCAAGCTAAAAGGAAAAACTAAGTTAAAATACCTCTAGGTGAAATAATTATCTGGTTTAAATTCCAACACCCATACACCTGATACTTCTTGTGAGGACAGGGAAGAGAGACATTGTAAATATGAAGAAAGACCAACAATAGTAAGAAAATTATAAGCCCTGAGGTTTGGAAAGTAGACATTCTAGATATTTTGTCCATATGAGAGGTGGAGAGACATATTTTCCTTTCATAAGGATGTCTTCTCTTTTTCCAAAGTAGAAGAAATGTGAAATTCAGATATGGGGGAAGGAGTGTTGGATGGTAGTAGTATTGATAAATCCATTTATTATAGGTTTAAAAAGATATCTCAGATTAAAATTATAATTAAATTAAATTATTTAAGACTGCAGTATTACTTAAATAAAAGAATGTGGCAAGTGTCACAGAAGAGTCATTGACATATTTACCATCTTAAAAGGTTACTGCATTTATATCAAAAATGATATATCTCCATAGATTGGTGGGTTGCTGACTGGTATTACAAAATTACATCGATTAACTATGGTGATTTAACATTTGTTTCTTTGTTCTTCTTTATTAATTATTTTATGTGACAGGCTGTGTTTGTGAAGGTATGCATTTTGGAATGGATCAGAGTAAACAACTGTCCTGTGGTAATAAAATATCTACCTTGATTTGCTGTTGAATCTCTCTTGGCTGGTGACATTTTTTAATGGGATAATTCTATGCTTGGAAAGCTAATAGTTAAACCCTTTTCTGTAATCAACCAAGATCCACGGATGGGGATATTTTATCCCCTATGTAGAATTTATTTTGTTTTTTCCATGTTTGAATTCAAAAGACCAATGGAATGGAAACATAGAATTAACCTGATTGCAGCAGAAAGCATTCTGGAGTGAAAACCTCTCATTCTCTTGGTCTGTCTTAATGGAGAATCAAATATGATTTGGGCTGTGTGGAGACGATTACTGATGGGTAATTATTCTAAAATATCTCTTTTCAAATCCTTTGCTTGGCAATCAAGGAAGAATGTAAGAGGTTAGGCATTACATCACCAGGGATATCAGCAGCATATAATTTCTTAATTATGCCTAAAAATGAACAGCAAATACCTGCCAAAGGAGTTTCTGAACATTCCTTGTGAAATGAGACTGCAGTACACATGGGCCTCTGGGCCTTATTAGAGGATGTGTGGTTAAAAGGTCATGAGCAAAGATTCTTTCTTCCTTCTAGTGGCTGTGTAATTGAACCTCAGTTTTCTCATCTTTAAAATGGAATTCATGATAATCATTTTCTTCTAATGGCTGTTGATTGGGATGTAGCACTATGGCTGTCATTAGTAGTACTAATCTTATATGACTATCTTTGTCATCTCCAATTCAACATAGAAATAAGTTTAATTGAGGTGTACCTCACAAGGACATTTCATTTTATACCTACATCATTGACATGGAAGTGAAAACTATCACTGATCATTGAGGTACTGCTCAAGTGAAAGAGTCTATCTTTTCCCAAGAGAATCTTTTATTTGACCTGTGCTAAATTCTCAGTTTCCTTTAGAGTGCTGTGTGCTATTTGAAAGTGGCAACCAGCTTAAAATGAATTAAAATATTTACCTTCCTCCCCAACCCTGCATTCTCTAATTTTCTAGGTAAAATATGCATGTTTCTTGAACTATTATGAAGGCTTGTCAAGAACAGATGAAGTGTTATGAATTGTTACTATTTGTGCTAATTTCTTCTCAAAGTAAACATTATTTTAACATTCAGCATCTTTTCTTAATTGTTACCAAGTAGGGCAGGTTGTCCAAGAAAACTTTAAGTTGTGAGTCAGCTGCTTGAGTATCCAGGGAAATGGATCTCCAGCCATGGAGTCACATTTATGAGCAGTGACAAACCAGAGCAATTAATCTCCATGTTCTTGTTGCAGGTTTTGTCTGGAGATGAGGATGATACAGACTAGAACACATGTATCGCTAGGTCTCCCTCTATGGCCTCTCACCTTTTGCAAAACTACATGAAACCTTGTGGACAAGATGACATCTGCCTGGTTTTCTAGCTCTGAGGTTTGAGAGTCTGGTTGTCTATTGTAGTACACACCCAGGGCTTGATGGTTACAAAATTACAATTAAGGCAACACCATTTATTTATTTACATGTATTTTTAGCAGTACTAGGATTTAAAATCAGGACTTCACACTTAGTAGGCAGGTGCTCTACCACTTAACATGCTCCTCAACTCTTTTATTTTTTAATTTTTTTCCCCTTATTTATTTTTCTGACAGGCTATTATACCAGCTTCATACTGTTATCCTCCTACCTATGTTTCCTACTTAGCTGGAATCATAGGTGCACACCACTCTACCCAGTTTGGTGATCAAGATTGAGTCTTGCTAACTTCTTGCCCATACTGGCCTCAGACAACTGTCTTCCCAATCTCCACCTCCTGCATACCTGGGATTACAGAATTGTACCACCATGCACAACCTGGTGACACCATTTATGATTTGCAAAAACACCCAAGCCATCTCTCCTTCACTGGGAGGACACCTTTCATATTTCAGAACAGCATATGATTACAAAAGTACAAAGGGAGCAAGCCTGAGATTGGGATTTAGTAGTGTCATCACCAAAGTGCCCCAATTAATCAAAGATTCTTCCTTATGAAAAACAGTTGAGCCTGGAGGGATTGTCTGCATCATGATTTTTGACAACCAGAAAGTCATTCTTCATAAGTAACATGGTTTCAGACTGTATGTCACTCTGAAAGCATATTGAATGTTAATTAATTTAATTAATAACAGAAAAATGAAGTGGGTGTTTAGCAACATGTAAGAGAAAGTTGTGCTTAGAAAATTGAATTTCAACTAGTTCAATAAAATGCATTCATTTTATTTAAATATAAATATATTTTATTTTATTTAAATATAAATTATTTTATTTAAGCATAAGTTAACAGGAGTATTGTTCAGAAACACTACATTTCAGTATACATTAAAACAGAATTAGCTCTTGAGGGAGATAACTTATTGGTACATTTATACCTTCAGGGTGAAGAAATAATTTACCTTTTACCTTCAACTCTGTATTTACATTGCAATTATGGCTTAAATCAAAAAGTCGTGCTTTGGCGACTTCAAATATATAAATGACCTGTAATAAAAGTCTGGAAACAAATGAGTATTGTTCATCTACGTCATTCCAAGTTTTTGCAGCTCTCCTACACTGGGAAGAAAGAAACTAGTTTTAGATTTAGATGCCTCATACAACTTAAGACAAAGTAAAAAATCTCAAACCCTTTGAGAAGTTTCATAACATTTTTCAGCAGCATTAGGGAAGCCATTTGCCCATTTATTCCAGGTGCAGGATTCCAATCCATTTTTTCTTTCAATTTGCTCCTGTTCCTATATTGTTTTGTGTAGGTCAAGGTCAAAATAAAGGTCACAGCAATTCTCTGTATCTATTGAAACTCTGCAAATTGAATGTACTTAGAAATATATTGTTTCTGAGTATTACAAAAGAATGGTGTCATGGGTACACACTGCTATATCCACTCAGGGAAAAAAGATGAGTATGTGAGCCCTTGGTGCAAAATGAGTAGACACCGTGACTTCAATCCTTACAATTTTAAGTCATTTCTAGGTCAGATTGAGGGGGATTGCAAAATCTCATTTCATCTTTTGGTAAGGTCTTCAGGGCTTGGATAAACAGGAAGCACCAGCCACTTTCAGAGCCATTTGTTAACTTGGTTTTGTCTAATTTACTTTGTCAGAGACAGGTGCTTCCTCTGTCATACAATTTAGGACTAAATCTCTCAGCAGAGATTGATTCACCATGACAAGCACAGGTGTACAGGTTGTCGTTCCACCTAAGAGAACACACACATGACCATGATTCTTTAAACCCTGGAATAGTGTTCACTGCTTTACATGTGAACAGGCAGAAGTGTGTTTGTGTGATGGTATTTTATGTGTCTCTTTATTAGGCAGAGAGCTCATTCTTTGTCATTAGAGCAGTGATGTAGTTACATTTTCCTATTCTCTGATATGGATAATATAGACTGGCCCAAGTGAATAACCATAGAAACTTCATTTTCTACTCTGGTTTACCACTTTTATCTTCCATATCCCTTTCCTTCTTTTCATTTTTCTACACTTTCTTGGCTACAATAGATCCGATTTCTACCTGTAATATCTTTTTAATTTGAATTTCTGTTCCTTAAGAGTCTCCATTATTAATCTAGGACAACTGCCTTGGTAAGAGCAACAGGGAAAGAGGAGGAAAAGAAAAGAAAATGTTTTGGTGAAAAAACATGCAACCTTTAGAGAACACAGACCTCTGTCAAACTAGCCCTAATACATACAGCGTTTGTGACTGGGCAAGCTTGACCAACAGGTGTCTCCATTGCCTTCCACTGGCATCTGAAGATACTAATGCCTTCCTCAACATAACCTTCAAAGCAGGTAAAGACTGTGAAAACATAAAGCACTTGGTGTTTAGCTTGGTGAGTACGTATAATAATTTTTTTCTCCTTCCATAGTGTTACTGCTATCTTCATCTTCAGGATTAGACTGAAGAAACAATGGCATATTTTCTGCTTCAGCTCAAAAATGTTGCCATCCTTTCATTACTTAAAGATTTCTCTTTTATATCTCTATGACAGTTCATTTTTTTGGTGGATCTTCAGGAAGAAATAAGAGAAGAGGAGGAGGAGAAGGGGCTCATTACTGCTTATTTAACCATTATGAAAAGTAAGACTGCCATTTATTTCAGTTACTACACACAGGCACCTATTGTCATTAACAATGCTGTAACAGTTGCTTAACTCCACTACTAGTTTTAGAATTTTAGGAAGAATTACTTTGTGCAAGACTGCTCCCTGGACTTCATATAGAAGCTTACCTGAGAATCTAACTCCTCCAGCTAGGCAACATGTTTAAAACCTTCATTTCTTGTTGCTCTCATGCCTCCACATGTCCATTTTGGACATACGAAAACTGATCCTAAGCTTAGGAAAACATAAAAGTGTAGGAAAGTCCATAACACTTTTATTGACTTGTGTAGGAATAGAGATGTCTCCAATCAGAGCAATGGTGGTGACTATGGATAAGAGGCAGGTGATCCTCGGAAGGAAGGAATTAGCAATCAGAAGCCAAACATCCTCAGCAGGGTTCCAGTCATGGTTCCCAGCACGAGGCTTCAAACTTGCCTTCAGGTGTTCCTGCTGTATTGCTCAGAGCTATCAGGTCATTGTCCCTGGCTGACTTTGGAGTCCCTCTGCCTCATGGAAGACAGAGAGGAACCCAAGATGGAACCATGAATGGTTTTTTCACAAAGGTAGGAAAGAAGGGATTGTGTACTTCAGTTCATTGAGGCTTTTAGTACCTCAGGGATAGTATGAATTAGCTGGAAGTCTAGGGGTTTAATGAATACTGTGTCAGTGAAAAACAAAATGTCCAGATTCGTAAAACTTATAGGTATCATTTTAGAATATGACATTTGGAAACATCTTATGTCCTTCTAGTGTGCTTATAATTTGCAGATACAAATCTGTTTTCATTTTTTGTTTGTTTTTATTTTTATTTTTTTCTTTTATTCATATGTGCATACAATGTTTGGGTCATTTCTCCCCCCTTCCCCCACCCCCTCCTTTACATACCCTGCTCCCTCCCTCTCCCTGCCACCCCCTTGCTACCAGGCAGAAACTATTTTTCCCTTATCACTAATTTTGTTGAAGAGAGAGTATAAGCTATATTAGGAAGGATCAAGGGTTTTTGCTAGTTGAGAAAAGGATAGCTATACAGGGAGTTGACTCACATTGCTTTCCTATACATGTGTGTTACCTTCTAAATTAATTCTTCTTGAACTAACCTTTTCTCTAGTTCCTGGTCCCCTTCTCCTATTGGCCTCTGTAACTTTAAAGTATCTGCATTAGTTTCTCTGTATTGAGGGCAACAAATGCTATCTAGTTTTTTGGGTGTCCTACCTATCCTCATACTTCCCTTGTGTGCTCTCACTTTATCATGTGATCAAAGTCCAATCCCCTTGTTGTGTTTACCCTTGATCTAATGTCCACATATGAGGGAGAACATACAATTTTTGGTCTTTTAGGCCAGGCTAACCTCGCTCAGAATGATGTTCTCCAGTTCCATCCATTTACTTGCTAATGATAAGATTTCATTCTTCTTCATAGCTGCATAAAATTCCGTTGTGTATAAATACCACATTTTCTTAATCCATTTGTCGGTAGTGGGGCATCTTGGCTGTTTCCATAACTTGGCTATTGTGAATAGCACTGTAATAAACATGGATGTGCAGGTGCTTCTGGAGAAACCTGAGTCACATTCTTTTGGGTATATCCCCAAGAGTGGTATTGCTGGATCATATGGTAGATCTATGTTTAGATTTTTAAGAAAACTCCAGATTTTTTTCCAGAGTGGTTGTACTAGTTTACATTCCCACCAGCAGTGTAAAAGGGTTCCTTTTTTGCACATCCTCACAAACACCTGTTGTTAGTGATATTGCTAATAATGGCTATTCTAACAGGGGTGAGGTGGAATCTTAGTGTGGTTTTAATTCGCATTTCCTTTATGGCTAGAGATGGTGGGCATTTTTTCATGTGTTTTTTGGCTATTTGAGTTTCTTCTTTTGAGAAAGTTCTGTTTAGTTCACTTGCCCATTTCTTTATTGGTTCATTAATTTTGGGAGAATTTAGTTTTTTGAGTTCCCTATATATTCTGGTTATCAGTCCTTTGTCTGATGTGTAGCTGGCAAATATTTTCTCCCACTCTGTGGGTGGTCTCTTCAGTTTAGAGACCATTTCTTTTGTTGAGCAGAAGCTTTTTAGTTTAATGAAGTCCCATTTATCTACGCTATCTCTTAGTTGTTGAGCTGCTGGGATTCCATTGCAAAAGTCCTTGCCTATAGCTATTAGTTCCAGAGTATTTTCTACTCTTTCCTGTACCAACTTTAGAGTTTGGAGTCTGATATTAAGATCCTTAATCCATTTAGAGCTAATATCGGTATATGGTGATAAACATGGATCTAGTTTTGTTTTCATTCTTAACTTGTGTAACTTGACTATATGAAAGAGAAATGAGCTGAGTATCTCAATGCCTGTAACTTGAGGTTTTAGCAAGCTGACTCAGGAGAGCTGGGTCTGTGGCTCTACTTTGCTCCCATACGTGTTTGTTGAAGCCTTTAATGTTCTTCCTGATACATTGTTCTTATCTCTTCTCATGGTCTGGAGGCCATTTGGTAGCAGGGAGGGTGCATTTTCAGTGTCAGGTATGGAAACCGGCATCATGTTTACAGTTGCATTGGTTGTTGATTCTTTAGATCAGGGCTCTCCAACTTGAGCATTTATCAGAATCATCAAATGAGCCTGTTAAAGCAGATTTCTGGATCCAACTCCTAGAGATCAAACTGTATTAGGTCTAGGATAGAGCCTAACATTTGACTTCTTTTCTTCCAGCAATAGGGATTGAAGCCAGGGCCTCTCACATGCTAGGCAAGTCCTATACCACTTGAGCCACATTCCCAGTCCTATTTTTTGTTTGTTTGTATTTTGTTTTTGAGATAAGGTTTCACTAACTTTGCCTACACTGGCCCTAACTGTGAGATTCTCCTGCTTCCTCCTTCTGAGTAACTAGGATTCCAGGTGTGCACTACCAAAAATGTCAGGCAGACATTTTTTAGTGCCCCTGTCCCCTCAGATGAAGCTGATGTCAATGGCCTTTGAACTACACTTTGAGAAACAATTTGTTAGAGTGCTACTGCATTGTGCAATTTTCATGACCACTTTGTTCTGGAAGATTCTAGTCTAGTTATACCCATTTGTTTAGTTAGAGACCCACCAGATTATACTTCATATCCAACACTGAAACATTTCACCACCAAGCCTCAGTAAGGCCCTTACTGATAGTCCTTTTGGTGTCTGCTATTCTTAGAGCTGTAAACTAACAGGATCCTAGGTGCATGCAGCCTAGGGACTTCTGAACAAGCTCTCTCTAAAGCCTCGAGAGACGGAGGGAACAGTGATATTTCTGGAATACAAAATCATGGAAATTGTTAGTTGTTTTGTTCCACAAGACACAAATCAATCAATTTTAAAGCCTTGATCTCATCCTTATAATTTTATTCTGGTTTACAAGATTAGTCATGCACATTGTTAGAAGGAGGATGGACAAAGTTCAATTAAAGCTGGGCATGCTCTGGGACCTTTTTAGATTTGGCTTAAAACTCAACTATAGCTTTACCTTCTTGTACCCCTATTCTGGGCCTGGATCTGGCGGGGGGCTAAACAAGCTAAGCATTTGTGCAACAAGGGTAGAGCAAGGTAAGGGAAGACAGGTATGAGAATCAGAGGAGTTTTGTGCCCAGTCTTCAGCTTCTCTGACCCTCTGTTTCCTCATCTCAAAAATAGGAACCTCACAGAGTTCCTATAAGGATTGCACATACACATGTAAAGAAGCACTAGTATGAACTCTAGAACATAATAAAGCTATATTAATATTAGCTTGAATATTTTACTTATTGCTGCCTTCCCACAGTGCCTCCATAAAGAGCATAGGGAGTGGAGAAAGAAAATATATATTAGGTTCTTAGAAATTGCTTAGTAATTGATCTCCTGGCACATAATTGAATAATATTTATTCTATTTTTTAAAGGTTAGTGAAAACGCCGATGACTGAACTAGAAACCTAGCATTCACTGGTGAAAAAAAATGTGTAAACTGTCATCATGTTCTCAAAGTAGAGTCACATCTTGGATATAAAGATAATAGACATGGAATGGTGTCTGACAATGGACCATTGTATTTCCTAGAACTCCAAATTAAGCTGTAATATTATGTATAATTAAATAATTAGGGATCTGACATAATGAAGCATATGAAAAGCAAATGGAACTGAGATTTGTGTTTTAATGCCAATTCTACCCCTAAACGGGCTGGTAACCTTGCATAAGTCCCTTAACCTCCCCCTAAAACACACACACACACACACACACATATACACATACATATACACAAACATACACATAAACATATTCACATAGATACACAGAAGCACACACACACACACACAAACACTGAGGACCGGCTAAGGTAACTTTTAGCTTAGAAATATTATAATTTGTTTAAAGTCATCAAAGCTATACTTTGGGTAGTATATATTTACATGCAGTGATGTGCTTCAAAGATAAAGTCTAGTGTAAATAAAGCTTTTCTACTCAAGTGCTGATCTGTAGGCAATAACACTGAAGATACAATTTTGCTGAAAATCTTTCTCTTTTTTACTGACTCCTAGATTGCTCTGTTCATAGTTGGACATTAGAAAGTGGGTAAGTCACTCATCCTCTAAGGTCATATTCCCCTACATTATTGCCATGAAACTAGGACTCTCTGTTTGTTACCTGCCATACCTTTCTGTTGGCACAGTGCTTACCATGTAGTAAGAACTCAATAAATATTTGTAGACTGAATAAGGAAGAAGATGGATGGCAAATAATTCAGATAATCTAGTCCCAAAACTGTTATCTCAGAGAGCTTATCCAAATCAAATTGTGAAAATTTTTACCTTGCCTGATTCTTTGGAGGCATAGCCCAATTTCTGCCAGGGCCTGAAGGATAATTACAATAATCATTCATGTCTCTATGTGGAAATAACGTATAACATTCATACTTTCTCAAGGTGTATTTTAATACATACTTCACTTTGGAAAGATTGATATGGAAAATTAGAAGCTCTCCTACAAGGCTGATGAGGCTAATGGGAAATATAGGTAAAGTTGAAGAAATGCAAAATAAGACAATTTTTTCTGTCAGGATGAAATAAAAATGTATTGTAGAAGACCACAGGTGGAACCACACTCCCTAACAAGCAGTCCCCATCACCACATTTGATTCAAAAATGTTTTTCCTACTTCCTTTATTGACTAATTCTGTTTGTTGCTATTCAATCTGTTAAAATATATTTTAATAGATTCAATCTATTAGAATGTAGATTTAGAACCAGGAGTGGTGATGCATACCAATAATTCCAATACTCAGGAGGTGAGTCAAGAGAATCAAACGCTCAAGGCTAGCCTAGGCTGCATAGTGAAACCCTGTCTCAAAAAAACATAGATTTAAATTAGATGCAGGTGACTTACACTTGTAATCCTAGCTATTTGGGAGGCTAAGATTAAGAGGATCACTGTTCAAGGCCAGCTTCAGCAATAAAAAAGCAAGACACTGTTTCTAAAATAATCAGAACAAAAGGGCTGGAGGCATGGCTTGAGTGGTAGAACTCCTGCCTAGCAAATTCAAAGTTCTGAGCTCAAATCCCAGTACTGCCAAAAATAAAATAAAACAAAACACACAAACAAATACACTGATAGGTTTAGAGTGCAAAATATGTATATGACATCATGATAAATGGTATTGGTGATGTATAATACCTAATGCATTTTCTACCTATAGAAACTGCACAATTAGTTAAGGACAAACATACACACACAAACCTATACATGGAGGGTCTCGTGGTATCCATATGAAGTTGGAAGAAGCCTAAC
Organism: Castor canadensis; assembly: GCF_047511655.1. NCBI lineage: Eukaryota > Metazoa > Chordata > Mammalia > Rodentia > Castoridae > Castor > Castor canadensis. The sequence goes on along the minus strand of NC_133390.1, from coordinate 144,527,908 downwards.
AACTCAGATGACTGAAATATATAAGTAAAGAGTAAAGAGCCAGGATGGCAGGTAGAAGGAGAATAGAGGGAAGGACAGCATATTAAAATAAAGATATTAAAGTTGAGGTAGAACCTACATGGATATCTGTAGAGTCTTGATGGTCCAGGAATCGTGAGGCAGATAGACTAATGAATCATACACAAAGATATGGCACTTACAGTGATTAACAGTAGTGGTAACTGTTAAGTAGAGGAAAAGGATCATTGGTTCTGGGCTCTAAAAATATCCATTGGAACACTGACAGCTCTGCTGCTTACCAGATAACTAAACTTGAGCCAAATTTAAGAACCTTAGTTTATCAATCTATCAGTAGTTTTATAGGTATCTTTCTAACAGGATCTTTAAAGGAACCATTGTGGTAGCTTATAAAGTAGGCATCACTTACCAACATACTGCATATAGAGCAAACATTGTCATGCTCCAATGCATGGGTAAAGCTTATGAAAGGATACTACAATGAAAGCCCAGGGCCACTATTTGAGTGGTGAGAAATCTGCCTATTTAGCCAAGGTGTTTGCCTGAACCAGTTTAGACATGGCTCAGTCAATGAGGCCACCCATCTCTGAGACTGCTGTTTCAAAAATAATCAGAAAGTCAAATAATTCTGACACATGTGTCTGCCCTGTTCCAACCTGTATGCCCAACACAATGTGTTCAACTGCCATCGAACAGTTAACTTTCTCTGTGGAAAACTGAATCAGATAAATTTAGTCAGGGCTATTTTTATTTTTGGATCAATTCAGTTTGGCTGGGGACATGACGAAAAGTAAGCAAACAACTGCCAAATTTCCACTTAGCTTGCTGAAAATATATACACAAATCCTAACTGTGAAGGAGGGTGTATCTGGTAGAAAGGCTATTGTTAAATGATCAGAAGGTTTCTGGGAGAAGAAGCAGGAAGTCTCTCAGGTAGTCTTACTCTTGGAGAATTTTTACCATTCACAATGAGAGAAATGTATACATTCATTTATGTGTTTAGTTTAAGTCACCATTACTTTTATATGCAACTCCTTGGATTCAGTTCTTCTCCCTCCCAATTGACTTCTGAACTTGGCTCACACTCTTTTTTTTGCCATCTGATAGCATTTTGTTTTACAGTTTACAAAACATTTTTAATTATTCATTTGAGTCCTCTAATAACCATAAGAGCTTGGCATTACTACTTTTGTGTTGAAAATGAGGAAAGAAATTTAGACGGAATGGGGAAACCAATGAAAGTGAAAAAATATGTAGGCCAAGGGTGGGACAAGAACAGGCTCCTAGAAGTGAAGGAGACTATGGAAAGTAAGAAGTTTCAATGGAGGCTTGTGCCTCAGTGACCACTGTGGTGGGCTTCCCTGGGAGCCCACTGTCAGTCCAAAGTCTTCCTTCAACATTTACTCGGTAAGTGGCCCAGCCTTAGGTACAGCAGTATACCACCTCCCTGCCCTATGATGCCTGGGACCTTAAACCGTTATCTTAAAGTGAGATCCATCTTTACCAAAGAATGCCCCTGGTTATGAGACTAACAAGGGGTTATGGTGATGCATGACAGAAAAATTCTAGTTATAGAGAAAAATCTATGATTGAAAAAGAAACAAGGAATCATGATGGGAATAAAAATTATATCAGCCACTGATCAGATGATAATTCACTGCTACATAAATGTGCATCCCAGAAACAACGATGTTGGGATATAGATTCTGCTTCTTAACACCTCTAAGTTCAACCACATGGACTCCTTTCTTGAGTTCCTTTCTTCTAATATCTTCAAAATGTTTAAGAAATTCATTTTCTTCCTGTAAATACTAAGGACAGATGGGTTCCAGGAAAGTGCTGACTGAGCATGAGATAAAGCATGTAAATAGTAGCCTGAAGCTGTCTCTCTTTCTTGTCTTTGTATTAGTATTCATAGGATATACTTATCTTTATATTCATGTCTTTCACTCAGAATATTAAATGCAGACAAGGATCTTGTCCTACTGAATATTCACTTCATCTTTGGCCTCTCCCACCTCTAGTTACAAAATACAACTTAAGACAGAGAGAAAAACCCATCCTGCAGATCTTTCTGGCAAAGATGGTTTCTGTCTTTAAATGCAAAGATAAAATAACTACCCATGGACACCCCTTCCTGCATACTCCATCTCAAAACACCCCCAGTGCAAGTGGCCTATTGCCCTTTCTCTTTTCTCCTTCCCTTCTAAGCTTCTTGCTAAATTCCACTTCCTCTTCCAAAATCCCTGTCGTCTTTTCAATCTGAAATAGCCCAAACGTGGTTGTTAATGTTGTAGCCTAGAAGCATCCTGAAGTGAGAGGAGGAAAATTTGGTCATCTAAGGAGAAAATACAAAATCTTCAAAGCTTTCTGGATTTGGAGGATTTAATATTCATCTTCCTCTCTGTTCTTTATGAAAACATAGGCGAAGTCATTCACAATATAGTGAGTCTTGGTGCAGAATGGATCCAGACCCTATGGGAAGGGAGAGGGTAGAGGAGCTGGAAGGATATAGGGATGTGTGAGCTTAGGAGGAAGCCTTCTTCTTAGGCTAGGGTCAGAAAGATGAGCAAAAGTATTTTCTCCAGGACAGAATAGAGGGAGTAGAGAATGTTAAGGGAGTAGAGAATGTAACCAGAGGCTCAATCAAGAACTGTACTGTCCTAGTATATAAACAATTTATACTGGGTGTTATAAGTGTTATAGTTTACTATTATAACACTTATTTTGTTCCAAATCTAGATAATATTCCCAAGGACTAGCAGTTTCTGCTGTGTAGTTTTCTAATATCTAACTTACCATTGAATAAAGAAAGTGGAGAAGATACATGGTGGGATTTTTTTTGTCTCTTTGTGGCAATATGAATTGCTGACCTCAAAATCCTCTTTTCTGTGCCAGGCTTAGTGCTATACTCCTGTAACACCAGCACTAGGGAGGGAAAAGCAGGAAGATCTCAAGTTCAAGGCAGGCTTCAGCTATATAGCAAGATTCTGTCTCAAAAAAAAAAAAATCCCACAAAAGAGAAAAATTTCCCTCTTTCCTTCATTTAAATTTGGAATGATAAAGAAATATGTTGACTTTAGAAAGTAAATGGAATGAGTTGGGAGACGAGAATTCCAGACGCATGTCATGTTTTTTTTTTTTTCAATTTTAATTTTATTCATATGTGTGTACAATGTTTGGATCATTTCTCCCCCCTTCCCCCCCGCCCCCTCCCCAGCACCCTCCCTTAACCCCCTTACCCCTCGCTACCTGGCAGAAACTATTTTGCTCTTATCTCTAATTTTGTTGAAGAGAGAGTATAAGCAATAAAAGGAAGGAACAAGGGTTTTTGCTAGTTGAGATAAGGATAGCTATACTGGGAGTTGACTTGCATTGATTTCCTGTGCATGTGTGTTACCTTCTAAGTTAATTCTTCTTGAACTAACCTTTTCTATAGTTCCTGGTCCCCTTCTCCTATTGGCCTCAGTTGCTTTAAAGTATCTGCTTTAGAGGGCGGGGCGGGGCGGAGCGGAGTGGAGTAGGCAGAGGCCTGGCTGGCGCTCGGCAGCCGGGAACCCTACATTGAAGGCACCTTTGTAAGGCTCGCTGCCCAGCCGGCTGGTAAAGTGAGTGCTGAAGAGTTTGATGACATAGACGACTGAATTTCTTTGTTTACAGTACACGTTATGAACCCTTTGTGGAGCATGTCTACAAGCTCTGGACGCAAACGATCAGATGGTGAAGAGAAGACATTAATGGGGGACGTGAAAAATAGTCCTCCAAGAACTGCACCAAAAAAACAGTTGCCTTCTATTCCCAAAAATGCTTTGCCTATAACAAAGCCTACATCTCCTGCCCCAGCAGCACAGTCAACAAATGGCACACATGCTTCTTATGGACCCTTCTACCTGGAATACTCTCTTCTTGCAGAATTTACCTTGGTTGTGAAGCAGAAGTTGCCAAGCGTCTATGTGCAGCCATCTTATCGCTCAGCATTAATGTGGTTTGCAGTAATTCATAAGGCATGGGCTTTATCAAGATGGCGTATTCAAGTTTGCAGTTTACATCCCTGATAACTACCCAGATGGTGATTGCCCACACTTGGTGTTTGATATTCTGGTCTTTCACCCGCTAGTTGATCCCACTTCAGGTGAACTAGATGTGAAGAGAGCATTTGCAAAATGGAGGCGGAACCACAATCATATTTGGCAAGTTTTAATGTATGCAAGGAGAGTCTTCTACAAGATTGACACATCAAGCCCCCTAAACCCAGAGGCTGCAGTACTGTATGAAAAAGATGTTCATCTTTTTAAAAGTAAAGTGCTTGACAGTGTTAAGGTGTGCACTACTCATTTGTTTGACCAGCCTAAGATAGAAGACCCCTATGCAATTAGCTTTTCTCCATGGAATCCTTCTGTACATGAAGAAGCCAGAGAGAAGATGCTGACTCAGAAAAAGAAGCCTGAAGAACAACAAAATAAAAGTGTTCATGTTGCTGGCCTGTCATGGGTAAAGCCTGGTTCAGTACAGCCTTTCAGTAAAGAAGAGAAAACGGTAGCAACTTAAGAGATGGTGAATCTGGTGCACCATGCACTTTCCTGCTGGACTCTGGCCTAATTAAGCTGACTAATGGCAAAGGACTGCCTGAAGAGTAAATGGTGTGAACAGTGACTGGTTATCAGTGTTTTCCATGTATGCATAGGTTCTAACAGCAGGTTGTGGAAACCTCTCATTAGGTGATGCGTTACTTCTGTCAGAAGTGTCTTAGCATGGTTATCTAATACAGTACTCCAAATTATTGGGGACCTTGAGGCTTAAGTATTTTTATGAATATAATGCTGAAGGTAAGTTGCATTCATTTAAACTAATAGAGCAGATGGAAATCAGCACTATTTAATAGTTTTTAAGTCAGTTTTGGTTGTATATATGTTAGGATATGGAGAGACAGCTGTAGAAAGAGCAGGTTGCAGAGTTTGGCACTTTCAAGTGGAAGATTGAATTTCAGTCTTTAGCCTACTGTCTTAATTGATTTATAAACTGCTATGTCTGAGAAGCATATTAGAAGTGAGAAGAAACCAGAATGCTTGTTCATAGTGGGTTTTTCTAAAAAGCAAATTACTGTATTTTTATGGCAGGAGGGAGAGAAAGTGTTAAAACAGTTTCTAATGAAGTAAGATATTTAAATGATGAATGACTAATGTGTTTAGTAGAGACAATAAACCAATAAATGATTTAAAAAAAACAAAGTATCTGCTTTAGTTTCTCTGCGTTGAGGGCAACAAATGCTAGCTAGTTTTTTAGGTGTCTTACCTATCCTCATCCCTCCCTTGTGTGCTCTTGCTTTATCATGTGATCAAAGTCCAATCCCCTTGTTGTGTTTGCCCTTGATCTAATGTCCGCATATGAGGGAGAACATATGATTTTTGGTCTTTTGGGCCAGGCTAACCTCACTCAGAATGATGTTCTCCAATTCCATCCATTTACCAGCGAATGATAACATTTCGTTCTTCTTCAAAGCATGTCATCTTTATTCACTCACGTATTCTTGTCCCAATCCCACCACATCACAGCAATCATGTTGCCTCAGAATTCTTAAAATATCAGCATTTATTATTTAACATCTTTTCTAAAATGCATGGCTCTATTTTGGGCTAATAATTAAATCTTTGATTATCTATGTACTCACAGAGGCCCTGAAGCAATCCTTCTAAATGCCAATTTTTGTATAATACTGTGATAATAAATAAAAGAAATGCAAGATTTAGGATGCATATAGATGACTAGTCAGGCATAGAATTTTGATTTGTTTTGTTTTTGTACCAAATATTTTAATATCTTTATTCTTTTATTGAATCCTTTTTACTATTCATTCCTTAAAATAGAGGAAAGCAAATCTGGGTTGAGAATTCTGGACTGTTGAGTTTTAGCTAAGGCAGTTTTGATTATGTCATGTCTCTTTGCAATACTTTTTTTTAAAATCTATTTTTATTAATTATTATTTTAACTATACAAGTTTATGGGGCACAGTGATAATTTTATGCATGTATATAGGACATAGTAATCAAATCAGGGTAGTTAATATTTCCATTTCTTTAGTTAAAAATATTTGCTATACTTTTTCTACCAACTCCTCCTGATCACTTCCTATATGGACTCTACTCTTGTTTAGATTTGAAATATCCTACCCCTCTGGCTTCTTCTGTGCTCTATCACTTCCTCTCATCAACCTCTAACGCAGGAATATCCCCAGGCTCACTACCAGGACAGCTCTGCCGTTAATACTCCTTATTTGATCTCATCAGTCCTGTTGCTTTTTGATGGCTCTTAAAATTATATCCCTAGCCCATTCCCTGCACTTCCAACTTAGGCTCATTTTACCAGCTGTTTGTCTTTGTATCTACTTTGGAAGCTAAAAAGGCATCTCAAACCAAATAACCCAAATTCAACTTTTGATGTCCATCCAAATCTGTATCTCCCCACTTGTTTCCATATTCAATCAATGTCAAGTCCATTATGCAATTTGCTTTCATCCAACTCCTAGAATAATGCTTGGCTTTCCTCATACTTGATCCATCAGAAAAACCTACTGCTTTAGCTGCAGGATTTATGTAGACTCTCACCATTTCTGCCCTTCACCACTGTGAGCCATGTCTGCCCAAGAACAGTAGTGATATATCTGTAACTGTCCTTTCTTTCTCCCGGATAATCTGTACACAAAACCTAGAAGGACTCCTTTAAAATGTAAGGCATATCTTGTTTTACTCTGACCCAAACCCTCTATTGACTTTACAACTCACTTGAAGTAAAATCTTATAATAGTATAAATCTAGCATCTCTTATCTTTCTGGGGTCAGCTCCTTCCACTTTCCCCACCCCTTGCTCCAGTACAGCCAGACTGGTCTCCTTGCTATTTCTTTAACATACTCCTTCCTCAGAGTCTTTGTACATACTGTTTGTGTTCCCTGAAATGTCTTTCCCCAAGAACATGACTTACTTACTCAAATCCCATAAACTTCTACTCAAATGTTATCTCATCGGAGACTCCATACCTGACCTACCCATCTGCAGCATGCCCATGCTCTGTGACCCAATTTTCCTTCTCTGTCTTATTTCTACCTGCTTTCCTTCCTATTTACCTGTTCCTTGTCCACCTCCCCCCACTTGAATATCAGATATCATAGAGCAAGGATAGATCCCCAGGGACCATAGCAGTGCTTGCTTCATAGTATTTAATCAAGAAATGAAAGTCCAGGGGGGTGACACACACCTAACATTAAGGAAGCTGAGGCAGGAGGATCCTGAATATGAGGCCAGCCTGGGACACATAGTGATTTCCCTGTCTCAACATACAAATATAGGCAAAGAAAAAAAAAAAAAGGCAAAAGAAAGGAAGGAAAGGAAAGAAGGAAAGAAAAGGTAAGAAACTAATATATTGGCCACTACTTTTATATTCATCAACTACAGTTAACAAAAAAATATGCAAAAGGGGCACAGAGGGGAGTTGAGGGTGGTGATGTATGCCTGTAAGCCCAGCAAGAAGGAGCCTGAGGCAGGAATATCATGAGTTTGAGGATAGCCTGGAGTGCATAGTGAGAAAAAAAAGTGTTGGAGGACCCAGAAAAAAATCAAAACTCCAGCTTTGAAAAAAATTATTTTCTTTGCTTATCACCCTTGAATTACAGCATCAATTAGGAACATGGCTTGTTAGAGATGCAGATTTTGGGCCCCATCCAAAACCTACTAGAATTAACGCTTATGAAAAATTAGTCAATTAAAATCAAAAATTGATTTTAATCTTTGCGGGCCAGGGTGGTATTACTTAATCCATTATTGTGGGTGTTGATATGACTGGACTGTAACTGTGGAGGACTTCTGTGCAGCCTGGAACTAGTGAGGACTCTAACATTGAAATGGTGGAGTCCAGAAACACATGAACTTTAAGATGATTTCCCTGTAACTTTTATGTACATGGCAATGAGAGGCATTAGTGCAGAGTTCCCAGAGAGTCCTCTTTCTTTTCTCATTGAGATACCCTCTTGTTTGCCTGGTATCTGAGGCTAAGTAAAACTTTGGTGTTGACTGCTTTCCAGAGACTGTGACTTTATAATCTCTGGTTGATAAATGAGAAAGGCAAGGTACATCAGGGAAACTAGTAAGACAGGCATCCAGTTGCCACTTAGTTTTTGGCAGGGGAAAGACCCTGCCAAAGACACTGCATGGGACAAAATTATCACTCACAAGATTGTAGTCCTCTATCAGGTAGTGGTATGCCAAGCAGAGCCAAAACAAGGGTCCATTGAGAAACACCACAGGCCCAGGCTTTCCACTGGGATTATATGAGAAGGCAGGTACTTGGTGCAATAGAACCTAGCGTTCACATGGCAGAAAAGAGATGGTGTGGTTACAACTACACTGGATTTTGTTCTTCTCTTGAATGACCCTGAAAAGAGCATCTCTTCTCCTGATAGTTACTATAATTAGAGTGTTATTATCTTATCATCATTCACATTTGGTTTGCTAAATCATTCTGAACTTCCCTGACAGTATTCTGAAGTAAGGTCAGAAAATAACATTTCTTACTTATCATAGGCTGATTTTCCAAGGAACAAAGCCTGAAATGTGAATTTGAATGTATTCGATTAATTGGGGGAGCCCTCTTAAGAGAAGGGGCAGGAGGAAAGTTGGATAGAACAGGGAAAGAAGCCATGTGGTGATGTGTGTTCAGCAGAGGTTGAGCACCGCCTGGTCCCACAGAGTATTCTGGAGCATGAAGAGATCCATAGACTAAATCCCATCTAAGGCAAAGAGCTGGTCATGTTTCCCTAATTATCAGTCAGCCTCAGATTGTCCCCAGAAATTAACTGTGACCTCCCAAAAACTACTCAGCGAGGCAACTGCTATAGACTAAAGGTGATTGTCATGGTAATGACATCGGCAGTGATCTGTGAGCTGTCCACAATCCTGACAGCTGGAGAATGGGTGTGCCACAGTTAAAAGTTATCTTACAATATTTCCAGGTAATTATGTACCCATGAACCCTCTCTGAGGAATCATTCCTTCAACTTTCAACTAGATTGAAAATCTCTTTCTGGTTATTCAGTCAAAGAAGGAAACACTTCAGTTTTACATATTATCATGTTTTATTTCACAACCTCTAGGTATCCAACTTGACATGAGTACTGCCATCTTGGTTATAATAACCACCATTTTGCCAACCAAGTGACATAAATGGACAACCCATTCATTCAAACCCTATAACATAGCCATTAAGATAGTTGAGTTTCATATAAGCCACTGGTGCTTAGGCTTTCTTAAATGATGTTTAACATTAATAGTTTTTGAGAAAGCCCAGTTATACTCTGGCCATGGGCCACCTTTGTCTACCTTAGCATATAAACCTTTTCTTCCTGTCTCAGGGTGAGGGATCCTCCTGTCTTGCTATACACTTCTGTCTATAAGTCCCTAAAGAATTGCGTTCTGTACAGTCCTGGATTTATCCTGGTCTTTCTTGGGTCTCTTGGCACATTCTGCCCTTGGCAGCTATTACTTTATCTTTTCTTTTCTTTTTGTGATACTGGGGTTTGAACTCATGTCTTTATGCTTTCTAGTTAGGTTCTCTATCTCTTGAGCCATGCTTCCAGCTCTTTTTGCTCTGGTTCTTTAGAAGATAGAATCTTACTTTTTGCCTAGGCTGGACTGGACTGCTACCATCCTATTTTATACTCGCTGCCTTTGCTAGGATGACAGATGCACACCATCATACCCAGCTTTTTTTCTGTTAAGATGGGGTCTCAAAAACTTTTTTCCCAAGATATCCTGGAACCATGATCTTCTTGATAGCTTCCCAAGTAGCTAAGATTATAAGCATGAACCACCAGCACCTGGCTCAGCAACTGTTCCTTGTACACTGGATATTTCAGAAACTTTACTCTTCTCTGCTTTCCATTAATCCCTACAACAACCCAGAACTGTAAGTGCTATTGTTATTTTCATATCATTGATAAAAAATGAAATACTAAAATTCTAAAAAACTTGCCCAAATGACACAGCAGAGACACTTAAGTTTAGGCCTTTTGGCTACAGATTCCACAGTCCATATTCTTATTTTAGAGGTATCAACTGAATGACAACCTCCCTGAAGGTAGGAATGGCATCATAAAACCTCACACAATGCTTGGCACATTGTAGGTTCCCATTTTATGTTGCCTAAAGGAAGCAAAATGAGCCAATGAAAGAGAAACAATATTGAATAAAATATGACTCCTTTAGATATTATTGAGGTTAGTTTTTGTTTGGACAATAAAACCCAAACTTGGTGGCTTCATTCAACAAACATTAATTTAACTTTCACTACTGTGAGTTAGAAATCTGGACTTGAAATAGCTGTGCCATTTTCCTGTTCTTGGTGACTCATTCTTGCATTCTATGGCCTGCTACTAGTTATTTTTAGGCAGCTCTACCTCTTAGATCGGTTGTCAAAAAGCTGGAGCAATGGGGTAAAGACGGTCATGCATTTCTCATCATGTAAACAGCTATCTTCAGTTTATCCATATAGCATCTTGTCAGAATCCCAATAAGAAGAATTAAATCATGCAAAGAGTGTTGAAGGATATGCTATGTGTTGGCACACCATCACTTCTGCTGCATGCAATTGGCTAGAGCAAGTTACCAGACCACCTCAGACTCAAAGGATAAAATAGACTTCATGTTTTGATGAAATGAGCTAAATATTATACTGCAAAGGACACAGGAGGGCAATAGTTTATAATCATTTTTGCTTTTACGACAGAATCTTCACCTCCATGTTACACATACATTTACAGTATAAACCCTTCCTTCACATTTAGTGCTTTCTTTTACATATAAAATATTGACAATATTAGATAAGGGAATTTAGAAACCAAATTACTACTGTTAATTGGTTTAAGATAATCAGGAGGCCATCAGAACAAGCTTGAATTCTTGATAGACATTTTTGTCTCTGAAAATATTGTAAAAATACCTTAACAGCTCTCTACAGCCCTACTATAAATGTCCATTTTAAACAAAGTTAAAATACATTAATTTGTTATACAATGACACTTGAATCTCCCACTCACCTATCCTAGGAACTAGTGTGACTCCCCAGTGTGACCAACCTCAAAAGACATCTGTATTTATTTCCCAACATAATTTCCTACAACGGGAGCATAATTCTGCCCCACACTTTGTTTTTACATTTAGCACTGCACCATGAAGAGAGTTCCATACTAGCAGACAGTTGTACTTAATTTTAAAAAATGATGTAGTAGTCCCGCAGAAGTCTAGGGACGTGCCATAGTTAATTTATTTTTCTCTTCTAAATGGTTATTTTTATTGCTCCTAGATTTTTGACCCATAGATAAAGATGGGGAGTAAATTATTTTACATATTTTCTTTAAATTCATTTATAAGAGAATAGCTAGAAAATTCAAGAAGTTGAACTTATGTTTTCAACATGATGTTTGTAAAATTTGAAAGCTATTTCTAAGATGACCTACCATGGGGTTGGGCCAAACTCACCAGGTTTAGACTCCTGTAAGTGATGCATGAGAATAGGGTTCTTCCACATGCTCTCAGATTGTAGGTACTGGCAAGTATTTAAATTTTTATTACTATTCAACTATTGCTATTTTGAGAGGTGAATATGGTTACATGATTATTTACTTTACCTTTTTAAAAAGTAAATGAGGTTGTGCATACTTCCATAAATTTATAGACTATTTACATTTAATTTCATGAAAACCCTATTCATATGCTTAATTGTCATTTTAATACTGTTACTAATACTTCCAGAAAAAAAACTGTATGGGCCTTTTATATCAAAAAGAAAATTAACCCCTTTTTGTATGATAAACATTACCACTATTTTTCCATCTACTTTATTGAGCAGTATAATATGCACTTAAGGAAGAATAAAATATTTCTATCAGTCCAGAAATTCACTAGTGTTCTTTCTCTCTCTCTCACCCCCTTGCCATCCTTCCCTCATCCTCTCCCTCTCTCCCTTTTTCTCTCTCAGAGAGAGATTTCCAGTTGTTCCACATGCCAACACCAAGTACTCTCAGTCTTTATAATTTTAATATTTGTATGTAGCATCTCCTTGTGATGGTTTGTACTTCTTTGATAATTATGTTGACCATATTTTCATGTTTTTTTTTTTTGCTTTTCATCTATCTTTTGTGAAGTATCTGTTCAAGTGTTTTGCCCCTTTTCAATGGATTCACTATATTTTACTATTGATTAGTAGGAATTACTTATTTAGTTATGAGTCTTTTGTCATATATAGAGACAGTTCACACATTTTTTAGTCTATTATTATTCCTTTTTTATTTTTGTAGTGTCTTTTCTGATTAGCAGATCATCTTAATCCTGATAAAATCTTATGTGTGAATCTGATCCTTTCTGATTAGTGTTTTTTAATTTCTTTCTATTAAATTTTTGTTTATTCTTTGTCTATGATCTATTATAAGTACATTTTGTGTGTGCTATGAAATAGTGATCCAACATAGTTTTTTTCTAATGTGGATTTGTAGTTGTTTCAGCATCATTTGTTGAAAAACATTTTTTCCTATTAAATTGGCTACATATGTGTGTTCCACTTCTGAGCTTTCTATTTTATTACATGCTATACTTATCTACTCTTACTCAAAAGTTAAACTGTAAAAATTGAAATCATTTACTCTAATTCTGATTTTAACCATCCTCAAGGTTGCTTATCTATTCTAGATCTTATATATTTCCATATAAAGTTTAAAATAAGCTTATCAGTTTTTATAAAAAAGCCTCCTAAGATATGAATTGAGATTGGGTTGAATCTATGGATTAATTTGAGGAGAACTGGTCTTAACAATTTTGTCTTTTAATTTCTGAATATAGTATATCTCTCCATTTATTTTGATCTTCTTTAATTTCTCAAAGCAACATTTTGCCCATTTTGGGTGTAGAAGTCTTATATGGAATTCATTAATTTTGTTTCTAGAATTTGATTGCTGATACTGTGGGAATGTCATTGTTTTACATTATGTTAACCATATGTTCCCTTCTATTTCTGATTTACCAATAGGCTTATTTATGCATAGGTTATAAAATATTATCAAGTTATTTTTGTACATATTTAAATGATCATACTTTTCATTGCTATGTTAACTTAGGACATTATGTTCAATTGTTTTTCAAATTCTAAGACAACTTTACATTTCTTGGATGATTCTCTCTTGGCTGAAGTTTATATATTGCTGTATTCAACTAAACTTTAAGAGTATTTGCATCTGGATTAATGAAAGATACTAGTTTGTAGCTTCTTTCTTTTCGCATTTTGCTATCAAGTTTATGCTGGCCTCATAAAATGGTAATACTAAAATAAGTGTTTATTCTTACTCTTTAATTTTTATAAACTAATACTTTTCCCCAGAAAAAGAAATAAGTCACTAAAATGTAGAGAAAACCCTGTTTCTCTAAGAAAATCATGAAGAAAATCTTTTGAAATAACCCTCCTAAATACTGGATGGCCTTGAGCAAGATGGTAAACAATATAAGTGCTATGCAGACCTTGTCACTATAGTGCTAAATAGCACTAAATGCAGATATTCTGTGTTATAAGAATGGTTTGTCTGAAAGGCTTGTCCAAATATCTATCACTTATGGTGATTTGATGCAAACCTACAGATGGTTCCAAAAGAAGACAAAGAATTTCCTTTGAAGGTCGAGTATAACCACAGGTTTCAAATGTAGCATAAAAATATGTATACCGGTATTCAAAACAAGAGCAGAATCCCCCCAAAAATGTGTAAAAAAGGAAACTACATAATAGCCTCATGTCAATATGCATATCAGTACTTAATATTGAAATATATCAGGACAAAGAAATATTATAATAGAAGAGATAGCCTCAAAAGTTATATTCAGCTATTTTTACTCAAATATAATAACATTCAGACATGTTGAGAATGCAACAGTGGATAGCAGAGTACTCATAAATTCTGTTAGTAAAAGATACTAAGTTGATCTAGAAATAAAACCAAGTTGAAAATTCAGGAATGGAATTTTCCATGGAAAAGACACTGAAACAACTAACCTTTAAAACCAATATCAAACAGTAAACACTATATTAATTCTAAGTTTGTCAAAGTTTTTGCATAATATAATAATACTGAATAGTATGGAATAATACAAAAATACTGAATTTATCTTTACAATGAAAAATAGAAATAACTCAAAGTTAAAGAGTAGAAGGAAATTATAGTTTAGTAATAAATTAATCTTCCACTAATTCATATAAAATTAATAATTTCCTCTGTTGAGCTCTTAAAACAACTTTGCGAAGGGCTTTACATATGTGATTTCTTTGTACCCAAATGATGACACGAGACAGCACAAAGTATTTACATTTTACACTTGAGAGACTACCCATCTGAAAAATTAGGAAACAGCTGAGATAATAAAACTTGTATGTGGTAAGGTCTGGATTGAATTTGATGCAAAAATGAATATTCATCAATATTATGTAGTTCCTTCTTCTATAGTAATGGTAACAGCAATGGTGTTGTCTCTGGTTAGAAGATTTCCAAATTCTTTGTGTCCCACATGGAAGAATCCATGGTGAGATACATAAGTGTAACTGGAGTTTATTATAAGTTAGAGAAGAGAATTACAGAAGGGGGCATGATGGAACCAGGTGGAAGCTGGATGCAGAGAAAGTCTTTCTCTTTTCCATGTGCTTTTAAAACTTAGACTAACCTATGAGAAAGGAAGAACCTAGTGATTCCTAACCAAAAATTCATGAGTGGGAAGGGGCATGAGTGGTCCCTGGGGCAGGTGAAGGTGGTTTTAGTTGTTCCTGAGCTGTGGTGTGAATAACCTACACACACTTGAAATTGAAAAAAAAGCTCAGAGAAAGACAGGAATGTTCAATCTGAAAAAAAATATTGTCATGTATTTTCTAACAGTTCTAAACTTTCCCTAATTCTAGCCTGCCTCAGTAATATTGTGTGTCCACTTCATTGCTTTTTATTCTATTAGCATATGTTAATTGTACAAAACAATGAATTTCATTGTGACTCTTTGTGTTTGTGTGGTACTGGAATTGAACCCAGGGCATAGTGCTTGCCAAGCAAATGCTCCACCTCGAGCTCCTCTCCCAGTCCTCATTATGACATCCTCTACATGCATAAATTATACTCCAATGACATTCACTCCCCACTGCCCTCTCTCATCCCTCCTCCTCTTTTCCTTCTTCCATATCTCTTAAGTCCCCTTTTCTCACTTTCATCCTTTCCCCAACAAAAAATTTACACATATGAGAGAAAACCTGTAATACTTGCCTTTGTGAGTTAGCTTATTTCACTTAAACATAATGATCTCCAGTTCCATCAATTTTCCCTGCAAACAAAATAATTTTGTTCTTCTTTATAGTTGAATAAAACTCCATTTTGAGATGAACTTCTTCATATATACTTTATACATGACAGAATCATCACAATGAAATCCCCTTTATTAATATATATGAATTCAAAAGTAAAATTAAATTTAGAAACCTCCACTGTATATATATATATTTTTTTTTTCTTTATCCTTTCATCTGTTTCTGAACAACTAGGCTGATTCTACAACTTGACAACTGTGAATAGTGCTTCAATAAACATAGGAATGCAGGTTTCTCTACTGTAGGCTGACTCTGATTCCTTCAGGTATACCCAAGAGTAGAATAGCTGGACCATATGGTAGTTCTATTTTTAGTTTTCGAGGAACCTCCATACTGATTTCCACAGTGACTGTTCTAAGTTACATTTCCACCAACAGTGTATAAAAGCCCCTTTTTCTCACATTCTCAACAGCATTTGCTATTTTCTTCCTTAATGAGACTCATTCTGAATCTGGTGAGATGGAATCTCAGTGTAGACTGACTTGCATTTCCCTGATGACTAAAGATGATGAACTTTTTTCAAATATTTATTGGCCATGTGTACTTCTTCATTTGAAAATTATCTGTTCAGTTCATTTGCTTATTTATTTACTGGATTATTTATTGCTTTGATGTCTAATATTTTTAGTTCTTTATATACTCTGGAAATTAATTTCCTGTTAGGTGAGAGCTGACAGAGATTTTCCCCTTTTTGTAGGGTGTCTCTTTGTTCTGTTAATTGTTTCTTTTGGTATGCAGAAATTTTTTTAATTTGATGCAATTTCATTTGTTAATTCTTGCTATTTCCTGAGTTTTTCAGTCCTATTGGGAAAGTCATTTCCTAGTACATCCATTTTAAATGAAGTGTTCGTTATTCTGAGTCATTGCTGTAACTGACTGCAAACACTGCTGACCAAGTTTATGTGATATTTGTTCTCTTCAAAGTTTGGTTATAAAAAACCAGACTCCCAAGGTATACAACAAAGACAAAGAAACAAGCACCCTTAGCCCTTGTAACTCCCCTTCCATCACTTATAATCATGAACTTGGGCATAAACTTTGTTATAAACATATTTATCATAAGACATGGGTCACACACTAAGGAGAGAACATGCATGGGAGGAATAGGGAAAGGGAAGAAAACCTAAAACTTGAATGTGGTTGATGTGCTCACTGTAGAGGAGCGAATAAAGTAATCTTAAACTGGCAGAGGCCACTATGGGAAGAGGACCCGGGAGTAGCAAAGAGGTGTGGTAGAGATGAACCAATGTGGATTGCGATATACATGTACATGGAAGCAATGCAAAGAGTCTCTCTGTATAGCTATCTTTATCCCAAACTAGCAAAAACACTATATCTTTCTTAATATCTGTTATGTTTTCTCTTCAACAAAATCAGAGAAGAGGAGGGTGGAACAGGGTCTGCCCAGAAGTGGGGGTGGGGAGGTACAATGTATACACATATAAGTAAATATAAAAACAATAAAAGGCGAAAGAAAAAACAGAAAAATACTTTCAAACCCTAGATTTGCATGATATTAAGAAATATATTAGTACATGTTCATATATGAATATTCATCCATTAAAAATTTCAAATAATATTTCATAATTTGAAAATATTTAAAGTATGTAACTAAGTGGAAAAAGGGTATAAAAATATTTTTGTTACATCTTAATCCTATCTATATATGCAGAGAAATAGAATAAAGCAGGAATAAGTAAAACGTAAATACTAGATATTTCTAATGGTTTTTGTTTGATATGTACTTTATTCTTTGTATCTACCTGAAAATTATATAATATATTTATATATTATATTTGTCATTATTTTAAAAAAGGCCTTTGTAAAAAAGATGATGTTATGTTTGGAAATTTTGAAACAGACCCATGGCAACAAGAAAATGTCATTTCTGAGCAAAGGTACTATTATAATAAGCTGAAAAACATGGCTATCTGCTCAACAATTAGATATCCACATGAAAAAAAATCATGAGCCTCAGCTCAGCTCACACCATACATTAAGAAATCAATTTCAGGTAATCACAAACATAAATGAGAAAGGTAAACCAGTAAGGTAATACGATTTTGTTCAATTAAAATCTAATATAACTCACTTTTTCACATGCCATGGAAGCCATCCATTAAAGTATACAATTCAATATTTTTATTATATTCAAACAGTAGTGCAATTATCACAATCAATTTTCAAACATTTCATCATGGGCCCCCAAATCTGGTACCATCAGTAACCACTCTGCATTGCCCCCAAATCTTAGATGTCTATGCATCTAAGATTAATCTTCCTTCTTTCATCAATAGATTTATTTATTATAGGCATTTCATAGAAATAAAATAATTTTAAAATGTTATGCTTGTTATGTTTTCAACTTCATCTAGTTTGTAACATGTACAAATATAGCATTCCTTTTAATGACCAAATAATATTCTATTGTATGAATATACCACATTTGGTTTATTCACTCATCAGTTCATGGATACTTCATTGTTTCTATTTTTGGCTGTCATAAATCATGCTGCTATGGACATTCAGGTGCTTGTTTTTGTGTGGGCTTATATTTGCATTTTAGTTAAGATAAATAAATCTTAGTTAAGTTTAGTTAACTTAGTTTAGTTTAGTTAACTAAAGATAAATAATCTTTAGTTAAGATAAGATAAATATGGTTACTCTATGCTTAACATTTGAGAAACTGCCAGACTGTTTTCCAATGTGGCTATACAATTTTGCATTCCTACCATCAATGTATGAATGCTATGATTTTTCTATATCCTAGCCAACACATTATCTTTGGTCTTTTTTATTATACCCATTCTAGTGTTTGCAAGGTAGAATCAAATTGTGGTTTTGAGTGCATTTCCCTGGTGTCTAATAATATTGGGCCTCTTTTCCTGTGCTTATGGGGCATGGTAGAGTAGATCATCATATAATGATACATCCATCAATGTAATATTAAGCAACGATGGGAAAGAATAGCCAGCAAGTAGAAGTAGAAGTGTAAACAACAGTTACAGAGACAATATTCGGGAAAACAAACCAGTTATAAGATTGTATTCACTGTATTATTACATTTATATGGATCAGAAGAAGAAGGAAATAAATCTATGGCAATAGCAGCCAGGATAACAACTATAATGTGTGAGTATTGAATGGGAGGGAATATGAGGAAACCTTTTAGATTGCTGTCAGTATCCTACCTCTTGATCTGTGAGATGATTGCACAGGTAGGCATATGTAAAATTTTATCAGGTGATGCACCTAAGCTTTGTGCATCTTGCTGCATGCATATTATACCTCAATACAATTGTTGAAATTTCTAAAAGTATAATATGAGGCAGTGAAAGCTTCCCTTAGGTCAAAGAACCAAAGAGTGATAGGAATAAAAATTTAATGATGTAGAAGATAAGTCTTTTCAAGAAAATAAAGATTGCCTGGACTAGAACACGATACAGACTTTTCTAAACTGTCTTATCTATCATTTTTAGTTGATTTGGTTTGAATTTAAATTATTTTTATATTATGGCAGTTTTGATAGCTAAATTGCTCCCATGATTTGAAATCTTCAGATATATTTAAGGGCAGGAAAAAAATAATTGCTATAATGAGTAAAAAAGAAGTCTTTCTGCCTGAAGCTTACAAAGATAAGAAGAGTATTTAATGGAGCTTTTCCTTTAACTTTAAAAGTACCCTGCATTGGGGAAGCTTCTTTCCATATTATTTAATGATCCAGGAAGAGTTTTCATGAATGGTAGACTAGGGTTGATACATATAGATGCAGAAAAGAGTAAGGAGGTAGCTTTTGTCCTATGAGAAAGCAGACCCAGTAGCTTTTATCCTGAGAGCTGGGCTAGAAAAAGACACAAGGAAAGAAAAGAAATGAATTTTAGGCATGGCACAGAAAAAGCAGTTAATACTTACCACTATGAGCACTTGCTTTAAAAAAAAAAAAAACACCTACTTGCTTTTATATATGACCAGAGAAGGAAAGAAATGAAGTGGGTCAGATTATTTACAAAAAAAGCTATGTGGTTTATTCCATGTCCCATGTATCAATATTGCTTCCTTGGGTAATGTAGAACAGATTCCCAGAAGCAGGGTTTGAAACAAATTCCTTTTCATGTGCTCTCAGGTAAAATTGGCAAGGGGCTGAAGGAAGCAGAAAGAGCAGAGTAAAAAGTTGGATATAGCTATGGCCATCCTTAGCCTCATGCCATGGGAGCTCTGGAGCATGAACAAACCACCTGATGGTCCTCACTGGAAGCCAAAGAGAGCACAAATTTGAACTTACATCAGTTCAAATGTCAGCCTGGCAGACAGAAGAAAGAGGTAACAAAAAATATCTATGTCAAAATCTGGATGGACTCCTCTGAACTCTGTTCTCAATGAGTCCCCAACTTTTGGGATTCTGAGTTTGTCTGTCTGTGCTGCCTTGTTTTTAACAAGAGCCGCAAATTAGGTTAGCCAGAATCTCCTATCTATGATATCATATCACCCTAAATATCAGGCCAGGGTTCTTATCCTCAACCTTCTGGCCTTCAACAAGGCCTAAGTTGTTTTAGACAGAATACTCCACAATCCATAAGTTTTTACTTTTAATAATTTTCCATCTACTCTTTCTTACCCTTCCACTTTGAATTCCTGTTTTCCCTTGTTGTATTCAGAGTTAAGCTACATTTCTCTCCCTCACTGTGAAATTCCATTGCAGTGACCTCTACCCATGGTTCCCTAGCAAATGAGTCATGAATAATTTTTTCTTTAATGGGGATCAAGAAAATAAATGCTCAGGAGAAGGAACGATGGTGAGCCTTTGGCAGCCTTTGCTGTCAGCAGCTGGAGAATGTGGACGTACAAGAGGGGTGCCACTGGCATCTGGGCACCTTTCAGACAGGTGGAAGTCAGAGTCTTAGTCTCCCTTGTTCACTATGACAGGTGTTCACCCAGTTTTATGTTTAGGGACTAAATGTATAACTCAACCATCAGCAATCTGAATATTATATTCCTATGACTTTGGTATGTAAATCATTACTATAGAATTATCTAATCAATATTTTTATTTAGGTTGACTCATTTTTTTCTTAAACAACTTTTACTTTAGATGAGCAATGCTTTCTGCAAAACTGTATGTTTACATTGTTGAAGCTGTAAAAACTTGTACAACTACTTATGTTTAAATGCAATATACAGATATGATCTCAAGGTCTCTGTCCAGTCACTAGTGGAACAGGATCCTTCCTTTGAGGAGCACTGGTTTAAGGAGTACCAAATGGTACACCTTATCTCAAAAGTGGTCCCATATTAAAGAAAACTTATTGTGGTATCTCAAGTCACCACCAGAAAACTAAATCTTTGCATTAAGTTATTGCCTTTAAAATCCCCCACTTTGAAACTTTATATATATAATATATATATAAATATATAAAGTACATAATTATATTCATTATATATATAATTATATATATATTCACATATTATATATATGAATATATATATAATGAATATAAACTGAAAAGGGAAAACACCATTAAGTATTATTACAATTAAATACCCCCCCTTTGTATATATCAGGGCTGTCAAGAAATAGTATACTGAGGAGATAAATTTTATCATTTAAGGTGAGTAGATCATGTTTGTTGCCCAAGATCATATGGTTGTGTAGGACCTGACAGAGAAGATGCAAATTTTTAGTCGATATAGATAAGAGAGTTTGACAAGTAATCATGATGTCAAAGAAAGTTTCAAAACCGAATCTGGCTACATTCCAAATTTTAGTGATCAAGACAGGTTGGTTATTAGTGAAAACATAGACATGTAAATCAATAGAGCAGAAAACTAAGCACACCTCTGCAATCAATTGGTTTATGATGAAATTATCAAGGTAAGTGAATGGCCAAAGGAAAGTCTTTGTAACAAATGGTGGAACAACTGATGATCATATAAAATAGGAAAAAAATATGAACCTTGACCATTACCTGATGCTATGCATAAAAAAGCACAAAATTGATCGTCATCAGAAGTATAAAACATAAAAGTATAAAACTTCTAGGATAAGACATGAAAAATCATTGTGAACTGTAGGTAAGCAAAGATTGCTTAATTGCTAACAACATAAAAAGAATGAATCAGAGAAAATAGCCAGGCAAATTAGACTGCATTTTTAAAAAAGCTCTTTAAAAGATACTATTAAAAAAAATAAAAGGCTAAGCCACAGAGAGAAAGTATTTACAACACACATGTATACATACATCAAACAAAGGACTTTTATCCAGAATGTGCAAAACAACTCTTACAAATAAGTAAGAAGGCACACAACCTAATAAAATATGGGCAAACATTTGAATAGGAGCTTCACTCAAGAAGATATGCAAATAACAATAAGCACATGAAAAGATGCTCCCTGGATATCATTAATCATCATGGAAATGGAACTAAAACCACAAAGAGAATACATATTGATGGGCAAAGGGGATCCAGAGTATCCTGATTTAACTTTTAGAGGCTTTCTTCCTATATTTCAATAGCAGATCATTTCCATTTTCAAGGGCAAATGTAAGCAGGAATCATTAGCAACCCAGCCTTTTAGGAAGGGAACATAATTTTATTAGGCCAATTTAAAAAATGATTATTCTGAAGAAGCTATTTTTCATCTCTTTTGTAATGAACTTGGAAAACACAGGATATTCCATTTTGAGTGTCATTTCAGGTTGGGATAATGGGCTCCCTAGGGTCCTGCCTTAGTGATGCTGCCTCATTCTTGGGCAGGGAAACAAATGACACCAACTCATATTCCTGGCTGTCATACCCAAACCCAAAAATGCTTTTATGCAGGTGATTCTGGAAATTCAGGATTTAAATGCAGATGATGGAATAATTGTCTCAGAGAAGTAGGATATTTAGATGTTGGGCTGTAAGGCTGAGAGGAGAAAAAAGATAAAAGGTATTACCAAATAAATGTCCTGCTTCTGCTGTTGAGATAGATACATCATCATCCCAGCTGTCACCAGTTACCACTAAATGAGAGTGCATTTGTCATGCTTCATTTAGCAGCCTTTCAGGACTGGCTGGACTCAAGTCTGGCCAGGATTATAGACTGTTTAAAGGCTCTAAACCAGAGTTCATAATAAATCCCACCACAAAGCCAGGGCCAGGAATGAAGGGAACCAGGTTATTGCAGGGCTTTGTGAAAGGGATAAAGGTTGGATCAATACTGCAGGAAGGGGGCTGGGGAAAAGAAAGAAGAAAGGCAGACATTTTCTGGAGATTAATCTGCATGGATTTTTCTGGTTTTGTGTGGTTCTCACTAGCTTCAGGCAAATCACTGTCATCCCATAATCATCATCAAGAAAAAACACAAAATGTAATGAAAATTGTGCAAGGGAGTTTTGAGGACTGGAATTTGGGTAGGAAGTACAAGAGTCAATATTGAGTATCCTGTTGTAGCAGCACTTCTAAGTTTATAAGTATACAGGGCAGTCCCCAAATTATTATGGTCTGAATTATTGGGATTTTTTGCTTTTTGATAGTGCAAAAGCAATATGCATTCAGTAGAAACTGTTCTTCTGGGTTTGAATTTTGTTCTTTTCCTAGGCTACCACTACACAGTATGATATTCCTTTTCTTGGGCAACAACAGTGAGCAGTCAGTCATGTGACCAGTAGGGGAAACATCTGATACTGTACCATGTACTGTGTTCAATAAATTACGTGAGATGTTGAATATTTTATTGGGAAATAGGTTTTGTGCTGGACTATTTTGTGTAATTGTAGCCTACTGAGCATGATTAAGGTAGGCTAGGCTAAGCTATGATGTGCAGAAGGATATGTGTATTATATGCATTTCCAACTTAAAATGTTTTTGATTTGTGATGAGCTTATCAGGACATCACCTCATTGTAAGTTGAACATCTGTACATGAAGTGAGTAGAAAGAAGTTGTGGTGTGGAAGAGGCATGATCTTTCCTCATACTCAATAAGACCATTTTGCAATTGAATTTATAGATACTTTTTACAAAAGCTAGAAAACTATGTGTACTGAGCAACTTGTCTCATCTTGAATGGCTTTCTGAGCAATCGAATTAGGAGGAAGCTTCATCTCAACTTTTCCCTTCACGTATTCTCTGTGATGTAGATCCCAATACCAGTACAACGCATAGCAAGAATGTGGAGGGAAACTTTTGAGGTGCCTTCTGCTTAGGTTGGGTAGATTTTAGGTTCCATCTGGGAAACAGGAGGGGATGTTGATATAAATATGTATAAATGATGCAGGATAATGGCGACTAAGGCAAAGCTAGGTACGGGGGATTGTTCAAATCAAGCCTATAGAGAAGGTCAGCTAGAGCAGAGAGAGAGAGATGTGTGAAGAATGGTTGTGATATAAAATTCCAAGAGAAGGAGAGGTGAGGCTGTCCTGGAGAGCTAAACAGAGACCAGACTATGAAAGAGCTTCACATCTTCACTAAGTAATTTTAATTTTATGCTGAAGATAATAATGGGAAACATGGAAGAGTTGTAAACTTGGGAGTTTTAAGGAGATAATTATATTTATAATGTGTCAAATGGATTAGAAGGAAGCAAAAATGAAGACAGAGATTGGTGAGGATGGGTACACTGACACAGATAAGAAATGACAGTGAACTTACCTACTGAAGAGACAATGGGGAGATTGAAAAAGTAAGTGGATTTCAGGGGGCAGGATTGGTATGGATTTATGATTAGTTGGCTGGTTACCATGTTGCCCTACTTTGCTGTTTGAGCTTTGACTGGCAATGCAATATCTCAACTTTACTTGCTCACATTCATCATAAGTACAATACTTCCTGCCAGTACCTCTATATTAGTCTGTTTTCTGTTGCAATGACAAAATACCTGTGGCTGAGTAATATATAAAGAAAAGACATTTATTTAGCTCAAAGTTTTTATGTTTAAGAGGATAGTGCCAACATCTGTATGGCTCTCGTGAGGTGCTCACTAAATGACATTACATGGTGGGGTATGTGGGAGAGTGATCACATGGCAAGTCAGGAAGCCTGCGGAATTCAGAAGTGAGCCTCACCCTTTTTTGTAATAATGCTTTCCTGTGGGAACAAGCAAAGGAATTAATATTTTCTGAGGGTGATGCCCCCATAACAGCCTAATTATTCCCCAGTAGGCCTCACATTTTAAAGATTCTCCTACCTCTCCCCAGGGCCCACTGGGGACCAAACTTCAAGCACATGAACCTTTAAGGGTCACAACCAAACCATATCCAAAAGTACAGCAATCTCCACACACTGATATGCCATGAATCTCAAGAAGGGTCCTTATGCATCTGTCCCCAAAGGTGAGGGACATAATAACATATAGGAAGCTGGGTCATTAGAATACAAGAATCTATTTATGCCATTGTGCTACCTCTAGTACTAGAGACCTGGGAATTGCAGATGAAATCTAGTCAAGAAAGATTGTCCTATCTCAATGGTTACAGCTGCTATCCCCTTTGTGTGATCGATCTGCTGTTATTTCCAGAGCAGGCTGAGTTCTTTCTGCACAATCATTGGGGCAAATCTCTGCCAAGGATACAGTGATTTCTGTGTCTTTTACCAGCACCTGTGGTGATTTTCTTCAACTAAAAATGAAGCTGGAAAATTTTTCTTGGGCTCAAAATATTAAATTCATTTAGATCCAACTAAATTGCCTTTTTTCAGAGTTTAAGAAGGCTCCATAAGGATGGAAGAGTTTCTTTTCTTTGTGATCTCATGAAGACAGTGCCACAATTTCTGAGCAAAATATATGAATATATACCAATAAATAGAGTGACATAAAAACATATCTTTCTGGCTATAGAATCCAAGCACATCACACCACCCAAGCTCAGGAGCTAGGCTCACTGCCTAAGTTCTAGTCTCAGTATTCCTACTTCTACCACTGCTTAGCTCTGTGGTCTTGGGCATGTTGTTCATCTTTCCAACAATTTCTTCATCTGTAAAGCGAGGATAATCATAAGACCTTCCTTATAGGGTTGTGTGTAGATTAAAATTCACAATGCACATGAAATCCTCATAATACCTGAGTTTTAAGCATCCTACTAATGGATTGACATTATTCCATGCATTTTTCCTTATTAAGAAATAACTCATATAACATAAATGTCATCATTTTAAAATGAACCATTAAGTGGTTTTTAGTATCTTCACAAGGATATGCAACTATCTCTGCTACCTAGTTACAGAATATTTCATTACCCACAACAGTACTTCCACACTATTATAATAGTCACTATTCTCACCTCCTCCTAACTCCTGGTAACCTTCCACTCAGTGTCTAAATCTATATATTTTCTTAGTCTAGAAATTTAATATAAATGTAATTATACAACATGTGGCTTTGTGTATTACTTCTTTCACTTAATGTTGTGATCTTAAGTGTCATCAACATTGTAGTGTGTGTCAGTACTTCATTCCTTTATATGGCCCCCAATTATTCAATGGTGGATATATCAGATTTTATTTATTCCTTCATTAATTGATGGACCTCCAGCTTGCTTATACTTTGTGGTGATTATTAATAATTCTGTGTGCATAAGTTTTTGTGTGGATACATATAGTTAGTTTTCTAAGGTTGCCTATGAGTAACAATTCAGGATCATACGGTAATGTCGTATTTAATACGTAGAGACACTGGAAAACATTTTCTAAAATGTCTACTTCATTTTACATCTCAACCAGTGATGTATGAGTGCTCCACTTTCTCCACATTCTCTTCAACACTTCTTGTTTTCTGTTGAGAGAAAGTGGAATGGTATCAGCTTATTGTTTTCTTTGCATTTTCCTAATATGAAAGTTTTTGAACATTATTTTATGTCTTATTGGCTATTTATAGGTCTTCTTTGGAAAAAAAATCTACTAAAAATCTACCCATTTTTAGTTTGGTTTATTTCTATTTTTATTGTAGAGCTGTGTAAGAATTCTACATTTTTTTTTTTGGTGATACTAGGTTTGAATTCAGGGTCTTGAGCTTGTTAGGCTCATTGAGCTATGTCCCCAGTACTGAAATTCCACATATTTTTATTGGATATTTTCTGTGGGCAGGTATCATGCCACAAGCTGTGGACACAAAGATGAAAATATCAACAAACCTCTACTTTCATGGATTTATATTCCACTGAAGGTACAGATAACAAAAAAGTAAACAAGTAAATGAACAAGAGAAAAATATCTGAGAACAATGACTATAATCTAGTAAAATAAATGAGGGAAGATTTTAGTGACAGATGCAGTAGGAACAGCATAAAATATGGTCATCAAGGAAGAGTACCCTGTAAGTTTGAACTTCTAGAAATAAGCAGACACTACCATAGAAAACTAAGCTTTCTACTGAAAAAATGTACCAGGATTTCAGTAGTATAGAATAGAGAGTCTATAGTCAAAATAAAGTGTAATCATAGTCAAAGAGCCCTTTTAGCTTAAGTGATGCTACTAATAGAATTTCTGGTCAATTTGGTCCTGAAATTTGTGATTATATGATGTGTCACATTTTCCCAGTATTAATTTTGTGTATTATTCAGTTAAGCAAATTTTATCTGGATGTATTTTCAGCAAAATATTTTATTTTTTGAATTCAAGGTCCATACAGGGCTTTTTAAAGTTTATTGGCTAAGTACACTTTTATTAAGTACATACAATTCAAGGCTGTCCTCGCTGGTTTATAGTAATGAGGCCACAGGGCAAGATGTAACTTTAAGTTATCCTCTTCATTAAGAAAATAGATGTCAAGGGAAAAAAACCAGTCATCCAACAGTGTTAAAGGTAAGTTCTGTGCTCCTAATATTGAACCTTTTTGAAATCATTTTCCAAAGCAAATCCATAAAATATGAGGTGATGGTGTTTCTTATTTGCAAACAATGCATAAAACATAAAGTAACAGGCACAATATCCACATTTTAAAAATGCAGTTTGGAAAGTAGTGCTCCCGTGCTTGTTTTGAAGCCAGCTGCCAGAGGATATGAATAACAAGATCAGAAAAATCCAATAAAAGATAAGTGTGCTTGTGGGTAATTTCTCCTTCATTTGGGTGCAGTTCTACTTAGATGAAAGACAGATACCTGAAACCAATGCATACTTTTCTCTGGAATTTAAGCTAAGTAAAAATGGACCTTTGTTCAGAAATCCAGTCTAATGCAATTTGACCTTTCAACCAAGTATTCAGCAATACCCTATTATGAAGGCTGATACTTCTACTAAATTGATTAAAAGCAAAAATTTAAAACGTTAACTTAATATAAATAGTTAACTATATTATTTTCATAATTAAAATATGAAAAGTGCCATCTATTTTTGGTAGCTATCAGACCTTTACTTTTTAAACAGGTATTTATTGGCTATCTAACATATATTAGATGCTACTTACAGAGATGCAAAGATGAGCAAACGAGACATCTTCCTCTTAATATTTACATTTTAGTGGAGGAGACATAATAAACAAGTAGATAAACAGAGAACTGTGAAATGTAATAAATGCTGCAAAGTACAAAAGGTGAGGTGATAACAGTGGAAAGAGTTGAATGGGAGCAACACAAGATAGTGTAATTAGGAAAGATCTCTATGAGATTATAAAAATCCAACTTAATATTGAAAGAGTAGGCTGGGAGGTATTTCATGTTGTACTTTTATATGTCAAATGTGTGTGTTGTTTAGTTTTTGTTACTTTTAAAGAATGAAATTCAGCTTGTACTGTTTTTCACCTCTTTTCTGCTCTCATCATCAGGACTGTTCATATCAAAAAGGGCTTTAAATCAATTACTAATTTTGTGGAAATACTAGCATATTAAAACAACATCTGAAGTTGATTATTTCTAAAATGTTACAAAAACTATATTGTAGCCAATGCTGTCTTGTTCTGATGCTTAAAGGATTTTCTTGCCTACTTTAGATGTTAGTCAGCTAATGCCTCAGTAGTCTATGTAACAAACCACTCCAAAATAGAGTGCTTCAAACAATCATTTATTCTAGTTTATATATCTGTGGGTAACGTAATCAAAGATTGGCTCAAATGGACTTGACTCAAAACTGCACAGTGGATAGAGATCTAAACCTTGCAGTCTGAACACTGTGTTTGCCTCAAGGCACTTGCTTGGCCTTTGTATGAGACTGGCTACAAGGGCCATGCAGTGAAAATGAAAGTCCTAGTTGCTGCCCTCAACCAGTGATGGCTCAGTTGGTGGAAAACCACCAACTTGCCTTTTGGGTCATTCAGTGTTCCTCAGCAGGATGGAGCCCTAGCCACCTACAGTGCCACTGTTTATTAGCACACTGTCTACTAGCTGCCTCCCCACCCTGGACTCACTTCCCCAGTTCCTTACCAATGTGTTTTATGAAATTACCTCCATATTAATGAATAGTCATTTGCATTTGAATCCCTGTCACCTTGCCACCTGCTTCTGAGTAACTCAAATGAAGATTATGAAATGAACTGAAATAACTCAAATGGTGTTCATATTTACTGGTGTTCATATTTACTGGAGGCAAAAACTTCAGACCAAAAGCAGAAAGTGAGAAAATTTTGAGGCAAGCAATGTTTGATGTAGCACTGACTTTGTGATTTTCATCTGTGCTTACTTTCTGTGTAAAAGCAGACGTTTCCATCTCAATAGGACACATCATATGCCTTATCAAACAATGCACATCAAGTTAAATTTGTGTCACCCATGAAAGCTTATATACTCCCAACTGAAGAGATGGGAGATAATTCTTACGTAAACAGCCCATTATTCATGAAGATCTGATAAAACCAGAACCATGCATCTAGAGTCAGATAATTTTCTTCCCAACACTATTAATTCTACAAACACTTAGTGAAAATTTACTTTGCAAGAGATACTATTCTACTTTCTTGAGATAAAACATTAGATTTAGGTCTGTGTCCTCCCCTTTATGGATATATTATCCTGTTAAGCATTGGGAATGGAAGAAGACAGTGAAAACTTGCCATAATATAAACTACAGCAAATGCCATATTTGAAAAATAAGCAAACTGCTCTGTATGTGTCAACCTCACCCCAAAATGGGAATTGCTAACTACATACTGTCAGAAAAATAATAAAATATAGGTTGGAATGGATTTTTTGCAAGGAGAAAAGAAAGCACTGCTGAAAATATAAAATATAGTTTTATAGAAATATATAATTGAATAGTTGTTCTTTTTATTTCTGTCAGCAAAATACTTTTGCAAAAACAGTCTGCTTCATTGGATCCAACTTTGGAAACTGGATCAGACAAAATTTAGACTTGAAAAAATAATCAAAGATATTTTATTCAGGGTCAGGAATTGGTGGTATAGGTGTCCCAGAAAGATAGAGGTACCGAACAGGAAAATGGTGGCCAGCCTGGCAGCAGAAGTCCCATAGCTCCCTAAGCTGCAAAGATGCCAGGAAGGCTTGTCAGGAGGTATATTGACAGTAGGAGATCAAACATGACCTCTCTTCTTCCTCCCTCTCACCCTTCCAACTCTGATAACTGAACCCAGGAAGAAGCAGTTGCCCTGGAGCAGAGCCAGCACCAGTATGTGAGGGGACACCCTGTGCCACAGCAGCTGAGCCACAAACCAGGCTCTTGTGGGCTTTCTGTGCAAATGGGAAACAGTATTCATTCCTCCCCTGGTGTGTTGTGTAGGGTTGGGTGGGAGGGGAGACCTGAGATCCTGAGATGAATGCTGCAGTATCAAAGATTGAAACCTAAGAAATAGCAACTTTTTTTCCCCAAATTCATCTTGTAGCTAATCAGCAATGAAAATGATGATTAATGACTAATCTTGCTCAAATAAAACTTTGTACATCCAACACTTTCAAATTTCTATCTCTTGGTGTTTGAGTAGAACCATTTCTGGATGCTGCCTGGTTCCCATTACATCACTTCAATTCTGGTTTTTCTTTCATTGAATTAATTAATTTTCCTAGGTCAAACCTAGGAAAAATGCAGGTACTTTCTCATTTCCCCTACACATGTCAAAATAACTGTTTTTCTCAACCTAGAGTAGGAATGCAAGGTAGTAGAGTGGGAGTAGCAGTACTAAAGAAAAACAATGTTTAAAATAAACAGAAAGTTAACTACTAGTAATTGCTGCGTGCTATTACATTATATGCCCAATACAAATATTGTGCTTTATAGGGTCTCTAAGGCATTCTATGACATCATGGTTGCTATTATCTTACTGCCTTGTCCCTCCCTCCCCTCCTACCTCCCTCTTTCACTTCTTTCCCTCCCTTCACTTCCTTCCTCTTTATCCTTCAATGCTCTACAACTTTCCATAAAATATTTGAAAGCATAAATTTACATCATTAGAGAAGCAAACCTTATATTTATTCAATTATTAGGTAATAACAGAAGACAAATCAATAATTATACAACAAAGATAACTAAAGGGAAAGAGAGGAAATGGCCAAAGGGGTAGGAACAGTAAGATGCAGTCACACCCAGTCTGGGATAGGGACCAGACCTCAAAGATGAAAGAATTTGGCAAAAAAAGGAAAAGAAGAATAAGGCAGCAAGAACAAGGCTAGATCATGTGAAGCTAAACAGGGTTAGGAAAGAAGAGGGGTGAGAGTAGAGAGACTAGACAGGTGTTGTAAGATCCTTCTCCACTGATACACCTTTGAGCCACTCTCCCCTGGACTTTGATTGTAACTACAAATGAGCAGACAGCTTTTTCATCCACGCTTCATTAGCCAGAGTCACTCAGAGAAGCTTTATGATCTCCAGGCCATCTAGTATGAGACAAAGATTACACTTACTCATCTTTTCTGTAGCCCTCCTAGTTTTATTCCTCATCTTCTTGAAAGCAGGACATGAAAGAACACCAAAGCACCCACTAAATTTGCATAGGATCAGATTTTTACCACCTCCACTCCAAGAAAAAGCAAGGAAATTTTTCAACAAAGCATCAGCTTAATTGGACACAATTAATTGGCTAAGTGGAGAGACTCTTCTTGTTTTCTTATAAAAGTCTTTACATTTTAATAATTATCACAGAAATAGAAGGGAAAGATATATTTTATTAATGGAATGGATCTGTCCCTGACTGAGCGTCACTAAAATGTTATTCCAATTCGACCTAGGGATGAGCCTTTTTACGCTTCATTGTCATCTCAGCTTTTACAGCTATTTATTTATTTGTTTGTTTATTTAGAACATTTATTGGAAAAAGCTTGTATGTTTCATTGTAGGGTAGAGCCCTGATTCTCTTTGTCACCATTTTATAGGCTCAGACTTAATTGTTGAAGATTCCATTCATTTCCACAGCAAAACCAATTCTCCATGGTAGCTCAAATTAAACTGGAGTTTCCAATTCAATTTCTCTTTTGACATTTTTTTAAAAAATTGCTTTCTTGACTATTTAACACAAGTAAAGAAGAAATGTAGGCCTGTACCTGGCATGTTGTGCTTAAATTGGCATGTATTTTGGCTCCTTTTGGACTAAAATTCTCTCAAAAATTTTATAGGTTGATGATGTCTTATACTTTCTATGCCAGGTAGCTGTCCCTACTGGCATGTGACCTCCTAAAATTCAGGCACACTGGAGCATCCCACGCAGGGACCTGAGGATCTTTGTGGTTGTTTACTTCTTTTCTTTCTTTTTGGTAGTATTTGTGAGCATTCAGCACAGACACATTAAGTAACAATGGCAGGCATAGTTCTAGTTTTTCCTAAAACAAGCAATTTAGTGACTCTATAGCCAGAATATCAATTTTACACTCCCATGCTAAGCATTCACTGAGCCATGAAATATGACTGCCAAGCAGAACAAAGTCCAGTCCCAAACTATAAAAAACTGATAATATAATTCACGATTAGATGTGTGATATAGTTTGCAAAATGTTTAGGTAAGTATTAATGAAGTCATGCAGAAATGATAATGGGAAGAAGTAAGACAGTGATCTTAGAAGTCAAGTAAAACTATGTTTTGAAAGGACAAAGGAGGAAATGCTATTTTCTCAATTGTATTTTATTTATGTTAGAAATATTATTTTTAATTGAAAAATAAAATCACATTTATTCATCATTCACAACATGATGTTTGAAATAGGTGAACATTGTGGAATGGCCAAATTAAGCTAATCAGCATATGTATTACCTCACATATTTGCAATTGATTGAGGGTGATAACACTTAAAATCTATATTCTTAGATGTTTTCAAAATACAAATTCCTTATCTGTAGTCACCACAATGTACAACAAATCTCTTGAAATTATTCCTCATTTCTAACTGCAATTTTGCATCATTTCACCAACATCTCCTCATCTACCTGTCGCAAAGCACCAACCCCCAGTAATCATCATTTTATTCTCTGCTTCTATGAATTCAAAATGTTTAGATTCCACATATAGGTGAGAATGTCTGGAATTTGTCATTCTTTGCCTGGCATATTTTAGTTAGTAAAACATCCTCCAACCTTATCCATGTTGCTGCAAGAACATTATATGCATGTATGAAGTAAAAATCTTTTGTATTCTTTTTAAAAGGTTAAATAGTATTCCATCATCTCTATACATCATATTTTCTTTGACTAATGTTTATTAATTGCTCTAAGGGGTTTCATTGTGATATTTTCATACATATAAGGTATGAAATTTCATGCATATAATGTACTTTGATCAAGTTCACCCCCTCTATTACTCATTTTTACTCCCCCTTAACCCCTTTATAATGGATGAAAGTTGATTCCATACCTTGGTTGTTGTGAATAATGCTACAATGAAAATGAGAGTGCAGATATCTCTTTGGCATCCTGATATCATTTCTTTCTTTTCACACTACTTGGATGTCAAGTAATACAATTGCTACATCATATGGTGCTTATGTTTTAATTATTTGAGGAACCTCCATATTTCATTTCCGTGACAGTTGTAGAAATTTACCTCTAACAGTAGATAAGGACTCCCCTTTCTCCATATCCTCTCCAACACTTAATATCTTTTATATTTTTTATTATAGTCATTTTTAGAATTATGAAGTGATATCCCATTGTGGTTTTAATTTCATTTCTCAAATGATTAACGCTGACCATTTTTTCACATACCTATGGAGCATTTTCTTATGAGAAATGTCTGCACATCCTTTGCCCATTTTTCCTGAGTATTGAATTGTTTCAGGTTCTTAAATATTTTGGATATTAACCATCAGATGTGTGGTTTGCAAATACTTTCTACCATTCTGTAAGTTATCTCTTTACTACATTGATTACTTCTTTGGCTGTGCAGAAGCTTTTAAGTTTGATGTCACTCTATGGTCTAAGTTTTGTTTTTGCTGCCTGTGCTTTAGAATCATATCCAAAATATCATTGCCAAGATTGATGTCATGGTATTTTTTTCTGTTTTCTTCTAGTATTTTTAGAGTTTCAGGTATTGTACTTTAGTCTTTGATCCCTTTTAAATTGATTTCTTGCTTTTTGCATATGGTCTATTTCCATTCTTCTGCATGTGGATATACAGTTGTCCCAACACCATTATTAAAGGAACTATCTTTTCCTAATGTGTTTTCTTGGCATTTTATCAAAATTCAACTAATCTTAAATGCATGGATTTATATGTGGGCTCACAATTCTGTTCCACTGATTTGTGTCTGTTTTTATGCCAGTATCTTGCTGTTTTGATTACTATGATTTTTTTAGTATATATTGAAGTTAGGTAGTATGATACCTCCTGCTTTCCTTTTTGTTCAAGTTTGCTTTAGTTATTCTAAGTCTTTTGAGGTTCCACATGAATTTTAGGATTTTTTAATAACTGTGAAAATTGTCATTAGAATGTTGATAAGGATTGTATTGAGTTGTTAGATTGTTTGAGTAGTATGGACATTTAAATAATATTCTTCAAATTCATGAGCACAGAATATCTTTCTACTTATTTATGGCTTCTTTAGTCACTTTCATAGCTGTTTTATGGTTTATTTCATCATACAGATCTTTAACCTCCTTGTTAAATTTATTTTTAAGTATTTTTTTCTATGGCTATTTTAAATGAAATTTTCTTCTTTTTTGAATAATTCATTGTAGGGCATAGAAATATTACTATTTTTAATGTTCATTTTGTAACTAGCAACTTTACTGCATTTTTTTTTTGTTGTAACACTTCTTGGGGGTGGAGCCTTTATGGGGGTTTTTGGTAAGGATGCATGATCTCTGAGAAAAATAGAGCATCAGCATGAAGTACCATGTCCATAAAATGTCCCCTTCTGTTCCCAAGAATCTGGCCAAATGAAGGAGACAATGAAAGTAAGCTAGCAAAGACCAGATGTTCAGATAAGGAATATCTAGAAAGCCATTGACTCCTTCTCATGAATACTGGGAATTAGAGTAGACTATTGTTCCCAGAAGAGGACCTGCTTCCTGCCCACCCACTAAGGTATCTATTACTTATAATGCTGGTATAACAAGGACTAAGCAAGCTAAGCTAATAATGTCACTGCTTAGTTGGTCTCACCTTTAAAACTCCTCTCCCTGCAGTAATCAGGCATGGTAAAGATGTACCATAAGAGAGAGAGAGAGATGTTCTTGGTTTAGCTGGCTGTCACTGGACCTTAGCAGTGCTGTAGACATAGGCACCGCTCCAACTCTAGCACGTTTTCCTCTGCAATCCACTACCGCTGAATGCTTTGGTAACATTTCCCGGCCAATCTGCTATCTGCTTAGTGTCATGGATTTGGGAAGCTGCAGCTTAGTAAGATAATTTACCAAGAGAATGGATAGGAGAAACCAAAGATTTATTAGGATGCCATTAAAAGAGGAGACAGTGGCAGGTGGCTACACAAAGGAGCCTAATAAGCCCAGAAAGAATTTGGAGTAAGTTTTATACCTTAGGTTAGGCCACTTTTGATTGGCTAGCTCCCTTTTTGTGGACTTTACTGACTGGTTGTCTCTTCCTTGGATGATAATTTGAATCTCGCAGGCACAGGAACATCTCTACCAGTGTGACTTTTACTTCTGCATTTCATCTGGATCCAGCCACACACACACTTAGCAAGCCTGATCCACCCCTCACATTCTATCTATTCCTTGATATTCCTGTGGCCTCTAGGTCTTCTTAAAATGGGGACCTACTCTATACTTAGTCCAGCCAGCACTAGGTAGTTAACCTTAAGGTTAATAAACCTTATATCTTACATACTATCTCCAAGTGTTTTCTTTGGTCTCTCAGCAACCTATGCCACTGTACTGGTATAGTTAGACTGTGAGCATTACCAAGAACATGTTGTATGTGAATAGAGACAATTTAGCTCCTTCTTTTTCAATTAAATTGCCTTTTATTTCTTTCTCTTGCTAATTGCTGTGGCTAGGATTTCCAGTGCTATGTTGAATAGAAGTGGTAAGAGAAGAGGTAAAAGTAGACTTCCTTGTCTACTCATCTTCCTTATTCTAAGTGGAAAGCTTTCAACTTTTCACTATTGAGTATGATGTTAGCTGTGTATTTGGCGTGTGTGTGTGTGTGTGCGTATCATGTGTGCATCGAGGTATGAAAGGATATTGAATATTGTCAAATGTTTTTTCTGCATTTATTGAGATAATTATATGATTTTTGTCCTTCATTCTCTCTTAATGTGGTGTATCATGGATGTATATGTATGATCATTCCTGAATCCCCTGGGATAAATCCCATTTGATTATGGTGAATGATCCATTTAATGTGCTACTAAATTTGATTTTCATATATGTTCATCAGAGATATTGGTCTCTATTGTAGTGTGCTCATCTGGTTTTGGTATTGGGGAAGTAACAACCTCATAAAATGATTTTGAAAGTGTTGCCTTCTCTTCAATTTTTTTGTAATAGTTTAGGGACTGATATTAGTTCTTTAAATATTTCATAGAATTCATCAGTAAAACATCATCATAATGTCTATTTTTTATTTTATTTAAGTCTTTCTCTTTTTTCTTAGTCTAGTTAAAACACTGGCTTTTGTCTTCTTTGAAAAAAATAACTCTTGCTTTCATAGATTATTTCCATTGTTTTTCTAATCTCTATTTCTTTCATTTTTGCTCTGATTTTAATGACCTTCCTTTTACTAACTTTAGGCAAAGTTTGCCCAATTTTTTTTTGTTTCTTCTTTTCTTTTCTCAGTACTGCAGTTTAAATTCAGACTCTCACACTTACTAGGCAGGTGCTCTACCACAGTCCTTTTTGCTTTTTATTTTAGAGATAGGGTCTTTAGTTTATTCTTTGAGCCACTGGTTGTTCAGGAGAATGTTGTAGAATTTCTATGCATTTGAAAATTTTTCAAGTTTTTCTTCTGTTATTGATTTTTAGTTTCATAACATTGTTGGAAAAGAAACTTGATATGATTTCAATCTTCTCAATTTAAGATTTTTTGTGGATTAATATGTATCTTGGAGAATGTTTCATGTGCACTTGCAGAGAATGTATATTCTAGTGTTGAATGAAATGTTCTCAGTAGGTCTGTTAGGTCCATTTTGTCTGACATGTAATTTAAGTTCTTAATTTCTTTATTGATTTTCTTTTTTTGTTTTAATTTTCTTTTTTTTTTATTGTGCTGAGTGGGGGTACATTGTAGCATTTACAAAAGTTCTTACAGTATATTAAATACATCATAATTGAATCAGGAAAATGTGTCCCTCACTGAAAATAGTTTTGAAGTTCCCCACTCTTATTGTATTACATCTTATTTCTCCCTTCAGATCTACCAGAATGTGCTTTACATATTACAATTGTTAAATACGCTTGATGAATTGATCATTTATGATTGGGTGATAACCATGTTTTTTCTCTATCATTTTTGACATAAACTCTATATTAACAAGTGTAGCTAACTATGTTCTCTTTCAATTTTCATTTGCATGAAATTTATTTTTCCATTCCTTCACTTTCATTCTGTTTGCCCTTAAACGTGAGTGAGTCTCTTGGAGATGGAATATGGTTGAATCTTGTTTTGTTCCTTTTGTCTTTTCTTTTTTTAATTGCTAAGTCAGTCTATGTCTTTTGATAGGAGACCTAAATCTATTTACATTCAAGGTAATTGCTGATGGTTACAAAATTACTACAAGCATTTTGTTTTCCAGTTGTTTGTAGATTCTTTTTCTCTTGCTTCTTCTTTTTCTGTCTTAATTTGTAATTAAGTGAAATTCTCCAGAATTATGCTTTTACTTCTTACTCTTTAAGTTTTGTGTTTCTATTATAAGTTGTTGGGTATTGGTCAGCATGAGGCTCACATAAAATATAATAGACTCTCTTAAACTGGTAACAACTTTGATTGCATTAAAAATACTCATTTGCTCCATCCCTTCACATATCATTTTATAAAGTCACACTTAACTTATATTGTGTGTTCCTTAACAAATTACTGTATCTATTGCTATTTTTAATAGTTTTGACTTTTATTCTTCATTCCAAAGACATGAGTGGTTTATACACCATTGTTATCATATTTGAGAATTCTGAATTTGACTGTGTACTTACTTTTACTAGTGAGTTTTATGTTTTTATATGCTTCCATGTTATTAATTAGTATCCTTTACTTTCAGCTTGTTGAACTCCCTTTAGTATTTCTTACAAACAGCTTTTTTTTGTCTGGGGCTCTCATTCATTTCTTTTTTCTAAAGGACACCTTTGCCAGATACAGTATTCTTGGTTGGAATTTTGTTTGTTTGATCGGTTGGTTTGTGCCATGAGCACTTTAAATATATCATTCCATTCTTTCCTGGCCTACAAGGTTTCTGGTAAGGAATTGGCTGCTATTCTTATTGAAACTCCCTTGTAGATGATTTGTCCCTTTGTTTTTTAATTTTTTTTTACTGATATCAGTATCTTCTCTTTGATTTTTGACAGTTTGATTAAAATATGTCTTGATGTTTTCTTGTTTGAATGAAATCTCATAAGAAATCTTTGACTTTCTTCTTCCTGAATGTTCAGGTCTCCTAACTTGAAAAGTTTTGTGCTATTGTTTTTTTTCTTTTGACATCTATTAACTGGTACATAGTAAGAGTTTTCATCATGACTTTTCCATACATGCATATAACGTACTTTGATCATATTTACCCTCTTTATCTGTTATTATTTCTTAAAGTAAGATTTCTACCCCTCTACTTCACAACCTTCTGCTTCTTGAACTCCTATAACTTGAGAATTTGCTATTTTATTGCTATCCATAATTCCCATAAGGTTTCTTCATTTCTTTTCATTCCTTTATCCTTGTTCTCTTATTATTCCTCTCCATGCCGTGCTTCATGAGTTTGAGAAAGAAGTAATGAAAGTAATATAAAACTGTCCTTTTTACCTTCTTCAATGTTGTCTTTGTTTGTTTTGGGGCTACATCTAGGTGCTGTAATTCCCTTACCTTGCTTCCTTAGTTATTGAGAAGATTATTTTTAATGTATGAATAGTTGTTTAACTTGATGCTTCTGTGGGGCAATGAGTACTGCAAATTCACATTCTTCCGCTCTGTTCAACTCCCCTTCAGTCAGTTTTAAATCATCTGCATTCAGATTCAAGAAGCTTTGAGATTTGCCTATGAAGAGAAGGTGGGATCTTTTCTCATATTTATATAATTAAGATGCCTTTCTGGGGCATATTTCACAAAAGAGAGGAATTGAGTACCCAAAAAGTAAACTTTATTTCTACCTCAGCTTGGTTAGAAAGTGTTGCTTATTTAAAATATAAATATTCCAAGTTCTACAACTCAATATTTTTTTAAAAGTTCTGGAGACTTGATATGCCTCTTTACATGAGGACGAGTTGGTTCCTACAAGTTTGCTACAGGAAGAACATATCATATTTGCCATGGTCCCTCTTATTTAGTGTCTGAGCTAGAAAGATAAAATTCCATGTATCAAGTGAATATCTGATATATGTTAATTTTTTTCCATTCCTCTTACTTTCTAAACTGGTATATTTGAGAGTGTTACAAGAGGATCAAGCAGCATCAATAAATCATTCTCAATCTTTTCTGGACTCTCCTTCCCCTACTCTCTAACAATTGAATCCAGGAACCAATTTCCAAGATATTTAGACATTCCTAAGTTGTCAATAGCATTTAAGTACATGACTTTTCTAATTAAGTGCAGTTGAGTATAATTGGAAAAATTTACATGATTCCTTAAGACACTTAATAGGTATTTTTCTTGGGACAAAACTTTTTCCTGACTTGAAGATCCATCAAAACAAGATTGCTCATAAACAACCAAATCAAACATTTCACTCTATAATTTAGTTAAGCCTATTTTCTATTAGGGAAAAAAACACCTATATAGAAATAGCTTGTTTTAATTTTAACACTAGTACCCTGTTTTATTTTCTAGGTCACTTTTTAAAAAAATAATCGTCCAATTTATACTTCATAAGTACTGACTCATCCATATCATGAATAACAATAAGTGAGAATGGAACACCCTTGCAGAGCCACCCATGCAAGCTTAGTAGTAGACATTGTTAAAACTTTTGTTCCAGAAAATATCCAAATTACCACTTGGGAGAGACTTTCAGGGAAACTCTTGCATGAACAGCATTAAATATTAAATCTATAAGTGTACATTGATTTATTTCTGATACCTTTCTTAGTTTAATGTGTTGATTAAGAGCATGGGCTCTGCAACCAGGTTGTCTATGTGTAAAACCAAAACCTATGTGATTACCAAAATGTGAGATCTTGAGCAAACTCTCTTTTCTTATGCAGAGAACTGATAATAGCAGTGCTTACATCCTATTTGGTTCAAACAGGATAATGCATGTAAAGGACATAGAAGCATACTTGGCTTTAATAAGTACTCAATTAATGCTCATTTATTATTTCTACCCATTAATTACCCCCATCCTATTTCACCCTTGGGTTAAATATCATTTACATGATTTTATAATAACTATTTTCAAAGCATGTTATCATGCAAAATAGATCAAATGAACTCTATTCAATGATATAATTAATTAATCATTTGGGCTTTATTTAAATTAAGTCATAGACATTTTAATCTAAGATGTATTAATTTCTTTGGCCTATTTCCTATAGTCTTGTGCACAAAGGATGTTTGAATAAGATATACTCTTTATCCTTGTCCCAAATTACTCTGAGTGGAGTCTTTATGAATGGCATTGCTGTCAGGCAATTCCAAAAAATTGAACACAAACAAACAAGCAAACCCCAGTCAGGTCAGCTTTATTCTACCCTGTAATTAAAGGAAGATTGGGTGACCTTATATTTAGTCAAGGGCATCTCTTGATTTTTACACTTTTGACATCTTTAATGCCTATCACAGATTTTAGCAGCTCTTATTTAATTTGGCCAGCAGTTTTCAAACACTGGGGAATCTAATAAAAATGAGTGAAAACAAAAGAGAAACAAAAGACTTTCATGCTTTTAGGGTTGTGGGTATGATCTTCACTTTCCATTTTTTTTTCTTTTTGGTAGTAATAATGAATCCAAAAAATATTATGATTTGCCAAGATTATGTGCTTTGAAAAAAGTAACATAATGTAACACAAATAAGGTTTAACTCCATTGTCTACCCTACATGATGGTATTTTGGAAAACAAAAAGAAAGATTTATTTCAAAATCTCTGTTTCTTTTAAAGAAGTAAAGGAAAAATTTTATCCCTTTAATTTTCTAGACTTTGTGCTTTGACTTTCATCTTCTTACACATAACAACTTCAATTTAATAAGGCTTGTTTAAAAGCAGTTTTGTTCATAAAGATTTATCTTGAGGGAGACATTGAGAAGGTTAATTTCCATTTCTTTGGTTTTGGAATGAAAGAGGTTTTAGTTCATATGCTTGTTTCATATTTGGAGGATATATTCTTTATTTCAAAACCATCCTCCTTGATGAAACATCCTCCTTGATGAAATAGTCCTATAAAACTTGGAGGGAATTGAATATATGTATGGGAAAGGTATTAAGAGAAAAGGGTACAAAGAAACAAAAGGGCTTTTTTTTTTCTATAGAAAGACAGGAGGTGAATGGTAGATGAGGAGAGGCTTCTGTTCTGAAGCAATAAAATAATATCATATTTTCTCTTGTTCTAAAGCACTGAGTTCTTAACTTATTCCAAAATGGCATAGGAAAGCCTACAATTTCATTAACCACATGTAATTTGCTATATCTCAGATTGTCTAGTTGCCGTCCTTGCATTGTTTAGTCAAAGGAAAGCAAAATTTCTAAGTCATATCATATTCCTCCTACCAATTTGGAGATGATGTCTTTGATCTCAAATTTAATGCCAAATCCTCAGACTTCCTGGTAGGTTACTGTCACCATCTCTTCTAAACAGAGTTCAGTGTAGATCAAGCCAAACCAGAGATGTCCACATTGTTTTAACCTTAGGGTATTTTGAGGAATCATTTGTTTCAGGAAAGCAAAGAATGACCATACAGATCTTGTAGATAAGAGAATTAGTTCCACAGAATGTAACTAGTTTATACAAGAATCTTCCTCTTATTACAAATATTATGAGCTATAAGTAAAAAAAGATACAAGAAGGCTGATTTCTATGATGCTTCTCTCCCACACATAGTGCTTAAAATGACACACTGTATTTTTTCTTTTTACACTATGTTAGTTACACCCAAACATCTTTTGGTACTTTCTGT
The DNA here is from genome assembly GCF_047511655.1 of Castor canadensis. NCBI lineage: Eukaryota > Metazoa > Chordata > Mammalia > Rodentia > Castoridae > Castor > Castor canadensis. The sequence goes on along the minus strand of NC_133390.1, from coordinate 144,485,922 downwards.
ATTATTCCTTTGGCAATTAATCTCATTTAGTCATATGAAGCTTCTTATTGAGCTGGATTTTTCCTTTTACATCTTCACAACTATGTGCTGCTTCACCCCTTCCTAATATTTTGAAGATATTAGTAGAAAAATGCTCTAATATGGTTATGTACTCCCCTGGTTACTTGACACTCTGACTTGTTTAAAGATAATTCTTGTTTGGGATATTTTATTTATTGATTGATCAGTTTATGAAGTTGAGATGAATACAATAGAGAATCTCTGGGTTGTTTAAAGTTCAGGTTGTGTATTTTTCCATTGGTAGCATTTCGTCTAGTACAAGTCACATATATAGGTGAGTCTCAGGTTTCTTGTAGCCTATAGTGCAAACAGGTGGATCAAATTGGATAACATGCGTGAGAATGCTCCAGTAAATGCTCTTCACTTTCTCCTCACTGTGCATTTTATCTAGCTTTGCTTCTCACCAGTTTCTCAGAGAATAAGTGAATTTGATTGAATTTATTGGGAATAAGTTGGGAAAAATTGGGAAATTTAAAAAGCAAGGTATAGCATGGTATTTGGAGATAAGAAGCCAATATGGTACTCAGACATTTAAGTCACTGCAACTAGAGGTACAAATTAATTTTGACTACACAACCTACAGCTACATAGCAGTCTGAGTATAGAAAAAAAAAAGGCAATCACACCCATTTTCCTCCTTCCTCTCATATGAAATTATCCTGCTTGAGTTAATGCTACTGTTTTTGTAATGAAGAACATATTTGAAACCTGGACAAGAAGAGCACAAAAGCTCTTCAATAATTCCTAAAGGAGCAGATTGTGAGGGTTCCACTTGGTTATTATCTAATTTGTCTCATGTGGAACAAAATAGTGTCACTCTGATTTATGAAGCTGATTGGGAAGGTATATTCATTACTATTTTTAGTGCATGTTGAATGACTATCTTTTTCAGGTTGCTCATCTTGCTTTGGGTTGTAATACCTCACATAAAAATAGTGCTTTATTTTCTTTGAGATATTCTATTGTGTAGGTGTAGATCTTATTCACAGTGTGTTTAATATACCATAACAAATAGATAAATCATTCCCAGTCAGAGAGTTAATGCTACGTTACAGTTATTTTGCCCTGAGTGCTAAAATTCTGGCACGTTCAGGGTTGTTACCCCACAGTGTTATTTCACTGAAGAAATAACGGCACTTTTCTCTATATCTTAGATCTTCTGACATTTTCCAGAGCATTAATCATAAAATCTGTGTTTAATAAAAGAAGAAATGGAAAATATAAAAAGAAGAATTATATTCTAAGCAGCACTGAGTAACCTTGTAAGTGAGGAGTATGCTGGGAGGTTAGCCTTTTGGACTCTTGACAATCTTAAATGTAAGTACCTTAAGAGTGTGATATTTCTCTATTTCTTCAGGATAGGAAATGTTGAACAAGGTAAGTAACACATATTCCAGTTGCTTTTTCACTTTTAGTGATTTTCTTCACAGTCATTTCCCCTAAATTAATGCATTTAAAAATCATCACAAGAATGTGTCTTCCCTGAAGGAGTTAAAATGAAACTCTGATGGCTTGAAAACAGCCATTGGAGGGCAGTAAACAAGATTTAATTCACATTAAATGGAGTAAAATTACTCAATTAGCACTGTTTCCACAGCCCAAATTCTTATATATGTGAATGTTAGGGCAGATTACTAACAATAAGGATGAAACAAAATAATGATGAGAATGAATATTATGAAAAATTTTGATACTTTGGACCTCTGTCTTTCTCACACTCATTAGAAATGTAAAAGTCACATAAAATTGGTTTTCCTGAAAGTGGTTCAAGTTGAGATGCACAATGCAATAGCATAAAGTATGCAAATGAACTTTCATAAGATCTATGTCTTATTTTTGTTCTACCATTTACTAGCTCTAGGATAACTTATGTGGGATAATTTATTTAACATTATGACTATCAATATTCTCATTTTTAAAATGGTGAAAGTGTTAGCTGTTTTACCTTTTGTGGGTAGTGAGCATCAAAGTGATGGATTCAATTGTACTTTGTAAAATGGTGAAGTCCCAGATGAAGATGAAATACTGACCGTTCTCTATTGTCTTTTAGCTTTACTTCTAAATACAGCAATTCTTACCAACATAGTTCAAAGGCTCTTAAAACTTGCAAATCAGGATATATATCAAAAAGGTCTCAAAATCCTATCCTTTCTTTCTCAGGAAAAGGCCTTTGCCAGACATCTAGCTGGAAATTTTTGTGTATTCAGTACATTTTTTAGAAAAAAATGAGCTTTGAATTAAGTGGAATATTTCTATTGGAAAACAAAAGTAGCACAATGCTTTCTTCCTGGTTGGTTCTTAATAGGAATTCGTAGATTGATTTAGTGACCTTTTGTATTAACGGAAAATGATCTGAATGTGACCCCAGTGTGTGAGAACACACTGACTGAGGAAGCTTTGACTATATTGTGCTTAATAGAAGTGGTCTCTTCACTGGTGTGTCATGCCCCCCCATAATCACACTAGATCTCACCCAGTGTGTACATTTAAACTCTCTCTGTTTAAATCAAAGACTTGGTTATTTTTGGTTTGTCTTTGTTTTGAGTCAGAGTCTCATGTTGTAGCCCAGGCAGCCTTGGACTCACACTCCTCTTGCCTTAGCCTCCTGAGTGCCTGAATTGCAGGCATGAACCACCATGCCAGGCTAAGACATGGTTCTTATACATCCTCCTACTAAAACTCACTAAAGTCAAAACACAAATCTATTCAAATTTATTGTACAAAACATTGGTTAACACACACACATGCAGAGAGAGAGAGAGAGAATATAAGAATGACAATGTTCAAACCCAGAACCAACTTAAATTAAAAAAAAATTAAAGAGAAAGATGAAATTCTAATTTCCCAAGATGAATGAGAACCCACAATGCTACAAGTAGGCATACAATTTAATTCTGTGATTGTTCCCAGAGATCTGGGTCCTCAGGCCTTCACTAACTGTCTGAGATATGATACAAGAACCACAGTACTGCCAAGCAGAAATCTGGAACCAAAACTCCTACTTAAAGCCAGATACTGGAAGACATCTTATCAGGTCACCAGTCCAAAGAAAGAGAAAGAAAGCTTATTTCTGTTTGGGAGTTATGTCACAGTTTAACCCATATACAAATTTGTTAACTATCATTAAAATCAGGAAATAAAAGAGCCTCATTATCCAAATACCCCCCAAATAGCTGCTTCTATCTATTTGTAGCCACCTTCCCCTCCCCCAGTTTTAGTCCCAAGTGATCACTCAGTCTTTATCTTTCTGAAACTGGCTTCTTTTACTGAGCATAAAGCCTTTGAGATTCATCCTACTTGTTATTAATGATTTCCTCCTTTATATTGTTGAGTGATATTTCACTTTTTAATGTGCTACAACTCATCTATTCTTTGTTTGGAAAGCATTGGGTTATTTCCTATTTTGGTTGATTATGAATGAAGTGTATATACATTTCTCTAGACCATGTATCTGTGAGAGGGATTCCTTGATCATAAGCAAGTATATGTTGACATCATAAGAACCTGCCAAACTCTTTTCCAAAACTGTACCATTATACTTCCATATCAATAACATATGACAGTTCCAATTGCTCTTTCTTATCACCAGCTAATGGTCTTTTCAGTATTTTAAACATTATTTTAGTCATTTCAATACATGTGTTTTTCACAATAGTTTTAATTTTCATTTTCCTGAAGGATACTTATGATAATCACTTCTTCATGTACTCGCTTTCTTTTTGAATATGATTCTCTGGTGAGGTATCTGTTTAAATCTTTTAACAATTTTCAATTAGATTTTTGCTTTTTTTATATGATGAGATTTAATAAGTTATTTACATATTTTGGAAATTAGTCTTGTTCAATATGTATTACACCAAAAGACCTATCATTTGGGTGACAGTTCTCAGCAAAGAAAATGAAACTTTTTATTAAGTACAGTGAAAATGAAAAAATAAACAAACAAATAAGAATGAATCCCTTATGCTTTCACCCTACCACATCCCTAGTCTTTTGTCCATGACCCCAAGCAGGATACTGTAGTGGTCTAGATATTACTGTTCTTAGAATAAATAGGACCTCTGCTGTAGGAGACACTACAAGGTCTACTGGTTGATGACTTGGGTCTTCAAGAATTTTCAACAAGTCTCTTGTTTGGGGGAGGTTTGAGGAGCAGAGTTTGATCTGTTGGATGAGGATAGGCTGTTTTGTAGATAAGAATGGTTTGTGTGGGTAAAAGTGATATTTGGTATGAAATGATGATGGTAATATGTGTGAAAGCCCTCAAAGGGACTGTAATTTGAGGAAGCCAGAGAGCATCTCACACTCCATGAATTCTGCATCAATTGTTTGAGCTGGGATGTTCCTGATAAAATGCAATAAATCTCACTGGAGTGAGATATCACTCTGTCCCTAAGTGGTTATAGTGTATATGTTCAAGTGAGATAGCTACTTTTATCATACACAAAAGCAAGGGATATAAAAAGGAGTCACCTAAGAATACCATGCAGATGTCAACTTTGAAAAACAGAGAAGGCTATAGAAGCAAGACATGACACAGTTGCTCAATTATCTCCCCAAATTAATTTTCTTTCTTCACATGAAGTAGCATGATTTGACTGAGCTGATTTGACCTGTAATCCAGGCATATTCCAGTCATTTGGAGGGAATGATCTTCTGAGGAGGATGGAATGAAAATGGCTATTTAGAGTCACAAACTCTCAGCTACTCAGGAGGCAGATGCAGGAGGACTATGAGTACCAGACCTGCCCAGGCAAAGTTAGTGAGCCCTTATCTCAAAAACAAAATATAAACAAATTGACTGGGAGTGTGATTCAAGTGGTACTTGACAAATGCAAGGCCAAGTTTCAGTATTGGGTTTAATCCCCAGTACAGAAAAAATAAAAATAAAAGAAAGAGAGAGAGAGAAAGGCAGTGAAGGGAAAGGAAGAGAAGGGTGGGAAGGAGAGGGAGGAAAGGATAGAGGGAAGGAGGGATGGAGGGAAGGGGGGAAGGAAGGAAGGAAGCAAGGAAGGAAATAAGAAACAGGAAAGAGAAAAAAAGAAGAAAAGAAAAGAACAAAGGTCAGAAGCCTTCCATCTACATGGATAGCCATTTAGAGATGAGAAACTTTGCAGGATCACAGAATGTTATTCTTAGGATTCACTCCTTTCTTTTTTTAGGTGGGAAAATATTTTTGAGACTTCAAGTTATTTTTGTAATTAGTCATACATTTATAGTGGAAGAATGAGGTCTAGACCCAAATCATTTAATTTTCAACAAAGTAACCCACACATTATTGCAAGAAATATGTCCATTACAAATTTCAGGAAGATTGTTTGGACTTCTCTCCCTTCCAAGCTCAAAAAAATAAAATAAAACAGAGTAAAAATTTGCTGTAAGTCCCACCTGAGGTAAAACTACTGAAGACAACTAGCTCTTTAATTATGATGAGCAGTGAGTTGCTTTTGCTCTGTACTTATCTCTGAATTTGAATTTCCCGGTACCTTTCAATGCTCCCTGACAGGTCCCTGTGATTTGTATCAGTTCACAAAATTAAAACAATGCAGACTTGCAGCTCTCATTTGCCAGAATCCTTAAGATCTCTTTTATCATGCTCCACAGCCTGCATGGAAAGCAGCATTCTCTTTAGTGGCAATCTGTTCTAATCATTTTTCATTCAGGTGGCAGACAGAGTTCAGGCAAAACATGAAAGACAGTGATTGGAGCACAGTGTCTTCAGATGGTTTAAACCACATCACTCAGGCAATTTTGATCCTTTTTTATTTAGCCACATTTGAACAGGCTTCTTTTACAGCTCAGGAATCCAAATCACTGCACAGTATATAAATAAGGTACAACAGAAAAGAACATGGCATTTGGAGTCCAAAGTTATTACATTCTAGATGTGCATGACCTTGAGTTTTTAAATCTCTGTGAGTCCTCACTTACTCATGTATAAAGTGGGGAGATCTATCTATCTATCTATCTATCTATATAGATATATATATATAGAGAGAGAGAGAGAGAGAGAGAGAGATGATAGATGATACATAGATAGATAGATTTTATATATGTAGATATATATACTTTCATCATTGGATTATTATTCTGAGGAGGAAATGAGCTTTGAGAATTATGCATTAAAGTGATTTACATATTTGAAAGTGCCACACACATGTTAGCACTATGTATCCATTCTCTATGTGAATTTTTACAACTTGACAACTTGTCTAGATATCAGTTTAAAACAAGACACATTAAAAATTTCCCAGTAAATATCTGAGCTCCCCATATCCTCTCTAAGAGTTACTTTAAAAAAATCCAATTCTGGTTTTATTTTCTCTTAATAATATTCTTGTGCCACTCTGAAAGGTAGATGGTAAGAACAAGTTGTATAATAAGCAAAAGACTTATTTACTATGGGTTTCAGGAAATGAGAGAGAAATTGCTTCTTTTCTGCAAAATGACACCAATTTAGTTTACTTCATGAGAAAAAAAAAATCAATGAGAAAAGAAGAGTGACAGCTCATGGGGTCACAAAAGAAGAACTTCAAACTGGCAGTTACTTGGAAGACTTTGAGGGTTTAGAAAATAACTTCAGCCTTCTCATATGACAGCCCTTTCCCATGAGGCTGGAGACCAGAACAACTCCTTGTTTTTTAGTCTTCTTCCTTGATTTGATTTGCAAAATTTGTGATGAGCTACCAAAAATAAGGTATCTGCTCCAGGACTGTCACTTACAGTTATCTACTCAGGTAGGTTCCAATACATCTGCCAGGTTTGGTCTCCAGGGGACTTTTAGTCATTTTCATGCCATTGGAATACTTTTGTGCACTCCTCATGAGGGTAAAATCCTCATGATGAAAACCTCAATGGAATATTCTCCTCTTGTTCTTTAGGAAGTGGAGCCCCAAATTAGAGGTAGTTGCTCAAACTATAGCTAGGTCAACACTGCTCTGCCATTTGGGGCTTTAGAGACAAATTAAGTTCAACTTAACCCCAAATATCTTATTCCCATTTCCCCTAATATCTAAAATTCCTATGGGTTCACTGAGAAAATGTTTGTAAGTGCAAACTTTGTCCCAAATTGCTGTTACCAAGCATTGAGAACAAATTCTCTTGTGTAATACAGAATTCTCCTCTTAAAAGTCTTCTTAAAGATACATGTACATTTTACATGTATTACACCAAAAGACCTATCATTTGGGTGACAGGTCTCAGCAAAGAAAAAGAAACTTTTTATTAAGTACAGTGAAAATGAAAAAATAAACAAACAAATAAGAATGAATCCCTTATGCTTTCACCCTACCACATCCCTAGTCTTTTGTCTATGACCCCAAGCAGGATACTCTAGTGGTCTGGATATTACTGTCCTTAGAATAAATAGGACCTCTGTTGTAGGAGACACTACAATGTCTACTGGTTGATGACTTGGGTCTTCAAGGATTTTCAACAAGTCTCTTGTTTTGGGGAGGTTTGAGGAGCAGAGTTTGATCTCAGGACATCTTCAATGTTATATGAATTACTCTTGCTGAAATTTCAAAGAATCTTGTTCTGCAATCTCAGGTGTGTCTCCTCTGATATTTTCACTTTACCCTAGACATAAGAGTTTATCTGTCATTGAGAAAAGGAGAAACTACCCAGTGGTAATTTGTATCTAATTTTTGCTAAATACCAAGAACAATAAACATCTAATTATAATGGTTAAAGTGTTTTATATTGCTTAAAGAGACAGCATGTAGAAAACACAAGAAATTTAAACAACATATAATGGTTTTGTTTTGCTCACCAGCAGTAGATTAACTGTGCTTTAGTTACTTGAGAAGATATATGTGAAAACAAAACATTTAATGTGATGCACCTTGCTCTTTATTCAAAGGCAGGAAAATCCTAACAACATCCTACAGGAAATTTCCCATTAATACTCTCACATTTGCTTACACAAAGTCTACTGTTGTTGAGCTAATATGGAATTATCAAACATTGTCCTTCACAATTCCAAAAGAACAATACTGCTGTCTTGCATACATGTATAAATATGATGCATATATTACATTGAGCACTACGTTACTTTTGTATTTCAACCCAACCAAGGCAAAGTCAATATTGTTGGATTGGGATCCTTCTATGGGTTGATTAATTAGAGCTAACATCAAACAGAGATAAAGTACCTAAAAATAGCAGGGGTTGAACTAAATGCTGATACTCAGACTTGAATAAGGTATGACCCAGCCCGAATGGGATACACACTACTCGACAATTGTTTCAAGCTGGGCCAGAGAAGGCAGGAGCAGCAGCACATGCCCAGAAATCAGGAGTGGGAAAGCTTGTAAAAGCGACAGTGGGAGGAAAACTCCATGGGAGAGGGGGGAAGACCCACTTCCCATGTAAGCTGTAAATAAACACACCAGCCTGAGAAAGTGGGTGCAGTGTCACCTCCCCCAGTGTGTTTGGAAAGGGGAAAGCTTGTAGCAGTGGTTTGCACACAAGAGAACTCTGAGTAAACAATGCCTGTGGGGGCCAGATGAGTGCTAAGCTCACCCCAGAGATCGGCATAAATAATGCCTCCAGTAACAGCAGGCTGACAGCAGCGGGCAGGCAAGCCACAGCCATAGATAGCCATTCACAGACCTGTCTCCAGACGCTTTTTTTTTCTCCCTCCCTACCTTTGATGAGAAAACAACTGTACTACACCAGCATTTTGAAAAACTTACTGAAACTGTATTGCATTTGAACTTGGGACACTTTGTGGGGTTTTTGTTTTGTTTTGTTTTGTGCAGTTTTGTTTTATTTTATTTTTCCCCTTTGATGAGACAACCACAGAACTACTTCTGAGGCACCATCTCCAGGATTGGAGGCTAAGGGACGAACACCAAAATTATTAAGACTGAAGCTTTATTGCATTTGAACTTGGAGATTTTTATATATTTTTTTCATATATTTATTTTGTATTTATTTTGTATTTTTTATTTTCAATCCTCTTTCTGTCTCTCTAATGCCTTTTCAGCTTACAGTTGATTAGTACATTGTCTCTCCCTGTTTATATCTTTGAAACTTTTTTTGTTTGTTTCTTTGTTTTGGTTTTTTCTACTTGTTTATTTTTTTCCCCTTTTCCTTCAACTTCTTTGCTTTCCATCTCCTCTCGCCCTTCCATTCTAAATATCACTAGTGCTATTATTACAAGCTAGAAAATAATTGCACACAGCACAGGGGCAATAACAACACGAAGAGCAATGACGGGAAGAAAGAAAAAACAGGGAAATCAGTTTCCCCACAACAAAAAATTAGTACAGGAACCAGATGGAAATGAAGAAAAAAGATACTCAGATCCAGACTCCAACAAAATGAAGATAAACTATGCCAAAGGACCCAATGAAGCCCACAAGAATAATTTAAAAGAAGACCTACTACAGGTACTCAATGAGAATTCTATAGAGCTGATACTGGATATGGTCAACCAAAATGAACAGGAGATACTCAAGAAATTCCAAGACAACAAATATAGAGAATTTAAAAAACAAAAGAAGAAATAAAGGAAACCATAGAAGCACTATAAAAACGCCAAAGTGAAACAAAGAATAAAATTAATAAAGAGATAAATGAACTCAGGACAAAAGTAGACAACATTAAAGAGGAAACGGACCAGGATATGGAAAACCTCAGAGAAAAGAATGAAACAGAATTGCAAAACAAAATGGAAGGCCAATCCAGAATAGAACAAACAGAAGACAGAATCTCAGAACTCAAAGATGAAATGGTACTTACAGGAAAAACAAAAGAACTATTAGTTAAACAACTCAAGACCTGTGAAAAGGAAATGCAAGAACTCACCAACTCCATCAAAAGACCAAACCTGAGAAGCATGGGCATTGAAGAAGGAGAAGAGGTGCAAGCAAAGGGAATGCATAATATATTCAACAAAATAATAACAGAAAATTTCCCAAATCTAGAGAAAGATACTCCCATACAGATGCAAGAGGCCTCCAAAACACCAAACAGACCAGATCAAAATAGAACTACCCCACGGCATATCATCATTAAAACAACAAGTTCAGAAACTAGGAAAAGAATATTGAAGGCTGTAAGAAAGAAAAAACAAATAACATACAAAGGTAAACCCATCAAAATCACAGCAGACTTCTCAACAGAAACATTAAAAGCAAGAAGAGCTTGGGGAGAGATCTTCTGGGCACTGAATGAAAATAACTTCAACCCCAGGATACTCTACCCAGCAAAGCTATCATTCAAAATAGATGGAGCAATAAAAGTCTCCCATGATAAGCAGAAACTAAAACAATATGTGATCACAAAGCCACCACTACAAAAGATTCTTCAAGGGATTCTGCACACAGAAAGTGAAACCCAACATAACCATGAAAGGAAAAGCAGTACCAAACTACAGGAAAAGAAAAAGCAAGAAAGTAGAGAGTAACCTCAACTTAGGTACACACAATCAAACCTTCAAACAATTAACAGAACTAAATGACAGGAATCACCACATGCCTATCAGTACTAACACTTAATGTTAATGGACTTAATTCCCCCATCAAAAGGCACCGTTGATGAAAAGGATTAAAAAGGAAGAACCAACAATTTGTTGCTTACAGGAGACCCATCTCACTGACAGAAATAAGCATAGGCTTAGGATGAAAGGCTGGAAGAAGATTTACCAAGCTAATGGCCCCCCAAAACAGGCAGGAGTAGCAATACTTACCTCTACATTGATCAGTATGGACATTCCATACTAATAAAAGGGAAGTAGACCAAAAGGAAATAACAATTATCAACCTATATGCACCCAATGTCATTGCACCCAATTTCATCAAACATACCCTGAAAGACCTAAAAGCATATATAAACTCCAACACAGTGGTTGTGGGAGACTTTAACACCCCATTATCATCAATAGATAGGTCATCCAAATAAAAAATCAATAAAGAAATTCAAGATCTAAAATATACAGTAGATCAAATGGATGTAGTTGATGTCTACAGAACATTTCATCCAACTTCTACTCAATATACATTCTTCTCAGCAGCCCATGGAACCTTCTCCAAAATAGATCATATCCTAGGGCACAAAGCAAGCCTCAGCAAATATAAGAAAATAAAAATTATAACCTGCATTCTATCTGATCACAATGCAGTAAATCTGAACTCAACAACAAAAATAAAGACAAAATACATGCAAACAGCTGGAAACTGAATAACTCATTGCTTAAAGAACAATGGGTCATTGATGAAATAAAAGAGGAAATTAAAAAGTTCCTGGAAGTCACTGAAGATGGAAACACAACCTACTGGAACCTTTGGGACACAGCAAAGGCAGTCCTGAGAGGAAAGTTTATAGCTGTGAGTACATATATTAAAAAGACTGAAAGATCCCAAGTCAATGACTTAATGATACATCTCAAACTCCTAGAAAAAGAAAAAGCAAATCCCAAAACAAATAGAAGGAGAGAAATAATAAAAATAGCTGAAATCAATGAAATAGAAACCAAAAAACCCATACAAAGAATTAATGAAACAAAAAGTTGGAATAAAAGGAAAGTACCTCAACATTATAAAAGCTATATGTGAGAAATATATAGCCAGCATTATACTTAATGGAGAAAAACTGAAACCATTCCCTCTAAAATGAGGAATGAGACAAGGATGCCCACTATCTCCACTCCTACTCAACATAGTACTGGAATTCCTAGCCAGAGCAATTAGGAAACAAAAAGGAATAAAAGTAATACAAATAGGTAAAGAAACTGTCAAAAATATCCTTATTCATAGACGATATGATCCCATACCTTAAAGACCCAAAAAACTCTACTCAGGGGCTCCTAGACACTATCAATAGCTATAGCAAGGTAGCAGGATATAAAAGTAACATAGAAAAATCATTAGCATTTCTATACACTAATAATGAACAAACTAAAAAAGAATATGTGAAAATAATTCCATTTACAATAGCCTCAAAAAAAATCAAATACCTAGGTGTAAACCTAACAAAGGATGTGAACGACCTCTACAAGGAAAACTATAAACTTCTGAAGAAGGAGATTGAGGAAGACTATAGAAAGTGGAGAGATCTCCCATGCTCATGGAATGGTAGAATCAACATGGTAAAAATCTCTATACTCCCTAAAGTAATCTACATGTTTAATGCAATTCCCATCTAAATTCCAATGACATTCATTAAAGAGATTGAAAAATCTACTGGTAAATTGATATGGAAACACAAGAGGCTACGAATAGCCAAGGCAATAGTCAGTCAAAAGAACTATGCTGGAGGTATCATGATACCTGACTTCAAACTATATTACAAAGCAATAACAATAAAAACAGCATGGTTCTGGCACAAAAATAGACATGAAGACCAGTGGAACAGAATAGAGGACCCAGATATGAAGCCACACAACTATAACCAACATAAAACTAAAAAGCTTCTGTTCATCAAAGAAATGGTCTCTAAACTGAAGAGAACACCCACAGAGTGGGAGAAAATATTTTCCAGCTACACATCAAAGGACTGATAACCAGAATATATAGGGAACTTAAAAAACTAAATTCTCCCAAAACTAATGAACCAATAAACAAATGGACAAGTGAACAAAACAGAACTTTCTCAAAAGAAGAAATTCAAATGGCTAAAAAACACATGAAAAAATGCTCACCATCTCTAGCAATAAAGGAAATGAAAATTAAAACCACAGTAAGATTCCACCTCACCCCTGTTAGAATAGCCATCATTATCAACACCACCAACAACAGGTGTTGGCGAGGATGCAGGGAAAAAGGAACCCTCTTACACTGTTGGTAGGAATGTAAACTAGTACAAGCACTCTGGAAAAAAATTTGGAGGCTACTTAAAAAGCTAGACATTGATCTACCATTTGATCCAGCAATACCACTCTTGGGGATATACCCAAAAGACTGTGACATAGGTTACTCCAGAAGCACCTGCACACCCATGTTTATTGCAACACTATTCACAATAGCCAAGTTACGGAAACAGCCAAGATGCCCCACCACTGATGAATGGATCAAGAAAATGTGGTATTTATATACAATGGAATTTTATGCAGCTATGAAGAAGAACGAAATATTATCATTTGCTGGTAAATGGATAGAATTGGAGAACATTATTCTGAGTGAGGTTAGCCTGGCCCAAAAGACCAAAAATCATATGTTCTCCCTCATATGTGGACATTAGATCAGGGGCAAACACAACAAGGGGATTGAACCTTGATCACAAGATAAAAGCAAGAGCCCACAAAGGAGATATGTGGATAGGTAAGGCACCTAAAAAACTAGCTAGCATTTGTTGCCCTTAATGCAGAGAAACTAAAGCAAATACCTTAAAAGCAACTGAGGCCAATAGGAGAAGGGGTTCAGGAACTATAGAAAAGGTTAGATCAAGAAGAATTAACCTAGAAGGTAACACACATGCACAGGAAATCAATGCGAGTCAACTCCCTGTATAGCTATCCTTATCTCAACCAGCAAAAACCCTTGTTCCTTCCTATTATTGCTTATACTCTCTCTTCAACAAAATTAGAGATAAGGGCAAAATAGTTTCTGCCAGGTATTGAGGGGGTGGAGGGGAGAGGGAGGCAGCCGGGTGGGTGGTTAGGGAGGGGGGTTGGGGAAGGGGGGAGAAATGACCCAAGCATTGTATGCACATATGAATAATTTTTAAAAAAGAGAGAAGAAAAAAAATCAGGGAGTGGTGGGAAGAGAGAGGAAAATTGTTTGCATTGGTATTAACTGGATTAAATCTTAATATTATCTAAAAAAATTGTTTCAAACTCTGTAGGAACCCCATTAATCTCAGTACTCACTATCAAAAGCTCAGAAATGGAATATATTAGGACAGTTAGGGTTATCCTATTTAGTAAAAGCAGTCAGTTCTACCTCTAGGTCCAGATTCTGCTGACATTTAACTGCTTTTCTACCTCCCTTACTGTGAGACACACTAAAAGTACCTTAAACTTTAAGAAAATATCAGTTAGCATGTTGTGGTTCCACGGAAGACCTACTTCCATGTGGTTTCATGAGTAGCCTACTACTCAGTTAATATGTGTTGAATTTTGTTTGATTTTTTTCCTTTTCTTTTACATTTTTATTAGCACATACCAACTGTACAATGTAGGACTTTCATTGTGATATTTACACACATGCATATGATATACTTTGATTATACTCACCCCCTCCATTACTCTTCCTTATCCCCATCTCCACCCCTCCTTTTAAAATATTTCTTGCATTTTTAAAAATGGGTTCATTATGACCTTTCCATACATGTATACAATCATTGTTTATTTTGCCTGGTCGTATAGTAGCTACTATCTTCATAGTCAATATTTCTATGAAAACTAGCATATGTAAAATGAATGAAATAGCTGAAAATTAATTTCAGGGCTGATTCTGGTTTTACTCTATTCTTGAAACCCATGCAAGTCTATGTCCTAGAAACCTAACCGGGGCAACTGGAGATGCAGAAAGGACAAACGATAGAAGACAAGCATGCACAAAGCTGGGGTCAGTTGTGCTGGGTGCTCAGATTGAGACACACAACAGCCTTGTTTTTTTTACTTCTCTTTTCTTCTTTTACTTTGCTTCTTTTCTCTATTCTTTAAAACCTTACTTCTTTTCTCTATTCTTTAAAACCTTACTTCCTTTCTATTCTTTAAAGTCATGGTCCTCAGACTTTCACTGTCCCATGTTTCCTCTAATCTCTAACATAACTCCTGAAGTCTCGGTCCATAGACTCACAGACACACAACAGCCAGCAGCAGCAGCAGCAGCTTCCTCACAAGCAGCCCGCAGCAGCCACCCCTTGCAAGCAGCCAACCTGTCCTCCTTCACTGTTTTTATATACAGTGAAAAACAAGGAGTTGGAGCAACAGTTCTGATGGGAGAGGGGACAGCATGACATTGTAACAAGAGAAACCTGTGATGACTAATCTCTGTACATAAACATTTTAGGAAAAACAAGCATGCTACATTTTGCCCTCACCCCCTTCTGTGGCTGGGACCATGCCAACTCAGCCTTCAGATTTTATATAGACTTCTCATATGCTGCTCCCCACACTCTACTTTTTTTTTGAAGAAATATTTTATCTATGTGTTTCTATAGGTTTTGCTTAACCTCAAAACTATCTACCTGTTTAACCATTTAAACCAAGAAAACATGAAAGCTAAACAACAGATAAGCGTGAACACATTGAATAGTCTCTGAAGTGGAGTAAAATGTAAGCTCTATCCCAAAATATATTAAAAGGTAGAAATATGATTACAAATGAACTTTTTAACATGAAACCTTAATATCTTAGACTTTAAGTCAATTTTTCCCCTTTAAGTAATGTAGAGTTAAGGGATGTCCAGAATTAAGGGATGACTCAAAACTGATTAATATCTGATTTTATGATATAATAATATATAGTTGGTCTTTTCCCTATTTTTTGAGACAGTTACTGAAGCCCTCATAAATTGGTGTCAGTTGAATCTCTTGTTCTACTGTTTGGTTTTTGGCCCTTGCTCTTGACATAGAGTTCCTAAGACCTTTTTAATTTCCTGGGTGATAAGAGCATCTTTTGTTCTGAGATGACTCTTGGTGGGCTCCTGGTTAGCCTCCAGATGGGGACTGATTGCTGGGGAAGCAATAATTGCTTGGAGGGTTAGAATTATCAACCTCTGGGGAGAAAAAAGGAGCTAAAAGTTGACCAGATGCTATAATCAGTCAAGCCTACGTAATAAAGTTTCCATAAAACCCCAAAAGGACATGCTCCAGATAGTTTTCTGATTGCTAAATACATGCAAGTACCTGGAGCATGGCATACCCGGAGAGAGGATGTAAGCTCCGTGTCCCTTCCCATATACCTTGTTTTATACTTCTCATTATCTGCCTGCTCATCAATATCCTTTGTAATATCCTTTGCAGAAACCCAGTAAATCTAATAATTCCATGAATTCTACAAGTAAGCCTACTAAGTAAATTTGATGTAAGGAGGTCGAATTAAGAAGCCCCAACTTTTAGCTGGTTGGTCAGAAGTATTAGTGATAACCTGCTACTTATGTTTGGTTGATGAAGTAGGGGGAAACATGTGGGAATGAGCCCTTTGCCAGTAGGATGTGACTTTAACTCCAGGTAAAGAGTGTCAGAATCAAATTGAATTAAAGGACCTTCACCTGGTACCTCACTGGAGAATTTATCACTTGTACCCACACTTTTGGTAACCAGAGGTGAAGTGTTCTGTTCTGAGTACTCTGAGAATAGGATAAACACTTTCTGGGTTTTTTTCCTGTATCTCTTATAATCTCTAAATAATGATCTTAGTCTTTGAATTACCCTGGGTGCATCCCAACCACATCATACAGTAACTCTTCATTAAATGTGAGATGGGGGTCAGCTCAGAAGAAAGCAGAGAAGCCAATATTCAAACTAATTGGTGACATTTATTTATAGGAAGTCTATTTTTCTGAGTAATTGGTGACACTTATTTATAAGAAGTCTATTTTTCTCCATAATCTATTCATTTGTTCATCTGTTTTCAAGCCCGCTCTTTGCTATGCATCCATGCTAATTATTGAGATTATAATATTTAACAAGACCTTATTCTTGTCTTCAAAATGATGAGGGTACTTTTACGGATACAGATGGATAAGAAAAGACCCAAAGTATAACTGTGTAAATATTTACAGCCTTTCTTCCCCTTTCCATGACATCTCCTCAATTGAAAAAAGATTCTTGCTTGTTCATCATCTCCACATCTCTTAGTAAAGCAAAAAGAATCCCAGTAATGTACAGAGGCTAACTTGATCATCATAATAAAGGTCTGTGTCATGGATGATGGGAAGAGAAAAAAAAGCCTAATGGTTAGGTGTGGGATATAGTTTGGGAGACAAGAGAGAAAGATTAGGAAACAGATTAACTGTGTTTTTCTTTTATTGTTTCTATTGCTTTAAGGGTCTTACAAGTCTGAGAATGATATTGAAGGTGAGAAGTATATCTACAAGACATGTAATTATTTTTCTTTACACTAGTACCCCCTGATATTTTCACCAATGAAAAAAAATTGAATTTCTCTCAGAAGTCATCTTTCAAGAATACTGGATACTGAGTTATATTCCAGTTGCAAAGGGAACTCCACAGTTACATTATTGATGTATAAGTGCTCAGATAAAGGAGGTATAAGCCTTTGTACCATAAGATAGGGAAAGAAGCTAGTGGATCAAGGAAGGTGGCTCTCAAGTGAATAAATCATAGCTGAGATCTAAAGTGTAAGCAAGCAATATCTGGATAAACTAAGACATGGTAGGGGGTCAGGGAGCATAGTCAGAGCGGGGATAGGATTGCATTATAATGCCTAGAGTCATGGGTTAAAATAGCTATGGGATTGGCCTTTTCTTTAGATTATTTTCTAATGAGATCTGGACCGTAACCTGTAATTTGCTTAAACAAGTTCTCTTTTCACCTGTGTAATATGCAACTTCTTAGTGAGATTACACTTTGACTGCCTTGAATATTTAGTCCTCTACCCTGCCTAGTTTTTATTGGCATGGACTAGGGCTATATTGTTCAAAATGATTAAACAAATTAATTAATTAGTTATCACTTACCATTGGTCACTTATTCTTTATGAGACAATGTACATATATCATCTATAAACCTTATGGTAACCCTAAAAGATAGTGTTACCAGTATTTGGGGTATTACAGATATTCCTCAGTTCTTAGGATATAACATCTCAAATCAGGACACTGCCCAGGTGCAGGAAAAAAAAAAAAAACTACAAAGAGTAGGAAGACAGCAAAGAATGATTTATTAGCAAAGCAAAAGTATACTTCAAGAGATGAGGGAGACAGTTGGAGAAGGGCCAATTACATCAAAGCTGCTGGGGCTTGGGGTTGTACTATTTGACAGGATGAGGTTATTAGGTGAAGCAAAACTGAGCCGCTTTCCTTGTTGCTCTTCCCAACATGCACATTGGAAAGGATGGGAGCAGGTGCATTGTGCATTTTATATTCTTTACTCTTCCCAGTTTAGTGCTGCCAGTGAAAGGTCTATAGTGACCATTAAGCCCTCAAGGCACATGCATTACCTTGATATGGAAAGTGGGCACCATAAGGAGGCTATAGGGCCATTATTTTAATTTTTGGTTCAAGATTTGGGCTATCTGGGTTTTAGAAAGTATCTTATACCTGGGACATTTCCTAATTTCTGATCATGTCTACCTAGATGCCTATATTATCAGCAGGTATTATTTGTTCTACTTAAAAAATAGATAAATCAAGGCTTAGAATGTCCATTAATATGCACATGATAAAACAAAGTGGAGACAAAAGCCACACCTTTTTTTGGTTTTAACTGCTATAAAAACATTAAAATCTCTATTTAGTGATGAGACAAAATACAAATGTTCCTCCCCCTCTGCACAGCCCACAGAGCAAGTCTTTCTCATTCACCCAGCTTTTTCCATGTTTTGCTACTTTATCTATTTGCTAACTTTTATCACTTAGTAAGTGTTAGGATATCTTCAGGTTCAGAAAGACTCTGTCATTCCTTGGAAATAGTAATCTTTCCCAGAATTACAATAAGGATTTCACTGGCATTATTTTCATGGGGCTGTCATTAGAATTATATAAGACTAATTAGAAAGAATAGATATAATGTCTAGCACAGTCAACCACCAATGCATCTTAATTCCCCTCAGGGAATTTCTCAACCTCAATTTTATTTTAAACTTTCTCAAACTCAGTCTATTTTTTCAATCTTCTTTTATAGGAATTTGCCTCCTTTATCATATCCACACAATTTATTACCTGAGAGGGACCAGGATTCTTATGTTAACAAAATGTTTGCTAATTACATTATCATGTGTATCATATACATTTGGCTACACTCTATCATAATATGTTTGATTTCCCTCTCTCCTACTTACTGAATGAGGACTAACTTCTTTATACTCTTTAGACTCCTGTAGTAGAAGCCTCAAAAGATTTACAGCCTATGGAAAGCACTGAACACTGACATTGCTTGGAATTCATGTCACTTTCCACAGGAGGTAACTCTTAATTCCACTAGAGGGTCAAATCAGCCCTGAGTCCTATTATCTCTTCTTTCCAACCAATTAATTATCAAAGGGGGTTAATACAGAGGGCAAATGGGTATAAAGGGAGCATGTACCTTTTAGAAACATAGCCCTCCTGCTGCTTTTCAAACTGATGATTTTGATCTTAAGAACAAACCATCTCAGAAGGATGTATGAGACAGAGGCAAATGTCACAGTAAATAATATGTGTGTCATCCCTTGGGTCCCCAAGTACCAAAGCTCAGACCCCAGGCATTTCCCTCTCATGATGCTCCTGAGGAACTTCTAAATGGAATGTAGCAATATTGCCAGAAGAATAGGAAATCTTTCTTTTTCTGCTGACTGAACTCTTTGAGTCCAGGACAAGACTAAGCTTTTTGGAGATAAAGTTTTGTGCAGAATGAAGGTATAACTAGCTGATGGAACCCAGGAACATGATTTCCTGGCATTTTTTATCCCAGGCAGAACTGTCCAGGAGAAACCCATGTACACACATACACACACCCAAGTGGGAAGTCCAATATTCCAGTAGAATTAAATGTTAAGTTTGTGAAAAGATTTAAAAAACTGTTTGAGGCATTAGGTCAACTACCCTGGGAGTAGAGGGAGAGCACTGAGCAACAATAGGATCTCCAAAGCATTTTATTTATCAAGGTGAGGAGGGCTCTCAGAGGAGGAGTGAGGGAAACAGGAGGGGGCAGGTAAGGAACTGAGGTTAGCCTCAGCCTGATCACACATGAATTAAGCCACAGGCTCATCTCACATAGAGGGAAGCGGCTAGACACTTTATATCATTTTAAGCCACTTCTAGTGTGATGAGGTAGAACATCCCTAGTGAGATAGCTCCCTCATGGCAGGCAGCAGTCTCCAAAGAGTGGGCAGCCTAGAGCCATTTAGCAACTAACACTCATGGCAAGTAGGGACAGCTCCACTGGGTGGATAAAGGAAATATAAGTAAAAGATCAACAGCATTCATTGCAGTTAGATCGACTACTTTTTTGTATATCTGTGGATGTCTGTCTGTCTGTCTATCTATCTATCTAATCTGTCTAACTCCCTATCAATCTATTTACCTCACTATCTACCTACTACCTATCTAACCATCTATCTATACATACATCTATCTAATCCATCCTCTTACATTCTATCTCTCATCTTTACCTATGATCAGCTTCAAGCTTACTTAACTATTCCCTACAGTTACCTCTCTAAATGACATTTTTAAACACAAATTGTTTAGAATGTAGCATAGATATATAACAAAGTAAATACTGCAGTTCAGTTCTGAGAAAATGATATTGTTTTCTGTTCTTTCATAATTAATTGCCTATGTATTTGATTTGCATAGCTTTATAACCTAGAAAGGACCTCCTATATATAAGATGAAACTATATTTTTAACACTTGTTTACAAAAATCAGCTCCTAAAATTTAGTATTTTTCCCATACCTCTGGGCCTGGAAGTGAAGAAGGCATATGCCATTTGCTTCATCAATCTTTTCAGACCATCCTCTTCCCTTACCCTCTAAAACATCTAGGTGGAAATTTTACATTGTATCAATTATCTGTTGCCACACAATGCTGCATAAATAGAGGCTTAAAATAATAAGCACATATTTGGTTTTCAAGTTAGTGATTTAAGGTGATACACTATTTCTCTCTAATAACAAGAGTCAAGTTTGCCTGGAGAAATCACTGATAAAAGACTGGAACAAAAAATGTATCTAGAGCACATGGTAGTGCCAAAAAATAAGTGCTAGAAAATGAGCAAACAAAAGCACTTGATGATAGGAGTATGTTGCAGGAGGCCAACTAAAAGAGTTTCCAATACTGGAGCAATCTTAGTACCAAAACAAGTAAATTAGTACCAGATTATAATCCAAAGTATAAGATAAAGAAGTCCATGCTAATATGAAGACATGATCAAATAAATAAATGGATAAAAATAGGCAAATCTCCCATGCAGAAGGATTCCAAAAAATTTACTTAGCTTCTCTATATTCAGACATAACTGCCTGAGTGTAGGCCTCACATAAGGACTTTGTTCAAAGAGTACAATGTGGAAAGGAAAAGAAAATAGTACATTTAAGTGCATAATTTGAACAAAGACTACATCAGTGAGGTTTTCAAGGTCAACTTCAACAATGATAAGCAATGCTGATATTATGTGCTCTTGATATAATGTGAAGAAATGGTGCTCTACCTGTGTAAAATGGGTCTTCCTTCCCATACTTTCCATCCCACTTTAATCTTCACTTTCAACTGCTGATGTATCTGCTTTTCTCAGTAAGGAAGCAAAGTTTCCAGAAGAGAACTTCCACAAGCTCCCCCTATCACATTTACCCATGTACCTACATCTAGGTCTATTGGTCCTATCTTCTCCCCTGTGACTATGTAATACCCCACCAGGTTTTCAGTTAATACAAAACTTAGCTATGTACTATATGTCATCTCTCTTAACTTTTTCAAAAACATAAATGTAGCAGTTTCTCTTCTCCTGTCTCATCAACATTTTCCTGTCTACTGAATCTTCTCATCAGTAGGCCAAGGTACTTACTCCATCTAAAAAACAAAGCTCTAACTCCTTCCCTCTCAGCTACTGTCCCATTTGTTTCCTCTACTTTACAGATAAGTTCTTTTCAAAAATGGCTAATACGGACGTGAGGGTGATCTGGCTGCAATATCTGTCACCCCATTGATCACCAGGGTTGATTCACCTGATCTGGCTGGCTAGGTGGGTGTCCCCTTCCTCCCTCACCGCTCCACGTGCATCCCTCACTTGGTGGAAGAGGACGACCATCCCCAATAGAGGAGGACCGTTCTTCTGTCAAGGGTATATGAGTAGCTGCGCTCCCCTGCTAGAACCTCCAAACAAGCTCTCAAAAATGGCCAATACATAACTCATTCTCTCTTAAAACCACTCTGGTGAGGTTTCTTCTTTGCTAACCCCACCAAAGTCAAACAACTGTGGTCAATGTCACCAGTAACCTCCACATTACTAAATAGTATGGTGGATCTTTTGGCAAATATTAGTAACATTTTCTACAGTTGATAACACACTCTACCTTGAAACCCTCTCTTCATTTGGCTTCTAGGACTTCACACATTTCAGATTTTCCTCTTATCTTATTAGCAGCTCTTTCTCAGTATCTTGTACTATTCCTGTAGCTCTCTAATCTCTTAATATTGAAGAGTTCCAAGATTCAGAACTGACACATCTCTATCCATCTATACTTACTCTCTATGTGATCATATTCAGTAATTGCTTTAAAGATGTATGCATTATAGTAATTCTCAAATTTGTATCTGTAGTCTGTACTTCCACCTTGAACTCCAGACTCAAACATGCAATTGCCTACTTGACTCTCTACTTAGATGACTGATAAGCATCTCAAACTGAGTTCCTGATATTCCCCTTCCTTCTCTGGTCCTACTTCTTCTAGAGCCTTCTTTCTGTCTCACTAATGGAAAACCAACCTTCCAGATGCTCAGTCCAAATACATTGTGTCATTCTTAACCATTTTATTTTGCTTCAAACCTGTGTTATTAGGAATTCTTATTGGTACTTTTAAAAAATGAAGGACAGGAAAGTATAATGGGTCTTTTCTGGAGGTGGGTACTAGTGGGAGGTGGGTAAGGCATAAGGTAAGGGTGAAGGAAGGCAAATATGGTGAATGTATTTCATATTCATGTATGAAAATAAAATAATGAAACCTGTTGAAATTGTGCTGGGTGGGGGGAGATGGGCATGAAGGAGAAAATGAAGGGGTGAATCTAATTAAGATATATTCTAAGCACATATATAAATGTCACAATGTATTACCCCCATACAACTATTATATGCTAATTAAAAAGATAACAAAATTTAAAAAAAGAAAATCCTGTTTTCTCTGCCTCCAATATACACCCAAATCCTACATGGTTCATCACAGCACCATGCTATTTTAAGTCATTGTCATCTTTTAACTGGATTAATTTCATAGCTTAACTTATTGTGCACCCTTCACTCAGTCCTCAACAGAGCTTATATGTGCTCCTGTTAAAAGTGTCAAATTATTTCTTTCCTCTGATGTTTCTCAGAGTTTAAACTCATGTCATTACAATCGCTTAGAAACTAATAGGGTGACTTTAGTCAAATTTTTTACCTTGATAGGGTTCAGTACCCTTGTAAGAATGAAGATGTTCTTACTCCCTCTAGTAGATGCAACCAGGTACCAAAGCCAGCCACACTTTGAGAAGAGAGCTGACAGTACAACAAGAAGGACTGTCCCCACCACCCCAACACACAACACACACCAACACTTCTGGCTCCCTCAGCAAGTAGCTTTGGGCAGTGCACACAATGCAAAGCTATACCAGCTCTATTTAGCAGCCTGGTATCTACCATTACTTCTGTGAGTTTATCTCCTGCCATTCTTCCCTGCATTCACTCTGTCCAGCCACACCAGCCTTCTTGCTGCTCCTTGGATGATAGGCATCCTCCTGCCTCAGGAGCTGTTTTCTCTACCTTAATCTCTTTTTTCGGGTATTGTCTACTAGATAAACTCTCTTACCTGCTTCAAGTGTTTGCTCAAAGGCCATCTTGTCCATGAGGTTTTCCCTAGTCCCCTATTTAATATTGTACTCATTTCTTCCTCGTCTCTTCCACTTCTGTTAAAGTTGTTTCTCCGTAGATCATTTTACCATCTAACACAGTGTATTCCACTTACAATTTTCTTTCTGTGTGTATGTCAACTATACTTCCCACCTGAAGATAAGCACATATATCTGTTTGAAATTCACTGTCCAAAGACAAGGGGTAATATAAGCCAATTATATTTGAGGATAATTTCAAAATGAAAAAGCAGCATCAGTGATCAATAAATACAATTGTTTCTGTTGATTTATAATTAAATATAAAGCAACCGTAATGACCTAACTGAAATCCACTGGTTTCACAGACACAAAGAAGTATGTTCCTTGCTCACACTATTGCATTTTCCTCTTTGGCAATAAGATATCAATAGGGAAAATGTGATCTCTCCCTGTATTATCTTTGGCAAATATCATTTCTCTTTCCTTATCAAATGATCATGTTGTCATTTTCATGGCAACACCCCTGACCTTGCAAAATTTGGTTTAACTTAATCAATCTCTTATGTATTTACAACAAAACAAACATGGTCTGTTTGTAGAAGTATGTCATCTGTTGCTCTTTGTTTGATCTCAGCTGGAGAATAGGAAGAGAAACCAAGACAGCAGCACTGCCATTTGGGCAGCTGCAGGAATGGATCTCGGAAGCAGACAACTGGGCCAAGTTATGTCTTAGACTCAAAGATTTCCTGGCTTCATGTCGAGGTCTGAAAATAACACAAAAAGACTGAGAGATAGGTGATGTGGGGCTAGAAGCTTGTAGGTTGGTTGCCATCTTCATAGCATGTCCATGCTAAATCACAACCCATTACTTTCTATAAGTTAGGGTAGCAGGTTTTAAAGTTATTTCCGGACTTCAAAAAGCCACTGCTGTCAGAGCAGTACAAACCCTACAGGGACAGAAAATATTTTCTCTACATCTATTCTGTAAAACAGTGATTTCTTGCCTTGTATCAGTCATGAACATGCATAATAGCAATAAGTCCATGATCTGCTGATTTCTATTCACCAAATGATATCTTTTTCAACTCAGCATGATTGACACTTTTGATTGATATCAATTACCTTCATCTTTAAGAGCTCTTAGCATATTAAAATAGTTTTCCTTGAGTCCAGATAACTAAACGTGTTTATTGACTCTAAGAGACACATGTGTTTTCAAATTAAAAAATTGTGTGCTAATTTAAACACATAAGGTGTCACTGTTTTATTTTACCCAAGCACACTCCATACTAACCACCACCACTCTTAAAGATATACTAAGCCTTCTTCCTTCCCTCCTTCTTTTCTCCCTTCCTCTCTCTCTCTCTCTCTCAGATATATTAACTAATCCACTGGATGTGCTTTTATTACAAAGAGCAGAAAATAGGGATCAGAATATCTGATCATTAAAAATCATAAAAAACTCAAACAAACACTTCAGCTCATATCCTGGATTTGACCACAAAAGTGATGTATTTAGCCACTTTTTCTAAGGCCCTTCTAACTTCTGCCAAGTGATGGGATTTGTCAGGCCTTTTTGATTCCCTTTCCTAATATAGGAAAAGATGGTTAACATCAATGTCAATGAAAGGTGGGGATGGTATTATCTTCCAAAATATTTTCTTTTCTTAGTTAAGAAGATGCTGCATACAACATCTCTTTGGAGACACCATAACGGTCTTTAGCATGTTACAGTTTTTGAAGAGTCCCACAATAACTACTTAAGTTTGTTTAATACTCTGGAGTTAGTAGGTATAGGTAAGAACTTTCTCAATGAAACCCCAGCAGCACAGCAACTAAGAAAAAGCATAGATAAATGGGACCTCATAAAGCTAAAAAGCTTCTGTTCATCAAAAGAAATGGTCTCTAAACTGAAGAGAACACCCACAGAGTGGGAGAAAATATTTGCCAGCTATACATCAGACAAAGGACTGATAACCAGAATATATAGGGAACTTAAAAAACTAAATTCTCCCAAAACTAATGAACCAATAAGGAAATGGGCAAGTGAACTAAACAGAACTTTCTCAAAAGAAGAAATTCAAATGGCCAGAAAACACATGAAAAAATGCTCACCATCTCTAGCAATAAAGGAAATGCAAATTAAAACCACACTAAGATTCCACCTCACCCCTGTTAGAATAGCCATGATCAGCAACACCACCAACAACAGGTGTTGGCGAGGATGCGGGGAAAAAGGAACCCTCTTACACTGTTGGTGGGGATGTAGACTAGTACAAGCACTCTGGAAAAAAATTTGGAGGCTACTTAAAAAGCTAGACATTGATCTACCATTTGATCCAGTAATACCACTCTTGGGGATATACCCAAAAGACTGTGACACAGGTTACTCCAGAGGCACCTGCACACCCATGCTTATTGCGGCACTACTCACAATAGCCAAGTTATGGAAACAGCCAAGATGCCCCACCACTGACCAATGGATTAAGAAAATGTGGTATCTATACACAATGGAATTTTATGCAGCCATGAAGAAGAACGAAATATTATCATTCGCTGGTAAATGGATGGAATTGGAGAACATCATTCTGAGTGAGGTTAGCCTGACCCAAAAGACCAAAAATTGTATGTTCTCCCTCATATGTGGACATTAGATCAAGGGCAAACACAACAAGGGGATTGGACTATGACCACATGATAAAAGCGAGAGCACACAAGGAAGGGGTGAGGATAGGTAAGACACCTAAAAAACTAGCTAGCATTTGTTGCCCTTAACACAGAGAAACTAAAGCAAATACCTTAAAAGCAACTGAGGCCAATAGGAAAAGGGGAACAGGTACTAGAGAAAAGGTTAGATCAAGAAGAATTAACCTAGAAGGTAACACCCACGCACAGGAAATCAATGTGAGTCAATGCCCTGTATAGCTATCCTTATCTCAACCAGCTAAAACCCTTGTTCCTTCCTATTATTGCTTATACTCTCTACAACAAAGTTAGAAATAAGGGCAAAATAGTTTCTGCTGGGTATTGAGGAGGGGGGAGAGGGAGGGGGCGGAGTGGGTGGTAAGGGAGGGGGTGGGGGCATGGGGGAGAAATGAACCAAGCCTTGTATGCACATATGAGTAATAAAAGAAAAAGGGAAAAAAAAACGTTTGTTTAACCCTGAAGTTCTTATACTGTCTTAACCAAGGAATTTTTTTCAAAGAAGAATCCCCTCTACCTGTGATAACTGGAGGCAGTTCATGTAGAAACATACAATACACAGGCTTTCATTCATAATATGGTAAGAAATTAATAGAGGGGTTTAAGAAGAGGACAGACATGATTTATTAGGATTTACAAAGCTCACTTCTCTGCTTCATGAGACATGATTGAAGAGAAAACCCAATGTATAAAGATGAGTTAGGAGATTAGTGCAATAATGCAGGTAAACAAGTAGCATAAATTTAACCAGGAGGTAAAAGTGTAGATGAAAAGGGGTCACTTTCCAAATGCATCTAGATGGAAGAGAGTCTAATATTTTCTGACAGAGAAAATGTGGAATATGAGAGAGGTGACTCCCATGGTTTTTTGCCCATGCAAAGGAAGACTCTGTGTGGAGCAGATTTGGGCATTTGGAGGTAAATCATGAGCATTGTTTTGTATTTGTTACTTTAAAATGACAATCAGATGTCAAGCAATAGTCAAGACACTTTCTGGGATCCTTTATCTGAAGTTGAGATAATTCAGTTCCCAACCCTGGTTAAACATTAGAACTGACTGGGGAGATTTAAAAGTTGACCTGGATGTTTCCTATCTGTCCAGCCTCTTGTTAGGACCTTGGGCTGCCTCACAACATACATAGTACATGGCATCACATAGCAGGAACATGTGTGAGAGTAGTAAGTGTCATGTACAGAAGAATCCAAACACATGGGGTAGCCTGTCTTTATAACAACCCACCTTCAGAGCAATGAATCCAGTCTCATAAGAACTAACCAAATTCTGAAAAATGAGCATTAATCCCTTTTGAGAATGGTGCCACCACCATGACCTAGTCACCTTCCATTAGACCCTACTAATTATAGGTTCAACCACCTCTCAATAACACTATATTTGGGACCAAGTTTTTAGCTATGAAGTCATAGCACCTTCATGTCACACACCTTCCTTCTACTATCCTTCCCATTACAAATGTCTCAGAAAAGCATTTTGATGGGCTTCTTCACTCTGAAAATGAATGAGAGTTAAGTTTCTTATTTACTTCCTGTGGCCCCATAGAATTTATAGTTTAACTAAGAAAAGAATGCTGATTAATTATAGGCCTGATTAACTTTGGAACTTGGAGTCAAAGCCTTAAGAGAAAAACATTATGGAGCATGAGAGTCCTTCCAAATCCCCATGAAGTTCCATTATTTATGCACCAATATACTCTGTTTACCTTCAAAGTCATCCATAAATGAGGGAGATAAGGATGGAAGAAAGCTCTCAGAAACCCTCTGCCCAGGTGATAGCTTTATCCAAGGCATGGTCTATTAATTCAGAATGAGGAAGAGCCTGGAGGTAACCCTAAATCCTCTACTCAGGTGTAGCAGAGATGCTATCAGTGCCTGACCATATCCTATTTCCTATGATCTGCATTTTATTGCTCAGGAGAACTTTCTGTAGACTAAGATGCCCAATTATCCACTCCTAAAACAGCTAGAATTTCTAAGGTGCTGACAATACCAGCAAGAAACTCTCTACCTTTGACTGACAAGAATTGGTTCTCTTTTCTTTGAGTGGGATAATTTTGAGTCATCCTCCATTCTCGGCTTCTAGAAGCCCTCACTGGGATTGAGACCCAATTCCCTATGGTGGTTGATGACATGCTCTTTTTTGGTTGTTGTCTTTTCCTTGTCTCATGTTCCCATACCCTATCAACGTTTTCTGAGATTGCTCCTTATATAAACTATTTGCACTGAAATTCATCCTTAAGGTCAGCCCCTGGAAAACCCATACTAAGAAATTAGAAAATGGTGCCATCTGTAACCATAAATGAAAAATGATGGTCAGACGTCAGGTTAGATAAAAGGGAACAAAACTATGAATGTATTTGCAAAAGCTGTCCTGTTCCCTGTATTTGATTTACAATGATGACTTGGGAAATTTGCCTCTCTGCTGGAGTAGGGACCAGAGTGACCATGTAAAGAGGAAACAGATGCACTAAGCCTGCGGCCTCACACATCTGCTGGATGAGCAACATCTATAATTTTCCAGGAGGAGACAATAAAAAATCCACATAAAACTTTTTATTGTGTAAGTGACACTAGTTATTATAGTCAGCAATCAGAAAGCTACCCTAAGGACAGAACTTTTCTGCCTATTAATGTAGAGAAAATAGCTAGCCTGCTTCCCAAGTCTCAGAATGTAACATTGGAGATGTTAGGATCCATTCCAAAGGAGTTATAATACCAACAAAATACAAGAAAGATGTAGCAAATGTGTGTTGCAGGAGAGATAATAAAATAAAATCTAAGCATTTCAGAGCTCTTGGGGCAAATTGAATCCATGGGAATTGAAAAATAAAGGACTTGGGGAAAATATGGTCTTTTTACAGAGGACAAGAAAATAATGTGTGTCTCCATTTTATGAAGTTTATCTGGACCTCAAACAGTAGTTGAGACATTTCCAAACATACAAAAACATTATTCATTAGACTCACACTCTTGGTATTTGTAATCAGGTCAAATGCTAAAGATTTCCAATTCAATGTGGACTGATGCAATACATGAATACAATTGGTTAGCAATCGCTATGTAAGAATAAGCAATATCTTCACCAACTGCCTGCATCTTCCTCCTCCCAGTGGTACTGATACTGCCCCCAGTAGAGTCAGCTTTTGTGGGAGTATCCATGGTACCATTATCTTCAACCTAGTCCACACAGTCCATTCAGACACAGCACTGGGGGCTCTATAGGGTTCACAGAGTATGGGAGAGCTGGGAAGGATTCAGTGGTCAGTTTTACTATACTGTCATTACTAGAACTCAACTTTTACACACAGATTGGGAGGGAATATCATTTGGAATGACCAACCCAGATGCCATAATGAAGGCTGACTTCTGTGTCTGATTCGATCCCCCATCTTAAACAAAATGAAAATCTATTTCTTGCTTTTTATTGCAATTCAATTCAGTGGAGGGACAACAGATACAGGGACAGTCATATAGGGACCTAGGATGCTTCCATCTAGTGGGTCCCAATACCCCTAAGACAGATGTCAATGAACTTTAATTTTAAAAGATCACATAGCAAATATTTTTAGATCTGTGAGCCATACAGTTTCTGCTGCAACTATGTTCATTTTAGTACAAAGACCTCCATAAATAATACATAAAATGGACATAATTGTATTTCAATAAAAGGTTATTTATAAAAAGAAGAGTCCACCGAGTGTAGCATGCAGACTCCTCCCCTATGTCCTGGGAGCCTGCTATTGGTTACACTCAGTTGACAAAGAAAAATAGAGAGTAGAGAATCAGGATCTTGTGAGAGATATTTACAGGAGGAATAGGGAAAGGTAGGAAACTCAAAACTTGAAAGTGTTTGATGTCCCCACTGCAGAGGAGCTAATACAGTAACCTTAAAACTACAGCGGTCAATATGGGAAGGTGACCGGGAAGTAGTGAAGAGGTCTGTAGAGATGAATCAATTCAGGTTGTTATACACTTGTGCATGGAAGCAATGCTAGGAATCTCTCTGTACAGCTGTCCTTACCTCAACTAGCAAAATCACTATGTCTTTCTTATTATTGCTTATGTCTGCTCTTCAAGAAAATTAGAGAAAAGGGCAGAATGTGTTCTGCCTGGAAGCGAGAGGGGTGAAGAAGGGGGGAGAAATGGCCCAAACAATATATGCACATATGAATAAGTGAATAAGGAAAAGAAAACCCAGGCCTGGACATATATTGCACTTTACCCTGATTTCACTTGGCCTTACTCAAGTACAAGGAAGTCTGGAAAATATAAATTTGTTGTATGCCTGGTTCCCTCCAGAAAAAAGATTTTGTTAGTTTGTGGAATGCTATACCAATCTCAGAGCAAATTACCTCTTATGATATTGTGTCTATGGAAAAGTTTTTCTGAGACACTAAATAATTCATTTTAAAAGCCCTAATAATATAATTCCTGTGAGAATTAGGAACTTCCTAAATCTATGAAAGAGGAATTTTGCCTGTAACTGCATAATACAATGTTTCAAAGAACTGTCTAAGCAATTTCAAAAACTCCACTATCTTCTTAAGAATACTCTTTTTTTTCATGTTGAGGGATTCTGAAATTCTTAATTAGATTTAAAAGGTATTATTCTGGACTTCTGCTAGTAAACAATTCGTTAGCACAGAAGTAATAAATCTTTATTTTTAAAAATCCACAATTCTTATTTTCTTTACTAAACATGGGTCTTCCCCCAAATGATACCAAATTAATGAGATTTGACTGCATCCATGAGCTTAAACAATAAACCAAGTTTTGCTTCCTTATTTTGGTTTAGAGAATAATATTATTAAATCCAGTTTATTCCTTTCTAATAGTTCTTCAAAGTGATTACTTTCATGGAGTCTGACAAAGGAAAATGGTTATAGCGTGCCACACAAGGTCTGTAAGGAGACCATATTTAGTAGCGTTAGCAAATCCAAGGGGCTAAACAGATATAAATGAAATTTCATCTGACACCCTTGCCATGAGAACGAAGAAGAAAAAAACTCTACCCTAATTGTTTCAAGTGTCTGGTTTGGGTCAGAATAAGTAAAAACCAAAGAAATAAATCTAAGACTCTTGTCTTCACTTTTTGGCCTTCAATCCTTCTAATGAGGCAGAGCTGTGCAGATAAATCTAAAATTTTAATAAGGAAAAATGAAAAATATATGGCAGTTGCTTCTACAGTGCTCTTCTAGGTCACCCTGGAATTCTTGAAGTTATTTTGATTGCTCTGAATTCTGGGCATATTCTGTGGTGTGTTATGAAAGCATCTTGCTTAAAATATCCTATTACATTTAAAATTTCATTAGTTTGCTTTGTTTTGTTTTAGATGTTGATCTTTTAAAATTCCCTTTGCCAATGATGTTGACTTCTAACCTAACATATCAGTAAGGCAGTGGTTGTTAAAGGTTAGCGTGCATGAGTCCCTTGGGAGTTTTGCTAAACCATATATTATATTCCTAAACTTCATTCTCAGAAAGTGTACATCAGTAGCTATGAGGTGGTACCAGAAATTCTGTATTTCTAACAAACTCCCAGGTCATGCTGACACTGAGGTCTGAAACTACACTTGGATGAACATAAAGTCAAAGATGTTTAAATTGGAAACCCAACTCTAATTGCCTTAACAAAAAGTAATGTATTATATTGCAAGAGTTAAAATTTCGGGAGGAGCTGGATGAAATGCTGAACATCTGTAATCCCAGCTATGTGGGAGGCAATGGTAGGAGGATCACTGTGTGAGGCCAGTCCCAGGCAAAAAGCACAAGACCCTACCTGAAAAATACTAAAGCAAAAAGGGCTGGTGGTGTGATTCAAGTGATAGAGCACTTGCAAGGCCCTGATATCATACCCCAGTACCACCAAAAAAAAAAAAAAAGTTGAAATTTCAGGCTTTCAGTCTGACATTAGGTACTATGATTACCATCATATCATCCATATCTTGATTGTCCAATTTTTCTCTCTTCCTCCCCATTTTGATATTTCCCTGATATTCACAAATGGATTGCAGTGTTTCAGATCTTATGTTTTCATGTTCCTAAGTTCAATGGAAAAAAGAGACTTCCAAATTCCTCCCAACAATTAAAAAGGTTTCCTTGCTATAATTGGCTATTATTGAGTCTTATGATCATCTTGAGCCACTCATCATTTTCACTGCAATCCTAGGGTTATAATATTCAATCAGTTTACATTAGTTAATCTCAAACTACCCCTGGAAGTAAGGGCCTAAGCACTTGTCATGTCTGCTTTTCTGCATGAAGAGTTTCTCCAAAGCCATGGGAGCTCACTCAGTTTCAACTTAAATGAAGGCGACACATGCATGGGTTGATGACCTTGTGGTATGGAATTCACAGATAGCCGACCCCACCTTCCAACTTTTAGAGGGTGATTATTAGGTGCATTCTATAAGGTCTCTTTGAGTACCCCAGTAGGATTCTGTCCCAGTTGCTCACTGTGGCAACTAGCTGTATGCTAGACCCTACAGAGGCCTGTTTTTCTTTTCCTTTATCTACTCCTTATGTTACCCTGCTCATGAAATCTCCTCCCCCAATAAACTACCTGCACCCACTTTTTGCCTTATGTGATACTGTGAGGGAAAGATCTAAACAAAGACCCTGCTTAAACCATGTAGACTGGCATGGGGGAAGAAATTCTTCAGAGAAATTTTTGAGTTCAATTTTACACAATAAAAGGGAAGGGGGTGAAAAGTAATAAGAAAGAAAAAAAATTCCCATAAAAATAATTAATTTCTGAACTTAAGTAAATACACAAACAAATTTACTGAATTTCTCTTCATTCAGAATGTATATATGTGGATGAAGTATTGTGTGTTGTGGAGTAAATGGAAGCAGACTAGCTGTACACACCAACCATCATACCAATACATTGGAAGGAGAGAAAAGGAACATAGATCCCAAGATTATCTTGGACATGGCTTAGGCTAAAAATTAATTTTTAAAAAAAATGCTTTTCAACCTACAATCTCAGCTAATATAATATATCGCTTTCAAATTTATAACATTGTCTTCTCCTCAGCCCACCTGGAACTGTGCATTCCAAATTTCCCAGGGCATTGCATATCACAGGTCTTAATTAAACTCTAGGTCTCAAGACTTCCTTGTCCCATGTCCCATCTGCTAAAGACATGGCAAGGGCAAAGCTAGCCCAGACAAACTGCACAGCAGTTATGTTACAAGTGAGAATGGGTATAAAATTCTAAGTTTCATTCCAGACAGAAAATAACCTCACTATTAAGTCTTTTTGGAAAACATTAGCCAACTATTTACACAAGTGCCTCCCAAAGAACTTTTCTCTCAAGAGAGACAATGTCACCTGGTTTTCAGAAGTGTTGCATACATATTGCCTTCCACTTTCAGACAGTGATAGTCAGCATTGACTAATTAAAGGCTCTGATATATTTGGGCTGAAAATAACATCAACTTTATTTAATCCAGATTTTCCAACATAGTTGATTCTAGATCTGATTGAGGATGTTTTCTGTTGTTGTTGTCAATTTTCTGTGGTTGTTTCCAGGTAAAACCTGTTAGTATCTCAAAGACTTCAAACACTTTTAGATTCTGTACCCTAAAAGTGATAGTAAAAGCAGGAAATTCTGTTATTCCTATAAACAAGTAGGAGGATACCTCCAGGAAATTCATCATGGTGGAATTTGAGAGTGCACTTACCTTCACGTAGCTCTGGTCCTATGCTAGTTTCCAGATTTTTCCTAGGTTCAGAACAGATTCATACCCCTAACCTTGGTGTTACCACTTCACTTATTTCCCTAGAGGCAAGTGAGGCACTGAAAATAAAACATTGGGTTCTCCAGTACTCAACCGAATAGGAATTTGACCTATCATTTCTTATGTTGTTGCCTCAAATGTGGCCAATGTGCTGTTTATTGAATATATTCCCTAAGAAACTCAGATCATTGTGCAAGTCCCACACATTTGGAGTAGAAAAACTCTTGGTGGCATGTACATATGCTTCCAGCTTTATGTGATTAAAACACACAGTCCTTAACTTATAGTAGTTACTTTAAACATGAGCATCTTAATTTATTAAAAGTGAATTCTAGAAAACTAAAAATAGACCTACTTTATAACCCTGCCATACTTCTCTTGGGCATATAGGCATATATGTGAAGGGGTGTAAATCAGGAGTATAAAAGAGACATACCTGCATGCCTATGTTTATTGCACTCTGTTCACAATTGCTAAACTGTGAAATCAGCCAAGTTGCCCAACAACTGATGAAAGGATAAAGAAAAAATGATATATAGACATATATAAGTAGATAGTGTATATATAGTGTACATGTAAATAGTATATATACACATATATACCTATATACCATGAGATATTTCAGTCATAATGAAAATGAAATGATACCATTTTCAGAAATTATGGCATCATGTTGAGTGAGATAAACCAAGCTAAAAAGCCAACTATCACATGTTCTCACTCACTTGTGCAACCTAGGGGTAAAATGATGAAGATGATAATAGAAATAATGGGACATGAATGTGAATGGGGGACAGTCTAGGGAGTATCAATGGGAAGAGAACGAGGGAGAAAAAAGGATACTGATGGATGAAGAGAACTGAAACATGCTATGAGTATATGTTCAAACATGGCATAATAAAACACACCAAACACTGTATAAAATGTGGGGAGGAGGGAGGAAGAAGTGGGAATATAATGAAGAGGGTGAACTTGTTCAAATATACTGTACGCATACATGGCATTACCACAGTGCAACTCCTTCATATTCTTAATTGTGCTAATTTAAAAATAAAATAAAACTATTTAAAAGAGAATTGTGGTTTTGATATGTGCAATGCTAGGGAAGGAATGATATTTTAGAACAAGAGTGTTGAGTTCACTAAGGATTTGTACATGTGTGAAATTGGACACTTTGGCAATTACTTCAAGGGTACTTTTTTGAAGCCATTACAGTAGTGGTTTTTTAAATACATTATATTGTAGGGTAACACAATTAAGACAAAAAAATGAATTCATTAAATAAAAGAATCTTGAACCAGAGAGGCTTCCCCTGATTCCTTTCCCTCCCTAACTCCAAATCTCTGTCCTCACTTCATGTTTTCACAGTTCTCACATGGTTATTTGGTTATCTTCCATCTTTCCTTCTGAACAATAGAACAAAAGCTGCATGGAATGGGAACCCAGGCTTAGCTGTGTTCATTGCCTGACACACACTGGGCTCCTCATAAGTGTTTCTTGAATTTATAAACATGTAGGAGGTCAATATCCTATTGGTTTTATTTCTAGTAATCACCCTTATTTCAGTCTTTCATATAATCAAGTAAGTGAATGTAATTGGCAAAGAAGTTGAAGCTAAGTTTATAATTTTATTTCCTTTTTTTTTGTTTGTTTTAAGCTCTTAAGCACTTTTTGAAAGTGATGGTATTTTGAAGGTGACTTGGGAATTTCAGTACAGTGTTCTCTCAGGGGACTTGACAAGTTTGAGATCAAAGGTATGGAAAGAGTTTTATAAGGTAATTACCACTTAATGGCAGCAGAAACTGTGACTTGGAGTAATCACACAGTCTATGGAATGGTTATTCATAGGGAAATGTTGATGCAATGTAGAGAATTAACTAGTATAACAGGAGGTGCAAATTATTTGTGTAGTTTTTTTCATTATTCATATGAATGTGTCTAAAATGTCACTCAGTGTGTCAGATTTGCTCCCTTCTTTCTCTTCTCCTTCCATGCTACCCCTGTAAAATAAGGATTTTTCTTATAATTCTCAATAAAGCCCTCCACAATTTCCTTCCTAACTGCACTTTGAGATTTATTTGCATCAGTAAGGGTCTAAGCAGGAAAACAGAACTCACGACAGGTAATTCAATGTAGGAAATTTAATTTGGGATCCATGGAGATGTTGAAAGAGATGACCATAGGAGAGATGAGATAGGGTC
The DNA here is from genome assembly GCF_047511655.1 of Castor canadensis. NCBI lineage: Eukaryota > Metazoa > Chordata > Mammalia > Rodentia > Castoridae > Castor > Castor canadensis. Next base: position 144,449,559 of record NC_133390.1, on the reverse strand, counting down.
AGCTTTACATGTATGCAATCTCACATGTGTGCCCCTCACTTGATTTAATGTTTTTCTATTGCTGTCTAGAAAATATTCATAACTGTACTTTTGATTGTGAGTTAAGTAGGTGAAATCCAATGGGACAATAAAGCATGCCCAAGAGTGGAGCTGAGGGGATAGACACAGTATATACTCTGGCCACAGTTTCTTGTCACCCCATCTGCATGTAGTATTTATTAGTGTCCCATAGAATAGAATTCCAATGGACCCACAGGTGGGAGGCTTAGTGAAAGGCAAAGTAAATTTGAGAAACATAAAGATGCCCCAAGAGGTCATATTTTCTATTCTAACCAGAAATTGTTTTGAATCCAGAAAGAAAGTAGAGTCATAGTAAGAAATATGACTGTCCATGGAATCCTATCAAGCCTTTATCATGAGCCTTGCTTCTCTGTTTTAGCCAACTACTTAGGCTAAAAATGAAGACCTAGAAAGAAAAAGAAAGCTAGGGCAAGACATAGATCTACTTCCTTTCAGTCTTTCTTTGCATATCAGTCAGCCAAATAGTACAGTGTTTTTATAATGTGCACATATTAAGAAGTGAAACAAAGAGACTTGAATTAGCTAGTGCAGCATTTCAATTGTTCAGGTAAGAATCAAATACAAGTGCACACATGAACTACAGATGCAGAAACTATATTTCAGTGATATCACAAAAGGAATTAAGAGCTGTTATATTTTTACTTAAAATTATCATTGTACAATATAAACCTATATGATAAAATTTATGTCAATAATTAAATTGTTATTTTTTTTTACTTTACTTACAACATTAAATAGCGGTTCTAAAAATGATGAGAAAGAGAGACAGAGAAAGAGAGATACTGTAGAAGAAAAGGCTAACAGGATTTTTTCCTGCTTTTTGAAGAAAGGACCCCACATTTTCATTTTGCACTGGGCCCTGAAAATTATAAGGCAAGGGGGTTATAGGCACTACCACCCTGCAGGAGAAAATGCTATTACAGTCATGCCAAGGCCAATAGTTATGATGTGGAGTCTGATAGGAGGAATCACCTGTTAGGACCCAAAGTGATGGCTTTTCTGTGGGGACTGGGATGAGGGAAAAGTAGGCTAGCTGGAACTACAAGTGCTCTGGTCTGAATGGTCCCTAAAAATTAATGTGTTGGATATCTGACCCCCAATGCAATTGTATTGGGAGGTAGGGCCATTGAAGAGGATTAATGCTATCATAAAAGGTGGCAGAGGGAATTTAGTTCTTCATGTTCTTCTACCTCCTATCATGTGAGGATACTGCATTCCTCCCCTCTGAAGGACACAGCATTCAAGGTGTCAGTTTGGAGCAGAGAACAACACTCATCAAACCCCATCAGATGTCAGTGCTTACTCCTGGACTTCTCCGCTTCTGTAACTGTGAAAATAAATTTCCATTCTTTATAAATTATCCAGTCTGTGCATTCTGTTACAGCAGTAATAATGGTCTAAGATGCACAGGGAGCCAGAAACTCAGCATAAAGCAAAGAATGGCAGAAAAATGCCCTGGCTTCCCCTCTACTTCAGGTCCCCCCAAGCTCCTACCATGCTTCATGTTTTCTGCCTGCAACTAGATTTCATACAGCAAGGAAGTTTGAGAAATGTGGCTTGTGAAAAGAAGAGTGAAGAACATGGAAGAGAACTGAGTGTCAAAGCCAAATGAGCCACATTTTTCTACAAAGTTTCTTTTTCTACAAAGTCTGGGTGAGACATATTTATTTCCTCCCTGCTTTTTCCCTACCATTCCCATATCTCCATCAGTCCAAATCCTCTCCAACACTTAGTACTCTTCTTGAACCTCTCCTTCCCCATGGAACTTCCTTTAATCCTCATGGATGGGTATCATTTCCTTTTCTTCAGAATTTCTAAGATACTACTTTTTAACCTTCGTGGTTAAAAAGACAGGCTCAAATCTTTCTACAACAATAAGGCAAAATGGCACATTGTTCACATCTCTGTAGCCCAGTGGTGACTAACTACCCTGAAAAAAGAAGATCAGGAGACCCCAAAAAACACCCACTGGGTCCTATAACCAGTGAGAAGCAAAGCCCTCTCTGAATCTACAAATGGAGAAGCAACTAACCATGGGAAGAATGGGAAGAACAACTCACAGCTCAACACTCCCAATCCCAGCCCCTGAAGTCTTCCAACAGCTCCAGGCTCCATTACTTGGCCTCTTGGAGGTAAGTCCTGCTTCCTGGCATACACAAGAACTTGGAGCTCCATGCTCCCCCCTACTACACAACATTGCTACCTTCCCTCTGAAACACCAGTGAAACCAGCACCACTGTCCCATGGGTAACAGAATGCACAAGCCAGCAGGTTTTGTTCCCCATGCCTGCAGCAGCACCTCTGAACTGAACTCCTGAAAGCCCATGCCAGCAATCAGGACCCAGGACTCCCACTTTTCCCACAGGCTTGGTCCTCCATGCCCGCAGCTCCTGCCCTGGCTCCTAGTATGCTGGCACCAGCAAGCAAGCTCCAGGGCTCCCACTGCCTGCAAGCTTGGGTCCCCCATGCCAGCTGCCAGCATAAGTAGACCCAAGGGCCTCCACTGGTTTGGGGACACCAGACAATTCAGGTCCATGGCTTTGCTGCCCCCTGGGTACCTTCAACTTGCTATTCAGTGCTGAGAGCCCACCATCACACATACAAGTGAACCCCAGGCTCCAGGCTTTGCTATTCTGCTGGCGCCAGGAGACTTCCCTTCCCAAGAAGCACAGAGGCCCAGCATTCCCCATTGTCCCTGACAGCAAGAGAGCCCTTCCTTTCCCATTAAAGAGCAAGAATGCCAGCTTTCCCATTGAGGTGAGGAAAGCTGTAATGTGCTACATTGCAGACAGCACCAGAAGCACTGCTTCCCCAAGGTACACAGAAGCCCGGTGCTTCACACTGTGCCTCCCTGCAGAAGAGTCACATCTCTCCTGTACAACAGCTGGAATACCAGCTCCTCTAATGATTGGCAATCTGGACTCTGCTAAGGCTAGGAGGCCTACTCCCCACAGTGCACAGAGACCCAACACTCCACACTGTGACAGCAGAAGAGCCATCAAGGCCCTATCAAAGAGAAGAAACTCCAGCCCCCCGCTGAGGGGAGAAAAGAGGTAATCTGCATCACAATAAGAACCCCTACAAGGGGTAACATTTGCAGCACACCCTTCTCTGAGGAATGCTGTTGGAGCTCCAGGACAAAAAACTCAAAACCCCAACTACAGTGGCACAGGGGATTAAAACACTAACCCGAAACAACTCCAGATGAGTAAATCTCAAAGCAGAATGAAACAGCAAAACAAACACTCTCCAACAAGAGCTAATTTCACCACCAAGAATCTAAATACCTGCATAGAGGAAGAGCTATCAAATAATGAATTCCAAAAACCAATAGTAAAAATGATTAATGACCTCAAAGAAGAAATATAAAAGTTAGTATTTGATATCAAAGAGGGTGTGAATAAACAATTAAATGAGCTCAAAGATAATATAAACAGATGGATGAAATTAAAAACACTAGGGTATGAAAGAGGAAATAAATAAAAATATGGAAACCCTGAAAAACAATCCAAAATAAACAACTCAATATTCCAAATAAATATCTCAATCAAAAGTTTGATGAACAGAGTGGAGCAAGTTGAAAATAGAGTATCAGGACTGGAAGACAAAGTAGAGAAATTAGACCAAACAGTAAAAGATCATGAAAGAATGCTAAGAAAATATGAATGGAACATGCAAAATATCTGGGACACCAGGAAAATTCCAAACCTATGAATAATGGGTGTACAAGAAGGATCGGGAGATACAAACAAAAGGCATCAACAACCAATTCAATGAAATAATAACTGAAAATTTCCCTAACCTCAAAAAAGAGAGAGTCACCAAGGTACAGGAAGATTACAGAACACCAAGCCATCAGAACCAAGAAAGAAACACCTCCAGACACATCATATTCAAAACACTCAGAACACGGAAAAAAGAAAGAATTATCAAAGCTGCAAAAGAGAAAAGACAGGTCACACATAAAGCAAACCCATTAGAATAACAGGAGATTTCTCACTTGAACTCTAAATGCAAGAATTATGCAAAAGACATAATTCAGGCCCTGAAAGAAAGCAACTGTAAACCTGGACTAGTCTATCCAGCAAAACTATCCTTCCTAATGGAAGGAGAAATTAAAACCTTCCACAACAAGGAAAAACTAAAGGAATTTGTGACCACAAAGCCAGAACTACAGAAAATTCTTAAAGGACTTTTACATTTAAAGAAGAAACTAGAGTTTGACAGGAAGACTCAAGAATAAACCCTTTCGAGCAAGCCAACCAGTAAACAAGGAATAGGTAAAACTGAAACGACAGAGGAACAACAATGACTGGGAGCAACAGGCACCTCTCATATTGACACTGAACATAAATGACCTCAATGCCCCAATCAAAAGTCATAGAGCAGCAAATAGGGTTAAAAACCAAGACCCAAACAGGAGTAACTACACTCATATCTCACAAAGTAGACTTCAGACTAAAATCAATCAAAAGAGACAATGAAGGTTACTTCATACTAATGAAAGGAAAAATTCATCAAGAGGAACTATCAATCCTTAACATATATGCACCAAACAGAGGGACACCCATCTACATTAAAAAAAAAAAAAACTCTAATGGCCCTAAGAGCACAAATAGAAGCTTATACAGTGATAGTGGGAACCCTGAATACCCAACTGTCACCAATAGATAAGTCATCCAGACAAAAGATCAGCAAAGAAACTTCAGAGCTACTCCACATCTATAGACTATTTTACTCAACAACTAGGCAATACACATTATTTTCTGCAGCTCATGGAACTTTATCCAAAATTGATCATATTTTAGGACACAAAGCAAGTCTCAACAAATTCAAGAAAATGAGAATAACCTCTTGCATCATATCAGATCACAATGGAATAAAGCTAGACTCCAACAACAAAAGAAACCTAAGAAAATATTCAAACACATGGAGACTGAACAACACTGTGCTGAAACACCAATGGGTGACTGAAGTAAAAAAGATAGAAATCAAAAAGTTCCTAGAATCCAATGAAACTGAAAATACAACCTATGAGAATCTGTGACACAAAGCACAGACCATGCTAAGGGGAAAGTTTACAGCTATAAGTGCCTACATTAAAAAAAAAAAAAAAAAGAAAAACCAGAGGCCTCTCAAATAAACAATCTAATGATGCATCTTAACCTCCTAGAAAAACAAGAACAAACCCAATCCCAAACCAGCAGAAGGAGAGAAATAATAAAGATCAGGGCCAAGATCAATGAGATTGAAATCACACAAACTATACAAAGAATCAATGAAACAAAAAGTTGATTCTATGAAAAAATTAACAAAATAGACAAACCCTTAGCCAACATGACAAAATGGAGGAGGGATAAGACCTAAATTAATAAAATCAGAGATGAAAAAGGGAACACAACCACAAACAATAATGAAATCCAGGGAATCATTAGAGAGTACTTCAAAAACTTATATTCAAGAAAGCTGGAAAATCTCTATGAAATGGACAAATTCCTAAATGCATATAACCAACCAAACCTGAACCAAGATATTAAATACCTACACAGTCCTATTGCATGCAGTGAAATTGAAGCTGTGATAAAGAATCTCCCTACAAAGAAAAGCCCACAGCCAAAATTCACAGCCAAATTTTACCAACTCTTTAAAGAATTAACACCAATACTCCTCAAACTTTTCCAGGAAATAGAAAGGGAAGGAACACTACCAAACTCATTCTATGAAGCCAGCATTATACTCATTCTGAAACCCAGTAAAGACATAACAAGAAAAGAGTAGTATAGACCAATATCTTTAATGAATTTAGACGCAAAGATTCTGAACAAAATACTGGCAAACAGAATACAACAACATGTCAATAAGGTCATACACCATGACCAAGGGATGTAAGATGGTTCAACATTTGTAAATCCAAAAATGTAATATAGCATATAAACAGAAGCAAGGACAAAACCCACATGATATTCTCAATAGACACAGAAAAAGCCTTTGACAAAATCAGACACCCTTTCATGATAAAAGCTCTGAAGAAACTAGGAATAGAAGGAATGTTCCTCAACATAACAAAGGATATAAATGACAAACCTAGAGCCAAAACCATACTAAATGGAGAACAACAGAAACTGTTCTCCTTAAAGTCAGGAATGAGACAGGGCTGTCTGTTTTCTCCACTCCTATTCAATATAGTTTGGGATCTTCTAGCCAAAACAATAAGACAAGAGCAAGAAATAAAAGGGATTCAATAGGGAAGGAAGAAGTCAAACTATCCCTATTTGCAGGGATGACCCTATACCTAAGAGACCCCAATAACTCTACCAAAAACTATCAGAATCATAAATTCTTTCAGCAAAATAACAGGATATAAAATTAACATACAGAAATTAGTAGCTTTTATATATACCAACAATGCACGGACTAAGAAAGAAATGATGGAAACAATCCCAGTTACAATAGCCTCAAAAAAAATAAAGTGCCTCAGAATAAATTTAATGACAGAAACCAGAGACATTTCCAATGAAAACTATAAACCACTGAAGAGAGAAACTGAAGAAGACATCAGAAGGTGGAAAGACCTTCCATGCTCATGGGTTGGTAGAATCAACATTGTGAAAATGGCCATACTACCAAAAGCAATCTATGTGTTCAATGCAATCCCAATAAAAATTCCAATGACATTTTGCACAGAAATAGAAAAAGCAATCATGAAATACATATGGAAACACAAAGGACCTCAAATAGCCAAAGCAATGCTAAGCAAAAAGTCCAATGCTGGAGGCATTACAATACCTGAGTTCAAGTAATACTATAGAGCCATAACAATAAAAACAGCATGGTATTGGCACAAAAGCAGACAGAAAGACCAATGGATAAGAATAGAAGATCAAGACATAAGCCCACAAGTCTATAGCCAACTGATCTTTGACAAAGGAACCCAAAACACACTATGGAGAAAAGATAGCCTCTTCAACAAATGCTGCTGGGAAAACTTGATAACCCATGTAGAAGACTGAAATTAGATACCTGTCTTTCACCCTGTACCCAAATCAACTCAACATGGATTAAAAGACCTTAATATAAGGCTTGAAACTTTGAAACAACCCCAAGAAGCAGTAGGAAATGCATTGGAACAGATAGGTATAAATAGGGAACAACATCCTAAACAAAACTCAAAAGGTTCAGCATCTAAGAGAAACAATGAACAAATGAGACTGCCTCAACTAAAGAGCTTCTGAACAAGGAAATAATCACCAGACTCAAGAGACAGCCCATGAAATGGGAGAAAATCTTTGCCAGCTACTCATCCAATGAGGGACTAATATACAGAATTTACAGGGAACTAAAAAAACTCAGCCCGAAAGAATCAACACCGAGTGAAGAAATGGGCACATGAATTGAACAGGGAATTTGCAAATGAAGAGGTACAAATGGCCATTAAATACATGAAGAAGTGTCCATTTTCTTTGGTTATGAAAGAGATGCAGATCAAAACAACACTTAGATTTCATCTCACCCCAGTTAGAATGGCCATAATCAAGGGTAATAACAAAAATAAATGCTGGCAAGAGTGTGGTAAAACAGTTACCCTATACACTGCTTGTGGGAATGCAAATTAGTACAACCACTATGGAAAGCAGTATGGAGACTCATCAAAAAAAGTAGAGATAGAACTGCCATATGATCCAGTGATACCATTCCTGAGCATCTACCCAAAAGAACATAAGACAAGATACAGTAGAGACACCTATACACCAATGTTCATTGCAGCACTATTCACAATAGCCAAGCTCTGGAAACAACCCAGCTGCCCTACAACTGATGAATAGATCAAGAAATTGTAGTATGTATACACAATAGAATATTACTCAGCAACAAGGAATAATGACATGTGGTTTGAAGGTAAATGGATACAATTGGAGAACATCATGTTAAATTAAGTTAGCTAGGATCAAAAACACAAAAGCCAAATGGTTTCTCTCATATGCGTAAGATGGATGCTAAGATAAACACATACACAAAAACAAACATGATCATATACAAACTCAGATATATAACATGTTGGTAACTGTAACTACTCTATGGAACTCAGGGAAAGAAAAAAAGGAAAAGAGAATGATAGAGCAGCAGTAATACCACATAACATATGGTGTGAAGATAGAGGATGTAAGGACGTGTATCGAAAGCTGTTGAAAAATGAGGAGTGGGAGGTAAATGGGTAAGGGGCAGTAATATAAGGAGTTAAACAGACCAAAGTAAAGCACATCCACAGTGGGCATACATTGAGATACTCCTTTGAACATCAACTTAAATATTAGTAACAAAAATCAGGACTGTAAAATAGGTACAGTGTGGGGTGGGTACTGGGGGAGGGGGGAGGGGAAAGGGTGAAGGAAGTAGATTAAAGTCATAGTATACAGTTGATGGACTTCATATACCTATATGAAACAGAACTAATAAATCTCTTGCAATTGCTTTAAGTAGGGGCAGTGCTGAATGGGAGGACAATGGGGGCACTGTAAATAATGTACAATATAAGTTTAATTGGAATTGTCACTAAGTAGCCCCCCTCTATATAATGAATATATCCTAATAAAAAATTTATATAAAAATCTTTTTGCATATTAACTGGGCCATCTAGAACATTTTGTTAACCTGAATTGAAGTTTCATCAGTCATAAATAGGGATGATAATATTCACTGTTTGGAATTACCATTAAGATTAGAAAAGAATATACATATAAAAGGCATTCAATACTTGGCTATTTTTATCATTGACTTGACATATGTCTGAACTCTATAACAGTTTCCTAGGGTGCTGTAATAAAGTGCCACCAACTGAATGGCTTAAAACAATGGAAATGTATTGATATTGACTCACAATTCTTGGGGTTAGATATCCAAAATCAAGGTGTTGGCAGGGCCATATTTTCTCTGAAACATGAAGGAGAGGATTCTTCCTTGCCTCTTCCTAACATTGAGTGTTATCTGTTAATTGTTGTGATTCCCTAGGACATAGTTTCAACACTATAATCTCTGCCACTGTCTTCACATGGTGAGTCTGAACCTTCCAATAATGGTCTTCTTGTCTCATAAGGGTGTGATCATATTGGATTAAGGGACTGACCTAATGACTTCATTTTATCTGGATTATATCTGCAAAGGCCTCATTCCTAAATAATGTCATATTTGCAGATACCAGGATGTAGGACTTCAGTATATCTTTTGGTATGACAAAATTCAACCCATAGCAAACTCATGCTAATTCACAAAATACATCACCTAGTTCATGGCCTATGTTGCTGGCTCTACTTTAATCCATTTGAATTTACTACCTTGTTGTCACTACAGTACATTTTTGGTCCACAAAGGAAAAAACTTTCTGGTTCAGGGAAAACTGCAGGAACAGCAACTTCCTAATACCTCCAGAAAGAATGAGGGAATCTGAGACTGCCAGACCCTAAAAGCCAAACAGTTTGGAGAAAGAGATTTAAAGCTTGTAAATACCAAAGAGCCTCTAGACCATCAGGGCAGAGCAATAATTCTAAATACAGAAAAACATAAATAAAGTTGGATTGAGTTCATTGGCTTCACTCCCAGGACAAAATTATCATCCCTTTTCCAAAAGCAGCATTTAGCACACCATTAGTTTGGAATGGCTATTGTCTTTGTGGAATGAATTATTTTTTATAGTTTGTGGCAGGAGTTGACAAAATACTACATTGTTTTTATTTCCACCCAGATGCATACAGGTGCAGGTCCTTTGAGGGTGATCTTCCCAAAGCCCAGGTCCAAAGAAGGTCACTTACCTGTAACTACAATGAACTTCTTTTATCCTGTTCCCCAACTCTAGTGGCATTACTTCCTTTCTTTTATATTACATTTCTGATCCAGGAAGGAATATATTACCATATTATCCATAGAAAAAGAAAGAAATGAATAAAAATGTCCTATAGCTCATTACTTTTAAATGATCCATGATATAGTCTTTGCAACCATGATTTTTAATGACTTCCTGGTACTCCATCATCTAATGTACCATAATTTAGTTACTACCCCATTATTGACCATTTCTTTTCTCACTGTGTTTTTCATTCTTATAAATATTGTCATAATGACCATCTACTTGATGTTATTTATATTTCTATTGCAACATAATTTCTAATTTCATAGTTTTGGATTCCAAAATTTTTAGAGTTCCACAATAAATACATGTATCTTTTCTTTTTTATTATTCTTAAAATTTTTTTAATTTTTTTATTGTGGAACTAGGATTTGAACTCAGGGCCTCGTGTGTGCTAGGTAGGTGCTCTACCACTTGAGCCACAGCCCCAGTCCCTTATACTTTCTGATACGGAAACATGGTTAACCCACAGCTATCCAGGCCTCAACAGCTTGACCTGTTCTTTTATGAAGGCCCATATGCCAAGGTAATTGATAAAGAAGGTAAAAGTGGCATTCCCTACTTGAATATTCTTAGATTGTGTCCATTTGCCTTCCTATATGCACAGATAGGAGAAGTTTGCCTCAAACTGCTCTCTCGCTGCAATGGAATCTGATGAAATGTCCTCATCTCTTATTCTCAGGGGTCTTGGAAACGAGCTGATAGGAAAATCTCAGACATCATTCCACTTTGATTTGCTACAACCACCTAGAAAGTGGGTTTTCTGGAGACTTTCCACAGTAATGACAGAAAATTTGCAGTGTATAGATTTTGCTCCTCTTTCTCACTATGCTTCAATCAGTAAGGGCAGCTAGAAGTCACATAGTTATCCCTCCACTCCAGCACTCCCGTTTTTCAAAGCCAATCAAGAATCAGGAAGTGGCAGGTCCTTAACCAAATCTGCCCTGGTCAGGTTCCAATCAAAATTTTCCTCTTTTCTTGCTCTCACTCTCTGTAGAAGGATTTCTGTTCTTCAATCGTGTCTTTTGCAATTGAAATGGCTGATAGTTTGTTGCATGTCATTATCCAGACTTGGAGAGAATGATAACTGTACAACCCTTCTGGTCAAGGAAATAAGATAAAGAATTCAACTGCAAACCATCTCACTACACGACAGAGTAGAGGTCAAAACCCAATTTAGTAAAGTTCTAATCCAGTGTCTGCTGTTTGCTGAAGATGAGAGCTTTCCCAGCTGAGGTCACAACCAATTTTTACCCATGAAAAAGGAGCAAAATAGATTGAGGGCATACTGCCAAAAAAAAAAAAAGAAGAAATTCATTTACACTTTCCTTGAAGATAGTATTTTTGATATTCAAAGTGTGATGGGTAGAAAAGCAGCTTCTATTTCACCCAGGTGCTACTTAGAAATGCAGAGTCTTGGGCCCCATGAAGACATTTTGAGCCAGAATTCACATTTATCAAGATCCTCAGGTCATTCCTGTGCATGTTAAGACTTCAGAAGTGCTGGTCTATTATATCAGAGGTATATAAATTCAGCTGCTATAAAGAAACCCTTTTAAGAACCAAACTTGCTTATAAAATAAAATGAAATGTAAATAAATCATCAAAAACTCTTTATTCCTAGAATAATATTTGGGTTCTCCCAAAATACATTTAAACTGTTTATAAGACTAATGCCAAAAAAATTAATTCTAAGATATGGGCTTTGTTTGCCTTGATCTCCTTTTTAAGTTTAATTATATTATTTTAGATGGTTTAATTTATTGAAAAGTAATACAGGTGCATGGTAAATTTTTCACAAAGCATAAAATGTATATGTTTAAAAGTAAAACCTCATTCTAGGTACATAATTTCATTCCTAGATTCAATCTCCACTAAGATATTTTATACATGTTAATTTTTGTATAATTATTCCAGAAATATTCATTCATATGTATCCTTTAAACACACTGTTATAGGTCCTATTCTACATTTTTGTTTATAATACTTTTTAGATATCCCATAATAGCACATAGACAGATATATGCCATTGGTTTTTAAATTTTTTCCATAATGTTTTTATGTTTGCATTAAAATTTGTTACTGCTGACTCATTTAGGTTACATCCAGCTCCTTCATTTGCTTTAGCTGTTATAAACAATGCAGCAAAGAATACTTCTCTGTGTATGTGTTTTCACATGTGTGCCTATTTGTAAAATAAAAACCAAAGAGTAAAATCTTGATAGAATTTTCCCATTCTGTTCTTCACATATACTATATTAATTTAGTAACCTGCCAACTAACCAAGAGACTTGAAACCTCCCTATATCTCTGCTTTGCTGAGATATCAAACTTGGAAATGTATAATCTGAAAGGTGGAAACTAGTGTCATTTCTATTTTAATTATTTTCATATACATTTCTTTACTTATGAATGTGTTTGCACATATTTTCATGTTTAAAAGTCATCCATACCTCTAGTTGTAAAGTGCTTTTTCATATTCGACAGTCATTTTCTGAGGAGCAAAAAGCCTTTTAGTAACTAATTTGACATAACTCTTTTTATAGTAATGGATTTATAAAGCCATTAGAAAGAAACACACCTGAAAATATTTCTCTCTTCTAATTTTTGCTATTTTTCTTCATATTTTTTGGAATCTTCTCAAAAAAGAAACTTTTACATTGCTTTGCTTTCTACTCCCCAGCATTCTGTTTTCATGATATCTACTCTCTCAGCCAGATAATTATAATTTAAAAACATATTAAAGTAATTTGTTCAAGAAGAAAACTTGAAATTGGCATTCAATCTTTTTACCAAACTTTTTACAATTTTTGTAAGCAATTTTATTTTAACTTGTCTCGGTGATTATCACCCATAATTTGATGTCATACCTTTCCCATTCTTGATGTCTCTGATTTTTCTCTTAGCTTACGTTTTCATTTTCTCAGATCCATTTTTTTGGTCTTTTAATGTTTTCCTCCTCTGTAGTTTGCACGTTTTTTATTAAATTTACCCTGGTGCTAGTGTACATAGAGTATTTTATTGTGTGTTTTAATCGATCACTATTTGTGTATATGAAAGAATTACCTTTCCTACATGTGTTCTATATTCTGATATATAACTATGTTCTTCATTTTTGTGGTAGTAGTTTTTCAGCTGATTTACTTAGGTTTCATAACAATCCAATTCTATTGTCTTGACTTAATAATGGATATGCTACCTTCTTTAAGAATTTTTATTATTCTAAGACAACAGATATAGGGGAAGTCACACCTCCTCCCTCCCTGAAAAACATGAGTACTTTAGATGAGAACATAGAACGAATCTCCTGAGGAATCCAGTAATATTTATGAGGAGGTCTCACAGAGGTCAAAGTCACATGTCAGGGAAACCCAATAAAGTCTTGAATTTTTCCAGTTAAAGGATGACTTACTCAATACCCACATGCTACTGATATGGCTCATAGAAGTCCATAAATTGTCTATGTTTTGGCATTTATTCTCTTACAGATCTATTGCATAAATATTTTTATCAGTAATTCATGTATATTTCAGAGAAAAGTAACTTCATTTTTTACCCACTTCATCTATTTTCTTATTTATTTTAGTCTCTACTCAATCTGTCAAAAATTAGAGAAGTATAATAAATCCTCCAAAATCTGTTGTATTTCTATGTATATCTTATGTTTCCTTGGTTAGCACTGTATCTATTTTGACACTCAGAGTTTTATTTATTTATTTTTTTAGTATTTATGAGATTGTAAAGGTTGTAATTCTTAAGAATCAATTCTCCTTGCATTGTTTTTATGCTTTCTGCCTTGAATTTTACTTTGCCTAATATTAATATTGCCATGTCTGCCTTTACTTATGTTACGGTTCCCAGGGTTACTTTGCACATTACTTTCTTTTTAACCTTTTGCATCATTTTTTAAGCTATCACTTGTAGGCAATGAGTAATTGGGCTTTTGCCTTATGACCCATCTGTAAATGTCTGAGTTTTAATGTAGGAGTTCAACTCAGGTGTGTTTATTGTCAGAGTTGATGTGCTTGTTATGTTTGGCAGTTCTCTTTCTGCTTATTATTTTTATGTGCTTCATCATGGTTTATTTGCTTGCTCTCATTTGTTATTTGGCTCATGTTTCATTTAATTTTATCTTTTCCTCTCTTTCAAAAATATACATTTCCTCTATGATATCTGTCATGGTTGCTTTTAAGATTTTTCAAAAACTATTGTTCGATTTACAATTCTTTATACATCAAAGTTAAGAACAATAAACCCAGATTTCCTTCTATGCAAAGAAAACAACACTTTTATGTTGTTTTGCTTCTTACTTCTCAGCATTCTGGTGCTTATTTTGATGATACATACTCTCAGAGTTAGAAAATAAATTTTAAAACATATTAATAATGTCTTAGCAATGTTTTCATGAAGAAAATCTTGAAGTTGCCACTCACATTTTTTACAGTTTTTGTTAACAATTTTATTGCAACTTGTTCTGGTGATCATCACACCCAGTTAGATGCCATGCCTTTCCCATTCTTTCATTGCTGGTTATGACTTCTTTCTCAGATATGTGGAGCTTCAGTCAAGTCATGTTTCCATTGAGAAGGGTATGTAGGCATGTTAGAGGATGAACCTTTCAATAAATAAGAACACTATTGCTGTGGCCTGCATGCATTAAATAGCGAGTAGTTTGAAATATAAATTAGATAACAAACTTTCCCCTTCAAAGCTGTGCAGATGGGATAGCATTATTTCATTCACTTCACATTTTATAAAAGGAATCTCCATCTTGCCCAGTATTTAGAAACCTGTTATTTCTTTTTGGATAACAACAATTTCCTCATAATATTTACTTACCTCTCCTGTATTTGTTGACTTTTACCTTAAGTATCTTAACATATTTAAATGTTTTTAAGCGAGTAGGTTTGGGGCCAAAAAAAGACGTGTTTATATGTATTTCAGTTTTTTTGTTTTAATTTACAATGATTGCTCTTCAGTGGCATTTTCAATAATTGGCTAACTCTCTGCTCTTAATTCTAATTTTTACATCTTTTCATTTTAATCTTTTTTTCCCCTGTGGCTTGATGTAACTTGGGAAATATTTTAAACTTGTACCATTTATGGGGATCCTGAAAATAGGAAATGTGAGTGTTTGTGATCAGATCAAAGACACATCCAATATCTTAATTCAGCCATATATCCCTTCCTAGCATCAACATATTTTGTATCCTATCAGTAACAGCAGAAGCATAATCAGAAAAGACATGAAAAGAGCTATAATTTTAGCTTTAGGGACTCTATGCTAACTATACACCACTGGGCCACCTAATAGTCTGTGATATATTCATCGGCAAATAGTTCCTTAGCAGCCACAAGGCACACCGGGCATACCCAGGATCTAAGCTATCATAACATTATCCATGAAATCCTCTGTGAACCAGCATTTACACATCAAATAAAAGACAGATGTCAACAATATGTAATGCCAGAGAATAGAGAGCAGGTAGCAGATCCCAATGCTCACAAATAATGTCAATAGCAAAAGCACCATGGGGCAGACTGTGCGTGCAGAGGATGTCCTCAGAGTTCTCTCTTTAATTGAAAAAATACAATACATACCAGGAAACATTAGCCAAGGTGAAGAAGCTGTATCATTGGTCCTCTCTTATCTACACCATAGCCAGCATTGCATGAATGGATGTGACTCTCTACCCTTCTGCCCACAGGAGCATACTTGACCCAAATTCTAGGGAAACTATATATGGCCTTAAAACTTAATGACCCCAGTCAGGTGTGGTGGTGCAAGCCTGCAATCCCAGAACTTGGGAGACTTGAAGCAGGAGGATTATAAGTTCAAGGCCAACCTGAACTTACTATGTAGAGAGACAGAGAGAGACAGAGAGAGACAGAAACAGAGAACATATGACCCCCAAAACAGCCCTCAACCAATGACTAATGACAATTTGGTGGGTAAACACTCAGCTCTCTCACATAACCCCATGGAATACCCTACACTGATTTACACTTACCCAAAAGACTACTATTTCTAAGATTTCTTCTATCTCTAAGTGTTCAAAAAGATGTTCAATCTACATAGTTCTCCACTGTTTTGTAAATTGTATGGAGCTTTTATTTATCTTTATTCATCCTTAAGGGAGCAGAAACCAACAGACCATGTGGGTGAACTGTCCTTAACTCTGCTTTTCCTTCCCTTAGGACTTGCCGTTTCCCATTCACAGTTGTAGAAAGCAGTGCTTTGCAAGGTTCCTCAGATGAGCAAGGGAGTAGTATTCCTGGAGTTCTGTCACTGTAAGAGGTTGTATTTTCCACACTCGAGACTGGACTGGAGTGGTTTCAGAATTCCTTTTCTACCCTTGCTTAACTATAGTTTTTAGACACACCACATTGACTCAGATATTTTATCTTATTGATGCAGTCTTAAATAATCTCCACACTCTATTTGCTGAGAACTCTATTTCTTCTGCAGTAATAGTGATGTTTACAGGAAGCATCTCTTCAGTGCTTCCCAATACCCAATAGTATTTGTTCCTAAACCCAAAATTGCCAGTCATATTTGCTACTATACCTGTTACTGCTTGTAATTCTATCATTAATAAAAACAGTGAAATGTGACCACAGGGAAGAGCTATTGTTTCTATGAGAGCAAAATAGCTCACTTTAAAAAGATCCAGAAATTATTTTTTTAATAAAAGTTGCATTTGACTTAGAGATATGTGAGAAAACTGTAAGATGTGAAAATAAAACTACACACACACATACATGGCTTCTGCACTAATGTTTGCTTTGCAGGCCATGTGAGTTTCTTTCTGCACTTTAAAGAAACAAAAATTGGAACTCTCAAACTATTGAATTGGTATCAGTCCCTAGATGCACATAAGAGGCACCATGAAACTTTTAAAAAGTTGAGATTCAGCTTTTTGCTGCATAATTTCACATTGATATTTTAAAATTTTTATTTCTTTGTGATTTGTTACATCATAGTTTATTGTTATTATGAATATATACAATAAAAATTATAGCATCTGTAAGAATAAAACAATGAAAACATGTGTGCCTACCATCCAACTTAGGAAACAGAAAATTGTATTGCCTTTAATACCCCTTTACATAACTTCCCTTCCTCTTACTTACAGTTTGTGGGAGTGTCCTTAGTTTTGAACTCAGGCTTCATATTTAAAAACAGTTTCCACATATCCCGATGTATCTTTAAGAATTCATTGTTTCAGCTGAGTGCAGTAGGTAACTCATTTCTATAATCTCAGTTACTTAGGAGGTGGAGTTCAGGAAGATTGTGGTTTGAGGCCAGTACAGATAAAAAGTAGGGAGACCCGCATCTCAATAAATAAGTCAGAAGTGGTGATCGTACTGTAATCCCAGCTCCCTGGAAAGCCATATCTAGGAAAGTTGCTATCCAAGGAATGCCCCAGGCAAAAACAGGACAACCTATCAGAAAAATAACTAATGCTTGAAGGTCTGGGTGTGACTTAAATGGTGGAGTGCCAAGAATGAGGCACTAAGTTCAGACCCCAGTACAGACAAAAAAAAATTCATTGTTTTGTTTTATACATTGACATTTAAATACATAGACTCTAATGTATCTATTCTGACACATCTGGGACTTACTGCCTTTTTTCAATACTATGCTTTTAATATCCTTCATGTAACTATGTCTATCTGTAATTATGTCATTCACACTGCTGTATAGAATTACATTTTATGAACAGAACTTTATCCCGAATGAATACTGTATTATGGTAGCTTACAGTATTTTGCTTTTGTAAACATTGTTACGATAAATATACTTTAAACGTGTACTTAGTGTAGGCATAATCATTTACCATATGCTTAATAATGACATTTCTGAATCAGAGTATATGAGTACCTTCAGTTATAGTGGTTAATTCCAGAATGCATCCTTAATTAAGTCTTACAGCTTATACTCTTGACTTTAGAATACCTGGTACTCTGATTTTACTCTGCTTCTTTTTACCTTTCGATAAAATGTGGGTTGTAAAGTTTTTCCTATGTAATATTAACTTGCATTTCCCATATAAATATGTAGAACTATCATGTTTAGCACTGTTTACCTCTCATTTACGATACCTATTCTGTGAAATGCCTGGTTGTGTCTCTGCTGCTTTTTTTAAATCATGCTAGTTATTTTATTTTAAATGGTAACTAGAAGTTATTAATATCTCCCAGATAATAATTCTTTGTTCTTATTTTGCATGTGTAAAAATTTTCACCACAGCTTGTTTTTCTTTTAACTCATATCAAGATGTTTTTGATGAACAGATGGCTAACCAACATAATGTTAGGATTTTCCTTTAAAGTTGGTCCATTTTTTGTCTTTAGGAATTTCCCCCTACTCCATGATAAGAAACACATCTCATATTCTATTCTAAAAGTTAAAACTGTACTTTTAATTTTAAAGACTATATTTCACAGAGAATCAAATTTTGTCTGTGAATTAAAGTAGGAATCTAATTTCACTCTTTTTTTCATATTGATAAATGATGGTGTCAGCATGACATATTGAGTGGTCAATCCATTTTACTATGATCTGAAATGTCACCTTGATCATGTAGCAGGGTTGGTGCTTTATCTACTGTTCCTTCCATCTGCTTGATTTTGTTTGCCAATAGTATATTATCTTAATAACTCTAACGAGAGTTATTAGAGTTATAATACCTTTATTTATGGTAGGATAAGCAACTTTACTGTGTTCTTCTCTGGGTATATTTTGTTTATTCTTAGCTTATGAGTTGGTCATAAAACTTTTGTTGCTTTTTATTTTGGGTGGTATTGGGTTTGAATTCAGACCTTTTTGCTCATGAGGCAGGTGATCTACCATGTGAACCATACCTTCTACTCTTTGTGATCTGGTTATTTTGGAGATAAAGTCTTGCTTTTTTTCCCAGGCTGACCTGGACCATGATTCTCCTATTTTGTGTACTCCCATGATCACTGGAATGGCAGGCACATGCCAGAATACCCAGCTTTTTTCCATTGGTATGAGGTCTTGAAAACTATTTTGCCTGTGGTTGACCTTGAACCATGATCCTCCCAATCTTATCCTCCCAGCTTGGGATGACACAGGCTACTGCAACCAACTATTGATTCAGATGGAATCTTAGGAACTTATTTTGCTCAAGCTGGCCTTGAACTGCGATCCTCTTGATCTCAGCCTTCCAAATAGCTAATATTTATAAACAGACAAATTAAAAAAGCAAATAGCTAGAATTACAGGTATGAGCCACTGGTGTCCTGGTGGTCATAGAACTTTTAACATTAATTAGCCTGTTACACAGACATCTCCCAATTTTAATTATAATTACATTAAAGACAGATTATATAGATCAGACCAAGAGTTGTCAGATAGATATTCATAAGCCAACCTGGCCTGCTATCTCTTTGACTCAGTTTGTAAATAAAGTTTTATTGGAATGCAGTCATGTTAATTTCTCTTCCTATTTCAATGGTTGCTTTCAAGCTGCAAAGGCAGAGATGAGCAGGTGTGACCCATAACTTATGGCCAATAAAGAATGAAATATGTGCTCTCTGGCACTTTAAAAACCTTGCTGTCACTGATATGACATTTGGGGAAACAATTCTCTTATAGTTTTGAAATTTTATACTGAAAAATATTGTGTAAGCCTTATTTGTTGGTTCTATTAAATATTTCTTGATAAGGATTTGTAATATTCTCCATAAACATATTTTGTGAGATTTATTCCCACATACTTTTGGTTTTTAGCAATTATAAATTGAATCTTTAAAAATTACAATTTCTAGTTATTTGGTGTTATGAATAGAAATGTAATATTTTTGTAATGATGTGTAATGAATTTATTGCTAGAGAATCTGCTAAACTCATTAACCTTAGCAAGTTATCTATACGGTTTGTGTTTTTTAAGTTCACATTCATATTAACCATGAGTAATGATGACTGTTTCTTTTTTCCGATCCACAGGCATTTGTTATATTTTTTCTTATTTTAGTGCTCAAGCTAGGATCTCCAGAACAATATAGAGTACATCTAACAAGGCTGAGGATATCACTCAGTAGTAGACCACTTGCCTAGCATATGTGAGTCCCTGAGTGCAATTCCCAACATGGCAAAAAAAGAAAAAAGAGTGAAAAAAGGAATACAAGTAGTGATTCTGAGCACACCAATCTTCCTTTTCTGTTTAAAAGAAATGCCTTAAAATTTCACTATCACTAATGTGTATAGCAGGGTTGCCGGGATTGCAGAGATCCTTGACCCAAAATGGCTCAGGGCAGGAATGAACAAGACAGGACACACAAAGGGACTCACTCACTCAGGAAGGGAAGGACAAAACACATATCGAAAGGGCCAGCAGGCTGATGACCAACTGGCAAAATTTTATTTTTCTCAGCCAGCTTTATACAAAAGAGGAAGAGACTTAAACATCAAAAACACCCTGACCTAGTTAAAACCTTTCTGTGTTTTCCACCCTGCATTCTTACTGCCAGTGTTCTTGACCAAGTATAAACTTCTTTTTAGTCAAGGGAAACCATTTAGCGTTCCTTCCCACCGTGATAGAGATATGGTGCACCTGCAGATTATGACTTTGTCAGAATGCTGCTAAGCCACAGTGACCTTGTCAGACTGTGGCTTTTGGTTCCCAACAGAGGGTTTTTGTTTTTCTCTTTGGTACATAAACCTAACAAATTAAGGACTTCCTTGCTAAAGATCTTTTGCAGTGAATTTTACCATGAATGGGTATAGAAATCTAGCAAAAACATTTCTCATTTCTGTTTAAATGATCACTGGTTGCTTCTTTTTCTTTTTTCCCCTTCTCACTCTTATATTTGTCAGTGAGGAGGATTTGTGGAGTGTGTGTGTGTGTGTGTGTGTGTGTGTGTGTGTGTACATGTTTGTTTTCATCCATTTCACATGTTTTTCTCTCCACCAGGTTGAAAGTACAGCAATATCTTATGTTCTTTTTTGTAGGTACTCTACACACTTTATCAATTTCTGGTTATCTTAGAAATATCCAAAATTAATCAATATTTTATCTACTTCCTCAAAAATATAAAGACCTTAGAATGTTTTAATGTTAATCAACTCTCATTTCCATTTATATAATATCATTAGAATTAAAGTACTGGATAACGTATCTTGTCCTCAAAATTAAGACATGGCCATTAATGCTTTGAAATACAGATTATATTTACCCATGACTGAAATAACTTATTTGCTCATCATTTCTTCTTACATTTTTCTTCTTTCTATAAGCTATCTTTCCGAAGATTTACTAGTGAAAGTCTTCTAATAATTTACTTTTTTACTAAGTTTTATGGGGTCTTAATTTTGACACCATTCCCATGAAATAATGTCATTGTTTAGAGAAGTCCTGTTGATGGTTACTTTTTTCTCAACACTTTGAAAATACCATGATTCACTCTATCTGGCTTCCCTTATTAATGTGGAACAATCTAGATTCTGTAATTTCTCTTTTACTTCCTTTTATTTATTTATTTATTTTGTTTTGTGTTCTGCAATTTTAAAATGACACATCTAGGTGGTAATGTCTGTTTTCATTCTTCATGTTGCTGGGGATTCACTGTGCTTCTTAAACTTCATGACACTCAGGTTCACACTAACTCTAGAAAATTTTCACATAATACACCCTAAATATTTGCTTTTCATTATACTTTCTTTTTTCCATTTTTTAAACTCTCTCCAAATCTACCTGTTAGGTTATTATGCTAACTTTCTTAGTACTCTGTGCTACATTCTGGATAATTTCTTCATATCTACATCTAATTCTTCAATTCCCTTTTTATCTCTAGATTAATTATAATGCCTAACACAAGACAAATACTGGGAAAAGAATAACTGTACTATATTATTAGGGAATGATAACCAGAAAAAGTCTATACATGTTCAGGTTGTTAAAAATATTTTTGATCTGTGATTGGCTGAGTTTGTGAATTTGAAAATCACAAATACAGAGGGCCAACTCTAGTTAGATTAGGAGTTTTACCACTACCTTGAAAGAATTCATAACTTCAACATTCCTTTTGATGAAGCCATGTCTTTGCACTTATTGTGATCAAAAGCAAATACTACATAAAATCAATGTGAAAAAAGGAAAAGAGACTAATCATTTCTTACAGATTGCAAAGTTGTACAGTGCCCAGCAGATGCACACATGTCACTGACTAATAATGATTAAGAGGAGAATAAAATTATTGTTTTTTAATTCATTTTCAGTTTGCTGATAAACTCTTATGACAAACATCTATTAACTATGTAAACCTAACTTAACTACTTAATCAATGTAACTGTTGATTATTTATTTTAGTCTAGAGGCACCTTTAAAAAATCACTGAAATACTAAAGCACATATAGAATGAAAACTTTTGGAAACCTTTTGCTTAATCTGATCTCAGACTTTAGTTTTCAATTTTTATGTTTTGCTTTTTATCCACATAAATATATATATACATATTCAGAGAGAGAGAGAGATGTAGAAAGATTTATACAGATATTTATAGATAGATTATATATATATATATATATATATATATATATATATATATATATACTGACCCTCAATCATACAGACACATTTTCTTCAGTGTGGTCAAGACTGCTTCATTACAAATCAGAGCCTTTGGAATTCTGTCAGTGACTTCTGCTTGAAAGCTAGAATGAAGTATATTCATCCACCGGTTATACAGAGATCATTTTTCCAACCTGGCTCAAAGAAGCATTACCATTTGGGATTCTTTTAAAATAAAAATAAAGTTTCAACCTTATTTCTTAATACAATATAGAGATTAAGAATTTGTTCTAAAAACCTAGTGAGAAATGGTTTGTAGTTACTATAGTATATCTCAAGTCATTTTTTCTTCCATTTAGCAGAAGATTAAAAACAGATAAATTTCATTCTAATATGGGAGCATCTTCTGTTTGTATATTCATTCTTTGAGTGAGAGTATACACTTCTGGAGTTTTGATTTATTCTGCTGCTGATGTTAATATAAAAAATTAAGGTAAGTAGAGATAAGATTAAATCTTCAGAGTATCCACCATCTATCCCTTTGGATTTCTACTTTTACTGTTTGGCCAACAAAGATTTTCTTTACTTTCTTGATAGCTTAAAAATGCATTTATAATTTTTAAAACTGTGTTTACACAAGAGTATTCATTTTATTAATTCATACTGCAGAAGGATGTTGTCTCTTGAATAAAGGGAGATTCATCGTGGGTATGTGCTAACCATGTTTAGGTTCTCTTTGACTGTCTTCACTTTCTACATGAGAGTGAATTCACTTACAGTTCCTACATTTCCAAGTGCATAATTCCTGTCAAATTCTGTGAAGCACTCAAGAAGAAATTCATGTATATAATGGTGACAATCATGTGTTCACATTTCTATACTCTCCTTCTCAAAGCTACCACTGGGAAATGATGCAGGCTGATCTTGTCAACCACTGATAATTTCTCAATTATGTTGTATCTGGCTCTTGCTTTAGATAGTAAAACCTCCAACACTGGAAAAATAGAATCCTGTACTTCGAATATTATTATATTCTCATTCCCTTCCATTTTCTGGAGGGAAGGAGGTATTTTAAAAGACATTTTAAAAGGAATTCTGGAGTGAATCTGTGAAGTATGATCAGCTTAACTCATTCTAAACTCACCAATCTCTGAATGATAATTAATAGGCCTCTTCCTTGGCCAAGAATTTAGGTCTGGTGAGCAGTTGGTAGTGGCAAGAAATGTTCTAGCACCATGCAGTGGAATATGAGATCCTACTTTTGACCACAAGTCCCTCTCTGTACACCAAGGCAGAGAAAGAAAGAGATGAACTTCAGACATTTTGTCTCTTCCAATTCTCAGTGCCACTAGTTTGTCCACCTAGTGGGATAATAACACCTGCTGATGTTGTTATCGAGAATTTAACTCACAGAATCACCATATTTTGGGTGCATCATGAAATCATTGAATATTAAGATTTAAAATCTATTTTCAGGGGAGAAAAAATGGCCCATGAAGTTTATATATTTTGTTCAATTTTTTCATCATATATCAAGGCACTCTAAAGAATAACTGCCCTGCATCCTTGGACCAAAAGCTAAGGAAACCCTGGTTATAGTGCCTGTTCAGGTCAGTTGTTCTAATGACTCAGGGGAATGATCAAGAAATGAGCTTGTTGGCTAATCAGGGGCCTGTTGTCTCCAATGAATTCAATTTGGTGCAATGAAATGCTCTCTCGGGAAGAAAGCCAGGGCTGTAGCAGATAATGCTAGGTGAGAAATAATGAAATAATGTGAGAGTTAATTTTGAAGGATTCATATACAAGGCTCCAAATGATACATTTGTTGGAGAAAGCAAGGAGGGAAAGACATGCAGGGAATGGCTTACAAGGTATATACATTCCATTTCCAAACCAAGTCCTGGCTTTAATGTAAACAAAATGATGCAGGTTTAGCACTGAGAGAATACACACCATCCCTTTAGAACTTGAGTAAGTATTGTTAGTGTCTTCAAGAATCTTCCATCTTATATTCTAGTATGACTAATGCTTAACTGCTAGTGTCTTCAAGAATTTTATATTATTTTCTTATATTCTAGTATGACTAATGTTTAAAAGATTTTAATATAATTTAATTGAGCTGAATACAATTTCCCATTAGAAAAATAATGCAGTACTCCTAAAATGTTTTAATGAAGCCGAGACAAGTGTGCCTTGGAAGAAGACTATCAATTTTCAAACAGCTTCATAATATACTGTTTCTTATATTTCTTTGTATTTATATGCTGGACACATGGTAAATGGCCTTAGTTCTTTCTGAGCAGCTTACAGGAAAACAGCCAGATAAAAATTCATTGATGATAAACAACTAATTTTATCTCGTATTCTTACACCTACATTGTTTACTCCCAAGTTATAATAGAATTTCTCTCTACTTACCTAAGTGCTTTGACAAGCACTCTATCTAAATATTTAGATCAGCACACACACAGCTGGGATGGAAGCCTACTTTTCACAGCACTCAACTCCATTAATTATGTTCTACAATGACATGATGGAGAAAAGTGCATTACAAATAAGGATTATAAATTATATGATAAACACTGTTTTTTTTTAACTGAGAATGAGGGAGGGCGTGGGACATATTTCCAACACTACCAGTTGCAACTTCCTTTTGTCATTGTGTTTTCCCCTCAACTTTATTGATAATTAAAAATCATATATATTTAAGGTGAACAACTTGATGAGTTGATATATATATATATATATATATATATATATATATACATTTTGAAATAAACATAGCAATCAAGTGAATAAGAATATCTATCACTTCACATAATTACCTTTTTGTGTATATGGTAAGAACACTTAAGATCTACCCTCTTAAAAATTCAGGGGGCTTCTAGGGTTAGATGGTGGATTAGAATCTTTCTCCATGTGATTCTGTGAATGAGAAGAGTCAGGGTAACAAAAGAGAGGACAGAAAGAGAGGAAGAGATTTGTGAATAAAGACAGCTATACAGTGGCAGTGTAGCTAAAAAGTTACACTAGAAAAATAGGAAACAGTCCACAAACTCTAACCCCAGCTCCCTAGGGGGAGAGGAAGATAAGCTGCAACCACAGGGTAAACTAAGTAGCCTGGTGTCAACAGACTGGCCATCCTAGCCATAGGATTCCTACAGTTCTTGCAAGACTTAAATTCAGTGGAGAGATTTGGCACATTGCTCTTCCCACTTAGCAAAGCATCATTGGAAAAGAAATCAGTTGCATTCCTTCCCACATTTCTCAGTGCTATAGCCAGGTGCCATGTTGAGAGAGGGCTTATTGTTTAAGAGTGAGCTACCCTGGGAACCTGAAAATAAGAAACAATCAAGAGTAGGAGAGCCTCGGGCAGCCTGTCACAGTATCTGGGTGGGAGAAGACAGGGAGCATGGGAGAGCCTGTCACAGTGTCTGGGTGAGAGAGGACAGAGAGACCGTTTTGGAGAGGGGGAGTGTTGGACACATATCTGCTGAGTATTTTAAGCATCAAGGAGGTCAGGCTGTGTTCAGTGGCTCTGTCCTCTATTGTAAAGTGTGAGCTCTATATCTGTGGGCCACTTCAGAGACTAAGAGCTGTAAGCCTAGGGAGGGTGGATTGCTTGCCCTCCAGAGCTGCCTCACTGCCACATATGGTTGTTTGCCAGGCAGGACTGAGACTTCTGGGCCCAGGTCTGGGGATGACAGAATTTCCACAGTCTCCTCCCTCCTGCAGAGTGTTTTACTATTGAGTGGGGTCTGAAAGCACCAAGTCTGGCAGGCAGAGGGCAGGGTTCCCCCATTTTCCCCCCTCCAGTGGAGAACTCAGTTATCTGCATCCCCTACTCTCCCACATACTAGGGGGACTCCCCTCAGCTTAGACATTTACCACTCCTGAGCACACAAACTGGGGGGCCTGTGGAGTGAGTATCAATCTGCCCAGATCACAAACCATAAAGTTACTTGCAGCCATCAGTGTCTACCAGTATGCAAAGAAGACAAGCTTTTAAAGAGAATGTCTCCTTGATGAACTTAACACTAGGTCTGCCTCTTCCTCTACTGATACCACTCACTATGTAATATACCTGATTAGCACTATACTTTATATTCTAACACTGAGAGCTCTCCAGCCAAAAGGTGGACAACTTCATGAAGCATGAGATAGAAACAGAAAATACTGAGTTTGAGGCTTGGCAGCACGGGATAAAAACCTGAACCTCTGCCACATCTATAATGGCATGATTATTTCCATATGGATTCTGAGCTCCTGCCTATCCTAGAAGCTAAACATACTATATGTTTTTCCCTGTCCTGGAAGCTAGGGCATGATCATAATATGAGACTCTAACAGTCAATCCTGTCCCCACCCATAGGTCTTCAACTATAGAATAACTGCTATGAAACTAAAGGGCCCCCAAGACTAGTCTATTAGACAACAGATGCTTCTGTTGCAATTTCTGAAGAATTAGCAGTGTAAGCATTAGATGGGGATGCAAGAAAGTCAAGTGTCTGGGAATAGCAGTCACAGTGCCAGAGCATGTATCCATGTCAATAGCATAACAGTAACCATTTCTTCCATGGCTATGTAGTTTGAGTATCAACTTTGACCATACAGCTACAAGTGCGGTTCTCCAATGTTCTATGATCTAGCTAACATTCTCTTTTAAAATGTATTATCTACTTAAGTCATCCAGTTGATATCATAGCTTGCATTTAAGAAAATGTATTGATATGGAAGTTGGTAATGAAAGAAGGAAGCCAAAGTACATACTGAACACATTGTCCAAAAAGTTGGAAAATAAGGTGGGTCATCTTGGTTGGCTGGGTTTAAATAAAGCCAGTGAGGGTATACTCAGCATTAGGAAATGGACTATTAAATAATATGGAAAAAGTCAATTTAATGCTTACCTGTGGTCCCTAGAGCTGAAGGCACAACTTTGGGAAGATCAATTGGCTACTTCCATAAAATTGTGTATAAAATAATTCAAGGACTGGGAGTGGGTTTGGTGTTGGTTCTAATGGTTCTGGACTCAAAGAGATCAACAAAGGGACATTCTGTTATTTTTTACCTCAAAACATAGGCTGAAAGCCAGGGATTTTCTTTCACTGACAGAATTAGTCTTATTTTTTTACTTCTTACTTTTAATCTCCTATCTCTTATATCTTCATATCTGATAATTAAACAAAAATTTTGATCTTAGTAGTTGTCAATTTCATGGCCTCCTTTGGCCTTTTAGAGAATTGGTCAGGGAAGATGAGAAATAAAATAGGAAAATGAAGGAGATGTCACATGATTTGTATGGTCCCAAATCCTCACTCTCACTTAAGCCACCATTGCTAACAAAAACAGCCATGCACCTCTGCCCTGTGTAGCTCCTGAGGCACTGAGGACCCTCACCAAGTAAGTCCTCTGCAAGGAGAAGAAAACTTCTCACTTTACTCTACCATCTTTCATGGTCTCCAGATTTCAAGTAGAGTCAGATTCTAATGTATTTCATAGGCCATTTCTAAAGACAAATTTAGGAAAGGTATGGATTCCTAACAAAGTCTAATATTATGCTAATTTGTATCAATAAAAGCTGGCAAATGTGTGTAAGAATTGATTTTGGTTTTTAGCAGTAATGAGGATTGAACTCAGGGCCTTGCACATGCTAAGCAAGTGTTCTACTACTTGACCCACACTACCAGCCTTTTATTTGTATTCTGTTTTTGAAATAGGGTCTAAGTAACTTTTTCCAGGCTGGTCTCAAACTCATGATTCTCCCTCCAGAGTGGTAGGATTACAGCGAGGTACAACCATGCTGCACAAGAACCAATTTTAATGACACGAGAGAAGAAACAAATCAACTTTGGTCTGTCTGATTTTATCCACATGGATGAATATTCCAAAGATGCTGGTTCAATGTGTTCACATAGCTTCCAGGGAAGCTGGCAGTTTGGTTGACTGAAATTTGAATTTGAATATTAAACCAGATTTATCAGATGTGACCTGAGGAGTTCTCCCAAATGATCCCTCTTATTTAAGAAGGTTCTTTTTTCACCAAAGCTTTGAAACATGTATTAGTGAGGAAGGCAGGGAGCTGGCAAAAAGTGCTACTATTAAAATGGGTTCCCTTAGCTGGGTGTGGTGACACACACTGGTAATCCCACCTAATAAGAAACAGATGCAGGAGGTTCATGAGTATGAGGCCAGCCCAGGCAAAGTTAGTGAGATCCTATCACAGAAAATAAATAAAT
This sequence comes from Castor canadensis, assembly GCF_047511655.1. Classification (NCBI taxonomy): domain Eukaryota; kingdom Metazoa; phylum Chordata; class Mammalia; order Rodentia; family Castoridae; genus Castor; species Castor canadensis. The sequence continues at coordinate 144,420,805 of NC_133390.1, read as the reverse complement.
AAATAAATAAAGGGCAGGTGGTGTGTAGAGTGCTTATGTAGCATATGGAAGGCCCTGGGAATGATCCCCAACACTGGAAAGAAAAAACAAAAAAAGGTTCCCTTAATTCCAGTGGGGAAGTCAGGATTGTGGTGGTAGAAGCCAACTGAGAGCCTGTCAGAACCAAGTCAAAGTGTTTACCACCTCAGGGGCTAGGCAACAGGACTACAGTTGTCATCAAATATTCTGAAATGCATGGTTCTATGAATGGTGGTTAATTCATCATGAGAATTGAGAGAGAGAGAGAAGAAAGGAGAAAGAGAGAGGGGACAGTATGTCTGGCTAACAGAAAACTGACTTAATCCACTTAAATTTGAATTGCTTCACTCAATGTCAGGCCTGAATCAGTTCACAGACATAGTTGTTGTTCCTCTCCCTCTCCTTCTTCTTCACAATAAATTGAAAATCACAGAAGAAATAAGATATTTAAATTTTGTTTGTCGAAACCTTTGTCTTGATAAGTCAGATTAGCAAAGATACTTATTTTTCTCAGGTTTCTGTTGGCGTACTTCACTGCCCTTCATCACTCACAGGTATATTCGGACGGGGAGGAAGGGGTGCAGTACTGGGGTTTAAACTCACGGCCTGACAGGCAGCGGCTCTATGATTTGAGCCAAACCCCCAGCCTTTTTGCTTTAGTTATTTTTCAGATAGGGTCTCATACTTTTTACACAGGTTTGGGATCTTCCTACCTATGCCTCTCACAAAGCTGGAATTACAGACTTGCATCAGCATACCCAGCTTGTTTGTGGAGATGGGGTGACACAAACTCTTGAACTGGTCTTGAACCCTGATCCTACTGATCTCTGCCTCCCGAGTGCCTGGTATGACAGGTGTGAATCACTGTGTCTGGCCTTTCAAGATTCTATGCCTTATTTGGGAAAGAGGTACACAGAAACTGATCTGAGTTTTCCAAATTTCATTTCTTTTCCATTTTAACCCAATTGACTTGAGCATGCCTAACACAAAATTAATGACCATTAAGTTTTTAAATGAATGGACACATTGTAATATTGTACAATTTTATTTCATCCTGCACACAGTGGGCCTTTTAAAAAGAGGTGATTTGTTAAACTCTGAATATATGGAGATAAACAGTGACCATGAGAGAAACATGGGAGTCATTGTGGCTTTCGCTTTCAACTTGGCTATCACAGAGCACTGTGGTGGTGAGCAAGATACATCACTTCTATGAGCTTTACAGATCTTGTGGGTAAAATAAGTCACCATACCAGAAATATTTTTTGTTTCTTTCAGCTCTCCAACTCTGTGATTCAGGACAAATCTTTAGAGAAAACTTTCACTCCAAATCTCCAGAAACACACCTCTAAATGCTTTCTTCCTTCTAGACCTCATAAATAAACCGGAACTTCTTCTATCAGACTAACAAGTGTTTTTACTTCCAAGAGAAAGGCAGTTTTTCAGCACTGTTGTAGGTCTAGTCTTTTCCAAGCATGTTCCATAATCTCAATCTTGAAAAGTATTTCTAAATGTTGAGATTTTCTAGATCTTTTATCAACTACATTGCCTACCCATGGAAGTCTTCTAGGTTGTGACTCTTGTCTCTTTGGAGGAAGGCTCAAATATCTGTCACAGTTATTCAGATGCTTCAAGGGGAGATTGGCCAGAAAGTCCCTCTCCTTCTGAACAAGACACTTTATCAATACAGACTATTTTAGATCATGTTTCTGGTAAACAAAACCGCAGATAGTAGAATAGGGAGGTGATTACTTGGGAGACTGCTTGCAGAAGAATGGAATTAGGGAAAGCATGTTGAACAGGAGGAAAAGCTGAACAAGGATGTGGTCTTAGCTGGAATCTAGCCTGATTACACAGGAAGCTCACAGCTTTGAACCACAGTTGGACTCTGCTCCCAAAGTCAAGGGAGAATGTCGGTCTCTTACACCTGTAATTCCATCAGTCATTGGCTATAAACTACCCGAGAGGTGAATGTTACCTTTCGGATAATGTAACTCCTGGCAGTCAGACACAGTTCTCAGCCAATGAGGTCATCTCTGAGCTATAGAGCAGCCACAGTACATAGGAGTTAGGGAATAGAACATCAGCCTCATAAATCAGATCTGGGCAGGGCACCGACATTGTCTCTATAGTCTGACATACTGACATACTTAATATTAGCTTCCCTGTTTATTAATCCTATTCTTCCCCAACTTCTGCTGTTCAGGCCATACACTCCTTTCTACTTTTACGTGGATTAGGTTTTTTAACCCAAGTTTTTTAAATTCATTATGTTCTCCCTTTCTGCCTGCTATTATTTTAGATGCTGTTGTAGAATCTCCTAAATCAGTCAATTTCATGTGAACTCATGTTTGAATGCTAGTTAAAAACTTCTCTATCAACAATGTATTCTGAGTGTTCCATTCTATGTATCAATGCCCCAATATTCAGAATGTCAAGATCAAATCCAGCTAATATCTGCCACTTTGAAATTACTGTTTTGTTTTCTCAGAAATATTATAACTTTCAGGATAAAAGGTTTCCATTAGTTCAAAGAAAATGGCTCTGTTTTCTTCAGATCAAAAGGTTGCAAAAGAAATGTTTGGATCCTTCCTTGCCCCTGATTTAAAATTTGATTTGGGGGCATTTAGTACCTAAAGCCAGCAGGGTTTCTTGGCTGGCTTTCTGTTGATCAAAAGCAAAGTAAATCAGTCCCTTCACAGGAAACTCTGAATCCTCAAGGCTTACAGGTTAATGTGGCCATGTCTGGTTGCCCTAGGTCCAAGCTGTACTTTCTACCCATGTGGGTAGGTAATGCAATCAAGAATAAGATTAATTAAATTAAAAGTCTGCTTTTATCGCTCAGAAAATACAGAAAATCCAATACTTCTTGACAGCCTGGAGCTGGAGGCTTGGCTGTAATGTGATCACTGCTGAATTGACTGTGCCAGACGGCATGCCATTTAAGAAGGCAGGACTCTGTACCAATTATGGGCAGCCTCTGCCTTGCATTTAGAACTTTTCAATGAGCAATCAGTGTAACCCAAATTCAACTCAATAGGTAACTACCCAGGACTAAGTATAGACTGCACTTTTCCTCCTAAATATGAAACTAAGGAGCTAGTCACTCCCTCCAATAAGCCTAGAGCCTTGTTTCTCTGTCATGCTTGGGAAATCTTAAGCACCCTCTCTTTCCACCTCCCTAACCCTCTACAATTATGTCCTTCTTTAGGAATTTCTTTTTAAGGTAGCCTGTGTGTAAACACCTTCCCCCAGAGTGTTGAAGAAGAAAAACTATATATGTCCCATCTCTTATGCTTTAGGTTAGGCCCTATTCCTTATAAAGCATACACTTTAGAAACAGAGATATATACTTCTCACACTTTGCTCCTTATAAGCTACTGTATGATTATTTAACATCTCTGCTTCTCTAAAAGGGAACCCAAGATACTCACCTTTAAGGTGATCTAAGAGTTAAAAATAATGAAAACTGCAATGTAGCATTCATTAAAAGTCTGCTAGGTTAGGGGGTGGGGGCAGGGGGAAGAAATGACCCAAGTCTTGTATGCACATATGAATAATAAAACAATAAAAAAAATAAAGGGTAATAACAACAAATGCTGGTGAGGAATGCAAATTAGTACAGCCACTATGGAAAGCAGTATGGAGATTCCTCAAAAAAAAAACTAGAGATAAAACTGCTATATGATCCAGTGACACTGCTCCTGGGCATCTACCCAAAAGAATTTAAGACAGGATAAAAAAGAGACACCTATACACTGATGTTCATCACAGCACTATTTGCAACAGCCAAGCTCTGGAAACAACCCAGATGCCCCACAACTGATGAATGGATGAAGGAACTGTGGTATATGTACAGAGTGGAGCATTACTCAGCCATGAGGAATCATGACATGGGGCTTGAAGATATATGGATGCAATTGGAGGACATCGAAAGTGAAGTTAGCCAGGATCAGAAACACAAAAGCTGCATGTTTTCTCTCATATGTGGAAGATAGATCCAAAGATAAACATATTCACAAAAACAAGCATGATCATACTCAAATGCAGATGTAGAACACGTTTGTAACAGTGGAACTGCTGTATGGTTTTTGGTATTTTAAAAGCACTTTGAAACAAAGAGCTTTCTCTTTCTCTCTCTCTCTCTCTCTGTCTCTCCCATGTGGCTCCTCCAAGCTTCCTGGCAGAGGCCACACCCCTTGTGTGGTACCCTCACTTACCTGTAATAAACTTTATTATGTGCCTCATTCAAAAATAAATAAATAAATAAATAAATAAATAAAAGTCTGCTAGGTTTGTACTTGTTTTCCATCCTCATTAACCCAAGTTACAAAGACTGAAAGGTATAACTATTACAAGAAAATCTGTACTTTCTCACCTTTGTTTTCACTTACCAAAAATAGTTTCTTATAAAAGTATGTCGTATCAGTCATTTCTACCTTAGCATGAACTTAATCCTAGTGCTACACCTGTCAGATTATAATGTACATTAAACCAGAGCTTGAACATTGGAATTAACTAGGCCTGGCCCCTACTCCAAGGGAATACAAGAACACTTAAGATCTCCCTAATTATTCTTTTATCAGGAAAGATTGGGAAGCTGTACCAAGCCATGCCCAATCACAGAAGGAAAGACAATGATGATGAATCTCAAGGAAGACTGAAGGAACTCTGAGTATCTTCACATTCCTATTTTGGGAGTCACTGTCATCTTGGCCATACTGGGAAGAAGTTGCATGAAAAAGATGGAAGATCTACTAAGATATACTAGGACCTGCAAGCCATGCAAGCCAAAGATTCTAAAGTGGTCAGTGACTAGGCTTATTAATGTGGGTGACTACTGACCCAGTGTGTACTTGGCATGGTACCCAATGGGGGTAAATGACTTGGCCCCAGCAGTACTCTTCCTACAGCTCTGGGTTGTCCTTTGTTTTATTTTATTTATTTTTTGTAACTGTATTTCTAGGTAGACACTGAGTTTCCTGGGGACCAAGACTAACATTTAACATTCTAAAAAACATAGTTAAACTTTGTAAAATGGGTTTGAGAAATTCTACTGGAATTCTGTGCAAAAGTACATGGTTCCAACCAACTTCAGCATCTACTTGTGGGTGGGACAGAATAGTGTGAACTTTTAAAATTGCAAACAGCACAGGAAGAAGCACTTCAAAATGTATTGTCAATTTTCATAAGACAATGAGGAGTTTTGCACTGAAAATGTTAACAAGGGGCCTGTGGTGGTAGTTCACACTTACAATACCAGCTACTTGGGAGCTAGTGGTAGGAAGATTGTGGTCTGAGGCTGGTTGGGGCAAAAGTAGGAGACTCTATATGAAAAATAAGCTAAAAGCAAAAGGGTTGAGGGTGTGGCTGAAGTGATATATCACTTGCCTATCAAGTGAGAGGCTCTGAGCCCAAATCCTAGCACTACAGGGAAAAAATAATTTACACACACACACAAATAAATAAATCTGAAGGTCTTTGCAAACAAAATGAGGAACAGCTAACAAATAAATCATTTTCTCACTAATTCTTTAGTTATCTCTTCTAGAACAAGGTAGGAAAAAAGATAATTAAGTAATTTCAAACTGGCAAATAAGAGAAAAATAAATGAATTAATAATGCTGATTTCTCTTCTTTCCTTTAAAAAAATCGATCATTTCAAAATATTCATTAAAAACAAAACAAAAATGTCCCTCCTTTCAGTATTTTCAAAGAACTATTATCTATAAAAAGTTATTTATCTCAATTAACCTGCATTTTTCCCACTGCATAAAAATCGTGGCATTTTAAAGCGAAAAAAGACTTTGTTTTTTCAATCATATTGCTTCACTTTTTGGATAAGGAGCGTAAAAATCAGAGATACAAAGGAACATGCCCAGTGCTGCCTAGAAAGAAAGGAGCAGAATAGGACTTTGATCCAATTCTCTTCAATACCCTATTCATTGCTCAATCCATGCCATGTATTGCAGATTTTCAAGTCTTTTCTCCTTAATGGGGAGGAGGCAAGGGAGCCAGAATCCATTTACATAAAGAAGTTATTGTTTCTGTGGATGCCAAATTATTAAGTCCTCCTCTTCTAGATAAGCCTCTTTGAGAAAGTTCTTTCCTTTTAGAATGGAGTTATCCTGCCATACCCCAACATGTGTGACATATATCCATTCTATTTCACCCTTTCTTTGTCACTGCATTTATCGTGAGAAAGTGGCACACACCAAACAAGGGTGGTGAAGGAAGGTAGTCATTGTGTAAACTAAAGGAAGGAAGTCAATCTCCTGTGAGTGAGCTCACTCCTGATCTAATTGGTGAGTCCATCTATTCTACCTTCCCTCACCCTGTCCTCATCATTCTCACTGAGTTCCTTCTGGTGCATGAGCACATGTACCTCTGAGGCAATTCCTCCATCCTCTGAGATAGATGGCAGTAGACTGGGCTGAGAAATCTGCAGCAATTGACAGCCCCCCTTGAATAAGAGCTTGACAGCAACCATGCCTCAGTGTCATCAATCAGCAGTCACTGGAAACAGAGAAAATATTTTCCCCAGGGACTTAATCAGTCAGAGGGATGTTGTCCACCTGATTGAGGACAGGTAGAAAGCCAGCAGTTGCTTCAGTTATAATTTATCATCAGTCGTTGGTCCAAACAGAGAAAGTGAGGTCACAGCAGCTTGACCACAGATCAAGGGAGGTGTTTTGTTTAGCTCAGTTGAGAGACGCTGATCAAGAAAGGGAGAAAGAGCTTTCTTTGAGATGCTCTATTATTACATTTAATATGAAATTTATATACTTGCTTTCACAGAGAATCCAGGGTACTGCAGTGGAGATCAGAAAAAGAATCTCTGAGTTCTTTATTGTGTGTGTGAGTAGAAAGAAGAGAGTCTTTGTCTTTCTATCCTGTATCCCAATAAGCTCATTTCTGAGACTTTACCCTGTCATGCCACTCTACCCACCTTACAAGATCTGCCTTCTTCTGTGGGGCAGGGAAGTCTTTCCTGACCCCTTTGTGAACATTGACCCTGGCCCCTGTCAGTTCCTGTCACATACCTTGTTTCCTTTTCTTTGTAGCATTGATCACCATCCAGATAATATTTTGTTAATTTCTTTGCCTCTTTCTGCTTTGAGAGACCCAAGTTTCTTGCTTCATTCCTATTGATAGGTAGCAGATAGACATAAGTATAGCTGCAAGAGGAAGAAAATTATTACAATTGAACTTCACAACTCCACAGATGACCAGTCTCTGATAAGATCAGGGTAGCTATCAAGGCCAAGGGATATCACAGGATGCTTTGAAGTCCATCACTCACCTGTTACTCAAGAATAAGCCACACCCTAGATATCGGTTGGGAGCTTCATACAGGTAATCTCTTTTCTTTGATGACACTGGGGTTTGAACTCAGGGTTTCATGCTTGTAAACAGTCACTCTACTGCTTGAGCCACACCCTCAGTCCATTTTTTGCTTTGGTTATTTTGGAGATGGAGTCTTTGAAACTTTTTGCCCAGGCTGGCCTCAAACGGAGATCCTCCCAATCTCAGCCTCCCAAGTAGCTAGGATTACAGGCATGAGCCACAAACACCCAGCCACAGAGGTAATCTCTTTAAGTTGACAAGATAAAGAACCAGGCCCAAGAGTTGCACCCTAGGCAACAGATAGACCAGAGGCAGAGAATTTCACACAGTAATCTAATTTGATAAGATCCTAGGGATCAGATGGACCTGGGGCTGAGAATTCCTCAATAAATGTTCCAGTTTCAAATGCTGATACTGTCATTTTCACTCTGGAAACTACTAGTTTTCAGACTGTTGAAAGTGTTCTCCTTTCCTAATAAACTTTGCTATCATTTTTACTATGTTTTCATGTCTTGCTTGAGTCTTGCCTGAATTCTTCTCTCTTCTGATGACAGGACCTTGCTAGATACCAATGCTAAACTTTACAGTAATACCATCACCTACTCATAATGCCTAGAAGATAGTAGGTACATGATAAATATTTTATTAGTGGAGTGTTTCATTTGTAATAGTTCTATTCCTTTTAAAGAACTATCATCAAGTTGGATTGTAGAAGAAAAGGGAGAAGATTTGCAGAACCAGACAGGCGCCAGAGTTTGGGTGATCAAGAGGTTCAGAATGCAAGATAGCCAAATGGATTCATATGCTTGGTTAATGGGTCGGTCGAAGCTACTGGGCCATTGAGATCAGAAAAACATGGAAGCTAGGCAAGCTCGTGCTTCTCAGAAGGCAAGAATGTACACCTACAATTCATTAGTTTGAGGCTTGCTCTTATTATTCAGTGAGCATTCCTATCTAGGAAGAGAAGAGGGATAGGGAAAGTCTAATAAAAAGCCCTTGTAAATCTTAAAGCATAATGGGCTTAAAACAGACTCATACTAAACAGGTTCATTACCCTTTGTGACAGGACCCTGAGACAGATTTAAGATAAGTTAATCATCTTGAATGTGGTGTGGAGGTGAATGCCTGTAATTCCAGCACACAGGAGATGGAGGCAGACAGAGGATGCATGAGTTTGAGACCAGTTTGAGCTATATATCAAGACCCTGTCTCAAAAAACCAAGACAAACAAACACACACAAAACCCAAAATGTACAAAGCACAGTGACTTCAAAGCACCTCCACTTTAAAAATATGGCACTCAGGACACGCAGACAAACATTCCAAAACAATTGAATGAATCCCCATCACAACCACTCAATAATCACTTATTGAACATTTAGAGTATGCTCCATTAAAATCTTTGCAAAGGCATGTGAGATGCTGGGAGAGACCCAAAGAATAAAAATAAATCATGTTTCCAAGGCTGGTGGAACAGAGTAGCAGTTTGGTATTTTTAAACTCACAAAAAGTTTAAGTTTAAAGATATGCCATGAGACTATCAAGAAATGTTATACTGGTGGCTGGCTGTTTGGGATTGAACCTCTTATCTCTGCAACTCTTATCCTCGCCCTTTTATTGTCCTTTAGGAGCAATTCACATCCTTCATTGTCTTTATCTTTTTGAGTGCTCAAAAAGATAGGATTAGGATTGTTTAGATGCAGCAAATATTTCGTATTTTCGACTGAAATTCCTAGCCCTTGACATTGGGATGGGACCATAAATTTTGGTCAATGGGCCACAAATAGAAATCAGGAATCTCACTTCCCAGCTCTCTGTTAAAGAAGGACATTGCTGATGTCCTTCTTTCCCTGCTGCCCATTCAGACGCCTTGGAAATCATGCATTGAGATGATAATAAAAGAACATGCAGAAAGCCTGCATCACTGGGTTATAAGATGGAAGTGCCTCAGATTTTTTCATTAGCCACAAACTTTTATTCATAAAAGTTTGCTAACAAACACAGATTCACAATGTCTCTATTACCATAGGATAGTCTAACCTGTCCTTTTCTAAGACTCCTCTCATCATCACACTACAGGTGCCAGCTGAGGGTCATAAAAATTGGTTTTGTGACTGATCATGAAGATTTTGGATATCAGCTTATCTGTTAAATTTGTAAAGTTATGCTTCTGAGGCACAGGAAACGAGGCAGATTTATTTGAATGATCTAGTAAGAATTTCAATAGATCACCAAACTAAATTTTAAGTTATTCTTTTAACTTCTCAAACCAGGTCTGATAATTCCTGAGTTCGAATTTGAAATTATTTAGCTATTGCAGTCCTGGTGCTTTAAAAAATGCATTGTAATAAAGGATAAAAAGAATTGACAGAGTGTGTCAGAATAGCAGGCACTGTTTGAAAGTCCCCATCTCAATAGAGCTGAAAAAACATGCAGACCTTTCCCGATAACAAGGGGACCTAAATCACATTCATGCTGGAAAGAGTTCCCATTCCATTCTATTGAACTGTTGCTATGCCCAACAAGAATATTATATTGCCTTTCATGTGAAATTGTATTGCAGGAGGCTGGCAAGAAAGCCAGTGTACAAATCAACATTCAAATGAACACACTTGATAGAATGGAACTGTAATAGGGTAAAGGTCAGGAGATATGAGAGGGCAGAACAGTGCTTTGGAAAAACAAGACCTTCAAATATTTCACCATTTATCTGAGGCAATAATGCCGAATTATGCACTTTAATATATGAACACGGTGTGCTAAACTTCCTTTGGAAAAGTGAATTATTTGCTCATCTCTCCAGACCCAGAATGTTCTGTAATAATATCTTAAATTCTACAAAGACATTAACAAAATGCCAAAAATATACCAATAATAGCAATTTGTATTTGAGGAGCACTTAATACAAACCAGTTTTCATTATCTATATCTTATGTATATTAATATTTTTTAAATTTTATTATTCATATGTGCATACAAGGCTTGAGTCATTTCTCCCCCCTGCCCCCACCCCCTCCCTTACCACCCACTCCACCCCCTCCCTCTACCCCCCCAATACCCAGCAGAAACTATTTTGCCCTTATTTCTAATTTAGTTGTAGAGAGAGTACGTATCTTATGTATATTAATTTATGTAATCCTCAGAATAAGCCATTGAAGTAGAGAGTTCTATTATCTCCAGTTTATAGATTAGAAAATACTAGGATATGGTGGCACTCATCAGTAATCCCAGCACTCATGAGGCTAGGGCAGGAAGATCATGAATTTGAGACCAGCCTGGGCTGCACAGTAAGTTACAGATCAGCTTGGGCTACATAGTGAGAACCTATTTCAGAAAACCAAGAGCTTGGGATATAGCTCAGTGGTCAAGTGCTTTTCTAACATGCACAAGATCCTGGATTCATCCCAAGTACTAAACAAAATGAAACAAAAAGTATGAGACCTTTAAGTAAATTATCCAAGGGCTCATGTTTAATACAACTGGGTTTGAACTGAGGTAGCCTGACTCAAGTGTGACCCTTAAACATCAAGTCCCATATCCACTGCTAAGTATACTGGTGAATAGAAGGGAAGAAAGGAGACAAGCTGGGAAGATGGATTAAAGGAGAAACAAAAAATGATGAAGAAAGGTAAAAGGAAAAAAGAAAGAATGGAGTACTAGAGGGAAGGATGGAAGGCTGAACAGAAACAATCATGAAAAGAGAACTAGAAGGAGGGATGTAAAGGATGGGTAGAAGAAGAGGTAGAAGGAGGGATAGAAGACAGGATGGATGTTTGGATGACATATGGATGGATGGATGTAAATGAAATAATTTAGCTAGATAGATAGACATAACAAATGGAAGTAATTTTTCCCTGTCCTAATGGAATTTCCAATGTTGTTGTTGAGAAAGCTCCTGATACCCACAAAATAAAGATTCATGACAAACATGATCTGAGCTTTCCTGTTGAGCATGTGTGTTATTTCCTGCTCAAGGATTCTTCCTTCAAGGTTACCCTGGGTTTTCTTTTAACTAGACATTTTCTCCACAAAAGACACTGGGAGACTTTGGGGTCTTGACTTTCCTATGTTCCCCAAAGATGCAGAAAAAACTTGAGTAGTTTCAGAAGACGTTTGTACCCTTACTACCCAGGAGTGTTATAATTTAACTTTTATTGTTAGAAAGATTATCTGCACTTAGCACCCAGGCCCTTTGATTCCCAATCCACTTTATCTCCATCACCTGCTGCCAGATGTTAAACAAAGGTATGAGGTGAACATCATACGTAAGTGCTAGGAATTTGTAGAAAAGAAGGGAACATGATAAATGTTGTTTCCTAAGTGAAGCTGTTTGGGTTGGTTGAGTATTAAATAGCAGAGTCTCCACCAATGAATGACTGGATAAGTGTCCAAGAATCTGAAAATAACTGCCAAAACGGGGCCATTTGCCTTCCTCATTGTGGCCTTTTGTAGAATCCTTAGATATACTCCTCCAGAAACAGATACTGAAAGAAGAAGTCAGGTGCAAAGAGAAAATTTAGGAGGTTATCTCAGGAAACACTGCTGGCAGGGGATGAAGTGAGACAAGGAAGGAGAGAAGGGGACTTATCCAATCATTGAAGAGGAATGGAACTTAATCCATCTAAAGAACTCTGAGAATCTTTACAGACTTATACCCATCCCAGGGAGGGGTAAATGCAAAGTTGTATTTATAATTTGAAGACAACTCTGGTAGAAATGGATGTTCAGGTAGGTTCCAATAATCAAAAAGGGCCCAAGAAAAGAAGGGGAGGTGATAATATGGGACAACTGTGACTTGGGGCACTAATGACAAGGCCGTATGGGTGGGAAGAGCAAGGCTACACACAGGGTTCAACCAATTCTATTCAGGACTGAACCAAGAAGAATAAGGAAATAAGGAAGGGGGTGGCAATGGCAGAAAAAGAGAAGATGACAAAGAGGGAGAGACCAGTATCTTGTGACAGTTCTCACACACCAATGTTAAAACACAGGTTTGCCCACCAGCAATTGTTATCATTAGGATAATTCTGATAATGGTCATAGTTATCTGTGATATTTCTCAGCCAATTGCAAATAATATACTATACATAGATGTTCCTTTTCTCCTCTGGATGGCACAGTCTTGGTGATTCTTTATAAACATGAAATTGCTTCCAGGACAACTCAAAAGAGATCAGGGTCTGGGCATAGGTGTCAACCCAGAATAGAAAAGATAACCATCTTCCTCAGACACAGTACTGCCCTGTCCTACTCCTCTAAAGAAGTAGGACATTTGTGCTCCATTTAGAATCAAATGGAGAAGAGAGGGAGAATCAGTAGCTAAAACTTCCCACATAACCCCAGCTCCAGAGAGGGGATGACCTGTGGTACCCACGGCAGGGAAGCAGCAGCATTTTGACTTCGTTTCCATGTTCCTATAGAAAGCAGTGGGTACAAGGGGCAGTTAGGACTACAACACAGGACATTAAAAAACAGAAGTGTTCCTTTTGTTATCCTACCATAAAATTCCCAGAAATTAAAATAGGGAGAATCATAGGGGAGTTGGAGACACCACGGGTTATGATTCAGGAGGGCACACAGTATAAGCTCCTTGGTTCAGCCAAGGATATCATGACTTCACAATCTGCAAAGGTCATTAATGTGTAGAATTCTTCATTTGAGTGAAAACAGGACATGATAAAAATGGAAATGATCTTTGAGTAAACCAAGAGGCTGGCCAAACAATGGAGACTGATTTAAAAGATGCCTAAACCACAAGCGGTTGTGGTAAACTGAGACCCACTGAGACTGGAGTGATTGTGAGAGAATGAAAGATAGAGGCTTAATGCTTGGGGTTTTGTTGTTGCTGCCTTTTGCTTATTTTAATAACCCTAAGACCAGTGACATGGGGAACATGGGAAGAGTTAGTGTCAAATTCCATTTACTGTCTTACTATTGGTATTAATAATTTAAAGAACTTTTGAAATGTACTACTTAAACTACTTGGACCATACACAAGGCTATATGACAGCTGATATTTTAAGTACATGTGCTCTGTTTGCTTTTACTGTGGAATGATTTAGGTAATGAGGGTGAACTAAATCACCAGGTTGACGTTCCAATTCAGTGTATGTCATTAAGGGACCCTATGAGGTTCCAGAACCAGAGGCTGCTATATCTGATCTGCTTTATATGCTACAGTGGATATTTGCCCAAACTCATAAAAATTTCTCTGCAAGGTCTATTGAATGTCGCTGGTATTTGTAACATAATAATCAAAATGAATTGTTGCTCTGGTAGTAGAATGAATACACAAAGGCTGATTAATCCACTTGCAGAAACTCCACAATGAAGATGAAAAACATAACAGCCACCTTTAACATTAACCCCATGGGGACTCTGTTATTAACTGGTCCAGATTTAAGCACAGTTTTTAATCAACTTACAGGCTTTTAATCCTACATCTCCAAAACTACTTGTGCACCTCTAAGAACTGGGAAATAAATGTGGAACAAATGTCATGGAAGGTCCTTTAAAGAGAGCTCATTCTAAGACAATTAATGTATACCCATATCTTGCGATAAAGCAGTGCAGCTGTGCCCCTGACCAGGCTCATGTCTGCAGAGAATTTGCCTTCAATTTTTCATAGACAAATGATGAAGGGATAATTCTATGCTGAAAATGAAATAGATTTTTAAATCTATAGCAGGGTAATTTAGACCAAAATATGAATTCTTAGAGGAGATGGGAGGAAAGAGATCTCATTTATTTATGCAAATAATGGATTTAAAACATTGGTATAATAAACAAATCTGTGATGTTGATCTTAGCAGGGTTCTTTGTTTATTGATCAATTGATTGATTAATCAACTGATTGTAGTGTTAATGATCAAACCCAAGGCTTGTATATGTTACACAAATGTTCCAACACTAAGTCACACCCTCCCCAATCCAGCAGGGGTTTTTAAATGTATGGGTTTCAAGGAATTCTTTGGAACAATCTCTCCAGAACAATGACAATATGGACATAGGTGTCTCTCAATGCTAATAAAATTCCCTATAAGGTTGGTCATCTTACAGGTAAATGCCTCAAGATAGATACTTTCATAGCAACTGATGACCACTCCCTTGCAATCCTCTCTATACCTGTTTTTATTGGATTCTGTCTGCTTTCCTGGTAGCCTATATGCTTGCTGAAGGCAGGGTCCACGTGGATCTTGTCAGAGCTCAGAACACCCAAAGTACAGCACCTTGAAACCCTGAATATTTTTGAGCTGAAGGACATGTTGAAGACTGCTGAAGCAAGAAAATCTCCCTTTCTTCCACTCCTCTTCTCCCCCAAGTGAATCATAGAGAGTAGAATTCTTTTCCCCAAAGCAAGTTGTAAAAACTATGAAGGTCATTCTCTGACCTGCTCCCATCTTCCCTGACGTTCCTCATATGACAGGTGTCCTACTCCATACTTGGGGAGAAAGAATGCTACACAGAGACATACAAAAGAATCCAAACAATCAGGCCTTACTGAAGTTCTCCCCAGTTCTTACCTCTTTTGTCCAACCATATTTCTCCACAACTGTCACTTCTCTCGTCAAGACTTCACATAAAAACACAGATTTCTTGGGACCTTAAAGTCTTTATTTCTTAAGGTTCTCATATCAAGCAAAATTTTTGTTAAATAAACCTGCTCTGCTTTTCTTACTCTGTCTTGTGTGGATAGGTGCAGACCTTGTGATGGGTGAAGAAACAATACCACTTTTTCTCCATTACAATCCCATGGCTGAATCCTCAGTATATAAAGGCAGAACACAGTAAATATTTATACTATGAAAAGACAGAACTCTTGTCTGCTGAAAATTAGTTTTCTTGTCCAAAACCAATATTTCTAGGTTATAAATAAAAAAGGAGAAAACCTTCTAAAGTTAAGAGGAAATTGATTGCTCCCAGGCCTCTAGTATGCATGGTTAAACTTTCATTGAACACAATTTACCTAATGATAATGAATTTGTGTAAAACTGTGTTTGTAATTGTATCCAATTCATTTAGTTCTCTAGATCAGTGCTGTTCAAATCTCAGCATGCATCCAGGTGTGCTGGAGCAAGTTTGTAATCCCAGCACTTTGGAGGCTAAGGTCAGAGGATCTCAAATTCAGGGTCGATCTGGGCTATAGGACCAACTGAGAATAATGCAGAGAAGATGTGAAACCACAGAACTCTGGGTTCTATCTTCAGTGTTATGATTCTGGAAGGTTGGGGTTTGAAATTCTATTTCTAACACACTCCAGGTGATGCTCATACTGCCTTTGAGCAGCAAGATTCTAAGTCACCCTGAGAAGTGACAAGGAGTCTTGAAACTCAGATCAGTCCCAGCTAACACTGCAAAACTGCTGGTATGAAGGCAGATCTTTGGACCACAGTTCCTGTCAGGTGAGAAGCAGATTATGAGATGCCTATGAGAACTTGACATAAGCATAGCTGTGTCAAATAATCTATAGGATGAGTTTGGCATGGCCCCAGCCACAGAAGGGGGTGAAGGCAAAATGCAGAACAGCTACTTCTCCCAAGTTCTTTACATTCAGAGTAGAGAGCAGGTTTCTCTTGTTACAATGCCTTACCCCTCCCTGAGAACTGTTGCTCCACCTCCTTGTTTACCACTGTGTATAAAAGACTCACTGAAGGAGGATTATGGAGGATTGATGACTGAGGGATTGATGGGTTTGGATTGGTGGGCTGCTTGCAACAATGCTGCTGCTGCTGCTGGCTGTTGTGTGTCTGCAAGTCTGAGAACCAAGACTTTAAGAGAGAACATGGGACAGTGCAAATCTGAGGGCCAAGAATTTAAGAGAGATTAAGGGGAACATGGCACAGTACAAATCTGAAGGCCAAGAATTTAAGAGAGATTAAAGAAAACATGGGACAGTGTGAGTCTAAGGAAAGAGACTTTAAAGAATAGAAAAGAAGCAAGGTTTTAAAGAATAGTAAGGAAATAAGGTTTTAAAGAATAGAGAAGAAAAGAAGCAAAGTAAAAGAAGAGTTAATAGTGAAAAGAAGTAATGAGGCTGTTGTGCATCTCCATTCAAGCACCCAGCACACCTGGCCCCAACCTTATGCACATCTGTCTTCTGTTGTTTGTCCTTTCTGCATCTCCAGTCACCCCCAGTTAGGTCATAGGACCAGGAGCTCAAGAAAGCTCTTAAGTGTCAGTGTGCTACACATTGTGGTGCCACTATATCCATCAGCAGACTAGAGTCCTTATTATATCTCTCTTTCATATGCCTCATGGAATTTTTCTTAGGAGATACAATTATATAAAAATTAAGCTCTTAACTTATTTTTATTACATAAACACTGTTTTAACAATATTAGCTGAATTTTTAGGGAGAATAATGAATCTTGTCAATCCTCCATTTTATCACATCAGAGGTTTCGTTTTGCATTTCTGTCATGAACATACCAATTTTTAAATACTAATCCTGGTGAATATAAAGTTTATTAATGTGTGGCACGTTTCATTAGGATGCATTGACTCTATTATTTTGATAATGGTCAAATGAACATACTAAATGTACATGTGCAACTAGGCATCACCCCCTTATAGTTACTTTGGAAAGTTAAATCAGTGCTATTGCAAGGCAGTTGCCCACATGTCCTTGGGATATCTCTTTTGGCATAATTCATGGAGCTCATTTTAAGGAGATTCAAAAATAGAAGTCCTATTAAGCCTCAGTTGTGGTATTGATCAGAACCACACACACCAGCATTACCCCTCACACTTCACTTTGATTGACTCTGCAGAAATTCTACCATTTCCAATAAGCAAATGTGTCTTCCTCTGATGATATTTTTTAAATTCCCTGAGGGACATGAAGAAGACTTAAAGGCTGCTTTGAGGAACATTTCCTACCTTACTGCATCATTTAATTCCGTCTAAATTGACCTATCAGTCCCTGTACAAACATGCTTTTTATTAGACTCAACTACTTGAAAGTTCTTGTGGAAATATAAATATCCAAGAATTATAAAAATATCTGAGGATAAAATGAGTACTTCAGTACCATTTTATCATGCTACAACTGAATTATTTAAGACTAAAGTATGAGTAGGAGAAAGACTAATGGAAGAGTAAAGAGTCCAAAAATAGCTTTGAATTCACTATTTCAAGAGTGAGAAGAACTTACATCATTGTAAATATTGAATTTTTTAATGCATATAATTCAAATAAATTATTTAGATATTTGGAAACATAATTTGATGCATCTCTGTGTAAATTGTTGCATCAAAAATCCAGATGGATCAATGATTTAAATATCTAAATAAAGCCAAACTCTGAAATTACCCAATTAAAATATAGAACACTGATAAACTTGAATGTATAAAGTGAAACTTTTCTTTGTCACAGCAATAACATATCATAAACAAAGGTCAAAAGAGAAATGACAAACCAGAAACGTATTCTTAGCATATAAGAAGAGAAGAGAATTTCTTGATATATAAATTACTCTTTCAAATCAATAAGAGACCAGAATCACATAGATAAATGTACAACATATATGACCAGAACACAGAGCATAAGTAGTTTATAGACATGTAAAAACTTGTTCAACATCATTCCTACTTAGTAAAGGCACATTAAAACAAAAATTAGACTTTTTAATCTAACAGACTAGAAGCTATGCAAATACTTAATAATTTATAGCATAATAATTTATTAAAGGAACAAACCAGTCTCATATACTCTTGATGAGAGTATAGCTTGCTGTAACCTCATTGTCTATCAAAATGATAAGTAGAAATACAACACAAAATAAAATGTGTATACAACTTAAGCCTGGAATTTCACTTCTCAGAATTTATATTGCAATCGCACTAGCAAATGTGCAGTGAAATATATGTATAAAAATAGGCATTACAAAATGTTCTATAACAGTTTTAAAAATGAGAATCAATGTAATGCCCACAGGCAGGAGAATGGCTACATAAATTATGAAACATCAATTCAAGAGAATACTAGATAATTACAAAGAATGAGATAGAGCTCTGTTTGCTGGCACAGAAAAATCCCAAAGACGTCTACAGCAAAATTTTCAAAAAGAAGAGAAAAGAAAAGGCAAATTACAGACTAGCATATAGAATGTATATCTTATACTTCTTTTTAAAATGTGCCTTCTCAAAGTTAAAAAAAATCTGATATCTATTTAGTTTTCCACGAGTATGTACATATCTCATCAGAATATTGTGAAGATGAAATAAGATAACACATGTACCAACCTACGAGATATGTTTCAGTTATCTATGGTGTGTAGAAGAAGCACCCTAACACTTACCAGTTTTTTAATCAATTTGAATCCATTCATTCTTATAATTCTGTGGATTGGCTGAGTGGCTTTCCCTGTTAATCTCCCCTGGGCTCATTCATGTGGTTGCATTCAGCAGGTAGTTGACCAGGGGTTGCACGCATCTGTGAAGACTGGAATGGCTAAATTTGCATTGCTTCCACCTAAGCTTTTTGGTAGTCTTCACGTCATGGTTATGTCAGGATCGTATTCCAAAATGGAAGCCCCAGTGCAAAAGAATTTAGCAGACTTCTGCTTACATCACACTTGCAAGTCTCATAAACAAGCAACAGAATTAACCTGAGTCCAGGAAAAAGAAAAAGAGTAAGAAAGATTTCTTGGGGGTCACTACTGTAAGAAACTTTGACAAGATAAGTTTAATCATTCCCTTTTAAACAATAAAGAAATAATTAAATAACATAGAAAGAATTAAGTGACTTGGCAAAGGTCATAATGCTAGTATTTAATGAGGTGGACCCTGTACTCTTGACCCCTACTCTCTAGAATCCCACTGTTTTCTCTGTGCATCTTTAATTTTAACTTCAGTTTTCTTCATGCACTATTTTAAACTCGCTGACTACAAAGCATCCTCCTGATTCTTCTCACATTTGGTTGATCCAGTTAGACTTCTCTTGGAGCAGATTTTTATAGCTGGTTGCTAATGATCTAACACTTTATCTTAACACTCTTATCATGTACTTCCATATTTAGGTTTGAAATTTCTACATAACTTTGAGCCTACAGGATTGCAAACACTGAAGATTTAGGAAGTCTGGAACAATATACCTTTGTATGTATGTACCACTTTACTGACCATAGCATCTCATAAAGTTAGAGGACATTTAATGAATAACTGAAGCTGATTTTTTTCTGATTTGTACTTTCTTTTAAATGGCTTTTTGCTATTTTTCTTTGAACTCAGGTTTGAACTCAGGACTTTCTGCTTGCTGGACAGGTGCTCTATTGTTTCAGCCACACCCCCAGCTGTTTTTGCCCTTTTTTGCTCTGGTTACTTTGGAGACAGGGTCTCACATTTTGCTCAGGCCATTCTAGCCCATGATCCTCCTATTTTATGCATCACACCACAGCTGGATAACAGGTATACACCACCACACTCAGCTTTTTTAATTGAAATGGGGTCCTGCAAATTTTCTTTTATTTGTTTGTTTATTTGTTTGTTTTGCCCAGGCTGGCCTGGAACCAAGATCTTCCCATTCTCAGCCTCCCATGAATCTTGAGATGACAGGGACACACCACTGCACCAGGTGATTTTCAGACTTTCCTATGTATAAGTATCACCTGGGTCTCTTATTAAAATGCTAGCTGCTACAGTTTGGATAGGTGTCCCCCAACAGTCCAGGTGTCAAAGTTCAAGGCACTAACTAACCTGAGATGGTGAAACCTTTAAGAGGTTGTGGTGTGTCTTTTAAAGGAGTATTGGGAACCCAGTCTGTTTCTATTGCCATGAGGCAAGCAGCTTCCTCCGGCACATGCTCTCACCAGGATACACTTCTTTACCACAGACCCAAAGGCAATGGAGCCAACTGAACATGGACTGAAACCTTTGAAACCATGAGCCAAAATAAACCTTCCCTTCTTATAAGTTGTTTACCTCTGTGTATTTTAAAATGGAATACCAACACAATATTATAGTTTCTGATTATATGAGTACCCATTAGTGTCTAAGATTCTACACTTTTGACAAATTTCCAAGTGATTTCTGATGCTTGTTATCCAGGGACCATACTTTAATAACATCATATAAGACACAGTTTTGAGGGCTTGACCCTTAAAATAATACAGAGTTTTATAAAGCAAAATGAAATTTATAAAGCAACTAATAAAATACAGAGTATCCAGAGTGATCTCATGTATTTCTCACCACCAATTGCAATTTAAAGTGCGTGGCCTTTGAACCCTTCACTATCTTGATTTCTGTTTTAATCTCTTAAAATGAAGAAGTAAAAACAAAGCAAAAATATGGTATGGGATGTCTTTGTAGCTTATACATTTTTTAGTTTATCAGAGATGTTTTCAAAGATGAGTCTGTCCCCACAGTATCCTTTTTACAGTTCCCCAGCTTCAATTTTCTTCTGTTCTATAGTCTATTCTCCCAGATGCAACTAGAATGATTACATTAAAATACAATATACTTGTCTCTCTCCCCAGCTGAAGACTTTTTGTGGGTGACACCTGAGCTCTGTAAGTGACTGACATGACCCCTACCTGCCTCTCCAGTTTTTTATATTCTATAATTCAGTTGTGCAATATGTGATGGTTTAGGTTCATGTTCAATAAATATCGATACACACCTCTCCAGTGAAGGAAGAGTGCATTCCTTTACTCCATGGCTTTGAAATTTGCAACTTGCTTTGGCCAATGGTGTATTAGTATTTGTATCATGAGCAGGGACTCTTGAAATGTGCTTATGTGGCTTAACTTGAATTTTTACTCTAATGATCTGTCATGAGAACATGTCTTTGTAACTTTAGGAGCCTATTTAGAATAAATACATTGAAGAATACCTGAATTTATTCAACATCTTAGAACCAGGACCAGCTGAGGGACAGTCTGAAGCTCAGTTATCTGTCTGAGCTCATTGTCTGTCAGCCAGACTTGTGAGGATAAAAATAGATGCTATAGAGGAGAATCACTAAAATTTGAGGTGATTATCCAGAATTTTTATAGCAATAACTGAATCATACTTCATAACTTTCAATTCCTTTGGTTTTCCCATCTCCTTCTTGCTTCTGGGCATTTACACAGTTTGTAACTTCTGTCTGAGTAATTCTCTTCCTTACCACCCCTCTTGCTTTGGCTATCCTCTAGTTATTGCCATACCTCCAGCCTAGAAAAAACTTCTCCTATGATGTCTTTCTGGCTCTGAGGTCTTGACAGCAAGTCATTTTCTGTGCACTTCTCTAATAGTATTTTTCATCAATTATAATTTCATCATTTTCTTTCTCTTACACTCAGCCATAAAGCCCCAGAAAACAAGACACAGGCTGAACATTTCAGAGTTATTCATGAAATTTTACTGAAACAGCTTAATTTTGGGTATCAGCATTTTACTCTGTTAGTTTATCTACTGTCCATGATGTCTTTACTGAGATTAAAGTCAGGTAAACAACTCTTAATAGCTATCTAATACTGATAACTGCTAATAATGAAAAACAAAGCTATCTGAGCTATAAAAAACAAAGTAAGGCATTTGAATAATTCTAAATTGTGTACCTTCTACTTTCACATGAGGTGAGAAATAGGAGAGCTATCAGCTACCCTGTAAGTAAGATAGCAGCTGGCTGGGTTGGAATTACTTGTATTTCATGACTGTTGTGAGTGTATTTTGAGAAATGAGATTTATGGAGACAAGAGTTCATTTAATTCCTGTCAAAATGTGGTAAGATGAGAATACTAGTTTGTCTAGGAAAAGCAACGATGACACCTTTGGAGGACACAGCAATAAAGGATCAAAATATTTCCTATTTGCTTGAGAGAATCTTTAATTTCTTGTGAACATTTTTTCTGCTCCAATTTTAGATCAGTTCTTTGGGCTGGATTTCTTTTTCTTCAGTCCTATGGGAACTGCAGTCACATGCATGAAACATGTCAAATAACCAATAACCACAAAACAAACATACAGACAAACAAAATTTGTCTACATTTTTCTTTAAATGTCAGTGCTAAAAACAATGAACAGTGGAGCAGCTACCCCTGATTAAAACCTAAAGACCAATAGCCACTGAAAATAGTGCATGATGCTGAACGGGATCCTGTTTAAAAGATGTTTCATAAAATATATTACTCAAAGAATTGCTGAAATTGAATTATGGGCTTAGGTTACATGGGAGCGCTAGATCTAATGCTGAATATCCTGATTTTGATTAACGGTTTAGTAGTTATGTGAAAAATTATCCTATATTTTAAGAAATATATATTAAAGTACTAGAAATGAAGAAGCATGTTGTCCCCAACCTACTATGCTCAGGAAAAAATAGACACAGAAAATAAATAAGCAAAATATTAGAAATTGAGGAATCTGGCTGCAGAGTACATGAAACTTTTTTGTACTGTTCTTGTAAATTTTCTTCAAACTTTAAATTATTGCAGTTTTTTAAGTTAAAGAAGAACAAATTACTAGATTTGTTAGCTTGTCTCATGTGACCCATTCTCAAGAGAGCCTCCTGCTTTTAGTATTCTCTGAAACACAAGGGGGCACTAAACCTGTGTCATACACAACTCCAAACTCCAGGAGACCTAATCAAGATCTTCATGCATTTTAACAATCTCATATCTGCTCCACTACCAGAATGTGTTGATTATTTTCACAAAAGGGGAAGTGTGAACCACAGTCACAAGATCAAGAAAAGCAATGGTTCCAGAATTTCTGTGTGAGGGAATTTAAGAGTCACACTCTGGCTAGGGAGGCAGCAGTAGGTTGGTGTGCTGGTGTTGAACTGTGGTCACGTGCCCTTTTTCTCCTTACTATAGACAGCGATTTAGGAATACCCAGATGTAATTAGATAAAAAGGGAGACAAAGGCCCTGAAGACCACTTCTTGCTTCTTCCACTGTTTTATACATCAGAAAAGATGTTTTCTTTGCCCAGAAGCCCAAAGCAGGTGCAGCAGTGTGCAGACCAAGGAACAAACTGAGTCTGAGATAGAATTAGCATCTCATGAGTAATTTCATTAAAAAAAATCCCACTAGAACAAACCATTACTCTTAAATGAACAATAAAATATAAAATAACTGTAGCTCTTATTTTCTATGTACACAAACCCCCCTACCAAATAAAACTCTTAAGAGTTACAAGCAAATCTATCAGGAAGTAATTTACTTTTTTGTGTAACTGATCTGAAAAATTTTTAGCTCTCTCCTTTAACTATTTACTTTCTCTAGAGTCACTGAAAAAATTTCTTTGTAGTACTTAGCTTGTAATTTTAGGGATATATTACATATTAGCATTAAAATATTCCATGTTGCAAATATAAGCCATTCATTGTATTTTTTTTCTTTTAGATGGGTGATTTGTTTACTTCTCCAACATTTACTGAATATCTCCTTCAGTAGATATGTCAGTACACCATCATAGACCATTGGCCTTCCCCAGATTGTCTGTAGATTCATTAAACAATTTCCATTCTAAGCATCTACGACACTCTACCTAAAGCCTTCCTCTGGCTGGAGACATGGATCAAGGGATAAACCACAAGTGGTTCGTCATGTGCCTTGTAACAAGCGTCAGCCAATGAGTGGTGAGAACTGGGGGTTAAAGACCTCAGCTTCTACCTACCATCAGTGGAATAACTCTGTGGTACATTCCACACAGTCTTATAGAGGGTTCCCAGTGGGGTTAAACTCCAATTGCACACAGTGGGGACCTACTAATAATTGTCCCGTAATTGGCTGTATTCTCATCCCCACCTACTTTTCCAATTTCTTGTCTCTGCTTCCTGGGTGACATCCCAAAGAAATGACCTGAAACCAAGATCATTTTTTCTGAGTACTCAAACACAGCTACTTTTCTTTCTCCAGGAGCTGGTCTATCTATGTGAGAAATAGTGGCAACAAGACAGGAAATGTTTCTCCTCTCATGGAGCTTATCTTCTAGTGGAAGCAGCAGTGGTTATCCAATTAAATTCAGAAATAGACTATATCAGGACTAATATGGACTAAATAGTAATACAGAAAAAATGGATAGAACATGAGTATGAAAAAAAATCTCTTGGAAGAAATAGTTGAACAAAGCTGAAAGCAGACAAGGGGGGAGTTTTGCCAAGGTCTCTGGGAATGTAGGTCAAGTAGAGACTCAGCAGGGGCCAAAGTCCTGAGACAGAAAGAAGGTTAAGAGAATCTGAGGAACAGAAGGAAGGTCAATCTGCCTAGATAGTAGAAAACAAGGGGGAAATATAAGCATTCACAGATAGAAACACTAGAAGTACTGATGAATAACAACTTTATCACTAATATTTATATTCCAGTTTTGGTTTTTCTGGTCCTATGAACTGTTGGTGCAATATTCACTCATTGAAAAATATACATTCATTCAACAAACATTTCCTAAACATTGACTATGCTCAGCTTCTATTTTAGAAATTGTGACATCAGAACTGAGCATATCAGAATTACTTCCCTCCTGGGTCTGACATCCTATAGAGTGGTAAAACACAAAAATCTTTCTCTTCTTTCAAATCACTAGTATCAACCATAACTCTTTAATCATCTTTTTCCTACCCATTGAATTTTGGACTCAATTTCATAAGTTTTGTAATTAGTTTCAAGTTATAGAATTTAATCCAATCCAGTGTAACACTTCACATTCATATCCTGTATAAAGATTTGTCCTTCTCTAGACTATTCTATACTCCAGTTCCTTCAGTGGAAAAATGAAATAGCAAGTATCTCTTTGCTAACTAGATGCAGTCATTATACTTGTCATTGTCAACTTCTCTCTGTGCTTGCTCTCCATAGACCTGATTCCATCTGATATATCTGGTCTTCCAGTATGGATATCTGATTTGCCCAATGCTCTGGTTTGCCCTGGATCTTCTGTGGAATACTAAGAAAATCTGATCTGAGTCTTCATTTGGTCCTGTCACTGGTCCATCCATTCTCCCAACTCTTTTTCATGCTAGAAATTCCACTATTTGGTTAGGTCTGCCCAACCCCTGCACTTCTATTAACCTCCTCCGATGTTTATATTGTAAATGCTGAAACTGTAAAAGTCTTTGTTTTCAATCTCCAAAATTCAGAAAACCACTATTACACAATGCTTTCCATGTCCACTGCATGGACCACTTACAAGAGATGATTTCCTTCGAAGTCTCTGGACTACAAGAGGAAATTTGACCCTATATGCACAATTCCAAACTCCAAGAATCCATATGATGAACTTACATGAACTTTGAGAACATACTCCAAATAGACAAGTCTCCAGGTTTTATAGCAAACTCAAGACTTTGATTGTGGGGAACTTGCAAGAAACACTTGCAAGTGTTTTCTTGGAGGCTCCAACACTTGGCTTATCAATTTTCCTTATAAGAAGACACTTTTGATATGCTGGGATGAAGCCATACAGCAGTTATAAGGATTGTGATAATTTAAAGACTAGTTTAAAAAATTATATTAGGGGGCAAAGAGACACATAATAAAATTTTACTTTGCATCATCCTTTTGACTCACTAAGACACTGATAGCAAAGACTGGGCTATGTTAGACATATTTTTAACCTTGAAAGGGAATGCAGAAGTGATATTATTACCAATTTTTCCTTTACCTGAAAAGACACAGCCCAAACAACTCTTAATTTAATTGAAGAAGCCCCAGCATGGGGGGAGAGGAGAGTATCTATTCATCTCTAGATCAAGGGGTCTAACTTTTTATCCACATCTTCAACCTCATTCTCACAAATTGATTACTTTTTTCCTGCCTGTGGAGAGCTTTGGCAGATGATCAGAGTTTCTGACTCTCAGAAACTTTCACATTCATAGGGGTTTTTGCAGCCAATCTCATGGATGCTAGGAATTTTCCCCAAGAACCTCACCTGCCCCTGTGAGGCAAGGTATATGGTGCATTAGAACAGTACCACATGAGCTAAAATCCTTTCTTACTTCCAGAATCATAGCCATAGTTCTACTCCCATATACAGATTTGATTTCATCTTTAATACTTTTTCCAGTGGAAATTTCCAGTATTCATCTGCTTCATAGCAAATGATCTTGCTCTGGGACTATGTATTTAACTAAAACAACCAGGCAGCCATGACTCTGCTAAGGAGATAGAAAAAATGGGAAATGAGAGCAACTTTTTCAACCAGATGACATGGAAATTATATTTCCCTTTGGATTTTTAGCTCACTATTTTTTGGCCAAGTTAGATACAACCCAAGATAAAAATATTTCACATGTACCTGAGCATTTAGGTCAGAAGAAAATACAACTGTCCTACTATAGGAGATCAATTTTTTTAAAAAACAGACCCAGTTCCCAGATATTGAAACTTGATGTCTTTGATGAGAAAACAGAAAAATAGGCAAACAAAAACCCTAGACTCAATTATTAATTGGTTGGAAAGATACTTGGGGGGGGGATTAGGGAAAAAGGAAACTAGTGTTTTAGTCCTCTGTCCTTATTATGGGAGGCACTGATAGAAAAATTCTCTCACTGATCTATGTCATTTCTGACATAGAACTAGAGCCTATCATTCAAGGTCCCCTCAAAACTTTCCACAGTCACAATTTGCCTTGCTATTTGTGCCAGTGTTCTGTTTGTACCTAACATCTTCAAATTTTCTAATCAAAATATAAGAGGTAGAAGTTTTCTAGATGTTCTGCACTAAATTTCACATTGTTTGGATAGTATGGAATCCAGCAGCATCAGGGCTATACTGTCCTGCTCTCATGGGTCACACGTGTTTCAGCATGGCAGCAAACCCCCAAACAGGGAAGACAAAGGTCCTGAGGCCATGCAGGCAAAGCCCTATTTCTAACATTGCAATTTCAGCTATGACTGAGAAGCTGTGGCCCCTCTCAAAGCAGGTAGGGTACAAGTAACTGTGGCACATCTGTCTTGGAGGGCCTCCTTGCCTAAAGACACAGGAAACTGAAAACAGGAGGATTCAACGGGGCTGTTCATGTGGAGGTAGTTAGGTAAGACACCCAAAAAATTAGATAGCATTTGTTGCCCTCAATGCAGAGAAACTAATGCAGATACTTTAAAGTGATAGAGGCCAATAGAAGGGGACCAGGAACTAGAGAAAAGGTTAGTTAGAGAATTAATTTAGAAGGTAACACACATGTACGGAAAGCAATGCAAGTCAACTCCCTGTATAGCTATCCTTATCTCAACTAGCAAAAACCCTTGGTCCTTCCTATTATTGCTTATACTCTCTCTTCAACAAAATTAGAGATAAGGGCAAAATAGTAGCGAGGGGGTCGGGGGGAGAGGGAAGGGGCAGGGAGGTAATGGAAGGGAGCAGGGGGAAGAGGGGAGAAATGAATCAAACATTGTATACACATATGAATAAAAGAAAAAAAAAGAATTTGTCACAGAGTTCAGCAATGTAGAGCAATCCAGTACCTATCAACAGCACTAGGCAAAAGATCCATAAAGCCCAGAGAAATAGACTCTTGTATTGATACCTAACAAACTGCCTAAGCTCTGTGTTAAACAGACTCTACTAATGAGAAAGAACTATATGGAGAACTTACTAGAAAGTGTCTCCCATTTGCATTTTGTATTAATGAGCTTCACACATAGATCCCCAAACCTTTGTCCCAATGATAGCCACTGATTTGGGTTTGGGGACAGCCCAGAAGGGGAAAATGTATTAAAGCTCTTCTTTCCGTGGAGTAATTCTTTCTTTTTGCTAAATAAATTAATAGAGTAAATAAAAATAGGGCTGACATTCACCTTAGTTAAAGTAATAAATTATGTTAATGTCCTTTAAAAACCTCAATCATGCTATGTTAATTATTATTCACTCTTATCTGTTCTCCATAAGGAATCACCTACACATCAATACTTTGATCTTCTAGTTCACTTTATTTTATGTACTCAAAACTGCATTACACTGTTTCTCTAGAGCAACTGATCCATAACTCAGATGTTACTCTTCTAGGATTTTATTATAAGGACTTATAACTTAGAGGAGCACTAGCTATTTTAAGATCCACTTTCCAGCCACACCAACCAGAATGCTCAAATCTTGAGAATTATAAAATCTTCTGAAAAGAGGACCATTGACTTCCTTACTTACCAGCAACCTTGGAGGAGTCCTACTCCATGCTGTGTTGTCATGACAGGAAGAAAAAAAAAAATCACCCACCAATGTTTCTGCCTTAGACACCTCAGTATGTCACAATTAGAAAGTTAGAGAAATTAAGAACTAACTTAACTAAATATTTCCTTCAGTGCATAATTGCATAGTTGGTCCAAAAGCAAAGAAGCAATATTTGGGGAAATATGAATGTAAATACTTGCTACTGTGTGAAGGAGCTTTCCTGCATGCACAGTCTATGAAGGTCTTGTAATAAGACACTATCATTGCTTGAATTGCTTGTGCAAGATTGCAAGTAATAACTATGATTATATTCCAAAAACTCTTGACAAAAAGTGACAAGAATGCATGCCCCCATGACTTGACATTAAGTCTTCTATACTCTGCTCCAGGAACCACTTCTTTTTTAAGGTCTGTTGCTAAGAAAATCAATACTTCTCTATAGAAGCCCACATTTTGCTAAATGAATACATTTTCTTTGATAAAATACCTATGTTGGTTTCCAGATAGACACTGTAATTTTTTTAAGTGAGAAAACACTCCATAGCCTTTCTCACTGCTCCTATTCTTTTATTCTGGTCATCCCTTCAAAATAAATGTTAAAAATTACAACGTGCAAAGACAGCATTTTTGATAGTGTCTCCTCATTTTCCCCCACTGCTAAGGACCATGCATTTTGGGCTGCTGCTGCTAATAATACATTTTGTATAGGATTCTATAAAATCATTCACAAAAATTACAGATCAAGGGACTTCTGTTTCTCTGTCTGTAAAATGAGGTGGGTTAAACAAATAAACTCCAAGATTACTTTTAAGTCTTGTAGTACAAAAATGGTCTTCAAACTTCAAAGAACTAATCTCTATGTCCATCTTTATGCAGATTCTTGCTAAGCTAACCCAAGATGGGTGAGAAATTCTTCAAAGGAATTTTATTCCACAATTTTTCTCAAAAACCCTCCCCAATGACCTTATCAAGGAGAACACTTTCTTTTCAAAGAGTTTCTTATGCATGATTTCAGGCTTAAACCTCTTTTTGTTGGGTCATCAGAGAGTGAGATAGAAAACAAATGGTACTGCTTAGAACTTTCTCTCTTGGAAATTAAAAAAACCCTAAAACTCATAAAAGGTTAAGTAAAAATTTCAAACACAACTAGGAAGCACTAGAGTTGAGACTTTTAACTATGTACCCACTTACTCCTCTGTGGATTATGTGTTGAGTCATCTCTGATAGAATGGTGAATTGTAGTAGAAATCAAACGGCTGTAAAAGACAAGACCATGCTCTTAATTGATCACAGTCCAAGTGAAAGGAATTAATTAAAACAACAGCAATAGAAAGCAGGTGTCATAGAGCATGTTGAATGTCTCAAAAGCATTGTGGAATAGGAGACCACAAGGTGCAGTGGTATATATGAGAGGAGTGGTTTAGATGGCTTGTAAGGATAAGAGAAGATTTCTGAGATAGTGACATCTGAGGTAAGTCCTGAGGAAAGAGTAGGATTGAATGAGCTGAAGACAAGGAGTCCAAGAAGAGTGCATCTAAATTTAAGGAGAATTGAAGTCATGGCAAATCCAGCAGAGAAAAACAACACCCACAGGTGGCTAAGGTAGGCTACGGTGTTCACATGATGAAGGAGCTGCCAAGCAATCCAGCTGGAAATGTAAATACAATTCAGATAGTACACACAGTCCTGCATATTGGATGCATTGGAACTCTTCTCATCCCCCGGACACCACCCAGCCTCTACCCACATTTTGTACTTCCCTCTGATCACATCTATGGCCTCATTGAGTGGGGTTGGCTGCCTAGATAAGTTTCATAGATGCCAAAGACAGATTCACCAGGACCAGGTGAATGACAAAATGGAAGAAATGAAGAGAGGTGGTGGGATAGAGGACATAATCAGGACAGGTGCAGGAAAGTAAGATATCTCTGCTACCCATCAGCTTCAATTTTCTCATCAAAGTGAGTAAGGAACCCCCATGTGGGTTATCTTGGGTGCTGAGGCGATAGAGAAGGCTAAAGCAGAAATATGGAGGGCAGGCTATTGAAAGCTGCATAGAGAAACATAGACACTTAAAAGTCTAATTAATATGAGAGCTAGGAATATAATTGGTTATACAGTATTTCCAGGGTTTGATAATTGGAACTCACCTATGTTGAATGCAATGGAAGGACAGTTAAGACATTATTTACTTTTTAAAGCAGGGGTCAGCCAATCCCTTTCCTAGACCACAAAGGTAGTAATAATACCTGTGTGATCTATTTCTAGGGTAGTGGAAAAGTCAGGAGTGACATCATTCAACAACAAATGTGTTGTTTGCTTATTTAAATATTTGCTTTTTTTAATAAAATGAGGGATATCAGGTATACAACTCAAGTCTTCCACACTCTTAATCCTCTTAAAGAGACCACCCCACAGTAATTCTTTGTACATGCATAGGAATAGCCCCTAGAAAGTTCAGTGCAAGAGACACATCTTCACCTTAAGAGAATAAAGAATATAAATGGCCAGAACATTTCCTCTGCAGCATGACAGGGAAAGTGCTATATATTTCTGCAGAAAGTTCTAGCAACAGCACAGACTCCTAGTGACAAAGCAATGGCTGACATCTTACTGGGAGTGGGTTGCAGAGCACATGCAAATGAAGCAGGCACAGTGACTGTTGTGGGACTTCTAATCAACAAAGTGATAAGCCAGTAATTAGGTTTCAACTGACTCATATCCCATTCTAGGCATTAATTGGGGGAAATATGCAGATTGCTAGTTAATAATACAACAGTTATAGCTCTAGAATCATTTTCTTCCTGTTCATCTATTTATTTGATTGCTAGTGTGGCAAACACTTGATCTTCCATGGATATGTTTAGATATTTGAGAATTTTTTTAAAAACAGCTATTTACTAATTAAATTAGAGATGTCTTTAATGAACAATGGTTGATCTTCATGGCCTATAGAAGATTGTTATGAAAATTAGAAGTTGCTGGGGTGACAGTATTTCAGAAAATACTACAGTGGAGGAGAGGAGGATAGTTTGTATCTTCCATCTGTGTATGTATGGAGGGAGGTGGGAACACTGAGGCAAGACTCAAATTCTTGTAATAAATATGAATAAATATGTGTTAAAGTTTCAGAGTAAAATGTACCTACTATTACCTACCTTCAGATTAAATTATCTGCCTATTCATGTTGCAGAATTTTCTCAAAATCCCACATACTCTTTTGTTTTCATATTTATAGTTCTAATTAGCTTTACCTAACGGCCTTTTCCCTTTTAACTTCCTGGTACTTTCTCTTCTTAAGAAAATTCAAATAATCATTTCTCACTGCTGGAATTCTATGACTTAATCTCCTACTTCTAGTTGGATTGAGATCCATTTGTGCCTGACCCTGTGCTAAGGCATATGGTATAGCAGACATGGAAATTTATGAATGGCACAGAAAAAATACAGAAATAAAAATTACTCACAGGCTTAGAATCTAAACCAGAGATCATGAAGTCAGTTGCCTCTAGAGAATATGAAAGAGAGATACAGACAACAGAAAGTGAAATAATAGCGTGAAGGAGAGCAGTGGTTTTCAAACTGAAGCATCATCAGAGTCACCTGGAGCTCCTGATAGAGATTCTGCTTCAGTAGGTTACGGTGGGAGGGCGGGCAGGAATTTGCTTTCCTACAAGGCTTAGTACCTTAGACTACTCTCTGAGTAAGACTAAATGAGAGAGCACATGCTTCCCAAAGGCATTCAAATTATAAAACAAAATATTTTGAACAAAATCTAGATCTGAAACACACACACACAAAACCGCTCAGGCCATATTAGATGCATTAGAAGTTTTGGAGAACTGACCGTGGACCTAAAACAAATCAAGGTGAATTTGGAACTGTTTTCTTTGGTTCTCAGGGAAACTCTATTGAGAGACAAGAGTGTATGCTATTAGGCCTATATCATAGACGATCTGAGGACTGGTATACAAAACACTATGAAAACTTCCATAATCCCTGTTTTTTTTTTTTTTTTTTTTTTTTACAAAGATGAAATCAAGTCAAGGCAACCACAAACAAAGAGAAGCAGGCAGTGGAAAGTTTCCAAGGGCAAATCTAAGGGCCTTAGAGAAAAGAGTATAAGAGGAATATACCATTACCTGGAAATGAAAGAATAAATGACAAATTATAGCAGAGTTACCTCTAAACTAGATTTTTCAAAATCATATTTAGTATATATAGTATGTATTAAGTAACATAATAAGAATATTACTAAATCCTCACAACACTCAAATAATGTAGACTACCTTATATCTTTACTTTTCAGATGACAAAATTAAGGCATAAGGGAGAAAGGAAATCTTCCTAAAATCAAAAATATTGCATATCGCATAGTTGGAATTAAAAACTGGCCTGTATACTTTGGTCTTAATACTATGGTCCTTATACTTTTTTCCCTCTCCCATATGTTTGCAATGACATTGAGATTTCTTGGAAGCATCTCTGGCCCCTTCTTCTTTCTCCACCTTTAAGCAACATAATATACTGAGTGATGGACTCTATTATTGCATCCTAGGTAAAGAACTACACACTTGTTAACATTTTTGTAATTAAGTGATAATATAGGCAGTTGTTTCAGTAGTGAGGGTGCTATAGGAAGAGCTATTGTAAGTTTTTGGCACCTGATGTTTCATGAAAACCTATAGTGGATATACAGCTGTGATATATAGCTCTTACCCTTGTTTCATGAATATTGGTTTCACTGAAAATCTTTATGTCTCTATTCAAAGCAGTATTGTACCATTTAGGATGTGGTTGGCTATAACCACATTAAATTTGAACAACAATCGCTTAAAATAAGAAGTCAGGAGGTGGAAAGCATGATGTCTAGAGGTGAGTGGTCCAGGGCAAAGTCACCTACTCAGTGATGCTACCCAATGTGCAGGATCTTTCTAACTTTAGATGATTCTCCAAACCCATCCCCGGCACTTCCTCCCCTATACCTATATGGTTGCAAGGTGCTAGCAATAATGCATCCTTGTCACAGTATGCCAAGTAGAAAGGAAAACCGGAGTTGACAGAAAGGGGTTTTCTTTTGACTTATGGACAGAATTCTTGTGGGATTCTCTCTTGTAGTGATAGCTTCAGGGAAGACAGAAAAGACATGAAGGACTCCTAATATTGGCATCAATCGATCAAGCTTCATTTTCTAGATTTGGGCACAAAATAGTTCTGTATAAAAAGTCTTCATTATGTTGTGAGGATAAAAAAAAATAAGTATGGTTGTGAGTAGATGTGCCACTGTGTCTACCACACAGTGGTACTATTTCAGCAAATATCAAGTCCTTTCCCAGATAAGGGTACTGGCTAAAGACTGTGGATAATGTGTTAAATAGGGCTCCCTTTGCCTTCCAAGAGTTCCCAACTTAATTCAAATCCAAATGGCACTGAAGAGACCAAACAAAGATGATGATGGAGAACAGAAATCATAATTAAGGGAAAGTTAAAATTAACCTGCATATATTACAGAGAAAGAATTCCTTATACCATTTTCACAGATTTCATCTTGCAGTAAATGTCAATTCCCAAGAAGGCTTTGATTCATCTGATAAATATCTGATAGCAGAATCAAGATGTGTGTGGGCAAGACATACATTTGTATCTGCTTTAATTTAGGAAGGTTGCTCTAGTAAATGAGAAAAAAACTTAATTTTATTCTGCTCCTGAAAACTATTATGAGTGACTCACAAATGGATGTTGCATCACTGGATATTAATAATAATTTTTAAAGTATGCCTGTAGGCTGGGTCTTTATTGGATTCTCTTCCAGTGCTATTCAAAGTTATTGAGAATGTCAGCTTAAAAATAAAAGGATCTTCATGAATGATTGCTTATGGGCCACATAGATTATCTGTGATTTGAACCACTTGTGTTTATTTCACAATCTACATTGCTATTTTTGCTATATGCCTGTCCACTTCTTTACTTGTGGTTCTTGGGGTGACCTTAAGCATTTCTATTTTGCACTATTTTAAGCAGTTTATAAAATTTGTTAACAAAGAGAAAGTAAATTTTGAACCTGTCTCTTTTACCCCCAAAAAAGGCACATTCATCTCAGGTTACTGGGATTATTTAGACTCCTGGCCACCCATTCAAAACTGCATTCTCTGTTCAGAGAATTCACTTAAAAGTTCTTAGTATGGGTCCTTCCAGGAATTAATACAAATACTAGTTAACTACTGTAGTAATTACCAGTGTAGTAATAGTAGGTGGATTCCTACCAACTCTGAGAATTTATTCAGGTCCTCAGGGAACAGACTGAATCCACACAACCTGGAGTTTATCCTGTCTCCCCCACTTATAGGTATCTTGGAAGTTATTCCATTTCTTTGCACTTCAGGTTTCCTCTCTAAAAACTGGAGGTAACAAAAGCAACATACTCATTTTTAAGGAATAGGTGAAAGAAAGTATCTAAGACATAAATTGTATCTGTTAATTACTTGCTAATAAAAATCCTGCTACTTTCATGACTATCAGTGCAAACACCACCTGAACTACTCATAGTACTTCTAATAACACGATTTTACATCACTCCTACTTTTGTTTAACATATGTTTCCATCTTTTCTACCAACTTAGATGCTCCCTGTAGCCCTGATTCGTAAACTCAGTGGTATAAAACAAGATGTCAACATTTCCACAAATTATGTAGCATAGGAGTTCAGGCAGTGCACTCTGAGGATGGTTCACTACTGCTCAGTGAAGTCTGGGGCCTTACGCTGGAAAGAAGGCACCAGGAGGCATCAGCAGGAACAGCCCACAGTTGGGGACTGGAATCATCAAGACTCACTCACTTAACATGTTTGACATCAGAACAGGATCATTTGGCACTCATTTAGCATCTATTTCCAAATTTCTTGTCTCTCCAAATGGTCCCTTTGGGCTGTCAGCCGCAAGCAGCTGGACCTTACTTACACCTTGAGCAGCCTAAGGTACATGGCTTTCCCTAGAGAGGAAGAGCAATGCAAAAACATTGTATTCCCTTCATTACGTCATTACTTCAGAAGTCACACAGCATCAATTCTGTTAAAGTCATAGACCCACCAGTCTTATGAGGATGGGGCATGGATCCCAGCTCTCCATGGAGAAGTATCAATACTTCATCTTCAGAAAGATGTGAGGTAGAAGATGCAAGTGGGGCTTAGTTACACAACATCTTTGGAAAATAAGTTGCATTGTCCTTAATGAAACCGATTCTTTAATATGATGACAGATACCTCTATCATTTCAGGTCTTGTTTCCCTCACATAGTATATTACTTTGTGAGAACTAGGGTCCTTCTCTAAATTGGTGACCTTGTTAATCCCCAAGGAGAGGAGAAGCTGTGCTTTCTGTGGTATATTCCATGAGGCAGGGACCTAAGTTGAGAGCACTGGAGAGGTTCAATGTTACTTGCTGGTGAGTTGATAGCCATTTTCTTTTGCTTAATGACTGTGGTGTTTCTTTTTCTGTTTCAAAGAAACATCCTTAAATAAAACCTTATTTTCCTCACTAACTTGATTTTAGCACTAGCTCTTAGGTTTCTAGTTTTCTGAAATGACTTTTCTGTCAGCTAACTGGCAATCAGCTGATTTTCTTCAAGTCATTCCCGACCCCATAAATATCTCCTCAAGTAACGTTTCTTAGTCTCCTTACAAGAGGGCCATTTGCTTACTTGGATCTTTTAATCATCTGGAGTCTTATTTCACTGGGTGCTGGTGGCTCACACCTGTAATCCTAGTTACCCAGGAGGCAGAGATCAGGAGGATCATTGAAGCCAGACCGGGCAAATAGTTCACAAGACCCTGTCTGGAAAAAACCCATCACAAAAATAGGGCTGGTGGAATGGCTCAAAGTGTAGGCCCTGAGTTTAAACCCTGGTACTTAAA
Source organism: Castor canadensis (assembly GCF_047511655.1). NCBI lineage: Eukaryota > Metazoa > Chordata > Mammalia > Rodentia > Castoridae > Castor > Castor canadensis. The sequence goes on along the minus strand of NC_133390.1, from coordinate 144,384,441 downwards.
AAAACAAAAAAGACAATCCACAATTACTTCTCTTGTCTTTATTCTCAGTGTAACACCCTGCCTGTTTCCTTCCTTTGCATTCTCAAGTTCTTTGTCATTTTCAAACCAAATTTTCAAGGCTTTCATTCTCCCCAGAAAAGTATTTCTTCATTTGTTCTTGCATTCATGGACACTGACAGCACTAAAGAAACACACACATGCACATACACAGTTGCACCTGTGTATGTATGTGGTACTTACATAGGTGAGCCACTGGCACCTGGCTGAGACTTTCTAAAATGACTGAAATGCTGCACCATAGCTGAGGTTTTGTTGTCTGAATACATTCATCCTTTTCAGCAAAGGATTATTGGTTTCTAATGTAGCTTTGGTGTGTTTATGCCACAATTGCTTAAGTTTGTATCCTGTATTATATATCAAATGTATCTACTCCACAGTGAATTATATTGTCTGGTAAAGAAGCTGGGGTATGAATAGGCAGTGTTAAAATAAAACCCAAATCAACTGATGTAAATATTTTACCAGGAAAGGAAAATATTGGTCTAATCACAAACCTCTGGAAGAAAACTGTGCAATGTTTGAAAATATCAATGTTACAAAAAAGAATTGCTGTCATATCTCAGAGAACTTGAATATATTTATCTCCCTTTCTGATGTTTGTATTAACCTTCTCTGTGAATGACCGTAGCTTAAGATGTATATTTCATCTCTTGGCTTTGGAGAGAAAATTGAGGAAGAAATCTTAAGGAAGGGTAAGTGTCATAGATCTTGATGGCAAGTCAGGTGTATAGAATTGGTTGTTGATAAGCTGTGGTCCTCACAGCTTCCTTTGGCCACTGGAATTACTATCTCTCATTAGTCGGTGGCTCAGCCCCTAGTTATGTCACATAAAACTTTACACTGGGGCAAGAATCCGTGTGCTCTCATAACAATGGATGTGATGACCTTATGACTTTTCAGCATGACTAGGCTGAACTCTGTTTCTCAGAGCCCCCTTCTTCTATGTTTCTGGTTAAGATAGCCCAGAAGAGATATTTTCGTGGAGTTGCAAGAAAGGGGTGACTCACTAGACTCTTACTTTTACTTTTAAAAGATTGGGGATGATGCTTTTGACAGCCATACACTTTGTCACTCACCTTTTGGTTCATGTTGTTATAAGACAGCGACTGGGCCTGCAACTGCTCTACCTTCCCCAGGATCCACTTTCTTCTTCTAAGACTTCTGAGTCAAGTTTGTGTTTACCACATAACAAAGAGCTCCAGCTTTTGCAGGACATCTATGACACTAAGATCAGAGACAACAAGACTGACAAGGGTTCCAGTCCATCTTTGTGGGTTATTGCTAGTTTTTGATCTCCCCTACTTTATATCCTCCTGCCTGCATCTTGCATCTGCCTGCCCTATAGACTCAAGCTCCAGCCTCAGATGCAAAAGAGACTTAGACTGCTGCATGAGTATATACAGATCAAATTCCTATAATAAATCCATATATATATGTATATGTATATGTATACATACATATGCCTACATTTAATCCTATTGGATAGAACTATATATATGTATATATACATATATATGTGTATATATGTGTGTATAGTGGCTCTAATTAAACCGGAATTATGCAGTGGTTTTAGGTATTGTTTTCATAAAATGGAAAGCATATTAGGATTTGTGAATAATGAGTTCTTCTAGGTAAAAAAAATGAGAAACAGATTTTGAAATTGGATCAAATTTTGAGGGTTGTAGATCTCTAGATATAGATTATTCTTTCAAAGTATTCCATCTCTCACTACCTGTGTACGGCAAGGACAAAATGCAAACTAAGACAAGTAGTTTAACTAAACCTTGATGATTCTCTTTACATTGATCTTAGGAGATGAGACCTTTTTGCACTGGGATTTTTCTCCCTAAAGAAATCTGATCTTTCATGATATTCTTCTCATACTTGACAGACATCTTCACAAACCCTTTGCTGTTCTCTGATCTCAAACTCCTTATCAAAGATGTATCATCCATAACTTTATTTATTTAGACATTGGCTTTTGAATAGAAAGTTTTTCTCAGTTTAAAAATAATTCTCTTACATTTCACTCCAAACAGAAATTGTTCTCAGTAGAGACTGTTTTGCTAAGCTGGTGGCTCTGGGAGTAGAGCCATTTGTGATGTGGGAACATTCAGTTACGTGTTGTTCCCCCTATGAAAGGACATTGCACAAAAACTTAATAATAACTCTGTTAGCTTTCCAAATACATTTACAATTTGGTCTACTATAGAAGGCAATAAGACAAAGTCAAACTTTTCTTGCTAGCTTTCATTTTATGGCCAGTGGCCAGAGAGACAGTCATGATATCCACTGGAATATCCTTATATGCATTAAATTCTTATAGTTTTTAACTACCACAAATTCCAGGAAAATATTTCCCACTATCATGTTGACCAGTCATTAACCATTTCTGTCCTGTATCTTGATAGTGCAATGTAGTCCTATCCCACTGTCCAGAAATTTACTATTAGAAGTCAATTGTTATACAAGATGAAACAATGGAGGGATTTTCATTTTTTCTTTGTCTTTTACTTTCTGCTGTCTTTTTGTTTCTTTTTCTAAGCAGACATTCCACCACTTGAGCTATGATCTCAGCCCAATATATATTATACTATAATTATATATTTTATATGTATTATATATAATATATATGATATAGAATGTGCATAATATAATATTTTATATATATATAAATAGCTTATACACACACACACACACACACACACACACACACACACATATGGTTGGGGGCACTGAATTAAGGATCTCATGCTTGCAAGGCAACATTTTGTCCTTAGAGCTTATTTTGTGATAACAGCAGCCATTTTGATGGGGAAGTGAAGAAGAGGCATTGCTATCAGAGAATGACTATACAAGATCCCTCATGGAATCTTGAATCTGGAGTCAGGAAGGGCTCATTTGTCCTCATGCATACCTCTCAATTGGTAGAATACAATACAAAATTATGCTTGTACTAATATGATATCAGCTATAAGTCAAATATTAGTATATTTGGAACCCCAAAACCCCTCTTCTTTCTCAAGACATCTAAGTGACATCTAAAGGACTGTCATTTCAATAAAGTTTCTGAGACACCAAGCATTTTGGAAAGAGTACCAGTTTTTCCACTGGACTGGTGTGGGCTCAGATCACAGCTCTCAGACACAGGTGGTATTTTCATTTGATAAGAAATTTTACCTTTAAGCCTTAATTAATTTGCAAAACTGAGATAATAAATGACCACCTTTTAAGACTCTCTTCTAAAGATCAAATATAACATCAAAAAATCATTTGTCCCACCAGGCACCAATGGATCATACCCATAATCCTAGGTATTTGGGAGGCTGAAATCAGAAAGATCATGGTTCAAGGCCAGCCCTGGAAAAAAGTTTGCAAGATCATCATCTCCAAAATAACCAGAGCAAAATAGACTGGAGGTATGGCTCAAGTAGTAGAACACCTGTTCTGCAAACATTAAGTCCTGAGTTCAAACTGTAGTTGCACCAAAAAATTTCACTTGACCAAAGGTGTATACACCCTAGGGTTATATGTTATAAAATTCAACTGAACTAATCATAGAATGAGCTCACCGAAATAGGCACAAGGCAAAGTGGCCTGCAGACTGGATGGGAAAGCATTATAGGGAGCACCTGGAAATGGTTTCTGCAAGTTCTATTCAAAAATCACTATCATGGAGCAATGACAGATCACTATTCACCTCATCCCATAAAGTGCATATTTGGTTTACTCTGCCCATTGTCAGGTTATTTTGTCTCTCTGAACTGTTGAACATGGTCAAAGAGTGAGCCAAGCATCTAGTATTTCTTGAGGAGGATGGCTCCCCTTAGATTATATTAAAAAGTAAACTAGACATCTCTCTAAACTGTAGAAAATGCCCTTGCCCCATTTTGACACTTGGGTCAAGTATTTTTATTTAGTTAGCCTCCATTGTCCAGGTGGCAAGCAGTACTACTATCATCTATGAGGGACTAGAGAGGAATTTGAATGCTATCAAACTCCTACAGCTTGGAGTAAGTATCCCATATTCCTCAGCAAACCCATGTCCATCACTGTCAGAAAATAGGAGAAGGATATCAAACATTCTGACATTATTTTGAAACTCAGACAAGACAGGAAGAAAGAAGGTATGTTTTTGAATATCCATAGACTTCTCTATTACTTGATAATCAGGAAAGCATTTCAGATCAACTATTGAGTCCTGGAGATGCATGTTTAGGATAACCTTAAATTTAGCACTCTCAAAGTCTAATAGGCCAGATCTATTCTTTCATCCATTCATTTACTCTATAGAGCAATGACAACTGATTTGTGATCCTGATCCCTTCCCCGGATCTTTCCACCATCATCATTTACACTGATTTCTGAATGATTTCATTCCGTAACCTCCTTAACTCCATGATACTTACCTCCATTAAGCTTCAAGCATACATTCCCATTGCAGTAAGAACCTGAAGCTGATCTACCTCTAAAATCCTATTCCCTTACAACAAACTTAAAGTTTATTCCCCTTGCCTCTCGCTACATGAGTCCCTTGTCCTTGTTATTCTGTTGGCTCTTGGCTCCCTGTTTTCTGCCTATCCTCTTGAGACCCCATAATGTATCACTTCAGCCATTTTCCTTTGTATTCCATCAACACATCTGGAAAGATCCCACTTCTACATCAACTCAAACTTGCTCTATCTTCCTTCCTGCCAAGGTAATGTGGAATATTACTGAAGAAAGCGGCCCAGTTATGAGCGTTCGTGGTACTCAGCAGAGTAGTACTCAGTGATATGCAATGCTCCTATTAAATGTCCTTAGTAAATATTCTTCTACTTCAAAGTTTCAAAATCTTCTCAGAAGTCTGTCTCTCCTGCTAAAATGTCTGCTGCTTCAGGACAAGAAGCATCAATACCAATGCTACCCAATCCTCCCAGCCCCAGTGTTGAGCATAGCCCCAAGTACATTTTCCACAATCAATAAACATCTAATGACTGAATAAAGACTGATCACATATGAATCTCTCATTAAATAATTTTTCATGCTGTACTAATGACACTAAAAATTAGTTACAGCTACTTCACTATTTCTGATTCCATGACAATAATCACAATCTATTATCATATATTTCTAACAACTTGAATTGAATTCTTTAATTTCAATGCTACAAAAATCTCACTTCATTAATTGCTGATTTTTCTCTTCTACATATTCAACTATCCATTCTCTGAAATCTTCTTCTCAGTGTCTACACATATTCAACTTTCTCCATCTAAAGAAATCATCTTTTATTCCTTTTCTTCCCCTTCCCTTTAATTAATTTATTTGCAGAAGAGTGGCTCGATTTCCTCAATATCTCTTAGATTTTCTACCTTTGCAATATGATGCATGACCTTGATATTCTACTGATGTCTGTCACCAAGATAATGAATGATATAATTTGCAAATCAAAAATACACTTTTTTGCTCTGTTGGTATTAGTCCTCTTCACCCTTGGTTCTCTTTTCCTACTTATATTTTTTCTTATAAATGCCCTGTGAGGTCTCCTTTAATTCCCTCCAAGTGTCCAGGCATCTTCCAAGTGTCCATCACTTTTTTCATCCTATACCCGATACCTTTATCCTGAGTGATCTCACATGCAGATTTTACTTAACTTATACATTCCACAGTGAAATTCTTAGCTCAAAATTCTTTCCTTCCCACAGATATTTTAAACTTATTTAAGTCCAAAATTGAACTGGTCATCTTACTCATCTCTTCACCAATCTTTCCTTCCATCCCACTAACCAAGTCAGAAAAACAGGAACATTTCAGACTTTCCTCACCTTCACCATTTATAGTCATCCTGTTAAGTTACATCAATGCAAACTGCTAATATCTCCCAAATAGAGAATTTTCTAATCTGTGTTCTGGTTAAGTAAGCTTGAAAATACTTCATCTTTTGTTTTCCTCTTGGGACATTATAGGATCTGAGAATTCCTGCAGTAAACAAGGTCTTTAATTTTGCTTAACCCAGCAATTTCAAACTTAAACCAACCATTCCTAGCTCTACTGCCTATAGACTTTTCACAGAATTAATTGTTTCTCAGAATAGAGTTTGAAAACTATTGTTCTTTGCCCCTCTTTTCCACTATCACTGTGTTGATGCCTGCCCAGATCCTCTACACTCTTTTTTACCCCATTGCCCAACTTTGCTTTTGCTACTAAACGGTCATACCTTTGACCTTTAGAGGATTGTCCTTTGGTATAGAAATATTCTTATCTACAGAGAGAGTCAGAAGAGGCTCAGTGTTAATGTCACCTTCAAGATGACTTGTAGGCAACAGCTGACTGGTACATGGTAGAATGAGATCTAATTTAATCCATAGAGCTCATCCTGGGATCAGGCAGAGGCTGAGGTTATTCCTGAGCTCACACACTCACTTGACTTTTTCACCTTCTCTCTTTTTGCTTCCCATACACATTCTATTGAAAATGCTGCACTTCTAAGTCACTTGCATACACATCCCTGGCTCCAGATCAGCTTCCTGACAATCAGTAGCACAATATCTTATTTCAGGTTCTCATGATCTAAAATGTAGAGACTGTACCATCATATTCCATCAGGGCACTCCTTGCCTCTAGAATTATCCTCTCTGTTTCTTTAAAGAATCCCATTTTACATGTGAGATGCACAGAAAATATCCATGACAACCTAGAAATCACTTGTTCAGTAATCAATGATTCCCGGAATTGAGACATCTTGTCACAGACATTAGTACCAAACTAATCTAAGAGAACAATTTTATTTCTTTATTCTCCCTACCTTCCACATTGAAAAATCACAAATTATCTGAATCAAAAACACAGAGACAACATCTCAAGATGGAATATATTTTTATGTGTCAAATTGCTATCAATAAACTTACTTACTAAATTTGTCTGGATACTTTAAAGAAATTAAAAAACAATTTAATTTTGTGTGGAAAGATTAGATTCTACATTTTTAGGCATTTAAGTCTTATGGAGTTGACTAGTTTAAGCACATTTACAAAAGGACAGTTGTGTGGCTAAAAGTATACCAGTGGTACTTATTATATCTACTGAAGGGTAGACCAGATTATCTAGGATTGCAGCACTGATAAGCTCACAGTTCCACCAGCTCATGGTCTCAAATCTCCTTTTTTGTGGAATTGCCAATGGCTCTGTGAAGATAAATGTTGTGTCCATGTTAATAGGAGGCAGTTTCTTTAAAAAGCAAAATTAATAGTTTCCCTGCTGTCCCCTATACTCAAACTCCACTCCTTGGAATGACTTTGTGGATAGGCCACTAACATATAGCTTCTGCCAAATCTTATAAGCCTAAAATGGGAAACTGGCACAATCCACTCTTGCTTGAATTTTGTCTGTGATCTACACACTAGAAATCTCATCTGACTCTTGTCTATAACAGAATCTATCAGAGATCTTCCCTCCAGGTGGCTTCCTGGGTTTGTGTACAAACTACTGCTTAAATAAAAACAAACACGTAAAACACTATTCTATTCTTCAAATAAATAACCCAAAAACCCTAATGTCAAGCCTTCATGACATATAACTTATTTTTGTGAAAGTTAATAGCATGTTGGTTTATTTATTTTATTTGTAATGTGCCCAGATGACCAGCTCCAAACAACTTTTTAGAGGTAGGGAAATATGGATTCCGTTATTTATTCCCAGTCTTTATTATCTTCAATCTTTTATTTTAGTGAGCTTGTGCCATATGACAAAATACACCAAATGTAATGGCTTAAAACAGCCTCTTACTATCTCTCATAATTCAGTTGTTTGACTGGGTGGTTCTGATGATACAAGCTGACTACTCATGTAACTGTTATCATCTTTGAAGTGGCCATACAACCGTAGCTGGGTTTTCTCAAGTGTTTGTGACCTAGTTGGAACAATTGATGGACTTGACTCTGCCCCATATCTCATACTATAACAGGCTGACCTGTAATTTTTCTTGATAAAAACAGAAGAGCAAAAGAGAGAACAGAGGTGTGCAAGGACTTTTGAGACCCAGGTTCTGAACTATTCCACATCATTTCCACTACATTCTGCTGTCCAGAACAAGTCACAAAGGCAGCCCATGTTCAAGGAGTAGAAAAAAAAAGAGCCCTCCTCCTGAGAAAAAGAATTGCAAAGAGTGTGGGCTCAGGAAAGGGTGAATGGTTGGGGCCATTTTTAAAAGTAGTTTCTCCTATGACTCTTCATGTGTGCTATAATATTTCAAGATGTTAAGTCTATACCCTTTTTGATCTTAAAATTTATCACTGAGAAATATTTGAGAAACATATTCACAGAAAGATGAATGACTCTTACTGGTAAATACATCATCTGTCTATATGGAAATAATGCTGAAGAACAACTCCAAGCCCCCAACAACCACAACATGGACTTTCTAAAATAAATAGCATTGACATTAAGAAGCAGTCTTTGTGGCAAGAGAATATTTTATATTCTTCATATGACAGGAACAGTAATAACAATGAATGACAATAATGTCCATATGCATTTATTGATCACTTGCTATATATCAGACCCAAAACTTGCTATATATCAGAGCCCAAAACTTTAATTCATAATCTCATTGCTTTGAGGAAGGTACTACTCTATAATACCCACTTTATAGATGAGGGTATTAAGGCTTACATAGACTATATAATGTGCATCCAGGCCTCCAGATATTGGATGACAGAACCAGGATTTGATCCCACGCATGCCTATCACAAATCTGCAGATCTTCACCATTACGTGTTTCCACAGGTGACGCTCTACAAATTTGGGGAACATGGGGCTAGAGGCTTGGCTCAAGCAGTAGAGCACCTGCCTAGCAAGCACAAAACCCTGAGGTCAAACCCCAGTACTGCCAAAAAGGGGGAGGAATTGGAAACATTGATATTTTTTGCTCTCCACCAGTGGTTCTCAGTCTTTATTGCACACTGAAATCAAGTATTTAAAAAAAATACTAATGCCTTTATCCTACTCTATACATGCTGATACTTGTTTTGAGTATGGGGATTTTATAATCTCCTACAGATAATTTTTAATATGCACCTATAGCAGTGCTATATAAAGTGTAAAACATGGACTAGCACCATCATCATCACCTGAGCTTATTAGAAATGTTCATTCTCGGGCTCCTTTCTGGGCCTGGGAACACCTTCTGGAATCTGTGAGTTAAAAATTCTTCCAGATAATTGTGACACATATGAATGTTTGAGAATAATCACTTTAAACTAATGTTCAACTTTTTATATCAGAATACCCTGGAGAGTTTTATCAGAACTGAGATATCCCTATCCCAGACTTACTGAGTCTGCATTTTTACATAGGTCTCTAGGCAACTCTAATGCACCCAGGACTGAGAACCACATTTTTATAATAAATAGACTGTATTTCTCTATACACTTACAGTGTATGAACATCAGGATTTATAAGGGTTATATAGTTTTTCTCAAAAGTAATCAATGAATGCAAATTTTTGTTCCAAAAATTAAGATTAGTACTAAAATGAAAGGACTTTAAATCTTTAACAAGAGTAGAGTCAATCAGTTACTATAGGATTCCAGAAAAGCAGGCTCATTGTGTCTCATATATAATAGGATGTAATGTCAGAAGGATGCTTGAGCTATGAGCACTGGGATGAAGCCACCTACAAAGCTGTTACCTGGAATGCACATCCCTGCAGAAGCCTGAATGTAGCCATTATCCTTTCTATAGGGATAATTAAAATGCCCAAGCATGACTAACTTTAAGATTAAACTGAGAAGGTAAGGCCCAGCATGGACATTGGCTCTCCCATGTCAAATAAGAAATCACATCCTAATTCTTCTCAAAATTGCATTTCTATTTTCTGTTGGCATATCTGAGAGATACTGGCCCATTACTAATTGGTCCCTTAGCTCTGGGTACTAGAATAGAAGAAATTGGGTTCAGGAAATATTTCTGTTGCAGGTTATCTGAAAACTTTTAAAAAATGACTCCCTTAGTAACTTTTACTAAGAGCTCTTCATGTAGTACAGCGAGTCTATATTTAGGGAGAATACTTTTTATATCAGTTTTCTTTTCAATCAAAGTGCCTTCAGTTGCTATGTTTTTCAAGTACTTCATAATCCAAAACAAATATTTATGGAGTGCTTAACTAAATAAAGCATGATATTAAATAATGTGGGTAATTAAAAATAATTGGTACAGAGTAGAACTTGCTAATTTTACATGGTGAATGAATGGTCAGCAGTGGCTTTACCTGGGAACTTCTTAGAAAGAAGGCCACCACTCAGGCCTGCTGAATCATCTTGATAATATCTTGAGAGGTTCTATATGATTATTAAAGTTTGAGAAACATTGCAATAGAGAATATGGTCCTGCCATCTCAAAGCAGTTAAAAAAGCATGTCATACACACCTGAAAACTTGAGTCTTGTTAAAAATTAGGGATAAGGCTAAAGTTGTAGTTCAGTGGTAGAGAACTTACCTAGCATATGCCAGGTTCAGGGTTCAAGCCATAAACCTACAAAAAACCCAAATAAATAAATAGTTATGTATGGACAAAATCATGGTCCCTATTCTCAAGGGTCTTAGAGATAAGTGAATGTGTCAAGATCAATAATTAGCTTAAATCAAATTCCTTTGAGAAATAGATTTAGGTGCATGTGCATGTGAACTATAGACAGAGGCTCTCAGGAGGCCAGTGAGGGATGCAGAATTGGGCTGAGGGAGATTGGTGGGGATGTTGTCTGAGCTCTGAGCTGGAGTGTACACGTAGCCTGTTCACACAGGGAGATCAGGAGTGTGAACTGTACCACAGACTTGGCATTGCCTAGAAATATGAGTACAAGAGTTTTTTACTCTGCATGAGAGAGTCTTTGGCTATGGGTTGCCTATGTGGGAGTATGGAACATAAACTGCTATCCAAAATGGCTTGTGATCAACTGAGGGCAATTCTCTAAAGAAAGGAAGTACCTATGAAATGTTAGCAATGACCTGTAGCATCTGAAGGATGGGCGCTCTGGCCAGTAAAAAAGAATGTGAATGGGGCACCAGCAGCATTGCTATGATCTGAATATCTATGACCCCCTCAACCCAAGTCTGCATGTTGAAACCCTACTTCCAAGGTGATGGGATACTTGGGAGTGATTAGATCATAAGGGCAGAATACTCATGAATGGATGAGTGCCTGCTATGGTATGGATATAGTTTATTCTCTCCCAAATCCATATTGAAATGTAATCACCATTATAAGATATAAAAAGGAGGGACCAGATGGGACCATTTAGAGGTCACTAAAGCTTTGTCATCATGGGTGGATTAGTTGGCTAATGAATTGATGGGTTACCTGGAAAGTGGGTCTGTTATAAAAACAAGTTTGGCTAGGTGTCTGGCACACTCCCTCTCTCTTGCCATGTGATGCCCTGCACTGCCTCAGGACTAGGATTAGAACAATGAGCCAAAATAAATCTCTTTTACTTATAACATACCTGCTGTTCTATGATATTTTGTTATAAGTAGCAAAAAATGGACTAAGACAATACCTTTGTAAAAGAGATCCAAGAAAGAACTCTTGCTCTTGCTACTACACAAGGACATAGTGAGAAGTTGCCAGCCTGCAGCTCAGAAGAAGACCCTCAAGAATGATGAGAAACAAATTTCTGTTGTTTATAAGTCACCCAGTCACCCAGTTCATAGTATCTGTTATATAGATGACTAGATAAAGAAAATATGACACACATACACAATGGGGTTTTATTCAGCCATGAAGAAAAACAAAATTATGTCATTTATAGGAAAATGGAATTGGAAGTCATCATGTAAAGCAAAATAAGTCAGACTCAGAAAGACAGATAACAGATTTTTCTCTTATATATAGAATCTAGATTTATTTTTTAAAAGACTTGAAAATAGAAGGGAAGTGTTTGTGAAGAGGAAGGGGAGGGTAATGGGAGTGAATATGATCAAATTAAATTAAATGCATGTAGAAAAATGTCATGATGAAACCCATTAAAATATACTAATATATGTGTATGTGTATGTGTGTGTGTAGTACCTGATATCACAATGCAAAATGTATTAAGACAAGTATCTGATAAAATAAAAAATTTAAATAACAGTATAAAGAATTAAGAGAAACTACTAGGCAAGCACAATAATGTCAGAATCTTTTATGTATTCAGAGGGAGAAGTGGGCATAATTTAGTATATGATTTGGAAATATTTTCTAGAGAAAGTAGAATTTAAACTGAACACAGAACTCAGTTATCTTTCTCTTTTCAATAACTGCATTTGATTTCTCCTTGGGGAACTCTCACCTCTTCCTCCTCATCCTCCATCTACACATGTGGTTTATGATGACAGCTATATGCCAAAGATTCAAGTCTATTTTCAAGGCATTATAGTTCCTGGCCACAGGAATTGATTGTATGATGAGGACTTGATCAAAATCATGCCCAAAAGAAATCCAATAAACTTGTGTAAATGTTAGGAAAGAGGACTTCTTCCTTCTAGGTTATAGAGCCCAAAAATATAGAAAACTGAGAAGACACAAGACTCAAAGAGAGAACTAAAGTCTTAGTATATGAAGCATGAACCTGACTCACCTCTATACTTCTAGAATATGTGAGCTAATAAATTTACATTTAGTTCATTGCTTAAACCAATTTAGCCTGGTTTTCTATTTTTTAAAGTTAAAAGCATTCCAGGATTTATATATTAATGCAACTTTTGCTGTTTATGACATTAATTGTGTCTTAAGATGAATATCAGTCCCTTTTCCCTTTTTTGTTGGGGGGGGTCAGAAAGACATAGTTTTTGTACATAGCACAGTCTGGCATTGAACACAGGATCCTTGTGCCTCTGTCTCCCCAATGGTGAGTTACAATGCACAGCTCCTCTTTCTCTTTCTTATAAACCTTTCCATTTTATTTATACTACTGTAGAAATGCTATTTTTTGTCTGTGATTATGTTCTATGTTCAAATCACTCACTCCTAAAATCAAATTGAGAATGCTTTCTCACAATTTACTTTAAAACTAGATGCTCATTTCAATTCCATAAACTCAGAGTAGATGAAAGTAAGGTGAAAGTTAATGTATTTTAGGAAAAAATTATATCTTTTAGTCCTTCATGTATCATTTATTTCTTGATATTTTAAAGTAAAACAAGATTTCAAAGAAAATATTTCCACCAACCACCTCTATTAAGTTATATCATATTTTCAAATAATGATAGAAATATTCTTACAAGTAAATTGGAATGCATTAACTTTAAAAAAGAACTCCTGAACAAAACAGCTTAGTATTTTAGGATAGTGTCAAAACTTAACATTTATTACAAATGTCAAAAATGCATATGCAATCAGACATACTTTAGGCCTCATTTTCCAGTGTCTCTGCTAAAGTAGGAAAGAAAAAAGGAATAAGAAATATCAAAAACAGAGTCCACCTCATAGTGACTCTGAGGACAAGGAAGTGGAAAGGAAGAAATGTTGCCAACAAGCTCTTATGGCAGTGACTGTGCAAAAGAAGGAAAGAAAGAGGAAAGGCCAGAAACAAGCCCTTTCTAACCCAACCCAGCTCCTGGATTATGTTGAACAAACAGGTCAAAGCCTGAAAGAATAGTGCTACAAATGACCCATTTAAACCAAGCTCTCAGTCCATTTCTCTGAATGACCCCCATATCTTTTGCTGCAAGCAGTGGCAAAAATAGCAGAAGAACAAGCAGAGATATAAGAACACATTTCAGTCACCTCAGACACCAGATTAGTGGCTAAACTCCACAGAGGAGATAGAGGTGCCTCCTGCCTCCAGGCCAAACAGCCAGAAGGTCTGGGCTTGGGCCCTGCAAGCCTACCTGACCCAGCAGATAGATGGGGCCTAATTTCGCTGCCTGAATGAACAACTGTACAAAGGGCCCAGCAATGTTGCATGATGCCTCTTCCTGGAAGACACCAAAGCTTTTCTCCTCTACCCTTACGGCTTCCAGAACCAAATGAAAACGTGGACCCTGCAGTCAGTAGGCTGAATTGCCAAGGGACTTCATGAGTGGCCCCCATCCTCAGTGGTGACTCACTTGGCTACAGGGATTACTGCCTAACTTCAAGTGTCTAGAAGCCTGTACATTGCTTTGACTTGGCATCAGGGTCACTGTGAGTGACATGGCCCAGGTGCCTCTGGAGGTTGAAACTGTGAATGTAACTGTTTTGCCTTTCACTGATGGGAACTAACAAAAGGGTCCTCCTCCAGGAGATAAATCTAGTACTTAAGCCAGGGGGTTTCCTTACAATGGATGAAATCAGCAGCTGCTTTAATGAGGTTCACACCTTTCTGAGGTCTGTGGCCAAGCTGGGCTTCAAGATTACTTCCAAGGGGGGGAGGGCAAGAGGGCAAATTGTTGACATCCCTATAGCCCAGTGGCAACTAACTACCCTGGAAAAAGAAGATTAGAGGACCTCAAAAGGCACCCACAGAGTCCCGTAAACAGTGAGAAACAAAGCCCTCTCCAAATCCATAAATAGAGAAGCAAACAACCATGGGAGGATTGGAAGAAAAACTAACAGCTCAACACTCCCGATCGTCTACTCCTGAAGTTGCAGTGTAGCTCCAGGCTCCATTACTCAGTGCTCAGTGGTAAGTCCTGCTTCCCATCACACACAGGAACATGGAGCTCCATGCTCCCCCCTACTTAACAAATGCTACCTTCACCCTGAAATGCCAGGGAAACCAGTACCACTGTGTAAACAGAAGCCACAGCTCCTGCTGCTCCTCTACCCTCTACAGAAAGCACAAGCAAGCAGGCTTGGTTCCCCAGGCAGCAGCACTACTGAACTGCACTCCCTGAAGCCCATGCAGGAAATTAGGCCCCAGAACTCCCGCTGCCCACAAGCTTGGTTCTCCCAATTGGGTAATAGCACCACTGAACTGTGCTCCCTGAAGCCCATATGGGAAATCAGGGCCCAGGGCTCCTGCTACCCAAAGGCTTGGTTCCCCTGTGCTTGCAGCACTACTACACTACCCTCCTGGATCTTATTCCAGGAAAACAGGACCAAGAACTCCATATGCCTGAAGGTTTGGTTGCCTGCAGCAGTTGCCATAGCTCCAGGTAGCACAGCGCCAGCAAGCAAGCCTCAGGGCCCTTGCTTCCTGTAGCAGCTGCCATGTTGCTGGAAGCTCACACCTCAACACAAGTAGATCCCAGGGCCTCCACTGCCTTGTGTGCACTAGGCGATTCAAGCCTGCTGGCTTTGCTGCCCACTGGTACCGTCAAATTGCTACTCAGTGCTTAGGAGCCTGCCACAATATATCTAAGTGAACCCCAGGCTCCAGATGTTGTATTCTGCTGGTGCCTGGAGGCCACCCCTGACACACAGAGCACAGAGGTCGAGCACTCCCCATTGTCCTTGACAGTGAGAGACCCTTGCTCCCCTGTCAAAGAGCAAGAATGCCAGATTCCCCAGTGAGGGGAGGAAAGCTATAACCTGCTACTCTGCAGGCAGCACCAGAAGCCCTGTTCCTCTAAGGTACACAGAAGCACAATGCTTCATGCTGCACCTATCTGCAGGAGAATCACATCTCTCCTATCCAAGAGCTAGATTCCCAGCTCCTGCACTGAGTGATAATCCACTACCCTACTGGTGCTAGGAGGCCTGCCCCCCACAGTGTACAGAAACCCAGCACTCCCCACTAAGACTACAGGAAGGCTCCAGTACCCCCATCAAAGAGCAGGAACTCTAGCCCCCTCACTGAGGGAAGAAAAGAGGAAATTGGCACTACAACAAGAACGCTGCAAGGGGTAACATATCCAGCAAATCCTTTTCTGAGGAACACTGCTGGAGCTCCAAGATAAAAAAACACAAAATTCCAACTACAGGGGCACAAAGGATGAAAACCCTAACCAAAAACAACTCCAGATGTGTAAATCTCAACACAGAATGAAATAGCAAATCAACTGCTCTCCATCAAAAGCCAATTCCACCACTAAGGATCTAAATGCCTGCATAGAGGAGGAGATATCAAATAAAGAATTACAAAAAACAATAGTAGACATTCCAAGATGGCAGCTAGAGGGAGGAAGCAGAAAGTGAGCCTCCTATAGTGAAATGTTGGAGAGACGCTGGAGACACACTTTGCAGGCATAATCACTGAGAAAAGACATAACTTTGACCACTCCACACCTCCTGCTGGCACAGAGAATCTCCACTTCATGTTAAACGGAGAAACAAGGAGGGCCCCCGGGCTGCCAGTCGCTGGCGCCCAGACGGCTTGGGAAGATGTGGACCAGGTGAGCTTTGCAGTACCACGGTACTCCCACAGACAAGCCTGGGCCACAGCAGCATAGCCCCCTGGACAGACTGACCTCCACCCAGGGAAAAAAGAGAGAAACTGAGTAATAAGCAATAAGAACAAATAAGACATGCAGGAAAGAGGGTGGGACGCACTGAGCACTGAATATTGGGGGAAGGGAATCCTTCCCGGGACTGTAAATAGACAAGCTGGGCAGGCCGGAGAGCCTCTGGCGGGAGCGGGGGCACGTGCCCAGCAACCAGGAGTGGGAAAGCTTGTGAGAGTGGTGGAGGGAGGAAAACTCCACAGGAGAGGAGGGAAGACCCACCTCCCACATGAACTGTAAATAAACATGCAGGCCTGAGAACACGGGTGTAGTGTCACTTTTCCCAGTGCTTGGAAAGGGGAGAGCTTGTAGCAGAGGCTCATGCACAAGAGAAATCTGAGCAAACAAAGCCTGCAGGGCCAGGTGAACGCTAAGCTCACCCCAGAGATCTGCATAAACAACACTGCCAGCAACAGCAAGCTGACAGCAGTGGGCAGGCAAGCCACAGCTGGAGATACCATTCTCAGAACTGTCTCCAAAATCATTTTTTTTTTCTTTTTTCTTTGTCTCCCTACCTTTGATGAGAGAACAACCGAATTACACCTGCAAGCTGAAAAACTTATTGAAACTGTATTGCATTTGAACTTGGGACACTTGGTGGGGGTTTTTTTGTGCATGTGTGTATGTAGTTTTGTTCTTCTTTATGCGTCCCCTTTGATGAGACAACTACAGAACAACATCTGAGGCACCATATCTACAATTGGAGATTGAGACTTCACTGCATTTGAACTTGGAGGTTTTTTTGGTTTTCTGGTTTTTTTTAATTTTCTATTTTTCATTTTATTTTAATACATTTTTATAAATAGATTTTTCTTTCATTTACTTATTTTTTATTTTTATTCTTACCTTTTTTTTTTATTTTCAATCCTCTCTCTGTCTCTTTAATGTCTGTTCAGCTTACTGTTGATTAGTACACTAAAGCTCCCTGTTTATACCTTTGAAATCGTCTTGTCTGACACCTTGTTCTGTTTTTCTCCCTCCAGTCTGTGTATTTGTTTTTCCCATTTCTTTAACTTCTTGCTTTCCATCTCAGCTCACCCTTCCATTCTAAATATTACCATTGTTATTATTACAAGCTAGAAAATACTTAATTGCACACAGTACAGTGACAGTAAAAACACCAAGACAATGATGGAAAGACAGAAAAAACAGGGAAACCAGTTTCCCCACAGCAAAAAATTAGTACAGGAACCAGAGCAGAATGAAGAAAACAGGTACTCATATCCAGACTCCAACAAAATGAAGATAAACTATGCCAAAGGACCCAATGAAGCCCACAGAATAATTTAAAAGAAGACATACTACAGGTACTCAATGAGAATTTTATAGAGATGATACTGGATAGGGTCAACCAAAATGTACAGGAGACACTCAAGAAATTCCAAGACAACAAAACTAGAGAATTTGAAAAAACAAAACAAGAAATAAAGGAAACCATAGAAGCACTGTATAAACACCAAAGTGAAAGAGAGAACATGATGAATAAACAGATAAATGAACTCAGGACAAAAATAGACAATATTAAAGAGGAAAGCAGCCAAGATATGGAAAACCTCAGAAAAAAGAACGAAACAGAACTGCAAAACAAAACAGAGGGCCAATCCAGCAGAATAGAACAAACAGAACAGAATCTCAGAACTTGAGATGAAATGGTAATTAAAGGAAAAACCAAAGAACTATTAATTAAACAACTCAAGACCTGTGAAAAGAAAATGCAAGAACTCACTGACTCCATCAAAAGACCAAACTTGAGAATCATGGGCATCGAAGGAGAGAGGTGCAAGCAAAGGGAATGCGTAATATATTTAACAAAATAATAACAGAAAATTTCCCAAATCTAGAGAAAGATATTCCCATACAGATGCAAGAGGCCTCCAGGACACCAAACAGACCAGATCAAAATAGAACTACCCCATGACATATCATCATTAAAACAACAAGTTCAGAAACTAAGGAAAGAATATTGAAGGCTGTAAGAGAGAAAAAACAAGTAACATACAAAGGTAAACCCATCAAAATCACAGCAGACTTCTCAACAGAAACATTAAAAGCAAGAAGAGCATGGGGTGAGGTCTTCAGGGCACTGAATGAAAATAACTTCAACCCCAGGATACTCTACCCAGCAAAACTATCATTCAAAATAGATGGAGCAATAAAAGTCTTCCATGATAAGCAGAAACTAAAACAATATGTGACCACAAAGCCACCACTACAAAGGATTCTTCAAGGGATTCTGCACACAGAAAGTGAAACCCCACTTAACCATGAAAGGATGGGCAGCACCAAACCACAGGAAAAAAAAAAAGCAAGACAGTAGAGAGTAACCTCAACTTAGGTACACACAATCAAACCTTCAAACAACTAAGACAACTAAATGACAGGAATCACCACATACCTATCAGTACTAATGCTGAATGTTAATGGACTTAATTCACCCATCAAAAGGCACTGCTTGATGAAATGGATTAAAAAGGAAGATCCAACAATTTGTTGCTTACAGGAGACCCATCTCACTGACAGAAATAAGCATAGGCTAAGGATAAAAGGCTGGAAGAAGATTTACCAAGCCCATGGCCCCTGAAAACAGGCAGGAGTAGCAATACTTATCTCTGACAAAGTAGACTTCAAACCTACATTGAACAAATGAGATAAAGAAGGACATTCCATACTAATAAAAGGGGAAATAGACCAAAAGGAAATAATAATTATCAACCTGTATGCACCCAATGTCAACGCACCCAATTTCATCAAACATACCCTGAAAGACCTAAAAGCATATATAAATGCCAACACAGTGGTTGTGGGAGACTTTAACAACCCATTATCATCAATAGATAGGTCATCCAAACAAAAAAATCAATAAAGAAATCTAAGATCTAAAATATGCAATAGATCAAATGGACCTAGTTGATGTCTACAGAACATTTCATCCAACTTCTACACAATATACATTCTTCTCAGCAGCCCATAGAACCTTCTCCAAAATAGATCATATCCTAGCACACAAAGCAAGTCTCAGCAAATATAAGAAAATAGAAATTATACCATGCATACTATCTGATCACAATGCAGTAAAAGTAGAACTCAACAACAAAAGTAAAGACAAAAAACATGCAAACAGCTGGAAACTAAATAACTCATTACTTAATGAAGAATGGATCATCGATGCAATAAAAGAGGAAATTAAAAAGTTCCTGGAAGTCAATGAAAATGAAAACACAACCTACAAGAACCTATGGGACACAGCTAAGGCAGTCCTGAGAGGAAAGTTTATAGCCATGAGTGCATATATTAAAAAGACTGAAAGATCTCAAATCAATGACCTAATGATACATCTCAAACTCCTAGAAAAACAAAAACAAGCAAATCCCAAAACAAATAGAAGGAGAGAAATAATAAAAATAAGAGCTGAAATCAATGAAATAGAAACCAAAAAAACCATACAAAGAATTAATGAAACAAAAAGTTGGTTCTTTGAAAAAATAAACAAGATTGATAGACCCCTGGCAAACCTGACTAAAATGAGGAGAGAAAAAACCCAAATTAGTACAATCAGGAATGCAAAAGGGGAAATAACAACAAACACCATGGAAGTCCAGGAAATCATCAGAGACTACTTTGAGAACCTATACTCAAATAAATTTGAAAATCTAAAAGAAATGGACAGATTTCTAGATACATATGACCATCCAAAACTGAACCAAGAGGAAAATTAATCACCTGAATAGATCCATAACACAAAATGAAATTGAAGCAGCAATCAAGAGTCTCCCCAAAAAGAAAAGTCCAGGACCTGATGGATTCTCTGCAGAATTCTATCAGACCTTTAAAGAAGAACTGATACTAACCCTCCTTAAACTGTTCCACAAAACAGAAAGGGAAGGAAAACTGCCAAACACATTTTATGAAGCCAGTATTACACTTATCCCAAAACCAGGCAAAGACACCTCCAAAAAGGAGAACTATAGGCCAATCTCCTTAATGAACATTGACGCAAAAATCCTCAACAAAATAATGACAAACCAAATTCAACAGCACATCAAAAAGATTATTCACCACGACCAAGTAGGCTTCATCCCAGGGATGCAGGGGTGGTTCAACATATGAAAATCAATAAACGTAATAAACCACATTAACAGAAGCAAAGACAAAAACTACTTGATCATATTAATAGAAGCAGAAAAAGCCTTTGATAAGATCCAACACCATTTCATGATAAAAGCTCTAAGAAAACTAGGAATAGAAGGAAAGCTCCTCAACATTATAAAAGCTATATATGACAAACCTACAGCCAGCATTATACTTAACGGAGAAAAACTAAAACCATTCCCTCTAAAATCAGGAACCAGACAAGGATGCCCACTATGTCCACTCCTATTCAACATAGTACTGGAATTCCTAGCCAGAGCAATTAGGCAAGAAGAAGGAATAAAAGGAATACAAATAGGTAAAGAAACTGTCAAAATATCCCTATTTGCAGACGACATGATCCTATACCTTAAAGACCCAAAAAACTCTACTCAGAAGCTTCTAGACATCATCAATAGCTATAGCAAGGTAGCAGGATATAAAATCAACATAGAAAAATCATTAGCATTTCTATACACTAATAATGAGCAAACTGAAAAAGAATGTATGAAAACAATTCCATTTATAATAGCCTCAAACAAAATCAAATACCTAGGTATAAACCTAACAAAAGATGTGAAAGACCTCTACAAGGAAAACTATACACTTTTGAAGAAAGAGATTGAGGAAGACTATAGAAAGTGGAGAGATCTCCCATGCTCATGGATTGGTAGAATCAACATAGTAATAATGTCTATAATCCCTAAAGTAATCTACATGTTTAATGCAATTCCCATCAAAATTCCAATGACATTCATTAAAGACATCGAAAAATCTACCGTGAAATTTATATGGAAACACAGGAAGCCACAAATAGCCAAGGCAATACTCAGTAAAAAGAACAATGCAGGAGGTATCACAATACCCGACTTCAAACTTTATTACAAAGCAGTAGCAATAAAAACAGCATGGTACTGGCACAAAAACAGACATGAAGACCAATGGAACAGAATAGAGGACCCAGATATGAACCCACAAAACTATAACCAACTTGTCTTTGACAAAGGAGCTAAAAATATATGATAGAGAAATAGCAGCCTTTTCAACAAAAACTGCTGGGAAAACTGGTTATCGGCCTGCAAAAAAACTGAAACTAGATCCATGTATATCACCCTATACCAAGATTAACTCAAAATGGATCAAGGATCTTAATATCAGACCCCAAACTCTAAAGTTGACACAGGAAAGAGTAGGAAATACTCTGGAGTTAGTAGGTATAGGTAAGAACTTTCTCAACGAAACCCCAGCAGCACAGCAATAAGAGATAGCATAGATAAATGGGACCTCATAAAACTAAAAAGCTTCTGTTCATCAAAAGAAATGGTCTCTAAACTGAAGAGAACACCCACAGAGTGGAAGAAAATATTTGCCAGCTATACATCAGACAAAGGACTGATAACCAGAATATATAGGGAACTTAAAAAACTAAATTCTCCCAAAACTAATGAACCAACAAAGAAATGGGCAAGTGAACTAAACAGCACTTTCTCAAAACAAGAGATTCAAATGGCCAAAAAACACATGAAAAAATGCTCACCATCTCTAGCAATAAAGGAAATGCAAATTAAAACCACGCTAAGATTCTACCACACCCCTGTTAGAATAGCCATCATCAGCAACACCACCACCAACAGGTGTTGGCAAGGATGCGGGGAAAAAGGAACCCTCTTACACTGTCGGTGGGAATGTAAACTAGTACAACCACTCTGGAAAAAAATTTGGAGGCTACTTAAAAAGCTAGACATTGATCTATCATTTGATCCAGTAATATCACTCTTGGGGATATACCCAAAAGACTGTGACACAAGTTACTCCAGAGGCACCTGCACATCCATGTTTATTACGGCACTATTCACAATAGCCAAGTTATGGAAACAGCCAAGATGCCCGACCACTGACCAATGGATTAAGAAAATGTGGTATCTATACACAATGGAATTTTATGCAGCCATGAAGAAGAACGAAATTTTATCAATTGCTGGTAAATGGATGGAATTGGAGAACATCATTCTGAGTGAGGTTAGCCTGGCCTAAAAGACCAAAAATCGTATGTTCTCCCTCATATGTGGACATTAGATCAAGGGCAAACACAACAATGGGATTGGACTTTGAGCACATGATAAAAGCAAGAGCACACAAGGGAGGGGTGAAGATAGGTAAGACACCTAAAAAACTAGCTAGCATTTGTTGCCCTTAACACAGAGAAACTAAAGCAGATACCTTAAAAGCAACTGAGGCCAATAGGAAAAGGGGAACAGGAACTAGAGAAAAGGTTAGATCAAAAAGAATTAACCTAGAAGGTAACACACACACACAGGAAATTAATATGAGTCAATGCCCTGTATAGCTATCCTTATCTCAACCAGCAAAAACCCTTTTTCCTTCCTATTATGGCTTGTACTCTCTCTACAACAAAATTAGAAATAAGGGCAAAATAGTTTCTGCTGGGTATTGAGGGGATATCGGGGATAGAGAGGGGGCGGAGTGAGTGGTAAGGGAGGGCATGGGGGCAGGGGGGAGAAATGACCCAAGCCTTGTATGCACATATGAATAATAAAAAAAAATAGTAAAATGATTAATGACCTCAAAGAAGAAATACAAAAGTTAGTATTTGACCTCAAAGAGGATGTGAATAGCAATTGAATGAGCTCAAAGAGCATACAAACAAACAGATGAATGAAATTAAGAAGACAATCCAGGATATAAAAGAGGAAATCAATAAAGATATGGAAACCCTGAAAAATAATAAATCCAAAATGAACAACTCAATAGCCCAAATAAATATCTCATTCAAAAGCTTGGCAAACAGAGTGGAGCAAATTGATAACAGAGTATCAGGAACCAAAACACAGAGTAGAGGAATTAGACCAAACAGTAAAAGATCATGAATGGTTGCTAAGAACATATAAATGGAACATGAAAAATGGGACACCATGAAAAGACCAAACCTATGAGTCCTATGAGTCATGGGTATAGAAGAAGGAGAGGAGATGCAAACTAAAGGCATTGACAACCTATTCAATAGAGTAATAGCTGATAACTTCCCTAACCTCAAGAAAGAGAGAGTAATCCAGGTGCAAGAAGCTTGCAGAACACCAAACTGTCAGGACCAAAAATGAAACACCTCCCAGACACATCATAATCAAAACACTCAGCACACAGAACAAAGAAAATATTCTGAAAGCAGAAAAGAAAAGACAGGTCACATATAAAGCAAACCCATTAGAATAACAGCAGCTATCTCAACTCAATCTCTAAATGTAAGAAGATCAAGAAAAGACATATTTCAGGCCCTGAAAGAAAGAAACTCTTAAACTAGACTAGTCTACCCAGCAAAACTACCCTTCCTAATTGAAAGAGAAATTAAAATCTTCCATAACTAGGAAAAATTAAAGAAATTTGTGACCACCAAGCCAGCAATACAGAAGATACTTAAAGGACTTTTACTTATAGAAGAAGAAACTAGAGTGTGACAGGAAGACTTCTTTGAGCAAGAAGACCAGTAAACAAGGAATACATAAAAGTAAACAACAGGGGAAAAAGATGACTGGAAGAAACAGGCACCTCTCAATATTGGCACTGAATGTAAATGGCCTCAATGCCCTAATCAAAAGTCATAGAGCAGCAAATAGGGTTAAAAAACAAGACCCAAACAGGTGTTGTCTACAAGAGACTCATCTCACACGAAAATAATAAACACTAGCTTAGTGTCAAAGGGTGGAAAAAAGTTTTCCAAGCAAATTTACCCCTTAAACAGCCAGGAGTAGCTATACTCATATCTGACAAAGTAGACTTCAGACTAAAATCAATCAGAAGAGACAATGAAGGTCACTTTATATTAATGAAAAGAACAACTCATCAAGAGGAAATATCAATCCTTAACACATATGCATCAGACACAGGGGCACCCATCTACATTAAAAAAAAAAAACTCTAATGGCCCTAAGAACACAGATAGATGCTAACACAGTGATAGTGGGAGTCCTGAATACCCCACTGTCACCAACAAATACGTCATCTAGACAAAAGATCAGCAAAGAAGCTTCAGAGATACTCTACACATTAAACCAAATAGAAATGGTTGATATCTACAGGCTATTTCACCCAACAACTAGGCGATACACATTCTTTTCTACAGTTCATGGAACTTTCTCCAAAATAGATCATATTTTAGGACAAAAAGCAAGTCTCAACAAATTCAAGAAAATCAAAGTAACTTCTTACATCATATCAGATCACAATGGAATAAAACTAGACTTTAACAACAAAAGAAACCTAAGAAAATATTCAAACACACGTGAATGAACAACACTGTGCTGAAAAACCAATGGGTGACTGAAGTAAAAAAGGTAGAAATCAAAAAGTTCCTAGAATCCAGTGAAAATGAAAATACAACCTATGAGAATCTGTGACACACAGCACAGGCCATATTAAGGGGAAAGTTTACAGCTGTAAGTGCCTACATTAAAAAAAAAACAACAGAGGCTTCTCAAATAAACAATCTAATGATGCACCTTAACCTCCTGGAAAAACAAGAACAAACCCAACCCCAAGCCAACAGAGGGAGAGAAATAATAAAGATCAGGGCCAAGATCAATGAGATTGAAATCACACAAACTATACAAAGAATCAAATGAAACAAAAAGCTCATTCTTTGAAAACATTAACGAGATTGACAAACCTCCGCCCACATGACAAAATGGAGGAGGGAGAATTAATAAAATCAGAGATGAGAAAGAAGACATAACCACAAACAACAATGAAATCTACAGAATCATAAGTACTTTGAAAACTTATATTCAAGTAAACTGGAGGGCTGGTGGAGTGGCTCAAGTGGTAGAGTGCCTGCCTAGCAAGCATGAGACCCTGAATTCAAATCCCTGTACCACTAAAACAAAACTAAAAAAAAAACCACGAGTAAACTGGAAAATCTAGATGAAATGGATGAATTCCTAGATGCATATAACCAACCAAAATTGAACCAAAAAGATATTAACCACCAAAATAGTCCTATTGCATGCAATAAAATTGAAGCAATAATAAAGAGTCTCCCTACAAAGAAGAGCCCAGAACCTAATGGATTCATGGCCAAATTCAACAAAATCTTTAAAGAAGAACTACTCCTCAAGGTTTTCCAGGAAATAGAATGGGAAGGAACAGTACCAAACTCATTCTATGAAGCCAGCATTACATTCATTCTAAAACCCAATAAAGATGTAACATAACCAGAAAAGAGAATTATAGACCAATATCTTTAATGAATATAGATACAAAGATTCTCAACAAAATACCTACAAACAGAATTCAACAACACATCAAAAAGATCAGACACATGACCAAGTTGGTTTCATTCCAGGGATGCAAGGATGATTCAACATATATATATCCATAAACGTAATGCAGCATAGAAACAGAAGCAAGCACAAAAACCACACAATCCTCTCAATAGATGCAGAAAATGCCTTTGACAAAATCCAATACACTTTCATGATAAAAGCTCTGAAGAAAATTGGAACAGAAGGAATGTTCTCCAACATAATAAAGGCTATATTTGACAAACCTAGAGCCAGCATCATACTAAATAGAGAGCAACTGAAACCACTCCCCTTAAAGTCAGTCATGAGACAGGGCTTTCTCCACTCCTATTTAATGTAGTTTTGAAATTCCTAGCCAGAGCATTAAGACAAGAGCAAGAAATAAAAAGGATTCAAATAGGGAAGGAAGAAGTCAAACTATCATTATTTGTAGATGGCATGATCCTATACCTAACAGACCCCAAAAACTCTACCAAAAAACTATTAGAAATCATAAACTCTTTCTGCAAAGTAGCAGGAAACAAAATTAACATACAGAAATCAGTAGCTTTTGTATATACAAACAACAAACAGACTGATAACCAGGACTGTAAAATAGGTACAGTGTGTGGGAGATAAAAGTGGGAGGGGGGAGGGTGAAGGAAGGAGATTAAGGTGATGATATATGGTTGATGAACTTCATACACCAATATGCAACAAAACTAAAATACCTCTTGTAGTTGCTTTAAGTGGGGTAGGGAGGGGGGTGAGGGGGAGGACGATGGGGGCAATGTTAAAAATGTACAATATAAGTCTAACCAAAATTGTCACTATGAAATCCCTCCCCATATAATGAATATATCTTTAAAAAAATTTATAATAAAAAAAAGATTATCTCCAAGGACCTGATTAACAGCCACTTCATGGTTGATTTTTAAATAGTGGCCCTGCCTGTGTAGGGCCTCAGGTTCAGTTCTCAGGCCTTGAACTTCTCTACAAGTGCAGGCAACCTCTAGTTACCCCTTTGAAGAAGAGGCAATTCTCAGAGTCTAGGCTCAGAACTTTCAAGCCTGTATCCTGCTAGGCTGTGAGCCACAGCCTGGTACTAGCTTGCTTCTGTCCCAAGAACAAAATGTGATAAAAATCCATGGCTCAGCTCTGTTCTATTGAAGCCTCCTTTGTTATAAGAAACATAAAGTCATTTAGCCAAGTTAAAGAATAAGTTTATTGTAAGAACATGGGGATATTTGGGAATCATGGAATTTAGGATCTCTAGGTTCAGTTCCTCCTTTCATCACTCAGAAGGCATTTTGTCCTGGCCACCCCACTGTGTTCTCTTCTGACCTGTACTATCTAACCTCAGCTCACACATAAGTTCTGCCCCTTCAGCTAAAGTATGTCCAGCCATTCAAAGCTGCCAACAGGCAGTTCTTTCTTTGTTGCAATTCCTATCCTGGCCTGTCACTTAGAGCTGGAGTCATTTAATTTCTGAACATTCCACTCTTCATTTGGAAAATGGTAAAATTCTGGTCATACCACATCATTTTGTGAGTTAACTGAGGAAATCTATAACTAGTGTAGGACACATAAGAAGTGATGAATAAACTAGCAGTGGCTGTAAAAAAAAATACTGGATCATGTGAGTTTATAATTTTTACAACTATGCTCACCATCACCTCATTGTGTTATTTTTAATATGCCATATTTAGGTAACAAAAATTTATCTGATGCTTATTATACTCTGGTCACAGTTGTAAATGCCTTGTAAATATCAGCTCACTAAATCTTCATAAAAATACTAGTGTATAGAGTTACCACTTTAGAAACAAAATACTATGGCATGAAGAAGTTAAATCATTTCCTGAAGCTTCCTCAGATAGAAGAGTTTTGCTGAGATTTAAAGCCAGGAGATCTGGTTTTAGAATGTAGGCACCAGTGTCTTTTCTAATCCACCCATCTCCTTAATCTTTACTTCATTCTACTATTTGGTGATTAAAAGGAAGAGCATATCAGCAAAAGTCAGCTCACGCTGCAGCAGATTTTATTCAATCTTTTTTTCCCCTTTGGATGCTTGTGATTTTGGTGTCATGTCTAGGAAGTCATTGCCTAACCTAAGATCATGAACATTTATGCCCCCATGTTTTTTTCTAAGAGTTTTGTAGTTTTAGCTTTTATATTGAAGTCTATTTTGAGTCTATTGTTATATATAGTTTGAAGCACTAGTCAGATAATCAGACATCATTCTTTTGCTTATGGACAGATGGTTGTTTCAGCTACTATTGTTAAATAGACTTTTTTTTCCCCATTGAATTTTCAAGGTCTTTGTCAAACATCAACATGTTTCTGGACTTTCAATTATATTTTACTGATTTATATACCTATCATTGTGCTATTATCTTGCTATCTTGATTATCATAGCATTAGAATAAATTTTTAAAATGAGAAATGTGAATCCTCCAATTTTTTTCTTGTCTTTCAAGATTTTATTGGCTATTATGGGTTTCTTCCATTTCCGTATGTTTTTCTGAAAAAAAAATCCAAGCCAAGATTTTTATAAGGGTTGTATTAAATATACATATTAGTTTTGGGACTATTATAATCTTAATAGTATTATATCTTCCAATCTATGAACATAGCATGAGTTCCACTTATTTAGGTCTTCTTTCATTTTTTTCAATGGCATTTCATAGTTTTGACTATATATGTTTTGTAATTATTTTTTAGTTTTATATTTAAGTAGTTTATTGCTTGTCTATTCTTTTTATTCTTATAAATCTTTGGTTAGCGCATTTAGCAATTTTTAAATAATACATTCACTAAGATAGGATTTATAAAATCATTTGCTACACATATGTACACATTTGCAATACATATGTTGGTACTACAAATGAAATACTTTCCAGTTTCCTAGTCTCTAAAGATCTCTGCCTCTTTCCTTAGCTGTTTTTTTCCAGAACAAGCCTTTTGACCATTTTAATTAATAGGAACATGTGTTTTTGGCTTTATCTTCTTTGATTATGATGCAGATCACTGAGAAATTAAATCTTTATTCCTCTAGGATTACAAAGAAAAAAGACATTAGTTTTATTTTTGATTTGCATCAAAATTTAAAGGAAGAAATTATTGCAAGAGATACACTCTCTTCTAAGTGTGGTTTCTTGTTTGAGGTATAACTGAATTATGTTTGAAAATCAGAGTAGTTCCTGGCTAAGTCTACCAATGCTATTCAACTTTCTGTAACTTGGTCTGTTGATCTAACGTTTCCAGGATTGGAATATTTTGAAAGTGTCAGTGGTGGGTTAGCAATGTGTTTCTCAAGCAAAAGGTTTAGGGGTCATGGCAGAACTCTGTGTGAGGCAGGAAATAGCAAAAGACAGGGAGAGATAGCCTGAACAGAAGGCACAACGTCAGGCTAAGTCTGGTATGGTGTCAGACATTTAAACAGGGGTGAAAGAAATGTATTTGGAAAGTTCCCATTCTTTAATGGAGTCAAGAAATAGATTTAAAATCCAGGTGGCATTGAACATCAGACCTAGTATTGAAGGTTTCAATTGTGTGTTTAGATGTTTATGTACATGAAATAATGGTATTGGAGGAGATCAATATAGTTAGTATGAGGGAAATCCAGATAAGAAACTGCATTAATCATAGAAAGATGAGCCTGGGATAGAGTAACAAGTGCACAAATGGAAAGAAAGGAATTCATTTAATTGAACTTATCAAAAAAAAAAAGCCATAGTTATCATGATTATCCAAAGAAACAGAATTAAAATAAAGAATTGGCTCACATGAGTATGGAGGCCGGTAAGTCCCAAGGGCTGTAGTTACTAAGCTGGCACCTAGGAAAGCTGATGGCAATACTATAATCTGAAAGCTCAAGATGAAGAAGGAGCCAGTGTTTCAGTTTCAGTCTTAAGGCAACTAAAACAAATGATTTACTATCTCAAGGCAGTCAGCAGGAGAAACTTCCCTCCTATTTTCATGAAGGTAGGACTTTTCAGGCCCTCAAGTGATTGGATGAGGCCTGGCCACATTAGGACAGGGAATTTGCTTTACTTAGTCTATCAATCTAAATGTTAAACTCATATAAAATCACCTTCACAGAAACATCCAGAACAAGGTTTGAATAAGTATTTAGGCACTTTGGACCCAGACAAGTTGATCCACAAAACAATCTAGTTTGGGACTTTGGATACGAGAAGAAGAACATGGTTTGAGTTAAGAACATGATTTTAGTCAAGAACATTATTTTAGTCTTGCTTTTCTCTCAGCCAATTGATCCCTAGAATCCTCAATTTTAGGTTGATAATACCACAACAGAGTCCTAGTGTAAGAGACAAATGAAACAATGAATGTTGAACAGACTTCAAACATTACAGTTATTTCTAATCCACAATAATTTAAAATTCTTACCATTGTAGCTTTCTATCCATAACAGTCTCTCCTATAATGGTACTTACCTAGGCCTCACAGACAGCAACATGTAGAACAGCAATCCAGAATTGTGCACCCTCTATCCACCATTCTCATGTTGGATTGAATTACACACCAATCCCTCACCCCAATCTCATATGTTAACATCCTAACCCCTAATGCCTAAGAATATGATCCTATTCAAACAGAAAACAGTAAAGATGTAAGTAAGGTTAAATGAGGTCATACTCTAATGACTGTTATTATGAGAAAGGGAATAAGGACATAGATACACAGAGAGGGAAGACCATGTGACAACACAGTGAGTGAGGGGATGTTCATAGAGATGGCTAAAGATGAAGGGAATGAGAGGAATAGAACTGCAGCTCCTATGAAGATTTAGGAAAGGTGTTTGTATTAGATTGTGAAGCTTAGGATAAAGATAAGGGTGCAGGTGCTTCATTGAAATGTGACTCCTGAGACAAGAGTGAGGAGAAAGAGTGAGACAGGTGAGGTGGAACAGCCAATATGAATGTGTTATGTCAAAGTCAGTGCTGTGGTAAATGGGGTCTCCATTATGTGGGCCTCTTCCTTTGAGAAGCCTAAAGAATAGCTCTCAGAATTGTCCGTATTCCCAAACACCAACTGAGTTAGAAAGTCTGGTCTTGGATTCAGTAATGGATGTGAGTTTGCACAAGTCTTCCAAGTGATTAGAGTGCACCCTAAAATTTGAAAATGTGTGTGTGTGACAGGGAGAGAGAGAGAAGAGACAGGGAAGGAGAGAAAAGTAGAGATGGGAGAGAAAAGTAGAGATGTGAGAGAAGAAGGTGTTGGAGGTCAGTCAGTACACATTCATTCCTTTATTCAATTAGTATTTATTAAATGCTTATGTAAGCAATGAATATCCTCTCAATTATACTAAGAATTGATAAAAGCAAGAGAACATAAATTCAAAGAAAATAAAAATATTCTTAAGTCTCCATTTTTAGTCATAACCTCAGAAGTCATTCCAATACGGGCATTTATAAGACACATTAAAAAGTGACCAAACTGATTACTGTTTCTGTGGTTTCCTTCTGACATGATAAGAAATAATACAACCAAACTGTGAATAAGTAAAAAAAAAAAAAAAAAAAAGAGGGTTAGAATCCACCATCTAATTAATTGATACATGAAAAAGTGTGAACTGTAAGTATCCTCTACCCTATCTTCTTTCCTAGGTTCCCATGACAGCTGAAAAGGCAGAAAACTATCCATGCTTCCAATTGGAGCTGGATACCTTCTCAACAGCTCCAGTTGCATGGAGCAGTTATGAACAAACCTGCCTATTTACTAAGAAACAAGTAAGCATGAGAAAGCTTCTCTTCATTGTGAATGACAAGAAAGAAAAATATTTCTCTTCTTATAGTATGCGATTTAGAGTTATGAACTGAATACTTATCTGAAAACCATGCCTGTTTTCTTTTTGGAGAAAATACTGTGTGTCCTTATGCTATAAACCTTTGTAAAGAATAGATTTCTATAGTATTTAGTGATCATGAAAACGATTGCTCACATTTTCTATACAACTTCACTTAGTCATAACTAAATCACCTAATGACATTGAATTTTACAAAGAGCATTTATCCAGAATGACATTGGCATTGGGAGTGGGAAAATGTTATCCTGGCTGAAAGAGAAAACAATTGACTACTGTCATCTCTCTAAGGTGCACAGAATATCTATTTCTCCTCTTTGAATATAGTCTTGAGTTTCTTGCCTCAATGGGACACATTATCAGACTGTGCTGTTCTAAGGCATAGTTACCATCGCTAGAGGTATGATCAATCAGTACACTTGTCAGCACCTGTCTATTACTTTGGAGTGAGTTTTAATGGGAGATAACTTTGGATGAAAAACCAATATAAGACCTATGCGGCTTATGGCCAGAAGTGGATGCTCAGGAGACAAAGAAAATGAAAGAGATGAGCTCTTCAATATGTAGCATGGATTATGTCAGGATTACTATCAAATAAAAATGTATACAATAGGGAGAACACCCTATCAGAGATTAAATTTCTCTTCTTTTTATTGGCCATACTTTATAGAGAGAAGATGATTCATTTTGAAGGCACAAAATTTATTTCTTTACACCACCCATGACAGGAAGCAAGAGAATTTTGTATGTCAGTGTGTGTGTATAACTTGCCTTTGTGGATGAAAGGGGGAAAGTTTTCAGGCAGACAACTATGTTGATCTGAAAAGAGGGGTTGTAACATCCTATGAGGGAAATATGAGAAGGTAAGTCATAGGAGATTCTGACTTTTGAACTGGCTCTAGGAGACCAGAGTCTGTGGGCACAGTGAAAGGCCTCAGAGGATATGCAACGAGCTGTGACTTGGTAGCAGCCCCCCAGCTAAGTTATAGTAAAGATTTGATTACTTGGAGAAGAAGCCACTTTAGGCATAAACTAGATGAAACACACCTGGTAAAACTAACTAATTGCAGCAAGCTGAGTGTGCTAATGAGCCATGAAGAACCTTTTGGAAGCTGCAGTCCTAAGAGATCTCACATTTTAATGGATTTTACCTCTAGGAGCTCCAGAAAGTTCTTGGGGTGAAGATCTGAGAAAGAACTTGTGGCTCTGGCAAGGCAAGGGAAGAGTAATCATTGAGAAATACACTCACAGCATTCTCCATAACAAAAAAACTACTCTCCAGAAGAAATGTATTTCCAGAACTTCTTCTAGCTCAGAAAGGATCTTACTCCCACTCTAAACCCCAACTAATATTCCTGTCTTGCCTAAGAAGGAACAAAACCAAATAGTCAAAGAGAGATCAGGGCTTACAGGAAATAGATTTGGAATGTCTTTAACCAGAAAAGGCAAGAGAGGAAAGGTGAGGGGTGACCTATACTACTGGAGACACAGATTTGAAGGTTGCCATCCAAAGACATAGCCACTAACCCACTGAGATTTAAGTGGAACGTTTTAGAATATTCTTTCTCCAACAAACCCACACACACATGTACTCCTGAGTATTGCACCAATACCTTCCAGTTAATGACAGTGCATTAAAGCTGAAAGCTTTACAAGATGCAGACTCTGAGAAGGAATACATACAAAAAGTCAGAGTCAAAAAAGGAGACTGAAAACAAAACTGATGTTGAAACCTCTGGCATCTACAGCTTCAGAAAATATGAAACACAGGCCAAACACTACCTAGATTGCAAACAAATTCTCTCACTAAACGTTTATTCACCATTGTTAATCAACGTGTACATGAATCTCAAAAAAAGTTAAAAGACAAAAAGTAGATTCATAGTTGTTTAAGAAAGGAGGTGCTGGCAGAGTAGCTCAAGTGCTAAGAGTGGCTGCTTAGCAAGCATGTAAGCACTGAGTTCAAACCCCAATGCCACAAGAAAGAAGGGAGGTAATAAGAAACTAGAGGAGTGGTAGCTAAATATATGGAGCTTCCTTTTGAGGTGAAGGACGATTTCTACATTAAATAGGGTGATTTTTTGCACCTATCTATGAATATAATAAAACCCAATTAATTGTACATTTGAACTGGACAAAATGCAGAAAATAGAAATTATACCCCAAAGTTGTTTAATAAAGTTTTTAATTTTTAAAAAAGTGAAGAGATGGAAAGTGAAAGATATACCATAGCGATAGTAATCCAGAGAAAGCTGGAGTAGCTATACTAGCTGTAGACAAAGCAGATTTCAGAGCAAGATAAATCAGGGACAAAGACAAGTATTATATAAAGAAACAGAAATCGTTCATCCAAAAATACATAATAAATACTAGATATGTACTCAATAATATAGAGCCAAAATATAGGAGGCAAAAACTGATAGAATTAAAGAAGAAAGAGAAAAAATCTATTTTTATTGGAGGCTTCAATATACTACTCTTAGTAATTGATGGATCAAAAAGAAAATTGGAGAAGAAAACATATATGACATTGAGTTTTGTGATGGTTTCTCAATAAAAACACCAATAGCATAATCCTTGAAGAAATATTGATATAATGGACTTGTCAAAACTAAAACTTCTGTCTGTAAAACACACTATTAAGAGAAACAAAAGACAAGGTACATGCTGGGAGAAAATATTTGCAAAAACACATAACTGATGAAAGACTTGTTTCCAAAATATACAAGGAACTCCAAAAACTCAACAATAGCAATTTTGAAAGAAATGGATAAAAGATCTAAAGAAATGCTTTCCCACAGAAGATATACAAAATGGCAAATAAGCATAAGAAATTCTCAACATAATTTTAAATTAAGGAATTTCAAATTGAAAGAACAATGAGGTATCACTATACATCTAATGTAAGTTGCTTTAGAATGGCAAAAATCCAAAGATCTGACAACACTAATTACTGATAAAAGTGTGGAACAACAGGAATTCTTATCCATTGCTGCTGGGAATGCAAATAGTACAGCACTTTAGAAGCTGTTTAGTAATTGCTTCTGAAGTTAAGCATAATCTTACCACATGACTCAGCTGTCATTCTCTTAGGCATTTACCCAAATGATTTCAACACTTATATCCAAAAAAAACTTTCACATGAAAATTTATAGCAGCTTTGTGAATATGAAATCACAAAAATCTACAGGCAAACAAAATGTATTTCTATAGGTGAACAGATAAACTGTGAGATATTCCTACCAGAGAATATTATTCAGTGATAGGAAGAAATGAGCTGTCAAGCCAGAAAAGACATGGATATATCTTAAATGCATATTGTTAAGTGAAAGAAAATAGTGAAAAGATTATATACTATTTAATTC
The DNA here is from genome assembly GCF_047511655.1 of Castor canadensis. NCBI lineage: Eukaryota > Metazoa > Chordata > Mammalia > Rodentia > Castoridae > Castor > Castor canadensis. The sequence goes on along the minus strand of NC_133390.1, from coordinate 144,349,382 downwards.
CAATTATATGATATTTTGGAAAAGACAATACTATAGTAATGATAAAAAAAATCTTAGTGGTTTCTAGGGTTTGGAAGGAGTGGAAGAAAGTTGTATAAGTGACATACAGTGAATATTTTTAGGGGAATAGAGTTTTCTGTTTGATAATATAATGGTGGACACATATATAAGAAAACACATAGAAATGCCAGCTACATGGGAGGCAGAGATAAGAAGAATTGCTGTTCAAGGCCAGCCCTGACAAAAAGTTAGCAAGATTCCATCTCAACAAAAAAAATGGGGATGGTGATGTTGCTATGATCCCAGCTAAATATAAATACGAAGATTGTGGCCCAAGGTGGCCTGGGAGGGAAAAAAATAACCAAAGCAAAAAGGGCTAGTGTCATGACTCAAATGGTAGAGTACTTGCTTAGCAAGCAAGAGGCTCTGAGTTCAAACCCTAGAACAGCAACAACAACAAACCAAAACAACAGCAAACCAGACCAAAACAAAACAAAACAAGAAACAAACCAAACAAGCTACAAGGTAAGTTTGGAGAATCTGTTATTGACAGAAGGTAAGGAAGTACCTTGGAAAATACCTCACTAAGATGAGAAAATATCAAATGACACAGGAGCCAACTTAAAGAGTTCTGAATGGCCACTTCTGGGAAAAAAGGAAAAGAAAATAAAAGTAATATCATATTACAATCCAATGTATAAAATAAATATCTATGAGACCACATTGATAAGAATAAATGATTGTATAAATAATTATATGGGCAAAATAGACAAATTTCCAGTACAGAAGAATTCTAGATAGTTTTGTAGAGTCTACACTCTCAAGGAGAGGAAGCATAATGTAGCAATGAGAAGGACCAGAAAAGAAACAGACAAGCCTGTGTTTTGAAGTATCAGGGAGGAAGGGATGGCATAGCAGAGAGATAAAACCTAAAGAATACAAATGTGAAGAGGGTCATGTAGCACTGGAGGTAGAAGGGCACTTAGCACGAGGGTGAAATAGCCTATATAATTGCGTATAACTGTATATGGGTTAAGCTTTGTTTGTTTGTTTGTTTGCCTCTGTAACCTGCTTGCAAGAGTACATAAGGTGAGATCCCTTTGCTTTTGGGGCTCAGCCTTTGGACCTGAGTCCACTGAGTCTGTGCCAGCACAATAAAGCATTGCTTCCTAGTTTCAGTGTCCCATGTCTCTGTTTGAGTTTCCCATAGCATTTCTAGGGGCTCATCCAGGATTGTGGAGATAGTGCTTTTCACTCCCTTGTCGCCTTGTGCATCCCCCAGACTGCCCAGAGAAGTGATCCCACCAGATGCCAACGGACAATTTGATACAGAGGAGGGACTCATCCTCCCAGAGAGAAAGGTTGAGGGCCTTGGACACACAACAGAACCCAGTGAGATGCAGGAACCAGGGAGGGGACCACTGCCAGTCAGACTGGTAAAAACCCAGGTTTGAATATTAGATCTGCCCCTAAGTGGCAAAAGAGGAGCTTTATCAAATCCCAGGGTCACTCAAGTGACTTTGATTGAAAGCAAAACCATGATTCTTATGGTCTGGGTACAGGGCGAAGACGTTGGATGCCTGCATGTGAATGTGTGTGAATGAGACATATCTTGGCTATGAAGTAAGTGCAGAGTCCCAATATGCAGGTCCATGATGAACTCATATGGTCTAGGGTGAGCCCTAACAGGGCCTCTGGTCCAGGGTTTATATGGATTCATTATGGCCAAAGAGATGCCTAAATCCCTGCAAGGAGAGTGGCCAGAGATGGATGAAGCACTGTGTAGGTGCAGTTCCTGGCTGTGTGACCATGTCCACATCACTGATAAGGGGTGCATATTGTTTTCCCTTGTGTGTCAGAGAAGAGAGCTCCCTTTACACCTCCTCCAAAACCCCTACCCCTCTGTGTCTGTCTTGCTGTCTGGTAATGGGAAGAGATGGGTGGAAAATCAGAGTAAAAATACTCATTTGGAGTATATGGTTAAACACTTTAAAAAGTGTTTAATGGCTGAAAAAGAATGTATGAAAACAATTCCACTTACAATAGCCTCAAAAAAAATCAAATACCTAGGTGTAAACCTAACAAAAGATGTGAAAGACCTCTAAAAGGAAAACTATACACTTCTGAAGAAAGAGATTGAGGAAGACTATAGAAAGTGGAGAGATCTCCCATGCTCATGGAATGGTAGGATCAACATAGTAAAAATGTCTATATTCCCAAAAGTAATCTACATGTTTAATGCAATTCCCATCAAAATTCCAATGACATTCATTAAAGAGATTGAAAAATCTACTGTTAAGTTTATATGGAAACACAAGAGGCCACAAATAGCCAAGGCAATACTCAGTCAAAAGAACAATGCAGGAGGTATCACAATATCTGACTTCAAACTTTATTACAAAGCAATAACAATAAAAACAGCATGGTACTGGCACAAAAACAGACATGAAGACCAGTGGAACAGAATAGAGGACCCAGATATGAACCCACAAAACTATAAGCAACTTATCTTTGACAAAGGAGCTAGAAATATACGATGGAGAAATAGCAGCCTCTTCAACAAAAACTGCTGGGAAAACTGGTTAGCAGTCTGCAAAAAACTGAAACTAGATCCATGTATATCACCCTACATCAAGATTAACTCAAAATGGATCAAGGATCTTAATATCAGACCCCAAACTCTTAAGTTGATACAAGAAAGAGTAGGAAATACTCTAGAGTTAATAGGTATAGGTAAGAACTTTCTCAATGAAACCCCAGCAGCACAGCAACATGGGACCTCATAAAACTAAAAAGCTTCTGTTCATCAAAAGAAATGGTCTCTAAACTGAAGAGAACACCCACAGAGTGGAAGAAAATATTTGCCAACTATACATCAGACAAAGGACTGATAACCAGAATATACAGGGAACTTAAAAAACTAAATTCTCCCAAAACTAATGAACCAATAAAGAAATGGGCATGTGAACTAAACAGAACTTTCTCAAAAGAAGAAATTCAAATGGCCAAAAAACACATGAAAAAATGCTCACCATCTCTAGCAATAAAGGAAATGCAAATTAAAACCACACTAAGATTCCACCTCACCCCTGTTAGAATAGCCATCATCAGCAACACCACCAACAACAGGTGTTGGCGAGGATGTGGGGAAAAAGGAACCCTCTTACACTGTTGGTGGGAATGTAGACTAGTACAACCACTCTGGAAAAAAATTTGGAGGCTACTTAAAAAGCTGGACATCGATCTACCATTTGATCCAGTAATACCACTCTTGGGGATATACCCAAAAGACTGTTACTCCAGAGGCACCTGCACATCCATGTTTATTGCGGCACTATTCACAATAGCCAAGTTATGGAAACAGCCAAGATGCCCCACCACTGACCAATGGATTAAGAAAATGTGGTATCTATACACAATGGAATTTTATGCAGCCATGAAGAAGAACGAAATGTTATCATTCACTGGTAAATGGATGGAATTGGAGAACATCATTCTGAGTGAGGTTAGCCTGGCCCAAAAGACCAAAAATCGTATGTTCTCCCTCATATGTGGACATTAGATCAAGGGCAAACACAACAAGGGGATTGGACTATGAGCACCTGATAAAAGCGAGAGCACACAAGGAAGGGGTGAGGATAGATAAGACACCTAAAAAACTAGCTAGCATTTGTTGCCTTAACGCAGAGAAACTAAAGCAGATACCTTAAAAGCAACTGAGGCCAATAGGAAAAGGGGAACAGGTACTAGAGAAAAGGTTAGATCAAAAAGAATTAACCTAGAAGGTAACACCCATGCACAGGAAATCAATGTGAGTCAATGCCCTGTATAGCTATCCTTATCTCAACCAGCAAAAACCCTTGTTCCTTCCTATTATTGCTTATACTCTCTACAACAAAATTAGAAATAAGGGCAAAATAGTTTCTGCTGGGTATTGAGGGGATATCAGGGAGAGAGAGGGGGCGGAGTGGGTGGTAAGGGAGGGGGTGGGGCATGGGGGAGAAATGAACCAAGCCTTGTATGCACATATGAATAATAAAAGAAAAATGAAAAAAAAAAGGGTTTAATGGAAAGTATGGAGTTAACTCTTAACAAGCTTAAGGTCCTTTGTGAAGTAGATTGGCCTGCTCTTGGTGTAGGGTGACCCGGAAGGGTCACTATACAAAACTGTGGTTAATGAAGTTTATAGGGTAATTATACAGATACCTGGGCACCCACATCAATTTCCCTATATTGATTGCTGGCAGGATGCCATCCCCAGCTGGCCCACATGGCTAAGGCCTTGTCTGGAAGAGACCTGTAGAATTATGGTAGCTAGGGTGGCCACAACTTCCAAGTATAGAGAGAAAACAGAGAAGCCTATACTGGCTGGGGAGCCTGAGGAAATACCACCACCCTATGTGCCAATTTATCCACTTCTGCCACCAGGACCCAGTTCTGCACCTCCACCTCTGACATTGGGTGGGGAGGTTCAGGGGACAATCTCACTTATAAAGTCTGGCCCAGAGCCCCTGGGATTGCAGTTCTCTTGACCTCCTCAAGACCTATGGACACCATGCCCATTCTGAGTCAACCAGTTCTCACTCCACATTCCCCATTCACTCAGTCTCTGTGAGGTCCCCTTCTCTCCTTAGACTACTGCTGCCCTGCAGATGCCCCTGAGGAAAGTGCAGAGACACATGTATTATGACCAGGAAGGCCAAATATAAGGATGAGAACAGATATTTATATAGCAGCCCTTTACAAATACAGACCTCCTCAACTGGAAACATCATACTCCCTCCTTCACAGAAAAGCCTCAGGCTCTGATTGATTTGATGTAGTCTATCATCCAGACTCACAAACCCACCTGGATAGACTGTTGATAGCTTCTTCTGACTCTATTTAATACTGAAGAGCAGTGCCATATAACATGGGTAGCTCTAAAGTGGTTAGAAGATCATGCCCCTAAGGACACTCTAAATGCCCAGGCATATGCTCAGGTCCATTTCCCCAAGGAAGACCTCCACTGGGACCCCAGTGATGATTGATATTACTGATGACTTGAGCAATATCAGGAGGCCTTATTGGGAGGCATGAAGGAAGGAGGGAAAAAGGCCATGAACATGACCAAAACATCAGAAGTCCTCCAAGGGCCAGATGAGCGTCCCAGCAAGTTCTATGAGCATTTGTGTGAGGCCTTCCATTTGTACACCCCCTTCAACCCAGAAGCCACTGAAAACCAGCAGATGATTAATGCCACTTTTGTTGGCCAAGCCCAGAGTGAAAATTGCAGAAACTGGAGTGATTTGCTGGAATGAACACTATCCAGCTTCTGGAGGTGACCACAAAGGTTTTTGTCAATTTCAATCAGTAGGCTAGATGGGGGGCCAACAGGAAGATAAAAAGGAAAGTGGACCTCCATTCAGCAGCCTTTGCTAGACAGTCAAGCTAATCCAGGCAAAGGCAGAAGCAATCCCCTGACTGACAACAAATGCCCTCAGGACACCCCCCACCCCCAAATAGCAACTAGGGCAAAAATCAATGTGCCTACTGTTGTCAGGAAGAGCACTGAAGAATGAATGTCCCCAACAGGCCAAGAACTCCAGAAAGGCCCTGCAGACCAGAGGCAGAGATCAGGTTGTCAAAGGAAAATATCAGCCCACACACAGGGGAGCCAGTCCCTGAGATGAAAACATTGTTGATCTGGTAGGCCTGGAAGGCTATGAGAAGGACTAGAACAGACTGGGCTCTATTCTATTGGGCCCCCAGGAGACTATGGTCTGAATGAAAATAGGGGGCATCCTGTTGATCTCATGGTGGACACAAGTGCAGAACATTCATTTGTGATCCAACCAGGGGGCCCTCTTTCCAAAAGGTACACAACTATTATCAGGAGAGAAATGTGCAACTTCTCAGGGTCCTAGTTGTCTTCTTTGCAGAACTCAGCTTTCCAGAAAAGAGAAGGCCAGGTCCAGAGGTCAGGCAGTGACCACAAAAGCCCAGGAGAAATGTGCATTGACCTCCCAGTGTCCACCACCTCTTCTTAATGGCTAAAAGATGCAATCTTGGGAATCATGAAGTAAAGCATGAATTTCTCTATCTCCCTGATTGCCCTGTGGGCCTGATGGGCAGGGACTTGTTATGCAACCTAAGGGCACAGATAACTTTTTATTCAGATGGCACAATGGCCTTAAAGTTGAGAAGACCTGAGGAAAAGACTCTAATCCTCATGTTGCATGAGAAGAGAAATGGTGACTCTATGACCCTGAAGGGAGGCCTCTTGAGATTACTGAGATTCCCTGCAAGATTCCAGGTGTATGGACTGAAGATAAACTCCCAGACATGGCCCAAAATGTGCCCCCAGTATTGGTGGAGCTAAAACCAGGAATCACCCCTGTGAATCAGAAACAGTACTTCATTCCCCACAAGGCCCAGGTTGGAATTCAAAACAAATTGACAGACTCTTAAAGTATGGTATCTTCTGACCTTGTCAGTCATCCTGGAACACCCCCCTATTACCAGTCTGGAAACAGGGGACTGAGGATTTCTGGCCAGTTCAGGATCTCCAGGCAGGAAATTCAGCAGTTGTCACTTTGCACCCCATAGTCCCAAAGCCATACATGCTTTTAGGCCTTGTTCCAGCTGAGGCAAAGTTTTTTACCTGCCTAGATCTTAAAGACACATTCTTCTGCATCCACCTGGTACCACAGAGCAAGCCTATTTTCATCTTCCAGTGTGAAAATCTCAACACTGGGAAAAAGGGGAAACTAGCCTGGACTCGATTGCCACATGGTTTCATTTGCCCACTAATTTTGGTACTGACTTGGCATCTGACCTAAAAGCCTTCTCAGCTGACCAGCATGGCTGCACACTGCTCCAGTATTTAGATGACCTCCTGCTGATTGGACCAGCTCATGAGGACTATATGGAAGTCTACACCTCCTCCTTTCTCTTTAATGGGAGGCAGAGTCTCTAGAAAAGAGGCCACATTTGCCAAAACACTGTCAAATACCTTGGCTTTCACCTGTTCCAGGGGCAATGCAGGCTTGGCCCTGAGAGGAAACAAGCTGTATGTTCCAACCCAGGCCCTAAGACCCACTAGCATATTACAGAGTTTTTGGGAGCTGCAGATTTCTGCTGAATCTGGATCCCTAAATACTTCCTCTTGGCCAAACCCTCTATGAAGCCACAAAGGGGGGAGAAGGTGAGACTTTAGTATGTGGAAGGGAGCAAAGAAAAGTCTTTAAAAAAATCAAGAAGGCACTACAAATGCCCCTGCTCTGGGCCTGCCAGATGTGATGAAGCCCTTTTTCTTGTATGTCCAGGAGCAAAAGGGACAGCTATTAGGGTCTTGACTCAGTTACTAGGCTCCTGGCACCATCCAGTGGCTTATTTGCCAAAAAAATTTGATACATTTCTCAAGGCTGGCCTACTTGCCTGCATGCTCTAGCAGCCACCGCTGCTCTGGTGACAAAAGCAGACAAGCTTACCCAAAGCAAGAACTCACTTTCCAGGTTCTCCACTCCATCCTGACACTCATGGAGTATAAGGGAAATCATTGGCTGACTAACTCTCAGATGGTCAAATGCCAGAGTATGATATGTGAAAACCCCTGCATCTGGCTGGAGATTGTTAAGACTCTAAACCTAGCCACTCTATTGACTTGGACCTCCCAGAGCATGACTGCTTAGAAGTTATGGATGTGGTTTTCTCAAGCCAGCCAGATCTAACCAATCAGGCTATTAGCAATCCAGACATAGAATATTTCACAGATGGTAGTAGCTTTTGCCAGGTATGTGGTGGTGACTTTGGACTCAGTCATTGAGGCTTGCCCACTGTCACTTGGGAATCTGTGCAAAAACCTGAACTTGTCACCCTCAGGCAGGCACTCCAGCTCACTGCAGGAGCACGAGTAAACATCTACAATGACTAAATATGCCTTCACCACCATTTGTTTCCATGGGCCTTTCAGGAGGAAAAAGTATTAATTATGGGCAGGAAATCCTCGAACTCCTTGATACTGTGTGGGCCCCTAAATGGGTGGCAGTTATTTACTGCTGAGGGCACCAGAAGGGAGATGCAACAATTGCCCCAGGAAACCAGAAAGCTGACAAGGAGGGCAAACAAATGGCCCCCACAAGGGGACCAGCCCCAACTGTCTGATGGCTGCCTTGTTCCCATGCCCCTTAGCTGAGTGGGACCCACAGAACACACCAAGAGAACAGGTGTGGTTTAAGGCTGAGGAGGAAAATTTTCTACCAAACAGATGGTGGAAGTTTGCCAATGGCTGCATTGCCATACCTGAGTTGCTGGCTGTTGGGAGCTGACACATGTATTGAATAAGCTGTGTGTTTGAGTTTGGCACAGCCCCAAACCACAGAAGGGATCAAGTATAGTTATGCCCATTAACTGCATGCTTGATTGGCACAGCCTCAGCTGCAGAAGTGGGCAAGATGCAGTACAGCTGTTTTTTCTAAGATATTTATGTTCAGAGAGAAACTGTCACAGGTTCCTCCTGTTCCCGAGGATCACGGTGTCATGCTCCCTCCCCTGAGAAATGCCTCTCTGCCTCGTGTTGCTACTGTATATAATAAATGCACTGGAGGTGGGAGGTGCTGATGTGTCTCCATCTGAGCACACAGCCAACTTGGTCCCAGGTTTATGCATGTTATGTCTTCTGTCTGTTGTCCTTTCTGCATCTCCAGTCACCCTCAGTTAGGTTTCTAGGACAAGCTCATGAGGGCCATGAGAGCTGGCCCCTACATTTGTCAAACAGTTCCATGAAGGAACTCATTTAGGGTGAACAGCTCTGAGACCACCCTGGCCCAGCATTTTTATGTCCCCAAGTTCTCCAGCAAAAGTAAAGCAGTATGTGAGAGATGTAGCCTATGTGCCACAAATAACCCCAGACAAGGGCCAAGAGCACCTCCTCAGGCACAGAGTGTTGGTAGAACTCCTCTTGAAAACTTGATTGTGGACTTCACTGAAATGCCATGAGTTCAAGGATGCAAATATCTGTTGGTGTTTGTATCTTCTCAGGATTGATGGAAGTCTTCCCTACATGTACTGAAAAGGTCCAGAAGGTAGACAGATATCTGTTAAAGAAAATCATCCCTTGGTTTGGAATACCTGTGTCTATTAGGTCAGATAATGAGACAGCCTTTGTGACAGAAGTGTTACAGCTTATGGCTAAGGGCCTAGGAATCACCTGGAAGTTGCATACGGCCTACCACCCCCAGAGTTCAGGAAAAGTGGAATGCCTGAATAGAACCTGAAAATTACAGTTAACCGTCAGGAGACCCAACTGCAGTGGGATCAATTACTGTCCATAGCATTACTAAGGATTAGGTCTAGTCCCATGAAGCAGACAATGTTCTCACCCTTTGAATTCCTTTATGTATCCCCGTCCCCTTAATCAAGGGAATAAGAGGGGACCTTAAGGAAATAGGTGGCCTCACCTTGAGGCAGCAGATGCAGGCCCTTGGGTTGACTCAAAGATCAATGACTGGGTCCAGGAGAGACTTCCTGTCAGCCTGACAACTCCCATGCACACTTACAGGCCAGGGGATGCCATCTGAGTAAAGGAATGGAATGTCTAACCTTTAAAGCCTCATTGGTTAGGCCCTTTTGTTGTTGTTTTGTCTACCCATACCACAGTTAAAGTAGCAGAGATAGCTCCTTGGATCCACTACAATCTAGCCAAGCCAGCTTCTCTCAAGTGGGAGTGCATCCCTGATCCAGTTTGCCATATAAGATCACCCTCTGGAACATCAGTGGCCTTTCTTGGCAGGACTCTGCTTTCCAGAAAACAAAGTGGGACCATGAATAATGAGATGACAGCCCTACTCTAGTCACTCCAGAAACCTCTAGTCTACACATGGTGGAAGCTCGAACATGAGACACATCCCTGCTTTCGTCTACACACTTGGACTGTTACCTTTTGGGCTGGCCCTTGCAAGGTTTCCACCCATGTATTGAACGTTATAAGAGAGCCTTTGTTGAGACCTCCATACAGCCATACTTTGTATCACATACCTGCCAACAGGTCAGATGTTACATCAGCTCATATACTACTCAGATTTGTGATGTTGCTGGTAGGCAATACTGTAAGTCCCAGAGTTAGAAGAACAATGCAGGCTATAATTTGTCATGGAAAAGGGGGAGAATGGGTCTGCTGAGTTTATTTAGGACATTGGGGACACTCTAATGGTGGGGGAGTCCAGAACATAGCTTGGGAACCAATTGTTAGAGAGACAGCACACCAGGGGTCAAAGGTACTCTCACCCAGACTGGGGCTGGCTGCCAATCAAAGCACTGGGCCATTGTATAATAAAATCAGAGATGAATTAGGCAAAGGATTGAACCTCCTGACAATAGGAAAAAAATATTTTTATAGACCTGGAAGAAAGTATTGCTAAAGAATGAAATGTCTAAAACTGCTGGGTGTGCAGAGGTACCCTCATGAGATGAGTGAGGAATGACCTTGAGAAGAGAGCAGTTTAAATACCTATCAACTTTAATTGTGGAATCAATCCATAACTAGACAAGAGAGTAACCAACCTCAGACCTGGATTCTCACATTAGAGGTAATTGGGGAATAATGTATCAAAAGAACCAGATCAGAGTATGAAAAGTGGGTGGGGGAAACCTCTCGTAAAAGAGTACTCTCTTGGAATGGGACTAATATAAGCTGGTGTCCTGATGAGCCTAAATGGTATGGGAAATTGCCCCCATTGGAAAATGGTTCCCAATGTCATGATAGTCCAACCAATGATACCCTCTTAAATTGTTCTTCTACTGGCAAGGTGAACCCATTCTGAGCCATCCCTGAAATTGGCAAATATTGGAATAACCTCACCAATACTGATCCAGGGTAGTGGAGGGCACCAGATAGGTTATTTTGGATATGTGTCTAGCTAGCTTATACCAAATTTTCTAGGATTTGGAAAGGAAGCTATATAGGAGTTATCCAGCCTGGGTTCTTCCTCTTGCCTAACCTCCAAGGGGAACAGCTTTCCCCTTTGTGAAACGCTTGGGCTTAGAATAAAAAGGGGTCACAAGGTGGGGGGGCCAACAGAGATGGGGAGAAGACAAATGGTCTCCCCAGAGGATTATTGAGGCCTATGGACCAGCCACCTGGGAGCAGGATGGAAGCTGGGGTTACCAACTCCTATCAATATGCTCAACAGAATTATTATGTTAAAGGTGTGTGGAAATTATTACCAACCAGACTGCTTCTGCCCTGGAGCTACTGGCCAAACAACAAATCCAAATGTGAGCTGCTATATATCAAAATCACCTGGCTTTGGATTATCTTTTAGCAGAGGAAGGGGGAGTATGTGGCAAGTTCAACTGATCAGACTGTTGCCTCCACATAGATGACAATGGTCAAGCAGTAATGAAAATTTCCACTAATCTTAGAAAGATGGAACATGTACCCATATAGGTGGAAAGGATGGGACCAAACAGTCTGTTTGGCAGGTGGTTCTCTGCATTGGGCGGATTCCAATCCTGATAGGAACAGTGGGTCTAATCTTGGGAGTGTGTCTGATGTTACGCTGCCAGGTTCCCCTGGTATTGTGGTCTATCAGGACCATTATGGAGGCCACTATAGAAAGAAAAAAGACTTCCCATGTAATGATGATATTGAAATATAAACCCCTAAATCAAGATGATTACTTTGACCCTATATGGGTCTGAGCATCAAAGAGGGATAATGTAGCATGGAGGAGAACCAGAAAAGAAACAGACACTTAGTAGAGGGGCACATAGCATGAGGGTGAAGTTGCCTATAGAATTGCATATAACCATATATAGGTTAAACCTTGTTTTTTTTTTCTTTTTCTGCCACTGTAACCTGCTTACAAGGGTAAATAAAGTGAAACCCTTTTGTTCTTGGGGCTCAGCTTGTGGACACGAGTCCACTGAGTCTGTGCCAGCACAATAAATCATTTCTTCCTAGCCTCAGTGTGCCATGTCTCTGTTTGAGTTTCCCATAACAATAAATTCTCATGCTGTGTTCTGAGCTGTGCATAATGACTTCTTCCAGTGAATACAGTGTGGAAGTGGTGGGGCAAAAGGATCACTTTAAAGAGAAGAAACCTGAGAAATGCTACCTTAACCAGGTGATCAATATCAACACCAAAAGTCATAAATTCTGTAGATATGGGATGAAAGTGACACCATACTTTTGTAGCCTTCCTCCTCTAAACTCATAGCCTCAGAAACAATAATGAAAAAAATCAGAAAAATTCAAGTTGAAGGATATTCTCCAAAATATCTGATCAGCATTCCTCAAAATCATTAGGATTTTGTTAAAAACTTCCTCAGGAGGTATGTTAAATTATTACAACCAAAAGGAGTCTAAGGAGATATATCCTGATATCCTGGATGGAGTTCTGGAACAGAAACAGGAAATATGAGTGAACCAAGAACTTCAGTGGATAATATATATATAATTATTTGTCCATTTGTTGTGACAAGTTGTGATACTAATGAAAAATGTTAATAATAGGAGTACCTGGCAATGCTGTGTATGGAAATTGTATTGTTTTCTTAAATTTTCTGTAACTATACAACTATTCTAAAATTAAGCATTTATCTTAAAATAAGCGCAAACAAAATGGTTAAGTTACATTTTACCTCTCTTGATTAAATCATTCCCTTTTTACGATCTAACTGTCCTTTTCATGCACTGCTTTATTTCTACCTTACATTTTAGGTCAGATGGTCTTTAGCTTTACTCTTTGAAGCTGAACTGAGTGTATTTTTGAGGACTGGCTCTTTGTTATAAACATCTCCATTTGTTAAACATGAGCTGCTGTGTTCTGGAGTCCCATTATCCTTGATCCCACTCAGGAAACTCTTGGCTTTGTGATTCTGAATTTCCCTTTTCTAAGAGTTATTTCTTTAGACAGTTCCTGACTATTTCTTGTTTTACTCTCCATTCTGAACTTGAACTTGCTCTCAAGACTAAAGTATCTATATCAATCCATAACCATGATCTCAGAGTAAAGAGTTCTAAGCCAGAAGCCCAACTCTCAGGGCAGTTCCACCATATTAGGGCCAGACACTCATCCAAAAATATCAAATAAAGACAGAAGTAGTGATGAAGAGCAGAAAACTGAGATTTATTTTTCAGCCTGAGGCATGCTGCAGGAAGAGACTAAGTACATCAGCCTGGTTTTGGGATATAGACATGAGTTTCAGGTTTAAACAGAGAAAGAATTGAGAGGAAGGGGCAAGAGGTATGCATAATTAGTAAGCATTGCCTGTTACAGGTTTGGTCTAGTGGTCAGAGGTGGTCTGTTTGCTCATTATCTCAGAATTGGTTAGTCAGGCCCTTGTTACAGTAAAAAAGTCATTAATGCCTATTCTGTGGTCTGTTCTGTAGAGGCTTTGCTGTTCCTTTCCCTGCACAAAATCTAAATACATACATACACTGACAGAGAGAGAATGTTTTGTCAGTACATAAGTTTGAATTCAGGACCTGTGCTTGCTAGACAGGTGCTCTATACTTGAGCCACATACCAACCCTGGGTTCTACTCTTGGTAGTGTAAAGCCATTAAGTGCAATCAGACCATAAAAGAATTGAGAAATATTTATTACCTGCAGCAGGTAAGAGAGCACTGGAATTACTCCAAAAACAGTACCCTCCTTGAACAAAGGAAGTGTGGCGATCTTATTCAGGGAGTCTATACATATTCATATAGGAAAGGACTTTGGGAGCAGCACATTACTGAGCATGCTCAGTTTAAGTCATCATTCAAGAAGGAATGATAGCAGACACATTTCTGGGAATGCTTAGCTCAAGGCCATGGAGAACATGTTTGTTTGAAAGGTTAAAATGGTAGACAGGGAAACTTCTGGGCATACTCATCTTAAGTCATTAAGATGACAGTCAAAAATATGTCTTGGCATGTTCACTTTCTTTCTCACTAAAACTTTTGAGCTGAAACCAAAGGATAGAACACAGTGAAGGTGTGTTACTGGAGCTTGCCTCTAGGGTGCCTGCCTCACCAATTTGTTAATAAGATGATTTGCATTTATAGGACCCCTGAATGAAGGGTATCTATTTCCTGCTGGACTGATGCTGGATGCTTTGTGGAGATGGTGCCCTTCATTTGTCTTTTTTCCCTAATCATCCCACAAATTCCCAGGATTACCTCAGGTTTTTCTATAATCTTTGTATATGGAAGATTAAAAGCTCTGTAAGGCCAATAGACTAAAAGAAAATATCAACAAAATACATTGATCGTAATTAAAAATAACAATTATAAGAGTAACTTAAAATATAAAAGTTCTGCTAAAAAAGGCTGCTGACAAAATCAAGAATTCTTAAATTAACAGATCCAGCCTATCTCATATGCAAACTGGGTAATGGCCTGAGTAAGTACCTCTTGCTATAGCCCCTAGGCAGGACAGGTAGTGTGTGGAGTTTCTCCTTCAGGTAACTTTAGGTCAGGATGTCACATTACCACCCAGATTCCTTCCCCCCTCCCAAACACTGGCAGGTTTGCAGATTAGGACATTGAGTCTTGCCTACTTTCCTTAGATATGTGGTCGAATAAATTGATAACCTAGAATTCCAATGTGGCTATTATGGTGGTTGCTAAAGAATATTTATTTTTCTTAACTAATTATTCAGTTTGAAGACTTTCTAATCCTTTCAGTACAAACCAATGTTTAGTTGAGAAAAGCTCTTGTTCCATGACTAATGACTTTTTAGGCCACTAAAAATGTTGTTTAAGCCATCAAAGGACAGGCAAGAAACAAGATGATGTATGCTACTTGTGTGTGTGTGTGTGTGTGTGTGTGTGTATGTGTGTGTGTGTGTGTGTGTGTTTGGTGTGGGGGAGTTTGAACTCAGAGCTTTATGATTGCAAAGAAGGCACTCTACCACTTGAGCCACACTTACTATATGCTACTTAGGAAACTTGCCTCAGCTAGGAGAGAAGAGGGCTACATTCAGGGACACAGAAATTCATCTTTGTACTCTGGAAAAGAGAAATAAAAGAAAGGAGAAGAAATAATCAAATACATCTGGGGAAACAGATTACCTTCTTCATCTGCAGTGAGTTCTGAGGAATTGTTACAAGATGCATACCTTGCTCCCTCAGTGTTAGCCATGCACCCAATACCACCACCCATGCTGTGAATGGGTAGAGCATCTCAAAGTGTAGTCCCCAGGGCAGCAGAACTACATCACCCAAAGCTTGTTAAAGTACAAATTATTGGGCCTTATTTCAGACCCACTGAATTAGAAGCTGTGTTTTAATAAGCTGTCCAGGTGATTTGATTCACACTAAAGTTTGAGAACTAATGTAATTAAAAAAAAACCTGACTCACAAGACAGCAAACTGCTTTTGTTTTTTAACCTGTAAAGGAACAGGTTATTTAAAATAAATAAGGGTGACACAGTTTTGAGGTATTTGGTATTTTTTGACCCTGTCATTTATATGAATGATAGGAGCTTTCACCTTATTACCACAGTACATGTTTAGGAACAAAGCAAGACTCATTAGATTCAATACTGGCCAATATTAAGAGTTCTTTTTTAGTACATATGCATTCGGCAATATCTCTATGGCTTTTACTCATTATAAGGAGAACATTCTGAAAAATCAGAAAACACATGCACAATAATCATTTACCTAAAAATCCTAGAACTAACTACCCAACAATGAATTCAGCTTGACAAATAAATTTAACAAGTCACTGATTAAAAAATGGTTCAAAGGTCATAGAAATAGTTTTTGCTATTGCACATTTTCAAACCAAATACTTTGCTTATGAAGAAAAGTCTCACTCCCTACTCCCAGTCAAATGATTCATATACATTCCAGCAAATAACCCGTATTTTTTAAGAAGCTGGGGTATGGCAAATTTGGTCTGAGATACACAAACTCTTTCATGCATAATGAGAAGTGACCTGAATTTTCATACCAAGTGTGAAATGTGAGGTGCAGAAGGGTAAGTGTAAGAAGACAAATGTTCAATAAGAAGTGTGGTGCGTCAAGTGTGGGGCACAATACAGTGAGTTTGTATTGGATACAGCTGCTGTGTTGTTCAGTTTTTCTTTGAGGAAGGTGAATTAGGGACCTCTGTCTGAAACACCAAAAGCCTCGCCTCACTGTACTATCAGATGGAAGTTGTTTAATTTATCATGGGAGAATCTGAGCCTTTCCCAAATGAAAATGGAGAAAACACTACCTTCTCTGATTCTGTCCAGCCAGCTACAGTGCATTGCCCCCTGCAGGCATGAAGAAGGAGGGCACAGAGGCAGACTCCTTTGTCAAAGTTGACACCCAGTATCTCCGAGTATCCATCCATCATTCCAGTATCGTCATTACCCTTTCCTCTCTTAACTATTCCCCCAGTCCCTAGTAATCCCCCTCTTCTACTTTTCAGTTTAAGTTTCCGTATATGAGAAAGAACATGCAATGCTTTCCTTTCTGAGTCTTCCTTATTTCACTTAATATGATGCTTTTATATTTGCATTCAAATAGTCCCTGTCACTAGAAGTTGTGCTAAACCTTACAGATTTCCAATATCAGACCACATAGCTTTTTCAGCACTCTCTCCTCAGAGCTCAGAGCTCCCGAAACATTTCAATGGCATATTCTAGCCCAGGATTTCACAAATATGAATAATATATAGATATGCTTTCAAAGGAAAATAAAATTTCTTGGCCCTGTTGCTGAGTCCAGAATTTGATATGCCTTTAGCATTTTGTGTTAATGTGAGGACTCAATTCTCTCACAACTTTTCTCTTATTAAAAAACCTCATGACCTTTATAGGTAGCATGTACAGATTTCTCAGAGTCATCATGTCTCTCTATGAATGTAAATGCTAGCATTGTAAGACAAGACTTACTGATGAAGGGGCTTCTCAGGGATCCAAAATGGGTTTTACATTACTGCTCTTTTATTCACTCATCAAATGAAACCCTCCAGTGCAAAATTTCTTTTAGCAAATTCATAATGTGAATTTGATTAATACTATTTTAATATTGATTTTAGCATATCCTATATGGTGACACTACATTCTTATCAAATACATCCATTTTCTGGAACTAGATAGCCTGAGTCACAAGTTTCCAACAGTTTCTGACAACTCTGGAATTGACAGTCTAGTGTCTAGTATGCAGGGAATTCTCACCCAACAAATCAGAAGAGAGAGAGAGAGAGAGAGAGAGAGAGAGAGAGAGAGAGAGAGGGAGAGAGAGAAACCTGGGCTAAACATCACCAACTTCCAGACTGAAATTTCTTGAGTCACTCTGGTATCACTCAGCATTCTCCATACTCATTATTTTCCTGACTGTCTCATGTACCTGGATCCATTTGAAGCATTCAGTATTGGAAATACTTTCCCTGAGACTCTGATGTTTATCTCAAAGTAGTTTCCATATCTGCCACTACTACCATAGAGAGCACCATGTGTCAACCAATATTTACTCCCTGCACAATAAGATATACCTTTGCAGTCAGGGGTAGGTGCACTTAACTTAGGTCACTGGGAGTGATTTAATGATGTAATTGCCTTGTTAATAACTTCACAATTCCTTCTGCTCAACAGAAATTTAGGAAATCTTAATTGGAATATCTAATTTTACATTGTGTATGGTTCCAGTCCCTCCCCACAATTTCGTAAAATCCGCACGGTTACTATTTCTGTTGTGGCTTCCCCTCCTCTCCATACCAGTGATCATGTCAGTTATCTAGATTCACAGATGTAAGACTCCACCCATTACCAGCTTTTCCAAAAAATGTACTCACAGCCCACCTATGTTTGGGGAATTTAGTGGGAGGCTTGATGGTAGGATGAAGGGTAGGGATTCTCTAGTAGTGGGCTCAGTTCCCCATCATCTCATCCCCCTCCTGCATTTCCTTCCTATCATCTATGAACTTCCAAATACCCATATTCTTTCCACATGGCCTTTCCACCTGGCACTGCCCCATGGAAACTATTGCCCAGTACCTCTACCCCACATCTTTAGTCAATAGCTGATTTTCATAAACAATAGCTCCTTTCATTGAATTAATTTTTTTAAAGGAATGGTTCTTTAAGAACCTTCTGCATTATGTATACATTGTACCCAAGATGGGTATTTCTTCTAGTCTCTAGTACAGCCAAGTGTTGTATGACACATCACTTTTACATTCAATCCCAACTATATTACAGCAGGCACAATTTCCCTAAAGAGGAAGTAACTCCAAAGAGCACCCTGATTATGGCATTATCCCACTCAAATGGAAATAATAATGGTAATTTGTCTGCTAGGGGATGAAGTTTAATGACTGAACTCAAATCTTCAGAGGGCATAAAAAACAGTGGAAAACATTCTGAAATGATCAAAATCACTGAAGCTATGATATATATGTATGTGTGTGTGTATTCATAACAGATCTTTTCAGTGATAATTTGTCTAGAGATAAAATTGTTTTCAAACCTTGAAAGTCAGCTGCCCTTATTAAAAGTATGTAGAACCAGACTACTTCCAGCCTCCCACCTTCTTAATTGTCTTCTAAATTTTCAATATCTAGACAGGAACATGATTTCAATATTCAAATAGGCTTTCCATTTAAATGTTATGGACGACCTAATCAACAGTAGTCATCCAACTGTAAAAAATAAGGTTCTATTGTGTGGGAGGGAAATAAAAGAATTAGAGAACTTTATCATTTGCTTTTGCTGTAAAACATACTGTCCCAACACTTGAAGGTTTATAACTATAGTCAGTCATTTTTCTCATGATTTGGGGCTAAACTGTAGTGGGCTACTGTTCTGGTCTCACTTAGGCTAACACAGATGTCAATGGAGAGCTGAGAATTCTGGGGTGATCTTATCTGGGACACCTCATTTCTGTTCCACATTTTTTATGTCTTCCACCAGAAGAATCTGGATTTGTTCTCGTGGTGGTCACAGAGTTGCAAGAGAAAGATAGATGTATGCAAGGTCTCCTGTTGTCCTGAGTTAGAATTGACATTACTTACTTCTGCTGCATTCAGCCAAGCAAGTCACCAGCCACATTACACTCATGTAATGGAGAAATAGTTTCCATCTCTCAATGGAAAAAGATACAAAGTCATGTAGAAAGTTGTCATCAATACATTGAGGGGAATAACTTCTGGCCATTTTTGTAAGTAATTTACTACAAAGATGCTTCCTAACCTTGAAGTATTAAGAACATACAGGAGTTAGTAAAAAAGAAATTCATTCAAGAAATTACTGAGGAAAATCAGCATAGTCATCATCTATAATTACTGCTGATAGCTGGTTCCTCAGGTTGCTTAGGCTTTCTGAAGAGACTTTCTCTTTTCTTACTCAGTTCTGTCTGTGCTCCAACTGTATCCAATATGTTCTGTTTTATTCTTTGGTTTCAGGTGCTTGCTGCTCCAAACTTTACTATGGTAGTTGATGTTGATGGCAAGTGTTTTTGATATTTGACCTGGATAAAGAAGTTACCAGATACGGAATAAAAAATATATTATCTCTAAAGAGACACCATCCCTAAAGTTTGTTACGCATTTGTCCCAAGAAAAAGTAATTTTAAAGATGTTTTTATAAACAATGCTGCACTTGAGATGCAAATTTAGCTCAGTACTTAGAAAGTACTATGCCCACATTGGAAGTACCATTAGATGCTAAATAGCATACATCAGAGTCTCCTGACAATTGACTTAGGTTGTCAATGAGTAGCATTTGCAGTGAAGTAATTCTGTACTTTTACCAGTGTGAGACTGAAGAGCAAGTAGGAGGTGGCCTGGATAAAAGTAACCCAGTATATCCAAAATACCAGATCTTTTGTAAAAAATAAAATGTTACCATTGGTTTGCCTTTGAAGGAAAAAGTAAGTCATGGTCCTCTTAGTATGTTCTTGTGTCTAGCTCAGTGCTTTGCACATAGTATATGACCAATAAACCTGGGCTGAATGAAATAACACTGTAAAAAACAATAAATAACCATTAGGCACTTATAATATGCTATTATATGATTCACTATTTAAAGACTATGTTGTCAATGCCTAGAGAGATCCTATTTTTCCCATGCATTTTGGTTTTAAATTCTTGAAATTAAATGTCAGCCCAAATAGTTTAATAATATTTCTTAACCCCTAAATTATATAAACAACTTTTATTGTCCCCTAATTCTACTTGGCAGCTTATTTGAAGATTGAAATTTCTTAGACATAGAATAAGTCTCTCATGGAGATTAGTGTTAGAATAACCTATAAGGACATTCATTGACTGCCTCAGGTCCTTCAGAAGGACCTGTATTTATTTTCTAAGAAATGGATTTCATGCAGTTTATACTTATAACTCCCACTTGACTTCTGAGTTCTATGACAGCTATTTTTTCCTGCTATAAAAGCACTTAGTCTCTTAACTCCACTTGATGGGCATTTCCTCAAATATTCATAAAGTTTTCTATAAATGTCCAGGTTTTCTTTCCAAACCCACAAATATATCAGTAAAAGAAGAATTACATATGAATCTGAGACAAGTTCAAACTTTAGGTTGAGATTCTCTTTGAAGCTAACAATCTCTAAAAGGTACAACACAGTTTTAAAAGGGGGACTTCATCTAGAAAAATGAAAGTTAGATATAATGTGAGGAAAAATATTGTAAAAGGAGGAATTCTCAGAGGCTGGCAGGCCCCCAAAACTGTACCCAACAAACTAACCATCACAAATGCATACTTAAATGGACATGAATCTACATGACTAACATTATCAACCTCTCTGTTTTCTATTGGCTCAATCCTTTCAGTAACAAACCAAAAAGTAAGCATTTGCCCATAGTGCTGAACTATGGACAATGGTCAGTGCTAAAGAAGCATAAGTCATGACTTCTTTAAGTTGCTTAAATCTTATTCAGAAAATAAGCCAAAGGTCACTCCAATGTCATATTTCCTCCCTACTTCTTTTACAGGGTAATTCCTAAAATGAATTTTCTATTACCCCAATAGTTTATTAAACTATAGTTTGATTATTGTAGATGTTATAATTTGCTAGAACATATGACAGAAGATAGACAGATAGATTAGACAGACAGATAATTTAATAGGGGTACTTTCTTTCTCTAGCTTGTTTAAGATTGTAAAATGTGGGGATAAAATAATAGATTGCAAGTACTTCCACAATCAAAATAAGATTTTGGGCTACTGGTGCATGATTTACAAAGATTAGAGAAAAGAAATGTTTTGGGCCCTGAACCCAAAACTTACCTGAGCAACATGAAATGTTTAAGAGTAATCTTTTCAGAAAAAGATGGGGAGAATTGCTGGTTTGCTGTGGATGTTTGCTTTCTCACCCTGGGTGAGAAGACAGTGGGGTGGTTTAACCTTAGTCTCAGGGATTATTTTGTTGACTCTGCTCCAATGTGGTGCCAAACCCTCAGGTGGAAAGTCTCATGGAGTCAAGTCAGCTGTAGTGATTCCAGCTGCCCTCACCACAGAGCCAAGAAGTGAAGCCATACTGGGAACAGCCCAAACTCCCACATTTTCTATAGGTTATGAGACCATCCAGGAAAAATTCTTAGAATGAAATTTCTCTGAAGCAGATCCTGATTATAAGCAGTCTCTTAGAAATTAGATCTCTGAGGGGGAAAAATACTGGGAGGTACCATCATTCATGTTAGGGACCTCTGAAGATTTCTTCAAGGTATCTCTAGAAGATGTCAGCTTTGTGCATTGGCTAATCCCAGATCATGACAGTACTCTCAAGGAAGACTGAATTTCTTCCCTCCCTCCACACAGCTCCGAAGACGTGAGAGACTGACTGTGAAAGAGAGAAGTGAAGAGAAGAAAAGGAGAAGCACAAGATGAGAAAACAAATAATTGCCTAGGACTTGACTCCTTCCTCACTACCAGCTTCTATTATTTGGTGAAGTGAGATGTGTTAGCTACACATTGAAGAAGCTGAGCCTCTAGATTGGTCAATGGAACTGTGGGCTTTCAATATTGAAAAGAAACTATTTGTTCCATAAAGTGATTGAAGAATTTTCATTCTCTAAAATATGAATTGAAGTTTTGGGATTAGATCAATATTCCTACAGAAAAGTGTAGGAATTAATTTCATAGAATGTGGATAAGTCATAGAGAAAGAATGTAGTTATTTTATTATTCTTCTTTATAAAGACCTTGAATGTTTAACATTGCAGGTACATGTTTTAATGGTCTTTGCCTAGTTTCTCTTTCCTACTCTTTGTTGAATGAGTTGTAAATGAATAGTTGTTGATAGGAGATGATTTTTCTTGGAGAAATGTCTTAGCTGAAATGAAAAAGAGAAAAAAAAAGCAGAAATATAAAAGCTTTTAAATAATTCCTGAAAAAAAAAGAATGTCTAAGAATTGCACTTTCCCATTCCAGCCATAATTTACACTTTCTTCAATGGAAGAAGCTCCAAAGTCCCAGTTTGGCTTTCCTTATCTGAAATCCCAGCTGTCTAAGAACATTTAGCTGTGTAACTAATTACTACAGTGGCAGCTTTCCTTCCTTCCTTGCATTTTCTCGAGTGATATGCTAGCTAATAAAACTGTTAATTTTCTTTTACTTCAATGAAAGGTCACATGTGACAACAACCCCCCTTTGCCTACTAACAGCAAGAGTCTTTATTAATATTTTAAATGTACACGGTGATATTTCCAAAAGGTCAGATTTTTTAAAAGGCATAAAATGTCAGTCCTAATTCTTTCTCTTCCTTTCTCTGCCCCCATCACCACCACTTTGATGTTCAGCCTTGGATTTTGTGTTTATTATAAATTGTGTTCAACCAGGTAAACATCAGGTCCGGTATTAGACAGAGGCACAGGATGCACTTGTCTTTGTTGTCCACATATCTCTGGTGGTTACTTGTTTAAACTTGGCCATCATTGGTAGCTTTCTGAATACACATATTTTATGCACTATCACTAATAGTTCTAGGATCATATGGTGTTAATTACATATCGACATGTAAGGAATTATCCAAAATTTAGAGACTTAAGGCAAATAGCACTTTGAGTCATAAATCTTTTTGTAGTTTAGTGGGTTTTCTAACTCTGGGTCTCTCACAGGTTGGGTCAAGAAGTTGGAAGGGGATGCCATCATTTCAATGCTCAATGGAGGGAGGATTCACCTCCATGTTCACCCATGTGACTGTTTACAGAATTTACTGGCTGTTGGACAGCAAACTAGATTTTGGTCAGAGGCCTACTTCAGGTCCTCCCCATCACACAACATGGAAGCTGGCCTCCCTCACAGCAAGAAAGTCAGAAGCAAAAGAGAGGACAAGCGTTATAGAAGGTGCATACCAGGTCCAATCTACGTTCAGGGGGAGAGGATTATGGGGTAGATAAAAGGAGGCAGGGATCACTCAGTCCTCTCTTAGAGGCTGCCTACCTCAATACAAAAGAAGGAGAAAGAGGAGGAGGAGGAGACAATGAAAAGAAAAAAGTGATGATTGATTATTGTGTGGCAGGCACAATGCTAAAGTTTTTGTATGAAATAACTCATTATTTTAGAAATTTTCTATATGGTGGGTATTACTGATAGCCACAGACTATACACAATGAAGCTGAGGCTCAGAGTCATAGGCAACTTCTTCAGCATTTCATGAGTGGTGTGAGGCAGACCTTGCTCTTAGTATACTTCACAGCTGTGATCTACTGCCTCTCCAACCCTTCTTGTTGATCACTGTGAATCATTTACAAAGCTAGCTGGCTAGAATTTAGGCCACATCTGTGACTATGAGAGAGTATGAAATAAGCTGGCTCATTCATATGATTCAGTAATTGAGATATAACGTACATATAGCAAACTTTTTTTCCTATACTTGGAACTAGGAATAGAATGAATCAAATATAAACACTACCTTCAATAATCATTTTAAGCGGGGAGACTAAATGTAAAGACTCTGACACAGGGCAAAATGGTCACTAATGAATTTTTCCTAGGAAAGAAGGAAGGATGAAATGATTGCTTACTCATTTTGCCTAAGAAAGCCAACATGTAAATTTGTGACCTAGGACCATTCATAAGGATTCTACTTTTCTCCTTGTGGGGACATGATTTGCTGTGTTTTACTAAATCAATACCAGTTGTTGAAGTATAGGAGGATTTTCCTCAGCAGTTTAAATTATCTAGAGTAGTAATTCTATTTAATTTAGAGTACAAGAAAACCATGTGTCTAATAAAAACTGAGAAAATTCCCAGACAAATTAATATATTCAGAACTTTGCTATGATATCAGAGTTTTTCCTTACAACCAGAGGTCCAGACCAATAGGCTTTGGATTTAAAAATATGTCTATTTTCAGCATTAAAATAAAACCAACAAATCATTTGATTTAAATATCAAACATTAATGAAAATTATTTGTGAATAGTCATACCTTTCATTTCCAGGTGCCCTCAAAAAATCAGGCTCAGAAAAACATACCTATGCAAGGAATTAGTGCCAAAATATTCCAGAAGAAGTTCTTTTATACTTTATCTCTTACAACCTGCAAATTTGTTGGTAACACCTCACTAAGGTATCAGTGGAGATCACAATGGGAACTGGAACTCTAAGTCCTGCCCAGTAGCAACAAGAACAAACATTTAAAGAATATTAAATTACAATCAATATTATCTTTTCCAAAGAACAGAAAGGAAAATAACGTGCTTTAATTTATTTTATGAAGTTGGGATTACCCTGATACAAGAGAGAGAAAAATAGAAAACCATAGTTCAATATCCTTCATGAATACAAATGTAGAAGTTTTAAACACAAAATTAGCAAACAAAATTCAGCAAAATATTAAAATAATTACACACCATGATGAAATTGGGTTTACTTCAGAGATACAAAGGCAGTTCAATATCAAACACTTCATTAATGTAGTCCACCATGTTAACAGGCCAAGGCAGAAAAACAACAGGATTAAATTAATCCATAAAATATACTTGACAAAATTCAATGCCTATTGGTAATAAAATGTTCAGCCAATGAAGGAGAAATGGGTGCATCTTTAAACTGATAAAACACATGTATAAAAATCCTATGGTAAACTTTATAATCAATAGTGAAAGAAAATTTTTCCCCTAAGATTGAGAATAAGGCAAAGATATCTTCTCTTATCACTTCAACATAGCAGAGAACTGAAAGTTTCATCCAGTGCAATAAGATGCACATAAATTAATAAATAAGTAGATAAATAAATAGCCTACTAATCAGAAATGAAATGGTCCATAGCTGCTGATGATATAATCATTTATGCAGAAAGTCCTAAGAAATCTACAAAAACACATTACTACAGTTGATGAATTCAGCAAGATTACAAGATACATGATAAGCATACCAAACTCAATTGTATTTCAATTCACTACTATAAACATTTGGATACCAAAATTAAATATAGTACTTTACATGGTCATTCAAAATGAAATATTTAGATATAAATGTAGCAAGATATTTTAGGACATGTTTGCTAAAAGCTATACTTCATTAATGAAAGAAAGAAAACAATGTCAGTAATTGGAGAGATATACCATGATTATGGATTGGAAGACTCACCATAGTAAATTATAAATTATTATATGTGTTTATTACAATTACTGTTAAAATCACAATGTATTTCTTGGAGATATTGACAAGATTATTCTAGAGTTTCTATGTAAGATAAAAAGAATTAGAATATCTAACACTGAGTAATGTGGGCAGGGAATCTCTTTACATTCTTTACAACTGCATGTGAGTCTAGAATTAAAGTTTCAGTTTTTAAAGTTGGAAGGAAGTGGAAAACAAAAAAAAAATAAGGATGACATCTTTATCAACTATGAATTTGTCCACCTTACAAATTTAGAACCATCCCTGACCTCCAGATGGAAAGAAGCTAAGTCCTTCAGTTCAGTGATTTTATTTTTCCTCTCTGTCTCTCTCAGTCTCTCTCTGTTTCTCTCTCTCTCTCTCTCTCTCTCTCTCTCTCTCTCTCTCTCTCACACACACACACACACACACACATACACACACACTAAGGGAAATTAAGTATCATTAAAACTACAAGGTAACCAAATTAAATGATGACATGATGACATGAATGTAATCATCAATAATCATCAATATAGAGTCGCCTACAAGTGACTATAACTGAGATTCAGTATTTATAGAGAGAGATTCAGCAGCTAGACACACCATAAATATCTTCCCATATTTTCTTTTATAGAATATTAGAAAATTCCTCTTTACAGAAGAGTAAACCACATACTTGGTGATCACACAACTGTTACCCATTCCAAACTATTATTAATTGCCAACTAGTATCATGAAATCATGAGTCACCTTGGAAGGAATTTAGAAACATGTAGAGATTAAGGTTTAGATGACTTTGTTAAATAGATTTTGACATTGAATAAAATACTAAAATGAAAGTAGTGTTACTAAACAGATATATTCTAAAATAAATACTAAAGGAATAAGTGTCAGAAGAAATGGAGAAATCCCATCTCAGTCAAAAGTGGAGGTAACTAATATTTGAGCATATTATTTAGTGTTAATCTCATTCCTTTTCACAATACTCTATGATCTCTCTCTAGAGGCAATATGGATATATTCCACTGTTATGTCAACTAAAGCTGATGAATAATATATGCAACTGTTACCTGGCATATAGGAAACACAATGTAAAATTGGGCAGTGCATGATCTGGAGCCATGTTTCATTAGTGTTAGATGTGGTTGGCTTTTTGTCACTGTGATCAAAATACCTGAAAGAACAATTTAAAGGAGAAACAATTTATTGGGATCACAGATTCAGAGGATTCAGTCCACTGTGGTGGGGAGGTTATGGTGGGATAGCATACATCATGGCATACAGGAAGAGGGAGGAAGGGGCAGAAAAGATAAAGAAGAAGATAAAGGAAAAAGAAGAAGAAAAAGGAGGAGGAGGGAAAAAAGAAGGAGGAAGAAGAGGAAAAAGAAAAAGAGAGAGTGAGAGAAAGAGAGAGAGAAAGGAAGGAAGGAAGGAAGGAAGGAAAGAAGAGGGAGGACAAGCCAAAGACAATGTAACTGCAAGAACCCATCCTCACTGATGTTCTTCAGCTTGTCTTTACTTCCTAAATTGGCACAATCTCTCAAAATAGCACCAGTAGCCAGGACCAGGCATTCAAAGCATGAGCCTGTGAGGAACATTTCATATTTAAACCATAGCATTCCACTCCTGTTCCCCAGAGACTCATGGCCATCTTGTAATGCAAAATGCATTCAGTTTCTCTCCAAGAGTCACCATGGTCTTAATAGTTCCAACATTGCTCAAAAGCCCAAGTTCAAAGTCTCCTCTATGATTCAAGTCAAACTCTTAGGTATGAGCCCCTATAAAACTCAAAAAGCAAGTTACAGACTTTCGATATACATTAACATAGATTAACCATTCCTATTCCAAAAGGGAAGAATGGGCCAAAGGGAGGAATGGGACCAAAGTTCATTCCTTAAACACTGCAGCTCAATTCCAGTACCTGGGGCATGAAGTATATGGGCCCAAATGGACTTAGACAGCTCTGCACCTAGGACCTTGCCATTTGTAATCCATGTGGCCTCTCTCTTTGGCTAATCTCTGCAAGTGGCTTTCCTCAGCTGATGTGCCATGTTCTTGGCATCTCCAAAATCACTGGAGTCTCCATTGCAGCTTAGGCTTCACCCTCACAACCTCATGCAACATCATGTCAGGGCTGTCCACAGGGATACTGATCTTTCCACACATTGCCTTGTCTCCTAGGACTTCCTTGAATTCTTGGTGGAAGCTTCCAAAGACCCTGTAACCATTGCATTCTTCATACCTGCAAAATCAACATCACATTGCTTGTCTGCAGTAATGTTCTGCAGCTTAAGCAGTATCTAGACCCCTTAGAACATGCCTGCAGCAACCTCTGAATGCCTGGGCAGCTGAACCTGGGAAAACATTTCCTTGTACAGCTCTGTGTGACTCCCGAATATCTCTCTTCTCAAGGGAAAGTCATTCAAATGAGTTTCCAATTTCATGCCCTGGAGGTTGAAATGAGTGGGGTCTGGCTTATTTCCAAGATGATATCAAAGCATCTTTCTTATTGTCTCAGTGCTTCTCTTTAATGGTGTTAATCTTTTTAACAACAACCCATACTCTCCTTGTCCACAACTTTCAATTCCTCCATTTTTAGTGAGATTTCTTGTTTCTCAAATCCTCCTGTTCTGCTTGATGTTCCCAATTCTCATGATAACACTATCTAAAAAAAAAACCAGCAGTAAACCATGCCACAGCCTGAACACTCTGCCATCTCAAAATTTCCTCCACCAAATCAGTCTGCCATCTTTAAACATCTTTAAACCCAACCTCCCACAAAATCTCAGCACGTTGACAAAATGTAGACAAATACTTTGCCAGAATGTAACATGAATGACCTCAAGACTAATCCCAGTAGAGTTCTTGCTCCCATCTGAAACCTCATGAGCATAGTCTTTACTGTTCTGTCAGCATTCTGGTTTCCTAGATCCTGCCAGAATCTCCCATTAAGCTCTGCTTATAGCTTTCCAGGACTTCTCTAGTCTGCATCTCCAGGCTCTTCCAAAATTTTCCTGAAAGCTATTTCCAAAAGTCTAAGAGCTACATGGTCCAGTTTAATCACAGCAATGGCCCCACTTATCTCATGCCAATTTTCTGTGTTAGTTAGCTTTTTATTGACATGACCAAAATACCTGAGAGAATAACTCAAAGGTGGGAAGATTTATTTGGGCTCACAGATTCAGAAGTTTCAGTCTGTCATGATGGGGAGGGCATTGTGAAGCAGCTCATATCAATGTGGATAGGAAGTAGAGAGAGAGAAAGAGGTCAAATACTCCAAGGACATACCCCCATTGACCTACTTCCTCCAGCTAAGCCCTACTTCTTACAGTATCCACAGCCTCCCCAAATAGCACCACCAACTGGGAAGCAATCATTCAAAACATGATCTTAAGGGGATATTTCATATTCAAACCATGAAATGTTATGATTTTGGTAAAGTTCATTCTCTTCATAGTCTCTTTTGCTTTGAATAGGTTTTATGCCTTCATTTCCTTTTGTTAGAGTTCTTGTTTTACAATTATATGAAATAATCCAAGCTCAGTGTCTCACACTTGTAATCGCTACTACTTGGGAGGCAGAGGTTGGGAGGATTACCGTTTGGGGACAGCCAGGGCAAAAAGTTAGCAAAATCCCATAAGCAAGCCAGGTGTTGTGATGTGTGCCTGTAATCCCAGCTATGTAGAAGACATAGGTAGGAGGATCTCAGTCTGAGGCCAGCCTGGAAAAACAGAATGTGACCGTATCTGAAGAATAACTAAAAGAAAAAAGTACTGTGAGCATAGCAAGTATGAGGCCCTGAGTTCAAACCCCAGCATCTCCAAAATAAGATAATATGAAATAAAGCAAATAGAAGAAACTTTTTAGAGCACCATACTAAAGTTAGATACCAATATCATTAAGCAGTAATTGTCCCAATAGAAATTAAAGTACTAGAAATGGGTCTCATGCCTTAAATATGCCTATTCCAAATCATGCTTGAATTTCTGCCTTTTCATAGTTGCCTTCTGAAGTCTCTCAGTTGTAAATCTCCAGAAAACCTTTAACAGGCAATTTGGTAGAAAAATGTTTTTGCTAACTGCCTTCTGCAATGATATGTGGTGGATTTAATTCCTCCTGCTTATGCTCTTCTCATCTTATAAGGATGTCGAATACCCAAATGTCTGCTTCTAGTTGTTTCCTCAAGCAGAACAGAGTTGGCTTCCAGTGGAGGATCAATTTCCCTCTTGGGCACATTAACATGCATTTTCAAGAGCCATATTGAAGTGAAAAAAGAGAGAAAAGAGAAGTTTTCAGGAAAGCTTGTGAGGATGAGAGTTCTTGCTTCCGTTCATTTCTCAAGAGTTGCTTGAATCTGTTTTATACGCAATGTTTAACTGATGTGGCATTGCATACCTTGTTACATTTGGCCCATTGCAGATTTGAGCCAAGTCATCATGATTAATTCAACAGAAGCAATATGAGGGATCTGATGTAAAATTTTGCAAAAGCAGAATATGGAAAGGTATTGAGACAAACCAGTTTGGTCTCATGAGGAGAACTGCATAAGAGAAAGTCAACACTATTTAAAGAGCCTGGTAGTGGAAACAGATGAAATGGAATAGAAAGAGATTATGAAAAATACTGGCTTCCTCTATCTCTCCTTTGCCTTGGGCACAGCTGCAAAGTTGTCTAAAAGAATTTACTTTAGAAAAGTCATTAGTAAGATCATCAGTCCAGAGATATGGAAAAGGCTAAATGAATGCTAGAGAGTCTTCAAAGGAATGATAACATTGAAGACTTTACAAAGATGGAAGGTGCCAGTTAGAGTGCTGGAAAGCCATTTTAAATGACAAAATGTTAAATCATATACTTGCAAAAGTGGAGCAGCAGCATCTTATCCTGACACCTCTCTAGTACTTCCCTGTTGCACCCTTTTTGAGCACCATCACTCCTCCAGAGTCACAGAAAAGGGAGTTTTTTTCCACTGTAGTAATACAACATTGATGCTGCTTCCTCTCCCTGGCCCCCTTCATCCACATAGAACAAATCTCTCATCTGTTCTTTGTGGCAGCCTTTCAACTATTTGAAGAGCTATCACATTCCTTTCTGTTTTCTTCCTCACATCTGTGTAAGAATGTAAAAACATGCACATTATAATTTCAGCTACATAAAAGCAGGAGCAATGAGAAAGAATGAAATAAGTACATTATAATAGAATGGAGATGATGTGGAAATTTTTTTTCTTTTTCTCTATTTTCCAAACTTTTTTAGGTGTGTAAAATTGCTCTTGTAATAGGGAAATGAGAGGTATAAAACTTAAAAAGACAATATTATCTTTTACATGAAATAAAATCTCAGCAGAAAAAGGAAGCAAATTTTTTTCCCACATTTTTGCAGCCTTCTCATTTCCATGTCAAAACTGAGCCCAGGAAATGTGAGAAATAGGACATGGTCACTGGTCTAGACTGACTTCTCCTGAACTCAAAATGAATCCCAATCTAGGGTTCGTTATTACCCTAAGTCAGTTAGATAGCTTAAAATAAGAAATGACATTGTGATTGCTTCAATTTCTTTAGTCTTTGCTCTTTGCTATTTCTTGGATTGCCTCTCTGGTTTCTTTCTTTGTTAACAAAAAAAATTTTTTTATTGAAAATTTTGTACTTGGCTTTGTTACCAAAATCAAGAAATGAAATTTGGAGAGATGATCTTGCTTTTCTATATCTCTCCTTTGCCTTGAAGATGTCTAAGGGTTTTCACATTCGTGGCCCCTCAAGAAGAGTCATTAGTAATAATATCAACCCAGAAATGTTGAAATGGATAGTGTAAGTTAGTCATTAGAAGGATAACACTGAAGATTTTATAAAGACTCCCAATATTTCTGTGTGTTGAGTTACAGAGATGTTTGTTTTGAAATCACATGTTAAGAATTCCCAGTAATAACCAAGACATTATACCTGACCCCCATTTGTTCGTACCAATGAGCCACAGATTTTTAAACTAGCATACCTCTCCTGAGGAAAGGAGCAAATACAACAGCTGGATTTGGAAGCTGTCTAACACTGAGGATCCTGGTAACTTGGTTTGGATAGTCCTGAAGCACATGCTGTATGCAGGCTCCCGGACTGTCTTGACAGGATTGAACACTAGTGGACTGCATGATAACTGCTCAATGACACATCGGATCTGTCAATCTATGACAACTCCCTCACATACATCTACACACCTGGACACACACACACCTGGGACCAGAGGTGTGTTGTCATCTACACCAGTTAAAGGTAATCCAGATGCTACTTTAAAAACAAATATCTCATCTTTTTTAAGCATACTGAACAGAGCTCTGCCTTAATCCAAGCTCCACTGGAATTTGCCTAGGAGGCAAATAACTTGAGGCAAGAATTCAGCCCATCTGTCCTTATCCCACATCCCTAGTTATTCTATCTCCCCCTTATAGGTGTGTTATCCTCCCACCCTGTATGATGAAATACTTCTATTTACCCACTTGGATAAAAGACAGATTTAGCTTGTCAAAACAGTCATTATTAGAAATTCAATGGAACTCACAGAAGTAAATATAGCTATAAACCATGCCATACTAACTAGTGACACACTGCCTTATTCTTCCTTCTCAGGGTGTGTCACTTTACAGTGATTCATAGACAGTTCTCTGAAGTTTTCCATTGCATAAAATCTGGGTTTAAAAGGCAAGTGAGCCCACTTGCCATTAAAAGTCACTTTACTAAATCAACCGTGGACATTGCTAAAAATGTCCAAGCCTTTTTAGAACCTCAAAATGCCTTTATTACTTCCTGTAATACTTTTGAATTTAGCCCCTTGCTGGCAAGTTTAGGAAGTTTACAAGTTTAGGAACTTGTAAACAATTTCATTAAAGGAGTGACTAACAATGTAAAAGATTATACGCTAATGATCTAAAAGACTCTGACCATAGGTGATATAGGTGATATTCTAAACCTCTATAATAAGACATTGTATAATCAGATCCATAACTGGCAGCCTGTGGGGAGATCTAAAATGCAGCAGAGTGGTCATGGGCCATTTAAGGTCTTGGAGAAATGGCTCTTTACCAACCTGTTACTGTACAAAACCATTTCTATATAATAACTAGTTTGACTCTCCCAGTGGGTGCCATATAGTGAGAGCTGGACAGTGACTGAGTAGCAAAAGCCAGGCCCCTTACCTCAGTCTACAAGTTAGGCTCCAGCATGCCCAGGAAGTCAAGATAATCCAACATTGCACCCTTGGTTGGCTTCTGCCTTTGCCTTTCCTTTTCTGTCTTCTTCATATACTCACCAGTTCCTCTCAAGAACATGCATATCCTGACTTCAGAGCAGATTCTCAAAAATCTGACCCAACCACTTTTCTAAGCCACAGTCATTTTTAGCTCTGGATCATATGAATTCCATTTCTTTCTCCCCTGCCCCTGTTTGGAGACCCCATTGGTCCCTGCCCTTGTGCTACTTGGGTCATAAGGTTTACTTTCTGATCCAGAGCTCCTGTTCTAATCCCAGAGGACATTGTGTCTCCAAGCCTCAGAGTGTAATTTTGAAAAATTATAAAGTCTGTGTCTATTGCTTTAGCTGTTTCTATCCTGAACTGTTACTGCCAATTTCCATGCAGATGTGGAACTGTGAAAACACAATATTCCTGCAAAGCAAATTGTACTCCTGTAGTGTCACAATCAATGTCCAAACACCTTTCATAGTTGTAATACTACTACTCCTAATGGTTGTAGCTACCATGTATTAAATACTTACTAAATGTGGGCCTCTGGCTGGAATGTTTTATGTTTATCTCATTTATGTCTCACAGAAACACTTTAAGGTAAATATCGTTAACCCCAATGTACTTGAGGAAAACTGAAGCAGGAGTTAAGGATCTTGCCAAATGTCACACTGCCACCATGTGTGGAAAGCATGGCTAGGGGCTCTGTTCTGTCTGGCACCAAAGACTAACTTTAAACCTACTGCTGACTATGTCTTCCCACAGGGAAGAATGGGTTGAACTTTTTGACATTGATGAGATAAAGGTAGAACTCAGGTTACTTTCCCCAATAGATAAAAATCCTTCAGGCTTAGCCAATCTATACTCTTATTTCTCACCGTCAGGGCTTTGCCCTTACTATAGATGCCTAGAGACAAACTGTTCATTTTTGCTCTGCTGGGCCCCCTTCTGGAACCCACTCTCACCCAATTACATTACTCCTCCACATGGTTTGAATTCCCAGTGGCCTCATCATCCTTTTCTCTGAGATTCTCAGCAGAATACTCACACAAAAGCATTTATGAGCAATTTAGAATTTACTGAACCAAGCTTTGTATCAAACATTTACACAGGAAAGAATGTGGTAACTCTCTTTAAGTACAAGGATCTTCTCCCTCCTTGAACTTTCTTCATACTCATTGTTCAGCTAGCCACCGCCACTTGTCTCTACAAAATTATTGATGTCTTCTCCCATCTTTTATGTGAGTGTGGAGGCCAGCTTGAAGTTGACTTCTGTGTAAGAGCTATATATTAAAGTCTTTTTTGAGAAGAGCTAGACATTTCCAACAAAAGAATTTCTTGAATCTGTTGCTAAGAAGATAAGCAGTTTTGCCTATGTGTCAAATGTAAAGTTAAGGAGAGCTATCAATATTGAATAAACAGAGCAACCATTTGTACCATCACTTCAGCCCAAGAAAATGGAGATAAAGGAGGCACATGGCTCCTTGAAACCAAGAGAAGACACTGCCATCTTTAAAATTTTAAGAATAATCAAAAAAAGTCAAGACAGTTCAAAAACGATTACCAATCAGATACATGAAAAAAAATCAGCAACTTTTACGTACATATTTGTTTGTATATATACAAGTAATTCAGTGCCTAAAACATCCCTAATAATAATACTATTCATGAAATAGTTTCAGGATTTAGTTGTAGTTAAAAATGTTATCTGGCTGGAAGTGTAGCTCAGTGGTGGGATATTTGCTTAGGATGTTGGAGGCCCTTGATTCCCCACACCAAAAAAAGGTATGTACTACAAGTTTGTGATGAATTCTAAAATTTCCATCTAGACTGTACAAGGAATGTCTTTTTCATCTGCATCTCTATGAGTATATGTATAATTTCATTTGGAAAAGACATCTAGACTTGAATTTAAGATTCTCCTTGAATGTGAAGTCCTGACTTAGTGGGCCTCCCTCTCCCATACCTACTCTCACTTTCATAAGTGTCAGTCCAAATAGCTAGATTGATTCCAACTTGAGTAAAACTTAATATCTGGGAAGCTACATATATAAAAATAATATGAATGGTAAAATATAAGACCTAAATAAATATAGACATATTTAAACAGATCAATTATTTTCAAGATTGCCCTAAGCAATGAATCAGTCTATTCAATTTTATTTAATTGTACAAACAAAGAAGCTTTGAAACCCCTTTCCCATTAGTTCTCTGCCTTGCTGTGTGTATTACACATTTGCAGTATCACACAACTTTTGAATTTAAAAAGACGCTCTACTGTGTGTAATCCAGATTGTATGACATTCCATAGTTAATGACATTACATGAAATATTAAGTTAGTTGATAAGAAAGTACTATAGAAAAATAAAGCAACTGCAACCTTAGACCTCCCTAACACAGCAGCTCTTAAAAGGAAACTGAAATACACCATGTTTGTAGTTTCAACTCTTCCACTGAAAGCAGCAGCATCAATGCTTTGAAATGAGGAATTAAAAGATGAATGTGTCATTCCTTTATTTACCATTGGCTTGAAATGCGAGAGCTTCTTAGATGAACATATATGGTGGATGAACTCCACAGACAATAGACACCAATTTCTTCCCTTTCTGTGCCCTCTTGTTGTGCATTGAGCTGTAGGACCCAATTCTCCTCTCCTCAAAAACTGAGTTAGTAACTTGCCTAACCAATGAAAGGCTGTAGAAGTGACATTCTGGACTTCTGATGCTAGGTTTCTGGAAGTATCTTTCAGGGTCTCTTGTGTGCTCATATTCTGAATCCAAATTCTACTCCCTGAGAAACCCAGGCCACATATAGAGGATGCATGTAGGTTTTCCAACTAGCCTGCCCAGGTAAGCTCCGAGTCAACTGGTAGCCTCAGTTGTGTGTCATATGAGTGAACCATCTATGATCCCCAGCTCAACTGAGCCTTCAGAGGACCAGATATGCCATCTGACTACAGCTTTGTGAAAGATCCAATGTGATAACCACTATCAGATTCCAGACGACCCATAGAACCAGGAATATCACACTGCTGCCTTATTAAGCACGAAATGTTGGTTGGCTTATTGCCCAGCAGTGGGAAAAGAAAAAGAGATGAAAAGCAAAAAGTCCCTGGAAATTACATCTGTAGTACCAAGGTGACACCTAAAAATTTTGCATCTCAAACAGAGGATTTTAAAAAGGGAACTGTGTTTTGAAAATGTTTCTCAATCCAGTGAAAATTTCCTTCTTGGTATTGAAAAAAATATATATATATAATACATTATTATAATATATGTTGCTTGGTGGGAATGTGCTCTACTACTTGAGCCATGCCCATTTTGCTTTAGTTTATTTTTCAGACAGGATTTCATAATTTTGCCCAGGACTGGCCTCAGACTACAATCCTCCTAACTCTACCTCTCATCTAGCTGAGCTCACAGTGTGTGCCACTGTGTCTTGCTTGTTTTTTGAGATGGGGTATTTCTAACATTCTTGCCTGCATGTCCTTGAATACCAATCTTCTCATCTCTGCCTCACACAGACCTGGAGTTATAAATGTGCACCCGCTTTTGTTTTGGATGGAACTTGGTTTGAATTTTTGAATTCAGGTCTTCATCCATGCAAAGCAGATGCTCTATTGTCTGAGCCACACTTCTAGTCCATTTTGCTCTGGTTATTTTGGAGATGAGGTCTTGCCGACTGTTTGCGCAGGTTGACCTCAAAACGTAATCCTCTGAATCTCAGCCTTCCAAGTAACTAAGATTATAGGTATGAGCCACTGGTACTCGGCTTACATCTAGCTTTGATATGGAACTTAATTTTGAAGATTTAGGATCTTCCTGAACCTTCTAATCTTTTCATTTTCTTGTTTTTTTATTTGAATTTATTAAAATTTTATTTATTCTGTGGAATAATCTCTTTTTCAAATTTTTATTTTAAGTGACAAATGATAATTGTATATATTCTCAAGATATTGTGTGATATTTCAGTACATGTACACATTGTGGAAGTATCAAATCAAGCTAATTAGTATATCCCACAATTTGAAATCAGTATAACAAAGAGATACCTGCATCCACATTCATTGCAGCATTATTCACAATCATCATGATATGGAAACTAAGTAAGGGTCCATCAACAGAGGAATGAATTTAAAATGTGGTGGATACTGTCTATACAAGTAAATACCATTCAACCTTTAAAAACATGCAGGAACTCCTGTCTTTTTCAATAGGACAAATGAAACTAGAGAATATTATACTAAGTGAAATAAGCCAGGCACAAAGACACGAATACTGTATGATCTCACTTATATGGGAAATTTTAAAAATGGAATTTGTAGAAGTAGAGAGCAAAATGGTGGGTGCCATTTGGTGGGTACACTCTGGGGATCAGAGTGTGTGGAGAAAGGTGAGTCTTTGGTGGCCAGAATAAATTTTGCTGTCTCATTGCATACCCAGTAACAAAACCCAATAATAACATACCATATATTTCAAAATAATTCGGAGGATTTAATATGGTCTTACTTACATAGAGGAATAATCTTTAAAATGAAATAAATTATTACCTTGTTTCTCTATGTAATTTTCATAAGTGATATATATCTATTTCCTTAGATTGGGTTAATATTTTTGGCTTAGATTAACAAAAGTAAGTCAACATTTTCTATAACAATCCAGAAAGTAAATTCTTTAGGGTTTGAGGATCACATTTAGAATTCAAATGGACATCATGTGCATTCTTTTTTTTTTTTACAATTTTTTAGAAATGTAACAAAAAATAGTCTTAGAGTCTGCATGTACATAGTTCATGCATGAAGTTTGTGTGTGAGCTAATGAGAAGACTGAAATAGCAATTTTCTTTTAATCCAGCAAGTGCTGGGCTCTGGTTAGTGTGGTACCCCCAGGAGTTGTTTCTATGCTGAAAGTTAGTTTCTGAAACCATTCTGAATATGCTTCTTGCATACTGCTCTGAATCCTCTCTGTTCACAGAAAAGGCTTTGAGTGGTATGTTTTCTTTTGTGGTGGTGGTATTTTTTGGTGGGACTGGGGTTTGAACTCAGGATTTTGCGCCTGCAAAGCAGATGTTTTACCTCTTGAACCACACTTCCATTCTTTTTTTAGTTAGTTAGTTAGCTAGTTAGTTAGAGACAGAGTCTCACTATGTAGGACAGACTGGCCTGGAAGTCATGATCTTCCTGCCTCAGCCTCTTGAGTACTAGGTTTATAGATGAGCACCACAATCACAATGCATGATCTGTCTACTGATTTCTTATGGATGGTGGGCAAACACTTAGGTCAATCTAAAATAGCAGCCCCCACACTCAAAAATTAACTGCCAACCTAGAAAACTATTTCTTTAACCAGAAAGTTGCTAAAAACAAAGTCATTTTTTTCTTTCTCTTTTAATGTGCCTGACAACTTTAAAATAGAAACTAATAAGAATGGTATTTTCACCCTGATGTGATAATAGTCTTGATAGAACCAAAATAATTGGCTAAGACAAAAGATTTTGTTGACCTTAGCTTTTGTTGCTCATGGAATTTCTTAACCCTTTTCCCTGTTGTTACTCTACAACAGCTGCCATTTTTTTCTTTGCAGCTGTTCATGTTTCACTCAAGTGACAGGATAGTGCAGCAGAAAGAACATTGCTTCATGTTGCAACTTAGACATTAATGGTGCAGCTTTAGGAAAGCCACTAACTTCACCAAACTTGCTAATTCCCTGTGAAACTGAAGGGGTAAAAATTAAGTGATGTAGCACAAGTAGAGGTTTTATTCTGCCATATGTATAGAAAGTGATTTAAATTGATTTATTTTCTCTGCTTTCTGCCTTTCCTTCCCTGTTGTCTAATTAATTCTCAGTCCCAGGGCTGCAGTGTACACACATTTTGAGTAGCACAAAAGATCAACACAATGAGTATGAGCCATACTCTAAGCAGAGGCAGCCTTGGCAATGGAGGGTCAACTCTCCATCTTTACAAGTAGGTACAAAAGCTTTGTGAAGAAGATCAGAAGCATTGTGATCCTCAAGGGTGAGAGACTGAGTTTTAGAACAGTAAGTGTGGGGAGATTGCTTTCTGCCCATTAACTTTCTCATGGATAAGACTATTTTTGTGAGCTGAAAAGCCTCTTAAAACAATCTTTCTACAATCTTCCCTGTCTTTTTCTGTCACTCAAATCTTCCTGCCAATTTCCATTATTGGAAGGCAGCAGCATATTTACAGTCCTGTGCTTGTTTTAGCAATTCTATGGCACATGTTTTGAATTTACATTTTTTATATCTCTAACTATATAAAAGCTCAATCAAAGAAATGTGAAGTACCCAAATAGCTGTCAACAATGCTTCCAAAAATATGATTGCTGTATAGTTGACTGATTCACAGTGGCCATTGCTGAGCAAAATCTGACCAGAACCAATTCCAGAAAAGACAGAGAATCTAAGTGTGTGCCACAAAGGGGAACATGTTTCAAAGTACCACTGTGCCAAAAAAAAAAGGCATCAAGCACAGATGATTTCCCAAGGGACATTGACCAAATATAAAAGAACAGATAAGTCTAATATTTATTGTTTAAATTCATCTAAAGCTCAAGAAAGGAGAAAAAGCTTTAAAACTCTTTCTCTCTTTGGGAACACTATAACGTTGCTACAAAAACCTTCAAAGTTGAAGACTCCTCATCAATACCATCATGAAAGATAATGCAAAACTCCAGCAAAATATTAACAGGCAAAAAGTAGTAGCGTACTGAAAACAAGCACAGAATAGCAAGATGGCATTTTAAAATTCAAGAATGCATTGATAGTTATAAACTTATTAAAGTAATTTACCATCTGAGCAAATCAAAGGTGAACATTCATCACCATATATGCTATAAAGGAATTGACATAGAAATTGAAATCTACTCTTGTTTAAAAAAAATAGGAATAGGATAATGCTCTTAAAATATAATCACAACACAAAGTCAGCACTAAATTCATTGGGGAACCACTAAAAAGCATTCTGATTATTATAAGTAATGAAGTAAGAATACTGTTATCACCATTATTATGAAGTACTATTCCTGTACTAATACAATTAAACACAATAAAAAACAATATATAATGAGAAATCACAAAGTAATATAATCATGTGCAGATGTTTAGATGGAAAATTGGAAAGAATCTAATTAATAACTACCACAAACAATTTAAACAGTCAAAAAGTATCTAGGCACCAAAGTAATTCACAAAACTAGTCAACCTCATAATTTGAATAATAAGATATAATGTAATAAGAGATATTAGATGGAGCAGCAAATATTAAAAAGTTACATAAATAAATAAAATAAAAATATGTGCAATTTGTTAGAAAAACTATATCATAAAAAGAAGATAAAAAGTGAAAAAGTCCCATGTGCTTAGTTAGCATCATAAGACCTAAAGCACACCTGGGTTACCTATAAATTGAAGCTGATACAAGTAAAAAGATAAATAGTTCTGTTTATACTACATAAATTTCCTCTAAACTTCATATGGAAAAATAAGCAAGCAAAAATAACTTTTAATATTAAGGGGGAAACAATACAGAAGGAAGAATAAGCCAAAAATACAGACGCTTACCATACAGCAACAGTTATTTAAATGGTGTGATTCATGAACAAAAGAAAAAGAGTAGAAATCCAGAAATGTGCTTATACAAGTAGTAATTAAATATGTTAAAACAATATTTCAATGTTGGGATGGGGAAAGGGAGGCTTATTAAAAAAATATAATGGAACAGTTTAGTAGCGTTCTGGGAAAATTTTTATATACATACACACATATTAAACTTCATACTTTAACCTTAAAATAAAACAAATTGCAGGTTGATAAAAATGCATTTATTATAGCAAATAAAATGGAAAATTACTAAAATAATTTTTAGGAAATCTTGAAGTGACCAAAATTCCTATTTATAGAGTCAAAAATCAAGCAACAAACTCACAATGCCTAGCAACAGTAGATTGGAAAAATAGATGATAAAGTGATGATATTGTAGATGATAAGATGCTGGATAAGATGCCAGCCAAACATATGGTGCTAATAATGAGCAAATCATCAATACACTCAAAAAAGGAATGAATCCCACAAACCCAAGGCTGCATGAAAGATATAAGACATAAAAGACTTAGTGATTCCATTTTTATAAAGTTCGTAAGCAGCCAACTTAATTCTAGTGTTTAAGGATGCATACTAAGGTGGTAAAAGAACAAATAAAAGCAAAGAAATTACCATGAAGTCAGGGCAATGGTTAGGTTTAGTGGGGGAGCAGGAGTTATGACTGGCAAGAACACATGAGGCTCTTGAGTTCTATCTCTTGATCTGGATAGTAATTATTGTATGTTTAATTGATTTATTGATAAGTGCATTCATGTTTTGTATAGTTCTGGTATCTGCATGATATTTCACAATAAAATAGTTCAAAAGCTACAAACAAAAAATCCTTATATCAGAGGTAGGGTAAGATAGCAGCTGAGTAGCATCTTCCAGTGAGCTCTCCATATAGACACACAAATTGAGCAGCTATTCTCCCACCAAACCATATTCAGAAAAGAGCTAAGGAACTCAGGACTGGCATCACAGATTTGCTGACATGAGCATTGCCACAAATCCACTGGCTAGCACAGAGCTAGCCCAGAGCCTAGAGCCTGCAGCAATGCTATGGTCAGGAGGCAGTGCTGCAAGAACTGCTTAGCATCTGGGATCCCATGACAGACTAGCAGGCTCTGTTCCTGGGGACGATCTGAACAATGTTTGTAGGTTCCTCAAAAAATTAAAAATAGAACTACCATATAATACTTCCATACCACTCTTGGTTATATATCCAAAAGAGTGTAAGTCAACATACAATAGGGATACCTGCACACTCATGTTTATGGCAGCACTATTCACCTATTCACAATAGACAAGCTATGAAATTAGCCTGGGTGCTCAACAACCAATGAATGGATAAAGAAAATGTGGTACATAAACACAATGGAATATTATTCAGTTATAAAAAAGACTTAAATTTTGTTGTTTGTAGAAAACTGATGGAAGTGAAGATTATCATGTTGCGTGTGATAACACAAGCTCAAATGACTACATACATGTTTACTCATATGTGGGTTCTACTCATATAATAATAATAATAATTATAATAAAATATGTTTGTCAAAGGGTAGTAAAGGGTACTGAGAGGTGAACATGAGTGAATTATTTTTTCCTCTTTTATACTTTAATTTTTAATTAAAATGTTGGTTCATTTACCAAATTTTATCAATTAGCTTATTTATAGCATAAAATGCTCAGGTAAAGGACTCTATGCATTTGAGATAAAGCTATTTGACAAACTTTTTTCCACTTTTTATTTATTTTTACTTGTGGAATTTTAATATAAAAAACAATCAAACATATGTATAGTACAAAGTAGCTATCTTTTAAAAAAATTTTGTTAGGATGTATTCATTGCACAGGGGGATTCATTGTGACAATTCCAAATAGGCTTATATTGTACATTGGTTAGATCACCCCCGCCATCTCTTTTCTAGACCTCCTCCCCACCACCCTTAAAGGAATTGCAAGAGGTTTCTTTGTTATATTTCATATAAGTATATGAAGTCCATCAACTATATTCCCTCACCTTAATCTTCTTAAGTTCACTTTTTTGCTTACTCTATTTTTTCCCTTTCAAACCACATTATCTTTTCAGGGGTGGGGGTTAGTACTGGGGTTAGTACACAGTCTTGCTAAGCAGGCACTCAACCACTTGATCTATTCTGCCAGCCTATGAACAAAGCACTTTTATGGATGCATGAAAATAACATAATGAAGCCCACTAAATACTGTTTTTAAAAGAATGGAGAAGAGATGAGGGTTATGAAAGTATAATAGAGGGATGAATTTGATCAAAGTACATTGTAAACACATATGGCAATATCACAATAGAACCCCTTTCTATTATACTTTGTGATAATAAAAATATTTTTGTTTCACATTACAATTAATTTCCTTAACATAAAAAGAGTTTGTACAAATCAATTTAAGAAAAACAACCCAAAGGAAAGAGTAAAACATATGACATAGCATTCATTAAAAAGTTCCAACTGTTTTTAAGTGCTGACATCACAATACGAAAGTTTCAAATTAAGCTTTGATATTAGCATGAACAGATTAAGAGAAATCACAAAGTTTGAAAGAATGCTTTATTGGTGTTTTGGAGAAAGTCAGTTTCTTTCACTGTCAATAAAAGCATAGTGGAACAACTTCTACACAACATAAAAAGATGTATCAAAATTAGAAATACATACAATATTTGAAATGACAGTTTGCCATCTAACTTATTCTTAGATATGCACATGTGAGATGGTGCATATAGAAGCATAGCTTGCAGCTGCAAATCATTATAAACAACTATATGCCTATCTATAGGATTGGAAAAATATGTTACGGATAACTATTAAATACTACATGGTCATTTAATGAATTTTTTTAAAACCTGCAAATCTATTTCATAGAAATAGATTTCCATGAAAAGTATGGAAAGTAACCTCTAGCATCACTGAAAAATAGGATTGCATGTATAATGTGTGTCATTTGTCTGACTGCAGGAAAATAATTTAGATTTGTGTTTGTAATTGCTTAGATTATCTCCGGAAGAATCACAGTAGACTGGTGGTTGTCATCATCTTCAGGAAGGGACACAACATGACTGAGGACCAAAGAAGAGGTAACTTCGATCTGCTTTTTACCCAGCACTTTTGGTACCCTTGCCATTCTTCCC
This sequence comes from Castor canadensis, assembly GCF_047511655.1. Lineage (NCBI taxonomy): Eukaryota > Metazoa > Chordata > Mammalia > Rodentia > Castoridae > Castor > Castor canadensis. Next base: position 144,305,862 of record NC_133390.1, on the reverse strand, counting down.
CTCCAACATTTAAATTACCACCAACTGGAGAATTCCAAGATGGCGGCTAGAGGTAGGAAGCAGAAAGCGACCCTCCTATAGTGAAATCTTGGAGAGACGCTGGAGACACACTTTGCAGGCATAATCACCGAGAAAAGGCATAACTTTGACTCCTCCACACCTCCAGCCGGCGCAGAGAATCTCCACTTCACGTTAAACGGAGAACCAAGGAGGGCCCCCGGGGCCTCCAGTGGCCGGCGCCCATACGGCTTGGGAAGACACAGACCAGGTGAGCTTCACGGTACTGCGGTAGCCCCACAGACAAGCCTGGGCCAGAGCAGCATAGCCTCCTGGGCAGACTGACCTCCACCCGGGAAAAAAAGAGAAACTGAGTACTAAGCAATAAGAACAGTTAAGACACGCTGGAAAGAGGGTGGGGCGCCCTGAGCGCTGAAGATTGGGGGAAGGGAATCCTTCCCGGGACTGTAAATAAACAAGCCGGGCGGGCCGGAGAGGCTCTGGCGGGAGCGGGGCGCGCCCAGCAACCAGGAGTGGGGACGCTTGTGAGAGGAGGGAAGACCCACTTCCCACGTGAACTGTAAATAAACATGCAGGCCTGACAACGCGGGGCAGTGTCACCTTTCCCAGTGCTTGGAAAGGGGAAAGCCTGTAGCAGAGGCCCCCGCACAGGAGAACTCTGAGCAAACAAAGCCTGTGGGACCAGGTGAGTGCTAGCTCACCCCAGAGATCAGCATAAATAACGCCGCCAGCTACAGGCTGAGAGCAGCAGGCAGGCAAGCCACAGTTGCAGATACCACTCTCAGAACTGCCTCCAGACGCTTTTTTTTCTTTTTCTCCCTACCTTTGATGAGAGAACAACCGAATTACACCTGCAAGCCGAAAAACTTACTGAAACTGTATTGCATTTGAACTGGGGACACTTGGTGGGGCTTTTTTTTTTTTTTTCTTCTGTGTGTGTGTGAGTGTAGTTTTGTTCTACTTTATGCATCCCCTTTGATGAGACAACTACAGAACAACATCTGAGGCACCAACTCCAGGACTGGAGATTGAGACGGACATCCAAATTATTAAGACTGAAATTGCATTGCATATAAACTTGGAAGTTTTTTGGTTTTTTTTTTTTTAATTTTCTATTTTCCATTTTATTTTAATTCATTTTTATATATAGATATTACTTTCATATACTTATTTTTTATTTTTTTTAATCTTTGATTTTCAATCCTTTCTCTGTCTCTCTATTGTCTGTTCAGCTTACTGTCGATTAGTACACTAACACTCCCAGTTTATACCTTTGAAACTCTCTTGTCTGATACCTTGTTCTGCTTTCTCCCTCTTGTCTGTATATTTGTTTTCCCCTTTTCTTTAACTTATTGCTTTCCATCTCAGCTCACTCTTCCATTCTCAATATTACCATTGTTATTATTACAAGCTAGAAAATACTTAATTACACACAGTACAGGGACAGTAACAACACCAAGGACAATGACGGGAAGACAGAAAAAACAAGGAAACCAGTTTCCCAACAGCAAAAAATTAGTACAGGAACCAGAGGGGAATGAAGAGAATAGAAACTCAGATCCAGACTCCAACAAAATGAAGATAAACTATGCCAAAGGACCCAATGAAGCCCACAAGAATAATTGAAAAGAAGATATACTACAGGTACTCAATGAGAATTTTACAGAGATGATACTGGATAGGGTCAACCAAAATGTACAGGAGACACTCAAGAAATTCCAAGACAATAAAAATAGAGAATTTGAAAAAGCAAAAGAAGAAATAAAGGAAACCATAGAAGCACTGTATAAACACCAAAGTGAAAGAGAGAACACAATGAATAAATGGATAAATGAACTCAGGACAAAAATAGACAACAATAAAGAAGAAAACAGCCAGGATATGGAAAACCTCAGAAAAAAGAACGAAACAGAACTGCAAAACAAAACAGAAGGCCAATCCAGCAGAATAGAACAAACAGAAGACAGAATCTCAGAACTTGAAGATGAAATGGTAATTAAAGGAAAAACTGAAGAACTATTAATTAAACAACTCAAGACCTGTGAAAAGAAAATGCAAGAACTCACTGACTCCATCAAAAGACCAAACTTGAGAATTATGGGCATCAAAGAAGGAGAAAAGGTGCAAGCGAAGGGAATGCGTAATATATTCAACAAAATAATAACGGAAAATTTCCCAAATCTAGAGAAAGATATTCCCATACAAATGCAAGAGGCCTCCAGGACACCAAACAGACCAGATCAAAATAGAACTACTCCACGACATATCATCATTAAAACAACAAGTTCAGAAACTAAGGAAAGAATATTGAAGGCTGTAAGAGAGAAAAAACAAGTAACATACAAAGGTAAACCCACCAAAATAACAGCAGACTTCTCAACAGAAACATTAAAAGCAAGAAGAGCATGGGGTGAGATCTTCCAGGCACTGAATGAAAATAACTTCAACCCCAGGATACTCTACCCAGCAAAGCTATCATTCAAAATAGATGGAGCAATAAAAGTCTTCCATGATAAGCAGAAACTAAAACAATATGTGACCACAAAGCTACCATTACAAAAGATTCTGCAAGGGATCCTGCACACAGAAAGTGACACCCAACTTAACCATGAAAAGGCAGGCAGCACCAAACCACAGGATAAGAAAAAGCAAGACAGTAGAGAGTAACATCAAGTTAGGTACACACAATCAAACCTTCAAACAACTAAGATAACTAAATGGCAGGAATCACCACATACCTATCAGTACTAACACTTAATGTTAATGGACTTAATTCACCCATCAAAAGACACCGTTTGACAAAATGGATTAAAAAAGAAGATTCAACAATTTGTTGCTTACAGGAGACTCATCTCACCGACAGAAATAAGCATATGCTTAGGATGAAAGGCTGGAAGAAGATTTACCAAGCCAATGGCCCCCAAAAACAAGCAGGAGTAGCAATACTTATCTCTGACAAAGTAGACTTCAAACCTACATTGATCAAACGAGATAAAGAAGGACATTCCATACTAATAAAAGGGGAAATAGACCAAAAGGAAATAATAATCATCAATCTGTACGCACCCAATGTCAACGCACCCAATTTCATCAAACATACACTGAAAGACCTAAAAGCATATATAAACGCCAACACAGTGGTTGTGGGAGACTTTAACACTCCATTATCATCAATAGATAGGTCATCCAAACAAAAACTCAATAAAGAAATCCAAGATCTAAAATATGCAATAGATCAAGTGGACCTAGTAGATGTCTACAGAACATTTCATCCAACTTCTACACAATATACATTCTTCTCAGCAGCCCATGGAACCTTCTCCAAAATAGATCATATCCTAGGGCACAAAGCAAGCCTCAGAAAATATAAGAAAATAGAAATAATACCATGCATACTATCTGACCACAATGCAGTAAAAGTAGAACTCAACAACAAAAGTAAAGACAAAAAACATGCAAACAGCTGGAAACTAAATAACTCATTACTTAATGAAGAATGGATCATCGATGCAATAAAAGAGGAAATTAAAAAGTTCCTAGAAGTCAATGAAAATGAAAACACAACCTACCGGAACCTATGGGACACAGCTAAGGCAGTCTTGAGAGGAAAGTTTATAGCCATGAGTGCATATATTAAAAAGATTGAAAGATCTCAAATCAATGACCTAATGATACATCTCAAACTCCTAGAAAAACAAGAACAAGCAAATCCCAAAACAAATAGAAGGAGAGAAATAATAAAAATAAGAGCTGAAATCAATGAAATAGAAACCAAAAAAACCATACAAAGAATTAATGAAACAAAAAGTTGGTTCTTTGAAAAAATAAACAAGATCGATAGACCCCTGGCAAACCTGACTAAAATGAGGAGAGAAAAAACCCAAATTAGCAGAATTAGGAATGCAAAAGGGGAGATAACAACAAACACCATGGAAGTCCAGGAAATCATCAGAGACTACTTTGAGAACCTATATAAAAATAAATTTGAAAATCTAAAAGAAATGGACAGATTTCTAGATACATATGATCATCCAAAACTGAACCAAGAGGAAATTAATCACCTGAATAGACCTATAACACAAAATGAAATTGAAGCAGCAATCAAGAGTCTCCCCAAAAAGAAAAGTCCAGGACCTGATGGATTCTCTGCTGAATTCTATCAGACCTTTAAAGAAGAACTGATACCAACCCTCCTTAAACTGTTCCATGAAATAGAAAGGGAAAGAAAACTGCCAAACACATTTTATGAAGGCAGTATTACACTTGTCCCAAAACCAGGCAAAGACACCTCCAAAAAGGAGAACTATAGGCCAATCTCCTTAATGAACATTGATGCAAAAATCCTCAACAAAATAATGGCAAATCGAATTCAGCAACACATCAAAAAGATTATTCACCACGACCAGGTAGGCTTCATCCCAGGGATGCAGGGGTGGTTCAACATACGAAAATCAATAAACGTAATAAACCACATTAACAGAAACAAAGACAAAACCACTGATCATCTCAATAGATGCAGAAAAAGCCTTTGATAAGATCCAACATCATTTCATGATAAAAGCTCTAAGAAAACTAGGAATAGAAGGAAAGTTCCTCAACATTATAAAAGCTATATATGACAAACCTACAGCCAGCATTATACTTAACGGAGAAAAATTAAAACCATTCCCTCTAAAATCAGGAACCAGACAAGGATGCCCACTATCTCCACTCCTATTCAACATAGTACTGGAATTCCTAGCCAGAGCAATTAGGCAAGAAGAAGGAATAAAAGGAATACAAATAGGTAAAGAAACTGTCAAAATATCCCTATTTGCAGACGACATGATCCTATACCTTAAAGACCCAAAAAAACTCTACTCAGAAGCTTCTAGACATCATCAATAGCTATATCAAGGTAGCAGGATATAAAATCAACATAGAAAAATCATTAGCATTTCTATACACTAACAATGAGCAAACGGAAAAAGAATGTATGAAAACAATTCCATTTACAATAGCCTCAAACAAAATCAAATACCTAGGTGTAAACCTAACAAAAGATGTGAAAGACCTCTACAAGGAAAACTATACACTTCTGAAGAAAGAGATTGAGGAAGACTATAGAAAGTGGAGAGATCTCCCATGCTCATGGATTGGTAGAATCAACATAGTAAAAATGTCGATACTCCCCAAAGTAATCTACATGTTTAATGCAATTCCCATCAAAATTCCAATGACATTCATTAAAGAGATTGAAAAATCTACTGTTAAATTTATATGGAAACACAAGAGGCCACGAATAGCCAAGGCAATACTCAGTCAAAAGAACAATGCAGGAGGTATCACAATACCTGACTTCAAACTATATTACAAAGCAATAACAATAAAAACAGCATGGTACTGGCACAAAAACAGACATAAAGACCAGTGGAACAGAATAGAGGACCTAGATATGAAGCCACACAACTATGAGCAACTTATCTTTGACAAAGGAGCTAAAAATATACGATGGAGAAATAGCAGCCTCTTCAACAAAAACTGCTGGGAAAACTGGTTAGCAGTCTGCAAAAAACTGAAACTAGATCCAAGTATATCACCCTATACCAAGATTAACTCATAATGGATCAAGGATCTTAATATCAGACCCCAAACTCTTAAGTTGATACAAGAAAGAGTAGGAAATACTCTGGAGTTAGTAGGTATAGGTAAGAACTTTCTCAATGAAACCCCAGCAGCACAGCAACTAAGAGATAGCATAGATAAATGGGACCTCATAAAACTAAAAAGCTTCTGTACATCAAAAGAAATGGTCTCTAAACTGAAGAGAACACCCACAGAGTGGGAGAAAATATTTGCCAATTATACATCAGACAAAGGACTGATAACCAGAATATACAGGGAACTTAAAAAACTAAATTCTCCCAAAACTAATGAACCAATAAAGAAATGGGCATGTGAACTAAACAGAATTTTCTCAAAAGAAGAAATTCAAATGGCCAGAAAACACATGAAAAAATGCTCACCATCTCTAGCAATAAAGGAAATGCAAATTAAAACCACACTAAGATTCCACCTCACCCCTGTTAGAATAGCCATCATCAGCAACACCACCAACAACAGGTGTTGGCGAGGATGCGGGGAAAAAGGAACCCTCTTACACTGTTGGTGGGAATGTAGACTAGTACAACCACTCTGGAAAAAAATTTGGAGGCTACTTAAAAAGCTGGACATCGATCTACCATTTGATCCAGCAATACCACTCTTGGGGATATACCCAAAAGACTGTTACTCCAGAGGCACCTGCACATCCATGTTTATTGCGGCACTATTCACAATAGCCAAGTTATGGAAACAGCCAAGATGCCCCACCACTGACCAATGGATTAAGAAAATGTGGTATCTATACACAATGGAATTTTATGCAGCCATGAAGAAGAACAAAATGTTATCATTCGCTGGTAAATGGATGGAATTGGAGAACATCATTCTGAGTGAGGTTAGCCTGGCCCAAAAGACCAAAAATCGTATGTTCTCCCTCATATGTGGACATTAGATCAAGGGCAAACACAAGAAGGGGATTGGACTATGAGCACATGATAAAAGCGAGAGCACACAAGGAAGGGGTGAGGATAGGTAAGACACCTAAAAAACTAGCTAGCATTTGTTGCCCTTAATGCAGAGAAACTAAAGCAGATACCTTAAAGCAACTGAGGCCAATAGGAAAAGGGGACCAGGAACTAGAGAAAAGGTTAGATTAAAAAGAATTAACCTAGAAGGTAACACCCACGCACAGGAAATCAATGTGAGTCAATGCCCTGTATAGCTATCCTTATCTCAACCAGCAAAAACCCTTGTTCCTTCCTATTATTGCTTATACTCTCTCTACAACAAAATTAGAGATAAGGGCAAAATAGTTTCTGCTGGGTATTGAGGAGGGGGAGCGGGAGGGGGTGGAATGGGTGGTAAGGGAGGGGGTGGGGGCAGGGGGGAGAAATGAACCAAGCCTTGTATGCACATATGAATAATAGAAGAAAAATGAAAAAAAAGAAAAAAGGAAAAAAATAAAAAAAATAAAAAATAAAAAAATTACCACCAACTATGTCTAATATGGAGATTTCCTTTCTGTTTGACTGTCTCATTTTCCCTTTTTGTTTTAAGGTAATTACAAAAAGTGGAAGAGTGCATGGAAATTCATGTTCTCATCTTCAAGCCAACAATTTCTGATCCCCTTTGTGCCTTTGGAATTTTTAACCATATGCACGTTACCTACTAAAAATAAGTAAAAATCACTTAAAAATAAGATAAGGAAAGTTAAATATTTAGTTTTAGTTATTTAGCCTTCCAAATATGGGGTCAGGCCACAATTACGACCTAAAAAATCCTATAGTCTCAGAGATAATCATAAAAGGCAAGGAGCAGAAGGAGGGGATCATCATTCTTGGTTTAACTTTAGCCAGAGTGTTTATTTTTTTCAGCAATACCTGTTAATGCCCTGAGTTGAAAATGTCAATAAGAGTGTTTTGCTGGTCAGAAGTGTTTAACACCCACTGCAGTTCAGGGCACTATCAAAGCACTTATAAATAAATATTTGCTCTACTTTTATGGCTACTGGGCTTAAGACATAGTTTTACAATTCTTAATTATTTTCCTGATTTATACTGGCATGTTTTCTGCTAATCTATTTTTGATTTAGAGTTGCCTAATGCTGAGCTTTTCATGGGAAATTGAAACCCCAACTTCACCATTATTGTGTTCTAAACTTTATTCTTTTTCCTAACAGTTCATTTACCATCAGTACTTCCCTGAATACCCTGTGGCTGAATTAGAAAGTTGTCTTTCTAATGCCTAAATTTTCAAACAAAATCCATGATCAAATAAGATATGCAATACAGAAATAAGTTGCATGTCCTGGCCCTGTCATTCCTCAGTATTTATCTTAGTTACCTCAGCAAATAATTACATATTTACTTTCTATTTCTATAAAGACAACTAGCATTTTATGGATCACTATATCCTGGGAAAACATGCCAAGCAGCCTTCTTAACTCAATGTGAAAATATAATTTGCAGAACTCAGCAATTTCTACCAGAATATTTTGATGCAGATTGCAAATTAGAAAAGTAGAGGTGAATATCATTTTCTCTGCATTTATAGCTTTTCTACTTACTACTATTAATCTTCAAACAAGCATGAAATCCAAAGTCCCACAGGAAACTGAATGCACAATGAGGATTATAGATATAATTCTTCTGATTCTTCAAATGCTAATGACCCCAGGCTTGATGTTACTGGTAAGCATTAAAGAATGAGCACAGAGATGGCACTTCTACTTTGGATCCTGTGCTGCTATCTGTTCCAGAGTTCACATTATAGGTGTGAACGTCATAGGTATCAGAAATGGCCACATTCACCATTAATTCATTAACCAAAAAAAAAAAAAAAAAAAGAAGGAGAGACAGCCTAAATTACAGACTCCATATTTCAGTGGCTCTCATAGACTTCTGACCAGCAGAACCCACTTTAATTGACATTTTCCACTCAGGACAATAATACATAAAGCTAAGAAAAATAGACCCTCTGATTAGACTGGGCGCCAGTGACTCATCCCTATAATCCTAGCCACTTGGGAGGCCGAGATCAGGAGAATCGAGATTTGAGGACAGTCCAGGCAAATATTTTGTGAGACCTGACCACCAACATAACCAGAACAAGATGGGGTGGAGATGTGGTTCAAGTGGTAGAGTGCTTGCAACAACGAAGCCCTGAGTTCAAATCCCAACTCCACTAAAAACCAGAAAATAAAACAACGTAAAAAAACATATCTGGTTAGAAGAGACACAGTGAAAGATAGACTGACCATCACAGCTGATAAATCTTAGTTACTTCATTATTTCTTGGTACCAGTGTTTTATTTTTTATTAGTATATGTTAATTGTATAGAGGAGTTTCATTTTGATGTGTCCACACATGTATATAATGTTTTTTTTATCAAATTCATCCCCTCTATTGCTCTTTCTTGTTCCCCTTCTTTCCCTTTTTAACCAATTTTAATGGGTTTCATTATTCTATTTTTATTACCTGCACATAAAGTACTTTGTTCATAGTCATCCCTCATCACCCTCTCTTCCTGCCTTCCTCTCTTCCATGCTGTACCTGTGTATTAAATAACTGTCTTTCAGTGTCCCCAATTCCTTAAGCAAAAGCATCTTTTGAGCATCCACCATGTGGAACTATACTTTCAAGGTAATGGAGATGAGATGATTGAATACACACTGGTCTCTCTCTTCTAGTATTCTATTGTCTGAGGGTAAAATCAGATCACAAGGTAAGAACTAGCAGTTTGTCACTGGCACAATGGTGGCACAAAGTAGAGTAGATGATATGTGCTTGGGGATAGTTAGGGAAGATATTCCAAAAGTTAAAATACATAAGCTGAATTTAGAAGACTGATATACATATGCTATGAAGAAGAGTCTTGGGCAAATCAGGGAGAAGTTTGGCTGTCCAATTAAGCAGAGACATGGGGAGCATGTGTACAGGCAGCAGTAATTGAGGTCAGAGACAGGACCAGATTGGAGTATCTGGCTGGTCTGCACCACCTATGGCAGTAAGTTAAGAAATCTTGGAGTCTGATTTTCTTCTCATCTTATGGAAGGCAGTGAGATAAATGTCAAAGGTTCTTTATTCCCCCAATCAATCTATGCTCCAGTATAATTGTAGTCATTGTATTGCCAAAATTCTCTGACATGTGACTGACAACTAGCTTGGAGTTACATCTGTTTTAAACTCTAGAATTAATATCAGCATAGGACAGAGAGAGAGAAAGAGAGCATGAGGGAGAGAAGGAGAGAGAGAGAACAAGAGTGAGCAAGAGCAAAGAGAGAGAATCATCTCATGCAACCATTAGCTAATCTAAGAGAGTTTTAGCATGTGATTAGAAATCTGAACATTTAGATCCGTACCTGCAAATTAAATCTTTTTCTTTTCTTTCTTTTTGGAGGTACTAGGGGTTGAACTCTGAGCTTTGTGCTTGGGAGGCAGGCACTCTACCACTTGAGCCACACCTCTAGTCCACAAATTCAGTCTTGCATTTAGATTTATTGTATGATTCTAGACTTCACACATATTTTGTTAGTATAAAGAAACAACTGGAAAACTTACAAATGCAGATCAAATTTTATTCACCTATAATATTTTGATTTTCAGTCTATATAACATTCACTCTTTGAATCTATTGAGTTCTACAAATTATAATTTTGCATATTCAGCATTTTCATTTTAAAAGCCATTCAACAATAAATACAGTCATTTCTGCAAATTCCTGCCAAATTCAATGACCATTTTGCAAAATAAGTAAATCCACCATTACAGGTGAATTTGCTTATTCCAAAACTCACATTATAAGAGTGTGGTTGCTTGTATGTATATAGGTTGTACATTGCAATTCATCAGCATTCTTCTCAGCACCCAAAATAGTGATCATTTGCACAAAATAGGAATAAAGTTGAAAAAAATGAACCAAATAGTATTCCCAACAAAAGGAGGTAATCATACTGGATTAAATATATATAGCCACCTGGATCTAGAATTAGCCAGCGAGGGTAAATACACAGGTGCTATCAATCTAGCACCTGCAGCAAATGAATGCATTCAGGGACTATCCACATTAAACTCCAAATTCTTATACAAAATGCACATAGATATGTATTTTGTCAGAATGGAAAGTTTCATTTTGAAAATTATAAGCATGAGCAGCATTTCCCTTTCAAACTATAGTAGACCTATTTGTGGCTCTGTAGAGCATAGGGACACCATGAGAAAAGATAAGCTAACCATTGTATAGTTCTCTCTCAGGTACTCTGGCTGTCACCTCCAGCAAGTCAGGAAACCAGCTGACTTATAAAAGCTCAGCCAAGTGACCACTTGAAAAGTGACTAGGATAGCCGTTAACTGTCTCATAGGAGTTCTGCTGAACTCAGCTAATGTGATTTTGCTTGGAATTTAAATCAAATTTTAGTCTGTCCATTAAGAGATAAAAAAAAGCAACTGTATCTTAAACCTGTCTTGTTTCCCTCCCTCCTCACCTCACTCTCCTCACTATCCTGGCCAATATTCGAATCTTTAAAGTAATAGGAAAAGAGTCAGCATTTACTTCTTCAGGTGCTGAGTTGAGACAAAACATCTTTCCCTTTGTCCACTGGGTGCTTTCATGTTTGGGAAGAACTCTACCCAGAATTGCAGAATTAGCCCAGCTGTTTCATTTTCATTTTTTTGCCTATGGACACTAACTATTCTGTGTCCCAGAGACTTTTGTCCAAAACTTATACTCACAAAATAAACACTGTCCTCTCCAAACTTCCTACACATACATTTCCCTGTCTGGTAAACTGCTATTGAAATCACAGAAAAACACCTAAAAACATGAAATTGATCACTTTCATTTTAATATTAGTCTATAATGTACTTTCTGTGACAAATGTTATGTAGTTACTATAGCCAGTTAAAAATTTCCAAAGAGTATCTTAATTAAGAAAAAGGTAATTGTTTCCATACTAATTATATTAAGAAATGCAAGTAAAAATAAATTGTCAAGAAATAGTGCTAAAGGTTAAAAACTTTACAAATGCTGTCATACAAATGTAAATCCTACCAGTATAGTCTACCCAAAGAATACCTCTATATTCAGTAAAATAACGTGAAAATTTAAGTCTTTATCTATAAAATATCTCTTGCTGGTGCCTAAAATTATGTTTAGTTATTTGAATATTTTATTTATAAATACTTCTTACCTTTTGTAATGTATGTAGACCAAATAATTTAATAATAAGGAACTAATTCATAAACAAATTCAATGTAGGAAATTTCCAGCTGTATGATTTAGTGTGTTTCTATTATCACAGTAAATTAGCAACAACAGGTTGCATTTATTGCTTGCTTAGTGGGTGGCAGATCTTATCCTAGACATTGTATGTATATTATTTCATTTATTTTCATATCAGCTTTATTAGGTAGGTGGTATTCTTATATTGTCCAATTTATAGATTAATAGAGACACAAAAGGTTTAAATGATCTATAAGAGTTCTTTTGTACAGCAAGTGACCATCATGGCAGTCACACAGACTTTTGTAGCACCACCTCTGCTCTCATCCATTCTAGTACATTGCCCAGTTCTGAGGGCATCCTTGCTCAGGAGTGACCCACAGTTGTGATCACTGGCTGACTCCAGAATGATGTAAGGAATGAAGCCAAAGTTTCTAGGACTCTAGGATGCTGGCTGTCTCATAGCAGCAAAATAAATAAGACTTCAGATTTAGCGGAGAGCATGGGACTCCAAATTCTTCATTTTGCTTTGAGAGTTATCATTTCAATACCATGAAATACCATTGATACCATGAATATTCATTATTCCTATTGTTGCAGAAAGAAGTACAAATTTTAATATTAAAATGTTGAAAAGATATAACAAGAAAATTAATTTACCTTTATAGAAATATCACTACATTGTCCATTCATTTATTTATTTATTCATTTACTTATTTATTTACTTGTCATGGATTACAAAAAAAAATTGGCACAGCTTAGCCTTGATCCATAGACTCATTCTCAAAAATGTCTAATCTGCATTACAGTTGACATCATCTTTTGATCTCCTCTTCCTTCTTAACCTCCTCCTGAATTCCTCCTTTCTTCTTCTTCCTCTTCTTCTTCTCCTCCCTCTCTCTCTCCATTTCCTTTTCTTTCTTCTTCTCTTTGTTTTCTTTGCTTCTTCATCAGCAGAGGTCATTAAGGATATGGTCAAATAGAACCAATGGAACAAAAGATGAGAGCTCAGAAAACCTATATGTTTATCCATTCTGTGATATCAGATATTAATAATGGTAGATGGCTATTATTAACATAGGCACCCATACACACACACCACTGAATCACTGAATCTCACTGAATCTCATTCTTGTGTTATTTCTGTGGCTTCCTCTGCTATATCTTTCCATATGCAGGATATCATCTCACTGAATCTCGTTCTTGTGTTATTTCTGTGACTTCCTCTGCAATATCTTTCCATGTACACGATATCCTCTTACCCTTCCCACACTTATCCCAATCTGCAAAGCACTGTCCTGAAATCAGTTCTTTCATCACAATATTGCTGTTTGTTGCTGACCCTGTCACTGGCTTCTGTTTCCCTTCTGCCCTGCCTGTCATTGACCATCATGTAGGGTAATTCTGAGGCAGATTCCACACCATTGCCAAGAGCTTTTCCAATTGTCACCAGTTGTAATTTCCCTGTAACCCGTGCTTCGCCAGTTTCCATCTTTCCATGCCTCTGTGTTTCCTAGTATTGGCTTCCCATTATAACCCTTGTTCTTGAATACTTATCTCAGAATTTCTTCTGGGGAAAGCCAAACTAAAACACTAAATTGGTTTCCAGCTCCTGGTGGTCTCCTCCCAGTGAGTAATATCTATCAAATGAGGACCATTGCAAAAGAGCTGTGCAAAAGTCAAAGAAACTGCCCTTTAAAGGGTGTGGAATAGAAGTTTACAAAACAGTTAGGGATGGTCTGGGAACAACGGTTCACACCTATAAGTCACTACTTCTTTACTTCTTGCTGACTAACTTTCTGCTGTCTCTCAATTTTGTTTCATTTTAGGCATTACACAAAAAAGCACTATGAGAACCTTCAGCCCTATGTTGGCTGGTGTGAAACAGTCCATGTGCTAATAAGGGCCTGGATAGTCAAAAAACATTTCTGAAACTCTGATGGCTATGAATATAAATGAACAGTTCAAACATTTCTAGTTTTGCACAGAATGATTCATTAAAAGTCCTATCAGAAACCATGATCCCTACAAAGAAGAATGTTCATGATGGATAAAAGCCAGGTTGATCTATGACACCAATATTTCTGTGATAAATGAACAAAATGGGTGTCTAATCTCTGGACATTCTTGGTTATGCAAGAACTGAACATTCACCAATGCTTTGTGGATAACATGTCCAAGATTCTTTTTGCCTTTGTGAAACTGTGTCCATCCATCAAAATTGCACCTTGGCTTGCTATGTCTGAAAAGGCCATACAACAGTATATCTTCTTTGATATTTAAACTATATAAAATAAACCTAAGATAGTTCAATTGAAATAACAGAATTCCAAAAAGCTTTCCAAACACAAGATTATTTTTTAAAAAGGAAATGGAAGTACTGAGGGGAAAAAGGCAAATATTTCCCTTTTTGTTGGCCAGTATCATTCAATTTGGATTCTCCTCTGCAATCTCCAAATTAAAAAAAAAAACTATTTCATATGACTTCAAAGACTAACACCCCATTCAAAATGCATGTATTTCTTGTCATTTTTCTCACACTATATGGACCACTAAGAGATTCATTAAATACTTATCTGAATCTCCTTGAAAAAGAAAAATGGCCAGGTCAATAGAAGTCAACCCTTTGAAAAATCATAGAGAGAAATAATTGACAGCCAAAGCCAAACCTGTAATAAGACTGGAGGAATGGAGTCCAAGGAGCACAGCACTTCTGTTGCCTGTATAAAATCCAATTTCTAAAATTCAGCACAAAGGAACAGAGACTGAAGTCTAGCACAGATGTGCCTTTACTCTTGAAAGTTAATTTGACACTTAATCATGATTTAGTCATTGTGATTTTTCTTTTCTCTTTTGTATACTGTTTGGATGGAAATTCACAGGTTGCGATGTTAAGAAGCTACTAAAGCATAATTTTGGACTGATAATAGGGTGGCAAAAAGCTGTTAAATTGCTGCTTGAAAATCTTAGTAAACCATTTCCCACAATTGTTCTAAATTCAAATTTGTTACTTGTGACAAATAACCAATACTTTTGGACAAGTTCTGTTCTCCTTTCTAAAATGCTACTTAACATTTTGAGATTGTGATTAGCTAAAATAGATTCTCTGACTCAAGGCGAAATTACATTCTGTTAGCCTTGACTCTAGAGCGGTTAGAGGAAGAAGACTTCGTGTTCTCTAGTTGTCAGAGGAAGAAAACAAATCACTTAAATCTACGACTAGTTACCACCTAGAATATGTTATAATAATCACAGTCTTTTGTGAAAATCAATTAAGTGCAAGGCATTTTAATTCACTGTCTATAATCCTCATGGCAACCAACTAAGTAGGTATTATTACCACTCTGCCTTAAATAGAAACCAAGGCTCTAAGAAGTTACATGTACTCCAAATCTAACAGCTAATTAGTACCAAGTCTAAGCAACCAAGTCTTCTTGGTTTGAAAACTCATGTTCAATCTGCTACTAACCTGTAGTTTTCTAGTTATAATTTATAACACATTTTAATGACTTGAAAACTTAACTGGAGACCTGATAAGTAAAGCAAATGAAAGAACATCTGGCTGAATTGCAAGGAGAGAGTCTGCAGTCTCACTATTTACATTCCTTTGCCATTTCTCAACCATTTCTCTGCAGCAGTCCCATGTACTTCATGGAAAGTTGGTGCTGTCAGAAACCCCTATGTTAAACCTTCTGTCCCAGCAACATCTCCCACCATAGACCTGAGCATTCTTATGCATGTTAGGGGTCACAGATTCAGATGCTACCAGGTGCTTCAACACTACCCCACTATACCTCTGAAGTACATGGAAGTTTCTTTCCCTCCCCTAGCTATGAGCTTTATAGTTGTATGTCTCTTGATTTATGTGATTTTTTTCCTGCTAAATTTTAGTTTCTGAATCCAAATTCCAAACTCAGAATTTTAAAGAATAAGATTAATGAAAAGCCATGTAAACACATGATAGTCAAGAAAAAGAAAAAAAACTCACTTAACTAAAAACATCAAAAGTTGATGCAGTTGCATTTTATATACTTTATACCTACACACAATATGTATGCATATGTATCTATATGTGTGTGTGTATGATATTTATGTCCAAGTATAGTATACACACACACAAATATAAAAAGTAAAATTAAACTCCCTGTGTTTCTCTATGAGTCAAATATGGAATTTTTTAAAAACTGTGTGCTAAAGAAATCTCTCTTGGCAATGCTGGTCAGGGCAGCATGATGTTATTTTAAATTCTTCTCTCATTAGAAAAAAAGGGCGCTTGCTTCTTCAGAGTTTCTGTGTATTTGTATCAGAGCCTCATTGGCATTTTCATCGCAATGTTTATGAATCATAATGCAGTTCCACTGCAGTTTCTGACACACTTATTAATTTGTTCCCAGCGGCAGTTCATTACCAACATCACAAGCAAAACACGCTCTCTCCCTGGGCGCTGAGGGTCCACCGGAAATTAAGCAGACAGGGCTGCAAAGCACCTTAGAGCAGCTAGCCGGCTTCACCTCCCCCAGCAAGCTGGAGGCAAGCGTAAGAGGGCAGCAGGAATGAAAGACTCCTGCCTTCCCCGATGCCCCTGCACCTTCTGAGCTACAGATGACGGGGAGCAGTGGTTCCTTGAGAAGGATGGCACCTAGCTGTGTCAGTCATGGGCCTTCTCTGATCTGCCTGCTTTGGAGGGTGTGGGGCCACAGCTTCAGACTTTCAGCATATGGAAAGCTTAGCATTTTTCCTTGTCTTCTACTGTGGTTTTGCTTCCTGTGTGCACTGACCCTTCCTAGTCAGTGGGAGTGTGGAGCTCTGAGTTGCAGAGCTTTCCCAAACTCCCCTCAGGGTGTGTTAAAGAAGCCAAGAGAGTCTACAAAAACAAGAAGTGCCACACTCAATTTAGCTTCTCAGAAAAGCCTTTTTTTAAAAAAGAAACTCCATGTTCTAGCAACATG
Source organism: Castor canadensis (assembly GCF_047511655.1). Classification (NCBI taxonomy): domain Eukaryota; kingdom Metazoa; phylum Chordata; class Mammalia; order Rodentia; family Castoridae; genus Castor; species Castor canadensis. The sequence continues at coordinate 144,289,092 of NC_133390.1, read as the reverse complement.
CTAGGTCAGGGGAAAAAACTGAGTTGTCTCTTAGTTCTTTGTTGTTGTCAACAGTCTCTCAGATCCCTGGTCCATGACAGGTTAGCACTATATTAAGGAGTCAGGGATCCAGGTCCTAACTGTGACTTATGCAAGGTAATGGGCATCTCAATAAGCCCTGCTAAGCTTCACTTTTCTTTTCACCCCTTATGGCTGTTCCTATCTTTTCTACATGACAAATTAAGGTCATTGGGAAGTGTGGATGAGGGAGGCACGGGAATTAACTAGGGATGTTCATGTAGGCTATTGTACATTAAGCACAGAGCTCAAAGGATTTAGGTTCAAATCATAGCCTTGCCTCACTGGAGAAACTACATTAGTTCTTGATCCTGAGATGTTTCATCTGCAAAATTAGGGTAAAAAGAAGATTTGGGATAAGAAGACGACCACAATGGCCCTTCTGAGTTATTAAATGACTTTGAATAAGGTCAACTTCTGTTAAATTCTAAAGTGAGATACAAATGTGAGTTTTGTGATTAGTCCTCACAACTGGGGCACCAAGACACTACCTAGCAACCTTCTCAACAGCTCACCATGAAGTCTGGTGTGCAAAATTACCCATCCCTTCTGACCAAGGGCTCTAGAGGTAGGCCAGGAGATTATAATTGTCTGTGAAAGGTGTTCTTCCAGAGGCTCAGCCAAAATGGGGAAGTCTCCTTGGCTCTTCTCTCTTGCCTACATTTGAGCTATCAGCAAATTTGACCAGTTTTATCTTCAGAATGTCCCAAATCTGATCACCAGTTGTTACTTCCACAGCCTCTATCCCCATTCCAGTCCAAGCTGCCAGATTCTCCCCCTGCACCTCTGAAAAAAGCCTCTTCATCAGCTTTTTCTTTTCACTCCAGCTCCTCCCACCCCTGCCTGTGCCCTTCGTGGTGTCAGAGGGATCCTTATTTAAATGTTAAGAAAGATACCATCAAAACCTTACATGGCTTTAAATAGAGCAAAATCCAAAATCCTCACAGTAATCACAGTGACCTCAATGATCTGGAAACTCAGTGATGTGAGACCCTGGTCTCCCTACTCCCTTCCTACTCATCCAGATGCCCTGACCACTTCACACCAGAAAATGCACAACAGCTATGCTCCTGGCTTGAAACAGATTCACTCTTTCCTTCCTGAAACACTCTTTCCTAGTAATCCCCTTAGTTCACATCCTCTCTTCACTGAGGTCTAGCCAAAATATTATTTGTGTAGACAGTCCTTCCTTGACTACCCTGTCTTACTATCCTATGTACAGGTACACCCGTGTGTATGTACTCCCCATCAACTTATATGCTTTATTTTTCTTTATAGACTCATTATTTCAATTTGTTAATTTTTCTATCATCTGTTTTCCCCCTGCTCCTGATTAGAATATAAATTTTCTAAGAGTATAGGCTTTGTCTATTCTGTTCACTATTCCAGGGCCCAAAATAGTATATGACTCATATCATGTATTTAATAATTACATGTGGAAAGGACAGAATGAATGGATTAGTTTAGACAGTGTAAGGAATGCTTGCAGTTATCAAAGGGCACTACAATGAAACTATTAGAAAAATAATTAATTGACTTTCATGATTCAGAAGGTAGTCATGACCTCAGCTGGTAGGTCCCAGTAGATAGTCACTGCTATATGGCTAAGTTGTATGTCTAAATCCTCTATGATCTTGTAAAGAGGTACCATGACCCCACAGAGGAGGAGCCACCCTTTAAAATTCATTATGAAGCAAAGAGACTAAGTGGATAATTTATATGCTACCTATGTTCTTCTTCATGTTAGTACTGGTGTGTGTTCAAGATTCCATTCCTCTTGTTTCCTAAACTATGTCTCAGAATATGCCACACAGAATATGAATCTAACATGTGAATTTCCATCCAGGATACAGTTCTCTTACAACTGATGTGGAGAAAACCATAAACAAAGGCTCAGTAAAGCCTCCTTTTTGAGGCTGAAAAAAGCCAGCAAAAAAACCAAACCAAAACAAAAAAAAAGTGCAGAAGAGTCAGGAAAAACTTAGGCAACAGGAAAATAAATGAATATCTCAAACTCATTGGTTTTAAAAGTTTCCTAATGTTCAATAATATGCATGAACTGTAATGTATTCAATCCTTACCTTGTTGATACATTTTCCAGCTTAATTTCCATTTTCTTCTTCTAAAGATCTGCAATAAACCCTCTCCTACATATATCATTACCTTCTTGTGCTTTTATTTCTATGGGCAAAATTCCCCAAGGTAGGATTGCTTGCACAAAAGCATCAACATTTTTAATTCTAAATAATATTTCTTGGTAATTTTCCCAAATGTGTTAGAAGCTTACTCTCCCACCAGAAATGTATGACAGTGTCCCTTCATCTTATACCTTTCCTGTTGAAAAGCTAGTCTTACCACATTGGATTGCAAATTTGATAACTTCAAAAGTGGTCATTCATTTTGTAATTTGCTTTTTCCTGCATATGGTTAGGTAACTTCTGACTTCACTGGCTTTTCTGTTCTTTTCTGAATTGTGTACTCATATTTATTTGAGGTATTTGTCTTTGTTTTTTTAATTTAATCAGTTGAAGGTGTTCTTTGAACAGTAGGACCAGTATCCTTGTTTTCTGTCATGACTGTTGTAGTTATGCTAGCAATCTATATATTTCAAGTTTCCACTTTCCTAGTTCCATATTTTCTATGCCACTTTTTTATATTTACATAGTCAAACATCTCTACTGCATGATGGTTTCTAAGATTCTGGCTATGTTTAAGAACATTCCATCATCTCAATGTTATTAAAATATTACCCTATAACTTGCTCTCAAATTATTATCTTGTTTTTATTTGGCTCATTAATCCATCCAGAATTTACACATATACAGACAGTGAAGAAGGGAGTCTCATGCTTTCTTCCACAGAGGTAGTAACTATTTTGGCATAATATAGTCAATAGACTATCCTTAATTAAAATGCCATTGTGGTATGATAGATCCCCATATATACCTGGTAGTAATTTCTGGTTTTCCAGGTGCACTGAGAGAAGCAGCTTCCCTGGGAGCCATTAAAATCACCTAAAATACAATGTAATTTGATAACAGAATTTGACCAGGCAGTGGTTCATATATTCTGTCAAGCTTGCAAGAAGAAAGTTCTCAGACTTAACTTGATGATAATCCACATTCCTTGATCAGATACCCATTTGACCCTTACTGTGCACCAGATATTTTTATGAATTCTTTTTTACAGATTGCTTCTTTTTTGCCTTATATTAACCCTGCACAGAAAGTATTACTTTTATTTCTGTTTTCTACATCAAAAACCAAAAATATGAGTTTAATTGTCCAAGATCACAGAGAAGGTAAATGTTGGGGCTGAGATTTCTAGCCTCTAGTGTGAGCCCCAAGTCATTACTCTTAACAACAGCATTCTACTGCTGATGTTCCTTCATTTTGTATCTTGAACACTCCACTTATCACAACACAGAAGGTACGCAGTGAATATTTGTTTGACTGGATTCAACTGAAAAAAATTATAACTTTTCCAAACCACAGAATCTTATAACATTAGGAAATAATGACTTGAAATGAGTTTGCTTCTTAGAAACCCAAAGTAATTTCAAAAACAGGGTAATTTCAGTAGCTGCAAAGGAAAAGCTCTAATGAGTTCTGCTTGAAAATCTTCTCACCAGGAAATGATTGAAGACAAGAAGATAACCTCTCATTAATTCTTTATTAACTGTTTTAATCAGGATAACATCACTGTCTCACTCTAAGCATGGACAATTGCCAGCAGGCTTTGGTGCTCAAATTCATTAGGCTGACAAGGTGGGAAGGTCTGGACAGTCAGTCAGGTCATTCTTATACCCCTGGGAGCCACATTTGGTGAAGATGTGACTCCTCATTTCTCAGAGTGGTGATCTTTACTTCTAGTTTATTGCCATGCATCCCTCAAAAGCCCAGCACAAATGGCCTCTGTCCATGAGTTCTCATTGTGGTTGGGATCATGAAATCACAGGGAGGTACTCACAGATCCAAAGATCCAAGCAGCAAGTTAGCAGCTCCTACATGCGAAAAAGTCTCACTGTGAAATGGCACATGTAGCTGTTCCACCCACCAGGGTAGGGAGGATTCTGCTTCTTCAGGTTCATCTAAAGGAGCAACTGGTCTACTACATCATGCAGAACATTGAGGAATCTTTTGTGTCTCTGCAAGGGAGAATGTCTTGCTCAAGTGAAAATCACCAACCTAGTGGCTTAAGACTCCTCTACAGTGAATATTGCAGCTTTCTCAATACCTAAGGAATAGCCCTGAGGAGACTTACACATTTTCAGTCTATGCAATGTGGAGAGGGCAGAACACCCCAATTGCAGAATAGTCTACTGAGTTCAAACCTGAATGATCTAGGGATTGGTTCAAGTAGACCAAACAGAGACAATGAAATACAAAAGGCTTTCTGAGCGATCATGTGATGTATTGAATCATGGGGGATATCATGCGACCACACTCTGGAGAACAGCTGTCTGGGTTCCAATCACCACACTGCTACCTTCTAGATGTGTGGCTTTAGAGCACTATTTAATCTTTCTCTACCACACAGGAATAATCTAAGTACATTTCTCACATGGTAGACCATAAAGATCAAATGAGTTCCTTGAGATAAATTACATATTAAATAGAAAATTAAAGGCTAATTCAAGTATTAGTTATTCTATCACCACCTTAAGACTTTGATGAGGGAAATTCTTACCTTTCTCCGTGGAATTTGAGTCCAGAAAATACAAGGTCTGGAACTACCATAGTTATCTTAGGCCTGTGAGAAAATCAAGTGTCTGAAAATAAAGTAGTAAAGACATATGTGAGAAGTGGAAACTGGTCCTGGTGATAGCATTTAAGATGCAGATCAAGCTGTATCTAAGGAAATCCTGTGTGTGTGTGTGTGTGTGTGTGTGTGTGTGTGTGTACCTACATTTATAACATACTCATGTATATAAGCATACGTATATATAGGAATGCATACACACTTTATTCTTAGAGCAGTTTTAGGTTCACAGCAAAATTGAGCAGAAGGTACAAAAATATCCCAAATATCCTCTGTCCTCACACATGTACAGACTCTTGTATTATCAAAATCACTCACCAGTGATTGTGCTACAAATGATAAACTTACATTAACACTTTATGCTCACTAAATATTTATAGTTTATATCGGTATACACTCTTGGTGTTATACAGTCTTTAGGCTTGCACAATTTATTATCATATATTCATCATTATACAATCATAAAGAAGTGTTTGACTGCCCTGAAACTCTTCTCTGCCATCACTATTCATCCGTCCCTTCCCAATCCACTGGAACTACTGTTTTTTTTTTTAACTGTTTTTGTAACTTTGCTTTAGAGAGAAGCTTTTTTAAATTAATTTGCATTAATGTTTTCTCCATGTTTTTTTCATAATTTATAGCTCATTTCCAGTTATCTCTGAGCAATATTACACTGTCTAGATGTACCCATTTTATTTATCTTTATGTCCTACATTTGAAGGATACTTGACTGCTTCTAATTTGGAAAAATATCAATAAAGCTGCTATAAAAATCCAGGTTCAGGATTTTTGTGTGGGCAGAAGTTTTCAGTTCATTTGGGCAAATACCAAGAAGCACAATTGCTGAGTTGTTTGATACAAGTATGCTTAGTTTTGCTAGAAACTGACAAACTGCCTTCCAAAGGGTCTGTGCAACTTTTCATTCTTACCAGCAATGACCAAGCAGCACCTCTGTTGCTCCATATCTTCACCAATATTTGTTATTGTCAGTATTCTGGATTTGGGACATTCTAATAGTTTTGTACTCGTACCTAATTGTTTCAATTTGCATTTCTCTGATGTTATATGATGTACTGTACATTGTCAAGTGTTTATTTGCCATCTAGGCATCTTTTTTTATGAGTATACTTTTTATTACACCAGTTTGGTTTGGAATTTCTGCAGTTGGTACTCCAATAAATCTTAGCTGCTTCTTTCTGTGTAGTGGGGCTCTCGAGATTTCTGAAAGAGCTGTGGGGTCTATAGAATGCAAAATTGTTGACTGACCCTCTATTCTTTAAGTCTGGAATAATAATATTTCACAACATCTAATTTTTTTGCATGAATTGGCAAGTAGGAAGAGTACTGATGAACTAGAAAAGAAGCAAACAATAAGGAATTGCAAAGCTCTGGACCTGAGTACTCATTAGTAGGCAGTAAAGACCTGCAAGAGGCACACAAACATTCATCAGAGTGGGAATGCAAAGAGGCAGCCAGATCATCTCCAAACCAATTCAAGGATCATGGCACCAATAGGAGAGCTGTGCATCCATATGCATTCTTTTGCCCAGAAACCCAGAGCTTTCCTAATATCCCGTTATCAGCCTGCAGAAATCATTCTCTTCTCTATCTGTTTGAACTACAAATGGTCCCATTAACAGTCCCTGAACTCATTTTAAATCTCTCATTTTTTCATTTTTTGTTCATGTAATTGCTTTGACCAAAGTTGTATAACACATGCATGCACACACACACACAACTCCTCTCTGGTTTCAAATCTTTCAAGACACATTTATCCTTCTTCCTATTGGCTCAATGGTATGCTGCCATATTTCTTTAGGACTTCCTCCAGCAATCCCCACTCCCAAAAGAAAGCTCTATTTGGAGTATTTGCCTATTCCATGTTATGTAATCTATCCACCCTGGTCATTTTCAAGTTACCAAATAACAGAGTTGATAAAAAGATGTTCTGTCAAACATCATTGTATAGAATTTCCACCTTTGCAGATACAATAGATACAGATAGCCTCAAGAGCATGAATAAGAGTGAAATGTACCAAAACAATTAGCAAGTAATAAGGACTGAGTATTACCCTTGTTTTTAGTATAAAGCATTTATTATAAGATTACATAACTTAAAATTATATAATGTCTATGTTTCTAAATAGGCTGCCAAAATTCTTGGAAACTCAAGAGGTATTTTTTGTGACTGGAACAAATCAGATACAATACACCACTGCACCTTCTTCAATGCCATTTACCTTCTAAAGCATACTGAAAATAAACATAAGCAAAACATTGAGAGATTAATAAATCAAGAAATAATGTTACAATATCTAATATAATACCTAATGTTAATAAATATTATGAAGAAAAACCAAACAGGATTAAGGACATATTGAGCATCTGGAAAGGGGGAGAATATTTTAGATAAGAAAATTTCCTCTGAGAAGTGGCTATCTTCATGTAAATGAAGTGAGAAAGCAACAGATGAGAAAATCTGAAGTGCTGGAGTGAACTGAACGGCCATGCAAAGGTCCTGAGGGAGGGGTGAGCTCTATGCATTCAGAGAAGAGTAAGAAAGCCAGTGTAGCTAGAGTGAGGTGCACAGAGAAGGATGTGGGAAGAAGTGGCTGAAAACTCATTAAGGTCTAGGTCAGGTGGAGTCTTGTAAACCATGCTGAGGATTTGCTCTTTCAATTTGAATAGGCTAAGTCATTAGAAGGTATTGCTTGGGGAATTATACAGCTTTATGTACATTTTTAAATATTACTTACTTCTAGCTGCTGTGCAAAGAATACTCTTCAGACATGCAATTATAGCAGAGGTAACAGGTTTAGAAGGGGAAGGGAATGAGAAAAGAAAAAAAAAGATTATTGCAATTCATAGTAGAAAAGAGAATGCAAAGCAAATGGTCAAAATGTAGTAAATTCTCCCATCAGAATAGATAAAATTTAAAAGGCCAATGATACAAAAGCAACCATCGATAGTATTATAAATAAATTAGTATGGTTATGTTCCAATAAAGGTTTATTTATAAAAATAGGCTATGGGACAGATTTGACTTGTGAACCACAGTGTTCCAACCCCTGCTTTTGAGCAGAATTTGCCCTTAGAAAAAGTATGGGCCACAAATGTAATTTTAACCTTTTTATTAACCACATTATAAAAGTAAAAAGACACAGATTAAATTAATTTTATTTAACCCAATATTTCCAAAATATTATTATTACAACAGTATTATGATATTGGATCTTGGCAAATTTTAACTTTCACTTGAAAAAGAAATGGGCCTTTAGCTATTTTAAAGATGATACCTGTTTGACTTTATGTTTTATGCAGGAGAGTCCAATTTGCCCAATTAATCCTCATTAGGAAAACTTTATCGATTTCATTCTATTTATTTTTGCCTCCAGATTATCCAAGAAACTGTACAGTCCATATTGTTCCAAAATATTACAATGTGTGGTAATAAAACTCTGTTGGAAAGAACACAGAGTTATTAGGCACTGTTAGCCCCCGTAGTGAAGTGAGCAATAAGGGGCAGTTAGATGTCCCTCTCTCTGATCTTGGTATAATGTTCCTCTTCCTAGGGTCTCATTGGAACATGGCTCATATACGAGATCCTGAATCCTGTTTTTATAGTGCATGACAGTAAATTCTTAATTTAAACAGCTTCTTCATTCTGTTCTTTGCAAAACTACAGACTTGGTGCCCATCTTGCTATTGAATTACTGTCAGTGCAGGCTTTGCCCAAGGTCAACATAACAAACCTCTCCAGCAGATACTGTGGCTGAGTTTAGTACATTCAGAGGATTTATGTCAGACTCCAAGCACTAAAGATTGAGCTGATAATCGTAGGTATTTGGCAGAAGCATTAGCATTTCTGTCTGCACAGATTTCAATGCCCTATTAACTATTCTGAGGAATCATTTACCCAGTGGGAAAAAATACCAAGTGGAGTTAGGGATTCTTCACTGCCCACCACAGGAAATATCATAGAAATCTCTATTGCTGTCTGCAAGGGAAAATTAACCAGGATGGCAGTCTGCTATGACTCCTAATGAATATGAATGCACAAACATGAACAATTCAAAAAGCAATGTTAGGGCACAGAGAGAGAAAACTTGCTTTGATGTGCAATCCCTTTATGAAGGCCCCCATGAGTGATTTCCTTGCAACAAACTGAATGATTTCTGGCACTTCCAAAGGAAATAAACTCTGGCCTATCATGTGGGTTGCATCCCAACTGTGCCTGCAATGTAGGCTTACTTTTCAAAGTTGGCTTTCTCTTTGAGTACAAAATGCTATAAAAGGAAATGCACCATGTTGACAAATAACAATTCAGAGTTGGGCATGGAGCAAAATGAAAAGAGCAGTAGTGTTGATTTTTCAAGAAAGATAGTTAATTTAACTATTTTTAACATAAATACAGAGTGCTTGAGATGAAAATTGATCATTCTTGGTTTGCTGACTCCAAATGTGCTTTATGAGTATCAAATGATGAGTCTAATGTTTCATTCCAGCTGTTGAATTCTATAAGGGAAATTGAGGCAGCCACAGGAGCAGTGACTTCATGAAGAAAATAAATACAAGTTTTTCTTAAAAAGGAGTTCACTTTGTCCTCAATAATATCAAATAGTAATCTCTTACACTAAGAAAGAACTAACACTCTCTAGAAGGAGTTGAGAGTGAAGAAAGTACACAGTCCCAGTGTCAGTTTCATAAAAAGAGGTGATTTGCTGATTATTTGCTTCTCATCAAAAGGAAATTTAAACCAGCTAATTTATAGAGTACAACATGATGATTGATAGAACAATTTACAAAAGATTCACCAAGGGGTAAAACAATATGAAAACATGTTTGATCCACTAGTAATCAGAGAAATACAAGAAAAAATAAGATGAAAACATTTTATTCATCAGACAAGCAAAACTGAACCAGAATGATAAAATCTAGTACTGAGGAAGGTGAGAACTAGAAGACAATCTAATGCACTCTTTATGGAAGCATAAGTTGGTTTTGACATTCATGAGAAATGTGGCCATCTTTAGCTGAACCCCAAACTATTCATATTCTTTGGTATAAAAATTCCATTTGTGGGAAGTTCACTCAACCAATTACTCACACACATATATAAAGATGAATGTAGACAAGAGTTCATTTGTAGCATTGTAATAGTGGAAATTTGGAAATGATTTAATTGTCTATCAATATAAGGGATATATTATGGTTTACCTTTTGTATTAGTTTTCTATTGCTGTCACAAAAATTAGCACCAACTTAGATATTTAAAGCAACACAAGTTTGTTTTCTTACACTTTTGCAGATCAGTAGTTCAGCATGGTTTCATAATGCCAAAACCAAGATGGTTACAAGTTCTGTTCCTTTTGAAGGTTCTACTAGAGAAATTGTTTTTTGTTCCATTGTATTATAGGTGGATTTCTTTATGTTATAGGAATAAGTTTCTTTTTTCCTGCTGGCTATAAGCTTAAGTCTGTTCCCAGCTTCTAGTGGATGCTACATTGTTTTGCATGTAGCCTCTTATTCATCATAAAAATTGGCAATGGACACATTGGATCCTCTGAAACATCTTTCTGCCTTCTCCTTCCACTTTTAAGAAATAATGTGACTAGATCTGGCCCACCTGGATAACTGAGGGTAGCTCCTCATCTTAAGGTCCCAAGGTCCATACCTTTAATCAAATCTGCAAAGTCCTTTTGGCCATGTAAGGTACCACATTCACAGATTGTGGAAATAAAATGTGGTCATCTTTGGGGGTCATTATTGTGCTTATTACACTATTCTTACTGTGGAAATCTCTGTGGTCATTGAAAAGAAAGATACAAATTCCTGATGCTAAAAATATCTCTGAAACATATTACAAAGTAAAAAAGAAAATAGAATTCAAATGTGGTTCTATGCTAATATAGTATATCATATTATGACCTTGTTAACAATACAAAAATTATTATAAGTTAAAAACACATTACATAATGCAAACAACTAAAAATGGAACTAACAAATGAATGCCAAAATGTGGATTGGGTTTATTAAGGTACTTACTGAAATTTTTGAGGTTTATTTCATATGTTTATAAGTTTTGCTTGAAAAAATTACTTGTGTATTAACTATGTTCTTTCAAAAATGCAAAACAGCATTTCATTATTGAAAGGAAGCAAAACTGCTCCCACAAAACTTAGAGTCTGGAGCTCAGAGTCCTGTTTTCTGAAGTTCCTCATGCACTGATGCTCTTCTAAGTATGATAAGCACACACATAATAATTCCTGGGGACCCTGCTAAGAGTGAAAAACGATGCCATCAGCTGGAGGCCAGTGCTCACTCCTGTAATCCTAGTGACTCAGGAGGCAGAGATCAGGAGGACCATAGTTGGAAGCCAGCCCAGGCAAACAGTTCATGAAGCCCTATCTCAAAAACGCTAATCACAAAAAAAGGACTGATGGACTGGCTCAAGGTATAGGCCCTGTGTTCAATCCTTAGTACCACAAAAAAAAAAAAAAAGGATGCCATCCATAATCCTGCCAGAGAACAAGTATAGACTGGGACTTTCCTGTTTCCACTTCTAAGAGGTGAATTGTTCATCTCCCTGCACTAGAATATCAGCTTCAAGAAGGTAAGGACATGATCTGGGGTACTCACTGCTTGAAAACATCTATTGGAAAATAGCAGAGCTGGTCTCCTTGTCCATTTTCAGATAAGGATGTTGTCCTTTTCTTACTCATTTTAGGTACTTTTTTCTAAAAATAGTTGTTAACTATAAAAATACTTTTTAACTATTTATGCTATTTTTATTTGATTTAATAAATAAGTCACTCTGGAGTTTACTATGAAAATCTTGAAATTAAGCTTTTTTTATTTTTTGTTAAGGGAATTGTCCAGGGTTTCTAACACCATTTATATTTTCTTTCTTTCTTTGAAATATTATTCTTTATCATATAGTGAATTCCCGTTTGCTCATGAGTCTGTTTCTAGACTCTTGCTTCTTCAACCTGTTTCACTTTTCCAGCTCAAACACCTTACCTTTACATGAGCCTTACAGAGTATATTTTATATCTTTTAGGGAAAGTCTTCTTTTTTATTCTATGGTTCTTAATTAGTTTGTCTAGGTCATTGTATACTTACTATTTTACATTTGAGTTTTCTATTTAAGAATCTATTAGAAGAATGCAAAAATGAGTTGATCTATTCTTCTCATTTTACCAATGATAAAATTGAGGACTAAAGAGGTAAAATAAGATTATGAGACGACATGGCCAGAAGGCAACTAGGACAGTGGAAGACCAGTGCTGTCTGGCATTGTAACCACATGTGACTTTAAATTTCAATGTAAATTAAAGTTAAAATTCAAAATGCAGTTTCATTAGCTGCATTTCAAGTGCTCAATAACTGTATGTGGCTATTGTCAACCATATTAGACACCACAGATCTAAAATTTTACAATCATTGCAAGTATTTATATTGAACAGCATTTAGCTATTTGCAGCTCTGGTTTGAAAGAGACCTCAGACCTCTCAGGCTATAAGAGGTTGCTGTTCTCCTTGTTAGAGATCCCATACAAAGATTTGGTGAAAGAAGTGTAATTTGGAGGCGATCCCAGGATGTGCAGCAACAGCGGGGTACAAAGAAGAGAAAAGGAGAAAGGTGAAATAATTAGAGGATGATTAGTGAGCAATCACTATTCTGTGGAGACCCTCTGAGAGCCTGTGAAGCATGTAACTCAAAACTGCCCCACTGAGAGATAAGAAGGCTTAAGCATTTATACACAAATTTCTAGTTCTCATTGGATAAGGTTTATGCCTTGGGGTGTCAATTCCTCAGCAATGGTAATCTGGCCTCTTAGTGCCAAGAAATTTCCTACATCCACAGGCAGAGACCCAAGAACTTAAAGTAGTAAGACATTGCCATGTGTAATAATGGTCCCCAAAAACAGTGTTGATATCCAGAGAAGACTAAAGGGATTATTCAGGGACACCAACAGTGTCTACTGTAGTTGGACTTAGGTGCATGGCAACAGAAATGGACTTTCCGGGTCCTCACCAAAAGAGAATCACAGTACAGGAAAGAATTCAATTTTATTAGCAATAACTGTCAGCTCTTCATGCAGAATATACAGATCCTCAGATCTGTCTCCAGCATCTGATTGAGGCCACTCATTTCACCAGATTCCACTAATACATGTGTTGACTGCTGTTTTATCCTCTGGCACCACAGACCTGTACATTGTCTTGGAGAATTCTAAAGTGGTAAGTAAACTTCTGTACAATTCTGAAGAAATTCTAGTTTGTTAAAAATCATCCTTCTCTTTAGAGAAAGGATGCTCTGATGGAACCTGATCCAGAAGATATATTGAGGGTCAAACACCATGCCCCTGCTCCATGTCAAGGTCACTGAGTTGTCATCTGCCAGATTCTTCCCTCCTAAGGATGAGAAGTTATTTCAGCCTCCATACAACTGGGCTTCTAGAAGACTTGTCTTATCACATGCCTCTGAGCTCCAATAAGGAAGCATTTTCCCCTTTATTTTCAATCTAAAGATATGATTATTAATCAACCTCATTATGCCTTTACATCCTACAAGTTTTTTTTTAACTTTAAAAAACAAACCTGGTAATATAAAGGAGAAGCAAACACCATATGCAATCTGCTCTCCATCAATACTGTACCAAATTGCCAGTATTTCCTGAAAAGGACCTCAGTCACTGCCCAAACAAAATGTCCAGGCAGCATGATGGACAGACCATGGCTGCAATTTGGGGCACTGAGCTGGTTTTGTCCTTGCCTCTAACAGCGCAAGTGACATTTAATCAGTCCCTCCATCTTGCTTCTTCAGTGGATTGATTAAAAATTATCCCTAGGCCCACATTTTTCACTGTATTCAAAACCTTGGCAATGTGACTTTTCTTCAACTTCTATCAGGTAGTAAAGTGCATCTCCCCCTCTTGAATCTAGTCTGACCTTGTAACTTAATTGCTAACATAATGTAGTAAGAAATGATAGCCTCTAGACACTCTTCATGGGATCAACCCCAGGGATCCCACAGTAGGATCACCCCAGAGGACATCCAGATATGTAAAGAAGGTTGTCTAGATGAGCTAACCAGACATTCATACATGAACCCATACCCAGGGACCAGAAGAATCTCCCAACTGACCAAAGCACACAAAAAAACAAACAAAAAAACTATTTCAAGCTATTGAGTTTGGAGTGGTTGGTTAAGCAGCAAAAACTAAGATCTTAGGGCCTTAAATTTGTCATCTACAGAGAAGATAATTAAATAGCTTCTAATATTTCTCTTTCAGTTTTTTAGCTGAAACACAATATCACAGTGGATATATTGATTTTCTGGACACTAGAGAGCTTATGGGCATTGGCTGCCCATATGTGCATACTCAGGCACTTGGAATCATTTATGTGGCATTGAGATGGAAGCAGGGAGGGGAAGAAAGAACATGGTACATAATATAGAAGCCAGAGTATCTATTATATGCAAATCAGAGCCAGTCATTACTTTATCCTCATACTCCAACACTCTTCTCACTGCAGATTCTAGATTTTATCTGTGAACTTTATTAAGATTTCTTATATTGATATGATACTCAACCCTTTTCTTTTTAAATATGAGGAAAGCTTATAAATCTTAATATTACCTGAGATTTATATGGTCAAATGTACTAAACCTGAAATCTTTTGACCTTTGTTATAAACAAAGCAAAATGTCCTATTTACTTAATGGAATATGCCTCCATACAAAAGATCTCTCAGAGCCCAAATGATGCACCGAATATTATGGGAGTGCCACTGACCTGGCTGGACACATCTATATGTGCTAAGCCTGCCTCTTTTGTTTTTATGAGATGAGCAATTTAGTGGGACCAAAGTATGAGCAACAAATTTTGGTTACTCACTAACTGTGTGAATTGGAACACAGAGCTTAGCATCTCAGAAGGCTTACTCCTCTTTGAGAGATAAAGTAAAATGGGAATCATATCGTCAGTATCATAGGGTTATTGTGATAATTAAATGACTCACATAGAAACAGCATGAGACGTTATCATTTGCTCACCTAATATTCATTTTCTCTACTCTGTATATTGATTCATTTCCTACACATCATTCAAAGTCCAGCTTAAATGAGGTCCTTTGTAAAGCTTTTATTCACAATGTCAGCTCATGTTAAACTCTTTTTTTTTTTCTGCCTCTTACTGATTCAAGCAAATTTTCTGAGACTGAGATAGGCCCAGGGATGTTGGAGTTAGCATAACTGTCCCTGCCACATGGAGAGAGGTACAATAAACAGTCAAGGACATGATTAATTGAGCTCATTATGATGCAAGTGTGCCCAATGTTATCTGAGAACACTACAGAAAGTATGAAACAGGGACAAATCAGGAGATTCACACACACACACACACACACACACACACACAAAACTGTCACCAAAATTGGGATAGAAGTAGAAGAGAGTGTTATCTGTGACCTGAAATAGCTGATTTCACCTTATTATATTCCTGATTTGATGTTATTTTCTATATACATTGGTACTTTATATTGTTCTAATAAATCTTTGAATAGGTTCCTTTGGTTTATATACACAATTAGATTTTATATTCACTCAAAGCAGGGCCCATGTGTTGTACTTTTTCAAATATGCTTTGTATTTTGGGATAATGTTCTTATGTATAAAAAGGTGTAAAGATAATATAGAATTCCTGTATATTTCTTTTTAAAAATGTCTCTGGGAGTCAAGCATGGTAGCATATATCTGGTAATCCAAGCAATTCAGGAGGTGGAGATAGGAGGGTCTAGGTCTGAGAAGAGCTTGGCAAAATTGTTGACAGCAAAATGGTGTCTTCAGAAGACGTTGGTTCTTCCATTCCAGCATGGAAGAATCCAAGCAGAATGTGTGGGTGTAAATGGGATTTATTAAAAGTTAGGAAAGAATGCAAAGGGAGCAGGGTGGGGCACAGGTGGAGTCCACTTGCAGAGAGAGTGTGCTTTTTTTTTTTTAGATGCTTTTAAAACCTACATTAATCCATGGGGAGGGCAGACCCAGGAGATTCCCACCCAATAATGAATGAGTGGGGAGGGGCAAGAGTGATTCCCAGCCAGGTGAGGGTGGTCTGGCCATCCCTGAGTAACCTACATGAACCCCAAACTTTTCCTACTTCCAGCCTGCCTCAAAATCCCCCTGAGAGACAATATTAAAAAAAATTATTTTTTGGGGTTGCTGAAGAGGGGCAGACCATCTTCAGTATCTGCTTTGAGCTGACAAGGAGCAGCAGACCCTACCTACAAAGGGAAATTGTCTCTCCTATTTCTTTTCCTTGGGGCTCATTTGGACAAAAGATGTTATTGTTCAGTATAGTTAAGGTTCCTCATGGAGATCTGGGTTGCTTATGTAGATCTCATTTGTTTGTAGAGATCAATATACTTGTTGTCTCATGATTTTGGTCCTAAAGGCTTTTATTCTGGAAGAGAGAAACCTGGTTTAGAAGGCATGACCTGAACATCAACAATGAAACGAGCATCAGAAGAGGCCCTGCCAAGTGTGGCAGGAAGGATAAGTAATTTTGAAAAGCAGCAGAGTGTCATATGGTTACTTTAGCTTTAGGTGTGTATTCCTGTAGCTATTTCTTCTTCTTCTTTTTTTTTTTTTTTTTTTTTTTTATGTAAGGAAGGGGATTTTTAATTCTGGTGACAGTTTGGAATCCACAGGGAGAAAATAATTCAACCAGGGCCATCTATACAAGAAATATAGAACATCTGACAAGGAATTAGAGATAAAGTACACATCTCTTTGGCATTCCAAATTAAGAACAGGAACCACAAGTTCTGATGGGAGAGAAGACATTCTTGAACTTCCATCCTGGCCTCACAAATTCTTGGCTGTGTGACTTTAGGCATGTCACCCATCCACTTTGAGTTTCAATGGCACAGGCATTGGATCCAGACAACTTGGATTTGGATTTTGTTTTTTGTTTTTTCTCCCCTGTGCCCCTCTCTCCCCCACTATCCCCCCGTCTGCCTCACTTCCAGGAAGAACCTGTTCTGCCCTTATCTCTAACTTTGTTGAAGAAAAGACATAAGCATAATAAGGAAGACAAAGCATTTTTGCTAGTTAAGGATAGCTATACAGAAATATTCCAAGCACTGCTTTCATGTACAAATGTGCTACAGCCCAAGTTGATTCATCTCTAACTGATCTTTACACTAGTTCCTGAACACCTTCTCGTGTTAACCTCTGTCACTTTAAGGTTTCTGTATTAGTTCCTCTGGAGTGGGGACATCAAATGCTTTCATGTTTTGGGTTTTCTACCTACTCCCATATCTCCTTTATGCGCTCTCCCCTTGTCAGGTGATCCAAGTCCAACCATATTGCTGCATTTGCCCTTGATCTAAAGTCCACATATGAGGGAGAACATACAATTTTTGGTCTTCTGAGCCTGGCTAACCTCACTCAGAATGTTTTCCAGTTCCATCCATTTACCTGCAAATGATAAGATTTCATTCTTCTTCATGGCTGCATAAAATTCCATTGTGTATAGATACCACATTTTCTTGATCCATTCGTCAGTAGTGGGGCATCTTGTTGTTTCTATAACTTGGCTATTGTGAATAGTGCTGCAATAAACATGGATGTGCAGGTGCCTCTGGAGTAACCTGAGTCACATTCCTTTGGGTATATCCCTAGGAGTGAGATTGCTGGATCATATGGCAGGTCTATGCATAGATTTTTAAGAAGCCTCCAAATTTTTTTTCCAGAGTGGTTGCACCAGCTTGCATTCACACCAGCAGTGGACTAGGGTTCCTTTTTTCCCAAATCCTCACCAACACCTGTTGGTGGTAGTGTTTTTGATGATGGCTATTCTAACAGGGGTGAGGTGGAATCTTAGTGTGGTTTTGATTTTCATTTCCTTTTATGGCTAGAGATGGTGAGCATTTTTTCATGTGTTTTTTGGCCATTTGAATTTCTTCTTTTGAGAAAGTTTTGTTTGGTTCAGTTGCCCGTTTCTTAATTGGTTCATTGATTTTAGCAGAGTTTAGTTTCTTAAGTTCCCTTTATATTCTGGTTATCAGTCCTTTGTCTGATGTATAGCGGGCAAATATTTTCTCCCATCTATGGGTGATCTCTTCAGTTTAGAGAACATTTCTTTTGTTGTGCAGGAGCTTTTTAATTTTATGAAGTCCCATTTGTCCATCCTTTCTCTTAGTTGCTGAGCTGCTAGGGTTCTATTGAGGAAGTCCTTGCCTATACCTATTATTTCCAGAGTGTTTCCTCTCCTTCTTGCACTAACCTCAGAGTTTCAGGTCTGATATTAAGATTCTTGATCCATTTTGAATTGATCACAGGGTGATAGAAATGGATCTAGTTTCAATTTCTTATAGATGGACAACCATTTTCCCAGCAACATTTCTTGAAGAGGCTGTCTTTTCTCCATCATATATTTTTGGCACCTTTGTCAAAAATGAGGTGAGTATAGTTGTGTTGATTCATATCCAGGTCCTCTATTCTGTTCCACTGGTCTTCATGTCTATTTTTGTGCCAGTACCATGCTGTTTTTATTGCTATTGCTTTGTAATATAGTTTGAAGCCAGGTATTGTGATACCTCCAGCATTGCTCTTTTTGCTGAGTGTTGCCTTGGCTATTCATGATCTCTTGTGTTTCCAAATGAACTTTAGGATAGATTTTTCAATCTCTCTGATGAGTGTCATTGGGATTTTGATGGGAATTACATTAAACATGTAGATTACTTTTGGTAGAATAGCCATTTTTACTATGTTGATTCTACCAATCCATGAGCACAGGAGATCCTTCCATCTTCTGTAGTCTTCCTTGATCTCTTTCTTCAGGAGATTGTAATTTTCCTTGTAGAGGTCCATTCACATCCTTTGTTAAGTTTACTTCTAGGTATTTTTTTTTTGAGGCTATTGTAAATGGAATTGTTTCTATATATTCCTTCTCAGTTTGTTCGTTGTTGGTGTATAGAAAAGCTAATGATTTTTGTAAGTTGATTTTGTATCCTGCCACCTTGCTATAGGTGTTCATATTGTGTAAGAGTTTTTGAGTAGTTTTTTTGGGTCTTTAAGGTATAGGATCATATCATCTGCAAATTGGGATATTTTGACATTTTCTTTACCTATTTGTATTCATTTTATTTTTCTTCTTGTCTAATTGCTCTAACTAGAAATTCCAGTACTATGTTGAATAGGAGTGTGGATAGTGAGCACTTTTGTCTCACTCCTGATTTTAGGGGAAATGGTTTCAGTTTTTCACTGTTAAGTACGATGTTAGCTGTGGGTTTGTCATATATAGCCTTTACAATGTTGAGGTATTTTTCTTCTATTCCTAGTTTTCCTAGAGCTTTTATCATAAAGTGGTATTGGATCTTGTCAAAGGCTTTTTCTTCATCTATTGAGATGATCAAGTGGTTTTTGTCTTTGCTTCTATTGATGTGCTGTATTATATTTATAGATTTGTGTATGTTACACCCCCCTGCATCCCTGGGATGAAGCCGACTTGGTCATGGTGAATGATCTTTCTGTTGTGCTGTTGGATTTGGTTTGCCATTATTTTATTGAGGATTTTTGCATCAATATTCATTAAGGAAATTGGTCTGTAGTTCTCATTTTTGGAGGTGTCTTTGTTTGGTTTTGGGATGAGAGTAATGTTGGCTTCATAAAACGAGTTAGGCAGTGTTCCTTCCCTTTCTATTTCATATAACAGTTTAAGGAGACTTGGTATTAGTTCTTCTTTAAATGTCTGATAGAATTCAGCAGAGAATCCATCAGGTCCTGGACTTTTCTTTTTGGGAGATTCTTGATTGCTGTTTTAATTTCGTTTTGTGTTATAGATCTATTCAGGTGATTAATATCCTCTTGGTTCAGTTTTGGATGGTCATAAGTTTCTAGAAATCTGTCCATTTTTTCAAAATTTTCAAATTTATTAGAATATAGGTACTCAAAGTAGTCTCTGATGATTTCCTGGATTTCCATGGTGTTTGTTGTTATTTCCCCTTTTGCATTTCTTATTTTACTGATTTGGGGTTTTTCTCTCCTCATTTTAATCAGGTTTGTCAATCTTATTTATTTTTTCAAAGAACCAGCTTTTTGTTTCATTGATTCTTTGTATGTTTTTTGTTTGTTTGTTTCTGTTTCATTGATTTCAGTCCTTATTTTAATTATTTCTTTCTTTTTGCTTGATTTGGGATTTGTTTGTTCTTGTTTTTCTAGGAGTTTGAGCTGTAGTATTAGATCATTGATTTGAGATCTTTCTGTCCTTTTAATATATGCACTCATGGCTATAAACTTTCCTGTTAGGACAGCCTTTGCTGTGTTCCATAGGTTCTCATAGGTCATGTTTTCATTTTCTTTGACTTTCAGGAAACTTTTAATTTCCTCTTTTATTTCATCAATGACCCATTGATCATTGAGCAATGTGTTGTTCAGCTTCCAATTGTTTGCATGTTTTTTACTGGTTTTTTTTGTTGTTGTTGATTTCTAGTTTTAATGAATTGTGGTCAGATAGAATGCATGGGATTATTTCTATTCTCTTATATTTGCTGAGGCTTACTTTGTGCCCTAAGATATGATCAGTTTTGGAGAAGGTTCCATGGACTGCTGAGAAGAATGTATATTTTGCAGAAGTTGGATGAAATATTCTATAGACATCAGCTAGGTCTATTTGATCTATAGTGTGATTTACTTCTAGGATTTCTTTATTGATTTTTTGTTTGGATGACGTATCTATTGGTGATAGGGGAGTATGAAGTTCTCCCACTACCACTGTGTTGAAGTTTATATATGTTTTTAGGTCCTTCAGAGTGTGTTTGATGAAATTGGGTGCATTGATGTTGGGTGCATACAGGTTGATAATTGTTATTTCCTTTTGGTGTATTTCCCCTTTATTAGTATGGAGTGTCCTTCTTTATCTTATTTGATCCATGTAAGTTTGAAGTCTACCTTGTCCAAGATAAGTATTGCTACCCCTGCCTTTTTCAGGGGGCCATTGACTTGGTAAATCTTCTTCCAGCCTTTCACCCTCAGCCAGTGCTTATTTCTGTTGATGAGGTGGGTCTCCTGTAGGCAGCAGATTGTTGGATCTGCCTTTTTAATCCAGTTTGCCAATCAGTGTCTTTTGATGGGGGAATTAAGTCCATTAACATTCAGTGCTAGTACTGATATACATGGTGATCCCGCTCATGTAGTTGTCTTTGTTGCTTAAGGGTTTGATTGTGTGCAGCTCAATCAATGTTACTCTCTACTTTCTTGCCTTTTCTTCTCCTGTGGTTTGGTACTGCCTGCCCTTTCATGGTTTTGCTTGCTTTCACTTTCTGTGTGCAGAATTCCTTGGACAATCTTTTGTAGAGGTGACTTGGTGGTCTTTATGTTTTAGTTTCTGCTTATCATGGAAGACTTTTATTGCTCCATCTATTTTGAATGCTAGTTTTACTGGGTAGAGTATCCTCAGATTGAAGTTATTTTCATTCAGTGCCTGGAAAACCTCACTCCATGCTCTTCTTGCTTTTAAGGTTTCCATTGAGAAATCTGCTGTGATTTTGATGGGTTTACCTTTGTATGTTATTTGTTTTTTCTCTCTTACAGCCTTCAATATTCTTTTTCTAGTTTCTGTGCTTGTTGTTTTAATGATAATATGTCATGGGGTAGTTCTACTTTGGTCAAGTCTGTTTGGTGTTCTGGAAGCTTCCTGTACCTGAATGGGCATAGTTTTCTCTAGACTTGGGAAATTTTCTGTTATCATTTTGTTGAATATATTGTACATTCCTTTTGCTTGCACCTCTTCTCTTTCTTCAATGTCCATGATTCTCAGGTTTGATCTTTTGATGGAGTCAGTGAGTTCTTATATATTCTTTTCACAGGTCTTGAGTTGTTTGACTAGTAGTTCTTCAGTTTTTCCTTTAATTACCATTTCATCTTCAAGTTCTGAGATTCTGTCTTCTGTTTGTTCTATTATGCTGGAATGGGCTTCCATTTTCTTTTGTATTTCTGTTTCATTCTTTTTTTCTGAGGTTTTCCATATCATGGGTCACTTCTTCTTCAATATTGTCAATTTTCATCCTTAATTCATTTATCTCTCTGTTTATGGTGTTCTCTGTTTCAGTTTGGCATTTATTTAGGGCTCCTATGATTTCATTTATTTGTTTTTGTGTTTTCTCATGTTCTTTATTTTTGTTGTGTTGGAATTTCTTGAGTGCTTCCTGTACATTTTGTTTGACCAAGTCTAGTAACATCTCTATGAAATTCTTATTAATTCCTTGCAGGATTCCTTCTATCAGAAAGTTCTTGTGGGCTTCGTTGGGTTCCTTGGTATAGTTTATCTTTGCTTTGTTGGAGTCTGGGTCTGGGTATCCATTTTCTTCATTTTGCTCTGAATCCTGTACTAATTTATTTTTGGAGAAAAATTAGAAGAATGGTTTCCATCCCTTTTGCATCTTCCCATATTGCCACGAAGTACCATTTCTGTTCCTGGACTATGTGTAATTTAGTATTAGCTGAGTTACAATATTAATACTAACAAAACCAAGAGAGAAGGAGAAAAAAGAGAAAGAAAAGGAAAGGTTAAAAAAAGAAAGAAAGAAAAAAATAGAGAAAAAATGGGACAGATGGTGGATGATGATCAAACAGCAAACCAGACAGCCAAACCCTTAAAGAAAGGTTAAAAAAAAAAATAAAACTGGTTCTGGAACAGTAGAATTACACTCTTAGTTGTTCTGATATTACTTCGTTAGCATCCAGTCCTGTCTGTCTGTATGTCTTAGGCAGGTTTGGAGCCCTCCTGTGGCAGCCATGTGGAGGCTTGGTGGAGAGCCTATCCAGCAAGCCTGCAGAGCTGGGGCCTGGCAGAGCTGAGGATGGGGTGGGGATCCCAGCGGGGCATTGATCTGGTGGTCCCACATGGAGCTGGGGCCTGGCAGGGCCTGAGGGGTTGGATCCCAGCAAAGTGTGGATATGGTGGTCCCATTCAGAGTTGGGGCCTGGCAGGCCCAAGAGGCAGGGATCCCAGGAGAGTGGAGCAGCAGCTCTGCGGGCCTATGGGGTGAGGACTTGGTGGGCCTGCTGTTATTTTAGTAGATTGTGGCATGGAGAAGCCATCCACTATCTAGGGGGTCAGAGTGCCAAAGTTTCGGCTCTTCCTGGTGCTTTACCTCAGACAAGCATGTCTCCAGTTTCTCAGCAAGGTCCCTAATACACAGAGCTCACACAGTCTCCAGCTGTGTTGCATCTTGGATTGACCTGTAAGTATTTATATCTCTTAGATGGCCCTCTAATTTGGACTGTTGCTATAGTGGGCAGGTAAAGGCTGACTACATTAGAGTTTAGGTGTACCAAGGAGCAGGTATTTGTCCAATTAGAGAGTAAACATCAATTAGTCAGTTTTTTGCAGAAAGACTTACAGTGTCCTTAAGCTGAAGTTAGATCCATTGAAAGTTATATTGCCTTTGCTTAAACAGAAGGCCTTGGCCAAAGACATGAATTTGCCTTTTGTCAGAGGGCTAGAAGGCTTAAATATTAGAGCACACATGTAAGAGCCCCTTTCTAAAATCTCTTGTATTTGGTCTGCAATAGTTGACTCACTCTGCATCTGGAGAAGTCCCCTCATTTGTGCAGTCCTTTTGAACTATCTTGGGTGGCTGAATGCTTCTTATTCCTCTGAGAAGTTGGGGGATGCTAACTGCTCAGAGGTTGTGTCCTCTTAAACTGTTTCTCTGAACAGTCATCTCTGAAGATATTGCCAGTTTGGCAGTTTTGTCCATCAATGCAGGAGTGGCTTTCCCTGGAAAGTCCAGAAATTCAAATTTTGTCCCATGGATGAGGGAGAATAACACATCAAAGAGATCAGAAGTCAGTGCCAATGTGACCTGTTTGGTCAAATTAAGCAACAAAGAGATTTATTTTAAAAATGTCTCTAAGGCTGGGTTTAATTAAATCTAATTGTTTGTCTTATAGGGAATGTACGGAAACCTTTAAATTGCTGTAAAGAGTCACAATAGACAACACTTAAAAAGCTTTACAAGGAAGATACAAAACAACCCCAATACTTAAAAATGTCTGTTGTGGTTAACAGATAAACACTTGTCAGAGTCATTTTCCATGGGTTTGTCTGTGAATGTTCCAGTTGGATTAGAACTGTAATGACAAAACTTAAAGTAACTGTGGTTAATAGTTTAGCAATTAATGTAATAGTATAGTATTACTAAAACTCTCTTATTACAACTGGAAACATACACACAAACTTGTAAAAGGAGTTAAAGCACCAACTTGGAACAGTGTCTTTTTATAACTATTTTAGAAGACTTATATACTTGAATAACATAAAGATACCTAATACATAAATGAGCCAGTAGTGGCATCACAGTTTAAACCTTGAATTTTGGTTAAAGTAACAAGTTAGTGGTTTTCAGAACTGTCAATATGGTACTGACAACTAAAACCCCTAAGTGATCCAATGGTTAAGGAAAGGCAGTGTCAGTAAATTTAAGTTGCCCCTGTTTTGATGCTCAATTGCATATTATATGTATACAACAACGTTTCTGTAGCCAATGTCAGATAAACCAATGTTTATCTGATGAACAGCTGTCAGATAAACCAATGTTTATCTAAATAGCAGAAATTTTAGCATTTGTCATAAAGAGCAGAAATGTCAAAGACCTTATTAGATAGAAGGTGCCTTAAATAAAAGAACTATAACTGTTTACATGTATATACTTTTAACTCTGTAATGATTTAATAACATTTAGATACACATATAAGACACTGCTAGTATTAGAACCATTTAAAAGAAATTTTACTTAGTTTAAACTTAGTTCCTTTATTGTTATAAGAAAAAATCCATAGGGAGTTTTTTGTCTGAAAAGAGACTAATTTAAGGAGGATGTAAGGAAGAGTAAATAATCTTAAATGGGCTATGAAAGGAACTAGTCATCTTATTTTTGGTTAGCAAGATTAAAGCATCTCCCAGTACTTAAGGATACAGCCAAGTGATATTCAGCTTTCCCTATGATGGCTGGTAGGAAAAGGGGAGGGGGAGAATACATTCACCCCTCCACCCCTGCAAAGGGCCCTATGCTGGCTGGAGGAGAGTAAGAGAGAGGAAAAGGGATGAAGGACAGTTGCCTTTTGGTAGAGAGTGAGATTGATTCCAAGCTCTTTGGGGCATCCCCTTTATATCTTGGAAGTCTCAGTTGCAGGTCCTCTTAAACTGGCTTGCCTTAAAAGGCTTCCTCCAGATCTGCAAGAACAAGTTGTGGGGTTCCCAACTTTCTACCATTCTCCAAAGGGCCAGTCTCTTCCATCCCTGCATGAGGGTTCCTAAATGGGATGCAGATCCTGAATGCCAAGCCAACTATTAAAATATCAGAACTATTATAACCAGTACAGAATCCAAAATGCACCAAGGTAAGCTTGGTTGCTACAAACCAAGCTTGTGGTCAGCTTTTACATCAGGCCATGGGGTTTTAGTCAGCTTGTAAACTGAGAAGAATAAAGAACAAGTACAATAAGCCAACAAGATCAATGTCTCAAATGATTAAATATAGAAACAAACATAAGGGAGTAAGAATAAAGTTGGGAAATGCAATGACTGAGAGTCAAAGCTTGGATATTGATAGGAAAAAAAAAAAACCTAATATCCCATCTGGAGGGTGAACTTTTGTTTGGTTTTGGTAAAATTTTGTATCAGCTTATAGCAGCAAAAACCCCAACAGTTATTTTGATAAAACAGAAACCCATTTTTAAATACATATTAGTATTTTAAATTTGATGTTAGAAAATTTTTAGGCAAACTTTAAATTATAAACTTATAAGCTTTAAGACTTTAATTTGTATCTTGAACTAACCTTTGTAAAAACCTAAATTTAGATAACACTGTTTTAAATAAAAGTCTTAGTAACCTTATACCTTAAAAGACTTAGGAAGAAAATTAAATTACACTCATGATAGAATGAGGCAGATTGAGATTATTGTCCATAAGTTTTCTTTAGTTCTAAGAGACTAGTTAGTCCAGGAGGTAGAAATTTAGATAACTTTTGAGACAGTTGTGATAGAGTAATAATGTCGCCATTTTGCAAAAATGGCAGCCCCACCCCTTAACAGAAATTCCCATGCTCTAAGACATCCCAACCCCTACCAGAGACTACCACGCATGCACTAACTTCCTTATCCTCCCCCTTCTATAAAAGCCACGCCTGGCCCAGAGTCTGTGCTGCACCATCTTTCCCTGGCCAGCCTGGAGGTTTGAACCTGCCTTTAAACTTTGCTCTTGGACATGAGACTTTTCTCGTGAGCTTTCTTTGTGAGTGGCATTTTTCCTAACATTTTGGTGCTGTGACTCAGATTGGGTGCACTCCCAGCACTGACCTTGCTCTCCTGGCCTCCCCCACCCCATCCCACTCTCTCTCTCTCTCTCAACTCCCATTCCCTTCCTCCAGGATCTGAGCTGCTTTGTCAGAACCCCCAATCCTAGAAAATGCCACTCCTTCACTCCACTCCCTCACTTGCTTACAGGGAATTTCCTCTGCCCAGTGTGCCTCCAATTGCCATCCACTACCAGCCAATCTTCCTTCAAGGTCCTCTCTTGGTGAGTCCTCCTCGCAAGCAGAGCTGTGATCTCTTTCTCATTTCCTATCCTAGTGCTAGGTCTCAGCTCACTCCCATCCCTGGGAACCGAGTTCCCTAGGACTATGGACCCCTGTGATGAACACGTTCTTCCCAGGTGTTCCATATCTACTGTCTCTTGAGGAACTGATATGTCAGGGATGCCTGCCATATTGCTCCTCAGGTCAGGTCTCACCATGGAGATTGGACCATCCAAAATTCCTTCAGACTCCCCATTGGGATGTTTCCTGGCCAACCTTGGGCCCCTCCGCCTAACGCCTGATCTTAAGCCACAAAAGCTGCCTCTGTACATCCTGTTCCCCTGCGCAGGTTCTATTTGCCTCTAAACCAGCTTCTAAATGAACCGAATCCTCTCCTGAACCTCCTCCTTCCCCATGTAAGCAGACTTCTTGTGCTGCTCAGGCTGCTTGTCTCTTCCTATCTTCCTGAGGGACTTTCCCATCATGGTGTCAAGCCACTCCTTGCCAAATCTGGCCTCAAGGTGATTCCAGCTCTGGGAGAGTACATGCTCCCTCCCTGTGGGCTGAGACCAAGCCCAGGGTTTATTTGGCAACCAGAGAGTGGAGGTTTCATGTTGTGAAAGTGTTCCGGTACCCGTCAATGGGAGCGACCTAGAGGCACAGGTGATGGCTAATCCCTCAGGCGTGTGTCATGCCTCCAGACTCTGCCTTCCCCTCCCTTACCTAAGATGTCAGGACACCTTTTCTGCTTCCTCCATGGTCTCACTGCATGTCCTTTGTCTCTGTCTGCTTCTCCTTCCTGGGTTTACTGGGACCCTGCCTCCCATGAAAAACTTGTAGCATGGTACCTTATGACTTAAGTTATTCCAACTAGTTTGCCAGGCCTCTCAGTCTAAAGTAACATTAAATCAGCTGCTAGGCAAAAGTGCTTACAAAAAGAAAAAAAAAAAAACTGTGGCTGCCACACTAACGCCCTAAATCTGCCCCCACAAGGGGAGGAGGGAAAGCAAATAGGCGTGCTTGTGCACAGCAGGAATGCCTGCCATAGCTAAGAGAATCCATAGGCCAACCCAACACACATCCTAGGCCACCAGCCACACATGACAGTGGCTGCAGCCTACCGCCATTTCCCCTAGAATAAACGTGTGCAGAGTACACAGGAAGGGGGAGGGGCAACAGGCCACAGGATCAGGCCTAGGCAGTCAGGCTCGCTTGTGTGGAGGGGGTCAGTGCCTTGTGCATGCCCTGCTCCTAGCTCCACCTCACACTTTGGGGCACCAGACCCAGCCCTTATAACCCAATTGTTAGCTCAAGGTAATAGTCCCAAAAATCTCAAAATGGACAGTATGGTACTGTTATTGGCCCGGGATGCCCTCTGAATGCCCTTCTCTAACTTTACAGATGATTTATTCCTTTGTTAAAAAAAGTACCCTTTATTAAAGAAGCTGCCTGCTGTTAACTAAAAGACAGGATCCTAGTGATTTGTTCTTTCTAGATGGGACCTGCACCTTCCAGTCTTCTGGCTGGTAGATGTTGGAAGCTTTGTACTGAGGCCTGGCCTCAGTATGTCTTAGGTGACCAAGAGAAGTGGCCTTCACAGGTTTCCTTAAATTACAATACCATATTCCAATTAGACCTTTTCTATAAAAGGGAAAAAAGTGAACTGAAGTCCCCTATACAAATTTTCTTTCATCTCAGATTGGCTCCACAATTGCTATTTAGATACTCAAATACTGGCCATTCTTTGTAAGCCACAGGATAAACATGGAAAGGGGGACCAGAAAAGCCCCTTATCAATGACAAGGCCCACCCTTACTGCTCCACCCTCTGCCCTACCTTCTAAGCCACCCCAATATTCAGAACCTCCTAACGGGTGCTTCCCCCTTCAATAGGTAATGGTAGGAAGAGGGTGAGTCTATGTCCCCTTCCAGCTATCAGATCTAAGGGAAATTAAAAAACATATGGGTAGCTATACTGATGCCCAGACAAATACATTCAAGCCTTTATCTCTGTAATCCAAACCTTTCAACTGACATGAAAGGATAGTATGCTTCTACTAGACCAGACTCTTTCCTCACTAGAAATGCAATGGGCTCTGGCCAGGGCACCCAGGTTGGAAATGATTACCATTTACAATAAGCCCCAATACTAGTGGCACCTGGAAATGAGGAAATAAATGTGCCTACATACAGGGGCACAGGCAGTCCCCTTGACAGATCCACACCAAAAGGGGCTGGTGATATGGCTGTAGCAGTAGAGTGCTGCTTTGCAGGCATAAAGTCCTGAGTTCAAGCCCCAGTACAGCCAAAGGAAAGAGAAAAAATATTTGGGGATAAGGACATAGCTCAGTGGGAGAGTGTCTGCCCAGCATGTGCAAGTCCCTGGGTTCAATTCTCCAGCATTGCTAAATTAAAAAAAAAAGGTAAGGAAGATAAGTGGCATTAATGTCACTTCAGCCATCTCATAGTGGAAGAAAGTAGTTTAACCTAGACCAGATCCCTCATTCTTCAAGTGAGGAAACTGAGGCCCAGAACAGTTCAGAGACCTGCTCTCCAGAGTGTCAGGTGTCAATGTGAAATAACAACTTTGCTTTACAGCAATGCCCTGAAGAAAATCCCTTTACCTTTCTGCAGCATCTTAAGGACACTATCAGAAAGCATACCACAGAGGACCCAGAGTCACAGGTGAGAGAGGTTCTCCTCAAAGATAAATTTCTAACACAATCAGCCCCAGATATTTGTAAAAAAAACTCAAAGTCTGTGGCTGCAGGAGAAAAGTCATTGAACCAAGTAATACAGCTAGCCATGTCTGTATGTATAGCTATGTCTGTATGTCCAGGACCTTACTAACAGGAGAGAAAAAGATAAGGGACACCATGGCCTCATTGCTACTCTCATAGAGGGCCCCAGCTGACTGGGGCCTGTATCCTGAACTTGCTACCATGGTGGACAGGAGGGGCACTTCTGCAGAGGATGCTCAAAAGGGGGGACAACATGAGAGACAGCCCCTCCCCCAACCGGGACCCTGCCCTCTCTGCAAGGGTAACCACTGGAGATCTAAGTGCCCCCATCTCCAGATGAAAGACAAGGTACCACCGCCTATGGATTGATGGGTCCTGGCCCCCTGTCCATGCTCTACTTCTTGGCATTGGTGTTGAGGAGCCTCTGGGTAGCCATAATGGCAGAAAAACAAAAGATCATTTTCCTCCTAAGACAGTGGAGCTCATTTCTCTGTTTTACCTTTCTCTCCCAGTCCCTGGTTCAATGACAAAAGTTATCATTTGGGGCAAATCTGGCCAGCCACTAGAGGACTATTTTATCCGGCCTCTGGCCTGCTCTTTGAGAGACCTCCTCTTCTGTCACCCTTTCCTCATAGCTCCTGAAACTCCAGTGACTCTGCTAGGATGGGATTTACTATCTCAACTAAAAGCTCAAATTCTCCTCCTCCAGGAAGCTATCTCTGCTGCCCCCTCCTTCAGGAACAAATAGATTCCACAGTGTGGACTGATGGGATGAGTGTAGTGTAGGGTGAGCCTGGACAGCCCTCCCTACTCAAATAAAACTCAAAAATCCCTCAGTTTCCACACCAAAAACAATATCCTCTCAAGCCTGAGAGGGACAATGAGGCCTTAAGCCTATCACAAATTTCTTAAAACAACAAGGGCTACTAATTAGTTACTCCAGCCCATATAATAAATTCAAAATTCATATAAAAGTTAATTTTAAGTACAAGTTACAAAGTAAACAACTGGAAAGGATATAAATAGATAGTGAATGTATTTTTTGAGAAGTTAAAGGAAAAAGGAATGTTTTTTGGATGAGAAAGGATGTTGTAGAGAAGGGTTTGTCCTAAAGATTGTTTCAAATGGAGGGATAAGGACAAACCATCAAAGGGTTTAGTATGTTGTATGAAGGTCTGAGTGAGTTTTAAAAATGTATAATAAAAGCTTCAGTGTGTAATGAAGTTAAAGTTGAGTATAATCTAAGAGTTGCCTAAAAGATTTTTAGGGTCATGTCAAACTAAAATCAAATTCTCTATGTCTATAAAATAACAAGGTTATCTAAGTATTGTTCTGCTCTGAGTAACATCTACAAAAAACCATTACAGAGAAAGATTTTATCAAAGAAATTATTTGTGTTTTCTGCTGATCTTGTCAAGCTTTAAGTACTATTAAGTCAGAGTTCATTTACATATTTGCTTATGTGTCTTAAATGACCACCTTGTAACAGTGTTACAAAAAATATGGTACAAACATTTACAAAGTTAAAAATGTAAAGTTATATTAAAAATGAGCTAGAGCTCTCTTTTATCCAAGAGTGTTACATTTAAATCCTGACAGCCCATGCCTCCCACAGGTCACCTACCTAGTTGTGGCTTTAAAGAGACAGACTCACTCCCTGAGTCATGAGTGCATCAACCCAAACTTCCATTTCCCTCCCCCCCATACCATAAGGCAGCTTAGAGCTTTCTTGGGAGTTACAGGATTTCACAGAATCTGTATCCCTAGATATGCAGTCCTTTAGCAGACACCTTTTATGCTCCTTCTAATAAACTTGCCTCCAACAGACCCTGATCCTCTGGCTGACTATCTACCTTATCTTAACCTTCTCAGGGAACTTCTCAGAGAGCATGCAGACCAGATCCTACCCCACCCTATAACAATTTCTGTTAAACCAGGGGATCTTGTTTCCCTAAAGTATCTTCTACCCTCTCCATTGGGACTTCAGTGGACCAGCCCTCATCTAGTCATTCTCACAACACCCACTGCTCTCAAGCTTAATGGGATCCTCCAGTGGCAGCACCTCTCAAGGAACCATTAGAAAAATGGAGAAGGGAATTGGAGGACTCTTGAAATTGTCTAGGGAAGAACATTTCACAGTGGTTCTCCTGGCCAATGCCCATCCTAATGCCTATGTTTCTTGCTCTCCTATTCTTAAGCTTCCTCCCTTGTGTCATACTACATGTCTGCTATTGCTAATCAAAAGTTTAACCAGTTGTATCTCCAGGGATACCAACCTCTCCAAAACCATCCAGAGGACTGCTATGGGGGCCCCTACCAGGACACCACAGGAGTCTGAGGATCTTGCCCCATACAGTGCCCCCTGCCAGCAAGAAGCAGCTAAGAGGCCAACACTTTGTCCCAATTCCTGATCCTCAGCCCCTACCCTCATCATTGTTAAAGAAAAAAATGGAGGAGTGATAGAGTAATAATGTCGCCATTTTGTGAATTGGCGGCAAAAATGGCAGCCCCGCCCGTTAACAGAAATTCCCATGCTCTAAGACAGCCCCACCCCTACCATAGACTACTGTGCATGCACTAACTTCCTTAACTTCCCCCTTCTATAAAAGCCATGCCTGGTCCAGAGTCTGTGCTGCACCATCTTTCCGTGACCAGCCTGGTGGTTTGAGCCTGCCTTTAAACCTTGCTCTTGGACGTGAGACTTTTCTCATGAGCTTTCTTTGTGAGCTCACAAGTTGCACACATTAGCTTTATAAACATAGCTTAGGAACCATCCAAAGGACATCTAAATGCCCACACAGACACACAGATGTTATGACCTAGGCACACCAAAGAATATAAGCACACATAATTGTTGTGGCAGTGTAGTCAGAGGAGAAACCAAGCGACACTCAGGAGTGGAGAACTCAGATTTTATTTTTTACGCCAGTGGGCTCAGACGTGTACCTGTGTCTGAGCCCTGACCAAAGGATTCACAAGATATTTAAAAGGTAGTGTAGGCCATCAGGTTACAAAGATGTGCTCAGGTTATGGTGTCCTAACCAGTGAGTTAGATTGTTTAGGTTAATTGGGCTGGTAGTAAGCTAGGGACCTAGTGTTGTTTAGATAAGAACAGCAGGGGAGACCTGCTTTGGAAAGTTTATTTACAAGTGGAGACAAAGGTAGGAATGGGTGCTTATCTCTGCATGGTGCCTTTCATCTCAGTCCTGAACTTTTGCATGGCTTTCTCATAGTTCTGTCTGAGGTTACAGCTTTTGGTTGATAGTTTACCATGTTTTATTGCCCTGTTTCAAAGCTATCTTCCTCTTCATAATGAGCTCAAAAAAGTAAAAATTAAGTAGCCACAATTGCTAAGAAATAAAGACATATACAGAAAATACACACAATGACATGCAAAATAATTACATTAATTCAGACTGCATTCTTGAACCATTTCTTTATCATTATCTTTGGAAGATTAGTCAGCCAAATTTCTAAGTAGTTTATAATAATTTTTTAACATACTCTATTCTTGGCCCAATCCTTAGCAGATTAATGTATCAAAAGCAACATGTATAAGTAGTTATAATTTTTTCTAGAGGATGGCAAATGGCATCACACATGAGTTTCCCATCCCTACGGAGTGACAAGATGGCTCTGGACACATGGTAGCTTCATCATGGTGGCAGCATTCCCTGTGACCAAAGGGTCTCTCAAATGGAACACCAAGACACATTACCTGCAACATATGGGCTCAAATAGCAATCTGTTATAGGAATAAAAGACATTCCCCCTAAGAGATAGGTGTCCATGAATCAGTCATCCTAATGAAAATACCAGATAAATTTTCTATTTAAAATACCCAGACATAAGGACCCATTTTTTTTAACCTCTTGGCTGTAAGTAAGCCTAATTTTTTTCTCTGTAGGTAATGGGGCATTTAAAAAAAATATGTTATTTATGTTGTACTTTGTAAAATATCACCAGAGCACAGTTACAGGTTTTATAAGGAAAATACAAAACAAAACCAATGATTAATTAGTACCATTAAGTTCTCCTTTTAAAATTAGTATTATAGTGTTAAAAAGAAAAAAAAGCCCGACATCTTATTAGGCAGCAGTCGCCAGAGCTGGTCCCTTTAGCTTTTAGCAGCAGAGGCAGACTTTGTAGGCTGGTTGGGCAGGGCTCCTGGACCTGTACTGAGGGGCAGGGCTGGCTCCCAGACATGCCTCCCAGCCTCTGAGCTGAAGTTTCCAGGCTGGTGATAATAGGCTGTTCCAGATACTGGAGTGCAGGCATGCATCCCTGGTACCTCTGATAGGCAGCAGGTAAATGGTGGCCAAAGGAAGGAATCACTTTTTAACTTTCCAACTCCACTAATCTCTATTCAACATTAGGTAGCCAGAGCCCAGAGGTCACCACAGGAAAATCTAAAGTTAGCCTAAATTCACCATAAAGCCTAATTCATTTTTGTACCCAAGAGCAAAAAGATACAAACCTTTGGAGCAGGGAGGTTTTTACAAGTGAATTTAAAAAAAACAAAAACCCAAACTGAGGAACTAGGCAGAGTAAAAGCTAGGCATTTCAAACAGAAATTCTCCATCCATTAGAGCAGGAGTCAGTAGATCACTCAACATCTCTCTTAACAAGACAATGACCCAAACTCAGAGAACCACCCCAGGGCCAAAAGAATCCAAAGCTAAGAGTTTCTTAGTAAATATTTTAACCTTAAAATCTGACCCCATTGTTCTCACTTTAAAGATAAGGCCTGAGGCTGATTGGGTGGGGCATGCCCTCTCACACATAGGCTTGGCCACTATGGCTAAGGCCTGCCATTGCTAGCATGCTTCCTGGGCCATGTAGCTGCCTGGGCCCAGGAAGGAGCAAGTGGGCAGCAGCTGCAGGAAAAAGGCAGCAGCTACCAAGGACAATAACTTAAGGCCTCATGGGCAGTCCTGACTGCCCTCTCTACCTGGGCCAGATGGTGAACTTGCTCCCTGTGTTACTGGCCACCTCTATAATTCTGCCTTTGCCAGCTGTGTGTCTATCAGGAAGTGTCAACAGCAGCTTGTGAGTGCATATAGACCCTGCATGCCTCATGCCACATGGGGCTGAGCTAATAAAGTGCATCCCATCATCTCCCAGAAGCATGCTCTGGGGCAAGATGCTGATGTATAAGGGGCAGAGAGGAATGGCTTAGAAGAAAACAAATAAATAAACAGCATTTTATCTTTCTAACACCTGGCTGGCTTGCCAAATATAGCTGGCAAAGTGGTGTTTTCAGAAGACCTTGATTCTTGCATTCTAGCATAGAAGAATCCAAGCAGAATGTGTGGGTATAAATGGGATTTATTAAAAGTTAAGAAAGAAAATACAAAGGGAGCAGGGTAGGGCACAAGTGGAGCCCCAGGCAGAGAGAGTGTGCTTTTCTTTTTCAGGTGCTTTTAAAACCTACATTAATCCATAGGGATGGCAGACCCAGGAAATGCCCAGCCAATAATGAATGAGTGGGGAGGGCCATGGGAGGTTCCCAGCCAGGTGAGGGTAGTCTGGGCCATCCCTGGGCAACTTAAATGAACCCCAAACTTTTCCTATTTCTAGCCTGCCTCACAAGCATCAAACCCTATCCAAAAAAACAAACTGAAAACAAAGGTCTGGGAGTGTGGTTCAAGTGGTAGAGTACTTCCCTAGCAAGCTCAAAGCCCTGCGTTCAATTCCCAGTACTGCCCCTCCCCTAAAAAAAGTTTCTCCAGAGTTTAACACAGTGCCAGGGAAATGTTGGTGATGAGTAGTTAGTTGAATGAGAACAAAAGACATGTGAGTTACATATACTGACTACTTTTGATTTATAAGACATCTCATCATGGCCTACAAAATACCACCTTTTAGAATGTTTTTGAAATAGAAGATATATTAAGAAAAGAGCACAAATCATTAGTATTTATAACTCAATGAATTTTTAAGAAGTGAACACCATCCATTTCAAGAAGAACATAGCAATTCCCCAGAAGTTCCTTGTGTTCTTTGTGTGTCATGTAAAGATGTACTCTTTCTCCCTCATTGTCTTTCATGTATTATGTTGAGGAAAAATACATTTCCAGAGAGGGAAGATTAAAAATTAAGAAGGCTAGGAAATCAGAGGCAAATACACGTGTGATGTTTCCCATAGCTGTTGATGCCTTCTTCTAGCCCTTCTTCTATGCCAGATGCTTCTATTCAGTCTTCCTAACCTGGAGCCAAGAAGAACATCTGCCCTAGCAGATTTTTCTCTCTTAGTATGTTGGGAATAAACAGATTGTTGACTTAAGATGATATTTACTGTCATTATCAGAAACTTCTTGTTGCTGTTGCCCATGTCAGCTGAGTTAAGAACATACACATTTATTAATCAAGCTACTGATGCTCTGTTGAAAACACAGAAGATTGTGAATGCTGGCTTTATGGCCCTTGAATTTTATAAACATTAACTTGAGATTCATATGGTTTAGTGTGCCTCAAAACACAATGGCTTAAGGAAGAGGCACCACCTTCGCCCATTTGACTGTCAACTCTTTGAATGCAATGCCCCCATGACATTTCCAGAACATAGCAAAGTGTCTGGCACAGAGACTCTTTAGATATGTGTCAATTTTTCAATAATAGCTATGATTAATGCTAAGGTGCTGGAGAAAACATAAAACAATTCAGATAAATGAAAACTAAATAGAAACCCAACTGATGCATGCTTAAATGCTCTTCCTGATCCTAAGATATTAGTTGGCCTCCAGCCTCAGTTCCAACAGGGACACAAGGCATATCTCCACATATATGTTTTGAAAGAGAAGAGCAATATGACAAGCGCTACATCTATTAGAGCTGCTTCTTCAAGTAAAACTGTGTCAGGTTTGCCTTTGTAAGCAACGATATGCTAATTAGACTGGCTTATATAACTCTTTGAAGGAATGGACTCCTCTATCATTTAGCTTTCTTTCACTGTCCAATATAACCAGCTCACTCATATTCCAAAATGCTCATAACAAAATCTCAAGGGTCCCTTGCTATAGTTAAAAGAGATAATATAATCATTTTGATTTAATCACGTTCATTTCCGGTTTATTACTGTGGGATATGAGGACTGATTACATTTTCAGGAAAACTCTAAAAACCTCTTGGTTTGGGTTTGTGGAAAGAAAAGCAAGAGCAAAGGCTGCCTGGGATGTTGTCCCTAGAAAATTAAAACTTTAAAAATACGTTAATTTGGATTCCCCTGTTTCAACATCCTGTTTAGGACCATTCTTTTTCACCATCCTGATGCTCTGTGAATGAATAACATCAGTACTTGCTTAAATGAGACACAGAAGTATTTTCTCTTTCCAATATTTAATGCTTTTTTTCCCTTTTAGATGTTTGTAGATAGTGATGCTGAAATTCTGAAATTTACACAGCTTCAGAATAAAGATAATTTTAACAACACTGCACTGTGAGGATACATTGGGACTTTAAACCCCTGGCCTTCTTACTTTGCAGTGAGTCATGAACCACCTATAACCTCTGGTCCTAACCTTGCTTGTGACATGATTTGTCCACATTTATTTATTAAGGATATTACATTTTTCAGTTCACCCATCAACAGAGAAACATGTAATGTATTGTCTTTCCTAAATATCTAAGGAGAGAAAAGGAAGATAATATGCAAATCTTGAAATTCACAAATGAAGTAGGATAAAATCTCTGCAAATTTTATAAAGTCTGCACAATGCTTTGATCACGATATATTGCAATTCCCACCCCCACTCTCGCATCTACAGGGATGTCTACAACATTTTACTGAGCTGCACTAACACACAGCTCACAATTTTAAACTGACAAGTCTAAGAGCATAAATTTTAGATGCTTTTTGCAAAACAGCAAGGCTGAGAACAGACTGTACATTCAGAATATTATAGCCTGTCCTAATTCATGCCATTTCCACACTCTTTTTCCCCTTTTGGAAGCTTTTGGGGCATATTTCAAACAAATATCAGTGCTTTGTGTTTATGCCATGTAATAAAGAATATCTGGGCCCGTCTGTAGGAGAGTATCTGTTTTCCAAATCATCGTAGTTATAGAGAGAAAATGGATTCTATTTTGAGCACAAAAATAAGAGAAGCCTCACAAGTAAACATTTAAAAATCTGCTCGTTTGCAGGGGATTTTCATATCTATTTATTACTAAAGTGGGCTTTTATTAACAGGTAGATAGATAGATACAAGGAAAAATTAGCTGCCTCCCAATATTTTCCTTTCTACTCTCCACCCTAGACCTAAGGGAGTGCATCAAATTTAGCTTTTAGAAGAGGAGATTAGAAACAATCATCTCTAGAGCTCATTCCCTATTATAATGTCAATGTCCCTTAGAATTGTGGGATGCTTCATGGGAATGGCTCAAATCAATTGAAAATTAGCTTTCTTTTAAAGAATACAGGAAGGTACAGAGCACAGGGTTGTATTCTGGGATGACAGACTCAATGGTTAGACACATCTGTGTAACAGGAGTGTAGTGAGTATAGAAAGCAGAGATGACAACTATGAGGTCATGTTCCACTAAGCCTTTCTCCTGTTCCCATAGAAGGCAATTCTAATCAACCACAGAACTCTTCTCCTCTACATTTGATGTCCTTAGACTCTTCATCAACATTCTCAGCTGAATGTGGCTGAAATTATACACCACCTACAGTCTACTACCAAAGTCATTTAAATAGGCAAGAGAGATTACAAAAGTAGACTTGAAGGTAAAAGGGACAGAAAAATAAGATTTGGAACTGAACTTAAAAGCCAGCTTTACTCTTTATTGGCCAATGCAAATAGGAGCAATGACCATGATCACACTGAAAGCTACTTCTTATTAAGTCCCTTTGTCTACCTAGTATTCTTTTGGGAGCTTTACCCAGAACAGTACAGAGTAAGGTTATTAAGTTTGTTGTCTCTAGAGTCTGACTATCAGAATTTTAACAGAAAAGGGGGCTAGAGATTTTAATATTCATCTGTAACATGGGAATGATAATGCTCACCAATACATTGGTGTAAGGATAAATGAGATAATTATTGAGTCCCTTGTCATATTGCCTAGTTATCATTAATGTTGGCTTACTCCTGACACATACTCAGCACTCTATAAAAGACTGCTATATAACAACAGTATTTAAATTATAAACCCAAGTGGTTTCCGTATTTTTCTCCTTCCTCTCTTCTCTCATGGTACTTTGAGAGCAGAGATTCCCTTCTCAGTCACACCAAACAAGTACAAGCATTTCAAGACACAGAACTAGAAAATATCTTATTTACCAGTTTTTCCTCTCCCAGAAGTTAATAGGCCTCAGGCTGTTAGAAAGGAAGAGAATGATCTAACAGGGACTTTCATTAGAAAGGAAATAACTGAAGGGGTTAGGAGAACTGTAAGGTGAGAAGAGAAAAAAAAAATCTTCCAAAAGGATCCCAGAGTCCAGAACAAGGAACAGAGAGATAAGAAGTACAGAATTCTACTGATTCACCCTGAATGCCCCTGGATAGAGAGAGGGAAACTTGGAAACTTTCTGTGGAAGACAGTAGCATAAAGGGAAAGCTGAGTCTCTCTCCTCCTCCTCCTCTCTTCCCTCTTGTGCTTAAAAAAATGGAACAAACAAAACCTGTCACTATAAATGAGATAGTGGTGAACTTGTAGTCATGTTTATGGCAATTATAAGCCATAATCTCTAAGAGTGATGTCCAATAGAAATATAATATAAGTCATATATTTAATTTAAAGTTTGTCTAGGAGCCACATTTTGTAATTTAAAAAGAAACAGATTGAGACTGGTTATATACAATCTTATTAAATCATGATGGAGTAAAACTAGAAATCAACAGCAAAATAAATTAAATAAGTACATGAAGACTGAAAATTGCAAGTTTAAATGATTAGAAGGTCATGGAAGAAATCTAAAAATTCCTAGAATCAAGTGAAAATGAAAACATAACTTACCAGAACCTCAACAAATAGTGAAGGCAGTCCTAAGAAGAAAGTTAATAGCTGTGAGGGCCTACATTTTAAAAAAATCAGAGAGATACTAAATAATTAACTGCATGATGTACCCCAAGGCTTTTGAGAAATAAAAAGTTACAGCAAAAATTAGTAAACAGAAAAAAACAGAGATTAGGATGGAAATTAATGAAATTGAGACAAAAAAATAATAAAAAGGATCATTGAAATAGAGTTGGTTCTTTGAAAAGAGAGAGTAACAAACACTTGTCCAAACGAGCCAAAAGAAAGAAAGAAAGAAGACCCAAATTAATGAAATTAGAGACAAAAAGAGGATATTACAATAGTGACCATTAAAATCCAGAGGGTCACTAGGTAATATTTTGAAACTATTTATTCTAGTAAATTGGAAAATTTATAAGAAATGGATAAATTTCTAGACACATATGACCTACAGAAATTGAATCAAAAGAATATAAATAAGTTAAATGGATCTATAGTAACGAGAGTGATGCAGTAATAAAGAATCTCCCAAGAAAGAAAATCCCAAGATCATACAGATTCTATCATAACTAAATTCTATCTAAACTTTATTTATGCTAAATTTATGCTAAATTCTATCATAACTTTAAAGAAGAACTAACACCCATGCTCCTCAAACTATTCCATAAGATAGAAAAACAAGGAACACTTTTAAACTCATCCTACAAAGCCAGTATTACCCTAATTTCAAAATCCAATATAGTTACAATAAAAAAAGGAAACTGTAGACTGATTTCCTAAAATCCTCAATAGACCCTAAAATCCTCAATACTTGCAAACTGAATTCTAGAACACATTAAAAAGATCACACACCATTATCAAGTTCATTTCACTCCAGAGATACAGGGGTGGTTCAACGTACATGAATCAATAAAATGTAATATAGCACATAAACAGAATAAAGGACAAAAATCACATAATAATTTCAATAGTTGCAGTAAAATCCTTGGATGAAATTTAATATCCTTTCATCATAAAAGTTTGAAAGAAACTAGGAATAGAAGGAATACACATCAATATAGTAAAAGCTATTTATGACAAATTCATAGCAAAAGCTTTAATAAATAGGGAAAAACTGAAGGCATTTCCTCTAGTATCAGGACCAAGACAAAAGTTTGCAGTATCACCACTTTTTATTCAATACAGTGCTTGAATACTTAACCAATGCAATAAGACAAGAGAAGGAAACAAAAGGGATCCAATTAGGAAAGAAAACAGTGAAATTTTCCCTATTTGCAGATATGATCCTATACTTAAAGACCCTAAAGATTCCAACAGAAAGGGCTGAGTTCTAATAAACACATTCAGCAAAGTAGTAGGATATAAAACTAACATGCAAAATTCAGTAACTTTTCTATATACCAAAATTGAACCTGCTGAGAGAGAAATCAGGAAAACAATATCATTCATACTAGCATATAGAAAGATACAGAGAAATAGATAGATAGATGATAGGTGATGATGATAGATAGATAGATAAGAGATAGATAGATGATAGATATCTCCAAGTAGGTGAGAGACCTCTACAATGAATAAAACACTAAAGAAAAAAAGTAAAGATGACACTAGAAAATTGAAAGACTTCTCATGCTACAGATGGAAGAATTAGTATGGTGAAAATGGTCATATTACTATTCACAGTGACCTATAAAATCCAAACAATCTCCATCAAAATTCCAGTGACATTCTTCACAGAGATAGAAAAACAATACAGAAATTCATACGGCTTTCTCAGAAAGCCACTATGAGGACAATAAAATTAAGGAAGCAAAATTCCTTTAAAATATTTTACTACTTCTACCACACAAATTTAATTTTGTGGAGGATCATCATTGCCCTTTAAAAAAATAGCTGATAAAGCCTCAATACTCTTATAGATGTTTATTTTGGGGGTGAGACTTCAACAATCTGCCAAGCCAAGCAGGAAAGTCCTAGGCCACAGGATAGGATGTTCAATAAAGTAGGACTCCAGTGGACTTGAGAGTAGCCCATTATTATCCTGCATGGGAACTAAGCTTTCTTTAGGAGGAATTCCTTCTGTAGTGTAGAAATTTTAAGTCACTTCTGAAGTGGCTAGAGATCTAAACATTAGTTAGCTTTCCATCAATTTAATGAAATTCCTGATATAATTAACTTATAAGGGAAATGGGATTTTATTTATAAATTTGTTTTTGGTGATGGAGATTGAACTCAGGGCCTTGCATGCTAAACATACTCTCTACCATTGCTGCACACACACACACACACACACACACACACACACACACACACACACATACCTACCTCCAAGGAAAGATTTATTTAGCTCACATTTCTAGAGCTAATAGAAGCACTGAATCCTCTGGAGTCTAAAACCAAGCAGACACATTGCTTTGGGCCTCTGGTGGAGATGCACAATGTTAATGAAGGAGTCACATGATAGAGAAGCTGCTCACTTTGTGAACAGAAAGAAGGGAAGAGAAAGAGACCAACACCCCACAGTCTTCCTTGAGAGCATACTCCCAATAACTCCTAAAGGTTTCACCAATCATACCAACAACATCCAAGATGTAGCAAGGTAGAAATAAAAGGCTGGAGGTATCCCTGTGCTATCACTTGTTACAACTCCTTTATTCATTCCTCTTCTACTTTGAGCCAGTTGATGGGAATCCCAAAATTTGATTTAGATCTTCCTTGGATCTTTGCCAAAGTATATATGGAATACAGAAGTAAGACAAAATTTAAAAATTTATGAATAAAAATCTATTTTTACTGATGGGAAAACTTCAATTCTGAAAGGATAGGAGAATGTCCCAAGATCACATATCCTGTAAATAAGAAAGAAATATTATCAACATCTTTGATTCCCAAAAGAAAATTGTCAACCCATAGAATGGAAGAAGTTTCTTGCAATGTATATTTTCAACCAAAGTCTCATGTCCAAAATATATAAACACTACTAATCAGTCAGAAAAGACAAATAGCCCAATAAAAGAGAAAATGGGCAAAAGATTTGAACAGACACTTCATGAAAAAGAATATACAAATAGCCAAGAAAACAATTTGATGAGCTATGAATACCAAAAGGCATGCATAAAAGTTTTCATAGAAGCTTTTTTGGTAATTGCTAAATCCTGGAAACAACTCAACTGTCTATCAATGAGAGAATAGATTAAAAATAAATGCAATATCTTCATAGAATGGAAATGAGATGCAATGAGAATGAATGAACTGCTGTCATAAGCACATAGACAAATCTCATAAACATAACACTGGGCAAGAGAAGCCATAAACATGGCATAAACATATTTTACAATACTACCTACATAATGTTTGAAAACAGGAAAAAAACTAACTACAGTGTTTGAAGCCAGAATTGTGGTTAGGTGGATGGGATGGACAGATAGTGATTAGGACACGTGAAGGAGGGACTGTTTAGAGGGCTAAACATTTGCTGTTTCTTTATCTAGGCACAAGTTATAAGATTGAGATTCATATCTGAAAATGTACAGAGCTATACACCCATGATAAGTGCAATTTTCTC
The DNA here is from genome assembly GCF_047511655.1 of Castor canadensis. NCBI lineage: Eukaryota > Metazoa > Chordata > Mammalia > Rodentia > Castoridae > Castor > Castor canadensis. The sequence goes on along the minus strand of NC_133390.1, from coordinate 144,246,422 downwards.
TGTGTCTGTTATACTGCAATGGAAGACTACAAAGAGAAATGAAAATTTCTAGAATTCTCCTCAAAATTTGATGCTTATCATGGAAAACAGATTTAGAGATTTTTGAGCCTTTCCCTACTTCCTATACTCACCTCTATAGCACTTCTGATCCTTCCCTTTAATGACTCAAAGCAATATAATGCCTTTGTTAACTATGGCCATGGTTTACGAAATGTCTCTTGGTTGCTACATATTCAATACCCTCTTCAACATTTTAGGTCCTGAAGAATTAGATTTATTTCGACACCCATAATTAGACCCTCTCTTCCTTCCACAGTTCTCCCCAACAAACCACAAGAGTGATACTGACCAACATATGCCACAAACTGTTCTACTACCAGCTGTGGAAGGTAGAAGAAGAGAAGGTTCTTCTGGGCTGTCTGAGTCTAGAAGGGAATGACTTCTGAGTTCATTAGGATGAGCTTCTGGGAGACCCTCCAGAGTTTATCACCAAAAAGGTGAAAGTGTTAAGAGTAGTTCTTCAAGACTTACAAAGTTGACCCTGTATTGGTCAGAAAAATGCAGGATGATTCCTTGTTACCTTGAGCAAAGCCTATGACTCCACCAGTATGGATGAGTTTTATGACATACACATGAGGGCTGGACCTCCATGCTGTCCACCATCAGCAATGTAATCACCAACAAGCAGCTGGTGGTCTTCCTCAACTAGCTATTCCAGACACTTAGTAGTGTGCTACACTGAGCCCTGCCAGGCAGATCCTGGCGCTACAACTGGCTGAGAATCTGAGAATCAATTAGAAAAAAATGACTGGAAGATTGGCCCACTCATGAGCGGTACACCTACCAGGATGCTACCACAGAGACAACCTCCAGTAAAAATGAGGGCTACCTGTGTTGGATTGGTGACTGCCAGCAGGAAGTAAAAACAGTCTATTTATCTTACCATCTCTGACCCCAAGACCCACACTGCTCAACTTGCAAACTCCAACCACTATGCTCTGTATATCTCCACATCATAGTCATTAAAGGTCTGTTTAGAGCTGAAAAGGTCTGAAGCGATCCCCCCTCAATGGAGTTCATTAAAGATTAACTAGAACTACAAGAGGTAGACATCAAATGACATGGTTTCAGCTGCTCCTGTTGACACTTAGAATTTCACAGCTGCCCTAAGAAGCTGTTTTTTAAATGTTCCATTTTAACAGTTTTATTGAGTATACATTATTGACATATGGATACTGGATATATTTTAAATATGTAATTTTTTGTGTTCTGACATATGTCTACAACTGTGAAACTATCATCACAATCATAATAATGAACATCTCCTTCACCCTGAAAAATCTTCCTCATGACCCTTTACAAGCTCTCATTTTTGCTCCACTTCTAAACAAATACTCATATGCTTTCTGTCCTCTATATTCATTTGCATTGCCCAGAACATTATAGAAATGCATCAAATATTATATTATTAGCATGCTATATGATTTGAGATTGATCCAGGTTGTTTCATTACTTTAATAGTTCAGTAGCACTCCATTGAGATCTCTCTCACACATACACACACAGCTTTGAAGCCCATGGCAGAGACAAACTTGAGAGTAAAGACTCTGAGAGTTGTAAGAATTAATCCTTGAAGAACCTAGAATAATTGACATAGGAGAAGACAAAGAAAGAGACTACTTTCTTTCCTTCCTCCAACAGCCTGGCAAAGATTCTACAGCAAAGAGAGTAAAGTCTTCTAGGACACAAGAGAATTAGACTGTTGGTTGTTCTCCACCCTGGGCCTGCCAGGATAGGATCAGTATAGATAGGATAAGCCTTAAAGAGATTTGGGGACCTCATAACACAGGGGACTGATATTTAAAATCCAGCTAGAAACCCAGTCACAATAGACTGGGACACCTGTGACAACTAAGTTTACCCATGTTAATACCATCACAGAGGTAGAGAAGGGCAGGGTGATATATTCATCAGAAGAAGAAATTTCTGAATTGAATGAGAAATATTAAACTGCTTTAGAAAAAGGAACATGATTAAATTTATCCTGAACTAACCAGTATTAGTGGCTTTCTGACTAGAAATTAAGTTTAGTTATATAAAAGTATAAGTTACATCTTGTACACCTGAGCATTTAGCTCGTGAAAGGTACACACATTATGTCATCTCATGAGTATATGTGAATGATTATAATCTGGATACTGCTACCTAATAATAAAGCTCATGAGATACTGATAGAGACTTTTTAAAAAATAAAACCATTTAAAACCCAGCATTTACATGCCTAATCCATGTACTATCTTTGCTTTTCAGTACCCCCTCCCTATGCCTAGCCCTCCTGCTTTTGCATGGCAGCCAGGCAGATCTTGTTAAACCTTTATGTCATGTAGCTCCTCTGGTCAAAATCCTGAAATAAAAACCAGGGAGTCTGGCCCTACATGATCACCCAGTTCCCTATATTCCCCACTCCTCACTCTGTTCTAGCCTCCTTTTCCTCCTCACTTTTACATGGAATACACTGGGCCACAGGACTGTCAGTTCCCTCTTCTTCTAAGTCCAATAAAAACTCTTCCTCCTGATTGCTTCCTCACTTCCTGCAGATTTTTCCACAAAAGTCCTCTTCTTAAAAAGTTTCTTGGCTGGGTGCTGGTGGCTCATGCCTGTAATCATAACTACTCAGGAGGCAAAGATCAGGAGAATCGCAGTTCAAAGTCATCCCAGGCAAATAGTTCATTAGACCCTATCTCAAAAATCCCCAACACAGGAGATCACATCAAACACCAAGGAAATCCAGGGAATCATTAGGAATTACTTTGAAAACCTATATTCAAATAAATTGGAAAATCTAGAAGAAATGGACAAATTTCTAGACACATATGACCACCCAAAATTGAATCAAGAGAATATAAAACACCAAACAGATCAATAATAAGTAATGAAATTGAAGCACCAATAAAGTCTCCAAAAAAGACAAGTCCATTGCTGCATTCTACCAGACCTTTAAAAAAGAACTAATACCAACATTCCTCAAACTCAAACTTTTCCATGAGATAGAAATGGAAGGAACACTGTCAAACTCATTATTACATTCATCCCAAAACCAGACAAGGACACAAGAAAGAGAATTACAGAGCAATCTCTTTAATGACCTTAGCTGCAAAAATCCACAATAAAATACTAGCAAACTGAATTCAATAATGTATCAAAAAGATCATACACCATGATCAAGTCAGTTTCATCTCAAGGATGCAGAGATTGTTTAACATTTAAATCATTAAACATAATACAGAATATTAATAGAAGCAAAGACAAAAACTATATAATCATCTCAATAGATGCAGAAAAAGCCTTTGACAAAATTCAACATCTGTTCATGATAAAAGCTCTGGTGAAACTAGGAATAGAAGGAATGTAATTCAACATGATAAAGGATATATATGACAAATCCATAGCCAACATCATACTAAATCAGAAAAAACTGAATCCATTTCTTCTAAAGTTAGGAATGAGACAGGATGTCCACTCCCTCCACTGTTACTCAACATAGTCTTAAATTTTTAGCACATACAATAAGACAGGAGTAAGAAATAAAAGGAATTTAAATATGAAAAGAAGAAGCCAAACTATTCCTATTTGCAGATGACTTGATATTATCCCTAAAAGACCCTAAAAACTCCACCAAAAAACCCATAGACATCTTAAATATCTTCAGCAAAGTAGCAGAATACAAAACCAATTTACAATAATCTGTAGGCTTTCCATAGACAAACAATGAACAGACTGAGAAAGAATAATATAGGAAAACAATCCCATTTACAATAGCCTTAAAAAACTAAAATACCTAGGAATAAGCATACCAAAAAAAGTAAAAGACCTCTACATTGAAAACTATAAACTACTAAAGAAAGAAATCAAAGAATGTAGAAGATAGAAAGATCTCCCATGCTCATGGACTGGCAGAATTAATATAGTGAAAATGGATATATTACCAATGCAATCCCCATTAAAATTCCAATGACATTCATCACAGAGATTAAAAACTCAAACCTAAAGTTCATTTGGAAGCCAGAAAGATTGCAGAGAGCCAAGGCAATACTGACCAAAACCAGCAATTTTGGAGGTATCACAATACCTGGCCTCAAGCTATACTACAGAGCCACAGCAATAAAAACAGCATGGTACTGGCACAAAAATTGTCATGAAGACCAGTGGAGCAGAATAGAAAACCCAGACAGCAATCCACACAGCTATGCCCACCTGGCTTTTTAACAAAAGGGCCCAAAACATACAATGGAGAAAAGACAGCCTCTTAAACAAATTTTGCTGGAAAAACTGGATATCTGTATGCAGAAAACTGAAACTAGATCCATGACTTTTGCTCTGTATAAGTAACAACCCAAAGTAGATTAAAGACCTTAATAGAAGACCTGAAACTTTGAAGCTAGTGCAGGAAAGAGCAGGAAATACACTGGAACTAATAGGCCTATGCAATGACTTACTAAATAGAACACAAAAGACTCAGCAACTAAGAGAAGGATTGACAAATGAAACTACATGAAATGTAGCTTCTGAACAACAAAAGAAATGGTCACCAGATTGAAGAGGCTCCGCACAGAATGGGAGAAAAACTTTGCCAGCTATACACCTGATAAGGGATTAATAACCAGAATAAACAGGGAGCTCAAAAAACTAAACTCTCAAAAAGTCAATGACCCAATGAAGAAATGGGCAAATTAACAGAACAAATTTTTTTCAAAGCAAGAAGTCAAATGTCCAAAAGCACATGAAGAAATGCTCAACATCTCTGGGCATAAAAGAAATGCAGTTCAAAACCACATTAAGATTCCACCTCACTCCTGTTAGAATGGCTGTCATCAAGAACACAAACAACAACAAATGTTGGTTAGGATATGGGGGAAAAGGAACCCTCATACACCATTGTTAAGAATGTAAATTAGTACAACCACTATGGAAAGCAGTATGCAAGCTCCTCAAAAAAACAAAAATAAAACTGCCATATGATCCAGCAATACCATTCCTAGGGATATATACAAAGGAAGGTGAATCAAGGTTACAATAAAGGTACATCTACACCCATGTTTACTGCAGCATTATTCACAATAGTTACACTGTAGAAACAGCCAAGATGCCCCACTACTGATCAATGGATTATGAAAATGTGGTATTTATATACAATGGAATTTTATTCAGCCACAAAGGAGAATGGAATTTTGGTTTTTGCAGGTAAATGGATGGAACTGGAGAACATCATCTTAAGTGAAGTTAGCTAGGTTCAGAAGGCCAAAGGCCACATATTTTCTCTCATGTGTGGAATATAGAACTAACACAAATGCAGCAATATTATGAAAAACAGGTCATGCTAAGGGGAGATCACATATGAGAGAGGGAGGGTAAAAGAAGAACATTAAGGTGAATATGGTTGATGTACTTCCCATATAAGAATAAATATATCATTTTTAAACATTTTGAAATCACGATATGAAGACAACTAAAGTAGAAAGGAGGAAAATAGAGGGGATGAACCAATTCAGGCTATAACACATATATGCATGAAAATATCACAATGAAACACCCTGTATAGCCATCTTAAACAGATAGCTATCCAGCCATAGCTATCTGGAGAAGGGGAGAGGTTGTAAATTGCAGGTTTTCTGTTGGGACTAGGAAAGGGGTTAAGGCCTTTCTAGAAGCAGTTGGTTGCCATGGTGAGATGGTAACGAAAGCTTTTCTTCAGCTTTTCTCTTCTGATTTGGAGAATCAAAACTGAGAAGGAACCTGAAGAAGAAATTTCAAGTAAAATGGCTGAGCTGGGACCTCATGGAAAGCAGAATTGGTGACATAATTTGTGGGCCCAGTACAAAATGATAGTACAGGGACACTTGTTTGAAAATGGTTAGAAATTTATGGCAGAGAATTTTCAAGCAAGAGATCCTAAATATAGGGTCCTGTGGGACAGGCCAGCCCTATTTGGAAGTGCATGTCCAAACAAGAGATAGCATTGTGTAGGTCAGGGAGAAAAGATTTATACTGGACTTTTTTTTTAAACAACCTGGTCAGCTAGAAGCCTTTATTTTGTCTTATATCTATGTATGGACAGGAGAGATAGAGATTAGGAATATATTAAATCACAAACAGAATTATGTTCAAAATCTGTTTCTTTCTTAGAAAAACTGGAGAAGATTCAGCCAAATAGCTAAATCCAATACATCTGGGGTAGGGAGAAGGGAAGAGTTTGTAAATTGCAGGTTTTCTGTTGAGACTAAAAGCAGTTTGTTGCCATGGTGAAATGGTAACGAAAGCTTTTCTTCAGCTTTTCTCTTCTGATTTGAAGAAGCAAAACTGAGAGGGAACCTGAAGAGGGAACTTCAAGCAAAATGGCTGAGCTGGGACCTCATGGGAAGCACCAAGAAATGCTTTTGGAGAAAGGGTTACCTGAGATTTGAGGGCTGAAGACAGAGCAGGCAAAATTGCAAAGCTCTGAGCAGCTTCTAAAATGTGATATAGTATTATAACCCTGGCTTACTGACACTGGGACCTGTGCCCAGAGTTATGACAGCCAGCTTCTATGTATGACCTCATTTAATTTGTATATCCTCACACCAAGCCAGAATGTCACAAATGATCATCTTCATTTTACAGAGAATGAAACTGAGGTCAGAAAGGTCATATAATGTGGCCAAAGTTATATTGCTACAAAGTGCCAGACTCCAGTCTGAAATCTTGACAGGACATGGCCTATAAAAAAATGTGCAAATGGAACAAGACAAGGAATGTGTTACAGCAATTGGAGACTTTGTAACAATAATGAAGGTAAAGAGTGTAATACACAGATTAAAAATCTAGTTTGATAATTGTTTGACATCTCTATGCCTTAAATATTTTTTGGACTGATAGTTATATCTTCTTGTATCTGTTAAAAATGAGTTTTATTGGATATTTGCTGAAAGCTCATATGTCAGTTTTTCATGAGTGAAAACTTATCCAGTTTTGGCATGATAGGGAGGCAAATGTTCCATCTAAAGGCAACTTAACCAAATGCTAAAGGCATGCATACTTTAACCCACAAGAGGCAACACAGCAGGTGTTCAAGTGAACAAGTGGCACAAACTAGATATTTGATAAATGCATCATTAGAAAATGTGACTGTGTAAAGGCACATTTGATAAAAAGATAGCAACCATTTGTTTCTGTCAAACTAAATATGTAACTTCAATAATGACAACATGATCTTCTAAAATGGTTCCTGCACTCTAGATGAAGTTTGAAGCCTTCAATTTGTATCTTATGCGCAGAAAAATTGGGCAACCTTGAACAATCATTGCAACTTCTTCACTCTGTAAGGAATTTCTATGCTCATTTATTATTTTGTGTGGCAACAGAAGAATTTCTTTCTTGCCCAAAAATGAGCCAAAGAAGGAAACTATCAATTATCTCTAACTGAAATCTAACACAGAGTCTCAGACACACTGCAATGTTCTATGGGCTCCCCTAAGAAGAGAGACACACAGTGCCTGAATAGGGTATCTGCTGAAGTGTCAAATGCCCTCCTTTAACAATGGTGAGTTCACTGGCTCACCTACCTGCCCCAAACTAGAATTTTATACCTTATTCCTTTGGAACTGTGTTCTCAGACAGCTCTCATAGTTGAAAAAAGATCTGTCAAACTAATACCCATTGAAATACTAATTAGTCACACCCATGTTTATTGCAGCACTATTCACAATAGCCAAGTGTGGAAACAGCCAAGATGTCCCACTACTGATGAATGGATTAAGAAAATGTGGTATTTATACACAATGGAATTTTATGCAGCCGTGAAGAACGAAATGTTATCATTCGCTGGTAAATGGATGGAATTGGAGAACATCATTCTGAGTGAGGTTAGCCTGGCCCAAAAGACCAAAAATCGTATGTTCTCCCTCATATGTGGACATTAGATCAAGGGTAAACACAACAAGAGGATTGGACTTTGATCACATGATAAAGAGAGAGCACACAAGGGAGGTGTGAGGATAGGTAAGACACCTAAAAAATTAGCTAGCATTTGTTGCCCTCAATGCAGAGAAACTAAAGCAGATACTTTAAAGCAACTGAGGCCAATAGGAGAAGGGGACCAGGAACTAGAGAGAAGGTTAGATCAAGAAGAATTAACCTAGAAGGTAACGCACATGCACAGGAAATCAATGTGAGTCAACTCTCTGTATAGCTATCCTTATCTCAACTAGCAAAAACCTTTGTTCCTATTATTCCTTCCTATTATTGCTTATACGCTCTCTTCAACAAAATTAGAGATAAGGACAAAATAGTTTCTGCCAGGTATCGAGGGGGTGGGGAGGAGAGGGAGGGAGCAGGAGGGTGGCTAGGGAGGCGGGGAGAAATGACCCAAACATTGTATGGACATATGAATAAAAAAAAAGAAATATTAATTAGTGACTATAGCATAATGAATTACCTGCTTATGGATGTTTGCATTAAGTGAAGTTCTTAGAAGTAACCAAAGCTCAGCTAATTGACAGACCAATGACTATATGATATCCATGATATATTCCATGAAATTCTTGAACAAAACTTACCAAAAGAATAAATCTCCACTGCTGAGAATTTAGGCACCAATAAAAGCAAAGTATGGAAGATATTCTTAGACAAGAAAATTGTTCAAGTGTAACTCAAATTCAAGTATAGTTCAAATAGAGCTAATTTCAATTCTGACTGTACATTTTTCAGAAAATCTCACAGATGTGAATAGACCAATGGTCTATTATTCTGTAATAGGGAGTCCAAATAAATCCACATAAATACAATCAAATAATCTTTGACCATGTTGCCGAAAATATACAATGGGGAAAGGATAGTCTCATCAATGACTGATGTTGGAAAAAACTAGATATTTATTTTTCACAGAAAGTGAAATTGTATCCTTATCTTATGCCACACAAAAAAGTAACTCAAATGGATGAATAACTTAAATGCTAGACTTGAAACTATAAACCTCCTAAAAGCAAACAGAGGGTAAAATCTCCTTAACATTGATCGTGGCAATGATTCCTTGGATATGATACCAAAAGCAAGCAACAAAAGCAAAAATAAATAGGGCCATGTCAGACTAAAATGCTTCTGCACAGCCAAGGAAACAACTGATAAAATGAAAAAGAAACTTACAGATTGGGAGAAAAGATATATCTGATAAGGCGTTAATCTCCAAAGTATACAAGGAATCTCTACAACTCAATAGCAAAAATCAAACAAACAAAAGCCTGACAATCCAATTAAAAGTGGGCAGTGACCTGAATCATTATTTCTCCAAAGAACACATACAAATGGTGAATAGGTACATGAGAAGGTGCTCAACAGGACTAATAGTCAGGAAAATGAAAAACAAATCCACAGGGAAATATCACCTCACACTTGCTAAGGTGACTATCATCAAAAGATGAGATAGTAAATGTTGGTGAGGGTGTGGTGAAAGAAATGTCCTTAAAACACTGATGGGGGAATGAACATTGTAATGACTACTATGAAAAATAATATAGAGGTTCATCAAGAAAAGCAAAGTAGAGCTAACATATGATTGAGTACCTCTAGGTTTATATCCAAAGGAAATGAAATCAGCATCTCAAAGAAATTTCTGCATCTCATGTTTATGCAGTATTATTCACAATAGTCAAGATATGGAAACAGCTGTGTTCATAAATGGATGAACAGATAAAGACAATGTGATATAATTCATCCATAAAAAAATGGAGGGACAGGGGATATATCTCAGTGGTAAAGCACACTTACTTAGCATGTGTAGAGCCCTGGGTTCAATTCCTAACACTTCCCAAAAAAAACAAATCCTGAATTTTTGAAAACATGGATAAACCTGGAGGATATTATGCTAAGTAAGATAAGTCAGATAGAGAAAAACAAATACTGCATTATGTCACTTATGTGTGGAATCCCAAAAATTTGAACTCATGGAAGCAAAAAGTAGTAGGATGCTTGCCAGGAGCCAGAGGTGTGGGAGAATGGGAAAATATTGGTCAAAGTGTACAAGCTTTCAGCTATAAGATTAATAAGTTCTGGGTATTTAACATACAACATGACTGCAGGGGAGAAGGAGGGGATGGGGTGGGGTCAGGGGGAGAAATGGCCCAAACAATGTATGCACATATGAATAAATGAATAAATTTAAAAAAACATACAAAATAATGACTATAGTTAATGATACTATATTATTTACTCAGAATTTGCTAAATGGTTAGATCTGTCAGTGTGCTCACCTATACACACACTTAAACACACACTGGCAATTACGTGAGATGATGGATGTGATATTTGATGTCATTGTGGCATTGATTTGATAATGTTATATAATATATATAATCACCACTTTATTCATATTAAATACATACAATTGTTTTTGTCAGTTATTCTTCAATAAAACTAAAAAAGGAAGAAAAATCTCTGCTCTAACTCTGGATAGAATTCCTCCCAGCAAAGTTTAAACTAAATTCTTTCCTGTGCTGCCCCATGGACAATGCACAAAGTGCACTGGTTTTGTTCATATAAAAATTTAATATATGTGAAGATTCTAGCACTGAAGGGAGGGAGAGATTAATTTATTATTCCAGTGAAATATTTCAGCACAGGTATTTTGTGAAGTGTATGGAACAATCCAAATATATAAAGATAATATTGGTTCAAATTAACTTACAGTACACATTTAATTTCTTCTGCCTTCCCACTAATTAGTTGGTAGTAACTGTACAAAAAAATCTGCCAATATTCATTTATATGTCAAGAAAATTTGGGAGGGGGGGCTGTAGTAACACACTGGGTTCTATCACCAGCACAGAAAAAAAAAAGAAGTGGGCACATCAACTCAGTTTTATAAAATATAATTCTATTTTTTTTCTTTTATTATTCATATGTGCATACAAGGCTTGGTTCATTTCTCCCCCCTGCCCCACCCCCTCCCTTACCACCCACTCCACATTTTTAATAATTTTAATTAAGTGAAATGTAACCCAAAAAAAAAAAACAAAACACTGTACTTGATTTCCAAGGATCTGATTTTAAGTTCCAGAGTGTTTTAGCTGTGTAATGGTGGTCAGTGAATTTAGCCTCCCTGAACTTAGTTCCTTGTTGGCAAGATAAGGCATTTAATCATTTAACATGATGGAGCACTTACCCTGGGCCAGGCACTGGTTGGACTGCTTTGCAAATACGTATTTAGTAAATTCTCGGTGCAACTGTAGATGACAGCTCTACTATTTAGGCTTGTTTTACAGATGAGGAACAGAAAGGTTTAAGTAACATGCCCAATATCATACAGATGGCAGACTACAGTCAGGGCTCAAACCCAGGCATTCTGGCCCCAGTGTCTGTGTTCTCCACCACTGCATATCTGGCCACCTCCCACAAAGCTGGAATCTTAAGTAGCAGGAGTAGGAAGAGGTAAACATTCCCAACAAAGGCTTACATTCGATGGGAAATGTGAGGTGCCTGATAGGTAAAGGACCTACAAGGGATGAGGAGGGTCTTTGTTTCATGTTTACAAGCAGTTGTGTTCCCCTGAAAACAGTGCACAAGAATATAATTTATTTGAGAGGTGATCACAGAAGACTTGTACAGCAGGGAAGCACAGAAATGAAATAGGGAAGGGATGAAAATCAAATGAGGGTATATTAATGAGCAAGCTACCACCCAACCAAAGCGTGATCCCACTGCTGACTTTGGGACATGGGTAAAAATGGTCCCTCTCAAGGGGTAAGGAAGCTTGGGTGTTTAGCCACTATCTCCTATTCTTCATCATTGGCGGATGTTCCTTAGGTCCTCCTAGGGGCATTAACTACCTGGCACTTGGTCTGAGGCCTGCACAGTGGACTCATACCTGTTTCTATGAGGAGAGAAAGCTTTTAGGCAAAGATAGAAAGCTGTTAGCAGGAGAGACAGAAAACGCCAAGGCACAAGGGGAAGGATTCCAACAACCTGCATGACAAAGTGCAAGATACAGATACCAAATTATGTATACCCCATCCTCTTAAGAATAATTATGTAGTTTTCTGAGTGCAAAAATGCTGTAGGCACTTCCCTATGAAAACATTCTTTCTTCCTGGACTTTCACTGCTGCCAGTCATTAGGTGATTAGCATCACTCATGTCTATAAGCATGAGTAACAATCAAGAGCTTCAAGAATTCATGAATTCATTCAATGAGTTTTTATTGGACATCTCTTTGCACCAGGAAGTCAGCTAGGCACACAGAGTGAAAATAAAATAAAAAATAGGTGAAGATCCTTGCCTACCTGAAGCCTACATTCTTTCAGGAGGAAGCAAGAGGAACTCATAACTAATATGCAACTCATATTGTATGTTAGGAAGTCAGTGCTATGAGAAATAAAAGCATAATAAAGGGATTGTACAGTATCATGGAATTAGTGCAATTTTGAGTATAATGGTCAAGGAGGGCCTCGTGGAGGAGGTGATATTTAAGTACAGACTTGAAAGAAGTGAAGGAATCAACCATGAAATATCTGAGCTTGGAGAAGGGGTCAGGAAAAGCATTTCAGCTAAGGGAACGGATGGGGCCTGGAAGTGGGTTGAGGAGTGAGGATGGTGGTGGCTATGTGGCTATATGGAAATAATCATATAGCAGAGGGTATGAAATGAGCTCAGAGAGATAAACCTGAGTCTGGTTTTCAGGCTGTATGGGATATTACAAGAATAGAAGGGAAAAAAGGGAGTCTCTGGGAGAGCAAAATGGCATGATCTTAAAGAGATCTCCCAGTCTACTGGGCTGACAAAAGACTGGGGGACAGAAAAGAAAGCAGATAGGTAAGGTAAGAGGGTGCTATCATAATCCTAGTGAGGGATGAGGAAAATATTCAATGTGGTAGCAGTGACATCATGAACAGAACCTATATTTTGATTCTAGACAAGCTTTCCCCAAAGCCTAGATAAGGATTAAAAGAGAACTATAGAATGTCATAGGCTTAGGGCTGCTAGGCTTAAGGCTGCTACTCTAGTCCCAAATGCTCATGTTCCAATTGGGGAACCCAAAACCAGAAATTTAGAGAGTTAGAATTATTTGACTTTGGACACACAGTTGAGCAGGAGTAGATGCCTGGACTCATCATTTCAGTGATCCCTGATAGCAACTGATGACTTCCAGTAATGGAGACACAGACTTCGGGCCAGCCAATCCCCTTGGGACTGAGTAAACACCTATACAGTTAAAGACGCAGACATGAATGAAGACTTAGGAAATGTATAAACCTCCCTCCTCTTTTGAGAGCATGATATTTTCCTTAGTAGTAACACCTAATCCCACCTAATAGCCCTGTTCTCATGGAAGGCACAAACAGTAGGCTTCCATTTTAGTTTATTGATAAATAATAAATCCCCAGGAAAATACTCTTTTCTTCTCATGATAGTAATGGTGCATGTTCTGATGGTAATGTCTCTATCATGATGAGTAACACATTCTTCTGTTTGCCTCTCTGTGGTTATCACTTTGACTTTTCTCACAAATGTACCTTTTGCTCCTTCAATAATATGTACAGAGCTATTTGGCTGTCAGCAGGAAAGTCCCCTTGGGTATTTTCAAAACTCTAAAGAAAAGAAGCCTTGGTTTCCCAAGAAAGGTTGGCTTCTCACAATCTATTAATCTCAGTCTGAATCTTTAGCCAACAAAACCTCTATTTATGTATTATAAAAGAAACTTCATAACAAATGCCTAAAGACTAAAAAGTGATTTTCCATGCATCGAGGGCTAAATTAAGGGCATTGGGTCTGGAATGAAGCCAAAATAATTTGGAGGAAAAGCCATTTTCTCTTCCCCAATCTTTGGCACAGCTATGCCTTCCTTCTCCCTTATTAGATATATTTAGTTGATGAGAGAACCCACAAATTAAATATAACTTATATTTGTGTGTAGGATGCATTGTGTACAATTGTTTTACAAAATACTCAAACCATTGGTTGTATTTTTCCTAATCTAATAAAAGAATCATTCCTTCCCTGAGCATAAGCCATCAGTAAGCAAGGGAAGCTTCCAGAAGCCTGCTGAGAGACAAAAACAAGTGTGTCTTGACTTACAGCCGGCTTTGTTCATTCCATAAAGCTGCTCATTCAGCTTTCACAGTGACTTTAATATAGGGCCAATCCATGCCAAGTATTATTTTGAATTTCACATTTTATTCCAAAGACTAAGTTCAAGCTCTCAAACGAACTTGAGTCTAACAGATTTTTCTAATTATCCTCTCCTATTGTTGACTTTAGCTCTGATACCCTTGTCATCACATTCTTTTCCTGAAGCTATAAAGTAACCAAATGGTGTTTTTCTCACATTATGGAACAATGAATCCAATGCTCCTGAAATTTGCTTCTTAAAACCCAGATAATAAGCTTCTTCCTTATCTTCCACCCTTCACTTACTCAAGACCCTAGAGAAGGGGTTCAGGAAGATTAGGTGCGTAACATTTATCCCTGCTGATAAAAGATGCTCTTGGGACCAAGCAATGTACCTCCCCTTGATTAGCCCTTGATCAGAAAAAAGAAAACCAAACTCAAAAACAATGTTCTAGCACATTGTTAACAAGCTTAGTTTCAACAAGAAAAATGATTTTGATGAGATGAGTTTATGAATATGTGTGGGCAGAATCTGGATTTGAAAGTGACATGTTTACAAGAAGATGAGATGCTCATGCCTGCTTAAACACCTCTTTGTGCTTATTAATAATCCCTAAACATAACAACCTCACAAGGCATATGTTTCTGCTACAGAGAAACCAACCCAGTGCCTCATCAGGCAGGACAACAGGTGGAGCTCATGGGGAGCCACACAGCATTGTCAGCAAGCAGCCAGTTTTAGATATGGATGAGCAATGGTGCTACTTCAGTTTCTGGCTCCAGTAGCCAGGAACCTGACATCAGGGGAAGAAAATAAATTAGATCACAGCCCAGGTGGGATAATCATTCTGTTGGTCAGCACTGTGAGCCCCAAAGGAAGCATGTGCTATAATTCTGCCCAGTCTCAACAGAGACAAGCTATGTTGCACTAAATGCTTTCAAAACACAAATTTGTGCTTCCAGAGAGGGGGAAGAGAGGTATTCCTTGTGCATTCTCACCAAGTCACCCTACTTACTCTCACTCTGGCTTCACACATTGTTCACTCATTCCTCCTTTTCTAATCCTGTTTATAACTCAGTTTCTTCTTCAGAAAATCAACTTAAAAGTAAAGATATAATTTGCAAAAGAGTGGCATATTTAACTATTGCCAATTTAAGCAAAAGTAACATACCAAAAATAATTTCTGATAGGAGGGTCTGGGCACTAAGGATGCCCCTTGACAGTGATGCATCTTACATTCCTGGTCTGCACTGTAACTAGGTCTGCAGGGGATTCAAAGAATATTCCAGTTGAATTTTTTAAAAAAGAAAATAATATAGTCCAAGCAAAAATAGGAATATATTGGACAAAATGTCCATGGACATATAATTTCAGATTTGCCTTTCTCTTTCTCTTGACTCTTTCCTCTACATGAGCATCAGTGAAAAGCTAACTCTCAGGAGGTACATGTAAATGTGTTCATCAGCAAGTACAGGTCTACATCCTCAGTTTTACTACAGTAGCAAAGGAACAATTGCATATCTAACTATTTAAACAAAGAAATTCTGAGACTGACTTTAGTAAATCTTATTAGACAATGTATCCAGCTCTGGAGCAACCACTATGAACCTGATTGGCTAGGTCAAATCATGTGTACACCCCATAGCCAATGGGATAAGGTCAGTCCTCCATGATGTTTGAGTGCAAAGATGTGATTTCCAAAAGAAAAATCCAGAAGCTCTTATCTGAAGAACAGAAAATGGGCATGAGGCAGACAAAAACAGCAGATGGCCAGAACTCTGTTATACTTCCAATCATCCTAGCATCATTTAATGAGATTTGACTTTGTGTCAAGCAAATAGTTAGGATGTAGGGGCTATTCCATGATGGATAGCACCATTCCTCACCCTTGTCCTCAGAGAGACAACAGGCGCCTATTATTGTGCAACGCTCAGCAGAAGCACAAGTCATATGCTATGGATTCTAGAGTAAAGAGCAATAATTCTGCCTCAAACACATGGAAAGATTTGTGAACTTCCAGAATGGCTGGACTTCCAACACACAGAATACAACAAGAGACAAGAACTTAGATTTGTAGATATGTGACCAAATATTAGAGTTTAAGAAATAAACCAGAGGGAGATTGAAGCCATATTACACAGGAAATCTGTGAATGTGAACTTGCTAAAGAGGGGGATGATATCCACAGAGGTTTTGCTTTTGTTATTTGTTTATTGTTTTTGTTTGTTTGTTTGTTTTAGGTACTAAGGTTTCAACTCTGTCTTGAACTTGCTAGGCAGGCATTCTATCACTTCAGCCATGGTTCTAGCCCTTTTGGTTTTAGGTTTTCTTTCAGACATGTTCTCAGTTTTTTTTCCAGCCTGGCCTGGAACCATAATCCTCCAAATCTCTGCCTCTTGAGCAGCTGGGATTACATACATGAGCCACCTGGCTCCAGAGAGTTTTAAGAGCATTTTTTTTATGGTACTGGGACTTGGACCCAGGTGCTCACACTTGCTAGGCAGACACTGTACCATTTGAGCCACAACCCAGTCCCATAAGAATGCAAATTTGGCCGAAACTGAGGAAGGATTACAACCATGGATAGAAGATGAATTTCATGTTTTCAGTTACCCTTCAGATGAAGAAATTAAGTTTCTATATCCTAAATGCTTGCCCCTAAAGTAACTTCAAGTGGTCATCAGAAATAATGATGGACTACTTACCAGTTAAAGAATAGCTCTCTACTGGTGAACAACTAAAAGAATTGATTAAAAGTCAATCAACTCAATACCTTTTAGTTGGTTAAATTTTATAGGTTTTGAAACACCATCCTGCATTAAACAACTAGACATTCAGCTGGTGTAGATTATATTTAAGTAGAAGACTGCTATGCACTTCTCCTGGAATATAATATAATACATTTCTTTGGTCTTAATTTTTAAAAGAAAAAAATGATTAAAGACACCAGAAGGAAAAAAGAAAGTTTCAAGAAAAGAAGGAAGGGAGGGAGAAAGAGACAGATAGGAGAAAGACCAAGCAAGGATGTAGGAAGGGAGGAAACAGAAAGAGGGACAGAGACAAAGGTGAGCAGGAAAGTTATTTTAAAAGTCTAATATGGTTCACAGCATTTTCTGTGAATTGATTTCCCATCAGCACCAACTTTAGACAAGCCCTTAAACTTGTGAAGTCAGATGTCACTCTAAGTTCAAATCTCCTCTGCATTTGAGCTTCATGCTCACAATTCTGACAGCAGTCTGCAGTGCATTTAGAACCTTTTCTGAAGGTGACACTGGGAAAGGACACTTTCACAACAGAACATGAGAGTATGTGCTGTGGATCCAGAGTGGATGCCTGGCCTTTTGCTGGAAGGAGACTCTCTTAATCTGTTGACACTTCTTTGAGCTTTCATGGGCACTGAACTGGCCTCTATCTTCCCAAGAGAATGACTGACCACTCTCAGGGGCAGAAGCTCTCAGCCTCCTCATAAACAGTGTTCTAGGCAACATTGGTCTCCCCAGCTAAACAGTCTTCAGGAGGATGGAGATAGATACCACAGAACAAAGAGCCCAAGAAAGATAGGTCTATCCATTCTAGAGGGTATTTCCAAACCAGTCTGCCTCATCCTCACCAGCAATGGACAACCACATCTTCAGGGAGATCTCTTTCTTCTCATTATACTTAGCATATTCCCAGTGCTTTCTGTAACGTGTATTGCCTTCATCACTCTATGGATTTTGATGAATGTGTTTATGTGTGTGTATGTGTATGTATGTATGTATGTATGTATGTGTGAGTGTGTGTGTATGTGTGTGTTTGGATTTGGGTTGTACTCTGGCTTCATTTTTGAACCGCTGGCCTTAACCTTTCATTTCAATTAAGGAGGGATGGGTCTTAGTGTTTACAGACAGAGCATAGTCAATAAAGGAAAGCTACATCCTTGGTGCAAATAATCTGACTTTATGAAAAGTTATTAAAATTTCTGCAACTATCTTAAAATCCATTCCAAAATATTTCCCAATGTATAGTTTCTTATATATACTTTTACTAGTTTCTATTTACCAATGTTTTCACTGTTAGTCTTGGAAATTGTGGTCTAGTGGTGTGTGTATGTGTATGTATGTGTGTGTAAGTATGTGTGTGTATGTATATATTCATACGCTCATTGATGTATATGTATTTGTGAATGAAATGTATATGTTTGCATATTTGTATCTGGAAGATGATTGGACATGTGTGGATAGGGACTATAGGCGAGTGCACATGCACAGTGTGTATTGTTTAAGTGGAGTTGTGTGTTTTAATGTTTGTTTTGAGTGAGTATGGAGTATGTATATGGAAATTGTGTATATGTGCATGTTCAGGTAGACACAATGAATTTCTTCATCATGCTCTGATCCAATAAAGAGACATTTGAAGAATATAAGATTCCTTTACATATCAAAAAAACCTGTTTGAAATAATATGTGAATATTTGTTTCCATACACAAAGCAATTATTCTAGTTCATAGCCAAAGACAGCCATCTTGGACTTTTGGGACTTTTTTACTAAAAGCTATTTAAAATTGGAAAGGACATGCCATTTTTAGGTGTCCAAAAGGATGACAGAAGATAGTTGATGGTATATTATTTTAGAGGGAGGAGAAAACTATTAAAATGTTTCTGACTGTAATAACAATAAAATACTAATGAACCAGAGGGACAGATGGAAATTGAAAAGCATGTGCAATGTCAAAACCCAAAATACAGTGATTTGTTAAATTACAGGGTTTTTCCCCCTGAGAGAGAAGCTGCAGTTTGCTGATAACTCAATGACAACTGGGATTATTACTGTAACACAGCAACACCATTTTCCGCCTGAAACCTCCAAGAACTAATTAATTATATAGCTTTGGTTACTAGGTTAGAACCAAGCTTTACTGCCTAATTTCCAACCACTGAACTTTATAAATTGTCAGATGAACAGCATTTTCTTAATTGTCTGCTGACTATTGTCAATAGTTACAAAGACTACTATCAATTGCCAGAAGAGAAATGCTTCATGATAAATTCTGTTTGCTATTTTGACCATTTGGAAAGAATCTTTCCCCACAGCCTTTTAAATTCTGGAACCACCCAGACGTCCTCAGAGAAATTTGTCATGTCGAGTTGCAGCTTTAAATATAATGTAAGCATCAGGAGGGTGAGTGGCTCCTAAGAAAGGTTTTACAATAGTGCCAGCTGGGCTTGCTAAGCTAGATGGGCAAAGGAAAAAAAATAATATTGTTCTCTCTGCTCTAAACAAAAGTCCCCAGCCTACTTCTTAATAAAGAAGTGAGAATTTAGAAGTCTCCTGAGTACAAGCAAATGGGAAATAATGTTCTATCCATTATAAAAGAAAAGAATTGCCTTTGTTTTGTATTTTCCCCCATAAGCAGTTGGGAATTAGAAACCAGCCTGAATCCTGGAGGCCCAGTGAAAATTATGAAGAAGAAAACACTTGGTGGTACTCAAGGCCTTTCCTCATCCACCACACCTTGCCATTTTCTCCCAACACCTGCTGCTTTCCTGCTATCAAGAAACAAACCCTTCTCCCATGATAGTAGAAGAGTGAACTCTTAGAGCCACACTGCAGAGCAGCTGGCTACTATGTCCTAAAATTGTAAATCATGCACATTCGATGGCCCAGTGAGTGAATTTCTCAGTAGCTTTCCCAGAGAAACACACATCCGTGTACATCAGGAAGACTGTACTAGGGTAACAGTACAACACTGTTAGTGACAGCAAAGAGTTGGATAAGACCTGCATAGTTAACAACAGTGGAGGGGGCTGCATAATGTAAAAGTATATTTAAGTTATTGAATTATTTGTAATACTTTATATTAACTGGATTTTTATTACTAACACCAGACTATAGTGTTGAATAAAAGCAAGTAGCAGAATAACATGGGCTATAACAAAGTGTTTTAAAAGAGAACCTGTACGCATATACAAAGCAATATTCTGCTTTTACAAATATGAATATAAATATACAGAGAAGGAGAACAGTCTGAAATTGGTTCCATTGGATAGTAAAAGCAATTATTCTTCGAGATGGATTGAGTGGTAGAGGAAGTGGTCAGGATAGATTTAGACTTTCTCGTTAGTTATGTCATCCTAGAAAAGTGTCTTACTCTGCCTTGGGTTCTTCTTTATAATATGGGGATTATAAAAATGCCTACCTAATGGAGTTGCTATGTGGATTAAATGAGTTAACAATAAAACAAATAACACATATTGAGTCCTTAACCAAAGCCCACTAATGCTCTAAGTGCTTTATATATATATTGCCTCATTAAGTGTGAAGGAGGTAGAATTATAATATCCATTTTACAGGTCAAGAAACTGAGATATGGCAAAGTTAAGGTAATTTTCTAGTAGCATCATAGCTCACAGTGGAAAAGCCACATGCTTTGGGACAATGACAGCCCTCACAGAACGGCAGTTAATGAAGAATGGGATTTGCTATCTGAAGATATTTCCTGAAATCCATGTAACTTCTTGAATTTGAGAAACATAAGTTTAAATTCATTCTCAATCTGGGCCAAAACTCAAACTCCTAAACTTTAATTCCATATTGCTCTGACAAATAATTCAAAGGAAGATGGACAGTCTTTTAGTCAATTAAGTCCAAAATCTTGGGAGGAGTTTGATTCCGCCTTTTTCCAATCCCACTGTGCCAGATTTGAAAATTGATATCATACTTCACCTCGTGTGACTATGGTGGACAGAGTATACTATATCACCCTTTAACTTTGGTTTTGTACAAAGGATGTGAGCTGTGATTTGGGTTTATCATTTATCATTGGGTTTGTCTTCTTACACTTTAGCCATTGTTGTGGAAAGAAAATATCCTGGATATCCACTGCTCCTGTACATGGAGACAAGTAGAATAGACAAGAACTTGAGCTTCAACCCAGAACCAAGTCCTGCTGAATCCAACCAAAATGAGCCAAACTCCACCTAACTGGAAGTGTCATGAGTGAGAAAAAATTTGTAGTAGCTATAAGCTACTGAATTCTTTATGGGCTATTGTTTTCATTGTTGTTACCCAGCATTATGATTGATTTGTTGACAGACACACTCACCATATATTTTGTTTTATTTTTTCAATACTTCGTAAAGGCATCTTTTCCTTTGCTCTGGAATAGACACTTTGACTCCATATGCAGATAACATGAGAAGAGAGCCCCCTACTGTTCTTCCTGTGTATAGCATCCCTCTGTTACAATCACTTCATTGATAAGTACAGAGGATTGACAAATCTTAGAGCTTAGTTCTGTGGCTATCATTCCCTTACTCAAAAGTCTTCAATAACTTCCTAGTTTTCACCTTGATTTACATCTAGCCAGTACCTACTTTCTTAAACTTCTATACATTTCCACATGAAGTTTCCACTGCCTAGAATATTCTTCTAGCAGCCTACTTTTTCCATAGCCCCTTACCCATATGTCTAAATTTTACTAATTTTGCTAAAGCTTGAATTTCTTTGAGTCTTCCCATGCTTGGAGATCACCTCTTTGGCATGCACCTTGCCCTTTCACAAATATATATGCACACATAGAATAATCATACCTGGGATCATATTCTTTTCTAATCTTTCACAAAGTCACCCTCCATCTGCCAAACTATGTAACTATTCAAATTGTTTGCCTCCGGGAAAGGTCACAAACCTATGAGCCTTTGAATGTTTGTCAGAGTGGGCCTGGTTTAAACTAAAAAAAAAAAAAGCTAATTAATTCCTAAATTTCTGAATCTATTCTATAATATAATAATCCCACTGCACATTTAACCTTATGGTAGTGTCAGAGCACAACACGGGTTTGTTTGTCCTCATGTCATGGAATGGGTCAGATGGTGTTCAGGTATTCAGGGAGTCAGTTGGGAGAAGGCTGAATCTCAGCCCTTATTTCTACAATTCCACATTGAGTAGCAGATGTAGCTGGGATTGGAGCAACACAAGTGCTTCCCAAGTTCACACTTTTAACCCCTATATTATATGATTCTGTAATAATAATGAAATAATAATATAGTCCGGGTGCAGAAAATGAACTGCCATTTAATGAAGAATATGCAAGCATTTTTTCATTTCTTATTTAATTTCTATAGAGGAATATTATTATATCTATTTTGCCACACAGAAATTTTAAGTTCCTTGAGGCTAAGTAGTTTGTCACGGTTCACATAGCTTAAAAATATGTCAGGAATAAGATTCAGAACCAAGACTGCTTGGCATATTCCCAAACTATCACTTTGGACATAGCACTTAAGGATTATAAAAAAACTTATCCTAAAAGATATCCTAAGAGATATTGGGAGTATCAACAAGGAGAGAGGAAGTGAGAGAAAGTAACTCCCCCCCCCAAAAAAATACCTGTCACAAGAATTTAACTGTTGGAAGCATGAAGAATATTAAAGAGCATGTGCTTAGCATCAATGAGATTCTAGGTTCAATCCCCAGAACAGAAAGGAAGGGAGAAAGGGAGGGAGGAAGGGAGGGAGAAAGGGAGGAAGGAAGGAAGGAAGGAAGGAAGGAAGGAAGGAAGGAAGGAAGGAAGGAAGGAAGGAAGGGAGAGAAAGAAAGAAAGAGAAAAAGAGAAAGAATTGCTTGAATTACCCAGATCTGGTATATTAGACATCAAGTAACAAGAATATATGCTTGATGCTCATTATTCATGGATTCTGTATTCAAAATTTCACCTACTCACTGAAACTAATCAGTATGCCCAAGTTCAGGGACCCTTCACAGTCATCCACAGGCTGTATGAAGTGGTGGAAATTTTTGAGGTGCCTGACTTCCAACTCAAAAATTTCCACCTGAAGTCAAATAAGCCAATGCTTTGCCCTTGTGTTTCATGTTCCATTCTGTCTATTCCACAACTTATTTAGTGCCACATTTTCATGTTTGTGCTTTTGGTTTTTGTTGTTGCTGTTGTTTGTTTGTTTAAAATGGTCTGAGCATAATGCTGAAGTACTGTCTAGTGTCCAAGGAGACTGAAAATGTCTCATGGAGAAAATGCATGTATTGGATAAGTTTCATCAGGCATGAGTTATAGTGCTATTGACTGTGAGTTTGGTGTTATTGAATCAACAATATGGTACATCTAGGTAAAAAGGAGAAAATCCTCCATTCTATAAATGAAACTGCTCTAGAAAATGCTAAAGAAACAGCAATAGTGTGTGATGATGCTATGGAAAAGATGGGGGAAAGCTAAGTTTTTCCCTTCATGAGATAACAGCTGATTTTTTTTTTAAATGTATGGTTGGTGGTATTGATGGAAGGCAGAAAGCCAAAGAAATTTATAGTCATATTGTCCAGGACCAGGAAAATGTAACCTCTCAGCTAGTGCTAGCTGGCTTGCATATTTCAAAAAGTGAAATAGCATGAAAACGTTAAATTTGTGGGTTATACAGGTCAAAAGGCTGAAAAAGAATTTTTTAAATACTTGCCAAGTATTATACAATAAAAAAGTTATATTGAAGAGCAGGTTTTCATTGATGGGACTGGTTTGTATAACAAGTATATTGTCAAATGAACCTATACAAAAGCATAAATGGCATTTTGCTTGGTCAAAATGTTGCAACAAATGTTAACAGAAACTTACTTTTGTAGTTCTTCTGGGAACAATGGTTCAATATTAGCAAACTCTGTGTTAGTGGTGACTTTAGAAAACATACAACTGCTTGGTGAAATAATAAGAACAGTGTGTGTGTGTGTGTGTGTGTGTGTGTGTGTGTGTGTACATGAGTGTGTGTGAATATCTGCTACTAGCTGAAAAATTCACCCAATTACTCCAGGCAGAAATCTAATGCTTTCAAGTTAAAGTATCCCATTTCACATATTAGTCATGTAGTATTATCACAGATTGTAATAAATCTTTTAATCATTTATCATTTTCAAATGAGATTTTTAAAATCAGCTAATGTTGTTTTTTAAATTGCTTTATCAATTGTTTGATGTTTTACTGTGCTTGTTTTAGACTTTGGCTTCTTTGATAAATGTAGAAAGTGATATAGCATTAATATACCTCTGCTAACTACTGTAATTGGGGAGATGCTCTCAAGCCTCAGGGGGTGACTTAAAATTTGCTATTTCCTAAATGAGAAATTGGATTTTTCCCTCTTCTGCAAAAGTCCCATAAGACTCTTTGTCAAAATGATAATTTGCAATCATACAGCCTTTGTTTTTGCATTGCATTGCATGTGTGTTGCTAACACAAAATAAGTAAGCCTTCTCTTATTCATGCAGATACTATTCCAAGAATTATCATTAAAATATTATCTTGGAATATAAATAAATTAAAGATTAAATAGCAAAAGAAAGAAAAATAATTTCCCCTCACTTCCATACAGATTTCCTTCTGTTGGGCAATTCATACTGCTGTTTAAAAGGCTGTGTAACAATCTAATTGTTCTACTTGATTGAAAATCATATGACATGCAGGAAGAAGATGAATCTATCCTGGAAAATGTATTACTAAAATCTTTTAAATATGCTTGACAGGGGAGAAAGAAATGTTATGTATCTGAATGAGAAAGAAATAAGGGGAGAAAGCATCTTTGTGCAGAGACCCTGGATACTCTGGGTTAGAATTGGAATAGAACTGGCATAAGAGCATAGTCATCTGACATCCTTGGTAGTGGAGGAGGGTGGATATACCTTTTGCAATGAGAGCAGAAATTCTACATACATAAATGAAAAACAATATACTTTTGACTATTTGCATTGAGGCTGTAGGGACTAGGATGCTAGGATATAGTATCCTAAGGCTTGGAGACCTGGGAGTAAGTGTGGAATATAGATAGATAGCAGCCTCAGGTTTTTTTTTTTTCTTTTCCTGTATTACATTGCCAGAGCTAACCTTCCAACTGCCAGAATTTGCTTCTGTTTTTCTGAGAAATTCTCAAGCCTCTAGAGCCCATTTTACATGCAAATACTCCTTGCCAGAAGTCATGGGGAATGAGAACTTCCCTCTCTAAGCTGCCCTCAACCAATAAATGAAGCCTGTCTCCCTTGGTTCAAATGGCCAACCTCTGACATGTGCTCCCTACTGGCACCAGTGTTCCTCAGTGCTGAGCTGTGGATGCTCACACTTGACATCATTCACTTTCTTGGTCTCTTTCCCCACCCTGTCATCCTTCCCCACTCTCCAACCAGTGCTTCCTGGGACCACCTGCCAAATAAGCTGCTTATATTAATATCCTGGTCAAACCCAAATCAAGTTCTAAATGAGTGATAAAGGAACCATTATATTCATCCCTAGTGTCTCATTAGTCACAAATGAAGGAAAACAAAGCCAATCACAGAGGTTGAAAAATTATCACCAATAAGTGAAGCAACTATCTGGGACTAATGATCTCCCCTTTAAAGTAGGTAGGTACCACTTGCTCCAGACTCTTTGATTTCATTCAGTAATGTGGCCTCTGTTCTGCCATATCTTCTAATGGGAAATCTGATTTTTAAACACTGAGGATTAATTTGTTTTTTTACAAAATACAAAACCATGCAATAAATTTAAAGAAACATTAGGTGATATTCACTTATACAGAGTATGTACATACCCAATGACAAGCAAATTTGGATCTTGAGCAGACTCTTAAAATAACTATATACTTAGAGCACCAAACAATATGTCTAGAATGCTCCTAGAAATATTATTCATAATATCTCCAAACTAGAAAGGATGCCTATAACCAGAAGGATGGATAGATGCATTGTTCCTATCCATGACAGAATACTGTGTAGCAAGAAGAATAAGTGAGCCATTGCTAACCATCACAATATGAACTACTCTTCAAATACTATAACTTCAAATACCATGTTAAACAAAAGAAGCCAGAATCAAGCATATGCCCTACATGATTCTAGTCACAGAAACAACACAAGCAAGAAAAATTAATTTACATTTGTTGGGAAGTCAGAATAGTATTTCCTATTCCAAATCCTCTCCTCTACTCACCAGTCACACTGTTAGAATACCACAGGGACTGATATGTGCCTTGGGGCTAAATCATTTTTGCTTTTTTTAAGGTATAATTCTTCCTATCAGAACTGATAAAATGAACCTAAAAGTCACTATTAGTTTAATATGAGTTAGGTCCCAGCATTGACAGAGGGTCTGTTGTTGGAGGCCCTCTGCTATGAACTGCAGATGTAGAAATCTCCTCAGTGCTTTGAGGAACACATCAAAGCTCTGCTTTTTGTCTGAAGTTTGGCATTCACTGTGTCTTTCCTATTTAAATAACAAATGCTCTTACCCTAGCCTTTATAGATTCCCCAGATATCACAGGCCAATTTCCAAGTAGAATTCTCATTCTTCTTGGAAAGCAATGCAGAGTGGAAGAACCAGGGGATCTTTCTATATGTGGGTACTTGTTTCAAAGAAAGAGAAAGTTTTAGTCATACAACAGTGTGTTCAAAGCTGAGCTGTCTCCAATTACTAATGAGATAATGAGCTAGTGTCCAATTCTGAATGTAAAGCCCCACATATAAATTAAAATAACCTTTACCACATCACAGGTTGCTAGGACGATTAAATGTTGATACCTACAAGTGTTCTTGCATGATGTGAGACCCTAAAGTCCTTATTCTAATCTTGCTGTAAAAGCATGGCCTATTTCCATTCTAGTACAGATAAATGAACATTTCATGATCTATCTCTCCTTCTCTTCCTTTCTGTCTCAGATATTTTTCAAAATTAATGTATGGGACAGGATTACAGGGATGGAGTGTTGGTAGTGACACCTATTGACAGAAATGTATTATACTGGGGACAGGAACTCCCCAGTTTCCCAGCCTTTTCCCCTACATTGGTCTTAACATTGATCATTTTTTGTGTTTTATCGACCATTTACAATATGCCAGACACCACTGCAGAATCTGCTTTCATTCCTACCAAAATGATCATTTTCTCCTTCCTTGCTTTCCTATCAACTCAGGTATTCATTCCTGATGTCAACCAAAAACTTCTTTCCCTCCCTAGCCCCATATGTGATTTTTCTTTGGCATCTACGTTATTTAACTGACTGCATGCAATGGGGGTTACAGATGTGCAGCAGATGCCTTGCTAAGTGGGAGAAATGCTATATCAAATGGAAATGTATTCAGGTTGTCCTGTAGATAGTACAGTGTTATTTTTCTTAAAACCTTCAACCCTAGAGATTTGCTGAAAGTAACAATTTTTTGAACATCATATTGAAGCACAGTATGCAAACAGAAAATGTGTACATACTATAAATGTATGATTTGATGATTTTTTACAAACAAAACATATCTGTTTAGCCAGTATCTAGATCATGTAAATGAAACCAGAGTTCTATTTACCCATCATTTCTGTTCCATTAAAGGTACCTATATTCTGACTTTTAACACATCAAATTTCTCAATTTTGTATCAATGAAATCATATGTGATGGTTACTCTCTTCTTTCTGGATCTAGTGACTGAATATAATGTTTTTGAAGTATTATTCATACTTAGGCATGCCATATAGTTCCTGTTTGCTCATTACTGGATATTGTTCCATTGTATAAATAAGCCACAATTCATTTATCTCTTCCATTGTTAAAGAACATTTGAGATGTATCTAGAGTGAGGTTTTTATGAAAAGTTTTACTATATGTGTCCTCTTTAGTAAATAACTAGAAGTAGAACCTCTGGGTTACAATGCACAGATATATTTAGTGTTTGTAAACTACCCATTTCCAAAGTGGTTGGATCATTTTACACTCCACCATTATAATCTGAGAGTTTCTACTATTTGGTGTCCTCAGTAGCACCTTGTACTGTCATGGAGTTTAGGTTTTATTATTTTATTACTTAGGGCTCTTTTGGCATTCTGGTTAGTGTATAGCTATATCTCATTATGGTTTTAATTTACATTTTCTAAATGATGAAGTTGAACACCTTCTTTAAAGTGCCTATTAAAATATTTTATATATTTTATAGTCTTTTTCACATATATTTAAAGATTATAAATTTTCTTTTTTTTTTTTTTTTTTGTTTGGCAGCACTGGGGTTTGAACTCAGGGCCTCATGCTTGCTAGGCAGGTGCTCATACCAGTTGAGCCCCTCCACCAACTCTAAAGATTTAAATTTTATATAACACTAGAGAGAATTGGAAAATTGGCTACATTTTGACAATAGTTATTGATATCTACTGTTATCAATAATTACATCTCAAACTGTCTGAACTTTCTCCAAGCAATTTCATTTTAGTCACAATGTGTATCTTTTAGCTTTTTTAGAAGAAATGGATAGAAATTCAGGGACTTACTCTGGGTCATTTTACTGAATATCTTTATGACCACAGGCAAGTACTTTACTCAGAAAGTAAAGTAAAATAGATGGGAATAGCCTTACTATTCACATCTAAAAAATAGAAAGATCAAACCTGATATTGTCTAACTCTAACATTCTGTAAAACAGTAACAGATAGATCCCTTGGAGAGATGAGGAACATGTTAAAAGGGACATTATGAAACTTAACTCCCACAAATCCCTGCTCTTAAGTGAAAAAGACACAAAGCTCTCTAACTTCAATTTCACAATTTTCCCATGTTCTTGAATGCTTTGAATTTTATCACAATTGTGAATTTTTCATGTTAAAAGAAAATATATTGTGCAGGTTCTATTTAAGCATTTCCCTTCCAGAAATTTTTATTTTATTATAAACAGTACCCAAATCAGAACTGCTTGAAAACAAACAAGCAAAAAGATCAAAACCTACTTAATGGTCTTTTGAGTGTGTGTGTGTGGCTGAAATGGAACAAAAAGACAACATGCTATCTTGCAATACCCAATCATAGACCTCCCAAGACCAGCCTACTATTAATCTACTTTTCTATACACTGTTGCCTCATGAGTAGGCCTGCTGTGGTCATCAGAGGTGAGTCAGGCATGGTGCACATGCCTGTGAGACGAACTAAGCAGGAGGCTGAAATGGGAGCATTGCAGTTCAAGATCAGCCTTGGGGGCAAAAAAATGTTAGTGAGACCCTATCTCAAAAAATAATCTGGGTGAGGTGATACATATCTGTAATTCCAGCTACCGGGAGGTGAAGACAGGAGAAGTGCAGGCTGAGACCAGCCCCTGGCAAAAATGAGACCCTACCTGAAAAATAAACTAAAGCAAAACAGGGCTAGAGGCTCAAGTGGTAGAGCACTTGTCTAGCAGGTGAGGCCCTGAGTTCATACCCCTGTACAAGAAAAAAAAGAGGTAAAGTGGGTGCAACTAGCCTGCAATCTACATTTCTATTTTCTCCTTCTTCAGTATCAATTTACCACACACTCCCTGATGTTGCGCTCTCTAATGGCTCACTTTAACTGGAAACAGAAAATAATAAACTCTTTACAACTTTCAGTGAAATGAAGGGTTTCTTATAACAAAATACAAATACCCTCAGCACAGAGCGAATTGCTAATAAATTAAGCAATATTAAAAATGAAATGCTCATATTCATCAAAAGATAACACAAGAGAATGGAAATCCAAGGCACAGAATCGGAAATGGTATTTGGTACCTATATAACCAACAAAGGACTTTTATCCAAATTATAAGTGTACAAGCACTGTAAATCAATAAGAAAAAGACCACTCAATAAAAAAAGAGCAGTACTTTTAAACAAATAATAAAATATGCCAGAATAAATAGGCATATAAACAGGTGAGACCTCATTAGTTATCAGGGAAACACATATCAACCTCAATGAGCTACCACAATGTGGATGCTAGACTCATTAGTATTCAAACATACAATATAGTAAGTTGGAAAGGATATTGAATAATATAAATTCTCATACATCGCTAGTGGGAATATAAATTAGGACATGTATTTTTTAAAATGCAGTTTGGCAATGACTTGATAATTCTGCTGCTAAGTACATTCCCTGCAGAATTGCATGAATATGTGTGTCAAGATATCTGTACTTGTTTGTATGTGCAATATTCTCAAAAGCAAAAAGCTAGAAACAACCTAAATGTCCATCAATGGTATAAGGTGTAAATAAATTACTATATGCTTCTACCGAAGAATATTATATGTCATAGAAATAAAGAACTACAATTATATTTAACAAGATGAATGAATCTCCAAAGCATAATGTCAACAAAAAAGCCAAATGCAAAAGGGTTTATACTAGGGTTGTGGGCAGGGCCCAAATGGTAGAGCACCTCCCTAGCAAGTGCAAGACCCGGAGTTCAAACACCAAAAAAACCCAACAAAATGAATATATTCTGTCTGATCCCATTGGCATAAAGTTCAAAATCAGACAAAAGTAGACTCCATTATTTAGTGATTATTAAAATATAATGAAATATACAAATTATTGCCTGAGTATTAGAACAGTGGGAACCTCTAGAGGAAGGAAATAAGAGAAAGGGGTATCACATTATTTCTGGGTTGCTGTCAGTATTCTGATTCTTCACATGATGGTGGCTTATAGGTAAAACAACAAATTTTTACACTGTTTAATGAGGCTCAGGAAGTTTTCTCTACATGTTTTATTTCACAATACAAAATAGTATGCTATGCCTTACGCAGGGCAAATGCTCCATCAATCTCAATTATCATAAATATATGCTAACAATAATTTTATCTTTATTTTACATTGCATTTTAGAAAGTGTTTTTCATGAAAATTACCTTTTCCATCCAAAATTACTATTATTTCTTCTCACAGATAAGAAAACTAAGGCTAAGTCTTTTCACAACACAAATAACCAGGAAGGAACACATCTGCAACCACAGCTCTTGTATACTTGCTTAAATCCCATGCTATCCCTGTCTTCTATGCTCCCACCTGCCATGTTGTTTAAGGAAAGGAAAATAAGCCAAGAATCTAATGATTCAAAGTCATAACTGGTATCATTTAGCTGTGTACTTGGGTCAAAACTTTTGATATATGGGTGTGCCTTGATTTTTCCATGTGTCAAAGGGTAATGAAGGCTCCCTCCTTTCCATGGAACCTGAGATGACAGAAATGAACACATACCAAAATTCATAAAATGCCCAACATATTCATGAGTGCTATTTTGATGTAAGCCTGAACTGATTGTAATAGTTATTGCTAAACAATCCTTGAAATTATTTGTCTCTCACTCTTTCTTTAAATGCTTCCATAAAACCTTTAAATAAATAACAAATAATGAAGAGATTAATCTAACTTGAAGACTTGGACATTGGGGTCAATTGTAACTAAGCTGTCTATGGACAACACAGCCAAGAGTAATTGGAAACAGAAAAGGCACACATCTTTTCTTCACTGAACGTTAATACTGAACATTTTTCCATTGCATCAATCTGAGAAAGGTTAAAGTGCACAGACTGGAAAATTAAGCTTATTCTCAGCTTGCTTTAACCAAAAACAATCTTTAGGACTATCTCATATGTCTTCTGATAGAGGGGCATCCATTGGGAAGATTATGTCTGTTATCAAGAAAAGCAATGAACTTTCCATTTACATTGGACATTTATAATCTGTTGAGAGAAAAGGTACATTTATCTAGTCTTTTAAAAGCAAAAAGGAAACCCTACAAATCCGTCCATTATACCTGCTGAGAATCTAAAGTGAGGTCAAGACAAAAGCAGATTATTTTTGATAGTGTTAATAAGAGTTTATTGCAAGCCTTGCCGGCCAGATCTCCCTCTGTGGATTTCTGAATGATTTTGGGAGCTGGGCTATTCTTAGAGTAATGAGAAAGAACCTTATCTCACACCATAGAAAATTCAAAGAACCCCACAGCTTCAAAAGTCTTATTGATACACTTTAATAAAACTAAAAGCCAGGATGGTTGTAATCACAAATACTTCTCCACTGTAGGGGCATAGGAGAAACTCTAAGAGGCACATACAAGCAGCTCTAATATGGCATACTAATAACAACACCCCAAAAGACCCTCATGTGCCTGTGACTGTTTCCACAACTAAGTCACTTTCTGAGGTAGTGTTAACAGTATTAGAATTAGTGAGTTAGAGTTATTGGTACAAGCATCACACACTAACCTTGGCTACTTTAAATAATGGAGAATACATTAGAAAAATATTGGAGTCTCAAAGTATTAGTGGATGGTTGGAATTTAGAGAAATTAGGAGCCAAGAGAGTGAAAGAGAGCAGGAAGAAAGAGGCATAGCAATAGTTTCCTGTCTGTAAAACCCTGGTGAGGGTACCACCTTTATCATAAACCCTATACATGATACCCGATAGGGTTTACCCTACAGTCATAGTGTTCTTGGATCCTACAGGAAACTAAGGTCCTGATTATCTAAGATTGAATAATAGGTAGCTTCTCTTCTCCCTTAGATAGAAACATACAAGGGACAAAGATGCAATGTAACCCTACTCAGCTTCAACAGTGGGTGTTTGATACCCAAAATTCCTCTTTCACTAAGACTACATGTAACATTTCACTGAATATTAACAAAAACCTCCCGTTTTGTGTTTGATTCAAATCCTCACATAAAAATTTATTTTAAAAGACCTTGGTCAGGGTTGCTAGCGAACATACTTTAATTGTCCCTATGTGTATCCTTCTGGTCTCAGTCCCATATTCTTCACTGATTGTAAATGTGCTTCATTTTCAGTATCAATAATGAATGCCTTAAAGGAAGAGAACATATCCTCATAAGGAGCCCAGCAGTTGCTTGGCTTATAGTTGTTTTCTATGCATTGCTAGAATGGAACAGTGGGTTCTATTGGGCTCTTGCCAGGCACCCATCTGACGGGGCTCACCAGACTGAAAACAGAATGATTGTGGAGGACACAAGGCAGAGACATTGGTTGAAATCAACAACCAATTTTCATGCACTGGAGCATGAAGCAAAGACAGGACATTTATCTCTCTCAAATCACATGTCTGACCTCTTTTATTCCCTCAGCTCCTGATTCCATCCATTGCCAGTCAAGGTCAAGGGGACTATATACATAAGGGGAGCACCTAAAGCCAGCTATTTCAGGATTCATCTCCTTTGCATTTCTGTCCTATTATCATCTTTGTTGTTACTGGATGTTTTTATACTCAAAGATACATATCAATCTCTCAGTCAATGTTCACTTTGAACAACATTCTGTCCTAGGTATTAAGATAAGCATTTTAACATGTGTTATGATATTTCATCTCACAACTACAACATGAGGCAAAAACTGTTAACATTTGTTAACTATTTGGCTTAGCAGTACAGTCCAGCTCGTTCTTATTTTTTACTGTGTGCCTTGTTACAGAAGTAAGACAGAGTAAGAGTGGAGAGTAAAAATTCAGGACCTAGAAAGCTTATGTTCAAATGTTACTCCCTTATGCTTACTCTATCTGTGTGACCTTGGACAAGTCTCTGGTCTTCTCTGTGCCTGAAGTTCCTCCTTTATAAATGGAGATAGCAATAATATATACCTTATAACAGGGTTGTAATTATGGAATAGGTAAAAGCACCCAGAACAATGTCTGAAATAGTAAGAATTTAGTAAATATTCATTTGGGACCATCTTGTCTCCTCACCTCATGACCTAGTCTCCCCAATCCTGTAACTACTCCTTCATTCTGTGACCAAGACACATTCTGGCTTGTAGAGACTAGAATAGATCCATGAAGTGGCCCGTGTTATCTGGAAGCCCCATATTCACTCTTACCCTAACAAAAACAGCAAGGAAATCACTTAGGATTCCCTGTGTATTTCCCCCACGTGTTATGGCATTTTGTTCATTCTCCTTCTTTAACACCTGTCTAAAGAATAGCTTATTTATGACTATGGATTTGATGGCTTAAACCAGTTTCATTTACTTTTTAATTATGAATTTGACTGCTTAGAATTTTTCTATTTGACTTTGGACATTTATATATTATTTTTATGAGAAAATCTTGAAATTATAGTTTTAATGTCATACTAGGTTATATTAAAATAAATAGCAAGCCATAAATTGGTGAATTAAAACACCTAATAATTGGATTGGAGAACACAAAAACTCTGGATTCAGTGAACCAGCACCAGTCTAATTTAAATGTCTAATTAAAAGTTATTTGGAGGCACAGCATACACAAACTGCATTGCCGTCATCTATGGCTGGGAAGGAAGCTTGGTAACCAAAAGAAAAATCAGAATTGCACGAAGAAATGGGAATGGGATTGTAATCTTTAATCAGAGTACTCCATTTTAATCAAGGCATGTTTGACTCTACATTCCATTACCACTTCATTAAAATACGCTGTCCCTGGTGCTGAAACCACTGTTAGTTGTTTAACAGCAGAGCAAACAAGCTTCAAGCCAGAAAAGGAGGTAGCAATTTATCCAAAGTTGTAGGAGAGCTACAGCATAAATTAAAGAAGATTTGTGATTAGGTGAGTTGAGATTAGAACTCAACTGATTTGACAAGAACAAGTCAGCTAGTCTGCAAGCTGATTCATTCAGAGGGCTATTCATAGCAGAGGGCTATTTAGCACATTGTCAAATATGACATTCTAAAAAAGCAGCATGATCATTAGTACAAATAGCTAATAAACGGTGACATATTTAGATTGCCTGCATAAAGTGGCAGGATATGTACAGCTAGGCAAAAAGAACTCCATTCTCTTACTGAAAAAAAAAAAACAAAACAAAAGAATACAAACATTGTAAAATTGGATTTGTCTTCAGAAGCTTATCAATTCTGGTACTATCAACTTGTCACTTTTACCTTTGCCTCCTTTTTCTCATCTGTAATATGGGATAACAATTATGCCTTCATTGCAGTCTTATTGTGAGAATGAAATTGACAGTCAATGATGCATAATATAATTAGGATAGTATCCAGAAAGAAACTAAACTCTTCACAAACATCCATTGTTACCATGATTAGTAATATTATCATCAACAAACATTTTCCCAACTAAAGAAGTATGGGATATAGTCACATGTATAGGTATCACCAAAGCGCATCTTAATACTTAGGTCTGAACCACATTTACTATGTTAAATCATGTTTTTATTTCTGGAAAATACACTTTCTTTCCATAAAGATGTTTCCATATTTAAGAGTTCAAAAACCTCTCATTTTTTCCTATCTTCTTGTTTTCTTAATGTCATTGGTTTAGTTCATTCATTCACTTATATTCAGTTTGAAAAGATCGTTAACATAGCAAGTACCTTTATCGAACCAGGCACTGTGCTAGATTAAGTTGCCACTTTAGTTAAGACTAAAGATGCCATACAAGCAGTTTAAAGATCCTCCGTCATGAATGTAAAGAGCCACCACAGATAAAAACAACCTATTCTATACTTGAATACTAATAAACACACACTCAAGTTAAATAGCTTTGCTCTTATGCACGTTACAAGTGGGGAAACTGAGGCTTGGAAGAGAGAGGATCTGCCTTGAGCACTATCCCTTAAGGGCTCAATGTAAATGCTACACTGTCCAGTCTGGACACACATCTCACTGCTAGGGCCCATATTTAAGCAGCCCCAGTCCTTGTCCTTTTCTCCCACCTCCTCTTTCTGGAGACCATGTGTAGACAAAAGTTCAGGGAAGTGGTAAAACTTAGGAACTGAAACTTCAAGTGAAAAACAAAATCCCCCCTCCCTGCAGACACTCTGTCAATAGAATGTGAACTAAGAAAAATCTCTGCAGTCAGAACAGGGTGAGCACAGCAGATGAATTACCTCTTATCTTTAGTTCTACCTCCCTTCCTAATGAATAAATGAGTAAATCAATAGTTCCCTAGGTCATATGCACAGCTTTTTACTCCAATCAAGTGCTTTTGTTTTGTTTTACTTTGGTTTTTAAATTTTTTTTAAAACAAAAAAAGGCTAAGCAGCCTAAACAACCAGAGGCCATTTTCACAGTTTACCATCTAACAAAACACAGCAGTGGTAATTAAAACAATCTGGGGCTAGAGAGAGATGGAAGGGAAATCTGTCACCACTGAGACTATCAAGGAAAAGAAAACAACAACAAAAAAAACCAGTCCTGGGGGATGAGCAGAAACACTGACAATTTGTTAGATCTAACCCCAGAGTGATATGTAGTGAAAGAATAAGGCAGAGATTGTTGCTAGGGGAAATGTCAGCTGTATGTGAGAAGCTCATGGAAAAACATTGAAAAGATTCTCATAGTTCTCATCTTTTGCCAAGATCAGGAAAGGACTGGATTTTCTTTGTACAATGGGAATTAGGTTTTTAGTCATTTTTATAGACTAGATTTAGAAAGGAACAACTATTTGGGTATATTCCCCCTGTGACAGCTTAAAGCCAAGGGTTCACAAAAGTAAATTCATATCCTAAGTTTAAAATATTTTAAGTTTTGGTATAACTTGATTATAAGAATGCTATAATTCTGCCATGTTTATAAGCTCCTTTTTTCTTGATCTAACGTAGTTCACTAATACTATCCCCATCTTTTCAGCCTTCCAACTTGGGTGAAATTTCTCGTTAGTTTTCAGGTTCCAACCTGCACCTCCTTAGATGAAATCAGCAAGAATAACCTTGCAACCACTCTACCCAACCCTGCTCTTCTTGATCCATATTTTAGGAAAGATTTCTCAGTCAGTTATAAACCACACAACCCAGTCAAGTTTTTTGGTGCTGAGAATTTTACATAGTTTATGAGAGTTTATAGGAATAAATTTTCCAGAGATGTGAATTCTCATACAATAAAAGTGATTATTAAATTTGGAGCAGGTTTACTAATCTCATTTCTCTTGTCATGTTTGTTAGTTAAAAGACATCAATTGGATAACATAACAACATAGCAACGATAATAATAGCAAACCACTGTAAGGCCCTTCTCATTACAGCAAAATTGTTCATATTTTAATACACAAAGCAACTCTGTGAAGTAAGGACAATTTCCCCCATTTTACAAACAATGAAACATTATTTTGAAATGGTAAGAGGTGTTCAGTGTTCAAAATAACTAAAACTTCCTTATTACTATCACCCCAAAATTTGAATCATTTAGTTTATCATAATAAAAATATAATCATACTATGCAATGTAGGTTTCTTGGGCATCAGACAGGGGTTGTCCAATATATAGAAATTCTTTGGATTTTAGCTAGTCTGTCAAATAAGACTGTAGCAATGAATGACTAATTTCTGTATGATATTTATTCCATTCCATTTTTAATTGTCTTGGAGAAACAATGGTTTTGTTCCCAGAAAAACTCACCAACACCAACATTAGATGCAGAAGTTGAAAATAAAAAATGTATTGAGGGATATGAACATCCAAGAAGTAAATGATATAATCCCTGGGGAGTGGAAGGATGGGATTATATATGATATAGTCCCCACACACCCTTTCTAATTATTTATTTAAAAATACAAACTAAGCAAAAATGCAAGAAATTATTATGTTTTCCAAGAAATCATATCTAATTCTGTGATTAGGAGTTTATACCTTTAAGATCTGGACTCTAGAACAACTTTTTTTCTGTAGTAAGATGCACTTTTGGATCTTTCTTTTTCTCCTTAACTGTACTCACTGGTGATTTAGAAAAGATCCTTTATTACCATTGGCACTACACAATCCCCAGTACTCCTTTCCAGTGCCAAGGAATGGCACTGGAACATCCAGAGAACACTAGGAAGTTCTAGGCAAGAAACCCAGAAGGTACATTTCAGAGAGAGAGCTCCTGCCAGAGGGAATAAGAACAACTTAAGAAAGAAGAGACAAACAATGAGAGAGAAAATAAGGAAGGCTACATAAAAGTGGGAGGCAAAAATAGAATAGGGGAGAGAACTGTGGAATAAGAGCAGTTTGGGATCAAGTCTTGCAATTATGCCAGTCCAGTCACTGACGTCACTGACTCTGCTGTACAGGTATGCTTGGGTCAATTTATATATACATGGGAATATTACAAAGAAACCAATGTATAGCTATCCTAAGCAAACAAAAATGGAGAACAGGAGGGCAGAACTGGTCCTGGCTGAAGGACTGGTACCAGTGGGAGGGGGGAGGATGTGAGGAGGAGGTATAGGAGGGTGAATATGGTGCAAATATTGTGTACACATGTATGTAAATGGTAAAAATGAGACTTGTTGAAACTATTCTAGGAATGGGGGGAAAGGGGATAAAGGAGAAGGATGGAGGATGTGAATTCACCTGTGATATATTATAAGAACTTCTGTAAATGTCACAGAAGCACATAGCACAATAATAATAAATAAATAAACAATCAAATAAACAAATATGGTCTTTCAACAGAGAGCCAAAAGGTTCTAATCCCACCCTAACTTCCCTGGGGTATCATCTTGACCTCTTCAGTGACTGCTCTTCAGTAAGCCTGTTTTGAACTTGAAGTCACTGATAATTTTTTTGTATTCATAGAGAAAA
Organism: Castor canadensis; assembly: GCF_047511655.1. Classification (NCBI taxonomy): domain Eukaryota; kingdom Metazoa; phylum Chordata; class Mammalia; order Rodentia; family Castoridae; genus Castor; species Castor canadensis. Next base: position 144,207,996 of record NC_133390.1, on the reverse strand, counting down.
CTGAAAGGTTAGTACATGCAGGTAATAACAACAGCAATAGCTGTAGTAGTAATAATCATATTTAATGAGTACCTACCATGTACACTTACTGTGATGCATGATTATCAATTCATTTAATCCTCACAAACCAGTTTCACCCATTTTTCAGAAGAGGAAAACGAGACTCAGAGGAAAGCTATTGTCTAAAGATCTATAATTAGCAAGGTTTGAACCCTAGATTGGAAATAAAATTTGTCTGAAGCCTAAGATTACTCCCTTTCAAAATCAAAATGAGGACTTCCACTTCCAGAAAGATGAATTAGTCATAGTGTTCTCTATTTATTCTGCAAGAAGATAAAAGCCCTGGATATGTTACATGCAAGGCAAACATAAGCAGACTCTTAAAGGTTAAGAGAATTAGGCAGGTAAGTGAAGGATATCAGGATCCATGGAACAATATGATGATAAGTTTCCTAGGTTTGTTTTGTTTTTGTTTTGTTTTGTTTTTTTGTCTCATGAATCTCAGACTTGAAGCTGAAAAAAAACAGGCAGCAACCTGGAAATGCCAATAGACACAGAGCAAACAAAATGCTTGCGTGCTAGGCAATGGAGGAAGACAGAAAAGGGGAAGCTAAGCAAGACAGAGAATTTGTACACAATAATAGGACTATTGTAGTCAAATAATACACCCAAAATCTGTAAGTCAACCTATGGCAGCAAGTACATTAGATGTAAATGATCCAAACATATCAAATAAAGAAATTGGCAGAGTGAATTTAAAAATCACCAAACTGTATGTTATACACACACATACACACATCACTTCGGATGCAATTATATAAGTACATTGAAAGTAAAAGAATAGGAAAAGATATATCATTCAAATATTGACTAAAATAACAAAGGAATGGCTGCATTAATATCAAATATAGTAGACATCAAAGCAAAAATATATGAGAAATTGAGTAGGACATTATATTATTGATGAGTCAGCTTCCCCAAAAGACACAGCACTGTGTATGCACCAAACAACAAAACTGCAAAGTAATATATGAAGCAAAATTTGTTGGAAAGGAAGGGGAAAATAGATACCCATAGTGAGAGACTTTAACATCCTTCTTAACAATTGAAAGAACTAGAAAATCAGCAAAGATTAGGAATACCTCAACAATGCAATTAAACTTTAGGCTCTAACTGACATTTATACAACACTTCACCCAACATAGATCATACTATGAACCATAAAATAAATCTGAACATATTTAAAACTTGAAATTATATTCAATGAATTCTTTCAACTTAATAAAATAAAAATAATATCAATAACAGGAAAAAGAACATCTCCATGTATTTGGAAACGAAATAACATATACTAAAAAAATCTATGAATTAAAGAGAAAGCCTCAAGGGAAATTAAAAACTACATTTTACTGAATGAAAGTGAAAATACAACCAATCAAAACACATAGGACACTGCAGTTCTGAGAAAAATAATTGTATGCCTAAAAAATACCTATTCAATAAAGAAAAAGCCTAAATGGAGAGGGTGAAGGAGGGGGAATATGGTTGATGTACTTTATAATACTTGCATGAAAGTAGAATAAAACTTGTTGAAATTATTTTAAGTAGGGGTGAGAGGGGTGATAGAAAATGACAGAGGGAATGAATCTAACCACAGTACATTGCAAACATATATGAAAATATGACAATGAAACCCCACTGTACAATTAATATATGCTAATAAAATGTTTAAAAAAGGAAAGGCCACAAAATTATAGCCTAAACCACACATTAAGAGTATAGAAAAGAAAGCACAAAATAAACCCAAAACAAGCAAAAGGAAGGAAGCAATAAACACGCAGACCAAAAAAAAACCCAATAGAATTAAAAACAGAAAATCCATAGAGAAAAGTCAATGATATAATGAGTTAGTTCTTTGAAAAGATTAATAAAATTAACAAACCTCCAGCAAGACTAACAAGGAAAAAAGAAGACACAAATTATCATTATCAGAAAAGACACAGAAAATATGAATAAAGCTTAATTCTTTAAAAAAATAAACTACTACAATTGACTGAATACAGATCATCTAAATAGCCTATACCTATTGAGATAATTAAATTCATAATTTTAAAAAGTCATAAAAAATAAACACCCAGGCCCATATATTTTCACCGGAGAATTCTGGCAAATGGTAAAAGAAGAATGAACATCAACTTTTTACATAATTCCTTCCAGAAAAAATTATAAATGAATTTAGCAAGATCACAGAATAAAAGACAAACACACACAAACAATTATATTTCTGTATTCTATCAACAGGCATATGGACACTGAAATGAAATGTGCAGTACCATTCCACCTGCTCAGAAAAAGGGAGAAACATTTAGGAATAAATCTAACATAGGACTCATTTGTTGAAACCTTTAAAACATTGATGAAATAATGTTTCAGCATTCAGCATTAAAAATGATGACATGAAACATGTACAAAGGACTTCTATCAAGAATTCATATTCATAAACTTTTTACATGAGAGTGAGAAAAAAGATAGCAGATTGTGACAAACCTCAGGTACATGACTTCAAGGAAAGGTGGTAAATTAGTACACTAAAAAAGAGGGTCTCGATATAAGGAAAGACAGTAGCTGGAATTACCAACCTCTAAACTTCTAAAAGTGCAAATTCACTGCAGTCATGTGGGCATGGAGCCAGACTTGTTCCATTCTCTGCCCCTTCCTGCCCAAGTTTTGTTGGTTTGGTTTGGTTTTTCTCACCGCAAGTGCCACTCGTAATGGCCACTCTGTGAAAAAACAACTGTACAGAGGCCTGAGAGCATATTGGCAAAACCTTGACCAAGCCATTAGAAACAACCTGCCTGACATTGTTACTACCACCAGATCAAAAAAGATCAGCTCAGAAATCAATCAGGTGAGCAAGCCAGTTTTAGTCCCGAAGGCTACCACAAAGGCCAGCTCAGCACACAGGAGCAAATTCATCCAACCCCTGAGAAATCTTTTAGATAAACAGGCTGAATCTGACTCCCCAAGAAAACATTTGTCTAAGTGGACTGATTGAAGACTCCCAGACAGACCTGTCAGTGGTGGGAAGAAGTCACATTGTCCAATGCATCATCCACAGGAGGTACAGGAAGCAAGAAGGCTAACCACCTATGGCTCAGCAGACAGGTCTCTCCCCACCCCCCACCTCTGCAAAAAAGAAGGGGTCAAGGTAAGCTACCCACCTACCTAGAGCCTTTAACCTATTGTCAAATAGGCCAGGTTTTGTTTATCTACAGACCTCATACTTCACTCTCATTATTCCCATCATCCTTCTTCCTCATTTCCCCTCCCCCCTGCTTATTTTTACTATCTAAATTATAACTTCTAGGCAGATATGTCTTATTTTTCTAACCCCTGACTCTACCTATAAGAATGCTTGTCCACTTCATATGTAACATTATTGTTATATAGATAATGCTACAAATTGTGTTCTACTTCATCAAATATCTGATTTGTTAATGACTGATAAATTTGTGATTATAAAGTTATATCCCCAGGCAAGTGGTCAGAAATCACCTAGCCACTAACCAGTCCAGCCAGAACACAGAAAATTATTCAAAGGAAAGACTTTAGGTGATTTAAATGCCCCATCCATAGTCAATTGATTATGGATGAGCAAATCTCAAAAAAGAGTCATAAGAAATTAGAAAAGACATGGGAATATGACTCCTCAAAAAGTCAACAATCACACAACAAAGGATCTGAAGGACAGTGAAGGGGATAAAATCTCAATTTCTGAACTCAAAAGAATGATGATAATAGTGATGAATGAGATGAAAGAAGACATGTATAAAAACTCAATGAAATTCAAACAGAATACAATAACTAAATTAATTAAATGTAAATTCAAAGAAGCTATGAAATGAATTCATAGAGGATACAAACAAACAGCTGAATGGATTCAAGGAATATACAAATGAACAACCAAATTAAATAAGGAAAACTATACATGACTTGAATGGGGAATTCAATAAAGATATAGAAGGCATATAGTAATAAAAACAACATGGTACAAGCACTTAAACAAACAAGAAAGAAGAGCAATGGAACAGAATAGAAGACCCACATAAATGTATGCAATTATAGCCACCTGATTTTTTTTGACAAAGGAGTTCAAAACATACATTGGAGAAAAAGACAGAAAGCCTTTTCAACTAAATGTCCTGAAAATCTACTTGTAGAAGATTGAAACTAGATCCTTGTCTTTCACCCTCTACTAATATCAATTCAAAGTAGAACAAAGATCTTAATGTAACACTTCAATGCCCCAATCAAAAGACACAGAATAGCAGACAGGGTTAAAAAAAAAAAAAACAAGTCCCAACCATATGTTGCTCACAAGAGACTCATCTCACTGAAAAAAATAAACACTGGCTTAGAGTCAAAGGATGGCTAAAAGGTTACCCAAGCAAATGGACCCTATAAACAGGCAGAAGTAGTTATACTCATATCTGAAAAAGTAGACTTCAGACTAAAATCAAAAATAATGAAGGTCACTTCATATTAATTAAAGAAACAATTCATCAAGAGGAAATATCAATCCTTAACATATATGCACCAAACATAGGGGCACCCAACATTAAAAAAAAAAACTAATGAATCTAAGAGCAAAGATAGACCCTAACACAGTGATAATGGAGACCTAAATATCCCTCTGGCACTGATAGGTCATCCAGGCAAAAGATCAACAAAGAAACTTCAGAGCTACTGCACACGTTATACCAAATAGACATAATAAACATCTACAGAATATTTCACCCAACAATGTAATGCACATTCTTTTCTGAAGCTTGTGGAACTTTCTCCAAAATAGATCATATTTTAGGACACAAAGCAAGTCTCAACAAATTCAAGAAAATTGAAATAAAATAAAAGTAGATCTCAATAACAAAAGAAACCACAGAAAACATTCAGATACTGCTGAATGTCTGTTGGGTGACTGAAGAAATGAGGAAAGAAGTCAAAAAGTTCTTAGAATCTAATGAAAATGAAAATACAACCTACCAGACTCTGTGGGATGGCAAAGGTCATGCTAAGAGGAAAGTTTATAGCTATAAATGCCTACATTAAAAAACCATAGATTTCTCAAATAAATAACCTAATGATGTACCTTAAGCTTCTAGAAAAACAAGAACAAACCAAACCAAAACTAGCAAATGGAGAGAAATAATAAATATCAGGGCCAAGATCAATGAGATCAAGACCAAAAAAACTATACAAAGAATCAATGAAACAAAAAGTTCTTTGAAAAGATTAACAAGATCAACAAACCTTTAGTCAACATGACAAAATGGAGAAGTGAGAAGACCCAAATCAATAAAATCAAAGATGAAAAAGGGTACATAACCACAAATACTAATGAAATCCAGAGGCTCATTAGAGAATATTTTGAAAACTTATATTCAAGTAAAGTAGAAAATATAGATGAAATGGGTAAATTTCTAGATACACAAAACCAACCAAAATTGAACCAAGAAGATATCAACCACCTAAATAAACCTATCACAAGCAATGAAATTGAAGCAATAATAAAGAGCCTCCATCCAAAGAAAAGCCCAGGACCTGATGGATTCATGACCAAATTTTGCCAAACCTTTAAAGAACTAATACCAATACTCCTGAAACTTTTCCAGAAAATAGAATGGGAAAGAACACTACCAAACTCATTGTATGAAGCCAGCATTACATTCATTCTGAAACCCAATAAAGAAGTAACATAACCAGAAAAGAGAATCATAGACCAATATATTTAATGAATATAGATTCAAAGATTCTCAACAAAATACTGGCAAACAGAATTCAATAACACATCAAAAAGATCATACGCTATGACCAAGTTGGTTTCATTCCAGGGATGCAAGGATGGTTCAACATATGTATATCCATAAACGTAATGCAGCATATAAACAGAAGCAAGCACCAAAACAACCCGATCCTCTCAATACAGCACAAAGAGCCTTTGATAAGATCCAACACACTTTCATGATAAAAGCTCTGAAGAAACTAGGAACAGAAGGAATGTTCTTCAACTTAATAAAGGCTATACGTGACAAACCTACAGCCAACATCATACTAAATGGAGAGCAACTGAAACCATTCCCCTTAATGTCAGGAATGAAACAGGGCTGTCTGCTTTTTCTACTCCTATTTAATATAGTTTTTGAATTCTTAGCCAGAGTAATAAGACAAGACCAAGAAATACAAGGGATTCATATAGGGAGTAAAGAAGTCAAACTATCCCTATTTGTAGATGGCATGATCCTATATCTAAAAGACCTTGAAAACTGACAAACAAAACTATTAGAAACCATAAACTCTTTTGGCAAAGTAGCAGGATACAAAATTAACATATATAAATCAGTAGCCTTCCTATAAACCAACAATGAACAGACTGAGAAAGAAATCAGGGAAACAATCCTATTTACAATCACCTCAAAAATAATAAAGTACTTTGGAATAAATTTAACAAAGGAAACCAAAGACATTTTCAGTGAAAACTATAAACCACTGAAGAGAGAAATCGAAGAAGACATCAGAAGATGGAAAGATCTTTCATTGCTCTTGGACTGGTAGAATCAACATAGTGAAAATGGCCATACTACTGAAAGCAATTTACATATTCAAAGAAATCCCTTTCAAAATTCCAATGACATTCTTCACAGAAATAGAAAAATCAATCCTAAATTATATATGGACACACAAAAGACCTCAAATAGTCAAAGTAATTCAGAACTAAAAGTCCAGTGCTGGAGGTATCACAATACCCAACTTCAAACTCTACTACAGAGTCATAGCAATAAAAACAGCATGGTACTGAAACAAGAACAGACAGGAAGACCAATGAATAAGAATAGAAGACTCAGACATAAACCTGTGTAGCTACAACCAACTGATCTTCAACAAAGGAGCCCAAAGCACACGATGGAGAAAAGACAGTCTCTTCAACAAATGTTGCTGGGAAAACTGGATATCCACATGAGAGGACTGAAACTAGATCCCTGTCTTCCACCCTGTACCAAATTCAACTCAAAGTGGATCAAAGATTTTAACATGAGGTCTGAACCTTTGAAACAACTATAGGAAGTAATAGGAAATACACTGGAACAGATAAGCATAGGGAACAACTTTCTAAGCAGAACTAAAGGCTCAACATCTAAGAGAAAGAATGAACAAATGGGACTGCATCAAACTAAAAAGCACAGCCAAAGCAATAGTCACTACTCAAGAGACTGTCCACAGAATGGGAGAAAATCTTTGTCAGCTCTTCATCAAGTAAGGAACTAATATCCAGAATCTATAGGAAAATCAACAAACTCAACTCCCAAAGAATTAACATCTCAATGAAGATATATGCACATAAATTAAACAGGGAATTCTCAAAGGAAGAGGTACAAATGATCAGTAAATCCATGAAGAAGTGTTTAACTTCCCTGGCTGTGAAAGAGATGCAAATCAAAACTACACAAAGATTTCATCTCTCCCCAGTTAAAATGGCCATATTTAAGGGCAACAACAACCACAAATGCTGGCAGAGTTGTGGCAAACAGGAACCCTTATACACTGTTCATGGAAATGCAAATTAATGCAACCATTATAGAAAGCAATATAGAAATTCTTCAAAAAGTTAAAGATAGAACTCCCATATGATTCAGTGATAACTGGTCCTGGGCATATTCCCAAAGGAACAATAGAGACACCTGTACACCAATGTTCATCACAGCACTAGTCACAATAGCCAAGCTATAGAAACAAACCAGATGTCCTACAACTAATGAACAGATGAAGAAACTATGTTATATACACACAATGTAGTTTTATTCAGTCACAAGGCATAACAACATGTGATTTGAAAGTAAATGGATACAATTGGAGAACATCATATTAAGTGAAGTAAGCCAGGCTCAGAAACACAAAGACCACATTTTCTCTCATACATGGAAGATAGATCCAAAAAATAAACATACACATGAAAAAAATATGATCATATACAACTCATATGTAGAACATGCGTGTAATAGTGGAACTACTCTATGGAACTCTGGAAAGGAGGGAAGGGAAAAGAGACTGTTGAGTATTAACAATATCATAAAATATAACATCTGTGAAGGTAAGGGATATAAAAATATGTATTGAAAGCTATTTAAAAATGGGGAGTGGGAGGTAAATGGTAAGGAATAGGAATGGAAGGGGTTGAATAGATCAAAGAAAAGTAGACACAGCAGGGACACATTGAGAAACCTCTTGGAACATTGACTTAAATATTAATACAAAAGATAGGACTATAAAATAGGTAGAGTGTGGGGGGGTACTTTTGGGAGAGGGAAGGGTGAATGAAGGAGATTAAGGTAAGGGTATATGGTGGATGGACTTCATATACTCATATAAAATAAAATAAAGAAACCTCTTGCAATTGCTTTAAGTGGGGTGGGAAGGGCATCAAAGGGGAAAAACAGTGGGAGTGATCTAACCAGTGTACAATATAAGCCTATTTGGAATTGTCATGATGAATCTCCCCTGTACAATGAATTTATCCTAACAAAAATATTCCACATCTCTCCAGTAAGAAAGGCTATCATCAAGAACATAAATAAAAGGGAATGTTTGTGAGGATAAGGGAGAAAGAAACTCTTATGCACTATTGGTGAGAATGTAAATTAGTACAACCACTATGGAAAGCAGTATGGATGTTCCTGAAAAAAGTAGAACTACCATATGATCCAGCAATACCACTCCTAGGCATATATCCAAAGAAATGTAAGTCAGATACAATAAAGACACTTGCACACTCATGTTTCCCATGTTTATTGCAGCACTACTGACAATAGCCAAGCTATAGAAACAGTTCAGATGCCCTAAAACTGATGAATGGATTTAAAACATGTGGCATATGTACACAATGAAGTATTATTCAACCATAAAAAGAATGAAATTTATGTCATTATGAGGTAAATGGATAGAACTGTAGATCATCACGTTAAGCAAAGGAAGCCAAGTTCAGAAAGACAAAGACTACACATTTTCTCTGAAATGCACTGAAAGCTGTTGAATAAAAGGGTGTGGGGAAAGAGTAAAGGAGAGTAATAGAGATTATTAATCTGAATAAAGTACAATATATTTGTGAGTGAAATACTATAGCAAAACCCCTTTGAACAATGAAAATACACTTTAAAAATGAAGACCAGAATACAAAACAAGTCTTGTTAGGCAGTTGGGTACCAGAGGAGAGGAGGGAGGATAAACAGAGAGGGTGAAGGAGTGTGAATATTGTTGATGTATTTTATCTATTTGTGTGAAAATGTAACGATGAAACCTGTTGAAATTGTTTCAAGTGGGAGGGGGATATGGATAAGAGTGAATGATGTTATGAGTAAACCTCTCCAAGGTACATTGTAAGCATATATGGAAATGTCACAATGAAATATTCTGTAAAAACAATATAGGCTAAAAAAAGTTCTAAACGAATGTATATCATGATATGCAACTCAAAACCCAAATAATTCAATTAGATAATGGACAAAAGACATAAGGAGACATTTCACTGAAGAAAATGTGCTGACAGCAAGTAAATAGATGAAAAGATGTTTAATATCATTGGTCACTGAGAAAATACAAATAAAAGTTGTAATAAGATATTAATGCATACCTATCAGAATGATTTAAAAAATGACACCCCCACAAACTGGCAAGATGTGAAGAAATTGGGCCACTCATATATTACTGGTGGAGATATAAAATGGCCACACCAGAAAACAGTTGTCAATTTCTTTTGAAGCTAGCAACTACCATACACCCCAGCAATTATACTCCTGGGCATTTATCCCACAGAAGTGAAAATATGCTTACATAAAACCCTATAAATGAATGTTTATAGTGGCTTTATTCATAACAGCCAAAACATGGAAACAACTCAAATGTCCTAAAGTTGGTGAATGTTTAAACAAACTATGGTACATATAGCACCCCATGATTAATCCTGCACAATGATTCACCCTAAAATAAAAGTGAATATATTAATTCATCCAACAACCAAAAGGAATATCCAGGGAATTATGCTGAGTATAAACAGTCAATTCCAAAAGATTACATGCTGCATGCTTCCATTTATATGATGTATTTGAAATGACAAAATTATAGCAATGGGATGACAGAATGATCATTGCTAGGATTAAGGAAATGGTGGGAACAGAAAGGAGGTAGATGTGGTTATAAAAGGCCAAGATTAGAGATGTTCTGTGTCTAGACTAAATGTCAATATCTTGGTTGTCAAATTTTACTGTTTTTTTGAAAATAAAAACATTACATTGGAGAAAACTGGGTAAAGGTCACAGTGGATCGCTCAGCTGTTTCTTACTACGATACATATACCTACACTTATCTCAAAGTAAACAGAATAATTTTATAAGAGAATCAACATGGGCTTTTGGCCATAATTCTGCAGCTAATATTAGCAATGTCTCCATTCAGAACAATCACAAATTGTTAGGGAAGCGATTCCTCGGTACACTCGCATAGCACATGAAGCAGATATTCTGCCACCTGTACAGAGATTGCCCTCCAAGCTGCCCTTATGCCAGTTTTCCAGACCTAAAAGTTTCTGACTCACAATTTATTTTGATTTTTTGCTTACCCTAAGTACATATACAAATGCTAAATCATGTATATGTACATATAAATGCTAAGTCATCACATTTCCTGTTTCCCACTCAAATGATTAAACTGGAATTATCTCATTGCAAAACACTGAGTAACCAAGTAGGACATATGCCACAACAGTTGGCTCACATGTCATGGTTTCTACACCCCAAAGATCTTCTGTCTATTGCATCTATCAATAAACACATAGCAAATAAGTATTATGGAATGGGGGAAAGACACAAGGTATGGTAGGTAACAAGATATCAAAAGATGAAGGAATAACACACCATGAAACTCTGAGAACCAATTTTATAGCATCCAGATCCAAGGATTAAGAATTCATAATAGGGTTTTTGTTGTTGGTTTGGATTTGCTTTGCTTTGTTTTGTTTCATTGTGTTTTATGACAAGGGTAAAGAATTCCTCAAATGCTTTTGAAAATGTGAGAAAAGTCTTGGATCCTGCCCCTACCCAAAAATACATAAACATTTCCAATTGATCAAAAGTATGATCACTGCTGAGACTATTTTTCTGCCCTGATTGTTTTAGAGAAATATTTATTTGAGATGTGGCAATGTCCATATGACCAAATAGCAAATATCAAACTCATCTCTAAAATTCTTGAGTCTGTAATAGATTGCTATAATTTAGGATTCTTAAGGACAGTTGCTAATTACAAACATTATTCTTTATTATGTTGTATTCTTCCTATATTCAAACATCTGATCTTTTTATTAGTTTGGGTCCACTGTATACATAGTATTAAACTTAGTAAACATCTTCACAGTGCATCTTCTATGTCAGTCATTGTCACAATTATAAAGTATAGTTAACTACCTCAAAACTGAGTGTCTTACAACAACTAGTATTTATTCTCATGGTCATGAGTCTGCAGATCTGTATCCGAGCTAAAGCTCCCTGGGCTCAGCCAGGCAGTTCCCCTTCAGGCTACACATGAGATGAACTCAGCTTGTCTTGGGTTTGGATATGATCCAAGTATCTCTCCTGCATCCTTAGACTAAATGATACTTAGAGAAGGTTCTGATGGTAAGTGGCAGAAGAGTAAAAGATAAGCCAAACCACACAACCACAAACTTCTTTCTCGCATCTCCTAAGACAATAAAGAGACTCTAGTAGTATTTCATCATATTCAAATGATTAAACCAAGTTATCAAAAATATAGTTCTAGCTGAGACTATTATGTATGTTCCTCAACCTCAAAAATATTAACTATTTGGACAGATATTTGTCATGGGGTAGGAGGAGAACTGTCCTATGTACAAAAGATGATTAGTTCCATTCCTGGCTTCTACCCACAAGATGCTAATAACACCCCAACATCATGATAACAAAAGCTGTTTCCAGACATCTCCAATTTCTCCCTACAGGTCAAAGTTGCCAGAGTTTGAGAACCACTATTTTAAAGAAATAGTCAGCATTTAAGGATAATAGACATTCTAAGTATCCAATTGGAAAATACCAATAGTAAAATATTTTATATCAATACAAATAAACATACACTACAATAAATTTGAATGTGTCATTTTCTATGGTAGGCACTGACATGCCACCCTCAACTCTTTATAACTACTTTATCTGTTTGTTCTTTTATAGCATCTCTTAATTACAGACACCACATTGCACATGTTTTTGCTCTTTTGTTTATTAACTATTACTGACTACTTGTTAACTAGACTGTAAGTTCTATATAGGCAGGGACTGTAGTTTGTTATCACTGTGACTCTAAGACTTATAAAAGGTATGTTGTAGACCTTCAATAAATATTTAGTGAGTAAATGATAAATGAAACAAATATTACCTAAGGACTCACAGTCTTTTGAGATTTATAAGGTTTTCTTATGTGGCCCCACCACTCCCTCCACACTCTATAAATTTCAGAAATATTCCCAGTATTTCTGAGATTTTCCAAACTTTATGTTCTCAGGATACCTGCACTTACTGTCTGCTTTTTTAGTTTATAAGTCATCATGCTGCCCTGCATATGCCATCTTTACCCCCACAAAAAGCCCTCTCATTTAAGGCCACTTGTGTGTTTGACAAACTTCATTAAAGATTTATGGACAATCAAAAGAAAGTTTATACAGACACATTGCAAAGACAAATTTGAAAGTAAACAATTCTTCATTCTTAAAAAGCTTTCAATCTCTACTGCACAGGGTTTATTACTGAACAAATCACCAGGTGGCTTCTCCTGACCCTAAACCAAGCTTCCAACCCCAGTTTTACACCATGTCTCCTCCTCCTACCATTCTCACCAGAGTGAAAACTCCTCTGTTCATCTTACCCAGAACAATTCAGTATTCTTTATTGAATGTAAACTTTCTAGCCTCATACTTCATTGTCTCTTCTTTCATCTCAAGAAACCATTCAAGGCATTTTCCTAAGCAAGATTCTTCTCTTTAAAATAATGTCTGATGTCAGCTGCCAAAATGGTACATGAATTGTTTCTGAAACTGTGGGGAGATTCTAATATTCCACATGAACACCAAATATAAATCCTATTATAATTCAGAAAAATAAACCAACCAGATACCGTTACTGAACTCATACAAACTCATAATAACTTTGGTCATTGAGTATTTTGTCAATCAGTTCTAAAAGATCAACTTTAATCAGGCAGATGTCTGTAAGTCTTTACAAGGATAAAAACAGTTTTCTCACCCTTAAATAAACTGAGAATTTATTGCCTATATAATATGTAATTTCTCAAACAGAAACTGAAAATTTTAAATGGAAAAGGACAAAGGCATCCATCCTTATAGATTGCTTTTATGCAGTGATGGAGAAAACGCAAGGCCTATATGTTTATCTAAATGACATGGACATATTGTTAAATGAATGAAAGTTGTATGTTATCCAAAAGTAAGAATGTGCTTGTATTATCATTTGCTTGTGAGATACAAGGTCTCACTCATCGGGAAGGACAGGACTTCCCAAAACCTCAGGAAGTGTAAACCATGGTGGTGGTGGAGGGGTTACTGCCTACCACTGGTCTTATACCTGGATGACTCTACTAAGATTGTCATCCAGACCACCCTACATTCTTGGTTGCATTTCAAATAGTTGGGGGTGCTGGCAGAGTGGCTCAAGTGGTAGAGTGCCTGCCTAGCAAACATGAAGTCCTGAGTTCAAACCTCAGCACCACCAAAAAAAAAAGGGAAAAAAATAAATAGTTGGGAGCCTCTAAATGTGTTATGCTTTTGCATATACTGCTTCTAGCATCCACAATTGTTAAGTTACATCACCCATTACCTGCCAGTGAATCCAATGGTTGAATAGGAGTCTTATGTCTCAAGGCCAAGCCAGTGGAATCTTCCCCTTTTCTAAGATGGCATAGTCATCCTAATTAGGAAAAGGCTAAGATCAGTTCTGTGGACCTGAATTATGTAGTCTTGACCTCTGAAATTCAGCTATAAGTTCCAGCTTTGACCAACTCTAAACACTATTTGTGTCTACCACTGGGGAGAAGAACCACCAACTCGTTGGCCCCTAAGACTATGTATGACACTACCAGACTAAAAAATACAGCTCTCCTGGGATGTAATCCCCATGTACATCAACAGCCTTCCCATTACCGTCTCACATAGCTGAGCCCAACATGCAGTAGGGCATCTAATCATTTTAAGTTTTCCTGGATCCTCTTCTATCTACCTTTCCCTTCTTGTCCAAGTGTGAAGGAATAATCTTTCCAGGTTATTTTTGTCAATTCAAGTTATTCATGAGGCAGACCCCAGAACAGAGTTGAAAGTATTAGAAATGTATTGAGGAGTGAGGACAAGCCTTCAGACCATGATGCAGGTCTAATACCCATGAATGGAGAAGGGGTTAAAAAGTAGGATGTAGGAAGAAGCTCAGAATGAGGTACATCTCTAAGAAAATCTCAACAATACCAATGTGGAGCTCTGGTGCAAAGAGGGGTCCCACATTAAATATAAAAACCCAGGACCTACCACTTCTATGATGCTCAGACATTGGCTAGGAGCAGCCTCGGAACAATGTGACCTCAGCTCAAATACTGCAGTAGGTCTTGAAGATGCTGCTGGGCTACATCAGCCACTTGAATTTCTTATAGAAGGTTCTTTCTTGAAGAAAGATCTGAGGAGGCAGTGTAAGACTATAAACTTGGTTGTGGTATAATTCCAATGTGGGTGATACTTGTGCTGATGACACCAATATGGAATCTGTTGGGCATCTGGGCCATGTAACTACTAAATGCCCCATGCTTCAAAGACACAACAGATTCTCTTAAATTTTGGGGCCATCTTAAGCAATGGGATGATTTAATTATCTGTTGGCTAGTTAGGGAGTAACTTAACATGGGCTGACGCACCACCCATATATGCACCAATACCAACGGGGAGTTGGAATGTTTCATGGCTTGTCTTTGGGAGCAGGAACAAGAGTTATCTAGAGTCCTTAACAACCTGAAACCTATACTCTGAGTTTGAGCTTGGCCTTCTGAGTCATTATGTTGGGATTACGGGAAGTCAGGTGTTACATATGGCTTTCACGTTTCTATATATGTTATAACCATCCTCCAATATCTGCTATAGCAATATTAGAGACTAACCTCATGGTCTTATATACTTAAATGATATTTGTTACTGACTGAATGAATAATGACATATAACATCTATACTTGGGATAAGGAGTGAGCTGAGATGTCAAGTTTAAGTTTGTTCATAACCTGTAGATAGGCCCCTCAAAAAAGATGATGGCCTCCTACAGGGCTCCATAAAAACTGTCACTTAAGACAATTAATCATGAAGATGACTGAGAGAGAGAGAGCATTTGATACTGGGGTAAAATAGTGAACTACTATAACAAGTTTCAACCATAAGGATTAGACTCTGGTCCTCTGATCATGCCAGGGAAAGGGAATCATGCAACCTACTACTCAAGAGCTAAATACCAATTCCCCAAATCTGACAACTGGCCTTTTGTTATGCTGTAAATATATCCCCCAAAGTTCATATGTTGTGAACATAGTGTTTGATGCAACAGTGTTGAGAGGTGAAATGTTTAAGAGGTGATTTGATAATGAATTAATGCTGTTACCATGGTAGGGTTAGTTATTGTAGAAGTCAGTTCCTGATAAATGGATGTCTAGCTCCCTTCCATGCTCTCTCGCCCTTTCTTACCCTCCTGCCTTTCACAAAAGGATGACATAGAAAGAAGGCCATTCCAAAGGCCAGCAACTTGATATTGGATCTCTCAGCCTCCAGAATTGTAAGCCAAGTATATTTCTTTTAAAATTAATCACCATCTGGTATTGTTATAAAAGCATAAAATGGATTAAGATATATTTCTAGATCTCAGACTGCTACCCCAGAGAGTGATGAATAGTGAGGATCACACACCTGCTGACTTAGCATGTCTCTTTGAGTTTCTATCTTAATAAATGCTTTTCTAGGTGGCCTACAGTGCATGCTGTCTGGACATTCACCCTTGTTTGCTATGTAGTTTCTCTCATATATAAAGAAGTGCAGAAGGGATACACATGAAATCACTAAAAGTAGTTAACCAGGAAAGACTAAGATAGTGGGTATATATGGATGAGGGTAAAAGTGTTCTCAACTTTTATATTTGACTCTTGAAAAATAAGAATATATTACTTAATTTAAAAAATAAAATTAAAAAGAAAAAAGTTAAATTAATAACTGCTGGAAATAAATAATTTAAAGAAGTTCCTACTATTTTTCACTCTTCTCCAAATTCCATGGGCTCAAAAATGGTATCAACAATCACAAAAATGAAATCACATGAGATGAATAGAGTAAAATCCCAAAGTAAAATATGACAAAGGAGTGAGTGACACATGGGTCTCTTCAGTGACTCATTAGGATACAATTTTCAATGAACCTAAAAAAGATCTTTAAACATAAAGAAGAAAATTAACTAAAGGAAAAAACTTTTCTGCCACATGATAGTGGTAGGAATCTAAACATCACACAGATGATACTATATTGGAGATTGGGAAAGTGCAGCTAACTTCTCCCTTCTAGCTCTGTACAGCCTGACTGAGGAGATAAACAACTAAAAGGGTAATTATAATACAGTGTGATATCAGACATAAAAAGTGCCAGAGAGATTGCTGATCTAAATTCGAAAGGGAAAGCAAGAAAACCTCTACAAGAAAATATCCAAAACTATAAGGCAAGTTTCATTAAGCAGAGGAAAAAATAATGACCATCAAAAAAACAACTAATAAGTTTAATAACATTAAAAACAAAAACTTATGTTCATTAAAAGATGAAAGAAAGGTAGTGTACAAATAAATGAGTAAGAGACTTCAATTGGTATTATCAAAACACCTTCATGAGAAATAAACATTTGTAATGCACAAAAAGAAAATTAGAGCCACAATGAAATAGCACTATGCAACCACCAGAATGGCTAGCCACTGACAATTCCCACTGTTGGTGAAGATGGGAGAGAATTATAGTCTGCACACACTGCAGGAGAGAGCAAATTAGGAAGACTCATTTGGGGAATTTTTTGGAATTATCTTTTAAAAACGAACATCAGCTGCTTTATAACTCAATATGTACCCAGGAGAAATGAGTTCTTATTTCCACCAAAAGGCAGGAACAAAAATATTTATGACACCATTATTTGAGAAGAAAAGTGAAAACAGCATAAATTTCCATGAATATTAGGATGGATATAGTGTTATATTCATAGAGTGGAATGCTACCTATTAATGAAAATAAAAGATGCAGCTGCACTCAACGACATAGAAAAATGTCACAATCAAGCTATAGAGTAAAAGAAATCAGATTTAAAATTGTATGCACTGTATGGTTTCACTTACATAAAGTCTAGAACAGACAAAATTAACTATCATATTTAAACCATCCAAGGTTGAATAGGGTTGATGTACTCTACATACAAGTATGAATATAGAAATCTTAAACTGGCTGAAACCATCATAAGAGGGCCTAATAATGAAGAAAATTAGAGGAGATAACCAATTGGTGTTATAATACATATATACCTGGAAGTAATGCAAGAAAACTCCCTGTATAGCTACCTTTATCTCAAAGAAGAAAAAAAGTATTTTTTTTCTTTTTCCTTTTTCTCCTACAAAATCAGAAAAGAAGAGGGCAGAAATGGTCCTGCCTGGATTGGGGAGGAGTTGGGACCGTTAGTCGGGGAGTGGGGGAAGGCAGGCAATAGGGAAAGGGTTAGGAGGGAGAATATGGTACAAAAATGTGTACACATGTATGTAAATGCAAAAATGATACCTGTTGAAACTGTTCCAGGAATCAGCAGGAGGGAGATAAAGGAGAGCAATGGAGGGGGTGAATTCAAGTATGAAATATTTGATACATTTTAAGAACCTTTGTAAATGCCACTATGTACTCCCACCTAACACAATAATAAAGGAAAAAAATAGTTTTGTTTATGAAATAAAATTAAGAGAGAGCATTCAGGTGTCGGTTATGTTCAATTTCTTGGCCTAAGTGGTAGTTACATGGATGAATTCACTTCAGTATAAGTAAGCTGCACATTATGAGTTGTGTACTTTTCTGCATAATTATTTTACTTAAACAAAAAGCTTCTTTAAAAAGATAAAGTGTAATGTATGTTCTAATGCAGTCCTCTAGGGGATACATAAGGGGAAGGCCCAACACACTGGTTTAGGTGATTAGGAAAAACTTCCTGGATAACTACACTGGAGTCTGGAAGACAGATAGACCTGAGTTTGGTTGATGGTGGTAAGAGAATGTTCTAGAACAAAAAGCTGAAAATGAGAGATTGTCATGTCTTCTAGGGACCATAGTTATTTCTTATGGATGAAACAGTGTTGGGGGTTTATGAGAAAAAAGAAAGAAGAAATAGAATAGGTAAGGGGGATTATGTTATTAAGAGCCTCTTAAGTCTTGTGGAATTTGGACTCTAGTCTTTAAGCAATCAAAACCAAGTTTTAAATAGGGAGAAATATGATTCAGTTTATACTTAAATGATTTCATCATTGTGGTTACAATACAGTCTTATGAATAGAAGATGGGAGCTACTGGGAAAATCTAGGCTAAGGAAATAGAGTCAGGGAGGCAGAGAAAAGTGGAGGCCTTGGCAATGATTGATTTATGTGTGAGCGAGATTAAGGGGAATAGAATGACTCCCCCTATTTTAGGCTATGCTAGAAAGATCAATAGTTTAGGTGGAAAAGATGGAGCTAATAGATCAGATATACCTGATAATTCTGCATGCCAGCACTATAGTGGAATTCTTAACATCCCAAACAGAATCTTATTTTTGTAGTGGCACTTTCCATCTCATTTCAGTTCTTCCATAGGCTCTAGTATTGTCAACCAGCCATTATCATTCTACCCAGCAAACTATCCCCACCTTTCTGACAGGAGAGCATGGAGTTGAAGCTCCATATACTTATTGCTCTAGGAATGTATTGAGGAACCCCAAGGAAAACCACTCTTCAACTCCATACCATGACTCTTACCTACCTGTACCACTATGAAGACCATCCAAGGAAACACATACTAATGTGCTCCATAGCATGGAAGAAGTACAGGAGAGTTTTATTATGATTGCAACTGAGGAGTATAAGTAACCTAATAAAACTCAAGCTAACCATGCATCAACTTCCCAGACCTACTACAGCCATTACTTTCTCTCATCTTATAGTTGCATAAACTCTGGCTTAGCCTTGGTCCTGGCTTGTGGAGTAATACTAGCTTTCATGACTTCTGAGACCCCCTATATTGATTTTTCTATGAGGTGCAGCTGTGTTGGGACAGGTGGGTGGCATGGCATTAAAATAAACTTACTGACAATTTCATCTCTTTGCCATAGACACAGATGCAGGGTCTTGTCAAACACTGGGGACATTGTAGCATCCTGTGCTTAGTGTCCCCCATTAACCCTCAGACACACATTAAGGTGATGAATTCTGTGTCCACTCATTTTACTTATCACCTCTAAGATGGGCTGTTAAAGAATTACGATTGTCACATTTCTCATATACCTATCACAAGCCAAATAGTGAGGAAAATCCACAAAGAGTTGACATTGGAACATTTTCTTCCTGAAAAAGAAATAGCTTAAAGTTGCCATTTCTCTCTGTTTTATACAAAATCAAATTTAAAACAATATTTTTCTATTAATAAACAGAAAATAGTAGATTATATAGAAAATGTTAGTATAATTGGACTATTTAGTTACAGGGTAATGGAATAGGAGGAGAGTTATAATTACAAATCATCTTAAAAATAAATTTAAAGTAAGTAGGATTCAATGATCTAAAATGGAAGATGAAAATGTTTATGCATAAATGTAAAAATTTCAGAAGCCTTAGTGTCAATGAATAGGTACTCTAAAACAAAGAATCTAAGGCTTGTCACTAAAATCAATATTATTTCTCCCTGTTGTTTGAGCAGATATCTGGTATATGGAAAAGCCCAATGTAGTTTTTTTTAAAACATCTTTTACTTGTATACCTATAGCAGAAGCAAAAGTATAAGCATAGAAATGATTTCATTTGAAACTTAGCAACTGATTAGGATCAGAAATGGTATATCTTTGCAGGGCGGGATATGGGAAGAAGCTATCACCAAGTAGCCATTGACCAAAGGGTAGATATACCCAAGGGAGAAGGGAGGTATTTCCCAAAGAGTAATTTAACTATTGACTTTCATTTGAAGATGCCAAAGCGTAGAACAACTTCTATATCACTATCTACCTGGAAAGTTCTCTAGACATTACATAGCTTTGTCTCTTCTCTAAGAATTGAGAGGCAGGAAAACTGAACCAGGATCATACAGCCAATTAGATGGTATGCTGTAAATAGAACCAGGGCATCATGACTCTCTAACTGGCAATCTTTTTACTACCTGCACTATAAGCATTGTAGTCATTGACCCATAAATCTTTATTGAAGATTATGTGTGATTAAGGCATTGTGCTAACTGCCATGTGAATGATTTAGCACTATCTGTCCTCATTTAGATCAAATAAATCAACTGGTCTTTACCAACAGGGACTTTAACATCACTGAGACCTGTTTATTCATGGTATTCCTTTCCAAAGATGGTATTTCTCTAATTGCACAAGCATGCTTGGATGAACCTACATTCTATGATACATGGGTACCATCTGGGAGAGATGCTGTTGACAAACTTTGTCTTTACTAGCACCTCCTAGTCTCAAAAGCACAACAGGCCAATTCCCTTTTCCTCTGTATAAAGAGCTACTTCTCAGCAGGCATTATGGTCATGACTTTAGATTCATTTTACCAAAAGAAGTCTGTCCTCAGTGCTCATGATTGTCCACATTTACTCAGCCACCTTGGCTCTTGGGCCACACTTTCTTGTCCTTCTTGTAACAGAAAGGAAGATAAGTGAAGTAAGATTTGAAAGGTCATGGTAAGCCTGATCATCCCAATATGGAATCCTGGTATTGGATCATTAAATATCTAGGGAATCTTGTAATTGCATTGTTCAATATGCCTTCATTTTTGTTAAGCACCATCCTCTCCTAAATGCACTTCTGAAGTGTTAGTGCACCAAATTCCAAATTGATTATCAGATTTTGTTCCTCCTCAATAGGAAGGAAAAGGAATTAAGAACTTTGGACAGCCATGGCAGGAGTGGGCCCTCACTGTGATGACCTCACACAAGTTCAATTCTGTGAAAGTAGAATTCAGACCTGAAGGAGCAACAATTCTGTGCTGGCAAATTGTCTTTGTACAGCCTTCTATGAGGTGATAATAACCATAATTGCCATCATAATCATTAAAGCAGCTGATATTTATTGGGGACTTATTATGTTTCAGACATTTAGACGAGAGCATGGTACTATTCAGGCCGTAGACAGGTCTCTTGCAAATCATAAATCTTCACTTATGACCCCTGTTAGGCTGCCAAAGGATTATGAGCAGATCTTAGTACATATCTTTCTTTCACCTCTAAATGAGGTGGACTGACTGTCCCCTTTGTGAAACTGCCAAGACAAAATACATTAATTTCAAATATGATATGTATATACACACACATACAAAAAGCATCACCTTTTTTGACTACCACCACTCAAGTATGGATCTTAGGGCTAAACTACCAAGGTTTGAGTTATGGCTGTGTGGTTTCAGTTTCATCTGTAAAATTTGATGGAAAATAGGATCTGCATAACAAAAAACAAGTTCAGTTCTATGAAGTTCTCCACAGCCCTCATACAGATTTCATGAGGATTAGGCATGTTAACTTTGTAAAGTGGCTTGCACATAATACTGGCATCCTAAGGGCTAGTTCTTATCTTTTTATTACTATTCCAAAATGTTGGCAGAACACATCTGTGTCCAATCCTGGTGTGTGCAGGATAGAAAGGAAGCTAAAAGTGAAGTCTTTGCTCTCAAGTACTGCAGAAAAGTTTTCCTTTTGGCCAACGGGCTCTTTAATCCAAAAGGCCTTTTTATCTGTGAGCCACATGGAGGATCCAGAAACCTTCCTGCAAGGCTGTGCATGGGCTAGTCTCCTATGTTCTACATGCCCATTTTCTCTCCAAGGCTCTACAACCTTTCAGAAGCATTCCTGGGAATGCAACTGTACATCTTACTCCCATTTTTTGCCTCTGTCTGTCCTGAACCAAGGAAAATGCTTTTATATTATAAAGATGGGAGCATAGTTCTGGTCATCTTTCTTTCTCTTAATTTCAAATGTCCAATTCCCCTTAAGAATATGGAGTTTTAGAACAAAGAAGCCTGACATATCTGCAGGGTACTTCTGGTTTCCTAACCCTGCCTTAGACACCCCTTCTCTCAAGAAACTCTCACCTACCTCACTGTGTAGAAGAGGAAAAAGAAAGAAGAGAAAATATCTCCATATATTATTCTATCCTACTTTCAACAAGCTGGTTTTTTTTAAATACATTATTGAGAATACCTGCCACTCAGCAGAAAGTCAGTTTCCCCTTGCCTGTTCCTTCCTGAGAACTCTTAAACACTGCCCTCCTGCCATTGCCATGCTGTTCTACATCCAGCATTGGCCCCTGGGGGACATCCAGGAAGGAAAGCAGAAGTTGGCATGATGTACTTGCTGAGGAGACACATTGCATCTACTGTTTGATCCTGCTAAATGCCAATGCTACGTTTCTGTATATCTGGGGGTCTCACTTTTCAGAGTGGCCCCTATAACTCAGCTATGCATCACCTTATGCCAATAGCAAACAAGGGGGTGGCAATGATACCAGTTGATATTTGGACTCCAGGTAGGTCTGGATGCTGCTGCCCTCAACTTATTAGAAGTCAAGAGATCATTCCTTGTTTCAGCCAAGAAATGCAATTCAAATGAACATAAAGTCCCTGTTCAGATACCTCCTATAAGGTGTGTGTGTGTCATGATAAAAGCGAGAGCACACAAGGGAGGGATGAGGATAGGTAAGACACCTAAAAAACTAGCTAGCATTTGTGACCCTTAATGCAGAGAAACTAAAGCAGATACCTTAAAGCAACTGAGGCCAATAGGAAAAGGGGAACAGGTACTAGAGAAAAGGTTAGATCAAAAAGAATTAACCTAGAAGGTAACACCCACGCACATTAAATCAATGTGAGTCAATGCCCTGTATAGCTATCCTTATCTGAACCAGCAAAAACTCTTATTCCTTCCTATTATTGCTTATACTCTCTCTACAACAAAATTAGAAATAAGGGCAAAATAGTTTCTGCTGGGTATTGGGGGGGGAGAGGGAGGGGGCGAGTGGGTGGTAAGGGAGAGGGAGGGGGCGAGTGGGTGGTAAGGGAGGGGGTGGGGGCAGTGGGGAGAAATGAACCAATCCTTGTATGCACATATGAATAATAAAAGAAAAATGAAAGAAAAAAGGTGTGTGTGTGTGTGTGTGTGTGTGTGTGTGTGTGTGACAGAGAGAGAGAGAGAGAGAGAGAGAGAGAGAAGTAGAAACCACAAGCATGAACTGGAGACCACAGAAATGAACTGAAACCTATATCACTTCTTACCTCTGACTTCAGTGTTATAGTGCCTACAGAATCCAAAGCCCTTATGGAAGTAAACACAGCTGTCCTCAGTTGGTCACAGAGTCAGAGGACCTTGGGAAGGTGGGGCAGTTGTAGGCCTCACAGTTGCTTCACACCAATGAGGAGAGTCAGCACATCAGCAATAACATATGCAAACTATAAAATGGTTCCACAGAATCTTATGATATCATCAATGCATAGGAAAGGAAATTCTGGGAGATACTGTTCAGCCTAGTCAAGACAACATATTGCCAAATGGCCACATTTCTCCATCAGGCTTCACTTCTTTGTTCAAGAATTCTCTCATCAAGGCTAAAGTCAAGGTAGATTGGGAAAGAAAATACTGTGTTCGCACGTGTGGGGGGGTGGACATGTATGAATGGATAGAACTGTTGGTGGGGAAGGGGACTTTGAAATCAGCATTCCTGGACTTTACAGTCACTACCTCTGTTCTTCATAAGAATCCTACATGAATGAATGAGGTAGATTAGTCCCATTATTCTGATGAATAAAAACTGTCTCAAAGAAGGAAAGCACCTATTAACCAAACTATGATTTGAATCTAAACTCTTTGATTCCATATTCAAGATCGTAACTATGCTACCACCTACCACTTGATTTCGTACTGCATTAATCCCAATATGATTCCATGATCCACTGAATTATATATATATATATATATATATATATATTTATGCATGTGCATGTAAATCCAGATGTGAGGTCTTCAGAGGTTCTAGCTTAGTACTCTTCCAGGCATCAGCCCCTCCCTCCTCCTGTTTTATAAACTTACAGTCTGTTTTGAAATTTATTGCCACTTTGAAGCCACAGCTTAGCCAATTTCTTAAGAAGTATGCTGGCTATATTACTCTATGTCCTGCCAGGACACAAATGGCTAGCAAGAGTAGTCATATTCTACAGATTCTTAGTAAAAGTACTATTTGCAGAGGTGGTACCAGGTTTGAGTGAGCCAGCCAGGGTCAGTGAAGCAACCATGGATTAACAGCAGCAGGAGACCAAAATGCCAGGAAGCTGGGGGAAGAAGAATCATGGCAGAACCCCAGTGAAACCTGCAACCACAAGAGAAACCACTCTGTTCTGGCTGAATTGTGGTCCCAGCACTCTGTTCCAAGTCAATGATCTCCTATCAGGGTCTCGCTCCAGACTACCCATCAGAAAAGCAGACAGCCTGGTACCCAGTACATGTCATCTGTCAAAGGTAGCCTCCTGGTAGAGAAAGACCAGAGAATGATCTGGAAGAACAAAGGGAATTCACTTCTCTTTTCAGCTACCTTGATTAATTCTCTTTAGGGCTTACCAGATTTAGATGACAGGAAGGTATATGTTGGCCCAAGCAGCAGAGTTGCAGAGATACACGAGGTTGTCACAGCAACAAAGATCATGATACAAGGACATACTATTCTGTGACATAAACCACCCTTCAAGTAGTAATACCAGAACCCCTACAATGCTAAAAACAATGACTGGGACCATTGCTCCATTTAAATAGCAATTTGGGATGGATTCTCCCTGCACACTAATATAAACTTTATTCCTCTTATGTTCTAAAGCTGCAGAAGCCCTTGAAGTAATTGCAGAATAAGAAAAGTTTTAGGCTCTCCAGTCCTCCTGCCAATCTCCTGGCAGATATCTTTATATCTCAGCATCACCATAAAGCAGTAGCATAATTTTTACGCATGCACATATAGAAAGGCAAAAAAATAACACACACCTAAAAATAGTACTGATGCCTACTAGTAATGTGGTTCAATGGTAGGGTTAAATTATCCTTACTGTTCATCTCTTTCCACTTACCCTTCAGAGAGAACATTCAGAAAAAAATAGTGGGCAGAACATCCTGGGATCTTTAGATTTTATACAATGAGAGACTTTACACAATTGCTGGAAACCGCCAGGGAATAAGCCTTTTTCCCCAAGTAAATTTGGTGCTGCGAAAGAAAAATAAAACAATCCTTCCAGACCTATGAAGGCAAATAGGGATGGTAGGAAAAGTAAGAAAAGCAGCAAAGCACATCAAGTGCTAATAAAAGAAATACACACATATTTGATATATATCCTAGAACATAATAAACTTTCAATAAATAATTGCTGGCTTGTTCACTGCTGTTGTAGTTGCATAGACTTTTTTTTATTATTTGTTGCATAGACTTTTTAAAAAATAAAATGCTAAACTGAAAGTTCTCAGGTATCAAACACAGGATAGAAAAAGCCTGTGGTCTATTTTCCCTGTGCAGGATCCATGCAAAGGTGCCTAAAAGGTGTGCCCAGCAATTCCCCTGAAACAAATGACAGAAACAAAGAGTGATTTGTCCATAACAATATCACCATATGGGAAAACTAGAAATGTGCTAGGGCCCTGCCATAAATAAGGGTCAATCCAGGCCTGAGTTCTGTACTGTTGTAACAACAGCCCTTTGTTCCTGGGCAGAATATGAATGTGTTTGTCACTTTTACTGCATTCTATAACACTGATCACTCTAAACTTCAGATGCTCAGTGTTTTTCAGGGCTATGTATCATCTTTTACTGTCTCCTTTCCTCTGTGGAAATCAAATCTGGCCTCAGAGAATAGAAGAAGGATGACTTTTCACTTTCCATCTACTCTTTTATTAAAGTTTCCTTTTTTACTTTTTCCTATGTGTTACGACTTTTTCAATTAAAAAAACTGAGCTTAAAGGACCAAAACTCTACATGTTTCCTTCCACCATTCTCCCTACCATTATTAGCAAGAGCCAGACCCACGCAAGACACATGCCCAGCAGGGAGGATTTGCTTTGATTCCAACGTCTGACTCAATATCATTTCTGCTACAAAGTAGAGCAGTGAGGTACCACAGCAGCAGGACTGGCCTCCTTTGCTCCATTGATCCAGTGCTGCAAAGCTGTGAGGTCTTTTAACTCCAGATGGGCCAGTACACAGCATACAGCTCCTTGTGGTCTCCCTGCTGAGCTATTCTCTGACCCCTAGTTAGAAGTTGGGTAAGAGGAAGAGATGTGAATAGCTTAAACTTCATTTTGGCATATGCTTCTGTAGTACCTATGCAGTTAATCCTCTTACATAATATATGGAATAGAAGGAAACAAAATGATACCAAATAGTCAATTGTATTATGATGACCCATTCTTTCTTCAGATCCAGAAATTCCACATCTCCTAACATTCACAGGACTTCAAAACCTTCCACTGTTCTTTCTCACATATTTGCTCAGTGAATGGGCATCCTGCAGTATCCCCTCATTTCTCTAAATGTATTGTCCCTTCTGCCAGCTCATGGATGCCCTCTTTCTCTTTCCCATGTCAGTTAGGAACCCAGTTCTTTACTTGGATGCTCAGCTACCATCCCTGGATTGAGAACAGTCATGGAATAGAGGGCAACAGGATGGATGATTGGAAACTGCTCACAAGAAGGCAGAAGGAAAAATAAAAAGAAATGGAAGTGGAAGAAAATGAGGCAAACACTCTTTCCAGCTGGCAAAGATATTTAAGGAAAATGGGCTCTAGTTTAGTCTGCAGGAAGGCAGGTCTTGTCTTTTGCTACAAAATTGAGGCTGTCTTCTGAGAGTCAAGTCAATTGAAGTTGGTTCCTCTTGAAATAAAGACCTTGTGTAGGCTCATTTTTATATAAATATTTTAATTAATAGATGCCTTCATCAGACATGAGAAGCATTAAGCATTAACACTCACCAGACACCCTGAAATTAGATTGATTATCTGCATCTTAATTTGCTTTCTCGATCCCACTAATTTATTTTTAATAGGTCTATAATTTAGCTTTCTCTATTTCTTATTCTGCTTGGCAGGCTCAAATGCTGGTAGCTCATCAGCCCTCCTCTGCAACCTTTAGGCACTGTTGTCTGCACAGTATATTAATTTTTAAATTATCCAGCTTAGTGTGAGGAAGAACATCAATTAAGTTCCATATTCGAGCCAGACTAATACCTCTTTTTTTTTCAAGTAATGGTAAAATTTAAGTGAAGGAAAAGATAAAGACTGGAAATTCTCATAGAAGCTGCTACCCTTGAAACACCTTCCATTTGAATCAATAACTTCAATATCTTCATTGTAGTGAAAATAAATGCTTCTCTGTTGGTACCTGGTGTCCACAGAGTGACTCTTGGAATAGTGGTAAATGGAGGACAGCGATCCTTAACTATTATGTTCACTAATGTATCCCAGGCACCTACAGCAATACCTGAGGTACTATATGCACTCACTAAATGCTTGTGGAATAAATTTATTACAAATACTTGACTATGCATGAGGCACACACCTGCTGATGCTCCCTAAAATGGAAAAGACCTTGATTGAAACATGTAAAATAGAGATAGTAGGCAGAAGATGCTTTTGAGAAAATATAAGAGACAAGCAAAATCAGTCATAAAATAAAGAAAAAAGAAGGAAAAAGCCTAAGTTATCATGACAAGTGAAAGAAGAGCAGAAAATTCTTCCTCCTTGCTAGGGAAAGTTTAGAGACAATATTTATTTAGCAAGAATATTGCTTCCATATAGACATAGTGAGCCAAGACATGGCATGACATTCATTGTAAGACTCTACATTAGGCAGGCCACAAGGAAAGAATGGGTTCAATTCTGAGCCCTGCAATTTAGGAGGACACTGAAAAGCAGGTGGCCTCCAGAGAAGATGAAATGGGAGGGTTGTATAAAGAAATAATGCAGGATTAGGGGATGTTTAGTCTAAAGCAAATATCTGGAGAGACAGTGGCATCTGTATTATACTAGAGGAGGAACTGGATCAATGCAGACAGATATTTGGTCCAATTTAAAAATATTTAAAGCAAATGAGAATGACACAGGGATTGTAACTGTAGCTTAGACTAAGCACTTCTTGCCTACTGGATTTGCCTTTTTATTGACTTCCCCACTGTCTGACTTCTTCATCTCAATCCAGCCCAATCCAACACTGCCACTAGAGCCAGTCTGACACGTCTAAAGTACAACATCAATTGTATCACATCTAGGCTCAAAATCTTATCAGTAGCTTCCACCTTCTTGTGTTGCACCAGATACAAATTTCTTAGTCATGCATTGAAGGATATGGACTATAATTTACCATTCTTCTGTGTATCCTACATACATACTATTCTCATAGCTAAGCCAAAGAAACTTCTTCTTTCTCAAACCTGAAAATATCAGCTCTAATTAATCTCTGCATGATATGATACCCGAGCATCTCACATTGTCAAAAATCTTCCTGCTTTTTAATTCTTTTTCATTTTTGATGAGTTGAACACTTTACTAGTCCAAAAAATTCACTAGAATTTTACTCATAAATGAAGCTTTCTATGTTTTGAAAAACCCTTTTGTAATACCATGGTATAAAAAGCAATATAAAAATGCAGAATCCTAAACAATAAAGAAAAATAGGTAAGTATATTTGCATGGAAAAAGAGATAAACAGAATTTCTCTTTTATCTAAGGTAGAAGGGTGCATATAATGAAATGAGTGTCACAGAAGGGATGCATGTAGGGTGACAGAATTGTGAGGCTTGTGTGGTAGAAGTACTGCTGCCATGGGGAGCTTGGGTTGGAGTATGAGCAGGAAGCAGTTGCATGGATCCAGGTACAGATAATCAAGGTCATAGTGAAGGTTGTGCTAATGAGGATAGTAAGAATAGTAAAATTCAAAACAGTTACTACCAGGATCTAAACAGATCTACCAGGATCACTGATGCTCATATGTGAGGAAGAGATGAATTGTGAACGAACTAGACTTCTGGATTGAGCAACCAGGCAGTTGGTTTTCAGAGCCACTATCAGGATCAACAGCAATGGGGATGGGAGAGATAGAAATTAAGTATTTGGATGATTATGTCTCCAAACTCTGTGACAATTCCAAATGGAAATATCAAATAAGTAACTGGATAAGTAAGGCTAATGCCCAAAAGAAAGATCTAACTTAAAGTGGAAAAGCTGGGAGCTATCATTTTAAGATGCTATTTAAAATTATAAAAATGGATTATATTACTTAAGAAAAGGGAGAAATGAGAGAGAAAAGACGCTGGCCTAGATCTTCCTGTTTAGAAGTCCTAGAATTGAATTTGAGTTAAACTAAAAAGGAAATATCCAGGGGAAACAGAGGAAAGGCAGTCCAAGAGGAAGGGGACATCCAAGAAGAGGCGATATCTGCAGGCAAGATAACAAAAAGGGAGTATGCCAGGAGAGCAGAAGTGCTAACCAGATCTTAATGCTACTGAGAAACCAAATAACATGTGAAGAAAAAGTTAATCTTACCTCAATAAAGATGCTGATTTCTTTAAATTCTTTGGAAGTCATGAGAAAATTGTAGCTGAACTTTGAAAGCAGGATTTAGCCTTTGAAAAGAGTATAAACTCTTCTTCTATGGTTATAAGAACAAAAAGAGGGCAGATACACTTCTAGATTCCCAAGCCTTGACCTGGCATAGTGTCCTCACAGGCAGCTGCTCTCTGAGATAGGAAGCAGCTAATGATATCACCTCAACAAACCTCAAACACCTGTATTCCCCTCAACACAACACAGCATGCTTTTTATAACTAATTTGTGGATTTGTCTACAAGGATGTAACTTCCCCGAGTTCTAGATTCTATGCAGTGATTAATACTGTATCTAACTTGAATAAGTCTTTATTTGTATTTTTCAACTGAGATCACAGAACTTATTTTTTGAAACATTGCTGAAAAGTCCCTAGCAACACCAGTATATTATAAAAGAAGAACCTGGCTCAGAAATTAGTAAAAACACAAATTAATTATTCTATAAATATATTACCTTTCTAATTTAAGAGAGAAATCCTCATACAAGCTAAAAAACTAAAGAGATTAGTTACACAAGGGACAGAGATATTTGATAATGTATTGATTATTGGGTAGGAAAAAAAGCTAAAGCAGAGCTCAGTATTTATTCTGAAGATTATAAGTGGAGCATGTCAAAAACTAAAGTGTTTGCAGAAAACGTTCTTTAACATAATTTACTCTAGGACTCCAAATGACAACGCTTGCTTACAACACAAAGATCTGGAGTTCCAGGAGTGGGTTATATCAAATTGTGTTCCTTTTATATCTCATACAATGCAACTCACCATGGTTTTTCATGCAGAGCACATCACCCAGTTTATAGTCTTTGAAATGACAAAGTAATCTTGGGATTTATAGGAGAGGTTTATGAAAAATAAATGAGGCTGTGGGTAAAAGGAACATTTAAGGAGAAGTCTAGAAAGAACTAAGAAAAGACAGAGATCGGGCAAGCAAGGCTAAGCTATTTAATAAGCAAAATCTTATATAATAGAAGGATGTGGCACCCTGTCCAAGTAGGAAAGGGAGCCAGGAATATCTGAGAAGTAAACAAGAGATTACTTTTGCTAACCACAGATCCCAAACCTTTTGTTTTTCATTTAAAGTAACTTGAAATTCCTTAACTCTTCACTTTTCAAAATGTGGTCCTGTAAGCCCTCATCATCCCCAGCTGGAACAGATCAGCCCACCTTGCTGTGGTTCTCCCATATCTTACAGAGGAGGTTCTGGGTGACACTTATTCTCTGATGTTCTGGGGACCATTTGGGAGCTCTTTTTTCAGATGGGTTCATAGGCTCTGTGAAACATCAAGAACCATCTAATATTCCTTTTGGAAAAGATCACAGAATCTATACAAAATATTTAGAACACACAAGAACCCTAGTCCAACTCAATCATTTTGAAAAGGAAAAACATGAATCATAAAAATACTATATCAGTTGGAACAGATTGGTTAGATATAAAATCAAAAATAAAAACTATTAATCCAGCAAAATATCATAGGCAAATTTCCCCTCTAAG
Organism: Castor canadensis; assembly: GCF_047511655.1. Lineage (NCBI taxonomy): Eukaryota > Metazoa > Chordata > Mammalia > Rodentia > Castoridae > Castor > Castor canadensis. The sequence goes on along the minus strand of NC_133390.1, from coordinate 144,176,487 downwards.
ACTAAATTATTCCATATGTAAGTACAAATAATAATGTTCACTTTTCTAGGTGGTGGACAAAATACCTAATGTATGTAAAATACCTAGGACAGTGAACAACTTGATTGACACATAGCAGCTGCCCTTTACTGTACCAGTGGCATGATGCTAGCAGAAACAAATGATTATAGAAAACCCAGTTTTAAAGACAGCTAGAGAAGTGAATTGTCAGACTCCATTTCATATTCCAGCTAAAGTGTGTTTTCCTATGCTCTATCCACAGTTAAAATATTGAATAGTTTGGAAGCTCTTACTATTGCTTTTTAAATGCTACTTTTAAAATGCAACTTTCTCTTCATCTTCTCTCATACCTGTGAACCTCTAGAAAGCACAGGAGACAGAGAATAAGAGCTTGTGGCTCTCACACTCTTAGTAGCTCTCTTAATGTGACTCACTCTCTTCACTGTAATAGAGGAGGAACTGTTTCTCTCCAGATGAGAACTGCATTTGCTTCTCTCTAGCTCCCCAGGATCCAGAAAAATGGATGTTCAGTGGCAAAGCTCTGACTAGAGCCTTCTTCTAGTATGGACCCACAAAAGCTTGACTATTTCCATGTGACCAATTGAGACAGCAACAAAATGAGAAATGCATTTTACAACTATAAACTCTGGCAGAAGTAAAATGAAGAAAAAAACAGGTGGAGTGAGCAAAGACGAAGGAAAGATCAGATATTGAAATTTGTGTAGTACTATGGAGATATCTGCATACCTATGTTGATTACTGCACAATTCTCAAGTCAGTTTATGGAATCAGCCTAGGTGCCCATCAATGGATGAATGGATAACAAAAATGTGAGATATGAGTGAATTTTATTCAGCCATAAAAAAGAATAAAATAATGTTGCCTTTAGGAACATGTATGGAACTGGAGGTCACCACATCAAATGAAAAAAGAAGTAGCACATGTTGTTGTCTTGCATGGAGAAGCTGGGAGGTAGGGGAAGGACATAAAAGTAAATGCGAAGTTGTTATGCATGTGGAAGGGTAATAGAGAGGTGACTATGATCAAAGTACAGTACATGTATGCATGGACATGTCAAAAGGAAACTCCTAATTCTTTGTACAATTTAAAAAATATTTTTAAAATTAGTATGAAACCTGTGTAAGACATAGAAAGTCAAGTTTTATCTCTCTATGCCTTATTACTTCTCTCATACCTTAAATATAGTTCCCGAAACCTTAGTCATTATACTGCTTCCTTCAGAATCCTACTCACCACTCTACTGCTTTTTTTTTAGTCCTGAAAAATATAAAGCATAACTAATACACCAAAGAACAAAATATTGATAAATACTTGTACAACTTAATCCTGTTAAAGATTTTTTTCTGGGAGAAATCCTAAGAATTGAATTGCGGAGACCTAAGCATGGAAAATTTCCCAGAGATAAAAGTTGAAATAAATGATTATCAGCATTGTTGTAAATTTAAAAATAAAGAAACAAAGAGAAAAAAGAGTAAGAAGGTTTTACCAAGGTTATGGTTATTTAAGTTTTGTGGAAGGCGTATTGGCTACAGGTATGTCTGGTTTTCATCTAACTTGAAAAAGGCTTAGATTTCAAAAATGAAACTACACAAATGATTAGTCAGTCATTTTGTGTAAATGCTTTAGCTTTAGATGTTACTGTGGAAAATAAAGTAAAATAAAACAGCTTTAGTACAGTCTTAGTAAGCTTAGTCTGTGGACAGCACATTAAATCCTGAATTACATACTCCACCAAACCCTTCCTAATGAGCCTTCCAAGTCTCTGATGTATATAATATGCCTTTTTTAAAAATGCATGAATACATATTCCACCCAGAGGTTTATATGGCTCCTTTGGGTTATTTAAGTTTCAAAGGAGTCCATCAGTCTCCCAGGTATGACATTCTATGAATGCCTTAAAAATGAAAATTCAGAAATTAGAAACTGAAAATACCTTGAAGGGGAGCAATATATTAAGAAAAAAAAACATTCAAAGGCAAGACTGATGAGGCATCTGGCTCCCTGAATTTCCTGTCTTTTGTCAGTTTGGGTCACAACCCTTAAAATAACTGTAACTCTGTTCTTTCCAATCTAATTATACAACTCTGGCTTGCTTTGTTTATAATTAGAATCCAGTAACCTCTTGACTCTAGTCTGTGCTACTGTTTCACAGCTGCACTTGGATGCTGCATAGACTGTAGAGAATGAGCAGTGAGGGACAGGATATTCAAAAGAGCAGGATAGAGTCCCAAGGACTGGGCCGCAAAGAATGTGAAGGTTGGGGCATCCCAGCCTAAGGAAGTTGATTAATCAGAAATATTTGTGAGTCCAAAAGAGGTAATAAATCACAAAAGGGACTCACAAACAAGAAACAATATTTGATCTTTCTAGTGAAGCACAAAAAACAAAGTGCCTGACATAGCAAGCAAGATGAGAGGGCAAGAGAGAAATGGGGACAAAGGAAGGAACAGGTGAGGGGAGAACAGCATTACTTAGGAACCTTCATTGTAGCCATTGCAATTCTGCCGGGTGGATGGGATTACCTTCACTGTATACAAAAAAGAACTGAAGTTCAGGAAGAAGCAGAAATAAACCTAAAATCACACAGCTGAGAAGAATCAGAACTGATGCCAGGTCTTGGTGACTCCAAAGCCTACAGACTTTAATCCTCCCCTGGCTAATGATGAATATGGTAGAACTGAGTCTGGGAAGTGAGACCAGAGGAATCTGAAAGTTCTAACTGTCCAATTGAACTGCAAAAAAAAAAAAAATGGCAGATCCCATTTCATAAGGTTGTCCTAAGGATTAAAGAATTAATATATGTAACACACATGCCACATGTGTCAGAAAGACTGAAAGCATTGTATGGATGGAAGCTATCTATTGTCACAACATGTGCCTAATCATTCATTTCACCATATCTGTTTGTGGAAGATTTTTTGTTTGTTTGTTTTGGTTTTTGGTTTTTGGTTTTTGCAATGCTGGGGATAGAATTCAAGACCTTGTGCATGCTGAAATATATCTCCAGTCCTGTGGAAGTTTTTGTTGTGGGTTCATAGCTGTGTTTATGTGATGGGAAGGGGACTAGGAAGTAGTGAAAAGGTCTGGTAGAGATGAAACATATGCATGGAAACAACACAAGAAATCTCCCTGTATAGCTATCTTTATCTCAAACTAGCAAAAATGCTATGTTTTTCATATTATCTTTTAGGTTTTTTTCTTCAACAAAACCAGAGAATAAGAGGGTAGAACAGGTTCTGCCTGGAAACAGGGGTGGCGGGCGGAGGTGGCCCAAATAATGTATACACATGTAAGTAAATGTAAAAACAATAAAATAAATTCTAAGAAAATAAATCTGCTTATTTATTTTTTAAAAAGATTTTTAATTCAAATTCCTATACACCTTATTTAGATTTTTTCCAATAGTTGAGAAATAATCAATTAAGACAGGCTATATTTGATTTGAGCAGATCAAGCTGGTAAGAAAATTGCAGGTCATGTCCCAGCTTTGATAAAATAAGACCTATAATGCTAGTTAATTCCAAAGGTTGAAGTCTAACATACAAATGCATTTGTCATGCTTATGTAATTTAGATCTACAAAGAACTGATATAAAGTAAATTTCAGCTTTGATAGAGGATTGAGGGGAGAATGATCTCACCTAATCTGATGAAGCCCCTGTTTGGCATGAGTGAACTTCGTGGCTCAGAAGTTAGCCGACCTGTCCAACATGTCATAATCAAGTCTGGACTCCTTGTCTCTGGGTTCTGGCTGCAGGGTCTAATCTACTAGACCAGAGTCCCTGTAGTGTTGATGTTCATGCTGAAATATTTAGGCATGATGTATTTTCCTCTTAGCATCAGTAAGACAGTACAGATTTTTCATAGTACCAGATGATAGGCTAGAGGATCAGTCAAAAAAAAAGACATCCTAGGCCTCTGGGATCATTCTTTCCAAGATTACTCAGACACAGAACAGCAAAGAAACAAGAGAGCTTCACAGAACTCATGCTTCCACACATATACTAGAAAACCTGAGGGTTGAGTGGTTCTCTCTCTCTGTAAGCTGAAAGGTGATTCCTGCCACAGAATTCTGTGTAGGTAGATGTAGGTAGAGAGAATAGGGACAGTGGTCAAGTGGTCCATCTTATGCTGCTATAATAGAATACCTGAAACTGGGTAATTTATAAATATTAGAAGTTTAATTGGCTCATGGTTCTGGAGAATAGAAAATTGAAGAGCATGATATAGGCATTTGATGAGGAACTTCTTGTGTCACTCCAGGGCAGAAGGCAGAAGAGCAAGAGAGGGTGACAGGGAACAAAAGAGAAATGGGGTCAAACTCACTTTTATAATAAACTCACTTTTGAAATAACTAACCCACTCTAGAAATAATGACATTAATGCATTCATGACACCTCTAACCTCATCAGGCCCCAGTTGCCAACACTTCTATGGGAGAATATGTTTTCAACCCATGAACTTTGAAGGACACATACCAGCTGTAGCAGGCTGTGTGTCTATCAGCTGCAGTATGCTCTTTGCTAGGATGCAGATCTCTGCAGAATTCCCACTGAACCTCTGCAGAGCAAACCTTTGTGTTCTCTACTCAGCACACTTTAGCTGTCTCTTAATTTTTCTTTACTTTTTTCCAAAACTTTTCTTCACTCCTTAAGGAATATTTTAAATTAAGATTGAGATTTAAAGAAGGGAAGGGAAGTAAAAAGGAAGCCTCATTTTCTATATTTTTTTAAAATTCTGTACACAAGGTAGGTACCATTTCTTCAAATTATACTCAGTTTATTGAATATTGCCTTGTCTAAACAAGAAGCAAGGAGGTCTTTCCTTACATACCAGATCTGTGCATTCATAAAACCACTATGTACTTTCCCAAGACATACTGGCACTATAGGTAATCAGAAAAGCACACAATATAGTCATGACCAGTCACCATGTGCCTTTGCCATGACAAACTGGCACTATAGGTAACCAGAAAAACCCACAACATAGTCACAGCCAGATTGGGAGACAAGGAAAGGCTATGAATGTTTCCCATGTAAGGGTGATTTGATGTAATTATAAAATTCTGACACAAAACCCAGGCTGTCAGTGTTATACCTCAGAGATGGGGGAAAGTATTTTCCTTGAATTGCATCCCCTAGTATCCATGAGATTAACAGAAATTAATAATAACTGCAGATGGATGGAAGTTGTCTCCCTAAGAGCCGTGTTCTGCATAAGAGCTCTCACTGCCTTGCCTTTCTAGGTTGTAAGGCCTTTAGGATGTTCCTGGTAACAACCTACTTGGCATGGTGCCCTGGGTTCTGAGAAGTTCACTGATACCTAGACAAAAATCTGCCCCAACTATCCCTGATGCTTGAAATCCTATCAGGGAAGGTAGAAGACCTTCACATGCAAATGCTGCTAGAAGCATCTCTCCAAAAATGGCTTAAATTTATAGGGTAGAAATAGCAGAGAAAAGATGTCTGCGAGACACAGATTTGTGAGGGATCAGAAAAGGTCAGACCCATGAGAAAAAAAATATGCTAGAAAAGACTAGAGTCATGCAGACAAACATCATCTAATGGCTAATATGACTTTCAGCTTTCCTGGGGGCACTGACTAGTTCTCCGACCTGCTTTGCCAACCAAGGGTTTTCACTGACTTAACTGCTTCTCAGATTGGATGATCCCAGCACCAGCTTCCACCTGGGGAGTGGGGAAGTCTTGAGTAAAATGTGATGCCTGATGGCCAGCTTTGTTGTTTGTCAGTTTGTCTTCTTGGCTTTGTTGTTTGTTTGTCCTTAGCCAAGTTTGGATGAGTTTTCTTAACTTCCTTTTAGGCATAATGCTCTCTGCCCAAATTAAAGTATGCTGAAGCAGAGCCCAGCCTGTTCTGAATTATAAAAGATTGAGTTAATTAACCTTTCACCAGTTGATTACTTTCAACCTTTTGGTTGGCACATTGGGAAAATGTACTAGTGGTTACTAATTAAAGGTATTGGATATACCTTCACACTTCTTTATATTCTTAGACTCCTGAACTAATTTGATTATGGAGTAAAGAGGAAAGGCTTTGTTGAATTTATCCTTGAAAATGATTTCGAGAGCCTACAAATAAGTCAGAAAAAGGGAAGTTGCAACCTTATTTTATAACCTATCCTTGTACCCAAGGTCTTGGAACTATTTTGTGAAAATGATAATAGTAAGGTTTTATTCAGTGCTCGTGATGTACACGAACCATAATAAAAGCTTAACATGCATCATCTCATTTAACATTCTTGGAGATAGATGTAAATTCCAATCCCACATCGCAGATGAAAAACTTAAAATTTGTAAGTCGAGTAAATTTTCCAAGATTACAAGGTTAGTATATGTAAGCTTCTCAGGCTCAGAAATCCAGAATCAGCTTAGCTGGGGGAGTCTTGGTTAGGGTCTCTCAGGAGGTTGACATCAAGCCTGTGTCTAGGACTACAGACATCTTAAAATTCAGCTGGGTCTGGAAGATTTGTTTCTAAGCCCAGTCAAGTGGTTGTTGAAAGGATGAAGCTTCTCACTGACTACTAGAGCTGCAATTCCAATATTAAATCACACTATGTCTCAACATGCAGGTTTCACCCATGGTCAGGCTAAATATCCTTATAACATGGCAGCTGCATTTCCTCAAGGGCAAGTGACCCAAGAGGAGGAGAGGCCATAATGGAAGCTCATCTTTTATTGCCCAAATTACTAATTCTGTTACATTCCATTGGTCACACAAATTATTGCTGGTACAATGTGAGAAGATAAGGTGACTAAACAAGTACATGAGTGCTAAGAGGTGGGACTCTTGGGGCCGTCTTGGAGGCCCCAAGGATGGCTACCATCCCTGCTTTTAAACACTATCCTCTCAGCATAGAATGCCTATATCCATCTTGTCTTTCTGCTTTACTTCTACTATTCATCCTTAAAAACTAGTTCAAATGCAATTTTTCTGTAAAGAACGCCTCAGTTTCCTCTCCCCTTCAGTGGTCCCAATGACTATTGACACACTGATCACACTGTGCTTTGATTTCTGGTTATTTAGGTTATTTTAACTTGGAACTTTCCAAAAAGGAGATTCAAAACTTGCTCTCAGGAAATCTATTTTGGAATGGATCCTAGGGAACATGAGGTGGGGAGGGGGGAGGGTTGGAAGAAGAAAACATGAAAAGCAATCCAAGGTGGTAATTATTAAATCAGTCAACCTTGCAGTCAGCTGGGCTCCATATACTGAGAGTGGAATTATCTGAGAGACTGTGTAAAGTGTGTCTCCAATTGTCTGCCTAAAGAAAAACAGAATATTTACCTACTAAATCCTATCTCCCAGTGATGAGGGAGATACAGTGTATAGTAAGTGCACCTGGGATACACTTGAATGCAGCATGTATCTGTGCAATGACCAAAGCAAACAGGAGGAAAGGAGATTGTGTATGCCCAATATACATGCATGAATCCTGATTAAGGCCAGGGATGGTGCCTCTTTTATCTTTGTACCCCAGTAAATAGAATGGAGCCTAGCAGCTAGAAAATCTGGGCTATCTTTGCCCAGTCTTGAGAACCTTAAGTTATTCAACAAATATTTATTTAGTGCATACTATAAGTTAGACACCATGCAATAGTCTGATAATCTTGTTGAACAGATTTGAAAATTGTTTAATAACCAGCATTGCACAAGTACTGGCCAATCAAAATGAATACCAGAGGCCAGGTCCAGTGGCTCATGCCTATAATCCTAGCTACTTGGGAGGCAGAGATCAAAAAGATCACAGTTCAAAGCCAGCCAAGGCAAAAGTTCATGAGACCACATCTCAACCAATAAAGGCTGGGTGGGATGGCACGTGCCTAGAATCCCAACTTCACAGGGAAACAAAGATAGGAGGATCATGATCCAAGCTAGTCCAAGCATAAAGTCAGACTTAATCTCAAAAGTAAGCAGAGCAATAAAGGCAAGAACTGGGGACCTGACTCAAGTGGTACAGAGCCTACTTGGCAATCATAAGGCCCTGAATCCAACCCTCAGTATCACAAAACAAAAACAAACAAACAAAAAAGAAATGAAAAAATAACAGAGACCAGGTCTTCATAGGCAGTAGGGTTATCCTGGGCTATACTTTCTTAATTAAAACCCAGAAACAGTTGCATAATGAGGCTTAAACCCCTTTTTATAGTGTGTCCAAGGGATGGATCTATTCCTCCAAGGAATGGAGGAAGCAGGAAGGCCATATCTTGGGGCAACTTCAATAGAAGAGAGAGAGAATGGTCAGTGAAAAAAGGAAAAGGCATTTCCAGGGGAGATAGTGAGAAAGGAAAAAAATATTGTGCATGAAAGTAGAGCTCAACCTCTTAAAAAAGGATGGACTATAGCTGGGTGACAGTGACTTAAGCTTGTAACTTTAGCTACTCAGGAGGCAGAGATCAAGAGGATCATAATTCAAAGCCAGTCCTGGGCAAATAGTCCAAGATAGGGCATCTATCTTTAAAAAACCATCACAAAAAAAGGGCTGGTAAAGTGGCTCAAGTGGTAGAGCAGCTGCCTAGCAAGAATGAGGCCCTAAGTTCAAACCCCAGTGCCACAGGAAAAAAAAGAGAGAATGGACTATCCATTTATGCAACCAATAATTCAGCAGGAAAACAAATGGTTAAAAAAAAATCTGAAAATTAGCAAGTGTCAAGAAAGAGACATGTAGAATGTAAAAAAGCATGTAAAGATGGATAATCAGAGTCATATTAAGAATGTGAACTTCCTCCTCAGAAATCATGGTGAGAAAATCTTAATGTTTCTCATAGTTTGAATGCTGAGCTTTGAGAAGGGCTTCTCGGAATTCTTTATTTGATAAATAATTAACAGAATCATTTCACCTTAAAACCTGCCTTAAAGGAGGAATTCCGGACTTCTACTTTTTTCTTTCTTTTTTTTTTTGTACTGGAAGTATTAGTAAAATTTATTAGGAAAGGAGTATAGTTTCAATAGACTGAAAGCAGGTCATCTCTAGAGAGAGAACAAGAATGACCCAGACTACCGTTTTCAATGAAGAAATTTGCCAGATGTTATCGTTCTCATCCTAACCAAAAAAGCATAAGGGAAAATCTTTAAAATTATTCTCTTTAAATCCATCAGAGAACTAGGATACTAAATAACCTAAATGAAATAAAATCTGAAAAGTAACAAGCACTTCCTAAAGAAGAGACCCAAGGCTGTTTCATCTCCAGCAGAATGGTAAGAAGAGTACTCCTCTATAGACAGGAACCTGAGCTCCAAGAAGTGCTAAAAAACCTTTCACTGACTGAAGGAAAATATCAGACAGAAGCTCAGATCAATAACTATGAGTGAAGAACACTAGAAAGGATAACAAAGAATACTTTGTAAATTCTTTGTACTGTATTAGATTAAATTTTTTAAGAACATAGCATGTGTGAGGCACTGGGTACCATCCTCAGCACACTGCAATATAATAATAATAATAATAATAATAATAATAATAATAATAACAAAGCCTATTGATAAAACAAAAACAATAAAAGTTCTTATAGAGTTTAGAGCATATAATGGTAAAATAAACGACGAGCATAACCGGCAAAAAAGTAATAAATTTAGCTATATTCTTGTACTTTCTTCTCTTCTTTTTTTGGCAGCACTGGGATTTGAACTCAGGGTCTCATGCTTGCTAGGCAGGCACTCTTACTGCTTGAGCCACCCCAGAAGCTCTTAACTATATTCTTACAAATTCTTTAAGTAATATTTTGGTGGGACTGGAGTTTGAACTCAGGACTTCCTACTTGTAAAGCAAGAACTCTACCACTTGAGCCACACCTCCAGTTCATTTTGCTCTGGTTATTTTGAAGACAGGGTCTCACAATCTATTTGCTTAAGCTGGCCTTGAACCATGACACTGCTGTTCTCAGCTTCCCAAATAGCTAGGGTTATAGCTCCAGTCTATTCTTACAAATTCTAACAGTGTGTATAAAGGAATGCAATGTCATGTGAAAGTAAATTATAGTAATTTAAATTTTTAGCAAAATTCAGATCAACCTCTAAAAACTGGCATAAATACATATAGCTAAGAAAAATCAATAGAAAAAATAAGATGGAATCCAAAAGAAAGTACTCAAGTCACCCAAAAGAAGGCAAGAAAAGAGAAGCAAAGGAAACAAAAACAGATAAAATAATCAGAAAATGACTATCAAGACATGAACCAAATTAAAGCAATAACTACGTTACATTAAAATAGGGAAAAGACAATTGAAAGACTGAGAGGGTCTGAAGAGACAAAAAAACAGAAACCAACTATTTGCTATCTAAAGAGAATCCTTTATGTATAATCGCAAATATGCTGAAAGAAAAAGGAAGAAAAAAGATTGAACATGTAAACAGAAGTTAAAAAAAAAGCTAGAGTGACTCCACTGATATCAAAGTAAATTTCAAGACAAAAAAGTATTTTAGAGCTAAAAGTGGATATGTCATATGATAAAGAATTTCTTCTAGAAGACATAAATATTCCTAAATAATTGATCTATCAAATAACAGACCTCCAAAATACACGAAACAAAAGCTGACATTTCTAAAGAAAAAGTCAAATCCACAGTTTGAATCAGAGATTTCAACATTAGTTATCGATAAAACAATCTAAGAGAAAAGATTTGCAATACATATATCTGCTAAAGGACTTGTATCTGGAAAATACAAAGAACTCCTACAACACAACTCAATTGGGATTAAAAAAAATAATTTAAAACACGGGTAAAGAATTTGAACAGACACATCATAAAATAATGTATAGCAATGGCCAATAAGCATATGAAAAACTCTTATTTCTCATCACAGAAATCAAATTAAAACCTCAGTGAAATTACACTATACATGTTTACTGGTAAGGCTAAAATTAAGGAGTTAAGGTTGTGAAGGAGCTATAACTCTAATGCATTCTGATCAGAAGTAATATGGTAAAACCAATTTGGAAAACAATTTTTCCTGCAACACAGTAAATCCATTTCTAGGTATTTACTGAGGAGAAATGAAAACATACCTTGAAAGAAAAGGCTGCTTTATTCATAAATGTGTATCACCAGGTAAATGTATAAACAAATTGTGACATAGTCACCCAGCACTAGTCATTGGAATGCTAGTTAGCAATAATAATTTTAAAAACTATAGATACACACAGCATAGATGAATCTCCAAGCACCTTGTGTTGAACAGGTACCAGGTGCAGCTGGATAGGAGAAATAACTTCTGATATTTTGACAGCATGGTAGGATAAATATGGTTGACAACAATGAGTTTAGTATTCTAAGATAACAACTTGTAAAAGAGAATTTTGATGTTCCCAACATAAAGAAATGATAAATGTATGAGGTAGTAAACATACCAATTATCTTGATCTGATCATTACACACTGTGCACATATATTAAAATGTCACACTATACCCCATAAATACTTACAACTACTGTCAATTAACTTCTGTCAATTAAAATTAAAAATATTATTTTTAAAAGAATTAGAAAAATTGTTAATTTTTCTAAGAAACCAGAGACAACAAGACTTTCCTCTATGACTGCATTTATATGAAACCCAAGAAGCAGCAAGCATGTATGGAATTATCACAATAACATCCCCTCATATTATTAATGTATCTAATTCAAAAGTAAAAATTTAAAAATAAAAAAAAAAAGAAATCCGATAGTAGTTGCCTCTGCAAAGAATTGCTGAAAGGGGCATGAGGAGATGGAGTGCAAGAGTAATGGAAAATTGTCAATAGTTTATTGAGAAGTGTGGTTACATGGGTGTATAATATTGTCACAAATCATCAAACACAGTAATAACAGTAAATTCTGCTCATTTTATTGTATGCAAACTATATTTCGGACCACGTACACAAATCCAACTAAAATGAAAGAACTTTAAAGTATTTACATTAATCAGACATTACTGCAGTATTACCCAATACCCAACAACCCCAAAACTCAAGTGAATTGCTATTTGTTTCTTGGTCACAAATGGGCAGATTGACCAATGTTCTTTTGGGACTTATCTAGAAACTATAGCAGCTACCCAGGGCAGTTTTTCATGGTCTGCCCAAAGCAGATGAGCAACAAACAGTGACCCTTTAGAGCCTCAGAGTATAACTAGCTTCCAGTTTTGTACACCTTCCATTGGCTAAAGCAAGTCAGCTGACAAAGCCCTAAGCCAATGGAGAAGGAAGCCAATGGAGCCAATGGTTCTCCATCCCTAGAAAGCCAGTGCAAAGACAGGGAGGGAAGGAAGGAACTGCAGACACATAACACAATCTCACTACTCACTGTCCCTTAATACAATCTCCAATTAGTTTAAGAGATAGGACAAAAAAAGGTCTCCTGACAACTTTCCCGGTGCCTCCGCATCAGACTATACTGTCTCCATGTAGTCTGGAAACCAACAAGGTGAGTTCCAGCTGTGTTCCAAAAGAAGATTCCAGTATGTCTTCACACTTCTGACAGAGAAGCAATGATGAAACAAGTACAACACAGTGCTCCACACAGAACTAAGACAAAAAGCCTAACTCTGGCTGTCTTGGTGTTTGGTCCCCACACATTCTGAGGAACAGTGAAGCTTGTGGCTTGCACTGTAAGAAATATCACTCAATGGAAAGAAATGCAATACAGCCATCTAATGGAGCCTGGGTGTCATAGGCCTGCTTTCTGTTTCCCTGGGAACCCTGAAAGAAGATCATAACGTAAAGGGATGCTGTGTCACTACCTGGGTGATTAAGTTTAAGTGTAGGAGGCAGCAGTACAGATGGACACTTGCAAGAGTAGGAGGCAGCCAGGGTATGAACTCTATCACTGGAAGCAGTTAATGGTTTGCAGCATTGCTCTTCAACTTTTCTGGGAAGAACAATACCTAACTTGAGCCTAGCACAAACATGCAAGAAGGGTTTTAGACATAATTCTGTCCCAAGAAAAGGGAAAAAATTTTCACCTACTACACGAGGAAGAAACCAGATCTAAAGACAAGTAGTGGCCATTTCTGCTGTATATTGTTATGTAAACCAGAAATAAATTCAAGATTTTATATTCCTTTGAAGCACATAAAACCATATTTTGCTTTGGCCATGGACTCAAAGCAAGAATAGCAAGGACCTCCAGGTGAAAAGCCCCTTCCTACATAGTTAATGTAATTCATGCAAGTGGTCTAAACTTCCCCACATCCTCCTTACTGTAGGTACTTGTCTACTATCCCAGCCAATTGAAGCAGTTGTTTAATCCCATTCATTCTTCCAACAGTAACTGTTCACCAGCTATAAGTCAAGAATTCCATAAAATTCCAGGGTTAAAGCTATGAATGGAAAAGCATGGGCCCTTCCTCTTCAGAGTTTCTACTCAGGTATATAGCAGTGACATCAAGTAAACAATTTCAATGTGATAGGAGTTAAGAACCAGGATAGCACAGGGCAGTTTTAGAGTTTCATGAGCAAAGTAAAGACTCGGGTGCTGATTGTATCCTAAAACACAGAATCCCAAACACCATAATCCCAAATGTTGAAATCCCCAAAGATCAAAATCCCTAAAGTCTAAAATCCTAAAAGATCAACCCATGAAAATCACAATCCTGACAAATTAAAATCCTAAATTTTGAAATTCTGAAAGCCAAATTCCTGAAAACTACAATTTCCTTTGAAAGAAAGGCTATGTAATAATGGTAGGAAGCCAAATTCTGGGGAAGTGATAAGTGAGTTTTCATCTGTACACAAGATAGTGGGCAAAGTGTTTGATCACCCACTCTTTCTGCCCCTTCACACATAGTGCCATGTTTGCCTTCAAAAAATTCCCTTTGTCAGAGAATAAAAAGAGTGTCACAAACTCAGTCACAAGCACAGTTGCTTATGAAGAGGTCCTCCCAGTGTTGAAAAGCACATTAAATGGTGAACTACTCTTGCTTGGGAATGTCTGTGGGACAAGATAGACTGCTTGCATCTGCCACTAAATCTAACAGAAAAACTAACACGTGCTTCACTTTGACTAAGGACTCACACTTCATCCCAAGGGCAGTAGGGAGTCATTGCAAGAGCATCATCATGCAGCCACCTCCTGAGGCTGCAATGCTTTCCTGAGAACTGTCACACAACAGGGTGATGCTCCAGCCTCCACTCCTTCAGAGAGTTTCATCTTGCTCTGTGGGGTTTCAAGCTGGAAAGCATTTGGATGCACTTAGCGACTCAGTAAGTGGTAAAGGTGGACGTGTTTATCTCTGGCCACACCCCCTTGGAGATTGAAAACAGCTTTCAAGGACCTCAGAATCATCTGGCTGAGGCAGACAGTGGCAAGACCACCCACAGGCCCTCTCTTATATTCTGACACCTGTGCCTGTACTTTTACAAGACTGAGAAGAAAACACATCCTTACATGGCCATGCTGCATCTTCCCTGCTAGGCCACTTGTCTTGTTTTCAAAAAGCAGAACATCTTTGAAAATCACTACTGGAGACAATGAGGATTTTTGGTTAACACACAGGCTCTGTACCCAGCTGATTGTATGGCATTAGGAAAATGACTTAAATCCTTGGTTCTATTTTAGTTTTCTACTGGTTAGATCAGTAAAGCAAACCTGCAACTCTAAGGCTTAGGTGGCACTCATGAGGTATCATGGGAACCTTGACAATAAGCAAAATAAAATTAAAATATAATTCCCGGAGAAAATGCAGCTAGAAAAATGTCTTCTACTTTCAGTTGGTTATTTGGCACAGAGCCAGGACTACAAAGAAACAGCAAAGTGGCACTTTGTTTTTTTTTGTTTGGATGGCTTGGCAGGTAAAAGGAAGGGTAAGGACACCCCCCACCCCCGGGATCCAGAATATTCTATGTAGAAGAAGCTATCATTTGCCAAAATTTGGTCTGTAGACATTACAGATTTCTATTTATAAACACACACTGTTTAGGCATGCCTCATCAAGCTCCATAAATAGGAATAGGATTGCCCTAGTCAGGTCTGGAGAGTGACTTACAGTGATGTGTGCGGAAGTAGTGAAGGAGGATATAGTGTGGGAGCCTCAAAGGTGCTTAGGAGCTCGACACCAAAGCCAATTAAATTGATGGAGATTTCATTTCTTCTGACTACATGAGAACTCCATTAATAAAGGGCATTTGGGGCATGAGTCTTATAATATTCTCCCAGAGTAACCCAGAATAAGTTTTGCCTTGCAGTTGAATCTTGGCCATTGGCCCTTTAGAGAAAGGCCCTCAGCATCCAATGCAGCACCAGCCACCTCTACTCCTTTCTTGGGCTAGAAGCTGAGTCTATACCAAAGTTCAGGCCAGGTCTGGGGTTGGTAGTTCCCCAACCCTGCCCCCCTTTTCTGTCCTCAGTGCTCTACATAAGAAAAATATTAAGAAGCACCAGAGGTAATTCATTATGTTTGCAAAAGGTTGACCCAAAATAAATTAGCCCCCTGCACGTCTACCTTAAATCCCCAGGCCAGCATCAATCTCTTGGTTTATGCATGGGGTTCCCTCTGATGTCAGAGGAGACAAACTGAAGACACGCCCCCTTCACACATGTGCACACCAGGTCTCCATCCTTACCTGCATTCTCCCTCTCCCTTTTTCCTTCAAGCACATATTTAGAGACCTTCTGTTATATATAGGACACTTGTGGGAGTCAAGTCATCAGGTTGGAGGTGGTAGTTGAAGTGGGTGTAGATTCCTAGTGGGAAGGGCCCTGGATAAGAAGATGCTGTGACCAAACTGCTCTTGCCCAAGTAAGGATCAGTGTGAGAATCCTGTGAGATCTTTAATGGTACTCCCACGGACACTTGGGAAACTGGGGTCAAAGATACAGAGGCTTTTCTTTTTCTTCATCTGATTTTGTTTTCAACTAAGTAAAGTGGACAGGGAGGACAACTTATTCTATGAATAAAGGAGAAATTTTTTTTATAGGGTATTTGTTATTTCTTAGCCAGTCAGTATCCATGGCCTCTTCTCACTAGTATACTCCTGCCTAGGATAAAGGCTGGCCACCCTCAGGCTTAGCATGTGTGTATGACTGAATGAAACTCTTAAAGATATCTGTGTCCTTACTCTGGAAGCTGTGACTATATCTGGAAAGATTTTCCTGCTTTGTCAAGGTGGGCCCAACATCCTCACAAAGGTCTTTATAAGAGGGAAGCAAGGGGAATCAGAGTCAGAAGGAGAGAAGGGTATATGATGATGGAAGTCGAGGGAAGCAGAGTCAGAGGGAAAAACCACCTCTGCTGGCTTTGAAGATGGCAGAAAGGACTAGGAGTCAAAGAGTGTAGGCAGCCTCTAGAAGCTAGAAAGGCCAAGAATTAGATTCTCCCCTAGAACCTACAGAAGGAATACAGACCTCATCACCTTCTGACTTTAAATGAATATCACTAGGAGATTGATAGGAAAATAATAGACATTAATAAGAAAATAATATAATATTTTAAGACTGCTGGGCTTCCAGTTGCCAGCCTCTGCTTCTCTTTCTGAGAAATGCAGGAAGTACTTAAGGACTGATTGCCATCACCTTCTCCCCCAGCAGCTTTCAAGTAATATGAAAAGTGGTGGATATAAATCTTATCTTGCTTGCCCTTGGCTGGATTAACAATGTAGTGTGGAATCTGCAGGCTCCCCAAGCCCCCCATGGGATTAAGCTCCAGATGCCCAGTGTGGCTGTTAGGCACCTGTTAGGCACCTGTTATCTTACCTCCTCTGTCTCACTTTCTCACTGCCCTCCAGGTGCCCCCTGGGGTCACCTTCCAAATATACTACTTATATTTGGATCCTTATATTATTGTCTGGTTTTTAGGAAACCCAGATTAACAATGGATATGAGCCCAGCCCTGCTTTCCTGATCTAAAACCTCTCATTTAAATCAAGTGACTCAGTTGGACATGCCAGAAAATCTTAGACTGGAACATGAACCTGAACCAGAGAGACAGGTGAAGGATATTAAGCTAAGGAGTGCTAGGCCCTGTGGCAGGCTCCTGAGCTCACTGCTCCTGCCTAGAGTCTCCTAGTCTTCATCTGTTATGGGATTTCTGAGTCCCTGTGAGCCTCCCAGTGAACCACTTTCTCTTAAATTAGCCAAAGTTGGTTCCTGTAACAGAATTAAAGGAGTTATAGTGAGGCAGGAAATCCCAGGTCACAGGGAACAAGTGGTCTGCTCACAGATTGTCTGGCAGGGAACAGGTAGTCTAGCTCCACCCAGAACTCCAAAATCCCCCTTTTTAAATAGCATTTTCATCTGGACCCAAACTGGGGCATGTGCACATGGGCCCCAAATT
Source organism: Castor canadensis (assembly GCF_047511655.1). Taxonomy (NCBI): domain Eukaryota; kingdom Metazoa; phylum Chordata; class Mammalia; order Rodentia; family Castoridae; genus Castor; species Castor canadensis. The sequence goes on along the minus strand of NC_133390.1, from coordinate 144,159,204 downwards.
ATAGACTAATGCATATGGACTGCATCTCATGAATTAACAGAGTGAATTCACATACACAGTCAACCAACTTGTCAATCAGCAAAGCTGATTGACACTAAAATCCCCCTGCCCCCCCCCTTGCCCATCCCTTGTAGTCTATGAATACACATCCAAACCAAGTCCCTGGCACTCTTGAGCCACAGGTGCTACTCTTAAACCAGCTTTCTCAAAGCTTCCCCGTGTCCCTCATGGAGTATGCTTTCTACAATAAACCATTGCTGCTGCTTTGCAATCTGTATGTCCCCATCCAATTAGAGAAAGATCTCAGATCTGGCCAGGGTCTTCTGAGATCACTCACTAGTAACAATAGGAGTAGCCATACTTTTTGAAAAACAGGAAGGAAACTAAGACCTGAAAGGACAATTGCTAATACTCAGACTTGGCACCTGGGATCTATTATTAAACATAGCCATGTATTTCAGATAGAAAATTCCAGAGCATCTGTTCTGCCCTTTCCCTGCCAGTATCAGCCTCCGACAATGTCTTAATGAGGCATGCGATTAGGCTATGAGGGTTGACAGAGCGTGGGAATGTAGCCATTTAGCAATAGAGAGAAATATTTTATGAGCAGAAAAGCAGGTGAGTATCCAGAAGAACTTCCTTTCCTTTTATCCAATGCAGGGAAATGATGGGGATCCCATTTCTGTTGTTCTGGAAGATTCATGATGGGCTGAGTTCAGGCTATGTAGAGCTTGATCCTCAGTCTCAGAAAAATGAGAAAAAAGCACACCCGTTAACCTCAAGAAGTCTACAGGAAACTTGTTCAATGATTTATGAATGACAATGGAATGTGTTGAAATAATGAAAAAGACTCTCAGATACCAAGATCTGGTTTCTAGCTCTGCTACTATGTAAACTTAGGCAAGAAACTTCACCTCCCTGGGTCTCCATTTCCTTCCACTGTAAAATAACTGAGCAATGTGAATCACTCTATGGCTGTATGGTTATAAAAGAAAATCATTTTAGATGATCTGGTACCAACAGATGTCATGACTGTCATGGCAATGAAATTGAGTAAACATATTCCCCCTGCCTGTATGGCTGCTTCCTCATTACAGTTGACCTCCAGCAACCTGGGAGTTTGAAACTGGCAATCTAAATTCTTTTCTTTCTACATGAAACAGAAGCAGAGGAACAGTTCAGCTTAATTTCATTCCGAATAACTGATAGACCAGTGTTGTAGGTAGATGAATTGGCTTTGAAAAAGGAAAAAAGTCAAAAGAACATCTTATTTCTTATTAGATATGAAATGAAAATATCTCTATTCCCTCCAGAATGCAAGGGCATTTTATTTCTTAAGGCAGCTTTAAAAGAAATATGTTCATTTGGGGGATACTTAAACTTACTGTTTTTCATAAAACTGCTATTACTTAAGACTCTAGTGAAACCCCTAATCTGCTGAGCCAATTCATTTAGCAAACATTTTAAGCACTATACATTAGACACAGGTAAGAAATGGACATACAGAGCCTATACATACAACACCTTTTATTTAAAAACTCACATTTATTCGTTTAGTTCACAACTACATTTTGGAATCCTATTATGTGCTAGAAGCAGAGTTAGTAACTGGAGAAACAAGGGTGAACAAGACCCAGTCCCTGCCTTCAGGCAGCTCCCAGACAAGTGGCCAAGACAGTGAACAAAAATATGCTATTCTGATATTATATAGAAATAAATTTATATATGTAAGGGACAGAAAAAAGTGACCAATACTTTGTGGAGAAAAACCTCCATTCACACTGCCCTGACACTGCTGTTTAATAAGCCTGATGGTGTGTCGTATGGAGCATAATTGTATGGCATGTTGAATAAAAAAGGCATGGTCCTGCTTTATGGAATTGGGGACCTGGGTAAAAATAGTCAGGATTTCCTTCTGGGTGTATCTTCATATACCTAATGGCCAAAATGCAGGCACTACAAGGGCAGGATCTCTGGTTTGTTCACTTGGGAATATCACAATGTGCCTAGAAAAGTTCCTTGCACATACTATGTCCTCAATAAATATTAACTAGCTAAATGAATGAACCTTCAAAGGCTCAATGATCTTTATAAGGGACTTCTTTGCCACTCCCTCCCCCAACTGTAAAGAAAGAATAGTTCACCTTCATAGCCTAGAATAGTGATAAGAAATATTTAAAGACTGCCTGAAAAGTAGTTCATTTAAAAAAAAGTCTTTTCCGAGGCTCAAATGGCAGCCTGTCCCTCTGAGCAGAGCAGTCAAGCTAGGGCTGCCCTCTGTGGTTACAGAGAGCCTCCTTTCACTGCTGAGCAGCTAGGGCCACTGGAAAGCAACAGGATAATTGAATGTCTGGCCAGCCTTAATTGCAGTGCTTGGTCTCTCTCAAACCATGGAGCAGAACTCTGAAGACCAATTTGCAGGCTGCTGCTTAGGGTCAGGTGTGGGGCTTTTTCTGCCAGGAGCAACATTCAGAAATAATTTGGGGCCTGACTTGGTTCTGATTCCATCCTGCCTCCCTGCCTACTAAGATGTCAGCCCTGTGCACAGGGAGCAGAGAGTAGTTGCTGCTAACAAGCCCAGCTTCATTTCAGGGACTTTGTCCTCTCAAGTGTGCTGTTTCCCTGTGGTTCTCAATGTCTCAGAAGAGCCTAGCCACAGCACCATGAAAAGGAGCTATTGGTTGCTGTGTACAAGTACAGGGGAAGCAGCAAGAGCCAGTGTCCAAATACCAAAAAGGTATGAAATGAATCTTGTAATCAATGGTGAGTACAGTCAGGCCGGTGTATACATGGCAGGTTATACACATAATGTCAAGAAAATATTGCCAGTAATTCAGGTGACACAAAACCCATAAGTAGACACAGGACAGGAAAAAATCCATACATAGAGAAGGAAATGCTCTACTTGCTCAAAGCTGAAGACATTTGTCACAGTGCTAGGCAAGTGAGCTGAAAGTGGCTTAAAAGAGACCACCAGGAACATCAGGTGTTTATAAGGCCCCTCCTCCTCATAAAGAGAACAGAGGACATTTTGCTACATGAAAATAAAAAACTTAAAGTTAGCATAAGACCTAGAGAACCAATATAAGAAGAAAAGTCTATTTTTATAGTGAACCCACTTTATTTTATTGTTTATTTATGTAAATTATTTTGGCAATACTGGGGTTTGAACTCAGGGCTTCACACTTGCTAGACAAGTGCTCTACCATTACTCCCCCAGCTTGAAAATTTTAGTTTTTATAAGTTGAATTAGGAATTTCCATAAAAATAAAAATGCAGGAAAATCCATACAACTCTTCTGACCCCTCCTTAGAACTGAAGAGCATCACATGTATGTACAGCATGGCATGTATCCTTTCCTAATTTATTGCAAAAATCTCACATCCAAATTATTTGAGAATAACTCTCAGGGATAAGATCACTTGAAGATAATACAAAATAGCAAATTTGTTCAAGCATTCTACACACTAGACCATCATACCCAGGTGTCCTAAAATATATCTGTACTGAACATTCATAGGCTTCTTCTTGTTGTCATTATTCCCTATACAACACAACATTATAACTACTTACACAGTATTTACGTTATATTAGGTATTAGGAATCTAATACATAAATATGTATGAAGGTAGAGTATATATACTACATATAAATGTAAAGTGTGTGGAAGGATACACATAGGTTACACACAAACACTGCATGCTATTATATAGGGAACTTGAGCATCCTTGGATATTGGTGTCCACAGGGAGTCCTGGAACAATCCCTGCAGATACCAAGGGATGACAATATTTGATTTTGGCACATTTTTAATTGACGAATGAATATGGACATATTAGATGCTAGGAATGCATATTAAAGGGAAAAAATAGCCTAACGAATCCAAATGTGAAAGGCCAGAGGTTCGCCCTACCACACTCCTCTGCCTCATCTGTGACTAGAATCATATTTCTTCCTCTCAACCCTTCAGTAGCTTCCAAACTTCTGCGAGCAGTCGAATCCGTTTTTCAACTGAAAATTTACATGGAGCCCCAAACACCAAACAAGACCAAGCAGAACGGCGTCTCTGGAGCAGGTGAGGGCTCATGAGCCTGTGGACATCCCCAGCTCCCCTGGAATGCCCTGCCTCAGGTCCTCGTGCATGTCCCAGATGCTCCATTGAACACAGTTTGAGTGTATTCTAAAAAATATCCCAAATAGGCCTTATATAAGGAAAAAATAGTTTAAAATATTTTAAAAGTTAGCTTTACCCTTCTTTCCTCAAACCTGTTTTTTAATAGCAATGCCTTTATTAGTAGCCACTAGGAAATAAAAGACTCCTTGAAGTTGAACAAAAGTGTATTTGAGTTTTATTGGAAGTCATATTTAGCTGATAGCCTCAAAAACAACATCTCTGGTAAAAAAGAGTATATGTCATGGTAATAAATAGGTTTGAATATCTATAATAACACCTCAAGATACTGATCATTGTTCTTTTACTGATAGTAAGCCTTTATCCCTGAGGTGAGGAGAATCTATGAAACCATTCAAGTTTTAGCTGCAGCTTCACTATTTGGCCTTAGCAGATGTGACAGTTATTTTAGTGTGTTAACTTGGCTGTGCTGTGGGGTACCAGATACTGGATTCGACATGATTTTTGGCTGAATCTGTGAAGATGTTTCCAGAGGTGGTTATTAGCATTTGAGTTGGTGGACTGAGTAAATCATGTGGCCTTCCCCAGTGTAGGGATCTGTCCATGGCCTGTGCGGCACAGCAAGCTGGAGAAAGGTTGGCTTCACTCTCTTTGCCTGACTGCTTTAACTAGGATATTGATTTTTTTCTTACTTGGGCTTCCCATCCTTTGAACTATATATTAACTTTCCTTGGTCTCCAGCTTTCAGACAGCAGACCATGGGACTCCTCAGTCTCCATAATTATATCTTATAATTGATAATTAATATATACTAATACAGTAGACGAGAATGTGAAAGTCAGAGAGATTAGGGGGACAAGTTAAAAAACAAGTGCTAGCTTCTTAGAGTGACTATTGAGTGACTAATTGAAATCTCTTCTGACCAGGCACCCCAAAGGCAGAGACTGAGCCTGATCCCTTGAATCCTCAGGAATTAGTGCAGAGTGGTTGCATTCGTTGTATGTTCAGCAGTTCTAGCCTGCTCAATGAAGAACTTGCATAAGAAAAACCCTGACAGTGCAGCTGTTTTTTGTTTTGTTTTGTGTTTCCTCACAAAGGGGTGCCATCATGTGACAGCTGTTTTGTTCATATTTTAAAATCTCTTCTAAACTAGGTGAATTCAAATACTTCATTCACTTCCTAGGCAGAGGAAGGAGATATTGACCTGGCAAATTAGTCAGCCTGGGGGACAATTCATAACTTACTGACCAACTATTATGTAAAGGCAAGAGGAGTACCAGGATTAGAGACGTGGGGAGTGGGGACTGGGTTCAAATTTCAGCTCTTTCACTCACTGTCTCCCACTGAAGATCCCAACAAGGCATCTTAAGTGCCTCGAGTCTGTTTCCTCAGCTACAAAATTAAAGCCTGGGAGAATAATATATATCTCAGGTTTATGAAGAATAAATTTAAAATATATGCTAGGAGTTGAGGGGGTAGTTCATTGGTAAATCACCTGCCAACATGCAAGGCCCTGAGTTCAATCCTCAGCACTACTAAAAGGAAAATAGGAAAGAGAAAAAAAAAGAACATGGTAAGCTAAAAAATGATGTAAAGCATTGTGAAATATACCTAGTTGATCAATGTTAAATCTAAATGATTAACAAATGCAAAAAATATGTAAAACAGTCTTGCATAGAGCCTAGAACATATTAGATACTCAAATATTATTATAAAAATACATTTTTTCCTGAAATGGGTAGAGAGAAGAAATGACAACTAAGAGTAAAGAAGAGACAAGACCTAGAAAGACCAAGCAAAACAAAGCACCAAACTAAGATCCATTAGAGCAGAGCCCTCCTTGTTCAAAGTATGCTTCAGCCTATACTCCTGCATGACTCCATGGCTGTAGTAGACATGTGCCATGTATGCATCTACCCAGCATGGCTTGAGTGGCTTTTCTGTGTTTGGAGGATTTCCCACATCATAAATTTGCCTCCTTCAAATAGAAGCCAGAATTCACTCATTAACTTTTCCAGACTTCCTTATAACTAAGACAAGGACATGTGGCCTCTACCAACTGCAACTACATACTTCCAATTCAAATTGGAAGATAAATTAGTTGCCATGTGGAATTCATTCTCTACCGAGTGACTACCTGTGATAACATCTACCTCAATAATGGAACAGTTTCTGGGGTTGTAGAGATAACACCCACACAGAGAATTTGCAGTGAAATTGTAAAGTTGGCACTTGGTGGTGGCAGCACTTTGACCAGCCAGTAGTGACATTTAAGCATCTTTCCTGGCTATATGGGTTCTATGCTAATTCTCTTGCCCATGCAAGAATTATCTCATATGTTGGAACAAGTATATTTTGTTAAGTAGTAAAACATATTATGTTATTTGCAACCATGAACACTGACAATTACCTGTACACAAGGTCACCACTGCATCACAGCCCAGAAATCTAAGATCAATTAATACTTGTGGAGTAAGTGTATGCTCATATGAATAATTACAAAAAGAAAAAAAAGAGTTTACTATGTTTAGAAAATTGGGACTTAAAAATTTTGATGCATTATTAAAAGTTTTACATTTTAGAAAATGACTAATGCAGACATTTAGGAAAGAAAAAAATGAACATTGTTCAAGACAGACTTTTCACTTTGTATTTAGCATGCATTATCTAATCAAATTTGAAAGGAAAGCAGAAAAGAGACATACTGAGAAACAATCTGTGACCTTCATAAGCAGCAGGTCTTTATTAGGGAGAGGAGACCTGAGAGGGAGCCTCAGCCATGAGAGTAACACTCGGAGAGGGGCGAGAGCATGCCTTTCTTATAGGCTGGGGATTTTAAGCATCCTGTAGCAGGAAAAGGGGGGGTGGGAGGGTGACGGGCATGAGGTAAGATAGTTGGGAAGGAGGATGGGGGGAGGTGCTGGACATTAGCAGGAAGGTCACTAGGGTTGGGAAGGTCTGAGTGTTGTTGTTTCAACATTCCAGCAATTCCAGCATTTGCATTGTTTCAGTGTTTCCTGACATTCCAGCATCCCAGGCTCTTTGATTATACATATGTATATCATACACACACACATAGAGTTGCACAGGGGCATCTCCTGTCTTCTGGCTACTTCCTGCTGACTAGGGGCAATGATGTGGGGGTGTTGTCGAGCTTGGAGAGTTTGTAGAAGCATGATGGCCTTGAACTGCTCCCAAGGTAGCCTGAGAAATGGAAGTAATATGTTCCTGTAAAAATTTTTGGAGGATATTAATGAGGCATGGTAGGAACATTACAGCCAGATAAACAAGGGTGAGAGGGACCGCCAGCAGGATGAGCCATGGGTACAAGGAGGAAAGAATATAGTAGGCTGTGAGGATGTTAGCTGTGAGGAGATCTAATCCCCTCCTGTTTTGAAGGCAATGACACAATGGGAAAAATAAGGGGTCCCAGTAGAGGGAAGACTCATTGTGTCCATTTAGTCCACGAAGACCAGTGTTCCCAGCTGCTCGTTGTTCATTGTCGGAGATTGGCATCAAGTTCCTGAAGTCTCTTAGCAGCATCATGAATGATCCTGGACTGGCTGACATAAAAGCAGCATTGACATAAAAACAGCTTTTTTTGACATGGTTTTAGTGGCAACCTGTAAAGTGAGACATGCAGTGAAATACACATGAGCCAATGGTTACCAGCATGAGAAGAAAAACCAAGGGACCTTGAGGTACAGACCTTGGCTATAGGCTTAAGTAGGCAAAAGAACTGGGGGCAGGGGACAAAGGTATGTATAGTAAACAGTTCCAATTACGGATGTGGCCTCAGTCTTTGTTTTGGGAGAGGTTCCAGAGTTATCTGGAGGGTGTTCTGTAAAAGCAGTTTAAGTCTAAAACTAGAGACACCTTTATCAAGTAGAGTACAGAGGAAGTAAAAGTCAGAATGCTCCCAGTTGAATAGATCACCTAGGGGAAAATAACTCCATGAGCATGGACTACCAAAAAAATAAGTTTGGAGCCAGCAAAAGCAATGATTTTTTACTTAAATGGAAGGTGTTGGCCCAAAGTATGAGTTTGCCTTCTGTCAGAGGTGCCTGCAAGGGCTTGTCCAGTAGCCCTGTGTAAGATCACTTCTTTAAAACCTCTCAGCTTTAGTAACTTTTGTGAAGTCTGGCACTTGTGACAGCTTTCCCCTCTTGTCTCCAAACTGTCTCTGAAGAGTCTCCGCTGAATATTTTTGTCAATTAACCACTCTGGTTAATGAGAATCCCTCAGTTCAGGAAAGCTTTTCCTGGATGTTCTTGGCATTAGAGGGGATGCTTTGGACAGGTCAGGTGGAATTCAGTGCCAATTAAGACCATTTGGCCAAATTATAAGCAACAAAAGAGGTGTAGAAGAAATGGGCTTACCTGGCATCCATTTTTAGTCCTGTACAGACTGTAGATGATATCCTGACAATTTAAAAATGCTGCAGAATGCCAACAGACAACTGTTAAAGGTTGAAAAAAGCCAACCAAAGTAAATACCTAGAAGACCGACTCAATTCAAAAATAGGTACTGGGTAATTGCAAATGCTCCAAAGAAGTACCCAGACTGAGAATGAAAAGACTTAGAATACCCATGGTTAAAATACTGAAAAGTAGTTTGGGAATTGTCAGAATATTTATTTCCATTGTAGACTGCATTTTTAGGAAAGTAATTATGACTGACAATATTAAAACAGCAACACAAAATACTCCTTGTTGCAATTAGGAACACATGGACACAAGCTTGCAAAAGTCTTGTGTTAACTTTAGATTTCTTCAAGTTAGGGAGCCAATGCCTGTGATCCCAAATAGCCTTATTTTTTGATGTACAAGTACATTTCATACATATACAGTAACACTTATTTGACTAAAACTAATATTGGCCAGGTTTGCTAATAATAGCAGGATTGCCCAAATGGCAAGGTTTTTCTGAATGTTACTGATTAACAGCACACCTGCCAAAAGTTTCATTAACCATTTTATATGTCAAAGTTTTAGATGTAATGCTTTTTGGATTAAGAGCTCTGGCTGGTCAGTTAAATGAAATGCTTTTGGATAAAAGAGAGCTTTAGCTCATCTTTTTACATAAACTGACACTTTTAACCTTGCAAATGTTTGTACCATATTTAGATATAGACATAGAACACAGTTATAAGGTGGTCATTTAAGAGACCTTTGCATGAGCAAATATGTAAATTAACTCTGATTTAGTAGTACTTAAAGCTTGACAAGATCAACAGAAAACACAAGTAATTACTTTGATAAAATCTTTCCCTATAACAGTTTTTTTGCAGACGTTGCTCAGAGCAGAACAATATTAAGATAGCCTTGTTATTTTATGGACATAGAGAATTAGATTTTAGTTTGACATGATGTAGCAGGCAGGAGGATCAGAAGAAAACATATTAGGCCTGAGTCCTCAGAAAGTAGTAGGGAGATAGGGATGGCATAGCAGAGAGATAAAACCTGAGAAATCTAAACATGAGGAAGGTCACATAGCACTGAAGAGGGAAAAAGTCACATAGCACTAGGGCAAAGTAGCCAATAAAATTAAATATAACCGTATATGGATTAGACCTTGCTTTTTGCTTCTGTAACCTGCTTGCAAGGATATATAAGGTGAGACCCCTTTGTTCTTAGGAATCAACCTTTGGACATGAGTTCACTGAGTCTGTGCTCTAATTGCCTCAGAGTCCCATATCTCAGCTAGCAACCTCCCACAACAATGACCCTAGAAAATCTTTTAGGCAACTCTTAGATTATAGTCAACTTTAACTTTCTCACACACTGAAGCTTTTATTATACACTTTTAAGACTTACTCAGAACCTTCATATAACATTCTGAACCCTCTGATGGTTTGTCCTTACCCCTCCACTCCTTATTTGGAACACTCTTTAGGACAAATCCTTCTTTACAAAATCTTTTCTCATCCAAAAACACTCCTTTTTCCCTTTAACTATTCCCCAAAAATACACTCAACACCTATCTATATCCTTTCTACTTGTTTACTTTGTAACTTGTATTTTAAAATAACTTTTATAAAAATTTAAATTGTTTTTCCAATTAGCCTTATTTTTATTATATAGACCCATAAAGAAAGGAAATTTTAAACTGTTTTTATACAATAAGTAACTTATAAAGACACCATTTGTTAATAGATCTAATTATAAAAGAATTGAATGTAAATTACTTATGACAAAATGAAACAGATAAAAGTTACTGTCGATAATAATGCCTATAATTTAGTTAGACCTGATTGACATAACTTTTGAAAAGCTGGTTTTTCTTAAAAGTAGCAGCAGAAGAGGTGGAGGAGCAGAAGAGAACAGAAATCTTTCCTTTTTTTACATTAACTCTATAATAAGGATTATCCTAAAGATGTTTAAACACATGCATATGTAAAAAGTTTTAAACTAGGCATGCCATAAATGTCAGTTTAAGTGCGCATAGATTCAAGAGCTCAAGAACATGTGAAAATTAACTAAGTGGCCACGAGTACATTGATTAGTTATTTTTTAAAAATTTTAGGAGCAGATTGAGATGCGTCCCATTCTGTTCTTTAGGACTCATTTTGGGCAGCTTAACAGTTGAGGTAAGAGTCAGTTCTAGGAAAGTGTTTTGAGTCAGTCTCAGTCTCCAATAAGATTTTTTTGTCTCTAATAAGTTAGTCATACAATAGCCATACACAAAATTCACACAATGAAACACAAAACAATTACATTAATTTCGAGTACACTCTTAGATATTGAAAGCTTTATATTTATCTCTAGAGGGTGTTTTTAATAATTTTAATAATAGTTTACCTTGGGCTACCATAACTTTGTTATAAGCCAAATCTTTAAGGTAAATTTAGGGAGCCTAGTCTTATACTGTTGGCATCCCATATCCTTGTCAGGACAAAGGATACAGGATGCACAAGGGGACATACAAGTCCATCTTCCTATTTTATACTAAAAAATTTGTTTTTAAATTAGAATTTGTATGACAGGCTGGGAAAAAGGCAGAGTGCAAGGTAAAAAGGATTACATCTCCATTGAAACTGGTGATAGCATGGAAAGGTTGAACGAATTAGCCCCTCAAGAGTTAATTTTAGGTAAGGGGCCTGATGAAAGAAATCCAAATGTCTTATTGAATCTGTAGCAGAACCCAGGAAGGCTGCCCTTTTGTCTTTTAGTTTATGCCATAACCTAGAAAACTGAGATTTTAATTTGAAATACATGGGGCATTTTAGATAAAGAATTGAAATTCTGTCTTTGGTTTTTCCAGCCTGTGCTAATATGAAGCTGAGGTCATGGGTCCCTCATCCAAACTGCATGGTGCCTTGGCCAGGAGAACAAATGGGTCAGCCCAGGGTCACCACCTGCAGTGACCTGGATATGACCTGATCTCCCTCCTGATCTTCACATGTCTGCAATGGGAAAACCACCATCTCAAAAGCAAGACTTAAAGCAGAGTGTTTAGGCAGACTTAAAGGCTTAGTTTTTAGGTATGAGTTCAGGAGATCAGGACAGAAAAATATCCCCAATCATTGGCCACATGTCATTTAGATTTCAAATTGATTTTATGTTTGTAGTCCTAGGACCATGTGAGTCACTCAGAATGCTGAAAGAACCAACAATGTGACTTGAGCAGGACTTTTCTTTCCCTTTCTCCCTGTCTATTTCTGTCTTTGCTGTCCTCACCTGGATGGCCAGTCCAGGAGAGGAGACAGAGGCTGGACATGGAATAGGAGGGGTGGAAGTAACCTCCATTATAGCTGAGACAGATTTAGAGAGAAGAGTTTTAAAGTTACATATTATTTATAGCTTGTGAAATTAGAAAAAAGGAAAGGATGACATAGAGCTGGGTTGAAGTCAGAGAAGGAGGTTTTTAATAGTGATGTAGCTGAATAAGAAGGTGGTAGATAGAAATCCAGCAATGGAAGATGGTCTCTGATGGAGCTGTCAAAGGATGGAAAGGCTGGGAGAGTGGTGAAAAAGGAGAGAGACAGCAGGGATGGGGGAGGAAGACTCTAGCCTCCATTCAGGGCCTGAGAGTGAACCTGGGAAGAGCTCCTGCTGTCCACCGTTTTTCAGACTGTGATAGCAGAGAGCTGGAGTTAAACCTACAAGCTCCAGCAGTTTGAACAAATGGAGGGAGGGTCGGGACTTGGGCTTGAGATAAAAGAAAAGCTGAAGATAAGCGACCTCTTGCCATTTGCCGTTTCTCACAGTAAAGTTATCAAGGTCTCAGAGGACATTGGGATTAAAAGTTTTAAATTTGGGCCATTTAGAGGAATTACATCATTTGTAGAAAAATGGATGAATTTTCTTGGTTTTAGATCACCCTTTAGGCCCAGTTTGGTAAGATTGTATAAAAAGACAGGGGTGAGTCAGAGGAAATCTTTGAGTGGATATTACCCATCACAGAGGTTAGGAAGTTTACAAAACCAGAAAAAACTAACCTGGTGCCAATATCTCTAACCTATGGTAGCCAGGGGCCAGACTTGCAGTGGGGGTGGGGGGAAAAACGGCCAGAAGGCAAGAGGGAGAGATAGGGATAGGGATGCCAAAGGTGAGAATGGCCAGGATCCAACACACTGAGGCACCACGGAGTGCCAGACAGAGAGGTCAGGTCTTACTTGTCCTTGTAGAAATCGGAGCCGGTGTGGAGTGTGTGGAGTGGAATCAGTGAAGGGCCCTACAGGCAGTCACAAAGGAATGGGAAGTTAGGGGCATATGTATGACCAAAAGGTCAGGCCCCAGAGCAGTGTGACTATTAGGCAGCTAACAATATTATGGGGGCTTGGAAGGAGCAGTTGTCCCTAATCCTATGCCCAAAACAATTGTCAGTATGATGAGAAAGCTCTGCAGAAAATATAGTAGTGTTAAAGTCATATAGAAGAAAGTGAGGTGTGAAAGGAGAAAGAGAGAGGTTGAGAGAGGTCGGGCAGTTTTGGGGATGGAGGTGGGCGCCAGCCATGCCCCTTGTGGGAACTTAAACACCTCTTGGCCCTAGTGTATCCATAACAAGCCCAGACCAGAAACTCCATGGGGATGTATCATTGACCATATGAGGATTGTCACAGAGTCAAGGTTACCATAGAAAGGCGTTCTCCCCGCTCAAAACTCTCTCCTGCGCTTCAGCACCAAATAAAAGGAAAGTGATGAAGCAGAAAAGAGACATATTGAGAAAGAATCTGCGACCTTCATAAGCAGCAGGTCTTTATTAGAGAGAGGAGACCTGAGAGAGACCCTTGGCCACAAGAATAACACTCTGAGAGGTGCAAGAGTCTTTCTTACAGGCCAGGGATTTTAAGCATCCTGTAGCAGGAAAAGGGGGGTGGGAAGGTGACGGGCATGAGGTAAAATGGTTGGGAACGAGGATGGGGGGAGGTGCTGGACATTAGCGGGAAAGTCATTGGGGTCGGGCAGGTATGAGTGTTGTTGTCTCGGTATTCCAGCAATTCCAGCATTTGCATTGTTTCAGTGTTTTCAGACATTGCAGCAAAATTGATTTCACTTATATGGAATTGGGGGAGCAGTACTAGGGTTTGAACTCAGGACTTTGTGCTTGCTAGATAAGTGCTCTATCACTTGAACAACACCTACAGTCCTTTTTGCTTTGGTTATTTTGGAGACAGGCTCTCACTATGGGGTGATGATCCTTCTATTTTAGGCTTCCTGCCATTGCTGGGATAACAGATGAGCATCATCACAGTCAACATTTTTTTCTATTGAGAAGGGGTCTCCTGAACTTTTTTATTTTCCTGGTGAAGGGCAGACTGTAGGAGGTCTACATGTTCCCCAAAGATGGTGATTAGCCAGAGAAAGAAATGCCCCATCTCCTTCCCAAGAGACACCTGTTCCCACCAAAATCTTCACGCTGAAACACACTCTTCCCACTGCAATAAAAACTGTGAAACCTAATGTCCAATCTGACTCGGGGGACTGCTGGATTCGGATCCTGCCACATGCCTCTCTGTGTGGCCTTTTCTATCATTGCTTCTCTGCAAATGAAATTTCTTTGATCTTTGCTTGCATTCCTGCCTTTTATTTCTATCCAAGCACAGAACAAGAACCCTCACCATGCAAGAATTCCAGCATATCATCTGGCGACCCTGAAGGGACCCTCTTCTTCATCTGAGGTCAGTACAGGTTGTGCCGAACTGGAGGGGCTGCCTAGGTAGTGGCTTTGATCATCTGGCACTCCAGTGGACTCTGCCCTCCAGAGACCCCCTTGCACCCCAGCTTAGCTACAGTGAAACTTTCAGGCCGACTTCCTCTCTCTCTTTCTCTTTCTCTCTTTCTCTCTCTCTAAGGAGGGTTTCTCCCTCAGAAATCTAGAAAAAATCTCCAAACCCACTACAGCTCTAGGCAGGCAACCCAAGAGATCAGGGGCCACCTGGGTCTTATACCAGACTGGCAATTGCTACATGGGCTGAGCTGAAACCTCAGTGCACTGAGGCTGTTCTCTCAACTTTCAGTTTCCTCCCTTTTTTTTCTTTCCCAAGTATATCAGAATGAGTAGTTGTCCCTTCTGCCCTAGGCAACAGTTAGATTGTTAGATTTGGGTTGAAACCACCGAGAGGGAAGCGTTTCATCACAATATTTCCTAGGCAGACATTATCTGGGACCAGTCCAGCCCACATTCTCCCCTTCTTGATGAAAGCCCTCCTGGGGCTTAAACAAAGACCTGTATGAAATATCAAAAAACAGGCACCTGCCAGTCAGTTACATGTAAATAGCACGAGCCACAGGTTGAAAAGTGCGGGTGTGAGGCTTTGCTGGGACGTGTCAGCTCGCTCCCTAAGGATCCCTCACGACCCTCTGTCTTCTTGCTCCTCTGTTTACATGTCATTGCAAAGGGAGGGAAATTTATAAAAAGAGGGACTAGGCATTTTTCAGTTTTACTTCTTGGTGCAAGGGGCTCATTTACTGGCCTTAACAAGAATAAAAAGCCACCCATCTCCTATAGATTAAATACCATACTCTAGGGGGAAAAATAATAATAATATTTCTGCCCAACCAGCAGCTTGACTTTTCAGGCAGACACAGCTGTTTTAGAACTCTCAGGTGCATGACTAATGACCCCCGCACACACACCAGGAACAAACTCCTTTAGAGTTAAAATTCCAGCCTTCTGGTTAGGAGGAAGAACTCCTCAAAAAGGCTGGATAAGAAAAATGCAAACAGACATAGTAACACAGTGGGCACTATGTACAGCACTTGGCAGAACGTGTTCCTGTGATCTCCCCCTTAAGAAAAAAAGCAAGCTACCAGTTTCCAAGCTCCACTGCACTGTTCTAGCTGTAACCTTTCTTTTCTCTCTATTTTACTTTTTTTTCCCTTTTTTTTTTTTTTTTTTTTTTTTTCAGTGCTGGGGACCAAACTCAGGGCCTTGCCAGGCAAGTGCTCTTCCACTGAGCTAAATCCCCAACCCCTAATAAATCCTACTCATCAATCAGCTGCCTTACAAACCAGTTCTCTGGCCTATAAAAGCAAGGACCCTCTGCACCGGCCCTCAACACTTCAAACAGGCACTTAACGAGGGAAAAAAACCTAAACTTTGTAGAAAATGTTACATAGATGTGGTGTTGTTAGCTACCTTGCAGCTTTAGCTCCTGGGGGGGAAAAACTTGAAAAAAGGAAATGGCAGTTATTAGATAACAAAAGAAACCCAGGATGTTTATATAGGAGAGCTCTATGGTAAATTGCTTAAGGTTTTTCATAAAAATATGCTAACACCCTGAGATGTTTCTTATTGTAGAGTTAATATAAAAAATTGTTACTTCTACTCTGTTCTACTGCTACTTTTAAGAAAACCAGTTTTCAAACTTATTTCAGTCAAGTCCTAGTGAGGTGCAGGCATTCAGGGGTTTACACTCCAGCTCAGAGCAGAAAAAAAAAGTGCCATTTTAAACCCTGGTCACAAGCCTGCGGCAGAAATCTTAGAATTTGGGTAGTTAAAGAAATGACCTTAGCCTGTTTCATTCTGCTGTAAATAAAATCTGGGATTTAATCCTCTCTTATAATACATGGGTCTAGCTACAACTAGAACCATGTTCTATAAATTGTTTTTATACAAAAAAATAATTGTAAGGTTACTTTCTGTTTTTTATTTTTCAGGCAAATATAAGGCTGTAAGTTAAAAGGCTTTAGGAGTTATTTTTAACAAATAACAACAACAACAAAAAAAGATATAGGAGGGCATTGAGGAAAAAAGGTTGGAGGGAAAAAAGGCTTTTAAATTAAAAAAAGGATTATTTAAAAACGGTTTGTCCTCAAAATGGGAAAAGAAAAGGATAAGGGCAACCTCCCTCCGGGGGTACAAAGTAAGTTGTCATGAAAACATGGAGTTTGAAGAGAACACCCACAGAGTGGGAGAAAATATTTGCCAGCTACACCTCAGACAAAGGACTGATAACCAGAATATATAGGGAACTTAAGAAACTAAATTCTCCCAAGACTAATGAACCAATAAAGAAATGGGCAAGTGAACTAAACAGAACTTTCTCAAAAGAAGAAATGCAAATGGCCAAAAAACACATGAAAAAATGCTCACCATCTCTAGCAATAAAGGAAATGCAAATTAAAACCATGCTAAGATTCCACCTCACCCCTGTTAGAATAGCCATCATCAGCAACACCACCAACAACAGGTGTTGGGGAGGATGCGCGGAAAAAGGAACCCTCTTACACTGTTGGTGGGAATGTAAACTAGTACAACCACTCTGGAAAAAAAATTTGGAGGCTACTTAAAAAGCTAAACATTGATCTACCATTTGATCCAGCAATACCACTCTTAGGGATATACCCAAAAGACTGTCACACAGGTTACTCCAGAGGCACCTGCACACCCATGTTTATTGCAGCACTTTTCACAATAGCCAAGTTATGGAAACAGCCACGATGCCCCAGCACTGACGAATGGATTAAGAAAATGTGGTATCTATACACAATGGAATTTTATGCAGCCATGAAGAAGAACGAAATGTTATCATTCGCTGGTAAATGGATGCAATTGGAGAACATCATTCTGAGTGAGGTTAGCCTGGCCCAAAAGACCAAAAATCGTATGTTCTCCCTCATATGTGGACATTAGATCAAGGGCAAACACAACAAGGGGATTGGACTTTGAGCACATGATAAAAGCTTTAGCACACAAGGGAGGGGTGAGGATAGGTAAGACACCTAAAAAATTAGTTAGCATTTGTTGCCCTTAATGCAGAGAAACTAAAGCAGATACCTTAAAAGCAACTGAGGCCAATAGGAAAAGGGGACCAGGAACTAGAGAAAGGTTAGATCAAAAAGAATTAACCTAGAAGGTAACACCCACGCACAGGAAATTAATGTGAGTCAACTCCCTGTATAGCTATCCTTATCTCAACCAGCAAAAACCCTTGTTCCTTCCTATTATGGCTTGTACTCTCTCTACAACAAAATTAGAGATAAGGGCAAAATAGTTTCTGCTGGGTATTGAGGAGGGGGGAGAGGGAGGGGGCGGAGTGGGTGGTAAGGGAGGGGGTGGGGGCAGGGGGGAGAAATGACCCAAGCCTTGTATGCACATATGAATAATAAAAAAAAAGAAAAGATGGAGTTTATTAATGCTTATATAAGTGGATATCTTGACTAAAATCTAAGAGTTACATTTAAGGTTTTATAAGGTCAAAATTTAATGTATTAATGTTAAATTAAAACTTAATTCTCTAAGCTCGTAACAGCATGGTTGTTCTGTTCTTGACAGCATTTACAAAAAAAAACTGTCTTAAAGAAAATGTTTTTGTTTTATCAAGGTAACTGTCAGGGATCTTTGATGCTCCAAGAATTTACCAAGGCAATCAAGTAGGAAAACAAAAGCTTATTAGGACACAGAGAGGTGACAGGCAGCTAAACACAGGGGTGCTGCTGCACTAACGGGTAGATTGGGACAAATCTACTTATGTAAAGCAAAGTAAAAACAAAGTCAAAGTACACCCTCCAGATAGGATTTTAAAAAGACTTTAAAAAGAGTACTACACTGGAGGTGTTGAGACCTCAAGTCTTTATTAGAGTCAACAAAATAGAGGCAGTTAGTTTTATAAAACAAACAAAAAAAAAAAAAACAACCTGGGTTGTATATCATTAACTCTCAAACACTAGAGAGTTTTGAGACTCTCAACTCCTTCCACATGTCAGGTGAAGGAAATTCTTGGCCTGGGATGGTCAGATTGAGCCTGTTAGTGTTAGGGGGCTCCATTGGCTATAGGTCAGCAGAACCCTGCAGTATGTCATAAGCCATCTGTTAATGCCAGCCATCAGGTTTCCTAACTCTACACTTAGTACTCATGAGCATTTACTTGTGTTCTCTGCTGATTTTTGTCAGGGTTTTGACTACTGAAATAACTGAGTCAGAACTAAATAAAAATTCATTTAAGAAGTGGTTTATGTAAAATCTTCTAGATGACCTCATAATTGTGGTTAAACAACTACTGTCTTAGGTGATTCTAATGCAGTTAGTACCTTATATGTGCCTGTGATTAGGCTATTTGAGGTCACTGACACAGTTACAAAAAATTAATAGTACTGACATACTGTTCTGTTAGTTGCTAAATTGTTTATCAGAATTTTAACCATGGCTCTTTTAAGTTTTTGTTATTACAGTTCTGATCCTTCTGGGACATTTACAATCAAGTTCACACACACAAAAATGTCTCTAACAAGTACCTATCTGTCAACCAAGTTAGCTTTAGATTTTGTTTTATATTGTCATTATCTAAAAGCCCAATGCCTAAGAGCAACTCTTTCTAAACCTCTTTGTTGCTTTATTTGGCCAAAAGGGTCTAGTTGTCACTGACTCCCACTTTACCTGCTTTTTGCTTCTCCTACAACTTCGGATACTTTGCTTACTATACACTTTGAGCCTATCAAAATAAGCTTCAGTTAAACTTCACCTAAACTCCACCTTTCTCCCAAACTCTAGAGTAAACTACATTGCTTCCTGTATTTGGTAAGGTGCCCCACACTTCCTTTAGTGAGGCTTCTCCTTTATTACAGTGAGCCAGCAACCTGACCTAGTAGGCCAAGAGGCTTGTCCCTGATAGTCTTAGACTGACTGGGCTGGAGGAACTTAACTTGCTTTAAATGGAGCTTGGAATGTGGGTGAGCCTGAAGGGCACTAAGGCAAAGTGAAATAAGCCAGGCCCAGAAATATAAATACCATATGATCTCCTTATATGTAGAAAACAAAAACAAGTTGATTTCATAGAAGATGAGAATAAAACAGTGGTTACAAGAAGTTGGGAAGGGTGTGGGGAGGAAGGTTAGAAAAAGATTGGACAAAATTACAGTTAAATAGGAGGAATAATTTCTAGTTTTCATATAGTAAAATAGTTAACACTAACTTATTAACTAAAAGAGAAGACTTTGAGTGTGCCCAACACAAAGAAATGATAAATGTATGAGGTGATAAATACACTCATCACCCTGATTAATCATTATACATTATATACATATATCAAAATTTCACACTTTGCCCCTTAAATATGTACAATTATAAGTTAATTAAAATTTTCTTAAAGTAATAAAGTGGAATCTAGCACATGGTACTACTTGATTTAATCTTATCTATAGTAACAAATATAATAATTATTTTTATGATCACAAACTGTTTAGATAAATACAAATAAAGGACAGTGCTGCTGTGTCTGGGATAGAAGCTGTGAATAAACCAATTGGAGAAAACAAACAAGTCACCAAGCCCAAGCACTGTGTCTTATAACTAACTGTAGGGATTTTCCCAAAGCAAATTTCCACTTCAGGAATCCCATTTGCTGTCCTGTTACAACATCCAATATCCCAACAGAAGCTATTCAGCCATTCGTAATGCTTCTTCAACATGCAGTGTGGTCTATGTTAACTTCCCCTAATCTGTAGGAAGATTTAAAGCTGTTTTTAAATCAGTCCCATGATCAAGTAGAAAGATAAATTCATCTCAGAACTGTTTCTCCCTTTCCCTTGTTGAAATTGAACATTTTATACTTTATTAACAATTTTGGAGAACCTCTGCATAATGTAAAAGGTTGTAGGCATCCAGGGATATAGGCTCCAGCAATTTGGAATTCAAAGGGCGTATGATGACCCCAAAAGACCTCAGGCTCACAGCATCAGATAGAGGATGCTCTGCACATCCTCTCTTTTGTCTCTCTGTGCATCTAAGCCATAGCTCTCATCTGAAAAATTAATATTCAGAGTTTATCAAACATTTGACTTACAAAGCTTAAGTCAGTGTCTAACAGCATATGGCATATAATAGACTCTCAATAAATACCTGTGTGATACGTGCTTCACACAGAACTCTGCTCTCTAGAAACATGAATATGAGAGGAAATGCAGAGATTTGCTGAAATCATCAAAAGCATTACAGGGCAGACAGCAGAGTAAATATTTTTCAGACATAAATGGACAAGACCCGCCCTAAGGCCTCAGAAGAACAAAATAGTTGTTAAAACTCAAGGCAGACAAAGCAATTAAGCTCACTTTGAGTGGTAAAGCTAATCATTATTAGTCAACTGCCCTGCCTTTCCTAATTTTGTAGGTGAGTTCACTGGAAAGTGTTTGATGCATGAATTTGAACAGTGTGTTTGGTTTTCATCCAATCTTAACAGATCAGGCTCTACCCAGACTTCTTTGAACACTTCTAATATTTGGTTTACAGGATCTGATCAAGCTAATAATAACTATTATCCCCAGCAAGTATAACATCTGATTCACTAATATATGATTTGTCCTTTTTCTGTTACTGCTTGATCATTCATTTGGGGGAGAAAATTTGATACAGCAAAACACATAGTGAACAATACAGAGAACACTCAGCTTAAGAAAGCAGTCATCCAACTGAAAACCCATCTCTGGCTATAGACTTTTCTTTCCCCATTAAAGCTATCAATAATTCCAGATTTGGGGATTATTATTTCTATATCATTTTTACACTTTTTGAACATTTGTAATTATCTCTTTAAAAGCACACACAGTATCGTTTGTCCACTTTAGACTAAGTATAACAGGTTGTATACTTTGTTTTTCTGAATTTTTTAAATCAATGACATATTATTAAGAACTATACCTAATGGTACCAGTACCTTCTATACAGTATTCCACTATATGACTATTCCACAGTTTTTATAATCTATTTTCTTTGCAATGAATAAGATACTTAATTTTTTTCTATTTTAAACAATGATGTTAGGAGCATTCTTATACAGATTTCTTAGGGGATATATACACATTTTCTAAAGTATATATTTAACAAGAATAAAATATTTTCATTTTGGTTCATTTTCTGTTGCTAGAACAGAATACTTGAGACTGGGTAATTTAAAGAAAAGAGGCTTATGTTGGTTCACAGTTACAGAAACCCAAGAATGTGATGCTGAACTTTCAGTGAGGGGCTCATGGTAGAATATCAAATTGGGCACATGCAAAAAACCATCCCCACAAGAAAAACGTTTATTAATTCATTTAACCCTAAGACTTATGTGGAGTAGATATGATTAACTCCATTTTACAAATAAGAAAACATTGAAGAGTTATTAGTGGTATAAGAAATATTTTCTACCTTATACTTATAAAATATTACTAAATTATTCCCCAGTATGCTTGTAATTTTTTATGCTCCCATGAGGGCATATAGATACCAGAGCTTGATATTTTCATAATGAAAAACTTGTCTTTAGTTATGTATGTGATGATAAATGATGTAAAGAGATATATTCATTGAGTGAAATATAGATTAAGAAAGGCTGAGAGACAAAAAGAGATTAAGACTGACACAGGAAAAAAAATAAAAGCAAGCCTATTTTAGAGATGAGAAAAGGTGATCAAAGAAGTTGAGTGGTGAAAACTTACAGGAAAGACCCTAAATGAAGCTTGAAGGCTAATTGATAATCTTGCATGCACTCATCTAAGCAATAGAGCTGTACATGTGATAATTCTTCATTTTCCCAGGGCTCATTTGACTATCAAAGACTATAGGGACTGAATTAAAGATCAGAGAAGGGAGAACTCCTTTATCTTCACCCCTCAATTCTTCCCTACTTTTAACATCATGACTTTTCAATAAATATGGTGTCCCTAAACACCTCTGCTCTCTTCTTTTTGCTATGAATAATTCAAATACCGCAAGGCAAATCAATAACATTCTTTTTAACCTAAAGTTATCACCTTCACTAGTATTCATTCATTTTCTCTTGTCTCCTCTAGGAGGAAGAAATGTTTATTATGCATGCTTGATCGATGGGAAAACACACCCAAACTATGAATGCAAGGAGATTAAAAAAACCTTTAGTTCAAATCAAACACACACCCTACAAAGGGGGTAAAAAGCTTATAACTTATTAGGCCATGGAAGACACCAATTTTTCCTGGTTCATTAGTATTATTCCCTCTAAGTCCATAAGAACTTCAAAGTAGGACCAACTGGGACATACCCAAATCATGGGAAGAAGACTCTAAAACAAGTTGGGGGGAAGGGTTCTGTATTAGCCAGATTACAGTGA
This sequence comes from Castor canadensis, assembly GCF_047511655.1. NCBI lineage: Eukaryota > Metazoa > Chordata > Mammalia > Rodentia > Castoridae > Castor > Castor canadensis. Next base: position 144,136,561 of record NC_133390.1, on the reverse strand, counting down.
TTTGAGCATTTTTGTAAAGCAGTTATGAAAACATGCTTAATTGGATAAAAGGGTAAGACTCATTTTACTAAAAACAAACTTAGGTTATAAAAAGTAAAGACAGGCTCTGAACAAAATATATTTCAGTTATACAGTCTATGTTAGGTGACAAACTCCTTTCCTCACTTAAAAACATCAAGACAGACTATGACCTTCATTCCAGAGCTATAAAAATCCTGGGCTCCTGCTAAAATTAAGAATGTTTTACCATATATTAATTATACAGTAGAGTGTCATTGTGATATGTCCATTTATGCATGTAATGTGCTCTACTGCCTAAGAACCACCTCCTCTGATCTTATAGCCCCAGATAAAAATATAAACAGCAATCCCAAAACACCTCCCTTCTTTTGTTTCTCAGTTCCACCTATTTTGAAATCACCTAAGTTCTTAAAATACTAACCAATATAATGGAATGGAAAATAATGAGAGAAATCAACCTCTCTTCTTGGCAATCCAGTCTGAAAGGGAATCCTTGATTTGGTGTCCCTGTTACTAACAAAACCATTTGGTAACAGTGATGGAAGAATGTCTTGTCCCATCCTCTTGAAACCTCTTCAAGGTGAATGAAATCTACTGAGATTTTATAAAACAGAGTATTTGGACTTTAAAAAGATATGCCTCTTTATAATCAAAACAGGTTGTATCTATTTATCATTAGGAAATTTAAATCTGATGCCTCTTAAGTGATCCAGTACTAAAAGCTATATCATGATTCTAAGATCACCCAACAAGTTCTAAAGAATAATTCAACCAAAAATATTGGAACTCCTTCCTCAGAAGACAATGCCATTTAATATAAATTAATGTGAGCCTAAGATATCAGGAAATATGTTGTTATATAGAAATGTGTTTACCCTGGAACAGATATCTGAAGGAGCCATCTAGTCTTGTCTTCTTTTTAAAAGTGTGTGAGAGGGGTGGGAGAGTTCCCTCCAGAAGTGTAGGGAAGGAATGTATAGGGACAAAAGAAAGAGAGGAGGGAGAAAGGAAGTAAAACAACAATGATGAGAGCAGAATAAGCACTTAAATAGAATTCATTTCATATACAAAATCACAGCTCTCCATGATGAATGAATATTGTAAGAAATCTGTTCATTTTCTATAAAGAGACATATAGTTTTTCTTTCTATAATTCACTTTACCTTCCTTTGGGAAGGTAATATCGATATGGAGATAGCAATATTAAGGACATCAGTAAGGGAAAAGCTTCTCTTCTCAAGATGCTAAATAAATACTTAATTTTGGGAAAGGAATTAGCCATGTGCATACAAATACACATGCGCACGCGCACACACACATACACACATCTACCAAATAAACCAAGCGAGAAAGTGGTGCTATAGGTATAAGTGTCAAATGAAACAATACATCTACAATTATCAGGTCATAAGAGACTTAAGTGAAAAGAGCCTTCTGAACTGAGGTGCAGACAGATGGATATAGACAAATGGTTGATGCCATCTGCATACAGTCATGCAGGAGCTCAACACTGCTGAGCATAAGAAAAGACTGATCTCATCCTCACATACCAAGAGCACCCCACTGAAACATTGTATGAATCTTGTCTTTCAGACAGGCTATCAAGCTTCAGTAGGCAGGACACCATTAAATTTTCTGTGGCCAACTCTGCTTGCTTTGATGTTCTAGCAAGATGTCCATTCAGGCTACAGAACCATCTTTTCTTTTCTCAAGATAAATCTAAGATCAGGAAAAAGTGTCCTTCCTGTGATTTCCATTTTCTCATCTCTTAGAATCCTCATATCTACACTAGGTGAGCCAATAATCTGTGTTATATGAAAAATAATTTGGCTGGTCTTTGCCTTTGTTTCTTGAAAATAAATCTCCAAAGCCTTGGAATTTCTTAATAGGAATGTCCTTGTTACTCTTTCTAGGCCCCTTGGATCACACCTGAGTATGTGATAACCAGGAGAGTCATGGTAGACTTCCTTCATAGTTTCAGGATAAGGTTATCCATGGTTCAAAGGCCAACTATGTTATCACAGAGTTGAGGATTTGAACCACATAATATCATCCCACCTTCTTGGGAGGAGAGAATGATGGACATTAAGGTTAATCATGCAGCCAATAGTTTAAATAATTGCTCCTGTATGATAACCCCAATTAAAAAGAAAAAAAAATCCCAAAGGTAAGCGAGTTTCCCCGGGAGATAATCCTACATTGATGTGTTAGCATGATGATTGTCTGAGGACTTAATTTTCCCATTTGAGACCATTGCAGACATAGCAATGAGCATCTCCTCATTTAATAAACTCCTCTTTAGTAAAACTACAATAGTGACCAGAGTGCCTTCCTGAGTTCTGTGACACATTCTAACATATTACCACACTTAAGTGAAGTAATATTGTTAGAGGAGCAAGAGGCAGAAGTGACTTTGGGAATGTGAGGGGAGCAAATAATAGAAGAATATGAGGGGAGCAAATAACAAAAGTAACTTTGTCTTAGATAACAGACACAGGAAGGTATCCTTAAAAGTAAAACATCTAAGGAAACATGAAGAACAGGCCTCTCACATAGATAATAAAATATAGAGTTCTTTCTCCTGGATAAGGGAGACACAAAAGCATCTTTGAAAACATCCAAAGGGATAAGAAACAGGCTCCTTAAGGAAAATAACACAGCAAACTCCCACCAAGATAACAAAAGGGAGTTATAAAATGTAATTGCCAGGCCTCTAGAACAAGATGAACACAACTGACAAGCCCCCCTCCCCAGAAGGTCTAATTTGATAAGAATGGGGGTCAGCAAAACTGTCACGTTCAGTGAGAACTCAACTATATGGCATCCAATCACAAATGTAGTTTCAAAGTAGAGTAGGGGTAGCCTAAGTCAGACAAAGTCCTATATTATTCCCTAGACTTCAGCTATTCTTTGACTCAGCTCTTTCACTAAGACCACCCGTCAGGGTGCTTTGCTATTCTTTCAATACATTTTTTACGTGTTTTACTCTTAACTTCTGGTCTGGCATCTTCAATCATTCACTTCACCAAGACACAAACTTGGGATCAGCATCCATCTTCAATGTGGTTGATATGCTTTGTATACATATCTGAAATAGAAAAAAATTACCAAATTTTAGGAGAATAGCTGGAGCTTCAGAGTTTGTAGCAGGTGGTCAAATGTGCAAATAGCCTGGGTTCCCCTGAAGCTGGCAGTTGGTGTGTGAAATGAGTTTAGTCTTATACAGGATTTTGCCTTTAGCCTGTGACATCTTACCTAACTCTGAATACTTACGATTCCATTACACAGCAATGCATTTGAGGTTCTTTGCTAAGAGGGAGCAGACTGTAACCTGTGTCCTCTTTGCTCTAATTATAAGTGCTTTCCACTACACATTGCTGAATTTAGGCTATCTCAGGGAAGGTATGGGATCAGAGAAGACTCTAGTCAAGGATGGCTTCAGACCTCTGAGACTATTTTAAAATATGGGATGTTTTCATAAATATACAAAAATAACTTGTTTCAAAAAATAGTGCATCTGTAAACACAATATGCAAATGTAATTCTCAAACATACTCTTAAAATTCTATTGCCTAAATTTTAATCTATGGAATTTTAGCTGATACTGCTCTAAAATTAAATATTGAGCTTCAGTTTTCCTGATGGCATCATTGCAATTACATGTTTTGGGATGCCTTCTGGGTTTGCTGATTTTTCCCTTTCTCTTGCAAAACCATGTAAAGTAACACTTTTACTCACACTAATCATAAATGTGCATTTGATTGGATAAAGTGGAGAAGATCTGCATAAATTTTTAAGTCATGTCTTTTTAAGTATAATATACATACAGAAATATGTACAAATCATGAGCATACAGCTGAGTAAAATTTTCACAAAGTAAGCAGGTCTCCGTAACCATCACCCAGATCAAGAAATAGAGTATTACCAGCACCCCAGCTCTCCTGGTGCCCTGTCTGGTCAAGATGGTAGTGGGGTGACGTAGACTTTCATACCTACATTCAGGGTCCTTAGTGGGGTCTCTGGGAAAAGGTCTATCTTGCTGTCACAAGTCCCTGATATCTTCAGCCAGAATAACTGACCACTGCCCATTACTTGTCCCTATTGACTGGACCCCATGTCAGCTTTGGATGCTTCTGTGAATTCTTCCTTTTCCAGTAATACTGCCATGACTCTCTTGGGATTCTGACTCATGTGGCCATTTTGCAGTCACCCAAGACAGAACTTCCTTGCCAAACCATTTCCTCTTTGGGAAGTTAGAAGGGCAGGAACACATAAGGTCCATTCATATCACACCCAAACTCCACCTCTCCCTCCTTCTGCCTCTCAACATGGTACCATAAAAATTGCTTAGCTGAAATAAAGGAAATGCAAATTAAAACTACACTAAGATCTCACCTCACCCCTGTTAGAATAGCCATCATTAGCAACACCACTAACAACAGGTGTTGGTGAGGATGAGGGGAAAAAGGAACCCTCTTACACTACTGGTGGGAATGTAAACTAGTACAACCACTCTGGAAAAAAATTTGGAGGCTACTTAAAAATCTAGACATTGATCTGCCATATGATCCAGCAATACCACTCTTGGGGATATACCCAAAAGAATGTGACACAGGTTACTCTAGAGGCACCTGCACACCCATGTTTATTGCAGCACTATTCACAATAGCCAAGTTATGGAAACAGCCAAGATGCCCCACTACTGACGAATGGATTAAGAAAATGTGGTATCCATACACAATGGAATTTTATGCAGCCATGAAGAAGAACAAAATGTTATCATTCACTGGTAAATGGATGGAATTGGAAAACATCATTCTGAGTGAGGTTAGCCTGGCCCAAAAGACCAAAAATCATATGTTCTCCCTCATATGTGGACATTAGATCAAAGGCAAACACAACAAGGGGACTGGAGTTTGATCACATGATAAAGCGAGAGCACACAAGGGAGGGGTGAGGATAGGTAAGACACCTAAAAAGTTAGTTAGCATTTGTTGCCCTTAACGCAGAGAAACTAAAGCAGATACTTTAAAGCAACTGAGGCCAATAGGAGAAGGGGATCAGGAACTAGAGAAAAGGTTATAGTTCAAGAAGAATTAACCTAGAAGGTAATACACATGCACAGGAAATCAATGTGAGTCAATTCCCTGTATAGCTATTCTTATCTCAACTAGCAAAAACCCTTGTTTCTTCCTATTATTGCTTATACTGTCTCTTCAACAAAATTAGAGATAAGGGTGGAATAGTTTCTGCCAGGTAGCGAGGGGGTAGAGGGGGAAGGGAGGGAAGATGTGGGGGAAAGGGGGAGAAATGACCCAAACATTGTATGCACATATGAATAAAATAAAATTTTTTTAAAAAATTGCTTAGCTGAGACCTCCTCACATCAGAGCCCAGGTATTCTGGGAAGCAGGTACTGATCTTATAGAGGAGGTCATATATAAACATATATACCTTCCTCTGTTCTTCTTCCCCTGCCACAGCACCATTGCCAGTGCCATGTTGGCAATGGCCATATGCAGAAACAGAGGCTTCCAGACTCCATGTAACCTACCCAGCCCCAGTGTTGCCCTATTGCTTTGCACCCAGCTGATGAGCTTAGGAAAAGCTGGTCCCACCACAGGCTGCAGCTTGGGAACAGATTTAAGGATCTCTCCATTTCCCTTCCATCCTTTTACCACAGTCTTGTGCATCAGAAGTTGGAATCTTCCTGCTTTCCTTTCTTCCATATCATGTCCTTCCATATCAAGCATTAACTCTCACAGCTAAGTTTTTCTTTTCTTCAATTGGATTATCCATGTCCTATTTCAATAGCAAAAACAAAGGACACATCTTCTGTATCTTGGAAGAAAATCAATTATGAATCCAACAAAGTTAAAAAAGACTTTCTAGCCCATCAAGATCCTTGCTTTGTAGAAGGGGTGAAGGAGATCCTTATTTAATTTCAAGGGCTGAATTTTTTTCACTTTAAATATCTTCTGAAATAAATCTAATCCTGACTTTTGCTTCCTTCTGCTCCATTTTTTTCAGCTCTGAAACATACAACTGAAAACTGCCTCAAGAAGAGAAGAGAGGAGTCATACACACAGAAACATACAATCAGAAAGAAATATATCAGTGAGGCACAGTGGCTCACAACTGTAATCCTAGCTACTCCAGAGGCAGAGATTGGAAAGATCATAGTTGGAGTCCATCCTGGCAAAAAAATTAACAAGACCTTCATCTCAACCAGTAGCTGCATGATGGCATGTGCCTATCATCCCAACTAAGTGGGAAGAATAAATAGGAGGTCGCAGTCCAGTCTGGCCTGGGCAAAAGCGAGACTCTATCCCAAAAGTAACTAAAGCAAAAAGGATTCAGGGCATAGCTGAAGTGGTAGAGCACCTAACTAATAAGTGCATGGTCCTGCGTTCAAACCCATGAATTGAAGGGCAGACTACAGGAGGTCCACATGTTCCCCAAAGATGTCGATGAGCCAGGGAGAAGCACCCCCTCTCCTTCCCAAGAAATGCCTATTCACACCAAAATCTTCACACTGAAACATACTCCTCTCACTGGCAAAAACTATAAAACCTGATGTCCACCCCAATTCGGGGGACTACCAGTTTCTGGGTCCCACTGCATACCCTCCATGTGGCCTTTCCATTCTCTTCTCTGCAAATAAGCTTCTCTGATTCTTGATGTTTACGTTTCTGCCTTTGATTTCAATCTAAGAGCAGAGGAAGAACCTTCACCACTTGAGAATCCCAGAGTCTCATCTGACAAACATTAAGGGACCCTCTACTTCATCTGAGATTGGTACAGATTGTACCAAACTGGAGGGGGACTGCCTAGGAAGTAGCCATGATCATCTGGCACTCTGGTGGAGTCTGCCCTCCAGGAGAGCCCTCCACCATGGCTAAGCTGTGGTGGAACGCTCCAGCTGACTTTTCTCTCATGGGCCTTAAAGAGAGCTTCTCCCTCAGGAGTCTAGGGGAAAATCTCGGAGCCCACTACAGCTGTTAAGCCAAACAACTTGAGAGATTGCGGGGCCAGCCAGGGGCTTATCCTGGACTGCCATTGCTAAGAGGGCAGAGCTGAAAGCTCAGTGTACCAAGGCTTTTCTCTCAATTTTCAGTTTCCTCCCTATTTTGCTTTCCCAAGAAGGTCAGAATGAGTGGCCATCCCTTCTGCCCTAAGCAACAGTTAGATTTGGATCAAAACCATCCCAAGGGAAGAGTTTATCAGCAATATTTCACAGGCAAACATTATCTTCCTTGCCTGCATTCTCCTTCTCTCAATGTAAGTACTTTTAGGACCCTCAGGTGCATGACTAATGATCTCCCCCACACAAAAGAAAAAACGGGAGCAAAGTTTCTTTCCCTTACAGTTAAAATTCCAGACTTCTGGTTAAGAGGAAGGAGAAATCCTCAAAAAGCCTTGATAAGAAAAATGCAAACGGACATAAGTAACACAGTGGACACTATGTATACAGTACTTGGAAGAACATGTTCCTGTGGTCTCCCCCTTAGGGAAGGAATTCCAACCCAACTCCAGGGACTACCAGTTTCCAGGTCCTGCTGCATGCCCCGCCATGCGGCTTTTCCTTTCTCTTCTCTGCAAATAAAATTCCTCTAATTCTTGCTGTTCAAGTTTCTGCCTTTAATTTCAATCTCAGCACAGGAAAAGGACCCTCGCTACCCAAGAATTCCAGTGTATCAGAACTGACAAAAACACATAATCATGTATTTCAAATATGAACCCCAACAGACTCAAAATACATTAATGTAAATTATACAGTGACTTATCATAAATTTCCCCCAATATACCTACATATACAGAACCATTCTTGGCAACTCTATTCAACAACTCTAGAAGCATTAAAAATAACTCTGAAAACAAGTTAATTTAAGTATCCTGCACTTATATTGTATTTTATAGTTCATAGAATGTTCTTGATTATTTGTCTTATTCCAACATCACAACATCCTTGTGGGGTATGTTTTGCTATCTTCTTTTGGAGGCTTAGAGTAATTCAACTATTTGTCACAAAGCTATAATGTGAAAACAAAAAGCGATATACTCTAAACGTGTCATTTTTGTGATTCTAAAGGCAGAGACATGTATCAGGGAAAATTTCTGTGTTTTTCCAAGGAGACACTTTTAGCAAGCTCTTTCAGTTGCTCAGGTGATAAACATAAATTCATTCCCAGTACCCTGGAGAAACACTCAACGCATGAACTAAATGCAGTGTACATGCCTGAAGGAAGTGGCCTGCCTTAAAAAAAGAAAGAAAGAAAAAAGAAAAAAACATGAAGGGCCACAACATACAACAACAACAGCATACTTCTATTGAAGTTAGTATAATGAGAATTGATGTTTTGTTTTCTGGATAGGGATCAGGGGTAGGGGGTCTACTCCAGAGGACATGAAATACTTGGGACTATTGGAGCAAGGGTAAGAAGTTTCCCAGAGAAGGAGCAATTTACTTGAATTCTAGGAAAAGAATATCCTGGGTTTGTTTGGTTGGTTTTTTTTAAGTTTCCTCTTTTTGCATTGTAATTCCTTTAAATTACCTGTGTCGATGAGGTCTATGGTATTGAAAGTCACATGTTAATTAATCTTTGCAGAATCATCCTTGTTCACGTTCATTGGTAAAAAAAAAACCAGAAAGAATAACTAGCTGAAAAATGGGGTCAGATACCTTCAGGAGGAGGAGAGAGAGACTGAGCCTTCATTTGGAGCAGTACAGCTACATGCACAAGGGGACCCAGGGAAAATTCTGGTACTTTCCAGGGTTCTAAGAGACATGGTGGCATCCACAGAGGGGTCAGACTTGGGTCCAGAACTATTGCACCGTAATGCAGAAAACAAAACTAGCAGAGAGTTCTGGAGTACCTGTATTTAGTCACCCTTTTTAACCCCCTACTACATAGGGCAGTTCTAAAAATAAAGAACTCAGAGTCAACATTTCATCTTACTATAAACAATGAAGTTAGTACTACACATACAGACAAAGCAAAGGCTTTGAGCCGAAAATCATATCTACTTCAATTCCAGCTGTGACCCAGTTGTTTATACAACCTGGGAGAGTTCACCCAATCCTGTGATAGTCAATTCTCTCATCTGTAAAATGAAGCTATGGATGCTACCTCATAGGTGGCTTTGTGGGATTTAAAGGAGATAATTTTGAAAAAGTACTTACTATGATGCCTGACTCTTACAGTATTTCATGAATGTTATTCTATTCCTATTCTTGTATATCAGCTAATTGGCCCTTGCTCTTCACATTTATTTTAGGAAAAATGAAAGCTTCGGGTTCATTGGAACTAAATTGTTCTGGCTGCTTTTGGAATTATGAAGATATTATTTTTCAAAATGATAAGGTCAGAGAAAATACCTTCTGTTTGTTTTATGATCAGCTTCTAGCTCCTCTCAGGTGGCATTTGCATTGATCTGGTGGTAAATCCATCCAGGATGCTGAGCAAATAACTGTGTGCCTTCAGCTGAATTTTCAATTATCCCAGATACTTAATAGGACTTCTGGGCACCCTAGGCTGCCAAGGACAAACTGTCTTTGTTAGGTTATTTAAAGGAAATTTTGCCTATCTGTCCCTAAATGTCCTCCTGTCGCATATTTCCTACAGTCTCTGATGTGATTCCTTTAAATCCTAAAGGTTTTCTGTGTTCTTGAGCTTCTTATTCATTGTAATGCAAATGTCCATGTGAAAGAAAAGAATAACTGCATCCACTCATATTTTAAAAAGAACCATAGCAATAAATGCAAATAAGAATGTCTTGGCAGCAGAGCTGTAGAAGTGGATATAAAATAGGGAGGTAGAGTGGAAGGAAGATAATTCTGGATGGATTATCTCCACCAATGGCAAAAAAGAAGAAGGCTGGGTTTTAGAAGTCAACAAGCCATATTCAGATTCACAGGGAACCAAACTTATAATCTCCTTTAATTTCTTCATTCATAAAGCAAGCATAGAAGCTCCATTCTCAGGGCAGTTTTAAAGATAAAATGAGATGATGTAGAGACTTTGCCTGTTGTCCTACAAAATGGAAGGGAGGGAAGGCCATTAGCTTTTCTTTTGGCTTTGGGAGCTAAAGGGACCTGCATTAAAGTCCTCATCTACCCACCCCTTTTCTCAATATGTGACCATATTCTTTGTTTACTTTCCATCTATTTAAAATGGGAACACCTCTGCTGTCCTACTCATTAAGAAGATAATGTATGAGGCACAATTTGTTCATTTCTAGTAAAAAGTATATAAATAGCTCATGTTAAGCTCATCACCTCCATCCACTGATTATCTTTCAGTGAATGACTTACTAATATTAATCTGAAGCAGAATAAGTTATTTGTTATCAGTCAGAAATAAATTTGTCTACAGTCATTATAATTCAAATATTACATTTATTATAGATATACTGAAAAGACTATTGAGGAAACTTAATACATAACTCTTTTCAAGTGAGGGTGAAATTTAAAAATTCATTATAGTGATGGTGAGATCTCAGACTACAGAGTCGTCTCCCCAGTGGCAAAAACTGCTCAGTTCATTCCTTCATGACATGCATTTTTCAGACACAGCCACAAGATGTCAGCCTAAGCTCATCCATGTTTCATTTCCAAGGACAAGCCTGCTACCTATTTCTTCCTTTTCCCTTCCCTTTTGTTTCTCTTTGGAGCTCTAAGTAGATGGAATGGAAATTTAGAACCCAGTGAAAATGAAGAAATAAAATAAAACTTATTTACTAAGAGAAGAGATTTGAGGGATAGTTTTAAATACATATATCAGGAACAAAACAAGTTCATAAATCAATAACTTAAGCATCCTTCTTAAATTCTAGGAAAAAAAAGAACAAACTACATCCAAAAGCAAACATGAAAAGGAAATAGTAAAGATTAGAGCAGAAATCAATGAAATAGAAACAAAAAATCAGAGAGGTGAAACCAGAATTGTTTCTTTGAAAAGATCTACAAAATTGGGTTTTACTAAACTGACCAAAAAAACAAAACACAAATTCATGGAATCACGAATGGAAGATGGGACATGACAGCTAACACTACAAGAATCAAAATTATTATTAGAAAATAAAATGAAATATTATGAAAATTTTTATGTCGATTAGACAACTTTGATAAAATCAACAAATCTCTCAAAATGTACATTACCAAAGCTGACTGCAGAAGAACTAGCAATGCTACAAAAACGAAAACAAATAAATTAGACATTAATATCTTTCCACAAAAAAGTCTAGATCCAAAATACTTCACTGGAAAATTCTATCAGATATAGAATTGAAGAACCAATACAAACCCTTCACAAATTCTTTCAGGGGTCAGGAAGGGAGAGAATACTTTCCAACTCAGTCTATGAAGCTAGTGTTAACGTCTACACAAATTAGGCAAAGACACAATAAGAAAGTATAACTAAAGGTTCGTATCTCTCATGAACCTATTCTTAAGAAAGTATTAATAAACTAAATATAGCAACGTATAAAAAGAATTACACACCATGCCAGATAAGACTTATCTTAGCATAATAAAGTAGGTTTAATGATCAAAATCAACTAAAATAATGTACAATGTTAATAAAATAAAGACACAAACCATATGATTATCTCAATAGGTTCAGGAAATGAATTTGAAAATATCTAACACCCAAACATCATAAAAAATTTAACAAAATTGTAGGAAAAAAATCTTCTAACAAAGGATCTCTGTGGAAAAATCACAGATAATCTTTTTTTTTCTCAGTTCCCTTTTTTTTTTTTATTGTTTTATTATTCATATGTGCACACAAGGCTTGGGTCATTACTCCCCCCTACCCCCATCCCCTCCCTTACCACCCACTCTGCCCCCCCTCCCCCCACCCCCTCAATACCCAGCAGAAACTATTTTGCCCTTATCTCTAATTTTGTTGAAGAGAGAGTATAAGCAATAATAGGAAGGAACAAGGGTTTTTGCTGGTTGAGATAAGGATAGCTATACAGGGAGTTGACTCACATTGATTTCGTGTGCATGTGTGTTACCTTCTACGTTAATTTTTTGATCTAACCTTTTCTCTAGTTCTTGGTCCCCTTTTCCTATTGGCCTCAGTTGCTTTAAAGTATCTGCTTTAGTTTCTCTGCGTTAAGGGCAACAAAAGCTAGCTAATTTTTTCGGTGTCTTACCTATCCTCACCCCTCCCTTCTGTGCTCTCCCTTTTATTATGTGCTCAAAGTCCAGTCCCCTTGTTGTGTTTGCCCTTGATCTAATGTCCGCATATGAGGGAGAGCACATGATTTTTGGTCTTTTGGGCCAGGCTAACCTCACTCAGAATGATGTTCTCCAATTCCATCCATTTACCAGCGAATGATAACATTTCGTTCTTCAAGGCTGCATAAAATTCCATTGTGTAGAGATACCACATTTTCTTAATCCATTCATCAGTGATGGGGCATCTTGGCTGTTTCCATAACTTGGCTATTGTGAATAGTGCTGCAATAAACATAGGTGTGCAGGTGCCTCTGGAGTAACCTGTGTCACATTCTTTTGGGTATATCCCCAAGAGTGGTATTGCTGGATCAAATGGTAGATCAATGTTAAGTTTTTTAAGTAGCCTCCAAATTTTTTTCCAGAGTGGTTGTACTAGTTTACATTCCCACCAACAGTGTAAGAGGGTTCCTTTTTCCCCCGCATCCTCGCCAACACCTGTTGTTGGTGGTGTTGCTAATGATGGCTATTCTAACAGGGGTGAGGTGGAATCTTAGTGTGGTTTTAATTTGCATTTCCTTTATTGCTAGAGATGGTGAGCATTTTTTTCATGTGTTTTTTGGCCATTTGAATCTCTTGTTTTGAGAAAGTGCTGTTTAGTTCACTTGCCCATTTCTTTATTGGTTCATTAGTTTTGGGAGAATTTAGTTTTTTAAGTTCCCTGTATATTCTGGTTATCAGTCCTTTGTCTGATGTGTAGCTGGCAAATATTTTCTCCCACTCTGTGGGTGTTCTCTTCAGTTTAGAGACCATTTCTTTTGATGAACAGAAGCTTTTTAGTTTTACGAGGTCCCATTTATCTATGCTATCTCTTAGTTGCTGTGCTGCTGGGGTTTCATTGAGAAAGTTCTTACCTATACCTACTAACTCCAGAGTATTTCCTACTCTTTCCTGTACCAACTTTAGAGTTTGAGGTTTGATATTAAGATCCTTGATCCATTTTGAGTTAATCTTGGTATAGGGTGATATACATGGATCTAGTTTCAGTTTTTTGCAGACTGCTAACCAGTTTTCCCAGCAGTTTTTGTTGAAGAGGCTGCTATTTCTCCATCGTATATTTTTAGCTCCTTTGTCAAAGAGAAGTTGGTTATAGTTGTATGGCTTCATATCTGGGTCCTCTATTCTGTTCCACTGGTCTTCATGTCTGTTTCTGTGCCAGTACAATGCTGTTTTTATTGTTATTGCTTTGTAATATAGTTTGAAGTCAGGTATCGTGATACCTCCAGCATTGTTCTTTTGACTGAGTATTGCCTTGGCTATTCATGGCCTCTTGTGTTTCCATATAAATTTAACGGTAGATTTTTCAATCTCTTTAATGAATGTCATTGGAATTTTGATGGGAATTGCATTAAACATGTAGATTACTTTTGGGAGTATAGACATTTTTACTATGTTGATTCTACCAATCCATGAGGATGGGAGATCTCTCCACTTTCTATAGTCTTCCTTGATCTCTTTCTTCAGAAGTGTATAGTTTTCCTTGTAGAGGTCTTTCACATCTTTTGTTAGGTTTACACCTAGGTATTTGATTTTTTTGAGGCTATTATAAATGGAATTGTTTTCATACATTCTTTTTCAGTTTGCTCATTGTTAGTGTATAGAAATGCTAATGATTTTTCTATGTTGATTTTATATCCTGCTACCTTGCTATAGCTATTGATGATGTCTAGAAGCTTCTGAGTAGAGTTTTTTGGGTCTTTAAGGTACAGGATCATGTCATCTGCAAATAGGGATATTTTGACAGTTTGTTTCCCTATTTGTATTCCTTTTATTCCTTCTTGTTGCCTAATTGCTCAGGCTAGGAATTCCAGTACTATGTTGAATAGGAGTGGAGATAGTGGGCATCCTTGTCTGGTTCTTGATTTTAGAGGGAATGGTTTCAGTTTTTCTCCATTAAGTATAATGCTGGCTGTAGGTTTGTCATATATAGCTTTTATAATGTTGAGGTACTTTCCTTCTGTTCCTAGTTTTCTTAGAGCTTTTATCATGAAATGGTGTTGGATCTTATCAAAGGCTTTTCCTGCATCTATTGAGATGATCAAGTAGTTTATGACTTTGCTTCTGTTAATTTGGTTTATTATGTTTATTGATTTTTATATGTTGAACCACCCCTGCATTCCTGGGATGAAGCCTAGTTGGTCATGGTGAATAATCTTTTTGATGCATTGTTGAATTTGGTTTGCCATTATTTTGTTGAGGATTTTTGCATCAATGTTCATTAAGGAGATTGGCCTATAGTTCTCCTTTTTGGTGGTGTCTTTGCCTGGTTTTGGGATAAGTGTAATACTGGCTTCATAAAATGTGTTTGGCAGTTTTCCTTCCATTTCTATTTCGTGGAACAGTTTAAGGAGGGTTGGTATCAGTTCTTCTTTAAAGGTCTGATAGAATTCAGCAAAGAATCCATCAGGTCCTGGACTTTTCTTTTTGGGGAGACTCTTATTGCTGCTTCAATTTCATTTTGTGTTGTAGATCTATTCAGGTGATGAATTTCCTCTTGGTTCAGTTTTGGATGATCATATGTATCTAGAAATCTGTCCATTTCTTTAAGATTTTCAAATTTATTTCAATATAGGTTCTCGAAGTAGTCTCTGATGATTTCCTGGACTTCCATGGTGTTTGTTGTTATCTCCCCTTTTGCATTCCTAATTCTACTAATTTGGGTTTTTTCTCTCCTCATTTTAGTCAGGTTTGCCAGGGGTTTATTGATCTTGTTTATTTTTTCAAAGAACCAGATTTTTGTTTCATTAATTCTTTGTATGGTTTTTTTGGTTTCTATTTCATTGATTTCAGCTCTTATTTTTATTATTTCTCTCCTTCTATTTGTTTTGGGATTTGCTTGTTCTTGTTTTTCTAGGAGTTTGAGATGTATCATTAGGTCATTGATTTTGGATCTTTCAGTCTTTTTAATATATGCACTCATGGCTATAAACTTTCCTCTCGGGACTGCCTTTGCTGTGTCCCATAGGTTCCTATAGGTTGTGTTTTCATTTTCATTGACTTCCAGGAACTTTTTAATTTCCTCTTTTATTTCATCAATGACCCATTCTTCATTAAGTAATGAGTTATTTAGTTTCCAGCTATTTGCATGTTTTTTGTCTTTACTTTTGCTGTTGAGTTCTATTCTTACTTCATTGTGATCAGATAGTATACACAGTATAATTTCTATGTTCTTCTACTTGCTGAGGCTTGCTTTGTGCCCTAGGATATGATCTATTTTTGAGAAGGTTCCATGGGCTGCTAAGAATGTATATTGTGTAGAAGTTGGATGAAATGTTCTGTAGATATCAATTAGGTCCATTTGATCTATTGCATATTTTAGATCTTGGATTTCTTTATTGATTTTTTGTTTGGATGACCTATCTATTGATGATAATGGGGTGTTAAAGTCTCCCACAACCATTGTGTTGGCGTTTATATATGCTTTTAGGTCTTTCAGGGTATGTTTGATGAAATTGGGTGCATTGACATTGGGTGCATACAGGTTAATGATTATTATTTCCTTTTGGTCTATTTCCCCTTCTATTAGTATGAAATGTCCTTCTTTATCTCATTTGATCAATGTAGGTTTGAAGTCTACTTTGCCAGAGATAAGTACTGCTACTCCTGCCTGTTTTGGGGGGCCATTGGCTTGGTAAATCTTCTTCCAGCCTTTCATCCTAAGCCTATGCTTATTTCTGTTGGTGAGATGGGTCTCCTGTAAGCAACAAATTGTTGGATCTTCTTTTTTAATCCATTTCGTCAAGTGGTGCCTTTTGATAGGTGAATTAAGTCCATTAACATTAAGTGTTAGTACTGATAGGTATGTGGTGATTCTTGTCATTTAGTTGTCTTAGTTGTTTGAAGGTTTGATTGTGTGTACCTAAGTTGAGGTTACTCTCTACTATCTTGCTTTTTCTTTTCCTGTGATTTGGTGCTGCCTGTCTTTTCATGGTTAAGTTGGGTTTCACTTTCTGTGTGCAGAATCCCTTGAAGAATCTTTTGTAGTGGTGGCTTTGTGGTCACATATTGTTTTAGTTTCTGCTTATCATGGAAGACTTTTATTGCTCCATCTATTTTGAATGATAGTTTTGCTGGGTAGAGTATCCTGGGGTTGAAGTTATTTTCATTCAGTGCCCGGAAGATCTCACCCCACACTCTTCTTGTTTTAATGTTTCTGTTGAGAAGTCTGCTGTGATTTTGATGGGTTTACCTTTGTATATTATTTGTTTTTTCTCTCTTACAGCCTTCAATATTCTTTCCCTAGTTTCTGAACTTGTTGTTTTAATGATGATATGTCGTGGGGTAGTTCTATTTTGATCTGGTCTGTTTGGTGTCCTGGAGGCCTCTTGCATCTGTATGGGAATATCTTTCTCTAGATTTGGGAAATTTTCCGTTATTATTTTGTTGAATATATTATGCATTCCCTTCACTTGCACCTCTTCTCCTTCTTCAATGCCCATGATTCTCAAGTTTGCTCTTTTGATGGAGTCGGTGAGTTCTTCCATTTTCTTTTCACAGGTCTTGAGTTGTTTAATTAATAGTTCTTCGGTTTTTCCTTTAATTACCATTTCATCTTCAAGTTCTGAGATTCTGTCTTCTGTTTGTTCTATTCTGCTGGATTGGCCTTCCATTTTGTTTTGCAATTCTGTTTCATTCTTTTTTCTGAGATTTTCCATATCCTGGGTGGTTTCCTCTTTAATGTTGTCTACTTTTGTCCTGAGTTCATTTATCTGTTTATTAATCATGTTCTCTGTCTCACTTTGGTTTTTATACAGTGCTTCTATGGTTTCCTTTATTTCTTCTTTTGCTTTTTCAAATTCTCTAGTTTTGTTGTCTTGGAATATCTTGAGTGTCTCCTGTACATTTTGGTTGACCATATCCAATATCATCTCTATAAAATTCTCATTGAGTACTTGTAGTGTGTCTTCTTTTAAACTATTCTTGTGGGCTTCATTGGGTTCTTTGGCATAGTTTGTCTTCATTTTGTTGGAGTCTGGATCTGAGTATCTGTTTTCTTCATTTCCCTCTGGTTCCTGTACTAATTTTTTGCTGTGGGGAAACTGGTTTCCCTGTTTTTTCTGTCTTCCCATCATTGTCTTTGGTGTTGTTACTGTCCCTGTACTGTGTGCAATTAAGTATTTTCTAGCTTTTAATAATAACAATGGTAATATTAGAATGGAAGGGTGAGAGGAGATGGAAAGCAAGAAGTTAAAGAAAAGGGAAAAGCAAATTAACAGACAAGTAGGAAAAAACAAAACAAGGAATCAAACAAAAAAGTTTCAAAGGTATAAACAGGGAGCATTAGTGTACTAATCGACAGTAAGTTGAGCAGGCATTAGAGAGACAGAGAGATGATTGAAAATAAAAAAGAAAAAGAATAAAGATAATAATAAAAATAAAAAATAAGTAAATGAAAGAAATATATATATAAATAAAATAAAACAAAATGAAAAATAGAAAATTAAAAAAAAAAACCTCCAAGTTCAAATGCAATGAAGTTTCAGTCTTAATAATTTTGGTGTCCATCTCAGTCTCCAATCCTGAAGATGGTGTCTCAGATGTTGTTCTGTAGTTGTCTTACCAAAGGGGATACATAAAGTAGAACAAAACTGCACACACACTAAAAAAATCCCACACAGTGTCCGAAGTTAAAGTGCAATACAGTTTCAGTAAGTTTTTCAGCAAGCAGTTGTAGTTTGATTGTTTTCTCATCAAAGGTAGGGAGAGAGAAAAAAACAAAAAAGTGTCTGGAGACAGTTCAGTTCTGTGAATGGTATCTGCGGCTATGTCTTGCCTGCCCACTGCTGTCAGCCTGCTGTTGCTGGAGGCATTATTTATGCAGATCTCAGGGGTGAGCTTAACACTCACCTGGCCCTGCAGGCTTTGTGTACTCAGAGTTCTCCTGTGCTAGAGCCTCTACTACAAGCTTTCCCCTTTCCAAGCACACTGGGGGAGGTGACACTGCACCAGCGTTCTCAGGCCTGCGTGTTTATTTACAGTTCATGTAGGAGGTGGGTCTACCCCCATCTCCTGTGGAGTTTTCCTTCCTCCACCACTCTCACAAGCTTTCCTGCTCCTGGTTGATGGGTGCGTGCCCCTTCTCCCGCTGGCCTGGCTTGTTTATTTACAGTTCCAGGAAGGATTTCCTTCCCCCAATCTTCGGCATTCAGTGCGACCCCACCCTCTTCACTACGTGTCTTTATTGTTCTTATTGTTTATTACTCAGTTTCTCTTTTTTCCCCGGGCGGAGGTCAGTCTGTCCAGGGGGCTATGCTGTTCTGGCCCAGGGCTGTCTGTGGGAGTACCGCGGTACTGCTTAGCTCACCTTGTCCACATCTTCCCAAGCCATCTGGACACAGGTGACTGGCAGCCCGGGGGCCCTCCTGGTTTCTCTGTTTAATGTGAAGTGGAGATTCTCTGTGCCAGCTGAGGGGTGGAGGGGTCAAAGTTTTCCCTCTTCTTGGTGGTTTTGCCTACAGGGTGTGTCTCCAGTGTCTCTCCAAATTTCACTATAGGAGGCACGCTTTCTGCTTCCTCCCTCTAACCGCCATCTTGGAATCTGTGTTATAGATGAGTCTCTCTCAGAGCCAACTCTGGCCCAGCCTCCTTCTCTGGACATGCAGCAGTGCTGGTTGCTGCTACCCTGCCCTTTGTCTCTGCCTGCTGGACTTGCGTGTGCAGAAAGTCCTGCAGTTCACATCATGGGAGACATGGAATTCCAATTTTACAGAAGGAAGGGGAGAGGCAGGAATGCCTTCTCCCTCAGAACCTCAGAAGGAAACAACCCACTGGCACCTTGATTTCAGAGGCCTGGCTTTCAGATCAATGAGAGAACAAATTTTTGTTTTGGCCATCTAGATTGGGATAATTTCTTATAACAGCCACAGGAAGCTAATATGTCCATAGGCTAATGACTGATGTATAACAGCCACTCTGAACTGATGGGCACCTGATTGTGTGACAGAGCTGCACTTCCAAGGTGCAGACAGAAAGTCTAATCTTATTTTTAATGGTACCAAACTGAATACTCTTCCCCTAAGTTTGAGAAACAAGGCAAGAATGTTCCACTTTTCCACTTCTACACAATGTTATAGCAGAATTTTTAGCTAATGAAATGAAGAAAAATAAAATACAAATTAGAAAATAAAAACATCTGATTTCTCAAAGTTGTCAGCAGTTTTTGTTTATAGATGCTTGGATCCTGAGTGTAGAAAAGTTTAAAAGTTACAAATAAGCTTATAAATGAGCTTGTTTTGTTTTGTTTGCTTATTTCTTGCTTTTCTCGACATTTAGGCTACCATTCTATTGCCTCATTGCATCCATTGCTTCTGAGGAAGTACTTAGACAAAAAGGAATTGTTTCTCCCCTTTACATGGCAACCAACTTTGTCATTGTTTTGTTTGTTTTGCTTTCTTTTGTCTTCATCTTTTTTATATGACTACAAATCTCTAGGTCTGTATCCTTTATATTTGTCCTTCTTGGAGTTTCTTGAATATCATGGATGTGTGGGTTAATGTTTTTGATGAAACTGGGAAAGTTCTCAGTCATTATTCAAAGAAGTTTTCTCCTTTCTCTCTCTTCTCTCCCACTATACATATTTTGGTTCATTTGTTGCCCCATAGGCTTCTAAGCCTTTGCCCACATTTTTTTGTATTAGGCCTATACAAATTTATTTCCCCAAAGTTTTCTTCTTGTAGACAACTAGACACTAGATGAATATGACCATGAAAGCTGGTGTTAGAACAGAAAACAAATTTGCTAAGGAAATATAACATATGATCAGATTTTTTTAAAGTACCAGAGGACCTTATAGTTAGGAAAATAAAATAAACTAAACACAGAATGATTTCAATAAAATATTAGAACTCAGTTGTGCATTAACTTTTCCATAGACAAGTTGATACCTCAATACCTTGCCAGGAACACCACCTGTGCAGTTCAAATATTAGGTCATCATCAGGAAAGAAGCTTTTTATTAGGTTTTCCCTTTTATAAAAGTTACATATTCATGTAGACTAAACAAATAATTTTTTAGGTTTTTTTTTTTTCCAAATACAACAACTCCTTTCTTCTGTCCTCTGATGAGGTAGAAGAAAAATAAACTCAAACTCAGCTTTTCTTACTATATGCTCAGAACACAGATCACTTTTAGAATTCCAAAATGAGTGAGGTCCCTCCCCTACCAGAAATTCTGCAGTGGACTCCAGCTGGGCATTTCTAATTCAGTTTATTCTGACTTTATCTTCCAAGAGGCAGCAGGTTGAGGGTTCCACCCCACAAGACTATTCTCAATTCAGATACCAGTTATGAGTTCAGATCTCTTAAACCTCTGAATGACAGCTTACAAATTAGTTTTCACAGTCCTGTAGATTGATTTTCTCGAGTGCCTCACAAGACTTAAGGAAACATTATTTAGGTTTCCCATTTATTGTAATGGATTTTCAAGTAAACAGCCAGAAGTGGTAGATAGGGTAAGGTCCCAAGTTTTTGTGTCTGGGGAGACACCTTCCCAGCTCATGGATAAACTCTTATCCACTTTCTTTTCTCTCTTTTAAATTGGATTATTTTGTTTTTGGTTATTGAAGTTTTTATATATTCTTGATATTAATTCTTTGTCAGATAAATGTTTGCAAATATTTTTCCCATTCTGTAGGCTGTCTCTTCACTCTGGATTGTCTCCTTGGCTGAGCAAAAACTTCTTAGAGGTTGATATAACCCCATTGCTATTTTTGGTTTTGTGTCCTATGTTTTGGAGAGGGTCGTGTCCCAAAAGCCATTGTCTAAACCAATGTCTTAAAGTGTTCAGTATGTTTCTTCTAATAGTTTCATAGTTTTAGGTATTATATTTTGAGTTGATATTTGTTTAGGGTGAGAGAGATTCCTCAAAACACAAAAAATAGATCTATCATATGGCCCAATTCTATCTTACTTCTGGGTATATATCCAAAGAAATAAATGATCTCAGCATACCAAAGAGACATTTGCAGCTGACCCATGTTTATTGCTATGCTACACACAATAGCTAAGATATGAAATCAACAACCTAGATGCCCATCAATGCATACATGGATATAACATAAACATACATACACAATGGAATATTATTTAGTCATAGAGTAGAATGATAATATATCATTTGCCCCAAAATGGATGGAGATAGAGGACATTAAACTAAGTGAAATAAGTCAAATTAAAGAAATAAAAATATGCCATGGTCTCTCTCAATTTGGATGTTTAAAAAATGTCAATCAGAATGTATAAGTGGTTACTAGATGCTGTGAAGGGTTGAGGGGATGGAGATTGAGGAAGGCTGAATACTGGATTTTAAGACACAGTCAGATACAAGTAAAGAGTTCTAGTGTTCTACAGCACAATAGGGTGCTACTGTTTACAACACCCTATTACAAATTTTATGAATAACTAGAAAAAAGGAGCTCAAAGACTCCACACACAAAGTAATACTAAGAAGATGGAATCATAAATTACCTTGATTTAATCAGCACTTATATACAAACTGAAATATCACATTATACCCAATAAATATATACAATCATTATGTGTTAATCAAATATTTTTAAATGTTTGAGATGAAAACACAAACCTCCCTGATTTTATCATTATATACAATATACATGTATTAAATTATGACTGTACCTCATGCATTTGTATAATTAAAATCATGATCTTTTAAAGAAGATTGTGGTGCTTCATTCTGAAGCTGCTTCTGGAACCAAGGTCAAAGGCCAAATACTTTCACCTTATTGTCCTAGTCATTTATGAAATAACAAGAGCTCTTACAGTTATAAGCCAAGAATCACAGACAAAAAGTAAAATACATATATCATAATATCACATGTCTCTACTGTTTGTTCTTCAAAAGACCATTCTCTTTCTAGTGTTGTCCTACATTGATCCACCTCCAGTCCATGGCCCCAGTCCTGCCAGCTTCCATTTAAATGCCTGCTGGTGTCTCCCTTCCCTTAAGAGGTTAGATGTCCATATGACCACTGCATGTGCTACAGTAGCTTTGGCCACAGTTGTCACTGTCCACCTCTAGTCTACATTTTCCTGGCAAGTACGCTCACTGAGTCATGCTTTACTTTATCTTTTCCTTCTTCATCTGCACTTTATTGTATCTTTAATACAGTTTCTCTATCTGGGAAATTTGATAATAAATCTTTGAATGAGGTGAATTTTTCTTGTATCATTTTCTTGATAAGAAGTTTGAATAGGGAAGGGGCAAATAATGTGGCCCAGGCTCTCAAAACTTATAGTATAAGTCAAGGTTTTTATGTCTGGCTACATCTCTCATCTTAAAATAAGTAAAATATCTGACTCACTGAAGAGAATATGAAAATATTTCTGCAAAGCAAGAAGAGAATTAAGCAACCCCCATGTAGCCATTACTCATTTGAGGAAATACAGTACTAGAATTCTATGTGTCCAATTTCCCCCAAGTCACCTTCCCAGGAGCCACAACCCTGAATTTTGTGTTTACAGTTTTACTTCAATACTTTGAACTCTTAAATAATTTTTTTCATGTTCATAAACTGTAAATATATTTTCTCACTGTATTATTCTTGTTTTTGTGAAGTTATGTCTTGCTTCCCTAACACATCTCCTCAGTATCTCTCAAGTTCACCTATGTCTCTCCCTTTCCATCCCTTTGACTCAGTCTAACGTGTTGTCATGACTTCCCTGATCTATGTAAATTGCTGCCTAATGGTCTGTGAAAATGGTGCACTGTGAAGACAGACATAGGCACTGTTAACTCTATCAAGGCATTTGTTTACTTCAAAGGTAAAGCATTGGCTCACTCCTGCTGGAATATAATAGCTACACTCACGAGTCAATTTGTAGCCTCCTTGGGTTCTATTTCTTCGAAGGCCGTCACTCCCCACCTACATACACACATACGTACACTAACATATCTTACATACTTGGGATACATGTTAGAGAATTAAAATCTGAAGCTGTTTCCTCTCCAGTAAGTCATGTTTCCATTAAAAGATAATCCAGAAACCACCAAAAGGAAGTATTAGTAAGTATGGGCTAATTGTCAGAATTCCCAAAAGGGGAACTGGCCCCTTCTTGGTACATTGGCAGGCATAAGAAGCCTTTAGTAAGTGTTACCCTTCATTACAACTTGCTAGTGGTTAAGCTTTTGAGTCAGGCAACTTATGGGAGCTTGGTGATCTCTGTCTTACAGCTCTGTCTAGAGATTCAAATACATACATTTTCCAAGTGCTGCTCCAGTAGTTTACCCCTCCATGCCTCTGAGGTTTGGTCTTTTGCACTTACCCTAACTCTGATTACTCATACTGTTAGTTCAAGTTGTTTAGACTAATGCTTCTCAAACTATCTGTTTAAAGACCATGGTTTTAAATTTTCTGATTCTTTGCAGATACTTAAAAAAATAAAAAGAATTACTAGAAAAGAAAATGCAAGAAAGATACACATTATATTTCAAAACATTTTATTCATAGATTCAGGAAAAATAAAAGTAAATTTAGATAGTTATAATCATAATGAATGTAACATAAAAAGAAAAGAATTTCAGAAATATGCATGATGTTGAAAGTATGCACATGAATAATACAGAAAACTGCCTCTTTTTATTACTTTTGTCTTCCAGTAACCATATTTTAAAAAACTATGAATGAAATAGTGAATTCACATATGAAATATTTTTGTGACATTTCAAATATTGTATTTATTAACAAAACATTTTTAACATGACAAATTCTTTGACAAGAGTACAGTAAGAATTTTAGAGCCACTTCAGCAATCTTGTGATATTAATTTATTTTAGCCTTTATCTAAAATAAAGTAGCTTATGCTATATTTTCAACATTTATTTTCAAGCCAGGTGTGTTGGCCCCCATACACAGTCCCAGATACTTGGGAGGCTGAGGTAGGAGAGTCACTAGAGCCCATGAATTAGAGAGACTGCTATAAGCAGCACAGTGAGACCCCCATCTCCAAAACGAAACATTATTTTCAATTCTGTAGGAACAGTTAAATGATTTTTCCTATAAAATTATAATTAATAGTAAATTATCTTTCAGTAAAAAGAATGAGATCTGGATACATGAGTATTAGGCATGGATCTTCTTTTGAGAGGAAGAAATTAAAATGTATGGTAAAGTTTGCAGTGATAAACCTTGGCAGATGTGCAATATCAAATTATACTTTAATTTGTCAGTAATAAAAAATGTCAGTAATTAAAAATGCTAAATACTAATTGACTTTATTATTTACGAATTAGTGACAAGGACTGGTGATAAGATACTGATGCCCTCCAACATACAGTACCTACACACACTTTCAAGCTCAAGTCCAGCCATAGCAATTTTGCCAACATGTCAAAGTAATCTGTATTTTTCTATGTGATTTCTACTTCTATGGACTTGTTTTAAAATAAATTACATTTTTATATAAAAAAATCTTCATTAATAATTGTTGTCCTGTCATGGAACTTGTTTGCAGAAACTTTTTTTCCAAGCTTCTAACATGAGACTTGACCCTTAATCTTATCTGCCATAGAAAGACATGTTGAACTTTTTGCTTCCAAAGTAGTATTAAGATTATCAAAGTGCCCAAAGCATCTAACAAATAAGAAAGATTAGTTATCCAATTCTGTATGTAAAGTCAATATTACACTAGGTGTTTATCTTGTAGGAATTCTGAGTTCATTCCATAATTCGAATATTCTGTACGAAACTTTTCCCCTAAGTAACCCTGTGCTTCCACATACATTAGCAGTCGTTCTCTTCTTTACCAGCTTCCACATTATTGCCTCCCAAAGAGGCAATAACTTACTCTCCTTTGTGGAATACATATGTTTTACTATTTCTCTACACACAATGTTTGGTTCAACCACATTTATCTCTTTTATGATAAGATCTTCTCTTTTATAAAATTTGTGTTTCATCATCTAAGGTAGTTTCATACAATATTTTTTAATAGTTTTGGGTATGAAACAAAGGTTCATGGTGTGAAATATTTTCTACTTGTGTCAAGTTGGAACTCAAAAAACTTTCAGATTTTGGAGAATTTCAGATTAACAGGACCTTCTCAATGAAGAAAACATTATATTGATCTATGACCTGTCACAAACTCCTTAAACTGGTAATTGTTCTGAAGTATGGCCCTGTTACAGTCAACAATTACATAACTCCTATCTGTTATTTTTCATCTTGTGAATTTGACAATCCCTGATCTAGTCTATACCCTGTTCAAAAAGCCAAGTCTACATAGATGCTGTGACATAGTCAAATTACCATGAACGTTTCTAAATACTTGTTTGAAAATAATTGTTGTATTAATTCTAACCTAAGCCAGTAGGAAAATATTCATGGACCAACAGTAGTCCACAGACTATACACTGAATTTCACTGATTCAGGCATTACTTTTTCCTAATGGATGGGGAACTTCTTAAAGTAATATTTAGTTTATTTTCACAGTTCACAAAATCAGACTACTTAGATTATATTTCATAAATATTTATTAGAATTAGAAACATAAAATAAAATTGCACAGTGAGGCCATGTGATATCATGTTAAGTCATGATATTATACATCCAAGAAGATTTTGACACAGTTGTCCTTTGGGATCAAGTCAAGATGAAAGGTTTTTTTTGTTTATGTTATTTGGAGCATGTCTTTTCTTAGTGGAAACTCAGTAGTGAAGAGTTGAGTTAACCAAAAATTCCAATCAAAGCATAGTAATACTCACTAATTCCTCAAAGCCCCCTCCTTTGCTTTATTTATTTATCCCAATTTCCCATTGTCTTTTTTTCCTCTTACCTCCCCCCAAAAGGAAATCATCATTTATTAAGTATATGTCTTTTGTTTTCTATGAGTTCTTATAAAAAACATAGTATTATAAAATGTACACATTTTAATTTTAGTATACGTTATTTGTTATATCTCATTTTCTTTCTTACTCTTTTAGTATTGAGTCTTCCTCTAGACAATGCCAAGATCCTCACTCTTGCTGTCACATTACTGCTTTACTTTATTTTAAAAAGATACATCCATCTATTTTAGTGTTTAACTATGGCAGGCAGGCAATGTCTGGCCCTGTTCTTTTTCTATGAAAATAAATTTCATGAAATACAGCTATGTCCATTCATTTGCATACTATGAATGGTTTCACCCTATAATTGCTAATTTTTCATAGTTGCCACAGAAACCATGTGGCCCTAAAACCTGAATATTTACTATCAGACCCTTTAAAGAAAGTTCACTGTCCGAGGAACTGGATGATCCATTATGGCTCCCATATTCCAAATGTTTCAAAACTTTTTATTCCAACTGCCTTTCTGACAGTATGGTGGAGAAAGGCAAGCAAACATTTACCATGACTGCAGAGATTTTTCCTAAGGCAAATTTCCACTTCAAAAACCCCACTTGTGGTTATGTGACATAGCCACAGAGTTGGCACACCCGGTCAGTCATTGGAAATACTCCTACAACAAACTCTACATTAACTTCCCTGGATTTTTATGAGCTTGAACAATTAAGTCATGGTGTATAAAATGTAAGACTGCTTTTTAAATAAGCCCGTAACTAATGTTCAGTGGAAAAAGAAGCTCTGCTCAGTTGTAACTGGTTTTCATTCTTTGTTAATAAAAATGTGCCCTTCCATTTCTAATATTAATTATGGATGACAATTGTTTTCTATATCATAGATTACTGTAAAAGGCTCCAGACATTGGGAATACCATTTAAAAATAGAGCAGACACAAACATTTTAAGATTAAAGTAGAACTGGTGAGAACAGCAGACCCTAACCTTTTAGCATCCAATGAAGGTCTTTCAGAGCGTTGTTACTCTTCATCTTTTGTCCTAGTCTAGACAGCATCTCATATTGGGATGGTTTACTTTTACAACAAATTCAGTGTTTTGTGTGGTTCTTTTCACCTAGGAAGTGGCTGTTGAATGTGTGTTTTCAATTGAATCCCAGCCCTCTAAAAAAATTGAATGTAACAAAAAAAAATACTGTATAGGCAATCAATGGTGGGTATCAAACACAGCATGAGAAGAGTCCATACATAATTGGACAATGAGTTACCACATTCAATGACCTGCACAAGGGTAATGGGTTGAAGGGGAGTTGCAGAGGGCAGAGCAAAAATAAATGACTAGCTTCATTTTTGGAGTGTTTTTTTATACTCAATTGGTATGATTAGCTTCAAGTAAACTATATTGTCTTTATTAACCCTATGAGCAATAAAATATACAGTACTGTTCATGGCAAACATGTCCTATCATAATTTGAGCATTCTTTTTGCAAATTATTTCAATAAGTATTATATTTCTGAGATTTATTCATATTGATGAGTAGCTGTTTTATAGTATTTCACTGTATGAATAAAGCATAATACTTTATTCATTCCATTTTTATTGGTATTTAGGTTCTTTGCAGTTGTTTCTTATTATTGTAAAAATATTTTTAGTATTCACATACATGTCTCCTTATGAAAATTGCAAGAGTTTCTCGAAGGTGGGACTCTAATAATAACATTAATACCACAACTCTTAATAATAAAATCTACAACTTATTGAGAACTATGAAATGTAACATCTGTATATTTTATAAATATTAAATCATTTTATTGTCACATCAACACTATAAGATAGATTAAAATTACTATCATCATTTTACAGATATAGAAAAAAATGGGCAATTATTGGGTTACATAAAAATTTTCAATTTTATCAAATATAAAAAATTATTCTTCAAATTCTTTCAACAATTTCCATTCCTATTAGTGCTATATATAAGATCATATTTATCCACATTCTTATAACACTTAATAATGTTTTCAAAATTGGACAATAAAATCTATGCAAATAATATATGTTCCTGTATTATTTGCGTAAATGCTCAGGTGAGAGAGAAAGATGAAAGTAAATTCTGTCTTAGGAGTGGTGTAGAGAAAGGAGTTCACAAAGGTCAGGAATTAAGAACACACTGTAATACCTCTAAAAGTCAAATGTTATTGAGAATCTGGCATATGCCTGGCAAAGGATGAGTCATATAATTGCAAAGTCTATTTTTCCAATGCTCATAGGGCCCTTGGAGACTGCAGGGAAAAGTCTGATCTTAAAATCAGAGGATAGATAATTCTATTGTCTCTAACTCTTAATTCTCCCCACTTTGAACCATAGCTTTCAGTGAGTGATATGCCTTAAATATTGTCATTTTCTTTTAGTTGTGAATCATAAAGGACAAGTTCTTATCTTCTCGAAACATGAAATAGTGCAGAGAAAAAAAACCTACAAAATATTCATTTTTTTCCCAGCATTAATTAAGTTTCTTATGTTTCCCATAAAAGGAAATGTATGTCTGATTGATAGAGAGCTACATTGAAATTATAAACATAAGGAGATTGGGGATCATTACAACTATGATCAAATCAAATAAAAATAAAATAAAACTTTCCAGCTTGTGATGGTATAGGAAGTGTCATTTTCCACTAACACACTAATATTAACACTTGAAGCACACAGGGATCTTAAAATCCCAACATATGGAAAATTCCCAGTGTGGGAAGCAGGCTTTTCACCCCCAGGATGGCTAATTCCCTCCTCACAAAGGACTGCTCTGTATTTGACAAATTTCAGAAACTGTGGCATTTTTGTAAGGGTGCTATACAAACATGCTTGACTAAGTAAAAGGGTAAGACTTGTTTTGTAAAGAAATAAAAATCCAGTCCATAAAATGTTAAGATATGCTCATAGCAACAGTACTATATTTTAATCACACATACTATGTTTTTATGTCAAATGCCTTTCACCACAGAAAACTTGAGGATACTATCACCTCCATAAAACATTACCCCTAATCCTCAAAGGGAGAATTGAAGACCTCTGAAAGGTCTGATCTCCTATTGAATGTTATAGAAGAAGCTTTATGAGACCATGAACTACTCCTTCTGATTCTGTAATTCCGGAGAAAATGTCAACAATAACAAGGGAAGCTTCCTTCTTTGTTTCTTAGTTCTATTCATTTCGAAAGATCTCCAAGTTCTTCAAACAACCTGAATTAGCTAGTAGAAAAATTTAAAGAAATAAACATTTCTTCTTGGCTTTCCACTAATAAAGAGACACCCAGATTTGGTGTCACTGTTATTGGACTGTCAGGGTTAGAATGTCTTCTCTTCCTCTTTCTTAAACAAAACAACAAAAAAAAATTTGATGGTAGACACTTGGTTATGGAAGAGTCAAATTCCAAGTGATTTTAGTGATTAGCAGCTAGTTTTTGCTCTCCCATGAAGCCACTCAAAGGTGGATGAAGTCCAACATGATATTTAAAGAAAGAAAAAAAAAAAGAGTGGCTCATTCTGGAAAAAAACTCACTCATTTTCTGTTTTAATTAAGCTGGAGTATATTTGTTCTTAATGAGGATATCTATCTGTGCTCTCCTAAATTACTTGAGCTCTCAGACTATTATACATGACTCCAGAAGAGCCTGTCCCACTAAAGAAGATTCTAACTAGCTAAATTTCTGCTTATAAAGTACTCAGAAGTCAATGTCTTTTAAAGTAATTTAAAATCGAGAAAGAAGATTTTGAAAGGTGTGCTATTATTCAAGAGTGTATATTTCCTGTGATAGATTTGTAAAAAAGTCCTCTATACTTATAATTTTAAAATGAGATAAGAGTTTGAGAGCTGGAAGAAAACAAAATAATGCAAAAGGAATATTGAGACGTGAAAGGAAGGGAGGGAAAGACTAATGAGAGAGAAGACTTGCATGGGTAGAATTAATTTTATTGATTAAGATGTTTTTCTCCTTTCTGATACATTAGTTATATGAAACCTCATAGTTTTCCTTATGGGAACAAGGATTTTGTTATATTTAATGCATTCTAAAGTTATTTATTTATGGCTATACTGAACTCCAAAGGATCAGTATTTGGAGATGAGAAGCAACCCAGATGATACTTCTAGATGGTAGCCATTAAGTTTAGAAAATAGATTGATAAATATATATGCATATATACTGGAATGAACCAATGTCCAATGTCCACTTTTGACTCACAACATTTGACCAATGGCCTGGAGCATGGAGGATGAACATAAAAAGCTTCAGAACCCAATGAAAGCCCACAAGAGAAGCAGCAAATCCAACTTCAAGAGTTCAAAATTAAAGCCAATGTTATTAAATTTGTCTTAGTTTGAGACCCAGAGGAGACAAACTCTAAGGCAGGGATGTGAGTAGGAGGTGAAGGAAACACCATCAGGCCAGTGGGGAAGTAAGAGAACCGAAGTCACCCATAACAGGTATGGAAACTAACCAGTTACCATTCAAGAGTTCTGGAAGTCACTGAGGACACCATGCCCCAGGATTATCCCTCTGGAGGGATAAGGAAGCTGGAATGCTGATTGAGTGCTGCTTCTAGGGGTGTTAATTCTCCGACACTTCCAGCACCTTCCATAAACAGGCATCCCAGCCTGTCCTCCAGACACAGCAACACAGGTGTGGGGAATTTGAATCTACAGCTGTGTAATGAACTGTTAGGAAGGAGGATATTAAATGCATACCAGCAGTGTCAGCTACTGTTGTACAGCACTGAATACAAAGACAGGATTATCCTATTTCCACTTTGTGTCATTGCCCACAGAGCAGTTGGCTTCTGTGTAGCACAAATTTACAGCTACATTATTTCATGTGTTAGATTATTAAATGACCATTAATCAAGGGTCAATAGACTTTTAACATTGCTGATGCTGCTTCATTTAGACCTTCTCTCAAGATATCAAAGCACTGGAAATATGAATCTACAACTGGAATTTTACAGAGCATAGATGTGTTGTGTCTTTCATGTCTGAAGTCAGACTTGCAGTGATCAAAAAGTGTCCTATGAATGCAAAGGACTTAGATATACAGCATCTTCTTCATTCTTGCTACAAGATTGCAGGGTGAGTAGATGGGAGGATTATTTCACTGGGGAAGCAGGCTGAAGGGTTGTGAGACTTCCCTAAAGACACACAACTAATAAAAAGTATAAACTTGACCATTTTTTTGGGTGGGGGTTGAACTCCAGACTTTGCACTTGCAAAGTAGATGCTCTACAGTGTGAACCACACCTCCAGTCCATTTTGCTCTGGTAATTTTGGAGAAGGGGTCTCACAAACTATTTGCCCAGATTGGCATTCAACCTCGATCCTCCCAATCTCAGTGTCCCAAGTAGCTAGGATTATAGGCATTAGCCACTGCCACCAGGGCTTGACCTATTTTCTTTTTTCTCTTTTCTCTTTATACTTTTCTGTATCAAAAGACTACTGACAATTCAGGGAAGATTTTAGTTAAAGTTTATTTAAGGCTTCAAGAATGCTATGTCTTTCTTATCTCTTATGTTTTCTCTTCAACAAAATTGGAGATGAGGGAAGAACAGGTTCTGCCTGGAAGCAAGGGGGGGTGGAGGGAGAGGGAGGAATAGGGGGCAGGGGGGAGAGATGGCCCAAACAATGTATGCACATATGAATAAATGAACAAACAATAAAATTTTTTTAAAAGAATATTGGAAAGTATATATTTGCACTGTTTCCAAAAATATATCAAAATAAAAATAAAATAGAAGAAATATGTTTTAACTTAACATACCTGTAGTAATAGTATACAGATATAATGATACTAAATCTGTTTTATTTTGTCACATGAAATTGATCCTAAAATAGTAAATATTCTAGAAAGTATTAAATACAGAAGTATCCTGAATTTTTCCATATGTATCATTGCCTCTGTATTTGTAAATTCTTCCAGGTTCATGGATTTTTGACAAAGAAGCAAAGCCACTTGTTTACTCACATTGCACTCACATCTGTGGAGAAAAGGTGGCATCTTTAGTTCTCTAAAATTGACCTCTGGCTTCTCACAGTGCTGCCAGCTGTGTGTCTTTATGGATATGCAAGTATGTTTGGAAAGTTAAGAATTTTGAAGCAAACTTCTTGCTGCAGAATAATAGCATATATAAGGAAATGTGAAAATGTCTTAAATATACACCTGAATGAACTTTTACTAAGAAAACAAACCCAAGGAGTAGGCACTCAGAGCAAGAGATAAGACATTACTTGCACCTCAGAACCATCCTTCCCCATGTCATTTTCTTGTTTTTACAACTGAAAGTGCTGGCAATTAATATAATCCAATTTAATCAATCTCAGTTTGATTCAATACAGTTCAAGTGTCCTTTATCCAAAAATGCTTGGGACCAAGCATTTCAGATTTGGGTTTTGTTCAGATTTTGGAATATTTGTATATACATCATCAGATATCTTGAGTGGGACCAAGTTGGGAATATATTAAGATGGCAGATTGTTGACATTTCTATAGCCTAGTGCCTACCAACTACCCCAAAACAGGAAGATCAGAGGACTCCAAAAGGCACCCAGGGGGTCCCATAACCAACAAGAAGCAAAACCCTCCTTGAATTTGCAAATAGAGAAATAACTAACCATGGGAAGAATGGCAAGAATGGACTGCAGGTCAATACTCACAATCCCCTGTCCCTGAAGTTGCTATGCAGTTCCAAGCTCCATTACCCGGAAGTGAGTCCTGCTGCCTGGCACACACAGCAACTAGGAGCTCCATGCTCTCCCCTAATACACAAACTGCTATCTTCACCCTGAAAAGCCAGAGAAAACAATGCCCCTGTGTAGGCAGGTCCATTGGCTCCTGTTGCTCCATGGGTAACAGATGGCACAAGCTAGAAGGCTCAGTTCCCTCAGCATTGGCTCCACAGAACTCTGGCTGCATGCAGTCTTTGTTCTCCTAAGCCAGTGGCAGCACCATAGGACTGCACTTCCAGAAGCCCATGTGGGAGATGGGCCTTTAAAACTCCCACTGCCTGCTGGTTTGGTTCTCCCAAGTGGGCAGCAGTCCCACAGAACTGTCCCTTAGGCCATGCAGGAAATCAGGCCCTGGAAAGCTCACTGCCTGCAGGTTCTGTTCTCCTAAACCAGCAGCAGCTGCCCTGGATCCTGGATGCCCATGCCCCAGTGCAAGTAGACCCCAGGGCCACTGCTGCCTGGTGGGCACCAGACTATTCAAACCCATGAACCTTGCTGCCCCAGGGGTATCCTCAACTTGTTACACAGTGCCAGGAGCCTGCCACCACATACCCATGTGAACCGCACACTCCAGGCCTTGCTAATCTTCTGGCATGGGGAGGTTTCCTTCCCTGCAGAGTAAGGAGGCCCAGCACACCCCACTGTCTCTGACAGCAAGACAGCCTTTGCTCCCTGCTCAAAGAGCAAGAACACCACATATCCCAATGAGGGGAAGAAAGCTTATAACCTGCAACTCTGCAGGAAGCACCAGAAGCCCTGTTCCCCCAAGGCACACAGAAGCCCAGTGCTTCACGCTGCACCTTCCTACAAGAGAGTCATGTCTCTCCTATCCAAGAGATGAAATCCCAGCTCCTCCACCAAGTGGCAATCCACTACCCTGCTGGTGCTAGGAGGCCTGCCCCTGACAGTGCACAGAGATCCAGTGCTCTCCACTGTTACTGCAGGAGAGCCTTGCACCCCCATCAAAGAGTGGGAACTCCAGCCACCTCACTGAAGGGATAAAAGAGGCAATTGGCACCATACAAGAACCCTACAAGTGGTAACTTATCCAGCATGCCTCTCTCTGAGGAACACTGCTGGAGCTCCAGGAGGAAAAAAACTCAAAACACCAACTCCAGGAGCACAAGGAATTAAAACCATGACCAAAAAACTCCAGATGCTTAAATCTCAACACAGAATGAAACAGTAAGACAACGATTCTCCATCAAAGGCCAATTCCACCACTAAGGATCCAAACACCTGTGAAGAAGAAAAGCTATCAAATAATGAATTCCAAAAAACAAAAGTAAAAATGATTAACAACCTCAAAGAAGAAACACAAAAGTTAGTATTTGACCTAAAAGAAAATGTGAATTAAACAATTAAATGAGCTCAGAGAACACAAACAAAGAGATGAATGAAATTAAGAAGACTATCCTGGATATGAAACAGGAAATCAATAAAGATATGGAAATCCTGAAAAATAATCAATCTTAAAATAAACAACTCAATAACCCAAATAAATATCACAGTCGAAAGCTTGGAAAACAGAGTGGAGTAAGCTGAAAATAGACCATCAGGAACTGAAGACAGAGTAAGAAATTAGACCAAATAGTAAAACATCATGAAAAAAAATGCTAAGAAAATATGAATGGAACATGCAAGATATCTGGGATACCACGAAAAGACCAAACCTATGAAGAATCATAAGTGTAGAAGGCGAGGAGATACCAACTAAAGGCATTGACATCCTATTCAATAGAATAATAGCAGAAAACTTTCCTAACCTCGAGAAAGAGAGAATCACCACATACAGGAAGCTTAAAGAACACCAAACCATCAGGACCAAAAGAGGAACACCCCCAGACACATCATAATAAAAACACTCAGCACACAGAACAAAGAAAGAATTCTGAAAGCTGCAAAAGAGAAAAGACAGAGCACATATAAAGGCAAACCTATTAGAATAACAACAGATTTCTCAAATCAAGCTCTAAATGCAAAAAGGTCATGGAAAGACATAATCCAGGACCTGAAAGAAAACAATTGTCAACCCAGACTAGTCTACCCAGCAAAACTATCCTTCCTAATTAAAGGAGAAATGAAAACCTTCCACAAGGGAAAATTAAAAGAATTTGTGACACCAAATCAGTGATACAGAAGATACTTAAAGGACTTTTATATATAGTAGAAGAAATTAGAGTGAGACAGGTAAACTCAAGAAAGAATAAGCCATTTTGAGCAAGCAGACCAATAAAGGAGGAATAGGTAAAACTAAACAACAGAGGAGCAAAAATGACTGGAAACAAGAACTTCTCAATACCAATACTGAATGTAAATGGCCTCAATGCTCCAATCAAGAGCCACAGAAGAGCAAATTGGATTAAAAAACAAGACTCAACCATATGTTGTTTACAAGAGACTCATCTAACTGAAAAACAATAAACATTGCTCAGAGTCAAAGGGTGGAAAGAAGTTTCCCAAACAAATGGACCCCATAAAAAAGCAAGAGTAGCTATATTCATATCTGACAAAGTAGACTTCAACTAAAATCAGTCAGAAGAGACAACAAAGGTCACTTCATATTAATGAAAGCAACAATTCATCAAGAGGAAATATCAATGCATCAAACACAGGGTCTCCCATCTACATTTAAAGAAAATTCTAATGGCCCTAGGAAGACAGGTAGACACTAATACAGTGATAGAGGGAGATCTGATTACCCCATGATCACCAACAGATAGATCATCCAGACAAATAAAGAAACTTCAGAGCTACTACACACATTAGACCAAATAGACATGGTTTACATCTACAGAGTATTTTACCCAACAACTAGGCAATACACAGTTTTTCTTCAGCTCATAGAACTTTCTCCAAAGCAGATCATATTTTAAACACAAAGCAAGACTGAACAAATTCAAGAAATAAAAATAACCCCCTGCATCATATCAGATAACAGACTAAAACTAGACCTCAACAACAAAAGAATCCCCAGAAAATAAACACATGGAGACAACACACTGCTGAAAAACCAATGAGTGACTGAAGTCATAAGGGAAGAACTCAAAAAATTCCTAGACTCCAATGAAAATGAAAATAAAACATACCAAAATCTGTGGGACACAGCAAAGTCCATGATAAGGGGAAATTTAGAGCAATAAGTACCCATATTTAAAAAAATAGAGACCTATCAAATAAACAATCTTATGATGCACCTTAAGCCCTAGAAAAATAAAAACAAACCAAACCAAACCACAAAGGAGCAGACAGAAAAAAATAACAAAGATCAGGGCCGAGATTAATGAAATCAAAACTAAACAAACTATACAAAGAATCAATGAAACAAAATGTTGCTTCTTTGAAAAGATTAACAAGATCAACAAACCCTTAGCCAACATGACAAAACAAAGAAGCAAGAAGACCCAAATTAATAAAATAAGAAGCAAAAAGGGGGACATAACCACAAATACCAACAAAATCCAGAAAATAATTATAGAGTACTTTGAACACTTATATTCAAGTAAACTGGAAAATCTAGACAAAATGAATAAATTCCTAGATGAATGCAACCAACCAAAATTGAACCAAAAAGATATTAACCACCTAAATAGTTATATTACATGTAATGAAATTGAAACAATAATAAAGAGTCTACCTACAAAGAAGAGCCCAGAACCTGATGGATTCATGGCCAAATTTTACCATACCTTTAAAGAAGAACTATAATACCAATACTCCTCAAACTTTTGCAGGAAATAGAAAGGGAAGGAACACAACACATTCATTCTATGAAGCCAGCATTACACTCATTCTGAAACCCAATAAAGATGTAACCTGAAAAGAGAATTATAGACCAATATCTTTAATGAACATAGATGCAAAGATTCTCAACAAAATACTGTCAAACAGAATTCACCAACAGGTCAAAAAGATCATACTCCATAACCAAGTCAGTTTCATTACAGGGATGTAAGGATGGTTCAACATATTTTTATCCACAAATGTAATACAGAAAACAGATGCAAGGACAAAAACCACATGATCCTTTCAATAGATGCAGAAAAAGCCTTTGACAAAATCCAACTCCCTTTCATGATAAAAGCTCTGAAGAAACTAGAATTAGAAGGAACATCCCTAAACATAATAAAGGCTATATATGACAAACCTAAGCCAACATCATACTAAATGGAAGCAACTGAAACTGCTCCCCTTAAAGTCAGGAATGAGACAGGGCTGCCTGTTTTCTCCAATCCTATTTAATATAGTTTTGGAATTCCTAAATACAGCAATAAGACAAGAGCAAGAAATAAAAGGGATTCAAATAGGGAGAGAAGTCAAACTATCCTTATTTGCAGATGACACAATGCTATATCTAAGAGACCCCAAACACTCTACCAAAAAACTATTAGAAATCATAAATTCTTTGAGCAAGGTAGAAGAATATACAATTAACATACAGAAAATTAACATACAGAAATTCAGTGTAACATACAGAAATCTTATATACCAACAATGCACAGACTGAAAAAGAAATCAGGGAAACAATACCATTCATAATAGCCTCAAAACAATAAAGTACCTCAGAATAAATTTAACAAAAGAAATCAAAGACCTTTTAAGTAAAAATTATAAATCACTGAAGAGAGAAATTGAAGAAGACTTCAGAAGGTGGTAGACCTTCCATGCTCATGGATTGGTAGAATCAACATTGTGAAAATGACCATACTACCAAAAGCAATCTACAAGTTCAATGCAATCTCTATCAAAATCCCAATGACATTCTGTGCAGAAGAAAAAGTAATTATGAAGTACATATGGAAACACAAAAGACCTTGAATAACAAAGCAATTCTGAAAAAAAAAGTCCTATGCTGGAGGCATCACATTCCTGACCTCAACCTACACTACAGAACCATAACAATGAAAACAGCATGGTATTGTCACAATAAGCCCATGAATCTATACCCAGCTGATCTTCGACAAAGGAGCCCAAAACACACAATGGAGAAAAGATAGCCTCTTCAACAAATGCTGTTGGGAAAACTGGATATCCACATGGAGAAGACTGAAACTAGATCCCTGTCTTTCACCCTGCACCAAAACCAATTCAAAGTGGATCAAAGACCTTAATATAAGGCCTAAAACTTTGAAACAACTCCAAGAAGAAATAGGAAGTACTCTAGAACAGACAGATATAGGGAACGACTTCCTATACAGAACTCCAAAGGCTCAGCATCTAAGAGAAACAATGAACAAATGGGACTGCATCAAATTAAAGAGATTCTGCACAGCAAAAGAAACATTCACCAGACTTAAGAGACAGCCCACAGTATGGGAGAAAGTCTTTGCCAGCTACTGGCAAGGGTCTAATATCCAGAATCTACAGGGAACTCAAAAAACTCTGCCCCCAAAGAATCAACATCCCAATGAAGAAATGGGCACATGAAGTAAATAGGGAATTCTCAAAGGAAGAGGTACAAATGGCCAGTAAATACATGAATTGTCACTATGAAAGCCCCCATAACATGAATATATCCTAATAAAATTTACTTATGTAAAAAAGAGAGGGACCCAGTCTAAACACAAAATTTATTTAGTTTGACACCTACTTCATACCATAGGCTGAAGATAATTTTATGCAATGTTTTAAATGGGTTTATAATCTGCCACATGAGATGTGGAATTTTCCACTTGTGGCATGATATTGGTGCTCAAATAAGTTTCAGATTTTGGAGCATTTCAGATATCAGACTTTTGCACTCAGGTTGCTCAATGTGTACTTTGGCCATGCATGAACTATCCATTATATCAAATGCTCAGTTCTATGGATTGTGCCTCTTTCTCCCTTCTCTGTCCTTAGCTGGAAAGCATCTAAATATTGAGGGTGTGGGGCAGAAGTACCTCATGATCTGGGAACAGTGGGCATAGGATCTGCATTCAGAGTCACACTGGACCTAGATAAGTAATAATGCCACCATGCTCTCATCAGCTGCTGGCATTTGTGTGGCTCAGTGCACAACAGAGCAGGACCTAGTTGTCCCTGCTTACAGGGCCCACATCAGCACAACAGCTGTGGATGCTGCTGTGAATCTTGACTCGGATTTTTCCAAGATAGTGCTTCTTTCTCAACTACAATGACTCTTCTGAAAGATCTTTAGCGATTTTCCCAATTATCCTTTTCCCCTCTTCAGATGCATGTGGCAATAATCTGGGTTCCATCCATGCCAAATAGAACTGAGTACAGCTTGGGGACACCCAATGTCAAGCCTTCCCTTGGGCCTTTGTCACTGTGAAGTTTTCTTCTCCCAGAGTCCCAAATGGGAAATGGGTTTTACATAAACTATCAGACACACAACTAATCATCTATCTCTCTATTTTGTCAGTCTTTGGCTGCTTCAGAAGCATCATTGCCCATTGCTATGTTGGAAGTGATCACCTGCAGAGCTTTCAGGCCTGCAAATTACATCTACTACTTCCAGGCAACAGGACACTGCCCCAGTGTCTAGTGTCTAGATGAACTTAAGCAAAGCCAGCACATTGCTAGTGATTAGAACTTCAGTAATTGTTCACTCTTCCACCAACATCTGCCCTACTCCCTGCTCTTTCTTTGGATCTTCAGGCTTTGCTTTCTTCTATGCTATGTTATATCCAATCCCATCCCACTCAACTTTTCTTTCTTCATACACATATCCATCCCTCCTCCTTTAGTGGACTTAGGTGGGGCAGACCTTGTCCTTCTGTGGATGAAAGTCTATGACCTAATCCTGCATAACAGCTCTTATCTGGTCAATGGGGCCTAAAAAAGTTTTAGAAAATTTTTTCTCACATAATATAGCCTAACTTTCAAGATTCTTGTTAAACAATAATAGTAGGAATAATTTTATAAATCACATTGTTCTCTTTGGATTTCTACTCTAGCAATTCTCATCTTTCCCCATTCTCCCACCATTCACCCCCAACTCATCCATCTATGCAAGATGATGACTACTTCGAGCTAAGAAAAAAGCTATCATTCAGAAACATAAAACATTGCTTACCATATGCAAAGTTGTTCAAGCCTGCAAACACACACACACACACACACACACATACACACACACATGCACACATGAAACAGAAAGCATAAAAAACCATTTTATCTGGGCATAGTGATACATACCTATAATCCCAGCTCTTGGGAGATTGAGAAGATTGTTAATTACAAGTCAAGAAAACCTGAGGGGAAAGAATTTATGTTTACAGGATACTTTCTAGTTTAAAGATGCTTTTACATAACTTATTTTCATTGGTCCTCACTAAAGTTTTGTCTGCCTGTTCTCATTTGGAGGCCTATAGAGGCTAATCTGTTTTCTACCGACACATTGTGGTACAATGAGATCAATAAAGAAACTTCTATTTGGGTTTTCACATATTTAAATTTAAGATGCATTAAAGTACAAGAGGGCTTCATATGAGAATTCCATAGAGGAGTTCAGTGTATTTTGAGCAAATTTTCCTCTCTATTATATTTCCTTTACCCTTCTCCCTTTTCCCCCTTTCAAAACAGTATTTGGTGGGTTTCATTGTTTATCTCCATATATGTATATGTAATATTCTCTATTCCTCTTCTCCCCTCAATACCCTCTCCATTTCCCCTCCTCCTTCCCATTGACCTCACAAAAGTATCCCTTTTTTATACAAGTCCCATTATTATTGTTGCATTTATAATTTTAGGCCTAGATTCCACATATGAGCAAAAACATTGATATTTGTCTTTTGGAGCTTGACTTATTTCACCCAATATGATGATCTCCAATTCCATCCATTTTCCTGCAAATGGCATAATTCCATTCTTCTTTATGACTAAGTAATACATCATTGCATATCTTCTTTATCCATCATTGATTCTTGGGCACCTAGGCAGGTATCTCTCTTATATGTTGATTTACAGTCTCTCAGATATAGGCCCAAGAGTGGTATAGCAGGATCATAAGGTGGGTCTATTTTTAGCTTTCTGATGAAGCTCCATCTTATTTCCATAGTGGTTGTACGAGTTCACATTCCAACCAAATCCTCATCAGCATTTGTTGTTTGTTTTCTTAATGGTTGCTAATCTGACTGGAGTGGAATAGAGTATCAGTGAGGTTTTGCATTTCATTTCCTTTATGGTTAAGAATGTTGAGCATTTCTTTGAGTGTTTTTTAGTCATTTGTACTTCTTATTCTCAGAACTGATCATTTGACCATTTATTAATTGGATTTTTTGTTCTTTATGTGTTTAACTTTTGTAGCTCATTTTATACTCTTGGCAGAGATATTCTCCCATTATGTGGGTTGTTTCTTCATTCTGGTAATTGTTTTCTTTGATGTTCAGAAGTTTTTTAATTTGATGCAGTCCCATTTGTCAATTCTGATTATTTTCTAGGCAATTGGAGTCCTACTCAGAATATACTTGCCTATGCTTATAATAATAGTCTTTATTATTTCTTTCTACCTATTGATTATAGGTTTGCTTTGTTTTTTCCTCAGAGCTTTGAGATGTATTATTATGTTATTGATTTGATATCTTTGGTTTTTTGTTGTTGTTAATATAGGTGCTAATAGTAATAAATTGTCCTCTTTGCTGAATTCCAATGTTCTAGTAAGTTGTGTTTTAATTTTCATTAGATTCTAGGAACTTTTTGATTTCCCTCCTTATTTCTTCAATAACCCACTGGTCATCCAACAATGTATTGTTCAGTCTCCATGTATTTGAACATTTTTTGTAATTCCTTTTGCTGATGATTTCCACTTTTATGCCACTAAATAAATACTTGTTAGAATGCAGGGGTTGCTATTATTTTCTTATATTTGTTAATATTTTCTTTATATCCTAAACTATGATCTATTTTTGAGACAGTTCTTTGAACAGCTAAGAAGAATGTTTATTGTGAATGTAATGTTCTATAGATATCTGTTAAGTCTACTTGGTCTATAATGTTGATTAATTTTGAGGTATCTTTGTTGATTTTTTGTGTGAATGGCCTATCTATTGTTGACAGTGGGGTATTGAAGTCTCACACTATTATTGTGTTGGGGTCTATCAGTGCTTGAAAGTCCAGTAATATTTGTTTAATGAAATTGCAACATTTGATGCATTATGCTAACAACTGTTATCTCCTATTAAGGGTTTATTATTTCTTTTATTTCCTCTATTTTCCCAAATACATCTATGTGTATTCTGCAATGCTGGCTTAGTTGTCACAAATTCCTTTAGTTTTTATTGTGGAAGGTCTTTATTTCTTCTTTGATTATGAATACTATCTTTGCTGGATACACTAATCTATGTTGACAATTATTTTCCTTTGGGACTTAGAATATATCATTTCATGTCTTCCTTGAATTTAGGGCTTGTGTTGATAAATCTGCTGTTATTCTAATGGGTTTGCCTTTATATGTGATTCGTTGTTTCTCTATTGAAGCTTTCAATATTCTTTCTTTGTTGTGTATATTTAGTGTTTTAACTATAATATGTCTATGGGTGTTTCTTTCTGATCTTGCCTGTTTGGTGTTCTCAAAACCTCCTATACCTGAATGACCCTGACTTTCTCAAGACTGGGGAAGTTTTCTGCAATGAATATGTTATCTATGCCTATAGTTTGTGCCTCTTCTCTTCTTTATTCATGATTCATTGGTTTGGTCTTTTCATGGTTACTAGAAGTCTTGCACGT
Source organism: Castor canadensis (assembly GCF_047511655.1). Taxonomy (NCBI): domain Eukaryota; kingdom Metazoa; phylum Chordata; class Mammalia; order Rodentia; family Castoridae; genus Castor; species Castor canadensis. Next base: position 144,094,064 of record NC_133390.1, on the reverse strand, counting down.
TTTGTTTGTATTACCTTAGTATTTTTCCTTTCTCTTTGTCTGATTAGTCTAATTTTTTCTAGCTTATCTTCAGTCTGTGATACTCTATTTTCAACTTGTTCTGTTCTATTAGCAAGATTTTTTTTGGTGGTACTGTGGTTTGAACTCAGGTCCTCATGCTTGCTAAGCAGGTACTCAACCACTTGAGCCACTCTGCCAGTCTTAAGATTTTTTGACTGAGCTTTTTATGTGCATTACTGAGCTTTTAATTTCCAAGATTTTAATTTGATTTTTTTTTCAGGATTTCTATATCTTTACTGAATTCCTGTTTCATATCCTTATTTCACTTAGCTATTTGTTGGAATTCTTTTTTTAGTTCAGTCAGCTATTTATTTGTATCTTCTTTGCTTTCATTCTGGAACTTATACATCTCCTGCTTAATTTCATTGATCATTCTTGTCATTGTTCTTTTGAATTCACTGTTTGAAATTTCAGTACATCATTTTTTTCAATTCCTTTGTTGTGAAGTTGTTGCTTTTTGGAGAAGACATGTTGCCTTGCGTTTTACATATCACTAATGTTTCTATATTGGGATTTACATGTCTGAGTACAAGTGGCTGGATAGTTGAATTTCCTATATCCCTTTATCTGAAGATTTCAGAGTGTTCAGGTAAGATAGGATAGTGAACAGGTTGTGGTGAATTTTCTTGACACTAGACTTATAGCAATGGGGATGAGGAGACTTAGTAGTCAAATATTTGGCTACAGTGCTCAAGATGCTGGGTCCAATACACTTAGCTTCAGAGGCAATCACAGATGATATAATCCCACTAGGTGATCACATCAAACTCTAGTAGCAGCCAGTCACCACCACTGCTATAAAATCTTGAAAGGAATAAAGGACTAAGATGACACTTCATGATGTAAAAGGACCTTAGTTGATAAGGATGGTAATGAGATGGAGATAAGGGGGAATCATTTAAATGAATATTACAGGATGTATTCTGCTATACTGCTAAAAAGGGTGGTGAATAAAACCTGTTGAAACAGTTCCAGGAATGAGAGAAGAGGGGATAAAGAGAATGATGGAGGGGGTAAATTCAACTATGATATATTGTAAGACCTTTTGTAAATGTAACAATATACCTAAACAAAATAATAATAAAAAATTTTTAAATGTTTTTAATTTAAAAAATAAAAGGAGTGTTGACTCCTTTTAAATAAAAGGAGTGTTGACTCCTTTTAAATAAAAGGAGTGTTGACTCCTTTTAAATAAAAGGAGTGTTGACTCCTTTTAAAAAATAAAAGCAGTTAGTAGAAAGTAGTTATGAAAAAATGGAATGAAATAGAAAAGGTCTAGTTAATGACATATTGAGGAAGAAAAGCAAAAGAGAATGAAAGATTAAACAGACAAATAAAAATAAAAAACAAACAAAAATGATCTGGCAATCTAATTTCCTGCTAAAAGTATAGGTAACAAAGAAGAATTGTGGATGGGGAAATAAAGACAGATGAAAATATAAGCAAAAGAGCTATTTTATTTGTAGACAGAGGGATGATGTTATTTGTTGATGGGAGTGGGTGAAAGGAGAAGGAAGAAGATTTGGTTTAAGGTTGAATATTAAAAAGTGGGCATCATGCCTCACATACAATGACTGAAAAGAAAGGAAGGGGAACAACAGAACTAAAAAGAAAGAAAAAGGATACAAAAATACCAAAATCAAATGAATAAAAACAACCAAAAAGTTAATAAAAATTATTTAAGTAAATAAAAAACTAGCTACAAAAACAAAGAAAAAAAGATTTCTCAGTTGCTCTCCAGAGTGGTTGTTATTATTTCCCCCCTTAAAAGTCTATATGGTTCAGTCCAGCAGGTGATGGAGTAGTTGGAGGTTTAACTCACTTTAATGGCAGTTGCAGCCTTTTGGTTTGTTTCCTAGCATAGGTGGGGGACTGGAGATCTGATTACAATCTCCAATGAAGGCTCCTGTGGTGTGGGCTCCTAAACCCCAGCCTCCCACGTAATTCAGGGTGTCCATCTTCTCCCAGGTGTCCATCAACTCACAGTCTCTTGTGTTTTGGTACCAGTGCTGTTCATTTCCCAGAATGCATTTGCTATCACTCTCTTTCTCACAGAGTAGGCCCATGCTGTCACTGTGATTTCCTAGATGGAGCTAAGACTGGTGGTTGTGTTCAGTGCTCAGCCAGACATGAGAGCTCTATCTTTTGTCTCCCGTGATACTCTATGATGCAGTTAGTGTGTGCAGGACCCCCACCTGCACTTTCTCCCAATGGTTCTTTCTGTACCACTTTCGGGTTGGTGCACAGGATGGTGCTTGTGGTGGCCAGGTTCTAGTACCCATGTTTTCCCACAGCTATTGATAAGTTTCATAGGATATTGATAAATCCAGACCACTGTGGCACCAACTCTAATTTCCTAAGCAGTTCTGCAGACAGTTTGGTGTGAAAATAACTTTTTAGTAAGGTGTGTCTGTGAGGAGAGATGCCAAGAGATATAACTCAGTGGCCATCTTAATGAAACTTTCATTTTAAAATGCATCATTTGTGCAACTCTGAGGGTAAAAGCTAAATTTGAAGTTTCATTTTGAGAAAAATCATCTTTGTGAACCACTTTTGGCATGAAACAAGTCAAAGAGGAGCCCATTACTCTTGTAAAACTGAACATTGGCAAAGTAATCTAACTTCAAATGCTTCTGAACAAGATGTTATTGTGTTCTGTTTCTACAATTCAACTACACGGTTATAGGCAGATGCACTGTTCCACAGCTTAATAATGTGGAGTGATGTTTTGTTTCCTACTGGAAGACCTGGGGCCCTTCTAGAAGCCATTAAGCATTTTGACTCTTCTAACAGCACAGACCCCAGAAACTTGGCAGTGTGCTAGGAAGTGTGGTCAGTGGAGAATCAAAGAGAAAAGATAGCTGATGGCTTCTAGGAAAATAGAAACTGGGATTGTATTTTAAGTTTTCCTTTTGTGCACTGGAATTTCCTTATGTTATCTTCAAGTATCAGCAAATTCTCATTCACAATCTTTTGGAAGTTGTGCATAAAGGAATCATCTTTGTCCACACTTTTTGGCCAACAGACCAAATAGCAAAATTTCAATGTGGAAAAAGAGGTCACAAACCTGCAGGAGTTGAAGAGGAAAGAGGACTGAGAATTAATTTGGAGCACAAGGAGCTGAGAGCACAGGTGGTCATAATGGAACATTCCAGAACTCCAGAGCATTCTCAGAAATATCCCTTAGGGCTCATATTACACAATACTAGAACATAAAGGGAGAGGGCCCTCTAACACTGGAACCTTATTCAAAATAGAATAAGTCATATTTTGATAGATTAACCTATGCCATTGTATTAGCCAAAAATAAATTGAAATTCATAGTTACTGAAATTAAACATCTTTCTCATAGATATTCTTTAAAATCACTTGAAGAATTTCATTATATTGTCCAAAAATTAAGGGCTTTTTTATTCCTGTTTTGCTCTCAGACTATAATTTTTCCCACCCCTGGCCCACTCTATAGAACATTTTTTTAGTGAAATCATCTATTTCATGCTGAGCCACAAGATGTCAGCCTCACCTTAGCCCTCTCTGATTTTCCTGGCTCTTTGAACAACTAACTTTTTTCCACATATGGCCAAGAGGAATTTTGAGGGACTGAAGATCCTCAGGATCATATACAGAGATCGCAGAAACTTCTTGTCCTGAGAGTTCTTTAAGCCTGCTAGCAGCCATCTTCAGTGGAGAATCAACAAGACACTACAAACTGGCTCCTTTCTGTCATGTCATGATAGGAAACTGAATTCCAAATGTGCTGTGCAAACATCATCATTGTTCTTATACTCTCTCCTGCCTGCCTGTCTTCTCTGTCCTTCTTCAGTTAGGCTCTGGCCAGATAAGGAAGCTGTGTGGGAATGAAATTCTACCTTCCCTTTTAGCAGGCATCTTTGTGAATGTTCCAGAGACCATGTCAGTTGGCAATAGAGATGAGAGAGCATCTTTATCATGAACACTTGCTTCATCAAGCTCACACCCACACTTTCTATGAATGCCCTACTTTTCTCAATTCTTCTTCTATAGATTGACTGGGAACAGCATGAGGGTGACTCCAGGGTGGTGTGTCTTCTCTTGGCAAGCCCATCACAGGACCGGCACCCAGCAATTTGGAGCCCATTTTAAAGGTGAGTACTTAATTTGTCTTTAGGTTTGGTTCACTATTGTCAATATAGAGGCAAAGTGAATGTCCTCTTCAATGTTACATTGATAACAATTTTTAAAGAGAATTTGATTTGTGGACCCATGTGTAGTACTAAAGAAGAAAAACCTAACTTGCTTTGAGTACTTTATTTCATCTAAGTGTCACAAGAAAACAAGGAAGTAATGTTACCCTCACTTAATAAATGAGAAAAATTAGAGTTTAGAAAGTCTTTAATAACTTGCTCATAGTCTTATAACTCATAACTGAGATAGAAACACAGGTGTCTCTGATTCAAGAGCCCTTTCCTTACATTTTCTAAATAGCTAATTTTAAATAATTTCTGTGAAAATATCTATGAATAAAACTTCCTTGGGAAAGTACAAATTGCCTTCACCAGGGGCCTTCAACAGGTCTTCCTATCACCCCACCTCAATCAATCAGAGCTGCCATGTGTCTCTGGACCACTTCTTAGAACTGCAGAATCAGAATTAGAAATAGAGGTAGCTATAAGTGGTTACAAACCAGAAAGCATTCAAGACAGAACTGAGCTGCATTTCTGAAATAAATGACCTCTACCATCTGACTTTTTGTGATGAATGTAATTTTTTAAGGGAAGCATTAGTAACCAGTATTTTATCTATTGCAGTCATTATTGATGTCTTCTGCCACTCTCTGCCCATAGTCGTATATGGTCATATAAAGGTTCCATGATTCTCAAATCTATTGGATTCATAACCCTTTTATATAGCAAACATCATATAATGTCTCCTGCAATCTTGGAAAAAATTCATAAATCACGTAACCTATCTAAACACAAAATATTTAAAATAATGTACTTTTTGTTGTTTGTTTGTTTGTTGAGAGAAGTCTGTACTATGCAGCCCAGGCTGGCCTCCAACTTGTGATCCTCCTGCTTCTATCTCCAGAGTGTTAGGATTATAGGATATACCATCATCCCTGGCTTACTCATTTTTAACCACAATGTAAATGAAAAAGGAAAATTTCTAATAAATGTATATATAAATATGAAAATGATCAAGTGTAATTAAACTAAATAATATCATGAAGTGATTTGAAGGTTGAATCTATACATACAATGTCACAACTTCAACTACAGATGGTCCAGGTGTGAGTGAAGTAGCAATGACTTAATTATTGCAAATATTTTCGCCTTAATGATGATATTTTCTGACATGGTAAAATGATCTGAATAAAATTGCAAACAAACAGAACAAATTGATTTTAGCATGGTTTCATTAACATGGTTTATTTGGGGAAATTTAAACTATAGTAAAAATGCAGAAAAACCACTTTGCGTATATATGATGTATAGAATTAGATAATAAGTATACTCTGTTGATAAGCTTTTCATTCTCAAGAATGCCTGGGGCCACTGGAAATCTTCACGATCTGCATGAATTGAGCTAGATGTCTAGCTCCATACCAGCAGCACTACCCTTCCTTATCAGTGAAATAATCAAAATTGCTTTCAGAAGATTCAAAACCCTCTGGGAGACAGTCCCATGCCCACTGCAAACACGAAATTTAGAGCTCAATTGAGGAGGCCCTCCAGCCAACTTCAGTTACCAGTGGGAGCCAATAGAACAAGCAAGCCTGCTTCCTAGAATCTGGCGCCTCTGATATTTGGAGCCTGAGAAACTTTACCAAGGCTGATAACAATCTCAGCAGCTATCCTAGATAGACCTCATGACCATGCTCCCTGAGGTAGTGGTTGCCTCCTTTCTTCTCCAGCCAAGGGAGGTTTACATCCCTCCTCCTCAAAGGTATATTCCCTTCATTACACACACTCTAGCCAATAACATCTACATAATTTCTTCAGAATATACCAACAGTTTTCAGAATGTGACACAAAGACCCCTGAGGTCCCTGAGAATCTGTGAGGACAAAACCATTGGTATTATAATGCAAAGACATTATTGCCTTTTTCATTATTTCAGAAATGTACAGTAGAGTTTTTCAGAGACTAATTACCAGCTATATCAAGGTTGAACACATAGGAGAACTGAAAATACAATTTTCTATTAAACTCTTAAGGAATTTTTTTAAATGAACAAAAACTATTGATAAATAAAAATCCATGTGAACAGTTTCAAAACTCCTTGGGGTCCTCAATCCCTTTTAGTAGTGTCAAGGGGTCCTGAGACTCTAAAACTTGAAAATTACTGGTTTAAACTTTTCAAGTCACAGACAGAAATGTTCTCTTTCAGTAGCTCCTGTTTCCCAAGAGAAAGAAGACCCAGAAGCCAAAACAAAAAGATTCAGAGCTGACTTCTTTCCTACAACAATTTGAAGAGAGGATCCAGCACAGAGAAGACTGAGACATAAACCTCAATATAAATTCTTGGCACACATAATTTTCAGAAAATGAACATGACAAGCTGAAGAGAAGGGTGTATATTTCATTTCCCATACCCAGATATAATCCGCTTAAAAAGAAGTGCACACTGCAGGTAAAAAAAGCAATACTCATAATCACCACCTATAACTCACTTAGTTTATTCATTCCTTCAGTTAAACGATTGAGAACCCACTGTTAGCAGGGAAGAAATGGGATGTCATCCTTATCTTCAAACTATCTTGCAGCTAGGAGGGGAACTACAGGCATATAGAAAATGAACTATAATAAAAGGTGATGTTTGATTCATGTATCCATTGTGTAATGACTAACTTTGGGTAGTTAGCATAACCATTAAACTTTATCATTTCTTTGGGGTGAGTACATTCAATACCAGCTCTTTTAATTTTGAGCTATATAAATGTATACAATTATTGTCAATCAAAAATAATTTTTTTAATGTTAAAGTAAGGTAAAACTGAAACATCCTAAAACAAAAGAGGTTCTGAAACTCAATTTCATGTTTAGGGGACTGAGACCTGTGAATAGGCAGGCATAGAGATTTGAGGTTATCAGGGAAAAACTTGAGTAAAGAACAATATGAAGAAAACAGAAAGGCAGAATCACCCAGCAGGGCTGGGAACAGCCAGGTATAGCTAGTTTAGCCAGAATGTAGAGTGTGTAGAAATTATATATTAGAGATTGGGAGATAAGATTGGAAATTAACTAAGGGCTAGCTCACAGGCAACTAGGTTGTGACTGGCAAATCACTGGAAGCCTGTAAGGTATTATCTCACAAGCTGTGCTTCCAATCATTGAGCCTTGATGCACAGTGGATGATCAATCACGTCAGGAGAATTTCAAAAATAAAAGATGGAACAACTATTATAATTATCAAGAGATACAAACATCATCCAGGATACAGAAAAACTGGAATGGTTGTGCACTACTGGTTAAAGTATAAAGAAAATTCACTTCTCAGAGCTGCTTGACAATTTCTTATAAAGTTTAACTTTACCTTTGACTCAGCAATTTTACCCTTAGGTACTTACCTAAAAGAAATTAAAGCATAGATTCACAGATAGACTAATATAAGCATATTTTCAGCAACTATATTCAAAACCTGAAAACAACACAAATGTCCATCAGCAAATAGTTACATAAGCAAATTGTATTTATATAATACAATGCCACTTAGCAATAAAAAGGAATGAATGACATACACACAATGACATGGTTGAATTTCAAAAATACCATGTTAAATAAAGGAAACTAGATACCAAGTTTATTATTATGTGATTCCATTTATTTGGAATCAGAATTCAGAGAAAGCTAATCTATGGCAATAGAAAGCAAATGGTGGCTTCTGGGGGAGGGAGCAGAGGGGAAAGATAGAGAATGGATGAGAAGGAATGAGAGAAGTCTCTTGAGGGTGCAAATAGTCTCAATATTATTTTGTGAAGTAGTTATACATGTATAGCCATCAAAAACTCATAAGTCTGAATCTGCATTTTATTTTATATTGATTATATTAAAGCAAAAACAATTATAGGCCATTGAAAATGTAACACTTAGTCATTCTCAAAAATAAAATGTAACAAATCAAAATACTCTATTACCTGAAGAATAATCAAAATTAATGAAATGGCAGAAATAGTGGCTGGAAAAAAGCTTAATGGTGAATAGTGAAACCTATAATAAGACTAAAATGATATTTTGTTTTTTAAAATTAAAATGATTTTGTATAAGATGCTGAATCTTATAAAATCTCTCAAATACTATGTTATGTTCAAAATCCTAAAAAGTTGGTAGGAAAAGATAACACAGTGCCATATTTAAATAAAATGATAATTTAAAAGACTTTATCTTAGTCTTGTTATAGAAAAGTCAATGTTATGATAGCATTTGATGTCCTCAATGCAAAGGAACTAATGCAGAAACTTTAAAGCAACAGAGGCCAATAGGAGAAGAGGACCAAGAACTAGAGAAAAGGTCAGTTCCACAAGAATCAACTTAAAATGTAACACATTTGTACAGGGAAGCAATGCTAGGAATCTCCTTGTATAGCTATCCTTATCTCAACTAGCAAAAACACTTTGTCCTTCTTATTGTTTATACTCTCTCTTCAACAAAACTAGAGATAAGGGCAAAACAGTTTCTGTCTGGAAAGCGAGGGGGTAGAGGGGTAGAGGGAGGCGGCAAAGGGAAGGGGGCAGAAATGACCCAAACATTGTATGCACATATGAATAAATGAAAAAAATGTCAATGTTATTCTCAAATACTATATTTTTGCATTGAAAAGTAAAGACTTCCATGATTTTTTTTCATTTAAGGTGATGATTTATAATATTAGTTTAAGGAATGAAGCTGATTTGGTTGCATGTGTTTCTTATACTAACAACATAATGCTTACTGAAGTGTGTCCTACCTCTTGCATAAGGCTCAGGGGTTTTTTTAAGGCAGCATATAGATTCATGTAATTAGCTTGGATACAAAATAGAAATTATTGTTCATCATCTCTCACCCATATAAACTCCAAGTGTATATTTAAATTTATCTGCTTGGGGAGTCAGAAAATGTATTTCATGTTCAAAACCAAGATTGAAATCTGTAGAATCTGTCATTCTGGTGACTTGCTTGAGGAATAAAAAGAAGGTAGTGGTTGAAAGTCTGTTTGAGAAGGAAAATACAGCTTTGCACCATGTATAACTCATATACCTCTTTCCAGAGAGTCAGCCAAGCTGTTACCTGAAGGTATGTTTTCCATTGATAAGGAGATTATAATTCTATGTAGGAATTAGATACTGTGTAGAAAGTCAACAGAGTGGTGAGTGTCACACAGAGTACAAATCCTTTACATACACCATTCTACTCTGGGTCCCCCCAGTTCCCCATTCTACATACTTAATTCTCTGAATGGCTGCTACCTGAAAAGACTGGAATTTGGTTGCTGAAAATAAGTGGGTAGATGGATAAATAAATTGAGATAAATCCCTACAAAGGACTATAAGGAAACAGCTTGAGAAATATATGGACTACAAAATCAATTTCAGGAAAGATGAGTTAACATTGACCGATGGATGGGTGGATGGAACAGTAGATAGCTGGGTAGACAGACAAATGGAGAGAAGAGTAAAAGGAAAGGGGAAAGGAGAGGAAAAAATTATTCTTCAGAAATTTGAAGACATTTTTATTATTTTCTAGTATTTGGTCTTTCTAATGGTAATTCTCCTTACAAAAAAATGTCTCTTGATGTTTAGTGTTCTCATATTTCACAAGCAGGATCTAGTTTTTTAATTAAAGAATTCTGTTCTCCTTCAGCTCTGAAAAACTATCCTTATATTGTTTCTTAGACCTCAATTTCCTCTGTTCTTCCTGGGAATAATACTTGCTAGCTGTTAGGTCTCCTAGATAGGTCCTCTATATCTCTTACTATTTCTCTAAAGCTTTCTACCTCTTTTGCTTAGTGCTTTACATTTTAAGGATTTCTTCATTTTTCTTCCTTTTTAGTTAGTGGTGCAATGTCTCCCTATGCATAGCATTCTATCCTTGATTTACGGATACAATATCTTCTTAAGTTGGTATGTTTCTTTAAGTCTGCTCTGTGCTTTGAATTATGTGTGTGTGTGTGCGTGTGTGAGAGAGAGAGAGAAAGAGAGAGAGATCCTAAAACGATTTAGAGAACAGACATTAGAATTGTAGTTAAGGAACAAAAGATGTCTATAGATTTCTAGAAGACAATAAAAAGTATTTTTGACCAAGTAAAAAGTAAGAAGGGAAAGCTTCTTAGGAGGCTTGCTAAGAAATGCATATAGAGGAAGCTAATTGACTTGGTGGGAGAGTGTTGCAATTCTAGCACCACCACTTATTATGTAGATGTCTCTAGGTATCTTAGGAATTACTAATTCTAAGCATTAACTATTAATTAATAGATTAAATATACCTGAGTCAATTTAAGACAATTAAAAATTAACAGCATTTTAGAAACTTCCCTGTATGCCTCTTCCAGTTCAGATTCATCTTCCACCCTTGACCTTGACTTGAGTATTATTCTCTTCTTCCAATTTTTAAAAGCTTATTTTCTATACCTATATTTATACATATATATATAATATATTGGATATCAATCCTTTTATGTAATTATACACAATATAAACTATGTATGCATATAACATAATTTTGCTAGGTTTTAAGCTTATATTTAATTACATGACTATATTACTTTTTTTTTTTAATAAGCAATGACAGTGCTGATGACTGTCAAGGGACCAAGTGACTTTCTCTCCAACGAGCACCTTTCTTCCCCTATATTCCCTCCAGCAGAGCAAGCCAGCGCCTTTTGACCTATCAGGGTCAGGCTTGGCATCAGGGCCTCCGTCCCCCACATGCTAGTGCAAGGGTTGCGTTGAATCTATGTTACAGTTGGATCAGTGGGGATTGGGGTTTGAACTCAGGACCCTGTGCTTGCCAGGCAAGTGCTTTACCAATTGAGCCACCCCTCCTATGTTACTATTTTTTGACTAGTCTGTTCTTATCCAAATTAGGTTATTTTCAGTTTGCAGCTATTATGAATCATGTTGCTATGAAGAGTCTTACACACATATTTTGTTATATGAGTACACAGTTGTCTGTCTTTTATGCTCACCCTTCTTTTAAAATTGTATTTTTAATTGACATACAATTTGCATATGCTCCTGGGCTACAGTGAGGTATGTTGTTGTACATGCTGATTGTGTAATGAGCTCAGGGTATTTAGGTTACCCATTGTCTTAAACATTTATCATTTCTTTTTGATGAGAACATTTCCACAACTGCCCCTTGAAGTAGAGTCTTGTATTACAAAAATGGAAAGCTTCAATACCATACTTGATGCTGAACTGGCTTCTAAAGTTGGTATAATTGTACCCAAAAAAGTTGTGATTGATAGCTCTAGTTCCTACACATCCTCATCATGGTTAAGCATTTTAAATCTCATCAAAATGGTAGGGCACAATGGTGCCTCATGTGAGTTTTAATTTTAATTTTTTTTATTAAAAGCGAATTTCAGCATCATTACAGGTATTTTGAGCCATCTTTTTTTTATTTCTTTATTTTCTTTTCTGTGAGAGGGTTTTGCTCATGCCGCCTGAGCATTTCTCTCCAAGATTATTATAGGGTTTTCTACCTACTAAAGAGCCTATCATTTTGCTCGTGATCTTCCTTACCCACTAATAGTAATACTTTTTTGTTGTGGAATCTCCATATGGTCCTCCACATTTCCCAGTTCCTTTATAGTTAGATTGAACCACATAGTTAATTTGTAGGCAGAGGTCCATGAGGAATCACTTTTAAGCCAAAAGCACTTATGATACTTACCAATGCTACAGTGCCTAAAAAGGTCATAAGATTCTACCACTTGAGCCACCGATCCAGTTCTTTGCTTTTTAGTTTTTCTTTCAGATAGGGTCTTGTGCTTTTGCCTGAATGGCCTTTGAACTCAATTATTCTATCGTGGTCTCCCAAATACCTGGGATTATGGGATGTACCACCCATATCTAGCAGCTACGAGATTCTTAAAGGTATAATTATAAGATCATGAGGCCTCTGTTTGCTTGGATCCCTGAGTGATTCTGAGGAGCAGAGTACATGCCTCAGATCCCATTTTCCCCAACCAACTCTCACTGGATTCAAACTGCAAGTGAGAAATGTGAGAGATAATTCTTACTCCAGCATACCTAGTTTAACCTGGATCATACTTGCTCTTTTGTTGTTTTTGAGTTTTTGTTTTGTTTTCTCTTTTTGACACAAGGTCTCATCATGTAGCCCAGGCTGGCCTCAGTCACCCAAGTCCTGGGATTAAAGGCATTCACCACCATACCTGGCTTCATACTTGCTCTTTCATGAGTCAAATTTTCACACAGGCAAAAGTTCACTTTGAGCTCTGTATTACGTTCTGCAGGACAATTTGTCTATCCCAGCATGAGTAGCACCTATATCAGTTTGTATAGAGTTGTTATTTATTTGCTTTTGATAGGGAAATCCCCTTTCCTTGTTCTTTCTTTAGGAGTATTTTGTCAATTTTGCCTTTTCGTTCTTTCACATAATCTTAGCATCATCTTCTCAACTTCCATGTCTAAGAAACTGTATTAGGATTTTGTTTGTAATTGTATTAAATATATAGATCAATTTGATGAGAACTTATATATTTGTTTTATGGAATCACTTAAGAATAGTGTTTATCTCTGCATTTTATTTAGTTTTTAAAAATATTTTCCAATATACTTTCAAATTTTCCACAAAGAATCTGTACAACCTAAATAATTTATACTTTGATGTTTCTTTTTTCTAAATAGCCTTTAAAAAACTTTTTTACCTAATTGATCAGTACTGATCAGTACTGAATATTCAATCAATTTTATATTTTCCTTTCTACACAGTCACCTTATTAATTCTTCCATTACTTCTATTATTTAACTTAAATTTCTTATAGATGTTTAATATAGACCATTGTGTCATCTATAAATAGCAGCTATTTTGTTTCCCTTTCAGATAGTTATCTAAATAATCCTTCCAACATCTCCAGTGCAATATTGAAAATTAATTTTAGAAGTACACAGAAACGCTTTCAACCTAACATCCTAATACATTCTACTTGATGTACATTTTTATAGACATTCTTTATCAGATTGAGAAAACTCCCTTCCATTTCTAGATGCTGACAAGTTGCATATATTTCTTTTATGTTCTCTTTCATGAACAAATGATAAATTTTGTCAGATTATTTTTCTGCATATATTTAGAAGATCAGATATTTTCTTTTGATCTGCTAATGAGATGAATCATAGTAATGAGTTCTGTAACATCCAACTGAGATAAACTGATCTGCTAATGGTAAATATTATAGTTTTTGTACTTTGTAAGATTTAGTTTGAATGGTTTTAACAGATAACAGTATAACTTTTCTTTCTTATAATGGTTTTGTTAGGATTTGGTATCAGGAGTGGTAGTTTCTGCAAAAAGTAGGATAATATTTTTTCTTTTTCTATACTCTGAAATTAATTATTTAATATTGGAACGATTTATCATTAAAACGTTTGTTAGAACTCGCTGAAAATTTGGGGTGGGCATTTTCTGTTTGGAAAGTCTTTTAAGTACAAATATAAATATTTTGAAGTTTCTAGTTAAACCCAGGTTTTCCCATGACATTGAGCCAGTCTAGATTACTTGCCATTCCTTGACAATTATATCATTACTATTACTATTATTATTACTATTATTATTATTTGGTGATACTGGGGTTTGAACTCAGGGCCTCAGGCTTGCTAGACAGGCATTATACCACTTGAGACATGTCTCCAACCATCTTCCTTGGAAATTATTAAACTCAGCTAAATTTTCAAATTAGCTGAAAATTAGTTGTCATATTTTATTTTATGTTCTCTGTCTGACCATTTTTCTGCTGTCTGCTGATTTTCATTAGTGGCATTCCTTTTCCTTGATATTGTGAATTTTCAACTGTAAGCTATTCATTTTTCTTCAATATTTTATGTATGGGAATTTTTGCATGTGAGTTTGAATTTGAGGTTTTACAAAAAAAAAAACATTTTCATCTGCCAGGTGCCTAAAAGCATTTACCAGTTTCCTACCACCTGAATCAAGTGTTATAATTGAAACTTTTCAGATTACAAAGGCAATGTGTATATGAATGAAATCCCATCTGAGAGCTGGTTTCTGATTACACAGTTTTAGAAGAGATTTTATTCCCTCTATCCAGCACAAAGTTCAGAAAAGACATTTCATTGATGTTTCATTCTGTAGAGTAAGTTTTACTTTTCCAGTTCATCCTACCTCCAAGTACACAGCCCTTGAAAGATCCAAGAATGTGAGACCTCCTAGCAAACTTCCATTTTGGGTAAGCCCTATGATTCAGCTCCTATTTCCTGTACCTCATAATACCAAACAGAAGTTCTAGTTCCCTCAAGATTCTTAGAAGTTCCTGGAGAAGCTCCAAGTGTGGCATGTGCCTAATTTACAGGTATTCCTGTTTCACATCAGTCTGGAAATTACAAATTTCTTTCTTTCTTTCTCTCCCTTTCTTCCCTTCTTTCTTTTCTGCCTTCCTCTATATTTTCTGTCTCTCTTTTCCTAAAATTGAACGCAGAGCCTTGCAGATGTGAGACAAGTACTTTTCCACTGTGCTATGTCTCCAATCCTAGATTCTTTCCTTTTAATGCCAGCTCAATGTAGCACTTAATATTCTTAAAAACATTCAATCCAACATTTTCATTGTCTCAATTGAGAGGACCATTCAGTATATCTATTCTGCAAAACATTGTGTAATTCATTTGTTTGATCTTTACAAAATAGATCACTGCTGCCCAATAGAACTTTTTGTAATAATGGAATATTCAACATCTATAATGATCAATTATTTTAGAAACTACTTGCCATCTGTGGCAGTCAAGCACTTGGAATATAACTAGTAATTAGAGAAGTGAACATCTGTTTTCACTTATTGTTAATTGTTTTCAATTTAAATTTATATAACCACTTGAGACTAGGGGTTCCTTACAGGAGAGTTCAGAATCTGATCTTCACTTCACTGATAGATGGTACTGACACATGAGTGCTATAAAGGATGATTATTAGAATTACACATAAACAAGGAAGTGAGATTTCACAATACCATAGCTTAAAAAATAGTATAAAAGGAAGTTTAGAAGAAAGTCAGTCTTCCTTCTGAGTGTGCTAAGCCTCTGACCTCATTTTATTTATCTTTTTTGTAAAAGAAGAATTTCTGGATGTGGAGTATCCATCTGGGTATATCACAACAAAGGATTTAGTATAGGTTGTGGGATTGATAAGTGCAAAACAGAAACAAAACACAAGAAATGGCCCACGACAATCCTCCGAAGTCTTCATTAGGATAAATCTTATCTCTGCTGCAGTGACCTTGCCTCCCGGTCCTAATGAGCCTGCTTTGGCTCAGACTGGCTTTCTGAATTCACACCAAAGTCTAAACACACTCACGGCAGGACCCTCACCACACAACCTCTTGCTATTATTATTTTAGCCTAAATGTCTCCTTGGAACTTCAGGGAATCAGCAGTTCTGCACTAGGCCCATCCACAGAGGGACCACCCCCAAAAGCTATTCCTTTTAGGAATATGGATGTGTATTTGTATAGTATTTACCTCTTTGTTGAGGCATGGTTGTTTGAAAAGAACTCTGAATCAAGAGAAATAAGTTCTTCCCCCAGCTCTGCCATTAGCCAATTGTGTAAGTCACACAACTGTCCTGAGGATCAGTTCCCCTATCTGCATCAGTGTCAATTCCATTGAAATTAGCATTCCATACAACAGTTTAAGTGGGAAGGTTGAGTTACCCAGAACAGACACAAATAAACAACTAAAAGACAGGAAGACTTCAGTTTATGTTTCTATGCTGCTAGATCTTGAGAGATACTCCATTTGAAAGAGAACCAGTCATGAACTGATAACTGGGACCTGATGATGCAAGTGGCACTAATTAGGGCCTATGAGAACACAGTCTTATTTACAGATTACACAATATATCACAGTGCATCTGCCACCTTTTGTCATCAACATGGAAAAAAAAGGCAGTACTAACTTGGCAGGTCTGGTGGGTATTCTGTAAGTCAAGAGCTCCTTCTCTTTTTGTCTTGTGTAGAGATTTTCAGACTGGCCATGGTAGATGATAGCTTTCAGCCTCAGTGTCACAAGGCATCTTCACCCATTCAATTATTACTACTCCTGCTTCTCCTTGGTCCTCTGCACTCCATCCTTAATGATCTGATTTCCAATTTAGGGAACATAAAACACTCAGAGTTCCTCAGTGTTTCCGCATCATTTCCTGGGGGTTGTGTCCTCCTTAAGTACAATATTTTATTTCTTATACACATGCCTTTCACTTCCATAAATGGAAACCCCTACCATCTATGGAGTGTCTGAAAAGCTAGAAACCATAGGATACATTTGTTTAAAAATGGCACATTAAATGCTTTTTCAAATAATAAGATTTAAATTTAAAGCCATGGGTTTAATTGTTAGATAGAAAATAAGCATAATAAATATGCTACAGAGTGTCCAAATTCTGTAAACATAGAGAAAATCATACATTTATAATATGCTATTCAGTTGGGAAAATTCAGTATAAAATGCCTATGAGCTCAGAATTAGCAAATAGTAATCAGATCTGAAAATCAAGCTCCTATTGGTCTTCCTCTAAAGATACATACCATGTCCCACATTACATATGAGCATCTAAAATCAGAATGAGATCCCTAACACATTTCTATAATTTGTCACATAGGAAACTCATAAATAACTGTTTAAGGCATAAACGACTCAGACCCACATTGATGGTGATTGAATGAAGTGGTATAGATATTTTTAATAGTTTATGGATGAACTAAATTAAACTTTGGTCAGTTCAATAAATTAAAAATATTATCTCTTCACTTTTTTCTAAATAAATTTTATGAAAATAAGTGCATATCATTCAAAAGGAAACTTTTATCCAATAACTATATATATAAAATGAACTCAGCTTTGATCTATGACATTAAATGTATATTCAAGTCACTGTCCTCTACATGAGGCAGAAATCTATATAATAGTGTCATGTCTGATTTGTTCATACAACGTATGGAATAGTACCCCAAGTAATTGTGATGATATAGATATTAAATATTACCAATTGTTTATGTTGATTAGTATACTGTGGCCCAGGACTGGGTATGTAGCTCATCAGTAGAGCATTTGCCTAGCATATGTGATACCCAGAATTCAATCTCTAGTACTGCAAAAACAATTTAAAAAATTTAAAAATCATGTGTACTGAGGCCCATTCATTCATTCAGCACATACCTACTATTTGACTTCCATGAAAGAGAAAAAGGAAAATTAGCTAGAGCAGTCAGGTGATAGAAAGCCCAGGAACAATAAGAGTTCCATATCAGGTCTAAAATAATAATATTTAGAGTAATGGTAACAAGAATGCTTAGGATTTAAATGTAATAGCACACACCTAACATGACTTATGAGGGTGTTGATGACAAGAGGCCCTGAGAACACAAACTCAGTGGATACCAAGGCAAGAAAATCTAGAAGATATTTTTAAATACAAGGATCTAAGGACTTTAAAGAAGTATTTCAAAACCATTTAAGTTGGAGACACATAACTTGATGGAACAGTTGAACATTTAGCAGAGTATTATCCAGAAAAATGCAGGCTATGTTGTAGCTTTGTTGTCCAAAAGATACAAGGTGGAATGCAAGAGGTTATCTGGCCTTGACACAGCAAAAGTCATTTCTGCCCTGGGTGGAGCCAGTTTCTTTCAGACTCATATCTCTCTCGCCTCCACTGCACTCCTCAAGTGTAATCTAAGGGCGGGCCTGCCTACCTAAACAGATACTGAATTACAAATGAAGCCAGTCATCCTTAACAAATCCAGGAGGTTAAGGGACAAAAAAAAAAAAAAATCAAAGAAAACTCACTTCCACATCATGTTCCTGATAAGGCAGCCAAGTACATAGATAAGAACATGGAAAACTGACAAATGTAATGAAAACTTCTCACACTTGTTCCAGAAATGACTGGAGGAGGTATTGTAGGCTATTGTGACTCCCAAGATATCACTGGCTCTTCCAAGGGACAAAACTTTATTTGTTCTATTCAAGTGTATCTGGATAGGTTTGGAGGGCTTGGGAGACAGGATAGACTTAATGGAGATCTGGGAAAGTCCAAGTCACAACTTTGGTTCAAGGACAATGGGGCAGTGTCATAGGTAAGGACAATATTGTAGGCTTAAAGCCTAAGAGTGTCTCTCACAGACTCTCATAAAGAGCCAAGTAAGAAAGCAATATCATATCACTACATTCTCCATGAAACTGAGAGAGAAAAATTGGTCAGTAGCATTGGGGCACTGACCAGGAATTGGCAACCCCAGCACAATGTCTGCAGCCTAAGATCATAGATCAGCTGATTCCATGAAATCACTAGAGACACCAGCACCAGGCAGTCACAGCTGTGCCCTAGGTTAGGTGGGGGCTGACCAGTTCAAGAAGTAATGAATATAAATATATATATAAATTAATTAATAAATGAAAATATAGGTATATATTTTCCCCCATGGAGAATGTGTTTATTCAGGCAGTTTTCATCACAAACTGAAACAACTCACATAATGGAATAAGAAACAGGGGAGTTTAGATGTGGAATGCCACACCTTCTCACTCCAGGACACTGATGAAATTACTAAACTAGGGAGGTAACATAGATGGAGAGAATTAGTAACTAATTAGTGTTCAGAACTATCATCCCTGACCCATATGTTCTTAAGTAAAGGACATTGACTATCACATTCCCAGATAAAAATATGTGTGAACTTTCAATGACACATTAACCTTTCTGGGCTCAATTTTGTGATTTATAAAATGAGAATTTAAAAAATCTGCCTTTTTGATTCTGCTGTAAGTTATCATTACATAAAGTGGAAAATTGCATGCAAGCATATTTCTCTTTTATTATAATTCCCTTTGCTGTTAAAAAAATGTAGGGTAAAATTTAGGCAGGTTTCTGGGT
This sequence comes from Castor canadensis, assembly GCF_047511655.1. Taxonomy (NCBI): domain Eukaryota; kingdom Metazoa; phylum Chordata; class Mammalia; order Rodentia; family Castoridae; genus Castor; species Castor canadensis. Next base: position 144,074,922 of record NC_133390.1, on the reverse strand, counting down.
ACAGTGGCTTCTTTAATCCAAGCTACTCAGAGGCGCACAGATCTGGAGAATCACAGTTTGAGGCCAATCCTAGGAAAAAAATAAAGTGTTACTGAGATCCCCCCTCACCCCCGTGCGCGCGCACACACACACCCACCCACCCACACACACACACACACACACACACTCCCATCTCAACAAACAAGCTGAGTGTGGTGGCATACACCTGCTGCAAGAGGCTGGGGTAGGAGGATTGCAATCTGAGGCTGGCTCTAGGAAAATGCAACAATGTATCTAAAAAGTAACTAAAGCAAAAAAAGGGCTGACTGGTGTGGCTCAAGTGGCAAAGCACCTGCCTAGCAAACCCAAGGATATAAATTCAAACCCCAGTACTGCCAATAAATAAACTAACAAAGAAATAAGAAATGAGTCTGTCTTCCAAATCTGTAATACTGTGATGTTAAATTGTGACATTAAAGACTGTTCAGTCTTTGGGAACAAAATCTTCCCAATAACTAAGGACAATCTTTATGGATATTTAGTGTTGTTGGGAGGTGCTTTAGGTCACATGTTCTCTGAGTCTGAGTCCAAGGCAGTGACTCCCACTCCCTGTCACCCTGGCACCTCCTTAGTGTGATACACACCCTCAGTATTTGTCTTATAGTTCAGAAGAGAGAGGTGAAAAGCTGTGTCAAGGCTTTCTCCAATGAATAACTAGAAAAGAAATACAAGTTAAAAATAAAATGTTAACAGACTCATACACTTAAAATTTTATTTATGTTTCATGTTATGTTTTTTGCCACAATGAATGATAAATTAAGTACATTTGTATCCATAGGTCCTGACTTGGCTGGTATATCAAGATGCTCCCATCAGCCCCTGTAGAAAGTCTTGTCAGAACATTTGGCAAGAAGAATATCTGACTCTTTGGGCCTTTGCCTGAGATACACTTTTTGACTCAGACACCCAATTTCTAAGCATCTTACAAGTGTTTCTTCTATTCTTTTTGTGTCTCCTTACACTTGCTATGTAAGCTAAGAACTGTTACAGCTATCATCCTGAAGCAAGTAGTTGCTGGGGACAAATCTTATGGGAGCCCATTTCCCCAATGAAGCAGGTTAGGCTGGCATGAAGAGAGTTAACATTTGTGGAATCCTTCAGCCAATCTGGATGTTGACCTAAGTTTCTGCCCCACCCCGCTGGCAGGAAACAGAAGGGGAGGCAACATTTCATTTTTCTCACTAAAGGAGGGACTCCACACTTTGTAACTATCTGGATGATAAGGCTCTCATTCTTTTGTTTTATCCCACAAAGTTGTTCTTGGACAACATTTAGGAAAATGTTATATTTAGCAAAAAAAAAAAAAAAAAGAAGGTATACAAGTCTACCTTTTCAAAAATCAAACATTAAGTAGAGTCTCCTCATAGGGCACCACAAGTGAGAAATCTAAAAAAAAACTGCATTGTTTTTACATTTATTTTAGAAGTGTTTACATTCTTCATTAAACTACACATGCAGAATCATTGGTAGACTCCTCTATGCCACTTAATATTAGATGGAAAAGCCTCATTAGTAATAATTCTATTCTTAGCAGTTTATGTCAGAGAAATTTTTTGTTCAGTGTTCAAGTATAAGTGCTTTGAGACAATCATTGACCTTTAAAAAGTTATACCTTCTTTTACCAAATTTCTTTTCCGAAATTACACAACACTTACTCAAACTCACTGATGCAAAGATCCATTAAGAAAAAGTTAATATTTATCCCCTTACTACCCAGCCTCTTTTCACTTTCCATTCTTGAAAATTCCTCCAAGTTAATCCTAGAACTCTAAAGTCACTATTTATCCTACCTGTAAAATGTTTCATTTTGTAAATTTAACAGAATTTGCCAAATCACTGAACAACTGATACATATCCTGATTCTGTCCAGGTATTTCTTTAGTCTGCCTGTTTCTTTGTCTATGCTTGTTTACTTTTCTACGACAAGCTGTCCTGATAATTTGATACACATATCTTTGAGTTTTGGTGCTGTGAGTGACAGGATAGATTCTCAAAAGCAAGATTATTGTGACACAGGACACATACATTTTTAGTTTACCACTTACTGTGTACCTTCCATATAACTTATAGGATCTTGAACAGAACAGACATTGTCTTACACTGCTAGTCCACTTCCCACAATGCTGTTATACTTTCCTTTACTAATAGAAACCTAGGGCCCAGAAAATGAGTATACACTGTTATACTGATGACCTTGGGAATTTCTCCTTTTGACTGTCACAATAAGCAAGCATCAGTAAGCCACCAAACATATTTATTCTATGATTTCTTTCAAGGTTATTCATCTCCTGAGTACTTTGATTTCCCTTCTTTGAAAAAAATAATATTACTTTTAAAAAGAATTTTTAAATCCAAACCAGTGCAGGCAACACATATGAATTCCAACTTCCAAAAGCATATGGAAAATTGTTGACCTCTGTCATCAGAATTTTTTTCCTAAAATAATGAGTGAGGAACATGTAGAAATTGGAGCCTGAAGATACATTGCTGATGGAGCAGAGAACAATGCAACCACTTTGGAGAACTATCTGGCAGTTCCTAAAAAGGTTAAATATATAGTTACCATATGATGCAACATTTCCACTTCTATATGTATTATTCCTCTGACAAAATCATGAAAAAACAAGTAAACCCAAACTCAGTCTCTCCTATTATATTCTCACAAACAGCAGATCCCTTCTGTGAGCCGAAGGTGTGGGAATTTCTTACCACAGTGAAGCAAGCCATGAATTCTGCAGCAGACACCAGCTGAGTGTCCTCTAATTCAATTCAATTCTGACATTCATCTGGAGATAAAATCAGATTCCACTGGTTGAGTACAAGGTCCCTAAGACTGCCTCCCTTTCTTCCCACCCTAGAAGCAACCCTTAATATATGGTCCCTGGTCTGGAAGTACCAGCGATAAGTCAGACTTCCCACTTCCTCCTTAGGCTTAATTAGTTTTCTCAAGTCGCTCACACATCTCAGGGAAGTGCTTACTTATGCTTTCCAGTTTATTATGAAGGATATTGCAAATGATGCAGATAAAGAAATGCATAGGACAAGATACATGGAGAGGGGTGCAGGGCCTCCATGCCCTCTCTGGGCTCACCACTCTCCAGAAGCTCTCCAAACCCTATCCTTTTAGGTTTTTATGTTGACCTAACTGTATAAGTATGATTGAAGCATGGACACCTGAGTACCAACGTGATTGGACCATGGCGAGGATCTAATGGTAACAGACCGAAAGAGGAAACCCAGTAAATTTGTCTATTCAGATTCTTCTTGGCTTCTCTGTGTAGCAATCCTTCCTTGCAGGTGTAGCACTGGACCTCTTCTGAAATGGGGAATCTTATGCCCTTCTGTCCAGCAGGGTAGGTCAGAGAACTTCTTTATGGTCAGGTATAAGATGGAAAGGTGGAGAAAGATTAGAGTACATTTTAGTTCCTATGACCCATCTTAGAGAACAGAAATTGTCATTTCTATGTCAGGCCTTAGGGTGAAATAGGATAAAGTAGAATGTGGGCAGAAGGTCAGAGTGTGAGGGATTTTGCTTTTGGGGGTTTCTTCTGAGGTCTATGCCTCCCAATATTACTGTCAACCCCCTTTATCACCGTGAAACTTTCAGAAACTACTTCAGGAACCAAGAACAAAAGCTAAGCTTATTTTCCTAATCACTTAGGGAATCACATGGGCTACAGGAGTTATAAGCCAGTAACAACCTTGGACTCATAAAGTTATAAATATGTTTATCATAATACAGCACACAAGAAAATTAAAAGCATATTTCCACATAAAAATTTACCATTATTATGTAAGGAGAAAGGTGGAAATAATCCAGATGGCCATCAACCAATAAATGGATAAACAAAATGTGCTGGATCTACATAATGAGGCATTTTTCAGATAGAAAAATAAAGAAAATACTGACCCATACTATGAATATGAGCCTCAAAAGCATTTTGCTAAGTGGATGAAGCCACTTACAAAAATACTACTTATTATATGGTTCCACTTATATGTAATATTCAAAATAGGTAAAACTACAACAACAAAGTAGATAGGAGGGGAGTAGAGATTGAGAAAAAGTGGGGGAATGACTCTAATAGGAGGTTTCTTTTAGGGGAGTAATAAAAATATTCTAAAATTCATAGTGTTGATAGTTACATAGCTCTGTGAATATAATACAAACCATTAAATTATGTATTTTAAATGGTATGTTATGTGGTGTGGAATTATAAATCAATAATACTATCATAAAAAATGAAAAAAATAGTTAAAAACAGTCCTAGAAACTTTAAAAACGTGACAAAAATGTTTGGTAATTTATCCTTGCATTTAATTGAGTGAAGGTGTCATTGAGGCAGGATTGACTCGTGGTTCATTTCTGCAACTTTTTTCATATGTGATGTGCATATTTCTCCATACTTACCTTACACTACCATGTCAAGAGCTAAAAACTAAAGCTAAAACTTGGCAATGGAATGGAAGTTGATAAATCCCCAGAGCTGGAAAAACAGGTTGAATATAGATTTGGTATGTCATCAGCTATAGTTCTGTGCATGAGTTCACTCATGGGAAGGAAACAAGATAAAACCATTTAGAAGAGGAGATGCTGTGATTTAAAGTATCAGTATGGGGGCTGGGATGTAGCTCGGTGGTACAGCGCTTGCCTAGCATGCGTGAGGCCCTGGGTTCGATCCCAGCACCAAAAAAGAAAAGACTAAATAAACAAATAAATAAATAAAGTGTCAGTATCTTCTGGAAATTTAACACTTTGTTGTTACCGGGCAACTGATACTCTAGTCCAAATTTAAAACCTAAGAAGCATCCCTTTCCCACCCAGAGCAGACTAATTCCATCACAATATGTGTGTGAGAGCATTTGCAATTTGAGAAAATGGTACTGGAATGTTACTTTGATACTAGTGGTAACAATTTTAAGATTTTTGTAAAATGAATGTTTTCCTGCAATAAGAATAACCAAACTTCAACTGCATGAAAAAGTATGGGTGAAATCTCACAATCATAATTTTGAGCAAAAAAAATCAGACACAAATGAGTTCATTCTGTATGATTCTATTAATATAAAGTCAAAACTCAGCCAAGAAAACCTGCACTGTCAGAAGTCGGGGAGTGGCTAACCTTGGCAAAGCCGGGCATGTAGGAAGTTCTGGGACTGCTATTAGTGTTGTCAGAGAAGGAAAAAAAGAAAGAAATTAATAAAGTTAAGCCAGTCAAAAAAAAGAAAAAAAAAAGAATTCTTATGTGTAAGATAAAATGGAGCTGGAAATGTGGCTCACTGGTGTGGCTCAGTGGTACGTACCATGCTTCCCTCAAATTTGTGAGGACTTGGTTTCATTCCCAGCACCACAAAAGAAAATTGTACCATTCAGCTTTGAATTGCAACTTCTTGTGGTTTAGAGAGGGGAGAAAAGAGAAATAATCAAGACTAACTGATTAATTCTGAATCCCCCCAAAAATGTTCCCAGGCTGACACAAAACATTATCTCCTATGCCTTTCTCTTTCTACCTAGGAAAGAAATAGCTCATTTGATCACCAATTACTAATTAGTTGTGACGTATTATGTATTATTTTTAAAAATGTTGCTTAGAAATGTAGATCCATAAATATAAACAAGTAAACAGGTATCAACCTAAATGGGAGACTGGGGAAAGAGGGACCTGAGGAAGGTGGGGGTGAGGGAAGGAAGGTGATAGGGGGTGAGTTGGATCAAAGTATACAATACATGGAGTATAAATGTCATAGTGAAATTCATTATTTAGCACAATTTAAAAATGCTTCTTAAATCTGTTAAGCTTGTGAACATTTTTATTTTACATATCGAAGCCTTGCCTCTACTACCAGATTTTTTATTATTAACCTCATAAATTCATACATTCTTTTATGCAACTAACATCTATATTCAACATCTATAGACAATCTTCTATACAGTAGGGATGCAAAGCTTTGAATTTAAACTGCCAATGTGAATAATTTTTTTTTCTTTGAAAGTCTTAAAATGAGTAGCATAAGGTTTTCCAATACCTTTCTTTTTACAAAAGTACCATATAGGTCTCAGCAATTTTGTCTTTTGAAAGACACAGAGGAGGCACTTAGGAGTTTAAAGTGGAAATATTGAAAACCTAGCATTATGAAAGTACTGTCTAAGAATCAGACATCTGCAATTAAGCAATTCTCTAGGCCTCAGTTTTTAATGTATAAAATGGAAATGTTATTGCCTATTACTATAAGGATTATTGTGAAAACTCAAATAAATGTGGAAAAAGCCTAAGAAACTCTCTGAAAAAAGGACAGATGAGTGTGGCAGTTTGGGTACAAAGAAATGTCTTTTTGTACAAATGAATAAAGTATAGCTTTCATAAAATAAAAACTTTACTTTTATATAAATATAAAATGAGCACAACTTATCAACAGTAGTATAGAAAGACTGAGTCAAAGAACAATTTGAGGAACAGACAAATATAGATTCATGCAGATAAATGTGCAGAGAGAAACAAGAATGTGGAAATTCACTTTCAAATAGAGGCAAGACTGGACACCATCTTTTATGGAAATATAATATAGGGTGTTTGTGATTATCTTATCAAATTGGATTTCTACCAGGAAAAATTTATTTACATTGCTATCCCCAAATTTCATTAGTATTGCTATCAGTTTTCTACACATTAATTTCTATCTCTATAGAACTGTAAAACAGTCAACAGAAAAATCAACAAAAAAGTTATCAAATGATCCCTGAGAGTTCACTTGTTTATGTTCTGCCCTCCCCTGAAAGAGGCTCCATCATTTTCTAACCCATTTCCAAGTATTGGATGATTTTTGTTACAAAGTTATCTACCATATAACTCAGTGTGGTTTACATAGGTAGCTGATTGGAAACAATTTGAAATGCCAAAGATCAGACACATCCATTTCAAATGTCATCATTGGATGATAAATTTGCTTGTATGTGTACATTTGTTGTAGAGTTGGATAAGTAGGCAGGTAAATTATTGTCATAGAATATTATATATTAACTGACAAACACCATCATTCTCTTTTTCTCCCCTCATCCTAGCTGTTGAGCTGCTCTATTCTTATTGAACCAGGAAGAAAAGTTACACAGCAGAAGTCATAGGAATAAAAATAATAATAAATAACCTCTTTCAGACAGTTGTTGCAACTAAAGTGAAGTCTTTCAAAGAACAAAGAGAAATCCATAACGTAGGTGGTCCCTGGGGGACAAGAAAGGAGATCTTTCCAGGTTTGGAGGAGGGCAACAAGAACAGGTATAGGTGGATGGCAATGGAAGGGTTTGTGCTGCTGCCCAAGCAGTCTCTCTTAAGATCAAGGACCCTGGAAAGAGAGGACTAGGTGGATGGGATCACAGGCCATTATCCTTTTTTTTTCAAGCAAACTGCTTTATTATTGCTGTTTTGTCTCTTTAGCATCTTCTTTTCACACAGGCAAATTACAACTGTGTGGTACATTTCATGTAGTAAAGCTAAATGTGAAACGTCAAGACTTGTGTATGCCAGGGGCATTACCTAATTGTACATGACTCATTCAGGAATGTGACAAGAGCAAGAAGAAGGAAGAAAGAGGTGACTCTGAGGTCTGAATACTCATGCTTAGCACACATTTGAGGCATGGTACCACCAGGAAGAACTTGGAGCCAAACATCAGACTCTTGATGCTAGTGTCCTGAGGGATGTCTGTGACTAAAAAGCTACTGCTCTGCCTTTCCCTTTTCTGGCCACGTGGCCCTCAGGTCAACAGGTAGGCGGCTTCTGAGGTGGCTAACACACACTAACTCCATCATTCCAGTGTGGGCTGACCTGTGGCAGTGTGTCATACCTGTCACTGGAAGAAGGGAGAAGCATGAAATAAATACTGTTTTCTCCCTTCAGCCACAAGTGATTTAATTCCCCAGTCACTCTTGACAGGAAAATTCATAATTAAATAACTTGAACCTTTAAGTTCAAATAAGTTTTGGGTTTAAAAAAACCACTGAATTTTATTTTATCTATGCCTTTCACTATATTAAAGTCTATGTTATAAACAACAACAACAAACACACAAACCCTAATAAGATACCACTATGTATTCCCTAGATGGGTTAATGTTGATAAGACTAATGATACAAAGTGTTAATGGGGTTGTGGAACAACATGGCTGCTCATTACTGGATGGTGTACAAAAACTGGTGTAGTCACTTGGAAAACTATCAATACCTTAGCAACAGGTACAATATCTGATGTCCCAGTGATTCCACTTCTAGGTGTGCCCAATAGAAATACAGAGTATGGTCGTCAAAAGACAATTGTCAGTAGTGATAATTTTAATACCCCAAAACTGGAGGTAACCCAGATGTCCACAATAGAATGGATAAGTAAGTTATGGTATGTTTATAAAATTCAATACTATAACCATAAAAATGAACAAGTTACTACTATACGCTACAAGATGGAAAACTCTCTCAAACTGTAGTAGGAATAAGATCCTCCAAAGATTTCAATACCCCTGGATTTTGAGAATATATTACCTTATATAGAAGTACTAGCAAAAACATTTGGTCCTTCCTATTATTGCCTATACTCTTTCTTCAACAAAATTAGAGAAAAGGGCAAAATAGTTTCTGCTGGGTATGGAGGGGGTGGGAGCTCCCGGAGAGGGAGGGGGTGGAGTGGGTGGTAAGGGGGGAGTGGGGGCAGGGGGGAGAAATGACCCAAGCATTGTATGTACATATGAATAATAAAACAATAAAAAAAAAGAAGTAGAGACTTTGCTAGATATTGGTCAAATGATCAAATTTTTCAATTAGGCAAGAGGAATAAGTCCAAGATATCTATAACACTTTGGCTATAGTTAGTGATAATGTATTATATACCCAACAATTACTAAAAGAGTAAGAGCTCTCACCACAAAAAGGACAACTATGATGAGGTAATGTATATGTCATTTTAGCTTAAGGCATTACACAATGATCATGTGTATCAAGATCCACCATGCTGCATACCATAAATATACACAACTTTTGCTAAATTGTTTTTTTAATGTTTTAATTCCTTTTTTTATTTGTTTTTGGCAGTACTGGGGCTTTAACTCAGGGTCTCACACTTACTAGGCAGGCATTCTACCACTTAAGCCACTCCTCAAATTGCTTTTTTCTTAAAAAAGGGGACTTTGTAGGTATAATTGAGGGCACCCTGGATTATTTAGATGACCACAATCTAAACACATAATTTCTTAAAAGCGAATATTTTTTCCTGGCTGTAGTCCATCAAACATTTATGACTGAAGAAATATCACAAAGATGTAGCATTGCTAGTTTGAAGATGGAAGGAATTTCCATGACCTCTTAAAGATGGGAAAGCCAAGAAAACAGATGTTCCCTTTGAATTTCTAGAAGGGAATGTAGCCCTGCTGACCCTTTATTTTAGCTGAGAGGGACTCATCACAAACTCTTGACCTACACAACTACCATTGGGAGTTCTTGAGAGACTATGACCACATTTTAGAATTGTTGCATAGAGTACAGAAGAACATGGAGTGCTTATCCACCAATTCCTGTCCCTTTTTGGTTGAAGATTTATCCTAGGAATATGAACTCCTCAGACACCTGTCCCAAACTACACAAGCACAGGATACCTATGGACACAAAACCCATATAGGCATAAAAAGATATAGAAAGCAACCAACATGTAATGAACTGTCACCAGAAACCACCAACTATGCCAACAGATATGAATGAGCCACTGATGAAGTCTACAAATGTTGGCACAATCTAATATAGAACAAAATTATATGGTGACAAATATATTCTATGCACTTTCCCAATCACAGTAGTGCACAAAACCCAGAGGTATGATAACTAGGCTTAACTGATCTTAGTTAAGAGTTATGCAGTGGCACATGCCTGTAATCCAAGCTACTAGAGAGGCAGAGTTAGGATGATCATAGCTTGAGGCCAGCTTGGGCAAAAAGTTAGTAAGACCTCCATTTCAACAAATAAGCTGGGTGTGGTGATGCATGCCAGTAGTGCAGGCTATCTGGGAGGTGGTAGAAGGATCAAGGTCTGATGCCAGCCTCAGGCAAAAGCATGAGACTTTATCTGAAAGTGACTAAACAAAAAAATGTCTAGGGGCATGGGTCAAATAGTAGAGCACCTGCCTACAGTATGAGGACCTGGGTTCAAACTCCAGAAGAAAAAAGAGTTATAATTTCCACCTCATAACAGAGAAATTGATGTGGTCACTTCCTAAGTTCTCAATTTCAATGACTTCATAGTCAATTCAGATTTAACATTTGCTCAAATGTAATTGACATTCTCATGGTATTGTGTTTATAACATGATATTGAGAAAATTTTTGAAACTGAATCATCTGAACTCTGGGAAATTTTCCAGATTGAATTCTTCAGGAAATTTAAGTTCCTGATAATTAACTTCCTGATAGACTTGTCAGTAAAAATTGAGTCATCATTAATGTTTTTTTTACCTATCTGGTTGGTTTTGGGATTTTAATAGACCAGGAGGACAAAATAAAGTATTTTTATGCATTGCTTGGTCAATTCAATGAAATCTCTTAAGTCATAACAGTCTATTTCTTGTCTTGGTAGTCAAAAGTCCTCAAGTCAACAGCTGAAGGAGATGTATCATGGTATACCATAGTATCTCTAGCTCTGGACACAGATTCTCGAGTTTCATGACCTTCATCTATTGCATATTATTCTTGTGGCTTTGGAAAAGTTGGAACTATAGTTTTCACATCAACAGCACTCTATTAAATAGGTAAAGACTGAGTGATTAAGAATTAATAGATCCAAAAAAAAAATAGATCTAGAGCAAATGCAGCAATGTGGTTGGACTGGGATCACATGACAAGGGGAGAGCACATTTGGGTGATATAGAAATAGGTAGAAAACCCAAAACATGAAAGCGTTTGATGTCCCCACTCCAGAGGAGCTAATACAGAAACCTTAAAGTGACAGAGGTTATCATGAGAAGGGGATCAGAAACCAGGGTAAAGATCAGTTGGAGATGAATCAACATGGGTCATAACACGTGTACACGAAAGCAATGCTAGGAATATTTCTGTATAGCTATCCTCAACTCAACTAGCAAAAACACTTTGTCTTCCTTATTAGGCTTGTCTCTTTTCTTCAACAAAACTAGTGATAAAGGCAGAACACAACCTGCCTGGAACTGAGGGGGGAAGGAGGAAGAAGGTTGGGGAGGGGAGCACAGGGGAGAAATGACCCAAACAATGTATGCACATGTAAATTAATGAATAATTTAAAAAAAGAATTAATAGATTTTCATACACTATAAAATTTTGACTACTCCTTTTGCTCATTTCCTTCCTTTCTACCAATTTTCTAGTTCCAAGGGTTTCTAAAAGCTTTTCCAGAATACACTACAAAGCCTCTGAACATACTTTTCTTCCTTATCCCTCTTTGTGTCTTCGCCATCAAAAAAGAGCTGAGGAGCAGGTTTCTGGACAAAATATTCCTTTCAGAAAACATAGGCTATTGATAACTAGCTTTATCTTTGCCATTAGTAGCTAGTGAAAATATTTGGTTTCACCTTTAATAATGAGATATTGTAAGTACAAGTTATACAGGTGCTGCTCTTAGTTTTATGAGTGTGGAGACTGTATGTTTTATTAATTGTTGTATCCAAGGACTTAGAAAACAAATGCAACACAGAATAGTCATTTAACATCTGCTGATTTTACTAGTTAATCTGAAATGCATTTAGTTATTCAAAGACCCAAGTCTGTTTGAATATTAGTCTATGTTTTAGTGTTGTATCAATCCTTAAACATAAAGATACCATTCACGTGAACGGAACTCCACATTTATTTTGGCGAGCGATTATACAAGGCTATGAGCCAGCACTGATTATACCCACAAGCAGTACCTGATACAAATGGTTGGTAGGTTAAGATGACTTGGGGCACGCACAATGCACAAACTCTAATATGGCAAGTAAAATAGAAAAGATTCAAGAGTGAGAGCATGTAGTGGGTACTTCCTGAAGATCTATGTGTGATTAGCTTGGGATGAGGAGAGGAAATATCAAGCAGACTTCAGCTCTATATTGAGATGTTTCTTTATACATAGCTTTAGTCCCCCTTGTAAAAAGAAAACGAAGTAAAACAAGAAGTGAAAGAGAAGGAGGAAGGAAGTTTGGAGGAAAGAAAAAAGGAGAAATGTGAAAGAGGAAAGGGAAGGAAAAGGAAGAAAAGAAGAAACAACTTATGTTCTCAGTTTATTTAATCTCAAGATCCTTATTAAAAACATAGCTTTGGGGGCTGGGATGTGGCTCAGTGGTACAGTAGCATGCTCGAGGCTCTTCATCATTCCCAATACCAATAATAATAATAATTAATAATAATAGCTTTGTACAGGACAACAGAGCCAGAGTCAAAATGAAACAACGTCTCAAACTTACCTGAGTGACATGAGGCAGTCCCTCAAGCCAACAGTCATAAGTATTCTGTCCTACTTCTTTATCTTCCCACTATGTTACTCTTACAAGGAAATAAGCCAGTAAGGCCTTAGCTCCTGACACCCAGTGTAACAGCCATGGAACTGAGAAATAATGTGAAAAGTTCGTTCTGCTCTGATGATAGAGGTTGGGAAAGATGCAATAAAAATTCTGAGCTAGAAACACAAACTGGGCTTGGCATACTTAGTATTAACTCTATCTTACCACTTGATCCAAGACCCTTTATCTTATTCCTTCAACACTCTGAATGGGAAAAAATGGGACTCCACACATGGAAATCTTGGTCACAAAAACACTATATTGCTTCTTCTGAAAGTCACATCACTTAGGAGAACAAACCCAGACCAAAAGAGCTTAGAGCTTAGGCTCTGGTAACAACACCAAAAATTCTTTTCATTTTTATTTGGGCTTGTGTGTGTGTGTGTGTGTGTGTGTGTGTGTGTGTGTGTGTGTGTTATCCAATACATGGATTTCTTTTTTAAGCACTTGATGTCAAAAAAGTTTTGATTCATTGAAGACACAGAAAAGGTTCCTGCCTATCATAATGGTTCATGACTTGTTAGTCATGAATACCTCTAAAAGACAACAACACAAAAAATTAATAGAGGAAAACACACAATTATTTGAAATAGTTTTATGTGCTACGGGAAACTTCAGATAGATAATCCAAAGACCCAAGGCAGAGAATCCATTTTGATACTTTTTATATTATTCATTTTATACTGAATGGGAAAATCTAGCAAGACCTGTCTGTTCAGATTCATCTTAGTCCAGGTATGGGGTAGGACTCTCAGGTATGGGGTAGGACTCCTTCTTAAAAGTGGTCTTATAATCTACTATAAGATGAAATTTAAAAATTGGGGGGATATTGCAGTATATTTTTAAGCTTTATGGCTTACATTGGGGAAAGAGAGTTTTAGTTTCTATGACCCATCTTGAGGAAGAGAAATTCAAGTTTTTATGGCTTTCCTTTGAGTGGAGAAGAGGGACAGGAGATAATGGAACAGGAGAAGTTAAGAGAGGAACTTTATTTCTGAGGGCTTTGCTTTGGGGTAGGATTTTCTGAGCCCCAGCAAAGGAAAACTTCAAGCGTGGGCTTGGAAAGATTCAACAGCCTATCAATAATTGACACTCTCCAATACAGTCAATACAGTGCTATTTGATAGTAATAGGAAGCCCTCTAATGATAGGCACTTTGAGACAACAAGAGTTAATGAGTAAACCAGAGGGGTTTCAGGACCCTGCAGTAACCATCTATCTTCTAACACCTGTGTGGGTAACAAACCCAAGCCACAGTATGATTTCCTACCACCTCATCAGACACTAGTTTCCAAAAATATTTTGTCTCATTTTATGGGTAGAAAAACAGAGACATAATGAGGATAAATGACTCCTACAGGGTCATGTGGTAATGATAATGAGGGCAAGAAATCAAATATTCTGTCTGTCAGACTTCTATCTTACTGGATTCTTGATAAGTTAAGACCCCTCACTATATTATGTTTTTACATGTTTGTGGGTTTATATGTTTCTATGTGGATTTAGAATATTGCTTTTATCATTTTTTTTGTTATGATAAACTGTACAACATATAACATTTACCATTGTAAACACTTTTAAGGGTATAATTCAATGAGTTAAGTACATTCACATTGCTGTGCAATAATCCATCACTTAACTTTTTCTTACACCTCAACTGAAACTCTATACCCATTAAACAATATTTACCATTCCCTCTTCCCTCTAGTTCCTGGTAATCACTTCTTTTTTTGTTGTTTTGTTTTGTTTTGCTGGGGGTACATTGTGGCATTTACAAAAGTTCTTACAATATAACAAATATATCATAAATTGAATCACTTCTGAATGTTATTTTATAGAAAAAAGAAATCTAGACTTTTGAGCTTGATTTACAACCAAAAAATGTAATTGTACTCAGGAGGGAGTGGATGAGAGAAAAGGATAAATTTGGAACCAGTCATACAGTACTTAGAAGACTTTGTGAATGTGCTTTGCAATATGTTTGTATATGTCTCTATGTATGTCTATATGTATCTCTGTGTGTATGTGTGTGTGTGTGTGTGTGTGTGTGTGTGTCTTTAAAAGACTCTCCACCTCCCAGTCCGCCTCCTTACAGTTTGACACTGAGTTTTTTTTTGTCCCCAAGTTTCTCCAGTCTCCAAGAGGAGCTTGTGGCAAATTTCCTTTGTAGATTTGGAAGCAGGTTTGTTGCCATGGAATCCACATTCTGACTGGACTTGAGCAGTATAAAGGTAACCATTAAAGATCTGGTAAAAAGATAGGCTGTTGATCTTCTTCTGGAAAAGCCTGACGGGTAGGATTCCTTAAAGGGCTCAGCCCCAAAGTGCTTAATCCCATCCCCTCAGCTACTTGTTAACTAAAGCTCCCAGCTCCCAGAGACCTCTGAAGGAAAACCTGAGGCTTCATCACTTCCCACAAATGGCTAATCCTGGAGGTGGTGCTGTTTGCAATGGGACTGTTCTCAACCACAAGAAACAGAGCAACAATTTACAAAGAGGAAAGTACAAGAAGAATGGAATAGTGAAAGAAGCCCAGGTAAGAGGCTTCCATCCTTACTCTAAATACCCTAACTATTTCAACATTTCTTTGTAAAGCTGTTTGAGGCTGTCCTAACTCAAAGTTTCTCTCATGAAGTATTTTATATATATTTTGACTCTTCACTTCAGCTAATATTTTGGTATTGGTATGCTTTGCTACCAAAATGTTTAGATATAGATGAAGAAGGGAATTTCGTCTGTTTATGAGAGAAGACACCCAGAGACTCACATAGCATTAGATTCTCTAAAACATAGACTTACCTTACCTACCAGACTTTCCTTGTTGTTGTTTTTTTCTAAAGCTTTTGGGGCAGAGTTGTGAAGGTTCAAACTCTCCAGTTAAATTTCAGTCCTTCAAGAGACCTGCTAGATTCACAGAGTGAGTTTGCTGAGGTTATGTGCTGTAGATGACATTTCTCCACCACAACCCCTCTCCCCCACTGCAGACACACACGCACGCACACACACACACACACACGAAATGCCTCTCTGGTTGAAAATCGAGTTCTTTTTGGTGTTTAAAGGAGCATTGTCATAGATCACAACCTGAGTCGAGGTCAGAGTCCTTTGAAATTTAACATCACAGACATTCCTTTCCAAAAATTCCTTCAGAGAACACAGCTTACTGTGACACGCTGCACACACAAACCAAAGTAGCATCTTTAAAACAGACTGTTTAGGTTTTGTATGGGTTTTTCCCGCCTATCACAGAAATGTTTGAGGGGCTATTCTGAGGAGGAGGAACTCAAGAAATATTCAAAGAAGCCTTGGTCTGAGAGGTTCTTGTATAAAGGCAGTTTGTCCCACTTCTCACACTCTGCTCTGAGTGGCAGGGGTGAGCTAACCTGCCCCCGGAGCAAACTTGAGTAGCCAGAAAGGCAACCTTACTGTTGGGAAATGAGAAGCCATCAGGGAACCCCATGCAACCTCCCAGAGAGCAAGCATCCACCCAGAAGAAAGGTCAGACTGCTCTAAGCTCACAGGACAGGTGGGGCTGGGTCTTCTACTCTGTAACTTAAATTCATGGGTAAAGTTGGAAGAGGAAGGAGGTGCTCCAGAGCCTGGCTTGTGTGTCAAAAAGTGTGACCCCTCCCACCCCCAAATGTAGTCTTCTCTAAACCTTTGAATTAGGAAGTGTCTGTAAGAAACCTTAGTCCTGACTTCTCCCACCTGAGCATCTGAGACCTGGAAGAAGACACAGAGAAAGTGCTCAACTCCTACCATTTGCATGAGGGAAAGCACAATGATACCCACAATTAATTCATCAATATCCATTCAGGTCACCACTCAAGACGTTCCTTACCCCTGAAACACCTATATTTCAGACTACTCACCTGTTTACCTTCTGAATTATTCTTACTCTCAGGGTACTCATATATACTTTCAAAACTCGTTATCCTTTTCTTCACTTTATCTTGATTTTATAACTACTTTCTAGTGTTTGAGAGCTTGTTTGGAGGTTCTAGCAGGGGAGCACAGCTACTCGTATACCCTTGACCAAAGAACGGTCCTCCTCTATCGGGGATGGTCGTCCTCTTCGACCCAGCGCGCAGCTTTGGGAGGGAAGCACATGGAGCGGTGAGGGAGGAAGGAGACACCCGCCTAACCAGCCTGATCAGCCGAATCAACCTTGACGATCAATGGGGTGACAGATGTAGCAGCCAGATCGCCCTCACATCCCTTTCTAGTGTTTGAGAGAAGAAATTTCGATGGATGGTTATAGCCACACTTATATAAGAACAGAACCAAAAACCCTAAAGGTTTGTTACTAAGTGTACCTATAAGACCTTGGACATTGAGACTTCGCTAAGCGGCTGAAGATGTCAGAGCTGCTATCTTTTCTGACAGTTCTTTTTGAAAGGACATTTAAAATCTGTTGGCTCAGATATATTTAGGTGTAACTAAAATGAAATTGGCTTGCACTGACAACCTCAATTATGGCTTAGAAAATATTTTCCAGAATGAATAAGTTCTGCTGAGATCATAGTGAAATATAGCAAACAACAACCTATTTTCTCCCTTCATGGTATGAATGAAGTTGTCTTTACTACCATGATCCTCAGGCATAAGTTTTATCCCATGGAATAAACTAGGCCTTGACCAAAATCCTTTCCTATTGATAAAAGCAATTCATAAAAGCTTACAGATGTTTGACACCAGTGGTCTCCAAACACTCTCTTCCAGGTCTAATGTTCTATGGTGCATCTAAAATTCTACCTGCTTCTCAGAAGACCCCTCCCTTGTCTTTTGTGTTTATTTGTAGCTACACGGAAACACAGTTATCTCTTTTTTTTATTTTGGGAGACCCTCTAGGATTCTGTTAACAAAAGGTTTCCCAGCACAACAAATGAGATGAAAACCAGTGTGAGGTAGTTGCTTTGGAATCCTCTATGCCTTTGTTCCAGTGTAGCCTGGTTTGGACACTGACTCCCGTGCCAGCTCACTTCTCCAACCTCAAGGCTGGCAAGGAGCCAGAACCTTTCCACTGTAGACACTTTGTAGAGTAACTTTCTGGAGTTTTTGGGGATTGTAGATGTCTTTTCTTTAAACCCCACATACTCTGAGGATGCTTTGTACTGGGTTTTCAACACTGATTAAGTCCATTTCTTGGTTTTCTTCTAATATGTCATCCTATCTTTCATATTTAATAGAACACAATTATCTGAGAGGATTCATGCTTCCTTGTCAGGAGCATATCCACCTAAAAGACAAAAGGGCCTTTAATTTCCTTAATCCAAAAGCACAGCATTTCTTATAATTTCCTATTGACCTACTTGATTCCATAAAATTAATTTTTAATTATTATCTACATAATTGCCTTTTGATTCACACTAATTATTTCTGACCTGGCCACATTTTTTACTGGGAAAACCTGAAACTTCAGGGATAGACCTTGTGTCTTCATTGCTCTTAATATTACGTGTCTCTGGAGGCAGATTTTTAGTAGGAGGGGTTTTCATTTTTTTCATTCAATTGATCCTAAAGGATAAAGAAAAATTTGTGGCATCTTTTGTAATAATTTTCCTGGAAAAGAAAAGTGCTTTTGGTAATTCAATGGTTTTGTAGTTCCTGACCTTGATGTAGTAACATTACCTGGTTTATGGTAATAAGTCTTACAAGCTTTTTTAATAATTCATTTACTCATTCACCAGTAGTTATTAAGAATCTGTTATCCTAGGATATATACAGATAAATAAGAAGTTTACAATTTAGCTGTTAGGAGAAAGTATATGTTAAAACAAAAACATTAAATGATAGTGCAGGGATAGTGCTGTAATAAAGTGGACTTGATTTGAGGACAAATAAGTGGTATAGATGCAGAACTTTAGAGAGGAAGAAAAATAACATATGTTAAGGTCCTACCTTGTACCAGGCTGAGTGTGTTATATACAAGTCTTCTGTACCTTCGCAACAACAATGTGAAGTAGCAACATCATGCCTGTTGTAAAAAGAGAAGGAACAAGTCTTTAAGGACTCTGTACAGAATCACAGGTAGCATGGGCAGAATTTGAACCTAAACCAATGGTGCTTCAAAGCCCGATTCCTTTCCACCATTTGCTGGGGTACCACAGATTGGGGTGGCCAGTGACTGTTTTATTAAAACCAGACAAATCAAACTGAATTCTGAAGCATTGGAATTGACAGAGAAAATCAGGAGTTTATTCCTGGGGGACAAATGAGGAAAGTAAGATAAAAAGAATTCCAGAGGTGAATTTAAGAATTGTTAGTAACAGGCATGGGAACAACCATAAAACATTCCAGGAAGGAAGGGAAAAATTATGCAAAATAGAACACTTGAGAAACTTATTTCAGTCAGAATTCAGCAGAGACAGACAGACAGAGACAGAGAGACAGAGAGACAAAAGAGAGAGTGCACTATGGCCTAGGTGGTCTGGGTACTGGATGAAGGAAAAGGACTCAACCATATTATGGAAATCCTTTCTACTTCTAGAAAGCTAAACTTCTGTTAATTTCTTTCCATATCCTGTTGAGTTCTACAGTGTCCTAGTAAACCTTCTGTTATGGTATAAATTTCTTCTAATCAGTGAGAACTATGACTCATAGTTTACTTGCCACAGTGGTAGCTGCCAGACAAGCCCTTATAAATATTAGTGTATGTGGGGCTCCCAGTCTTCACAGTCATTGAAACAGAGGGCAATATTAGGAAAATTATTGGGAAAATTCAGAAATTTTTGCAGCTCCACATTCCTTTCAGTTGCATTCTACTCTCATCCTACAATCATTCTTCTAACATCTTTTGTCTCATGGTTCCCATGTCCTTTAAACAACACTTAATATGACAAGACTTCCCTGTGAGTTCCCTAGGGAGTACCTGTTTTTCATGGATTCATTATTGTAAAGCTTATCTGTGTGTCAGGTGTTGTAGCCAATGAGATCGAAATACTCTCCCTCCATTTATAAGACTCTTACAGTCTAAATGGGTAAAACAGACAAGTAATTATAGCACTTAATAGTAAGTACTATAATAGATGTTGCAATTATCTATTTCTGTTAACAATCTTCCCAAAACTCAATGGTTGAAGCAACTATCAAGTTGCTCATGATTTTTCTGGGCCTGTGACTCAGGTAGGGCTAGGTAGATATGACTCCTCTCTGTTCCACATGGTGTTTGTTGCAAGTAAACTCTCCTGAGTGTATTAGGTAGTTTGCCATTACTATAATGACATACCTGAAACTGGGAAAGTTTATAAAGAAAAGAACTTTTTATTCTGCTCTCAATTCTGGAAGTTCAAGAGCATGGCACCAGCATCTTCTCAGCTCAGATGAGCACCTCATGGCAAATGGCACTACAATGGTGGAGTACTCATGGGAGAAAGAGATCACATGGCCAAACAAGAAGCCAAAGTAATACTGGGGTCCCACAATACTCTCTAAGGAATGTCCTCATTGACCAAGACCTCCCTCTAGGTCCACACTACCTCCCAACTTCATTACCCTGGGAACCAAGTTTATAATACATGCATCCTTGGGAGACAAACCATATCACCATATCAGAACCATACCACTCTGTCCCTGGCCTTCATGTCTTTATCACAATGCAAAATATATTCATTCTATCCCCAACATTCCCAAAGTCTTAACTTGTTCTAGCACCATTCAGACATCCAAGTCTAAAGTCTCATCAGATTCAAGGCAAACTCTTCCCAGTTGTAAGTACTTGTAAAATCAAAAACCAGGTTAAATACATCCAAGACACTACAGGGATAGTATAAGCATTCCTATTCCAAAAGGAAGAAGTGGGCAAATAGAAATCACACGAAAACAAGACCAAAACCCAGAACAGAAGATATTAAATCTTAAATCTTCAGTCCCATCTTGTGCACACTAAGGGAGAGGTGGACCCCCAAGACTTTCAACGGCTCCATCCCTATAGTTTTGCATGTCATAGACCACCATGGTTACTCTCCCAGACTGGTTTTGTAGCTGTATACAGATTTTGCCAGTAGCTATTGCCCATTTCTAGTAGCTGTATGTTTCTTGGGCCTCTAACTACAGCTCTATTTCCATGGCTCCCTTAGGCATCACCCTATCAGGTGCTCACTAAAGCAGCTCTGAGCCTTTGCCAAAGTTCTGCCTGAGCTCTAGGGCCTTGTTTTGAAATGTCAGTGGAAGCTTTCCCAAGCCATAACTCTTGCATCCTGTGCACCACATAGACACCAAGCTTAGATTCTGACATGAGTTGAGCCTGGGCCTGATTAAACCACGACTGCAGTGGCCACAAAGTACTGAAGAAAGCCACTTGAACTGTCCTGGCAATAAACCTATGGAGACTGTCCAGTCTTTGGTCTATGAAACAAATTTACCTTGGATGACCTCGGGGCCTGTGATAGGCGAGGTAGCCTGGAAGATTTCTGAGATGACCCATAAGCATTTTCTCATTCTCTTGATGCAACACAATCTTTTCATCCATGCTAATCTCTTTAACAAGCAAATGCTCCACTGAAACTTTATGTTCTTTTTTCACTCTATCCCTGACCAGGCTGGAAAATTTTCAAATTCCTGCTTCCTTTTGCTCCCAAGGCTCACTGTCAGTCTAATTAAAAGTGGCCAATAATGCCCATGCTATAGTGTGAATGCTTTATTGTTTTGAAATATCTTCCTCCAGATAAACCAATCCACAATTCTTAATTTCAATATTCCCAAAGTCTTGGGGGCATAGACACAAATGCTGACAGGTTCTTTGTGATTGTGTAGCAATTTCTATCCTCATCAGAATTGTCCATAAAATTCTGCAAATAGCATTCTAGGCTTTTTCTAGTCTGATCCTACAAACTCTTCCAACTACTGCCTGTCACCCAGTTCCAGAGCTGCTTCTACATTTTTCAGGTATAGCTATAGTAACAACTCTCCTCCTCAGTACCAATTTCTGTATTGATCAGTTTTCAATGACTGTACCAAAATATATGTAACTTTATAAAGAAAAGAGATTGACTTAGCTCACAGTTCTGTAGTTTCAAGGGTATGGTGCCAGTATCAGCTCTATTCTCATGAACACCTCATGGTCAATGGCATCATCATGGTGGGAGCAGGTGGAAGAGGAAGAGATTACCTTACCAGAAAGGAATCCAGAGTGATATTTGGGGGTCTCCAAATCCCTTCTGAGGTCTTTCCTCCAACTGACTTAAAGACCTCCCATTAGGTCCCACCTTGCAGCAGTTCTACATTTCCCAAATCTTCCACTCTAGAGACCAATTTTCTAGCACATGAACCCTTGGGGAACAAACTCAAACCATATCCAAGAGTATCTAAGATATGTGATGGTGGTGGTGGTTGTCCAAGGGAACTTTGTGTCTTTATCACAAGAGCACCATTTCTATGTGGTCTCCTTATTCTGAAGAATAGCCCAAGCTTCTTTATAAGATATCTATGCTCCAAAACAGTGAAAATGGAAACTACAAAGTGTCTTATGTCCTGGGAACACTTTGGCTGCATTCTGTCATCAAAGTCAGCTACATTCCAACAAAGGGAGGGAAATAGACTCTGTTTCTTACTGAGAGGAGCTGCACAGTCACAATGCAAAAGGTTGTAAGAGATTGTTGTGACCATCTTTGGAAAGAGTCCATGTCACAATTGAGATATATGAACTGGACTTGAGAACACAGAAGGAACATCTTACCCAGGCCTGTGATATTACTACTCAGGACTCACAATAGAAGAGCTTAAAAAGTTGACTACAGAAAATTCAACCATTTCTTTCTGCATGGCAAGAACAAAACAGAAACAATCCTATAAAATAATCAAAAGGCAATTTACAGACCAGGGAAATGTCTGCAATTCATATCATAAAATACAAATTTCTTAATATGAAGAACTTCTAGAAAACAATACAGAAAACGTTTGAAGACAAAAAAGACAATAATAGGCAAAAGACATTAAGGAAGTACAAATGGAAATAACAATGGTTAGGAAAGTAAAGAAAAAGGAAGAAAGGAGTATGCTAGAATCAGTTTCCATGAGAAGGGAAAAAAAACTCTACTTTCACACTTTGTGTCTATAAAATCTGAATAATCTAGTTATTTATATTAGTATAATAAAAGCTGTGAAACTGATGAATAATTAATAATTAAATCTCATCGCAGTACTGTCAAATGGATATTAGCCATGTTTGTTTAGATAAGGAAACTGAGGTTCTAAGAAACACAAGCAACTTCTCCAAGGTTGCACAGAGCTAGGGGAAACTGGGACATGAACTTGAGACCATCCACCTTACCCCAACTGCTTTTTACTCTCAACAACTCTGCAGGATTCCCTGGTATTACCTACCTTTCATTAAAAAGGTCTAGAGATGCTTATTTTAAGAACTGAATATAGTATTAGTTGCCTCAGGTATCAATCACATGCAAGAGAAGGGTTCATGCTTTCATTGTAACTGCACTATCCAAGAACATCATGCTCCAATTCCTAAAACAAGCACACTTCAGTTTAAAATGTTGCAAGGTAACCACAACTAATTATAATGATCTCTAACATGCCTTGAGCTCTTTCAAAGTACAAGGCATTCTAAGTGCTTTTCCTTCATCATTTCAAAACATTCCTATGAAGTATCGAGGAATTATTTGACTAGTTTCAGCTGTGAGAAAACACAAAGCTTCATTAACTTTGCAAAGATCACCAACTTATTTATAAGTATCAAAGTAAGGTTTGAAAATTAGGTTTTCTCATTCCATGAACCAAAGTTCTTGTTCCTTAGTTCACACTGTCTCTCAAACACAAAATATCACTAAGAGTGATATTTTCTGTAGTTGAATTTTCTGTAGTCAACTTTTTAAGCTCTTCTATTGTGAGTCCTGAGTAGTAATATCATACCTGGGTAAGATGTTCCTTCTTCTGTGTTCTCAAGTCCAGTTCATATATCTCAATTGTGACATGGACTCTTTCCAAAGATTTTCCACAATGGGAGTCAACTGGACTTAGCATTAAAAGCCAGTGCCAGTGTGAGTTAAAGGTATTATGGATTGTTTTGTTTGCTTGCCTTTTTTTTTTTTTTTTTGGTATTAGTGAAAATTTGAGTTAATTTTCATAAAGGACACCAGCCTGTCACATATCAGAGCATTCAATATGCAAACTTGCCCACTCATAGACACAATGTGTCAGTGAACTGCCCACTTTCCATGCTTCCCTTTCAACAACCCTGTGTTGAAGAAAATAGACACCATGTGACCCTTAGTCATGTGGACTTACACTTAGTCACAGATGGAGCCCCAGAGATAAGCTGTGTGTTACTTAGAATGCCTGGCACTTTTGGAAGCATCTGTATGGCACATGAACTCCATGAATACACAATTCACTTAGCATAATATTTCCTGATAATACTTATATCTTAGATATGTGATATGACAAATGAAAAGAGGTGTCAATTCTTTGGGACATTTCCCATTGAGGGGTAGAATAACTCCATTCCCTTGAACCTGTGCTTGACTTAATAATGGCTTCCTTGGCCAATAAAAAGAAACTAAAGGACTATCTGGGATTTCTAAGACCAAGTTACAGAAGACTTCTAGGACTCACTCTTGCAGCTTGAACCCAGTACTCTTTTTTAAAAAATTTTTTTAAGATTGGTGGATTTCATTTTATTTGATAATGACATAGTTTTTATGAAACTAGAGGGAAAAGACCTCTTAAATTACAAATATTTCTGGCATTCTTTTATTAAACATTTGCTTCTAATTGTCTAATTTAAAGTTTTTTATTAGCTTATATTAATTGTAAATTATGATAATTCCATAGATGCATATAATGTACTTTGATCAATTTCACTCCCTTTATTATACTCCCTTCTTAACCCTGCCTTTTCAAACAGTATTTAGTGGGTTTCATTATGTGACTTGTGTGTGTGTGTGTGTGCCTCAATCTTGTTTGCCCCAAGTACCCTCTCCTTTGACTATCTCCCCTCCCACTGATTCCCTCACCCCCAGTCACCTTAGAACAGTAACTTTTAGAACTCAGAGAGGGTGCTTAGAGGGAGCACAAGTAGCCCAAATTCTGCGCAGGTGCTCCTTGCTGTATTCTTACTGTACACACCACCTTGCAAACTGTGAGTGTGTGAGTGAGCTGTCTTATAAGTGGATCCACTTATTATAAGTGGATCCTCCAGTCCTAAGGCCTATTTGTTCCAACTGATACTTCATGGAGCAGCAGCAAAATATCCCTTCTGAGTTCTGTCTAAATTATGAATTTCATTTGTGCTTCTGAGGAAACAAATGGTTGTAGTTTTAAGTTTGAAGGTAGTTTAATAAACAGCAACAGAAACTGGACATATGGATGTTATATTTCTTTAAAAGGCTTATAAAAGTCATTTTGCAAATCTCTTTTTATAACCATTTTGAGAACTTACATTTACATTTTGAGGGCAGAATTTGTTTTGGTCCCCTTTTGCTTTCAAATTTTGGCAAAGTTATCTCCCTTAAGCTATAAACTTTTATTTTATTTTGCTTGGTATAAGGCCTACATGCTTACCTGAGACTGAGTATCTGGCTGAAAACACAAATACATGACATAAATGTCACCAATGCAAAAGCACAATCATTTGAATATTGCCAAACCTTAAATGTGATTGAACCTGAAAGGTTGGTAATTTTGTTGTTGTTGTTGGACCGGGGTTTGAACTCAGGATTTCACGCTTGCAAAGTAGAAGCTCTACCACTTGAGTCACAGGCCCAACGCCAATAATTATTTCATTGTCTATGAAGAAAGAGCTGGCTAAGGCTGTATGGGTTTAAGGATTTCATTAATTAAAAGAAACGTGTTTTAACTATATTTAATATCTTCCAATCATGAATTGATTTTATCTATTTGTTAAAGTTTTCTGAAATTTTTTTCCCTCTGAAAATACCATTATCAGTAGATTGAATTTAACCTAATCAACTACATTTATTTTGAAATGCCCTCCATCTTTTCACTAGAGTACTGTTTTATCATATATATTTAGGAAACAATGACTCAGGGAATTTTATCTTTACTTTGTACTTTTAAAAAGTAATAGATGACTTGTTCATCTTCACCTTTCTGCATTGTTATAATAATACTTTGTCCAGAAATGTTTAAGGGACACATGAGTGGCTCCATACCCTAAATTTCCCTGATTAACTCCAATTTCAAGTGATAGCAACTCATCAAAATGTCATAGACCCAATAATATTTATTAGTCAATCCCATCTCTCAGCCTTTATAGAAAATCACACAGAGACCTTTTGTTATATGATGCATGTGTGAAACCAAGATCCTAGATCTGATCTAAGTAATCCTTCAAAAGTTGCCTGAGGCAAAGGCCAGACAATGGTGGCATACTTCTATCATCCCAGCTGCTTAGGAGGAGCATGAGTTCAAGGTCAGCCAGGGCAAAGTTATTGAAAACCTATCTCAAAAACAAAATAAAAACAAAGCACTGAAGGCATAGTTTAAGTGGTAGAGCGTTTGCCTAATAAGTGTGAGGGACTGGTTTCGATCTCCAGTACCAAAAGAAGGAAGAAAGGAAGGAAAGAAGGAAGGAAGGAAGGAAGAAAAGAAGGAAGGAAGGAAGGAGGGAAGGAAGGAAAACATAAAAGCTAAATGTAAACTTTGAGTATCCTAGCTCTGAGTTACAGATGACTGTCATTTCTCTGCCATATGGTTGTTAGCCTTTTGGAGGCCAAGGATGCCTTTCAAAAGCTTATGGATACTTTCTGTAAAAATTGAACATGTCTGTAGTCACAAAATTTTCCATGAAGAGAAGTCATATGTTCCCTGACTTCCAGGTTATTAACTTCAGCTAAGAAATGTCTTTATTATCTAGGTTAAATCTTTACTCACAGCCCAAACAGAAAAACTAGCAAATCACCTTTCAGAGAAGAAAAGATTGGTGGGGTTTGGGGGAATCTCAAATTGATCCACCAAACAGAAAAAACTACACATAACCCAAAAAGATTCAGTCAACGTTCTCCATGTGTATTATATATTTACTTTGAAATTATATTAGAATTTTGCTTTCTACTCCATAGTTCATATTTCTTTTACTATAAAACTACTTATACATCCTCTCTTAAAACTGAGTAAAACTGAACTTCTCAGAAAAAAATATTTATGTGGTAGCATTTTTTTTTGTTCTCCAGCAACCCTTGAAGTTTTCTTAAGAAATATGAACTACTTCAGGAGGAATGACAATAGAAAGATCACTAGCTTGGGCAGTATACACTATTGGATTTCAATCCCAATTCTACTCTTACTAATGGTAAGAGTAAGAGTCAGGTGGCTTCATGTCTCTATGCTATGACCTATAGGGCTATGGTAAAGATTGAACGAGATAGCATATATAAGAATCCCTAACATCATACCCACAACAGATACTTAATAAACAGTAGATATAAACACTTAAAGTTAGCCTATAACCATCTCTTTTCTCCTCTACTGCTATAATAAAGGCATTCAGTACAATATAATAGTCACCTAATAAATTATAGTCATAAACCCTTGAATTCCTTCATCCAGTAGTAACTTCTCAATGTTCATTTTATTTGCCCTACCAACAACATTTGGAACAAGTATTCGCTCTTTATCTGCTAAGGTTTAGACATAGGTTGAAGGTATACCCCATGGATTCATATATTTAGGCTTGGTCTGCAGTATGGTGATGTTGATGTGTTAGAACCTTTATGAGATGAGTCCTACTGGAAAGTCATTAAGTCACTGGGGAATGTCTTTGGAAATGATTAAAGTAGTTCTTGTAGGACCCTGAGTTCTCATGACTAAGAGTTATTACAAGAGTGATCCTAATTCCTGAATTGCTCTATGGCTCCCTGTATGGATGTGATCTCTTCCTCCTGCACATGCTCCCACCATTATGGTATGAAGAAATATAGTCAAATTTGGGGCCTTTGCCAAGGCCAGCACTATGTTGTTTGAACTTTCAGCCTTCAAAACAGTGAACTAAAATAAATCTCTTTTTTTTGTAAGCGCCCAGCCTCAGGCATAGTGAGAAACAGGCTAATACACTTCTCAAACCATTTTCTTATCTTGGATTCTGTGATGTAATGCTCTAGGTTTTTCTCCTTTATCAATAGCTATTCCTTTATAGTTTCTAGTCTTGGTTCTCATTTCTTTTACCTATAAGCAATGAAGTGACCCAAGGTTTAGCCCATGTACCTCTGATATCTTCTAACTGTCCATCTCTCATAATGATCTGGTATTATTTCATCAGTTTTATATAACAGACATTTCCAACTGACTATTGGACACACACAGACATTTTTATATGCACACCTGTAAGCATTTCTGACTGCTATTTGATCTATTTGTATAATCAAAAGACATCTCAATCTTAACACATACTTTTCTCTCCATCCCCTATGCTATTTTAAAGTCTTTCCCATCTCAGTAAATGGTAACTCTATCCTTGTAGTTCAAACCAAACATCTTGTCATCATTCGTGACTTTTCTTTTTCATTCTACATATTCTACATTGTCTGTTAGCAAAAGTGATCCTACCTTCACAGAATATCCTCACCTTTCTCTCAGTAACCTCCTATCTCAGCCACCCCTATCTATCACTTGCATTATTGTAGGAGCCACATCTTTTTTCTTTGTGTTCAGTTTTTGTTACATAACAATCCACTTCAAACTGTAGTAACATAAAGCAACAATTATTTTATTATGCTCATGGATCCTGCTTATCTGAAATTCAGAAAAGGCACCGTGGGAACAGATCTCCCCTGTTCTCTGATGTCTGAAATCTCCATTTGGATGACTCAATTGAAGGGGCTTGAAGAGCTGGCCCAGAAAGACCCATCACTGAGTTGACTTCCTCACTCCCATGTCTGGCACCTGGGCTGTGATGACTGAAGGACAGGGCACACCAGGACTAAGAACTGAACTAAAGCAGTCATAAACAAGCTTACCAGATCAGAGGAAAGAGACTATCAAAGAACTTATGATCCTGTTTTAAAACACTATGCCTGAGTTGGTACTAGTGGGAGGGGGAAGATGTGGGGAAAGGGTGTAGGAGGGAGAAGGGGAAGTAAAGGAGAATGATGGTGGGGGTGACTTCACCTATGATATATTGTAAGAACTTTTGTAAATGTCACAATGTATCCTTGGCCCAACAATAATTTAAAAAAATTTAAAAAGAAAGGTTTAGATTAAAAGTAAAGCAATGGAGGGAAAAACCACCATGCCCTGCTTCCTCCCTTGTCACACCCTGTCACATAACCATCTGCAAGACTAATCTCAACACATCAGCCATTGATCCTGTAGAGATGAAATTCATAGATGTTGGTCTGATGCCCAGATTCTGCCCATTACTGTCATTTCACTCAGAGTAAATGCCAAAATCCTTACAATGGCCACAAAGCCTTATGACCTAATATCTTGTACTCATCTCCTGTAATTCTCTCCTGTGCTCACTCTTTTCCAGGTCCTCATTGTTTCCTGAGGTGGCTTTTTCTTACATTCTCCTACCTACGTTTGCACTTTCTCTTCCTTGGACCTGAAACACCCTTTCCCAGGACATACATGTGACTCATTCTTCCTTCCTTTCTTCAAGTCTTGACTCACAATCCTTACTAAAATTATGAGAAATATGACATAATATAATATAAAACATAACAATTTAATAGAAAAACCTCCTCAATTCCTGCCCCTCTTCCCTGTTTAGTCATTTTCTTTAACATTTAGCACCATTTGCATGTGCACACAGTCATATATACCTACACACATAAAGATGCACACACATTAATTTATTTCCTGTTATCTCTTTCTGTCTCTAGATTGTGACCACATGGGCAAAGGTTTCTGTGTTGTTTACTGATGAATCCTCAGCATTTAGACCAGAACTTCTATATTATATGTGCCTAATAATATTTGAGAATAAATAAAAACTACCCATTGTTACCAATCTATTGTTTAAAATCTTTTATTTCATCCTATTTTGCTTGCTTTTCAAATTTCCATTTACTGTCAGAATTCTTGAGAAAAGCCCCACTCATACGATCACAGGCTTCTTTGTAGCCTTAAAAGTATATAGTCTCTTATTAATTAATTTGCAAGTTTTCTAACTTTTGTTGGAAAACATAGTGACTAACCAATGTCCTCTTTGTAAAAATCACAGGTTCTCGATTATTGTGTGTGACCAGGTAGCTATATGCTTTTATATGGATATCCAGGTATTATATCATATATAATATAATCATGTAATATATAATAACTTCATATAAGGAGCATGCTTTAAGCAGGTGGAACTTTTTTTGTTGTTGTTCATTTATTCACATGTGCATACATTGTTTGGGTCATTTCTCCCCCTGCTCCCCTCCCCCACCCTTTCCCCCCTTCCCCCCTCTGTTCCAGGCAGGTCCAGTTCTGCCCTTATCACTGATTTTGCTGAAGAAAGGACATATGCATAAAAAGGAAGACAAAGTGGTTTTTTTTGCTATTTGAATTAAGGATAGCTACACAGAGAGATTCCTACTATTGCTTTTGTGTACCCATGTGTTATGACCCATGTTGATTCAACTCTAACTGATCTTTATGTTTGTTCTTGATCCCCTGCTCATGAAAACCTGTTGTTTTAAGGTTTCTGTATTAGTTCCTCTGGAGTGGGGGCATCAAATGCTTTCATGGTCTGGGTTTTCTACCTATTCCTATATCTCCCGTTATGTGCTCTCCCCTTGTCGTGTGATCCAAGTCCAACCGCATTGCTGCATTTGTCCTAGATATAAAGTCCACATATCAGGGAAAACATACAATTTTTGGTCTTCTGGGCCTGGCTCACTTCGCTCAGAATGATGTTCTCCAGTTCCATCTATTTATCTGCAAATGATAAGATTTCATTTTTCTTCATGTGAGTAAAATTCCATTGTGTGCAAGTACCACATTTTCTTGATCCATTCATCAGTAGTGGGGCATCTTGGTTGTTTCTATAACTTGGCTATTGTGAATAGTGCTGTAATAAACATGGGTGTGTAGGTGCCTCTGGAATAACCTGTGTTGCATTACTCTGGGTAAATCCTCAGGAGTGGGATTGCTGGATCATGTGGCAGGTCTATGTTTAGATTTTTAAGAAGTCTCCAAATTTTTTTCCAAAGTGGTTGCACCAGCTTGCATTCCCACCACCAGTGGATTAGGGTTCCTTTTTCCCCACATCCTCACCAACACTTGGTGGTGGTGGTGTTTTTGATGATTGCTATTCTAACAGGGGTGAAGTGGAATCTTAGTGTGGTTTTGATTTGCATTTCTTTTATGGCCAGAGATGGTGAGCATTTTTTTCATGTGTTTTTTGGCCATTTGAATTTCTTCCTTTGAAAAAGTTCTGTTTGGTTCAGTTGCCCATTTCTTAATTGGTTCATTGATTTTAGGAGAGTTTAGTTTTTTAAGTTTCCTGTATATTCTGGTTATCAGTCCCTTGTCTGATGTATAGCTGGCAAATATTTTCTCCCACTCTGTGGGTATTCTTTTTAGTTTAGAGACCATTTCTATTGTTGTGCCGATGATTTTAATTTTATGAAGTCCAGTTTATTCATCCTTTCTCTTAGTAGCTTGGCTTCTGGGGTTCTATTGAGGAAGTCTTTGCCTATACCTATTTGTTCCAGAGTGTTTCCTGCTCCTTCCTGTGGTTACTTCAGTGTTTCAGATCTGATATTTAGGTCCTTGATCCATTTTGAATTGATACTAGTACAGGGTGATAGACATGGATCTAGTTTCAGTTTCTTGCAGACAGGTAACCACTTTTCCCAGCAACATTTGTTGAAGAGGCTGTCTTTTCTCCATTGTATTTTTTGGCACCTTTGTAAAAAATAAGGTGGGCATAGCTGTATGGATTCATATCTGGGTCCTCTATTCTGTTCCACTGGTCTTCATGTCTGTTCTTGTGCCAGTACCATGCTGTTTTTATTGCTATTGCTTTGTAATATAGTTTGAAGTTGGGTATTGTGTTATCTCCAGCATTGCTCTTTTTGCTGAGTATTGTCTTGGTTCATTTCCAAATGAACTTTAGGGTAGATTTTTCAATCTCTGTGATGAAAGTCATTGGGATTTTGATGGGAATTGCATTAAACATGTAGATTGCTTTTGGTAGTATAGCCATTTTTACTATGTTGATTCTGCAGATCCATGAGCACGGGAGATCTTTCCATCTTCTATAGTCTTCCTCGATCTCTTTCTTCAGGAATTTGTAATTCTCCTTATAGAGATCATTCACATCCTTTGATAAATTTACTCCTAGGTATTTGATTTTTTTTTGAGGCTATTGTGAATGGAATTGTTTCCATGTGTTCCTTCTCAGTTTGTTCATTGTTGGTGTATAGAAAAGCTAATGATTTTTGTAGGTTGATTGCCACCTTGTTGTAGCTGTTTATGGTGTCTAGGAGTTTTTAGGTAGAGTTTTTGGGTCTTTAAGGTATAAAATCATATCGTCTGCAAATAAGGATATTTTGACAGTTTCTTTACCTATCTGTATTCCTTTTATTTCTTCTTCTTGCCTAATTGCTCTGGCTAGGAATTCCAGTATATGTTGAATAGGAGTGGGGATAGTGGGCACCCTTGTCTCATTCCTGATTTTAGGGGGAATGGTTTCAGTTTTCCACAGTTAAGTATGATGTTGCCTGTAGGTTTGTCATATATAGCCTTTACAATGTTGAGGTACTTTCCTTCTATTCCTAGTTTTCTTAGAGCTTTTATCATGAAGTGGTGTTGAATCTTGCCGAAGGCTTTTTCTGCATCTATTGAGATGATCAAGTGGTTTTCGTCTTTGCTTCTATTGATGTGCTATATTACATTTATAGATTTGTGTATGTTGAACCACCCCTGCATCCTTGGGATGAAGCCAACTTAGTCATGGTGAATGATCTTTCTGATGTGTTGTTGGATTCAATTTGCCATTATTTTATTGAGGATTTTTGCATTGATATTCATTAGGGAAATTGACCTGTAGTTCTCCTTTTTGGAGGTGTCTTTGTCTGGTTTTGGGATGAGAGTAATATTGGTTTCATAAAATGTGTTAGGCAGTTTTCCTTCCCTTTCCATTTCGTGGAACAGTTTAAGGTGAGTTGGTATCAGTTCTTCTTTAAATGTCTGATAGAATTCAGTAGTGAATAGTCAGTTCCTGGACTTTTCTTTTTTGGGAGACTCTTGTTTGCATGCTTTAAGCAGGTGGAACTTTTTGAAGAGAACAAAAATAGAAATTAAATATTATTCATTCATGCCGATGATTTTTACTGCCTCTTAGCAGAAGATGAAATATGCCTGGATTAAAGGGAAGATGACTGATTCCTGAGGACATAAGGGCCTGTCATCAGATACTAATAAGGCTCAATATTCTCAGACTTCAAGTCTAAGAAAAGTCAGTTCAATCTGTTTTCCCACCAATAATTCCACACATAAGATGATTTTCTTTATTTAAAACATTTTTATTAATATATGATAGTTGTACAGGAGGTTTCATTATAACATTTCCATATATACATATATTGTGCCCTGGTTTGGTTCATTCCTTCAATCAACCTCCTTCTTCTCCCACTCCCCTTCTTGAAATGAATTCAACAAGTTCCAATGTTCCATATTCGTACATGTGTAGAAAGTACCTCAACCATATTCACCCTCCTTTACCCCTCCTTTCTGGGAAGTTGCCTTTTTTCTTTTTTTGAAACTTGCTTAAGCAATACCAGAGACTATAATCATTTGATGACTCTTTTTTAAAATATGAATTTAAATTTTTGTAGTCAATATATAATTCGTTGAAACACACATTTTCAAAAATATGGCAATCTAATAGGTGGAAAATTATGTAATATTCTATAAATCAGAGTTGGTTAAAAGAAACTTTAGCATGTGTCTCAGGCTTATGAGAAAAGTAAGTGAAAAACTAATTGAAATACAATATAACTATGGACACTACAAACAAAATTATTCAGCAATAACAGGATTAATGGTACATTTAAGGTGACATCATGAAAAATACCCAGAAGGTAAATCAAGTTTTGGAAACTTTTTAAATTATCACATTATTGTTTTACTGGGGGTACACTGTGACATTTACAAAAGTGCTTACACTATATCAACTTGCTAAACAGGGACTATATCACTTGATGACTCTTAAAGCAGCATCTGCAATGCCAACTCTCTAGTCTGTTTCAAAATTGATATTGCAAAATTTCATCCATCAGAAGTAAAGACTTCTCCTTTCCTTCTGAAAATAAGAGCCACATATAGAAAACTTCTTTTCCTGCATGCCTTAAGACATCATGTTAGAGAAATTAATATTAGAATTGATGGTTGCTACACACATGAAGACTTAATATATGTTTGCTCTTTTAGAAGTATTGTTCATCTTCACAATAGGCTTTCACATTTCACAAGAAGTAAGGTTTGAAAAGATCAGATAATCATCCACACAGCTGGCAAGTAGTACAACCAGGACCTTCAGACACTTAACATCACGTAACTAGTTACCACACCCCTCCTCTCACCCCTGCTGCTCTAGTTACTCAAATCATCACATACAGGTTGGAAGCAGCATTTCCTATTCATTATTTCTTGTACTTGAATCTGGTTTCACATTGGTAGATCTATGATGTTAAGCAGTAGTTTAATTTCTGTCTTTGGGTTCCTCACCTGGACAATGGGGATACTAGTAATGTCTAGTCTATAGGGCTGTTGTGAGCTGTAAAAAGTCAATGTAGAGCCTCAGAACATTGTCAAGTATCCAAGAAACAACTCTTCATAAATGAACCCCTATTATCAATGTTAGCTCTTAAATAAATCTGTCTTATTTCCATCTCCATCCTTTTTTTTTTTTTGAGAATTCATAGTGGCCTGCAGATACCTTTAACACATGTAACAGAAATATTTGAATAAAATACCAAGTCTTCAGTTGAAAGCAAGCTGAGCATTGCAACATACTCAGATAAAAAGGTGAAGGCTAGGTATGAAGTCAGTGGAGTGATGAAATCAGGAAGACAGCAGGCTATCATGTCCACTTCTGTCCTTGGTTCTTACCATTTCTGTGCACACAGCCTCATTTCTAACAGCCAGCTTTTGTGATCTTTGTCTGATGACTTTCTCTAGCTTTTTGGAGCCTGTCTGCCCTAATGTGCAATAAACCAGAATTGACAGAATATCCATAGCCCCTAGGACCAGCCCTCAACCTTTGACTGAAGGAACCTGGAGGATAAACATCTCAGCTCCCTCACTCTTTAGGAGAAAAAACTCTTAGATGTGACCAAACCTGTCTTATGTAGTTCCCAGTGGAAATGAGTACCAGCTACCTATGCTGTCTTGAGAGCAGACCATTCACTGTGCCCCTTCCCTTTCCTTGTCCACTTCTGGGGGACCCAAAAATAAGACTATAATTTTAAAAAAATGAAGAATTTTTTTCACCTTTAACCTTCAGCATCAACTACAGTGATTCTTATGTCTGCATATCACTTTCACATCCAGGACTTGATTAGATCCTCCATTGATCAGTAAGTAACTCAATGCTATGAAGTAGATAGAACAGTGCTATGGACCTATTCTAGGGATGAGAAAATGAACTCGGAAAAAGGTTAAGACCCAGCCATTTGAATAATGGGGATAGAGCCAGAGATAATCTTAGACATGCTGACTCTAAGGTCAAGAATGTCTCAAAGGATTGGCTGCAGTAGACATTTGTCAGGCCCTTATTTACTGCATACAACTTCATCAATTGCTCCTTGTAAGAACAGGTAAGAAGCAAAAAACCAGGTGTCCGTCCTTCAGTAGTTTAACTCAACACACACACACAATGTCATTTTAGTTATTACGCTTTCTCAAAAAACAATTTTGAGGTCATCTTAGTAAATTTTTAAAAATTGTATGATTCTAAAAGCATTGGAGAATAATGTTGATTTCTACCTTAGATTGCTATAGTAAGGCAGCAAAAAGATTCTACATGGCACATCAGATACCAAGGTTTCCTATAATTCTCTCTTAAAAAATAATTTACCTTTGTCTTCACATCTTTATGTTATACAGGATAATATTACTTAGAATTACATTCTTCTGAATCTTGGACAGGCCTCAATCAATATATAAAAACATAGAATAATAAAGACTTGCTTCAAGCCCCAGCACGGACATAGTGTGTGATTAAAGGATAGACCCTGGGAAAGATATATGTGCATGCTCATATGTACATGCTCATGCACATGTGTACATATAGTGTATTTATAAATACGTGCATACATACATACAATTTTCCACTTTTACCAGATGTCAGTGAATTTTTTTATTGTTGTGCAGGGTGGGGGTACATTGTGGCTTGTACAAAAGTTCTTACAATATATCAAATATCGTACTTGAATACACCCCTTCCACTATTCTCCTTCATATTCCCCATTCCTAGAATAGTTTCAAAAGATATCATTTTTCCATCTACATACCTTCACAGAGATGTAAACCAGAATTTAGGAATTATTATGATAACCAACAAAAGGATACAAAAATAAGAATGGATTATTTTTCTTTCTGGTTTCACATTTTGTCCAACCCCAAATCAAAGTGTATCACAGTTACTGGTTCCTACTTCTTTTACAACTGAATCCTTTTTGCTTTTCTTCCTCACCAGAGTCTAAAGTTCAGACCTGTGACATGGCCTCAGGACACTACTATCTTTTGTTGCTGAAGAGGCTTTTGATTTTATTTTAAATATTAGACAACTGATAATGCAAGAAGTGCAGCCACTTGTTCAAGATCAAAAAACAGCCAATCTAGAGCAAAATAAATCTCTGCCCACTCCAGTTTCTAGCATGTCTACATGGCACACCTTTGACATCACAGAACAACAACAACAACAACAAATCCTTCAAGAGTCTTTGGTACCAAAACTTTTTGTCAGCCTCTGGGAATGATTTAGGGCTTCCAGGAAAATCCTACATATAAAGGACATCAGGTTTGTGAGAGTTTGACACGAGAGTGTCTTTTCTGTGACCTATGAAGCCTCCCATTGATTATCTTTTAGCAAGAAAACTGAATCAGGTGTCCACAGATTCAATATAGTGCTCAGAAATAAAAATATTGCACATGATATTCTGAAAAACATGATTTAATGGGTGAAATAAACAAGTTACAAGCATCCATTTTCTTTTGCTAGGAGAAATAGCAATCTTTACACACCAGTCAGATGATTCATGCCTTGTATCCAACCACTACGTCAGGCTCAAAAACTATGATGGCTAAAAAATAACTTCATCAAATAGGCTGGTTGAAAAATTGAAGAACAAGAGGGCAGAACAGGTTCTGCCTGAAAGTGACAGGGAAGAGGAGATGACCCAAATAATATGTAGACATGTAAGTAAATGTAACTAAAATAATAATAAGCTGGGTGATTCAGGAGTACAGGTGAAAACTACTCAAGGCTAGCCTTCCTGCAGGAGAGATTACTTCTTTCTATGTTACATGCCACACGATAGGAAAAATTAATCAGATAATTATAGCTATGGCTATGGATATTACCAAAATTTTGGAAGCAAAGAATTTCATGTCGTTACCATCTTAGTAAATTGGTTTGGGAGGCAGTATACATACTTTTAATAAAATCAAAAGGTTTTTGTGGAAAATAACACAATATGTGCTGCATTCCATGAGGAGAAAAGATTTCAGCTGAGAAATCTGGGTATAGTCAATTTTGTGTTACATCTTTGAGAACATGTTCTGTCTGCAAAAGCTGAACCAGTTATATGGGGCAACAGGTAGTAAAGAAAGGGAAAAAACCAAGTAGAATAGATACATTCAACCAAGAGCAAATTTGTAATAAACACACAGAGAAGAGAACAGCAATTGAACCCTTGGCAAATTTCTCTTTCTGCGTCGGAAGGATTTCTGCTTCTACATGCTGTCAAATCGCAGGCCCTGTTTGATCTAGCTACAGAGTACAGGAAGTTTGGGGTGAAACCCAAGTACAGTAGCTTAGCATCAATGAGGTACAAGAAGAAATTGGTACATTTTGATTCAAAGAGTAAAATCATTGTTTGTATTCAAAGTTCAGTTCATTGACCTCAACCAAATAATTCCCAGAACCCTCCAGGAACCCCACCCTCCATATAACTCACCCATGAGTCATTAGCTGCCCAGCCTAGTAAAGAAATGACACAGTGCACACCACACTGTGATGTTCAAAACATGCCTCTGTTGTTGATTCATTCCTGTGCAGTTGAGGAGACTCTATCCTTTTGATTAGTGTAAAAATTCCAGAATCAACTGAGCAAGTCAACTTCATTGACTTTTCTTCTCTGATGAATACAGATATTATTATAATATTATACCAAAAAATTTCTGTGAATCATTAAATACAGAGTCTCCATGATTATCCTTTTTCTGCACCACCTTCCAAGGGTGTTTTTGAAAGTGCACATCTGATGAGGCCATCATTTGTTTAAACTTATCAGTGGTTTCCCTTGTTTGAATCAAAGCAGCAGTCCTTAACTTGATTTACCTGCCCTGAATAACCTTCCTAACTCATTCATTCATTCATTCATCAAATATTTGTTGGACATCTACTACATGTCAAGCACTGTTCTAGACACTGGGACACTAGCGATGAACAAAGTGGAGGGAGCCACTCCTTCTGGAACTGAATTTCAGTCATGCTTGCTCCTCCTCACTGTCTCTGCCAACTGAGCCCTTCCTCCACCTTGAAGTTCCTCAAGCTCTTCCTTCTGCTGGGGAGACTTTTTGCTCTTGACAAATACCTGCTTAGTCTTTAGATCTCATTTTAATCACCATTTTCTTTGGGGTTGCCTTACCCTTTTTCTGATCTTGGCTAGATCCCTATCCTATGTATTCTATAACACTCTTGCTTACCATTTCTCTTTTTGTAAATGTTGTTCAGCAGCTGTTTTTCCATATAAACCAAAGGCAGGCAAAATTCCTGTAAAAGGCCAGAGAGTAAATATTTTCAGCTCTGTAGGCCATCAGTCTCTGTTACAACTCTTCTACTCTGCCATTGGAACATGAAAGCAGCCACAGACAATGCATTGCCAAATGAGTATAGCGTGTCCCAATAAAACTTTATAAAACTGGGCCCTGGGCAGGAACTGGCCTGTGGACCACAGCTTGTAAACATCTAAACAATAGAATTTCCTATCATGATGGAAATGTTCCACACGTGCCCTCATCAGTAAGATAGTCACAAACCACATGTAGTTATTGAACACTTGAAATGTGGCTAGTACAACTGAGGACCTATATCTCTGAATTTATTTAATTTTAATTGGGTAAGTTTAAATGTAACTAGCTAATGATGACTGTATTGGATAGTACAAGTCTAGACCACAAGGTCATGAACTGTATCCCTCTTGCTCACTTCTTTGTCAACTGGACCTTGTACAAAAGCTGGCACAGAATAAATAGTCAACACATACTGGCTGCATGAATGAATGAAGTACAGAAATATGGGATTAATTATAAAACCTCTTATTTCCTTTTTACTACTGCTATGCACTTGATTAGATGTCATAACTGGATAGTTCTTGCTCTCTAGTCTTAAAATAAAATATTTTTGTGTGTGCATTTTATCTTCCTGCTAAACATGAGCTTCATGAGGATGGAATCTCCAAGATAAACTATTGAGTGATCTTCCCTCTACCTAATAGAAGTATAAGCACATACCAGTTGCATACACAAAGTGCTTGCAGCTACTAGCATCCATTTAAAGAGGGAAAAGTTTCCATCCAATGTTCCAATCTGTCATGTTTCAAAGGTGTTATTCATGTTTCATTCTGGCCTCAATTCTGGTGTTGTGGAGTTTAGAAACTCAACTTAGTGTTAGATTTTCCTGCTTTATAACCTTGGCCAAGTTGGCTGTTGTGTTTGTATCTCTCTTAGTAAGTAAAAATAATTCTAATTCTATTAGAATGATCCACCATCTATCTCTTCATCTATCTCTTAGGAATATCATGTAGGGAAATAAGATAACATTCATGAAAGCTTTAGCATTGTTCTAACATATCATGTTATAATTGATTGATAAATATGGTTCTCATATGGCATATTACTTGATGGCAGTTATTTCCTGAGATATTAGATGACAGGTACATTGTTTTCTCTGGTCTATCAAGATGACTTAAAAGCTATGTGTATCTCAAGTGAAATTGCAGGATGAAAAGAATACAAAATTACTGGGTGGTGAAGGGCAGTCACTTAGTTCCAAAGTTGAATTATGTTCTGTGAACCTTAGAACCTCCACCCTAGCTGCCATCCCAAGTGGGTTCTAGTTTGCAAATATTTCTGCTTTGCACTTCTTCTGCAGCTCTGATAAGGGGGCATCTCCATGTTTCATCAATACCTAGAGAATGTCTGAGTCACCCTGCCATAGAATAACTTCCATTATTCTAGGGTGCTTCATACATCTCATCTCCAAATATGTAGCATGTAAAGACCAGCCAAAATTCACATAAGACCCCATGCCCTCATTTCCTCCTGTTCTGGAAGTTCCACCTCCCCTCCTCTCCCAAGTTTCTAGTCATAGACCTTCCACATTCATTCATTTTTTTCAGCAGATATTCAAGGGTCATTCTGCTAGTGCTCCATTTAGAACCTTCTGTGCAATCTTGCTCTTTTCTTGAATCCCTCACTCATAGGCTGCCCCGGCCTGTTAGTCAACTTCTCAACTGTACTGGTTCGTCAATAGAAACAGAGTTCTCTCTTTCTCTCTCTCCTCTCTTTCTCTCTCTCTTTGTCTCTTTCTCTTTCTTTCTCTCTTTCTTCCCTGGGGCCACTGAACCCACCAATGTATATTTTCTATCATAAACCAAGAACTGAATCCTTGAGTTTTCTGACTTATACTTTTGCATACTTAAACTTGAATTTTGGTCAGGTTAGGTAAGTTTTGATATAGAAGTTTCTCGGAAGAGGTAACTTGGTCCTCAGAATTCTTCTAAACCCTTCTAAGCAATGATTAGAAACTGTAAATCAAAATAACATTGAGATTACATCTCACCTTAGAACAAGTATCATCAAGAAATCAAACAATAATAAATGCTGACAAGGATGTAGGGGGGGAAAGGAACCCTCTTCCATTGTTTTCAGGAATGTAAACTATGGGTTTGGAAATCAGTATGCTTTTGGTGAATAGCTAGTCTTTGCCACACTGGACAACAGTGTTAAAATATTTGAAAGTTCTTCATGAGAGATAATTAAAGCTATTTTTGCAAGTAATGTTTCATTTTTCTATTCACTAATTAGTAAGTAGAAAATATTCATTAAATGACATCTTTTAAAAATTTTTGAAGAGTATTGCAATACAATGTGGTGAGTGCACTGATAGTGCTATGCAGCAAGAAAGTTTAATTTGGATCTTTTTCGGATGTGAAACCAGAGCTAGGTCTTAAGCAGAGCTGTTCTTATAGTAGGAAAGAGAGAAGTGGTAGATAAAAGAATAAAAACTGAAAATTTACAAGAAAATTGAGTAAAGTTTAGGAAATTGTTTTTAAAATAGGAGGGGGAAAAGGGATAAGAAAGAGTAATGGGGGGTGAATTTGATCAAAACACATTATATGCATGTATGGACATACTACAATGAAGCCCCTTTATACAATTAAAATACACTAATAAAAATAAAAAGATTAGAAAGGTATATTTTCATGATGTAACTTTTTTCATTTTTTAAATTTTAACTTATTTACATCTGTGAATCTAAAGTGTGGCTCCTGTATACAGCTTATAGTTGGATTTGACTTTGTTTTAATCCAGTTTGACACTCTATCACTTGGTTGAATTGGTTCATCTAGTCATGTTTACTGTTATGATTAAGCTAGTTGGATTTGTGTCTACCGTGTTTTTACCTTTTGAATGTCTCATGCCCTTTTTGTTCTTATAGTCTCACATTAATGCTGTCTTTTGCATTAAATATTTTCTAGTGTAATATTTCAATCATTTTAATGATTTTTCTTTTTTTAGTGGTTGCTTTAAGGCCTAGCATAATTATTATATTATAGTATATAT
Source organism: Castor canadensis (assembly GCF_047511655.1). NCBI lineage: Eukaryota > Metazoa > Chordata > Mammalia > Rodentia > Castoridae > Castor > Castor canadensis. The sequence continues at coordinate 144,033,369 of NC_133390.1, read as the reverse complement.
TACAATATAATATATATAATATATATTATATTATATATAAATATACTTGTGTGTCTATATGTGCATATATATCTTAACTTCTCAAAATTAACTCCAGATTTATACAAACTCAAATTTAGTGAGATATAGAAATGTTACTTCTATATAATATTCCCTTTTTTATTGTTATAATATATCTATATATTTTACAATTGCAAAAATACTGTGATATGATTACTATAGTGTATATTTTTCTGGTTTTTTTCTTTTTCTCTTTTATATTAATTGTAAAAAGGGATTTCATTGTGATATTTCCATACATAATATATAATGTACTTTGCTCAAATTCAACTCTTGTTATTCTTTTTTATTCCTACTCTACCCTTTTATAAACAATTTTAGTGGGTCTCATTATCATTTTTTCTACTTCATTCATGCATATGAAGTACTTTCATCAATTTTATGTCTTTGAAGAGGTTGGAAGAAAGGATACAAAATATAGGATCTGTGTGTCTGAGTATATGCATCTGTGTGTTTTTATATACGTGAAGAAAGAGAAAGATGTATTACTTTCTTATTTACTGACCTATTTGACATTGTGGCTCTACTCATTAGCTCCCATGGACTCTCGTTGCTATCTTATATTATTTTCTTAATTAAACACAGCTTTGTTCACATCTAACTTCTTTTTGTTCAGATGTGTTTATTTATACATATAGGCCCAACAATAAAATTATACATATTTATTTTAAATTTTCTTTTAAAATAATTTAATAAAAAAAGAAAATAAATATGCACTTACACTTTCATAATTTTATAATGACATTTGCTTTTTTCATTTGTATTTTAGGGAGTTTATTTGAATTACTATCTCAGGTTAGTTACTTGTCTTTAGTATAAAGAATCTTATTCAATATTTCTCATAAGATGGACATTTTCTTCCAGTTTTTGTTTATTTTGTTATGTCTTTATTTTGAATTCATCTTTTCAAGAATACTTTGGCCAATGTAAGATTCATAATTTCTCGGCATTTTGAACATGTCCCAGTATCTTCTGTTCTCCTTTGCTTCTGCTCAGAAGAAAGCTGTTCATCTTCTTGAGGTTCATTTATATAAAATGGGTCATTTTTCTCTTGTTTTTCATCTTTTTCTCTCACATGACTGGTAACAGACCTGTTTGCTTTATCCTATTGTGATAACATTAGACTTTCAAATACATGTAGTCTTGCATTTTTACCCTGGTTTGGCCTCAGACTTCAATTCTCCTATCCATAACTCCTGCCTTCCACATAGCTGAGATCACAGGTCCATGCCACCACACCATCTTTTTTTTTTTTCCATCAAATTTAAGGGAGTTTATAGCCAACATTTAATGAAATATTTTTACTATTATTCTCTCTCTCTCTCTCTCTCTCCTTCTTGCTGTCTTGTTATGTGTATGTTTGTGCACTCCACTGTATCTCACATTTATCAGAGGCTCTGATCACTTTCCTTCATTTTTTTCTCTCTGAGTTTTTGTTTCTTTCTTGGTTTACATAAACTGTCTTAATTTTTTTTATTCTTTCATCTTCCAATTTAAATCTACTGTTGAAATTTTCTCATCCATTATTTATTTATTTACTTAACAGTCTGGGGTTGAACTCAGGGCTCTGTGCTTGATAGGCAGGTGTTGTTCCACTTGTGACACACCCCCAAACCTTTTCTGCTTCAGTTATGTTTCAGGTAGCCTTGCATTTTTACCCTGGTTTGACCTCAGACTTCAATTCTCCTATCCATAACTCCTGCCTTCCACATAGCTGAGATCACAGGTCCATGCCACCACACCATCTCTTTTTTTTTTTTTTTTTTTTTGCGGTACTGGGGCTTGATCTGAGGGCCTTCATCTTGAGCCATTCCACTAACCCAATTTTTTGTGATAACGTTTTTCAAGACAGGGTCTTGCAAACTATTTGCCTGGACTGGCTTTGAACCGCGATTCTCCTCATCTCTGCTTCTTGAGTAGCCAGAATTATAGATGTGAGCCACCGATGCCCAGCCCACCAGCCCATCTTATCGATTGAGATGAGGTCTTCTAACTTTTTTGCCTGGGCTGGCCTCAAACTGCTATCTCCCAATCTCCATCTCCCAAGCTGCTGGGATTATAGATGTGAGCCACTGTGCCTGGCTTTGACATTTTTTTTCCTTTGGTAAGACACTGTCACCATACTTTCTTCTGTTTCCTTCAGTGTGCATTCCTTTAGGTCTTTATATAATAGCTGCTTTAAAGCCTTTGCTAAGTCCCACATCTGGGTCCCTCTCCCAGTGTCTTTTACCTGCTTCTTTTACCCCTGTACAGGTATGTTTTCCTGTTTCGTTGCATGTCTCATATTTTTTATTTATAATTGAACATTAAAGTGATATATTGCAGCAACTTTGGATATTAATCACACCCCCCTATGCTTGTTTGCATTAGTGGCTTGGCTGAACTGTTTTCACAGCATCTATTTACCTCACAACATGAAGCCTATAATGTTGCTTCTTAGAGAATTCAGCCTTTGGCATGTGCACTGGAACAACAGTGATTTCAACAAAGGTCTCTTACTATCATTTTCTCTTGTCACTCAGTTATCTATGGGTATAACTCCCAGCTGCTATCCTCTACTACTTACTGGCTGATTGCTCTGTTGATTTTGTCAATGCCATGGGGGCATAAATTGCTCCACAATCTGATCCCATCAAATTTAGATCCTTGGCATGGAGAGTTTATGAGGTCAATCTCACGAGGGCTCTTCTTGGCTGCCTATTTTCTTGTTTCTCTCTGATTAACTGACTGCTGCCTACAGTTTAACTTGTTGCTTTTGTGCAGCAGCCAGTCTCCTCTAATTTGCTTGCCACCCAAATCTCCATTGTTTCAAAAGCACTCTGTAGTCTTGGACTTCCTACTCATTTTCCCAAATAAAATCAGTTCTCGTGGGGAATGCTTTGGGATTCTATGTTTTTATGATCAAACTTTTTTCTGGCAAGGCCTTCTTCAAAGCTGAGTACAAGGCAGTGGCCAGCTTTCTAGATGTGACACAAGCAGGGTTTTATAATAGGGCTCTGGGTGGAACAGTAGCCTTTGGCTATTTTGGTTTTTTTCACATGCTGCTAGTGAACTGGCGTAAGGACAATTGGAGTCACAGTACTCCCAGAATGCCCTGCCTAGTGCAGAGTCTCCAGCCTAAGAGTGGGTGTTCTGTGGAGGAAAGGAACTCCTTCCCAATCTCTCAACTACATTTGCATGGTATTTAACCTCTGTAAAATGGAGCTGGGGAGTAAAAAGAATGCTGGCAGCTTGCCATCTTAGGCAAATACCACAGCTCTGGACTGGAACAGGAGCGGGGAAGCCCCATCTTCTTAGCTACACCTGCTCAGAGGAGAACAATGTTCATGCTGAACTGAAGGATGGAGGGATAGAGGAGGGAGTAGTTAATGGCATGTTGCCACACTCTCCCTGCTCTTTCACCACTTTTAATAGATTATCTTGAAAAAATGTTTCTTCATTTGTTGTATTCCCCTAAGACAATTTCCAAACACTTTTAAAGGTTGTATTTTTATGAATTTTGCCAATTATGTTATTTTTACATGTGAGGAGGGTCTATGGAGTTTTTCATGTCCCCATTTGGGAAATTTTTTGGTCTCCTCTTCCATAGGTATTTAACCAACTCTCATAATTGGATGCGCTACAGTATTTAGAATAAGTCTTTACCATTAGCACTCACACTGTTGTGTTACTGTGCTCAAAACTTAGCTGTTAGAATGTACTTGGAGATTTTTCGTCCACATGGCAGTGCCTTTGATAATCTGTGTTCTCCCGGAGAGGAAGCTCTCTGAGGAGAGTACCTCAGAGGGACACAAAGCTAACCCTTGATCATCATGTGGAAAACTCTGTATACATTCCACTTCAGAAAGGAATAGGACCTTCTCTTGTCACCAGTGCCCTAGGTTTTCCTTTGGAATTTCGTCACCCCAGGGTGGATCTTATCACTAAACTTCTTGCTCTTTTATAGTGACCAAAGCTTGAAAGTGCCCCCTTCCTGCTCGTTCTTGATGCAGCAATATAATGGAATGTGCCACATTTTATATAAGCTAACACTTCTTGAAAACAAGTTTGCTTGTGAATGGGTGGAAATCTACAGAATTCCCTTGATTTTAGATTTTCTTCTTTTTTAAATTTTTTTTCCTGCATATTGAACTTAAGGTCTCGTGCATGCTAACCATGCACTGTACCATGAAGCTGTATCTCCTGCCTTTCTCATTCTTTTCTTTAAAAAATCATACCCCAAGGACCTAGAGAGACAAGGTCTGCAATGCAAGCTCTTTAAAGTATTCAGTTAGACTGTTGTTATGGTTAGGATAGTCATATGTGCTCCTCATCCCATCTTCCTTAGGATGCCTAATTCTAGGAATTATACTACCTCTTAAGTTTTTCTGATGAGTTTTAATCTATTAGATATTTTCCATAGCTCTTAAACACACTCCATACTTCTTTATTCCAAAAATAAACATCTCACCTCACTATTAGTATCCAAAGTCACCACTTTCCTCTGTCTCATTCTTTATGACCACTCTTCCTTCACAAGCAGTAATAGCTCCCTGCCCCATTGTCTGCCTCCACACCCTCTCTCTCTTAAAATCTTGGCTATCTAATAAAACTGCAGGGATAACTGGCTGATTAAAATCACCTGTTCAAATTTTCTTATAAGAATCCTCATACATAATGGCCTTTTTCAACTTCAGCATCTCAATCCTCAATCTCTCTTTCTCCTTGAATCCTCTATTTCTTCCTTTTTGCTCACACTTGCTGCCTCTGTACTTCTCCCTACGTATAGGTATTGAACAGGACTGTGTATATATTTCTCTTTTCTTCTTTTCCAAACCAAATATTTCTCTAAAAGCAGCAACATCCATTCTATCAGTTTCATTTATTGTCTCTATTCAGAAGATCTAATGAAAATCATATTTAATGAGTGCTTATATTATGACAGTTATATTGTGGCATATATTATGTAATTTAATTTCCAAACAACCTTTATTAGCACTTAAGATATTTGAGACCCCGGGAAATTAATTTATTTGCACAAGGTTACACAGTCAGTAAATGAAATTGCAAAATTGAACCCAGATAGACTTACATGCAAGTCTCCTCCACCATTATGCTCTATCTCCAATCAAGGCTAGCCATAAAAAAAGGTTAGTTCGAGAATTAACTTAGAAGGTAACACACATGTACAGGAAATCAATGCGAGTCAACTCCCCGTATAGCTATCCTTATCTCAACTAGCAAAAACCCTTGGTCCTTCCTATTATTGCTTATACTCTCTCTTCAACAAAATTAGAGATAAGGGCAGAATAGTTTCTGCTGGGTAGCGAGTGGTAAGGAGGGTAAGGGAGGGAACAGGGGGGATAAGGAGGGGGAGGGGGGAGAAATGATCCAAACACTGTATGCACATATGAATAAAATAAAAATTAAAAACAATAAAAAAATAAAAGATACACAAACTATTCTCCCATCCCCCCTAAAAAAAAGGCTAGTTCAGCCTACTTAAGGAAGCTCCTCCTGATGACTCAGTGTGATATGATCCCCTTTGGGTCATCTTTATTATATTATATTTACATTTTTCTATCTATTATGACCATTTTTATTTACCTCCTCCCCCCCACACACACCATTGCACTATTGATTTTGGGGGGAAGAGACTATGTTATTGATTTCATAACCCTTTCCATGTTGGCCTAGGACAGTGGAAAATACCCAGCCAAATAAGAGATCTGCCAAATTGAATGGAGGAGAATCATTTATAAAGGAGAGGGGTCCTCCTAACATGTCCCAACACCCTGTTTATTTCCAAATGTGACAGGAATATAGGAAGAAGACAAACCCAGGGTGTCACTTTGTCCTAAATAACTAGACATGGCAGAAGGTGGCTTAGGATCTGTTTATTTTCAAGGATATGAAAGAAGAGGTAGACCAAGTCAAAGTATATTACACATCACAACACGGTGCTTGCAGCAATAATACATACTACAATAGTACAACATGTTAAGCAAGATGTTATGCTTCATCTCCTTTAATAGGACAAAACCTCATATTTCAAAATAACCAAGCCCAGACCAAGAAATCTTTCCCAAGATGTATGACTGACCTCAATTTTAAGTAAAGGAATATAGTATATGAGTCACTTTCTATTTGTTAAGTCCTGAACATTTCCAGTGTGCTTATTCTCCATAAAGGTTTCTCATTTTCTCTCTTTGAAGTTAAATTTAAATCATATTACATTAAAAAATAAATGAAGTCATATGACAGAGATAAAAGAAGATATTGGTTGTGGGCTAAAGGACATTGGTGAAAATTTCTCCTTTGTTATAACTTTCTTGTGGAACAAGTCATAGGAGCAAAAACAACAGTAGGCCCAGCCTGGGAACCAACTGAGGGTTTTATTCATATTTAGGTTATGCACAAGTTGGCCTCAGAGCTTATTCAAGCAAAAAGTGCCTATGGATTACAAGGGAAATTCTCTACTTGATTTGGCCACATGTGGAGTTTAAAGCAGCAGAAAGAGAAGCTGAATCCTGACAACCTGGCCTTGAATGTCCTTGAAGTTTATTTCTTTACATGCAACTGTACAATTCAGACATCCTCCAAGCCAGCCAAAAAGGTTTCTTTGTGTGCTGGTTAAATCAAGTTTCTGAGGTAACCCATATCGGATCACCTTTACTTGCCCTTTTCCCCTTATGATGCCCATAAAAGTACTTTGTCCGAAAATTCTATGGCAAGTCTGTTGCTCTTCTGTATTTTTGATTTGTTCCTTATCACATTTACCTTCAACCACGACTCAAACCACACCTCACAGGAGTTGATCCTCTGCTTCAGTCAGATCCTTTCTCTTTTTCTGTATCTCTCACTTCTGGTGAACAATACCATTTCTGTGAGCGATCACCACCTCCAATGCGAAAATATCTCATGCAGACTCACTGCTTTCCCTCTGATAAGCAGCCGTCCTTCTGTTTCCTTCTTTCTCCTTAACAACACTGTACTGCTTTTTGCAGATGCTTCCATTTTCCTCTTCTTTAGACTCGCCTAACTGGTCACAAAGTTTTATCATATCTTCTTTCATGTGACTCTGAGTCCTTTTCTCTAGAGTCTCTGCACACCTGGCAAGGAAGTCAGTTATGTCCCCATGATATAGAAGAAGGCAGGAGATGGATCTTAACTGAGTCAGAGGTTCACCTCAAATGCTGGACATAGATACAGTTCAAAGGTCAAGTGCAGAATAGAGCCAAAGAAGGAAGTCAAAAAGTTATTACTATAATAACAAGATCAGTGCTTATCAGGCCTTCATGATTGGTGGAGGTTATAAAAGATATCAAGAAATCAGGAGTAGGATCTATTTTTTCATCTTTGATCCCCAGAGCCTACATGTTGACTCTTCATGGTAAGCATCCAACAAATTAACTAAATATGAGACAAGAATTTAAATTCTGACTTACCTGTCACTCAAGACCCCATATTAAGGCCATGTTTTCTCATTTCCACTATAAACTATCAGGTAGCAATTGGGGAAGAATATTAGACAGAAATAATATCCATCAATATTAGTTTTATATATCTAGAGAGATGACCTGACATAATGAATACATAAGGAGGCAGGGAATTTTAATTTTTAATAACATCTTTGTTGGGGGTTGACTTATGTCTCAAGTGTTAATGTCACTTTTAAAAGGCCTTTTTAAAGATTTCTTTAGGAACAAGTAATGTTGAGATCAAAAACATTTATCTACCAGATTTTTTCAGCTATTTTGTGGCTTCGAAAAAAATTTCCAAAGACTAAATCACACCGAGATTCCAAAAATACTACCTCTCAAAAAATACAGAGGAAATGAAAATGATATGATCTGGTTGTGATGATGAAAAGAACTGAGAATGGCAGAACAGTATTTGTAATTAACGTGACTCAATATAGTATATCATTATATTAAATATATATAATAAATACATATATATAAAGTTAATGTATTACATATTAGTAGACATTTAATGCTTTCTTGTAAATCACTAAAAGCTGTATATTCCAAGTGGTCAAATACTTTTTTATGGACCATTTCATTGAGAAATATGAAATATGCAAATTGACTTCTATTGATTGAGTGAAATAACAAATGAGATATAAATATTAGGGAACAAAAATTGAACATTAGTATCAGAAACAATTTGTTCACAAATCTGTTGAGCAAACACTGATTGAGATATTTTGTGTAAATAAATTAAATAATAATCAGACTAGTTTGATGCTTACAGTCTACCTTCCACTGGAATGTTGATTTATAAAGAAGAAAGGTTTTTCTTTGAACTTGTTAATAATTGGAAACATACAGTAGAGTAAAAAAAGATATAATATCCATACAGCTGCCAACTATATTCAACTTGTTGTTAACATTTTCTCAGAGTTATTTATGCATATATGCAATGTGGTGAACCATTTGAAATAAAATTATAGATGTCATAACACTTTCCCTCTTAAGGCTTCAGCATGCATCTATAAGGATTAAAATACCCTCTATGTAAATATAATATTACTATCATCCCTAAAAATTAATAATTCCTTAATAAGATATAGTTCATGTTTGGATTTGCATAGTTTTTGAAAATGTACCTTTTTAACCTGATTTTTCCTACAAAAAATTTAAAACCCAGAATCTAGTGAAGGAATACACACTGCATTTGCTTGTTGCTTCTATGAAGTGTCCCCTCTATCCTTTTCATCTATGAGAACTGACTTTCTGAAAAGACTAGGCCAATTGTCATATAGAAAGTTCCAAATCCTTAATTCTATTGTTTTCTTATGTCATTTATCAAGTACCTCTATCCCAACATTTCTTGTCATATAGATATTACATATAAAAGCTTCACTAAATCCAGGTTAAATGTTTCATGGTGTTGTTGTGCATTATTACATCATAATAAGAGCATAGACGGGCTAGTTGTTCTAACATTGCTGATGTTTTTATTACCTGGTCAAGGTATTGACCCCAGGTTTGTGATTAAGGAGTATTTATGGGATTGTACTTTGGCATCTTAAAAACACTCTATTCCTCATTAATTTTTCAACTAATGGCTTGAGTATCTGTTGAGAACTTTTTTTCTTAAATCAATTATTTCATTAGAGCTTGTAAAATAAAAGTTACATATCTATTTATCCTCCTCAATGATCAATTTCCAGTTTTTTCTAAATAGCTTTTACAATCTTAAACATATTCTTTAAAACTGTGAAGGTTTAAAGTCCAACATTTTAAGCAACATAGTGTATTTTTAATGGAAAATTGCTAAACTTGGGTCTTTTGTATTTTCAGCAAAACGGGAAGTCACATATTCATCCTAAGCCCATTCTTGAGCCCTTTGAGGAAGCACCTCTTCATGCTTTGGTTTTCACTTACATGGGATATGGAATTGGAACCCTGTTTGGCTATTTCAGAGACTTTATGAGATATTGGGGAATTGAGAAATGCAATGCAGCAGTAGAGCGAGAAGAACAAAAGGTACGTATGCATGTGCACCTCCCTGAATCTTTGTCAATGTCTACTCTTCTCTAAAGTCTTCTCAGAGCAATGGTGTGGGAACAGAACCTAGAAAGACTAGAACTCAGGAACTATTCAGAAAAAGTTCTGTTCATCCCTACCCTTAAATCCCACCCCCTGGATTTTTATGGATTTGTTTTTAAAAAATATTTATTAAGTAACTACTAATTGTCAGACACTAAACATAAAGTTTTCCTATACATTATAATGTTTAATTTATAATAACAACCTTATGTGATAAATATTAAAATATCATTTTAAAGAAAAAAACATCAAAATGTAAGAATAAGGTCACCAGAGAAGGACTATACTCTGGTCTTCTAATTGTAGTGTGAGTATTATTTATGCTCTATTCTAAAATAGGAACATGTGTTTTAATGAAATGCGACATTTCTATTTCATCTAGATCAGGGTTTCTAAATTTCACATTACTGATATACTGCAATGGTCTGTGTTGGAGACTGTCTTGTGCATTGTAAGAATTTTAACAGCATCCCTAGTCTCCATCCACCAGATTAGCCATCAACACACACACACACACACACACACACACACACACATACACACACATATCCCACACACACTTGTGACAATCAAAAATTCCTTCAGACACTGCCAAATGTCTCATGGGAAACAAAATCTCCCATAGTTTAGAAACATTTAACTAGCATTTTTAATATTTATCCTATAAAAAAAGTCTACGTCATCTTGGTTTTGTATCAAGCTGGGTGGACAACTTTGAACAAGATCTTGAATTGTGTTAAAATGTTTTCCAAACTGTTTCAAAGGATTTATGAGCCATAAATCTCTTTTATTTCTAAAACTTGCATTAGGACACTGTGAGCATGGTCATGGATCAGTCCTTGAACATATCTAAGAAAAGAACATAGGTGACTCATGAACTTCAATGTAACAAGAGAAACGCCAGTAACTTCTCAAGTAGTATTCATGGTAACATATACATTTATTTTAAGATACACCCATCAACAAATCATGTGAAACATTTCTTTTGGAATTTCCTTAATCCAAGTATATTACACCTCTAGAAGAAAATCAGACCCAGCTTCATTATTATAATCCCTCCTACCTTTAACATGTATATAAATTCTCACTAGAGAATTTGAAGTCTGCAAACAGATTCACAAGCTATTCATATGCTGAAATGTGATGCTGGATAAGAGAGCAACACGGACCATAGGAATCTGTGCCTGGTGACTCTTTTAGAGAATCTTCATGCCCTGATGAGGCTTGAATAGTAAGCAGGAGTCTGCCTCAGAATAGTGAGCAAGGGTGCAGTGAGGCATTCTCAACAGGATACTGCTTTGTGCCAAGGCTTGTGTCAATTCCTCAATCAATTTGAATTCTTTTTGAGGATGTACTTTGTGCCAGGCACTGTGGCACAATCTAGGGATATAAGAATAACTAAGACAGATATAGCTCCTGCCCTCAGAAAGCTAACTATAAAAGTCAACAGAATTTGATAAGAGGTACATAAGTGAAGGTATCAGAGGAGCAAAGAGAAAAGTCTAACCTGAACTTGGTGTTCAATGAAAGCTGCTGGGAAGAACAGAAAGTCAAATTGAGATCTGAAGTTCTGAAGAACAAATAGTAAGGCAAAGGGTGAGGCAAGATGCAGGGTTTGGGTGGGTAGGAAGAGCGAATGTGTGGCAAGATGGTTCAAGTAAGAGAAAACATTGTGTATTCAAGGAACCAAGGAATTCCAATGACCAGCAAATTATGAGTGGGAGTAGAATATGTGAGGAGAAAGACTGCTTGAGAGTCAAAGAGGGGCCAGACAACAATGGGTTTTTATAACCCATCGAAATTTATTATAAGAACAATGAGAAAGCATTGAGGATTTCACTGAAGAATGAAGAGTTGAAGATTTAGAAATATTGTTCCTTCTTCACTCTGAGAAAGGGATTTCAGAAAGATAACATAAAAAATCTAGGTGAGACAGTTGAACTGGGACCAAGGTAGTGGCAATAGGAGTAGTGATAAAAGATGTTTAAGAGGTGGAGTGAGAGATGGTTAATCGAACCTGGAGAATTAGGGAGATGGACAAAGCAAAAACCATAGCCAGGATTATTCCTTGGGCAGATTCATAGCAGTTACTAACATTCATTGATATGGGAAATTGAGGGAAAAGATCCAGTTGGAAGGGAAACATGATAGATTATTTTTGGCCAAGTCAAGTTTGAAGAATTGACAGATAAATTTAAAGATCTGGACCTCCACAGAAAAGTCTCAAATGGATCATTGGCATCCTCAGAGTATCTTCAGCATAAAACATTAATCAAAGCCAGAAAAGTGAACATGGTCTCCTGATAAAAGCCCAGAGAGCAAAAAGAGAAAGGGTGAGAAGAATACAAACCAGAGAATTGAATAGGTGTCAGGAATGGAGTTCAAATTCAAGACTAGAAGCAAAGTGACAATAAAGTTTACAATAGTTTAGAAAGAGATTATATGTGCTTGAATTAGGGAAGAGGTAGACAGGATGAAAAAAACTAATTATAGAGCTATTTAGAAAGTAATAAACAAGTCTTGGCATTTGGATGCATGGAAGATAAGATAGAACAATAATTATAGGGTAATCCCAAATTTCTTGCTTGAACATATACACAGATAGCGATGTCATATCCATCATAGGGGAGTGGTTCTATATTGACAAATGATGGTGGTGATAGTAGATACAGTGACGTATTCAGTCTATCACACAAGGACCTCTGCCGATAAGAGGTCCCTTTATAGTCATCCTGAATGGAGGAATGGGGCTGAGCCTTTGGACTCCTGCACTGATAGGGGCCGCTGCCAGGTATCTAAGTTGAGGAAGTTCCTTTGAAGCCCAGGCAATTCTTAAAGAGCAATAAGCCTCCAGGGCTCCTGGCAACTAGGAGAATAGGCAGGTCAGTCCTGAATGATGGGCTGAGGACAGCACACAATGGCCTGTACTTCAGAACCTGTCCCCGTTGTTATGAGAATTGATTGGCCCAATGCACAGGAAGAAGGCATTGCATTAAGTGCACCAATAATACACGTCTTTACAAAATAAATGGTTTCCACCCTTTTTTTATCTCTATGAGGCAAGGAGCATCAGTCAACAGTATCACTTGGTAAGTATGCCTTTTATGTGGCATACCTTTTATTATTATTTGTCTTATCCTTTTAATTCTTCCCCCAGCCCCTTACTTCTTACAATATTTTTGTTTTATGTTAATAAGCTATCTAATGCACATCTTGACATTTCTTGTTGAAAACATGAGATACACTATTTTTCAATGTCAGCTTGGTTTTTTTTAGCAGAAAAAATCATTATTATATTCTAAAACTTGGTCACTAGGAGTACAGAATACAGCCTCATAAAATAAACAGGCCATGGGCAAAATGACACCAGAAATGACAGTGTATTCATAAAGTAGTGGTAGAGAAGAATAATTATGTTCCTCTCAAAAATCACAAAAGGATGTTTTTATTTCTGATATTACTCTGCTTTCTTTTTCTTAGTGTAATCTAAGAACTCATTAATCTAATGATCCTACTTTCTTTCTCACCTCACTTGTTCCATACTATCCATTCAAATGGAACTCTTGTCCTGAATTTATTTTCTAAATTAATGTTATTTTTATTATCATATTATTGTTGTACTAGGATACATTGTGGCATTTACAAAAATGCTTACAAAGTCTTAGTTAAATTCACCCTCTCCATCAGTCTCCTTTATCACCTTCCCCTCCTTCACAGAATAGTTTCAACAGGTCTCATTTTTTCCATTTCATGAATGACTACAAAATATTTCCATCATATTCACTCTCCTCCACCCTTTTCTTATATCCTTCCCCTTCCCACTGGCAGCAACCTGCAAACAAGACCTTAGTTTTACTTTCCTGTCCTTGACATTTTTTAAAAAAGATTTTTTTTTTTGATTAAGGAGTTTCATTTTGACACTTCCATGTATATATATGTGTCATATCCCAAATTGGTTCATCCCCTCCATTTTTCTCCTTTCTACCTTAGTCTCCTTCTTATGGTAATTTCAACAGGCTTAAATATTCTATATTAATTTTCATATAGAAACATACTCACCTCTAAATTTAAAATTTTTATTTGCTTTTTCCTAATTTCGATTTCTAGCCAAAAAATCTGAAACAGACTCTCAAACATAAAGGCTCTGATAATCTTTATCTGCTTCACTTGAGTATTAACTAAGTGGAAAGAATAGAAAAATCAAAATAACTTTCTATAAGAGAACTAAAAAGAGAAATCACAACCCAGAGCACATGGTCCCCAGATAGACCCCAGCATGAAAATGAACAATACAAATATATACAAGGTTGAAACATTTTGCTTACTGTTTCCATGCAATTCTTCATGTTGAGGTGACTAACTTGTGTTGTTTTTTTCTTTAATCAAAGGCAACTATAGAGATCAAATATAATTTCTCATAGGCCTGTGGAAAAGTTACTTTCCTAATGATAGAACAATCCAAAATTAGCAAATATAAACAATGTCAGTCATACAAGAGAACTTAAAAACTTCAAGAATAGCTCTAATTACCCAAGAAGAGAAAACGAATTTCTCTAATACCAGTTTCTCCAAGACCCAATGTAATGTAACACCAGCATAGTATAAAACTTTGCAGCTGAGATTCTGTGTTCACATTAGATACAGATAATCCCCAAAACCTCTGCAAGTAAATCCAAGGCACTTTTGGCTCATTCCCAGAGATTTTAATTCCCACCGAAATAAAGAGGTTTAAGCAGGTTGAAGCTAAATAATATTTTAAACAAATATCCAAAGGTTTGCATGAATTGAAATTTTTCACATGGCAACCATGATTTACATCCTAAAACAACAGCAGTATTAGCCCAGAGGGACTTTCTTCTGAGTAATTTGAAGGATATGGTCCATTGATGTTACTGGAGGCAAGCTATGGTATTGTATAGAGCAAACAGACTGTTCAAGCACTAGTCTTCCTGTGTGAACCCTACATGAGCCGGGAGAACCTCACTGAGATACCCCTGGGAGTTTAATATATTAGCCATCAGCTTGTGATATAGTAATATTAGACAAGATCTCCAAAGTCTCGGTTACCCACTGGAACCACTGAGAAGCTTTAATAGATACTAATGCCTGGGCTTTACCCACTGATACCTTGATTAAACTGAGTTGAGGTGAAGCCTAGGTGGTGAGGTTCATATAAGCTTCCCAGGTGGTTTAAAAAAGCAGCCAAAGTACTGAACCAATAGTTTGGAACAATGCTTCTCTAACTTTAGTTGGCACACAAATTATCTGCATGTCATGTTCAAATGCAGATGCTGCTTCATATTCATATATAGATTCTGTGAGGCCTTGATTCTACATCTCTAAGCTAGCTCCCAGGTGAAGCCAATGCCAATAGGATCACCCATTAATCTTTCTCAGTGGCACTACCTGTCAGCTTGCTAGAACTCTCATGCCCAGCCTAGCACGTCCAAAGCAAAACCATTATTTTATCATGATCTTCAGGTGATGCAAACACACACACTAAAGTTTGAGAAGCCTTGCTTTTCTAGAGGTTCTCAAGTTCAAGTTCAGCTATCACATGTATCTGGGTGTCCACAACATCACTCCTTGCAACCTCTAATTACTCATCTCCTTTCCCAGGTACAGCCAACACACCTACACTTTATTGTGGAAGCCTTTTGGAAGATAGCGACCACAGACTAGCAGCTGACTAGCTGATCAGTGCTTCACAACCTTGGCTGCACATACTACCAGATGATCTGTCCCACGCATTCATCTTTACTGGCTTTCTCCCTCCAGCATCTCTCTACCCCACCCAACCCAGAAGATCACAATCATTGATTTTTAAGTCCTTTCCATTCTCCTGTACTCTCCATGTCCTCTTTTTCCTTCCACCCACCTAAATTCTATGGGCTTTCATACACCCTCAACTTTATACACATCCCTATCTGGGCCAATTGATCTCTCTTCTGTAGGCTCAAGGTGACTCAGTGCTGCCTGCCAATCAATCATCTTACTATATTTGGTCTTCTAGGTGACTGCATCATACTTTCTCCTTTCCCTTCAAACTCGAACACCTCTTGGCCCTCTTGCTGTTCAGCAAATATCTTGCTTCCTATTTCATTGAGAAAGTAGGAAAAAAAGTCAGAACTTCCATCCACACCCTCCTCCACCATTTACCAGCACTTGTGCTCTCATACTTGGACTTCTGCTCCCTTACCACAGGTATGGTAAGGTAGGTAGATTCCTATCTAGGTCAAGAACCTACCTGTGACTAGATCCCATTCATCATCAATCCCTCAGTCTTGAAACAACCAGAACTGTGCACTTGAGCTTCCCATCCAAACATATGCCTTTCAAAATCTTTCTCAGATAAGCAAATGCTGTCTCCGCCAATCCATGTGCTCTAGACAAAAACCTCTATGTCAACCTTTATGCCTCTTGCACCCCAAGTCAAATCTGTTGGCAAATACTGATGGTTCTATGTTCAAAATACATTTGTTATCAAACTACCTTTTACCACTCCTGCTGCCTTAGCTTTGTTCAAACTATGATCCTCTCTGACCCAACGTAACCTGCTTTTACCCTTGAACTCTATAATCTTTTTCTCAACTGACACCAATGTGTTTCTTTTAAAACCTTAGTCAGGTCACATCAGATCAGTCCTTCAGTGCCTTGCCAAGTTGCTGAGAATAAGAGCCAGAGCTGGCTGAGGCTTTTTAGAATGCACCTCCCTCTTACATTTCTAACTTCATCTTCCCTTCTTCTCTCCCCTACCTCACACTGCTTCAAATACTAGGACTTCCTTGCTTATCCTCAGGCACCCCCAGTAGTATCTACCTTTCTATTTACACTTGCTTTTCCTTCTGCCTAGAATGGTCCTCTGTCAGGTATGGCTGGCTCTTTGCTTCAACTATCACCAAGAAAGCAATAGTTAAGTGCAATAAGAATCTCCAGGCTTGGTTCTAGTTGAAAAGCAAATTCACTGTCATAGGGGTGAAGATTTTCCATTCTTGCAGTCTTCAGAGTATGTCCCATAGGCTGGGAAGGCAACCCCAAAATACGAAAGTTCTAGAAATATTTTACAAAATAAGACCATCAGTAAAATCAGATCTCCCACAGTATATGCTGGCCTCTCCCCAAAATACTGAGAGGCCAGCATTTATTTGAAGATATAATTATAGGGAGAGATATGTAGATATCTTTATATGTATGTATTTAATTGCTAAAGCATCCTTCAACTGTTAGTCAAATCAATTTTTAAGTTTCTCTTATAATATAGACCTTTCTGCTTTACTCAGAAAGAAGGAATCTGTGATAGTGAGCAGGGCCAATTGATTTTGATGAGGGGTAGCTGTACTAATTAATTAGTATGTTAGCTAGTGTGTTAACTAGTACGTAGTCAATCTGTGAAATGAGTGGTTTATGACAAGCCCTAACTTCAAGCCACTTACCAAGCTCTTGTCTTTTTCCCTTTCCTTTTTTTATTATGGAAATAATGCCTAAAGCATTCACCTTGTGCATCCTTGTGCATAAAACTATGCTTATATTCATTTGTACATACTCTGTCCTTTCTTTAACATTAATGGGATCATATCATACATATTGTCATGCAGCCTACTTGTTTTTTGCCCAGCTAAGGTATGTATCTGGAGATGTTCACTTGCTGTTACAGGATGTCCTTATTCCTTTTAGTAGATGCATGATGGTATTCCTTAATACAGGTATATCATAATTTACTTACATCTTCTTTTATTATTATAAATAATTTGTTAATGAGTAGCATTTGCATTTATTCTAGGAAAATTCCTAGAAGTGACTTTCTGGGTTTAAGGAATGCATGTTTTAACTTCTGAGAGGTAGTGCTAAACTGACTTTCAAAAAATCTTTCTTAGCGAGATTCATACCTGAGAGTGATTTCTCAGGTATGAAAAAATTGTCAACTTTTGTTATGTTGATATTATCAACTTTTTAATGAAACTTTTTGCCAAGCTGTAGGGTGAACATTTTTATTTATGTCTTAATTTGCACTTTTTTTACATTTCCAATTCTTTGGGCATAATTTTTAATTACAATGTTACTATAGTACTATTTTTTCCTCCATACCATCTTCTCATTAGTTATCGATAGTATGCAGTAAACCTATTGATACTTTCAAATTTTGACCTTAACTCTCCCACCTTAATGAATTCACTTTGCTACATAGTTCTATTAGAATTTCCATGTGTGCCAGAAAAAGATTACACATTGTTTTATTGGAGTTTTGTCTCTGTTTATCTTTGTTTTTCTCCTGAGGTTCTTTTTTTTTTTAAGAGATGTATGTTTATGCCTTCCACTGTGATTGTGGGTTAGGGCTTTTGTCCTTATATATTTTAGTGTAAGTAAAAAATGCATGAAGGTCCTAGTGTCCAAGTAGTCGTTGGTGGATTTATCTTTTATCTTGCTTTTTACCTTATATTCTGTTTACTGGCTATTACTGTTTATACATCTACTTTTTCCACAATAGCCACCATTTATTCTCAATCTTCATAATTTTCAGAAAATATATGCTTCTTACAAGCAGACTATACATTGATTTTAAGCAAATGTGAAAAGTTCTGTATTGTAATAATGTATTTACAAAGTATAAAAATTGCTGTTTTATAAGCTAAAAATGGTCAAATATTGGCACTTTTATATAGTTAAATCTCACATTTTGTTGACTCACATATGTAAATTTATCTCTACCATCTTTCTATCATTATGTTTTATATCATATTACTGTCTATTTTTATTTTAAATATTTCTCCTTTCACAGCTTGGTACATTTCTTAGTTTTCCTTTTGTTTATATTTTAACTTTCTAAATTTTTCTTAAAATTTTTTCCATCTTTTTTGGGGTAAAAGTGACAAAATTATACATACTTACAGTGTATAATGTGTCTTGACACATGTATACATATTGAAATGATTGCCATATTTAAGCTAATAATGTATATGTCATGTCACAAAGTTAATCTTTCATCTCTTTTTTGAGGTGAAAACATGTAAGATCCACACATCTTAACAAATTTAAGGTACATAGTACATTATTTTTTATTACAGTCACCATCCTGTCCATCAGTTGTCAAAGCTCATCCATCCTGAATCAGTGAAATTTTGGACCCTTTGTCCAACATCTCCCCATATCCTCTATGCCCTCAGGCTCTGGACACCACCATTTTCCACTCTGGTAGTAAGACCTCAACTTCCCACAGATTCCACATATGAGTGAGATCATGCAGTATTTTTCTGTGCCTAGCTTACTTCACTTGGTAAAATGTCCTCCAGTTCATCCATATTGTTGCAAATGAGAAGATATCCTTTTTAAGGCTGCACAGAATCCCATTACATATACAACCACATCTTTTTTATCCATTAATCTGTGATGGACACTTGGTCTATTTCCATATCTTGGCTATTGTGAATACAGACAAAATGAATGTAGGTATGCAGATAACTTAGTCAAGAAGTTTTTCCTCTGTGTTTTCTTCCAGTACTTTTATAGTTTTGGGACTTTAAGTCTTTGAGATTTAAGTCTTTAATACATTTTCAGTTAAGTTTTGTATGTTGGATAAGATAGGGTCGATTTTTACTCTTCCACATGTGAATATCTAATCTTCCCAATACCATTTATTGAAGATATTGTCCTTTCTCCATTTCGTTCTCTTGGCACCTCGGTCAAAGATCGATTGGTTATCAATTCATGGGTTTACTTCTGGGCTTTGTGTTCTGTTCCTTACCTTATATGTCTGTTTTTATGCCAGTATCATGCTGTTTTGATTAGTATAGCTTTGTAGGGTATTTTGAAATCCAGTCTTGTCCTCTCAATTATTCACTAAAGCCTCTGGTTATTATAATCATAGCTGCTTACATATACTGGAAAGTGGTTCCTTGGTTCTATCATTTGATTGTTGACTTAAATTGTACAGTATTTTATTAAATATTTTATTTTAATATTATACAGTATTTTAAGTTTGAAATAATATTCCTTCATAATCTTTTCAACCACTGTCACCAAAGAAAAGTCTGAAATCAATCTGACTCTTATTCTCCTACATAAAAACTATCTTTACTCTTCTTTAAACACTTTTAGGACTTTTCATTTTACCCTTGGGAGATCTGAAATGGAAGGAGTATGTATCTTGGTGTGAAATTTTACTGATCTACTCCAATTGGTACTTGATAAACATCTTAGGGTTCAAATTTTTCATCTCTAGAAATGTCCTCCTCCTTTCCTCCTTCTACCTTAACATCTTTTCTTCCTCCTTCTCTTCTCTTAAACTGCCTTTATTCAATTTTGCTATGCCTATTAAGGAGATACTGAATCTATCCTACATATCTCTGGATATTCTGCATATCTTTTCCTTTATATTTTTTCTCTTTGCCCTTTTTCACTATACTCTGGAAAAGTAGTTAATTTAATATAATAGCTTATTAATTTGTATTTTGGCTGTAGCCATTATACTCTTAAACTGTTAAAGGATGCATGGTTCTATTATATTTCTATAATCATGCCCATATATTTCAAATGTTTTTATTCATGTTTTATATACACACACATATATACATATATAGAGAGATACATGCATATACATGTATATATGTGAAGAGAGAGAAATGGGATGCATTGCCAGGACCAAAATCTTGTCATCTGTCTGTCTGACCTCCCATTGGGGCACTTCTCCTCCCAATGTTATTGATTTTCAGTTATTAGGCCAATAAATAGGAGGAGGATGAAGGGTTCTAGCTTCTGAATTAGTCACCCTGCATATCAAGTGGTTATAGCTCTTCATTCCCTACTTGTAGCTTCCCTACAGATAGTTTATATCCAAACCAGACTTCCTTGCAAATGTTTTGAGCTATGGTTTCCTACGGTTTTATTTCTCCATTGCTTACATCTTTATGTTCTGCCTTTGGTGATTCTGCATCATTTCTGATTCATTGGTGACAGTCTGATTGTCTTTCTAGGAATTTGTAACTTCATTTTATTTTATAAATATGTATTTTTATGTAATTTTATGAGGCTTTTAGAGAGGCAATAGGATTAATACAGGTACTGAGTCTGCCATCTTTATTCATTCCCATCTGAGTTAGTCAGCATTCCATTGCTATGAAAAAACACCTGAGAAAATCAACTAAAAAGGAGAAAAAGTTTATTTTGAATTGACATTTCAGAGGCTTCAGTCCATGGTCGCTTGGTTCTATCATTTTGGACCCACAGTGATTGAGAACATAATAGTGCAGAGCATATGGTAGAACAAAGAGCTATTTATCTCATGGTGGCTGGGAAGCAAAAAAAGGAGAGAGGAAGTGGCTATGGTCCCAATATCCCCTTCAAGGGCATACTTCCAATAACCTAATTTCTTTCAATAAGTCCTACCTCCTAAAGGTTCCCGCATTTTCCAGTAGTGCCACAGACTGGCAACCAATCCTTTAGCATATGAGATACTTAAAATCCAAGCCATAATACCATCTACTTCCTTAAAAATATAAATTAAAATTAAAGGCTGAGCAAAGTGTCTCAGTCTGTAATCCTTGCTACTCAGGAGGTAGAGATATGGAGGATCTTAGGCCAATACAGGCAAAAAGTTCATGAGACCCCATCTCAACCAATAAAAACTGTGCATGGTGGTTCACACCAATCATCCCAGCAATGGTGAGAAGAATAAATTCAAAGATTGTTGTCCAGGTCAGCCCAGGCATAAAGCAAGAACCTATTACAAAAATAATTAAAGCAAAAAGAGATGAGGACATAGCCCAAGTAGCAGAGTGCCCTCCTAATAAGCAAGAAGCCCTGAATTCAACCCCTAGTACTGCCAAAAATACAAATAAATAAAAATTAAATTTAGCCACAGTTTCTTATACTTCAAAGAAACTGTGTTTTAAATACAGTTACCCTTACTAACAAAAAGGAAATCACAAACTTTTTTTTCTTATTATTCTGGGCTTTAGGGTAAGAGAAACAGCTGTTTCCCAAAAGGAAATAGTGATATAAAATGAAATATTAGGTGAGATCAAAAGCATCAGTGGAGACACAAATAAATACCTGGTATGTGACAGTGGCTGTTTCTTTCTCTACAAAGCAATGGTTCTATCTGCTATTGAACAGGCATATAGTTAAATAAGGCATATGCCTCCAAATTTTGCAGTAGGTTTTACCATGGGACATGGGTGTGTTCTTTTCATTTCCTTGTAAACACCAAGCACTGAAGCATGATTTATTGAAAAGAAAATTGATTTTGGGTCTGATCACAATTCCCAATTTGTGCAGTGACATTTTCTGACTCTCTATCAATGTATCTACAAAAGGTGCATGGAAATAGCTATACACTTGGAAATTATGAATTATTATACAAATTTAAAGATAGAAAAAGAAAGAATTCCACATTGCAGAGGAAACAAAACAATTTGTGGCTATCTTTTTAGGTTGAAATCATCTTTTAATATTCACTGTCCCCCAAAATGACTATGTCCTGAGGGTCTGGAGTTCTCCATCACATTTAATCATTTGTATCAGATACAAACAAAGACAGTGAATAAGCCAAGTGACAAATTAAATATACAGATTGATAAATGTATGTCCTATTGCAATGCTTCTGTTTTTGAAAAATTAAGTTCAGCTTCATTTTCTAGCATAGTTAAATTGCTATGGGAAGCTTGACAGAGACAAGAGGATATTAACCCTTGGGAGGTGTTGGCTGCTCCTGAAGAAAGCTCACTGCTACTCAAAGGAATGGGGTGGAGTGAAAATACACCCACACAGAGGCAGGAAGCCACACGTTTGGGAAGAAGAGGACCATGCCCAAAAGCAATTCAGCTCATTCCCAGACCAGATTTTCAATTCTAAGTAGATTTCCAAACTCAACTGTCTATCTCAGGAATATGTAGGCTGCTGAAAGTGTGCATCAGATCTGAGTAAGAATTTATGTCATGCACAGAGAAATACCTCTGTGTGGTTAAAATCTGGCAATTTCTTTTTGCACAGAGTTATAGTACCTACTTTATAACATTACTGTCAAATCTGCAGATCATTCTCAGTAGAATGACTTCCCTGACCCCACAGAATAGGAGTCATCAAAGCTACCTCAATAAAGAGGTAGCTGCCCATTTCTGCATAGGTACAAATTCTAGTTGTCTGCATCAGGAGGCTGAATGGTCAGGCAGGATGAAGCATCATCCCAGCTTATCTCAGGTGGTCGTGATAATGCATGTTCATGAAGCAGAAGAGGAGATGCTACAGCTTATTTTCCCCAGTCAATACCAAGTTCTTTACGACTAGTAGACACTCCTACTGTAGTCAGTGATTTATTGACCATAGCTTCCCTTATTGTGGGCCAGACTTTTTTTTGTCATCACTGGTGTTTTAAAGGGAAGCTGGATAAGCCTGAGGTCACTCTGAAGTTACTGACTGGGACAGTGGGAGAAGCTGAAGGCTAACCAGAATCCAAGTCACTCACCGTGCTGGGTCTGATTTTCCTCATTTCTCAAATGGGTGTTTGAGCTATGTGATCTCTGACTTCTCCACCTCTGGTACTATGTGCATCTTATAGTTACAATTCTGAAATTAATTTTGTTTTAACTTTATAGACTGTATGTTTTATTTGTTTTCTCCTTTCTAAAATCAACTGCTACTTTATTTGGGGTAAGATTCCTCATAAAACCTAAAACTATTAAGTCCAATTGGAAATATTACTTACAAAACTATTTCTCTCTTTTCTTTTGATAAGTTCATGTAGCATCATTTCAAGTAATGCTTTAGATAAGTAGAGGGACACAAATAACATTTGGGGAAATAGAGTAATCCATAAAGCAGTGAATAGTCTGAAAAATTGAGGCAAAGAGGAAATAGCTTGAAAATTAGTTTTCCAAAATTACACTATCTTGTAGTCCGAACAATATGTATTTTTCCCTGTGTGAACATGTCACAGCTGTTTAGAGAAAATGCATTTGGTATGACATTTGTAAATGTAGCCAACAGTGTTGCAAATTCACATGCAATAGACGGCACCCGGTATGTGCTTAAAAACATTCATTTTTAACTTTAAAAACGTTTTAGTTTTACGTTATATGAATTTCTCCTCGGGTGCTAAAAATGATACAATAGAAATGAAGAACGTTTTGATACTGAAGTGTTTAGATATGCCTATCTAAGCAATAAACTTGCAGATTAAAATTTTTCCAATTCATAGCCATACTTTTTTTGAGTACATCCTAAAATAATATGACATACTTGATTTGAAAATTTACACAAATTGCAAAGGTTTCTCAAAAATACATGGAAAATATAGTATCTGTACAACCGTGATTTGAGTTTCATTCAGGGAAAGTTTCTCATTCAAATTTCTTATTAAAAATATATTTATTAGCATATATTGCTTCTATGGGGGTTACAATATATCATAATTAGATTCACCCCCTCCATCTTTCTCCCACATCTCCCTTCTCCTCTCTTTGTAGAATAATTTCAGCAAGTTTCATTGCTCTACTTTCATACACATATACAAGGTACACAAAGCATATTTGTCCTCCTTCACCCTCTTCATTTACTCTCATTGGTACCCATTTCTGGGCAGGACCTGTTTTACCTTCCTGTACTCCACTTTTTAGGTGTATATTGATTGTTCAAGGGGATTTCACCTTGGTATATATCTTACCTTGATCAGATTAATCCCCTCCCATTACTAACTCTTTATTACCCTCCTTCCCTGTTATTTAACAGCTTTCAGTGTATTTCATCATGATATCTTCATATACAGATACAATATATTTCAATATTATTCACTCTCTATCATTCTTTTCTCCTCTTCCACCTCCCCATAGTCCCTTCAAACAGACCCACTATTGCAATCATGTTCTCTCTCTCTCCCTCTATACATATATGACTATATATGTGTTTGTGGATTCATTTGTCTTATAGCTTCTAGCTTCCACATAGGAGGAAAAATATGTGACCTTTGTCCTGAGCCTGGCTTACTTCAGTTAACACGATGATCTCCAGTTCCATCCATTTACCTGAAAACAACATAATTTCATTCTCTTTATGGATAAATAATACTCCATTGTATGTGTGTGTGTGTGTGTGTGTGTGTGTGTGTGTGTGTATGCATGTATGTTTTCTTAATCCATTCATCATTTGTGGAGCATTTGGGCTGTTTCCAAAGGTACAATAAACATGAATGTGCAAGTGGCTCTATTGTCTTGGCTTATATTCCTTCAGATATATGCCCAGGAGTGATATCACTGGATCATATAGTAGGTCTGTTTTTAGTTTTTTTGAGGATGCTCCATTCTGCTCTCCATAGTGGTTGTACTAATTTACATTTCCATCAACAGTGTATAGGCATTTCTTTTTCTGACATTCTCACCAGTATTTGTTGTTGTTTGTGTTATTAATGGTAGCCATTCTGACAGGAATGAAGTGAAATCTCAATGTTATTTAATTTGCCAAGGATATTGAACATTTCTTCATGTATCTATTGGCCATTGTACTTCTTCTTTTAAGAATTGTATATGCAGTTCATTTGCCCATTTATTCAATGAGTTGTTGGTTCTTTGTGGGGTTAAGTTTTTATATCCCTGTATATTCTGGTTATTAGTCCCTTTTCAGATATATATCTGGGAAAGATTTTCTCCCATTCTGTAAGCTATCACTTCAGCTTTTGCTGTGCAGAAGCTTTTTAATTTAATGTAGACCATTTGTTGGTCCTTTCTCTTAATAACTGAGCATTTGGAGTTCTATTCATGAAGTTATTACCTATGCCTGTATGTTCTGGTATATTCCCTATTCTTTCCTGTGGTAGTTGCACAGTTTCAGGTCTAACATTAAGATACTTGATCCACTTTGAATTGACACTCATACAAGAAGAGAGACCGGGATCTAGTTTCAATCTTCTACAGGCAGATCTCCAGTTCTTCCAGCACTATTTGTTGAAGAGGCTTTATTTTCTCCAAAGCATGTTTTGGATTCCTTTGTGAAAAACCAAATGGCTGTCACTCTGTAGATTTGTGTCTGCGTCTTCTATTCTGTTCCATTAGTCTTCTTGTCTGTTTTTGTGCCAGTACCATGCTGCTTTTATTTCTTTGGCTCTGTAGTATAGTTTGAAGTCAGGTATTGTGATACCTCCAGTGTTGCTTTTTTTACTCAGAATTACTTAAGCTATTCAAATTATGAACATTCTTTCCTATAGAAAAATCATAATTTTCCCCACAGTAATCTTATCATTGTTGCTGAGCACCCAAGGGTGTAGTAATAGAAAGGGCTGTGACTTAGATGCAAGCACCTGCCATCAACACCTGCATATTCTCTACATTTTCCTCTGGAATGGACCAACTCAGTGAATAGGTGTAAAAATCAGTGCATAAGAAGATCACCTACAAAGGCTTTCTCACAATCCTCATTGTTCCAGGAGATTAGCTCTATTTCATAAGGAAAAGGAAAGCAAATTGCTCAAAGAGGATCAGAGGGACAATGAGAAATCTCTCCCCCAATTATTAAGTGTCTCTCCATGACCTACAGAATAAAGACTAAACTCCTCACACAGCTGATTAGTCTCCTACCCTCTTTGCCCAGATGACATTATAGCTTCTTCCACACTGCAGGAAGTAGTTAGGGGACCGGATAAGAGAAGTAACTAGAAGTCAGATGAATCAGGCCCTTGGCTTTGACTTGAAGGTGGGAGCCAATATAGGCTCTGAGCAATGAGCAAAGCCTGATGTGTTATTCTTATTCATGCTCAAAAACAAACCCATACACCCTCAGCACCCTTCCCAAGCAACCCCGTCCATAATAGCCTCATTCTACCTTAGTGCCACCTCTACCAGTCCCTCCCACATAAAGACTTCCTAATTCCTCCAGCAAGCTGTGACTCTCCTTCCTGTTCTAATCTTATGAATGCCAAAGTACTTGGTTTAGGCCACAGGTACAAGGTTTGCATTTTCTGCTTAGCATTAACTATTACAAGTCAAATGATAGAATTAGATGTTGTCTTCCTTTGAGCCTCAGCTGGATTGCAGGCCCCTCAATTTATGGATTGCATTTTACATAGGAGCACGGTGCTTTCTACCTATGCTACAAATGAAGTCTTGTGTCTCCACAGTTGATCAGCTTAGTTTTCAGGCCCTCAGCCATTTGAAACTGCCAATAGCAGTTTTGCCAATTGGTCTACAGGTTGTTTAGTACTGTATCTTTATTACCTTTATCACTTTTTATAATCACTCCTACTAAGGAATGGGTTCTTTAGAAGTGGAGGCCTCACACTTTTATTTGTGAGCCTGACCTGTTCCTTCACCTATTGACCTGCTCAAGAATTATCTGTAGACGGATTATTTGCAGGGATCTTCCAAGTCTTCTCCCAGCCTTCAATTGTAAATAAAATGCAAAAACATAAACCAACAGAGACCAAAGTTAACCTTCTATCTCTGTTTTAACAGGATTTTGTGCCACTGTATCAAGACTTTGAGAATTTTTTTACAAGGAACCTTTACATGCGAATCAGAGACAACTGGAACCGACCCATTTGCAGTGCCCCAGCATCTTATTTCGATCTATTGGAGAGGGTATCAGATGACTATAACTGGACATTTAGGTGAGGCAACCACCTGGAGGGGCTTGGTAGGAAAAAAATAACATTTCAAGTAAATTCTAACATGGTCATCAGATTACAGATCTGAAGAACCCAAGGCATAGAAGAGGCTGGACTCCTACCATTCAGTCCTTTGCAGGTTGTCATGAGGCCAGGAGGAAGTCACAGTAATTAAGTTGCCAAGATGGTTTGTTTATATAGTAATTAAAGTAATCCCTCTGTCAAAAGGTTCAGTACACACAGAACCAAGTTTGAAGAGTCTTTCTCAACTCTCTTGACAAATTGTACCCTCCTTCTTTCTTGCTGATGGAGACAATGATGACAATGTTCCTTTAGAAGGTCCTTGTGGGACTTTAAACCAGAGCATGGGTGTCATGAAAGCAATTACTCAAGGAATATCAGTGCTAAGTAGTTATCATTCTCCAGTGCTCTGATCCAATTCATTATGGGGTTACTTTCATCTAACAATAAACCATTTTGTACTGATAACAATGTAAGTTGAAAAGAAAAAGAAAACATATGACTTGGGCTAGAACTGAGGTGTCTTGGCCCTAGAATGGTATTAAAGAAGACAGATAGCCTTTTGTGTTCAATTACATGTCTCTCTGCAGGTTTACTGGAAGAGTCATCAAAGATGTCATCAACATGGGCTCCTACAACTTCCTTGGCCTCACAGTCAAGTACAATGAGTCTATGAGGACAGTAAAGGATGTTTTAGAAACATACGGTGTAGGAGTGGCCAGCACCCGACATGAAATGGGTATGTACATTGACTAACTTGGCATTTTCTTCAGTTGGTTCTCAGATCCCTTGCAGTTACTTCTCAAATCCATATTATATCTAAGCTGTGTGCCTCAAGTAGCTATCATAAAATTGAGAAAGAAAAAGTGATATAAAAGTCTTTTTTGAAAATTTAATGCACTATGATGTTGCCAGGTAGTTTTTTAATTTACATATTTAATCTTCCTGAATAGTTGAAATGGGTCTTTCCTGACCACACTTCTAAAACACAAGCAAATCTTTTTTCTGTTCCTTTTCCCATTTTTCTTTTCTTTTTTATGATACTGGTGTTTCCTCATTTTTAATGACATTCATCACTAATTAAAATAATCTTGCTTTTGTATTTGTATATGGTTTTCTCTACAACTCAAATGTGAGCTTCTTACAGAGAGATATTAGCCTTGTAGAATGTCGTGTTGCATGAATGATGAAAGAATGAATGAATGAATGAATGAATAGACAAGATGGCACAGACTGACTATTTATTTACCTTTTAGAAAAGAAATATTGTTTCTTATACAAAGGAGTGAAATTTGTGAGAGGGAAGCTTCCACTTCCTATCCACATCAGGGAGAAAAAAATTATGCAAGATTGCTCTCGTAAGATGCTTTGTAATTCCTGGAAATTTTTTTAATGTAGCATCTCATTTACTCCTTCAAACAATCCCATGCTGTAGGCAGCATGGTTGTTATTATTCCCACCTTCTGGAGAAGGATCATGGCACCATGTCTTAATTATCTACCCTAAGTTCCAGTCCAGCTCAGCTTCTCTACTGTTGTGGTTCCCTTTCACAGTGACACATGACACCAGGTTAGTCCAGGTGTACCTAAGAACCAGAGGCAAGTCTGATAAATTGGATTTACCATTAATGAGTACTGAATCACATGCCCCTCTTAGGTAACTGTCAGCAGATAGGCTTTATGATCAATAATTATTCAAACTTGTATAACAAATAATTCAAATTGGGCAAAGTACATTTTTTATGCAAGCATTCAGCAAATACTTAGCTAAAGTTACAGAGTTAATAGTGGTTTCTTAGATTTCTTAAGAAAGACATCTTATCTTTATCTGGGGGCACAAATGCCAAAGATGTAAACAGGATACTGGTGAATTGGAGGAGCAGGGTCTCGGTCCTACTCCTCTTAGGACTGTCACACCCATTATGCCCCATTTGGAGATGGAGAAGGGACTGAAAAGAATACTTCTGTCATAAGAAGCACAGAGTCAGTAACTAACTCGGATGTTTCCTCTGGTGCTGGTGACAGTCAGTGACCAGTCAGAAGACACAGTACTTTAGATATGGACCCCCCCACTCAGTGAGACAGAACACTCCTCCATCACAGCTAGCAGAAGCTGAAGGAAGAAGGTAGCTTGACACAGATCATGGTTTGCCTCACAAGAAGCTAGACATGGAACATGGGTCCCTGATGCTGTGGGGTCTGAAAACCCAAGGAATCTAGGCAGAAATGAAGGCTCTCATTTGGTACTGCCCACAGCATAAGTTTGTTTTCCACCTAATCACACCTCAGAATTACTGACCTTTTAATATTTGCCTATTCATTCAGCTGTCAAGGTCTAAGATTAGGGTTTTAACAATTTTCAAGTAAACAATGAAAGAGCCAACCCTGTGAAAGAGAAGCCAATCCTGCTAGTTTGGGGCAGAAAAAAGAACTAAAACTTTAATATAAGCAATCAAGAAGTGGTCACATAAAGAAAGGACATTTATAAGCACCAGTACCAAGCCTTCAGTGCCCAAGTGGAAGAAGCAGCAAAGGAAAAGCCAGAGGAGAAAGTTGCTTGCCAAACTGCTTGTTACAACTAAGCCCAAAATAAAGCTGGGATTTACCCATTTCTGGACATGTGAGAACTACAAATGTGAACTGATACAAAATGATGCCCATGGTTTATTTTAGAGTACAACTAAAAATAGTGGAATGCATAATTAAAGGAGGTTTTTAGCCTACTGTGGGTCAATTTAACATTCTAGGCTAATGGACCTGGGGAGATAGTCACTTTTTATATCTTGAATATGAGGCAGAGTGAAATGACAGTTTGGAATGAAAATCAAGAATTTTAAAAATCTGAAACATTTTAGGCCAGGCACTATGGCTGTAATCCTAGCTACTCAGAAGGTGGAGATCAGGAGGATAGTTCAAGACCAACCCAAACAAACAGCAAGACCCCATCTTGACCAATAAAAAGCTGGGCATGGTGGTTCAACAAGTCCTTTTTGCATTAGGTCAGTATTTTTTGGATAGGGTCTCACATACTTGCCTTGAACAGCCATCTTCCTACCTGTGCCTCCCATGTAGCAGTATTGACCATAGAACCTTAAAACATAGTATATGTGTGCCTCACCTTTTGAAATAATAAGAAATAATAAATAAAGAAAATCTAATTAAATTTCAAAATGTAGAACATATATGAGTTATATCTTTAGATCACAGTGAAATAAAGCTAAAAATTAATTTAAAAATAGAAATAAAGTCTTATAAAAGTCACTTCAAAGTTTTAAATCTCTTCCTAAATGATTCTTGACTCAAAGAAGAAATTACAGTTCATAATATCTAGGAACTAACAATTATGAGAATACCATAGGATGCAGCTACTTGTGTACCCAGAGGAAAATATATAGTCTTACTTTACTAAACAGTAAAGATTAAAGCTAGTAAACTAGGCAACCAACACCAGAGGAATAAAAAGAAAGCATGAGAAAAAACAAGATACTTACTATATCCTTGAAGAAGATGTCATAGTAGGTATTTAGTAAATTCTATCAATTTTTCTCCAAATGAATGTATAAACTGAACACAATCACAATGATACTTATGGGCAGGGTGGGGGTGGGTGGGCCTCAGCAGAAAGTTTAGAAACAGGCATAACCCTGCACACTCATTTGTATGTGATAGGAATAGTATTTCAGATCCACTGGGAAAAGACAGTGATTTCATTGTTAGTTTTAGGATAACTGGCTGATCACATAAGGGAATAGGTTAGATGCTTATGTCACATATTATTACATCTAGGTAAATGGCACCCTAGACAAATTACAAATGCATTTGAGATTAAAATGTAAAAGACAAAAACAGCTACCACCAAAAATACCTCTACAAATAAAATTGAAAAAGAATGAATGAATGGATTAGTAAGCAAATGAACAAATGAATTCAAGAAATCTACTGGGACAATTCAAATACAAAACACTTGTGCAATCTAAGGACTCTATCAGGAACATGACCCTGCAGTTTGCTGGATGTACAACTACTTTTTTTCCCCCCTGACTTGTCAGTTATAACCAAATCCTCACTCAGTTCTACAACTCTCAGTGACCTCTAATCTTTTCCAACTGGTCCTCTTACCGTGCCCTCTTGAGTATAGGAGTCCATTTTTAAATGACCTCCAAGCTGACTTGCTGCCACAAGGGCCACCTGGTCAAAGGAAAACAGATGTTCCTCTGTATTAGAAGGGAGGTAGCTAACACCCAACACAACTGCTAGCCACAACCTCGAGGTTTCTCAATTCTGATTCAGACAATTTCCTGTATAGGGGTTATAAGTGTAAGGAAATATAGGCCCCAAAATGACCACGTGGAGAGGAGTGATCTGGCCAAGAGATTCTTTATTGCCGGGTGGGAGAGGGAGAGAGCAGAGAGCCAAGAGAGAGAGGGAGAGAAGGGCAGGGGCTTAAATACCCCTCAGTGGGACTCAGCATGATCTGATTGGTTAGGATCTTATGGTTCATGCTGATTGGAGGTTGGGGCAGAAGGAGAGTTCAAGCTAGACTTAAAGCTGGACTGTGACCCTGGGAGGCTGCACCGTGACCCTGGGAAACAAAAGCTTAAGGGTGCAGTAAGAACTGAAACCTATCGGCGCCATTATTGCCAACAATAAGTGTGCCCCACCACACCCAGTTGTGAGCCAAGCTTTTGATAAAGTTCAGAAAAGACAAACTGTGCATCCAGGAGAGTGTGACATTTCTCCACCTGATTTTACCCTACCCCCGTTAAATGTTAATGTCACAGATGTACTTTATATCCATGAAGCACATAGATGTCTATGCTTTATACATAAATAGAGTAAGATACTCTCTCCAAGAACCAATTTTTGCCCCTTTGAGGAATAAATATGGCCTCTGTCAAGAACGCTCAACATAGCAGTTAACTTTTTGTGTAAGGAGTTGGGATGTAAGCAAGTATACAAATGGGCTTCCTAGGCATTATTCACATTCTGGGTTTTTTTTTTTAATCCTGATACACTTATGTGTGTTTTTACCTGTGAAACTTCATAGAACTCTGTTTTTACAATTTGTTTCCTTTGTGTGTCCATACTATAATTAAATAAAAATTTTACATTAAAAAGTAGATTCACAGAACACAAACAAGCAATTAAGAAAAAAAGAAATACAAGTGGCTAATGAGTCTGGAAAATACTCTGCTCCATTCATAAACAGAAAATGACTAAGACATTAAAATCCATTTTTCACCTAACTGGCAAAAGTTTAAAGAATAATAATATCCAGTGTTTTCAAAGGAGTGAAAAAAAGCCCACTCTTATATATTGCTGTTAGAGGAAATTAAAGGACAGTTGGAAAATGTGTCAACAGCAAGCTACTTAATTACATTTTGAAACTTTTTGTCTTAAAAACTTCAATAGATACTTAAGGATATATGTTTAAGAATGATCACTGCAGTGCACTGAGTAATAGCAAACCTTAGAAAATGTGTTTCCAACTTAAGAAATTGATTAAACCCTTTTGGTGAATCTGTTCAACATAATATTATTTAGCCATTTAAAATTATAATGTAGTTGCTTACAGAAAATATCCAAAATTAAGTTCTTTGGATTCAAATCCCAGTTCCTCACTTTTCTAACTATGGCCTGGCATAAGCTGTAGGTCCTCATTTTTTTCCTGTATAAAATGGAAAACCCATTACTAAAAAATAAAAACAAATTGTCGGACAATGTGTGCATAATGAATTGTTTTGAAAATGTATTACAAATAAACATATGCATCAAGAAAGGAGATTATATTTTACTTTATAGTATTTTCTCATTTTTCACAATGATCTCATATTTCTTTGCCACTTGTTTTCTTAAAAATGAACAGAAGTGAGATGGGGGTGTAGCTCAGTGACAGAGCATTCATGAGGCCCTGAATCCAATGTCCAGAACCATAAAGGAAGGAAGGAAGGAAAGAAGGAAGGGAGAGAGGGAGGGAGGGAGGGATGGAGGAAGGGAGAGAAGGAGGAAATAGGAGAAAGAGGAGAGGCAGAGAGAGAGGCAGAAGGAGGAGAAAAAGGAGGAGGAGGAGGAAGAAAGCCTAATGAAGAGAGAAAGAGATGCTAATGAAGCCAAGTGTTCAGGCACAGTCTGATGAAGGGAGCTAGCATTTTCAAGATTTGCCACTGAACAGACTGACCAGGTAGTCCAGCCTATAGGAAGGCCTGTGAAGCAGCAGGCAGTGTAGGTTCTTTAGCCTAA
Source organism: Castor canadensis (assembly GCF_047511655.1). Lineage (NCBI taxonomy): Eukaryota > Metazoa > Chordata > Mammalia > Rodentia > Castoridae > Castor > Castor canadensis. The sequence continues at coordinate 143,999,932 of NC_133390.1, read as the reverse complement.
ACCAGTGGCTCTCAGACTTGAACTGCAAGAGAATCAACCAAGATACTGCCTCCTCTTAACAAAGAGCCCATGTTTTTGCATCTCTAGGGAGTTCCCAGTGATGTTGGCACTGCTGCTCTAGGGATCATACTTTGGGAACCACCTGGATTATATAGTATGGCTTATTTTCTTGACAAAATTAGTCAAAAGTTTTCCACAGTATAACAGTCTCTCACTTTGTGTAGTGTGAACACCACCACATATGACTCTAATGTCTGTAAATGAAAAATGGCAAATAAATGGGTTAGTAGAAAATCAGTGAAATAAATTAGTTTTGATCATTGAACATAATAACCTCACATGTACTACTGATCCAAATTTTCAAATCCAGGAAAGGTTAAATTCAGGCAAACCATAGAGAAACTTTTATTTTTTCCCCTTTCCCACTTTTACTCTATATAAAGGTGTATAGTTCCTAGATCTTTCTTTCCCTGAGCACCCAATGGTAAAGAGTGGATGTTTAGTAACAGCAAGTTATTTACATACACATCATCCACAAGCCCTTTATGCTGCCATAGTTTACCCAGAACTATTAGTTATAAGTTCATATCTAAGAAAACAAACTTACAGAATGTCATAAGACTAATTCTTGTGCCAATGAAAACTCATCTCAACTTGATGATTTTTCTGCCCTTGAAAAAGAAAGCCTGATACATAATTCTCATCAGGAGCACCTGAATAGCACATATCCATAAAATAGTCTACTTGACAACATTCCTTCCAACTATAATTGCAATTTTGATGAGTAGCCGCTAATATTCTCATTTTTCAAAACATCAAAATGGATGCATTGACTTAAGAATTCAAGCAATAACAGGGAATTATTTTCCATTCTAAAGTTTCAGGTATAATTTTCACATTAGCAGTAATGGACAACTTTGCTGAAATCTCTCTTCCATTATTCAGTTTGAGAACATTTCCCTTAGTCAGTAGTTTGTAAACAACCCCCCCCCACCCACACACACAGACACAGACATAGCTTATCTTCCTGACCAGTTCATTGCTATCACTTTATTTCATTAACCTAAGCGTTTGAAGTACGGGCCAGCTTGAATTTTAAAAATGTCTAAATGAAAGCATATTTTAAATAAATACCAACATATGCCCTTCAACTTCCTCTGGTAATGGGCAATTTCTAAGAAACTGCTACCAAATAGAAATCTTAGGATAGGGGGAAGGACAGGAAGAGTGGGAAGGTGTCCCAAACAATGTATACACATGTAAATAAATGTAAAAAACGATAAAATAAAAGAAAGGAAGGAAAAAAGTGATTTTAATTAACACATTTTATGCAAATTAATTCTACAGACCTGTTTTTAAGCAGTGGATTGGGTAAATAAGCTATAAATAAACTAAACCTAATTAGTTAATTTATACAGCAAAGTTCTTCATAAATAATGCCCTTTCCTCACAGACCAAATTATTGTAAATTCTGATTAATTAAATTTCATTGCATTTCTCTCAAGCCTCCTTTGTTTTCTTTTAAGAGTATTCGTAAGGACAAAGAGACTCAGAGGAATTAGTTGGGTGTAGAAAAATAAAAGCACGCCCTGATTTCTGAAAGCCTTTTAGCAAGTTCCTGAGACCTAGTAGACTTTTGACAAGGTAATTGTCTTTCTTTAGACGGTGGTGGAAATGACAGCCCAGCCAAATTTCAACTAGCTGGGATAAGTTTGAAAATGTAAAAGTTGGCCCTATAGGTTCAACAAAGCCAACCAAGCACAATGATTCAATGAGATATGCCAATAGTTTTACCCAAATATGATACTTGCTAACAAGGTAATATGTAGGATGATTGAACAAGTTGAGATTCATAGAAATTCAGAATTTGCAGATCCTCTCCCTCCTTTCCTCTCCATCCTCCACAAATACCAAAAGACAAAATACATGACGTCCAGGGCCTTTATAATGACTTGGTAATCAGTGTTCATACAGTACATATGTTGAGAAGTCAAGACTAGACAGCAATTCCCCTAACTCCCACTGAAAATTTGCCATACTGCTCATAGCTAAAACCAGAAACTATCTAGATCTAGGGTCACTAAACTAGTCATGTGTCCCCTGTTTTGTATTTCCTGCAAAGTTAAGAAGAGTTTTTATAGTTTTACATAATTGAAACAATAAAACTAAGAATAATAATTTATGACACATAAAAAAGTATCTGAAATTCAAATTTCAGTATCTGTAAATAGAGTTTTATTAGAACACAGCCACACTCTAACTTTTGTGTATTGTCTATGACAACCTCCACAATACAGTGACAGACTTGAATAGTTGCAACAGCAACTAAAATCTGAACCAAAATCTGAACTATTTACTCTCTGGACTTCTGTAAAAAGTTTGCTAACGTAGACAAGTGTATGGCATTATAGTGACTTGAAGAGAAGAATTCTCTAGATTTAGTAGCAGTGAAATATCCAAATCCAGTGCATATCAACATACATCAAATTTTGGCCTCTTTCATTTAAACTAAAAGCCCTAATGGATCCATTTATGTTAAGAATACAAATTAACTTTCATCAACATTAGCATCTGTGTATGTCTTTTAAGGCCACTGATACCAACCTAAGACAGACCAAGGACATCATCAATGTCCTTGCCCTAACTTCTCAAACGTACCCAATTATCTGTGGAGAGAGGATTAATTGGGATGGAAAAAGAATTACTTGACAGAGATGCAATGCCTTATCCATTTATTCCATACCTTCCTGATAATCCAAACTAGTTAGATCTGGTGATATGGTAGAATTTGCTTCTGATTATCTTGACAACTGTGTTTCTTCTAATATCAAAATATAATCTAAATGTATGACCTGACTTTTCACTTGGTGACTAGCACTTAAAAAGGCTTGAGTTGTAGAGTCCAGGAACTTATTCAGACTTCTACTTTCCTTCTACCTATTTCACATTTCTAACATCATCCTTTAGGGCTTAGACATGTGTGTATTGTTTTGAACTCAACACCAGCCTGGACACTCCATTTACCTTGAGTTGTCTTTTAGTGAGCCAAGGAGTAGAATAAACTCTTCCAAAAAGGCCACACATGAGCCTATACATTAATTTCTATCCAAGTATAGTGTAAAGCCTATCCATAGTGTCACTTCCAGACTTAATTCTTTACCATTTAAATGAAGTAAAACACAGAAAGAACAATAAAATCACATGGGTTTGACAACGCCCATATTGTATAGTCTAACTTTCTTTTATAAAAGAACACCCCAAAGTATAGAAACTCTTAATACCTTTCCCAAAAACTCACAGTAAATATACAGAAGTACATAAGGGTTTTGGTTTTTGGGTTTTTTTTTAACAAGTTAAGGTTGTCTTCAAGCCCTGCTAATTCTTCTACTTTTAGTCCATGTTGGGGCTTCTATTCTTCAAGATGAAGCTAAGGTTTTAGAATTCCACTGAAACTCCATAACCTCAGGGATGCCTCCCAAGATCATTCAGTTGAACAGTGATAGCCTACTATTTCAGTGAACACAATCCCTGTGGTCTAGTGACCCAGTGTTTCTACCCCATGTTGGAGACTGAAGAGTCCTTAGTGATAATAGAAACATCTCTAGCACTCAAGCCACCTTCATGCAACTTGCAACTGTCCCCAGGTAGATATTAACAAAAGCTATACATGGATCCATTGATTCTAGTCTTAATCAAATTCTCTTACCCTCTCTTCTTCAAATACCCTAGTTTCTCTCCTTTCAATATATCTAATGAAATGCTTTCAATTTGTGCCAGCTTTTCTAGACATGAAGGAAGCCTTTTCCACTTTGGTTCTCATATCATGATCTTTCCCAGAAGCAAAAAGCTAAATAGTCTCTGGCTACTTATTAAACATAGACACAGAAAAATATTCTCCATTTAAGGAGAAAAAAATATATTAATATTTCAATAAATTTTCCTGCAGTGTTCAGAACAAATCTTTATATATTTAAAAATATTCAGATGGGCTAGTGTCTGCCAGAAGTTCCCGCTTTCAAAAGCGCTATGGAATACAGTGACTCTAGAGTCAGACATGATGAGTTTGAGCCTTGACTCTAGATTTATTGTGTGATCTTGAAGCCTAAGAATAATGAAAATGAACTAAACTCTCAAGTTTTGGTACCCTCATCTGTAAAAAAAAATAAGGATTATTACAGCACTAACCTCCAACAGATGTATGACAATCAACTAAGTAAGCCTTGCAATGTTTCAGCATGGTAGGTCGATATATTGTTGGGTAGTCTGCCTGTGTTAGATCAGATGCCTTTAAGTCACATCATCCCTGTACCTATTTCCTCTTTGGTAAAACAAGGACACACTTGTCTACTTGATAGAGTGTGTGTAGGTGGGCAGATTATAGAGTATATGCAAGAATGTGGATTAAATTAATAATGACATACTCATTACAGATTGCTTCATTCCACTTCCTTATACTCTTTTTTTGCTGAAAATGAGTTTTAAAAGTGAGATAATCAAATCTGTTAGGTCTGTAAAATAGACAATAAATATTGTAACAGTGATAAGAGTCTTGTAGTTACATAACAGAATTTATTTTAGGAAGCATACACTGAAATATTTACTGCTAAGCAGAACTTTTTATTATAAATCATTAAAAAGTTTTGAAAATACACAAATGAATGTATGTATACATAGAGACAAAAAGATAAAGGGGGAGACAGATTTTTAAAGAAAATATAACAAAATGATAACATTTGGAGAATCTGAGTGGAAAGTATTTGGAAATTCTTGGTATGATTCTTGCAAACTTTCTTCAGGGTAAATTACATTAAATAATTTGGAAAACATTAAGCTAAGTAAAATAAATCAGATATAGAAGGAAAAATATTGCATGATCTCACTTATGTGTATAATCTTTAAAACAAGTCAAATAGAAAACAAGACAGCAGTTATGGGTGCAGAAAATGAAGACATATAGGTCAAAGGAAACAAAGTAGCAGATATGTAGGATGAACAAGTCTAGAGAACTCATGTACAACATGAAGGTTATATTTAAAAACATACTGTGTTCAGGATTTTTGCTCACAGTAGATTTTAGGTACACACACACACACATAGAACAACTGTGAGATAATGGGTATGTTAATTTTCTTGACATTTTCACTGTATGTACATCAAAACCTTATGTTTATACCTTATATACATAAAAAAACAAATGAGAACTTGAAGTGAGGAAGAAGGTATCATTCTGTCTTCTTAACAGTTCTTCCCTCATCCTTATCATTTACCATTAAGGCTTATCATAATTACAGACACTGCATCTGGCTTCTTCCAGTCTTTCTCTGAATGTTCACACACACAAAAGTCACTCAAGAGGCAACATATCTCCATAACCCCACCAAACTGCAAGCAAGTGAAGCAAAGAGGAGAGCAGGGTGCCCAAGAGTTTTGAGAGATACCTGAAAGTAGAATCCTTTTTTCCAGAAAGACTGATGCTGGCTTGGATGCTCAGAAAAGTGGCACAGATGTGGACTCGTAGCCATGGCATAATTGCAACAGACAGATGGGATAGTTGGCAGGTAACAGCTTGCTCTGGGGTCAAGTCTAGGAACAGTCCACAAACAGGACATTCTGAACCAAAAGTGACTATAGTCACAGTTTAGAAAACATCCTTTACACATAACAAAAAGGGAGAATTGGTAATTGGTATTCTACCATGTGAGCCAGTCCCCCAGTTATTTTTTAATTTTAGTTATTTTGGGGGGTTTCATATTTTTGCTGGGGGGCTGACGTCAGAACATGATCCTATTTCCTATGCCTCACAGGAGTTGAGATGATAGGCACTTGTCACCAGGCCCAGATTATTTATTGGGATGGGGTTTCACTAACACTTTGCCCAGGCTGGCCTCAAACAATGATCCTCCCAATCTCTACTTCCCAAGTAGCTGATATTATAGGCATATGCTACCACAGCCAGCCCCAATTTGTGGTTATTGACTTCAGAAATTAAAGTGTTATCAAGAGGATAGAAATAAAAACTATTATGTATCTATTTGTACCATCAGTTAGGATTATAGCTTCCTTTCTGGGTATTTCAAAAAACACTATTTCTATGCACTAGACCACGCTTGGAATGCAATTTCCACAACTACTTAAGTATTTGGACCACCAACTGCAACTTGACACTTTTACTCAATTGTGTTAAGACCTGGATGTTTGTGAAAAGGATGCTAGTTAAGTTTCTAGTGACTATTTGTTTTCCCAAGCTCTTCCTACATTTTTATTTCTTGAAAATTAAGAGGTAAAAGAGGAAAACAGCACCTAATTACTACAAGAGCCAATATTTGTTATTATTCCTTAAAGAATCCTAACTCACCCCAAACCAGCCAAGAGTAACTTTCAAAAGCATGACTTCTTAAAGTGGAAAATGTCCAGTCATCCTGAAAATCTCTCAAATTTGTTTCTGAAGCCTGGACTATGAATCTAAACAGAAACCTTTCATGATAGTAAGATTTGGGAACTATTGTTTTCTATAAATAAATCTAAGCCCTTAGGTACAAAACCAATCATAGCTCAGCTATGAGGCATGTAGTTGATCCTCTTCACTTCAACTAAATAAGTGCTATAATTATCCCATGAGGAAGTTTATTTAATCTCTGACAAATTTTGCCTTGGAAGTTGAGAAAAGCAGCAGAGAAAAAGTGGCCTGTTAGGTGGGATTCAGTGAATGGGAGCTACTATAAGCAGAGGAAGACCATTCTCATGGAGGGGAGAGTGTGAACAATGCCAGAGGGCCCCCAAACTCCATCTTTCCCCATCCTCCATCTCTCCTCATCCTCTAGAAATATCAAGGAGCAGTAGCCAGAGGCCACTTAGCAGTTGGTGTCAAAGCTTGGGCCAGAACCCAATCTCCTCATGCCCCAGCCAGTAGCCTTTTCACAACCTACTCTTGGGACCATTCCCTCTGGGATGCAGTCTTTTCTAAGTAAAAACAAGTCTGACAAATGATCATGCACCCATGTTTTCATCTTTAGATTTGTTTCTCTTTCTGCTCTATAATGTCATTGATAATGAAAAGCTCAAAAATTACAATTTAAATTTTTAACCCCCCACCCCAAGGCTTGAGTAAGATTGACATTACTAATACACTTGCTTCTGACAATTTGGGGGATATAGAATTTGTTTGAGAACAAAGGGTACCAGCTATCAGTTTCGTGACAGTATGTGACATCTCATGAAGGACAAAGGTCAGCTTTCAAACGGCCTACAAAAAAATCTCGACTATTCAATATCTTCTAAAGCTTAAGCCCTCAGCATTTCAACACAGTAAGGAAGCTAATTTACCAATTTAAATAGAATTCTGACATCCCACTCTGCGTAGTAAAATATGTTCATCATTATGTTGAAGGAAGCATGTTTATAATAGTCCTAAACATGTTAACAATATTCCACAGCTCCTAATACTGTGGTTGCTAATTACACCATTTCGACACATATCTATTTCTGTTCTGTCAAATTCATCATCTAGAAAATATGGCACAATAAAAATATAATACAAGACCTATAATTTTTGATTTTCTAATAGCAACATTAACAAAAACTAAGTAAAATTAATTTAATAGCACATTTTATTTAACCCAAAATTAATCTCAAATATTATCACTTAAACATGCAAGTAAACATCTTAATGACCTATTTTATATTCTTCTTTTTATATTAAACTTTCAAAACTCATGCAGTTTTTACATTTATGGAACATCTCAATTCATACACTGACTTTTAAATGGTCAGTGTGAGCCATAATCCAACCAAAATAATAAAGTTGTATTTAGTGGGAAGTATTTTATAGTACTTCAGTTTTAAATTTTAACTTATGTTCATTAAAATTCAGCTGCTGCAAAGGCTGCATGTGTTCTAGCCTATGTGGAATATATACTTAATACAAATACAGCAATTTTATAAAAAAAACAGGTTATGCTAAGGAGAGGTCACTAACAAGAAAAGGAGGATAAAAAAAGAAAATTAAGAAGGTGAATATGGTTGATGTACTTTCTATACAAGAATAGGTATAGAATTTGTAAATCTGTTGAAATCACCATAAGAAAGAGACTAGGGTAGAAAGGGGAAAAATAGAGGGGATGAACCAATTTAGGTTATAATACATATATACATGGAAATGTCACAATGAAACACCCTGTATAGCTATCTTAAAAAAAAATGTCAAATTAATGTGAGTCAATCTGTATATTGACTGTATATCAATATAGATATCAATCTGTATATCTATCCTTATCTCAACCAGCAAAAACCCTTGTCCCTTCCTATTATTGCTTATACTCTCTCTTCAAGAAAATTAGAAATAAGGGCAAAATAGTTTCTGCTGGGTATTCAGAGGGGGGAGAGGGCAGGGGCGGAGTGGGTGGTAAGGGAGGGGGTGGGGGCAGGGGGGAGAAATGACCCAAGCCTTGTATGCACATATGAATAATAAAGCAATAAAAAAATTTTTTTTAAATATCTTTTTCCTTTTCAAAAAGGAGAACAGGAAGGTAAAACAGGTCCTGTCTGGGGGATTGGCAACAGTGGAAGGGGGAAAATGTAGGGAAAGGGGATAAAGGGGTGAATATGGTAGAAATATTATGTACTCGTGTATGCAAATAGAAAAATGAGACCTGTTGAAACTGGAGTTGGGGAGGGGGAATAAAGTAGAATGATGGAAGAAGTGAATTTAAATATGATATATTGTAAGAATTCTTCTTTAAAAATTTTTTTAAAGTCAGCTTCTCATTTGCACTAACTACATGTAGCTGGTAGCTGAGACACTGGACGGTATAGATTTTGAAAATGCAGCGATGGCAAACAAAACACATGGGAGGCAATAACATTTGTTGTCAGCAAGACTAGAGAGGATTATGTTTAAGAAGGAGTCTGAGAGAAAGCATGTAAAAGGTCATAGAGAGAAAAAAAACCTGAATTCATGGGTTAGATTAGATTATCTCTGTTGATTTTTGTGACATCTTTTTATTAGCATATATTAATTTTACAAAAAGTTTTCATTGTGATAGTTCCACATACGCATGTAATGTATTTTGCTCATATTTGTCCCCCATCACCATCTCCTTTTCCTATCTTCCCTCGCACTGGCTCCCCCCCAAAAAAGTCATATTTTTATATTCATGTCATTCATTTTAGGTGTAGATTTTGCATATGAAAGAAAACATGCAATATTTGTCTTTCTGAATGTGGCTAATTTCACTTAACATAATGATTTCCAGTTCCACCCACTTTCCTGCTGATGGCATAATTTTATTCTTCCTTATGGGTGGAATAACACTGCATTGTGTATCTATACCACATTTTCTGTATCCATTCATCTGTTCATGGGCATCTGGGCTGATTCCATAACTTGGCCATTGTGAATAGTGCAGCAATAAACATGGATATCTCTATTGTATGTTGACTTAGATTCCTTCAGGTATATGCCCTGAACAGATTAGATAGCAAAATCAAATCAAATGATAGCCCAGTTTAGGGGGGTTTTGGTTTTTTGTTTTGGTTTGTTTTTTTTTTTTTTTTTGTAGTACTAGGGTTTGAACTCAGGGCCTCATGCTTTCTAAGCAGGTGCTCTACTTGAGCCACCCTGTCAGCCCTATTTTTGGTTTTATGAAGAGCCTCCATATTGATTTCATAATGGCTATACTAATTCACATTCTCACCAACAACATCTAATGGTTCCTTTTCTCCCCCTGCATCCTTGCCAGTATTTGTTGTTGTTTGTTTTCTGGATAATAACCATTGTGACCACAGTGAGATTTTTTTTGTCTTTCGTTTCCTTTATGGCTGAAGAATGTTGAAATTTTTTCAAGTATTTATTGGCCATTTGTTCTTGTTCTTTGAGAACTTCTGTTCAATTTATTTACCCATTTGTTAATTGGGTAAATAAAATTCTTTTATTTGTTTTTCTGGTGTTTAATTTTTTGAGCTGTTTGAATATTGTGGATATTAAATTACTTGACACATGAATGGCAGGCAAAGACTCATTGGTGACATCTTTAAGCTTTGTTTTTTCATCTGAAATGTATTATTAGAGTCCTAAGATTAAATGAGATACTCTAAATAACAGGCTTGGCACAGAATCTAGCATACTTCATAGAGTCAATAAATTATAGCTAATTTTTAGTAGCTATGGAAGTCATATAGACTGTTTGCATTGAGGTATGGCAGCCTGTGAGAGGGTTATAATTAATTACTTATGGAATGTAGAGTGAAGAGAAAGGAATTGTGGTGTATTTTGTAAAAACAGTTGTATTATAAAGTACATGTAAAAAAGTGGGCAATCATAAATGTATATGTCAATGGATTTTTTACAAAGCAAGCATAACCAAGCACCCAAATCTGGAAACAGAACATTCAAAGAACCTTAAGCGTTCCTCCCATTTCTAACCAAAGGAACTGCTATCCTGACGTTCAACATTATGGAACTGTTCTGTTTGTACACTTCATGTAAATGGAATCACACATTCTTTTAAGTGTCTAGCTTCTTTTGCTTAACAACGTGTTTTTGAGATTTTCCCACATTTGTAGTTTATTCTCTCTCCTGATGCCACATTCTACTTTATAAATATGCAACAATGTATTTATTCATTTTACAGTAGATGAACATTTGAATTGATTCTTGATTGTGACTATGATAAATATTACTGTACAAAGACTCTTAGTATACTTTGATGATACTGAAATTTGAGTTTTCAAACTTGGACTTGTTTAAAAGAGAAGAATCACTCCTCATATAATTTCATGTGCAGGTACCCTGGACAAGCATAAGGAGCTGGAGGACCTTCTGGCTAAGTTCCTAAGTGTAGAAGCAGCAATGATCTTTGGAATGGGATTCGCAACTAACTCAACAAATATCCCTGCATTAGTTGGAAAGGTGAGAGTTTATTAACACAAATGTCTTCTACTGTATTACTCCTAAGAATTACAACTTTGAGCAGTCCTTTGTTAGAAGTATGGCTGAGAAGGTCCTTTTCTTAGGAGAAGCTGATTGAACATTCACATTTCTTAATAAATGTGCCAGCTTAGGCCAGCAAATCATCATCATGATGCATCTGAAAATAGAATTGCAGGCCTATGTATTAGTAAACTTTATTTTCAATGACAACTTAGAAAAATCTATCAAAGTTTTAGATTCTTTAATTTCTATTTTCAATGTATCAAATACTTATTAAACATTTATTTGGTAAGTCCCTTTTTAATTTTTTGCTGAGCTGGGGTTTCAACTCAGTGCCTCACGCTTGCTAGGCAGGTGCTCTACCACTTGACCCACTCTAGCAACCATAATTTGGACAAAACATTTTTCCTATGTTATCCACCTACTTATTCATATAATGAACCATTTATTGACAATCTACTATGTCCTGGTATGAGACCAGATACAGGACATACAAAGATGAACAAGACCAGTGCTTTGTAAATTTACGTAGTTTAAAATCTAGTAGGAGAAACAAAACAATAAATAATTTTGGATTCATAGTACAGAAAAATTATGTACATACTTGAGGGACAGCAAAAGAATATCCCCAAACTCTTCTTGAGAAAATCTGTGATATCTCTGCAAGAGACTTGAGAACAGAATTTTAACCGTAAGTGTTTCTTAAGGCAAGGTAAAAAAGGCCAGCGTGTGTGAAGTACAGAATTGTGGGGGAACTAGAACATAGGATGGTAGTCACAGGGTTAAAAAGAGACTAGAGGTGAAAGCAGGTGCTGAATCACAAACAGCCTTATGTTGTAAATCATGCCAGAGTGTTTGAAATTGTTCCTAAGAAAAATGGAAAATTGGTTAGTTTATTTTAAGAAGGCAAGTACAATAATCAGATTTATATTTCTATAAAATTTATTGGCAACTAAATCCAATCTTAGATTGGATTCTGTATTGAAAAATAGAAGGAAAAATGACATCTGTAAGTCATTAAGACATTATTAGAACACTTGTGGAAGTTCAAATTTGAATTATATATTAGATGAAAGTACTGTATAAACGTACAACCTGGTTTGGGGTTGTTCTTTTTTAATTTTTTTTTTTAGGTAGTGGTACTTGGGTTTTAACTCAGACCTCCTGATTGCTGGGCAGGTACTCTACCACTTGAGCTACGCCCTCGGCCCTTTCTTTGCTTTAATTATTTTGCAGATAGGGTCTCACGCTTGTTGCCTGAGCCAGCTTCAGATCATAATCCTCCTACCTACACCTCCTGCATAGTTGAGACTATAGATGAGAAACCACTATGCCCAGTTTATTGATTGAGATGGGGGCTTACTAACATTTTGCCCAGGCTGGCCATGATCCTCCCAATACCTGCCTCCCAAGTAGCTAGGATTATAGACTTGAGCCACTACACCAAGCCTGCAACTTCTTGAATGTGATAATTACATTGTGATTTTATAGGAAAATGTCCTTTTTCATAGGAAATGCATAGCTAAAGAATGTAGAGGTGAGTTATCATAAGATTTATGAGTCTCAAGTATTTCAAAATAAAAAAATTAGAAATGTAAACACACATGTCTACAGGGTGGAGATAGGAAAATTTTTCTAGACTTCACCTCAAAAACTTAAAACACATCATATGTGAGATTATCAAAATATATGAGAGAATTCAGATTCTGTGTGGCTACAAAAGAAAAAGGTACACAGTAATTTGTCTCTGCATTTTTAGCATATTTGAATAGTTATAGTTCCAAAAACTAGAAATTTTTCAATTAAAAAAGAAAAACTTATAAGCAGCAATTTATAAGCAGTAAATTAGGCTGATTTTGTCAACTCATATCAGGCTGACTTCACATACATACTTTTCCAATTTCAAAGTTTTTAACTGTAAAGTGGATATGTTTCTTTCTACAGAGGATGTTAACACAGTGGAGAATGAGAATCACAAGGTCAGACTTTGAAATGCCCTACTGAAAAAGCCTGTGTCTCCCAGACAGAATAACTAAAACCATCCCAAATAATTTAGCACAGATTCAAGCACGTAACTCTCCTCAAAATCTAGTTTTCCTGTCAAAAATCAAGCCTTTGGACCCTCGTTGCTGCTTAACCAAGTTCATTCAACACCATGGAAAACCATTTGTAAATGCTTCAGTAAAGATGTAGGCTCCTAAAAGCAATCTCTATAAGCTAACTGCAATATAGGATTTTGTCCGTACAATCGCCAGCTTAAACTCTTTGCCTTTTAAAAATTAAAAAGGGGTTAAAGAACCTGTGTTACAGGTTTTAGAGTGTCTGTCAGTTCCCTTTTGATTTCTTTCTTTCTATTTATTTATTGATTTGTGTTCTGTGTGTTTTCTGTACAGGGATGCCTCATTTTAAGTGATGAGTTAAACCACTCGTCTATTATCCTGGGGGCTCGACTCTCAGGTGCAACCATAGTGACCTTCAAACACAACAGTGAGTATCAGTGTGTTTATCCAGCATGTACTGGCTTTCTCCTAGAAGAAAGTAAAGATTATTGATGACACTTTGTCCATGCTCTTCAAACTGACAACTTATCCTAATGAAACACAATTATGTTTAGATTCACTGCTGGATTGTTAACCTCTGGTGACCTGGAACAAAAGGTTGAAGTGTATTAAATATCCAGATTGCTAAGTGTAACCCAAACCTTTTAACGTCACTATTAGTGATCTTGCAATATGGCCTCCTGAAGACATGATTGAACTCTTAGTTCTGCCATTTAGTTATTTGAAGTATTATAACTCTCCCCTTCCTATAATCTGCCCTGGGAAAGTTTGGAGACTCAGTTTGGTGTACTAGACAGGAAAAAAGTTAGCTTACTTCTTAGCATAATGCTTCCTTTCATTATCCACACCTAAGAATGCTCAGGTACCTGTCCCCCCGCCCCCCACTGAACCAATCTATTTCTACTTCATAAAATGTCCTTTCAGGCTGTGGGTTGTGTGGTTGGGTGGTGAGGAGGAGGAAGAAGGTTAATTCTTCTTTAGAGACCTGATGAAACAGCACAGACAGTCTTAAGAAACACTGTAAAGAAAGTAGGTGATGCGATACAACTGCATGCTCTGATCTGGCTTTGCTCCTGACTTGTGTACTCAGTGTAAGTTCTTCATTCCTTCTTGTGCCACTTTCTATGAATTCTGTAATCCAAGTAACTATCATAAATCAAAGTGAAAAAGGACCATGATAACCTTAGGCAGTAGTTCAGAGCACAGGTTTTGGCCACAGTTCCTGTACATACCCATAAGCATAGCTAAAATAAAACAAAATGGCAATGCCAAATGTTTGCCAGGGCATGGAGCAACTAGAACTCTCACCCAATGCTGGTGTTACACAAAATGGCACAGTGTCCCTGTAAAGATCTTTGGCAAAGTCTTATTACAGCTAAATATGCCCATATACTACAACCCAGATTTACCCATGAGAAATGAAAGTGTATGTCTACAAAAATGCTTGTTTGAGAATGCTTGTAACAGTTTTATTCATAAGAACCAAAAGCTGGAAATAATTCAAATATCTATCAACAGAAAGTAGGAAAAATATTTTACTTATTTATACATAGAAGGAAACAAACTACAATGCCCACAACATGGGTAACTCTCAAGAAAAACAATTTTTAATGGAGTAAAACAGACACAAAAAGAGTAGCATACATTCTGTAACATACTGTGTGGGTTCATTTATAGCAAATTCAAAAACAGATAGGACCGTTCTATGCCCTCTGTAAGGGAGAGAATTGATGAGGAGTAGCATAAAGGAAGTTTCTGGGGTGACAGAAAGTATAATATTTTGATTGGGGTAATGAGGTAATGGTTACATTTTTATTAAAATTTATTCAGTTGTAAACTTAAGATGTATATATTTCCCTACAAGCAAATTTTGTTTAAAAATGTTGTCATACAGCATACATAAAATTAAAATCATTTATTCATCATTTTTTTTAAATGTACAGGTTTTGACCCAAGTATTTGTGTCCTCACTCAATAACTGACTAGCTTGTAGGCATAAACAGATTACATAACCTTCTGGATCTCAATTTGCTTATTTCAAAAATGAAGATAATTATATAATCTACTCACATTATGTTGGAGGAGGCTTATCAAGTGTTTAGCACAGCACTTAGCATGGAGACTCCTTAGTTACTTGTAACTGCTGTTTTGTTGTTTGTATTATTGCCATCATCAGTGTCACTAGAGGTCAGTAGAAAATATTATGGTGACCCAGAAGGCAGAGGTCATTTCATGCTGGGGATTGCATGAAGTGCACGACATTTGCAATAGGCTTTTAAATGATTAAGAAAATTCTAATCAAGAAAGAAGTACAGGACATTTCAAACAGAGGAATAATTTGAAGTATGCAAAAGGCAGCAAGTCTTCCAGTATGGCCTCAGGGCGGGGCCAAACTAATAGAGAAGAGACTAAAGCTAAGATCTTGGCTAGATAATGTAAAGTCATTAAGATTTATGTACCAGTTATGATGAATGCACTCCAAGAAGCAACATAAGTTGTCTGTGAAGTGCTGCTTCATGCTATGCTGTTCTGTGCATGAACTGGCATTTTTCAAAACATTTAGTTGCTTTCCCCTAAGTCCAGTGGAGACGGAAACAGAGATACAAGCTTTGAATTACATTAAAGCTTTGGATAGCCTAATTAGAAGGGAAAACCATGCCTATGGATGGTGAAGACTATCCCCAAAGCAGTGTTCTATACTTTCTCTTCTCTGTATTTGAAATTCAGCCCAATATCTACCATTAATCCCTGATCAAGTATTTTTTATCCTCCGTGTTAAGGCTTTTATTTATTCTAAATAGATTTTTATTTTTAATTGATATGTAATAATGGCACATATTTCTGAGGTACACTGTATACAATTAAAATGATCAGATCAGGTTGATTGGCATACCCATCATCTTAGTCATTTATCATCAAACATCAAAATCCTCTCTATTCATCTTAAGGCTGTTATGGTAGCAATATTCCATGATGGCCACCAGTAATCCCCACCTTCTAGTATTTATCCCCTCATGTGGTCCTCTCCTGCATTGTATCAGGGTTGGTGTGTAGAATCAAAAGAATACAGATCAAAAGAATTAGGTTAAGTTTCAAGGACATGTGGCTTCTGCCCCTCTCATCCTCTCTCTGGTCACTATGAGGACACTTAGGCAGTCAATTAATAATAGTAGAAGAGGCCTCTTGCCAACAACCTTGTGCATGGGAAATCCTTGATCCCTGACCTTTGTTGAACTTCCAGGCAATACCTGATTGCACCCTCGAAATTTACCTGAGTCAGAATCACCTGGCCATGCCCCAAATCCTTCATCCAGAGAATCTGTAAAATAATAAATGTTTAATCCACTAAGTGTTGTATAATAATAAATTATTATACAACAATAGATAACTAATACAGGTTTTCTGACCATCATTACATTACAAGGGCATAAGCTAGACACCCAAGTGTGGCTTCCTACTTCCTCCTGTAGGAAGTTCTACCAAGCAGACCCTGAATGCTTTTACCCAATTACTTTATCCACTCAGTCACTGGAAACAAAACCAAAATGGGACAAGTTGGAGGATGACTGGGGCTTCTAGGACAAGCCACTCATCTTTTTCTTGCATAAGGACAGAACACTTGAAAGCTTGCAAAACATAGCTAAGGCTGTGCAATTGAGCTTGCTAATGCTTCTTGAGTTGTTCAGACATGGTTGCCTATCAATTAGTGTAACACAGCTAAGAAATGTCAGCTGCTAACCCATCATGCTAGCAACTTCTTTCATGGGAACAAATGTGGAAGAGAAGTCCCCCAAAATGAGTCTTTTCCTATTGGCTGAGACTGAAATATGAAAAGAAGTTCAAATTGCTTCCCACTTCCCCATCCTACCAAGTTATCAACAAAGCTTCTCTTATCCATGGATACATGCCAGCAACAGGAAAATATCAATGCTCTAACAAAATATTCAAACAAAAAATAAAATACAAATGACTCAAGAGAAATTATGCAATGATAAAATTTCTAAGCACATCCCTACAAAACAAATTTATTTTAAATATTCAAATAAATGAATTCAGCCACAGACCATGTGTTTCCACCAGTTCTAACCGCTCAGTGATCGTTCAGGAGCTACCTGATCCCGCTGACCCAGCTCATGCCACACTAGCAGCCATTTTGTATCTTCTCCTTCAGATTCCAATGCCAGGATAACAATTCAAGTGAAATTACACCCAGGGGAGAACATAATAACTTCATCAGGGAGAAACCAGACCACATCAAGACAGCTTAAAAATAAAACAAAACCTGGCATCATCAGTAATGGACATCTAGGCGTTGCATCTCCAGACGCAATTCCTCAGAAGAGTTCAGCATCATTTACACAGGGTGCAGATCAGAGCACAATCTTATCACTCGACAATACCAAATTAGGAATGCTCTTCAAGTATGTCAGTATCATAAGACAATGACTGAGGAAATGATCCAGAATAAAGAGTTTGTAAGAGCTGTGACAATCCATTGCTACCCCAGTCACACTTGCCCAGGCCAGCCTCAGAGAGTGATCATTGTAAGAGCTGTGACAATCCATTGCTACCCCAGTCACACTTGCCCAGGCCAGCCTCAGAGAGAGATCATCCTGCTTCCATTT
The DNA here is from genome assembly GCF_047511655.1 of Castor canadensis. NCBI lineage: Eukaryota > Metazoa > Chordata > Mammalia > Rodentia > Castoridae > Castor > Castor canadensis. Next base: position 143,982,320 of record NC_133390.1, on the reverse strand, counting down.
CCCAAGTAGCTGGGATTATAGATGTGCCACCACCATGCCTGACAAGTTGGTGAAAGGCACTAAATTCGTGCTACTGTCTTGCAGAAGCAATAGGAAATTAACACACTTTCACTCTCAAATTGTTGAATGTTGTTCCCATTCAACAATGTGTGTCATACAACTTTGAAACATGAGGCTACTGCCCCTGGTATTGTGTTTGCCTCATGAAAACAGCCACCTTGGAGAGCAGGGGTATTCCAAGAGTCCTCTGAATGACTTCTTTCTTGAAAAGTGAAGGAAATGAGAAGGTATGTGGAGAGGAAAGAATTACGTGGAATGATCATGGGTATGGCATGAGTTGCTACTGGCTTTTCTGCCCTGCTATTCTCAAGATAATATTAAATGCTTCAGTTTATGTACCATAGTTCTTTAATCCTTAACATGCATCCACATGGATTAGAGTGATTTAAAGTGGAAGTTGTTTAGGATCTGAAGAAAACATCAAGTTGCCTTCCTGTGCGTGTATGAAATTTAATCAGGCTAATAACTCATGAGTCAGGTTCTTAAGGATGGCCACTTACACTGGAACATTCTGAAACTCTGGGATCGAGGGATTTCATGCAACTCCAAACTTGTTTTACTCCTCTGGACTGTTCTCCACCTCATGTCCTCCCCTTACACCTCACTATACTCTCCTAGATATTAGAGAAAAGAAGATTCTATGTTATGTTGTACCACTATATCCTCTGTAATTTAGAGAAACTATAAATTAATCAGAATTCTTAGCCCTTGAATTTTTTAATTCTGTATAGAAAAAATATACTTTAGGTATAGTAACATCTACTTAGACCATAATAATAAAATTCCAATCCTGTGTGAATAGACCTGATTGCTAACTCCAAGCTATTCTTCTCTCTCTCTCTCTCTCTTTCTCTCTCTCTCTCTCTCTTTCTCTCTCCACCCCCCTCTCTTTCCCACAAAGTCAGATGAGGAACTGAGAAGACTAAACAGAAAGTCCTGAAAGGAAGCAAAATCAGATCCCCCAAAGGATTTTCTTTTTTAAAGAAAAGTGAATTCAAAAGTATCAAAAGTACATTTTTAGTACAGCTAAATCCAAAGCTGCATACCAGAAACATTTATCAGACAGAGTATCTCATAAGTCATAACTGTTATTTATTCAGCATTCACTGGTGCCAAGAACTACATTAAACTCTTTGCCTACTTAGTTCATTTAATTTTAACAAGAATTCAAATACACAATTCCCTTCATTAACCCCCTTTTATTAAAGAAAAAGCTGATCCTCAAAGTGATTAAATTATATGCCCAAAATCACATGAATAACAAATAACAAATTCTAACCCAAGTTTGTCACTTTTATCTTGGTTTGAAACAAACCATAAGACAAGGATTTAGGTGAAAATCACTTATATAGGAAGTAATTCTAAAATGCATTGGCAGGTGAGCAGGGAACAGTGACAGGGAAGGGAAATCAGCCAATAAAGGGTGCATTGCCAGGCAAGTTTCCACAGTGGAGAACTGGACCACAATCCTAGGAGGAAACTCTGGGCACTAGTGTAAAAACTTTGGTGTTATCCAACCCAAATGAGGAACCTGGGGTATTTATACACAGTTCCCATTTGTGATGGATTAAGAGCTGCTTCTTTTCCAAGCCAAGTGTTCTCCTACAGCCAGAAACATGACTCTTAGACAAAGAAAGGCCTATGCAAAAAGGAGCTGAACTGAAGGAATGTCATTAGGAAATAAAGATCATTAGGACTCCCATAGCATTAGATAGCACTCTTAGCTACTAGCTCAACCCAGCTGCTGGCCATATGTAGGACCCAGAATGCTGAGGGACCTTGAGTAAAATTCATCCAATGTGACAGAGCCCTATCCCATTAGCTGCTTGAAGTTCCACCCAGAAAGCTAAAGTTTGCACTCTGTATTCTTACTGACTATTAAGGATATCTCCTTGCATTTTCTACTATAGGATGCTTCAGTGAAATAATCAATCCTTAGGTTGGCTCACTGGGTGCCACAAAACAGGTTATCTAGTCTTTCCTGAGCTAAGCTAAGGAGCCAGCAAAACATTCAAGGTCAAGAGAAAGAAGAATGACTCTAGTGTTTACCAGAAAACTCTGAATACTGCCTCCTTTGCAGAATGGTGGTTCATGAGATTGTTTGAGAAAAAGATAGATCAAACCTGTAAACATGGCTTAAACTCTTATGAGTTATTAACCTTTTAGATCTCCAGATACAACTTGGGCTTCTTCCTCAACTAGGTTACTTACTAAATACCTCAAATCCTCCCTATCTTTTAATGATAGTGAATAGTACAGAGCCCTGGCTATGAGTCTTTTGCATTTTACCTTACCAATATACAGGAAGGCACCTATTATTTTCGCCTGATTATAGATGAGGGAACAGGAACAAAGTGGTAAAGCTATTTTCTTAGAAACACAGAGGTAGTAAGAGACAGAACTGGGATTTAAACTAAGAAATCTGACTCCTAGGAAAATACTTTGTTTTAGTATAGAACTATGTGTTTAAAAGAGTGTCAATTACATTGTCTCCACCAATTATCGTGATTCCAAATGTCATGTCCTGCCTTGCCCACTACCTACAAACAGAGCAGTGCAATTGAGATGGAGTTTCAGTGTATGATTTTCATCATACACTGAAAATAAAGGCATAAATTTTTGAAGTTTTCAAAAACATAATAAAAATTTTTTTTAAAAGAGTGTCAATTAAATTTTAATTTTTTAATGTTTGGAAAGAAAAGGAAAAGAAAACCTGAACCAAAGTATTTGTTTAACCTGCCGTACAAAATTTAAAGGTATCAAATTTTCTGTGCCCCCAAAATTCCCTCAGTAATTTCATGGGAAAGAGACCCCATAAATGTGAGTTTCAAGAAAACATTTACTTTGCTTTCCAAAATTGGTCATTAAGATTTTGTTTGCCTCCAAAGGCTAAACAAGGGGGTAGACCTTAGCACCATCTTAAAAGTATGATCATCATTCACAATTATTTAAATACCTACTGCTTAATATTTCATGTTTGAGCTGAATCTTGAAGGATGAAATTGGTTATCTCCAAAGATACAAGAGGAGTGGGGATAGAGATGAGGAGCAAAGAAATAGATAGAGTAAAAATAATAGCATTTATTCATCATTGTCCATCCATTGTTTCATTATGAAATTTCTGTTGCATGCCTATCATAGGCAGAAGTGAAAATATTTTTTGGCAAGAAAGTTTTATGGAGTCTTGAATGTCAAAAGATAAACCACCAATCACACCAGGAAGCATATGGAAAATGGAAGTAGACATTCCTGCCCCAGTCTCCTCCGTGTGGAGGTGATGGTGGGTGGAGAACTAGGCAGCAGAGGAAGATTTCACATAAAATCTGGGCCCTCAGCAGAAGCACAATTGCCCAAGAGAAGAGGAAGGAGGAAGCCTAGCAGACGTAATAGTTTCATCACACTGTAGTAAAAACAGAGCAGAAATAAATGTTCAGTTCTTATCTTCAGAAAGACACACTTTGAACCACACCCAACCTATCCCTGTCAGAAGATTCTGCTTCACTTGCTTCCTCATACTCTCTTTTCATAAGATCTTATCTACAGCTGCCCCAAATCTAGAAAGCTGGTGGATACTATCAGGTCTTTAATTTAAGGACAGACACATGCTCAGGCTTGCCAAGAATATTTTCCACTGAAGCCTGACTATAGTTTTTGATACATAGTTGGATTATTCAGCAATCCATTTAGCAATGCTTGTCAAAGACTAAGCCTGCTTTGTATCAGCCTCCAGAGAGTGCCCCCACCATGCTTTCTTTTTTTGACAGCTAAATAGTCATAGCCACCTATCAGCTTCATCCTTTTAGTACTCCACAAAGCAAAGGAACCTCCTGGGTGAGTCAGATGAATAACATCTAAGGTATTGTTGATGCTTAAGTTTATGGTTATTGGCAGGGCACAGTGTGTCATTACAGCAACATTGTTTAATAGTACTGTGTATGTGCTTTGATGGCATCAAAATAATTCTTTTAGTTTCTATATCTCAGAGTTTTCTTGTATAACAAGAGTGGGTTTGTTTGGGGCCTTGTCCTCAGGCTTTAGGAGTTTGTTTTTGGTGGTTTTTTTCTTTTCTTTTCATTTAACAAATTCAATTTTAGCTTGCTCATCTGGGAAAAAACACCCTAATTGTTCCTCACTACTTCTCAGAGGTATCATGGGGATTAACACCGTGCAAGTGTAAGTGCTTTAATAAGCATCATTATTAAAAAAATCCCTCGCAGATGTTAGCCTGTGGCTTACTGAAACAGTAGAATTCCATAAGGCCTACAGAACACAAATCACAATCCCCAAAATCCTAAGGGTTTAGAACCTACACACTGTTGCTTTGCAGAGCAAGACAGGGAGAATCAGAGAAGATATTACCCAAGGCTAACATGGGTCCAGAGCCTACACAGAGTGAAGTCCTCCCTTTCACTGGCTAGCTTCTGTGATTCTAGATCAAAGAGTTCATTCCTTACAGGGTACCCAGGGCTGACTGACTTTTCCTCTGTTCAAGAATCATTAAGTCCACCAAATATCTCTCCCCAAGGAATTCACCTTTCAAGTCAAACACAAGAGGTCCTAGTCTTGGAAGACACTGGATTCCTTTTGGTTTCATCATAAAAATGCATAAAACAAATCATGGTCATCTAAAGATTTATTTTCATGTTCTGCTTCATTTTAAAATAGAGAGAACTTCTCTTCAGGACTAGTGATATTCTTTTTCAACTAATACTAATATTTTCCATGGATGGTGGTACGTATTTGTAATCCCAGCACTCAACTGACTGAGGCAGGATGACTGTGAATTCAAGGGCAGCCTGGGGGTACATAGTGAGACCCTATCCCTAGAAAAAATAAATCCCAAATTAACCCTGTAATATGTGCATTTAACCTTGTTGATGCAATAAAAACAATATTCTTTTGAAAGTTCCTGCTAATTTAGCTTACCTGGACTGGAGTTTGTTAGGATGGCATTGGAGCCACCCTCATCATATATCATTTCTGTATAAAAACTTAGAAATTCAAAAATTCAAAGTCTGGGAAGGAAAAACACTCCTTTTTTTTAACATTGAATTCTATTAACTTTTATTTTTAATTTTTATTGTTTTATTATTCATATGTGCATACAATGCTTGGGTCATTACTCCAACCTCCCCCTACCCCACCCCCTTCCTCTCCCTCCCACCCCCTTAATATGGAGCAGAAGCTATTTTGCCCTTATTTCTAATTTTGTTGTAGAGAGAGTATAAGCAATAATAGGAAGGAACAAGGGTTTTTGCTGGTTGAGATAAGGATAGCTATACAGGGAGTTGACTCACATTAATTTCCTGTGCGTGTGTGTTACCTTCTAGGTTAATTCTTTTTGATCTCACCTTTTCTCTAGTTCCTGGTCCCCTTTTCCTATTGGCCTCAGTTGCTTTTAAGGTATCTGCTTTAGTTTCTCTGCGTTAAGGGCAACTAATGCTAGCTAATTTTTAGGTGTCTTACCTATCCTCACCCCTTCCTTGTGTGCTCTCGCTTTTATCATGTGCTCAAAGTCCAGTCCCCTTGTTGTGTTTGCCCTTGATCTAATGTCCGCATATGAGGGAGAACACATGATTTTTGGTCTTTTTGGCCAGGCTAACCTCACTCAGAATGATGTTCTCCAATTCCATCCATTTACCAGCGAATGATAACATTTCATTCTTCTTCATGGCTGCATAAAATTCCATTGTGTATAGATACCACATTTTCTTAATCCATTCGTCAGTGATGGGGCATCTTGGCTGTTTCCATAACTTGGCTATTGTGAATGGTGCTGCAATAAACATGGGTGTGCAGGTGCCTCTGGAGTAACCTGTGTCACAGTCTTTTGGGTATACCCCCAAGAGTGGTATTGCTGGATCAAATGGGAGATCAATGTTTAGCTTTTTAAGTAAACTCCAAAGGAAAAACACTCCTTAAACCATAATACTTTTTTATTGTTGTGAAGGGTGGAGGTACATTGTGACATTACAAGAGTACCTGCAATATATAAAATTCATCATACTTGGATTTACCCCCTCTACCATTCTCCTTTATCCCCCACCCCCCACAAACCATAATACTTACTTTCATCAACTGTTTATCCACCCAGAGGTGAACAGTCTTGGTAAAGTATGGAAAAAAGAAAGTGGTTCTTCTAATCACTTAGATTCCTTCAATGTTTTAGACACTCCAGCTTAAAGCAAAAGTGAAAAATAAGCTATCAATAAACATGAAGGTTTATGATCCCTGAAATTTTCCAAAGCTGCTTTTTGTTTCCTTGGCTGCCATCTAGTGGTTAATGATGTAGCATCTCTAAAACATACTCAGAGACAATTAGAAGAGATCTGTCTGTCTTCGAAACAAAAACAAAAATCACCATTGATTAAAGAAATATTATTGCAAACAGGAGGTAACTATTCTTTCTAGTAATTATTTACATCCAAAGGTTGCATTCCCTTTCTTGTCTTCCTGTCTATGTTCTTTCTCCATGAAAAGAAAATTGATTCAATCAATCCAACATTGATGTAGCCCTAATACTGTGCATTTGGACTGGGACTGGAAAGAAGAATAGAAGGTTCTTGCCTTCCATGGAGGAGAGTCATGAAAGCCAATAATAAGTTACATACTGAGTGATTAAAAAGAAGAATAGATGATGTATGAGAGCAGACATGGAAAGCCCTTAGCTATGCTCTGTGTCATGAACCAGGAGAGTTTCAGCTGAGGCTTGAATGATAAATGAGAGCAGAAAAGCATACAGGAGAACGAGAAGGCTGTGTGTGCAGCAGAACATGGGGAAACATGCAGAGGTTACTTCGGAAAGGGCATTTCTGTATTAGGTAACTATTATTATCACAAGCAATCTAACAGTCTCAGTAGCATACACAGTCAGCACTTCTTTCTCACTTGAGACTACAGGTAGGCTGGGATAACTGTGCCCTACCTGTCTCTCATCATCTCCTGGGACTATCCTTGGAACACTGGGCTGTCCTTGGCATGTTCTTTTCATATCACCAGCAGAAGCACAAGAGAAAGAGTTGAAATATGTAAGGTCTCTTCCAGTCTAGGATTAGAACTAGCCAAAAAAAAAAACTGTCTCTTTTTTGTATTCTAGTAGCCAAAACAAGTCCTGTCAAGGGACTGGGAAATGTCTTTCACCTCTTTAGTGGGGAGGACTGCAAAGGATTCAAATGGCAGGGGAGGTCAGGAAATGGGAACAATATGCCATCTACCACAAGTTCCATCTTGAAAATTTTGGGTTTGAGGTACCCATAGATTTGTCTTAAAAGTGTCTGAAGTGATTTGCAAGTTATTCTGTTATCAAAATAGAGGTTTAGCTTTGAGTTTAGGATGCAAGAGTCCAAAGAACCTAAACGTGAAGACTTCTGGCTTCATCTTATACCAACTGACTCAGAATCTCTGAAGAGAAATATCAGAAACTTGCTTCTTAACTAGCTCTCCAAATGATGGTTCTTAGTCTCACTGAAGGTTGAGACCTACTGAGTTAAATGAAAAAACAGAGGGCAGTACAAGGGGTGAATATTGAAAGGAACATAGGTAAAAAGAGGAAATAGCTCCCACAAAGGTTGCTAGAATAGTTAGAAGAGGGAAAGAGAAATCAGAGAACAGTTTCTAGACACCAGAAGTGAGAGGCTTAAAGCATAAGTATAGGTTGAATAGTGTCAAATGTCACTCACATTTTGAGTAGAACAGGATTTTTTAAAAACCTATAATCATAAGTCTCATAAATTTGAAAATTAGGAAATATTTTATGAGTAGAAGACAATGTTGACTCCAGAGATATCATTGGACCTGTTTTGCAGATAAAAAGAAAAGCAAAGCAGCATGAAACAAAATGAAAACTATGCCATCTCTTCAATTTCTTCTTTCACAGGTCCTATAATTATCATGGCAAAATTGACTAATTCCATATCTAAACTGACAGTTCCTCTAAAATGTAGTCTCTGAATAATAATCAAAGAAAGAAAAATGATATTTTTGTCTGTTGGGTCACATATCATACCAGATATTATTACATATTTCATTGTTTCCTTCATTACTTCATTAAGTATATTATAAGTTTTCTTAAACTGATCAAAAGATGCCAAATAGTGTATTATCATTAATTCTTGGATTTCCAAAACTGTTTCTAGAACACAACATCCCTAATTTTATGTCACACCCTTTTCCTGAATGCCAGGACCCTAAAACCACTGTAGTGGATGGATTCTGGGGACAGCTTGGGAGGCACTGGGCTAACCAGGCACCTTTCCGTGAAGAAGTTCTGATACTATGCTATCAAATTCTGATTTATCCTATCCTACTGCAATTCATATGAAGGCACTTCTATTAGAATGATGTTTGCTCAAATGTACTTAATCTATTCAAACACACACATACAGACCACATCATGCCACATCACACAAATGCATGCACAAATCTATTTCTAGAAGTACCTAGCTTTGGGGGAACCAACCACAGAGCAAAGTCAGGGAATTCTCCAATGAGACTAAGAACCTCAGCTAATCTGAGCCTAGACTAGTGAAAACAAACCAAGGAATATCTGCTTCTTAAGAACTTTGTCTACAATGATAAAAACCAGTATTGATGGTTGGTTTTAGATTTATCATTACTAAGTTATTCCTTTTGTGAACATTTTAAGTTGTATTTCTAATGCCTGCTGAACATTATATAACAGTCAAGCAGTTCAGTAACATCTCCATATTTTTAAATTAAGATTGGATTCTAGACCTAAAGGCCTTTGATTTTTAGATTGTCAAAGAAAGGAAAGCCAAGGAAGTACAAAGAAATGTACTAAAAATGCACATAAACCTCTGCAATTTTTCTCTCTTCTCTAGGTTTAAAAGTTAAAAACACACACAGATACACACCCCACACAGCTGGGTTAGTAGGACAAGTCCATCCAAATGGTCTATCAATCTAACCCCCATCATCTATACCTACTTGCAAATAAATGAAATGTCACTATTATTGACATTAAAAATTACCAAGGATGTTCTGCCAGATATTCATCCTTCATTCTTTTATACCATGATGTGGTTTGAGAAGATGGAGGTACAATGGTTCTCATATAACGCAGTAAAGGGTAGTAGTTATAAATATGGATCATACCACAGACTTTAGGGGTTCAAATCCTGACTCTGCTACTTATGATCATAGAACTGGGGCAGTTTACTACACCCCTCTGGCACCTCAGTTTTCTGAACCACAAAATGAGCATACCTACTAGTACCTTCTCCAGAGAATTCTTGTGAGAATAAAATAGCCTACAACAATGAATAGGCTTAGAATGGTGTCTGATGCAAAAATAGGGCTCAATAACTGTGAGCAATTAATAATGCATCCAAAGCTCTCCAAATATTTTACAGAGGCATACCAACTGTCCCAGTGCCTTAAAGCTTTGAAACGTCTGAAATGGAGGGGATGTCAAAAATCAAGCCCCAAATATGATGCTTCCCAAAGAAAGAAAATGAGGGAGAAAAAGAAAGACCTTCTCATGACTTAATGCCTTTTTTCATATTATTTAAAGACATGCAAAGCTTAGAGAAGCACCTGAGAGATGCTATCATCTATGGCCAACCAAGAACTCGAAGAGCTTGGAAAAAGATTCTCATCCTGGTGGAGGGTATCTACAGGTATGTAAATAACTGGAGGCATTTTAACATTCCACAACAAGCTTCCTAATGGGGGAAAACTGACCTTTCTCTGTCTAAATCCATTATCATTGTAAAATGGGAATTGTATCCAAGTATTTCTTCTATTGGGTGCTCTAGTGCATAAGCCCAGGAAACATTGATTTGACAGTACTCACTCTCAAATCAATTCTCAAATAACCCTGATGTTAGAAGAAACAAGGGAAATATTTCCTTTGAGATAACAACAGAAAAGTGAAAAATATTAACAGGAAGGAGCGGATGGCTGTTTGACTTCCTAGCCAGGAATGTGGTTGCAATGAAAACTTGAGAACAGAAGTAGCACTACTTTTAGCCAGCCATTTTGACCAGACCCAGGAGAGAAGATCGTTTGTTACCATGAATAACAAGTAACAGGAGAAATGTACTCCCATCCCTGCTAGGAAAAAAAAAAGGAAATGAATTCTCCCAAATTTAAAATAAGAAGACTGATATCATTTTTTTATTTTAGTTCTAGAATTTCCTACCCAGTGACTTGTGTTCCGGATGTGGGGTTGGAAAGATGGTGTTTCAAATTTCTAGTAGCCAGCTTTCTGCATCACCTATTATTATCTTATAAAGTCAGCTCCTGTTTAGGAAGTCTTTGGGTTCACCTTAGACTACTGGTCCTCAACTGATGTGATTTTTACCTGATTCCCAAGCCAGGAACATTTGATAATTTTCAGTTGCCCAAACTATGGTAGGGTACTACTAGCATCTAGTGGGGAGAGACTAGGGATAGTACTAAACATCCTACAATACAAACACAGCCCACCACAACAAAGAATTATCTACTTCAAAATGGTGATAGTGCTTAGATTGAGAAATCTTGATCTAGAATAATTGTCTACTACCTGTCCCAAAACTTCCCACTATTAGGAAGTAATCTCATGTCAATACTATGTTGTCATAACCTCAAGCATAGATCTTTCTCCCTGTGTTGTTTGTGCCAACCACCAGCCTGAGAGGGAAGAAACAGCCTTTATCTAAACAACTGTCATTCAGACTTGGACTAGTAGGAGGGCAGATTAGCTAAGGAAGAGCAGACTGGGACTGAGCAGAGTAAGCAGAAACCAATTGCAAATAAACAGAATCTGGCTCCACTAAAGGAAAATTACGTTTTAAGCACTTTGATCATGACTGAAATTAAGAGGACCACCAGCATTTTACTGTCAAATATTCCCATCAGTTACACAAAGAAATTACTCTGTCAGTAGAACTTGCTAATAAGGGCTATGCCAGGCCTATGTCCTATGTCCTTCCATGACGTCAGAAGGAACAGGGACCCAGGTGTGGACTTCCAGCTCCAAGCCAGCGTGGCACCAAACCACAATTTAAATTGCCCTAACAATGGTGACTGCTCAGTTACTTATTGCTGTGTGACAAACGGCCCCAAAATATAATGGTTTACACAGGAATGGTTTGTTATCCATGCTAGCCACTGTGCATCATCTGGACCAATGGAGTACATGGTGTTGATTGGAGGTCCTTCATGGAACCACATTCAGCTGAGAGTTTGGCTGGGGCTACAGCATCCAAAATGATCTTAGTGCTCTTAGTGACTCTCAGTGCTAGCTGTTAACTGGCATGTCTTATTCTCTTTCGTGTGGCTTTTTCTATACACATTCACATGTGCAATCTTGAGTAAGCCTTCTAATAGCCCTGAAGTTATTGTAAAGATGAAGAAACTAAGACTCAGAGGCCCAAACTTGCTCTGGGACAGATTAGTGAGATGAAACAGAGCTAGGATTAAAACCAGGTGACCCAGATGGGACAAAGGCTTAAGGTAGATAGAAAAGTCAGCCCATCTGTCCACATCCAATGAAGTAAACATGGACAACACAAGTTACTCAATTGACCTTTTCAATCATTCTACCTGGGCCTCAGTTTCTACAGTTCAGTTGTCTAGCCAGAGCTTCCTTACAGTATGGCAGCTGGTTTCCAAGTGAGCAAAGGCAGAAGCCACCATTGTTTTAAGGAATCAGCCCAGAACCAAAGCTGGTTCAGCTTTACTTCTGCCATACTCTATTGGCCAAAGCATACCACTAGGCCAGTTTGGATTCCAAAGAAGGTGAAATGCACTTTAATTTTTGATGTGACAATCAGTTTATTTATACAGGGATGGGAAGACTTGCAGGCAAGTCTTTGATGACAACTTACCAGAGCATCTCAATCAACCTGGCATGTATACAGAGCAAAGTTTGCACTTTCCATGGACTTGCCACCACAATGCAGTTCCTTTTATCCCATCCATAAAACACAGAAATCTTGTCTCTAAATGACCTAAAAGGCCTTGTTGATAGGGAGGAATCAGGATACATTTTGACAGCTTCAGTACCACATACATAAAACAAAACTAACTTAAGATGAGTTCTAGAGCCCTAAATCTTAGTGGGAAAGCCTTTATATGGATGTTCTAATTTGGAGCCATCACCAAAATAAGAAGTTATTTCCCATAGACTTTTCCAAAGGGCCCTGGTTAGGAGTGCTAAATCAATAGTTCACAAGTGTATTTCCAATCCAGAGAGGCACTACATTGTGGACAAATATCTGGTTAGTATCTATCTAAAGCCTCATTTTAACCTTAACTTCTATATTTTTTACTCTTGATTGTCGTCTACCACCATGGCAAAGCACCCCTACCACAGAAGGCTCACATATAATTTTTTTTCATATCTACAAAAAAGAACAGTCAGACAAATCAAGGTTTCAGACAAGTGCCAAGATAGAAAAGTCTAGGTACCAGGACTAGCTTAGAAAACTCCACAAAATTAATAATAATACATAACATCACAATCCATAGATGGTGATTTCAAGGTAAGCCTGTGATCTGGGTTTAAATCTATACCATCCATAGGGCTCTTTTGCAAGTATTAAATGAGGTCATATAAGCTAGTATTTTGCAGAGGTCTAGTCCACAGAATGTCCACAACAAAGGGTGACTGTCTTCATTGTCACCTTTATTTTCAGTTAAGGAAGTTTCAACTTAAAAAAACAATAAGCAAAACTATTTGCTCCTCATCCATCTAGAGGGAGGATGTCAGATGGAGGAATCTGCTGATCCATGTATCTACTCTTTGATACACATTTCACACGTGAAATCTTGAGTAAGCCTTCTAATAGCCCTGAAGTTATTGTGAAGATGAAGAAATTATGGTTCAGAGTTCCAGATAACTTGTTCTAGGACAGTTAAATGAGATGAAGCAGAGCTAGGATTAAAAACAGGTGAGACAGAGGCTCAATGTAGATAGAAAAGTCAGCCCATCTGTCCACATCCAATGAAGTAAACATGGACAATGCTAATTACTCAACTGACCTTTACAATTTTTCTACCTGGGCCTCAGTTTCTTTATGTGTTCAATACGGGATTAAAACTTGAAGTCTAAAATTTCACAGATCCATGATGTGGGGTCTAAAATTACAATAATTTTATTTTAGTGTTCTAATCTGTATTTTTAGTATTGTGCTAAAGTCTGTTTTTGTAGATTTATGTCTTGGAAAAGTCTAGATATCTTATCAACTCACAATGGTTGAGAAATCCCAAAATTATTGAAAAATATACTCATGGAGGAAGGTTTCCCAAATAACCTCAGATATAAACTAGCAAAGTTTGAGGCCACACTTTCAAAATAAAAGGAATTAAAAAGTAATATGCAACTTTTCCCAAAACTACACATATAAACATGTGGTGAAGTATCAGAATGCTATGTAGTTTAAGAATAGACTAAGATTAAGCCATTTCCTCTCCCAAATGGTGTAAATTTAAGAATTGAAAACTTCAATGGTTATGGTTTAACTACATAAAGAATAAGAAAATAGTAATTATTTTTTATCTAAACTCGCTCTCTTCTCTCTCTCTCTCTCACCCTTCCCTTCTTGACTTGGGTTTTATTTTGGGTCCACCAAGGAGATTTTCTCACCATGAAAGTTGGAACACCAGTGGTTTAATTTGCAATCCTGCCAGTGGATTGTATGGTTAATATGTGGAAGAAAAGTCTTGTCGCTTAGTTAATATAACAGAAAAAATATAAAAATTTATTCATTGACCTGCTAATTTAAGAGTAATTCAAATCCATGCACAATGCTTGAAATTATTTGGTGGAATTATCTTTACCTACAGTTGTATTTTAGTTCTTTTTCTCCTACTAAAGCTATTGGAAAAATTAGGAAGAAAGAAAAAAATGCTGTTCTTTTTTCTTTATTGCTTTTGATAGTTTTTTTATAGAAATTCATGGGAGTAACAGGTAGACTTTTTATGCATGTATTCAGACTTAATATCTCACTACAGGAAAAGGTTAAATTCAAGTTTGATAAAAATTTAGTGTGGGCAAATATGACTCTATAAAAGCTGAGTTCTCCCTAGGAGTCTTTGTGTGCCCTGCATTAACTCCAAAAATCAGCTGTATTGTAGAGTCATTAATCTTAGAGAAAGAAATACAAACCAGGTGGGCAGGCTCCTCACATCAGCTAGACCAGTTCCATGGAAGGATGGTTAATTAGCTGCTGAGACTGTCTATAAACACTTTTCAACATTAACTTTACCTCCTGTCAAATTAACTTCCAAAACAAAGAATGGCTATTTGTGGCATGTTGGATTAGCATATTTGTGTTACCAATTTATAACATTTTAAAGATGATAAGAAAATTCTATAATTCTGAATGTCTGAAGCCATTTGTTATGTTTGACACCCACAATGGCACTCACAGCTACCCAGAGTATTGTCAAGGGCTCCCAGTTTCTCAAGTCAGGCCTCACTGCAACCATTTCCTGCCAGGCTGCTCTCAAGAACAATTCACTAAGTGAATTATGGGCCAGGCACTTTACATCATGATTTCAAGTCATGCTGATTAAAGACCCTATGAAGAAACTGAGGCAGAAGATCTCATTAAGTTACCCAAGTTCTCAGTAAGTGGAGGGGCCACAATCTAGACTTAGGCAGGCAGGCAGCTATACTACCTCCTCCTTAATGGAGACAACTTTAACAAGCAAACAACTTAAGAAAAGGTTGAAATTGACTCACAGACTATGGAAGATGACTCTATTTGGTCTTTAGTCCATTAAAATCAGAAATTGGCCATCTACAATGACCTTTTGAAACACAGAAATGCTGTTCCCAATGTGCATCAAACTTAACCCCCTTCGTTCTGCATAACGGTACAACCTGCTTGACTGTTTTAACTGAATCAACCTAACACCAAAGCTTATTCTTAAATGCATTAAATGCAATCTAATAAAGTAATTATGAAGGAGGGAGAAGTATAACTCTCTGCTTGATTCAATTGATTAGTTCTTGACTAAATTGAAAGGTTGTTTGAATTGTTTGACAAGTTTCTTTATGTAGTGAACATGTGAACCTGTGTGTTTTCACAGAACTCACTTGCCAGTACAGTCAGAACTGTGTGCATGTAGACACACCCTACAAAGTGTTCTGAGAACTGATTAGAGTCAAATGTTCTTTCAAATCCACCGAGTTCCAGAAGTGTCTATAAATATTCATTTTAATTTTACTTATTTATTGACTTTATATTTTTCCCTTTGCTAGAGGACTTGAAGTGTTTTAACAATTTAAAATACCACAAAAAGTAAAACACTTAAATGTTTGTTTTGGCAGTAAATATACTAAAATTGTAATAATACAGAGGTTAGATTAGCATGGTCCCTATGCAAAGATAGCATGCAAATTTTTGAAGCATTTCATTGTTTTGTCAAAACCCACAGGATGTACTACACAAAGAGTGAACCCTAATGTAAACTTTGGACTTTAATTAATTAATAATAATTTATCAATATTAGCTCATTAATTGTAACTAATACACCACACTAGTGCATGATGTTAATGATTAGGAAAACTGTGTGTGTGCACATGTGTGCTTGTGTATATAGTGTATATATAAGAACTCTCTGTAACTTATGTTCAATTTTTCTGTAAACCTATAACTGCTATAAAAATTAATGCTAATTAATTAGAAAATAAAAAAGAAATCCAAATCTTGAAATAATAATAACATAACAGGTCTAAACAAAACAGCTCATTTATAGTGGTGGTCTTCAAAATGTTGTCCTCAGCCACTAGTGTTAAGCATCTCCTGGGAGTTCATGCATATTCCCAGCCAACTACTGAATCAGAAACTCTGGGGTGGGGGCCTAGCAGCCTATGTATTAAATTCTCAGGGGATTCTGTGTTTGTTCAACTTTGGTTCCATTCCTCTAAAGAAGCAGAAAGAAGGGACACAACCAAGAATTTCATATAAGGCCTTGGCTTGCAGTGAGTACTGAACAGAGGTCTTAGGACTTTCTATCATGCTTTATTTAATACTATGATGTTTTAAGTTCTTTTATGTGTTTTTAATTCCCCCTTTAATCTTTGGCAATTTAAGTACTGAATTTAGGTCAGGCAGACCTCTCTAAACAAGCAGTAGCAGGTGGACAAAAGTTTATCATAATAGAGTAATCTAATTAAGCTAGCAGAATACCTAGAATCTGAAATGATCATTGTAGTTACAATAATCAGCTCTGTAAATAAACTGGATCAATAATAGAATGAGTTAATTGTTGACTTGAGAATTAACTATAACCCAAAGCACTCAAATGCACCAAATGGAAATTATTTTATGCAATAAGTATAGACATGCTGAGCAACCTTACAAAACTGGGACAGTTACCTTAGCCAAATAAAATGTACCTTCAGAGAGGAATGACAGATCCTTGTCATCCCTGGCTGGCATAGGGGCAGACTGTCTAGGATGTATTAAAAGGGAGACTCACAAGCTGGGTGCCAGTGGCTCAAACCTGTAATCCTAGCTACTCAGGAAGCAGAGATCAGGAGGATCACGGGTTCGAAGCCAACCCGGGCAAATAGTTTTTGAGACCCTATCTAAAAAAGGGGGGTGGGGGCTGGTGATGTGGCTCAAGGTGTAGGCCCTGAGTTCAAACCCCAGTAGTGCCAAAAAAAGGGGGGGGGACTAGGGGGAGATTCACAGAGCTTCCCAAGAGGGTATTCATTAATTATGAGCATTTTTCCTTCTGCCCTAGCATGGAAGGTTCCATTGTGAACCTTCCCCAAGTCGTAGCTCTGAAGAAGAAATACAAGGCTTACCTTTACATGGATGAAGCTCACAGTATTGGGGCTGTAGGCCCAACTGGCCGAGGTATCAGAGAACTCTTTGGACTGAATCCTGATGATATTGATGTGTACATGGGCACCTTCAGCAAAAGCTTTGGTGCTGCGGGAGGTTACATAGCTGGAAAAAAGGTAAGAAAGAGATTCCTTGTATCTATTTAAAACCTGAGCACCCTGTGAAAACAGTAAGCAGGACTTCTCTAAATTCTGTGAAAGCTTAAATTCAGCTTATCTCACCTTACCTAATCACTGTAGCTCAGGGATCACAGCAAGGCAAGGCCCAGAATGTCACCAGCTCCACCTTCCAGTAGTAAAGAACATTAGATGAATAATCACATTATAATAAAACCACATTGCTAGCAAGGTGCAGAGTGCACAGATTAGAAAACACAAAGAGGAATGATAATGCTACAGGATAGTATCTGGGATGTCTTGGAAAATAATTTTGTAGGCAAATGCTGGGAGGTTCTATTTCACAGTGAGGGCATAATGCATACCACGCTTAAGAAGTGATAAAGGATAATGTGAAAACTATCGGCAGCTTGTTTTTCTTGGCATGAAAATTAAAGTAGGTAACAGCAACAATAGGGAAAAGGTCAGGCTGAACCTATGGGTTTTAGAAGTTTTTATCAAAACAGTAGCAGGATCAAGAATGGACTTTTAAGATATTTTCTCCACAGACAGTTCTTTTCCACAATGTTGGATAAGCCCTATAGTTTATCTTATCAAATCTTGTCATCTCTAATATCTTATCTATATGCCTGAAAAATTCTAATCTGTTGGGGTTAAATTGTTAAGTAAGTGCTAACCTTGTCCTGGTAATACTTATATCACTCATGTTTTGTGGATATAAAACGAAATATTTGAAAGAAATTTTTAAAAAAGAGGGAAGTAAAGGAAAACTAGAAAATCAAATATTCAAATCTGGATTTGAGGAATAAGGGGGTCAGTTGCCTGACTCTTTATACACACCTATCCACATCTTAACAGTTATTGCAAACAAGCCTACACCTATCCCAGAGAAACTGTGTGACAGTGGTCTTAGCTCCAAGTAGCATGGCACATAGGCCCCAAACTAGAACATGCAGGTGGTGTCAACAGCTTATCCCCCCAAAATTCCCAACTCCTTACCCAATGCAACCAACAGGAAAGGTCAGCCTACTGGTAAACCAGCTAGACAAATGTAAGAGTATAGCATAAAGCAATCCTGTCATTGAAAGCCTGTGATTTAAAACAACAGATTGCATTTTGGCCACTTGCCATGAGACTCACAGATGTTTAAAACGTTCAGTTTTAACATCTTTACCCTTCACTAAGCACTGCTTTCTTTGGAGCTCAAAGCATTATTTTTCATCCTCCTTCCACTGGTCTGTGGGAATTAGCTGGATAATGCTAAAAAATATAGGGAATGCCCAGTCTCCTACAAACGTCAGCTAAATCTAGTGAAAGGTTAAATAGTCCCTTCCTAACTGGCACAGCATCAGGATCAGAAGGTCTCAAATTTAGGAACTGCCTTATCCAGGTTACCTTGCTTTGTGAGGTTGTGGTTTTGTGATTACTTTAGCAGCAGTTCTGATCTACAAAATTTTTAACCAAGCATAACTGTTTCCTGAACTAAAGGCACCTGAATAAACTGAACTGAGCAGATCCTTGAAATGTTGTCAAATTTGGTAGATGTCACCTTTTTCTCCTTAGGGTTCTTCATTTGATACCCACTTTAAATAAAGCTAGCTGCAGTAAAGACCAGCTAAGATTCTCTCATACTCTCCATCCTGAAGTAAGATACAATGTTTTATAAGTAGAGGCTATCTTGCCTGCATAACTTCTATTCATTCAGGGTGACCAATTGTGACCAATTGCTTACTTTAATTAGGATGCAGAAAAAGTATGCACATATTTTTCCTTTCCTTGCCTTGAAAATATTCATCTGGGCATATTAGGATTCATTCCTCTTCTCCCCTTTCCCTCCTATTTTGTCCTCTCCATCCATGTTACAGAGCACATCTGAATTTACCACTAGATGGCAGCAGGAAATTTGAATGCTTGACAGAGGCTCATTAGCCCATACTGAGAAATGCTGTCCTAAAAGAACAAGATACAAAATCTTGATGACATATGGCACTGCTCAAGACTTAGAGAGTGAGCAGGAGATAGGTGGTCTCTTAAGAAGACACATGTATGATGATTTAAAACTCAGACATTCACCTACCTGGAATGGTTTTAGTAAAACAGTGATAAACCCAGATAAATTGGTTTCCTTCCAGCCTAATGAGCCCATTAAGTAATATAACATGTATCTGCAACTCTGTACCCTTAAGTTTTTTTACTTATGTTAACTTTAAATTACATGTAGTTTCAATTTAAATAGGATATTTTATTCCTCTGAACTTTGGATAATTTTGTGAAGAATTTTCATTTTGAGTCTGTTTTTAAACTATGCTTTTAACTCGAAAGGGTGGGGATTGAGCAAATAGTAAACATTTTTATTTGAAAAATATCTTTCTACCTGTCTATTTCAAATAATTAGAGCATAGTTTTCAAAGTTTCATAGTTTCACAATGTACATTTTTTTGATATTTTCTCATGAGGAAGAACTATAGAATATCTAGGATTCTAAATCAACAGGCATAAAAGCAACAAAATTTACCATAAAAAATGTTAAGGGCTCACTTCTAGACTTGACATTTTTTTGAAATGGTAAAGAAATTTGATTTTGCTATCTTCCTGCAGCTCTTAGTAAATCTTGGAGTTTAAAAATAATTGCTTGGGCCCAAAAATCTAAGGAAAGGTAAAAAAAAATCTGTCTCTGAAGTCTCGTTCTCTTTTTAAGTGAACTTGTTAATCTTGGTGTATAGTCTTGGAGGGACTATATTCCCAATAACAGCATCTCAGAGGATCTAGAAATCTTTGTGGAGTGGGTCAAGGTCAGAGCCATGTAAGAGAACAACATTTGGAAACAAACAAGAGAATATATTTTGAGGAGAAAAACTGGTTTAATGTGGTTTAAGACCACAGAGAGTAGAGAGGTTTTGTTTTGTCCTCAGCCTTCCCCTCACAAAGTGACCTACAAATTCATCTATGCTAATTGGAGCTTGCTGCTCAGCCGTGGCCTTGTTTTTCTCAAGAGCCTACAAGAAGTTTCTCTTTTGCTCACTTTGAGTTTAGAAGTACTATAGATGCACAGTAAACAGTCTGCTAGGAGGACATTGGCCTGTCAAGACCTTTCAGAAGAAATGTCAGATAATTACTTCTTTCCCCCTGTCAGAGCTCCATGCCATGAATGGCTTTTTTGAAGAAAACCTGAGCTGATGGATCTAGTTTATTTCCCTTTTTTTTTTTTAATTTTTATTTATCCAGTTGCTGGGAAGGTATGATCAACCCTGGAGACCCTCAGCTTTTCCAGGCATGGATCCTAAGTCTTCTTGGACACCTATGTTTCTGCCCACTTCCACAGCCTCCAGAGTCACTAGAGACTTACAAACAAATGAAGCAAAGGTTGCCCTCATGATTGATAGGTTGCAGGGCCGGAATTCTGGAGAAGGGAAGTAGGACAGGGAGGCCAAGTTTGGGGTGATCATTAGCCCCTGCAGCCTGTGAGCCAAGCAAAGGCAGGCCCCCTTACAGAAGCCAGCTCTGCCCTGGTGTCCTCAGCCCTGGCTATATTTAACAGCCCTTTGAAGTAAATAGGGGTCATGGAATGAGGACCAAGATGTTTATTCTAAGAGCTCCTGCCTGATTTCCTCCTGAAAACCCACCCTTGTCCTTGAACTCCAGGCCTGTGGGTAAAGAAAATAATCAGGGTTTTGAACTTACAAATGGACTTGGAAGCCTGATTCTGTGGAGACCTCTAACCCACCCTGAAGAAAGACACAACCCAGACTAGCTTGCAAAAGACCAAAGGCAACTCTTAATACATGGTTCATGGTGCTCAATTGGGGAACGAAGGAAGGGAATCAGTAAGCAAGACTCTAGGCTTTCCTTGACACTCTCCAGAAGTTACAGTGCCCCCCTTTCTGAACCACAGAAGAAAATTAGCCCCTACCCACAAACTCAGACTCTGGGACAAAGTAGACTTAGTCCAGAGGAAAAGTATTATGGAACAGAAAAAGGAATGATGTTCTTATAAGCTACTTACTCAAACTTAGAATGCTTATGACTAACTTTATGAAATTTCTTAATTGGTGAAAGGAAATTGGGGGTTGCAAACATGATGGATCAGAAGAAGCTTTGTTTTCTTTCCTTGTCTTGTAAGTGACACCTTCCAGTCTGAGAAAATCACTACACTTGTTCCCAAGAATGCAGCTTAGTATTCCTTCACATTCATTAAGGACTTGGCATCCTCCTCAGTCTCTGAAACCCTCTGCTTTCTACTGGACCATCACTGTGTGCTGGGCCCCTGCTAAGTCCCTACCCTTGTGGATTTTCATAGACATGCACAACTCCATCCCTTTTCTCAAGGAGACTTCAGTCCCTCTGAAGAAGCAAGAGTAATAGATACAAAATATTTGAGGACTGATAGGATTCCACCTATGGTTTACTGCAATATAGACTTAAGTGTATCAGGAATTCTTCCCCTTACCCACCCACCCACCCCCAAAAAAAGACCAATCCTATGGGTTAGGAAAGCACCACAGGGTAAGCAGAGGTGAAGCTGGTCTCTGTGCTCTCCCAGAACCCCTCTCGTTCTGGTTCGCAGAGGAGCTAAGTGTAGTGCAGGAACTGCAGAGCCAGATTCTTTGCATACAAATCCTTGTTATACCACCTTTTGTGAATAATTTTCTGAACTTTTCTGTGACTTATTCGTCCCATCTACAAAATGAGGATTAAAAATAATATTCACAACATAGTTATGTTGCACGTAAATGAGCTAACACATGTAAAGTTCTTAAAACAGAGCGTCAAGCAGACCATGACTACCAGCTATGATGTTAGCTTCTAGTTTCATTGTTCTCTTCAGAGTTATTTTATCTACTATGGCCAGATCACCCCCTTGAAAAACTTCTTTCCTGATACAGGTACCCATGAGCCTCCATCATTTGATGCCTATAACCCATCCACTCTTCCCTACTTGGCTCCCCCCAGCACCTAGAGGTGAGGTGCTTGTTTTCAACAGAAAAAAGACAATCCTTGCTGCTGCTCACTAGGAGTACTGTACACAAAGTTATGAAGGACAGCCTGGTTGTGGCCACTTGGAAAATGACTATTCTTCTCTCTTTTGAGGGGCCCAGTCCTCCAGTGTGAACTTCCTGAATGCTGTGTAACTGATGCCTCAAGTCAGGCAATCTTCATCCATATGCTGTTTAAGAATGGGGGAGAACTAACCCTGCCATTTTCATGTGATTCACCAAAAAAATTAAAATGAAATTCATTTTAATTATATACATGTATGATGGATGCAAGGTACTACTAGCCTTTGGCCTCTTTCTGTCCTCCCTTCCCTCTTGGACTCATACACACATACCTAGGACATAACCTGAAACAAGTCTTTGATACATACTTGCTGGAAGGAAATATGGGAGGGAAAAAGAAGGAAAATAGAGAGGGAAGAAAAAAATGGAAGGAGGGAAGGAAATACTTAGAAATAAAGATGGAAAATTAAAATGGAGAATTTGAAATGAAAAAAGTGGGGGAACAAGAGTAAAAAGAATGGGAAAGAGGAAGCTAGAAGGAAAGGAAGCAACAACAACAAAAGGAATAAACCATTTGAAGTGCAGGAGAAGGAAGAAAGGAAATGAGAGAAAAAGGAAAAGTAGAAGAGGATATTTAAAGCAAAAGACATAGTAGCAAAAGCCAAGATAAAATGGAGCCGAATTCCCCAAACGGGCCAGGTAGAGTAATTAATTATATTATTGGTTTAACCCTCACTAACCACTAGAAAAGCAGACCACCTGCTTTACTTAGGAAGATGAACTTTGAGTGTTTAAAATGCTTGCAAAACATGTCCACATACACCAAATAATGATGGACAAGTGAGGATCAGGACACAGTCCCAGACTCAGAGGTGAGAATAGATGTGACCAATGAATTAGGATTTGGAAGATATGGACCTACCCAAAAGCAAAGGATCTCAGTTCCCCAGGGTTTCTCCCAATTCACCTTCATAAGCAATGATCAGAGAAGAAGACAGGTGGGATTCTAAGTTATGACATTATCCTAAAGAGAAGGTGGCTTTTCCTTTAAAGACCTCACTACTAATGCATAGAGTTATCAGCCCATTAGGTTTTTTTACAATACATCCTGAAAGTCCCAGCTCATGAGCAGTGCAGCCAGGCTGAGCACTGCAGATAACACTTCTGAGGCCCTCCCCACTTTGCATTACATTGTTGGAACTTCTTAGGGCTCTCAGCAAACTTAACTAAGACCTTATGTTTGACCTCAGAGCCAGGTTTATGGGTTAAAGATTATTCCTACTACTGAAGATCAGCACTGTATAGTGTGTGAGTACTCCAATGACTGTTCAACAAAACTTCCAGTAGTTATCAATACATTGCCTAAGGCACAACCAGAGTTCACCTAGTCCTAGCCTATACTCTGGCTTGACTTTCCACCAACCAGCCTAACCTGGTTAAACCAGTAGCCTCAATCTATCCTTTTCTGTCCTCCAAACATGTTATATCAGTTTTTTCTGTGTAACAAACCATCCTAAAACATAGTGAATAAAAACACTACCATTTTTTTTAGCTCACAATTCTGTATAGAAACAATTTGGGCTGGGCTCAGCTGGGCAGTTCTCTTGGTCTCATCTGGATTTGTTCTTGTGTGACAGTCAGCTGAGCACTGGTTGGCCTGGGGTGGCCTTAGCTGAGATGCCATTTTTCTGCTTCACATGGTTCTCATCTGTAGCTGGAAAGCACTCTAAAAGAACAAGAACACTCAAGGCCTCATGAGGTCCAGGCTCAGAACTAGCACACCATCACTTCTGCTGCATTCTGTTGCTCAGAGCAAGGCACTAGGCCATCCCAGATTCATCTACCTCTTTATAGAATGGCCTGAAAGGCAAATTGCAATGATGCACAAATTCAAGAAGTAAAAGAATTAAAGTCACTTTATTGTAATAAAATGCACATGTTTTCTGCTTTCTTGCCTCTGTGCCTTTGTTTAACTTCTCCCTTGTACCATCCCCTTCTTCCAAGTTATTTTTTTTGTCTATTTTTATTCTTCAATACTTTATCGATCCTCTCTCCTCACTGGAATGTTCCCCATCTACTGCATCTAGCAACACCCTCTCTTTCCCCTGCATCTTGCCGCCCTGTTACATGCACTCATTTACGTAAACTGTTATTTTTCATACCATTATTTTTCTATGGGTACAATCATATGTAATATTCTCAGGGGAAAGAACCACATCCTGTATTCTTTAGACACTCCTGAAAGTCAAGTAAGTGCTTGACTCAACAGATATTTCAGAAATCATTTTTCCTCATACACATAGTTTTGGCTTGCAGACCTAGACTCCAAACTTGCAGCACTCCACCCTTTTGTACTGCTTCTAGATTTTTAAAGGAGAGGCTAAGAAAAAAAAAATGAGCAATGCCCATTGAAAGTCAAACTACATTCATCTTTTGAGCTGTTACAGTGTATGGGAATGGGACTAGATGTTATCCTCATCACCAATACTGAGATTTGCTTGCTTTCTTTTTTGGGTTTCCTTCTTTATTTAAGGAACTTGTGGATTATTTACGGATTCACTCACATAGTGCTACTTATGCTACATCCATGAGTGCCCCAATAGCACAGCAAATCATCAGATCACTGAAACTCATCATGGGACAGGATGGAACCACAGAAGGTAAGAGGGTCTACAGAAAGCACAGCTTACATGAGCTCTCCCCTAGACCTCTATCTGTCAATCTCCTGCCTTCTCAATTACACACCTTCATCTTAAGAAGCCCAATTTGTAAATCAAGCCAGGTGATACAGTGATAAATGTACTAGAGAGGCTGTCAACACACACACTTGCACACACACACATTCTTGGTAAAGCAAAGAAAACCTTCTAAATCACATATGATCATCAAATTTGGCCCATTTTGTGTGATCAATTATGTTAAAATGAAGTAAATTCGTGTGTGTGTGTGTGTGTGTGTGTGTGTGTGTGTATGTGTATTTGCCTGAGTTACCTTGGGGCTATCTCTGTATTTCCCTGAGGCCAAAGTAGTCAATTTAATATTCAAATTTTTTATTATTTTACATTCTTATAGCCAGTTGGGCAACGAAAATCTAATACTAGCCATTTGAGGACATGTGGAGAAATCACAAATAATTTCCAGCTGTTTCTTTGCATTTGGGTCAAAAATCTGTTCTTTAATCAACCCAAATGAACTTAATCTTCTTTTTTTATTTTAAGTTTGAATTTCTTCACTGAGATTCAATATCATTATATTCATTATATTCATCTTTTTCTTTAATTTTTTTGTGGAGGGGATCAGTACTGAGGTTTGAACTCAGGACCTCATGCTTGCTAGGCAGACACTCTTGCCACTTGAGCTACTCCACCAGCTCTTTTCTTGTGATGGGATTTTTCAAGAGAGGGTCTCACAAACTATTTGTCTGGGGCTGGCTTCAAACCAAGTTCTCCCATGTCTGCCTCCTGAGTAGCTAGGATTACAGGTGTAAATCACCAGTGCCTGACTTTTTTCTTTAATTTCTTGAAAACATTAGACTTGTTTTAAAGTCTGTATGTAAATTCCAATGTCTGTGTTATCTAAGAATCTGTTGTATTAAAACTCTTCTGAATTTTGGATCACATTTTCTTGTTTCTTCATGTGTCCAGTGATTTTTTTTTTTCTTGTGCAATAGACTCTGTGGTTATTTAGGTGTAGGGGTTGAAGTTATATTATTGTCCTTTAAAGTATATTCAGTTTTGTAGGAGCAAGCAGTTAAATTAACATTGAATCCTCTTCATTCTGTTACACTTGAATTTTTATTTCTTTTTTTTCAATCTTCTTTTTGAAGAATTGTTTCATCAAAGAACTTCTTAATGGAAAATTAATTACTCAAGATTTAAGCAAAAATACAAGTGAATTATCTCATAATGACCAGAATTTCCCTTTACCCTTATTTTAAAGATGAGTAACTAGGAGAAAATAATCTTGAATTTAGCCTAGGTCTCCACAAGGTTTTTCACTAATTTCTTAAACCCTTAGAGCATATATTCTCAGAATCAGTTGGTTTATATCTTCACAACTTTGCAATCATTCCCTTCCCACTTCTGGATTTGTCTCCAGATTCATCACAAACAGAACTCACTATGTTTATCTGAATACAGAAGACCTGCAGAAAGATTTCATTTAAAGAGATGATATTTTGTCCTTCTATAGTCATCTATCATCAATTTTTCTTCATCTGAAGTGGGAAATATTTATATTGGTTCTTGGTTTTCGCCTTATAATTTAGGAATTACTTGGTTGTTGTTCTTAATCTCATAATTAAACTCTCTCACTCTACTGCTGCCATCTTAAGAGGGACAAAAAAAAAAAAAAAAAGAATGCTATGTGCCTGGTCTGATTTCTTGTACTTGAGATAGCACATGGAGGCAGAAAGATAGGGCAGTTTCTTTTCAAACAAATGAACAAAAGAGATACTAGAAAGCAAATTGGCAGAATCATAAATCAAGTTTTAGATGGTTCTGACTGGCTCATCTTTTGAAGAATTCAAAAGCACACAATGAACAATCATACTGGTCTCATTGATGACAATGCCTACTTAAATGAACAGGATAGGTGGGGACGGGGGGTGTTGCATTAGTTTATCCCTTCCTACAGGGATAGACTGATTCACAGGGTTATGATTTGCCCAACACTCAAAGGGGTGCACTGTGTCCTGCTAGAGCTGCCTTATAGGATCTGAGAAAGAGGAGCCTGGCTCCCAGCCTTCATCTTCAGCCTACTCCACTACAACTGTGATGGGAGCCTTTCAAGGCTTTGTTACGGGTTTAGTTTGGGGAGCGGTTGGCCAGATCTGTTCCTTGATGAATGTCTTCACTTTAATCTGCAATGCAAAGCCATACGCTTCAAAGAAAGGCAAGCTGCAGGAATAAGGTCAGTGTTCCTTTGATGCCAAGGTTCAAAGATGAAATAGCAGTCCCAGTGAAATGACAATGTTTATGCACAAACAGCCACCTTCACTCTGCAGCCAAGCTGCTGGTGGAGTTAATGCACACAGGCTGAGGGTCTGCAGGCCGGGTGTGCATTCCATATGCACCAAGGCCCATTTAATCTCCTGGTCTGTCACTTTGTGCAGTACAATGAGCCCAAAGTGGAGATTTGATTTCTCCAACCTAATGATGTTGGGTGGTCCCCCAGCCAAACCAATACCATAAGTCCCAAAGGGGGAAAAATGTGTCTTGAATTAATTTGCTGCTCCTCTGAGTGTCAAACTCAGTACTCAGCTTAATAAATATATCATGACTCAACTTCCATCTTGCCAGCCTACTCAATTTCAGATCACTGTTTATGCTCAATAACATTGTGGGATGTTTATCTCAGAGGACTGAGAGCCAGGAATCCAATCCACACCAGTTGTGGTACCTGAAGGACCACTTGGTGAGTGAAGTCACTTTTCGAGAAGTCCAAAAAGATTACAATTTAGTCATTTTCTTTATCTAGACATGTGCAAACAGCCACAGACCACAGCAGCAACTCCACTAAAGAAAGCATTGTCAACAGTTGTCTTATTTTGTTTAAAGCTCTGATGTACATTTTTCAATTAATCAGTCAACTCTGGGTAACCTTCCACTGCTCAGAAAAAAATAGAGGCTGAGTTGCATGAATGGTTACAGAGCATGCTCTGCACCCAGACCACATGGGGCTCAATACCTGGCCTGCTATTTACTCCATGACTGGTAAATTGCTTGCCATCTCTTAGCCTCAATTCCTCTATTGAAAGTTGAGGTTGCCCATGGTTCATACCTATAGTTCCAGCTATTGGGGATGTGGAGGTAGAAGGATCACAGTTCAAGGCCAGACCAGGTAAACAAATGTTAGTGAGACTCTAAGAACAAGCTGGGTGTGGTGAAACACACCTGTAATCCCACCTGCATGCTAAACAGAAGTAGGAGGATCATGGTCTGAGGCTGGCCCCAGGCCAAAAAAAAAGACAAGACCCCATATGAAAAATAACTAAAGCAAAAAGAGCTAAGGGCATGACTTAAGTGGCAGATCACTTCTCAGCAAGGACCTGAGTTCAAGACCCAGTACTGCAAAAAAAAAATGAGGTTATTAATCTGGAGAATTAAATGATGTGATATAGATAATGAACATAACATGATAGTTGATACATAGTAAGCACTCAAGAAAGATACCATTACTTTTAACATGTCTACTTTCTTCCCTTCCTTCTCCAAACTTTCCAATAACTTTGGGTCATCTTGAAATTGTTCCCTGTTCTCAGACCTGATGCCTATTCTATCAGCACACCCTGTAGCACTTCTTTTGATGTATTTCCAGAATCTGGTCACCTTTCACCTATCCTTCACTCCCTCCATCTCCTCTCATCTGGATTGCCCTCCTGAATATTCATCCCACTTTCTTTTTTGTTCTTTTATGGTTTGCTCTCCACACAGAAGCCAAAATCATCCATCTCTATTACTTATTTTAATTGTACAAACTTATGAGGTACATGCGTACCCAAATAATTGGGTACATGTATACAGTATGTGTAATGATAAAATTAGGGTAAATAATATTTCCATTTCCTTAAACTTTTTATTTATGTATTTGTTTGTTTTGGTAGTACTGTTCTACCACTTGAACCACACCAACAGCCCTCCTTAAACTTTTTTAAAGTTTTGGCTAACACGTAATAATTGTACATATTTATGGGGTACAGAGTGATATTTCAATACAGGTACACTATACATACTGATCAAAATCAGGGTAATTAACAAGTGATTAATATCTCTACCATTACTTTGTGTTGGGAGCCTCTGAGCTCCATTTTTCTAGTTATTTATAAAATATATAATATATATAATATATAATATATGCATGTGTATAGATATAGTTTTTTCATATATATATATATATATATACTTGCTATCTGTTCTCTCTCCATAGAATACAAAGTCCAAGAGAAGAAGCATTTAGTCTACTTCTTCATTATGCTGAAAATAGTGGTGCCTGGCAAGCATCATTCTTAACAAGTATTTATTGAGAGATACCATTCTCTCTTTTCTTCTTATCTCAACAAACAAAAAATTGATCTCCTTTATATCTCTGTTCTTGAATCCTTCTTTTCTAAAAGCACTAGCTCCTTTCCTTGGGCATGAACTTGTTGCTTTCCCTCATCCTAAAAGCCTTCCCTTACCCCTTCTTCCTCTTCAAACACCCACTGCCTCATCCCTTTCATTGCAGCAAACCTCAGAAGACTGACCTGTCATACCTGCTCATTGCTCAGCCCTCTACTTGTCCTCCACTTCTCTGCTCTGTGGACTCTGCTCCCTTTGTCCTTCCCCTTACCCATTCTCCCGCTCCTCCCTGTGCTAGATTGTACTAGACTTCTCTGCAACATGCTGTCTTTAAAAACAGTCTTCCCTTAACTGGAGATGCTCTTGCCCTCTGGTTTTTCTCTTTCTGCTTGCTCTTTTTCTCCTTTTCTGCAAGGCCTCTTCTGTCTGTATTTGGCAGAATCACAGCCTCTGTTCTCTTTCTATTGCCCTCTTTACAAGTGCCCTCCCATTTCCTTTTCTTCATATAAAAATGTACTTCTGCATCAGGCACTAATGGATCATGGATTTCTTATGAATAGATATCATCTTCCTCATGTCACTGGTCATCATCAATGTGCCTGACACATAATAGACTATCAATACATATATTCAAGTTGAATCAAAAGGAAATATAAGCCCAATTGTACCATGATGCAGATGTTGGTAAAATATCTATTGGAAGCCATCTTTTCATCAAAGGACTTGAGTAGCATCTCTGAGTACTTAGTATCAGTCATCTGAGTAGTTGAACTTGCTCGCCAAGGTCAGCATCTGCCTTGTAATTCTCATCTGTGTCCACATCTAATTTCGTTCATTACGCTTATGTGTTTATTATAATGCCATCAGTGGAGGAAAACATTCCCCTGAGTATCCCAGCATCACTTCATGTTTCATGAAGATGGGAGTGCAACAAACCATGACCACATCATTGTGCAGCAGCAGTTCTCAATAGGTAGTCCCTGGACCAGTAGTGTTACCTTCACCTGCATCGCCTGGGTCTTTTTAGGACTACAGTAGTATGCATTTCTGAATGAGAAGCTCTAGGGGGTGGGGAGGGCAAGCTGTCAAACCATCTCATCCAGGGGTTTATGACAGCAGGCTCATGTTTGAAAATCACATTTCCCTATAAAGGAAAGAAAAGAGGTTAGGGTCTGTGTGCAGATGGAAACAAAGAGAAAAGAAGATGGAATTTTGGCCAATGCAGACAGAGGTAAAGGACTTAGCAGACAGGAAATAGGAGTAAATCAGAAAAATGAAATTATGAAACATGTTTTAATCCCCTTACCTAAATCCCTATAAATCAAAATACCCACCTTGTTCACTCAGTTACTGCCAGCACCTTGCCTGACTTCCCCAATACCTGTAAACCACATTGTCATCAGGAATAGCAAAGAGGTTTTTATTTCCAAGCGAAGTTCATGCTCCTCACAACAGATCCTCCCTTCTATCTATCCTTTATGTCACTTTTTTAGTTTGATAATGGGCATGTGGCAGATATATTGGTGTTTCTCTAACAACTCATGTTCTTTAGGAGAAAGTAGATAGCATTCACAACAATGAAATTCTTTATCTCTTCAGCACATCTTCAATAGGTAGAATCATTTTGATTAGAAAGGAGATCCCAGAGCTGGCAGCATGGCTCAAGTGGTAAGCGCCTGCCTAGCAAGTACAAGATCCTGAGTTCAACCCCTAGTAAAAGAAAGATGAAACAAAGAAAGAAAGAAAGAGGAAGGAAAGAAGGAAAGAAGGAAGGAAGGAAGGAAGGAAGAGAAGGAGGGAGGGAGGAAAGAAGGGAGAAAGATCTCAAATGGGCCACACTGCTAAGTGGTGATTTATTATGGGAATAATTTATGGCCAACTACTTCATATTCATAACTTGGAAAGAATGACTTTTCCTATAATTACCTGGGATCTGCTTGACTTGGCACTATAATTATCACCCTACTTTCAGCTCCTCATCTTCTTGCTGTGATTGTTACAATATTGATGACATAGTATTGAAGTGATTTATGCCCTGTTTTAAAAAAAAGATGATAAGCCAACCTAATGCACCTACTGTATGTCAGACACTAAGGTTCTTGTTACACTTCCAATTTCATATCAGGATGGAATGGCAATTATCTATCTCATCAAGCACTTGCCTCACCTCCTTGCTAATGTACAGTTTTTAGATCTTTAGACCCATTTATCTGCAGATTAAATCTTTGGATATTGTAGAATTTTTGTGTAACATCAGTCTTTCTAAATTCAAAAGTTAACCATAGGCAGTAATAATTGGTATGATTCTACCAATAATTAACAGGCCTATGCATAAATTTGGATTCTCCATTAACTAGCTTTTTCTTCATTTCATAGAAACGACTATAGGAAAAACCTTCTCAGTGATCTAACCAATGCTCTGCTGCCATTACTCCAGCAGTAGGTTAGTGGGATAATCACAAAACTTTTGCATCACTAAATTATCACTTGCTATCATGTGCATGGAAATATTTGATTTTTTTTTTTTTATAATCAAGTGGCCAGGAATGACTGTAGAAAGGAAAAGAGCGCTAGACATTTGTTTATTAAGAAAATAAATATAAAACTCAAATTTCAAATGTACAAACATTTCAGTAAACTAAACCTTCCTCATTTCTAATAAAATCTTCTATACTTAAATGACAAATTTAGAAAAAAATAGAATTCCCTGTTTTTCTTCAAAGTCATTGTTGGCTGAATAAATGACCTCATTCAGCTTAATCTTTAGCCATGTCTCATCCACTACTCCCCAGGCATCTCTACCTTTGTAAGTCTGCTCAAGGTTTTCCTCTATTTAAAAGACTCTATTCTCTCCCCACAACCCACTACACCCATTCTTTATCCCCAGACCCATGTTCATCCTTCTAAGCCCTATCTTGATGGCCATAGTCAGAAAATAACCCTTCTCTTCTCCAGTCTCAGGTAGTTTTTTCTCCTATTACTTGATCACACACAAGTAGATAGTGACTAGTTATTCAATTGTGCTTTAAGTATCAAATATATGGATGAGTTGGCAGTAATTGCTGGGTTTGGTACTAAGTGAATTTTCTGGGCAAGCCTTGGAATCTAAACACCATTTAAAATCATTTATGACATCATTTCTTAAATGTTGCCTATAAAATTATTTTGGTTCAAATGTTGGGGTACATTCGTAGGCCCAAATTTAGATTCCTTTTATGTTCTTTTGATAAATGAATGGTTTTGCATTATATATACTAAGGATTTGCCTAGACATTTATAAGACATACAAGGAGTAAGCTGGATAATTCAAGCTAATGCTACTCAAATAGCAGAAGCAAAAATGGAGTTTTCCTTTAACTGTCCAAGCAGTTAGCTGAATCCCTTACTTAAGGTTTCCTATGGAGACACCATCTAAAACTCAAAAGCCCATTTGACATTTTTATACACAGTAATCAGCAGGGACTGGGCACCAGCTAGTCCTCTTTATCTAAGAGGCCTACTACATTATTTCTGAAATAGAGGAGAATAGGTTGATTCTTAAGCATCCAAAATGGCCTTTTCCATCCTCCCTCCTTTTCCTCCCCACTCTTAATGATTATTTGCACTTAGGATGTTTTTCAATCAAGAAACTTCATGTTTTTCTGACATTATTTGATGACCAATAATGAGAGGTTGAGAAACTAAAACTCCCACAGGAAAAACAAAAATTGGGGGTTTCCTTTTATACTACACATCTAATAAAAGGTAGAGAATATTAGGATTTTGATAGCCTTTCATAGTATACTTTTTTTGTAGAGTTTATATCAGTTAAGGTGTATTAGCTGTTGAAATACATAAACACCAACATATTGTTGGTTTAACATGGTAGAAACTTACTTTTTCTTCATATAAAGTCCAAACTAGGTATTCTTGTTGAGCAGGTTGCTCTCTTCCAGAACCCCAGCCTCCTTGCATTTTGTGGCTCCTCCAGCTTCACAAATGGCTTCCAACATTGTTGCCAAAAGGATAATGAGCATGTAGAATTTTGTGCATAATGTTTTTATGACTGGAGGTGTACATTTCTGCCCAAATTCCACTAGCCATAAC
Source organism: Castor canadensis (assembly GCF_047511655.1). Lineage (NCBI taxonomy): Eukaryota > Metazoa > Chordata > Mammalia > Rodentia > Castoridae > Castor > Castor canadensis. The sequence continues at coordinate 143,949,192 of NC_133390.1, read as the reverse complement.
TCAGTCGCATGACTTTGTCTTACCATACAGTTGAAGTTAACCATCTGCCTAAGAGGGGAAAATGAGTTTGATGAATAGATAACTAGTCTTTGCCACAGTACTTAATGTCAGTCCAGGACATTCTTTTCTCAGACTTTCTGATGGACTTATAACATAAGAAGATCTTGATCCTGTCAATTTTAGACAGTTTCCCTGTCTTTTCCTATTGACTTAGTGATAAACATTTGACTTGGAATAGAATAAAAAGTAACTAAGAAAAAAAGAAAAGTCCAAAGAATTAAATATGGATCTCTTTCTTTTACAAGGACTCCCAAGGACTCTAGTCTGGCTTTTACCACAACCACTTCTGGTTTCTTTCTCATAGAACTAAGGCTACCACATGGCACATATTGATGTCATTGCCACTGTATCACTAAATCCCCCAGCACTATGAACTTTCTGGAGACAGAAAATGGACCCTGAATATACTGATTCTCTGCAAGAAATTTAAATGATATAAAATTGAAAAAGCTCAGGAATTCAGGGGACAATGTATATTTTGGAAATATTAGCATACACACATTAGGACTTTTATGGGGGAAAAGGGACATAATGAGACAGTAAAGGCATCATGGTCAGAAAAGTATAAACTGCAATTTAGGAACACGGACACAATTATCTGAATTGGAGGAGTTGATCTGGACGTAGCCCTAACTTTCCAATCAGCCTTCCTTGAGTTCTTTTGGAACTGCAAACTAAAAGGAAGCTAATGCTCTTGAACAGAGATCAGCCGTTGATGTTCAACACATTAACACCCACCCCTTAACTAACTGAGGTGACCAGTCACAACAGAAAACTGAATTCTGAGCCTAGAGAGAGGGAGGACACTAGAGACTCCATATCAAGATTAAGTTAATATGAAAATATGATCCTGATTGACACCACTTTAAGCATTTCTTCTACTTTAGGAAGTACTAAAGCTATTCACTTCTGTCATTATCTCTAGATAGGCAAGTTCACACCAAATAATTCATCTTATATCATACCTGGGACTTTAAATTTTTTTTCTAAAGCTTAAATTTCTGGGTTTTATTCAGTTACTTAGAGGAGCTGAATAAGATTCTAAGGTCTTTCAAGTAACCTCTTTAAATTTTGAAACTCAACCATTTTTATGTACCACCCACAGAGGAAACATAAAGGAAAAAAGATACTTAGATGAATTTTCTCTGAAAAACATAATCATGTCTCATTTTGAAATCATTTTGAATGTATTATTTCATTCATTCTGATCATTTGTGAATGTTTATCATGAGATTGGCAGGTGAGGTATTGACCCTGCTTCTAACCCAATGTGTACTTGGAGAAAGTGGCACCAGTCCTTTCCAGCTGTGACCTTTGACCTTTGCTCTGGTCCCTGAAACAGGGCACACATATTTTTACACTTGAGTTTGATAGCTTTAAAAAACAGGAGTGTCTAAATGCAAGATTTAGGGCACTAAGCAGGGGATAGGAAGGAGTACTTTGAGCGACAGCAATTTGCTCTCAGGAGAGGAATTTTCTCACTTTCCTACTGTTTATTTTTGACATGAGATAGGGTCACAGCTTCTCTCATCAGTTGTTGCTTGTCTTCAGCGCAAGCTGTTTGGGGCTGAAAACCATAACTATCTAGTGTCATCATCACACTGTGATATGTTATTGCAAAGAGTTACTCTTTCCTTCTCTGAAGAAGAGATAGAAAAAAGCAAAAGGGATGGTATTCATAGGGATAAACCTGAAGTAATTAAACACAGCTTTAAAAGGTCTTTTCACATGTCTCATTGTTTATCACAGAGGAGAGTTCAGTGACTACAAACTGACTTTCTGCCATTTTTTTCTCCCCATCAAACTCAACAACAGTATGGTTGTGTGTCCTGAGTTCCCTTGATGAATACAAGAGGCATTGACAGAGAATTCACCCAAAATGAACTGTCTGAGTGTGATGGCCTTGCAGGCCTTTGGCATTGTTGAGGGAAGAGCTAGCTGCTGCTTTGTAAATATATTTGCCACTTGGTTACCAGCTGGAGACATAGAAAGAAGCCGAGAAAGAGACAGAGGGCACAGAGAGCTGCCTTTTCTAAATGGTTTCAGGCCACTGGCATTTCAGCAATAGCTAATACAAAACAGATGTCAGGTGCTACGCTCTGCTGGCTTTCAACCCAGGGCCTGCCTCAGTCCATGATTAATCACCTGTGCTGGGGGGTAAAAAAGTTTTACCTGGTCTTTTTGTGTGTGTGCAGACCTAAGGTCAGGGTTAGCAATCAAGGTGACAGGTATTGCCTCTTTGCCCTATTGCTGCTATGTACACGTAGTACAATAAGGATTTGTCTGATAAATGCAAAATTATCCACCAAACCAAACTCTGGCTAGGAGGGGATGTTTGCCTGATTGTACTAAAATGGCTAGCACACCATTTCAGCACTTTCTGCCCCTTCATTTGCTTCATCTTAAGAGTTAGCCAGCAGTAGAATTTTATAGCAGTCCAGTAAATTCTGCACTTGCTTGGAGTTCTTACAAAATTTCTGTATCAAGAGTGTAAAGAGAATCTGTTTGTTTTATAGATAGCATGGGGGATGAAGGATAGTGTGACCACTTCCTCGAAGCCATCCTACAAACAAGATATCTTTTTACACCATGAGTCCTATTGAAGCTTCCTCTTCCCCTGAGTCTCCTCTGTGTGGATGGACTCTGAGGTGGGGGAGTTGTGATGTAACACACATGGAATTCCACACTGGTTCGATGCAATTGGAGAAGGAAAGAACATAATTACAACTGTAGCATCTCCATAGTGAAGAGGAGCTGGTTTTCCACATCCGTCTTTGTTTTTCCCATCATGGGTTTATTTTCAACTAAGCAGAAAAATCTACTCAGCCCCAACTCCAGTTAGGAGAATTTTGTTGAGAAAACCAGCTACCTCCCCAACCACAGCTGGGGAGGATTAAGCAGGTGGAATTTGTGCCTGAGAAAGCCCAGCATGTGTGTGTTTGGACTGGGGGGAATGTATTAGCTTTCTCTTTCTGCATAACAAATTACCACAAACATTGGCTTCAAACAATAACCATTTATTATCAGTTTCTTTGTGTCAGAAGTCTGGACTCAGGCTGTTTTCTGCTCATACTCTTGCAAGACTGAAATCAAGGTGCTAGCAAACTGCCTCTCATTGGGAGCTCAGGCTCCTCTTGCAAGCTCATATGGTTGTGAGAGAATTCAATTCTTTGGGGTTGTAGAACTTAGGACCCCATTTCCTTGCTGACTGTCAGCAAGAACCACTCTCAGCTGCTAGAGGTCACTCACCTCTTTACCATGTGGCCCCTCTGTGAACAACAATGGACAGTTTCCTTCCCATAATAGCACTCTCTCTCTTGATTCTCTTCCTTTGCAAAGAACCCAGTCCCCTCTTAGGGTTCATTGGTTTAAGTCTTAACAAGTGGTAAATGTCCCCAAAGTTTTCAGCATTTTTTAAAATAGGAGGACTTTTGTGGCTAGATTCTCCATGATAATCTGCTTCAACTTGAGCACTGAGGATGAATGTTGTTCTGATGAACCTTAACTCTGGGAGTTCAGAAGATATTGGAGGCATGTCCCTGCCATCAAAACAGACCGAGAAGGACACAGAGACAATTTGAAAGGCTGTGGTAATATTGATCACAGAGACAGCCTTAGAGAGCAAATCCAACTTAAGCAGTCAGGTTTTGGCTCAAATTAATGGCTGTATTTTTGAACTATAGAATGTTTTTAAATGAAATGTGAAATACGTATTATTAAGTACTTAATATTTATTTCTCATAATAGTATGCAATGGCATTATCATTATTATTATTGCCATTATTCCCATTTTACAGGTGAAGAACCCAAGTTACAGAAAGTTGCGGTACCTTTCCCAAGATGGTAGAGTTGATTTTAAACCCAGGGAATTGGGTTTAATCCTACAGCAAAAATTCTACAGCATTTGACCATGGTGCTGTTTTTATATTGTGACAAGGCCAAGGTGGGGTGGGAGGGCTTTTCGGTGCATCCCTTCCTAGCATCCACTTTGGAAATTGAAGGTTTTAATTATGTAGGTGGCTGCCCCCAATAGGACTTCCTGGTGACCACCTTCATTTGCATGGCTTCTCAGAGCAGAGTGCATTCAAGGGACTCCATTAACTTGGTTATGCAGCCCAGGACTGGTCCTTTTCCACATCCTTTGCCTCAGTGCTACAAAGCAGAACAATTGACATGTATCTCCTTACCCTTGGAAAGTTTGCTGCCACCCTGGCTGTCTAGCTTGTATTGCCACCTCCAGCTTTGCTCTTATCCTATTCTGCACACTGTACACTACATGTCTTATCTTCTTAACCTCCCTTAGAACATGTCACTTTCCACCATGGCTCCCCATTACCCACCCCAAAATTATGACTCTTGGAGCAGCATTTATAGCTCCCACTGGTCTGACTCCATTGATGCTTCCCATGTTTGTATTCTGCACATTCTAGGCAAGTGACTCAATCTTGTGATCTCCACCAGAATTATATGCACAAGACTCATGGTAAAATTACCACCTCAGTGTCTCTGCTTCAAACTCTCAGAGCACTTCTTTCATTTGGGACATTTCACTATTTCAAAAATGCTTTGGGGAAAATTTTAAATTAAAATTATTGTTCTTATGCCAAAATAAGAGCTTATGAAATAAACAAAATTTGAAAAAAATAAAAACATCAATCCAGAACAGATATTTGCAGAGGAAGGTAAATGAGTGTATTCTAAATTTTTTAATAATCTTTTTTTAATTCCAGAAAGCTTCAGTGTGTCCCTCTGCTTAAAAATCATTGATTTAAATGAGGGTTCCCAGAAGGCCCATTACTTCCTTTAATATGTAAAAGTCCATAATTAGTGACTTGCTAAGATATTGCTCTCTATTTAAGTAGAAATGAACATTAAATTATATCATCCATTCAGTAAGTACTTGTGAATAGTACAATGGGAATGTCTATGCCCATATATAAGTCATAATGCCCATGAAATAAGTCGTGGTACTTATTTCCCAATGTGTATTACTTGGTATCTACTCTGTATTCTATTAGACCATTTCTTTTCAATCTCAGAATTTTTCATCTTCTACTTCCATTTAGCAGCTGGCCAGCATCCTGTGCATGACTACTTCTTATGTGGGCACTGGATGTTTCCATGAATCATGGGATTCATGTGTCATCATGAATCAGTTAACCCACTTTTCCATAAGTCGCATAAGCACAGCCAGCTTCCAAGTCATCTGTATGCCTTCCTGATCTCCATGCCTCAGTTTCCTCATCTGTAAAAGGGTCCAAAATAACACTTCCTGGCTCATTGTAGGTATGCAAGAGATAGCCTTTGTCACCTCTCCTTATGGGTGAAATTCCTCAGAGTGTATTTGAGCAACTAGTGGAGAAATAAATCCAGGGTGTCTTCAGAGCCCTTGAAATCAGGCCATGTAGACAGGTGCCCACCCTCATGTCCTGAATACTGACTCCTCATGCATTCCATAGGGGCTCCACTGAGAGGCCAAGAGAGCACTTGACCCAGGTATTTGTGACTATAACACACGCTATAACTTTGGAATCCTGACATCAAAAGGGAGAACTTCAGTGCCTGATAAAAATGTGCACTCCTCTCAGCAAACCACTCCAAATGCTGTTGTCTCCACCCCACTGGGAAACTTGTCACTGCTGATGTGATTCTTACGATTCTCGCCGCTCTGTAACCTCTTGATCTTCACTGTGATCTCTCTGCCCCTGAGTGTGTTGGAAACAAAATGTCCTGTCTGGTGTCCAGTACTTAAAATAACAGACACTGGGTTCCTGCTGCCACATCAAAACTTTACTGCCAGATCTCTCCCCTCCACTCCCCACCCCTGGCCATGCTAGTGGGGAGCAGCAAAGGGATCAGGGGAGACAGAGAAGGGGGAAGAGGCATTCTAACACCGATGCAGGCATGCTTTAATGTCAAGTTGATTGTCCCTGGATTAATTTTTCAGAAATACCAATTTCTTAAATACCAAGAAATATTTTATAGAAAGATACTTTCCATCTTTAAAAGCAAGGACCTCCTTTTTCATGCAGTGCTGCCTAGGGGCATTCTTGAGATTGTCCAATATTCCAATATTCATGGTGTGCTGAATAGTTTAAGGAGGGAGTGAGCAATATGTGTTTATTTCTGTATGTCCATTTTTAGGCCTGGGAAATAAAAAAATAAGTCAACCCCTGGCATCTGGGTATATTCATGTTTCCTCTATTAGAAAGTAAGAGTAGTATTGGCCCAGGAGTTAGTTCATCAAACCCAACTCTTTTTTCTCAGTCTTACAGAGGGAAATGCCTTTCTCCTTTTTGCATACCAATGGTTCAAAAGGGAAGAAATTTTCCTTCTTTAAGGCAGGTCATTCTGGTACTTTCCATTGTCCGTAATTCATTCTGGCTTTCTGGGACACTGAGTTGTCCCAAACATATTTTTGGAAATGCCACAGACTATTGTTTTTATTAGGGGACTGTAAAGCTTTGTAGTAAGATGCTTTGTGTTTTATTTGTTTTCCTTCCTCTGCCCCAGCTGTTTCTGTTTTAACAGCATTGGAGGGAAGGTTAAAGTATTCGTGGCCTCCATTAACCTAGCCCATCTCTCAAACCAGCAGGCTGGAAATCTGAAAGGAGGGAACAGCAACATACAGGTTGTCTGCAGACATGGGTTCATCCCTGATTCTATCCACCCTTGTGAAAGGGGTGAGGTTGATGATGGCACTGATCTCAGGTAGCTGTCAGGTGAGCAGATCACCCCCTCAGAGCGTACTCTCTGAGAACTGAAGCACTCAGTAACTGCTGAGATATAACCCTGCCAAACAAGAGTCTGCCACATATGCCCAGTTTTCACTTTCCACATCCAACAAAGGAGCATGGCGCAGCCAGAATATGGTTGGTCATCTTCCAGAGCATGCATTGTCCTAGGGTGTACTGGAAATGGTGGTAAGTTCTGAGATGTTCAAGTCTACTTGCTTTTGCAAAAACCAAAATTCAAGCCCCTCCCATCTCCAGAGACCCTGATTTAATTGGCATGGAGTACAAACTAGGCATAGGAGTCTGTCAACCACTTCAGATGATTCAGGGATGACACTGAAGCTGCTAAGAACTAGGGCTCTATTGAAAAAGATAATGAACTTTTCAAGTACTTACTGGATGCCTGATATATTACTGGCTAGCTTTCCTGTATTAATCTCTTTATTTCTCCTAATAATCCCATGAGATAATCTTATCTCTATTTTACAGATAACAATGGGATTTCAAGGCTTTCATTTGTCCAGGTAGCACTCAATTCTAGTTCATTTAGCTCCAAAGTTTATTTCTTCTCCAGTCAACACTCAGCCTAAAATTTGACAAAATAAGTGATATGTACACTCTCCAGAAATCTACATAAGACATTGTCACATTCACTTACTTATCTGAGTATGGACCTTTCCTATCTTCTATGGACCTTCCCTATCTTCTATGGAATAGGTGAAAAAAGGATCAGATATTGTGTGAGGGACTTTGAGAATTTCAAAGGGGATTTGTCTGTAATGCCCAATACCCAGGTGCCATACTGACAGTGGCCATCCCTTGCAAAAGGACATGTACAAAATAGTCTTTCTGCTTTTATACATCACCCTTCAAGCAAAGATGTGAAAGCACTACATAATTAATAAAATCACTTACTTCCTGTCTAGATGAGTAGCATTTTATATGTACAAATTTCTCTCTGCCCGCAGGCCTTCTGCAAGAATACAAATGTTTCCAATTTTCAAGAGTGAGCAATACAGTAATTGAAAGGAACTGTATCTTGGTCAACTCTAAGACCTCAAAGGCATTTATAATGACCTATATGAGAAAACATGGTGACCACAAAATGTGTCAAAATGGCTTGTCAACCAGGCTATGCTAATAATTGGTTCAAAATAGGAAAGACAGGGCAAGAATAAAATATTCAGTTCTTACAAGTCAGATAATCTTGGAACTAATATTATGATCTGTTTGGTCAAGTCTCCAAATGATCTAGAAGCAGTGAAGTGATGACATTAACTGATGACTCAGTTACTCAGGTTAATCAAGGCAGAGCGGACAGACAGGGAAGTCCAATGATAGATGAGTCGTTTTAGGCAAGTGCAAAGATAATGCCATTAGGAAAAGCATTTTTTTATGTGTACTTCCAGGCCAGGAAATCCTTTTAGTCTTTGGGGCAAGGGGGACATTTAAGAATCACCAGGACCAGCCTGATGATGTCTTCTGTTTATTGTGCAAATAATGATCAACAAGAGCTGAAAACACAAGGAGACAGGCCATATGGAATACATTTTGGTGACTAGGATGTATATCTGTGCTTTCTTTTCAATCACCTTTATAACACATCTTACCATAGCTATCTTCTCTTCCTTCTGCCCACAGCTTCCCTCTCCTCCTTACATTCTTAACTTTCTAGGCACAAGGTTTTGATGCATGGATGATTTTTTTTAAGTAAAGACAAAGAGTCCCCTTCCTAATTTCTAGTTTCATACTCCAAATACACTGCTTTTACTACATCTGTAAGTTTCCAAGGAATACATCAGCATGTTACAAAATAGTTCTTTTTTTTAAACACAAGGGTTGTCTGTGAACAAAATTTATACAGATGGTCCCACACTTCTTTAGATCCCTTACATTTGTGTTACAAATCTAGAGTAGAAGGGTGGGGATGTTATTATTTTTTGAAGGAGGTAAATGGGAAAAGGACAATGTCCCATCCAGGAATCACAAAGTAAAGGTTATCAATGACTACCATGTTGATATATCCAATGAACATTATTCCATCTCCAGATAAATCACCTCTCTTTCTCTGATTGCTCCTGTTTTGTGTACCTTTTAGGTTCTCCCTCCTCTTCTCAACCACTAAGTGCTGGAATTTTCAGTCCCTGTACACTCACCCCTCCTTCTTTTTTAGGCAATTTTCTGTCTCTTCAGCCTCATCTTGTTTCTCATTCAATCATATCTTGCTTGGTTTTCAACTACTCTGTTCTCCTAGCAACCATAGCATCATTGCCCTTCTCTGGCTTTTTTCCAGCTCAGCAACTTGCTCATCCTTCAGATCTCAGATTGCTCATCATTTACTGACTTCCTTGAATTTGGTTCAATCTCACTAATGTATGAACTGTTGTAACACTGCATAGCATTTCTTCACAGTGCTCATCAGAGTTGTGATTTTATATCCATTTGTGTGATTGTTTGATTAATATCTACCTTTCTATGAGACTATAAGCATGTTTTTGTTTCTTTATTTTCTCTCCTATTGCTACTGACTAACTTTGTACTGCTTGCCTCTCTTCTTCCTAGGTTGCCATAGCTTCTACCAGACAATGGTTCACTCCGTCTCATAGATTCTGCAAATCAGCCTTTCTTTCTGTGCTTCTAATATCCGTTCCTACTATCACCTGTTAGTTCTCTCTAAAATTTTCTCATCCACATTCTAGTAGCAAGAGGATCTAGTTTGTTTAGATTCTATTTATTATCTCTTTGTCAAGGTTCCTGTGACAGACTACTTTATAGCTCCCTGGTCATTACACAAATGGACTTCCCCTGGGACAAGGGCATTCTCCATCCATTGTCTGAGGCTAGGATGGACACTGAGAGGCAAACTTATTTGAGAAAGTACAATAAGAAATATTTTTCTCCATCACAATCTGCTTACTGGAATCTGGCAGTTAAGGAAGGACCTTCCTTGACTAGGGGTGGATGAAGGACAGTAACAAGCACAGACAATTGGAGCATCCAGTATCTTGTTCCTTGGTTGATAATCTACTCAACAAACTCTCTGTTCCTCTGCATGTATTGTTAGCACAATTATGATGCAGAGGTTAAATCTACTTGAGCCTGATGAGTAAAGAAAAACTCTTGAAGGAAGGTTCAAGGTATATAGGGAATAACCAAGCCCATCATGCAACATGTCAGAGGATTAGATAAAGAAAGTGCCCTTTGGAGGCACTAGCTTACCCTTAGTCCTGGAGTAGGACCTTCAGGCCCCTTACTCAAAGTGAAAGGAGCTCACCAGGTCTCCCTTTTAATAAGCCTTAGATTCTAATCTTTGATGTCATACCCAACCCCTTACAACACATTGCTGTCAAAAACTTTCTCAGGCTTCAACCTGTCAACTTATTGGCATAATTCTGATCTTAATATCTGACAGAAATGAGAGTTTTTATTAAACTTAAAAAGAAATGGCCACTGTCCATTACTTGGACAGAGCACTATAGTGTAGGAGTTAACAGCACAGCTCATGGTACCCAAGTACCTAGGTTAAATTCTGGCTTGGCTACCTACCAACTATATGAATTTAAGTAAGTTATTTGGATTCCCCTTATATATAACATCAGATTATAGGACCTATTGAAATTATGGTTGCTGTGAGAAGTAAAGAAATTACTACAGGTCAAGTGCTTAGAAGAGTGGTGATATTACATGTATGTGGGCTCTAATCAGTATTGTTGATATTATTGTTGTTCTTTAGGACTTCTAATCAAACTATTAGCCACCTATCTCACTCAGGATACATTTGTTTATAGGTCACAGAAAATGACATTTACTTGTTCACACATAGGGAAGTCCTAATGATGGACTAACTTAGGCATGGTTGGACCCAAGAATTTAAATAATGTCCCCCAAGATTTTCACTGTCTTGTGCCTTGGCTTTCATCTGAATCAACACCATTATCAAAAAGGCTCCTTCACATGGTTGCACTGAAGTATTTTGAGGATTATCCCATTCTTTCCGTTCTTCCTCAGTACATCTGAAAAAAAGACTAATTGTCCTGGGTTGTGTTCCATCATTGAACCAATAATCAGGGGGATGGAATATTCCAATTAGCCAAGCCTGGGCCTCATGCTAGACTTGCAGTAAAGAGGAAAGGTATGGCCAACTTTAGTCAAATGCCATAGTTCCTTGGAAGAAAAATGTTGAGCAGAAGATGTCCACAGCTCAATTCCTTATAAAGTACAATCTGGGACCATTTTTCTTAGAAGGGACTAAATGATCACAATTGACAAATGTCCTCAGAAATGTTTACTCTTTTCCTCTTTGGAGGGTTACAAATACCCATAGAAGATGTCCAAAATATTGGATAACTTCTAGAGAAGGACTTCTGTCCAGTTTGAAAGAACACCTGACCAATAAGAATGAAAGCCAGCTACAGACAACCAGTACAACTGTACTGCTGAGTAGCAATCCTACATCAACTGCAAACATTTGGTTGACTTCTAGGGGACTTAAATGTTCAATCCCATTCATTTTCAGAGAATGAATTGAGAACAGTCTTGTAATTCTCCTCGTTTATTCAGCTACCTACTTAGTACTGGAATAGGCAGGTATCTTCCTAGCTTTTTCTACTCTTGAATTTATGTCATCATCACACATGTATGTCCTTGGCAGTAGGGCACACACTTGAGACAAAGATAAGCTTTTGAGTTGAAACACCAATTACCTTGGCATGGATACACACACTTTGCTTATCCTTTTGTTTGAGGTCAATGCTGTCCTTTTGTTTTGGCTGAATCATAAATCTCCTTCCTTTCTCTACCACCACAAAGTGCTTCACAAAAACACCCTAGTCATGTGGACCCATCTTTTTCCAGGGATATGCTATTTCTTTGAATTCAAGTTGAATGAATTGTCCTTTTATTAGAGATTAACATAAGGGGCATTTATTGGATTGCTTCAGTTTAGATAAAAAGCATTTACCAACAACTGAAGTGATGTGAGGGTGGGTGTGTACTTTTTATCATACTCTCTTCTCCTGAGTTAAGGTGTTTAAGCACAGAGTCCATACAAATAGGTAACTCCCTACTTCCCACTGACCTTGCAGCCCTGTCTAGCTTTAGTTACTTCTACAACCTAGCAGCACCCCTTCCACATCCTGTCTTCCAGGCACAGGACAGTGCCCACACCAGCTTGCCAGGAGATAGTTCCCAATCCTATTTCCACATCCTCCTAGTTAATATGGAAGCCTACAGAAAGACTTAGAAATACCTGCAAAGTTGATCTGAACTTTCCTGATAGATTTCATGCCTGTCTCCTTTCAGGATTGAAGAAAATACAGAAACTTGCAAGAAACATAAAATACTTCAGACAGAGACTGAAGCAAATGGGCTTCATTATCTATGGCAATGATAGCTCTCCTGTTGTTCCCATGCTTCTTTACATGCCTAGTAAAGTAGCGTAAGTATTCAAGAACTCTCAAAATCATGCCAAAACCCTAGGGTAACCTGACAATGATGATGCTGTTGACACTATGAGGCTTTTCTCTACAGGTACTAGGTTATGTACTTGAAAGGAGGGGCTGGAGTTCAGAATTCACTTGTACATCTTCTCAGAAGGCATCTGCCAGCCATCAATGGGGATTTTCCTACATGTCTTGTAGAAAACAGTCCAGGTACTAAGGCCCACCTCTCATCCTGCCACCATCTTCAAGATCTGGAAATTCAGGGAAATCACTCAACTATAAATTCAGGATAATCCTGAACCTCCTTTTGACCCAAGACCTTTCTCAAGGGAACTCTGAAGACCAGCTTTACTGACATTACCATCAGAACAACCAGACTCTGAGCTTTCACCCACGGTTCTCTCTCATGGCCATCCTCAGAAGAGAACAGCTTCATTCTAAGTATGGAAAAGCTGAGGCTGAGAGGAGTTAAACAATTTGCTTAAAGTCCTACAAATCAAATAACAAAACTAAGAGGCAAACCTCCAAACCTAAGCCCACTCCAAAGTTCATTCTCTTAACACCAAATTTAATACCTCTGCTGTAAGCTTGTTGGGTGGTTTTCCACTGATTGAAACTCTGAAATTGAGCATTTCCAACAACTGAATGAAGAGGAAAAATGACTTCTCTTAAAAGGGCACAGATAATTTTCTACATGGACCATTCTTCAACCTGTGAGATACTCATTACTTCTGTGATTAGAAGGAAGTTAACTATACTCCTTCCTAAATGTAAATGTGTATTGGTATCTTTGAGCAAGCACATGGTGGAAAGTAATATTCAACATAACATTTCTCAGATTCTAGAGATACTAACTCTCCTCCAACCTAAGCCCATTGCTGGAACTTTCTTTTTGATCCTCTAATCATCTGAACAGATTGGCAGAATATTTGCAATACAGAAAAGTACAGGTAAAAGAGGTTTGAGCCCTAAAGGTTGAGTTGTAAGTTGACCAAACACTGATTCTTCAAAGCATGCTATTATGTCATGTCACCACAGCAAAATAACAAGCAGTTAAAACACACAAATGCGTTATTTTCATGCCACACCATTACCACCCATTGGCTCTTTGTTCACCAGTCTAGGTCTGAGAAACAATGCTTGGAGATAGAGTGTTACAGAAATGTTAAAAACCACTCTGCTGTATGCTAATGGCAGAGGGAGTGTGACGATGGTGACTCCAAGTAGCAGCTGACCCATTAACATCTGAATTTGGAACGCACCAAAACACACATACTTATTCAAAGTGGCGGTGTAGGTGGTATGTTCTGGAAGGAAGATTCCAAACTTAGCTGGTGTCTACCTAATGCTTTATCATTAGCTCAAAAAAGGCACCCGAAATAAACTTTCAGGTGTATAATGCACAGTACCGGAGGGGTGGCAGGAAGGAGTGTGCCAACTCTAATTTCCTTTGGGGAGTACAAACCCAAGGCTTATTATATAAAATGTTCTGTGCAATCATATACATTAACCTAATGATGCCAGTTGTAGTGGCTTTAGCTTTTAAATTCTAAAGTACTCCAGGAAAGCCACAGATTAGCATAATGAATCAAAAGAGTGATATATTTCAGCCTGCATTCTTTGGCAAAACTCACTTCCTTTGGTAAAAAGGGAAACAAGCAGACAGTGAAAACCATCTTCTGGGAGCCCCGAAAACTGGCCTGAGATCATGGGTCAGGTGGTTTTTACTCTAGCAATAAAAGCACTTGACTTGTTTCTCAGACAATTAGGAACTCTCATCCTGTGCAGCACCGTGGGCAGCCTTCCATAGGGTGATCAAGAAGGAGAAAGAACAGCTTCTGTTTTCAAGCTTTCTCAGCTAGAAAGCTTCATTGCCTTGTAACCTTCCTGGTGGAAATCAAAGGGCAAATCTTGCCTTTGCCTGAGCCAGGGGCCCAGAGAGGCTGTGTGTTCTGTAGGTCTTGCAGTCTTCACTGCTTCATTTGATAACTTGTGTTCTGCATGAGGCAACCAAAAGGCAGATTGCTAAACAGCAAAACGGATGAATGGACAAGCAGGCTTACTCTCCACGTCTGGCTCAAGAATTCTTCCTGAGTTATGACTGGAAGTTTTCTGTAGTGCTGTCAGCTTCCAGCCTAAAATAATACACCAGTAACCTCTTAATGGTAAGAACAGATCTGAAGCATTTACTTCATTTATGGGTCGAGTCACTCAGTAATTAAGGTTTCCTGCAGAGACCAACAGAGTCCAAAGAGGGAAAAGACTCACTTGGGGGTACATGCCATTTTATCTGACCTTGGCTCTCAGCACAAGCAATTTATAGACTTTGAGTTTAATATTCTGGAATCATTACTGAGATTAACTTTGGAAAAGAAGAAAGCTACAAGGATGAAGGGAAGGAATCATAGCTTACAAAGGTTTTATCCTCATCAAAGAGATTTATAGTCATATGACTTTTATCCTATAGGCTGCATCTGCCACTGAGGTTCTCTGTTTGTGCACACACTACTTTTCCTGCCTCTCTTCTGTCAAATATATTACTAGTATTAAGTTTTTTAAACAAATAGGTTTGCATTTAATATATATTGTTTCTCATAATTGTATTGTGTTAGCTGTTTGTTTTTTATTCGTGGGAACACTGCAAGTATAAGAGTTAATATCAATGCAAACCTGTTAAACCAGAGTCTCATACATCAGTATTTTCTGCTCAATCTCCAAGACTCAGCATCCACAATTATCTAATGAGTGTGTCAGGCCTCGTAATACCACGCACTCAGTTATGGGGGATATAAAGTGACTATCCATTTCTATGTCAACTGTATGTGACAAGGTTTAATAACTTTAATCATCCTCTACTTATTACCATAAAAAATGAAAAGTCCATTAGCCATAAGCCTTTTGGGGGGCAGGATAATTCTGTCTTCTTTTAGTTAACCTCTCTTTTTTCTTTCTTTTTCCCTAAGGGCTTTTGCAAGGCTTATGTTAGAGAGAAAAATTGGGGTAGTGGTGGTTGGGTTTCCAGCCACTCCACTCACAGAAGCTCGAGTTCGGTTCTGTGTTTCATCTGCACATACTCAGGAGATGTTAGACAAGGTGAGTATCCCACAGACCAAGAGAATCTCTGGTACTGATGCCTTGGATTCTGAGCAAGTACTTTCATTGAGCTAGCTTAGGGATCTCTGGGTTTCCCTCATGTGTCTAGGAAAACAATAGTAATGACAAGTGAAACTTGCTGCTCAAAAACTAGTGTATGTCAACAATATCCAGCAATGTGATGGATTCAGTAGATAGAAAAGAAAATCAGTTTAGTGAACACTTGAATCAAGTTAATATTTTGTTTTCTTAGAAAAGACTGAGTAGCAGGCATGGTGTTTCATGTCTGTAATCCCAGCTATACAGGAGACACAGGTAGAAGGATAGCAATCCAAGGCTAGCCCAAGCCAAAAAAAAAAAAAAAAGTGCAAGACCCTAACTGGAAAAAACCTAAAATGAAAAAGGGCTGGAGGTGTGGTTCAAGTGATAGAACACTTGCCTAGCAAGCAAAAGACCCTGAGTTCAAATCCTAGTGCCACCAAAAAAAGACTAAGTAGCCAAATGTGCTATTTAATTGTTGCAAAATGAAAAGGCTGATTTTGCATGCTATTTTAGCATTAACTGCCATGAAATGGCAGGGATATATTAAAAAAATAATAAGGACAGATCTGTATGAGATTAGCCAGACCTAAGTCAGGTGTAAATGATTTCAAAACTGCATTTTATTGTCCCTAGACTTCACTTGTTATCTGATTGAGTAATATTAGAGAACTAAGCCATCTCAATCAGTTTGGAGTTAATGGAATTGTCTCATAATACCAATGCAGTTTTGCAAACATTATTGTCTACCATGTGCAAAACTTGAGTCAAAAAGCCCAGAATATACTCAAAAATAAGCAACTAATGATAATGTCAGACAGAATGACATTAATATGAGAAGGAAATGTGGAACATTGTAGGAGCATGAAGGTGGGAATGAATTATTATAATGGTAAAAATTACAAGGGAAGTGAATTTTCAGCTGAACCTTTTTTAAAAATAAAGATTATGGGGCATCATTCAACATTTCTGACCAGTGGAGCAACATAATCCTATCACTATAAAATAAATGTGAGAAATAGGTCTGGGGAGAAAAGAAACAAGAGGAAGAGACCTAAAATTGAGCTATTTGAACAAAATAAGAGATAACACAGCCGATGGCAGCAGATGCCAAAGAAATGGATCTATAAACAGAAATTGCAAATGCATGAGTTGCCATGATTTAAAAAATGACTGGATGAACAGCGTGCAAGGGGAGAAAACCAAAAATGCAGGGTGTGTAGCCTGGTAAACAGGTGGCTGATAGTTTAGTAAGACTAGGTACAGTAAGGATTAGCAAATCTTTAAGGGGAATGGGGAAATAAGGTGAGCTCAGTTCTGCATGTTGTGATTACATGCTCATGGGCCTTTAATGAAAGAGACCGTAAGTTCTAGCATGTAGAAGAATATACAAGGATGGAGTTGCTGTCATGTAGGGAACTAAGAGACCCTTAAAGCTGATAGTAAAAGATATAATTGTCCAGAAACAAGCAAGAGGGATCAGTCAAAGGGAAGACTCCTATGGCACACCTACATTCCTGGATGTAGGAATCACAGGTAAGAACTAGATTTAGGTGGAGCTACAGCAGTCAGAGTAGACTATAAAAAAAAGAGTTTCAGGGAAGAGGAAGAAGATCCAATTATTCCAAAAAACTTAATGTTCAAAGGAGCTGAGAAATGAGGGTAAACTATTAGATTAACAATTAGTAGGAACTCAATGTTCCTTAGTGTGGGCAATTCTGTAAGAACATGGAGAACAGAGATAAGAATATAAATAATAAAAGGGTGACGAGAATAGTTTGAGCTCAATTGCACACACACAAACACACACACAGTGCCCATCTCCTTCTTCTTTACCTTTGTAGCCTCAGGACTTAGAATCAGTGTATAATACATAGTAGGTTCACAGTAAAATATATTGAATGACCCATCATCAACAGAGCTTATTCTAGGTTTTAAGATGATGGGTGAACTCTGTTGTTCCTTACACCTTTCCATATTCTCCAAGTTCTCTAAAATAATCTATATTTCTGGCACATTCATTTTAGTAAATTGCTTCTTTTAAATGGAATGTGTTGGTGGTAAGAAAGAATAAACAAGTTTTTCAAGAAGTTTGGCTGTCAAGTCAAGAAAATTAGGTCTAGAAAAGGCTTTAAGAAAAAACCTTTGAAAATGGGGAACAACTTGAACACGTTTATATATCAAAGGAAGAAGACAGTGGAAAAAATGGCCCTACAGGCATGGAAGAGAAGGGGACTTAACCAGGGAGCAAGATCCCAGAGGAGACAGGAAGGAAAAGATGACAGAGATGGACTTATTTTTCTTATGGTCCAAACAGCATTGAGGCACTTAAGTATAACCAAGTCTGTAGCTGTCAGATCTGTGATTCTCTTAGCAAGTTCTTTGCTACAGAATGCATGGTATGGAAGGAACATGAGGCATTGTCTACACAGATGTCTCTGAACTTCTGAGATCATGCACCCATCTCAATAAAAGTTTTGAGCAATTCCCTAATATATACATTAGAGAAAGTGAAACTTGACACTGTGGAATAGCCAAAGCATTAAGGTAGTAACTTAAATGCTCATGGAATATAAACAATATTAGACAAGACCAGTTGGAGACCATGTATGGAACAAAACAGACACAAAATGTCTCCCTTTTCTGATTCCTTTACCAAGAACAGCTTGGGTTTCTCCTTAATATAGCTAGCCAATGAACTACTTCCACTCCTTGACAGCATCCAAACCAAAAGTGGTCTCTGCTGCCTTAAAAGCATCTCCAGCACAAACTCAAAAGCAGTAAGAAGCCCCTTACAACTACCTGTCACTGAGATGGCCATGGTGCTAGAATGTGTTGTTCCATGCTATAGCAAGGTGAGGAAAACTAAACTGAGTACAAGTATGTTCTTGTGGTCTTGGATCAGAGTACTTTAACACAAATTATTTGTCAATGAGATATGCATTCCCAATATATTATATACATTATACAACAGACATTTAAGAGATCAAGATAAAAGTAAATAGAAATCTTAATTGTTTCTTCCTTTGTCCTCCATGAATTATCACCTCTATCCCTCAAATGCGGTTATTTCTCTTTGGAGACCACTGAACTTCTCAATCCCTTACCTTTAGCAAAGATCAAGAGAAACTATAGAGATTAGAAGATAATTTTGTTATTTTCCTTTGGAACAAAGACTGATACAGGAAATTTAGAAAAACAAGGAAGAACATTTTAAACACTTATCCTACCACCAAGAAATAAGTTCCCCTAAAGATGTTGGTGGATATTTTAACTGATGTCATTTTGAAGACTTCCCAAAGAAGAATCTCATAAACTTCTTTAGTCATTTTAATATTACCAACCTTCACCCTGACATTTTTAGAGCATCAGACCCTAATATTATCTTCTTTTTCATTTAACACATTAAGAAAAACAAACTCAGAAAGATTTGAAAGCTTTGCCCAATGCCATCAGATTAGTATTCAATACCAGCAAATTTACTAGAAGCAAAATTTACATTTTTTTACTTTCTGGAGCTTAGTTGTTTCCTTTGTGAAACTGGGGATGGGATACATTTACCACTAAAAGTCAGAGAATTGAAACAAGTTGTGGTCTTCATCCCATTCACATTCTATAACTCCATGGAACATAAAGATAAGTATTTAGAAGCAGGGATGAGGGGTAATAATGCGTGGGAGAATTGAGAATGACATTAATTAGCTCCCACAATGATCAATTTTGTTCTTGGCCAGGTTGATTTACTGTGTTATGAAGGCATAACCTCAAATGTATTCTACAACCTTGTCTTTATCTTCTATAAGGTTATATGTAAGTCATTAAACTTTCAACTAAATGTTTAAAAGGTTTAGATGAGTTAGATGTTTCTGTTCCTCTCCTCACACTCCCAAAATAAAATAAACATTCATACTGCACAGTTAGACCATTAAATAAAATGAATTAGTATCTAGCATTTCTCTAGGGCCTATAAACCACAACCTAATGATATAGATCTTGCTCTTTTCTTTAAAATCAAAGCTGGCAAAGTAAGACTAGGTCTTTGTAAAGCTTGCCATTAACCTGGGCTCTGCAGAACAGAACCACTTAGTGGTTTAAAAACAACTTATGGCAGGCAATGTCATTACAGGTTTTGGAAGCCACTGATGAAATAGGTGATCTCCTGCAAGTGAAATATTCCCGGCACAGAAAGTCAGTGCACCCTGTATTCTATGATGAAGAGACAAGCTTTGATGATGAGGCAAGCTTTAAGGAGATGAGCTTTGAACTTGAAGATTAAGTTCCTGGTCCTGAATGGAACATAAAGACTTTTCCAGAAAGACCTCCTTCCTTGCTTCAGAAGGAATATAAATGGATTTCTCCTATTTCCTAAGGACAATATTGTTTTCCAGACCACCTTAATTGAACTAAGGGAGACATTGTTGTGTTTTTAATGTCTCTAACTCACAACTGCAAAAAACAAAAATATAGTTCCATATTTAAATTTCTCCTCTCCCAAGTCTCTGCTAGACACACACAAACACACACACACACACACACACACACACACACACTATTCTTAGAATATTTTTAATGGCAACGAGCCTATGTTTTAGCTGCTACTGTGCAGCTTTTTTGGTCCAGACCCTTTCAAGGGTTCCAACTAAATGAAAGGATTTTGATTTTAATTCAGTAATCTCCCAATGTGTTTACTTACTTCATTTGCACACATGGGTGAGGGTGGTGGAGAGTAGCTGACTTCCTTGTTTCACCATAAAGTACTAGCTACAGTTCATCCCTATCATGGGAAGTTCCAAGCAGGAGGGTAAAGAAATGTTGCTTCTACCATTTGCCACATTTGGACTTTTTCCAAAGACAAGTGTCAAAAGGCACAGTTAATGTTTGGAGGGAGAGCATAGAATGACCAGCAGCAACTAGAGATGTCTTTTAAGGAAACTTTCCTTTTCCTCTTGCTGTTCTCTTACAGTTTTACAGCTGAACTTTTGGAAAATTCAAGACTCTTGTTTCATAAAGAAGGAGGCAATAAGTAAGAACAAGCCAATTTTAGGCCTAGACTAAAACTGTAAAATTAAAACAACTTGAATGATGTTGATCCCATGCAGAGTGACTGTTTAGCATGCATAGCCTTGATTGTTTTAAGGAATAAGTTGCAATTTTCCTTTTGAATTCTGAGGAAATGGTAAGATTCAATTTCCTTTACAACTAACTTCCAAGATTACATTTGAAGAATATATTGATTCTAGGACATTTAAAACAAATTCTGTCTCTTTCAAGACTGTAATGCCATTCAGGACTATTAAACAATGCTATTACTTTGGCACATATACTCAGATTTGGTGCAAATGGGCTTGTGTACTTTTGGTCAACTATAATTTATATTCTCTCTTCTCTCTCTCTCTCTTTCTCTCTCTCATTCTCTCAAGCATGCACACACACACATAATATGAACACAAACTTCTCTGAAAAATTAGTCCTTTGCTAATTGTTTCTAGTTGGTATGGAAAAAGCCAGCGGAAAACCTTATCTTTAACAAGCTCCCAGATGGTGCCCAGACTTGGAAACTCTAAAGAGCAGTGGTGACCTTTTAGCCAAGCTTCTGTAACAGTTCGAATGAGTTACAGAACATTCCACTCCATCAAATGACACTATAAACAAATCACTTCAAGAGAGGTTTGGCTTTGTGTGACACAGATGGGCCCAAGCTTTCATGCTGTGCACTCGGATAGAAATTCAACCCGCAGCACAGCGCTGGATGGAGCAATACGCCCTAATGCTCAAAGCTTGCTTAAGGAAAAGAGGATCAGTATGGAAAAATTTTTATAAATTATAACTCCCAAGTGGCTACATCTCCTCTTGAATGGTTAAAAACTAAAGGAATATTGTTGATGAAGGAGGAAAAGAAATGGGTTCTGAACATGCAGTTCCCCCTATCCAATGACTGATTTTGATAACTGGATTTCAGCTTTTCTCAGTACAGCATTACTTGTGCAAAGAAAGCATATGTCATATAATCATGCAAAGAGAGGAAGATGTTTAGGTTTTATCTTTAATACAGGCATTTAAATAAAGTTAATCTTGGTTAGTTGTCCAAAATTCATGAAGATCTACAGTTCTATAAAGGAAACAGGAGGTAAAGATGGTAACAAGACATCTAGGTCTTCCGCAAAATGCAACAAGCAATAAATAACTCCCTTCTTTTCTTGACCTGTCTGTGATTTTCACACACACGTTGACTCCTTTGAGTTTTAAGCCCCTAGATGGACAGGTGTCTTCCTGAACAGGAATATACCCTTTTGTTACTTACATTGAACTTGAGTCTAGTTATTCATAGAGAATAAATTACTTACCCACCTGGCATGCAGAGCAGAAAAGAGGCTGATTCCTTTTCATCAAGATCCAAGAATCCTGGGGCAACTTATTACATTCTTATGTACAAGAGAAAAGACTTATTTCTGTCAGAATCTATACTGAATATACACATAGGAGAATAACTATAATCCAAGTGGAATGCTTCCTAAGGACATTAGGAGAGGCTCTGATTCCATACAGCTAGCAGTATAAGCAAATATGTATATAGAATGAGTTTGGTTAGGAGGGTGATTGTAAATTATGAAAGTTTTTGACTCTTTATAAGAAATACTTCTCTACCGCTAGGTTAACAAGACTGTGATTTCAATTCAATAGGAACTATTGAGTCTTGAAAACAATATCAGAGCTTGGTTCCATTGGGATCAAGAATTATCTAAAAGAACTGTAATGTTAAACTTCCCCAACCCTCCTATTTGCATGCACCCACATGCATACACACATACACATGGGTACTTTTCCTTTACAGAGGGAATAAGAATATAAAGGTATAGAGATGAAAAGCTCATTAGATGATAGAGAGATAGAAGATGTTGTCTTAGAAAACAACCTTCATTGAAGCAGAAGGCAAAGCTTCCAGACTGATGGATTTTTGACTATATTGCCTTTCAGCATTTTTTGGTTTGATAGAGACCACAGGCTTCTGAGTTTACTAGGAAGCTTGTTAATGTGCAGATTCCCCTTCCTCACATCAGACCTCTACTGACTCAAATAGCTGCAGTGCCCAGCAATCTATATTCTAATCTGCCTTCCCAGGTGATTATAATGTGTGACAGAATTTGTGAGAACTATTATTAGAACGTTTGGTAGACCAGTTGGCTCTAATAACATAGCAGAAATCTTATTCTGATTTTTTGTTGATATTTAAGAGTGTTTATACTGGTAAACAAAAGTGAATTTCCATGACCACCCTTTTCTCCTCAATGGATGGCCATGCTTTTCTCCTCAATGAGATATTTTCTCTTACTACAAAAATGAACTCAATATTGAAGAATAATCTGCCATAGATTTGGTCAAAATTTCTTCTCCACTTCTGTTCTGAATCATTCCTTATAAGATAGTTCTTTTCCTTTTCATCACCTTGTTCTTTTGAATGTGAGGTTCTTTTTTTAATCTCTTTAACTCTTTCAACAAAACTTCAACCTTTTATTATTTATTTATTCCAAAAATAGTTCCTTCATAGGGTAGAGTTATTAAAAGTTCTTCAAACATGCAATGCTTCCTCTACATTTTTCTTCAAAGATGTCAAATATGTAAATGGCTTACTCTGATATTAAAATTTAAGTTCTGATTGTGACACCTGAAACTCTATCAAATACATATTTTGATTTATAGCAATAAGAACAATGATAATATCAGTTGGTGAATTTTTTTCACTTTTTCCTGTTCTCAAAACAGTACAAACAACATATTTGAAGTCTGTTCTCTCAGAACACCCTACCCAGCTGTATAGTGTTCAAGAAATTAAAAGAAGACTGTATCTTAAATGTTTCTAGGCAATTATTGTGGGACATTGTCTTATGGTGCTGTGACATATTGTATGTAGTGTGTGTGTGTGTGTGTGTGTGTGTGTGTGTGATGTTTCTGTTTCATTGAAATATTTGAGGTGACCAATTTTACTTCATTCTGCCTGTGAAATGTTAGTTTCTTTAATAAAAAAATCACCATTATTTACAGTATAAAAATAATCAATGGGTTTGTGTTGATTTAGTTTAGGTTATCCTGAAAAAAAAAAAAACCCAAGATAGAGATTTGCATTAAGAAATACTCTCTCTTCAACTAAATTAGAGATAAGGGCAAAATAGTTTCTGCCGGGTAGCGAGGGGGTGGGGGGAGAGGGAGGGGACGACAGGGGGGGGGTTAAGGGGGAGGTGGGGGAAGGGGGGAAGAAATGACCCAAACATTGTATGCAAATATGAATAAAAAATAAATAAGTAAATAAACCTCACACCAAGCCTCAAAATAAAATAAAATAAAAGTATTATGCTTCCAAAGTCAAACCTAGATAACAAGGTACATTCAGAGAAGTTTACTTCCATTCCTATCACTGCCTGCTGGTTCCTTTTTCCTTCAGTTTTGTAAGATTTTCGCATCAAACTTCTGATGTAAATAATAAGCAAACACATATATGTGGTGTATTTCTCCCTTTTTGTACACAAAAGATTAGGTATACTATAAAAACTGTTCTCTACCCTTTTTTTCACTTACTATATCCTGGAGATCATTCTATGTCAGTATATAAGGATTGTTTTCATTCCTTTTTATAATTGTATATTACTCCATACGTGATGGGCATGTGGGGTTTTTTCAGTCTTTTGATACTGTAAATCGTGTCAATAAATAGTGATGGGCATATCACTTTGCATTTTTTCCAGCGTACCTTTGGAAAAGCTTCAGGGAAGTAAGTGTATATGTCATTTTACTAGATGTTGACACATTCCCCTTCACAGGGGCTGTACCATTTTGCATTCCCAGTAGCAGTGTGTGTGAGAGAGCCCAGACCTCTTACTATCTCTCCAGAGCCAGTGTGGATCATACTGGCAACTCTTGCCTTTACATCTTGAAATATACAGAGCTTACATCCTAACTATTTTCCTTATCACATCACCTGTGCTATAAACAAATAGGTTGCCTGGCAGTAATGAGGAAACTTTTGTGGCAAGCCCTTGTTTTGTTATAGGTCAGTTCTCAAGCTGCCTGGTGGAGGAAGTTTCTGAAACATGTTAAACAGCCTTGGTTGCCAATGAGTCCACATCATCTGTTCCTATATCAGTGGTGTGAGCTTGCACATGTACCTTTTTCTGGAGAATGAAACATTAAACACACATCTTTATGCTCCCCCAAAGTAGCTGTTCTCTGTTCATTTTTATCAACTTTGAAATAAACTCACTGGGAGGTTCCCAAAAGACAAAAAAAAAAAAGAAAGAAATTTCACTGCTGTAGTAAATATACAAAGAAGTGTTCAATGTCCCTGGTTATAAAAGAGATGTGAATCAAAAGAACACTTAGATTTAATCTCACCCCAATTACAATGGCCATATCCAAGGACTATAGCAACAACAAATGCTGGTGAAGATGCAGCAAAACAGGAACCCTTATACACTGTTGGTGATAATGCAAATTAGTACAACCCCTGTGGAAAGCAGTATGGAGATTCCTTAAAAACCTAAAGATAGAACTGCCATATGATACTGTGATACTGCTCCTGGGCATATATCCAAAGAAACTCAAGTCAGGATACAATAGAGACACCAGTACACCAATATTCACTGCAGCACTGTTCACAATAGCCAAGCTATGGAAACAACCCTGATGCCCTACAACTGATAAATGGATCAAGAAATCGTAGTATATATATACAATAGAGCATTACTCAGCTGCAAGGAATAATGACATGTGGTTTGAAGATAAATGGTTGCAATTAGAGGACATCATGTTAAGTGAAGTAAGTCAAGCTCAGAAAGACAAAGACCACATGTTTTCTCTCATACATGGAAGATAGATCCAAAAGATAAACATATACACAAAACCAAGCATGATCATATACAAACTTATATGTAGAACATGTTTGTAATAGTGGAACTACTCTATGGAACTTGGAGAAAGAGGGAAAAGGAAAAGAGAATGATAGGGCAACAGCAATATAAAACATAACATCTGTGAAGGGAGAGGATACATGGATGTGTAATTGAAAGCTGAATTGAAAAATGGGGAGTGGGAGATAAAGGGATAAGGGAGAGTAATGGAAGGGGTTAAACAGATCAAAGTAAGACATACTCACAGCAGGAATACATTTTTTAAAGTTTTGGAAAAAAAAAGAAATTTCAATGGTGAAAAGTGATAGGCATGGCTGGAGTGGGCTTACACTACCATGTGACTACATTGTGCACATCTCTTTCCAACTCCTCGTTCAGTGTCATCACATTGGTAGCTTAAAATTGTCCATGGAAATTGGCAAACACTATGATCAAGGATCTAAAGAGTTAACATTTATCATCATATCACTGAACCCACATATAATGGTATAGTAACTAGGTTAGAGTAAGAGAACAGGATTAGGAACAGGGAGAAGTTGAACTGTGATATGATCATAGTAAAGGCTATAGTCAATTCCATGGGGAACTATGAAGCTGAGATGATTGCTTAGAGTTATGCCAAGATGAGGAAATGAAACTAGCCTTATGTCCTCCCACCTCCACATTGGATACAACCGCCCAGGGCAGAGGTATAGGACAAGGCATCACCTTGGGCAAGATAGCTCTATTCAGCTGAATGCAATTCCTGAAGAAAGACTCAGCTGTAACCTATTATTTAAGAATTTATTTCTAAAACATCCACTTAGAGTAAAATTTATAATGGAAAATTTTAAACATGCAGTAAAATAGAAAGAATAGTATAATGAGCTCACATATACCTATCACCTGGCTTCAAAGATTATTAATTCATGGCCAGGCTTTTCATCTAGTCCCTCATCCACTTCACTCCCCCTCCCAACAGACTAGTTTAAAGTGAACCCCAGAAGTCATCTCATTTCATGAGTAAATATTTCACTGAGTCCCTATAAGACGTAGGGATGTCTTGATTTGTTCCTCCTTTCAACCTTATTAAAATAAGTCTCCAGAATAACAAAGGCATCAAAATGAATCAAATGTTAATGTTTACTTTCTCTAGCTCATAACCCACATTTGAATTCTCTGGATCAAAACTAGAAATAAATTCTAAAGTAGGTATGTGAAAGATAATAATACAATCCCTTTTAGACACTGTGCCAGGCACTGTACAAACAATTACAACATATACTATCTTCTGGGTAGTTTTGTGCAGATTAATAATTTATATGCCAGTTATGTGTCATAAGGTAACAGTATTATTAGCAGAGCATAAAGAGGACTCCCAAGACTCTGATGGTACATCATTCTTTCTTGGAATGTTTGTCTTCTTCCTTACCAACTCAATTTTCTTGAAAGATTATTTCAGCTAAACTTTGCATATTAGCAGAATGATCCAATCAAGAATAAGAAAACAAATACAATCAGTTTACTTGTTTGGAAAAGGTTGTTGCCCATGCCAGTTTGAGTTTTAGGTAGGACTTGTTACTCTAATTCTCATTGCATCCCTTTATCCAAAGAAGAGGGTAAAATCTGACATTTGCAAATGAACTTCTCTGAGAACTTATCACAGACACAAATCAATACAATATCCAACAACAGAAGGTCCGAATAGAAGCAAGAGAGGATTTTTTTTTTCTGCAGCATGAAACAGTGCTCCCTTTTATTCAGGCCAGATGCTAATTTTTATATCAAAAATATTGATTGAAGGGACTAGTGATTTTGGCTCTCACCCAAGTTTATTCAGGATCTTTCTTAATTAGGTTTGGGTTGACTGCAGTGCCCATGGCCAAGGGTAGGTCTGGCTCCAATCACCACATCATGCTCTCTACTTCATCACAGGCCAAGGACTAAGGCAAGGAAATTGCAGCTTCTTTGTTTCTCTAGCCTGTAAGTTTGTTTTTTTCCAGATTTGAAGCATGCATGGAGCAAATGTGTAAGGAAGACCAAAAGAAGTGTAATGGTTTCACTGTGATGAGATCAATCTACCCTACAACTTGACTGTGATCCCCAGCATGAATAAAGCTCTGTGTGTGAAAAATGAATGGGTAGCAATGTGAGGTCACGGAAATAGATCTTGGCATCTTTTAAATGAAAACTTTTCAACAGGCCAATGCAGTCAATCAGCCTTTGAATTTTTTAAAAAAGTAAAATAATCTCTTTTGCAACAATACATTATTTCCCCCATAATATGTCTATTTCGTAAATAATTATAGTTGTCATGAAATTACTTTTATAGTGCCCATACCTATTTCAAATAATTTATACAAGTCTTTAAAAAACTTCACAGACATAAAGTTCCAATAAATCATAGTAACAAATTATAAACACCTATAACAAAATGGGTTTTCTACTATATATAAAATAGTATGTTGTTTAAAATGTATAATTTAGTTCCTCTAAAATATCTCTAAGGAAATAGCTATGAAGAGTTTTAACACTACAGAATTTCTTAAATAAAACTTCAAAATATATATTTGTAAGAGATTTTATTAACAAGACAAACCTAAATGGGATCAATCAAATATTAAAGATTTTCTCAATATATGATGATTTAACTCTTATATAGGAAAATTAGAATATTTTATTAAAGTGGATCTATTTTATATATGTACATGTACTATATCTAGTAAGAGAAAACTCTTTTGAAAATTACATTGATTTTATTATATACTTATTATTTATTATATAATATATATTATATATTATTTTATTATATACTTATTATAATAGTGCAACAGAAAGGAAATATGACAGCTATTCACATTAATCAACATGTCCTCTGTTGTGAATAAAGATAGAAAATCAGGGATTACTAAATATTTGAGGAAAACCAGCAATGCCAAAGCAGATAGCCACGATGAAAAAAAAAAAAGAAACATTTCCACTGATTAAAAGCAAACATTTCAGTGTTCTCATTATGAACCTTATAGGTAGATCTGGTTATATTGTATGAAGATACCATATCCACAAAACAAGAGTAGGCTGATACAAAAAGTACCCAAAGTTCATAAAAATTAAAAATACTTAATACTCAAATGCTTTATGCAAATAAACAAATATAATGCAAAGAAATATTTTTAAATCTCTCAGAATATAAACCAAAGGGCAAACAAATTAAAAACTTAAGAGAAAATTTAAGAAACATAGAGGATCTCTATAGGAAGACCAATATCCATCTAATAAAAAGATGATAGAGAACAAATGGGAAACACTAAAAGCAGAAAAAAAATCAAGGAAATAAAAAAGAGGTATGCCTCTGGGGTTGAAACAAGATGAAAATGGGCTAATAAATGCTAAGAGGATTAATTTTAAAACAAACATTTTTACTTAATTACATCCTCATAAAATATTCCTACACCAAGGATAAAGAACTTTTAAATTCCCAAGTAGAAAACAAAATGAGTTATTATTCTAAAACTCTATGTCCCGAAAAATCTATCTAATGAAAGAAGAGAAAAAAAACTTTTTTTACATGAAATGTTCAGAAAGCTGATATCCTTGGTATCCTTTAAAAAAAAATACTTACTTGACAAATACTCCAATAAACGCTCTCAAGCAAGATAAAGATATGAGGTCCAGTAGAGTGGACATCATTTATAATTAAAATAGATTAAACTGTCATGACAAAAGGTGATAGGTTATTTTTTGCTCCAAATAGAAGTCTAAATTAGTATCACTGATTTTGTATTAGTATCTCTTCCCCATAGAGTTTCAAGGACCCAGGTTATTTTTCAGCTGGTGGTCCTACCAACACCTATGACTTTGTCATGGCACGTGTGGCCAAGGTTCCTATGGAAAAGGAAAAGTGAGCATGGAGGACTCCCCTTAGCCCTTTCTGATGACTGACTTAACTCTGATTGTTTGGACATTTAGAGATGGTTGGCTGCCAACTATGATTCCACTACCTAAAGGGAGTATCCAGAGATCTACACGAAGAAGTGCTGCAGATCACACCCTCATGCTTCAGGCACTAGCGATCTAGCCATCCTCTCCCAACACTGCTCTAATATCAACTTCTTCTACTTGCATCAGATACATGAAATTCTATAAGCTCCCTCCATACTCCACTCATAGAACCCCAAAACCACACCCAGCCCATAACCCATCACCCCACACCCAGCTAGTCAGTAAGCTAGACCAATCCCTTCTCATTCCATCTCTTCTCATTACCAGTGTATTCATTCACCTAGCTCCTCAGAAATAACATACTTAGTTCTGTTCACAATAGGAAAGGTAGCTCTCAGCTAAGGCACCTTTGAAAAGGCTTGGCTGGGATGGAGGAGGGGGCATTGAAGCAGTGGGTGTCCATCTGCTGTGGTGGCCACGAGAATCATGGGCACATTAAGTCTGGCCCATATGCTCCCTAGGATATGAAAAGAGAGGTGATAGGCTTCTCGCCTCTGTGATCTTTGCTTTGTCTTCAAACTGTCACACCTCACTGCAGGACCCTCCTGGGTTTCAGTAGTGATGGGGAAAGCAAGCCAACTGGGGATTGGTGTAGGTTTGTTTAGGATTGGCTCTTTTAAAATTTCACTTTCACAGAGTAATAGCCTGGAGTCAACTGTTCAGTGAAATGCTAGAAAAGAGAAAATATCATCCATTTTATGGCTTGTTTATCCATCTGCATCTTCCCTAGTGCACGTTCCTGGAGTCCCTCCTCTCCTGGGTTATGACCTTTCAGGGTTTTGCAGCTTGTGCAAAGCTACTCTTCAGTGACAGTTTAAGGAATAGGAGAGGTAGCCACTAAAAGTAACAGCATGTACAGCAATTCACTCTCACACCTTCTCCAGTCATGTCTTCCTCTGTTTTCACCAGTCTTTTACATGAAAATAGAGTTTATATATGGGAGGTTCTCACTTGTAGAAGTAAGAATGTGGGGGCATGCTTTTAGAAAATTCTTGTTCATCATAATCCCACGGACACATTCAGGTCTTTGGACTGTAAAGTTTATGGTAAAATAGATGTTCTATTAAAGGGGAAAAGCTTAAAATGAGAAAGAGGCAAGGGGAGCACAAAAATTATTTAAAACATGTCTTATATTCATTATCATGCTTTTGAATTATACTTTTAAGACACTCCAGAAAAGCCACGTATTTTACTAATCAAATTTTAACATACACAATACATTAAAAATATACATGACTCTTAACTTACAATTCCACTTCTGAACATTTGCTCTGGATAACTACAAAAGAGTACATTATTTATTTGTATGGAAATGTCACAATGAAACCCATTACTTTGTACAATTAGCATTTGAACTAATAAAAATAAAGAACTAATAAGAGCTTTAGTTTCTGGTAATATTACGATCTAAATAATCAAAAACCCTCTCATTAACAAAATGAAAATATTAGATAAATTTAAGATTATCTTAAATTCAGAGCTGTGCCTGCAAGAATATTAGAGAAATCCTTAGGGATGAAAAATGAAGAAGAACATGAAATGTTAAACTGTAATAGCTGAGCTGAAACTATGGAAGCCCTATGGTTATTTCTGGTCTCAGGAACATAGAGGTTCTAATGCCCACATAATGAACAAAGTTGAAGACTTAGGACAGTGAGAAGTGAGAAGTTAGACTAGGAATATCTACCCAAAGGTATACAGGTATGAGAATGAACTTTTTCACTCTGTGTTTTAGATGGAGAAGAGAATTGACATAGTCTAAGAATCCATAACCATAGGCCTAACCTCATAAGTTTGGCATACAGATATATACCAGAATTTTTATGTCAATAAATTAACATATGTTCTGTGCACCAGGCCACATTCTTATTCTAGGATCCCCAGTGACGTCTCAAGTCCAAAATTATAAAATTCATAGGGACATAATCTACCATGAGCAAGAGCAGTAGAAGCAAGTATCACAAAAAAAATAGACACCCTCCAATATATGCTATAAAAATCATGTTTCAATTAGTAGAGATATAAAGAATATGTAAAGAATAAGCAAAAAATATAAGAAAAGATGGATGAGACAGGTTTAGAAAATAAAACCTTTAGAAATGTCAAAATGTATTTGAAAACAGAATAGCAATAGATGGTTTAAATAGCACCTCAGACACAGCTTAAAAGAAAGTTAATGAGTGTAAGAAAGAAAATTATTCAGAATGCAGCCAGGAAAGATAAAGAGATAGAAAACATGAAAGAAAGCTTAACAATGAATAATTACAGTTATCACAAAGATTTAACAGCAAGGATTTGCTTGTAAATTGCAAATGTTGGAAATCATGTAACTATCCACAATTAGACTTATTTAATTTTATTATGTATTTAACATCTCTAGTTAACATTTATTTAAGCTTAACTAAGGGTAAAATGGCTACAAAAATGTATCCATCAACACTGAAAGTATAAATGATTTTATAAATCTAATTAAATATTTAAAATGTGTTTACATAAATGCACAGGAAAAGGTTTAAAAAAATTATACCCCATTTTCTCTGGATAGAAAGAATAAGTGGGTATGTAAATAAGTAGGTAGGGGTAGGTGTAATCTTCCATAATTAGAAAATAAAATGAATTTAATTTTCTGGAAAAATACCAACATACTGGAACAACTCAGAACATCACTCTCAGATTAACAGTTCTTTCTTGATTCATGTCTTGACTGAAGTCTCCACTGGCTGGGTGCTGAGCCCTGAAGAGAGTGGTCCAGGCTGCTTAGAGATTTGTAACTTTGCATTCAGAGACAAAAGAGTAAAGAAAACCCTGGCGAGGTCTCATGATCCAGTCAGTGAAACATGGATCTCAGATATTGAGTGTCCATCACAGGGCCAACATCTGGATTTCACAGAGTCCTCTTGCCACTTTGTCCCTTATTCTACCTGCTATCCACTCTAGAAGGCCTCCTGAATCCTATGGGGATTCAGACAGAGCCAGCCCCCACCCTGCTCTATAGGATGAAGTTGTCAATTTCCCTAATACCACCATCCACCCATACTAGCATCTATACTCTGTGGGGTTCACCAGTGGCCATTCTCAGAGCTCAGGATAACAAGTATGACCCTCCTGGTAGTCATCACTCATCCAAGCTCGGGCTGAGCAACCCTTCTAATTCTAAATCCTAATTCCAAGAGTTAATATAATCACTCACTAGGACCCAGATACTTGCAAGAGAGAAATGTAGGGAAAAAGTGGTAATCTCAAGGATAAATTCTGCCATGGACTGTAACTTCCGTGCCTCAGGAGTCACAACTTTACTGCAATACCAATTATGCATCTGAAGACACAAACACTACCAAAATGCTGTCAGTACTTTTCTGAACCAGGGTGATCTATATTATAATCTGATAATAACCTCTGTATTTGATTAAATGTCTATGGCCTGCTAGCAGACAGTATTGCAACACCAAGACCTGTTCTGGGGGCTTCTTAATTTCCCCACTGTGTCCACTAGCCCTTCCCCAGTCAATATTTTCTCAATCTTCTGCCCAGTACAATCCAGCTTTTCATCCAGCTAGACTGTCATCTCCTCTAAATTTCCCCAATATAGAAACTCTACAACAAGTTGCTACTTCACATGAAGTTTTTTTCTTTCTCCATCTATCTTTCATACCACTTATGATATCAACATCCTAGTATAGCTAGATTGTCTCATCCTCACATGAATGGCTGTCAGAGCTAAATACTTTCTCCTGGATTTGTAAAATTTTAAGAAGAAATAAAAGGATAGCTGACTCTTAGATAATTTTCTACAGTGTTCATTTTGCTCCAACAGGACCCAAATTCGTCACATGCTGGTCCTGGAACTAGTCGTAGCACTAATAATCTGAGTGGTGACATCCAACCAAGCTTAAGCAAAGCACATAGCTATGTAGGCTGGGATGCTTGGAAGGTCACCACAATTTCCCCTAGAGCCAGACTTTGGATTGCTTGTTGTTGTTGTTGTTGTTGTTAGTACTGGGGTTTGAACTCAGAGCCTTTAGCCTTTTGCTAAAGCACTCTTTCACATAAATGCTCCCCTTTTGCTTTAGTTATTTTTCAAATACAGTCTTGGTTTTTTCCAGGGCTGGCCTCGAACCTCCATCTTCCTACCTATGCCTCCCACATAGTTGGGATGACAGGGTGCCCACCGTGCCTGGTCCTGCATTGATTCTTTACCATCTGTGAGCTCAGATCAGATTTTTCCTGTGAAAATAAGACTAGTGAAATATGCTCAATTCACCCCTCGAGGTCTCGTAAAAATTAAATAAAATAATTTAAAGGCAGTACTTGGTAAACTGCAAAGTGTTCCAATAAATGGATGAAGCTTCTCGATGAATTTTCACTGTACACATTAAGCAGTTGCTTGCCATGACTAATTCCTTGTTTGCCCCATCTAACTTCCAACTGCAGGCACCAACCACCCTTTGCCTG
The DNA here is from genome assembly GCF_047511655.1 of Castor canadensis. Lineage (NCBI taxonomy): Eukaryota > Metazoa > Chordata > Mammalia > Rodentia > Castoridae > Castor > Castor canadensis. The sequence continues at coordinate 143,915,493 of NC_133390.1, read as the reverse complement.
AGGGTTTTCTCTAAGCACTACCTTTCATTGCATAGGTGGGAATTGGGCAACAAGTGCTAGAGAATTAACAGCCTTCTCCCCAAGCCAGAAGTAGCCCAGCCTGTAACTAAAAGAGGTGGGGAATTATTCCTTACTCTAGAGCTGAGATCATTCTGGGTCATGTTACTCACAGACTCCATCCAGAGTGACACGGCTGATTAAACTCCAGGTGCCCACTATGGTAACTGACTTGTTTACACATCTTTTTTAGCTTCTTTCCCTCCTGGTGTCATTTCTACCCTAGCTTCTTGGAATCACCTCCCAAAGAAACTTCTTATATTTCTATCCTGGTCTCAGAGTCTGCTTTAGGACAAATCCAAATGAAGGTATACATCAAATGTAAATAGGAGAATGCTTATTTGGCATGAAAATTATATACCAGACATTTTACTTTTTAAGTATTTTTTCTGTGTGAGTTTTCATTGTCTATGTATAGTGTTCCTTTGTTTCTAATTAGTTCATTATGTTGCTGGGCAAGCTGAGGGGTCAAACATAGCCTGCCTCCAGAGAAAGATAAAACACAAGCAATGGTACCCAGGTGTATTTTTTACAAAGTGCTGTCCTGAAGATAGATAATGCTGTTTAAAAAAAATAGAACCTACTGTTAGTATACCTAGACTGTGATCAATTTGCATGTTTGAAGACAAAAGACAAAAATTTGTTCAAGATGCATTCAAGCCATCATTAAAAAGAAGGTTCTATTTTCCCCTGAGCTCATTTCTGTTGTAACAAGCTGTTAAACCATGCTGACCTGGCCATTTCATTGAAGCTCATAAGAAATGATGGCCTGTTGTGGTATATGAACACTTTGAAAGAATAATTTTTGAAAGAATAATTTAGTTATAAATAGGGCTAGATACAAATATTATGAAGTGACTGTCTAGCTATATTTCTTTTTTCATATATAATTGAATTCAAAATTGGTTAAACTCTGGATGTCTGGGCTGTTATACTTGTTATTCCCTTTATCTGTAGGGCATATCCATACAAGTGGATCTTTCTTATTATTTGGATGATAGCTTTCTTTCACATCTAAAATTGTGCTTTCCACTATAGTAGCCACATGGCACATGTGGACATTGAGAACTTCACAAGTGATACATATATATATATGAATATATATATGAATATACATCACATATTTACATGTGTGTATATATATATAGAGAGAGAGACTAGATTTTAGAGACTGTATGTGAAAAAAAGAAAGTAAAATTTGTCACCAATAAGTTTTATATTGATTTTGCATTGAAATATTTTGATTGCATTAAGTTAATATATAATATAGTATATATAGTATATATATATATATATAAATTAATTTTACCTATTTCTTTTTACTTTTCTTAATGTGACTGCCAGAAAAGCTTACAATAGATATGTGGCTCCTATTCGTGACCCACATCATATTTCTATTGTTCATACAGGCCTAAAGTAATCCCCAAACTACCCTCATAAAACTTTTTATCTGTCTCTAGAATTATACAAGTAAATCACCAGTTGTTTACTTGCATACTACGAGTTTCTAGGGCTCTTGTCAGCCACGTTTACTCTACACCAGTGTCTGGCACATAGTAGAGTGGAAAGCACATTTCACGGAATAAACAGAAGAAAGAATAAAGGAATGAGAGACCGTGAGCTAAAGATTCCACCTCATTTGAGTACTCTCTAAGCTAATGAGCTTGCCTTTGAATCCCTGGCAGGACAGGAGAGATAGTCACACAAAAGAAACAGAACTTCCTCAGTAGCCATCACTGAATTATATTTTGTGGGTTTCTTTCCAAAATTACAATCAGAAACGAAAGGCTATTTGCTTCATCTGGTAAAAATGACCAACACAGGTCCAGCTCACCAGAGGATCTCCCCACTCTAAGAGAGCTAATATTCAAGCACTAAGGTGATTGCCTGGGATAAAAAAGAGTCTTTAACTGAACTTCTGTTTAGCCAACAATGATTACAACAATAAAGAAAGTAGAGGTACTGCACTGGGGTGGGAGTCGTGCTAATTGCTGGCCTCTGGGTCCCATAACTGCCATTAAGTGGCTAAACATGTTATATAAGTGATATAATTAAGCTTCATAGTTGACATCTTTCCCATTAAGACAAATGGGAAAGTTCACACTCCACTTACTACTATTATTTTTAGACTTTCCTGTCTGAAGACTCAAAGACTTTGTCCAGACCAAATCAAAACCTACTTACACTTTGCCCTGAATAATTTCTGTCTGCACAGAACCAACAGCCTGGGGTCAGCTAAGCACAATACTCTAAAAGCTATGTGATAAATTGTATTTTCCCCCTTATTATCCTAGAATAGAGATTCCAATACTTTAAAGAACAGAGAAGATATGTAGTTCTGAACTCATGTCCAAATTGTCTAGGGTGCAAATTCCATCGGGCCAATGATTTACAGAAAGACTTTATATAATTTTTTAGCCCCTGTGTGTTCCTGATTACTAATTTTGGCTATTCCTGCTGCAAAATACTTCAATTACAATGAAAAAAAGAATTTGATTTTTATGTACATACTATTATAGTTATGCCTTTCCTAAGACATAAATTATTTCAAAATAATAAATTAAAATGTGTCATCTATTAACCTCTCTGGGGTTTTCCATCAGTTTTTGTCAAAAACCCAGAAAATTTCAGCCTAAGTTTTTTATATGACTTTGTATACATAACAAATATTCAGTTATTTGGGAATATCAAGGGTTTTTATATTGTGATGTGAGCATTGTCTTAGTTTGAGCTGCTATAACCAAGTATCACAGATGAGGTGGCTTATAAAGAGCAGGAATATATTTGTTATAACTCTAGAGGCTGGAAATTTGAGATCAGGGTGCAAGAATATTCCAGTTCTAGGGAGGGCTCTCTTCCAAGTTACAGATGGTCAATCTCACATTGTATCCTAAAGTAGCAGAAAAAAATAATAACAAGGAATTCTCTGGGTGTCCTGTTTATAAAGTCACTAATCCTCTTCTTGAGCGCTCAGTCCTCATGACCTAATCACCTCTAGCTCCCAATACCATCACATGGGAAGTTTGAATTTTCACATGTGAATTTGGGGAGGATACTCCATTGTAAATACTAACATGAGGTCTACCCTCTTAACAAATCTTTAAGTGAATCATGTTCATCTTTTTTTTCCCATTAATTCCTGCCTCATCCCACAAACGCACATATTTATTGTCATCCTATTCTTATTGTTTGTAAGTGGTTTTTACCTGAATAACATCATGCATACTTTTTCATTTCCTTCTCTTCCTACTTTTTTCCTCCTTCCATGCACTCTCAAAATACTGCGCTTTTGCTATGCATTAAGACCCTACAATGAGCAAAAGAGACCTGGTTTCTGAGCTCACAAATCTCTCCCAGTAGAAGAGTCAAACACAAACTCATTTATCTTGTCTCCACACTTAATTCGCAAGTCCCTGAAAGGCAACAATCACCCTCATCCTGCAGTACAAAGGGCTTTCAGAAAAGCTTCTGAAAATGACCAGAGCTCCATAAATGAGTTTTATACCCATGTTCAAAACTGATTTTGTGCATTTGCCTCTAGGACTCTAATTAAGATTTTAGGCTGGGCTCAAGGCTCAAGTGGTTCAAGGCTAACCACTAGTGAGGTTGTGTCTCAAAAACAAGCCAGGGGTGGTGGCATACACTGGAGGTCCTATCTACAAAGGTTGTGGAAGTAGGAAGATCCAGGTCCAGAGAAATTAGCAGGAGATACTATGTGAAAAACAAATTAAAAGCACCCTGAGTCTAATCCTTACAACCAGGAAAAAATATTCAGTGTACCCTAAATCCAACTTGAGGGAAAACAAAAGAGATGAAGCAGGTAGAACCCATGCTTAAGCTGCCACCAGGATGGTACCCAAATCTAGAGATTTACAAGTTTTTGGCTACACTCTAGTTTCTGTGGCTCTCGCTCTCCTGGGGTGCCTTTGTTGTAGATTAAGTCCTTCAGCCAACTGTCTCGACTTCACACTTTCTGCACCAGTCCCAAGGCATAAGTCAATAACCCTTACACCTACCCAACTTTATCTAGCAGTAATGAAACTCAGTAAGTAGGCAAACAGAGCCTTAGAAGCTCATTTTCAAGTAAAGCTTCTATCTTCAAAAGATTCCAAATAGATAAAGTAACAAGGTTCTCCTAGTACACATAAATCTGAGTTGATTTCCTTAAGCTCAAAATGTAGATTTTTTTAAATTTTGTTTTATTTATTTGTTTGTCCATTTATTTATTTTCCTGTACTGGGGATTGAATTGAGGGCCTTATGCTTGCTATTGCCTCTTGAGCCATCAGCCCTATTTGTGTAGATTATGTTTAAGGTAGGATCTTGTTTTATGCTCAGGCCAGCCTAGACCTTGATCTTCCTATTTGTGTCTTTTCTACTAAAATTAGCCCTAAATCTGTTCTTGGAAATCAGTCAACCTCAACACTAAATAATGAAGCTCAATATCATGAGAACCATTACCGTCAACTTGAAAGCATCCTTCTAGAGAAAGCTCCTATCTAAAGCTATTTAGTTCCTACTCCCTATAAAGGAAACAATGGGCACTCCGTATCTGAGGATGGAGAAAAGCACTATGTTGATAACTATGATTATAACCAGCAGTTTGGGTTACTCTATCATAAACTCACTTAATTTGTCTAAATCCAGTTTGTAGCTTATAAAAATAAAATAAAACAAAATAAAAATGAAAACACCAATAGACTGACCAAAAAGGAAAAAATGACATTTGATGTAAATTCTCTAGTAGTTTGAGTTACCTTACCCACGGCAGGCCCTTGTCCCCCACTGAGGGGGAGGAGTTAGGAGCAAACTCCACTAGTGGTAATAATAATTACACCCATTTTCAAAGAGGCTTTTATCCTCAAGGCATGAAGTGCCCTATAAACGTTAATTAATTTAAGCGCTGGATAGTCTAGCACCATTATGCCTTTTGTAAAGAAAAGTAGACAGAAGTGAGCAAAGTTAAGCTGCTTTCCTAAATTCATTCAGCCAGTCAGCAGGGCTATAAACAAAATGCAGTTGGAATGACAGCACCAATGGCAACCACAGGCACAGGGCATCAAGGTAGGAGTGACATGAAAAGCAGGAGCCCATGATGAGGGAATGGCTACATTTTAGCTATTTCATTTATTGAATAACAGGATAATAGCACAACATAGCCAATAAAATGGACCTCAGCTTATAAAAAAGAACTCCCCTTAGCTTCTGGCAGGGCCTCTCAAACTTGAATGTGCATCCAAATCACCTGGAAAATCTTGTTCCACTGCAGATTCTAAATCAGCAGATGGGTGGTAAGGCCAGTGTCTTCACAACTGACCAAGTTCTCTGTGATTGCTGATGAGACTGGACACATTGTATGATAATTGCCTGCATTGTTTTCTTTATTGCTGTTGTTTTCTTTATCCAACCCTTCTATTTGACTTTTTTCAGTTCTCCTGTTTTACCTTTCCATTGCCCCTCCCCTACCAAAACCGATACCTCATATTTACAGTGGGGCACATGCAGGTCTTAAATGCTCTGCTAGGTTCTATGAGTTTTGACCTAACTTGGAATTTGGAAGCAGAGTAGTGAGAATGCTGTGCTACAAATCCCAGGCTGGAATCCAGCTCACCTGCCCTTTGATCCCAGCATGGAGAGACTGCCAGTCCTTTGAGCAGCTCTGCTTTGGCTCTTCCTACAAAATGCACAAAGAATTTCACTTCATGATATTTATTATACATTGTAAATATTTTCAGCTTTTCTCAGCCTTTCTTTCAAGAGGAAGCACAATTAAGAAAAAAAATTAGAAGCTCCACGTAGGCAAATTTCCACTGTTTGACCAAGGGCGACACTATGGTTAAAAAACAAGGATTGTATTTAAACAATCTTGCTCCACAGAGATGAGCAGGAAGATATTTAATCAGTCATCCTTGGTTTTCTCTTTTCCTACATGAAGATCAACATCTGGACATTTGGAAACATTTGTGAAATTAACTCATTTTTCTAGTTTTTCTTCATAAAAAATTAATTTACTGAGGGTAAGATTATCTACAAAGCATGTTGCTAGACTTCTACAGGCTCTGGAAGAGTTTCTAATCACATTCAAGGTAAGAGTGTTTAGGAAGGCCTGAGGGAGGAGTGGGGAGAATCCATACAGGGCCTGTGCATCTGTGAAGACCAGGGAAAGTCAATGGAGGGACTTGCCTTTGAGACAGTACCTAACAGAGCACAGGTGGTAGTAGGGGAGCAGGTATGCCAGGCAAAAGGACACACAGAAAGAAAAGGAGAAAGAAATGCATAAAGGCACTGTGAACCACTTCCTATTATCACAACTAAAGAAAAATAAGAAGGTGGGGGTTATTTATACTTGAGACTGTAGTTATAGCAAAATGTAACTCTGAGTTTATAGAAATCCTTAGGCATGGTCACATTTCTGCCCTTTATTCAGTAAATATTATGGAATGTCCACTGTGTACCCAGCAATGTGCTAGGTTCTGTGGGGATTCTGGGCACATTAATGAAACAAGACAGACATGACCTCTGAGCTCCCAGAACTGGTTGAGGAACCAGACAAAATAACCAGATAAAATAATATAAATTGATAAATGATGAAAAGCAAAATAAGTGAATGAGACATGGGCCCAGGTTAAAAAAGAAGATTGTTTAATATAGGATGATCAGGGAAGACCTTCCTGACTAGGTGACATTTGAGCTAATATATGAAGAACTAAAGGCATCTAGACTTTTGGAAAAGGGGAAGTAAGGGGATAATGCAGATAGCAGAACTGCTTAGGCAAAGGCTCTGAGACAGAAATGAATGAATGTGTTCTAGGAACTGTCAAAAAAAATGAGACTAAAGTTCAGGAAAGCAAGAGGAATATGGCCCCAAATGCACTGGACCAAACCCTCAAAGACCAGGGAGGCCCTTGAAGAACCTCAGAGACCATGGTGATGTTGCTGCATTCCACTCTAAGTACAACCAAGGGCAGAGAAAGAGAGGAAATGAGAAGAACCAGAGTACTGGAGAAGCCTTGGTGAGAAGTGGTTGAGGCCTAGATGAGAGACTGGCTGGCACAGCAAATGAGAAGAAGATGAATTCCAGTTGTGGTTGGAGATAGAGGATGAGCAGGGTTTGCTTGGTTGTGGTTGGTAAAGAAAAGAATAATTTGAATCACTGGTGCCATCTTGGATTTTACATGCCATAGCTACTTCTGTTAGCACAAATCTTTAAACAATTCTAAAGAAAAGAAAATTAATATCAAATTATCATAAAAATTCCTGAAATACTACTCTGCTTCTAAAAGTTAAATATTCAAATTTTTAAAGTTAAGTGTTGAAATATTTAAATATTAAAAGTTTATATGCGAAGACAGACAATGAGAAGAGGAAATGCATCTAGATTCTCACTGGATGTTCAGCAATATCACAAGTATGGGTTTAGTTTTCTGTGATATGCTGACCTATGAAAACTCAAAAATGAAGAAAAATTAGGGATGAAGCAATACAAAATTGTGGGTTCTAAGATAGTGAACTTTTTGAAGAAACCTCTCCTTCCTATCCACCTCTACTTCCAGGTCTAGCACAGTTAGTGGTGTGCTGATAAATATTCAGCAATTAGATGCGGATGGTGGAGGGGAGAGAGATCAGGTTGGTGAACACTGGTTTGTAACATGCTGATTTATATAGGTATAAACTTTCCCTCAATGACTGATTTCAAGCTATCAATATGATGTCACTCAACACAGAATTAGGAAGAGATAAGCAGAATCACACCATTATGTATGCTATATAGGTACAGTAGATTATGAAGAAATTCAAGAGCATAAGTGGTCATAAAATGTAATGAGGAAATGGTAAGTTTTGAGCATTACCATTTGCTTTTAATATAATTCATTTAATTGGAAATTTATGTAATTAAATTCTGAATAATGGCTATGCTTAAAAGAAGCTTTCAAACTTTCTGGAAATTTAGCATTTGCTGTCATAAGTCTGTTTGTTCATCTCCAGCACACCACTAATAGTTCACTTTAGCACAGTCATTACCAATGAAAGTATGTTGACCAAGTTTTATTGGACTTATTGAGCTAATGAAAATATCTGTTTTATCACTGAAATTCTAGAAAAGGTCTGTCTTACCAGAATATTCATTAATAAGCAGTCATTAAGATTAACCATGCACATAATAACTGGGTGCTAGGTGTTGTGGAAAGTGCATGGAATGTTACTGTGTGCCAGGTAGAGTTTCAGGTCCTTTATGAACTGAATTGATACATGCCCCACAATATCATCACTCCCAATTTGGGAGAAAAATTAGAGTACAGAGATGGTTAGAAAGTTGATAATGCCACAATTTGAACCCTCCCTCTAAAATTAAGATACATAAAGTAAAATCTCTGCCTTCAGCAGTCTAATAGACATATGTACACATGCATTGACCTTGCATGTAAACACCCATCTTTTGGTTCACAGAACAAACATTAGTATCTTGTTCAGACACTGGAATACTTTGTATTTTCAACTGCCTTAGCACACTCAAAATTATGGTCTATTTTAATATAATGTGCCTTTATTGATTAAAAAGAGAATTAAATTATAATATGACAGGGCAATTATTTGATTCAGTTAATATGGAAAATAGCTGTATTTTTAATTAGCAGCGATTTAGCATACATTTTTATAGCCACTGCCTATTACTTTTCATGCCACAACTTGCAGAGAATTAAGTTATAAAGTAGTTTATATGCCTATAAAAACCACATGCTCTGCTAAAAAATGGAAAACAAAGAAGGTAATTTGTACTGTCAAACCATCTTTTTAAAGTTCAGAGGAGGGATGGGGGCTGGGTGATTCACCGTAAGATAAGCTCACCTTTTAAAACAATTTCTGACCCAACTCTTTAAATCCATTTTGAAACTACAATCAATGCATGTCTCCAAGGGAAAAAAGTGTTGGTGCAAAGTGCTTGTCACATCGACTTCCACCAAAAACAGCTTTGCAAAATCATTCCACATAAAACTTAATAACACATTAAGACTTCTCAGAATCCTCATGAATATAATAACTCAAATACTATTACTCAATCATCTGTATGTTTAAAGACAGACTTAATCAGTCTTTTGAGTACTGAATGGTTTTGGATTTCCATAGTTTCATTTTAATTTTGAGACGTGATAGTTTCAAGTCTGAAACAACGTAATTGCTTTCACAACAGAATTCCCTACCTTTGAAGGCAGGTCTGTAACAAAGATTCCTCAGAGGACCGAGTTGTTTTGCCTGTCTGGGCTACTTTTATTCAATCATTTTGCATCTAGAGCTCACAATTTTCCTCTGCCAGGATTCCTTGTTGCATTTTCAAGGGCCCGTTTTGTCCATTTTTGTAATAAAATTCTTCCCTTGGGCACAGAAATATTGCTAGGGTCTCCTCTAATAATTTTAACAGGGTGTTGTGCAAAGAGATATTTATTTCGTGTGTTCAAAGTATGGGAAAAATATCTTTTCAATCATGGACTCATATTTTCTTCCCAGTTAAACTAAATCCACCTTGGAATTGGAAGAGGTAGCAGGTAGAGTAAGGGTTTTGAGACAGAATAGGACCCAAGATACTGATTGGAAAGTAGTCAGGGCACCTTCACTAACCCAAGGACAACTTCACTATCCCTTCCTGAAAAGGAGGAGCAAGCAGACCGTGATGCAAATGGAAGGCAGGGGGCAGGCTATCATAGTGCACAGAGACACTGGGTCCCACCAGCCCCAGCCTCTGCTCAGAGGAAGCTCACAAATAGACTTTGTTGGGTAGCTCTGCTGCCTCCTGCCATAAAGGAGTGCCTTAGTTTCCACATTTTCTGGAACGGTCTACTACTGAACTCTGGAAACGTAAACCAGGTCTCAACTCTCTGCTGCTTAAGACTTTTTTTCCCTGGTAAATCCATACCTCTGTTTAGGAAGCTGTCCCATGCCCACCTCTCCGAGTGTTCCTCCACTTCCCTATCTTTGCAACATATAAGTCTCATTGCTATGCCACGGACTAGCCAATCCCTTGCCACTTCCAGAACAGTGTTCCACAGTAAACACTTTTTGTCTGAAACTTGCTTCTAGTATGTCCCTTTTCTAATTCAGTTCACTGTTCAAATGTCACCTTCCCAAAGATGCCTTTTCTCACACTCTGTCTTAGTCTGCTCAGGCTACTATAATAATGCCATAAACTGAATAGCTTAACCTATGGACATTTATTTCTAAAAGCTCAGGAATCCACAATCAAGGTGTGACTGAGTCAGTGTGTGGCAAAGGCCAGCTTCCTGGTGTGCAGATGGCTGTCTTCTTGCTTCTCTGCCACATGGCAAAACAGAGAGAGGAGGCCAATTCTTTGGTGCCCCTTCTTCTAAGGATACTAATCCCATTCATGAGGGCTCCACTCTCATGAGCTTATCATTTCCCAAAGGCCACACCTCAAAATACCATCAGATTGGAAATAAAATTTTTCAATGTAAAAATTCATGGAGATAACACTATGCTACATTATCAGGTAGGAGAAGGAAAAATGAGAGTGAGAGGGATAGAACCAAACCAGAGAGTGTAAGCAAGTTAGCCCTATGGGCAACAGGGCTAACTGCTATCTCTCTCAGGACCCTTTGGTATAGTGTATAGAACATTCCCAAAGTTATACCCATAGGGAAGCTACCCACTGCTCCTAGTGGCCATTGGTTAAAGGCTGCTGCCAGAGCACCCATCACTGTTTTCAAGTCAGACACTATGCTGTGACCAGAGAACACCCTCAAGCAGAGTCACAAGCAATAGGAACAAGGGTCTTTGACATCTCTCAGTGTTGTCAAGGTTATATGGGATGTCAATAGGGTCTGCTACAAACTACTTTGTAATCCTGAGGGGAGCTGGCCCTGTTGTCCCTAGTGAACTAAATATATGCACAGCTTTTTTGGAAATACAGCCATTCTGCAACTCGGGTGGCTCCATTCCTCTCAGTTTTCTTGGCTGTATATTGAGGATTTGTTTCCAAAATGTGGGTATGTATCACAGGTCATACAGAAGTTAAGGCTAAGAAATAAATGGAAGGGCATAATTTAATTTTAAGGGCTATGTATTTTTATTATACAAGGAGGTAAGTAACTGATGAAATAAATACCCTGAATTCTCAGGGGCATAAGATAATAAATGTTGATTTCTTGCTCATGGACAACCCAGTGCAGTTTGGGAAGGAGAGAGGCTTCCGACCCACAATGTTATTCAATAATCAATGTTCCTTCCTTCTACTGATTCTGTCCCTTTGAAGGACTCTAGACTCCTAAACTGTATTCTTTGCACCCATTCCAGGGGGTGAGGAGTGGGAGGAAGGACAGAAGGAAGGAAGGAAGAAAGAAAGAAAGGAAGGGAGGATGGATTTTCAGATTTCAGGGACTAAATCTAGAAATGAGAAATGAGGAAATCAGTACCATTTTGGGGGCAGAATTTAGTTACAGAGCCCCACCTATCTAGCAGGTAACTATTCTGTGTGCCCAGGAAAATTAACAAGTGGGTCTTGGTGAATGCATAAGAACAGTGCTGCCACAGTATATGTATCTCTACATAGAGGGAGATTCAGATACAGAGGTAGATATAGGGACAGACACATATGTAAAAAATATAGTTAATTCATCATACTTGAGATTTGCTTGGATATGAGTTGGTAGAAATATTGCACAAAGTAATGAATTTCAATTTTAAGTTTAAAAATTAGGTTAATAATATTGAGAGGTTATGTAGATGTGCCAAAATGTGAAGGTGGGATATGCATGGTCTACCAATTATGAAATTTTACAAAGAGTTTGTTTATCCAAATAATTTTGTTTCAGTAAATTAGAGACTGAGTCATGAAGAGAAAGTCCAGCTCATTTTCCTGGAACATTAACTAGTCTATAATAATGTTTTATGACAGTCACCAAATAAAAAGCAAAGACTAGAAACAATAATCATGTGTGCAGGTGACAGTCCCACTGGCCTAGGCTAGACCTTTCTGACCTTGACCCCAGAATGCTGGGTCTAGATCTGTTCCATTTCTCTCATCCTCCTAGAACAGCAGCTGCTCTAGGGCAGAAGCACAAGAAACGTGCAATGGCTGTTAAGGCCTAGTCTCAGCACTGACATATCATTGCTTCCTCTCACGTTCCACTAGCTTCAACAGTACACATGGTGAATTAGTCAGGGTCATCCAGAGAAATGGAACCAACAGAATATAGAGGTGGATATGGATAGATGATGTAGATATGAACATTTGTCCTAAGAAATTATGTCATACAACTATGCAGGCTGAGACATTCCCCAGTCTGCCCTCTAAAAGCTGGAGACTCAGGAAAGCTCATGATATAGTTCTGACAATTAGAGGACTGAAGATCTAAGTTCCAGCCAAGGGCAGGAGAAGACTGATGTCCCAGCTCAAACAATCACAGAGAGGGAAAAAACTCCCCTTTCCTTTGTCTTTGTTCTGTTCAGGCTCTCAGGGGATTGAATGATATTTACCCATATTGGGAAAGGCAATCTGTTTTTCTCAGTCTACCTATTCAAATGCAAATCTCGTTCAGAAATACCTTCGTAGACACACTCAGAATTAAAACATAATCTGGGCAAGTTAACACATAAAGCTATCATATTTGGCTAAGCCAAATATCAATGGGGCAAAGAAATACACTCTGCTGAAGATCTGGGGGAAATAATGAAATTCATCATGACCTCTTCAAAGATATAGAAGGAAAGAAGAGAGACTATGAAGAGGACAAAAAAAAAAAACCAGGGAAAAAGAGACAATAAAATTCACACCTTAATTAGACAAAGTATTGTGTGGCAACTTCTACTGTCACAAGGCACTCAAAGTCTGTCTCAATACAGGCCTTTAAGGTTTTAAATGAGCAAAACACCATTTTCTGGTGATAACTTGATAGTTTGGACAGCATATAGTAGAATCCTAATGGAAGATAGACAACACAGCTTTGTTTTGTTTATTCCTTATGTAGTATCTCTGATATAGGAAAGATAGACTGAAACAGAATTAACCAGATTGAAATATTTTTTCTGCTTTTAAATCTCCAGATGTTCCTTTTCTTTCTACTCTTACTCCTGTAGTTATATGGTAGATTCTAAACACAGCCACAACTCTGTTATTCCTTTTGTCTATATATCTATAATGTGCCTTTGCAGCTCTTCTCATCAGGAGGTGGAGTCTATTTCTTCACACTTTGAATCTCATCCAGTTTTGAAACTACAGAATTCAGCAGAAGTGACATCCTATAAGTTCTGAGCCTGGGTCAAGAGCCTTTCCAGTTCCCATTCTCCCTTGTTCTTTGCCATCATTGTGAGAACAAATCCAAGCTAACCTGTTGGAGAATGACATACCACATGGAACAGAGTTGTGTTGTCCCAGAGCAAGCAGAAAGGCAACATCTGAGAACTTAATTTAACACAAGTACTAAATGGAGATTGATATTAGTCATTACAAATGAAATGCCTAGACAGTATAACATAGTGTGATATTATTGTGGTTTATGTTGTAGAAATGAAATCTTCCACAATGACATACAGGTTTGTCAAACTTTGAAACATAACTTAATTTTCGTATTTATGGTTCACTTTACAGTAAATGATTTTTAAATGCTATCTCCTGTAAATGTCACTGTTGTTTTATTCTATACAACCTTTATGACCTCAATTAAAAATCTTTTCTCATATAATTTGCCACAAATGATCATCTGAAAGTCTCAACCAAAGTCAAAACCAGTTTAGAAAGGTATCTGAGAAACAGAAAATTCCATAGTACCAAACATTTCCTTTTAGAATTTCTATAGTTCAGGGGCCAGCAAATTGTGCTTATTGGCCAAATCCTGGCCACTGCTTCTTTGGTTAGGTTCAGGGGATAAGATGGTTTTTATATTTTTAAATGGCCATATGTTAAATGGTTATATAGGTGGATATGTAATGTCCTTGATTTTTTTTCTTATCCTACAAAGTTGAAAATTTTTACAGTCTGGTGCATTTAGGAAGCACTTTAGTTGACTCCTGCTGTAGTCATCCATGACATTATAAGCTGTGTTCATGTACTGGTGAGAATGAGTTTGGGAAGAAATAATTCTGTATGAAAACAGCACCATGAATTGAATATACCCATTTGTTTTTTCTCCTAAGCATATAAGAATTCTGTATCTTGCAGCTGTTCTTGCAGCTGGGTGAAGCTGTGACACTGAGTTTTGGCCCTTAATACATCCTAAGCATCCTCCACGTCCTCCTCCTTCTCCCTTTGTCTGCTAGATGAATGTTCTAGAAAATGAGTAGCCATTAGCTAGAAGGGGGCTGGGTCCTTAAAAAAAAATAGGCTCTCCTCTGAATTCCAAAATATTGAAAGTATAGTAACATAAGCAAGACATGAATGTTTGTTGCATTAAGAAATTTAGCTTTTGGGGGATTGTTTGTTACAACTATTGCCACTTCTCTCTGACTAATATAATTTTCAAATGTTATGCCTGATATCACTATCACAAGTTGTTTACTCACAGATATACAGATCACAAAGTACAAGAATAGTTTATTCTTCCTTCTTTATGAATAACCAAAATATCCCTTTAAAGTCTGATTTGGCTTTTATGGCCCTACAAAAAAAATCTTTTTGTTTGTCATCTATTATAGATAAAAAAACAACAGTTATTTACTGAACTACAATTTCAGAACCAAGTTAGAAACCAGGTAAATAAAGGAAAATCATGACCTTCATAAAAGAAAAAAAAAGCCATCCCAAATTTCAGTTCCAAAAATTTATAAACAACTCTTTCGTGCTTATTGTTCCACAAAGAGATTTCCCATCTAACTTTCATCATCCTGTTCAGAGTTTATAAGAGAGAATCTTCAGATTTCAATTTAGACACATCTGGCTCACAAATGAGGCACCACACCCTCTATCATTGTGAAATTCTCACCACAGCATCAATGATGAGATCTTGTGTTTATTAGAAAAGATGTGAGAGCCAGTCAGTTGCAAAGCTGTTTTGAGTGGAGACATCTCAGATGTGGCATCTTGGAGGAGTTAGTTTGATCCTTCTCTGCTGAGGAACTGCTGGATTAAACCCACTTCTAAATGCAAATTAATCAATTTTAACTTTGTTTTAGATATACTTTCACCTGGAGTTGTTGAAAAGATGATTTCAACAATTCTATAATTGTTAGAAAAAGAGTTGACATTTCCATCCTGATTTTTTTCTTTATTTCAGTAAGCTCTTTTTGACTTGCCTAAGGTATATTTAGATCTCTTGCTTTTAAAAAGTGCATCATAAGGATGTATTTATTATTTTTTAAATCACTAAAGACAATTTTCATTAGTAACAACTTTATTTCTTCTTTGTCTCACTTTGTTTGAAGTGCTCCCACCATAAAGAAAACAAACAAACAAAAAGAGTTTGAGGCTAAATTATTAAGAATGAATTGATAATGGCCCTTAACTAGAGCAAACAAAATTACTGATTCATACAGTTTAGGCTGAGGATAGTCACCTTCTCCGATGATCACAGCCCACTGCCTTGGGGGGACTGAACCATGTTGACAAGCAACTTGGAAGAAAATGAAGTAGATTCCCAGAAAATTAGATGAACTCATGTTTTCTCTCTTTCCACATAAAAAAATATGGCAGACCAGTCAAGAACTCTTCCTATTTAATCTCACAAAAATGGCTTAGTTGTCTGTACCTTAAGACAGACAGATTCACCAACAACTGAGCAAATCAACATTATAGACCCCAAGGAATGATATAAAGAGAAGGCAGCGGCATTGTCTGGATAGTATTCCTGCCCAAAGTATATAAACTGAAATCAGTTCTGGAGGAAACAATTATTCAAGTATAAACTGAAAGTCATTTTGAAAATCAACTGTCATGGACTTTTAAAACTATTAATGACACAAAAGATCAAAAGAAAATCAGGCAGAGGGAAAGACAGGGATAGCTCAAGACCAAAAGCGGTAGACAGATATAATAATGACAACATAATGCAATGAATTCTAGACAGAAAAAAATAAGAAAAATTGGGGAAATTTGAATATGGTTATAAATTAGGTGATATTGTACTGATGGTAAATCTCCTGAGCATGACAATTATGTTGTGAAGGTGTGGTGTAAAATCTCCTTATTCTTAGGAGATACATAAAGAAGTATTTAGGGCATATGAATGGCTTTTACTATGTGATGATCTATCCTATTCAACAACTATTTATTTAGCTTATTATTCTATTTAGACTTATTATTCTAGTTGTCTGGGTGGTCCTCTGAGCTGACTGGGTTCTCTTATGTATCTGTGATCAACTACAGTGGTTGTGTTTCTGAAGAAGACAGAATGTTGACTAGGGCAAGAGAGATGACTAAGTCCCCTCCAGCAGGCTATTCATGCAATATTCACATAAGGATGGCAAAGTTCTTGGGAGTGGGGAGAGAGGGGAGAGAGAGGAGAGAGAGAGAGAGAGGAGAGAGAGAGAGAGAATGAACTTGTTTAGAGAGAAAGAGAAAATTTCTTAATCCAAGTAGTCCATCACTTGTGCTGCACTTCATTAGTCAAAGCATCCCAAGGCAGCCTCTACCTTGTGACTGGTAAGCTGTAAAGTTATGTCATATAGGACCTTGATACAATAGGGGTGGGGGAGAACTATAGTCACTTTTCACCTTCTACCATAAGGAGAGAGGAGTGCACACTATACAATTCAATTTATATTAACTTTTTTAAAAAGCAAATCAAATGTATGGTGATAGAAATCAGAATATTGGTAACATTGTAGTAATTCTGGAGTGCTGATAACATTCTCCTTCTTGATCTAAGTAATAAAGATTTCACTGAACTATACACCTAGGATATATACTCTTTTCTATATAATGTCATGCTTTAATTTTTGGAAATTTATTTTGAAAAGTAAAAAGAACATTGGTCACTGGGTTCTTGTCCTGATGCTGCAACCAAGTCCCTAGGCAATACTGAGAATGTTTATTTACTCTCTGGGCCTCAGTTTCCTAATTTGTAAAATAACATCTAGCATCTGAGATTAAATTCTGATGAAGGGTATGTATACTCTCTTCTTCTTGACTAGAAATTGTCAGCAAGTTTAAAATAACACATATGCAACATATCACCTTGTAATTATGAAGCACTTTTCTTCTACAGCTATAACATGTCTCTGGGATTTTATTTTGCTTTCCAGAATGTATACAGAAATATTTATAATAAAACAAAAACAATAAAGAGATCTCTAGAATACAGATGAAAGCTGTGAGGACTAGCTGTAGGCAGGAGTCAATGGAGGTACAGGACATCACATTTTAACATTGCATCAGAAATGTAAAGGACCCTGTCATGAAGGGCAGAATTATCACAAACACTTTCCAGAAACCAATCATAGTTTGCTACCATTCCACCTTTGTTTCACAGAAGGATAGCACTCCCTCTGGAATGTAGTTTCTTTTTTTTTTTTAATTCATATGTGCATACAATGCTTGGGTCATTTCTCCCACCTCCCCCCACTCCACCCCCCTCCCTCTCCCCCCAACCCCCTCAATACCCAGCAGAAACTATTTTGCCCTTATCTCTAATTTTGTTGTAGAGAGAGTATAAGCAATAATAGGAAGGAACAAGGGTTTTTGCTGGTTGAGATAAGGATAGCTATACAGGGAGTTGACTCACATTAATTTCCTGTGCATGTGTGTTACCTTCTGGGTTAATTCTTCTTGATCTAAACTTTTCTCTAGTTCCTGGTCCCCTTCTCCTATTGGCCTCAGTTGCTTTTAAGGTATCTGCTTTAGTTTCTCCGCATTGAGGGCAACAAATGCTAGCTAATTTTTTAGGTGTTTTACCTATCCTCATACCTCCCATGTGTGCTCTCGCTTTTATCATGTGCTCAAAGTCCAGTCCCCTTGTTGTGTTTGCCCTTGATCTAATGTCCGCATATGAGGGAGAACATACGATTTTTGGTCTTTTGGGCCAGGCTAACCTCACTCAGAATCATGTTCTCCAATTCCATCCATTTACCAGCGAATGATAACATTTCGTTCTTCTTCATGGCTGCATAAAATTCCATTGTGTATAGATACCACATTTTCTTGATCCATTCGTCAGTAGTGGGGCATCTTGGCTATTTCCATAATTTGGCTATTGTGAATAGTGCTGCAATAAACATGGGTGTGCAGGTGCCTGTAGTTTCTTGAACTCCTCAGAAAAGACCCAGAGGTCTCTGTACATTTAGGGGCTTTGGAGTGACGCAGAGAGAGCCACAGGTATCCCTCTCAGTGTTCACCCATTTTGTGTGGAATGGAACATGGGAAGCAGAATTGGCCAGAGATCCATGTGACCAACAAACCCAGCAGCTGCCTTCAGGAGTGGAGACCTGGAAGTGCCTCTGGTGGTGGTGATTTTCTCACTTCTGAGCATAAGGACCCCTCCATAGTTCAAAGGTAAGACTTGAATGAAGCAACACTTTGGGGTTTTTTTTGGTATTTTCTTGAGAGTTTTGAGTTTATCTCTAAGGCTCATTTGAACTACAATTTCCAGCAGTTTTGTAAAAGTTGCGTTCATTGAGTAGAGCATCTAGTAGATTAATCTAGAAGTGAAGGAGACAGACAAGATCCCTGCCCTCATGGACAGAATATGGGGTCTTTCATCTATTAGACCTAAGACATAAAAATACTTACGTTGTCCCACATGTGAAAGCTATAGATGAGCTTTACAATAGCCCTGGAATAAACATTACTGGCCCTAATTACAGATGAGAAAACTGAGACTCTGAGGTAAAATAACTTGCCTCAAAGGTTACATAGCTAGTAAGTGAAGTCCATCTGAACTCATTTTTCTAGAATTCCTTCACATATATAATCTAAGAAAGGGTGGGTTTAGAAGAGGGGTTTTCAAACTAAGTCACATGGTTCAGTTGCTTTCAGATGCTTATTTGTGCTTCATTAAAAGAACTTTACCCATTCGTTCACGTATTATCTGTGATTGCTTTACCACTGAGACAGAGCTAAGCCTTTGCAACAGGAATCTTACGGTCAACAACACCAATAAAAATTGCTAGCTAGTCTGCTGAAGGAAAGTTTGCCATCCTCGTCTCTCAGATCTTTGCATCTTGTATTAGAGTGATGCAAGCTTTTATACCAAACTTGAAATTTTTAGTGGCTTAACACATTTTTAAAAGTTTATTTCTAAATCACAGGGTATTCCTGGGCAAAGGTGGTTATTGGATATGTGTTCTACTCCAGTTACTCAGGCTGATCATTGCTCCAGGGCCACCCTGAGTAGAAACATCAGCCAACAGACAAGGGGGAAAAGAGATGATCATACCCAGGAGATGCTTATGGACTATATCTGGAAAGGGGCACACATTTCACCTCCGCCCACATTCTGTTGACCAGAACACAGTTATGTGACTCTACCTAAACTCACAGGATATTGGGCAATGTAGTGTATAGGCACGTCCAAGAGGAAGCAGGTCATGGTAAACACATAACAGCCTCTACCATGATCCATAAATGCTAATAATTCTTATGTTCAGGAAAAGTCTCTGGTTTTGACTTCTCAAATCTGTTTTAAGATTCATATACAATATGCATATGCTTAAATTTTTTTAGAAAAAAATTGAGCTCCTACCTTTTTGAAATATATACTAAATGTGTATAAATGAAATGATTAATCTGAGGAAGAAGTTTGTAAGAATTCAATAGTCTCCTTTTACCCCAGTCAATACCTGAAACGTTAGGTAGTACCAAACTTTATATATTTTGTTTTTCCCTACACATGCATTCCTGTGAGAAATTTTAATTTATAAACTAAGCACTGTAAGAGATGAACAACATAGCTATTAATAAAATAGAACAATTATAAGAATTACTGTAATAGAAGTTATATGACTAAAGTTTTCCTCAAAGTATTTCTTGTACTGTACTCACCCTCCTTTGCGTGATGTCAGTCAGATGGTACAAAGCCTAAATACCAAGATAAAGTCAGGTTAATGATGTAGGTGTTGTGACATAGTACCTGGCTACTGTGCAAAGATTACTTAACACAAGCACTGTGACGCCATGATAGGCGATCTGATAACCAAAAAGGCTACTAAGTGACTAATGGTAAGTAACAAAAGAATGATTTGCATGCTAGGTGGGATATAATGGTAATATTCAGATCTTTCATTATGCTCCTTAGAATCATACACAATTTAAAATTTATGAATTTTTAATTTCTAGAATTTCTATTTAATATTTTTATATTCCAGTTCACCCCAAGATAAGTGAAACGACAAATAATAGGTACTAGTGGTTGTGTATAGATGACAAGACTGGCCATGGATTTTGTGAAAGCTACTGGTATGAGATGGTTTATTATATTTTCTCTTTATTTTGTATATATCTATAAAAATTACACTAAGTCTAGTCTCTGCTATCTTACACCGGTCTTTAGTGAAATATAAAGTAAAAACAATAAAACTTTGATTATAATAGATCACAATGAGACAATATTCTCTTCCTGATATTAACAATAGGCATTCTGGCTTGTTATTAATTTCTCCAAATATTCTAGTCAAATAGGCTGGTCTGTAATGTAAACAGCACTGATAATAAAGACAAAATCTATGAAAGTATAGTACAATAAAGATGCATAAGAGTTAGCAATATTCATATGTCAGACACCTATAGAAGGAAGATTAAGGAATGCTAATCCATTGAGTTGGGTCTGAATAAACACCAGATTTATCATATTCATTTAGAAAACTGAGCAACTACTCTATGCAAGGCATTCTACTTGAGCTCTAAAGTATACAATGAGGCGTATCCCTCATTGTATACTTTACAATGAAGTGTCCCTGAAGATTTTACTTGTCAGGATAGGTAATATAAGTTGTGGTGCAAACATCCCAAAACCATACTGTCTTTGAACAAAAAGGTGCATTTTCATTTTCACTAAGTGGAGTGCAGATATTCCTGACCCAGTAGCTCTCTTTTGAGCAGTAACTTGGGTGTGGGCTCCTTCTATCTCTGAGATCTTTGCCATATGGAAGGTGATAACCATTCTGGCTACACTCGGGCTGTCTTATGGCCAGACCTAGACATACCAAAGCTCTACAATCCCATTTAAGTTCAAATGTAACTAGAAACTGTCCTCTAGCTATGAACCCTGGAAGAAGGAAACTGTACACTAGGGGTAGAAGGAGGGTTCTAGAATACTCTACCACAAAGGTGCTGCTAATCCAGGTCTTCTGGGAAGACAGACATGCTTCTATAAAGCATAGTAAGATCAATAATAAAGATAAGAATACAGTGCTGAAGAAGGAGGTATGATTTTAAAAACTTGCATCAGCTATCCCTGTAAGATTTCATAAATGTACTTGAAATATGTTTACACTATTAAACTTGTAATTCTGTTTCCACAACAATTGTAAGCCAGAGTTCCCAAAGCTGTCAAAAGCAGAGCCCTGCTGGTAGCCTAGAGTGGCAAATTCATTCCTAGAGCATGGATGTTTATCAATACTAACTGGTGTGTGCTTACTAGAACAGAAACTCACCTGGAATTTGCATCATTCAGCATGAAGGGACTTTAATAGGACTCATTCATACATTTGTTCAACATTTAATAAAGACATCTGTCCCCAAAATTCAATTTACATTTTTACAATGCTTTCAAAGACTTTGATCTCCAAATCTCCATTTACAATTTTACAAGAATTTACATTCATTGCAAGGGTTTTTTTCCAGAGTTTTTAAAAAGTCATTTTTCCTTAGGATCAAAAAACCGTAACTTTTAGATGAGAGGAAAAGCAGTGGAGGCTCACATGTGGGGATTGTGTGTGAAAAAAAATGGGAGGATACAGCAGCCAGGGGTCCTAATTTAGACCAGCCTGCCTCTGGCAATAGGAAAGTCACTTGTCCCTCTGTGTCCACATCACAATCTGGCACAACTGGGGGTTAAGGTCATCCTTAAACTATGGCCACAGATTCTAGTTTGTCGTGTCTTAATTTATATATATTCCATCTCCATGCTGATTCTACACCACCCCCCCTTAAGTGATTCTAATTAGAAAACACACAGGAGGATCTTTATGGGATTTGAAAGCTCCTGGGATCCCCTCTTTGATCTCCCATCTGAACCACTTTATTGTTTCAATTTCTCTCCTCAGTGCTCCAGTTGACAATCATTGGCATTTTAGAGCCGGGAGATAGCAATAAGATGCCTAACAGGTCAGGCAGCCAAAAAGTCCAAAGCAAGAACTCCCTTCCGAAATCCAGCTCTCTGCCCCCCATTCCCGCCGGGGGAGGGGACCCACCGCATCTGAAAAAGAAACACATCGCGCGCTCTATAAATAACTGTCAATAAAATTCTGGCCTGGTTATAATTTTAAAGATGCTTCATTCATCTTTAAACAATCCTTTCTTTACCAGATACAAATAAACACAAGTCTATTGTACCTATTTAAATTCTGTAAAAATGCCACAGTGACCTGAGGAACTTTCGAAATGGGGAAAGAATTAGTATTAATTTGGGTAAGATTTGGTTGAAGTGCCTTGCGTAAAGATGTGAACTCAGAAGGTAGTTGAATTAAGAATCTTTAAACAGTTTTCAGGACGCGGAAAACGAGAGTAGGAAGGCAGAAGGGGGTGGGGGAGGGCGTACCCCTAACAAAGTTTTGTTTATTTACGTTCATTCACCAAAGGAGACTCCTGAGGACTCATCCTGGTAAAACAGGCCGTCCAAGATGCGAAAGGGTCTTGGAAATTTGTTAAACGTCTGTGTGCGAACTTGCGCGAACGCCTAGACTAGGGCTGGGCTCACCGGGAGGGAAGGTCTGGACTGGCACTGGGGAGGAGGGAGGGGATCGAGTGGGAGGAGGAGGGAACGCAGTATAAAATGCTCCAGCCTCACCGAGCGCCCGCCACTCCGAGCCACTTCGGGAAGGCGGGACCCTGAGCAATACCAACAGGGAAGACAACCTGCGATGCCTCTGTCGTGACCTGAGCCCACAGCCAGACCCCTTTTGCTTCAGCATCTGAAGCAAGGATCCGCGCCCTCTCAGCTCAATCCCGGAGCCCTTCCCTTCGCCAGCTGTCCCCTGCAAGGCATGAGCCGCGCGCGGGAGCCCGAGGCTGCAGCGCGGTCATGAGGCGGTGGCCCAGGAGCAGCTGCTGCTTTACGGCAGCCCCCAAATCTCCTCCGGGCGCAGCGCCCCCAGGATGAGACCCCCCACGCAGACTCGAGACTGCCAGAGTTGAGACTCTCCGTTAGGACTCCCCTACGTCCTGAGAGCCTGAGCGCGGGACACTGCGCCTCTGCACCTTCCCGCCGCGACACCTGTGCGCTGAAGCAAATGCACGCCCAGCGAATCTGCTCACCTTCCTTCCCGGCTCTACTGTGCGCCGTGGACGCGTGACCAGAGGTGTCCAGGAATCAGGCAGCCCCGCGTTCAAGAGCCAAGTGTCAAGATCCTTCCGGAACACTTTGTCACTTCTCCCCTAATCCCCGCCTGCTTCAGGCAGGGGCGCACAGTGGCAGACAGACACCTGGTTTGTCGGTCCCTCTGTTTTCCATCATTACAACTCCAGCTCCACTTTGCCAATAAAGGTTTCCAAACGCGCCTAGGCACCCTCCTCCCCTCATCCGCAGCCCCCGAGCCTCAGTGCTAACCAGAGGGCTCTGCTCTCACTGGCCATAGCTGCATAGGCAGCGCGCGCTTGGCACAGCCGATAAGGCGAACGCAGGCTCCGGCTGAGAGCCCGGTCACCCCCAAACAGTGACAACCTCCGTGTACCCAGAGCCCCGATCTGAAGCCAGCCCTCCTCAGGATTCAGTGTTCGGGGCGGCGAGGCTGGAGGCCCGGAGGAGCACGGAGTGAGGGAGGTGGCTCGCCGGGTGAGTGGCTCCGGGGCGGCGCGGGCGGGGGAGCCAAGCGTGGAGGTAACTCCGGGCGGCCGCTGAAGCCCTCCTCCTCCTCCTTCTCTTCCTCCTCCTCCCGGCGCTCCTCTGGCGGCCGCTCCCGCTCCAGCTGCGGCGCCGAGGCCACATCTGGGGCGCCCATGTGCACTCGGGGGTTCGGCTGCGCCCGCCCCGCCGCCGCCCCCGCAGCACCCTGCCCTCAGGGTGGCCCCTGGTCTGGCCTGGGTCCCGGGCAGTCCCGGGTCCCTATCGCCGCCGCCGCCGGGCAGCGCCGGGGTTTGCTCCGCAGCTAGCTTGGACGCCCCCGGCCCCGCGGTGGCTCCGCTGTGGTGCGGCGGCGGCGGCGGCTCCTGCTCCCCAGGCCCCGTGCGTCCCGCCGCGCCCAGCGCCAGCCCTGCGGGCCCGGGGAGCGCGGCCCCGGCGGGGGCCGAGGCGGGAGCCGCGCTGCCGGACTCCCGGGCTCCGACTCCTCCTCCCCCGGCGCCACCGCCACCGCCGCCCGCCGTGCCGGGTCCTAAAGCCGCGCGTCTCAAGAGGATGGTACGCCTGGCTGCCGAACTGCTACTGCTGCTGGGGTTGCTGCTACTCACGCTTCACATCACGGTCCTGCGTGGTTCAGGAGCCGCTGACGGGCCGGACGCGGGCGCGGGCAACTCCACCCAGTCTCAGCTACAGGTGAGCGCGCCGCGGGAGAGGGGCGTGCGCAGCAGCGGGAAGCCGGGTGGCGGGGTGCAGAGAAAGCGCCTGATGGATGAAAGGAGGCGGGTCTTCAGCCCCACCAAGGACCAACTGTTTGTGGCCGCAGAGTTACCCGCATGGGTAACTCTTCTTAGGAGAGGTAGAGCCGAGGGATGGGGGGAGATGGGGTGGCGGAAGGCTGGAGCGGGTCCGGGAGTCTGCAGGATGCGCTCCTCACATCTTAGGTCAGTAGGTCAGGTACCCGGATGCCAAGCTTGGGGTGCGCAGAGGAAGAATAGAGTGCGTGTTCGCTTCAGGGGACTCGAGGCAGGATGGAATGGAGGGAAAGGGAAGGGACTTAAGATGACCATATTAGATAATACCCTAAACTGGGAAAAACTCCGGTGAAACTGCCTCCTTAGAAAGCAATGTCAAAGGTCAACGCAATGTCTAGAGATTAGCAGACACCCTTACCTCGCCCACGCTGTTCTGTGCCTTCCGTGCCCCTCTGAGGTCTCACAGGGAGTGTATACCTGTGCACTCTCCAGGCCCTAGAGAAGACGCAGAGTCAAGGCACCTGTCGTGGTTTAGTCCCAGGTTACCTGGGCTTTTAAACTTGTAGCAGTCTTCTTCCCAGTGACCCGCCCCTTTGAAGGTCGCTTTGGGAATAGGATTCTGTAAATCTCTTCAGCTCTAAAGCGGAGAGGAGTTGCGACTGGGGAGGACATATTGGGTGGTCCAGAGGCAAGATGAGTTTGGATGTCTTAAGGTTGCCTAGGTAGCGATTTCCTCCTGCTACCTTGGAAAGCGCTCCTCTTTAGGACCTGAGGCAGGCGTGACAGCTGTAAAACTAGAGAACACTAGAAGAGAGCAGGGGCTTTCTCTCAGGAGACATTCTCTGGCTAAAATCTCAAACCAGCCCCTCTAAAACTCTGCAGTGTCGAAATAAGCATTATTCATTCTTCCCAAATGGCCACCTAGTCATTATCTCTGCTAATTTCATTTTTTACATCTTTATGAAATTCGTTATGAAAACTTTACGGTTAAAGAGAGACGAATTCAAACACTTTTATAGCACCTATTGGCTCTGTGGTACGGTTTTAAGTGCTTTATAGAATTTAATTCATTTAATTTCAGCATCATTCTACGAGGCATAGTACTGTTAAATGCCTCTTGAAAACTGAGGTACTGAGAGATTGATTAATTACACCACGCTTTGTTTCTGCCAGACTAAAGCAAGGCATGCAAATGCAAAACCAGGCATGGAAAAGTGTACACCTCAAAGCTAGTGTTCTTTTAAATTCAGGACATGTATAAAAACACCCTAACTTTATAGGGGTCTCTCATCTTATCCTGTGGGTACACAGGTACAGTGACAGGCTGATAGAATTTCTGTAGGGAGATGGTAAGGTATAGCTGTCCGGTAAAGTGTGGTACACCCACCAGCCTAACACTGTAGGAATAATTCTTAATATTTTCAAGATTTCTGGAAGTCATATTTTATACATGATGCTCTTTCCTCATGGACTCATGAAAAGCCATAAAAATGATGTTCTGTGGAAAAGTAAATTTGGCAGATTTCTTTATGGGGTGTTTGCTATCATTAGAATAACCTGGGGTTGGCCTTTCCTCCCCAACAGTAAGTTAATGAGAGTAGCAGCTGGTGGAAGTGGCTCAAATTCTCCAAAGGGGCTTTGGCTGAAGAGCTACCCCTCTTGGGGGCAGAAGAAATGGTGGATTTAGAAAGAGTAATGATCCTAGGAATATCTTGGGTCCCAAGTAGCTGCTAATCCACCAGCCCCAACCTATCTTGTAATAATGTTCAGTTTTATTGACCATTCAAAGCACTCCTTTACCAAGCAGAATGATGAGTTTAGCAGGTTAGTTCACAATTTTACTCTTTTTGTAATTTCTTATTATAAAAATTTTATATTCTTCCTGACCAAAGTTATTTCTTTGGCCTTCTGATTCTAACAGTACTACAATTCAAATGGACAGAGTAAGTTCTGCCAAGTGAGGAGGTCTGCAAAATACATTCATCTGGGCCCAGAAAGTGCATTTGCTAGTAGCAGGTGCATATGAAGACAAAAAAACACTGTCGATACTGTATTCTTTCTGTTTACCAGGCATTTAAAACCCAAGTGAGGTCTTAAACCCCATCTAACTGTTGGCTCTGATATCTCAGCTGCTAGAATCTTTCTTAATAATCAGAAAGTTAATCAATCCTTACACATTATTTTTGGCATAATCTCTGCTTAAAACATTCTAAAATATGAGGTCAGCTGAGTCAAAAACATTCCACGGTAAGGGTACCCAAATTGCACTATATTGGGGATCATTTAAAGAGAAACACACCTTTATTTCAGATTTGGTATTTTGGATATATCAAGGACACCCAATAAAACAGTACTAGGAATAACAACAATAATGGCTAAGATTTATTAAGTGCCTTTGATGTGGCACTCACTGTTCTTAGCACTTTACATATATTAACTTCCTTAATCCTAAAAAATCCTATGAATTAGGAACTATCATTATCCCTGTTTCAAATGAAAAAACAGAGGTTATATAACTTGCCCTAAAGTTGCAAGGCTAGAAACTCCTTAATTAGCTTTTGTTATTTTATACTGTAAAAACGTACACTGCAGTATATATTTTGAATTGTGTATTCCAAATTATATATTTGTATTCCAAGTTCTTGGTAAACTCAATATTGCTACAAGACAGAAAAGTTCTCAACAAATTACATTTTCAAATGCACCTAGATGGTCTTCCTGTGTTAAACATGAATACATATGTGTATACAAGGACACACCTACATACACACATTCTATAAACATCTAACAAGATTTTGGGGGTAGTTTCAGGATTCTAGAGGGGACATATTTTTTACTCTAAATAGCTGGCTCAGTACTATATGTGTGTTGTTATGAGATGACAGTAAAATACTTTGAACACACTATCTCCATTGGTTAATGGCTCATGAAAATAATGATGCTAGTCTTTGTACTGTTATCAATATTTTACAATATCTAATAAAAATTGAACAGTTGTCTGCCATAAAAATGCATGGAAACGTCAGCTTCTTGACTTTTGAATGAAATCTTATCTCCTCTTTGGGATAATGTTGCCGCATGTTGATCGGATACACAGATTAGTTCCTTCATATGTCTTTAATTAAATGATAATGAGAAAACAATTACATATAATAAAAGCAGTCTGGAAGACAGAACATCTCAAAATATAGACTCCACAGGCAATAACAATTATAATCATAATAACGATATCTTTTTATGTGAAATTCAAAGGAGTGCCTTTCTAATAAATCTTAATCAGATTTATAAAACTAGACCTCATTAAGGCAGCGAGATGTAAGCAAGATTTATAAGACACAAAATTGATTATTTTTATAATAGCATTAAAGCAAACCAAGCTCTGAAATGTAATGAAATGACTTTGTTCTCAATCTCCTAGCTGCCATCTTTATGAGTAGTCTACCTCTTTTATCCATCTATTGCCTTCAATAAAACAGCTTAGCTTCTTGTACCACTGTTTCATCTGAGCCATATAGCAGTGGAAGCCAAAGCAACATTTAGTTTTACAAGTAACGTTTCTTACCAGGACCTCAAGGGACAGATGTACAACAGTCCCCTATTATCCTCAGGAGATATGTTCCAATACCTCCAGTGGATGTTTGAAATTACAGATATTACCAAACCCTACATATACTATGCTTTTTCCTCTATATGCATGCCTATGGTAAAGCAAATTTATAAGCTGGACATGGTAAGAGATTAAGAGCAATAACTTGTAATAAGATAGAAAAATTATAATGATACACTGACATAACTACTCAGACACACTACTCAGATTTAAAACTTAGGAATTACTTATTTTTGCAACTTTCCATTCAATATTTTCAAACCATAGTTGATTGCTGGTAACTAAAACCATGGAAAGTGAAGCCACAGATAATGGAGGGTTATTAAATTGAGAACTGAAGAGATTTAAGTAACTTGCTGAAGGCTACAGGCTGCCATGGGGTAGGGCCAGACAAGCTGACTATGGAACCCAAATTGTTGTTTCCATTTATAACAAATGGTTGAAATTAGCAACCAGTTGTGTTTCTTGTTTCCCAACTTGCCTGCACATTTTCCAGTCAGACATCTTGCTTTTATCACTAGAATTCTTTATTTATTTATTATTTTTGTTTATTTTTCTTTTTTTATTATCATCATATTTCCATTGTATTGGGTACTAGAATTCCTTATAAATGATGGATAATTTGCCACATAACAAACCACCCCACAGATTAGTGGTTTAATACAACTACCATTTTATCTATATATATGTCAGCAATTTGCTCTGGGCTCAGCAGGATGGTTCTTCTGTTGACTGTCCCTCCAAAATACTTACATAGCTATAGCCATTTGTTGGTTTGATGTAGGTGAGATGGTCCCAGATGACCTCACTCATAGGTCTGTCACTTAGGTCCTCTCTACATAATCTCTTCTCCTCAAAGAGAGTAGCTCACATGTCTTTATGTGATGGATTCAGAAAAGCAAGAAAACAAAAGCAGAAGTTCCAGGGCCTCTTGACAGACTTGCATGTTGTCACTTTAGTCATTCTGTTACACAAACAGATCATGGGTCAACTTTGATTTGCAGAGACAGGAAGTAGATTCTGTCTGTTGATGGAAGGAGCAGCAAAGTCACATTACAAAGGAAAGAATCATTGTGGCCATCTTGGTAAAATACCTACCAGATATACGAAGTTGCATCCAATTTGATCAGGGTTTTCCCTAATTTTGCACCTGTCTTTTAACATTGCATATGTTGCCATACAGTAACTTTCTGTCTTAAATGTAAGCAATTCTGAGTCCTTTCACACAAATTTGTTTTGTTCAAGTAAATAGCCGGGTGTCCTATTTTATTTGTCAAAAACATTCATTCATACAAAATCCCACTTTTGTCATACACTGGTTTTCACATTTTCATAAGTCTGTTTCTTGGTCTTCATGTGTCTGCTCATGTACATATGCCATCTTGTTTCATGAAATGTAGCTTCATAGTCTGTTTTAATAAGGGAAGTGACATTTTTAAATATTCCTAGAAATTCTTATAAAATGTATTCTTTTTAATGGACTTAGATTTTTAAATGGACTTAAATTGCTTAAAAATCAAAGATTTTGAGGGGAAGGTAGAGTGGGTGGTATTGGAGATTGAACTCAGGGTCTCAAACTAGACAAACACACTACCACTTGAGACCCATCCCTAGTCCTTTTGTTATTAGTTTGCTTTTAAGATAAGGTCTCCAGCTTTTGCCCAGTAGCCTTGAACTGCAATCCTCTGATATCCACCTCAAAGTAGCTGAGAATAGAGGCAGGGACCACCACATCTAGTTTGTTTTTGAGATAAGATCTTGCTAACTTTTTGATAGGGCTGGTGTCAAATTGTTATCCTCCAAAGTAGATGGAGAAACAAGGGTGTGCCACCAAGCCCACCCTCAAATCATTAAGATTTTAATGGGAATTGTATTAAATATCTTTGGCTAAAATGAGGATAGTTGAGAGTTTTATCACTTTTTAATTCTCCCATTCAGGACATCTAATGCTTCTTTTAATTTTCTTCACTTTTCTTCAGTTTTATAAGCTACTTTCTAGGTTTGTTTGCTATTGTGAATAGAATTTTATTTTCTCTTATATTCTCCAATTTGTTAGTTTTGGAATCTAGGAAAGTTACACTTAGCAACATATGAATATGGTTTTTTGTGTGTGCACAAGAGAGCTAGCATTATCCATTTCAGTAGTGGTACCCTTACAGTCTCATGGCATGAGTTGAAAATCTTTCCATTTTTCCACTAAAGCACTTTAAATAGCACAATATTATTAAGAGATTGTTAGAATTAACTCATAAAATCCTCTTGAGCTCCATACCTCTTTGGTTCTAATCTCTGATTAACATTCTAGGTTATTGCATGGTCAATAGTCTATGCAAATCATAATATTTCTTAGCTGGGTGTGGTGGCATACGCCTATAAGCCCAGCATTCAGGAGACTAAGGCAAGAGGATCAAGAGTTTGAGACTAGTCAGGGATGCATATTGAGACCCTGTCTCAAAAAAATAACTGTATAACATTTCTTTAGTCAATTTTAATATTCATTTCCCATAAATCATACATTTTAGCTGAATCTTAGTTTTATAACTATAAAAATTATACATAGTAGAAGAATATTTTACACATATTTATGCTTGTAAATTCTTAGTGGTGTACAAAGTTTTATGCATAGCTATAAGACTTATGGGGTAAAGATTGATAACTATATTATATAGACCTCCATGTCTTGATTTGTTTTCTGCTTGTCTGCTGATTCCTGAAACAAAGCAGCTGCATTCTTACCCTCTGGTTGTGAATTTTTCTATTCTTGTAGTTATCCTCATTCTTTTAATTTTTTTTGAATAACATTTTCAGAATCTGTGTCATTAGTACGTAGATTGACCTTTTTGATGGTTGTGTTTTTATCAAGGTGAAATTCCTTCTCTATCTGTTTTATTGCCCTGTATCTTAAATACTTTCTGATTGTTCAAATTAATATTGCTATTCCTGCTTTCTTTAGGTATTTGTTTCTGTGCATTTTTCCAACCTTTATTTTCAACTTATCTCTAGTTTTTTATTTAAATATATCTCTTATCAATAACTTATAGCTAAACTTTCTTTTTCCATGCAATCCATCAATGATTTTAACTCATTTATATTTATTGTGATTACTGATAAATTTGAAAGACTCTTTCCATTTTGTTTGCTGTTCTCAAACTTCTAATTTTTTTCTCTTTTGCTTTCTGCCAACTTATCTGTATGATTTTCTTCATCTATAAAGTAGATACATAGTAACTATTTCCTAGTGTGGTTGTAAGGGTTAAAAGAACAAATACAAATGAAGCGCTTTATCAGATACTGACACTTGAACAATTCATATTTAAATATTGTTAAATATTTTCCCTCATGATTTGGTAGTTGTGTGTTCTATTTCTATTACTTTTAATATTTAGCAAACATATTTTTACTTATACTTTTCTATCAATGCTGAAAATCAATCAGTATCTCTAAACTGATTCCCCCAAAAAAGATTTTCTATCTCTAAATTTTAATATTTTCTGTAACTTTAGTGTTTGAATATCCCTTTGTCATTATTTCTCTTTCCTCTTTTTCTTTTTTTTCCTTTTTTTACTTAGCAATTATTACCAATTTTTAATGAACACTTAGTTTGACTTAATTTTAAGAGTTAGTTATTTCTTTATCTAATCCTGCTTCTTGTATTTCATATTTTCTTTTTTTATTACCAGAATATATTGTTAAAAATGCTTTCAGAAAAAAGTTTTTCAATTCTAAACTCTCTGAGAACCTAGCTGCTTTATCTTGTTTCTCCTTAGAATTTTGAAGGTGTAGTTCAAGTTTATTATGATACCTCGTTTCACATGAAAATTTAGTGCGGTGTTTTTGAAAGCAACTTAAAAAAATTGAAGCTTTTAGGATTTTCTCTTTATTTATAGTACTTAGACATTTCATTAGGCTGTGTTTAGATTTAGGGCCTTAGGGTGTTAGTCCTGTTCAGCATATGATATGCCCTTTCAATCTGAAGTCCCATGTTTGTCTCAAGAAAATTTCTTTAGTTATTTCCTTGCTTATTTCCAATATTCACACTCACACTTCCTGGAAGTCCTGTCAGACTAATATTGAATATTAATGGCCTATCTTCCATGACTCTTAATTCTTCTGCTCATATTTTTATCTCCATGGGTTTTTATTTTTTAATTTAATTTAATTTTTGATTTAGTATGCATTAATAATATGAGGGGGTTTCATTGTGATAAGTCCATACATGTGTACAGTTCACCCCTCCATTATATTTCCCATTTCCTTCCTCCTCTTCTTCCCCCTTCCTCAAATCATGTTTGGAGCATTTCATTAGGCTAATTTCATATATATATATGAATATATATACTTGAAGTAGCATACTTTAATCATCTTTACCCCTCAATATCCTTTCCTTTCCCCCTTGCCTCTCCCATATCTTTATGTTTTTAAAACATGTTTTATGTTTTGGTTCAATCTTCTCCAGTGCTCAGTCTAGGAGTACCTCACAACTGAGTTCTCATAGTAAATATCAGGTGTATATATCAGACTCACCACCCTGACAGCCAGGGCTGAATGAAGTATCCCCTTTACTCTTTAATCTGTTTTCTGCTCACCCTCTTTTCCCCACCAACACAACGATCAACTTGTATAGCCTTGCCTCCTGTCTTTTCTTCGCTTTCTTTCCACTCCCATTCTTTTCCATCTTCCCCCACATCTCTCAGTTTAATTTAAAAAATAATGTATAATGTACATACAACAAAGTGGATGAATATTAAGGGTTTGGTTCCATTTTTGATGATTCCTTATGCCCATATATCTGCCATCAGCATTCATTTTGGGATTAAGCACTACTGCTTGTTTGGGTCACTGGCCTGATAATATACCCATATTCTCTTCCCTTTCTGTCCTTCCTTCCCCTTCCTCTTCCCCTACAAAGAATTCCTGAATATTCTCTGGGAGATGCCTCAGTTCTGCTTCTGGGAGATCCCAAACTAAAAGATGCATTGCCCAAATGTTAGTCTTTGAAAGTGACTACTTCTCTGGATAGCCGCAATATAGGAGGTCTCTGGAAAGGTACAGAGCAGAGTTTCCATGAGACACCTGCTGGGTTTTTTTGTCATCAGCAACAATGAAGTCCATTAGCCTCAGAAAGAGTTGTGCTGTGGGCAGCAACTGAGTCTACTACCCTATGTCTTCCCAGAGCTGTAGCAAAGTGAGGAATTCCAAAATTCCAGGATTGCAAAAGGTCAGATTTAACCAAAAACTACAAATTATATTTGGAGATATAATTGGTCTTTTTTCTCCTGAGAAACTGACCCCATGGTCAATTACTATTTTAAAGGGGAAGATGTGTGACAATGGGGACTCCTCAGAGATGATGTGAGGTAGTCATCTAATGCCTGAAAAAGACAGAGGTCAAAGTGCCTTGATAAATAGCTTAGCATCAATTCTTGAAGCACAGAACAGCATGTGTCACTAGAAAGTTATTTCTGTAAGCTGAGTAGAAGTAAAAACAGTAGATTAACTATCCCTTTTTCCTGTTGGCATTGACCCATGCCCATTTTAGTAAACCAAGTCATGTTGCATTGAGTGCTATCTGTGATTGATACACATACCTTGGAGAGAGCAATATTCCCATTCTCCATGAAGAGATAGTGATGCAAGACCCAGGTAATGAAAGTGTTATATCTTCAAGCTTGGGGTCCTAAGCTGCCAGACTTGCAATTTAGAACATCCAGACCTCCAGTTACTCAACAGCAGTGACCTGAGAAAAGGCAGATAGACTTGGAATGCAATAGGCCAAGCCATTTCCTGCTGGACACCACATATCTATTTTCAAAAATAACAAGGGACGACTAGAATCTATATGAAGGATGCAGGGAAGCTGTAAATGGTGTCATTCTCCCTCCCCAGGTGTTAATTTATACCCACAGCATACAGATAGAGTATTCATATCACACAAACACATACACACACACACAACCCACAAAACATGCTTTAGCCCACAAGTACCCACCCAGAGATGGTAATGAGGAAAGGAGGAGAAAAGTGCCAGTCATTTTATTATTTGTTAAAGTATAGATTTTTTGACATGTAATTCATAAACAATGAACTGTACATACTGAAAGTGAACAGTGTCACCATTTAGACACTTGTGAAACTATAACCATAATTAAGATGATAAATAAATCTACCATATCCAAAAGTTTCCTTATGCCCTTTCATGATCTCCAGTAATCTCTAGGCAACCACTGATCTTCTGTCACTATAGCTTAGTCTTCCATTTCCTAGACTTTTATATAAGTGGAAAAATATGGAATGCAGAATATTGTATCACGTGGCTTCTTTGCTCACCATAATAATTTTAAGGCTTTTCTTTAGTTTGTTTGCTTGTTTATTTGTTTCACAGAACTAAGAATTGAACTCAGGGCCTCAAACATGCTATGCAAAGGCTCTACTACTTTTTTTTTAATTTTTATTTATTCATACATTGTTTGGGTCATTTCTCCCCCCTTCCCTCCACCCCCTCCCTTACCCTCCCACCCCCACTCCCTCCCTTACCCACCCTTACCCCTCGCTACCAGGCAGAAACTGTTCTGCCCTTATCTCTAATTTTGTTGAAGAGAGAGTATAAGCAATAATAGGAAGGACCAAGGGTTTTTGCTAGCTGAGATAAGGATAGCTATACAGGGAGTTGACATGCATTGATTTCCTGTACATGTGTGTTACCTTGTGTGTTCTTGCTTTATCATGTGATCAAAGTCCAATTCCCTTGTTGTGTTTGCCCTTGGTCTAATGTCCGCATATGAGGGAGAATATACGATTTTAAGGCTCTACTACTTAAGCTATGCCCCAGCATTTTGTTGTTATTTTGTTTTTGAGACAGGATATTGATCATTTTGCCTTGATCTTGCAATCCTTCCCAAGTACCGACGATTACAGACATGCATCACCATGCCTGGCTTATTCTTATTTTGTGCCTAGCAAATTTGTTCCTTTTTAAATTTCCAAGTAGTGTTTGAGTGTATGGCTAGATCTTCAGTATGCTAATCCATTGGCCCACTGAGAAACACTGAAGTTTTTCCTTTTTGAGGATTATCAAAATGAAGGTGCTGTGAACATTTGGGTATAAGTCTTTGTGTCATCATATGCTTTCATTTCTGTTGGATGAATATTTAGCAGCAGAATGGCCATGTGGCAGTTGCATGTTTAGCTTATTAAGAAATTATGGCAATATTTTTAATGCACTTACATAATGTGTTTAGGATCAATAACAATTCAGGAGCCTCCTTGGAAAACTTCACAAAATTTGAAGGTTGAATTCCAGGATATTTTCCTACAATTAAAATACCAGCATTTCACATACAGTATATTATGAAAAACTAAAAGAAGGAGAGAGTTCCTATCTTTTTGGAAAGAATTCTCCTTTCCTTTTAGAATGGCAGAAGTACCAAAAATCTACCATGGGGCTCAATTAGGTGATGGTAGTGGTAGTGATGGTGGTAGTCGTGGAGGGGGGATGGGTGCAGAAAAAGAAAACAGGTTAGAAAAGTGTCCTGGCTTCCTCTATGCTGCTGCTGTCCAATGTCACTTTGTCATGTCCCCATTCCCTGTCAGATAGCAAATTCAGAAAACTTGTTAGATTTTGTATCTCCTGACCAGGGCCTTAGTTACATTGTGATCTAAAAGCCTGGTCTAAGCCCAAAGTGAATTGGAAGTCAGGTTTATTGCTGGGAACGTCATCTTCCAGGAAACAGAGCAAAAACTTTAAAAAGCAGTAATTCCATTAGGTGTTTCTAATTCTTAGCGCAGGAAATAGGCTGAGGAAATGTTCACCTGATCTTCTGGTCAGGATGGATGCTGGGGGAGTACAGATTGTTAGGATTCTCATTATGAGGACAAGGATTGTCCTTCCCTCATATATAAGGTTGCCTATCTACTGCCCAAATCTTCTCCACGTGCGGTTGTGGCCCAGAAATACAGATGAGAAGCCTGGAACCCTTTTCAGCCCTTGTACCAGAATGCTGTCAGTGGGCCAGAAGCATCAGCATCTCCTGGAAGCTTGTTAGAAAATAAGTCTGAGGCCTCGACCCTGGGCCACCCAGATCTAAGGAATACAAATCTGCATTTTGACAAGATCCCCAGGTTAATCATAACAAGCACTAGTCTAGCTCATGCTTTTCTTGCAAGTTACAAGTCCAGAAAACACTAAATACAGGTCCTGTATTATTCAGCTATTGCCTGATAATGTTACAGGACCAACTACACCTGAAGCTTAGTGGTCTACAACAGTCAGCATGTGCTCTTACCTTGTGGGTCAGTGCATCAGCTGGGGTTCAGTAGATATGGGCAGAGTGTGGTTTCATCCACATGTCTTCCATTCTTCTCATGGTGATACAAAAATGCAGAAAGGCAAATGTTGGCCCAAATGCACAAGCACACTTTAACCCTTTGCTTGGATTGCATGTGGGTTTTACCTATTAATATCCTGTTGGCCAAAACAAGTCACAAAGTTCAACAGAGTGACCAAATGGTGGCCAATTCTATTTTAAGTATGTGACATCTATGTCTCTTTGACCCATCCAGTAAAATGGGATAATAACAGTTACATCACTGGAAGATTATAGGACTTTCTGTGGCACAGAGTCATGTTTTTTTCTTGTAGGTGTTGGTTTTATAGAATTGTGTGACTTTGAGAATATCACTTCAACTCTC
This sequence comes from Castor canadensis, assembly GCF_047511655.1. NCBI lineage: Eukaryota > Metazoa > Chordata > Mammalia > Rodentia > Castoridae > Castor > Castor canadensis. The sequence continues at coordinate 143,878,517 of NC_133390.1, read as the reverse complement.
TGTATTTCATTTTCCTTATCTAAGAATAGATGTCACAGGGGAGAATTCTATTAATTTTTGAACTTCATATTCAAAGCTAATGATGATGATAATGATGGTGATGAGATAAAAGCTAACATTTAGTACATATACTGTGACAGGCACTGCTATTAGGACTTTATGTGTATTTTGTCCTTTAATTCTCATAATTGCCCAATGGGGATTATTCCTTTTCTACTGTGGGAAGAGAGGGAAGACCAAGAGTTGCTCTAGAGAAGATAGATGAGAAGCAGTTGGATTCTCTTCCCTTCCTCTCTGCCTACCACATCCAAGGAAGAAAATGCCCAAGGGATGCCATTTCCAATGGGCCCAGCCATCACCCAGGACTAGATTGTAAAGTTTCTCAGTTTGACCCTGGAGTTGGAGTCAAGGAAAGAGTAAGGGTGAGGCCCAATGGGCCCAGCCCCTGGGAAATTAGAGCTAGAACAGGTTCCCGTATGGCATCCTGTAGGGTGCTCTGTCAACATAGGGTTCCATCTCCCTAAATGTTTCTGAATCAACACACATGTCTACCTCTTCCATCTTCCTTCTGAATAGTGTCCTTTTCATTGTTTAAAAATCGTGTGCTACATGGTAGGAATGGAACTGTGCCCACAAATATGTTATTCATCACTCACGGGCTTTAACAATTTAAGCCTGAAACCACTTTCCCTATGAAGAGGACCCTTTCTCACCTTCCTTTCTCAGACATAACAACAGCAAAAGGACATGGCTGGGGACAGAAGTTCCCAAGCTCTGCAAGTTGTATATCCTGCTTTTTAATTACTGGTGCTGCCCAGAAGATTTTCTACCATGTGACTAATCAGATTTTCTTTTTCTTCTGTGTCACAAAGCTCATCTTTTCATGGTCTTATTGATATCAAGGTTTCGAAATGTTTCCGCTACTCAAGAGTAGTGTCATTTTCCTTTCTTAGTTATGGTACTACCTTGCTAATATCTATTCAGTTTGGGGCTACTCTGATTCCAGATCTTTTTCTGTTATATGTTCCATGTGCCTGACTTTTCTGTATCTCCAAAGCAGTTTTCCTTTGTTTTGTTTTAGTCTTAATAGACTGTGTCTTTCATTTACTGAGCATAACCTCTTGAATCCCATCATATTTTATGTGTTCTCTATAGTATCTCTTCTTTCTTTGCACCTCACATATGAAGTTGGAATCAATCTCATTCCAGCTGCTAAGTAATTTACTTATTTGGTGGTAGTCACAGAAGTGAGCACCAACTGGGTAAAATATAAAGGAAAATAACTTTTTTTTGCAGTGCTGGGGATCAAACCTAAGGTCTTGCATATGCTAGGCAGACACTCTACCACTGAGCTGTATCCTTAGGCCCTAAAAAATTTTTTAAATAGACTATTACCACTGAAAATGTGAAACCACATTTTCCCACTGAAATGGAAAAATGAAAAAAAAAAACTGGAGACACCAAGTGTTAGTGAGAATATTGAGCAAGCCAGTGGGAGTGTGGATTGTTATAAAGTAACTACTAGATGAAATCTTTATCTATCACTAACCCAGCAATTCTGCCCTGGTTATATACCCCACAGAAACATATTCATCTATGTACCAAAAGACTTGGACAAAGAATGGTCACAGCAGCATTGTGCAAAATAGTTCCAACCTAGAAACAGTCAACAGTGGAATGGATAAGGAAGCAGTAATAGCACATGGTAGAAATAAACAAATACTAACCACACACAAGAGATGCAGTTTCATAAATGTAATGCTGTGTGAAAGAAGCCAGACACAAAAGAGTATCAACTGAATAATCTGCTTATATAAACATCAAAACCAGGAAAAATGAATCTAAGCTGTTAGAAGAAAAGACAGTGGTTACCATTGTTGAGGAAGTCACTAGAAGAGTACAAAGGGTAGAAGTCTGGGGTGCTGGTTATGTTCTGTTTCTTGGTCTGGGTGTTGATTACACAGGTGTCCTCAGTTTGTGAACTCTCAATGAGATATAGGTGCACATTTCTGTATAAAAACCACACTCAATTAAAAATATAGTAAAGAGGGCTGGCAGAGTGGTTCAAGTGGTAGAGTGCCTGCCTGGCAAGCATGAGGCCCTAAATTCAAACCCGAGTACCACCAAAAGAATTAAAATAAAGTAAGGAATGCAACAGGCAGAGAAGATAGTACCAAAGAGATGGCTTGTTTTCACTAGGAAAGGTGACCCTCAGACCTATAGCCCACTCTCTGGGCTCCCTGATGTGTGCTATCCTGTAAACTGGTCTCCAACTTTTAATGAATGTGGACTAGTCTTGGTGTTATGAGGGTACTCCTCTGCCTCCAGGACCCAGTGCTATTGTTAGGACATCAAAGACCAACTGCTGGCTGTGATACAGTCCTTATGAAAAGAGTGACCAGCAAATTTACTGCTTGACTTCATTCCCTTTGAATGGAACTGGCCCCATGGTCTTTCAAAGCTCAATTGTAGACATATATCTTCTTTACAGGACATCATGTACAATAAAAAGAAACAATAACTTAAGATAAAAAACAGTAACTTTGAGAGTGCTGTGAGATGGACATCCCACTTAATAAATATCACTGTTATTACATATACCCAAACCCACAGAAGTCCAGCTATTGGCCTGAGAGCCTTCTACTTAATATGGTGACTTTTTGTGGACTGAGTTACCCATTTATGCCCCAACCCTTTTCCTAGGCTCTGCAAGGTCTTGGGAAAGTCACTAATGACAGGTTATCCTACTTCTAATCTCATGGCCACCTTACTGAAATCAAACAAAATGGCAAAGTTCATATCTCATCACCTAATTTGGAGATGATTTTCAGTGAAACAAACGTATGTTGTGGGTTGACACCAAACTAAACTCCTTTATCAGTCACATGCTGTCCCCTGACATCCATGTGGACATTAGTCCACATAATCCTGGTGTGGAATCTCATGGAGTTACCATTTCTACATATTAGAACTGACTTAGAAAAGAGCAGATTTATTTTGTGCCTACCAGAAAAATAAAGGGTATTATTAACTTTTCGTGAGGGCAAAAAAGTAAAATTACTTATAACATAAAGGATGTACTTGGCTTAACATGACATGTGAACCATGAGGTGGAAAAGAATCAAAATTATTATAATCAAAATTACTAGCTGGCTCAAAGTTGAACAATCCAAAATGATCTTTTTGCTATTTAATTGTAGCAGTTAATCAGCCTAAAGGAATAAGACATCTTAAAAAGTAACCAAGTCTTCCACTTCTGTTTAATCCATTACTCCTATAAAAAGTTCAGCTCTCACACTAGTGGAAAGGCTAAGTAACATTACATTCTTGCCTTTCTGCTCCCCTCTCCAGTCCATTCAGGAAGATGCACAAACTACATGGGACAACTGAAAGTCCCCTGTGGAGATTTTGATGGAGGCAAAACAGTCAATTCAAAAGATACCTATGAAATAAATCTGAGGAGTAAGCTGGAAAAAACTGGAAATATTTGGAGAGCTGTGGAATTGCTAGGAGAGACTCTGTATGTTGAACAGCAAGTGGAAATAATGAGCCAGGCTCTTCATAAGTTACCTGCAAGAGATAGCTTTTTTATTCCAAATTCTTCCCACCAGCTTAACTGCTCTGAAGCTCACTCTGCTGCCATTCCCATGACCCACAGTGGCTCTTTGACTGATTATTCTCCAAGGCCAGACCCTCTGCTAAGGTCTGGAATAGCCCAAAAATGAACATCAATTCCTTGGCCTTAAATCGTCTCATAAATGGGGAGACAGGAAGAAAAGAAGGAAAGTAGGATGGACCAGATCCTGCAAACTCAATTACAGAATGATAAAGTTCTATGAAAGAGAAGAGCCGTGTGGTGTGGAGCCAAGAAGAGCAGGATTCCCACCTTCCTAATGTGAACAGAAGGGAAAACAAAGAAGATTGGGGAGTTGCAGCTTCAAAGAGCTACCCTCTAATTATGAGGCTGTGTCTTTTCTCTGGGCCTGTGAATGGTTGATCCGAGATTGCTCAAACCATTAGCTCAATTTTCTTTACTTGGAGGACTCCCGTATGCATCTGTTGTTCTTGTGGGTTGGCCTTTTTCATGCCACTTAGGATGTGATCTAAATAGAAATCCCATGGATATCTGCCAGTAACATGGAGCCTGCCTGGATGGGAGGACCTATCAGTAAGCTACACAGGTTCCATTTAAAAGAAGAACTCAGTACCCACAAACCTAAAGTACCTAGCCAAGAGTGACATTAGGAGGCCATCTGCAGGTTCCCCCTTGAGATCTGAGGAAGGCTTCTGGGAGAATTGCAATGGCTGTGCCTCCAGAAGGCTCTGTGTCTTGGTCCTGATAATCTAAGTGAAATGCCTTTTATATCATCAGGATGTATGGACACAACCAGTGATCCCGCTGCAGGCATGGTCACCACTGAGCACTGAGTTGAACCAGGGCTTCATCTGACCCACCACCACTAGAATGAGGCAGCCACTCTGCTGAGAAGGCAGGTTGCAGACACCCACCAAATCCTTGAATTTTGTTGTTGGCAGGAAATCCCCAAGTTCTCATTTTATTGATGAAGAACCAAAAACCAGGAGAAATGAAGGGATTTGCCCATGACCATACCATTCATTCAGCATAGAGCCAGCACCATAATCCAGGTTGAGTGAATTCTCTTACACAAAGCCATATTTCTGAAAATCATAAGCATTTTCGTGGTCCTGCTTAGCTGAAGACAATCAGAGCAAACATACCTCTTACGTGCCCAGATTCTATGGCATGACAGTCCTTGTTCAGTTGTTACAGGAGCTGAAAGATAACTAAATAAGCATGAATTATGTCTCTTATTTCAGAGGCAACCAGTCAGGTTAATGAAATAGCATATATCTAAGTATAGAGCATTTACCAGGCACATAGTTGTTATTTCACAATTCTATCACTCATTCAGTGCTTATAGATCAAGTGACCATTATGAACAGGCAATGTACTATACAAAGAGACTCAAGAGAAAAGAAGCTTACATTCTAGAAGGGAAGATTGCGAATAATCAATTCATATTGAAAGTCATTATTATTGATTGTCAAGGACATACACAGGAAGCAAAAACTGGGAATGGGGGTAACTACTAAGAGAAGGTAGTTAAGGAAGGGCTTGCTGGAAGAGTATCACTAGCATCCTGAGCTGAGGAATAAGAAAGGGACAGCTTAGCAAAGAACAAAGGTGAGACAGATGGATTTATAAGCAACAAAGCCTGGTGGGGGGGTGGTGCTGACTTAACTAAGAGATAGAAAAGACACTAGAGAAAAGCATGTAAGAGAGAAAATGGTAAATGAACTTGTAGAGGAAGACAGGGCTTTATAGACCTTGAAGAATCTGGCTTTTCTGAGATTCATGAGGATGGAGCTACTGAAGAGAGGTTGAATGATGGCTTTGTATAGTTTGCAAAGATCAGAAGGGAAGGACAAAGGCATGTTAGAAAGTTTCATAATAATCCAGTCAAGAGATGATAAGATGTGGACCATGGTGGAGAAGAGTGGATGAGGGCAGAACACAGTTCTAGGACAGAGACAATAGGGTATTGATGACTGAATTAAGAAGAAATGAAGAGTCCAGTTTTAGAAAGGTCTATACTTGTCAGTGGATTAATATTGAATTTATAGAATGGAGATGTCAGTGGGATGTCTAAATTAACACAAAGAGAAGGGAGGTGGACAAACAGACCAGGAATTGAAATTGAGGTGTCATGGCCCAAGTAGTAAGTGAAGAACCAAGAGTAGTGGTGTCATAGGAACCATGGGGAGAGACTGCTTTAAGGGGGCAAGACCCCTATCAAATGCTGCAGTGAGAGCAAAGATAAGAACAGAGAAATTCCTGCTCACCTTGGCAATATATTAAGCCTGGTGGCCTTAATGAGAGTAGTGTTGGAGACAGTAAGGAACAGATACCAGCATGTAATAGGGAAAGGAGGGAAGGAAGTGGAACATGCCTATAAATCCCAACACATCCTGATGCAGAAGGATCATGAGTTTGAGTCCAGCACGGACTACATAATAAGAACTTGTCTCAAAAACAAACAAAATGATTAGAGTTACAAGGACATCTTAGATATTGACAAGAAAGATACAATGGAAAGGAAGAAATTTATGATGTGACATTGAAAGAAAAGGGCTGAGGAGTAAATTCTTGAAGAAGGCTAAACCCAAAATATGAGAATTGACCTTTAAGAGAAGAAAGCTCATTCCATGTGATATGTGCTATGCAGATGGAAGTGTGGATATGTGGTGGGGATGTGAGAGTTACCATTCACTGACTCCTGTCCTTATCAATGAAGTAGGAGGTGACAGCAAGGGACCTGCAGGAAATTTAAGGAAAGAAGATATGAAATAGTCATATCCAACCCCCTAAGGGATGAGGTTATGAAGGAAGTATAGTTATTTGAGAACAGGGCTGAGTACACACTCATTTGAGGTTTGAAAACATTAATCAAAAACACAACAAGTTTGTCAAGTTGGGTGATTTTATTTTAGTCTATCACTAATCTGCTTGACTACTAACCTAAGAAGTTAGATTATTGAGTTCACCATCAACTGACATTTTTGCCAGTCATATAGATCAGAGGGAAACGGGGGCAGAAGAGTTGAGAGGAGTTGCCACAGAAAGGTTTTTATAAGGGATATATGCTGAATAAGAAGGAAATTAAAAGTGAAAAAGTATGGAAAAGTAGTTAGTAGCAGGCACAGTTCCCTGAAATAGTTAAATACTTGAAGGAAAGATGGACTTATTTCTCAATTTTCCAGAGAATACATTTGATTTATGCTGATGACATTTAGAGAAGGGAGCATTCACCTACTACTACATCTGCTGGATCACCTTTAGGTCAGAGAGAAACCTACTAGCCACTTCAGAACAGTGATACAGACAAGCCAAACAGCATATTTTGCTATCTTCTCTTTCATTTAAGACAGGCAAGACAAACCCAGGCAGAGAAAAAATTTGTCTCAACCTTGAATGAAATGTGGAGGACTTTTCGTGCTTTCAGAGGTAGAATTAAGTCTACAAGAACAGAATATGTAATTCATAACTCTCTGTGTTTGCTTGTAGGCAGAGGGGGAACTCTTGTACCAATACCATGACCATAATTCTCAACAGGTGTCAAGCAGAAATGTGAAGGGTATTGCTGTATAAGATAACTAGGAAAACCTAGTATAAGCTAATGAAAATAGATTGTAGGTACTTATTTGGACATCACATGCCCTAAAGTCCTATAAGTTATGCGATAAGACAGTTTTGCAGTTGTTTTTTTGCATAGCAAGACCACTGAAAAGAATTTAATTACAAGCAGCCACACTGAATATAAAAATATGGTAAAGACATTTTACCATGGAGGCTTATTCCACAACGTAAATGAAGAGATAATATGGTTTCTTAAAAACCCTTGGCTGAGTTTTTGTTGTTAACCATCATTGAGGCATTTTGGTGCTATTAATGCATCTGTGGGATGTTCAGTTTTATATTTCCAGCTTCCCATTCCCCTAGAAACAAGTCACCAGTGCAAAGCCATACATGAGGAAAATATGTAAAAAGTAAAGGTGTGTTTCTCAAAGTGTCAGATTCAGAAGCATCTGCATCAGCTCATGTCTATAACATTAATTTCCTGCCAGTTTTCTGTTGGAATGCTCCCCTGAGTTGTTTGAAAATGAAAATCAAATCACGTTTACTTAATCAACTCTAGGAAATAGTGAAAGAAATGATGGTGAGGTCTCTTTATATGAAAAGTTCCTGAAATCAATAAAGCTTAGATGAACGAGTATGGGCAGTTTAGGGTTGCGATTCTGGGATTTGAATCTCAAAAAGCATCCCTGTCAATTAAATATCTTCTCCCAGTACTAGCTATTCTATTGTTGTGCAACAATTTACCCCATAATTTAGTAGCTGATTATTATCTCACATTTATTATCTCAGAATTCCCATGGGTCAAGAATTCAGATACAGACAAGCTGGATGCCTCTAGCCCATGGTCTCTCACAGGCTACAATAAAGTCACAAATAAGACCACAGTCCTCTTTTTTTAATTAAAAAAACTTTATTTGTATATATAAAATAGTTATATAGGGATATACATTGTGGTATTTACATATATGCTTACAATATGCCTTAGTTGTATTTACCCCATCCATCATTCTCCCTCTTCCCCTCCTCCTCCCTTCTTAGAACAATTTCAACAGGTTTCATTCTTCTATTTTCATATAGGGATACAAAATATATTCACTATATTTACCATCATTACCCTTTCCTTGTGCCCACCCACTCCCACTGGTACTCAGCCCTCTTGCTCTTCACTTTTTTAAAGTGTACATTGGTACTTCAGGCCTGTACATACTGTGCTTTAATCAAGTCAACCTCCTCCCCTATTACTTATCACTCTCTATCACCATGCTCCCCTTACATTCAACAGCTTCAGTACAGTGCATTATATTATTCACATATAGATGGGATGTTTCAGTATTTTTCATTCTCTAACATTTTCTTTACCTCTCCTGCCTTTCAGAGTCCCCTCAGATGGACTTACTAATACAATTTTGTTCTCTTTCACCTTGTATATGTATGTTTATATATATATATATATATATATGATCATATATGTTTCTATATATACATTTAACTGACAGATCTAGGTTCCACATATGAAGGAAAACATGTGACCTTCAACTAGTTGAACTTGGCATACTTCACTTAACAGAAGTTCTCCAGTTCCATCCATTTACCTGAAAACAACATAATTCTGTTCTTCTTCATGGCTGAATAAACTCCATCGTGTATCTATACCACATTTTCTTAATCCATTTATCAGTTGTGGGGCATCTGTGCTGCTTTCAAGCTTGGCTATTATAAATAGTGCTGCAATAAGCATGGGTGTGCTGTTCAGTTCATTTGCCCATTTATTCTGTGAGTTGTTGATTCTTTGACAGGTTTGTTTTTTGAGCTCCCTGTATATTCTGGTTATTAATCTTATTAATCCCTTGTCAGATACATAACTGGCAAAGATTTTCTCCCATTCTGTAGACTGTCTCTTCAGTCTCATAACTGTTTCCTTTACTGTTCAGAAGCTTTTTAGCTTTATGCAGTCCTATTTGTCAATACTTTCTCTTAATTGCAGAGATACTAGAATTCTACTCATAAAGTTATTACCTATGCTTATGTAGTCCAGTGTGTTCCCTATTTTTCCTGGATTAATTTCACTGTTTTAGATCTTGCATTAATATCTTTAATCCATTTTGAATTGATGCTAGTAAAGGTGAAAAACTAGGATCTACTTTCAGTCTTCTACAGATGGAAATCCAGTTTTCCCAGCACCATTTGTGGGAGGGTCTGTCTTTTTTCCAACACACATTTTGGGTAACTTTGTCAAAAATCATAACTATAGTTGCGTGGGTTTGTGTCAGGGTCTTCTATCTATTCCATTGGTCTTCATGTCTATTTTTGTACCAGTACCATGCTGTTTTTATTACTACATCTTTGTAGTATAGTTTGAAGTCAGGGATTGTAATACCTCCAGCATTGCTCTTTTGGCTCAAGATGACTTTGGCTATTCGAGGTCTTCTGTGTTTCCATATGAACTTTAAGATTGATTTTTCTATCTCAGAGAAGAATGTCACTGAGTTTTAATAGGGATTCAATTGAACATATAGATTGCTTTTGGTAGTATAGTCATTTTCACAAAATTGATTCCTTCCATCCACGAGCATAGGGTATCCTTCCATCTGATTTCCTTCTTTAGTGACTTGTAATTTTCATTGTATAGGTCAGTCACCTCCTTCATTAAATTCATTCCTAGTTATTTTAATTTTTTGAAGCTATTGTGAATAGTAATGTTTGCCTGATTTCTTTCTCAGACTGTTCATTTTTTTGTGTGTAGAAATGCTGCTAATTTTTATGTATTGATTTTGTATCCTGCTACTTTGCTGAAAGTGTTTATGAGATCTAAGTTTTTTGGTTGAGTTTTTAGGGTCTTTCAGGTATAAGATCATATCATCTGCAAATACAGACAATTTAACTTCTTCCTTCCCTATTCAAATCCCTTGTATTTCTTTCTCCCGTCTTATTGCTCTAGCTAGGAATTCCAGCACTGTGTTGAATAAGAGTGGGTAGAGTAGACACCCTTGCCTTGTTCCTGGTTTTAGAGGAAATGATTTCAGTTTTCCCCCATTAAGTATTATGTTGGCTATAAGTTCGTCAAATATAGCCTTTATAACATTGAGGGATAGGCCTTCTATTCCTAGTTTCTTCAGAGCTTTTGTGTTGAATTTTGTCAAAGGCTTTTTCTGCATCTATTGATATGATGGTATGGTTTTTGCCCTGGATTCTGGCTATGTGTTGCATTGCATTTACTGATTTGCATATGTTGTACTATCCTTTCATCACTGGAATGAAACCTACTTGATCATGGTGTATGAGCTTTGCAATGTGTTGTTGGATTCTTTTAGTAAGTATTTTGTTGAGGATTTTTACATCAATGTTCATCAGGGATCTTAACCTGTTCTTTCTGTTTTTGATGCATCTTTACTTGATTTGCTATTAGGGTAATACTGGCTTTATAGAGTGAGTTTGATATTATTTCTTCCCTTTATATTTTATGGAATAGTTTAAGGAGCTTTGGTGTTAGTTCTTCTTTAAAAGTCTGGTAGAATTCAGCAGTGACTCTATAAGGACCTGGGCTTTTCTTTGTTTTGAGGTTCTTTATAACTGTCTCAATCTCATTGCTTGTTCTAAGTTTTTAATGACCTCTTGGTTCAATTTTGGTGAGTCATATGTGTCAAGAAATTTATCTATTTCTTCTTCATTTTCCAATTTGGCAGAGTATAGGTTTTTATTTTCCAATATGCCAGATATATGATTGTCTGAATTTCATTGGTATCTGTCATAATATTCCCTTTTTCATCTCTGAATTTATAAATTCAGGTCTTCTTCTTTCTTCTTGTAGTTAATTTGGCTAGCAGTTTATTGATCTTTTTTTTTTTTTCAAAGAACCAGTTTTTTGTTTCATTTTTTTTTTTTTTTTTTGGTTTTCAATTCATTGATTTCTGCCCAGATTTTTATACCTGTTTCCATTTATTACTTTTTTGGGCTGGGTTACTCTTGTTTTTCTAATAGTTTGAGATGTATTATCAAATTATTTATCTGAGATTACTCTAGTTTTCTGAGGTGGGCGCTCACGGCTATAGACTGCCTTGCTGCATCCCACAGGTTCTGATAACTTGTGTCCTCATTCATTGGAATGTAGGAATTTCTCAATTTCTTCCCTAAGTTCTTCAGTGACACACTGATCTTTTTAAAAAGTGTGTTGTTCAATCTCCATGAGTTTGAAGATTTTTGTGGTTTTTCCTTGTTATTGATTTCTCATTTTGTTACCTTATAATTTGTTAGGATACAGGGGATTGTTTTAATTTTTTGTTGTTGTTGAGGTTTGTTTTATGACCTAAGATGTGATCTAGTTTGGCAAAAGTTCTATGGGCTGCTGCGAAAAATGAGTAATCTGCTGTCATAAATTGAAATACTTTATAAATGTCTGTTAAGTCCATTTCCTCCAAGATATTGTCCAGTTCTAAGATATCTTTGTTGATTTTTTTGTCTGATGTTCTGTCTATGGAAGAGAGTGAGGTATTGCGATCTCCCACAATTATTGTATATGAGGATCACAGTCCTCTTAAGGAGTGACTGCTGGAGGACCAGTTTCCAACCTCACTCACTTGGGTAGTAATAAGATTCGATTTTTGTGAGCTGTTGACTAGAAGAAACCCTCAGTTCCCTTGCCATGTGGACCCTGAACTCACAAGAGCAGCTCACAGGATGGCAGTTGTTTTTGTTTTTCATAGCAAACAAGTGAATACAGGCAGAAAGAATGAATGTGAGCAAGACAAAATCCTCACTAGTATTTTGTAACCTAGTCTCAGTAACACTCCATCACTTTCACCATATTGTATTTGTTAAAAGCAATTTGTTTGCTGTATCCCACACTTAAAGGGAAGAATTGCACAAAAGCTATGCATTCTAAAAGATGGGATTGTTGAAGGCTATGTCAAAAGCTTCCCATCAAACTCCCTATGCATGTGTGTATATACATGTCCATTCCTGTTTGTGCCAAAGGTGACAGGTTCCCAACTTTTGCTAGGCCATACTTTTATAGATTTCCTCATTTCATTTCTAGTTTCCTCTCCTCTCACCTACACTCAAATATAATACTTAATTTCATCTTTTAAATTGCTGCTCTCCTCTACTCAAGATCTTTCAATGCCCTCCCCATTCCTTGTCTCAATATAAGTATTGAGGATCTCTATTTTTGTGAGATCAATCAACCTTGCTGGCCCTTTGTTTAACAGGCTGTATTTGCAGCCAAAATGACTCTTGCCATTCCTTATACCCTCTGCATACTCTTGTCTCTCAGTTCAAGGCCTTCATTTCTCTTTCAGCTGTGAAAATTCCAGACAAGCCCCACAAGCTTTTCTGTCCTGCTGAGGTAGAAATGGGCTCATTTCTGAACCTTCTTGCATGGCACATCCATTAAGTGATTATTGCAGACTTTCTCCCATGTAGCTCTATGGGGTGTGAACACCTTTACTCTCCACTCTGCCTGCCAATGAAGGAGAGACAGTAGCTTATTTCTCTGTTATCACCCATGGCATGCGACTTGCATGTGGCAAGTGTTCCAGTGTTCTGTAATGTCTGGAATGTCAAGGAGTACCTTCCAAAATGCCTTCACCATATTTAGGAGGTGGTGAGAAAACTGAAGCCCTGAAGGTTTATCAGCTTGCCTGACAGCAGACCATGGCAGGGCCTCATCAAATTCCTAAGTTCCAAGACCTCATCCAATCCTCCAGCACCCTGGCCTCTCAGAAGGAAGTGGCTGATCTGAGATTCTCCGTTCATATCTGTTTTTTTTCTTTAAAATGTAAAGCTATTTGACTTGATGTGATTTTTTTAATACAACAATTCAGTCACTCAATAACCCCGGCATTGTCATAAATGTCATAAATGTCCTCTTTTCTTTCTTTTTCCCCATATTTAGCCATTCCAAGGAAAATGGGGGAGTGAAACAAAGATTTTTAAAAATAAAAAGAGCTTCAGAGGCAGAAGGAGTATCTGGACCTGCAATTTCATGTTCCTCTGTGAATTAACCTTTTCAAATTACCAAAACAACAGCATCAGGGAACATTGTGTTTTTAAATGTCAGCAAGTCTCTTGCTGTCCCCTGATTCATTCCTAACTTGAGATGATGTTATCATTCGGGTCAAGAGGGCTCTAGTGACCCAGGACACCTTTGCTGGATGCTGTGACTGGAACCACAGGCATTTCTGTCAGCAAAGTGGTGTGCACGCATACATGCATTCATGCATGCACATGTGTGGCAGTTTAAAAGAGAGACTTAGATCATGTGGGATAATTATTTCTCAAAATCCATTGTCCAAACCTCTGTAGGCAATATTCTAAATTCAAAATGACTTTCAGCCAATTCATGTTTGCACCTGGAACTGTAGAAGTATTGAAAACTTCATAAAAGAGATGAAACTTGACCAAGACAGGAAGTGACTTACAGCTCCACAGGCTCAGATGTATTGACACAAGGTAGTGAAGTAGGAAATTATGGTTTTCAAAGAGAAGTCAGATCTTGGTTTCGCTTTTTTCTCAGTATGATGTGTGTGTCCTTGAATAAAATCCTCTAACCACTGTGCAAATGTGACATTCATACAGCAGGAGTGGCCGGAATCTCTTGCTTTTGTGGGTCCTCTATGACTTGTTCATGTGTCAGTATTGTGGTTTCCAAATGCTCTGTGAACCTGAGTTTTCAAGTTCCAGGTGGGCTATGTGGCCAATGGCAGCAACTAAAAATACTGAAGGAATTAGCTGCAGCCAGCGGGTTCCTTGAAGACATGAGGCTGTGACTGCCCCTTTCATATTAATGTGTTTCTTTGTGCACAAATTGTCAAAATCTTTTATTCTTTAGCTTTTCTTCACTTGGTCCTCCTTTAAGATCATTTCTTATTCTACTTCAGCTGGGATCTGATGTCCAGCAATAGGTGATTTTCCAAAAAAAAAACAGCTAAGTGTGAAATACATACAGCTATATACATGTGAACTATCTCATAAGGGCTGTGATCAACTGTAAAATTTGATATAATTTTGGCAAGTTGATGAATCATTCACTTTAGCCAGTATCATGAGATATTGATACTACATAGAGGATTTTTTAAATTGCAACATTTGCTTGATGTGCTATTTCAAGATCAATCTCAGTACTGATCTTGGATTAGTGAAAGCATGCCTTATCATTTCCCTGCAGGTGACTTCAAAATAAATAAGGCCATTGAACTTCACCTCTCAAGCCAGTCCCCATGACATTAAGTTCTACCAGTATTCTCATATGCCCTGACTGGACTGTGCTAATTGTGTTGTCCTCTTTATGTCCATTTCTTTCCCATTTCTTCAACTCATTTCCAGGGTTAGAGTGATAACCTGAAATATCCTGAGGGGATGGTGCATGATGACCCTTGATGATTTTTTCTTGATCCCACCAAATGTTTCTTTGTTCTGCATGACTTGCTCTTTGAATGAGGGAAAAACGATAGAATAAGCATATTTTTATCTGCAAAATTTAGCACTGGCTTTAAATTAAATGGAAGATGCAAATGAAAAACCAGGTAAAAGTATACAATGTAAGAGAGTTGATAAACAAGAAAACAGTAGAAAGGGTGGTTGTTTCTTAAGCTGCTTGTATAGGAGAAAATCCTGTTTATGTTTGGGTGAGATTGGCTAAACATCATGGGCCAAATTCTGGCCCAAGTACATGTGGTCAGCCCAGGAACCCTGAAAAGAATCTGGCTTTGTTTTTATCCAAATATTAGTTGTTGCTGGGTAGATTTTTTTAGGATGATTTTTTTTAAAAGATAACAAACAAACAAAAAAGGACACAAAAACCAGAAAGAAAAGCCAAGACTCCTGGGACCATGATTCTTAGTACTCTTCCTACCACTGAGAGACACCAAAACAGGTGCCAATGAGGATCAGCAGCAAGCCTGCCCATTTTACAGATGGATCAGTGTCTAGGAGTTATTGCAGCCAGTTCAGGCCAAGTACTTCCTGCCGCTGAACCCCTGTATCTGTCCAGTGGACTGCTATCAACAGCTATGAATTAAGGCCAGGCCAACTTGAACCCTTTCATTCCCTGGGTAGATGGATGCAGCAAGACCACACGGAGTCTATTCTCCAGCAAAGTAGTGATGTGTTCCAGGCAAAAACCCAATTTGGGATGTTTTGGCCCAAAGGAAACATTTACAACCAAATTATACACCTCAGAAAATAAATGAGCTTTCATTTTGGAAGGAAACCCTGCCAGACTCTTTATTATTTGCACCACAATCATAAAGTTGGTTTTAATCTCTGCAGTGGAATGCTGTTGGATTGGCCAACTGGCAGGCTCTGGTAGTTTGAGTGGGGACCACTTCACCCTGTGGAACACACAGTGGGAAGCAAAGAGAAGTACTTCTCCTGAAAAATTTTTCTCAGGACCCACTGGTTTTGGGGAGTTTTGTCTTTGTCTGGCATGTTTATTGCTACTTCAAAGCAGATTCCTTTCTTCTTTCTCTTTTTCTTATTTTTGAAAATTCCTGGAGACTTCCAGAAAAAAAAGGCTCAATGTAATGTGTCCTTTATAAGTGGATGAAAATCCAAGAGTAGGCCCAAGAAAGTCCATAATGAATTTCCATTGACTGCTTGAAGGAGAATTGGGTATCAAACCTCAGAAAGAACAGAGGGAAGGGCTATCCAATCCATTTTTCTACCTTAACAAAGAAATCTGGAGATTTAAACCGCTGGGAGTCTGCTCCCAGGATTCAGGCCATGAAATGACCTTAGCGATATGGTGGCCAGGAGTTTTGGGTTTCTGGGATGTCCTGAATTTCAGATATTTCATACCATTATCAGATGAAGTACTGGGTATTGTGTCCAGTTTTGGGGTTTGGAATAAAAAGGTACCCCTACCAGCTTTCCAGGATAGACTAGGTACTTTCAGTGAGGAAAAGCCCTTAAAAGGGCCCAGATTAGATTAAATTTGCAGAGAATTTCACACTTGTCCTGAAGACATTAGCATGAAATCCTTTTGGGCATATGGAATTTTAGAAAGCCAAGCAGGAAGGATCTGCTAAAAGGGAGTTGTGGTATAACACACTTAAGAACATTACATGGGTTTTCAAACTTATCTTCATCTTGTAATCCTTTGTAGACTTATAAAAGTACTGGTGCCTGTATCCTACCCAGACACTGTGACTTAAATGGTTTGGGATATAACCAAAATATCAGATACACAGCAAAATTAGGCACTCTTGCTGTGACCTCATGGAGAAGCTCCATGAGGGTAAAGACCACATCTGTCTTGCTTTCCACTGAATTCCCAACCCTCAAAACAGAGTAATGGGCTCCCAGTAATTATATGTTAAATAAATAATTGAATAAGAGTCCTATGATTCATCTGCCCACACACCATCAAAACAAATCCAGCTAATTAGGTGATTTCATAAATGTTCTGAGAGGCTTAGGGTGCAGTATGGCTTAGGTTTTAGGTGTTCCTTGCCCCCTGTATCTTGGTCTCTGCTTCTCCTAACTTTAAACATCCCGAGAATAATTCCATAGCTTCTTCCTAGCCCATTGTTAATATTCGTGACCTGGCAATTTCATGATTGCTTTGTATTTTCCATAAGTCAGGGATTTATACCTGAACTGCTCTGCTCCTTATCCTACCCTATAATACTGTAATTATGGAGATAGATCAACCCAGTAATTCTTTCCCAGAGAAGCTCTGGGGTGTCTTTCACCCAGCAGTAGGACGGGCAGCACTTGTTCTCTTGTTCTGACGTTGAAGGTTTCCATTTTCCACTGCCTGCCTCCATTCCATCTCACCCACCTCCCCACAGACACCAAATGCTGGCAGTGGATAAGTCAGCTTTTATTGTAAAAATGTTTATGGAGACTGTCAGTTCTTAACCTTAAAACTGAACCGTGCTGTTTGTATTTTTCTAAGTGAGGGAGAGTGTGAAGGACTAATGAAAATGGAGCGTGAAGAGATCAAACATGCGTTGTAGAATCTTTGTTCAAGGCCTGAAATGGGAGAAATCCCACTTGGGGGGTGGAATTCTGGGGATGGGATCCACTATTAGTCAAGCTCAAAGCCTGAGATCATGACCTGGCATGAGAGAAAGTGAGGTCCAGGGAGTGAGGAAAGCAGCATGGGATGTGGGAAGCAAAATCATAAGATGTTCTTTCTCTTCATAAGCTAGAAATATATTTCTTTTGGTCAGAGAGCAAGCACTTGTAACAAATTCTAACTTCTGAACTTCTCAAGTCTGCTTTCAAAAGGTAGGATTTTGAAAGAAGCCATTCATAAGTTTGTGTAACATGTCATGTTGGATAACTTCTTGCTTACTGTGTGACTTTTCTGTAGACCACTGGGGAGGGTAGTGTTTGGAGCTGTGAGTTAGGCTCTTAGTAATGGAATACCTAGGACACTGGTTTGAAAAAAAAGGGAGAGAAAAGAAATAATGACTTTATCAAAAGTTAGTCTTTATATCTGCAGACTTGAGGGGTAGTAGGAGAGTCCGAGCTGAAGCCAGCAAACGGCATTTTCAGAGGGCAAGGTATAAATTTGCTGGAGGAAAGCAAGAGTCTGGTTGGTAATAAATGCTCTAGTTGGGGCAATTGTTTTGACAAAAGCATTTTCTGGGCTTGGATTCTTGGCAGAATTTGTCCCTATCTCTGGAACCTTCACACACAGATGTGAATGGAACCATCAGAGCTTTGTTTTCTGGAAGATCTCCCTAGAAAATAAGGAACAAGTATACAAAACAGTTGGTGATTGAATGCTATTCAGGATTTTTTTTTTCCTTTAGAATAAGGAATATTTAGCTTTGATGGTGCCTGCTGTGTATATGCTGGGAACATACAGATTTCCCTTCAACTTCATGCTTGAATCATTGCTTTAATCTCCTGGAAATTCACAAGTTACATGTTAGACAGAGATTTATCCTTCCTGATGGGCTTGTCGAGGCTTTATGGGCACTAGGGAGCTCTCAGGTTTAAAGAAGAGCCTTCTTCAAACCATGGTGACCGATCATTTGGCATTTGGGACACGCAAAAGAAACTTTCTTTTTGGTCTCCTGCCTGGTTCATTCGTACTACTCTCGTGCCATGATGGAATTGTTTCTCCTCTCTCCTAGCCTGCCAGGGGTCCCCAGGATCCTTTCAGATAGATCTTAATCTGTTGTCTCTGAGCCGGAAACATTTGCCTTATCCAGTAGCTAATGTGGAGCCAATCCTTTCCCCACGGACCTATCTAGTCATTTAGAGGCAGACAGGCAGTGAGGGAGAATTCAGATGGAGGCCCTTTGCTACAGAAATAGGCCTGAGAACACTAGGATGAATTGACGTCAGGGAAGAGCAGGAAGTGAGTCCAGTCTCACAGTTCACCCTCCATCTTCAAGGTCTTTGTCTTTTCACATGGTATGTTAATCTGTGAAACATACCATGTATTGGTATATACCAAGTAATACCAAGTATTACTTGCCCCAGTGGGCAGCTGGCTTTACCTAGAGACCCAGAAGGCTGAGGAGCTCTGCTCCTTTCTCCCTCTGTCCTCATCAGACAGGAATCCCTGAGCAGTGGGTGACTACTCAGAGGGTCTCACCAGGCCACACTGAATGCCTGGGGTTCATTTTCCACTTATCTGATTACATTTTCCCAAGATAAAGTAAATCAACTATTTCCTATAAGTCATTTCCCTTTGCTAACGTGACCCTTGGGAGAACAGTGCCTTAACTCCTGATCACCTGTTCTTCATCTTCTCCTGGAGTGAGCAGAGCTTCTCAGGTGTGAGTCTACAGCTGAATCACTGGAAGACTTGTCAAAACATGAGCTGCTGTGCCCTCCCCCCCTCCCAGAGATGCTGATGCCACAGGGGGGCCTGAGAGTAAGCCAGGGAGACCCTTTTTTGCCTCTGCCACACCTTCTCTTCATTCTCTCACACTCCAAGATTCAAGATGTAGGGTGAATCAACAGTGCCCACACCTATTGAGCTTTGAAATCCTGCTTGTTTGTTTATTCATTCATTCATTCATCTGTCTAGACATTGGTCCATCCATTCATTCAGAGGACATTCAATAAGGCTCTAATATGTCCTGGGCTATAGGTCAAGTGCCCAGAGTACAGAAGTAACACAACAAACACCTGCTAATGACTTGGTGGTGACCACCACAAAGAAGAAGACCCATAAGCTATAAAGGTAATAAACAGAATGAGAGAGGTAACTGTTGAGGGGGAGGGAGATACATAACTTATATGAGGTCGCTAGAAAAATCCTCCCTCTCTGGAGGGGACATTTAAGCTGGGATTGAAAGAAGGGAGGAATAATGGTGGTCTGAACAGGATGGTAGCAGAGGAATCTGAGAAATGGTTAAAATGATCTTTTTGTTGTTAGAATAGACTTAAAAACCTTAACATAGCTAATATAATTTTGCCCCTTTTGGCAATTGAGTTTACAGTTGAATCACTGTTCTTTTTAGCCAGAAATGGGGCAAAGTGAAAAAAAATCTAAGAATTTAAATAAACAAAATAAAAGAAGCAGGTGTCAGGTACAGAAGTAATAGAGAGCAAAAAGGGATTAATTCCTCTGAAAATTTTTATATTTGGTTTCCTTTTTCAAAATTAAGTTTGAGAAATTCATCATTGTCATTAACTTCTTCCTTTCCTTGAATCTTCAGGTCTGGAGTATAAGAGTTCCCTGGCTTTACTGGCCCTGAGTACTGAGGTTCTTGGTGGTTTCTGGCCACTTTGCCCAGAAATGTGTAAATTGTTCCTTTATTAAGTTCTTCTCAGTTACCAAGTTTGAGAATGCCATCCATTTCCTGCTCAGACTCAGACTGATACATCTTAATATGGAAACATTTATACTGGGGAGAACAGTGAACAGGTAACCATATTCTCTGTTGCACCCTCCCCCCACCACCTCTGAAAAGACAGCCTCTGAGAAATGTGTGGTTGTCTTTTCTTCAACCTTAACTAACTGAAGGAATCCTAGTGGGAAAATTGTCTTTGGTGAGGTGCTTTGTTTCTCTAGACTTAGAGTCAGAAATTGTATATGAACAGGTAGGCTGAAGGTAGATGGGGTATCCCTGGTGGTTAGCCTTCTCCCATCCCCATAGGATACTTCAAGAGCACTTCTTAACTTCTCCCTGGAATCTGAGCTCCTTGGAAGCAAAAACCTGCATAAATACAATTTTAATAATATTAAAAATATGATTCTCATACCAGATAGAAGTAACATATGTCAAAGATTTATTTAAATAATTAATGAGGAAACTAGGAAGATACTGATGCCAGTTCTGAACACTTTAGGAACAGGTGTTTATAAAATTGGTTGGGAAAATTGCAATGAAGTAAATTTTAAGATACAAACAAAAATTGGTTAATATTCTGTAGGTCCATAGCACAGTAAGCTTTGAGTTACTGTTTCTACTAGACCCAAAACATTTGCATTTCTATGGGATTAAAATCTACAAATTAGCATGTAACTTTTAATCTTGCCCCTAATCAATAGTTAGATAATAAGAGACTTGGAGAGTTAAATAATCTTGGGCAGGCCTGTCATACTGTGCCCCAGTTTGAACTTATAAACTTACAATCATCTTTTTGCTTCATTTCCAAGTTTTGGATAATTTTTCTTAAGTCATATGTTATTGGAACTATCTACTTCAGCATAGTACTCAGTACATAATAGGTACTCAAGAAGAAGGTGTTGAATGAATCCACAAGTAGAACAAACACTCCCACCATTTATAAAGGTTAGCTAAGCTAAGTCAGTAGCCTACAGTTGCATTGCAGCCAATTCTCCAAGCAGGGATCAATTCTTCCTTCCTTGCAGAGGAAAACAGTAGTCCAAATAAGAATAATCTGGATACTCAGGTAGGAAAGAGAACCAGTCTTGGTGACTTACTAGTTTCTGGCAGCCCACTGTTAAGTTTCAACTCTGAATCTTTGAAAGACTGGCAGTTTAGCTGTTAACAAAGAAGCACACATAAATAAAGGAAGTAGCAGGCAGAGGAGTAGAATTTTCCAACAGATTTTACCCAGCTTTGAGTTAGCAAGTAGAAGGACAGGAGAAAGGAAAAGGTGCTCTAGTCCTTGAAAACAGTATATATTACACATATATTATGTATCCATTATACATATTATGCATTTAGAAACATTGGATTTTTGTTTACTCTCCCCACCCCTGGTTTCATATTTTCAGCATTTGCAATAAGGCGTTAAAAAATTGTTGTGACATAATTTCTCCAGAGCAAATGTCTCTTGAGGATTCCATTCCAAGAACATCAGAACTGAATGGATTGAGAGGTTTTTTGCAATTTACCTCACCGTGGCCATTTTACATAAGAAATAACTAAGGTCTTGTATCAGTTAGCTTTTGCTGTGTAACAAACCACTCTGAATTCATTAGCTTAAAACCATGAATGTTTATTATTCCTATGAATAATTCATCTGACATAGCTAGGTGGCTCTTCTAGTCTGGGTTGGCTCGGCTGGGGCTAGCTGATCCAGGATGACCTCCATTTCCCCTGTTACACATGTCTCTCATCATTCAATAAGCTAGCTCAGGTTTGGGGGTTTTTTGTTGTTGTTGTTGTTTTTATCTTTTTTTGTTTGTTTTGTTGATTGGTTGGTTGAGTTTTGTTTGTTTGTTTGTTTGTTTGTGGCTTTTTGGTGGTACTGGGGTTTAAACTCAGAGCCTGTGCTTGCTAGGCAAATTCTTTATCACTTAAGCCATGCCTCCAGCCATTTTTGCTATGGTTATTATTTTTGAGGTAGGGTCTTACTGTTATGGTGAGGCCATACTGGACCACAGTCTTCCTATTTATGTTTCACTTATAGCTGGAATGACAGGCACATGCTGTCACACACAGCTTTTAATGGTTAAGATCGGGGTCTCATAAACTTTTTGTCCAGGTTAGTCTCAAACTGTGACTCTCCCAATCTCTGCCTCCTGAGTAGCAAGGATTACAGGAGCCATGGTGCCTGGCCTAGCTCAGATTTCTTTACAGACTCCAAAGAGCAACAAAAATAGGCTAGCCCAAAAGCATAGCACTTTGAAGTTTTTGCTAATGGTTATCTCTTTGGCCATGGCAAGTAGCATGGTCAAGCTCAAAGATTACATGGGCATTAACTACCAAAGGCATGTCTGTTTAGAGAGAAAAAACTGTGGACATCTTTACAAACCATTCTAGCACAGATTCAAAGCTACAGTAACTTACTAAAACTCAGAAAGCCAGATAGAGGAAATGCTTGGACCCAGACCCAAACCTCATAACTCTTGGCCTGGGCCCTTACACAATATCATGAGCTCTCTTCTAAGATTCCAAGGTTATAGGCCAATTCCTTTTAAAAACTATTTTAGAGGTACACAGAACAGAGATATTTCTGGAAGTTTTCAATAAGAGTCTTAAAGGTGTTGAGAAGAATCCATCATCTTAATTTGAATAACAATTGGCAGGGTTCCCCAGGTTACCTCCATCCCAGACCTCACTCAGCCTCTGAATTCTGTTATCCCATGTTCTCTTGCTTGCCTTCTGGGATCTCCCTCTGAATAGAACACTAATCTTGGCCTATGCAGAGAGTCCCCCTGATTCCATATGGGGAGACACAAAATCACTGCCTGAGTCTCCTTAACCTTTTGAACATCTTCTCCTTCTTGTCAAGGGAAGACATAGATAATTGGGCCTATTAGGTACAATGATGATTTGGTACCAACATTTCGATTTGGGTCCTGGGTAATCACCAATCTATTTTCCATGACAGCCATGAAGAAAATACAACTTGGAAAATCACCAATTGTCCATACTTAACTAAACATTTGCTTAGTGTTTGACTTCCGAGGGATATAATGTGGCCAAAAAGCAAGTACTGAAGCCCCCTGGTGGCCACCCATGGCCTGTCTGTTATAGCCCTTGGCAAGTAAGTTCTGACCGCAAATTTAAATGCCCAGAGACAAAGCCCTACCCTAACTTCATCCTGGGGCAGTTGGCCTGAAGGAATTTTTTAAAGTGCTCCTTCTAGATAAGTCCACCGTGCCCAAAGAAGGCATCTGGAAAATACAAGTTCTGCATCCCCTTTCATTGCACAGATGCTTTAAAGGATGGGTAAAGTTTTTGTTTGTGGGACTATTTTGGCTGAATTGGCCCTCCACCCTTGTAATACTACTTACATGTTATCTGAGACTTGAAAGAATGATTCAAGTTTCATTTTAGTTCATTCTTTAGCCTAACAGGGTATAAAAGAAATGGGCCCTGGAAAGTTACCCCTCTGTTTTCTTTGCCAGTAATGGAGAAAGCACAACTTGAAAAATCACCAGTAATACACAGAGTTTCAAGATTAAAGCACTTTGTAGGAGCATTTGAGAGGCCCAAGCAAGTGTTGACTTCCACTTTGTCCACTAGCCCAAAGAACCTTCATTAGGAAAGATGTACAGGAGTGAGGGGTCCTCTTTCCTAGAGTCAGCTCCCTGCCCAAGTACAATAAGTTGACCATCCTTCTTCTCTTCTAAAGCATCGCCTGAGACCATAAACAAGGTCATTCCCATGCCCTAGAGCAAACATCCTTATGATACATTCTGCCACCATAAGGAGAGATTCCTCAGCTATTAGTCAGAATTTTGAGAGAAGGTTCCAGTTGGTTCCCAACTAGCACTAAGACACTCCTGAATTCTTGAAACATGATGTGCCTATATCACTAACTCACAGGGGTGTCTTCAGGGTCCCCTAACAAAGATTGAAGCACATGTCTGGACATTTCCTCTCTGCCAGAAATAGTTCCTAAGGAACATTGTGTTTTTGTGCTCGCTATAAAAGAGGACCATTGATATTTGCTCTGTCTCTGTTGCCTGAGGGGAGTGATTGCCATCACACAGGCAGAGCAAGTGCAGAACCCTACCATCCATGCGTTCAATTTCTTCCTGATGGATCCTGGTTATCTCTTAGCAACACTTCACAGAAAACCTTTGCCACCCTCTGCTGCCACTCCTAGGATGGATGACGTCCATCCCATCTTTCCAGTGTGCACCCTGGAAAAAGCAGATTTTAAGATCTGAAACTCATTTTACTCATTCTCCTGGTTTTCTCTCCCTCAATCATGTGTAAAGATAATCAGTGTGTCCTTTATTCTTTTATCTCCCCAAATGGGGAAATTTTGCTCTTCCCTTTGAAATCCCACCAGTGGCATTCTTGAATTTATTTTTAGATGTGTGGAAGTTTTCCAGACAAAATCGATGCCCAGCACAGATAAAACCCCCAGTGTGTTTATCATGGGTAGAAGAAAACAGAATGTTTTAATGTGGAAGGAGCACAGCCATATGCCTGGGTGCAGTATGACTTCCTTTAATCTGGAGAAAGGAAACAAGCATTGTCGATAATAATATGCAGATGTCCAGCTCCATATGAGGACATATTGCTAATTAGCTATATTGTTAGTATATTTTAAAGAAAGAGACTGCAGTGACGTTAATTACAATCTCTGTTGTTTGTTGTTCAAAGTCTGTGAGACCAAATGCATTGCTAATAATATCTCCTTTAATATCTTCAATAGAAGATTCCTGGATTTTTTTTTTCCTTTAAGAGTCCCACATAAAAGCCACATTAGAGGTAATGAGGCCTATGGCCTGAGCCTAATTAAAACAAACTCTAACAAGGCCCATAGCCATCATTATCATCAACTAGTACTTATTGGGTGTCCCCTGAGCTTGTGGAATTGGGGGGAGGTGTGGGGTTCAGAGATTGCAGATATGACCATTTCTTTGCCCTGCAGGAATTTGCCATCTAGTCTACCTCCAAGAAGTCTGCCTGGTTGTGTTAATCTGGGAAGAGTTACCACAGACTTAAAAAGAAAAAATATTAAACTGTTCTAGATTGTGCCTCTTCTGGAGGCTCTGGAAGGGGTCAAATCAGCCCTACTTTTCACAGTAACCTTTGGTTGGTGTTTGCAGGATAAAGTTATTTGCAGAATGGGATAACAACACTTAGCACATGTTTTCCAAAAGTGGATCCATCACCCATTTCCATACCTTGATCTTCCCCCTCTAGGTGGTCATTCTAATTTGTCCTGTGGCTTATCCTCTTTGGGTAATCATCCTCGAATTCATGTGACCAGGCCAAATGACTAACTGGGGGACTCTGACCATTCTTACCACTCTGACCCTTGATGTGGCTGTGGTAATCCATCTTGGACACAAGAACAACCAAAATGAGCAGTTTCAGCCATGCAGTGGCTGGAGGCAGTGGTTGTGCATCCTTGGTCTTAGATTAGTAATGTACTTAATATATGTACTTACTTAAGCACCTGGGCTTATCATATTAGAAATTGTACTCAGCATACAGATGTGATTTTCTCTTCTCAGGTCAGCTAAGCAGAGCTCTGCCAGGGGTATTCATTACTAGATGATGAGAATGAAAGAAGAGATCCAAGCACTATACTGCTCCAGCAGGCTTCTAAGTGACCTGCAGAGTGCCACCAGGGAAGTGACAAGCTAGTGAAAAAGACACAACACAGTATGTTAGGAAGCTGTCAGACTAAATGCTGGTGGACAGAAACCTCTGGGTACTAGATCTGATGTTTATATTATCTACTCAGTAATCTCATACCACAGGCCATAGTTTGGATCTGATTGTAATACCATCTGCCTTCCAGCGCTGAAACCCATCGGTTCCATAAACCAGGTTCTGTTAGGCATCAGTTGTCATGTGCCAGGTTTGCAATCTTCCTGATATACCTCTCCCATTCCCTGTGCTCTTTATTTGCTGAACTTTTACTTGCCTTTTGATCTCAGTTCAAACATTACTTTCTCAGGAAAACCTATTTTCTCGTACCCATTTTCAAAGTAAAGTGTTTTCTTATACCTACTTCAAGTGGTGGCAATTGTTTTCTGATTTTTTTTCTCTTTTCTAGGAATCATCATAGGCTCATGGATATTTCACAGGCTCTGTGCATCTGTCAAGCCCAGATTTGTTTTGCTTTTGTTTTTCAGTGCCTAAATTGTCAAAACCTTGAGCATTGGGGCCCTTCCATTGGTTCCTGTGTTTTTCTGAGAGGACCCTTTTGAGCATTGAAAGCTCCCTTACTCTCTGTCGCAGCAAGGTATCCCAAACTTCTATACCTTCTCTGCCTAAGCACTGGACTCAGCCATCTGTCTGAAGAGCTCTGTTCCTTTGAATGAGGACAACTCCTTGGAATTTACTAATAGTAACTTAGGACAACCTAAAGGAAACATTACATTACATAATGAATAATAGATATGAGAAATATGATGTGCAGGTGATGAAACAATGAAAAGTCTTTAAATATTTGACAGGATGTAGATGCAGATTTGAAATAGGATATTAGGAATAGGCTGCCATGGTTAAATTCACCATTGTGTGTCCTCACATGCCCTGTCAGTGCTTCTGACATTGGAGATTGGATTCAATTGAAAGATCAGAAAACTCAACAGTCAATTAGCTAAACAGGATTTCACTTTCTAAATTATTTTTTATTGACAAATAGTATTTGTTCATATTTATGGAGATGATAATTTGACACGTGTATATAATGTATAATGATCAATTCCAGTTAATTAGCTTTTAAAATTTATCATTTCTAAGTTTTAGGAACTCTTGGATGCTTCTAGTCATTTTGAAATACATTATAAATTATAGTAGACTATAGTTACCCTACTGTGCAATAGAACTCCAGAATGAATTCCTCCCACTTAACTGTATTTTCGTACCCATCTCTCTGTCCTCTCTCCCTACTACCCTTGCCAGTCTCTAGTGATCATTTCTACTCCATTCTCTTCATTGAGATTCATTATTTAGCTTCCCCAAATGAGTGAGAACATGGAGTATTTGTCTTTTGGTGCTTGGCTTATTTCACTTGACACAGTGCCTTCCAGATTCATCCATATTATTGCAAATGACAGGATTTCACTTTTTAAAGTAACCAAACCAAATGCTTTTTACTAGCATGAAAACTGCCACACAAGTCAATAGAGTAGATTTGAAGATTTCACTTTTTATTGTCACAATGCTAAAACTAAAATAACAGGAGGGAACATTGCTACTGACGACACAGTATTGTCAATATCAACATTAAATGTTAGTGATAATGATGAGAAACATTCAGAGGTCACCATGCTAGGACTGGTGTGATAGTTCCATAGTGCTATCAGGGATCTGGGCTCTGCCATCTTTCTAGCCAGCCATGCTTACATACAGCTTTCATCATATCTGCCAGCTGCCTCATTTCATGTCATACTCTGTGTCCTCACTTCAAGTAGGTGAAGGTAGAAGAGAGAAAAATCAACTGAATCTGCCTTCTCAGCAGTTCAAACTAGCATCTTCTGCTAATCCCTCATTGGGCAGACTGTGTCACATGGTCACTCCAGCTGCAGTGCATGCTGAGAAATGTAGTTTTAGCCATCCACATTCCCACCTGAAACAAATACTGAATAAGAAAAAGAAGGAAATAGACATGAGATAGGCAATTGCAAAGTCTGCCACAGTACTTCCATCTAAGGCAAAAGTATGATGCTTTTATTACTATTCCTATTTAAGTTAGAAAACAATGAAGGAACAGAAACTATGCATAAAGATGGGAAACATAAACAGTAGCCAGATAATTTGACCATTGTAGATCACCTGCCTTGGCAGTAAAACAGTGCTTTTGCATAAATCGTATAATAACTTTAGTTCTTTTGTTTCTCTTTTCATTGGGAGTCATTGAAACGTGCTGTGCTGTAGCATTGCCAATGTTAACTCACAGATTGAAGATCAACTCAAAGATGTATTGTAGGAATATTTTCCTAAACTGAGCAGGCCCCATTGTTTCACTTTAATTTAGGCGAAATGAATACTCTAGCATCTCAGAAAGAATGGTACTGATTCTCTTCTTAAACTCCTGGACATTCCTAAGCTATCGTCTTCAGAGAGGAATGTTTGCTTGCCTAAATAAGACACAAAGCACTTCGATCTTTACATTGAGATCCACCTTTCTTGAAAATCTTTAATCCCCTATAATAACTTAAGTGGGGCATTCAATGAGTGGTGATAACTGGAGTGATGAACTTGTGTCCTCAACCAGGACCTCTGAATATGACTCTGCAAGAAACATGTATAGTCTGTCCTCTGAGAAAAGATGAAAAAAAGACATTTCCTTCATTGTTAGCAGATCTGGTTTGTCATCTTCCTGCCCCTAGGTTGCCAAAATAATGGCTATGCTCACACTTTATATTGATTAAACACAATGAAGGGGTTTCTTTTATATAGGGGCCATTTGTAGACCCCTTTTCCCTATCCCAGGGTTTCTATTTTCTGAACAGTTTGGGTTCATGGCATCGCAGGGAGCCGAGGTTTCTAGTTAACTGTGTTTTGGAAGAAGCCCAAGAGTAATACCAATATTCAGAGATTGTGATTAACATTTCTTTATTACTTCCCATCTTCAAACACATTTCAAACACTGAGCCAGTGTTTGGGGGTAGGTTGGTTAAGGAGAGATGAAGCAATGCAATTGTGTGCATAACTCAAGCCAAAACATACTCAAGCCCCAGTCCTCTGACTATTCCCGGCAAAAGCACTTGTGGCCCGAATTGCCCAGCCAATGGCCCTAACTCACACTTCTCTTTTTTTTTAATTTATTTTTTTATTATTCATATGTGCATACAATGCTTGGGTCATTTCTCCCCCCCTGCCCCCACCCCCTCCCTTACCACCCACTCCACCCCCTCCCTCTCCTCCCCACCCCCTCCATACCTGGCAGAAACTATTTTGCCCTTATCTCTAATTTTGTTGAAGAGAGATTATAAGCAATAAAAGGAAGGAACAAGGGTTTTTGCTGGTTGAGATAAGGATAGCTATACAGGGAGTTGACTCACATTGATTTCCTGTGCGTGTGTGTTACCTTCTAGGTTAATTCTTTTTGATCTAACCTTTTTTCTAGTTCCTGGTCCCCTTCTCCTATTGGCCTCAGTTGCTTTTAAGGTATCTGCTTTAGTTTCTCTGCGTTGAGGGCAGCAAATGCTAGCTAATTTTTTAGGTGTCTTACCTATCCTTATATCTCCCTTGTGTGCTCTCACTTTTATCTTGTCACACTTCTCTTTTACTGTGTAGACACAACCCAACCCAAGTTATCTTTATCATTCTGCTGGGAGGGTGCAAGACTGTCATTATCTGACCTGCTGTGCTTTGCATGGAAGGTCATTGAGCCTTAGAGAATACAAGGAGGGGTTTCTGGTCTGAAGCTAAGCCAGGATCATTCCGTGGTGGTGAATTTCCTATCAAGAAAAGTCCGAGGTGGAGGACTGGGCGCGCTTCTCCCGAGGTGGAATCCGGCTGCCGGCACCCCTTCCTTGCCGGCCACTTCGGCTGCAGTTTTGCACAAGCCAAGAGAGTTAGCAGCATCCACTTAATTTTCTGCTATAACTAGTTCTGATGGCTGGGAATAAAGGAAGAGGACGTGCTGCCTATACCTTTAATATTGAGGCTGTTGGATTTAGCAGAGGTGAAAAATTACCTGATGTAGTTTTGAAACCACCTCCACTATTTCCTGATATAGATTATAAGCCAGTGCCCCTGAAAACAGGAGAAGATGAAGATTATATGCTAGCCTTGAAACAGGAATTGAGAGAAACAGTGAAGAGAATGCCTTACTTTATTGAAACACCTGAAGAAAAGCAAGATATTGAAAGATACAGTAAAAGATATATGAAGGTATACAAGGAAGAATGGATACCAGATTGGAGAAGACTCCCAAGAGAGATGAAGCCAAGGAAAAAAAGCAAAAAAGACCCAAAATCCAAAAAGGCAAAAGATACAGACAAAGGTGCTTCGCTCACTAATACTGCAGATGTGTTGAAAAAAATAGAGGAATTGGAAAAGAGAGGTGATGGTGAGAAATCAGATGAGGAAAATGAAGAGAAAGAAGGAAACAGAGAAAAGTAAAGAAGGTGATGATGATGACGATGATGATGCTGCAGAGCAGGATGAATATGATGAAGAGGAGCAAGAGGAGGAAAATGACTACATTAATTCATACTTTGAAGATGGAGATGATTTTGGTGCAGATAGTGATGACAACATGGATGAAGCAACCTATTAATCAAGAAATTTCTCAAAAACAACTTTTGATACAGTTCTGAGTATTTGGACAGACTTATGTTTTATTTCTAGTAACAAATGAGTGCATATTTTTTGACAAATATTTGTTTTCAAAACATGCATAATCACTGAGTTTACACACATTGCTACCTTATAGTTTGACTCTGACATTCCTCCTAAACACCTCTGCCATTACTTCTTATGTATGCTAGTGGACTTTCAAAAATTACTTGGATTTGAATGTGCCTAAAGAGTTTTAGCATCTCAATCTGTTTTCATACTTGAACAAATCATTATTTAACTGCTGATCTTTTGCAAAATTATTACTAGTCATAGTGGATTTCTATTAATATAGCACATGAAGCACTTTAAAAACAAAGAAACTTGAAAAATAAAAATAAAAAAAGAAAAGTTCAAGTCAAATCAAGAAATCAGTCTGATTCAGTTCCTGTTTTTTTTCAGCAAAATGATTAATAGCAAAAAAAAATACATTTCCTACCCCTTCTTCTAAAATAAAAGTTTTAGTAGTAGAAAGAATACTTCATTATGGAAGAAAAGAAAGAAGAGCTCCATTTTTAACACAAGTAAGAATATATCTTAGTTGCTACAATGAAATTAGAGTTTGAGTTGCAGAGATCCCTAAAGCAGTTAAGGAAACAAATAGTTAAGGAAAAAGTAGTGAGAACCTTCTGCACTTGTATTCATGAGTCTTGAGAAAAAAATGTTCCAGGAGAATCCAACATCACTGGAGAAGTTTTAGGATTGGGTGACCATAGTTAAAAACAAGGCTGGATTCCGTTATCTTCCCTTTGGGGTATGATAGCAAAGTCTTAAGTTGAGGAAAGACTTAATATGCTCTCTCTCTCTCTCTCTCCTTTCTACATCTTCAGGACTCAATCAATGTGTAATAATTATGCATTTGGCATCTGTTGAATTGAGCAATACCTCACAACGCCAGGACAACTCCCTCTATTAGGATGTGCCAAGAGATAAAACCATAGCAGAGAGTGGCTGGAAAGGTGAACAAAGACACTGGCCCTAGCCAGATCTCCTGAACAAAAAGGAAGGACAAGAAAAAACATGAGGCATGGCCAGCTTTCCCTGTCATTGCATGTTTTAAAGAAGAGGCAGACGTGCTTTCTGAGCTCTTCTCTTGGCCTCTTAACACATTCTAAAAGGTAGTCTGTACATATCAACCTTGGGCTCTTCTTGAACTTGGGTACTCAGAGTCATGAGTGTTTTGATACCAGATGTGACTGTTTGGTGGGTCAAAAGCATTGTGGTGGGGGCAGGGAGTGTGTGTAAAGACAGAATGCTGGAATATAACTCCCAAACCCTAAAACGTGCCCAAGAATAACAAGAACATTAACCACTGACACAAATGCTAGGGAAATTCTATCTCTACATCTCCTTCTACCAGTAAACATGAAAATGCCATTCCTAAAGAGATGGAGGATGCCTCCAATGAGAAATCCAAGGAAGGCAAGAGAAGGAGAAGGGCTGCTTAGAGAAAGGAGTCTAGCACTATACTTCAATCACCCAAAAAAATCTCCCCAATGACAAGTAAATAGAGATACTTTTCACCCACTGGGAAAAGCAATGATTTTAACCTTTATTTCAGAATAAAGTTACTAAATTTCAGGTTGCCTTTTTTGTCACTTTGAGTGGGAAGGTGGGCTCCACCCATCTCTTCTTCCTCATCTCATGTGGTTCTTCAACTCATTTATGCTACACCAGCCTCCCTGGCCTTTATGTTCCTGAATTATACACGTTAATTCCTACCATACTAGGGCTATCTTATTTGCTGTTTCCTGTACTAAAATGTCCTTCCCCGTGATCATTGCAGGGTGCTTCCTTCTCTTGCTCAGATCTTTTCTCAAATGTTATCATCTCAGAGAGGTTTTCCCTGTCCGCCATATTTTCTACATCATTTTATCTTTCTTTTATTCTTGACAGTCACTAGCCTCTAATCTGGTCTTATTTATTTATCTATTTATTTATTGTTCATTCCCCTCAACTAGATGTATACTCCAAAAGAGTAGGTTCTATGTCTATCTTATTTATTGCTGTATCTTGTGCCTAGCATGTGGCTGGCATTTGTTGATTGGATGAATAGATGGATGGATGAATGATAGGTGAATGGACAGATATGGGTGGATAAAGGAAAAAAAGGAGTAGGCTGATGGAGTGACAAATGGACACATGGACATACTCAATGGCTTGGATTCAGTATTCTATCTAGTTTTGTCAGATCTTTTTCTTCATGACCCACACCAAAGAAACCAAACTGGAAACTAAGACTATAATTAAAGCCAGGGTAATTACTCAGTTGAAACAGTAAGAAGAAAACTATAATTCAGTTCAGCTTTAAATGAGCACCTATTCTTCAAAATAGCTCTTTTATGTACTTTTGTGTTTACTAAATAGTCCATAACTCAATAACAATCAAAAATTCCCAGGTAAGAGATTGGGAGAAGTTTCGTGACTTTTTAAGATGTAGAAATTAAACCATGTGATAACAAAATGAGTTGTAATTCTGTGCTGGCCTAATTCCGGCCACTGGCATTGTTTTGCTCCTGAATTTAATGGACTATTAAGAGTGGCACTTTTAATCATGTGCTTCTTATTTATTTGTTTGCTTATTTGTTTGTTTTTAGAATAACTTTAACTTAGAGAGTGACTCCACATCAGAAACCAGCTTTCCTCTCTCCAAAGAAGCACCAGGGGGGCATCTGGACCACCAGGCTGCACATCAACCCTTTCCCAGACAGCGATTCCCACAAGAGTCTGGACACCCTTCATTGCAAAGAGATGGCCCCAGATCCTTTCTCCTGGATCTACCAAACTTTCCAGATCTTTCCAAAGCTGATATCAATGGGCAGAATCCAAATATTCAGGTAATTCTTGGCAGCTGGAAGGTAGACAAAATGAAACAGTCCATCTTTTGTTTTCTAATCTGATTCCAATGGAAACTACTACCGTATCTCACTTTTCTTCTTAACCCACTAATGATTACTGCTTATGATCACGTTATTTCTATGAGAATAGTGTTGCTTTTCACTTATGAAAGTCACAACTGTTTTATGAACCACTCAAAAAAGAAAACACAGAAGTATGACACAATAAGGATTATAAAATATATTTATATTATAAGATAATAAGATTATAAGATATATTCAGAGACAATATATCAATGAAATGTAAAAATAAAACAAAATAGTATATCTTAAAATTGATGAAATGTAGTAGTTATAGAAAAGGGCCAGTCTGGCTTGTGAATAGACCAGGAAAACCATGGTATGACTTCGAAGCACTCAAGAAGGCATTTATTCTCAGTGCCTTGCTAGCTTGCCTTCAGCACAAAAGATTTCTTCAGGAGAAGACAACTGTCGGTTACTCTAATGTGTAAATGACTGACCAAAAAAAACCAAAAAACAAAAAATGTTGGTAAGAGAAAGGGAGGTGAGAATGGTAGTTCCCAGGAGAGAGATAAATATGTTACATTAAAATGGCATTGGATGAAGCAGAGAGAAATAGGAAGCAAGGGAAAGGGTGACTGGGATTAAAAATAGTAACATTCATCTATACAGAAATGGCAAATGCCAATCTGATTTGATCCTCCAAACATCCTCATGAAGGAGATGAAGCATGTGCCATTTTTCCAATGCTACAAATAATACAACAGGTATTCAGGAAGTTACTATTTTATTTATCCAAGGTCATTTGGCTAATTGACAGTAGTTGTGGGGCTCTCAGATTCCCAAAAATACTCACCACCAATCTGTGCTTTAGCAACAAACAACTAATTTCGAAGGTTGCTTGTACCTTCTTCTGTTTCTTCTCAAAGATGGTCTCCATGATGGCTAAGAGAGGCTTACCCCTAGCAGGGTAGAAAGCCTAACCCTTATCCAGTTCCTATCTTTATATACCTGCTTCCATACTTCTAAGCTTTGTTCTGATTCTTTTCATTTGTGTAGGGACAGCTTTTCCTTATTCTTCCTCTCTTCACCAAATGCCTATTAACTTATTTGGCAAAAAGTTCCTTAACTTAGACTCAGAGCAATTGATCAGGTTTCTTTCATAAGAATTGTTTTGCTCATTAACATTAGTATCATTTTGACTGACAAATGGTACTGAGAACCCAACCTAATTAGAATATACCAAATATCCAGTGTTGTGTGCAAAACACTGCAGTAGGTTATGAGAAATTAAGAAGCACAGGCCTGTGCCTGTGCTCCAGAAAATGACACTGGTATGGACATCCCAGAACTACAAAGGACAGTCCCAGTGCGATCCCAGAGACAGAGGAGGAAAAAAAGCACTGTGTTCTGAAGTGGATGGTAGATGTGAAGAAGTCAGGCAGAGTGCTGTAGAAACTCCAGAAGTGAAAAATGTTTTGGAGATCACAATTGATAACTCATGCAGAGAAATCACTGCATGCCCCAGTTAATATTTCTGATGAGTGTTGTGTTGTTCTAATTGACTCACTGGAAAAATAGGCCTCTTGCTCCAGTGCTCCCTCTCTGGGAACTGGCCGCATGGTTCTCTGATAAAGAGCAGTGGGCCCACTTGGGGGAGATGCAGATTAGCAAAAAAGGCACAGACATCTCCATACCATAGCTCAATATTGCTCCCTGTCATGGCTTCCTTTATGGGAAGTAATTTTTCATTGTTTATAGGTTTTCTGATTCTAGGACCAGATAGCACTCACTCCAAAGGTGATTAGGCCATGTCCAAAACAATCTTTAACTTGCTACGACTACTAGCATTTTTACCTAGAGGCAGGAAATGTCAGAGTAATAGATTTAAGAATTGCCAATGTAAAGTTATTGAAAAATGCCCCGATGCTGGGGAATACAAGGATGCAGGCTCTTCAACTGTTTTTCATTGAAAAGTTACTTGGGTGCCTTACGCTTTAGCTACAAAATGAGTTTTGGGACAGAATTTCTCAGTATCCTTTTTCTTTCTCCTAGATAAACCCATCAGTCTGCAAATGCCCATCCTCTACCAGGACCCCACTTGGGCCTTTTTAAAGTACTGTGTAAATTTTCAGGAACAACAGTGGTGCAAAGACTGTTACAATACAAAGAACTCAGAATCACAGATTATTTTTCTTGAAAAAATAAATAGGGCAACCAGGAAGTGCTGAGCCCTCTACAGCCCACATGATAGATCTGGGCATGATCTCAGTAGAATAGCCAAGATGATAATTCATTTTCAACATAATAATCTGTGTTATTTTGCCAAATGGGAAGTAAGGGACACTTTGGGACAATTCCACCTGGGAGTGGAAAGAGTTGTTGAGTGTAGAAAGATCTAGAGTGAGGCCAGTGAGCAGAAAATAAATGCAGGATGAATTATGAGAAGGCCCTGTGGGGCCACGAATGCTGGCAGCCTGAGGTTCTTTCTGGCAAAACCCCTTGGACTTTTATAAAATGCAGCTTCCTTGTGAGCTGTCACAAAAGTATGTCAATAAGTGGAAATCATTTGCCTTCATGCCCCTTGAGGCCCCCCAGCCATCTGCTTATGTGGACTTATAACACGTGAAAATTCACAATCAGTGCTTTGGTTTCACTTTGTTTTATTCTACCCCAGCACTTCCAAAAGGTACCAATTTCAAAAGGGATGCTTGGGAGGACAGGGTGGGAAGAAGGACCGGGATATTCTAAGGTGGTCTCCACATTTTTCTGGAGTTATTTTTGGATACCAAAGACGGCTGTAACTTCTAAGAGTAAAGGTTTCCTACACCTCTAACTATCAGGGTTATTGGCACAATGGATTTGAAATTAATGCAGCTTCAACATAGATACCATTAAAGTCAAATGCCCAAACAGAGCAGGCCAAAACCACCTTTTGCCCACTACTCAGTCCAGTTATTCCATTTCTGCTTTAGACTATCCCTGTGTCTGTTGACCTTCTGCAGACAGTACAGAGGGATGAACCATTGACTTTTTGGCCCTAAAGAAAATTGAGTTGAATTTATGGCCTTCTTTTTCTAGAAGACCACAAAAGGTCAGCATTGGACAATCATGTGTTCAAACAAAGAATGAATCAGCTGCTATCCCTGGGTGCCCCAGTCCTATATCTGCATGTAAGTGTGTGTGTGTGTGTGTGTGTGTGTGTGTGTGTGTGCATATGTGAATGCACAGCCCCATGCACGACTGCACTTAAGTAAACCAGTTCCCTAGTGGTCTTTAAAACATTAGGTGCTTTTTAAAAGAGGGTGATGGTTTCCAAGTTGGCAAACCTTACCCCTTCTTTAGAGAACTGCTCTTTTATTGAAATTTACTGGATTGACACAGAGCCAATTCATCCAAGCAGATAGCCCCACTGGTCATCATGGGTCCCCTCAAAGCATTTTTCTTCCTGGGTAGTAGGTAAGGGCCACATCAGTGGATGGGTTTCCACTGCCAAGGCCTCTGGCCTCATCTGCACTTGTCCCTGGCAACCTGCCTCTTGCCCCGCCTAGTTATCCCAAGCTGGATCCAAGGAACTTAATCCCCTTTCTCTGAATCCGACCACCACTCCAAACTCTGGAAGTATTTCCCACACTCCAGGGCTAGGTCTTCTGTCCCTCATTTAAAAACAGCCTGCACCTCTCCCAAGTAATATTGCTTAATCCATGCAAAGGGCTGTGTCCCTTGGACCTCTTGACTTTTAGGGTGGGAAATCCTTATGAAAGCCACCATTTGCTTCTGTAGAGCATTTCAAACACTTTAAGTCAGGAAGCCCCTATCCCTACTGAATCAGATTCTCTACTTTAAGACTAACTTCAGGGTGTAGAAATGAGTTGGGGTAGGGGAGGGACAATAATGCACAAAGTAGAAAAAAAATGTTCTCAAACTCCTGAGCTGAACCACCATGTTAAATTTAAATCCCCCTGGATAAGTTAGACTTACATTTTAGTATCCTTGGCTGAGTTTTTGGTTTTCAGCTGATGGTCAGATAGCAAGAACAAAATTCTTTAAAATAAAGTCATTATTGGACTTACTGTATCAATTCATTACTAGAGCCAAATATTTCTCACAACAAATATTTCTCTTTTCTGTATCAAACTAAGGTTAGTATCCATTTCAACCAATACGATTATTTCTTTTTTCCTTTGAAAGAGACTTTAAAACAGCCATGTAAAATCCTTCCTTTCCTTGCACAGACTTATTCACATGGCATCTTGAGTGCCACAAGATACAACCAGAGGAGTTGGGTAGGGCTAGAAATGTCAGACATGCTTCTACTTCTAATTTTCCCTCCTCCTTTTTCTCTAAAACGCTTTTGGAATGGCAGATCTGTCTGAAAAGAGAGATAAGAAATGTTTGTGTCCAAGATATGGATCCATACACCCATGGGGACAAGCCTGTACAGTTCAGACTCTCCTGGGCACTGCTGTTGATAACATGAACTATGGACTCAGACATAGCTGTGTTTGGGATCTGGCATCACCACTAAGTTAGTCAGACTTGGGCTCTGTAGCCTCAAGCAGTTTTGTCAACCTCTCTGTACCTCAGTTTCCTTGTCTATAAAATTGGAGAGTAGCACCTATGAGTACCTATGTCATATAAAAGCTACACTTAAGTAGTAGTATCTCTGAGGATTAAATGAAATCACCCACATAAAGCACTTAGTAATGGGGCCATGTATATGGTAAGCTTCCCAGAACTAATAGATGCTGATTGGTGATGATGCTGGGGATGAAAATGGTGGAGAAAGTTTTATTAAAATAATTGGAATTTAGAAGACCTAGTTTTAAGACCAGCTCTACACCTTCTTTGCTGTTTACTGTGGCAACTTGAATTCTCCAGGCCAGTTTCTGTCCCTAAAAATTGGATCTGAATTGTGTAGAATAGGGAATAATATTTGGGCAAGCATGCTGCTATAAATCTCAGAGCACTAACCACAGTTATCTGGGGATACCATGATTGTTTTTAGAGCATCACTGGGTCTGAAACAAGAGGATTAAATATCTTAGTTCATTTTGTGTTCTTTCTGCTGTAGTTGTTAAAGAAGGATTGTAAAAACCTTTGCTGCTGACATATCCCTGGCTGTTCTGTGCTCCTGAGAAAAAATTTTTTTTTCTCTCTGGAAAATACTGATCCACATCCACTCAGTCCCCTTAGTCACAAGGTTTAAAGGACCAATGAGAGAAGACTCTCCTAGGATCTGTCTGGCCCTCAGGGCTTCCATATTCTCTGTGGCATTGGTTTACTATCAGTTAGTCTGAGAATTATCTTAGTTTTGCTATGGAAAGTGTTTTTCAGACATAGTAGAGAGTTTGCTTTTAAAAAGCTGACCACAGTACATAGGATCTTATCCTCATTCCCCAAATTTGGGCAGAATTCTCAAAATTGACATATTATTTTGGACTCTCTTTCTTGGACCTGGGGACATTCTACCAGATATTGATGTGGAGCTTTTGAAAGAGCTCATTTTCTTTTACTAAATATACTAAGATGTCTCAATTATGTATATTAAGGATGAGAAAGTTTGGAGTGATCTAGAGTCTTTGTGAGCTTGGAAATTTGCTGTGCTTGCTCCACACTTCCAGCTCTTTCACATTGATTATTGTTCAAGACATGTTTGCAAAAGGATTCCTTGATAATAAAAAATATGTAAATAGAATGAGAACAACAGGAAATATAAAACTAATCTGTACCACTTGAGAAGTCATTTATCGTGCTCATTAAATCTTTTTAACTGGATGCCTATGAAATTTCAGGTTCAAGATTAGATTTCTTCTTTTGATATCAGTATGAGTTTTCTACATTGTTAGCCGTGAGGAAGGGAGGACCCTAAGATTTGTTTTTTTGTTTTGGTTTGTAATTCATTTGGGGTAGTGGCTAGAAATTAAAGAGAAAAGAGAAACCTCTAAGCTGTTGAGATTTAGTCATTGATATAGCTTTTGGAGTAAATTCATATTTTGCTACTCATTGCCTGGCCAGGCAAGAAATCTATTTTGTTTGGATCTGAGCAGCAATTTGGAAAAAAAAAAATCGTATTGACGGTAATAGCTTGAAACATGAAATTGTTTTTATTCCCAGCCTGGAGAAATTGCAGGGCACATTTTGTTTGAGCAATCCCTTTGACTCCAGTCTGAATACAAATGGAATACCAAAACTGTTGGGCACATTCCTCCTTATCTCCTACCCAGAGACTGATTTCATTACCATAATTGCAGGCTTGCCTGGCTCTTGGCAGCCTCTCCACTCCAATACCCTTAATAGCCTTGCAGACAATTGTTGCAGCTCAGTGGTTCTGTCTGTAGGCAGAGGGGGACATAGCTGTAGAGGAGAAAGACTGTGTCTTCAAAGGCTCAGCATTGCCTGCCTCTGCCCTCATTGGTTCTATACTACCCAGCTGTGTACTCTTTCTATGTCGTCCTTCCGGGGCTCCATGTGGGCCCCAGTAACCAATACCGTCCAGTAACATCCATTCCAGCAAACAATGATATAAAATATGTGATGTATTTCTTTTCTTCCCTTCACTTTTTTATTTTGGGGGATTAATTTAAAAGCTTTGTAATTATTTATAAATGTACAAGAGATGCTTACAAGACTAGAGTAGTGGCGTGGAAGGGATAAAGCTAATGGTGCTCTTCTAGGTATCCCGTAGCAAAGGAGAAAGATGCACTTGACCTGCCAAAGTCTGAGTACACTCTGGAATTGAAGGCCACTTTCTCAACCATGTGCCTAGACCCCAAGAAACCACAGCCCAGGACCACCATTGACCAACTAGCTTCCTTTAAATGTCAAATTGAGCAGGAATCAAACCTCCTCAGGCCACAAAAAGAAGGGACTGTTTGTCTCAGGGATGGGCACTCCCCAGTGCAACTTGGCAGAGCATCTCAGCAACTCTTTAGATGTCAGGTCAGGGCAAAACTGGGAATGCATCTTCCCAGTACATCTTGCGCTGATTACTTGGAGCGTGTGTTTCTGATTCATTTGCATGTAACTCATCCAGGGGGTGTTGCAAGAGCTATGTGATGGCCAAAAGAACCCAATGAGTCTTTTATTATATTTTTAAACAAGTTTCTCTATGTTGATTGTCTCTTATAGCCAAGAAGCTACATTCTTCCAGCCCCATAACAGGCTTTGTCAATCCAAAGAACAAGATCTAACCTCAGCTCTAGAACTATCTGCTTTGACCCTGAGGCTGGATCTTGACTATGAAAATTACAGCCAGGAAAGCCTGGTCTTGAGGGTCTTGTGCTCACATCCCTACACACCCTATGGCATCCAGCCCACCACCAGCCCCTGTAGCCTCTTTGTTCCCTCAGTCTCATGTGGGGACCACACTTCTATCACTTACTTTTTTGAGAAGCAGTGTGGCAAAGTTGGTAAGAGCATGGTCTCTGGAGCCATACGCCCCACATCTGTCACTTACTAGCTCTGCGACCTTAAGCAGGTTGTTAGTGTCTGTGCATGCCAGTTTTCCTTGTCTATAAAAAGCTATCCAATGCTATATAGCAATCACCCAAAACTTAATAGCTTGAAGCAATGGCTAGCTTGTTCAGAGTCCTGTGAATTAGGAATTTGAGCATGACTCAGCCAAGAGAACTTGTCTGGGTTCCATGTGGCATCATTGGGGTAACCCAACTATGACTACAGGATCCAAGATGGCTCTAAACACATGACTAGTGCCTTAGAATGGACAGTGGTTGAGATGTGTCAGTTTTCCATCACTTAGGCTTTCTCTTTATATGGTTTCTGCAAATGCAGTGATCTAGGCTGGGCATCCTTACATACTGATTCCAAGAGAAAGAAAATGGAAGCTCTAAGATCCTTTAAGACCTGTCAATGTCACACATATCCAGTCAACTGGACCAAGTGAATCACAAGCCTAGCCCAGATGAAAAGGAAGGGGAAATAGACTCCATTGTTGATCAAAGGTGTGGTGATGATATAGGAATAAGGTATTGTTAGGAGGATTAGATAAACTCATATGGGCAGATCATGTGGAACGGTGTGTGATACAGTTAGTGCTCAGTAAGCATTTTGTTTTAGTATAATTATTCTTGCATCACTTCAGGAACACATATAGTATACATTTACCCCTGAATGAAAGGCTTTCAAACAATTTAGTCGTCCAGTAAAGTCTGCTTCCTCCCAACCCGAGGCCATGTTCCATCTACTCATGGAATTCATGTGGGCCATTGCTGGATGTTTTCCATTCTCTATCACCATGCAATCTCAGACTTCTCTCTGGAGGGATGCAGACACCTCTTCACTCAGCTCTCTCAGACTTTCTTCCAAGGGTCACATAGCTTGGAGGTTATTGACTCCACATTGACCCTGGCCTGTTCTGAATTCCTCAGGTCACCATAGAGGTGGTCGACGGTCCTGACTCTGAAGCAGATAAAGATCAGCATCCGGAGAATAAGCCCAGCTGGTCAGTCCCATCCCCTGACTGGCGAGCCTGGTGGCAGAGGTCCTTGTCCTTGGCAAGGGCAAACAGCGGAGACCAAGACTACAAATACGACAGTACATCAGATGACAGCAACTTCCTCAACCCCCCCAGGGGATGGGACCGTCCAGCCCCAGGCCACCGGACTTTTGAAACCAAAGAACAGCCAGAATATGGTGAGTTTACCACCCAGTAATGTAAAATTGGTGGGGAGATAAATGAGGATGATGAGGCCTAAGGGACATGGAGCCAAGCAAAACCCAGTTTACGATATGTGGCTTTTGACCTTCTCTGAGGCATACCTCATAATGGCTCTGTTCCACAGAAGCCCCAAGAAGGCACCAGCTGCCACATATTTCTGGAAAGACTGTAATTTTCAAATCATACCAATTATCCTAGG
This sequence comes from Castor canadensis, assembly GCF_047511655.1. Classification (NCBI taxonomy): domain Eukaryota; kingdom Metazoa; phylum Chordata; class Mammalia; order Rodentia; family Castoridae; genus Castor; species Castor canadensis. The sequence goes on along the minus strand of NC_133390.1, from coordinate 143,836,525 downwards.
AGAGAATTATTTTAGAGTCATTGGGTTTCTTTCTGTCTCTTCTGTCCCAAAATTTTAGTTTTATTTCTAAAAATGAAATTATCAGATTAACTTCCTTACTGTAAACATTCATATTAAAAATCAATTTAATAAAACAGACACATGCAGCTGCTTCCTTTGACCAGGGAACTGTTTGATATTGGCAGTGGAGTGGTCCTCGGTACACATGAACATGTGTGTCACAGATTGTCAAAATAAGCCCCCCCCAATAAATTAAGAACTCTAAATTGAGACTACTAGTTTCCACTGTTTTTAGAGTAAGAGATATGAGGTATCAAAAGAACTTCCAAATCCAATGACTTAAAATGATAAAAGTTCATTTCTCACTTGAGTTGAGATGGAAGACAGGGTGAGGGAATGTAGCTCCTGTCAGTCATTCAGGGATCCAGCCTCCTCCTTCCATCTTGGAGCTCCATCAGCTGTTAGGTCCTGTGGGTTATGTCGTGGATGCTGGTAAGAGAGAACCTGAAGAGAGCACACATGGTGTTAATTCCCTCAGCTTGACAGCGACACACATCACAGCTACTCAAACTCTATTGGCAAGGCGGGGAGGCTGGGAATTATATTCTATGTATCCAAGAAAAGTAGGATATAAGTTTGACAAGCACCTGGCCATCTTTAGTAGGGAATCATGCAGTGTGTTATAAGAATAGCTGATGTCTTACAAATGCACCCATCATTATAATGTTCTGTGGCTTCACCAACAGCAGACCTAGGAGTGAACAGTACATTGATAGGGATGACTCAAACCATTTGCATGCTCATATTTACCCCCATTTTTCTACAAAAGGCCAGTTTTATATTGTGGAGTCATTTCTACCATTAGTAGATGATTCTAGGCAACTTCCAAGACAGCAAGCCAACTTTTTCCCAACCGCATCAACCAACATTTATTAAGAGCATGCCTTGTGGCTGACACTATGCTAGAGAGGATCTCTAAAGAGGATCAAAGGAAGAAAATTAACTGATAGGGTGAAACAGTTCCATGATAGAAATGTACATTAAGTGCTAGAGGAGAAGAAACAGAATTCCATATCCTTCCATCCAGACATGTGACAATTTCACATTTCCCAGAGGAAGTCCAATTTATCTACTGCCAAGAGGAAGGTCTGGGGACAACAGCCAGCATTTATAAGTACTTCCTGTGCACTAGTCCCTCTTCATGCCATTTCACATCCATTAGTTCATTTACTCAGCTCTCTGAGGCAGATAATCTCGTACAGATGGGAAAACTAAAGCCTGGAGAAATTAAGCAACTTGACTTGGAGGGTCAAGGCCTGGGTTTCAACCCAGGCAATTTGGATCCAAAATCTTCCCTCTTAAGCACTATCCTATTCCACCTCTCTAGGGGAAAAGTAGCATATCCCTTAGATCAGTAAGGGCCTCTAGATATGAATGCTTAGACTGGAAGATAGGAATGGGAGGAAAAGACCAGTGCTATTGAATAAGAGAATTAGAATTCACAAATGTTATATGAGATTGTACAAAACTTGCCCAGCCCACAAAGAATATTGTTTCTGAGAAGGTGGCTCAGACACTTGACATCAGAATCCCTCAGTTGCATGTTAAAAGAAAAGAATACCAATCCTGGGCCCTGACCCCTTCTCTAAGTTCTAGTGGTCCTCCAAGTATGGCCTCCAAACCAACAACACCAGCATCACCCGGGAAGGTGATCAAAATACAGATCTTCAGGCCCTACTCCACACCTGAATAAATCTAGAGTAGATCCCAGAAATCTGGGTTTCAATAAGCCCTTCTATCTTATAAGGACCACTGTCTGAGCACAATAGGTCTTAATCTTTTGCTCATTCTACTCACCTGTGGAATTTTTTAAACTCCTAATGCCCACACCTTTCACCAGCTCTCTGTGGGTATGTCTCAGACTTCCCTGTCTTTTAAAGCTCCATAGGTGATACCAATGGACACCCAGACTTAAGATCACTGCTCACCATCTACTGAATTAGAAGGTCTAAGAGTGAGACCTGGAATCTGTGTTTCTTTTTAAATTTTTTTTCAACCAAGGCACAAGGTGATTGCTTACTCAAGTTTGAAGACTACTGCTAAGAACAACATTTTCATCTAACACTTTTACAGAGTCCACTTTGCTGGATTCATGAACACTGAGAACATGCCCACCTTTTTTATCTCAAGGATAGAATTTCCTACTACTGGGTCAGTTACTGTGGCTGCCTCAACCACCCTCACCCCAGCTTCTTAGACCTTCAGTGCCTAGAGTGCTCCCTACATCAGGATCTTACAGCATCCCCAGACCATGCAGAAGCTCCCAGACTCTGAGATTTTCAAGTATCTCTTAGTAGTTTTTCCCTCATTAGACTAGATATCAACATAAAGATAACTTTATAAAGAAAAGCTTATTCTAGTACTAGAAGCAGTGCTTCTCAAACTGCAGTGTGTGTACAAGTAACCTGGGGTATTATAACAATGCAACCCATAATACAGAAGGTTTAGGAAAGGAGCAAGAACCCAGGTGAAGCTGGCCCCACTGGCCCTCAGACCTCACATGGTACAGCAAGATTCCAAGTGCATGGGAGGCCTTCAGTAGCACTGGGGGAACTAGTGAATGATCATTATTTCTCAGAGTATCTTAAGGGACACATCTTTTCCAAGATTCTACATAGCATCGGATGAGCTAGGAATTCCTTTTTTTTATTTCAATCAACAGAAAGCTATTCTGCAATTTCTAACTATCCCTGTGTTGGATACTGGTGGGGAAGATACAGAGAGAGAACACAGCATCCTGAAAGGTGAGGTTCACACAATAGCAAAGCTCTGTAGATTGCTGTATCTCAGTCCTTGCTGTCCTGCCAGAGACAGGCTAGAATTTCCACGGGAACTGGTCATTGTGGAAGAGGTAGACTTTTGGAGATAGGAATCAGAAGAAGAGTTTAAATGTTTGTGAGGAGAGACTACTTCAAAAACTCCTAGGTGGGCTGGCAGAGCATCTGCCTAGCAAGTGCAAGGCCCTGAGTTTAAACCCCAGTACCACCACCACCAAAAAAAAAAAAAAAATCTCCCAAGTGAAATAAATAAGATATAATGGCATCTGTGGGGTGGAGGAGGAGTTATAATATATACAACAGAAGACAGGCCTGATTTGTGATTGTGATGATGCCATAGTCAGCTGAACTGTGGAAAGTAGGTTTTGAAACACCTTCCATATAGATACTTCAGGTATCCAGGGCAAAAAAAGAGTCTAAATAAATACTTTTCTATCTAACACTACTATAATATTCTCCAAATTTCTAATAATGAAATTAGTTCCTGGATTAGGACTCATTTTTTTGAAACTCTCTAAGTAGCCATAGTCCTATTTTAATAGAAGACTTAACAGTAAATATTTTCATAGATTTTTCTTTGTAAATTTGAATTATGGCCCCATCAGTAAGTACCTTAAAGAAGGGAGACCAAATTGAGCCAAAATCAAAACTTCCAGAACATCAGAGTAAAGAACAGGATATGGCAGGAACATGTAGACTTCAGATGTAATCCCAACTCTGCCAGGTTTGAGCTGTCCTTAGGCAAGTACCTTAACCTCTCTGCACCACAGTTTTCTTATCCATAAAAGGAAGATGTCTCCACCTTCCTCTCCAAGTTAAATGTAGCCACTATCATTCAGGATTAGTAGTGTAGGTTTTCCAGTGACCAAGCCAAGACCAAAGTCAATTCAGTTGCTCTGGCAGGACAACTGACCCACAGAACCCTAGTATCCTGAAACTATAAAAGGGTAGTTTTAAAACCCAGCAGTCAACCCACTTCCCTGGGGAGCTCTGTGATGTCACAGATAGGGGCTGTCAAAACACCACAGAAATATTCACAGGAACTGTTTCTTCCTGTCTTTGTTGTCTTTGGGACTAATGCCACTGACGCTCATTTTCTGCTCTGAGCAATACTCCCTGTCATTGAGTGGGTTTTATTATGGTAGAAAGGACTCCCCATCCCTTAAAGCTTTGTTCCAGCAGAAACCCCCTTTCTGTCCTTTGACCTCATGAAACATATGGAACCCCCAAGAAGACCTTTGCTGAAGAGCTGATCTAGACCAATGTGTAAAGGAGGCTTCAGGGTAGTGAGCTGACAAGCAGCCTTTCCTGGGAAACTCTTCTCTTGCCTCACTAGGCTTAGTAGAAATGATTAATCATAACACTGTATGTATCCTATAATTTTTAGGGACCCTTACAAAAAAGATTAGTTTTGCAAACATTTCAAATAAAGATGTAAAGAAAGCTATCCTCTGGGAAAATAAATCCTTGATGATTCCAGGGTCTGGCAGCTGTCACCTGTCAAGGGAGCACATTTTAGAATGGTTTTCTGATTTATTTGTAAGAGTTAGTTTTAGTTTTTGTTGCTTAAGAAACCACCCCCAGCTCATGCTTGTAATCCCAGCTACCTGGGAAGTGGAGATTGGGCAGATTACAGCCCAGGCAAAATTTAACAAGAGCCCATTTCTACAAAAAAGCCGGTGGTTTACATCTGTAATCCCAGCTACACAGAAGCCATAGGTAGGAGAATCATAGTCCAGGCTGTTCTAGACAAAAGCATGAGACCCTACCTGAAAAATACTTAAAAGCAAAAAAAAAAGGACTGGTAGGCATGGCTCAAGTAGTAGAGCACCTTCCTGGCAAGGAGCTGAGTCTAAACTCCAATACCACCAAAAAAAGGAAGGATAACAGAAAGAAACCACCACCAAAATTTAGTAGCTTCAAAGAACAGAAGGGCTCTCCCTCATGAGCCTGGGGTTGTCTGGATCATTTGTCAGGGCTGAGCTGACTTGCCTGGTAATGGATGTTTTCCAGGGGCCTCGCTTGCCATAATGGGGCCCTAGCTAGATAGCCAGGGTATCTGAGATAGTTGGGACCTCTCTTCTCCTAGTCCCTCTCCCTCCAGGAAACTACTCTAAGCTCTTCACATGGTGGTGGAAAGGTTTCCTATAGCTAACGAGGGCAACTCCTCATGCATTTTGCAAACCTCTACGTACATCATATTTGCTGTTGTCCTGTTGGCCAAAGGAAGTCATGTGACCTAGGATCAGTGAGGAGCGACCAAACAAGTGGATATGGAGAGAGGAGTTATGGGGCATTGTTATTCATATAATCTGACACCATATTCACATTTAATTATTTAGATTCAAGAAACCAAAGTATGACGTAAACCTCATGCAGAGATTCTAATATAAGCCTCACAGTTTCATGCTAAAATCTGAAAGTTTAGAGCTATTTCCCCAAATTAGCTCTTTATGTAATGTCATGAGAAGGAAAGGCTGCAAGAGATTTCTGGATGGTTGAGGCCCCTTTGCTTTTGTGAAACCAAGCAGGGTACCACTTAGCATCATTTGATTATATCTCATGCTGCTATCCATTCCACAGATGATGTGACTTCTACCTGTCTGATTTAATAATCTTTTTTTACTTCCACATTTTTATAAGCGTAAAATATTATAATCTTTCCTTGTGGCTGTTTTTGTTGTTGTTCTCTTTAACAAAATCTGGCCCCACGGGTGTGAGCAGAACATGATGGAATGTGTGCATATATGGTACACCCTTGACAAGGATGCGGTTGTGTGATTGTTCCAGGTACATCTCTGGTGTTCTTGGGGAAACTGTGGCTAGATAATAGACTGCAAAGTTCTCACAAAGCACAGTGGCTGCGCTCTCTGGAGGCAACTTGTCTCTCTAGGCCTACTGGGTAAATACCTAACAAGAAAAGGTAGAAATGAAGGAGGCTAGTGTTGGAGAGGGAGGCCCAATTCCTTAACATGGAGAAGTAGTTTCAAACATCTGCTTGGCTTTGTGATTAGAAAGCCAATTTCTTAGAACAAAATCAAAGTCTGGAGAAATTCTTTTTGGGAGAAGAAAGAGAAATGGATATGACACCCAGGGGAGAGTGAGATGTGGGCAAAACTCTCCATTCATAGTTTGAGAAGAGGACACAGTCATGAAGTGCCCTCCACACACACTCTGATTCTGTGCAGTGGGCTAAGAAGGCTCAGCAGCCCAGGGCCTGCCTCAGGAGTGTTCACAGTAAATGCACGTAAACAGCCTGGGAGTCTGGCATGGAGCCCACAGTTCAGGTAGAAACGTGTGTGGATGACATTCTTGCTGAGCATATGTAATAGCAACCACCATGACCTGTTATGCGTGGAGGGCACCCCTTCCCTATATGGCACATGCCTGAAGCCCCTACTTGGCGCCCACAGAGGCCCCAAGGCTGTGGGAAGATGTGTATAAAGCCGGAGAAACTATTACAAAGTGGAGGTATTGAAGAAAGACTCATGCTGTAGAGATTAAGGACTTGAAGCTGGAGTTCATGCTTTCCTGTCTCTTTACCTAGTGATCTTAGACAAGTCCCCCAACCACTCCAGGACTTATCTTTACTTCTGGTAAGAGAAAGCCAATCTTGATAATGTACAAATCTCTCCCACTCCCAGGCCCCCCATCCTGGTCTTCGTTTCCTTTTTCCACACCATCTATCAGCTTCTAATACACTATATAAGTTCTCAGACTTTTGTATTTGTTGACTCTATTTTCTTCTTCTGTTTATTTATAGCTAGTTTTTTTTAATTAAGCAGATAACACATCTATGTGGTAACATTCTCAAACAGCCAAAGAAGATATACATAAAGCATTTTTGGTCTCTTTATTATTCTTCTATAAATATTTTATGCCTACACAAACCTGTGAATCTATTTTAAAAACACAGACGCACAATTCCTCTCTAGTTAATAAGACATGTTAGATATTGCTTGATGTCACTCTGTGTAGAACTGCTGTGTGCTTTCTGTGACATCATTTCTGTATCATTTGGATGGATTTGTGATGTGTCCACTTCACAAATGACTTTGCACTGGGTATCTACTGAAACCAAAGTATACTTAGTCTCTGCTTGGGAGGAGATAGGAGGACCTTAGTTTGAGGCCAGCCCAGGCCAAAAAGTTTGTGAGACCCTATGCCAAAATCAAGTTGGGCATAGTGACACACACCTGTGGTCCTAGGTACTTAGGAGGTAGGAGGATCATGGTCCAGGGTCAGCTTGGGCAAAAGCAGGGCAGCATTTGTTGTTACACACAATGAGCTCTTTAGTTCTTGCCTTTGCCTTATGTGCAGTAAATCCATAGGAAACCAGTTCTTGGTAGTGGAATTGCTGGGTCAAAGGCTAAGTGTACTTTTTTTCAGTGGAACACAGAACCTGGACAATGCTGGGCAAATGCTGGGCAATTTGCTCTTCCACTTGAGTCACTCTCCCAGCTATTTTAGCTTTAATTTTTCAGATATGTTCTCTCACTTTTGCCCAAGCTGACCTTGGACCATGATCCTCCAGTTTTGCCTTCCAAATAGCTGGGCCCACAAGAGGTCACCAGCAGACCTGACACTTTTGTGTGAGTATGTGTGTGTGTGTTTGGCAGTACTAGAGGTTGGACTCAGGGCCTAGCACTTGTTAGGCAGGTTATCTCCCACTTGAGCCATGCACCCAGCCCTTTTTCTGTTGGGTTTTTTTCTTTTTTTTTAATATTATTGTTGTACTGGGGGTACATTGTGACATTTCCCGAAGTTCTTACAACTTATCAGAGTTGAATTCACCCCTCCATCATTCTCCTTTATCCCTCCTTCCCCATTCCTGGAATAGTTTCCACAGATCTCATTTTGCCATTTTCATACATGTTGACTCCATTTTCTTATGAAAATATTAATTCCACCAAGGTAGGGAACTTTGAAAAAAGGTTTTAATGATTATCTCCCATATACCTAGAATTCTGTTTGATATATAATGAGGGCTCAATGAATGAATACTCATTGGATGAATGTTAAGTAATGATCTTAAAGGCTATTTAGCTTTACCAGTTATCTATTGCAGCATAATAAACCATTTCAAACTAGGTGGCTTAAAACTACAGCAGTTCATTATTTGTCATGATTGATGGCTCAGGAGTCCAGGCAGGGCCACTGGGAAGTTCACATACTCTTAAAGGCATCAGCTGCATTCAGCTTCACTGAGAAGGGCTGGAAAGCTCAAAAATGCTTCACTCCCATGTCTAGTGTCGTGTGGACCTTCTCTTTCCATGTATGTCTCCATAATTCATAGGTTTAGCCTGATCTTCTTTCATAGTGACTTGATTTCCCAGAGCAAAAACTGGAAGCTGTTGGGCCATAATGTCAAAGCTAGCTCAGATTCTAGGGAAGAGGAAAACATTTTCTTCTCTCTCTTATTCTCTCTTTCTCTCTCTCTTACACACACACACACACACACACACTCAATTACATGTGCACAGGGAGGGAAGCAACTGGTGATGGTCATTCCATGGTTCAAGCTCTACTGTGTGTGCCCTCAATAATCATTTCATGGACACATTTCAGGCATCAGGCCATAGCCATGCTCTGATCACCACAGTGCCCCAAATCTCTCTGTCTTCACAAAGCTGAGCCCTCAAGTTTTCTGGAAGCTATAAGTCTTTTAGCTCTGGCTGGCAACTGTCACCTCCAACAGTGAGAATACTGGATGTGGAGAATCGACAGATGGCTTGATAGGAGATATGGGGACTCTTTGAGCAATGTTGATGACCATCTCCCTGGCTCCCTTCCAGATTCCACAGATGGTGAGGGTGACTGGAGTCTCTGGTCTGTCTGCAGTGTCACCTGTGGGAATGGCAACCAGAAACGGACTCGGTCCTGTGGCTATGCGTGTACTGCAACAGAATCTAGGACCTGTGACCATCCAAACTGCCCTGGTGAGTTTGCACAGGACTGTGTCTCCAAGTTCAGTGGAAAGCTTTGTTCATTTATATTTGAAATTTTGTCTTTTTAAAAGAAAATCATCTCCCTAGTAAGACTTCTAACCAGAGTGAGACAACTAGAGATAATTAATGAACTTAATAGATGAAAATATGGATTTTCTGAGTTTTATGCACAATTTTAGTAGCTGTGACCTAACAGACAGTATTATGTTGGACTTACATAACTTAAAAGAGGACTATGGTTAATCTGGACCTTTGATGTGGGATTTGTTGTGACTTGAAGAAACACATGAAAACAGACATTATGGTCTGATAAGGAAGCCAGGGCAAGAAGGTCAACTGCAATATGCAGAAACACCACACTGTCAGCTCTGTACTTAATATGAGAAAGCTGCCCAAGGCTGTCCAGGGAGCAAACTGGAGCAGCTTATCATTTAATTGTGACTTTATACTGCATTGTCAGTGCTTTAAAAATTAAACTGATTGCCATCTTTGTAAAGGATCCATGTCAACAGTGAATAATAATTGTTATTGATTCTTTATGGTGGTCGTCAAACTATAGTCAGTAGGCCAAGTCCAGCCTATAACCTATCTGTGTATTGTTCATACATTTTTAAAGAGTTGCAAAGAGAAGGAGGAGGAGGCAGCAACAACTCAAGACCATAAGTGAACCACAGAGCCTAAAATATGTACCCTCTGACCTTTTATACTGAAGTGTACCAACTCCTTGTCTATGATTTTATTATGTGTTTCCATTGCCAGGTAGAATCCAGCCTACAATAATATTTTAGTCCCTTTCAAGAAACCACACATTCCAAATGGTTTCATCTAAAAGACCTTTCAGAGGCAGAAAATCTGATCCCTGCACCCCAGGCTTCCTTTTTCTACCCCTAGACATTCTCTTCTCAAATCAGAGACATTTGGAACAAAAAGAAGTGGAAGCACAAAGAGATTTCTGAGGAGAGAGAAAGGAAAGATTGATTGGAATGAGTGTGTATGTTAGCAAAAGGGCATGCGTAGAAAATGGGGCTGAAATATAAGAAGTGGTGGTTCTGGCTCCTGTCAGCCATGCTGATTTCAAAAGTGTGGAGCAACTATCAAGATGCTTTTCCTGATCTTTCCTGTGCTCATTGTAATGAGCTGAGTTGGAGATCTGGTGAGTGGGCTTTGGATAGATAAGAACAAATCAATAAATATTAACATGAGGAAGAAGAGGAGGACAGGAAGAACATGAAGAGGAAGAGAAGGCGAAAATGAAGAAAAAGATAAAGGAAATCATGATGAAGACAACAAGATGAAGCAAAAATACTGAAAACAAAGATGAATAAAGAGTTGAAGAAGAAAAACCTGAAAAAGATCATGGTGATAAAGAATAATTTTTGAGTACTTAAGAATCAAGCAAATTTTCATGATTTCTAAGTGTATTATTTCATCTAATCCTCATAATAGCTTCAGGAAATAGGGATTTATTATGGTTCCCATTTGGCATCTATGAAAACTGGAGCACCAGACCACTAGCAAATGATAATTAAGGAATTTGAATCCAAGCCGTCTGGCTCCAGAATCTAATCGTTAAACTCTTCCATCTCCACCAGAAAGACAGACATTGGTCTTAGCCACACATGTATACAAACACGGGTTTAGGAGCTTACTTATTGTATTTTCTTCCAGAGGTAGCATCTAGACTCAACGTGGTAGATTTAGATTTCTTGTTGGGGGAAGGCTTTTCTCTGCCACCATTCTGAATGTTTTCTTCTTGGTTTTTGGTACTGCTGAAAGCAATGTGACCAACAGCCCTGTTTCATGCATCTTCTCATCTGTCCTTGTCCTCCTTCACTCCTTTCTGCCTTTCTGCTCCTGGCAGTTTCAACCTGCTAGGACTCCCTTGAAACCTGAGAGATTTCCTTTTGCAAGATCTTTTTCCTCATTGGTTTGTTGATTCTCAGCTTTCCCAGAAAGAATCATGGAATAGACAAGGTCTCCTGGCCTGGCAGTGATTACTGTATAAAAGTATGTCCCCAACTTCAACCCTACAGATCTGTTTGATGGGCCTTACATAAAATCCAAGAGAGAGCTCTTAAAGGAAATTAAGTCATGCCCAGCAGGAAAGCTAGGGCTTACCAACAAAAGTTCCATGATCTTCTACTCCTTCCCCTTCTTGCTTACATAGGACTCCTGTTTGTAAAGAAAGACAGATTGGGGGGTAATAGTTTTGAGGGGAGATTAGGGAAGCTGGGAAGTTTGAGGCAAGCTGGGTTCAGTTCCCCAAAGCAAGTCAAAAATCGCCCAACATAATCTTCTGAGGCATCGAAGGCAGTATGGCAGTGCTAAAAGTCCTATAACATGAACTATCTGGTCTTCCATTATGGACTGCTGCATCCTCAAACAGAGATTGATAACTATTGGAAGGGGGAAATTTTAGCTCTTATACATCACTCATCTAATTCATTCAACTCTACAAGGGGATGGATATATCATTTAGCTGTCCCCGTTTTACAGATATGAAAACTGAGGCACACAAAGATGAAATGGCTTGTCCAAGTTCACATGGCTAGCAATGATTTGAATGACAGTCAGTCATTAAAGACAAGGTATTAACCACTACACTCTACTACTTGTCCTTTAATCTGTTCCCCTAATTCCACCAGACAACTCCCCTGATGTGTCACCCATTACCCAAGCCTCACATCCAGGCTCAGCAAGTGAGTTCCCTAAGAATTCCTTCAGCACATTTGGATCTGATTTCATGCTGCACATGGTATCTGGGGTTTTAATATATTTTATGTGCTACTACCTGCTTTTTACTATTTCCTCTGTTGGCAGGTTTCTGCCAATGAGTAGGAATGAATACAAAAAAGTCTTTGTTCAGGTGTATTTGTTTTTTTTTATTTGGGGAGAGGTTACTTTTTCCATATAATTAGAGGAAAATGAGCTCTTGTCTGTGTTTAGGAATCGAAGATACTTTCAGGACAGCAGCCACTGAAGTGAGTCTGCTTGCGGGAAATGAGGAGTTCAATGCTACCAAGCTGTTTGAAGTTGGTAAGATTTTTTTCTTCTTTTTTAATCAAATATTGATTTAGTACTTTGGAGATTCCTTTTGCCTTTGCAATGCCATCCTTGGCATCCATGTAAATATTTCATTTTCCTCTCCTGGGGTCCAGCTCTCCCAGCATATATTTTGCTCACTGAATATACTCCAAGCAAGAGAGAACAACCCCTCCCCCCCACCACACACACAGCAGACTGAGCACGCACTTTTGTGAGCACCCTACTGACTGCAGAGCCTCCACATCAACAGGCAGGTGGAAGTCACTCCCCATTCCCTTCCCTTAACATAGAATCAGCCCTTCCTAGGAGCTCAACCCTCACGGGATAGGTTTTCACTCAGCCTCACTGAGTGTCCCCAATAAAATCAGTTCTCCAGAAGAGGAAGGGGAGGAGAGAAAGAGGAAATTCTCAATATTTTACCCCCCACTTCCCTTGAAAGACTTTTACATAAACCTTTGGTACTCAGACTAACAAAACTGAAAGTAACGTTTCAGGTTGAAGCTTGCTTTTTAAAATAGGCTGGGTGCAGTGACTCACGATTATAATCCCAGCTATTTGAAAGGCACAGATCTGGAGAATGACAGTTCCAGATCAGCCTGGGCAAAAAGTTGGTGAGACTCCATCTCAACTGATGGCTGGATACAGTATAGGATGCACCTTTTATCCACAGCTATAATGGGAAACACAAATAGGAGGACCAAGGTCCTGCCCAGCCCAGGCATAAAGTGAGGCCCTATCTCAAAAATAACAAAAGCAAAAAGGGCTGGAGTCATTGCTCAAACAAAAGAGCAATTTCCTAGCAAGCACAAAAAGCCCTGAGTTCAATCCCCAGTACTGGAGAAAAAAAAAAAAAGCTTCCATATATAATTCTATGGTGTAGAAGGGTAATTTTCCTTCTGCTTCATTTCTTTTTGCCCCCTAAAATTCTTTCTTAACCTCTTTTGTTTCACAGTCCAGCTATTTGAAATGTAATTTAGTGAACAAATACATCCTCAAAGGACTATAGGGGTCAAGCAAGGATCTAAATAGAACATTCTAAAAAACAAAGAAAGACTAGTAAGAAAGGATGAAAACAAAGGTGCCAGCACTAAGATGAAAAGAAACTAAAGCAGTAAACAACTACAGTCTCAAGGGGCAGCAGAGAGCAGCAGGGACAGTGACAAAATGAGGCATTCAGGCTTCATCCAAAGAGATCAGCCAGGACTTGGCCACCATGGAATGAATGTCCATCCAGTGCTGCCAGATGTTCTAGTTTTCCAAGAAAAGCCCAAAATCTGTATCTTGCTAGAATATACCTCTATTTTTACAATGCTTGATAATAATTTATCTGTAAAAAACAAAGTCAAACAAGCCAACTGGAGGCAGATTGGAAATTCCATGTTACTAGGGCCTCCACGTCACCTCTCACCGCACACCTCACATACACACAATCAAAATGCATTTGTCAGTATTCTGCACATGCAATGTACTTGATTTAAAAAAAAAAGACTTGAAAGGTATCAATTTTACATACAATGGAAGAGCAGCAAAGGTGGTCTTTGGGGGCACTGAACTTCTCAGGTCTCCTCATGGCACACTTCACGACAAGCAGCCTGTTGCCTTTTTGCAGAGGGTGAATCCAGATACACAAAGCTATACCAGGTGTGTGGCTGAGGACACAAGGGCTGAGTAGATGTGTTTCAGCCAGGGTTCAGGCTAGAAAGAATATGGCAAACTCAGAGTAGGTAATGGGGGAACATTTAATGAGGAACTGTTTGCAAAATATGAGCAAGGTGGATGGGCCCCAAGAAAGGGTTTTCAGAACCCCAAGGTTGGCAGTAGTGGGGAGCCCTTGCCGCTTTTTAGTCGACAGGACCAGGAACAGTGACCAGAGCCCGAGAGAGGGTCATCTGACAGCAATCCTGGCTCTCAGAAGAATGCAGACAATGCATGCAGTGAGAGGGGAATCAAAGAAATAAATACTCTCACCTCACTCTTTTCCCTCTGGCCTCTTTCTGGGTCTTTCCATTGACTCAACCCAATTAGAAGTCATGGATCAAGGGGCCTGTTGATACAGTCCCTACAGATCAACCTTCTAGGACAAGAAGGAGTACGGAATGAGGACATAACAGAGCAAACTGACGATGAGAAAACCAGAGGTGGGAAAGGCTTGACTGGGACAAGGTCAGGTACCTTGCCCTAGCACTGCCTCAGGTTTTCTCATCTGCAAAATGGCATGATATCATAGTGCTCATATCATCATACAAATGATGAGAAATGAGGAATTCAGTGAATTAATAAATTAATTTGTAAAGCTTTTGGAACGTGCCCATCATACTGAACAACTTATTTAAGTTTGACAAAATATAAAAATCAGTCAACGGATGACCTCCCACCCTGGAGGGGAAATACAGAGTCATTGTCAGGGACCTCGTGAATTTTGTTTCCAAAATCCCTGTGCTCCCAAGGACTATAGTTTTCACAGACACTGCCCCAGCTGGAACTGCCATGCTCTCAGTGACTGCTCAGTCAGGAGATCACAGCCATGGATTCAGAGACTTGAAGCTGAAAGGAGCCACAGCACATCTCAGCTGAACCCACCCTGAGACTATGTTCCTTGCACTCTATGTTCCCTCCCATTCAATTTCCTCCCTAACTTGATGAGAGAAGTACTATTTTTTGCCCTATTTTAAAATGAAAACAGCAAAACAATTGTGTAGCCACCACACAGTTCACACATGTCTCAGGACCAGAAGGGTGCCACATATTCCCTTTCATTCCACATGACTTGCCCTGCTAGAAACAGCATTGCATTTTGAACCACCATTGCATTTGTTTTTGAGTTAGGGTCTCACTATGTAGCCCAGCCTGGTCTTGAACTCAGGATCTTCCTGCTTCAGCTGCACATGTGCTAGGATTACAGCCATAGCCCATCATGCCCATGCAGTTTTGAGTTCCAGCTTTGCCTCCCTTCACATTGCCCCACATTCTGCCATGATTAGCCTCATCTTACTAAGGCAGACCCTGTTGGTGCCCCACTCACGTCCCTCCAGCTACACCATGTCCCTGCTCTCCAGCCTGACCTTCAACTGACAGCTACTCTGGTTATTTGCCTAAGAACTTTCTCTGGTCCCTAAACCCACCTGCCTATGAATGAAGGGCAGGCTGGAAGTCAGGAGTGGCCTTCCATGAGTGATGATAAAAGCTGATGGATAAATACTCAGATCCCCAATAATTTTTTTTAAATCCAGACTTAGTAAGGAGAGAGTTGAGTCACAGCATTATTGTTGGGGGGCAGGGTAGCAGATATTATTTTCCTATTCTTGCAATAGGGAGAACACTGTGACTTTAAGTCTTCAAAAGTACCAACGGAGCCAGATATGGTGGTCCATGCCTGTAATCCCAGCTCTCAGGAGGCAGAAGCAAGAGAATCAGAGTTCAAGGCTTGTCTGGGCTACAAAGTAAGGCCCTGTCTCAATAAATAAATAAAATTTTTAAAAGAGTGCCAAGGGTTAGGCAAAGAGGATTTTCTTTTGTATAGGAGAAAATAAAGCTAGAAAGAACCCAGCATCGGTGTGTTAGTTGTTTTCTATTAAGAGAAAATCAGCTAAAAGAAAAAGATTTATTTTGGCTCATGGTGTCAGTCCATGGTTGCTTTTTCTTATTGCCTTTGGGCCTGTGGTAAGGCACAGCATCATGGTAGAGAGTGTGTGGTGGAGGAGGTTACTCACCTCAAAGTAATCAGGAAGCAAAAGGAGAAAGAGAGGAAGGGGTCAGGGTCCTGATATTCTCAAGGGCATGTCCCCACTGACCTAACTTTATTTCACTAGATGCCACCTCTTAAAAGTTTCACCATCTCCCAGTAGTGCCAGAGGCTTGGGACCAAACCTCCAACATGGGCATTTGGGGGATATCTAAGATCCAAACCATAGCAGCAAGGAAACGCAATGAAAGTGTGGTGAGAAAGGACAGTACATTGGAGGATTTTTTTAACCTGAGTCTAGTGCCAGGAAAGATGGTTAAAGGAGAGTCTGTGTGCTGGCTCAGTCTGAGGGTGGGTCCAGAGACTTGAAGAAAGGAGAGAGGCCTAATCAAAATTTGATTAAACTGCATTTTTTTTCTGATCAGTCAGTGGAAATAAGCAGTTCAGCTAATCATTTTTGAGCAAAGAAAGGAAGGTCTACTTCTGAGCTTATCACAGGTAAACAGGGGTGGTGGGGGGGGGCGCATCTGTTCATCTTATCTAAGTCCTGTAGGGAAAGGGGTTCTTTGCAGTAAGCACTTTTCCAGAACACAAAAGGGTCCAAGGCGTGTGTGTACTGTGTGTATGTGGCAGGGGTGCTTCTTAACCATGGCCATTTTCTAGGATAAAGTTCTAAAGTAAAGTTTGTTATTGTCATTGCATGGGAGAAGCATAAGAAGGATTTTATGCACAGTTTCCCAGTGGAATTCAGCACTGCCTTCCCTTCCCTGTCTTACTTCCCTCCTGGTATGTCCTGGAATCACCTCCCGATGAACGATTTTCACTGGAATCTTTACCTCAAAGTTCTGGGAGAACCCAAACTGAGACTTTCACTAAATCAGGGATTCCAGACTCAAATGACTGAGGGACCAAGAGCATGCCCATGAGTGAGGGATCAGGCAGGTGCTGGGACCTCCTGCGCGATCCAAGAAGGAGGTCACTGTTAGCTTGTACATAGGGCCATTTGTTCCCATGGGATGATGTAGGACCAATGTAGATACATCTTTTGATTTTTCAAATGAAACCAGAAATATACCATTATAATTGGAACCAGCTAATTCTTAAATGTTTGCAACTAATCAATAATTTTTAATACTGTAAGAACTAAACACACCATCACTGGGGGTGAATTCTGACTCAGTCCTACAGGTCACTGGTCTCTGCCCTGTATGTTAAACTACCTTTCTTCTTTGACACATCTTATCATATGAGTTTGCCTATAATGATTTATTACCTGCCTAAGGTTAAGAGGTTGGGAGACGTTAGCTCTATTTTAAACCAGTCAGGGAGTGACAGAAATAAAATTCAGTCCTACAGATTTTCCTTTGAAGCCTTTTCCATCACATCATTACTTCTTTCAAGAGGAAATTCAATGTAGCCCTCTAAATTGTTGTTACTTTTGTAGGGGTTGATAATTGGGGACTGAGTTTACCTAGGAAAATGTATTGGTTTTAGTTTTATGTTTTTAGGGTTTTGTTGTTGTTGTTGCTCTTGGGAGGAGGGGTTGTAGATACCTACTAAAATTTAGGAGCAATAATATAAATTTCAACAAAGTTTTTTTAAGATAGAGCAAATGTAATGACAGTTAAAGTGAGGTGACAGAATATGGGCAGTCATTAAATAAGTATATTCCATTTACTTTTCTGTGTTCCTGAAATTTTTTCATAATATAAAGTGTGGGGGGAGATTGGGACATGTAAACAAAGACATTCCCAAGTTCAAGGGAGATGAGAATGGCCCCTCATAGACTGGTGGCTCCAGGTACTTGCAGAAATCTGACTCTAGGAGGGAAGATGCTTTGTTTTTTCTTTTTGATAATATTATTGCTGTACTGGAGATACATTGTAACATTTACAAAAGTTCTCACAATATAGTTGTATTCACCCCTTCCATCATTCTCCTTTATCCCACCTCCACGCCATTCCTTGGAATAATAGCAACAGGTTAGGAGGGAAGTTGGTGACATCAAATGTCATCCTGCCAACTGGTGTTGCCTATGGTGAGAGTTTTTTGGGGCCTTTTTCAGACACAGACAGCTGTGAGCGATGGATGACCTGCAAAAGTGAGTTCTTAAAGAAATACATGCACAAGGTGATCAATGACCTGCCCAGCTGCCCCTGCTCCTACCCCACAGAGGTGGCATACAGTACTGCTGACATCTTTGACCGTATCAAACGCAAGGATTTCCGCTGGAAGGATGCCAGCGGGCCCAAGGAGAAGCTGGAAATCTACAAGCCCACAGCCCGGTACTGCATCCGCTCCATGTTATCCCTGGAGAGCACCACACTGGCTGCTCAGCACTGTTGCTATGGTGACAACATGCAGCTCATCACCAGGGGCAAAGGAGCTGGGACACCCAACCTCATCAGCACCGAGTTCTCTGCGGAGCTCCACTACAAAGTGGACGTCCTGCCCTGGATCATCTGTAAGGGTGACTGGAGTAGATATAACGAGGCCCGACCCCCCAACAATGGGCAGAAGTGTACAGAGAGCCCTTCGGATGAGGACTACATCAAACAGTTCCAAGAGGCCAGGGAGTATTAATGAGACTGATATGGGGTGGAGAAAAGCCGCTTCTGCTTTGGGAACACAATCACATTGCACTGATCTACTACTGGCACCCAGTTCTTTTAATGTGCATATGTGTATATTTGTATATACCACATGAATATTTTTATAAATTACACGAGGGATGTGTGGCAGGCCCGGTGACTGTCATGCCCAGTAACTACAAACTTGCTTGGAGGTCCTCCTTGAAGCCCTGTGGCCTGGAGGGGAACCTGGAAGCCATAGTGGGTGCGATTCAGTTCACACCGCCATTCAGTGTGTCCAAGAGAAGCAAAGGAGGAGAGAGACTGAAGTTGTAAACATTATAGGCAGTTTTTATATATAACTTATTTAATGCTAATGTGACTTAAGCTTAACCTTTTCTCTGGAGTTGTTGTGAAACTAATCACTTCTGAGAGAGTGCAGAAAGAAAGGGGCTTAGGGAAGCAGTAGAGAAAGAGAAATTTGCAGTGCTTTCCTTAAAAACAACGCAGTGGAACTCCATCAAACCAAGAAAACGTCCACTTTAAACCAGGTGTAATTTAGTTATAGAGCATCTTGATACAGTCTAAGATTCTAAAACTCCCTTGCCTCGGACCAGAGGATAGGGAGGGAAATGGATCTTTTGGGAGGCAAGTCTGAGGCCTAGTTTTAAATGTGCTTTAAAAAAAAATCAACATTAACTTAATGCTATGATTCTACTAAAAGACCCCCAAACAGTAGAATTTCTGCCCATATCTTAATAGGATCAGAAGATTGCAGGAAGTTCAGACATAAAAACAAGGAGTAGCACTTTTCCAAAAGTAAAAAAAAAAAAAAGAAGAAGAAAATAATACAGACCTCCCTCTATTTTAATACTATCCTAACAATTTTTTCTCTACCAATATATTCCCAGTAAATAAATACAAAAAGGGAAGAAGGGGCTGAAGTCTAGGAAATCTTAATTTTTTTTATGTTTAAGAAAGAATAAACCTGCATTATTTTTGTAAAGTATTTATTGAGTCATTGGGTCTCATGCTTCAAGCAATTGTAAAGAGATCAGGTTCTGTAGGGTAGAACTTAAGGACAAATAAAGAGTTGGTTCTTATGCAATCTTTTACATGCAAAACTCCAGGAAAAGAGAATATATAATAAAATCATAGTAAAATGTGTCTCCTGCATCCTTGATTTATGATACAAATGCCATAAATAGCTTAGTAAAGCAAGGCTTCAAGACAGGAGAGAGAAAAGTTCCACCCAGGTGGGAATAAAAGGATCATTGATTGACATAATGGTAGCTAATATAAATCATAACATCATTGACACCAAGAGTGCCCAGTCCTCCCATGGCTGAAACCCATTGGCATACCTGTGACTTTTCACCACCCAGAGCTAAGAAAAACAAGTCAGAGCAAAGGCTTAAGAACAGTTCAGGTGAGCAAGGCCACTTCCAGATGAAATTTTGCAATGACAGTCATAAGTAGAACTACTCATCATGCAAATTATTCCTTTTCCAAATGAGAAAATCAAAGCTCAGAAAATATAAATGATATTGGATCCTTCTTTAATTTTCTATTCCAGTGCTCTTCCTATCATATCACATTTTGGTGTCCTGCTATTCCTGGTATCTTTAGTACTCTTGACCCCACATGTAAGTTCTCCTGATAAAATCCTGCTCTATGGAAAGGCCTTTATCAGTCATTTACATTTTAGAATGAATTGTTTTCTGATGTTATTGCCTATCAGGATATTTATATTTAGGTTCTTTATCTAATTACAGAATGAGAAGCCTTATTCACATCTGAAGAAATGTTAAATAACTGAACTAGTAGAGAATAAATAGGTCCTTATATCAGAGAAGCAGACTTGGTTTCTAATACTAGAAAAAGAATTTTTGCAAAGAGAATTGACTAACAATGAAATGCACTGTCTTGGAGGTGATGAGCTCCTTGTCAGGACATACATTCAAGCAGAGGGTGGAGATGAGGCACATGGAAAGCTCAGTTGAGTAATAGGAGAGAGAAAAATGTTCTGTCATAAGATTGTCTGACAAATGTTACATTTAGAGTAAGTATAAAGTCCTTTGGAAAAATAGTGGTAGGAATTAGGGAAGAATCTATAGCTTCCAATGGAAGAATCTGTAGCTTCCAATGGAAGAGTAGCATTTCCATAAAGCAAAAAAGGGTTGGGGGGAGTGATGCATTAGGAGTAAGGAAAGGAACTAGGAAAGAGACTGGTGTTTTCTAAAAACTCAGATGTTTAGAGTGATGAGCACAGCAATGAGAACTGGAGCCATAGCTGAAGTGTTCTTAAAGATTTACCTTGGAATTAAGAACAAACCTTTTATACTATAATGAGAATAACTGATAAGAGCAATATTTTCCATGGGCTGTTTGCCTTTTAATATCAGATGTTGCTGACTGAATGAACTGAATTGTGATCAGAAGAGGACTCTTAAGCTCCTTGTCAACTGAGAACATTATGGTGTATGTATCGCCAGGATGGTCCCAAACTTCTGGAAATTTGTCAAACTATTTGCCAAACTACAATTTGGCCTCTATTGAGATGAGTTGGTTTTCGGGTCCAAGGCTCTAAAGGGCCAATGAGAAATCCCTCAGAAAGTCCCAGGCTTCCAGAACAAACAAGAAGACTCTCACCTCATTTAACAGAGGACCCCCAAGCTGGCCCCACGGCAACCTCAGGTAATTCCCTCCATGGGTGGTGGCTCATGGGCTCAAGAGGCAACTCTGAGGGCAGCAGGGTAAAGCTGTCTGCATTCTCACCTGCAGACCTATAAGTATGACCCTTTGGCAACTGTTCAAATGCCTCTGTCAGAGTGCTTTGCTCCTTTGCCTGTCCCTGAAAACTCTCTTTGTAGTCATCCAGAGGGCCTCTTGAGGGCACATCTGAACATACCAACAGTGGAAGAGATGCCAAATGCCCTCTAGTGGCTGCACTTGGGAAGGGTGAGGGAGAAACCAAAAAGTTCATTGCTTTCTCTTCTACCATGGCTCTGGTTCTAGCATCTGCCATGATTATATACTCATGAGTGTTTCTATCTTTATATTTCAGTGGCCAGAAGGGTTTTGTTCCCTTATGGTAATACCAGTGATCAAAGAATAGACACTACATCGGCCACCATTTTCTGAGCACACAATTTGATAATCACTTTGCTTTGGGAGGCTGGCATCATTCTACCAATGTTTCAGATGAGGAAATAAGCTCAACGAGGTTAGCTAACTTACCCTACATCCTACCATTTGGAAAATGGCAAAGTTAGTTCAAGTCAATTCTGTCTGATCACCAAGCGCATACCTTTCAAATTAACCCCTGTATTTAATTCCCCTCCTAATTCTTCCCTAAGATCTGAGGAATCAGATCATTTCTGTGACTCCCTCTTCTCTTTGTGCAAAGAGGACCTGGTTTACCCATGTATTGCTCAACTCTCTCATATTCCATAAGAGGATTTCCTGATTGTGAAGATGAGCCTTTGCTCAAGTTGGGGAAGCAGCAGAGCTCCACATTTCTAGAAGATAGCCTGCTTCCTAGATAAGAACAGAGACTGGTTTATTTTTCTCAGTGCACATAAGCTTGATGCTAGCTTCTACCTCCTGAGTAGACCTCAGGAGCAGGCACTGTGTCTCTTGCCTTTCTGTTCCCACAGCAACTAGTGATGCACTTGGTATACACAACTGGGCAATGTGAACAGGGCTTAAGAGTTTGAGGGTTAAAGCAGACTGCCTGGATTGCAGTACTGGCTCTCTCACTTTCCTTCTGGATGCCACTGGATAAGTCAATCAGCTTCTCTAAGTTTCAGTGTCCTTACATAGTTTTTGTGATGATAAGATGAGATAAGATATGTGAAATTCCTAGTATAAGGTCTGTCATTACAATGTGCAATTTAATTTGATCTTTTGATAAATATTTACTGAGCATCTACTGGTGCCTGGCATTGTTCCAGATGCCAGAGATAAATTGGTTTACTAAGCAAAGTCCCTGTTCTTGGAGGATAGACAGCTGATAAATAAATTCATAATCTGTGATAAAAGTAAAAGATATAAAGACAAACTTTTGATCACACGTGAATGATATTAAAGTGATGGTAGCTGTAATAGATAATCCTCAAAATCACAGTGGTTTAGCAAATAAAAGTCTAAACAGTATGTTTCTGGTTGAGTGGCCTTCCTTTAAGGGATGATCCCAGGACCCAAGGACACAGGCTCCTTCCTTCTTGGGTCTCTGCTGTCATCAAGGTATGACTCTGTAGGATACCCTGGAGGTCATCTCTATTCCATTCTCCTGAAAGGATGAAGAGCAGGGAGGATATGTGCAAAGCTTTTTGTAAGTCAAGCAGCAAAGCACTACTCATCACTCTATTCACTCTGCACAGCTTTGCTATATGCTGTACCATTCTGCCAAGGGTGACTAGGAAATGAATACAGTTGAGGTCCCAGGAAGCAGAAATGATTTGTATGAGCCCCCAGCCATTCTCTGCCACAGAAGTAGATCACCAGTTACCTGATTACACAGGCCAGAAGGAAAGGCAGCAGAACGATATCTGGGTGGACCCAAAGATGGTAGCCAAAGATAGAGAACCTTCATACATCCCCACTGTCTTCCACATTATCGTGCTCAGTTGTACCTCAGTTTCTTAATATGTAAATTGAGATAAGACTACCTGACTTGTCTGCTTGTTGGCAGGTGTGTTTGATGCCCCAAACATCACCTTAGCACTTTCTATATCTGTTCATCTCAGCCAACTTTCAGCTGAAAGTTCCTGCAAATCTTTGCTTAATGGTGCTCTCCAGCCATTGGGGCCTTCTTGCACTGAAGCAAATTGGGAGTGTCAGAGAGTTAACCACCATCCCCAGGAGCGCTAATGGGCTACTACTGACAGGCTGTAGGTGATGAATACACCAGTTTTGCTTACCTGCTCTTCAAGTAGCACATTGTATAGCATATTTTATATTATTCCTGGAGCTTCCAGTGGGACTGAGTTCTGCAACCCTTTGTGCTAACCTGCTTGATGACCAGTGATTTGTTGGCTTCCTTTTCTGCCCTGCCCCTCCTCCCACTTCCCAACTGGTATTTGCTGGAATGATCTCCCAAGCTATCTACTTGCACACATCCTTGTCTCAGGTGTATTCCAAACCATGACATCACTTCATGCTTTAATGCTTATTGAGTATTATTCAAATATAAGCCTATTATCTTTGTCATCATGTTCAGTGAAGGATGACATTTTGTTGTAGATGACAGATGTACTAAAAAATAAAAATCAAGCACATATGAATAAAATAAAATAAATAAAAATAAAAAGATAAAAATCAATCTCATTCTGGCCAGTGTTAGGAGCTCTACTAGATTTCAATACCATTGGGTTTTTACCCAGTAAAAGCAAACCATAATTTTTATTATTAGCTACAACTAGAAAATTATTCCATAAAATACTTCTACAGGCTTTTAAACACTTCTCTTAATTTTAGAATTAATTTCTTTACTGACTGTAAACAGACCAGCAGTACTCCAAAGACCACAGTACAGGGGTTTGAACTCATGGCCTTGTACTTGCTAGGCAAGCACTCTACAATTTGAGCAATGGCCCCAGTTCTAAGCACCACAATTTGAGTAACACTGATCAAATCAATGGACAGTGATCAAAGCCCCCACGAAGTATCAATTCTGTCCTGACACACAAACTTAAGGGAAGCTTCCCAGGAAGTAGAGTGGAGAAGGGATCAGGGTGGAGTTCTCTTTCTGATCCATTTACAATTTCCAGTGGAAAAATATGTGGTCATCACCATTATGCCTGCACTATTTCAGACAAATTAAAGACTTGCCTCAGTAATTACTGGGTGGGTATACACAGAAACATACATCTGTGTGTACAACAGCTCCTACGTACAGTAAGAAACTCTATTCAAGTTGCTTCCGTGAGCTTTAGAATTAGTTTACCATATAGGATTAGAAGAAGAGGAACATTTTCTGGGATCAGAAGATAAGATTTTCTGGAACAAATTTATGGGACTAGCATAAATTCAGAACCCCCCCAGGAGAACAAAGCTTAGATACAGATAAAATTTTTATATCTCCATGTATAAATTTGGAAAGCCAACATACAAAAACCAATGCTTTGCCTGTAATGGCAAAAATAACATCATCATTAGTGGCAGAAGAATTGGCAAGGGACTGGGTTAAGACACAGCTGCAATAGCAAAGTTGGGTAAGAATTTTATGACTTTGCTAATTTTCTATCTGTTCTGGGAGTAATAAATGTGCCCTTATAGGTATTCATGGTTGCCCTCAAAAAAATGAAAAAACCTTTTAAATGGCACAGAAAAGCCTTTCATTCTTGAGGCATGTAATTCATGGATGATTTTCAAAATGTCATGTTTGAATTGGGGGAAAGTAACATTTCTTGAATTAATCAGCCAATTGCTTCAAGAATATGACTCAAAGGATATAAAATTTTCAAGCCCAACTTTTTAAAAAGAAAAAGGAATTTTTTTCTATGCAGTTAAGTTTATTTTTCACAAAGGTCATGGCTAAATCTTAAGTTTATTTGCCATGGAAGAGAACCATCAAAATGAAGTACGCCTTTCATTCCTTAGTGGAAAGTTATCTTAGCAAATCTCAACATTTTTATACCAGTAGAAATGCACTTTCATTCCGTGTTGTTGGACCCTCCTTTATGACCCTCTACATCTGGCTTTTGTGATGTTTTGGGTTTGGATTCCCCCCCACCATCTTTGAAAAGCTCAGCAAATGGAGAAGAAAGGAAGAAAAAAAGTGAAGGCCTTCAAGGATGGAATTATCTTTGGTAACCTTAATGTGACTCACTACCCCTGTTGTCAACATAAACAAAGTAAGGTCTTTGCAAAGGGAAGGCGAGAGAGACCCACACCACTGAACACCTTTCCCCAAGAGGCTCTCAAATGCTCTTTCAGGGCTGGCCAGGTCCTTCTGCTGAAGAACAGGAAGGGATTGCCAAAGGCCTGAGGCCTCAGAACCATGTGACTGGGGTTCCTCCAACCAAAAGAAAACAAGGTGTTTTGTGCTGGTTGCTATAGAAGGTAGATTTTTAAGAACATTTTGGAACAGAGGCAGGAACATAAATCAGGTCCTGTTTGAGGGCTGGTACCAGTGGGAGGGAGAAGGATATAAGGAAAGGGTGTAGGAGGGTAAATATGGTGGAAATATGTGCTAGTGTATGAAAATGGAAAAATGAGACCTGTTGAAACTATTCTAAGAATGGGAGGGGGGATAAAAGAGAATGATGGAGGGGGTGAATTTAACTAAGATATGTTGTTAAGTACTTCTTTGTAAATGTCACAATGTACCCCTAGTACAACAATAATATAATAATGAAAAAAGAGTATTTTGGGGTCCTCACCTTGGCACCACAATGAGTAGAGGCTAGGTCATCTGCACTATGTCTCAAGAAAAAGTCCACTTTTGAGCCCCTCTTCAGGGCTCCCTCCTACTATTACAAGACATTATAAAGATACAAATAGAAAGTACAGATCCAATGCCTACTCACCAGCAGCAAATGTAGAAAGCTACAGCTTGACATAAAAGTGGTAGGCCTACTTTTGGTTCCTCTCTTGTATACTGTTTCTACACCATACCTTCCCCACTGCTCATCTCTTACTCCTGATTGTTACAATTAGCCATTTTTTAGTCAACTGGCCATTTCTTGGGTCAATCTTCTTTAAAAATACTCTTCAGCCATTTTACTGAACTGTGATATACACTCAGGAAAATGTACATGTATCATAAATGCAGAGCTCAATGAATTTTCACAAAATGAACATGCTCATGAGTTATGGCTTGAATATGAAATGTCCCCTGCAGGTTCATGTGTGGATTGCTTGGTTTCCAGCTGGTGGCACTATTTAGGAGGTGATGGAAACTTTGGGATGTAGGGCCCAGCTGGTGGAATTGGGTCACTAGGGGCATGCTTTTGAAGATTATATCTGATCCTGGTACATTTCTCTTTTTCAGCTTTGGCCATATATTACTGCTGCGATGGTGTACTGCCCAAACACACGGGGCCAAACAACCATGGAATGAACCCTCTGAAAACATGAGTCAAAATAAATCGTTCCTCCTTTAAGTTGTTCTCTCAGGTATTTTGATCACAGCTATGCAAAAGTAACTAATATACCATGTATCAATATCCATAATCAAGGTCAAAAAATAGAACATGAGGCTTATGAGGGGACTCCCTGAGGTGACAGAAATGTTCTGTCTTCTGTAGCTTGATTGTCAAAACTCACTGACACTTAAAAAAGTGCATTTATTCATATGTAAATTGTATCTCAATACAAAATAGATAAATAAGACATTACCAACCCTACTGTTCCCTCTTCTGCTCAGTACACAACCCTTACCAAGAGAAATCAGTATCATGACTTCTACACTAGGTTAGTTTTACCTGATTTTGAAATTCAGGCAAATGAAATCATATGGCATACAAAGCCTGAGGTCTGGAATGTTTCACTCAACTTGATATTGTGAGATTCCTTCATATTTTGGGGAAAGATGATATGAACAGGACCTGTGTATGCTAAGCACATGTTTTACTACTGAATATACCCTGCAACCTCCACTTCCACATTGTTGCTGATAGCTATAAATCATTCATTTTCATAACCATCTAATATTCCAGTGTATGACTATACCATACTTTTATTTCACAGTTTTACCATAGATGTGCATTTGGGTAGTTTCCAGTTTGGGGTTTTTACAAATAGTACTGCTATGACCACTCAAGGGTCTGTCTCTGGGTGCTCATATGTACATGTTGCTATTCTGAGTAGAATTAGAAGATCACAGGATATGCACAGCTTTGATAGAATCTGCCCCCATAGTTTTCCAAAGAGATTGTACTGATTGACACTCTAAGAGTGAAGGTTCCAGCTCTTTGAACCATATTAATTCCACCCCCTTCTGTAAGTCTTCCTTGATCATTCTGCTCTATGATCTTCTCATTCTTTACATGTAAGTCGACATGTGTATAGAACACTAACCATGTACCTGTCACCATTCACTGTACTGGGTTCTAGGGACACACAGAGGAATGGATAGGAAACTTGTCATCAGTAAATATTCTAGTAGGTAATACAATGTGACTCTGATGTAACTC
The DNA here is from genome assembly GCF_047511655.1 of Castor canadensis. Lineage (NCBI taxonomy): Eukaryota > Metazoa > Chordata > Mammalia > Rodentia > Castoridae > Castor > Castor canadensis. Next base: position 143,809,300 of record NC_133390.1, on the reverse strand, counting down.
AGATACCTATAGTACAGTTCAATGTGTACTATGGGACCAAATAATGGTGTCACTGTGGCATTTTTTAATTAGTAAGTCAGAGTCAATACATTATTAAGAAACAAGTCTGATAGCACCAAATCTTGGCAAGGTGATAAGAACGCAGAAACTCTTACTACTACAGCTTATGGAGATGTGAACTGGAGAATAATTTGACTATACAGTAAAATTGAAGCTGTTATGTAGAAAGATCCACCAATTTCACTCCTAAGTGTCTTTCATTTATCTTTTATATTATCAAAAAGTGGAAACAAATTGTCTACCAAGAGAGGAATGAACAAACCAACCATATTATATAAGTGAGATGGAATACTTCTAGCCATTAAAATAAATGATCTAGACTTATGCATATTCTCACAAATGTATCTTAAAGATATAATATATGAAAAGCAAATTGCAGGTGAATATATGTCAGAAATGAATGTTATGTCCTCCCTAAACCCATACACTGAAATCTAACCTCCAAGGTTGTACTAGGAAGTGGACCTTGGGAATATAATTAGGTCATGAGAGTGGAGACCACATGAATAGGATTACTGCCCTTATAAGTACCCCCAGAAAGCTCTCTGCTATGTAGGGACAAAATAAGAAAACAGTCATCCAGAATAGGACCCTTGCCAGAACCTGACCACACTGGCACCCTGATCTTGGACTTCCAGTCTCTAGAACTGTAAGAAATAAATTCCTGTTTTTATAATCTACCAGGGTGTCTATGGTTGTTGTAGCACCCTGAACATAGTGTGTAAAGTATTATACAATTTCTATAATTTTAAAACTCACAATACAAGTCTATACTCTTTCTGAACTCTGACATAAAAAAAATAGTAATTATATATAGGAAACCTAGCCACCAATGTCAAGATAATAGTTATCTCTGGGAGTGAATGATAGTGAATAAATGGAAGAAGAAAGATTTTAGAGGTAATATTTTATTTATTAAAAAGAAAAAAAACTGGAAAGGGAGCAAGATAGCAAGGGATAGAAGAGTTCACCATTGGACCCCATGAATAAGAGTCTGGATAACAAAAAAGAGACTACATACGGAAGAGAAAAAGAGAGGAAGAGCACTGATAATCACAAAAGAGTGACAGGACAGCCAGAAAACATGATGAAACAGAAAGATGACACAGTAAATCAAGAACTAGTCTAAGGCTCCAGCCCCAGCCCCCCCAGGGGGAGAGGAAGCCACAGCCACTACCTCAAGAGCTCTCTCACACTATTACCTCCTACACATACTCCCATTCTTTCTATCTTCCCGCTCTCTTCCCTTCCCCACGCCCATCCCCTATATTACTCAACTTCCAATCCTTACACTTTTCAACCAATGTTATACTCCCAGATCATCCCCTAGAAACCAGTTTTGCTCCCATACAACCTTAGCTGGGAGCCAAATAAAGGTTCCAATTTTTTCTTACTCATTCAAATACTTGACTTATTGCAAAATTGCTAACCTTGTTCTGTAGTAGTTTCTCCATTTATGTGAGGTAGTAAAAAAGAAACTTAAACCAACAGATGGGTAAATCACAGTGTAGAAATTTAAATATGAAAAACTAAGGCATGTCTCCTCTCCAAAACCCCCAAAACCCCACCACAAAAATTCAACAACTAAATCCAAAGATCATGAATTGGCTGCAATATCTGAGAGAGAATTCAGAAGCCTACTGTTAAAAATGATCATGACTTCAAAGAGAATTCAAATAAATAGATAAATGAAGTTAGGAAATCAAGATATAGACAAGAAAATAAGCAACATGGAAGAGAAATTCAGCAAGGAAATGAAAATTATGGAAAATAAGCAAGTAGAAATGGTCAAAAATGAAAACCTTGTAAGTCCAATACAAACCACAGTAGATAGTATTATCAGCAGATAAGATCAACTAGAAGAAGGAATATCAAAGATGAAGGACAAGATCAAAGGGGTATTGCATGCAAGCAATGAAAAAAAGTGAATACACATACATGAACTATCTGACAATATCAAAAGACCAAACCTAAGAATTCACAGTGTGAAAGAAGGAGCCGAAATACAAACTAAAGGCATAGGAAACTTACTCAATGAAATCATAGCAGAAAATTTCCCAACTCTATGTAATAGTATAGACTCCTATGTACAGGAGACACTTCAAACTCCAAATACACATAACCAGAAAAGAACAATCCCATGCCATATCATAACTAAAATGTCAAAACTGTAGAAGAAAGAAATGATATGAAAGCTGCAAGAGAAAAACACCAGCTTACATACAAACATAAACACATAAGAATCATCTCAGATCTCTTAGCACAAACCCTAAAAGCCAGGAATGCATGAAACAATATAATTCAAGGTGTAAGACAGTATAACTGCCAACCAAGAATAATATAATCAGCAAGGCTGTGCTTTAATGTCAAAGAAGAAATATGGATCTTCCAGGATATTGATAAGCTAAAATGGCTCGTGTCTACCAAGACTGTGTTACAAAAGATACTCACAGGAATAATTCACAGAGAAGAAAAACAATCACAAGAATGAGAAGTCAGAAAAAGAATAAAACTCATGAGTAGAATTGATGAACCCATGGGAGCTAGGAAAGTATCAAGCATGATCCACTCAGTAAACCAGAAAAACCTAAAGTTGAACAAGGCCAAAAGTAAAGAACAATGAACATGAGATTCAATCTGGAAAAAAAATCAATAGAAATACAGGACTCAGTAAACACCTCTCAATCATAATCCTCAATGTAAATGGACTTAACTCTCCAATCAAAAGACACAGATTGTCATATTGGATCAAAAAAGCAAGATCCAACAATCTACTGTTTGCAAGAAATACATATCACAACCAAAAGCCACATAAACTAAAAGTAAAGGGCTGGAAAAAGATATAGGAAACGTGGAAATTGAAAGCAAGCAGGAGTAACTATTCTCATATCAGACAAAGTAGATTTTAGGTAGAAATTAGAAAAGATAAAGGAAGTCACTACATATTATAAAGGGAACAATCCAGCAAGAAGATATAACAATTCTTAATATATGTGCACCAAATATAGGTGCCCCCAACTTCATAAAACACACACTTGTGTGCATAAAGGAATAGATAGGTCCAGGTGCAATAATAGTGGAAGATCTCAACACCCTACTCTTGTTGATAGACAGAAAATACAGTTAAATAATATCATGAATGAAATGGATTTAACAGACATTTATAGAGTATTCCATCCTACAGCAACAGATAACACATTTTTCCCAGTAGCCCATAGAAATTTCTCCAAAATATATCATATCCTAGGTCCCACAGCAAATCTCAACAAATACACAAGAAAATCAAAATAATCCCCCATATCCTAACAGGCCATAATGGAATAAAATTAGAAATCAATGGCAAGGAAACCCACAAAAAACATTCAAACTCCTAGAGAGATATTAAACAAGACACTTTTGAGTGATCCATGAATTGTTGAAGAAATTAAACAAAATCCTAGATTCAAATGAGAATGAGTCTACAACCTACCCCAACTTGTGGAAAACAGCAAAGACTGTTAAAAGGGAAGTTTATAGCGTTAAGTACCCACATCAAAAAATTAGAGAGCTCTCAAATAGACAATCTGATGTTGAACCTCACACTTCTAGAAAAACAAAAAGAAATCAGTCTCAGTAAATGGAAACAAATCAAAAAAATCCAGGCAAAAACCAGTGAATTTGATACAAAAGAATAACACAATGAATCAATGAAACAAAAAGTTTGTTCCCTGAAAAAATAAACATGATCAAAAAACCTTTAGCCATATTAGCCAAAATAAGAAAGAATAAATTAATAAAATCAGAGATGGGATATTACAACAGATACCAAGGAAATTCAGAAGATCATTCAGAAATATTTTGAAAACCTATACTCCAGCAAACTGGAAAATCAAGAAGAGATAAACAAATTTCTTGACACATTTGACCTACCAAAATTGAACCAAGAGAACATTAACAAGTTAAACAGATCTATAACAAGTAATGAGATTGAGAGAGTTATAAAGAACCTCCCAAAAAAGAAAAGCCCATGCCTGGATGGATTCACCTCTAAATTCTACCAGACCTTTGAAGAAGAACTAACACCAAAGCTACTCAAAACTATTCCATAAAATACAAAGGGAAGGAATACTACCAAACTCATTCTACAAAGCCAGTATTACCCTAATAGCAAATCCAAGTAAAAAATGCATTGAAAACAAAGTTATAAGCCAATATCCCTGATGAACATAGATGCAAAAATCCTCAACACAATTCTAAATCCTCAATCCTAAAAGAATCCAACAACACATTGAAAAGATCATACACCACGATCAAGTAGGTTTCATCTCAGAGATGAAAGAATGGTACAACATTTGCAAACCAATAAACATAATACAACAGTAAACAGAATCAAGAACAAAAGCTACATCATCATATCAATAGATGCAAAAGAGCCTTTGGCAAAATTCAACATCTTTTCATGTTAAAGGCTCTGAAGAAACTAGGAATAGAAGTCACATTCCTCAACATTTTGAAGGCTATATATGACAACCACATAGCAAATATCACACTAAATGGAGAAAAAGTAAACCATTTCTTCTAAAATCAGGAATAAGACAAGGATGTCCATTCTCAACATTCTTATTCAATATTGTACTGGAATTCCTATCCAGAGCAATAACACATGAGAAGGAAATAAAAAAGATTCAAGTAAGGAAGAAAGAAGTCAAATTATCCCTATTTGCAGATGATGATCTTATATCTGAAAGACTTCAAAAACTCTACCAAAAACCTCTTAGATCTCATAAGCACATTCGGCAAAGTAACAGTTTACAAAAATCAATAGCATTTCTACACACAAATGATGAACAGTCTGAGAAAGAAATCAAGAAAATAATATCATTCACAATAGCATCAAAAATTTTAAAACCCAGGAATAAATTTAGCAAAATAAGTGAAAGACCTATACAATGAAGAAAGAAATCAATGAAGACTTCAGAAGATGAAAGGAATACCCTATGCTCATGAATTGGCAGAATCAATATTGTGAAAATAGCTATACTTCTAAAAGCTATCTATAAGTTCAATAAAATCCCCATTAAAATTTCAATAACATTTTTCACAGAGATAGAAAAATTAATTGCAAAGTTCATGTGGGAGCACAAAAGACCTCAAATAGCCAAAGCAATCCTGAGTAAGAAGAGCAGCATTGGAGGTGTCACAACACTTGACTTCAAACTATATCACAGAGCCATAGTAACCAAAACAGCATGATACTGGGGAAAAAACAGACATGAAGACCAATGGAACAGAGTAGAAGACCCAGACACAAACCTATACATTTAGAGCCATTTGATTTTCAACAAACTAGCCCAAAACATGTGTTGGAGAAAGATAGCCTCATCAACAACTGATGCTGAGAAAACTGGAGATCCACCTGTAGAAGACTGAAACCAGATCCCAGTCTCTCACCTTGTTTTAGTATCAATTCAAAGTGGATCAAGGCTCTTAATATAAGATCTGGAACTGTGAGACTATGACTGGAAAGAATTAGGAATACACTGGAACATATAGACATAGATAATCACTTTATGAATAGAGCTCCAATAGCTCAGCAGTTAAGAGGAAGGACTGACAAATGGGACTGCATAAAACTAAAAAGCTTCTGCAAAGAAAACAGTAACTGGACTGAAAAGGCAGCCTACAGAATAGAAGAAAATTTTTGCCAAATGTACATCTGAGAAGGGATTAATAGCCAGAATGTACAGGGAACTCAAAAAACTAACCTCTCAAAGAATCAACAACCTGTTGGATAAATGGGCAAATGGACTAAATAGACAATTTTCAAAAGAAGTACAAACGGCCAATAAATACATGAAGAAATGTTCGTTATCTCTGGTTATTGTGGAAATACAAATCAAAATGACATTGAGATTTTTATCTTTCTGCAGTCAGAATAGGTATCATCAATAACACAAACAACATCAAATGCTGGCAAGGATGGGGTAGAAGGAAGGAACCCCTATACACTGTTAGTGGGAATGTAAATTATTGTAACCACTATGGAAAACAGTATGGAAGTTCCTAAAAGAAAACTAAAAATAGGGGCTGGAGATGTAGCTAAGTGGTTTAGTGTTTGTCTAGCATGTATAAGGTCCTAGGTTTCATCTCCAATACCACAAAAAAAAAAAAAAAAACCCTAAAAATAAACCAGCAATACCACTCCAAAGCATGTAACCAAAGGAATGTAAGGCAGCTTACAATAATAGAGTCACTTGCTTACTCATGTTTATTGCAGCTATTCACAATAGGTAAGCTTTGGAAACAGCCCAGATGCCCTATAACTGGTGAATGAATTAAGAAAATGTGGTAGATACACACAATGGATTATAATTCAGCCGCAAAGAAGAATGAAATGTTATTTGCAGGTAAGTGGATGGAATTGAAGATCATCATGTTAAGTGAGATAAGCCAGGCTCAGAAGGACAAAGGTCACATGTTTTCCCTCATATGTGGATGCTAGACCTAAAATATATATGTACACATAGATATATTTATGATTTTATACACACACAAACATATACACATACACACACACATATATATACACACACACATAAAGAAAGAACATGATTGCATTAATGGATCTGAGGAGAATATGGGTAGGAAGGAGAGAAAAAGAAAATAATAGAGAGTGAATAATACTGTAACAAATGCATCTGTTAATGAAAATAGTATAATGTAATGTACTGTAATCTGTTGGATAACAAGGAAGCAGGGTGATAGAGAAAGAGTAAGTAATAAGGGGGTTAATCTGACTAAAGGATGATACATACATGTCTGAAATACCAAAGCAAAACCTCCTTGAACAATCAATATGCACTTAAAATATGAAGGACAGGAAGGTAAATGTCTGGTAATAGGTATGAGCAGGAAAGGAGAAGGGGGAAATGGAGAGGATGGAGGAAGGTGAATATGGTGGATGTATTTTGTATTTGTGTATGTAAATAGAACAATGAAACTTGTCAAAATTGTTATAAAAAGTGAGGGGAAAGGGAATGAGGGAGAATGATGGAGGTGGTGAATCTAAGATATATTGTAAACACTATGTAAATGTCATACTGTATCCCCCTGTACAACTATTACATGTAAATTTAAATTAATAATAACAAAAAAAGAACTAACGTAATAAGGGACAAAAACCATCTGATCATCTTAATGAATGCAGAAAAAGTATTTGACAAAATTTAACATTCTTTCATAACAAAAACTTTTCACATATTAGGTACAGAAAGAATGGACCTCAGCACAATAAAGGCCATGTATATCAAGCCCTAGTTAGCATCATACTCAATGTTGAAAAATTCAAGGCTTTTTCACCAAGATCAAGAACAAGACATAGATGCCCACACTCACCCACTTCTATTCAATATATTATCAGAAGTTTTAGCCAGAGCAGTTAGGAAAGAGTAAAGAAATAAAAAGTATCTGAATCAGAAAACAAGAAGTTAAATTGTCTCTGTTTATAGATGACATAATCCTATACTGAGAAAGCCCTGAAGTCTCCACGAAAAATTAGAAAACAAAGTAAATAAAGTTATAGGATACAAAATCAACATACAAAAAGCAGAAGTATTTCTATGCACTAACAGCAAACTATCCAGAAAATAAATCAACACTTCAATTTACTATAGCATCTGATATTAGAATACCATAGCATTTCAACTAATACTTACAATTAATTTACCACAATAGTGAGTGATCTGTACACCAAATAGTGTAAAACATTGATGAAAGAAATTAAAGAAGATACAAACAAATGAAAATATACCCATATTCATGACTCGGAAGAATTATTATTGTAAATGCATCCAAACTACCCACAGTAATCTATAGGTTCAATGCAATTCCTATAAAAAAATTCCAATATTATTTTTTATAGAAACAGAAAAAAAATCATCCTAAAATTCATAGGGACAGTGAGGATTTGAGGAAAAAGAAACACTTGGACACTGTTAGTAGGATTGTAAGTTAGTATAGGCATTATAGAAAACAATATGGAAGTTCCTCAAAAAATAGAAAACAGAATTACCACCTGTTCCAGCAATCCCACTTCTGCTTATATAACCAAAGGAATGGAAATCAATGTGTTGGAGAGATATCTGCACACCCATGTTCACTGTGGCATTATTTAGAATAGCCACGATATGAAAACAACCCAAGTGTCCACCAATAGATGAAAGAATAAAGAACATGTGGTATATAAACACAATGGAATGCTATAAAACCTTAAACAAGAAAGAAATACAGTCATTTGTGACAGCATGGATCAAACTAAAGGACAATATACTTAGTGAAATAAGCCAGGCACCAAAAGACAAATACTGCATGATGTCACTTTTATATGTAGAATCTAAAAATATCAAACCACTAAAAGCAGAGAGTAGAATGGTGGTTTCCAGGGGTTGGGAAGTGGGGGAAGTGTGGAGAATGAGGACATGCTGTGTAAAGGGGACAAAGTTTCAGTTGGACAAAAGGAGTAAGTTCTAGAGATCTATTGCACAGAAATGATGACTATAATGAAAAATAAGGTATAATATATAGTCTACTTGGAAATTACTGAGAGTTGATTTTAAACATTATCATCACAAAAGTTACCATTTTTTACTTATGTACCAGATTCATATACACAAGATAATAGATGTATTAATTAGCTTAATTAAATCATTCCATAAAATACACATGTATCAAATCATGTTGTGCCCCATAACTCTATATGACTTGTCATTTACCAATTAAAAAGTAAGTTTTAAAAAGCAAACCTGAAAATTCATACGGCAAACTGCTAAATCTTTTCTATTTGGTTGGGTTTTTTTCATACTGGGGTTTGAACTCAGGGCCTCTCATTTGCTAGGCAGCCACTCTACAACTTTAGCTATTCCGGCCAGCCTGGCAAACTGTTGATACTGGTTAAATCTGAATATTGGAATAATATACAGCTGTGACATTTTGAATATGTGATATATTTTAAAACAAGTACTAAAAATAAGCAAAACTGAAAAGGAAAAGTGAAATGATGAAGGTAGATGGTATCAACAAGGTCAAGGCACATAGGACTCTTCACAGCTAGCGTGTGTGACCAGTGGCGTCAGCTGATGGTGGTGATATTGAGGTTGAAATATCTGTACTCACTGACTCCAGGTAATGAAGCCACTCCTGTTAGCCAGTTTGGTTCTTCCAAGAGATGGACGTATTGCCACTTGTCAACTTCTCCCTTCCTCTCTGTCATGCATAGTCTGAAATAAACAAAGCAATGGATTCAGACCCGTTTCAAATCCAGAATTTACTGAGAAGGAGCCTTTGAGCCAGTCCCCACAACCACTCTGCTGACACACAGCCCTGCTATATCACACTTCCTTCTCATACCTGCATTCCTGCCTCTGGGGCTAGATGTACCTTTGAGGGCAGGGAAGCAAGAAGATATAATAAGAAAACCAAGTCTGGTGCCACTGGCTGGCTCCCAGCTCAGAATAAGGCATGTTTACAAATGACTACTTTGTGTTAGGCACTAGACTAGGGAATCATCTCAATTAAATTTAAAATGTCCACAAATGAGGATGCTGAGGAAGCCCGGGTATGGTTGACTCCAAATTCATATTTTCTCTATTGTAGTTTGTGTTTCAAAGGTGACGTGGAATCTGATTTCTTATGCTCCAGTGCTTCACCTTGCTTACAGAAAATAAGTACATGGGTGGGGTATGGTGGGAGTGAAATTTGAGTCTCATCTGTGCAGATGCCCCATGAAACCAAGTGATATTCCCTCTGATCCCAGCAGTCCTTCCTTTGCCTTATCCACCACCATGCCTGATGACTGAGGGTCCAGGTGTACCCACAGGTGTCTTCCATAGCATGTTCCTCTGAAGACAGTAACTGCAGATCATCAGACTTCTGTTTTCTGCTCTAGCATGGACGAAATTAAAAGTTGTCCTTTTGTCCTAACAACAAGTAAAAAGGTAATCAAACAGAACATCAACAACTCTTCTTATTTGCACCAGGGCAATCTATTATTCCCCAAATTAGAAAGACAAGCAAGTTAGTGCAGAGAATCGCAGCCTGCTGGAGCAGAACACCACAGCACACCCTCCTTAAGGAACCAGTGTTGAGGTAGGGAATCCTGAACTATAACTGAAAATTTTCTGGGGGCTCAGTGTGAACAAGCCTAAGAGAGAGAAACTCCAGAAGACACGATTATATTGTGAGTTTTAACTTCAGTTTAACCAAATCACCACAGTAGATATTGAAGAAAATTCCTCTCAGGCCTTCAGCAAGGGAAGGGAAAGGGAAATGTTATAAAATGTGTCAGAGCACTCTGTCCTTTCTAAAGATCCAGCTCAAGAGAAATTAATTGGGCTGGGGATGTAGCTCAGTGGTAAAGTACTTGTCTAGCATGTGTAAGGCCCTGGGTTCAATCCCCAGCAGGAGAGAGAGAAAAAACCAGTTAACTAGAGCTTAACTTGATGGGGTTTTATCAGAGTCTAACTGATCTGTAAGAAGAGAAATACTCAACTCCAACCCCCAAACCTTCCACATACACAATTCAAGCCCATTTCAGTCATCTCCTGTCTGGGAGAGCCACAGGTGTTTGAGAAGCACAATCTAGAGTTGTAGATTCACTGCAAGACTGAAACCTACACAACTTTAAAAGAATAATGAACAACTCTCAAAGAAAAATGAAATTAAATGAAGGCTAACAAAAAGATAGCTGGAAAAATCCTCAAATCATGGTACATTTCTGTTTCAAAGGTGGACGTGGAATCTGATTTCTTCTGCTCCAGTGCTCCACCTTGCTTACAGCAAATAAGTACATGGGTTGGGTATGGCGGGAGAGAAATTTGAGCCTCGTCTGTGCAGGTGATGAGAAGAAGAAATCTCCAAATAAATTTTTTAAATACTTTAAATAAAAAGTAAAGCCCTACTTATCTAAATTTATGGAATGCAGCAAAAAATAATGTTTACATAGGGAGCTATATAGAATTAAATGCACATATTAGAAAAGAGGAAAGAATTTAAGCAAATCTCCTGAACCTTTACCTTAGGAAACTAGAAAACGAAAAGAAATCAAATCCAAGATAAACAGAAGAAAATAAATAATTTTTAAAATGAAATTGAAAATAGGTAATCAATAGAAAAAAATTCAAAGTAATAAATTGGTTATTTGAAAAGGTCAACAAATTTTATAAGCCTCTAATTAGGTTAACTATGAAAAAAGAAAAAGGACACAAATTACTAATATCAGATGTGAAAGAAGGGAAATCAATACAGATGCTATGGACATTGAAACGATAAAAAGGAATACAATGAATAACCTAGATGAAAATGGATCAATTCTTTCAAAGACAAAAAGTATGCCACAAAAAATCCTCTATTTCAAACAAGAGAAATAGAGGATTTGAATAGGCTTATGTAGAGTAAAGAAACTGATAACTATTTAAAACAGAAATTACCAGGCTCAGATGAATTCATTGATAAATTCTAACCAACAATTAAAGAAATTATACAATTCTACAATGTCTTTCAGAAGATAGAAGCAGACAAAATATATCCTACTTATTCTGTGAGGCCAGAATTACCCTAATACCTAAACCAAAGACATAAGAAAAATTTAGACCGATATCTTTCATGAACATAGATGCAAAAATCCTCCCCAAAATATTAGCAAATGGGATTTATTCCAATATGCAAGACTGGTTGAACATTTGAAAAATGCTTGATGCAATCATTACATCAATAAGCTAAGGAAGAAAAACTACACGATCATATCAACAGATATAGAAAAAGCAGTTGACAAAATTCAACATACATTCATGATTTAAAAAAAGACTCAATAAACTAAGAATAGAGGAGAACTTCCTTCACTTGGTAAATAATATCTACAAAAAAACCTACAGCTAACATCTTACTGGTAAGAAACATAAAGCTTTCCCACAAAGATATAATACAAAGCAAGTATGTCCTCATCCCTCCACTCTTTTTCAACATCATACTGGTATCCTAACTAATGCAATAAACAAGAAAAGGAAATAAAGGTATAGATCAGGAAAGAGCAAATAAAGCTGTCTTTGTTCACAGATGACAAGAATGCCCATGCACAAAATCTGGAACAATCAACAAAAAAATTCCTAGAACTAAAAAGTAATTATAATAGGGCTGCAAAATACAAGGTTAATACCCAAAAGTTAACTGTTTTGCAAGGTACCAGCAATAAACAAGTCAAAATTTAAATTAAAAGCACAATGCTATTTACATAAGCACACCCCTCCAAAATGAAATACTTAGGTATAAGTCTAACAAATATGTACAAGACTTGTATGAGGAAAATTACAAAACTCTGGTGATCTTCCATGCTAAGAAGACTCAAGTTGTCAAGATGTAAATTCTTTCCAACATGATCTATAGATTTGATGAAATCTCAATCAAAATTATAGTAAATTATTTTGTGGCTATTGACAAACTGATTCTAAAGTTTATGTGGAGAATAGCTAACACAATACTGAAAAACAAAGTTGGAGGACTGACATTACCCTACTTCAAGACTTTCTATAAACTTACAATAATCACAACAGTGTGGTATGGTACTTGCAAAAGAATAGACAAACACATCAATGGAGAAGGATAGAGAGAATGTGAATAGACCACCACAAATCTAGACAACTGATCTTTGACAAAAGATCAAAGACAATACAATAGAAAAAACATAATCTTTTCAACAAATGGTGCTAAAATATCTAGGCATTCACATGCAAAAAGAAAAAAAAAGAATCTATAGACCTTACATCCTTCACAAAAATTAACTCAAAATGGTCCTACATGTAACTCAAAATGGACCTACATGTAAAGTACAAAACTATAAAATGTCTAGAAGACAAATAGGAGAAAATCTTTATTACCTTGAGTGTGGTGATGACTTTTTAAATGAAACACCAGTGGCACAATCCATGAAAGAAAACATTAATGGCTAGAGTTTATTGAAATAAAAAATTTCTGCTCTATGTAAAACACTGACAAGAAAATAAAAAGACAGAGGCCAGATGTGGTAACTCATACCTGTAATCCCAGCTACTTAGTAGGCTGATATTAGGAGGATCTCCATTCAAGGCAGCACAGGTAAAAAGTTAGTGAGACTCCATCTCAACAAAAATGCTGGTCAATGCCTATCATTCAAACTATTTGGGAAATGTAAGTAGGAAAACCACAGTCCAGGCCGATGGGGGCAAAAAACACAAGACCCCACTTGAAAAATAACTAAATAGGGCTAGGGGCATGGCTTAAGTGTTAGAGTGCCTACCTGACAAGTATGAGGCCCTTGTACTGCCTTGTACAATAAAAAAAAACAATGAAGGAAGGAAAGGAAGGAAAGAGGGAGGGAAAAGAATTCACAAACTGAGAGAAAATATTTACCAAAGATATATCAGGTAAAAGACTTATCCAGAAGTCCAACATAGTGGCTCATACCTATAATCCCTAACTCAGGAGGTAGCAGGATTCAAGGCTAAATTTGGCTACATAGTGAGACCCTGTCTCAAAAAAGAAAAAGAAAAGAAAGGAAGAAAGGGGAGGGGGAAGAGAAGGGAAGGGTATCTAAAATAAACAAAGAACTCTTAAAATTCAATTAATAAAAACCACAAACAACCTAATTTAAAAATGAACTAAAGATCTTGACAGACACCTCACCAAAGATACACAAATGTCAAAAGCATATCAAGAAGTGCTTTATAACATATGCCATCAAAGAAACGTAAAATAAAATGAGATGTGACTACACACTGCTGGAATGACCAAAATCTGGATCATTGGTAATACCAGCAATAGGAGCTCTCAGTCATTGCTGGTACGGATGTAAAAATCATACAAAGGTTTTGGAAGACACTCTTACTTGTGATAAAGCAGACACGCTCTTACCATGCAATGCAGCAATTGTGTGTTTTGAATAACTCAATGCACTGGGTGTTAGCTCAGTGGTAGAGCACTTGCCTAACAAGTGCAAGGCCCTGGGTTCAATACCCAGTACCAAAAAGAAAAAAGAAACAGAAGGAAGGAAGAAAGGGAGGGAGGGAAAGAAGAGTGGGAAGGAGGGAATATAAAATGTAGGAAAGGAGAAAAAGGAAATTGACTTTACTAAAAAGAAATGCGCTATCAAGCAGTGGAAAAATATGGAGGATACTTAAATGTATACTACCAAGAAAAAGAAACCAATCTGAAAAATCTATATACTGTTCAACCCCAATTATTTATCATTCTGGAAACAACAAAACTACGAAGATAATAAAAAGAACAATGGTTTCCTGGGGCTAGGGCTGGGAAAGGATCAGTAGGTGAAGCACAGAGGATTTTTAGGACAATGAAATTAGGCTGTATGATGCTCCAGTGTGAATGCCTGCCATTATACACCTATCCAAACCATGTCAAGAGTGAGCCCCAATGGACACTACAGACTCTGTGTGGGAATGATGAGGACTCATTGGTTGTAACAAATGTCCCATTCTGATAACAGATGTTGATAATGGGGGAGGCTGTGCGTATGTGCATAAACAATGTCCATACATTCTGCTCAGTTTTGCTGTGACTTAAAAGTCCTCTGAAAAATAGTCTACTTTATTTTAAAAATGAGTATAGCCTAGGGGAAGAAAAACATCCAGTAATTTCGGAGAGTCAACTAGAGCATGAACTAGACACACACTTTTCTGCATGTACCTGCCACCCAGCTGCTTCTACATCTTGTCAGAAACTGGAAGTTACAGAAGACAGAGAACGGTCACCAGAGGGAGAGAAGGGAGCTAGGTAAATTGCAGTTTAGAGAAAAGAGAGAACAAAAGGAAACAATGTAAAGAAAAATGGTGGATTGACAAAGTATATCTCACAGTCTAGGTCATTTGTTCCTACTTCAAAAAAAAAAAGGGGGTTAGGGGGGTTCAGAATCCTAAGAATGTCATGACGCCCGCCTAAAGATATGAATGGGGTTAGGTTTTGGCCACAGGGAAATGTTGATATTTATTCAAAGATTACTGCAAGGCAACTTCCTCTCCACCACACGTCTACAGTCACACATGCACTCACATATATGTTCTACCACCAGCAGGGGACCTAGCGTGTGGCTATAGCTGGATTTGGATATATGGAAGGAGGCTCTCTGAAAAGCACAGATCCCACAGGAGATGAGCAGGGAGGTGACCAGAAGCCTGTGACACTACACAGAGTAAAGAAACCATAGGCAGTTCTGAAAATTCCACCTGAGGCTGGGGTGAGAGAGTCAGCCCGGCCCCACCTGCTCTCAGGAAGTGACTCTACATCCAAAGGCAGAGGTTGGGGACAGTAGGTGAAGTTGTGGAGAAAGCCTTCCTTCCTCTGGGAAGTGACCAATGATTAATTCCTCCAGCCCCACTAATCACAGTCTTGCCAGAGAGAGAACCTCCTACTCCCACCCCCACTCCCACTCTTGCAGAGCCCATGAGATGAGGGCTCTTTCCCCAGACCTGAAACTTGAATAAAAGGAAAGGGTGGGAGAGTGTGGGTTACACAAAAATGCTTCCTACCTTCCCAAGAATGTTCAGGCCTCTCTAGCAGAGTTCCATGTTTGTAGTGTACTAGCTTTCAGGGGAGGGATGTTTCTTTGCTTTTCTTTGTTTGGTTTGGTTTTGCTTTGTTTTGTTTTGTGTTGTTTTGTTTTGTGGCAGGGTCTCCCTATGTAGCCCAGGCTGGCCTGGAACTCACACTCCTCCTGCCTCTGCCCTCTGAGTGGTGGGATTACAGATGTGTAACATCATGACTGGTCTATCTAGCTTTGTGTTTGAGAAGTGTTATGCTAACACTAAAAGCATCAACATCATGCTGTATTTGCAGAGTCAAGTGCAGACCTTAGAGATGACCAGTACCAGTGACTCAAGGCTGGAAACAAGAGAATTTAACCTTGGTTAATTCAAAGGAAGTAGCTTTAGAATGACTCAAACTAATAAGGCCACATCAAATATTAAAGACGGATGCTGTTTCAATTAGGGTTACATTTGGCTCAGCAACTGAGAAGAAAACAAGATATCCATTGCTTAAATAAGTCAGATGTTTATTGATCTCTGATGAAAAATAAGTCTAGAGGTTGACAGTTCTGCATAGGAAAGGGACCCTGGATCCTTCTATCTCCCTACTCTACATTTCTCTTCAAGCAATTTCTACTTCATGGTCTGAAATAACTGCCCAAGTGCCAACCATCACATTCATATTCCAGCAAGCAAAACCCAGGAAGGAGTGGAAAAGGACTTCTTTTCAAGAGTTGACATTATTTCCTCTTTTAGTGTCAACATATTGAAATGGCCAAAACTAGTTGCAAGGGGAAAATAGTCTTTGTCTGGTTTAGCCATGTGCTGACTGAATGTGACTGACAATTGTAGCCAAAATCCTGAGGTCAAGTGTGGCCAGAGCAGGAGGCCACTGCAGCCTGCTGCCCCCTGCAGGGCCTTCCCCCTGAGTGAGTGGCATTTACTGCTTGGATTCTTTGGGAGAAATGCCTAAGAAATCCCAGAGTCCTGGCCAAGTGGTATCTGAAGCCCCCACCAGCACTGCAGTATAAACACCGTCCTCTCTCCCCACCTGGCCTGTGAGCACAAGGACATGGTGTTTTCTCCACCCCTACCCCAGGGCCTGGCACACACAATCAGCTCTCAAAGCAATGTTTGTGAAACTGATGAACGAGCCTCTACATTCAACTGCCTCCTACCTAAGTACGTGACTATTTCATGTGGATGTAAATATTTTTTCAAAATATTGAATTCACGACTTTTCTTTCTGCAAGAATTTTCTTAGTGAATTTCTAAACATGGGTGTAAAGGCAACAGCAGAGTCAGATTCTTGGGCCATACTGCCTGGGACTAACTCACAGGCTAGATGTGCGACTTTGAGCAAGGTACTTAGCTTCTGTAAGCCTTAATTCCCCCATTGGTAAAGTAAGTAAGTGTACTGTTGCTCATAGAGTTGTCCTGGGTAGTTGACGAGTTGGCATTTACATTACGTGAATTCCAAATGTGAGACACTTAGAATAGTGATTGGCACAGAGTGTTAAATTAAATGAAACATTAAAAGTACAAGTACCGTGTTTACAAAGTCATATTTTTTGGCTGGTGCTGGGATTTGAACTCAGGGCCTCACACTTGCCAGGCAGACACTCTACCACTTGAACCATGCCCTCCCAGCCTTTTCTGCTTTCAGCTATTTTTCTGATAGAGTATTGTGCATTTTTGCCCAGAACCAGCTTTGGGCCTCAGTTCTCCTACCTCTGCCTCCCAACTGGCCAGGATTACTGACATGAACCACCACACCTGCCCAGCAAAGTCATTCTTTACTGTCATAAGGAGATGCTCCTCCTAAGCAGAGGGAAGAGCTGAAACCTAGCTGGGATGATTTTCAATTTGGCAAGTCTTTAGGTTCCAGTGTTTTTTGAAATTGCCCCACTCCCAAGAGTGAGTCAGCTCACTGTCATCAAAGACAGCGTGTAGCACATCTGCTGGCGTCTGGATCCCGCTTAAACAGTTAGTGGCTAAACTGAGAGAAGAGACACCCCCACCCTGTTTCCTTGGCTGATGTTCCCAGAGCAGGCGTGGACTGTGTCTCTCTTTCCAAACCCTCCACCTGCCAACTCCCTGGCTTCCAGGCAGCCCAGCGTCTGACCATGTTGCAAACAGAGATCAATTCCCTTTGATGCCCAGGGCCAGACGAGGTCCATATGAGGCTCTCAAGCTCAGAGTTTGCTTTGTTTCTAAACAACTTAAGATGAATTCAAAGAGGAAGAAGAGCCCTATTTTCTCAGGCTCCCCTTTCCTGCTGAAACAGAAAGAAAAACCCAAGACCCAGTAAGGGACCCAATGAGCAAGAGAAGCAGCCTTTGAGAAGGAGACAGGACCCAGGCCCAGGAAGGCTAGAAGCTTAGATTACTTCCTCAAAGATTGGGGGGGGGGGTGGGATACGTGATCTTTATCTAATCAGACAGTCTTCCCAGGAAGTCCCTGAGATCAAAGCAAGGAGCTTTGTTATTTAGCACTGTGTCAACTTAAAAACAGTCCTGGCAAAGCCACAGATCTGGACAAGCTCACACCTCTCCCCACCCCCATCCCCTGACCTGTCTCTCAGCATCTGAACCCTCTTAACATTCCATTTGGAATAAAACCCAGGATAAAAAGAGGCTTCGGGATTATGGTAGGAAGAAACAACACTGGACAGAGCCAGACAGAAAACACCACAGTCCTCCTAAGGAGGCTGACCAGGGCACACTCTGCGGGGAGGCAGCATCTCTCTGTACATACATTCCTCACCACCTGCTCTTCCCTTGAGAGCAAAGGGGTGGGAGGGACAGCCACTTGTCACAAGCATTTTCCCTACTTGCCAGGCTTTGTGTCAGGATAGCTGAGAGGAAAAGCAGGCACTAAGGGACAGCATGGAGACCTCTCTATGCCACAGAGGGTGGCAGAATACAGAGCTACAATCCCCAGTCATTCCTTGGTCCAAAAGATGACAAGCCGGGCAAGGTTGTGTAAAGCCGTAGAGACACATTAATGTGCAGAAGACAGGAGTCCAGTCTTTTTGAAGGGAGGGAGGTCACTTCCAGAAAATGCACTGGTTCCAGTCAGCCACAGAGCTCCTGGATGCAAGGAACAGAGAGCCACTCAAAGGAACTGACCACCAGGAGGTTCCCACGGGCAGCCTGACAAATGGGGGAGGGGGTGTGGCTCCAGAAAGTCACCCTTCTCATGGGAAACACAGGGGATACAACAACTGAAACTGTCACCTTTGTTCTTAAGCAAGGGGTTAGAGGTCTCAGGTTCCTTCTGAAAAGCAAGGTTGCATATCTGTACTGGGCAAGAAAATCTTCCACACGTGCTGACCTTCTGCTTGAGATGTATTTGTTTGGAGCTTTTGTTTGCTTGCTTGCTTTTCTAATGTTCTCCATAAATAAAATGGGAAGGATAGGTCATCGTGATTTCCAAACAAGGCAGAGAGCAGAGTTAAATTCCATGTCAGGAGAGGGGCTACAATTTCTATTACAAGAAAGAACCCCCCACCACCAACAACCTATTTCCTGAAACTATTACCTGGTGGTTCCCAGAGATTTGAACATGGAAAAAGCTTGCTGCTCCTTTCAGAAGACAAACTCTCTTCGGAAGAAAACCAGACCCAGGGTGATCAGGTCTTCAACAAATCTTCCCTGTATCACACCTGTGAAAAGTGCAATATCCATCCCTTCATAAATCCCATTTGATCAGAACTGTCACCAGCCTGGACCTGATTTTTCTTACACATGTCATTAACTACTCTGACAGCTAATTATTGAAAGAAAATTTTTAAAGGAGCATATTTAACATTCTCCTTGACAAAAAACCTTATTCTTTTAAATTCAGCAATTCAAAATAGAGGCTTCCTTATAGATAAAGAATGATTTTATCAACACCCCCCCCAAAAAAGAGGTACCTATAAAGTGATAGTCCTAGCTTATTATTTCTTTGCTGTCACATTCTCTACCCCCCTAATTTCTAGAAATCTCTGATTTATTTCTGTTATTTGTTTCATCTTTTTGAAATGACATGTAACTGGAATTAGGGTATATTACCTTTTGTGACTGGCTTCTTTCACTTGACATTAATGTCATTTGAGACTCATCCAACTACTACCGTATCAGTAGTTCATTCTTTTTCACTGCTGAATAGTAATCCATTGTATGGATGTACCAGAGTTTTTATCCATTCACCACTAAAGGACAGGTAAGTTGACTATAAATTATGGGCAATTATATAAAGAGTTGCTATAAACATTTATACAGATTTTGTGTACACATGAGACTTGATTTTTCTGAACATCTAGGACTGAGAAAGCTGAGTCATATGTAAGTATATGTTTGCCTTTCTTTTATTTTTTGGTGATACTGGGGCTTGAATTCGGGGCTTCTCCGTTGCTAAACAGGCACTCTACCATTTTAGCCACACCTCCAGCCCTTTTTGCCTGGTTATTTTTGAGACAAGGTCTTGCTTTTTGCCCAGGCTAGCCTGCACCACAATTCTCCTATGTCTGCTTCCCGCCATAGCTGGGATGACATACATGTGCCACCATGCCCAGCTTTTTCTGTTGAGATGGGGGTCTCATGAATTTTTTTTTTTTTTTGCCCCAGGAAACATGACCCTTCTGATCTCAGCCTTCTGCGTAGCTGGGGTGACAGGCGTGAGCTGCGGAGTGTAGGGAAAGGAAAGAAGGGGCTTTTATGTTTGACTTTAAGAAACCACCAAATGGGTTTTCAGTCATACCATTTTGAGTTCTCACTGCCATTATATAAGTATTCCAATTGGTATCCATCCTCACCAACACTTGATACGTCAGCATTCTTTATTTTAACCATTCCAGTAGGTGTGTAGTGGAATCTCATGAGCATCTTTTCATGCATTTATTTGCCTTCCATATATCCTGTTTGCAGGAATGTTCAAGACTTCTGCCTGTCTTTTAAGTTGAATTGTTTATTGTCTTACTGTAGAGTTTTGAGATTCTTTATATACACTGAAAATAGGTTGTTCATCAGATATCTGATTTTCAAATACTGTCTCTCAGAATGTTGCTTTTCTTTTCATTTTCTTTTTTTTTTTTTTTTGATCTCTTGCATTATACAAATTTTTTTTTCTTTTATTATTCATATGTGCATACAAGGCTTGGTTCATTTCTCCCCCCTGCCCCCACCCCCTCCCTTACCACCCACTCCGCTCCCTCCCTCTCCCCCCCTCAATACCCAGCAGAAACTATTTTCCCCTTATCTCTAATTTTGTTGTAGAGAGAGTATAAGCAATAATAGGAAGGAACAAGGGGTTTTGCTGGTTGAGATAAGGATAGCTATACAGGGCATTGACTCACATTGATTTCCTGTGCGTGGGTGTTACCTTCTAGGTTAATTCTTTTTGATCTAACCTTTTCTCTAGTTCCTGGTCCCCTTTTCCTATTGGCCTCAGTTGCTTTAAGGTATCTGCTTTAGTTTCTCTGCGTTAAGGGCAACAAATGCTAGCTAGTTTTTTAGGTGTCTTACCTATCCTCACCCCTCCCTTGTGTGCTCTCGCTTTTATCATGTGCTCATAGTCCAATCCCCTTGTTGTGTTTGCCCTTGATCTAATGTCCGCATATGAGGGAGAACATACGATTTTTGGTCTTTTGGGCCAGGCTAACCTCACTCAGAATGATGTTCTCCAATTCCATCCATTTACCAGCAAATGATAACATTTCGTTCTTCTTCATGGCTGCATAAAATTCCATTGTGTATAGATACCACATTTTCTTAATCCATTCGTCAGTGCTGGGGCATCTTGGCTGTTTCCATAACTTGGCTATTGTGAATAGTGCCGCAATAAACATGGGTGTGCAGGTGCCTCTGGAGTAACAGTCTTTTGGGTATATCCCCAAGAGTGGTATTGCTGGATCAAATGGTAGATCGATGTCCAGCTTTTTAAGTAGCCTCCAGATTTTTTTCCAGAGTGGTTGTACTAGTCTACATTCCCACCAACAGTGTAAGAGGGTTCCTTTTTCCCCGCATCCTCGCCAACACCTGTTGGTGGTGGTGTTGCTGATGATGGCTATTCTAACAGGGGTGAGGTGGAATCTTAGCGTGGTTTTAATTCGCATTTCCTTTATTGCTAGAGATGGTGAGCATTTTTTCATGTGTTTTCTGGCCATTTGAATTTCTTCTTTTGAGAAAGTTCTGTTTAGTTCACGTGCCCATTTCTTTATTGGTTCATATTGACAACAACTTTCTCATACCAAACGTTCATAAGTTTAATGAATTTCAAGTTATCAATATTTTTCTTTTATCTCTTGTGCTTTTGCTGTCATGTCTAAGAACTCTGTCAAAGTCCAATGCAGGAAGATTTTCTTCTTTCTTCTCTTTTACAAATTCTATAGTTTTACCTTTTATATTTAGATCTTAGATCCATGATTCATTTTGGATTAATATTTGTGTATGAGGTTTGAGTCAAAGTTCACTTTTTTGCATAGGATGTCTATTTATTCCAATACTACTTTCTGGGGAAACTATGCTTTCTTTTTTTGAGTTGCCTTTGCCAAAATCAATTGATCATATTTGTGTGGGTCTATTTCTGGATGTGCTGTTATGTTTTCTAATCTACAAGTCTTTACCTTCCTCCAAGAAAACATTGCCTTGATTACTGTAGCTTTAAGGTAAATCTTTAAATCAGGTTGAGTACACCAATTTTATTATTTAAAATTATTTGGATATTCTAGTTCTCTTAATTATCCATGTGAACTTTATAATCAGATGTCCTTATCTACAAAATTCCTGGTGGCATTTTGACTGAAATTGCATTAGATGTAAGTCAACTGGGGTCGAATTGACATTTTGCTTCACTAAATTTTAGAACCTATGAACACAGTGTGTCTCTCCATTTACTTAAGATGTCCAGTCTCTCTTATCAATGTTTATACTCTAAAGCATAAGGATCCCGCAAATATTTTGGTAGATTTGTAACTTAGGTATTTCCTTCTTGGAGATATTGTTAAAAATGGTCATGAACTGAATAGTGTACCTCCCCACCCCCAAAATCTTGATTTGACTTCCTAACCCCCATACCTTAGAATATATGACTATATTTGGAGATAGGACCTTTAAGGAGGTAATTAAGGGCAACTGAGGTCATTAGAGTAGGCCCTAATCTAATACAACTAATGATCTCATAAAAAGAGGAGATTAGCCATAGAAGCAGAATGGTGGTTACCAGAAGCTGGGGAGAGTAGGGAAAGGGAAGAAAGGGAAAGGTTGATCAATAAGCACTAAGTTAAAGTTAGGTAGAAGCAAGAAGTTCCAGCCTGCAATTACACAGTAGGGTGATTATAGATAATGTGCTATACATATCAAAAAAAAAAACGAGAAGAAATGATTTTGAAAGCTTTTTTTACCACAAAGAAATGATATATGTTTGATGACATAGATATGCTGATCCTGATTTAAACATTACACAACATATACATATACTAAAATATCATGATACCCCATCAATTTATGCTTTTCTGTACCAGTTAAAATAAACTTAATTAAAAAATTTCAAAAAGAGAAGATTAGGATACAAATATGCTCAGAGAAAAGACCACATGAAGACATAAGGAGAAGACAGCAATCTAACAAGCCAAGGAGAGAGTCTTGAGAGGACACCAATCTTGCCAAAACCTTGGTCCTCAGTCTTACAGCCTCCAGAATGAGGAGGAAACAAATGTATGTTGCTTAAGCCACCCAGTCTGTACTAACTAATGCAATAATTATGCTTTATTTTTTTAATTTCAGTTTCAATTATTCATCCAAGAATATAGGGAAATACTGTTTTTTTCTGTTTACCTCATATTCTACAACCTTGCTAAACTCACTTATTAGTCCTAAGAGCTTTTTCTTAAAGATTCCTAGGAATTTTCTATGCAGGCAATCATCTCATTTGTACATAGGCACTGTCTTTTGTTTGTTTTACTTTCTAACTGATTTGCTTTTTATTACTTATTTTTATGGTAATGGCTAGGATTTCCAGCATAATGGAGAATAGGAACGAAAAGCATAGTCATTCTTGCTTTGTTCCCAAATATAAAGAGAGTGCTTTCAGTCTTCCACCATTCAGTACCATGTTAGTTGTAGGGATTTTTGCAACAAATCATTCTCAAGTTTAGATGCTCATTTTATTCCTTGGTTGTTAAGAGTTTTTATTATGAATGGATGTTAAACTTTGTCAAATTCTTTTCCTGTGTCCATCTATGAACACATGTTTTCCTTTCAACTGTTTCATCCTGGATAATAATGACTTATTTTTTATTAATTTTTTTAACTAATACCATTGATTGATCTTTGAATAGTGAGTCAGTCTTGCATTTTTTGGATAAGCTCCAGTTGATTTTATGCTCTGCTAGATAGGATTTTCTAATATTATATCAGGGATTTTTGTATCTCTATTCATGAGAAGTATTGGTCTATAGTTTTCAATTTTTGTAGTGTCCTTAATTTTGGTATTAGGATAATACTGACCTCATAAAATGAATTGGAAAATATTGGACCTTCCTTTATTTTGGGGAGGAGATAGAGTAGAATTGATGTGATGCCTCTTTCTTTCAAATGACTAATAGAATATGCAGTGAAATAATCTATGCAATTTGATTTTCTGAAAGCCTTTAAACTGTGGATTCAATTTCTTTAATAGTTATGGGACTGTTTTGGCATCTTGAGTCAGTTTTAGTAGTTTGTGTTTTTTGAGAAATTGCTTCATTTCATCTAGGTTGCAGAATTCATATGCATTTACTTGTTCATATTATTTATTAACATTTCAACATGCACAGAGTCCGTATTTTTTATTACTAACCCTGATAATTTTTGTCTTCTCTTTTTTCTTTGTCATCTTGCTGGCTTTCATATTTCATATTTTATTGATCTTGTCAATGAACCAGCTCTTGACTGAATGAATTTGTGTCATTGTTTTCCTGCTTCAAATTTCACCTATTTCTGCTCATATCTATATGATTTCCTTACTTCTGCTTCTTTAAATTTATTTTACTCTCTTTTGTTCTAGTTTCTTAAGTTGAAGCTTAGATTAATTTGAGACCCTCTTATTGTCTACTGTAAGCATTTAACACTAAATTTTCTAAGCACTGCTTTTTCTGCACCCCACAATTTTAATGTGCTAGATTACCATTTTTGTTCAACTTTAAATATTTTATAATGCCTTATTTGTTTTATGTTCTTCATTTCTATTTCCTCAATCTTTTATTTATAATTCACTGTGTATATTTTTTAAGGTTAGTGAATATTTTTTAGTATTCTGCATCAGTTAACTTTTTCCTGCTGTGACAAAATACCTGAGACATACAACTTAAGATAAGAAGGGTTTATTTTGGCTCATCATTTCAGAGTTTTTAATCTATAGTTTGCTGGTTGCTCACCTCATGACATCCAGAGAGAGGAAGAGAGAGAGAGAGAGAGAGAGAGAGAGAGAGAGAGAGTCTGGGGACAAGATATAACTTTCAAAGGCTCACTCCCTAGTAATTTACTTCTTTCAACTGGGCCCTACTTCCTAATAACCCATTAAGCTATGAACTCATCAATGGACTAATCTAATGGATTGATGAGGTTAGCACTCTCATGATCCACTCATCTCTTAATAGTGTCACCAGCCAGGGACCAAGCCTTCAACACATGAGCCTTTGCAAAGAGAGAGGAGATTTCACATCCAATATGTAGCATATTCCAAGACATTTCACCCAACTCTTAGATAGATGTCTATCCCCAACAAACTAAAGGTGATATCCTCCAGATTCACAATGCAGTTCAAAACAACAAAAACATGTTTTCTGAAGGATGGACATATCTTGAAGTACATACTCCAATAGCAACAGGAGTGGTTTTTCACCCCATCAACAGATTTATTAAACAGTTCTGTAGTGTAGCATCCACCCTCCTCTCCCACTTCTAATAGAAGGCTTTAGTTTTCCTTTAGAAAGTCTTTTATACCCTACTGATAGTTCATTTGATTTGGGTTATATAACTTACACTTTATTTTTCTTAAGCTACTTTGAGGTGGAATCTTTTGTTTGCTTGGGGTACTTTTTATTTGCTTGCTTTTTTGTCATTTGTAATGAAAAAGTCCTGGATGACTAATAAAAATTCTGCAACAAGAATTGTTTTTTTATAGAAAATTTCTTACAATGTTCTTTGTAGTTTTTGAAATAGAACTTACTTACTAAAGTATTATATTAACATGTAATTTTTGTTGGCTGGATTTCATACATGCAGGCAGGTCCAACCATATTATTTGTGGAACCCAGTGCAAAATTAAAATGTGAGGCCTTGTTTAAACATCAGGAGTAAAATACTACTAAAGGTACTAAAATAGAAAGCTTTTTTTCCTCTCTTCTATAATCTCCCCCTTGATTTGACATGGTGTTTTTTTCATATTTAATACTGTTGTAAGTCAAGAAAAATTAAATTATAATTTTAACTTATTAGCATGAATTTTACCATTATTTCATATTGTGAAGTACCAATTTTAAGTGTAACTATATAAGCATTTAACTTGTATAAGTAATCACTAAAGTTACACAATTTATATTTTATTTATACATATGTATTTCATTCTTACCAGAACAATGCTTAGTTTTACTGCACAAAACACAACTGTTTTTATTTTACTTCTTCATTCTACTCACATTCTACCAGCACTCTCTGGTTGGGTTTAGTGATGAATGAGGAAGGACTGAGAAGAAAAAGAACTATGGATTTCCCTACCTTTCTTTCTATGTCATTCTCAGCATATGTGGTTGTTGACTAGGGTGAGATATGACAAGGTTTCTTGATCATTCGTGTTTCCTTCAATGCCATTTTCTTCTTCCTGCATTCAAATCAAGCTCCGGTTTGAATGAAAAGTATGTCCTTTGTAGGATTACCAAAGCTCTTGCTTGCTTTGTACCTTGTAGACATAATATGATTTGAGTCTTGCTGAACTCCCATGCATCAGGCATTCACCAGAATTGTGCTCATGTGGGCCAACATGAACACAAAGCAAATAACCCATAAATTGTGTACATGTCTTCTGCTCATGTACATGCTCCATTGACCCATCACACTTCACTTAAAGAACACAAATTAAAACATAAAATGATTAAGAATATGAAGGTAGCAACAGCAGAGCATTCAAGCACAAGGCTCTTCTGAGTGTAGCCCTGTGCAACTGCCCATGGGCCATATGCCCTCAAAGCCAGTCTGGCACGTCTGTGTGGAAATCAATCTGGTGATGCTCCATTTTTCATTTGCTTTGTCATTCTACCCACACTGAACTCCCTGGGAAATCTGCAGAATCCAGTGTGACATTTTGAGATCATTAACTTCTTGACAGGGGAGGAGAGACAGATTTAAAGCAAATGTGTCAGAAGTCACACCTGATTAAAGATCAATCCAGAGCAAAGATAAAAGCACCTTGGAAAATGCAACATGAGTTCAATGGCAAGATAGTATTTGAGTTCATACATTTTCCAAGCAGGTCAGTTATGTCAAGGAACACAGAACTGTTCACTCCAAAACAGACAAGGATACTCACCTTTTTTCTACCTCCCACATATTATTCTTTTTAAAAAGATAGATTTGATATTTGATACCAAAGCTATAATGTTCAAGCTTAAATAGCATAACAAGATTTCTTCTATGTGAAAACTAATGCCTCATTGTTCTGTCAACATATTTTATGATAAATTAAGGATAATATGCCCTTTACACATGATAAAAATTATTTCATTTTTATTAGTCTGAAATCTTTTAAAAAATGCATCACACTTAACCTTCTTCAACAGAGGGTACAGATTCTTACTTATCTTCCCTTCAGGATTAAGAACTGTAAAGTTAAATGTCAACTATGACACATTTAATCAGATTCCACAAACATTTATCCAGGAGCACTTACAAGCAAGGCCTAAGGACAAGAATAATATCATTTGTTCCTTGGTGCTTGTGATCCAATTGCCAATGAATGAGTTCAAAATTCTTGGCAAAACATAAGCTCTACTGCATATATCTAAAGTACTTTGGGAATACGTAGGACTGGGAAGGAAGAGCACATCTTAGGAATTCAGTGGGTCTTGAAGAATGACTAGTAATGGTGAGAAAAGGTACACAATAAGAAATCCACAGGTTTGAAACAAAAATCCATGGATGTGAAACACCACAGAATGTTTCACTGGAACTGCAAATCCTGTTTGGTAATAGAACAGTAAGGAAAGAACATGGAACTTACATCTACATACAATGGGGAGCAATTGAAGGTTTTGTAGTGGGGGTGGCATCTGAATTACACTTGTATGAAGCAATGCCCTTTGAAATGTAGAAGACTGTTTGTACCCTCAGAAGCCATAGTATAATTATGTGTTCTTTTAACTGGTTATATAGTTTGTATCACCTTTCTCTTTTGTTCTGTAAACTCTCTCTTCTTGATGTTATTGGTACTCTAACCATATCCACATCTAACGTTCTACTAAAAATCAGTTTTGAGTCTACTAAAAGCTTAGAAACTAAATAACCAACATGATTAGAACTGTGTTGAAATAAGCATAAAACAGTGATGAGAAATAGACTTCAATTTATCATTTCTCTGGACTGTTTATTGCTTTACTTACTAAAAGCAAGGATACATCTAAAAGTAAGGTGCATGGGTCTAGATTCCAATAACATTTAGATTTCTAAAGAACTTCTTGTTGATAGCAGTAGAGCTGACCATGACGATCTTTTCTTCCCACTAAAATCTCATTAAAATGACAGTCAAGGAATATTTAAAAACAAGTTTAATAGACAAGGTCAAAGAGAATGAGCAACCACTTGTGATAAATGATTTAAATACATTTTTGGAAGGTGAGAAATAGACAAAGAATGGTAATTCTCTTGGCAGAATGAAGGAAAGGGAAAGCCAAATGCTTGCAGACAAGTAGAAACAGAGTTGCTTTACCCTGAGAAGCCGAGATGCTCATAAACAAAGAGCATTCCAGAAGGAAGGTGAAAGCATGACCCATTGTGGAAAAGGGCTTTAGTTGAAAGTCTGCCCATAGTGGTTACAGCCATCAAGTCTCCTCTCTCAGCATGAGCATCCACAAAACAACCCTTTCCTTATTTCCTGGCAGAAAGTTCAAGGTTTATTCTTTTACAGTATTTGTAGAGCAAAATCAGAGAAAAGCAGAGCATGAATCAAAGGTGAACTAAAAGTCTACTATGGCCAGGTGCAAGTGGCTCACACCTGTAATCCTAGCTACTTGGGAAGCTAAGATTGAGAGGATCATAATTTAAGGCCAACTAGGGCAGACCCCATATCCAAAATAACCACAGCAAAATGGACTGGAAACATGACTCAAGTTATAGAGCATCTGTTTTGCCTGCACCTGCTTTGCAAGCATGAAGCCCTGAGTTCAAACCCTAGTCTCACCAAAAAAAACCCAAAAATCTACTATGGACTCCCCAAGCTTCCCCATCCCCCTTCCAGAATTCATTCTCTCTCTCCCTCTCTTTCAATCTCTCTCTCTCTCTCATATTGGCAGGAAGTTAAGCTTCGCTTCTAAATAGACATAAATAATGATATCTGAGAGTTCTTCAATGAATTGATGATTCAATTCTTGTTCATCCAATGGCAAAGTTCACAAAAAGTCTCTATCCATGATCTTAGAGAGCTCAATCAGAGAAAGTTTTCAGGAAATGAAAGAATAAGTTTACACACTGAAAGAGCTCTCTGGGGGTCTAAGACAATAAATAATGAAACATTTACACCAAGGTACACAATTGGGAACTGTCAGAATATTCTGGTTAAAGAGAATATCCTAGACACTTCCAAGAAGAAAAAAACATTATGTAGAAAAGAGTAGGAATCAGAAAGTCAGCAGGCTTCTCAATAGCACTAATCTTCCTGACAGCCATTGAGCTATGCTTTCATAATGCTGAGAGAGAATGAGTTCAACTGCACTCAGAAAGGGACTTCACACTTGGGTTTAATGTTATAGTTATCATTTTGAAATTCTTAATTATTTTACTTTGACTTTGTGTTTAATAGATGAAATCCAGTAGGACAGTGGTGCATGCACTGGGCAGCTTTGCCTCCTACATATTCCTGCCCTTTTCCCTCCCCAGCAGTGGTTCTAGACTTCTTGTACTCCCAAGCCTGCCCAGAGTATACCAGTGCCCTCTGCCTGTTGTAGGATTAGAGTTGGACAAATGTGACTCTGGTGCCTCTGAGAGGCTATACTCACCCTACAAGTATTCCTGTACCTCGGGAAATGTGACATCCAACAGTAAATTGAAAATACCATGAAAGGGAGTGAGAGAGTAGCTCAATGGTAGAGTACTTACCTCACATGTGTAAGGCCTTGAGTTTGATCTCTAGCACCATAAAACAAAAACAACAACAAAATACCATGAAAGGTTGAAAGAGATCACTAAAAAAAAAAAAAAAAAAAAGGAAAAACATTTATCTCTCACCTTTTGGGGAAGAAAAAAAGACCCTACATTTTCATTTTGCAGTGGGCTCCACAAATTATGTAGCCAGCCCACATCTTGATTTAATGATTGCTTGAAAATAAGACTTTTGTTTTATACTTCAAAAGTTCAACAGTGAATATCACCAAAGACAAAAAGAGAAGGTACTCCTAACATTAGCTGATTTTATAACCATGTCAGGATGGTTTCAGTGTGGACCCGAGATCCCACAGTTGGAATTCCTGCTTCCAAGGTGTGGTTTTAGAGCCACCCTTTCCTCTGGAATAGAGTGATGACACCAGGCATTGGATTCACATCAGCCAAATAAGGACTGACCACATCAGACAGTTTCAGCTAGAACTAGACATTTTCAAAAGAATCCATGGGTAGGTTTGGGGGCTTAGTAGTCTTTGGCCATATGAGTAGGGGGACCTGTATTCAGAGGAGTTTTTGAGGTTTTATAAGTTCAAGTTAAAACAAAACTATCCCAAGAAGATATAAGACCTTGAAAATGGCTCCCAGGAATGAGGAGGAGTTCCTCCACTGGGGAGAATCAAAAGGAAAAGAGGTTCCAGCTACCCTGGAAGGACACAGTTCTGGCCAGAGGCAAAGGCACAGGGTGAGGTACTTAGACAGAGCCCCTACCCTCATCATGAATCTCTGGCTTTTATTTTCTTTGGCACCAAGGTTGTTACCAGCTAAGAGAATAGCTGAATCTAGACTTTGTTTCTTGAAGTAAGTACTGCTACTTGCTTCACATAGGTCCACATTCCCCCATATGTTTTATTCTTCTCCCCCACCCCCACCATTTTCACCCTGACTGCCATTCCCAGAACTTCAGAACTCACGGGATTTGGTGACCTGACAACTGCCCTTTACATAGGGATTTGTATCATATATTGCCATAAGAGGCCCCTGATTCACATCTTTCTCACCAATTTATGCTGTCGTGGCTTTCAGACAGAAACTGGCATGTTCACATGTGCCTGGCTTGGCAGCTCATCAGACAGGTTCTATTAACTTGGTTGCCAGGTGGTAACCATATTATTTCATGCTTCTCAGTAACTTTTGTGCAACACAATTACCTTTGACAGTTCTTGAGTGGGACAGCAATTTTCAGCAAATGTTTTCAGTAACCAGAGGCCAAAAGGAAAGGAAACGCGAGTGCTTCGGTTAAGCTTTGAACGTGGCTCCTGACAGGTCTTCAGCACCTCTGTCCTGTTATAAATAGGAATTCGTGGAAATTCAGTACACATGAAACATAGGAGGGAGTTGGACAAGGCCAATGGCTTCCATTGTTTTTAAGAAAGAATGTGCCTGACACAGGATAAAAAATCCTACCGTGACGAAGTTTTTCCCAGCCCCCAAAACACCATAGGCTGCAAGAATTTTCTTTCAATGAGGTTTCACACCAAGGATGTTGTACCCGTTCACATTAATTCCTCACTGCAAAGAGTGTGACATTCACTTCTTGGATTCACAGCACCCTCAGCATTCCTTTAAGTTCACCAAGGAAGATACAGCTCAGTTTCCAAGTATTGGTTTTTAGTCTCAGGGAAAAAATGATGCTTAGTCATCACAGGTAGGTTGTTCAATATCTAGTTTGGTTTATTTTAAAATTTATTTCTTCATTTTTTTTATCATATTATTGTTGTACTGGGGGTACTTTGTGACATTTACAAAAGTTCTTACAATATATCGTAGTTGAATTCACCCCCTCCACCATTCTCCTTTATCCTCCCTTCCCC
The DNA here is from genome assembly GCF_047511655.1 of Castor canadensis. Taxonomy (NCBI): domain Eukaryota; kingdom Metazoa; phylum Chordata; class Mammalia; order Rodentia; family Castoridae; genus Castor; species Castor canadensis. The sequence goes on along the minus strand of NC_133390.1, from coordinate 143,777,491 downwards.
CATTCCTGGAATAGTTTCAACAGGTCTCATTTTTCCATTTCATACATGAGTATGTAATATTTCCACTACTACATTCACCCTCCTACACCCCGTCCTCATATACCCCCATACACAACTGGTACCAACCCCCAGACAGGACCTGTTACAGAGCGTAAGTTTGGAACTCAATTGCTTCTCCATGCTCCCATCATCACCGCTTTCACCAACACGGCACGCACATGTGCATACACACATGTACACACAAGCACACATACGTGAAATAGCCTCTTTGTAAGAACATCTAAAACAAAGTACCACAGTCTCTAGTCACACATCACAGGGGCAGAGTCATTTGGCCACCAAGCCATAAGGTATTAAAGAAGTGATTACACACAATGGATAGCTCTGCAGAGTTTGGGGCTAGTGGGGTTGAGCCTGAGGTCATGTGACCACAGCTACACCCCAGAGAACACACTATGACTCACATCCCATTGGCCTGCTACAGAGCAATACTTCCCTTTGACACACTCAACAGGAGTTAAGCTTTTTCTCTCATTCCATTAGCAATGTTTTACAGGCAAACTTGCTTTTGATCTCTGGTGACTAGACACATGATATCACATCAGCTCTAAATCAAGCCACATTTTTTACCCTCTCCCCTAAACTGGCCTCAGTGGTGAGGACAACACCAGCTAATCTGTAACATGTTGCAGATTGCAACATCTCCTGGTACATCATTTTTCACCTTCTTTATTTGCTTAGCAGCCACTTTGTCAATAACAGCTGGTGATTTTTCTCTTACACTCAGAGAACAGAATTTTGATTACAAACTGTTCCCTAAAGTTTGATATTTGGTCATTCCCAATTCTGAACTGATTTCTTATCTTTTTTCCCCAGGGCTTTATTATTTGCTTATCTGTGGTTTTTTTCTAATAGAGACCAACAATCAAAAAAGTAATCTGCATAGGGTATAATGCAGAAAAGCTCAAGTAAACATGGTCCTTGTTCCCCTAAACAGTATAGGTGACAATGTATCAACTTCTCACAAGTACTGAACATCAGTCTGCTTGGTTTTGGAGATAAGAGGAAGGCAATAGCCTGGAATTACCCTTGTAGAGGCAAGCAATCCCAAACCATATGCAATATAAGAACAGTAAGTTGAAGTCTTTTGCTTGATTCCTTTAAAGTTAATAGCCCTTAGTATTTTCCTTCTCATTGTAAAAAAAAAACACACACAAAATCATCTCTTTTACAAAAATGACAGGAACCACAAGCAAGAAAAAAAAATTTTTTTTAAACCCTAAATACTCAAGTTTCTCTTATATGATCATTGTTGGTTAGGTCAATACGTTCCCAAGTTTTTTCTCATTTGTCTCTCTCCACTACAGAGTCTGAAAAAGGAAAATACTATCCATTTGTTTAGATGATCACAAGACACATTCTAACCTAAATAAGGTGAGGTACATTCTAGTTTCTACCATCTTCGCTTTTTTTTTTTGGTGGCACTAGGGTTTGAACTCTGGACTTTGCACTTGCTAGGTAGGTGCTCTAGCACTTTAGCCACTCCACCAGCCCTTTTTTTGTGTTAGATATATTCGAGATAGGATCTCCTGAACTATTTGCCTGGTCTGGTTTTGAACTGCAATCTTCTGATCTCTGTCTCCTGAGTAACTAGGACTACAGACATGAGCCACAGGCACCCAGCTTCCCAGCTTCCTTTCTTGATTGGAGCTGAACCAGCTATTTTGAGGTAATGAGACAATGAGCATGAGGACAAAAGTCAATATAATAAGTATAACAGGGTGGTAGGCCAACGAGATCATTGTACAACTGGACCAATATCAGCAATCTCTTACCTCCAAGGGAGAAAATAATGCCTACTTATTTCAACTACTGATAATTGAGTTTTCTGTTATGGACAGTCTTCTTAACCAATGCATCCGGTCATCTAGAAAAAAACTCCATGATACCAGTGTACGTTGTTCCAAGGGTTTTAACTTTGAAGGAAGTCAAACACATGACTTTTAGGTTAACTAAAACCTTCTCAAGTTCAGTAATTATTTTACCCTTATCATTATAATGGTTAATCCTGTGGTACCTCTGCATTTACTACCTCATTACTTTAATCTCCATTTTGAAAGTAAAAGAACTGAAGTGCTGAGAGATTGGAATCACCCAGGATATAGCTGGGGATTATATTCACATTGTGGCTATAAAAACTTCCCTCTTTCAGTCACTGTATACGCTGAGTTTTCTCCAATGAGTTTTATGCAAATACATAGTGCTACAGATTAGAGAGTAAGTAAACAGATGCTTTCTATTCTAAAAGTCAACTGAGCTATTATCTAAATTCAGAGCAAGGTCATTCTCTATGAAGTTCATCCAGACTGAGCCTGGTAGCCTCAAGGTTCATAATTGTGCTACCAATAGGATTTGCTTGCCACATGTAAACACAGTATCAGAGAATAAGATCTCTAAATTTTCCTAGTCCTCTAAAAACAGGATAGAACTTTGAACTTTCCTTTTCTAGTATCTTTCATTCACTTGGTTGAGTAGGTCTGAAGTGTATTTTAAACATATGAACCAAAGTTTTTATCCTAATAGTTAAGAATGTGGCCTGTAGAATCACACAGGACTGGATTCAAATCTAGTTACACCATGCCTAGGTAAAATTCTTGGCAAGTTAATTTACTGGAATTTTAGTTTTCCTTTTGTAGCATTGCAGTGATATACTCAAAATATTTCAAAAAGTGTTAAAGATTTAGTGAGATGGTGTGAGCTTGAAAAAGGGAGTTCATATATACACATTTTTATGCATAGTTTTGATGATCTCTGTGGTCTCTTCCAATTCTATAACTCTGTAATAGGATTCAACTAACATTTCTTAAAGATGTATGGTGTAGAATTGTCTTGCATGATCCTCACAGTAACTCCATGGAGTTGGGATATGATGTCAAAACATAGTTACTTAAAACAACTCTTCATCTTTCATCAGTGTTCCATGGATGGATTGGGTAGTCTTATCTGAGCTGCTCAGTTAGGCACTCTAGCACGTCTACAATCAAATAAGGGGCTACCCTATGTCTGGCTGTCCTGGAATGGCCATGATAACATGCCTGGATGTCAGCCAGGAAAGCAGGATAATTGGTCACATGACTGTCATTCTCTAGCAGGAGAACTTGGGCTCATTCACTTTATGGTCACAAGAGAGTAAGAAAAAGTATACAACATTCCTTGAGGCTAAGGCTTGGAAATGGCACATGCTTATTTCTAGCACATTCTAGTACTCAAAGGAAGTCACAGCCATCCCAGATATGAGTTGCTTCAAAGTCACACATGCAAAACTAGGAAGAATGTGTGGTCATTTTAACAATCAGTGTCAATACTCAGCCAGTTTCCAGAGCCACACATGTGGGCTGCCTTTCCCAAATCTTCTTGCCCAAAAAACAGACAGAGTTTGTTTTCCCAGCAGGACACATATTTTAGGTCTACATGGGTTGCTTGCTTTGATGTTTGTGTTGACTTTTAGCTATTTTTGGGATGTTTCATTCAAAGAGATTGGCTGGGTTCTGTCTGCCATGTGTATTAAGATGGACTGTAGGGAAATATTGCCTTGCGGTCAGAGGGCCTGGAGCCTGGAGGACAGAGTCAGCAGACTGTGACAGGCCCTGAGGGCACTGGAGGCTACCCCCCTTCCATAAGAGGACAATCTTCCTTCTTGGGAGTTGAGAGCTGTTCAACAGCCAAGGTTGTGCAAGTTGAAGACACGATCAGAGTTATCCAGCACTCCAGGGGTGATAGAGTGAGCTTGTCTTGCCAGTTAATGGTAGACAATCCCAGACTGAGGAATTTGTGGAACTCCCGGCTCATAGATGACAATGTCTGGCTCACTTGCAAGTTTGTAGATTTCACACAAGACATAAAAGGTCTTGGAATGTCTCAATTGACAAAACCACATTGTCCCCGCTGGACAGGGATGAGAAGGGGCTGCATATCCTAATGGGGTGTCTCCTTTATAGTGCTCATATACAGGGTTAAGGAGCTGGTTGCTCAGCTCTGGTCACTTCTTGCCCCTTCCAAAAACCCATCTGGGCTGACAATAAAGAGAAATTCAAGGACTTGGCTAGGAAAGGTGCAGAAAGGAATGTCCCAAAAAGAGAAAATATTTGGTCTTGTGCTTTGCTGGCTGAGCCTCTAAGAATGGAGACTCCTCTTGGAGAGATATTACAATGCAGTTCAGATGCAGAGGGCCCTGGATGCACTAGGTGTGGTGGTACACACCTGTAATGTCATTTACTCAGGAGACAGAGATCCAGAGGATCATGGTTCAAGGCTAGTTGTGCAAAAAGTTAGCAAGACTCCATTTCAAAAAATAAGCCAGGCGTGGTGGCTCCAACCTATAATCCCAGCTATGGGGGAGTTATAGGTAGAAGGCTCACAGTTTGGAGGTTATCCCTGGGCAAAAATGTAAGACCCTCCCTGAAAAATAAAATTCCATCTCCTTACCAGTTGAATCTGTGCTGGCTGTGACTTCCTTTGACTACTAGAATGTGACAGAAATAAGCTTGTGCCAGTTCCAAGCCTGGGCCCCAGAGAGTTTTGTATACTTTCAGTCTCTTGTGATTAAGTCAGCCTACAAAAATAGGCTGAGGGTGTCACTCAAAGGGGAGAGCACCTGCCTAGCAAGCATAAGGTCCTGAGTTCAAATCCCAGTACTGCCGAGAGGAAGGAAGGAAGGAAGGAAGGAGGGAGGGAAGGAAGGAAGGAAGGAAGAAGAAGGAAGGAAGGAATGGAGGGAGGGAGGAAGGAAGGGAGGGAGGGAGGAAGGGAGGGAGGGAGGGAGGAAGGAAATAAAGAAAAGAAAAAGAAAAAGAAAGGGTCCTGGCCAGTGGGGCAAAGTGTTGCTTCATTGTCTTCTTTGACCTTAGGCAGAGCTCCACTAGGAGGCATTCCTGCCTATGTGAGCAAAATGAGCAATTTCTTATCCAGTCCTTTCCACCTACACACAGGTATTAAATGAGGTCCAGCAGGAGGTCAGTATCAGATGTGCCTGGAGGCCTGCATGGGGAGGCCAGAACCTCCACCAAAAGAAGTGATGGCCAACTCACCCACCACTCTCCAACAGAGCAGAGACACAGCAGCGCCCCAGGGAAACACAGTTTGGCTCATGGAAAATGGCCCTGTTGACCCTCATTCCCCCAGGTACTTTTTGTCTCTAGAGAGAATGCTGAGTTCAGTTTCCAAATTCAAAAGCCAAGGAGACACCCTTAAACCATACCTGGACCAAAGGACAAGCAAAGGAAGTGCGTCTTCTTTGTTTCTGTGCATTTCTTCCTGCTGGCTCAGTTTCATGGCTTGGAGGCAATTGGACAGGACCAAGCACTGTGGTTCCTGCTTTCCTTAGTAGGAAAGTTTTCTGAATCAAAAGATGGTCCCCATCTGTCCTAAGATGTGGGACTTAGCCTCAGGCCTCTGAAAATTGCACTTCCTCCTCTTTACAGCTCCACACCACTTTCTCTCACCTAAAACTCTCATTCTCAGAGTATCTGCTCTAGGCTTCCCAGCAGATGGTTGTGTCCAGCCAGTAGGGATCCCAACAAAATGAGTCCACTACTGCAGAATCCAGACCGGGCAGGATCCCCAAGCCTTACTGGCAGCCCCATTCCCAAGCCCCATCATTGGTCCATCCTGCCCAGCTTGCTTCTGCACACTTCCCTATCAATACCACACTAAGGAATGTACTTACTGGCAGCCTCACTGCTTGTGGATAGCCTACCTCAATTATTCTTTCCTCAGTTATTCTTTTTCTCAATTATTCTATCCCAAACTAATTCCATCTTTTTTTATGTAAAGAATATTATCTCTTCTCACATTTAATTGATATTTTGGTTGTGTGATCTTATCCTGGGTGATGACAAGTATTACCCAGAGAAAGCCAGGAAATGTCCTTGGTCTTGACCTCCAACCTCCGTGGGTCAGATATTCAGATATTGAGAATGACCTCAAGCTTACAGAATATTTGTAACACAGACACACACACACACACATCCCTCTGCCAAAACTGAATTCCTTCAACAGAGCAGTGTCGGCCTTCTCAGGCCCTAGTTACAGGGGGCAACAAATGAAGTAAATAGAGGTGAAGAAAAGGAATGGGTGTCTATATAATGGGAAAGTCGGGGAGAGAAGAGTTAAGGGAGTTTTAATTTTATTTGGGGAGAGAGATCAACAATCAGAGATCTGAAATCAGAATTTAGCAGAAAGATCTGCCTGTAAAGATATCTGCACCCCAAATCACTCTAGAATGATCTCTTTATTCTCTCAACGATCTCCTGGCTATGCTTGGTAGTTCTAATCTCCCGGGAAGAAATGTGAGGTTAATCCATAGGTTGCTCAGAAGTGCAAGGGAAGAGTCTCCCAAGGATGAGTCCTCCAGCATCCTTGCTTTCTTCCTGTCCCCCAGGGCCTTGCACTCTCCAATGTCTCCATACCTTTGCCCACTATGCTAGCCCTATCTATCTGTGTGGGTCATGTGTTCACTCCACAATAGGCTCCCTCAAGCAGATGACACGATTAATGGCTACAGCTAGCTGAGAAATTGGCCCTGTGGTCTCCAAGAGTTCCTTGGCTTGGGACAAAGTGGAGGATCGAGATCTTCTAGGATTCTGCTGAGCTCTTACACGGTTAAGCATGTATAGTTAAACGGTCCTCACCCATCCCCCCGAACCCTCCACCTCCCCAAGCTCACGAATGTTTACACGCATTCACCAGGCTGGGTGCCTAGAAACCTTACCCTGCCCTGCTTCTGCCTCTAAAAACTGCTGATCATTTAAGAGTTATTTTGCTTTCATTTCTTTTATTAGTAGTGGTAGTAGTAGAATTAGGACATTGTAGAGAATGAAGAAACCAGAGCTAAAAAATAATCATTCCCAGCCCATACATTCTTACCCAATTATTTTTACTTTTCTTTGGTCCTTATTTGTATGCACACTAATATTTTAGCAGAAATCACAACAGAGAATTTTGTTGACTGATATTTTTCTCCGCAACAGCTGTGCTTTCTAAACCAAAAGGCCCTCAAGGCACTGAAGTCCACCAATAGCCAGGAAAGGGCCACATGGTAGCAGCAAGCCCCAGGGAGCTGGCTCTTAGGCAACGGTGAAGGGTTGACACTGACAGTCTTCCATTCCTTCCCCAGTGAGCCTAAGCATCCCTGACCTTGACAGAGGGCTGGGGGAAAAGATGTTGCCTCTCGGAGCTGAACATGCTTACTTACATGAGTTCAATGCCACAGCTCTGGGCTCTGGCTCTGCTGCCTGGTAGGTATTTGTTTGGCAGAAGGGAGATCAGTCTAGTACACGTTTCCCCAGTTGAGTGATATAAGGCTGGTGCCTTGAAGGACAGAGCCGGCAGTGTCTCTGAAAGATGGACCCTGGCACTCAGTTCAGAGTAGGTAGAACACTGGGGACTTGTTAGCTGATCCAACCCCATCAGTTCAACTGTTTTCCCAAACACAGCGAGTTTTCCTAACTCAGCCTAAGGTTGTAGGGGGCAGCTGAGGATGCTGAAAAGAACCCAGGGGACTGAACCTTACTATTGTCACAGCTTCCTCACACACAGTCTCTTCCCAGAAAATACTTAGCCCCCTCCCAAACCATAAAAAAATGAGTGAAGAACAGGATTGTTTGGCAAATATACTGGCTAAGAGAAACCTTGGAGGCAGCTTGAGGGCTACTGCCCATTTGACAGGAGCCTGGCTTCCAAACACAAATATTAACCTTGGCAATCTGGCTGTCTCCTGCTAAGTAACTTAGATGGCGCCTTTTGGGGTTATATTTAAGATGGGAAAGAAAGAGGTGAAGAAAAAAGGAAAGATACTAATTCTTCTGGAACAAAGTGAACTTTTGATTTCTAGACAGCATTTAATTGATATTTGTGTTTAATTGTTACTCACCCTAGCTAAGCCAGGTGGGGTGGCTCATGCCTGTAATCCTAGCTACTTGGGAGGTAGAGATCAGGAAGATCAAAGTTTGAGGCCAATACCAAGCAAAAAGTTCACAAGACCCCATCTTTACCATAAAAGGCTGGGTGTGGTGGTGTACTCCTGTTATCCCAGCTAAGTAGTAAACAAAAATAGGAGAATGGCAGTCTAGGCTGTCCCCCCAAAAATGCAAGAACTTATTTGAAAAATAACTACAACAAAAAGGTTCCAGGGTTTGGCTTAAGTGGTAGAGCACCTGCCTAGCAAGTATAAAACCCTGAGTTCAAATCCCAGTATCACCAAAATAAATAAATAAAGGAATAAAAATAAAACAAAATAAAATCTACCCTGGCTAAAGCCAGTTTTCAATGCACTTCTCAAGCCAAGGGGGTTGTGTAGATAAATCCCAGTAGCTATTGCTCATGAGATCCTCATACTGGAAATACAAAAATGAACATGTTAATGCCTGGATTCTTGGCAAAGATGGAAAAAGCACTCAAGTGACTACTAAACCCCATAACTCATGATGGGAAGCCCACAGAATCAGCTCCACTGAGCCGGAAGGATTTTCCCACACCATAGCCTTCCCCAACAAATCCCACAAGCAAGGAATCTACACCTAACCTCATCAGCAAAGCAGAACCAGGAGACAGTGGAGGTTCTGTCCACAGGCTGTGCCAGTGGCGATGCACAAAGGATGTGCCAGGAAGTAAGTGCATCAAAGGATGGAACAGCACAGTGTTTTTGGGAATCTGAGTTGTCGGCTGCTAGAGGAAGCAAAAGTCACAGCAGCACTGGAATCTTTGAAACTGGGAGCCCCAGACTGCAGCAGTCATCTGAATTCTGAAAAGCCAGAAAACTGTCAAGTCATTCCTCTATGATTTTTGGCCTTTGTTGTCTTGGTTCCTCAAGCTACAGAGAGTTTGGGCCCCTTTCCAGGAGGGCTTCACAATTCATGCCACTTGAGTCAATCATTCAACTCCTAATAAATTGCCTGTCAACAATCCAGGCCTGCCCCTGAAGTCTTAACCATTTCAATGTTCAAATGTGTTTGTAAAAGTGAAAAATGAATTGGATACATATACAAATAAGCAATACACAGTCATTTAAAATAATATTTTAGGGCCTGACGTGGTAGTGAATGTCTATAATCCCACCTATAGGGGAGGCAGTGATGGGATGAGTGAGGTGGGAGGTCAGCTCCAGGCAAAAACACAAGACCCTATCTGAAAAATAGCCCAAAAGAAAAAGGACTGGGGGCATGGCTCAAGTAGTCGAGCACTTGCCTAACAAGTGCAAGGCCCTGCCAAACTAGTACTGCCAAATCCCAGTACTGCCAAAATAAACAAGTAAATAAATAAATTATAATTGAAATAATTTAATGTGAAAGTGTTGATATGGTAACTGAAAAAGGATTACAATATGTGTAGTTTAGTACTGACGAGAATAGGAATACAAAACACTGGGTACAGGATGACATGAGCACAGTATGAGGGAGTTGTTACTGACATCTGTATGTATATCCATGTGTATTTACTATGCATTTACGTATTCACAGAAAGGAACTGTGGGGGGGGACCCCTCTTTGCCTGTCCTCCACAATCCTGCCTTGATTCATGAAATGGGTTTCTTTCAACTTGCTGGATCTCTGAGGGGTATTTAGGAAGAAGTATCTACTCATAAAGCTGACCATTCAACCTAGAGAGTGACCCATCTTAACTAGTCCAGTTAGCGCATAAGTAGATGAGAATTATTCAGCTTCAAAACCTAAAACAGAATCTCCCTCTTTCCTGGCCTCTCAGATCCACTCCTCCAAGGTCACAGCCTCTTTTCCTGCCAAAGACAAGTCCAACCACGCCTCTCCTTCTCGTTCCAGCTTCCTGGCTTGCATTGGGTGAGTGAGACCAACCAGCCTCACCCTGAGCCCTAGTTTCCTCAACTAAGCAATTAAGTAAGCCGGTAAGTTTTACTCCATTTGTTTCAGTTTCTTATATTTTATAAATGTCATCTAGCCTCTTAGAGGGGAAAAGGAATGGGTGGTAGAATTCAGTAAACAAACCCTTCCTGAACTCAGAATAATGTAGGCAGTGGTTCTGAGAGATATTTGCCCCCCACTCCAGGAGACATTATGCAGTATCTGGAGTTATTTTCAATTGGTTTAACAGGAACAGGGAGCAGGGAAGTTGTTACTGGTGTTTGGTGGTAGATGCCAGAGAGGCTGCTGAATATATACCCTACACTGCACAGGCAGCCCCTCTGCAGCAAAGAATCATCTAGCCCAAAATGCGAAGGTCATTACAGTGTTAAGAAATCCTGGTCTTAAGGATTTATGCCAAAGCATTAGTGGCAAGTTGTCTTCTACTTTCAGTATTTCTAATTTTTCTACGATATCTGTATGCTGATTTATTAATAAGGAAACTAAGTAACTTTTAGGTTACTTTACATTTTAAGATGAAATGGTTGCAGCATGTCAAAAGTTCGTATGTGGCCAAATGTTGGGGAATATTTATTGATGAAGAAAATAACAAACCCGGTTCTTACCAACAGTTCCCAACACTCTTTGAAATTGTCCTTAGAACAGAAATAGTGGAGAGGATGGCCAAGGGGCCTCTACAGAGCAAGGCTTTCTCTACCAGTGGATTGTGTATAGTACACTGCCAGTCTCATGTCTTCTATTCACCATGGCTTCTTCTGATATTCAGGTGAAGGAACTGGAGAAGCGTGCCTCAGGCCAGGCTTTTGAGCTGATTCTTAGCCCTCAGTCAAAAGCATCAGTCCCAGATTCCCCCCTTTTCTCCTCAAGGAAGATCTTTCCCTGGAGGAAATTCAGAAGAAATTAGAAGCTGCAAAGGAAAGACGAAAGTCCTATGAAGCTGAGGTTTCAAAGCAACTTGCTGAGAAATGTGAGCATGAAAAAGAAGTGCTTCAGAAAGCAATAGAAGAGAACAACAACTTCAGTAAAATGGCGGAAGAGAAATTGACCTACAAAATGGAAGCTAACAAAGAAAATCAAGAAGCGCAAATGACTGTCAAACTGGAGTGTTTGTGAGAAAAGGATAGCATATTGAAGAGGTATGAAAGAACAAAAAACCCAAAGATCCTGCTGATGAGACTGAAGCTGACTTAATTTGTTCTGAGAACTGAGTTTCTCCACCCCTTCCTAAATATCCAAAGATTGTACTGGTCAGTGTCATTTTATTTTTTTCCCTCCTGACGAGTATTCTAGAAGCTGATGTAGGACTGTATAGGTAGACCCAAACTGTAAGATATTGTTTTAGGGACTAAAGGAGAGAAATTAAATGTGTTTTATTCTTTTTATATAGTGTTAGTCTTCCTACTGTAGCTATTTTTCTTATTGCATCTTTTCTATTTCAGAATCCTTGGTGTACTGAGTTGATGGCTAATATTGTATTGCGTCTGTGAATGAAAAGAGCGTGTAGGGTTTCTTTTGAACTGTTAGATGCCGAATTATCAGTTCACTTTTCAATCCCAATTCTGTCCCAATCTTACCAGATGCTACTGAACGTGAATGGTTAATAAAATACACAGTGCTGTTGAAAAAAAGAATGGAAATAGTGACTGAGAGACAGAGATTGGATTTGGTGGAGGCCATTAACAGATACGCATTACTAGAAGAGAAACTTAGCAAAGCAACTGGCCCCTAAGGAAGTAGATTTTGTGTTGGCTTTTTTTTTTTTCCAATTTGCTCAAATGGTGTGAATTTTTAGCTACTGACACTGCTGCAGGGTAGTTAAGTTCAGGCCAGAGAGCATCTAGCTCTGGCTCCATAGGTTTATTATGGTGGTCAGTCCTAATTAAAAGACTCCATTTGTCTTGTCTTCAAAACTTTCAGACATAGCACTTGGGCTTTATTTTTGGCTCTGAACATCTATGTTGTTTCCTGTTTTGTTGCCTGATTAATGACATATAGCATGTGAGCGGAGGCAGCCTTAGAGGATATTTCCTTCACCAGCCTTCATATTCCCTAGAATAATTCTGGAGCCATAGCACATCAAGTGCATCCTACAAGAATGAGAAACTCTGACGTTCAAAATACCCATGTCCTGTCCTGCCACCTCCCGCACATTGGTATTTTTGACAGTCCTCAATTAGAGCAGTACAGTTAACTTTAGCCTGTCATTTGTGTGGCCTAAGCTGTTTGGAAAATCCTTGAGGGATCAGCCAGAGGTGGGAGGATCATTTTCCGATAAACAAATGATGGAACCTCGATGTCTGGAAGACACTAGCTGTGGTTTGGTTCATGGGGCCCTGAAGGGACAGAAATATTAGACCCCTTCCTCTTTGGCTCCATGAGCTGTCTCATTGCTGGAACTGATGCACTCTATTCTACTATCAGAGGACTCCAAGGTTGCCTCAGAACCATAAAGGTGTCTGGTCCAGTTTCATTTTTATCATTTTAAGTGCCAAAGGTGAACCATTTACCTTCAAGCAACTATGTGAAGTAACTTATTCAAGGGATTGCTGGCTACCAAGTTATAAATCCTTGAAGACATCTATCAGAGTTGATTTTTATTTTAGACTAGTTAATACTTCACAAGGACTGAGTCACAAAACCACCCTGTCACAAGACCATTTCATTGGGAGACTATTTATAAGAAAGTCCTAAGAGTAGATGCCTGGGAGGAAAAACATGCAGATGATTTCAAAGGAGTTTAAAACAGGAATATAGAAATGAAAAAAGAAAGGAACCAGAATATCCATCTATGTTTTATATGACTGGAAAATTTTACCAGATCTCTCAGATTGTTACCAAAATTCTGATATTAGGAAGAAGCCTCTGCCCGTGCACATAGAACATGATAGTCTACATAGAAATTTGCCAGAAATCTATGGAAAAATTTCTAGCACTAGTAAACAGGTTTATCAAGGTCACAGAATACTACAAGGTCAACATAGAAAAAGTAGATTTTTTATGCTCTAGCAATCAATAATCAGAAATCAAATTTTATTTTATTTTTTTTTAATTCTTTTATTCACATGTGCATACATTGAGTCATTTCTCCCCCCTGCCCCCCTCCCCCACCCTCTCCCACTTCCCCCCTCATTTCCAGGCAGGTCGTGTTCTGCCTTTATCACTAGTTTTGTTGAAGAAAAGAGACAAGCCTAATAAGGAAGACAAAGTGTTTTTGCTAGTTGAGTTGAGGATAGCTATACAGAAATATTCCTAGCATTGCTTTCGTGTACACGTGTTATGACCCATGTTGATTCATCTCTTACTGATCTTTACCTGGTTTCTGATCCCCTTCTCATGATAACCCTTCTGTTGCTTTAAGGTTTCTATATTAGCTCCTCTGGAGTAGGGACATTATAATAGCTTCAAAAGAGATATAGTTACATATAAATCTAAAAATACACAATGCAGAATCTGTATGCTAAAAATTATAAAATGTAATAAAAGATCAAGGAATATTTAAGTAAGTGGAGAGATATACTACATCCATGGATCAAGAAATTCATATGAAGATGTTAACTTTCCCCCCAAGTGATTTAAGGAGTAAAATAAATTCCAATGTCAATCCCAGTACAGTTTTCTTTTCTTTTTTTAAAAATTTATTTATTACCATATTATAGTTGTACCCTTATGCCCACTCACAGACAGAACTTGTATTAACTTCCTGTCCTTCATTTAAAAAAATTTTTTGTTAGTTTATGATGGTTATACAGGGAGTTTCATTGTGACATTTCTGTGTGTAACCTAAATTAGTTCATTCTCCCCCAACCCCATTATTTTCCTTCCTACTTCTTCCTCATCTCATGGTGATTGTAACAGGTTTGAAAGTTCCATATTCGCACTTGTATAGACAATACATCAACCATATTCACCTTCTTTATTTTCTTCATTTACCCTCTCCCTTCCATTTGTGCCTTCCAGAATTTGTGCCTTCCTTAGCATGACCTGTTATATATTCTTGTCCTTCATTGTATAGCTGTCTGTTCAGTGGGATTTTCGCCTTGGTATTTTACCTGTAAATGTACTGTGCTTAAATCAATATAAATTCCCTCCACTGCACTTCCTCACCCTTTCCCCCATCCTGAATTGTTCAACAGTTTTCAGTGTGTTTCCTTATGTCTTGATCCTACACAGAGTGATATATTTCACTATATATTACTCACTATCTTTCTTTCTTTTTATGGTAAACTTGGTTCCAAAGTTTATATAGGAAAGCAAAGGAACTAAAAGAATCAGAATAATTTTGAAAAAGAACCAAGTTGGAGAAACTGTATTATCCAATTTTAAGATTTACCATAATGCAACAGTAACCAGAGCCATCAAATTTTAAAAGCTTTGCTCTGCAAAAGAGAGTAAAAATCAATCTATAGCTTCTTCTCCAGGAAAGTACCAAATGGTGGATGCCGCTGATGGTGCAGCAGGTCCCAGAGGTCCTGGAGGTCCAGGCATGGGAGGCCGCACTGCAGTGATTGGGGTTGGGGTAGGAGCTGGGCTATGGGGCTCATTAGAGGCAAGGCTTAAAACAAGGAATGGATCCCTGTCACCAAGTTGGCCTCCTGGTCAAGGACATGATGATCAAGTCCTTGGAGGAGATCTGTCTTTTCTCCCTGCCCATCAAGGAGTCTGAGATTATTGACTTTTTCCCGGGAGTGTCCCTCAAGGATGAGATCTTGAAGATCATGCTTGTGTACAAGTACCAGGATCAGGGCATTTGTAGCCATTGGGGACCACAATGGTCACATTGGGCTAGATGTTAAGTGTTCCAAGGAAGTAGCCACAGCCATCCGAGGGGCCATCATCTTGGCCAAGCTCTCTCCATTGTCTCTGTGTGGAGAGGCTACTGAGGGAACAAGATTGGCAAGTCCCAGACTGTCCAATGCAAGGTGACAGGCCACTGTGGTTCTGTACAGGTGCACCCCATCCCCACCCCTTAGGGCACCGCGTCAGCTCCTGTGCCCAAGAAGCTGATGCTGATGACTGCTACACTTCAGCCAGGGGCTGCACTGCCAACACTGCACCACTTTGCCAAGGCCACCTTTGATGCCATCTCCAAGACCAACAGCTACTTGACCCCGATCTCTGGAAGAGACTGTGTTCATCAAGTCTTCCTAGCAGGAATTCACAGAACATCTTATGGAAACCCATACAACTGTCTCTGTACAGATGACCCAGGCTCCAGCTGTGGCTACAACATAGAGATTTTTATATACAAAAGTAAAGTGAATTAACCCTGTGTAAAAAAAAAATCAAGCTACTGACTGAGAGAAATACTTGTAAATCACATATTTGATAAACATATAAAGAACTCTGAAAAAACTGAACGGTAAATATACAAACAGTCTAATTTTAAAATAGAAAAATTGGAACAGGCACCTCTCCAAAGAAGTTATAAGGGTGGCAAATAAGAACATGAGAAGAAGTTAAAATAGTAAATTAACCCCACAATAAAATACCACTACACACAAGTTTGAATGGCTAAAAAATTTTGATGACACCAATTTGTCAACAAAGATGAAGACCTATTGAAACTCTCATACTTTTCTGTTAAGAGTGCAAAATAGTATCAGTGGTCTAGAAAATTGTTTGGAGTTTTTTTAATAAAAGAAATATATACTTGACATATGAACCAGAAATCCCACTCTTGGATATTTAGCCTAGAAAAGTGAATTTTTTTTTCATACAAAAAGCCAATCACTAATTTTTAACATCTTTAGTCATAAACTCCAAAAATTGGGAGGCAACCAACATGTCTTTCAATAGTGAATCGGTAAAAAAGCCACATTACAACTGTATAATGTAGGTCTGGGGATGTATCTCAGTGGTTTAAGTGTTTGCCTAGCATGCACGAGGCTCTGGGTTTGTTCCCCGGTACCACCCCCCCTCAAACCTAACCATATAATGTAATATTATTCAGCAAAAAAGGATGCGTGCCACAACTTGGATGAATAATAGAGACATTAAGTTGCATCAAGAAGCCAGTCTCAGTGAGGTTAAAGATTGTGTGATTCCATTTATCACAGTCCTGAAAGGGTGCAACTGTGGAGACAGAGAAGAGATAAGTGGTTATTTGGGGTGAGGAGAGGGCTAAAGAAACAGCACTGCTGAATGTGGGGAGTTGACAGAACTGTCCTGTACCAAGATGGTGGTGGCAGTGACTTTCATCTATTCTTTTGTTAAAGCTCATAACAAAAATTATGAGCTTTATGACAAATAAAGCTCTATGGGCAAATTTGAGTATTTGCCCATACTCAAAAATGTCAATTTTACCGTATACAATATTTTTTTTAATTTCAAAGTAGGCTTTGTATAACTAACTATAAAATGGTGCTATCCATAGAACTTTTGGTGATGAAAATGTTCTATATTTTAATATTCAATATCATAACTACTAGCAGCATGTGACTGATAAGCACTTGAAATATGGCTAATGTGACTGAGGAACTGAATTTTTTATTGTATTTAATTTTAATGAATTTTACTTTAAAGTAGTCACAATGTTTAGTAGCTACTGTATTGAGCAATACAAACCACCTTTCTATATTGTGTTCCAGAGCTTTTCTAACATGTGCTGATATAGAAACTAGAATAGCTAAATGCTGAGAAGTTCAGAATTCATACTGAGTACATTCATTGACAAGGCAGTAACTTAGATGTTATAGCTGATTTGCCTTACCCATGAAGGTTTTCTAAGATTGGGTTCACTTAAATTTATATGATTTTAGTATATTACATCCAATGAGGCGATGGGCATGTGTGATGGGTTGGGGTCAGGAGACACACTCCAACAGTAGTTTGTTGGGTGGCAAGAGAAGCCAGTGTATGTCTTTTTCAAACTGTCATAAGCAATTCTAAGCCAAAAATCATAGTGACTTAAGTTGGAGTCAACTGCAAAAAGTAACCAGGCTGCCTCTCAGACATTGTAGAACTATTGAATCATTGTTCTAAAATAATACTGAAAAGAAAAATTGCTCAAGCAAACACAGGATTCTCTATAATCCAGCCCTTGACCACCTCTTATCATTCACAATACAGTCAGAGTGTCTTGCATTTTCCCTACTATGTATCTGTCACTTTGTCTTGGCTATTAAATCCACATGGAATACTATCTCTTACTGTAATAAAAGAAGCTTTCCTTTCTTTATTACAGTATTTCACAAACATTGATCATTTAAGTTCCTCTTTCATAATTCTTTTGTCTTGTCCTATACTATTACTTACTGTGCTAATTAGCTTTCTTGTTGCTGTGACAAAATACATGACAAAACGACTTAAGGGGAGAAGGATTTATTTTGGCTCACAGTTTCAGAGGTTTCGGTCCATGATCCCTTGGAGCTGTTGCTTCTGGGTTTGTGTGTGGTAAGGCAGAGCATCGTGGTAGGGAACATGTAATGAAGTGAAGTGGTTCACCTCATGGTGGGCAGGAGGGAGAGTGTGGGAGAGATAAGCAGGGACTAAGGAAAAGGTATACCTTTCCAGGGCACATCCCCAGTGACCTACTTCCTCCAACTAGGATCCGTCTCCTATTTTGCCTCACTTCCTACTTTCTACCATCTCCCAAAATAGCACCATCAAGCTTTGAACATATGTGCCTGTGGGGGATATTTCATATTCAAATCATAACACTTACCTCAATACCTTTTTATTTGGCTCACCTCATTTGCTGAGTTTGTCTTCAAAAAAACTATCTATAACATCATAGATTCGACAGACTTGTTATATTTTTTGCTAACACACCCCTTAAGTAAGTACATTTATGTATATTATAAGGAAAGATGTTTGGTTATTCTTGTCCCCAAATCAAATCATGTAACACTATGGCACACATTCAACAGTCTGGGTAAATGGCTTTCATAATCAGTTCAATTATCTATACCTCCAGGAAGTAGGTTATGCTTCCCCTACTGATCCTAAGTCCCTTTTAAGAAGCTGGGAAGACTCTGTGACATTGATCACAGAGGATCTGACATTTGGAAGTCCTCCCACATAGCAGCTGGCCCACTACCTGATTCTATGGGGAAGTCCCCTTAGAACTTTTCTAACTACTGTAATAGGAATGAAAAACCAAAGACCACCAAAAGTCAGAGACTAGAACAAAAAAAAAGAAGTAAAAGGGACATGAATGACACAAAGATAATGTAGAAACCAGAACAAAACTTCCAAAATTTCAATAAAATTAAAATCCTTAGATTGAAAAAAGATGTGACATCCATGAAATAAGAAAGGAATACTATGAAAAATAGTGCATCAGTAGTGAGAAATCTTGTGAACTTTTTAAAGGATGGCTATTTTTTTTGAAAATCAATGTAGCTTTTGGAAAATAGATGAAACCTCTTAGAAGGTAGAACCAATATACCAAGATTTTTCTTAAAAGTGATGAGAGTCTTAGAGAAAGGCCTTAGGGAGTTCATTCCCAAATAATAGCAATTCCAGAGACTTACAGATGAGAGAGGGAAAGAAATCATCAAAGAAATGATAAATGAAAAACTTTGAAGAGATTGAAAGCGTCCACTGAGTGATCAGCAACCTGATGATCACTGAAATAAAGAGAAGATCCTAAAAACTACCCAGAGCAGAGAAAAATGTCACAGAGTTAGAAATTAGATTTGCATTGGACTAATCACAGCAACATGTGCTAAAAGACAATGAAGCAGCTGAGTTTCAACCAGTAATCTATATATAGCCAAATTACAAATAATTACGAGAGGGAGAATAAAGACATTTTCATTTCTTAAACTGGAAGCTAATTGCTTCCCATGTGCTTCTTCTTAGAAAGCTCCTAGAGTACTCCTGCAATAGGAGTGAGTAACCAGAGACTGTAGAAGACATGCGAATCCAGAAAGGGGGAGGTCACAAGGAGATGGCAGAGAAAAAATTTTAAGACAACTGCACAATAGCCCTAAAGATTTCAGCAAAACAGGAGGAGAGAGGGGTTTGGATGGAAGGTCTTGAGGAAAAAAAAATAGAACAAATAATATGATATTTTGAGGTTTTGGCAGATCTGATGGAAAAAATTAAAGTAAGACCCAGAAAAACTCTGCGACTGAAAAACAACACAATAAAGCATTGCACAAGAAAGATAATCATAGATCCCAACTTGGTTCTGGTGTAAACCATGTTTTCCAATCATAATTGTAATGGTGACAGTCAATTTAGATGACAATCGTGATGTAAATATATTAGGGGAAAAGCAAGAAAGGAAAAGGAGACAAAGTGTATAAAGGCATCAACATACAGGGTCTAAAATGGATAAATCCAAAAAGAATATAAGCAAGTGGGGATAAATATTAGAAGAAAAAGTTGAAAGAGATGAAAGTGGGAAAAGGCCCCTGCTATTTTGGGGAGTTTATTAAAATTTTAAACTATGGCCAGACATTTTATGAAAAGAGGAAACATTCTAAAAAGGAGAGAGAGGAATTATTGTTGCTGGGCTATAGATCAGAGACCAAAGACTTGTTTGCTGAGGGGAGCCATAAATTGTGGCACGACCATCTTTCTAAAGGCTCCCTTCTGCACAGACTACCCCCAGATGATATGACGGTATTACACAAGGGAAAGCAAAGAAAACCATGTCCAAGTTCCACCCTCCCTTTTGGGAAATTTTTGGCTCAGCTCACAATACTGACTCTTTGTTCCATGGTGTTTGAAGGACTGTATGCTTTTGGAGGTGAGATGTTTATTTTCCATGGCTAGAAAGTTTCCTACAGCTCTACCCGCTATACAAGACAGACTCAGGAATTGCTCAGACCTCAGCATACTTCCTCTAACGCTGGTGTGCCAAGCCTTGGCTACCAGTTATGCGTAAGATGAAGGTGATGGTAGCTTTTGAATGCTTTATGGACTGGCTCTATCTTCCATCTCAGCCAGGTGAATGGTTCACAATGTGGCTGGGGATCTGGTTGGTAGCAAAATGATGACTTAATTTAGCTGCACTTAGTTGCTCCTATATAACTCTTTCTGCTCTCCTTTTTCCAAAGCCCTCAGTGCTCTTTATGTTAGTCAAGGACACCCCACAAGCCCAAAGAGTCCTGTGGGGGATCTCACCCACCTCACTGGCAGCAAAACAGTCATGCGGACACCATGTGCAAATTTGCTTGTAACGCAACCACTGCAGCTTCCTCATGGTGAGAGCTCCATAGGTCACCAGCTATGATACTAACCTGCAGCTGGCACTTCCTTCCACTCTTCATTTCTACTGGATTGGGGTAAAGCCATCTTAATTTAAAAAAAAAAGTTAGAGAAAAGATAAAAAGAGAAGCATCACAATTTTTTCTTGCCTGGCATAGTGATACATGTCTCTAATCCCAGTACTTGAGAAGCAGAGGTAGGAGAACTGAGAGTTTATGGCTAGCTTGAGCTACATAGTGAGACCCTATCTCAAAGCAAGCAAACTCTGTACATTGGAAACAGCTTGGCATTTTCTTATATTCTTACACAAATGTAAAATATAACAAATGAACAAATATTATATGATTCTATTCATATGAGATCCTAGAAAAAAGATGAAACAAATCTATCGTGACAGAATAAACATCAGTGGTTTGCTTAGAGCCAGAAGTACAGGAGGATTGATTACGAAGGGTGTGAAATAATAAGAATATATATATTGCTCTCTGCTCCTGACTCCTGACACAGTGCTCCTGAAACCCTTGTAATTTCCTGAAAGATGGGGATAGCAGGAGTATCTTTTATTCTAATAGTTGACCTTTGACCCTGGTTCCTGACATAAAGCTTCTAAGATCTTTGTAATTTCCTGAGTGATAGGAGGAAATGACACAGAATTCCCATAAAAGCCTCTTGTTCCAATGAGGTGACTGTTGCCGGGCTCCTGGACGGGGAGCTAGTCACCAGAAATAAATTATGATTAAAAACTTGGAGCTTTCACTCCTACATCCCATCTCCAGTAGTGGGGAAAGGCTAGAGTTAGTAATCAATTATGCTACATGATGAAGACTCCATAAAAATTCCTAAATCATGGGTTTTAGAGAGCTTCTGAGTTGGTGAACCAGTCCATAGCCTGGAAGGTGGCACACCCCATCTTCGTAGGGAGAGAAGTTTTTATGCTAGGGAATCATTCATACTCTGCCCTATGAATCTCTTCATCTGGCTGTTCATCTACATCTTTGATTATATCTATTAATAAACCACTAAATGTAAATAAAGTGCCTCACTGAGTGCTGTGAGTTACTCCAGCAAATTAATGGAACAGGAGTAGGGGATCATGGAAACCTCGGATGTGTAGCCAATTGGCTGGACACATTTGTGACAACCTGTACTTGTGACTGGCATAGAAGTGGGAGGAGGGGCCAGCCTTGTGAGGCTGAGCCCTCAGCCTGTGAGTGCTGACCCTGTCTCTAGGTAGATAAAATCAGAATTGAGTTACATTACAAACTCTCACTTGGTGGGAGAGCTGCAGAGCTGGTATAAGGGAAAATCCACACCCATCTGCTATTGGAAGAGTCATATTGAATGGTGTGTGAGAGTAGAAAAAAATGATTTTGCTTTTTCTCCAGAAAGGCACATTAGGGAAATACTTTATGTCTTGATTGTGGTGGCAGTTACACAAGAAAATATGTTTTCAACACCCATTAAACGCTAGACTTGAGATGCATTTATTTTATCATATGTAAATTTCATGTAGGTAGATCTTTTTTAATGAAGCAACAGCAGGAGTGTTTTCCACATAAGGCTGCTAACTTTGCTCCAAGTTGGGGCCGCAGTCTTACTGAGTAAATGTTGTCATGATCACCATTTTATATGTAAAGAAACAGACATTCACACTCTAACATGCAACTCAGGGAACAGGAGATTTGTTTGCTTACTGTGGATATTGTCAGAGCTGAAAAGAACAGAGTGGACAGTGTGTGAGCAGAGGTGAGAGGTAGATGGAGAATGGGAATCTCAATACAATTGGACCAAGTGATAAGGAAGGCAGTGATAGAGCAAGGCCAGAGGAAGGGAGTAACGGGGAACCAGTTTAAGACGTCTGTGTACAGGCCTTTGAAAGAGTGAATCTCCAAGTACACTGTTACACATTTTCAAGCAGATCTTTAGCCTAGAGACCATTACAAACCACCATTTTCTAGTAACAACAGTGAAATTCAGTGGAATGTTGGATATGGTGGTGCATATCTATTAATCCCAGCACTCATGAAGCAAAGACAGGAGGATAAGGAGTGCATGGCCAGTCTGGGTTATGTAGTCAGTTGGAAGCCATGCTGAGCTACCTAGTGAGACCCCACCTCACAAAAATAGTAATAATAAAATAATCAGCGGGAGAAAGTCAGGCTGTTGAGGAAGTAATGATTTACAATAATATTTTAAACAGGTGAATAGTCAGGATCTTCTTCAGCATAAATTTATAATGAGGTAAACATTTTTGCGAAGCAATTCATCTACCCCTTGGTAGCTTCTCTCTGAGGTAAATTAGTTCTTATCTTCAATATTGTTATTATTAATAATAAATAGTCCACAGATATTCCTAAACATAATTAGGGATTATAGGCTGGGCCAAGTGAAAAATAAAATGCTCAAGTGTATCCCTACTATCTTTTGAGTGTAATTAAAAATACATACTCAAACAATGAACTAAAGTTTCCATACTCTTTGCGTACCAGATACACTTAGAACTTTTTACGTCATGAACTTTCTGAAATACCCATGAGGTAGGTATGTCTAAAAGTGTGTGTGTGTGTGTGTGTGTGTGTGTGTGTGTGTGTGTGTGTGTGTGTGTGGTGATACTGAGGGTCTTGAGCTTGCCAGGCAGGTGCTCTACCATTTGAGCAATGCCTGCCCCTGGACCATCTTTCTTTTAGTTATTTTTCCCCCAGGCAGGCAAGTCCCACCAGAAAAAAGGGAAAAAAAACAGAAGTGATATGTGCCTAAAGAGTGAGAAGGGGTTGATGGCAGCAATCTTTGGAAACCATTCACTGCGTAGGTGAGTTTATGGAATGAAGAGATGAACAGCATAGCTCAGGATTCACAGCTGATCAGAAACAGAGTAGAAGTAAAATAATAATGCAGACCTGTTGACCTTCATCTGTGTTGTTGAGAGGAGGCAATAGATGTCTGGTTCAAACAGTGAAATGTAACTAACTGGGTTTAGATCCTGGATCTGCCACCATCTGACTTTAAGAAAGTAGTAGAGTTTTTCTGTGCCTCTGTTTCTGCATTTGAAAAATAGGGAGAATGATAGTTGCTATTTCAAAGAGTTCTTGTGAAATTAAACTTGAATAATGTGTACAATGTGCTTTTGGCACATGCTGATTTAAGTGTTAGCTGTGGTCATTCTACCAATTCAGTCATCCTGGCTCTGGAGCCACAGTGACTAATTGGCTATTAATGCCTACACTTTCTGATCTAGCAGCAAACCTTCAGCTCTTTTCTGGGACAAAAGGACAACAGAGCAAGCTTGCGGGTTCTCAGGGTATCTACTACCTACGTCACTTCCTGTAGTTACTTCCCCAACCCTTCTCCAAACAGGATCTGATATAGGCATTTCCCATTTAAAGGACATTCAGATTTTTGAGGTAGAGAATTTAGTGTGTACATACTTGGCATTAAAATAATTTATTCTTATTATAAAACAGTAAGGAGAAAAGGTTAGATCAAAAAGAATTAACTAGAAGGTAACACACACGCACAAGAAATTAGTGTGAGTCAACTCCCTGTATAGCTATCCTTATCTCAACCAGCAAAAACCCTTGTTCCTTCCTATTATTGCTTATACTCTCTATTCAACAAAATTAGAGATAAGGGCAAAATAGTTTCTGCTGGGTATTGAGGGGGGGGACAGGGAGGGGGCAGAGTGGGTGGTAAGGGAGGGGGTGGGGGCAGGGGGGAGAAATAACCCAAGCCTTGTATGCACATATGAATAAAAAAAACCAGTAAGGTCCCACTTATCATAACTGGAAAAGAAAACAAAATCTTTTCAGATAATTTGAGCGTATATTAAAATTTTATGACAATCTTGCTGGAGAGAAAAGAAAGAACTACAGCAACCCAATCTAAGGATTTATTCTTAGTGGGTACAATTTATGGAGAAAGAAATGGTCAGGTAATCATTGTTAGACTGAATACAAAAAGAAAAAAATAAAGTCTAGTTATAGATTTTTTAGCATCTGAGAGTCAACAGGGAGGATGAGTGACTTGTGGTTTCCATCCTTTCAGAATCCATCAGAAAATTGCTTGGGTAATTTATCAATAATGACAACTGCTTCCTATGAGATTTTTGTATACCTCACAAAAACATTTCAATCCCAGATAAGATTTGGGATATTCTTTTCTTCCAAATATACATACACTAAAAAAGATGGAAGAAAAAAAGTCATTTTATCTTTTCCCTCTTTTTTTTACTAGCATATAATAGTTGTACAGGGGTGATACATTGTGACATTTATATTTAGTTAGATCCACTCCCTCCATCATTCTTCCTCTTCCCTTCTCCCCCCTTCTTAGAACAATTTCATCAGATCTTCTTGTTACATTTTCAAACATAAGTATGAAATACATCCACCATATTCACCCTCCATCCTTTCCTTATGCCCTCCCCCTCTCATTGGTGCTCACTCTTGGAAAGGACATGTTTTACTTTCCTGTCTTTCACTTTTTCAATAGTACATTGATAGTTCAGAGTTTCACCTTGGTATTTCAGACACGTACATATCGTGCTTTAATCAGACCAACCACTCCCTAACTTACTCTTCTCTATCATCTTGCTCCCCATTAAACAGCTTACAGTGCATTGTTATATTATCTTCATACACAGATGCAGTGTTTCAACATTTTTCACTCTCTCATATTCTCTTTCCATCTTCTGCCTCCTGTAGTCCCCTCAGACAGACCCAGGAATACGATCATGTTTTCTATCTGTATAGATACATATAAATCTACATACATGTATGCATATGTATATAACGCATATAAAACCATATATGTATTTACATGTACATTTATCTTATAGGTCTAGCTTGCACATATGAAGAAAAACATGCAACCTTTGACATTTTTTAAATGATTAAAATCTATTTAATTTTTTTTTTTTTGGTGGGACTGGGGTTTGAACTCAGAGCTTTGTGCTTGCAAAGCAGGTGCTCTACTGCTTGAGCCATACCTCCATTTAAAATCCATTTAACTTTTGAATTTGTTTGTGGAAAATTCAAAAGTACAATATTCATTTTTAAATTTTTATTAGGATATATTCATTGTACGGCAGGGGAGATTCATCATGACAATTCCAAATTGGTTAGCTCGTCCCCCCCATCTCCCCTTGTGACCCCCCTCTACGCCCCACTTAAGGCAAGAGGGTTCATTGTTCTATTTTGCATATGATTGTGAAGCCCATCAACCATATTCCCTCACCTTCATCTCCTCCATTCACCCTCCTCCTTCCCCAACCTTTGACTTTTTGAGCCTGGCTTGTTTTGCTTAACATGATGTTCTCCAGTTCCATCCATTTATCAGCAAACAACATAATTTCATTCTTCTTTATGGCTGTATAATACTCCATTGAGTATATATATCACATTTTTTAATCCATTCATCAGTTGTGGGGCATCTGGTCTTTTCCAAAGCTTATATATTGTGAATAGTGCTGCAATAAACATTGGTGTGCCTATTATATCCTGGCACACATACCTTCAGCTACATGCCAAGGAGTTTGGTACTGCTGGATCATATGGTAGTTGTGATTATTTCTCAATAATGGAATTATAAGGAATTTTATTTTCTTCCCTGCCTGTACTTTTAATTTTTCTAATATACCAATGCATTATTCTAGTAGTAAGAAAGGAAATATTTTCTTCTCATCTAATAAGGAATTTCTTTTTGCATTATAAAACGTTTGGTGAAAAATTAAGTGAGAAAAATGGAAGGGCAGGTCTGGGAGTCTATGCAGGGCAGGGCCGTGTTGTCTCAACAGCACTGAGCTGAGGATGAGTTGAGGTTAGAGAAGGAAAAAATGGAGACCAGTATAGTCATGGCCATTGTGGGCGGCAGAGGCTGATGTGGTCTTTGCAGTTCTCCCCACATCTTTTGTACCTGCACTGACCCAAGAGAGAGCACAGCTCCACCTGGCATTCAGCAGCTCTTTGCTCCAGCCCGTGGGCCTGAGATAGTTGGACTGAAACTCAGAGACCCAGGGTTTGAGGTACACAAATCTACGCTCTGAGATAGACCGCCTGGGTATCTCCACTGAAGCACCTGCATCCAATCGAAGGAAAAGAGAACGTGAGGTGCCCTAAGAGTAGTTTGCTGTTCGTGCTGTACGAACTGCATTTCCCGGGACCAAGTGAGAAGGGACCTTTCTAAGTTGGCCTGCTCCTCGCGCCTTTGCCACACACGAGTCTGTGCGTGCGTACAGTGGTCCCCGTCATCAGTGGGGATGCAGTCCAAGTCCGTCAATGGACGTCTGAAACTGAATTCTACACATAGACATCTATGATGAGGTGTAATTTGTAAATTAGGCACAGTAGAAGATTAACAATAATAACTAATTACAAAATAGAACACTTTTCATAATATACTATAAGGGTTTTTTTGACACTTATGAATTATTTACTTCTGGAATTTTCCCTTTAATGTTTTGGGATTATGGTTGACTGTGGGTAACTAAAACCACAAAAAGTAAAACTGCAGATAAAGGGAGACTGCTGTACTAGATCTTTTTTCTGTTTGTCACTCAGGCTACAGTCCTACATATGTGCTGCTGGACTATTTTTTGTTTTCTTTTCTTTTCTTGTGTTTTCTCCTGAACTAAGTTAAAATGACTGGTGCCTAAATATTATTTGAGTGGGCAAGTGAAAAAAGTTTTTGATGGTATTTTTCAGACCCAACAAATTAATTTACCTTGATTAAACATAATTTGTGATAGAAAATTCAGTTTGACCCCCTCCTAAAATCTTTGTCTCTTATTTTAATACCATCATCAGTTATAAGTTCTTCCATTAGCTACCTCTGGCCAACAAGCTACAATTCAGAATCAAATTTATTTTTAGATTTTTTTCTATTTATCCAAATGGAATCTCTTACCTGTCTATTTTTCTTTATTCATTCAATATATATTTATTTAGCACCTACTCTGTGCCAGGCATTATTTTAAACATTAGGAATTGAGTAATGTATGGGACAAATTAGGTCTCTAGCTTCTAATGTAAAAGATAAGACACGAGCAGACAAATAAAACTAATAAAATCAGAGAGTTGTAATGATGACAAAATGGGGTGATAAATTAAGAATTGGAATGTGTGTGAATTTTAAATTGGTGCATCAACAAAGACTTCTCTGAGGTGGTAATAGGTAAGCACTGATCTGAATGATTGAAAGGAGATCAGTCCAAGCAGAGGAAATGATGACTGAAAACAAAAATTCCCAAAGCAGGAAAAAAATTTGGTGTGTTGAGGGCACAGAGGTGTTAGAGTCCATGAGAAGAGAGATGAATTTGGAGAGGTGTGGGGCACCAGGGCATGCAGGACCTTTGAAGGCCATGCTAAGAGCTTGTGATTGTGTTCTGATTGAGAACCCTGGGAAGGTGCTGTGTAGGGGAAGAGATGTGATGACCTTCCCCTACATATATATATATGTATATATATATACATATATGTATACATACTTCAAAGTTCTTTCTGCCTGCAGTGAGACCACTATCCTATGATTAGGAAACGTAGCTTGTGCTAGAATGTCATTGATAAAATTGTTGAGAAATACTAGGATTCAATATATATTTTGGAGAAGGTAAGCAAAAGAGAGGACTCAAAGACAACTTCTAGAGCAAAAAAAGTTACTCACTTATGCATGAGCAACTGCATAAATGAGAGTGACATTGACTGAAATGGTGCATTTGACAGAAGAGAAGCCTGGGGATAGGGAATGGGAAGGTCGAAACTAAAGACTCCATTATGGACATATTAATTTAAAAATGCTATTTATTTGGTGTCAAAGTAGAAAGTCAAGTAAGTAATGTGGGGTTTGGGTGCAGTTCAGGCTGGAGATTTGGAAGTCATGATATTTAAAGCCATCATACTTGATAAGATTATCTTTGGAGACAAGAGGGCTGAGAACCAAACCCTGAGACTACCAATGTTCAGAGGTCAGGAAGCGAGGAGAAGAGACTGTCTGAAGGATGATACCAGAGAGGTCTGAGGAAAGCCAGGGCACAAGGTGCCTAAGAACCCAAGAGAATAAGTCTGTAGTTCTGAGTCTTCTATTACTTTTTATTTACTTACCTCTTATTTCTACTTCTTATTGGTAAACCATCAATTAAGCCATGTCTGCAACTACTTCAGCCCAATAACATATTACTCCCAGACGTACTGAAAAGAAATTTACTATGATTATGGCTTGGACCATAGCCCAGCATCCTCCTAGTCACATATGTGGTTGATTTTTCCTCTACCTGCCTAGGCAAATTTCAGCCCAAACCAAGTCCCCTTCATAAGGAATTTATTCTCTGGCCTTTACAATGGAAAATGAGTCCTTCTTATTAGTCTAGCATTAACTTCCCTGTACTCATTCATCTAATAGACATGTTCTCCCAGACAAAAGATGGGCTCCAGTGAGCATACTTATAGGTATACACCGAAAGCATTTTCCCTTTCTTTGCATACTCTTCATTGCTCTTGCAACCAAGAAGATTTGTCCTTACTTGGCTACACACACAAAATCATACTCAGATCAGGGATTTAAAACTTTGAGCAGCTAGAAATTGGTTTTAGGAGCAGAAGTACCAAGTATTACCACCAGTTCTTGCTAAGCCTTGGGCGTTGTAGCTAATCAGTTAGTAACATTGAAAGAGTCCTTTTATGGAGGCTTCCCCACCATCAATGAACTCATTTTATGTAAATATTTAACCAGGCAATAAACTGGACAGCCCATATTACTCAACATCAACCTCAAAGACCCTCCCGATTTATATACACAGCATCTTAGTAGAGCAATACATTTTATACGCATGACATGGTCAGCGATAAATACACCAGGATAGGTCAAACTCTATTTGGTTCTTTGCTTTTAACTGTCTTGGGCTTTGTGTGTTTCTTTAATCAGTTGGATGATTTAGATAAACAACATGTATTAGTCTTTGGAAGTATAACATGCCTTGAACTTTTTCCAGATATTCATTCCCATTCATCATCATAATAGTTGTTCCCCCTTGGCTATCATTAAGATTAGAAATGTCCTTGAACCATTTAATGATATTCCAGAAGACTGGACAGACTTTTCATGCCTTGATGAATTGCGATCACTCAGCTTAGACCAATGAAATTGGATATCCTTTAATGTGCCTGATGACTTTAAGGAGTTCAGGGAAAGCAGTACTCCAGCATTAAAATGGCTCCATAGAATAACCATCCATCTGGGGGAAGATACATGATTTATGTAAAAATTGATTAATGTGTTAGTATCTAATCTAATAGCTGGCTGCAATGGATAGTATTTCTTTGTTCATATTGCCAAATATGGCTTTATCTACAAGTATCTACTTATTAAATAACTCGTTAAAATCCCTTTAAGGATGCAATAATTTTTCAGCCTAAGTTAGAATGTTAAAGAATAAGATTCCTTCAAGAAAATTGACTTTTAGATACTCACACCAAACTGATGAGAAGAAAAACATAAAAATCAGTCTGGGATAGAATATGCTCCAACTACCTTGGAGATAAGAAAAATTAGTTGCCTCTGTTTTATGGGGACATGTTTTTCCAAATGGCCGCTGTGGGAATGATGTGATTTCCAAATGTCTGTGTGACATAAGCAAGCACACTTGGCATTTTGTCCCCATAAATATCTTTAGTATTTCAACAAATATTCCTATTCCCTAGACTCTGAAACCATAATAGTGCTCTGGTTCTGAGCTGACTGGTGATGCTAGCATCTTTCAATAATCGTTAAGTTCCTCCACAAACCATGATCTGAGACCACAGGATTAGGAAGAGAAACTTAGCTGTATATAGAGTAGCGAGAGCACTGTGCTTGGAGTCAAAAGAGTACACTAAAGTACTGGCTCTATCACTGGCAGTTTAAACAAATTACTTACAAGAACATCAGTTTCTTTCTTTGTTGAGCATCTATATTGTGTCAAGTGGTATTCTTGGGGTACATGAGAAAATAAAACAGAATGCAGCGATTCCATTCCACTGAAGGTCATGTTTAATATAACTTCTTTCCTTCCAGAGTTGCTGCATAGGTCAAATTAGAGACCAGTACTTTGGGGGAATTTATACACAGCTCCAGGAAGTCAGGTGTTAAGGGCTCCAGGGAATATCACTTCTGGCCTGTCACAGGTAAAGCAGTCTTCTGTGTGTTTGGAGACCTCTCAGAGACCCCTCAGAGACCCCTCAGGCACATACGCAATACTGGCCACTGGAAATGGGGGAGTACAGAGGAAGTAGTAGGAACCAATGAAGATGTCAGTGACTGCCCCTGACAAGCAAAGAGGGAACCCAATTCTATCATTACTACTCCACTAGTTAAATGATGACTTCCTGTCCCCTTCCCCAACCCTGAGGCCCCAAATTTACCAGGTGTACATGAGTAACTTCTCATTAAACAGGTGGATCTGGAAATAGTCTACCCTGCATTTTCCAAACTGGAGTCTATGGAGTGCTATGTTTCTACAGGTGTAGCCTGAAGAATACAATGAATGTGAATTGCACAATTTAAGAAAAATGAATTCACAGTCTAAATAGAACAAGACCAGCCTCCCTGAGAAAGAGGGAATCTTCCACAGGCTGGCTTCAGATTATACCTGCACCATGGACTCACCAGAATCTCAACTCAGTTCTTTTCCTCTAGAGACCCTGATTAACACAATCTAATGTGATTGCTTTGTTAGATTTATAGCTGTCATTTATTTTTTTACATCTCATGTCAATTTTGTTTCTCTCATCCTCTGCTGATTTATTTTGCTTCAAGTAAATATTTCTATGCAACATTTCAAGTCTTTCAATTCTTTTTCATTATTTTCTCTTAATGGTTGCTATAAGGCTTAATATATCCTTTTTAGGTGATCAGAATCTACTTCAGATTCATATTAACTTCATTCTAGAAACAGAGACGCAGCTCTATTCACTGTTTCCTGTTCTGTGCTATTATTGCTACACATATTACATCAACAGATGCTAAAAACCTACAATATATCATTATAATCATGACCTAATATAATTTTATGTCTATGGAATAAATGAGAGTGAGTGCATATTTGTAGCATTTGTTATATTCACATTTTTGTTCATCACTTCTGGTTCTATTTCTTCTTACAGATTCAAGTTATCACCAGTCATTTCCCAACCATATTGCATTTCAACCATACAGTTTTGCTGGATATAAGATTCCTGGGTGATAGTTGCTTATTTCAGTACTTTGTGTTGTTCCACTGACTTCTGGTCTCCATGATTTCTAACAAGAAGTCAGCTGCTAATTGACTTGCATATGAAAGTCATTTTTCTGTTGGTGCTTTCATATTGTTCTCATCTTTGGTTTTCAGCATTTTTACAAAGATGTGTCTATTTTTAGATCTCTTTATGGTTATCCTATTTGGAGTTTGTCAAGCTTCCTAAGTGTGTACATTGACGTTATGGAAAAATTTCAGCTGCTATTCTGTGAAATCTCTCTCTCCTCTATTATTCCCAATATGAACATGGGAATGCACTTAAAGGTATCCCATGTTTCTATGAGGCTCTTTTCTTCTTCATTTTATTTTCTCTCCATTCTCCAGATTGTACATCCTATATCAGTGTCAAATTTGCATACTTTTTCTGCCACATCAAATTTCCTCTTGAGCCCCTCTAGTGAATTTTTCAATCTGAGAATTTAGTTTGTTCATCTTCATATATATAATTTCTATCTTTTTACTTTGAGATATTGCTTCTTTAACCATGGTTTCTTTTAGCTCTTTAAGTGGGTTTACAATGATTATTTTAAATTGTTAAATATAGTATCTGCTTCCTCTCTGAGGCATTTTCTATGGCTTGCTTTTTTCTCCCCCTGTGAATGGGTCACATAGTCCTGTTTCTTTTGCTATCTTACAATTTTTTTGTTGAAAGTGAACACTTCAGGTGATATATTGTAGTGACTCTGGTTACTGATCACTCTCCTTTTCTGAGGTTTGTTTTTATTGTTGTTTGCTTGCTTATTTGCTTTGTGAATTGGTCAGGCTGTTCCAGTGAAGTCCATTTTTTTATACTATGAAGGCTTCAATGTCACTTATAGGATGCAGCCTTGGGCGTGTACCATAGAATTATAGTAATTTTAGTAGAGCTCTGATTGTCTCTTCCCTGATGTCTCTGTTAAGTTCTGTTGGTATTGCATCAAGCAATTCTTGGAGACTTCCAATAATTATTACTAATTATTTTATTGTTTTGGACAATGCCCTGGGGAATGAATTGCTCATCAGTATGACCCAATAGAATCAAGCTAGAGTAGTTTTTTTAAAATAAATTTTTATTAGGATATATTCACGATATGGGGGGGTTCATAGTGACAATTATGATTAGACTTATATTGTACATTAGTTCCATTGCCTCCATCATCTCTCCCCCTCAGCCCCCTCCCCACCCCACTTAAAGCAATTGCGAGAGGTTTTCTACTTCTGTTTCATATAAGTATATGAAGTCCATCTATCATATATTGTCACCTTAATCTCCTTAGTTCACCCTCTCCACTCCACTAGTACCACCCCGCACACACTGTGCCTACTTTACAATCCTGATTTTCCTGATTAATATTTGAGTTGACATTCAAATAGGTATCTCAATAGTACACGCTTTGTGGGTGTACTTCACTTTGGTCTGTTCAATCCCTTCTAATATTCTCCCTTACCCCTTTACCTCTCCCACCCAATTTCTCAACATCTTTCAATACACATTCTTATTTTTAACACCAGTTCTGAGGCTTGTTCTGTTCCAAAAAGGACTCTTCTTGGATGTCTCTTTCCTGTTTCCTTCTCTGTTGAACTAGTTGGCCTGTGGTTTAACTTAATGCTCTTAATTAAGAGGAGCTATTGCTTTCTGTGGTAACCTTAAGCTTGAACTTCTCTACACTGTTTCAAATAAATTTAGTTCCTTTGGAGAGAGTGTCAGTGCCTTCTTTTTTCTTGAACAACTTCTCCTCTGGACAAACTCCCTAAGTGCTGAGAATGGCAATAACTTCTGGTCTTCTTTGCTTGCCATTCTCAGCATGTAACCCTTCGCCTGGTATTTGAGGGCAAGGGCAATTGAAACTCCAGTTTTCCTAACCTACTTAACCTGAGTAGAGTCTCCATCTACAGGTCTTACCCGAGTAGAGAAAGGTAGCCTTCAACTTCTCACATGGACTCCCAACAAATTTAGTCTTTTCAACGTGGAGAGGAGGGCATGACAAATGCCAGCAGGCTGGTGAGACACAACAGAGAACTGAAGGGGGGAGGGAGCCCTGTTTTCTTGGTCACAGCTACCCAGAGTGAATCTTCTATTCCAGCTGAGCTGGAAGTTGGTGGGAGCTGGTCATAGTTCACATACCACACACTAGCTGTTCTTAGCCACTTTTAGTAGATTTTCTTAAATAGGTGTTTCTTTATTTGTTGTACATCTTAAAGGACATTTCCCTGAGATTTTAAGTGGTTAACTCTTGCTGTAGTTTTTGCCAGGGTTGCTTGTTTCACTGGGGGATAGGTCTCATGGAGCTTCTCATGTCCACAATCTAAAAAGTCCAACCCCTTAAATTATTTTCTGTAAGTATGTTTTTTTTTTTTCTTTCACATTTAGCTATATAATTTACCTGGAACTTAGTTCTTCCATGGTGTGAGACAGACTTCATATTTTCCCTCATTTGTACATCTAATTACCCCAGCAACACTAATTTAAAAGACTCTTGTTCTCCCTATTGTTTTGCTATGCCTTATTTGTTGGAAATCAATTTGCAGGTCTGTTTCTGGAACCTCTAGGTTTTTTTTTTTATTTGTTTTCCTATTGTTTTATATTTGTGCTAACACCAAGTACAGTCTAAATTGCAATGCTTTATAATAAGTGTTGACCTCCCATGGTGTAAGCATGTGTCATTATTGTTCAAGAATGACTTGGCTATTATTTTCTCTTTCTATTTCCATATACATTTTAGAATGAACTTGTCATTTTCACACATATGTTAGGATTTCATTTGGGCCTGTATTGAATCAATAAGGTAATTTGAGAAGTGGCATCTTTATAACTTTGAATCTTCTATTCTATGAACATGATATTCTTCATGTACTTAGTTCTTCTTTAATTTTTCACAATTATTCTTTGTAACTTTTTAGAGTTCTTGAACATCTTTTATTAGATTTGTTCCTAAACATCTGATGATTTTTGATGCTGTTGTAAATGAACTGATTGTCATACAGAAAATGGTTGAGAACAGAAATGATAGATTTCCTTTTGGGTGCCAAAGGATAGTGATTTATATTGATTATTCAAAGTGTTGGACTGGATATTGTGAAACAATTTTGGCTCTAGAGGAAGTCTTCCTACCTGACTGTTAAAGTCTGTTCTGGACTCAAGTGGGTGGAGGCAGTATGAGTGCTACGGACCTGCCATCCTAGAAGAAATTGTATGTAGCTCTAAAAATGAAAACCTATAGAAATTAAAGGTAAACAATTTCAAGTACAGATATGCAAGACTTTGGTAATGTGAAATATGTTTAAAGTGGAATGGACTACCTTATAATGCAGCAAATATCCTATCTTTAGAACTATTCAAGCAGAAACTGTAGGGTTATTTCCAGTAACCCTGCAACTGGGATTGATGCATTAAATGCATGGTAAATCTTATGATTATGAGATCCAATGAACCCTCATTTCTTAATTCTATGAGGTGGGAAAGGGAGCATGAAATGAACTTTTATAATGAGAAACACCAGATGTTAATATGACTCAAGTGCTAGAAATAGTTATGGTCTGGGCACAACATATCTTCTCTTTGAGATTTGGTTTTCATAAAATGTTGGTATTGACTAAATGGATACCTCTAGCTTTGCAGTTTTAAAACTCTAAAACCATAAATCAACACCTTTATAAAAAGGGGATAAGAGATGGAAGATGCACAGTCCATGAGCTCTAGTGAAGAAACATAGCAGCCACATAGTCATGCCTCTTGCTGCTTCTCATGCAGTCTAAACCCTTTCTTCTCTTGTCTCCTCTTCCATACTTGAGTCTCTCTTTCCTTTTCTGTAAAGACCTTGAAAGCTGTGTATGGAAGATGGTGGAGCCCCAAGATGAAAAGAACCTGGAGGGCAGCCATTATTTAGACTTCTTATGTGTGAAAAAGTTTTATCATCCTAAGACTTTGAAATCTGGTGGCTAATCTATGATTTCAGCCAGCACTGCCTTAAATAATACAGAGTTTCATGTTCTTGAAGTCAAGAACATGACTAGGCCCTTAAATGTAAACACAAAACAAATAAAATGTTAACATGATACATAAAAATATGAGGCAGGCATCAGGGGAGTGAAGAGACTGTGGTCAGTGACTCTGAATCTACTCTTGCCTCTGGAAAGGATCCTGGTTTGTCTTGGGCATCAATTTGGATAGCTGTTCAGGAGCTACCACAAATTTTAATCTTCACTCAAAAGTCCAAGCTAGCTCTAAGCTTGGAAGAATAGAACCAAGATCAGGAGGCCTTCCTGAGACTGGAGCAGTAGATGGTCCATTACACTGGTAAGTTTGCTACCACCCCATGTGTTTTCCACTCATTCCCAAGAGTTTTTATAGATAATGGCCCTAATACATATCAGCTTTTTTCTTTTTTAACTTATTTTATTAGTCTATATCAATTGTACAGAGGTTTAATTGTGATATTTCCATACCTGCAAGGTAATTCGGTCAAATTTACCCTCCTTTTTGCAGCTTGTCTCCTCCCTCTTAAAAATAATTTTAATGGGCTTCAATATTGTATTTTCATACATACATATAAAGTACTCTGATCACATTCATCACCCCACACCTCTCTCCTTTTGCCCTCCAACATTTTTCTTGTGTTTCCTTCCAGAATTACTTTATGCAGTATAAAAAATTAAAAATGCATAATCTTTGCCCTAATTTTACCCTAAAGACAGTATTTATACACACTAATCACAAAGAGAAACTTAGTCTTCTTTTTAGTGCTGCATACTTTCTCATGAGTATAGATAAACCATACTTCATTTCACATCCCTATAATAAGTATTGGCTATTCTCAATCTGCTATTATAAACATTCTACATTTACATTTGTATATAAGTAGGTATATCTGTAAGATAAACTTCCAGTGTATGTTACTGTCATAGAATAAATCAATATTTAATTTTTATAGACATTGCCAAATTGTCCCCATAATTATTTTAATAATTAAACACACACACACACACACACACACACACACACACTTGAGCTCACTCAAATCCCCAGAACCCTTGAATATGTTGCTTACATGTCCCTTTTGGACTCAGCAGATGTGATTAAGGTTATTGACCTTAAGGTAGGGGAGAGTCTCTTGGATTGTCCAGTAGGCCCATCATAATCACACAAGCCTTTTAGAAGTAGAGATCCTTTCCCAGTTGCCATTCAGAAGACATGTGAGGGTACGATGAGGCAAGAGGAGACAAGTCAGAGATTCAAAGCCTAAGAGGGATTTTACCCAGCTTGATGCTGTTTTTGAAGATGGAGGAAGAGGGCCAGTATCCAAGGAATGTGGGTGAGAGCTGGGGTGGGGGAGGTGGGGGAGAATCAGCCAACAGATAGTTGGGGATGGGGATGTCAGTCTTACAATCTCATAGACCTGAATTCGATCAACAATGTGAATAAGCTGGAAACAAATTCTCTCCTGGTACTTGCTAAAACGAATGCAGCCCCACCTATTTTGGCCTTTGGGAGCAATAACAAAGAAATCAGCCAAGACTATTGTACTTCTTACTTGCAGAATTCTAAGAATCAGTGTTGTTTTTAGTGGCTAAGTTTGTAGCAATTTATTAGAACAGCAACTGGCAACCGTTACATGTCTCTTACACTGCCTTTTCCATGTTACAGTGAGGAACCTTCACACACACAAGCACTTACTGAGGATCTACTATGTGTCAAGCACCTGACACATAGATGCTGAAGGGTTTGGCACCCATGACACAAAAATCTGTTTTTAAGGAGACTATTTTAAATGGAGACACATAAACCAAAGAAATATATAAGTTATATGATAGATTAGAAAGTGATAGGGACCAGAGAAAAAGTAAAATGGAAAGGAAATGCAGAGCTCTGGGAGGAGTGTGGTGAGGGGGGTGTGCAGGGATAACCTCGCTCAGAAGGTAACATTCAACAGAGTAGGAGATGGAGAGACTAGAGCCATGTGGATTCATTTGGAAAGTGCTAAGTGGGATACAAGTACATACAATGGTTCCAATGGAAACATGTCTGGGCTGCTCAAAGAACAATAAGGAGGCCAGGATGGCTGAGCAGAGTGAGCAGGGGAATAATTGGAAGTGGATCAGAGAACAAGATGGAGCAGATTCCACCATCTTGTAAAGACTCTGGGGTTTCATAATAAATATATTTAACAAAAAAAAAAAAAGACTCTGGGGCAAGGTGTACAGGAAAGTTTTGAGCAAAGGAGTGTCATGGTGATATGATC
Source organism: Castor canadensis (assembly GCF_047511655.1). Lineage (NCBI taxonomy): Eukaryota > Metazoa > Chordata > Mammalia > Rodentia > Castoridae > Castor > Castor canadensis. The sequence continues at coordinate 143,739,959 of NC_133390.1, read as the reverse complement.
TTTACTACTTCTGGCTACCATTGGACAAGTGACTATCGGGGCAAGAATGGAAGCAGAGAGATCAGTGTGAAGTATATTGTAAAAACTCAGGTAAAATGATGATCTGAATGGTAGCAGTGGAGGTGGTAAGAAGTTGGATCCAGGATACACTTTAAAGGAGAGCCAATAGGAATTTCTGGTAAATTATTTGGAGGAGAGAAGATTCAAAATGTCATGTTGGTAGCCTCCAATGTAGCTTGCCTCTGATACTAATGCCCTTAAGAGTTCCTTTCTCTCAAATCTTGGCTGAACCAGGTGGTTTGATTTAAGTGATGTGGCAAAAGTGATGGCTGGCCAGTCTGGACCAAACCTTAAAAAGTTCTGGCAATCTTAAGCTGCCATGTCTTTCAGGGAGGTGTCATGAAGAGAGGTCCTGAGCCTGCATAGAGAAAGAAGGCAGCTCAGCAAGCCAGTGTTCCAGCCAAGCCCAGTCTCCACACAGCAGCTGCACACAGCACACCAGCAAGAGCAGAAAATTCAGAGGGAAGACAGACCCAATTTACAGAACTGTGAGCAAATAGGTGCAGTTTAAAGTACTAAGGTTGGTATCTATTCCGCAACAGACATGTGAAACAGATGGTTCCAAGAGTTTTAGCCTGAGCATCCAGAGGATGGAGGACTTTAGCTAACAGGCCTTGTGAAAGACCTTGAAATCTTACTACTTATACATGAAAAAACATATTTTATTGAGATGCCCTACAGCTGATGAATGGATCAAGAAAATGTGTTGTATATTCACAATGAAGTTTTACTCAGCCATAAGGAATAATATGTGGTTTGAAGGTAAATGAATGCAATTAGAGGACATCATGTTAAGTGAACTAAGCCAGGATCAGAAAGATAAAGGCCACATGTTTTCTCTCATATGTATAAGATAGATCTAAAAGGTAAACACACATACAAAAACAAGCATGATCATACACAAACTCTTATGTTGAACATGTTTTTCATAGTGGAATTACTCTATGGAACTCGGGGAAAGAGGGAAAGGAAAAGAGAATGATAGAGCATCAGTAATGCCATAAAACATGACATCTGAGAAGGTAGAGGATATAAGGATGTGTATTGAAAGCTGTGGAAAAATGGGGGTGGATGGGAGATAAAAGGGGAAGGGAGAGCAATGGAAGGGGTTGAACGAACCAAAGCAAAGTACACCCACAGCAGGGATACACTGAGAAACCCCTTTGAACTTCAACTTAAATATTAATAATAAGAGACTGGACTGTAAAATAGGTACAGTATATGGGTGAGGGGGGAGTAATGGGAGGGGGAGGTGAATAAGGAGATTAAGGTGATGGTATACAGTTGATGAACTTCATATACTTGTATGAAATAGAACAGAGAAACCTCTTGCAAGTGCTTTAAGTGGAGCAGGGAGGGAGTTGAAGGGGAGAGATGATGGGGGTAATCTAACCAATAGAAGCCTAATCAGAATTGTCACTACGAATCCCCCCTGTATAATGAATATACCCTAACAAAAATTTATAATAAAAAGCTTTTTTTTATTAGTTCTCTATCTCTTAAGCATTTCTGGAGTTTCCAAGGTCAGAAAAACCATTTCAGGTTTAATTCTTTGGATCTCCGACATAATATTGGTAGCAAAGTCTAAAGGGATAATTTTGATTTTTTTTTCTTTTCAGCTTCTGAAGCTCAGTTGACAATCACAGAAACCCCTATCGCAGTTCAAGGCAGGAAAACCATCACCTGCTTTTCTGGTTCTGCTCCCTGTAGTTTCAGGGCTCCCTGTGGTTTTAGGGCTCACTGTGGTTTCAGGGCTTTGGTGACTGCACCACATTCAGTAAAAACCACTGTGCTCACACTCCCTTCCACTTTCCACAGCTGGTTACAATGAACCACCTTGGCCTCGGCTGGTGGTCTTCTGGAAGCTGAGTGTGCTGCCTTGGAGGGAAGCTCTTGCCAGTTTTAGATTTAATCCTTCCTGTGGCCATGCACGTTAGAAACAGCAACATGCGGGAAAAGAAACACAAACTGGTCAATTTGGTCAGTATGTGAGTGACAAACACCTGGGCTAATACCTTGTGGACTTGAACCCAAATTAAGTAGCTAGGAAAAGATACTGTGTTTCTTAAGACTCTTAATGTCCCAGAATAAATATTAAAAGGATTAATTTTACCAACCTTCCACTCATTTCCCCAGAGTCCACTACATTCACCCACTCATATCTCCTTCCCAGGTTAATCGGTTTCTAGGAAAGGTTTAGAATAGAACTGAGGTAAAAGAAATCAATCATCATACACATTAGGTTCATTTCTTCTTGGCTTACCCTTTAATTCTTGGGCCAATTTCCTGGGTGGGAGGAATGGCTTTCATTTACATTGCCTTTAGAGGTCCTCCACCCCAGGACTAACTATTGAAACTTTTTTTTTTTTTTGAGACAGTATCTCTATATAGCCCAGACTAGCCTTGAACTCACAATTCTCCTGTCTCCACTTCCCCCGTGCTGGGATTGCTCCACCACGCCCAGCCATACTGCAAAGTTAAGTTTTATAAGGAGACTGTGCTTTACAGAATAGAGACTCACACTGTTGAGTGTTTCTAGAATTTTTGTCAGAATACAGCCTATATGGTTGACTAATATACATTTTGTTTTAAGAGAATCTTGAGAGGCATTTTTTAAAATGGGCTTCCAGGGTTGCAAGATGGCATTCTGGAAATGGGCTTCATATGAGGTTCTTACAGCATGGTCATCATGGAGAAGTGTTCATCAGGTAGTTCACTGTTTTGGTCTCTTCATATCTCTTAAAGTAATGACATGCCTTTGGTTAAACTCTCTTCCAAAACTGCTGCTAACACCATTACAGGTCATCTCCTCTAGGACAAGCTGGAGGAGGACCTTGACAAACTGCTGCTCTTCAACGTCCACTATCTCCTTGAAAGTGTCCACCTGTCCCCAGCAGTCAGATGCCTGTTAACTGACTTAGTTGCAAACTTCTCAAAAGTTTTGTGCCACATATGGAGTTGCTTCTGGGAAATGTGGAATTTCTGGCACTTGTGGCCTGCTGTGCACAGGTCCAGGGTAGCTTTTCATTCTTCCAGGAAAAGTCCTCAGGCACACAGGGGCATATATTAATCATTAGTTGTTTGGGCACCCTGAAAGTGCAAGGTCTAAGGGCAATGGCAATGGTTTGCTTTAGTATGCTGCCAAGCTGGCTTCACTGGCTAAGACCTTACCACACTGTTCACTGTACACTCCTGTAGCCCCAGAAACTGGATACTGACACTTCTCAGAACGATCATAGATTTCTACAAAAGGATAAAAATATATGTATTGACCAGAAGTAGGCTGAGCAAGCATTGTCTGAGGAGGCAAAGTGTGGTACTGTGTATACCTATAGTATAGACACCTTTAAGTTGTATTAAGTAAAAACTACAGATTACACAACCCCATTTTGGGGATTCAATATAATGTCATTTCTATGTCAAAACAGAAAATTTATGCACAAAAAGAGCCTATAAAGTACTAACTGCTGCCTTCTAGGGAAGTGGGGCTATGAGTTAAATTTTTTATTTCCCTTATCTATTTCTGATTTTTCATAAGTATGATTTATTTTTGTAACAACAATGATCAGGTTTTTAAAATAGTAATTCTACAATATTCAAATATAATCTCAAAATTCAAGAACAATCCCAACACGTTCTAAAATCTTTTCTTCACTCACTCCTTGCTTCCTTTCTTCACTCCACCCAGTGTATCAACCTTGCTTATATGCAGGTAACTGGTATGCAATATCAGCACTCTCAAAAGTAGGTGAAAACTAGGAAATAGGTTGGAGGGGGGCTTGAGCAGTTCACAGAGATGTCCCCATATCTATAAACCAAAGTTCACTCTCTTTCCTCACAGACAAGCACACAGATTAGCATTTGGGACTTGTCTATACTTATGCTATACACAATTTAAAGAAGTGTATTAGCAGGTATCTCAGTTCAAGTTCACATTTAGAAGTGGCAATTTTAAAAAATGGGAAAGAGCTATCCATAGGTAGACATACTGAAGATGTCTAGGCTACCACTGTCCTCAGACAGAACAGCTCCAGGTGCTTAGAAGGACGGCTCACATCCTAGCTCTTCACCAAGCCCTGAAGACACTAGAGCAGAGTCACAGAAAATGCCTAGAGGAGTTCAGACCAGGCTGAAATCAACTCAGGGAAGTCAAATACTTGATGTTCAGTCCTTAAGAAGAAATTGACTATAGGCCCAGAATCAAAATCATCCACACTGAAAGTCACCACCTTACAGTACAACTCAGAATCTAGGTGATATCAGCCAGACTAGAGAATAAAGTTATTTTCTTATCTTTTTCTACCTTTTCTACATTTGTGAGAAATGAAGTTCATTTTATATCCGTCTGTATCTTCTGATTCCAGTATTTGATCCTTAATGTCTGATCATATAATGAAGGAATATATGTGTATATACAATAGACACCTCTGTGCCTATATATATGTATATGCATATATAATACGCACATACACTTATATACATATAGATATATATAATATAGGCACAGAGGTGCCTAATATATATACACATATATATAATGCTCCTTTATTTTATACATATATCTCCTTTACAATATTGCCTCTATAATTCTGTATTTTCCTACTGCCTTCACAATATTCCCTAAGTTTAAAAAAAAAGTTTTTTAAAACATTGGAGAACAAAGTTTTGACACACTGTTCTTAGAGGGGTGGTGTTCTTTTATACTGAACAGTTTTTAAACTATCCATAAAAGGGGTCTTTAATAAGCTCAACTTTTAAATATGAATGGAATAAAGTCAAAAGGAGATGAAAGAAATGGCATTCTGAGTGCAATAGGTCAAATGATTTTCAGACTACAGAGTGTCCTGATAGTTTTATGTGATCCAGTCCAGTTCCTTAAAAAAAAAAATCCAGCCAACAGGTAATAGGTCTTCAAAACCTTTTGAAACCAAAGACTCTCCACCAGTTAGCCCATCTCTTACTAAGTTCTTGGCCTCATTAAGAATGAGAAACAGATACCATGGCACCAACTTGTCTATGAGAACACAGGAAGACAAATGTAATTGCCTGCATGAAGAATATAAATCAGCAACTCTCAAATAATTCATATTTACACCTACTCCATTTTGGTTGTCTTCCCTTTATAATTTGGCCATATATCCATGTCAAGTGTATAATTTCATCTGGGGCTTTATCAGTTACCGCCCAGAGCCATGATTATATGGTGCAAGGAAACTTCTTCCCCTTGAGCCAGTCTATCTTTAGTATCTTCTTGATAGCCACTTCTTATATAAGAAATCAAAAGGAAAGTCCTGGTTCTCTTATGTGGCTCCAGAATCCCTAAATATAACATTGAGAAGCAATTTATCAACAGAAGCCATTAAGCTTTCAGCTGCCTGTACTACAGTTTTTCAAAGCCAAGTGTCCTCACTTCTTCTCTTTGTTACTTTTATCAAATTGCAATGGATTTTAGGGGTTTGCATATTCAGGATTCAATCATGTGGCAAGAACTTTGATCTTGAGTGTCTATCACAGCTTCATGGAAACAAGACAGCAACATGATCATGGTTATGACTTCTGAAGAAATATTTTTTAAAAAGAAAATAAAACATAGGTCTAAAATCTAGGATTCAAAGGATAATTTATTATCTGAGAAGAGGAGACACACACTATATCCAGTAATATGTTTCTTTTATTTTTTGTGCCTTTATCTTAAAAATATATTTAAACAAGAAACAAAGATAATATTGAATTTTCCATAAACTTTGCTTTCTTATTTACAGTATTACATTGTAAATAACATTCCATTATACACAAATTAAGGACTGTGCATTACTGTATGTTCTCTTTACATATTCTTTCATTATAGTACATACAGCTTGAAGCTATGCAATATTCAAGCTTAAAAAAGCTGAGGAAAGAAGTACAAACTTTATCGATAAGATTATTATTTAAAAAGGTTCTGACCTTAATTCTCTGCTAGATTGTTTCACTGAAACCATTCTTTGTTAAAGAAAAATGCCCCATATAAGGGATGAGAACAACAGTTTAAGTTACCACAGGATCTACTTAAACTGGTTGACAAATAAAAACACCTTATTACTTATCACTGTTATTAAATGGAGCACTATCACTGTCACACCATTTAAACAAGTACATTTACTCCTTAATCCGGACATGTTACACCAGTGATGGTTGGTACCTCCTTATGAAATAAAAAGTGATTCCTGCAACTTTAGGTTTTACTTGTAAACAGTTTAAAGCACACATTTTGTAAAGATGATTTGATCATTCCCAGTCTTAGGTACACAATGAGGAGATTCTATTTCATCAAGGGAGAAGGAGCACACGCTGCACAAACAAGCACCCACACACTCACACCCACACCCACACACATTGTCCTGCTCACCCACCAAAGGCCCATACGTCACACTAAGTGCCAATTATAGCAGCACTTGAGTCCCAAGCAGTGCACGAAGTTGCAATAGGAACTATAAAACAAGGAAGGTAAAACATCCAACTTCAGTTTAAAAATCCAAAAAGCTCAGGTTCTGAAATGTCTCTCAGACAGTTGGAACTCAGTCTGAAAGGTCAATTCACAGGGCTCTCCAGGCGGCAAACCCCACCTTCGATTGCAACTGACTGTCCTGCCACTGCACCAGGAGGGAGTCTTGAAATGTGAGTCTGCAGAGAAGGAGAAAGAAGAGTGTCAGAGGTGCCACATGTGACAAAAGTGGAGCAAACTCCAGAGCACTGTGTCTTCACTTTGTTTCTGAGCATCTGCAGACCTGGATGATGGTAAATTGCTCAGGGAATATTTACTGAACATCTGCTGTATCCCAACCATGGCAGCAGCCCTGCTAGGGGCTGAGGTGACCAAGTCTGTCAAGACCCCTAACGGTGAAAACCATACAGTTTAGTCATATTCACAACAGGTTTGATTTTGATGCCAGCTGTATTAAGAACATTTCAGCTACCTAAAAACTAATAATTTATAAACTTTTTGTTCACTAAATGCTCAAAACAACAGAGTATTTAACTCATGCTTATATCCCAATTTATTCCTTAAAGTACTTACCTAGCTTATAAAAATTCACATAATTCAATAACCTATAGTAAGTGAAGAAATGATATAAAATAAAAGCAAGAACATACAAAATAAGGTAAATACAGGAGAGAAGTTAACACACAAAATCTAGTCAAGGAGTTCTGTGCTAGAGGCAGACTGCTGCCCTGCCTCTCAGTGTCCTTGTGGTCGCAATGAGGTAGGTGGTTCATGTGGTAGACAGGAGCACAGCCAACCAATTGCTCAGGTGAAAGAAATTATTCTGGGACTGAAGCCAGGAAGCCACTTCTGTGGGTCTTCAGAAAGAGAGTGCTGGGTATTGTGGATGAGTAAAGATATCCACTACACAATAGGGACCTATGTAGGTCTGAGTGTCAACATCACTAAAAGGAGACAAAAAGCTGGAGGCCCAAGTGGAAGATGTTGTAAATGCCATTCCACAGGGGTCAGGAAAATGTCAGCCAGGAATTCCTTGTTCTGGTAATCTGGCTTAACCCAGAGATAGGTAACCGTCAAGAGTCTCTAAGAAGAACAGAGGGGCTACATAACCTTCAACTAATCTCTAATTCTGTTTCTCTAAAAAAAGCTTTTTCTAAGGACTGAATCATGGTGAGTTCAAGTTCACAGAGTAAGGTTAGCCACAGCTAACCTAGGGTAGAACTGACATGCTTTTACACAACCAAAAATGAATGTGTTTATATATATAATTACACATATGCACGTATGTATGTATGTATTGCAGTACTGGGGTTTGAACTCAAGGCCTCATACTTGCTAAGCAGGCACTCTACCACTTGAGCCATTCCACCTGCCCTTTTTTTTTTTATTATTAGTCTTCCTTTTATTAAAACTTTCATCTTTCACGTATTATTTTTTTATTCATATGTCCATACAATATTTGGGTCATTTCTCCCCCTTTCCCCCACCCCATCCCTTACATCCTCACCCCCTCCCTCTCCCTCCATCCCCTGCACTCCCTCTCTACCCAGCAGAAACTATTTTGCCCTTATCTCTAATTTTGTTGAAGAGAAAGTATAAGCAATAATAGGAAGGAACAAGGGTTTTTGCTGGTTGAGATAAGGATAGCTATACAGGGAGTTGACTTGCATTGATTTCCTATACATGTGTGTTACCTTCTAGGTTAATTCTTCTTGATCTAACCTTTTCTCTAGTTCCTGGTCCCCTTCTCCTATTGGGCTCAGTTGCTTTAAAGTATCTGCTTTAGTTTCTCTGCGTTGAGGGCAACAAATGCTATCTAGTTTTTTAGGTGTCTTACCCATCCTCACCCCTCCCTTGTGTACTCTTCCTTTATCATGTGATCAAAAGTCCAATCCCCTTGTTGTGTTTGCCCTTGATCTAATGTCTGCATATGAGGGAGAACATACGATTTTTGGACTTTTGGGCCAGGCTAACCTCACTCAGAATGATGTTCTCCAATTCCATCCATTTATTCCACCTGCCCTTTTTGTGATGGGTATTTTCGAGATAGGGTCTCACCAACTACCTGTCTGAGCTGGCCTTGACCACCAATCCTGAGTAGCTAGGATTACAGGCATAAGCCACCAGCACCCAGTGCAATCATGTATATTAGATTGAATAACAAGCTAGTTGGTTTGTCATTTGAGGGTGGGAGTCTAACTGCACAAGTCCAACAAGAATGGCTGACACAGGTCAACAATTTGGAAAGGTTTGGAAAATAGGAAATATTCTTTGAGAACTTAATTTTTCTGTGTGCAAATCAAGAAGCAACCTGTAATGTCCAGAGAAGAGGTGTGTTGACTTTGGAGTGTGAATTAGGGTGAGGCAGGTTTCTGTGGTCAGGATCCAAATATCCCTGAGTTCCCTCACCAGATTCATGTCTCAGGAAACCATATTCCAGAATCTGTTCTCATTACGACATGTGATAGCTAAACTTGGCCCTTACAACATGGATATATCATATCTGAGAAATCCATAGTAAAACAAACTTATGGCTATTTTGTTTCTTGTGATGCCTTATTAATCTCAGAAGGGGAGTTACAAGAGGAAGTGGTTGTTTCTGCTCTTCAGCAATCCTTGGCATAGAATGCTCAGATTCCACAATTCTCAGAATTCAGTATTGATGAGGTCATTTTTACTCTTTCAGTAATTCATTAACATGAGGTTAGAATTTTTCTCCCCAGGCATAATCTATCAGCATTTTAAAAATATCTTACTAGACAAAAAAGATGCTAAGTAGAAGTCTCTCAGTCAATTTCCCTCCCTTCCTTCCTAGCAAAACTGGGGTTGGAACTCAGGGCTTCAGTGCTTTCGAGACACACACTTTACTGCTTGAGCCATGCCTCCTGCCCTTTTCGCTCTGGTTATTTTGGAGATAGGTTCTCACTACCTCCACCCCCACAGGATAGCCTGGACTATAATCCTATTTTATGCCTCCTATCATAGCTGATGACAGGCACATGCTACCGCACCCAGTTTTTTTGTGTTAACAAGAGATCTCATGAACTTTTTGCCTAGCTGGCCTCAAACCATAATCCTCCTGATATCAGCCTCCCAAGTAGCTACGATTACAAGCATGGCACTCAGCCCCCAATTTTATCCCTACTCTCATTCTCTAGTCATAAACACATGTATGCAGCTATGACAAAGATGAAGCAAAAAAGCAGAACCACTGTGGAATACAGCATGGTGGGCCCTCAAAAACTTCAAGATAGAATTATCATATGATCCAAAATTCCACATACGGGTATATAACCCCCTCAAAAGTGAAAGTAGTGACTAAGACATTTGAACACCAATGTTCACAGCAGCATTATACACAAGAGCCAAAGGGTGAAAGCAACCCAAATGTTTATCAATGAAGAATAGGTAGACAAATTAAAATGTGGGATACGAAGTGATGATTCAGCCTTAAAAAGGCAAGAAATTCTGATATACACTACAACATGAGTGAACCTCAAAAGCACTAAGCTAAGTAAAATGAACCAGAAGCAAAACAAAAGTTCTACAGTTCTACATATATGAGGCACCTAATGGGCAAATTCATAGACACAGAAAGTAGAATGATAGTTTCCAGAGTGGGTGTGGTAGTACATGCCTATTATCCAAGCTTCTTGAAAGGTGGATACAGAAAGATCACTAGTTTGAAGTCAGCCTAAGGAAAGTTAACAAGAAAAAAAAATAAATAAAAACAAAAGGACTTAGGGCATGATTCAAGTGGAAGAGCACTTGCCTTGCAAGTGCAAGGCTCTGGGTTCAATCACCAGTACTAAAAAAAGAAAATGTGTTTTTAAAAAATAACATAGAGATCAGATGTTTTTTATTAGGTTATCATTGTTATTGCTGTGTGTGTGTGTTATCTAGCCTATCACATTCCCAAGAACAGTTCAATTTTTCCACATTTCTCTCATTCTCATTTTAGCACTGTAAAGAATGAGATGTTTTAACAAAAAATTCCAGTTTTCATCATTAATCTTAGAAAGACATGATTAATATCTAGAAAGAATTCCAGCGAGTAAAGATATTAAAAAATTAAAAAAAGAAAATGGTAGTTGCCAGAGGCTGTGGAGACAAGAGAATGGGGATGACAATATGTCCAAGCAGACAGCCTACAAATTGACCAGGGAGTGTTAATCAGACTTCCTAATGACCCAGGAAAAGACCCAGAATGGGAAGGAGGAAACTCCTGTTCCATGGACTAGGAGATGGTAGCAATTCTGAGGTTTACAAAAACACAAATGCCCAATCCAAACTTGCCTCTAACACTCCTACCCCTATCAAGTTTATGATGAAAAATTAGCCAAATAAGTTGAATTAAACCACAAAGTGTCAGGGAAAGTTAGGTTTTAAAAAGGTGGGGGAAGAAATGGGAATAGAAAAGAACACAGTGGCCTGGAGATATTTATTAGTTCTTGAGCAGAATGCTACAAATACACATTAGGATTTGTAAAAGTTGAGCTATTAACATAAAACAGAAATTCTCAACTGAACAAACTAGTTGTTCAATTAACTTCTCATGAGTCTCTCTTCCCTCCCTTAATCGCTATCTAATTCAGGGGGATTTTGTGATGTTGGTGTTGAGGAGAATAAAATGGTTAATTAACCAAATGTCAATCCTTTATCAGTTTCATCCATCAACATGATTTTCTGATTCATCAGAAAATAAGTGACCTTGGTCTGAAAAATAATAGTCAAGATGTACTTGAAGCTTTCTGTGGAGATTTCAATAAGCCATCAAATCATATAAACAGTGGAAGTTCTCTTCAAATGTATCATGTGTGTTTATGTCCAAAAATTTTTTGTTTTATTAAGAGCAGTGAGTTTGAGTTTCTCTTGAGCCTAAAAGTACACCTCTTTTGTTACAATGAACTTGGAAGTCAACATTCAAAATCATGCAAAATTATACAAAGCCGGTATTTTGGTGCATGCCTGTAATCACAGCACTCTGGTAGCCAAGGCAGTAGGATTGTGAATTCAAGGCCAGCTTGGGCTACAAAGCAGAGCAAGACCCTGCCTCAAAACAAAAACAAACAAACAAATAAAAAACAAATTAGCATTTGCAAGGCCCTGGGTTTGATCCATAGCACCATAATCAATCAATCAATCAATCAATCAGTAAAACTGCAATAGCATGTCTTATATTAAGTGTCTAAGGACTGTTACACTCTAGGGTATCTTTCAGCAAAGGAAGTTAACAAAGCACCTTTATAACTAAATAGCAGTGCAACCTTACTGGAATTTAGAACCGATGAGAATCAACACATGAAAATGATATATGAAAATGCAGCATGACTGATCCATTTGGGGTCATCTTACCATATGTCCTGATCATATAGTTCTTTCCTAAGGAAAGACTTCCTTGATCAGGTCACCAATTCTGCCTAGAATCTCTTCTTCTAGCTTTTACAGCATCCACTTGGGCCCACTCATTGAGTGATATCTTGGTCTTGATTTGTTTTTAGTGTAGGTTTAATTGAAAGCCAGCTGGAGCTAGGAGCTTGTCTTACACACAACTCAGCATTCCTTGTACCTGTGCTTGACACAGAAATGCTGGATGGGTAGATAAGTGACTAAAATATGACCTCCAGGGCTCTGTTTATGTATATAAACAAACACCAAGTGTTTTAGTTGATATGACCAATTGGTTTGGTTCAAAAGTCAATCAAACTAACTTGCCATAGTAAATATTCTTCTTAGATTTTTTTAAAGTATAGACTGACTAAAATTTCCACTTTTTCATTGAATATGCTATTAAAATAATGAGGGTGTTTTAGATCTCTCAGATGTAAACAGCTTCACATCAGTGGAATCCAGTGGCCTTGTAGCTGTAATTCTCTTGCTAATTCCTTGAGTGGCAGGCAGATCCTTGAGTTAATTCTCTTGAAGAACTTGTAACTTGTAAACCAAACTTGTAACTTGTAAACCAAACTGACTACTCAGTTTCTTAGAGCTATATCTCTTTAAAAAACCAAATACATTTAGCTTGAGGATTAGAAAATGAGAATATTAAAGTGAGAAAAAAATAAAGGAATTATATAATTACTTGATAAACTAATCTAAATGATACCTGAGATTTACTATCATTCACATTCACATTTTAAAATCTTTTAAGACAATCTTAATAGTTGCTCTCCTGTGGTATCTAGGAGAGCTACAAACACAGTTTTATTTTAAAAGTCTCTAAGCCTTTATTTAGTGGCTATATTTTAATCCTATGCCTCTCTATTTGCACATATGACCATATTTCCACTTTTAGGAGACTAAGGTCATCCATGAGAGTTGAGGAAAGACTCTTAAGTCATTATCCTACTTTGGTAGCCTCAGGAAAACAAAATCTAGACAGATAAAATGGAAAATAGTCTCTCAGAAGTATTTTGTTCACAAGTTTTACAATTCAAAAGGATTGTAAGGATTTCTTTAAAAAAAAAAAAAAAGAAACTTCCTCAGTACCACCCCCCACAAGTATATATATAGAAAACTTGAAGCAAGATACTTCAGACATTTATAAATAGAACAATGACTGTGGAAAAACATTTGGCAGTGGAGACTTATAAGCATTTCAAAACAGAATGGAGGTATATTTATCAGCCAGTGGCTAAACCACACATTATATCCAATTTTAAAGTTAATCTACAGAGACATCCTAACAGTTGAGCTTGGTCTGCAGAATCAGAATGCCTGAAGTTCTTGGCTGTCCATTCTTCCTGGAAAACCAGCTAGACTACATTTCCCAGCCTCTTTTGTGGGTAGGTATGGTCATGTGACTGAAATCAGGTCAGTGGAGTATGATGACTATCCCAAGACCTGACAGATAATCTTCCTATGGACTGTTCTCTATGTTCTGTCTGATGATGGTAGAGCTTGAGAGATGGACAATGCCTGGTGCCACATATCACCATTTGGAGGAGAGCCTTTTGCCAATCAGAAACCTCAGTTTTGTATGTTTATGTGAATGGGAAACACATTTTGTGTTTGGGGGACTATGCATTTGGGGGTTTGCTTGTTATAGCAGCTGTTGTTATCTTAAACAATACTGGTTCAATACAAGCCCCTGTACTTATTGTGTGAATTCTGCTGATTACTTAATTTCTCAAGCTCCCACATGTATGGCTAAAATAGTAGCACTTATCATAAGGTTAATAAAGACTATGAGACAGTGTATACAAAGACAGCATGTCTCAATAAATCTTAGATATTACTACTTAACAAACATAAAGCCACAGTACAAAATATTGTGCAACACAATCTCTATTATAGGCTACTAGGTATCCCTAAAATGGGAACTTGTATTTGAAGTTTGTTCATTTACAAAAATAGAGTAAGATGCTTTAATTTTAAAAAATAGCTGCCTGCCAAAAGGTAAAGTTGAACATAATGGACATTTTTAGGTCCATTTCTGATGCTGCTGTGACAAAACAGCTAACAACTGCTAACTGCTAAAGGCTTGCTGTATTACTAATCTTTTCAGATTCAGAAACAATCTGCTCAACATGCTTGGGTGCAGCAGAAAACTAAAGTAGTAGAGTGCTGACAATTTGCCTTCTAATAACACGGAACATTGATGGGAGGACAAATATAGCCATACAAAATTAACAGAAAACCATTAATGGATACAAAAGTACAAATATGGGAGGACACACTTCAGACCATCATTGATATTCAAAGTGATAGCCAGCAAATGTTCCATAAGCTTGAGGCTTCCCTACTCTGAGCTGAAATATCTCCTGCTCTACCCTCCTTGCCATTCTTCAACCATGCAGCAGCCCCCTGCTTCAAGCCATTACATGTGCTCTTCTTGCTCCAGGAAGTTATTCCTTCCAGCATGGCTTACTTGCTCACTTCTACCAGAAGCTAGCTTCTCAGGAAGGTTTATCCTGGCCACCCACCTAAATTTCACTACTACCAGCCTTTCTGCTTACCTTATCTTTACCAGCATTTAATCATCCATCTGTTTTGCTTATTTATCTCATTCATTCCATCTTTCCTACTGGAATATAAGCTTCATGAGAACAAAGAGTTTTGTCTGCTTTCTCTTTAGCACCTACAAGATAACCTGCACATGGTAGGAGTTTCACATGTTTGGTAATTAAGGATTTTTTAAAATGTGAAGGGAGAACTAGGTTTGTGTGGGAGAGACTGAAAAAGAAAAAACTGTAAATGAGACTATTTCTTAATTTTTATTTTTTATTATAATTTGTTTTTTGAAGAGGTTTGTATAAATTAAATAATCAAGATGGTATTGATCCTATATCTCTGAAAATGAAAGTCAGTATATTTCCCAAGACTAAGAGAAAATACAGAAATAGTATGATATGACATTATCCATTCATTTGTTGTACATAATTGTACCCAAGTAAACCCACTATCCTCTTCCAGATAGGTACCATCAGAGCACCAGCAACCTAAATAGTGATCATGTTGAGGCCATATGCCCTGTGTGTCTGTTGTGTTATGCTGTAGTAATACAAGTTTGGCTAATTTAACACTAGCAGAAATATGGAAAAGACTAGGGTAAACTTGGTTATATGGGCATTTTCCCTTCTAGAAAGCAGGATTCCAGTCTAGTAAGATGTGAGGATGTTAAGCTCAATTTTACATTACCATGTACTTTTGAATAGGCAGATATCCCTTTTTTTCTACCATTTTCTTTTCTATTGTTAATTCTGCCTTATTTTTCAGTAGTTGAGTCCTAGATAATTTCTATTTTTCATATACTAACAGTGACATACAAACTATCTAAATATATTTTGGAATAATCTGCATGTGTTTTTTGTTTGTTTTTGCAGTACTGGGGCTTGAACTCAGGGCCTACACTTTTAGCCACTCCACCAACCCTTTTTGTGTTAGGTATTTTTGAGATAGGGTCTTGTGAACTGTTTGCCTGGGCTGGCTGTGAACTGTGATTCTCCTGATTTTGCCTCCTGAGTAGCTAGGATTACAGGCATGAGCCACTGGAAACCAGCCTGCATGTTTTATAGAATAAAAGCCCATTTAATTCCAGGTCAAGTTTCTCTTCTGTATTACTGTGCTACTAGGGCAACATGAATTTGGTTATGAAACTGCACTGTGGGCTGAGTACACTTTATATCCTCACATAGTGAATTCTTACCTGATATGGTAATAGTGACTGTTGGGATTCTTTTACTGGCACAGACATGATCTTAAACAACTGATTCCAGAATGAAGGGCTGGGAAAGTGTGTCTGGTTAGCTTGCATTGTCATGCTTCTTCTATTGTGGGCTCTATTTTTTTCTCTCTCTGTTAATGAACTGAATCAGGAGACACTGCCACCCGCATCCGCTTCCCAGAAGTTTCTGCCCATTGCTTTCAAAAGCTGTCTTTCAAGGAGACACAACTTGTAAAAAAGTATATTCTGAACATTCTTTGTGTGCAGCATTAGACCTTGGAATGTAGTTAACTACTCTAAAAATAGTTTGGTTTTCAGACCTCATCCTGAAAGCAGATGTACTCTACTAGCTGACAATTTCAAATGAACATTCTTAATAAAGTCTGGAATAATGTGTATATTTTATAGAATAAAAGCACACTAGCTATAGTTCAAAAGATGTGGCTGCTCACTTCCTAAGCCTGTGTGCTACTGAGCAATGTAAAGTGAAGACTGAGTGCGATTATCTCCACAGCACTTCTCAGGTTTTTAACACCCTCTGATGCTTTAACATACATTGTTAATGAATCCAAAAATAAGTATTTACTTCTATTCCATCATTGTCTTAAATTAAAAGTAATAAACAGGCTAGAACAATCTGAAGACATAAATTCCAAGCTCAACCTAACAAATCAGAAATACCAACAAAATGAGAAATTAATGCCATATGCTACTCATTTTACCGTATGTTGCTCCTACCTCGTTTTCCACATTTAAAGCAAGGATGCTGTGAAAGATCCATTGACAAATGGGCACAAAACACAAAGACAGCATTATGGTGAGTTTCATTGTTAACACTGAAATAAGGCAACATAAAGGTTGCCTTGTAGAAAATAGAAAAGTTCTATTGTTCTCACATATAAATATCATGTCCAAGGAGCCTTAAAATAAGATTAAAATGCTGTCTGATGAGAACAGCATGTTGTTCCAGTCTCCCGGCCACTTTGGTTTCTTCTTTTACCATGCCTACTGACACCACACTTCAGTTACAGGCAACATCAGACAAGAGTTCCCTCCTATTTTTAGCTTAAAAGCCCCATGAGGTAGCCCACATAAATGTGGCAAACCCTATAGTAATTATTATCCTCCCTCCACACACACTCACATAGAAAGTTATCATGAAGATTCTCTTTTACTAAAGGTGATAAAAGCTCTCCACCATTTAGTAAATATTTACTTTGTACTTATTATGGAGCAACAGAAGAATGATATACACATGGATCTTGCTCTGAGGCAATTATGTGTTTGTAGGGTACAGAAACTAACTCCTTGTGAGAATCTTAATAAAAATAACAGCTCCCTTTATTTACATAATCCTTTAATTTCCCTAGTGCTTTTGCATGATAAGATCTTCTCAAAATATCACCTCAGGTAGAAAGATGTATACTATAACCTATTTTTTCAGGTGAAAAGCAAGACTTAGAATGGTTATGTGGTTTGCTTATGGTTAGAGAGGAAGTGGAAAAACTGAGATGTGAATGAAAAGCTCTGGACTCTAAATTTAGGGCTCCCTTTACTCCCACAAAACCCTAGCCTGAAGACAGGTTCTAAATCTAGCTCTGTTAAGAGATAGACCTTTCACTGAAGTAGGTTTATGACAAAGCACTTTTTCAGCGTGAAATTGGGCTTGCTTAGAAAAGCTACTGCCACAAAATTTAACAATCGATTTCAACATAATCTCTAGGTAGGGTTCAACTTTAAAAAAAAAATCAATATGAAACTAATCAGAGCTGGGCTTGAGCCTTAAATGTGCTGCTGATGGATTAGATAGTCTGTAGATGGGGTAGTCACTAGCTCTCTGGGTTTCAACATTCTTATAGTTAAAAAAAAAATGACTCAATTATATTCAGGGTCCCGTCTGATTCTGATGGACTATTTAGTTTTACATTAGAATGTCCCTGTAAATGTTATTTAAAAGTTTTTTTTTAATTCCATGTCCAAATTTTCCTAGAACCCACAGTATAGACCTTTTTTTTTTTTTTAAATTAGCCTTTCTAAGAATGAATTAGAATCACAATTGGTCCTAGGAGTTTATCTCACCTTCTTCTTAGACTCAAACTAACCTTTAAATCATGTTTTAAGGATGATCTCTGACCACCTACCAAGGCCCACTGTAACACAAAACAGGACATTGAATTTTTTGCAGACATTTGGGATCTTGTGCTCCATCTCTTCAAGAACAAAACCTGTTTTGTTTTTGTATTTATGTATTTACATACTTATATGTAAGTATATACCTGATAACATGTTAATCATGTGTACTGACATTGTAGAGACCTTTTATACTCTTTACTCTGATTTAAAAAATAGTCTTTAATTTTCATTTTGAAAATATTTTAAGAGGAACATATAATTATTTATAGGAAATACTGAATTAAAAAAATAAGCTGGGCACCAGTGACTCACAGCCTGTAATCCTAGCTACTCAGGAGGCAGAGATCAGGATTGTACCTCAAGGCCAGCCCAGGAAACAAAAGTGAGACCCTATTTCAAAAGTATCCAACAAAAAAAGGGCTGGCAGACAGACTCAAATTGTAGAGCACCTACTTAGCAAGCCTGAGATCCTGAATTCAAACCCCAGTACTGAACAACAACAAAAAAGCATGTATCATTTGTGTTTTACACAATTGTGAAAAAAAAAAAATCACAGTTGCACAATGTTAATAGTAAATGTGGAGCAGTTCACTGCATTAGGAGGACTCATTTAGGACCAGGACTGGACTTTTATTCTCCCCTGCCATTTTCTTTACTTTCCAAATTACATGGTAGGGTGATTTTATGAGTGTATAATGTAGCATAATTAATTGAGCAATTAATCTATATCCTTTTCTCACTTGCCTTACTGCTCTAGAATCATCTGGAAGATGTAACTATGTTCCCACTTCACACTGCTAAGAAAAGAATGAACACAGTAACTGAAATGCCCACACAGTACCCAGCAATGACATCAGATAAAACTGAGCCCTCTTCTCAGAAACTCATTTCTTTTTTTTATGTGAGGGTTGAGATTTATTGAAGTTTGCTCTTAAAATTTATCTTTTTTTTTAATTGTTGTTGTACTAGGGGTACATTGTGACATTTACAGAATTTCTTACAATTTGTCGTAGTTGTATTCATCCTCTTCATCATTCTCCTTTATCCCCTTCTTCCCCCATTACTTGGTTTCTAATGTAACATACTCTGCTGGTCTTCCTTCAAACTCTCTGTCAACAACTTCTCAGTGTCCTTTGCTGGTTCCCCCCTTATCTGCAATTTATAAACATAGGAGTTACCAGGACTCAGGTTTCTTGTTTCCTGTCTGTATCACTCCCTTGCTGATCTTATTCCATTTTTCTTAAAGCATTTATATGTTCAAATTCCCAAATATACCTCTCCAGTTCTGTCACTTCTAAGAACTAAGTGATTAAAAGTTTAAATTCCTGAATCAAGATTGTGTGGTTTGAATCTTAGCTCCACTACTCTGTAGCTTTGGGACCTTAGATTAGGAAGAAATATCTCAAGTATTTCTTCTTAGGGGAGGGGCAGAAGGTGCTGAGCTATGAGGAGAGCTAAGCCCTGCAGACTGAGGCACAACTGGCCCCATCCCCTGCACAAATGCTAAAGGTTTCCCTTCAGGTCTATAAGGGGAGGCTCTGAGCTACTGTTTCTAGGTAAATACAGCAGCCCAGTTTCCTCTTTCTAGAGAACCATGTAAGGAGGTCTCAACACCCTGATAATTTGTAGTAGATGAAAATTCAAAATGTCAGTTGTGGTCTTTTGGTTGGTAAGATGCCAGATAACAGATTTTACTACAGTTTGAAAAGAGCATCTTGTACTTGAAAAGAAATGAAAGGCTAATGTTTAAACTATCATAAAGAATGAAACTACCACTTGTGTAATGCACTATTTCCTGAGAATCTCAGTTGATCTGTCAAGTGAGGAATTTGGAGGGGTAAAACTAAAAACCACCACCAAACTCTCTGAAGAAAGTTCTTGTCAAAATCATCTGCTTCCTGACTTTTTTGTTTTATTTTGTTGAGACAGGGAGTCCTTATGGAGCCCAGGCTGACCTTGAACTCCCATTCCTTCTGCCTCAGTCTCCCGAGGGCTGGGATTACAGATGTACACCACTGCACTTGATGTGAGCCACCAGTGCCTGGCCATTTTTGTTATCTTTGATGATGACAATCTCACAAATTTTATTTTTCCCCAACTATGGACTATTGAATAAAAATATAAATTGCTAGATTAAGGAACTTGTTGTACCTCAGAGGTCATCATTTAAAGATTAGGCCTGTCTCTTTGACCATGGGCCTCTGGAAATTTGCATGAATTTGACACGCTTTATTCAGGGTCTATTTGGGCTTATTACAAACCACCTATTAAAAACTGTCTTGACAAGCCCTTTCATTTTTGTCCTTAAAATACATACAGTAACATTTTTAATGGAGCGCATATAGTTAGTAGATTCTAACTGCTCAAAATTTAATGTCCATAAGAACTATCAATGGAACAAATCAGGGACTTACTGGCTTTCTCATCTGTTATAGAAGGCATATTTAAAATAGTATTTTGTTTTTCCATTTCAAGTTAAGAAAAAGTTGTTTTCAGTACTTTGAGCATCCCCAAATAGTAACATGTTAATTGCAACCCCAGGCTAAATTAAGTTTCTTTTTACCCATTTCACACTGCAGCACTCCAGTCTGTGATGACAGCTCAAGAACATGAGAATAAACCATCAGTGCCCACCACTTACTTCTGCCTCCAGAAGAATGGGAAAGGAATGTAAACAGAAGAGCTCACCACAGTCAAGTGTCTCAATAAGTTAATACTAAAATGTTAAGTTTTCACCAATGTACAGTATTGCTTTACATGTAGGACATAAAAATCATACATTGTAACTATCATAAAGAAATTTTAATCCCTGGATTTCCAGGATGAAGACTTTAAGAAAGGCAAAAACTATTTTCGAATGAATGATATAAAATAAAAATGTATTCTAGCAGACTTAGTTTAGGACTCAAAATCTACAATAGAGGTCAGTCTTAAATTCCTGTGAAGCAGACCAGTTACAGGACTGTCAAAGGTTTAATCCAACAGAATGACTACCACAGGTTCCAACCAATGGCTGCCACATAGGAAGTTGATCTCATTATTGTCAAATCTTCTGCTCTTATAGGAAGAACAAATCAAGAGAAAAAATATATATCTTTTATATAAAATTTGAAATGTTTAAATCTTGTATAAAATTTTATATAAAATGCAGTCTTATGTAATTTAGAAAAAATTAAACAGCTGATTTGATTAATCCATTTCTTTATCTCAAATCTAGAGGTTACTAGGCAGGAAGAACAATGAAGATAAAATCTTGTGTCCAAACAACCTTACTGACAATATACTGACATATATTAAAGAGCCCTCCACATGGAGTTATATATTAAAGAGCTGTCTGTCAAATGCCTCCTATACGCCTGGCCCTGTGTGGACATTGGTATTTCCACACAATACTATGACTTAGTAGATTCCACTCCTGTCACTTACCTATTTAATAAAATAATGCAACAAATGTTGTTACAACACAAAATCAGTGGAGGATACTGAATATTTATAATCATAGAAACCATTTCAAGTTAGGAAATTAGCACAAAAAAAGAAAGACATGCCCAAGATTATAGACTTTTTCACCTTGAGATTAAAAAAAATAAAAACAATAAAAAAAGATTCCTTCCATCATTTGTCTGTTTTCCAACCAAAAGAAAGAAAACATCATTATGCTATCATTACTCACTCACTGTAGGTAAAAAGGTCAATCATGCTTTGCAAGGGTGAAGTCTTGAGTTCAAACCCCAGTCCCCGCAGATAGATAGATAGATAGAAAGAAAGAAAGAAAGAAAGAAAAACAATAAATAAATATATAAAATAAAGTCCATCATTCTCAAGTACACTGGTCTCATTTGCTTGTTATAGTTATGGTCCTGTGGGCAAACAGCGGACAGATGTCTGCCTGGAAAGGCACATGTTTGCCTAAAATGATAGCTGTTAGCAGGTAACAAAGTGACACTCTAATGTTAAGGTTACAGTTGTGATATAACTGTGCAATTATGTGAAGGTAAAGAAATTAGTGTTTTCATTATTTTTCATGTTGCCATAGCCAAAAAAATTCACTTCCTAGCTAACATGGAAAATCTACAAGTCCAAGTAATAAGACATTTTTTTTTCACAGATTTAACCATACGCCATGATTAAAATGAGATTTACTTGAGTAAATATGGTTCACACCTCTGAGAAGATTTATACTCTTGCCAACACAGTGAATTCCCTCTTTGTAGTTGTTCTATTTATTGCTTTGGAGTAATGTCAGATGAATCATTTGGAGCAAACTGATGGTGTAAGACTAATTAAGCAAAAATAAAATTACCAACTATACTTAGAAATTAACTTGAGGCTGAGTGAAGTTCTGTCTCCCAGTTTGTTTTTCATATATTCAATTTACGCAGTCTTCTTCTATTTGTCTAAAGGACTTTCTAAACAGACCCAACAGGATCCTACTGGCAGCCCTACAAGCACTGAGAAGAACACAATTTTCTACATTTGAAGTTCTGGGCAAACATAAAAGGCACAAGTAAAATCACTGATTAGCCACTTTTCCTTATAAGTCTATTAGAACACTTGCCAAATTTAGCTGTCTTGGATGTTTTCTTAGTACATAGCTTTTTGGTGGTGTCTAACCTATCATCCCGAGGCAGCCAGCTTTCTGCCAGGGATCAGATGCCTCAGGACTACATTATCAAAGCATTTGAAATATGGTTTAGGTTAAGCCCAACTTATATCTAGATGGTTCTTGATAAATCTAACGTATGGTCCAATAAATCCATTCAGTGACTAAATGTCATCAGTCACTATCATGGGACTGAAGTCTCTTTTAAGAATTGCATGGTCAACCCCTGAGCAATCCACTGCCCAATGCTCAGTAGAATCCAAGGAGACTGTCAGTCATAAGTTAACATGAGAGAAATTTATTAAGAGCTATTAAGCAATATTTCCTCCTCCTACACTTACAGATACACTGTTTGGTAAGTTGAGCTTAACAGAAATGCTGCAGGCAAATCTTAGATTCCATTAAAAAATAACAAGCTATGGTGATACTGTCAAGCTGGTCTTACAGTATGTAGAAGACCTCTATATTCTTCTTGCTTCAACTCCCCCCCTCCTTTTTTTTTTTTTTTTCCTGTTCTGAGATCTCTGAATTTACTGGTCAATTTGTTCATTTATAAGTTAGAATTACATTTTACCCAATTTTACCATTTCCACTAGAGGAGCATGATAAAATTCAGGAAGTATAGCTCATCATAATGAATGTAAATGGCCACCTTTGGGAGCACAATTACCATGTAAATGGGGTCTGGGGAGCTGTGCAGTGTGATGGGGCCAAGACATTCTACAACTTCCACCTCCTCTACTACCACCACCAACCACTGAATTTAACGTAGCATCTAATACATACACTTAGCACATCATTCAGTTAATTTTCAGAATGCTATCAAGGCAACAGTAGCATTGCTTCTTTTAAGATAGAAAACTGAGGTTCAGAATGGTAACATGCCCCAGGTTATAAAGTAGGGACTCTGGGATCGAAATCCAAGACTGACCAATCCGATGCCCATTCTATTAATCACTTCACCATACTACCTTTGTATACATGGTCTTGCTAATATCTTTTTCTTCGACTGTCAAGAAAAAGAGACATGATTTACATACAATAAAATGCATAGATGTTAAATAAAGGGCTTGGTAACTCTGATAATTTATATACAAACAAAACCAAAACATAAATAGAAAAATTTCCATATAGAACACGTCTATTATCTTCCCAATTCCCTCACGCTTCTTTCTTGAGTATTTTTGTATTTCTATAACCATATTTTTTAGTTTTGCCAGAATTTAGTATAAAAGGAATAATTTACCAAGTACTCGTTTTTATCTAGATTTATTCACTCAACAACATAATGTTTTTCTTCTAGTTGTTTTTAAAGGTATAGAAGATAATTTATTTAGCTCTGTGAGGCTTTATCCTTGGTATAGGAAGACCTTATTAAAGTTTTATAAACTGTTTTATTTAGGTAGATATTTAGGATGATTTTATGAGGCTTTCAGATATTAAGCTTGAGAAAGTTAATGGTCATAGGGATAGAGGGGTAGAGGGCTTTGCTTAGCATGGGTGAAGTAGTGGGTTCCATTCACTAGACCACACAAAACAAGATTTACATATATAATCTCTATCAAATAGTAAGATCAAGCAAAGAATAAAACTTTATGTCCCTCAAATGCAGTGAACTATAATTTCTACTCAAGCATTAATTCTATTCTATATTCATTGTCATCTTTTAATACATTTTCTAATACAGGTTACAAATAACCTTTTGTTATCTTCTTAGTCTCAATACCATAAAGTCATTTGTTGTAGTTTTATCCATAACAGTGGGGAACACTTATTAAAGCCAATTATATTCCAATAACCTTATAAATGAAAACAAAAGAGAATTAAGAATACATAATAAGGTTATTTCACTGTTTCTCATTCAATTTCAAAAAAATTACCTCCCTGAAGCAGAACTCCTGCTTAATAAAAATATTGTCATCTTTTAAACAGACTGAAATAAAAGCAAAAACATGGGAAACCTATGATAGTTTGCTAGAAATTATGTTTTTCACAGTTTAACACTGGAAATGCTTGATAATCAAATGCAAATTAACAAACAAACATTTAAATATATATACTTTAATTAAAGTGAAGTATAAGGTAAGCTTGTGAAGAATCTGACCAAGATCATATATGAGGAGATACAGTATCCATCTAAATTTTTTCTTTCATTTTTTAAATAATATTTTATTACAGATGATGAGTACCCAATCATTTGCCAATTTGTAAGTATTTTAAAGACAATGCTTTCCTCTGGTGACAAACAGCACTCAAGTCTCCAGTGATTATTTTAGACCTCCACACTGTATTTCTTCTTAAGACACAAGTTTCCATCAGCATTTCTGAGAATATATTTTATCATTTCTGCAGTGTCTGGCAGATCTTACTCCATCAGCAAATCTGGTAATTTCCTTCCCTTTGGCTGCTGTGGAACTGCAGAATACTGAGATGGTATAGCTGCTGATGTCAGAGCTTCCAGATCACTGAGTGAAGGACTGACTGTCTCTTCTATCAGGGAACACTGCCTTGATTACAGTAGCTGTAGGGTGAGCCATAAAAGTCTGGTATAAGACTGAATGGGTGTATGGCTCCAGTGATAGCATCTCTGCCTAGCAACTGTGAGGCCCTGAGTTCAAACCCCAATACAGCCAAAAAAAAAATATTTTAAAAGCCTAGTAGGAAAAGTCTTTCAACTTTGATCTTTTTAAAATTGATTTTTGCATTTCTAGGTCCTTTGGATTTCCAGATAAATTTTATTTATTTTTTTTTATTTTTATTTATTTATTTATTTATTTTTCATTTTTCTTTTATTATTCATGTGTGCATACAAGGCTTGGTTCATTTCTCCCCCCTGCCCCCACCCCCTCCCTTACCACCCACTCCGCCCCCTCCCGCTCCCCCCCTCAATACCCAGCAGAAACTATTTTGCCCTTATCTCTAATTTTGTTGTAGAGAGAGTATAAGCAATAATAGGAAGGAACAAGGGGTTTTGCTGGTTGAGATAAGGATAGCTATACAGGGCATTGACTCACATTGATTTCCTGTGTGTGGGTGTTACCTTCTAGGTTAATTCTTTTTGATCTAACCTTTTCTCTAGTTCCTGGTCCCCTTTTCCTATTGGCCTCAGTTGCTTTAAGGTATCTGCTTTAGTTTCTCTGCGTTAAGGGCAACAAATGCTAGCTAGTTTTTTAGGTGTCTTACCTATCCTCACCCCTCCCTTGTGTGCTCTCGCTTTTATCATGTGCTCATAGTCCAATCCCCTTGTTGTGTTTGCCCTTGATCTAATGTCCACATATGAGGGAGAACATACGATTTTTGGTCTTTTGAGCCCAGATAAATTTTAAACCCACCTTGTCAATTTCTGATATAAAAAAAAATTCTGGAACTTTGGGGTTAGAATTGCTTTAAATTTATGGATAAATTTGGAAAGAATGGCTGTCTTAATTTTATTGAGTTTTCCAATCAAAGAACAAGGCATATTTCTCCACTTATTTAGGTTTTCTTTCATCTCTCTCAGCAAGGTTTTATAATTCTCAGTGGATAGATATTGTATATCATTTGTTAGATTCATTCTAGATCATATAAGAATAGCTAGATTTTACTATTTCTTTTCCAATTTTGTCTTTTATTTCTTTTACTTGCTTTATTGTACTAGTTAGAAATTCTAGTAAAATACTGTATAGAAATAATGAGAATAAACCCTCTCATTGCCTGCTCCCAGTGGTAGAAAGTGTTCCATGTTTCACTTATTACTGATTGTAGCTATAGGTTTTCATGAGTACCCTGTATCAGACTGAGGAAGTTCTTCCAATTTCTGGTATTTTGATGGTTTTTAAATGTTTATTTATTTATTTATTCATTCATTCATTCATTTATTTCTTTATTGTGAAAGAATATCACTATGTAGCTCAGGCTGGCCTTGAACTCATGATCATCCTGTCTCAGCCTCCTGAGTGCTAGGATTCTAATAGACATGTGCCACCACACTTGGCTTATTTTGAGGTTTTTATAATAAACGGAAGTTACAATTATCATATTATATCAAGATGAACATGTTTTTCCTCCTTTATTTTGGCAGTACAATAAATTACATTGGTTAATAAAATTATATAATTCATACACCATAAAATTTAGTCTTAAATAAGTGTTCAATCCAGCAGTTTTTAGTATATTTGCAAAGCTGTGCAGCTTTGTAATTCCAAACTTTTCATACTCATTAGCAGTACCTCCCCATACTCTCCCTTAGTCACTTGCAATCACTCATCTGTATCATATCTCTAGGATTTTCTAATTCTATACATTTAATTTAAATAGAGTCATCCAATATTTGGCCTTTTATATCTGGTTTTTTCACTCAGCGTAATGTTTTCACAGTTTATCCAGACTATGGTATGTATTAGCACTTCATTCCCTCTCCTAGCTAAAAATATTCCATTGTATGAATACATCACATTTTGTTTATCCATTCATCTGTTGATGGGCATTTGAGTTTTCCTACTTCTAAACTAACATGAATTATATTACTATAAACATCTGAGCACAAGTTTTGTATGGACATATCTTTTTAATTTTCTTCAGTATACACTTGAGAATAGAATTGCTAGGTAGCAGGGTAATTCCATGTTTAACCTTGTAAGGAACTGCCATGCTGTTTTCCAAAAGGGATGTAGCATTTTTATATTCCCACAAGCATATATGAAGGTTCCAATTTCTCCTCATAGTTACTAACACCTGCTATTATTCATCATTTAACTATAGACATCTTGTTGGGTGGGAAGTAGGATCTAACTGTGATTTTGATTTGTATTTCCCTAGTGAATGCTCATGTTGAGTATCATTTCATGTTCTTATTTTCTGCTTGTATATTTTTTTAGAAAAATGTCTATTTAAACCCCTTCCCTATTTTGTCTTCTTCCTGAGTTAAAGATTGTTTTTATATATTCTCAAGGGATACAAGTCCTTACTAATTATATGATTTACAAATTTTTTTCCCATTCTGTTGGTTGTTTTTTTACTTTCTTGATGGTGTACTTTGAAGAAAAGTTTTTAATTTTGATGATGTCCTACTTATTTTTTCTTTTGTTGATTATGCTTTTGGGGTCATATCTAAGAAACCATTGCCTAATCCAAGGAAAATAATGACATGGGCAATATCATTTAGTACTGTCAAAGTACAGAACAGCACTTGACACACAGGGCAGAAGAATATCACCACTGTTTCTTGAGTAAATAAAAAGCAAAAACAGAAAGCTGAGTAACATCTCAAAAGATATAATGTGATAACACTTCAATAATGGAAAAGCTTCACCTCTCTTAGATTCAGCCAGAAAACAAGACTTACTATACTACACAAAGAATTCATAAATTATTTTTATGAGATGTGTTATTATTTGAATATTTTTGGTCAATCCAGTGAAAAATGAGGAATAGTTGGAGGATGTAATCATTCATCTAATGTAGACTTGATTATAAATCAAAGATGGTATTGTTTGAACTGTATCACTTCAAGTGTAAGGCCCAAAAAAATAATCAAATCTGCCATAATATGCAATTGATATACTTTGAAGCTTTTACTTGAATATAATTTAGATATTACATAATAGTTCAAGGAATATCCATGCATTCTTTACCAAGGTTCACTAACAGTTAATATTTTGCTCCATTTGCTTTATAATTTATCTATCCATCCATTCATATGTTTTTTTCTGAACCACTGAGAAAAAATATATATATATTATATATATATATATATATATATATATATATATATATATATATATGTATATATAAAATGGCCCTTTACCAAGAGATGCTTCAGCATGTATTTCCTAAAGATAAGGCTATTTCCCTATAAAGTACAGTAATCAACATCAGTAAATTTAACAATGATACAACTTTTGTTACTATCCATATTCCAATTTTGCAAAGTGACCTAAGAGTGTATTTATGACATTCTCCCTTTCCAAACAGAATCCAATCTAAGACAAGCTATTGCATTTAGTTGTCACATTTCTTTAGTATTGTTTAATCTGAAGTGTTTCTATATTTTGGCTATTATGGCATTGACATTTTTGAAGAACACAGTAAGTACCTTTTCTCTTTCTCCATAGCATGTTCCTCATTTTTTATCCATCTCATGTTTACTTACAACTAGGATCAAATGGAATACTATAGAAGTGATGCTGTGCCCTTCACAGGTTTATCATGCCAAAAGACATACTGTCCATTTGTCCCTCACTGGTGGTGTTAATTTCAATCACACGTGGAGATGCTGCCTGGTTTCTCCCATTATTTTTACCACACTAATAATAAATCTCTAGAGAAACACATTAAAACTATAAAATAGCCTATTCTACCTCAAGGATAAATCATTATAATGATTTATAAATGATAAATCATTTATAAGGATAAATCATTATAACAGTATTTTTACTACTGTTATAAAAAGTGACCGCTACAAATTTTTATAATTGAATAAGTTCCATGCCAGTTTAAATATCTGTTTTACTACAATATTCAATGCACAATGCATGTTTATTATAAACTGTCCATTAACTGTCTGCTATCTAGATAGGACATGGGCAATATGGTTTTTAAAACCAACTAGTATCAATCAATGCCCTAATTTTGGTTCCATAAAAAAAAATCTCTACACTACAGAAGGGGCTTAGAAGTTGAATGATGAACTGTAAGAACATTCTTTTAAAAAAAAAAAAAAGAGGGAAAAAGAAATTTGTGAGACAACCTATCCAAATTGCTATCCAAATTGCATATGAAATTACATATGGACTCTGGTCCAACCTTTGCTAAGCAGCAGGATTTTGAGGTGAACTTTAATTCAAGGCTTTTTACTTGAATTAAGCATAGCTAGTTTATATAAAATGTTGAAATAGCAAAGTGGCTTTAGTTTCTGCATTTGGTAATAAGGAGAAAGAAGGCAATTTTTGGAAAGCACGGCAAAATCTTTTTAAATACTTTAAAAAAGAATTAATTTTTTTAAAAGTTTTAAGATACTTCCTTACTCATATATACCTCTATATTATGGGACACCAGTCATCATGGAGAATGGGTGTGCCACCTACATGACAAAACTTCACAGAAGCTAGGAATCCCAGGTGTGGGAGCCAGTGAGTAGGTCAAAGGCTAACACTCAAAAAGAATACAAACTTTGCTATAACCTGCTTTCTCTTTTGAGTCCAGCTTCTCATCTATAACTTTTTCTTACTTATAATACAGCAAAATTGTAGCAATTATGACAAAAGAACTGTTGTTTTCAATCAAAAAACTTTAGGAGCTAAAGCCAAAGTGTGGTTTTGTTGTTTTTCAGGAAAGGATTTGTAGTCACATCCTCAAAGAAGGAAAAGGGAAGAGAAATTAACTCTCTGTAAAGAGGTCAAAAAAATAATTTACAAGTGAGCCAAGAAGAGCAGGTATATGTGCTGGCCCAAACAAGACTACTAGCTGGAGAATTCACCAACAATATGAAAACCGTATCTACCACATGTCAAATGATACAATTTGAGGTCAAATATCGCTGGGCTCAATGAAGGTCTCTACACTTTCTTTATGACCCATATTTCATATTAAATGGTCAGATGTCTTCCACAGGCCCTTAGTAGGGAAAACAAAAACATTTCCATTCAAGGGACTTTATAATATGACCATACTGCACCAGACAGGCCTCAGTGCTGAAGACTATTTCATACATGTTCCTTTGTTAAAAAGCAATCTTAGTTCAGGATCAATATGTGAATTGTGAGAGAAACTTAAATGGCTGTGAGCCACTCTTGTGCAAGGATTCTGTGGCTTATCAGGCTTGGTTTATAATTGGAAACTGTTCTGTCATTGAGAGAGAAGAATGTTCTGAAAATACTCTTTTAATAACCATTTTTCTACCCATTCTTTAAACCCATACTGCTCGATATAGGAACCACTAGCCACAATATGTCTATTTAAATTTAAAGTAAGTAAAGTTTACAACTCAGTTCTTCAGTTGCACTAGCCACATTTCAAGTACTCAATAGCCACATGTGGCTAGTGGCTTTGCTACTACATAACACAGATATAAAATACTTCAACCTTCACAGAAAATTCTATTAGAAAGTGCTGATCTAAACCTTAACTCATTTTTAAAATATGCAATTATAATTCTTCTTTCTGTAGGATATAAAACAAAGTAACTTACAAATTCTTTTATGAAATAGGTTCTCTCATACAAACTGAATATTGTGTCAGGTAAAGGTGAGACAGAGATGAGGAGATCTCAGTAATATCTCCATAAATATAAAAAGTTAATCCCTCTACACTATACTCACAAAAGATCTGTGAAGCCTCTGGCTTACTAGATAATATGCACATGTCCATCTGAATGGATATTATCTGACAAACAAGTAATAAACCTCAGTCACATATTACATAACAATAGAGAGACATTCTAAGAAATTCATTGTTAGGTAACTTCATCACTGAGTTAATATCTTAGAGTATACTTACACAAGCTAAGTGATCTATGCAGTCACCAGGCACTGCAAATCTTATGGGATCATTACACATATGATCCGTTGTTGATGAAAATGTTATCATGTGGCACATGACTATTCTTTATTACGCCTATCCTTTATTTGTTAATGATTCAATCAGATAGTTTATATTTGATATTTCCAAACATGTAAAGTGAGTCATTTTCCTTAAAAAGGAGGCTGCCCAACTTCACAGCTTTGTAACTGAGATACTTCAATGCCAGCTAAATGTCATATGCCACAGCTGTCTCTAAAAATTTTATGAACAAGACCATGAGGCCAATATAAAACTAAATCCACAAACTATGTTTTTACTCTAGTATCAACCATCAAGCGTCCAGGGAAGTCAAACAACTCAAGAATGGATGCTCAGATGCCTATGTAGTTGTTCTGAATTATGTGGCCAACAGAGGCAAAGTCTTTTGACTCTGCCCATGAAAATACCATGCCAAGACACGTCAGATAATATTGGAGCATGAGCCAGGTTATCTCTGCGAGCATATCGGCTACCTTGGCCATCACCCATGCAGAGATGATTTCCAGAAGCTAATCTTACAGTGCCTCAGTTTCCTTTATTTCAATACTCCTTACAGAATCACCCAAAATAAACCTCATCAGTTTTATTTTTGTTTGCTCTTCCCAAGCTCCAGTTTTCTCTTTCCCTAGTATTCACAAAGAGCAAGTAAGAACAAAATGAAAGAAGAGAAAGGCTTTCCTAATCTCCCCTACCCCATCACCAAAGGAAAAAGATCTGTTGTGTTCCTTTGGAATCATTAACTGTTTTGATCTATTTGTATAAAGATCATAGAGCTAATGTCCAAGGTGAAAAAAATTCATCCATATCAACTTAGCTGGTTAGAAGGTTATGCAATGGCTACAAAGTTTTCAGGTTATGACCCAATTTTTCCCTCTTACCTTGGCTTTCCCATCCTGGGCTGACATGTATCCAACACACATGCTCTCCGTTGTGTGGCTCCACAGAAATTCCACTACGTGAAAGAGAACACAAATAGGCACATTCAGATCACAGATGGAAAATAAATCTTTGCTTATTTTTAATAGAACAGTTAAAGATACCTTTATATTTAACATACTCAGCTCCCCACTTTTCATTTGCTCCTTCATAAATGTCAAGATGATTTAATACTGAAAACTGTGTAATGCCATTTACTGTGAAATGAAAAATGTATTTCTTTCTTGTCAAGACTATGATTATTACATGTAAAATAAATGCTCTTCTGTTTGAAACTTCTAACATTAAACACACATACACTCATGTATATTGCACATAATGATTTAGTAAATGTCATATTTCACAGCACAGTTTCTTTTAAAACACAAACTCACTCTCACACTCTCTCTCTCTCTCTCTCTCTCTCTCTCTCTCTCTCTCTCAGTTTCTAAATATCTTTCACTAGGGAAGGAATGAGGATTCCTCAGACAAATGTCAATTTTAGAGCTGGGACAGAGAAAATAAAAAATGACATTAATCTGGATCTGAACTACCTTGTACCAGTAAGAGAATGTTCAAACAATGAGGTGGGACTTATCAAAAAGACTCAGGTGTAAACATTAAGGGCTCCCACTAGCTAAATGTTTCTATGAAATAAATGAGAGCAATTAATTACATCCTCTGAACAAAATAAGAACCAAGGGTCCCATGGTGATTGAAATAAATAAATGAACAAATGATGAAGAAGACAATCTCTTCCTTCCAGTGGAAAGCAAAGTAATAAATATAGAAGAAAATCATCACAGAGAAGATTTGAAAACGGACAAGCTAGTTACAAGTCTTAAACTATCTCTTTATGAAATTCTTATTAAATATAACATGACAAAGTTCACTGTGAAAAAGCTTGATGGACTCCAACTTATCTAAATAATAAAAGCTAATTTTACCAACTAAGTCATAAACCAAAACCAGTTGCCTCTAGATAAGACACCTTGAAGTACAACATCACTTCTGTGGTATCCCTGCCAAAAATGCATAATAAAAATTGAATGATCAAACACTAAACAGCAGATTGATACAGCAACACTCTACTCAATAATTTGTTTGAACTTATAAAGCTTGTCCAAGCAAAAAAAAAAAAAAGAAACAAGGAAAGTTGAGAAACTGGTCCTGTATAAAGGAGACATGACACTAAATGCAATGGGTCATCCTGTATTATATCCTAGACTGGGGTGATACAGGAGATGTTACAATGGACAACACATTTAAAAATGGTTATAGTGGGCTGGGGGCATGGCTCAAATCGTAGAGCACCTGCCTAGCAGCAAGTGCAAGGCTCTGAGTTTAAACCCCAGTAGCACACACCCACAAAATGGTTACAGCATTTGTATCAATATTAAATGCTATAATTTTGTTATTTATATTGTGATTACTTAGAAGAATGGCCTTGTCCTTAAGAAATACACACTAAAGGATTAGGAGTAAAAGAGCCTGATACCTCTACCTTGCTCTGAATAGTTTAGTGCACGTGTGTGTGTGTGTGTGTGTGTGTGTGTGTGTGTGTGTGTGTGTGTGTCTGTGTGTCTGTGTGTCTGTGTGTAGGAAGGGAAAGAGGGCATATGAATGGAAAAAAATGTGGGGAAATGAAAATAGGTGAATTCTGGGAAAATGAATCATGAGTGTCCCTTGTACTATTCTTCCCAACATTCTATAGTATGAAATTATATTTAAATTAAATGTTACAAAAAGGAAAACTCCCACATACAGGAATACACAGAAAACTGTCAAGTACATAACTTTCAAACTTCTGAGCTTTTAAGGTATTCTTTAAAGATCTGATGTACTTATTCCCTGATAATAAAACAACATTGCTCAACATTAAGCCCCTCTCAGTCCCAGTCATCCATCTGTTCATGTCTCTGAGCTAATTATGTTTAAAGATGAGTGTTTGACTTGAGACACAACTGTGGGATCAGTAGTCCTAGACTCTGAAGGCTTTGCCAAACATGTGGGAAAGAGAGAAGTGGTGAGGGGCAAAACTGAGCTCCTCGGATAGATGCCTCATACCCCTATCATTAATTAATTATCAAACCTGCCAACCTGCTCAGCAGACATTAGCGTGAAAAGTGGAGGAAAACAGCATCATGTAATGAAATTAAGTTCTTTTCACCAGATGTTTCTCCTTCCACACACATCTGCTTTGAACTTCTTGAAGTCCAGAGCAAGGTCTGGGATTCTGGGATATCTAAATTGCCTTACAGAGCAAAGGCTCAAATCTTACTGAAGTTCCTCACAGAGTACTGACAGTGAGTTTTATTCCAAGACAAAGCTAAGGCACTGCAAACATTGTAATTTCTCATTTTGTTCCAAAAAGTAACGTGTTAATTAATTATTAATTAAGAATTAAGCACACAAATAGGTAAAGAAACTGTCAAAATATCCCTATATGCAGATGATATGATCCTATACCTAAAGACCCAAAAAAACTCTACCGCAAAACTCTTAAGACACCATAAACAGCTACAGCAAGGTGGCAGGATACAAAATCAACTTACAAAAATCATTAGCTTTTCTATACACCAACAATGAACAAACTAAGAAGGAATATATGGAAACATTCCATTCACAATAGCCTCAAAAAAAATCAAATACCTAGGAGTAAATTTAACAAAGGATGTGAATGACCTCTACAAGGAGAATTAAAAACTCCTGAAGAAAGAGATTGAGGAAGACTACAGAAGATGGAAAGATCTCCTGTGCTCATGGATCAGTAGAATCAACATAGTAAAAATAGCTATACTACTGAAAGCAATCTACATGTTTAATGCAATTCCCATCAAAATCCCAATGACATTCATCACAGAGATTGAAAAATCTACCTCAAAGCTCATTTGGAAATACAAGAGACCACGAACAGCCACAGCAATACTCAGCAAAAAGAGCAATACTGGAGGTATCACAATACATGACTTCAAACTATATTACAAAGCGATAACAATAAAAACAGCATGGTACTGGCACAAAAACAGATATGAAGACCAGTGGAACAGAACAGAGGACCCAGAGATGAAGACACACAACTATGCTCACCTTATTTTTGACAAAGGTGCCAAAGACACATGATGGAGAAAAGGCAGCCTCTTCAACAAATGTTGCTGGGAAAAGTGATTATCAGCCTGCAAAATTGAAACTAGGTCCATGTTTATCACCCTGTACTAGTATCAACTCAAAATGGATCAAGGACCTTAATATCAGACCTGAAACTCTGAAGTTAGTACAGGAAAGAGCAGGGAATACTCTAGAACTAATAGGTACAGGCAAGGACTTCCTCAGTAGAACCCCAGCAGCTCAGCAACTAAGAGAAAGGATGGACGAATGGGACTACATAAAATTAAAAAGCTTCTGCACAACAAAAGAAATGGTCTCTAAACTGAAAAGACCACCCACAGAGTGGGAGAAAATATTTGCCAGCTATACATCAGACAAAGGACTGATAACCAGAATATACAGGGAGCTCAAAAAACTAAACCTTCCCAAAATCAATGGACCAATAAAGAAACGGGCAACTGAATTAAACAGAACTTTTTCAAAAGAAGAAATTCAAATGACCAAAAAACACATGAAAAAACGCTCACCATCTCTGGCCATAAAGGAAATGCAAATCAAAACCTTGCTAAGATTCCACCTCACCCCTGTTAGAATAGCCATCATCAAAAACACCACCAACAACATGTGTTGGCGAGAATGTGGGGAAAAAGGAACCCTCGTACTCTGCTGGTGGGAATGCAAGCTAGTGTAACCTCTCTGGAAAACAATATGGAGGCTTCTTAAAAAACTAAACATAGATCTGTCATATGATCCAGCAATACCACTCCTAGAGATATACCCAAAGGAATGTGACTCAGGTTACTTCAGAGGCACCTGTACACCCATGTTTATTGCAGTACTATTCACAATAGCCAAGTTATGGAAACAGCCAAGATGTCCCACTACTGACGAATGGATTAGGAAAATGTGGTATTTATACACAATGGAATTTTACTCAGCCATGAAGAAGAATGAAATCTTATCACTCACAAGTAAATGGATGGAACATGATGCTGAGTGAGATTAGCCAGGCTCAGAAGACCAAAAATCGTATGTTCTCTCTCATATGCAGACTTTAGATCTAGGGCAAAGGCAGTAATGTTGTTGGACTTGGGTCACATACTGAGGGGAGAAAAATATACGGGAGGAATGTGGATAGGTAGGAAACCCAAAACTTGAAAGTGTTTTGATGCCCACACTGCAGAGGAGCTAATACAGTAACCTTAAAACAACTGAAGTCAATATGGGAAGGTGACTGGGAAGTAGTGAAGAGATCTGGTAGAGATGAATCAATTCGGGTTGTAATACACTTGTGCATGGAAGCAATGCTAGGAATTTCTCTGTATAGCCTCCCTTATCTCACCTAGCAAAAACACTTTGTCTTTCTTATTATTGCTTATGTCGTCTCTTCAACAAAATTGCAGAAAAGGGCAGAACAGGTTCTGTCTGGAAGCCGGGGGCGGGTGGGTGGCGGAGAGGGAGGGAGGCAGGGGAGAGAAATGATCCAAACAATGTATGTACATATGAATATATGAATAAAGAGAAAAAAATTTACATAAATCAAAAAGAAAGAAAGAAAGAAAACAGTAAAATAAGTTCTTGAATAGGTTTAACATGTGATTTGGGAGGATTCTTCTTTACCAAGTAACTTCTCAAAACATCATGTCATTCAAGTGTGATGTAGAAAAAGGTTGTCCACCCCATGAAACTGTTCCAGTGCCAGAGGATGGGGTAGGTGGTAATGTACTTCAAAAGAACAGAGGTTAGTGGCATTATTATAGGTACATCCAAAATGATTAGTATGCAATCTTATGTAGTCTTTTAGAAAGACCAGAATTCTCAAAAATTGTGTTTAATACTTTGGAACAAGTGAATTTCACCCTTAGTCTTAATGCTAAAGAAGGTGCTACTTCAGTCTTGGTGGCATTCTGCTATATTGACCAGCCCTAAGCCCCAATACAAGGCTTGGCCTCCTTGTGGAATTTAAATCACGACCTTTGCTGTTTAATATTAGAGCATGATGCTCCACCTAGGACACTTTGTCTTTCAATTATCATCCACATGTCATCCTGTTTAAATTAAGTGAAGCAAACAAAGATACTTTACCAGGTCGCAAGTAAGGGGTTTGTTTTGTTTTGTTTTTTCCTATTCAATTGAACTCTCTTTTCTGACCAGAAAGAAGCCCTCAGCCACCCCAATGTTGTTATTGTTTTGTTTTGTTTTTTTAAATATTGTGCTCCAATTGTTGTTAACAACCCCCAGCTGCACTGGCTCCCCCACCCATTTAATACCACTCTGCTTGGCTTCACATCCCAGACTTTCTTGCAAGGAAAACAGAACTCTGAAATCAGAACCGTCTTGGGCTGGGCAGTTGCCAAGTCAGCTGCTGCTCCTTAGCCTTAGGCTGAATGGAATACCCTAGCACGCTTTGCAGTGTTTAAGTTATTCCTTATTGAATAAGGAAAAATTTATTTCCAAAATGGGAACAAGGAACTGTATATAAAACAGCTTCCTCTTATCTTTGTAGAATTTTGTTCCTGTTTGTTAAGTTCTTTTTTAACGCAGTAGGAGAGCTCTTCTTTAAAAAAAAAATACAAAAATGTTTTACTGTCCTGAGATAGAATCCGTAAGATTCATATCATACATGTCCCATTATGGCCGTGAAGTAACCAAGTTGGCATGCTTCCCTGAAAAACTTTCACCATGGAGTTGGGAGCAATGAGGATTGAGTTCTATAGAATCTCAGTTATGCTAAGCCAAGAAAATAATCATTCCCTCTTTCTAAGGCATACTCGAACTTGTTCAAGACTAAAGAAGAATACTGATTAAAATGAGAGGGATGTGGGTCAAGTAGTAATACAAGCCCTTAAGGACATTTCACTTCTCTTCCTGTTTTATCACTTTATTGTATTAGAAACTGCCAGAAATAGGGGGTCACTGGTTGGGACTTGGAAGTTCTCTGGTGGACAGAAAACCATTCAGTAAAATAATTTTATTGAAACATGATTTTACATTCAATTCTTTTTTTAAGATTTATTTCATGCTAGAGTGATATCTATTACCTCTTAAAGAGATAAAAATTGACTATAAAATTTGCCAAAATGTTTTCCTAAGAGTTTTAGAAGAACCACTGCAAGAATTACATAATCACTAGAGTTCTATCCATAAATCTTTCTATTCTATACTTCAGATGGAAAACTTTGTAGTCAAACAAATAAACTTCTGGTTAGATAACAGCTAGAGGTATACTTCTTGTGATGGAGAAGAAAATTGTAGATGAAAATCTATTTCTAGTTTTTAAAGAGAGATATTTAAAGGAAGAAGTGCTTTGCTGTAAACAAACCAGTAGGTTATAGAAAAAACTATTTCTGAACATATTGATCTCAGAGCACTACTTCAATAGATTAATAGATTCAATATCATATTTGCCCTATTTACTTGGCATGTGTTACTTAATTTGTATATTTCTATCTGATCCATAAATAAGAATTAAAATGCCAGACTTTAAAATGCCATATTTAAAAACTGTAATAAAGATGCAACAAATCCAAAGCATTACTGAGGTGCTAAAGAAATGATTTTCCCATCATAGAAGCTCACTGGACCATCTCATAGAACAGTTTTTATTCCATTTTTCCAATAAATCAGTAATATCAGACAATCATTCCCCCACTAATCTAAAAGCTAATTTGCCCTCTCTTTGACGGTGAGTTTTATGACCATCTGAGGTCCACAGAAATGCCTAGTCATAAGTGCTCACAGTGGTGTGTGTCATGTAATGGAAAGAAGTGATATTGCTGGTGCCCCATAAAGGAAGCTCTTTTGAAGTGCATGTGTTTATATGTGCTCGCCAAAATTTTAATGCCAGTAAAATCAAAAGGCAGTCAGAATTTTAACTTACAGTAAAATGACCTTTTATCTTTTTAATGTTCCAGGAAGCATCAATTTAATCTAACATTTTTTTAATTTTTAAACCACAACATGTCTTGCTAATAGCAACAACAACAACAAGAAATATTAAATAAACAACTTTGCCTGTTCTGAAAGTGAGGTGGAGGGCATCATATTTAAGTTCTAATTAACTGCAATGCAGTTTGATTTGATAGAGTTAAGGTTAAAATGATAAAGGAACTTATCCTTTCACATAATTATGTACGAGACTTCAGGATTTCTCATAGAATACATTACATGATATACCATTTATATAACATTTAAAATCAAGCAACACTAAACAATGTATCTTTTAGGGATTTACAGAAATGCAAAAGGGCTTTAAGAAAAACCAAGAGGTAAACATGAAATAAAAGATAGGAGAAAGAAAGTAGTAAGATCAGAAAGGCCCACACTGGGGCTTCAAAGACAAGGGCAATGAGCAATTTCTTAGGCTGGGTGGCAGGTCCACAGGTGTTCATTTTATTATTACCCTTTATAACTTACAAATTTATTATGTCCTCTTTTAAAAATATATGAAACATTTCATAGTAAAAGATGAAAAAGGGGTGGAGGAGTAACTCAACAAGTAGAAACACCATCATACCCAAAACTTAATTATCAGCAATATAAACACATTCTCAGGTAGAAAGAACTTAAAGTTATTCTCTGAGGACGGTGTGATTAATTTAATGGCAAAGCAACAATTACCATGTATGCTCTTCAGATAATCAGGCTCTGGGTGAACTGTGCACCTAAAATCTGTTTAGGATGAAGGACTCCAACACACGCTTGACCCAAGAGCCAAACATAGACTGTTTTAGTCCTTGAAGCTCATATACATCTATTCTGGGTTGCTTAAGATCTTCCTCAAATATGTGAAGTTAGTTTCTCACTGGCCCCTATACTCACTGCTTCCTACCAACTGCTCCAAGGACTCTTGGATTTCACAGGGTCTACAAGCTCCAACCAGCACATAAAGTACAGGGTATAAAGAAGGAAATGCACCTCTGTAGTACAACTGGTTGTTTATGTCATAGATTTACATATATTCTAATTACCTATATCAAATCACAAGCTTAAAATAGCCAAGCACTCACTGTTTCCCCTGGAAGGCTTCATGTGCCTTTGCACATTTCTTAACCATATTATGTACAGCAGCACCTCCAGAAAGCACTTCTACACAGGCCTGGAAAGCACATGTAATTATACTTTAGCAGGTAAAAATATATTGCCTTTTTTTTCCCTAAAAGCAGAGAGAAAATGAATTCTTTTCAGCTGTTTCATCCTGGGACAAGCATTTGCTTTGTGTTAAGTCTGCAGTTTGCAGGCTGGGTTTTGTCAGCATCTCAGGCTCCGGAGTAGGAGGTAGCAGGATGGGCACTGCAAACATGCTCATATCCAAGGCTGTTTGCAGAGGTGCCTTCCGTGAGGTATTTAAATTGTCTCCAAATTCCTGGACACTCATTATCCAAATTTCCAACCCATGCTGTCTGTTTTTAAGAGCATGTGAGGATATTTTATTCAACATTTTTCTCAAAGAGTAGTCAACTTTTAAAAAGTTCCTAGATAATCAATAAGGAAACTCTATTTGACACTTAGTTCATTTATCCAAAAATTACTCGGAGCCTTCAGTGGACATAGGCACAAAGTTCAATAAGACAGCCCCTGCCTTCATATAGCTCCCAATCTTGTAATTAATTTTCACAAGGAAGCGTTTTCCAATACCTAGAAATAGATTTCAAAGTCACTGGGGCTCAAAGACCTATGACAGATAGCTCTCTCAAATAACTGGGTTCAGAAAAAAATTAAGAATGCTGACCTAGGAAGAGAGAGCAGGCATGTTAATACCTGACTAGGAGGGCCCTGGTGAGCATTACAAGGATGTGAACATATGGCACTAACAGAATACAAGTAAGGAGCAAATCCCCAGGGAGAAAAGGCTTTCAGAGACCTCCAAGAAGATTTAAATTTGATCTGGGTCTTATTCTTATCTTTTTTTTTTTGTGGGCGGGGGGAGGAGATGGAGGTTGTAAAATAGAGCCTCAGATGCAGCCCAAGATGACCTCGAACTCAGAATCCTCCTGCCTTAATCTACCAAGTGCTGGGATTACAGACATGTGCCACCACACCTGGCTTGGTTCAAGTTCTAAAGAAGGAAAGTCACTGATCCACAGCATTCCAAGGAAAGGCAAGTGCATGTGCAAATTCTTAGTGAATAGTCATAACCCTTTGGACCATGCAATTTAAAGCGGCTAGAACTTATGATGTTGTGGGTGAATGAAGGAATAGGCCTAGTGAGTGATAACACTGGAGTACTTTTTGGGATCAGATCCAGGGAGGGATTTTCCATCAAGTTAGATAGTTCCCATCACTCCTATAGAGAACTTACCAGCACAGGTAGGTATCTGTGTATCCTCATTGAAAAATTAAAAGTAGGTAGCAAGACATACATGGAATCTTAAAAAGTTGATCTCATAGAGGTTGAGAGTAGAACAATGGTTACCAGAGGGAGGGAAAGGAATGGAGGTAGGGGATGGGAAAGGTTTGGTTACAGTTAGCAGGTATAAATTCTGGTGTTGTGTTGCATAGTACAATGGAAACAGTTTACCAATATTGTGCTGTATATTTCAAAACTGCTAGAAAAGAGGATTTTTTTAATGTTTTCACCACAAAGAAATAAATGTTTACTGTGGTGGGTATGCTAATTGCCCTGATTTGATCATTACACAATGTAGAAGCAAATTGAAACATCATATTGTACTCTATAAATATGTTCAAATATTGTATCAATACAATATTGATACAATTATGTATCAATCAAAAATAAAAATAAAACAGCCATGTTGGTGTATGCCTATAATCCCAGTTCTGGGGAGGCAGGAAGATCATGAGTTCAAGGCCAGTCTGGGCTACACAGTAAAACCCTGTGTTGAAAAATAAAACAAGAAGATAAAAAGTAAAATAAGTAAAAAGCATGGGAATAATAGTAAGAGATACAAAACATTTAACATATATAGAAAATTTCCCTCTGATCCTAGGAGTGGCATGGCTCTCTTTTTTGCCCTTTCTGCTTTAGGATCATTGTCTTTCCTGATCATCCGTTTGGGGTCCATGGTTAGATTCTCTGGCCAGCTATAGATGTGCTAAACAGAGAGAACTCTGGTGGTAGTGTGGAGGTGAAGATGAGATGACAAACAGAGGATGGGAACCTAGGGAAAAGTGACTAAGGGCTACATACTGGGAGAGCACTAATCAGATTTGTCCCAGAGGGTTCCAAAAGAGAACCAGAATCAATGGACATTAAAGTTTGACAATGCTGCCTAAAGGTACAGCAGAGCACTTTCATTTGTCATTACAATTACTTAGACAAGCTAGAGAGCCATTTGTGGGTGAGAAGGTTTAAGAGGTTTATTAGGTTACCTCTTGCTGTATAATATATTATCTCACAGTTTCTGTGAGTCAGGAATTCAGGAGGAGTTTTCAGTCAAAATGTCCAGGACTGCTGCAATCCTCTGAAGGCTCATTCAGATCTCTGAGCCTGCTGGCAGGAAACCCCAGAGCCTCACTGACTGTTGGAAAGAGGTCACTTCCCCGCAACATGGACCTCTCAAAAGTGCTGCTTGAGTGTTCTTCTGACACAGCAGTGGTGTCCCACATAGTGAGCAAGGAGGAAACCACCATCCCTTTTTTGACCTACATTCAGAAGTTACAAACTGTTGCTTCTGCCATATTTTTATTCATTGGAAGCAAGTCTCTAATGTCCAGGCAACACTCAATAGGAAAGGAATTATGCTCTGCCTCTTCAAAGGAAGAGTATCAAGCATTTTATGGATACCTATAACAAGGTCACACAGGACCTCGAAAAGTTCCATTATATCTGAGTTTTTCAAACTCTACTCATGAGTAAGTAAACAAAGGGCAAACTTCGAAAGTGTCCGTACTTGAGTCATAGAACCCTGGAAGCAGCTCACTGGGACTCTTGTGGTTGATTTATTTGTCAAGAAGAGAGGCCTAGTAATGGCTTCCTGGAAATTCCATTAAGTGGCAAAGGGGTTTGACTGAAACTGCTTTTGTTGTGTAATAGGAACAGTACCTTCAGAAGAGAAAGCAGACACAGAAAAAGCTAACGTTAGAGACTGCATTGATTATAATATTCTTGGAACAAAAAGTGACTGAGCAATATACCATATTTGGGAGGGGTGGCACATTGATACTGGGGTTTGAAATCAGGGCCTGTTCTACCACTTGAGCCATGTTCCCAGACCAGTTTTTTGTTTTGTTTTGTTTTTAAATTGTGAGAACTGCTTTGTTTTATTTGGATGTATAGCAAAGAAAGACTTCTTGGATTTCCTAGATATTATTAAGCATAAAGAAGCCAAGCATTTAGGAAGTTATAATTTTATGAGAATTTGAAAAGGGGGCTAGAGTCATTGCTCAAGTAGTAGAGCCCTTCCTAGCAGCATGAGACCCTGAGTTCAAACCCCAGTACAGGAAGGGAAGGAGGGAAGGAGGAGAGGAGGGGAGAAAGGGACGAAGGGATGAAGAGAGGAAGGGAAGGACGGAAGGAGGGAGGGAGGGAGGGAGAGAGGGAGGAAGGAAGGAAGGAAAGAAGGAAGGAAGGAAGGTAGGAAGGAGGGAGGGAGGAAGGAAGAGAGAAGGAAGGGAAACACAAGGAAGGGAGGGAATTTTGAAAAAGCAATCAATAGAAAGTCAGGTCCAAATATAAAGCAAATTAGGTCATGGCCTGATATGGAATAATTGGTAGACTATAGTACAGAGGAATCCACTTGATCTAGATGTTTGAAATACACTTCTTTTACAGGCAAAAGTTTATGACACACTTTTTTTCTTCACAGACCTAATCTTCCGCTACTTGGATGTAGTGAGCAATATTTATACAATCTTAATACTGTCAATGCTGGATACTAATTGTCACTGTTTGGAATCAACCTCTAATCAAAGTATAGAACACAAGCATGGCTATAGAATAGAATGCAAATGTTAAAACTATTAACAATAATGGTATGGTTGACAGAGGCTGAACTAAGGTATGGGAATTAGAAAGAAGAGAAAAATGCATGACTTTTCCTCAACTTACATAGTTGAAAGGGTGAGGGATAGTTGACAGAGATTATATAAAGTTTATGAATCAAGAAGTAGTGTGCTAAAGTTGTAAATAAAATTAAAGTGCTATTAAATCAGAGTAGTATTCCAACCAAAATCAGGCAGGAAGGTGTGTGCTGCAATTTGCTTTTTTCAGAACAAGAAAAGCAGAACCATGAGCACATTCTATAGAATGAGAGTGTTTCCCATGAGAATGGTGGCTCTGGGAATGGGGTGGCAAAGGTGACTTTTCATGTTGTGGTTCCTATTTTTTTTGTACTGTCTGGATCTGTTTTATTATCACATACTGAACATCCATAACTTCCTGAAAGTGGAAAATGAAAACTTCATGTAGTTGGTAGCATCTATAAGAGGACCCTTGCCTATGCACACCAGATTTTAGTAGAGAACTTTCACATACATCAATCCCTGTAGGTAATTTTGACAGAGGGCAAGATTTCATTTTGTAAGTTGGTACTTTATATTTAGTGCTTCTTTTTGAGATAAAGAGAAAGAATCAGTTTACAAGTCACTACCTTAGT
The DNA here is from genome assembly GCF_047511655.1 of Castor canadensis. Classification (NCBI taxonomy): domain Eukaryota; kingdom Metazoa; phylum Chordata; class Mammalia; order Rodentia; family Castoridae; genus Castor; species Castor canadensis. The sequence continues at coordinate 143,695,395 of NC_133390.1, read as the reverse complement.
AATAAAAACTATTTAAGATGAGTTAAAATTCTATAACTTATTCTTAAAATTATACTATGCCACCAAAAAAGAAACGACAACCAAAAGGCTCTTAAAATTTTTAGGATTAACCCAAACAGGCACGAGTCCTGGTCAGTAAAGAACTAGAACACATTCTGTCCTAGGAATAATCCATAAACACTTTTAATAATGCCCTCCACCCAAATACTAACTGTTATTCTGAATTTTTGTTGAAAGTCCAGGTAAATCCTCTGTATATGTTTACAATCAATTCCCTGCTACTGACTGTAGAACAGAATTCAAAGAATTCAATAAAGATTAAGATACTCTTTTGTTACTGGGACAAAATATCTGACATATACAATTTAAGGAGGAATGATTTATTTTGGCTTACAGTTTCAGTTTATCATGGTGGGGAAGGCAGTGCAGAGCAGTTCACATTAGGATGACCAAGAAGCACAGAAAGAATGCTTTTGCTAGTGGACTTCCTCTTTTTTCCTTTTCTATTCTTGGAGGATGAGGAGGGAAGAGCCTATAGGATGGGCTCAAAATCAGGGTGGGTTTTCTCCTTAGTTAATCCTCTCTGGAAATGTTCCCACAGGCAAACCCAGAGGTATGTTTTACTAATTTTCTAAGTACTTCATAATACAATCAAATTGACAGTCAAAATTAACTATCATAGACGCCAAAGAAACAAACCATAATTTATCTTTTTTTTTTTTCAGTACTGGAGTTTGAACTCAGGACCTCATACTATCTAGGCGGGCTCACTATCACTCGAGTCACTCCACCAGCCCCACAAATTATCTTGATTTTACAAAAGATGGCCACTTTAAAAAACAAAAACAAAAACACTCACATCTTCTTTGAGCAACCTGGGTACCAAGTACAGTAAATAGAAGAAATACTATAGTAAAAAGAAAAATGAGGTTAGTGGTCAGAGTCTAGGTGGAAAAAAAGATTTCATATAAAACTACTCTTTTTAGAGGAAAGAATGAAGAGATTTTATGAAAACACCTTGGAATTCTATAGAGAAATTACTTTGTATACCCATAAGACCCATCACTCTTCTGTTTTACAGACTCACAGAACTTTAGGGTGGGAACAGACCTATACTATAGCAGTTAACAACAATCATGCTATATAGATCAGGCACCACCCACATTTTCTGTATGGAAATTTACAGGGAGGGTTGAACTACCATAGCCCCTGTAAATGACCTATAGTGCTTGTATATTGAAAAAAATATAGAAGAGTGTTAATACTGTGGGCTATATCCCACAATATGATACAACAATGAACAAATTCTTGCCACATGGATGAATCTAACATGAAGAGCAGACAAAAATGATATATATTCTATGATTCCATTTATATAATACATGAAACGAGGCAAAACTAACCATGAAGCAAATATACTGGTAAACTTTGCAGGGTGTAAGAGACTAGGAGGGCTGGCAGAGGGCTTTGGGGACTGCATTAAAGTTCAACCTTGGTAAAATTTGGGTACTGGTTATATGTGGTGGGTTCATTTTGTGACAATGCATCAAGAAGCTACAATAATGATTTTTGAATTTTTCTGAATGTATGGATACTTCAATTAAAAATTTAATTAAAGCCAGGCACCGGTGGCTCACACCTGTAATCCGAGCTACTCAGGAGGCAGAGATCAAGAGGATCGTGGTTTGAAGACAGCCCAAGGCAAATAGTTTGCAAGACCCTATCTCAAAAAATCCAATACAAAATAGGGCTGGTGTCATGGCTCAAGTGGTATAGCATCTACTTAGCAAGCCTAGCAAGCATGAGGCCCTGAGTTCAAGCCCCAGTGCCACAAAAAAAAAAAAAAAAGTTAATTAAAAATAACACAGGGGTCCTTGCTAGCTTATGTACCATCTTTACACAGACTTTTTAAAAAAGAAGTCCCCCTCTGCTTAAACAAATCAGAAAAAGGCAACCCGTGGACAGTGGCAAACCCACAAATCTGTCTTGGCAAATGGAAGGTGGGTTGACTTCATCCCCACTGGTGTGCCTAGATAGACACAAAACCATCTGCAAATCTGCAAAAACACTCTTTTGACCTTCCCTCACCAAGGTTTTATGAGGAAGGCAGGGAAAATGTCCTTATTTTAAGATGAGGAAATGGCAAAGAACAGTAAGAGCAAAGCATGAAGGTGGCACAACTAATAAGCTTTGGAGACAGGACTGAGTTCTAGGCCACTAGGCTCTTCACACTATTCTTATTCCATTTGAGGAGGGGAACAGGAAGAAGCTTCTTTCTCTGTGACTGTTATGAGTCACCTGAAATGTTTTGTGGAATAAGGCAGGAAAGCAACACATGGCCTAATGTTATTAATACTAGACTTTACAAAAAGTCCTAAATTCTAGGCCCACTTGAAAAATATGTTGTTAAGCATATACTTAAAAATAAACACTTATCTTTTGTAAGTTTACCTGTGGAAAAAGGCCAGTAGAATAGATATTTAGATATCAATAGTGCAGTCTAACCCTCCTACAGCTTAAAATTATTGACTTTAAGGATATAAGTCTTTTCATGTCTTGAAGAAAAGAAAAACTTACATCTGTGCCCAACTTACCTAGAAGTGTCTGCTTATTTTGGGAGGAGTCAGGCTCTGCAGAACATCTGCATGAACGGAGAACAATCACTCCACCAAGCACACCATCTTCACTGGCGAGGAAAGGTGAACCTAGACAAAAAGGACTAACAGTCATTTTTCAGCGAATTTTATCTTTTTTTACTTTCAATTTTCATTTGATTACTAGAACAAAAATGTGGTATGAATAACATCTTGAAAGATGCCCATTTTCTGACAATCATCATTTGTTTGTACCTCATATAGACTTGATGGCAAAGCCAGGTTTATGCCTGAACAGGGGCCATTTGGCAAAGACAGTGCCAGATGCTGCCAAGACAACTTGAGTGGGGGAAGGACTGTGCAGTACTGTATTCAGAATAGAACTGGAAACACTACCAGATTACAGGACCAAAACATAACTCCAAATAAAAAAAAATATTCAACGACTCCCTTTCATCAGCTTCTTAGGGCCTCTTATCAGGCTCTCCTTGTTGTCAAGGACATACCACAAAAAGCTTTGATTTACTACCTTAGAATTGAGTTTAAACAATAAGCCACAAACTTTATTGCAAACATTTAAAAATGCTCCTGGTAGTTTACACAAATAAGGGTGAAACAGTATTGAGTCTGGTGGTTAAAAACAGCCCTGCCTCCTTGAGATCTCACAAGCTGAACCACTGTGAGCATTTCAAGAATGTTACATTTTAAAACCCCTCATTTTTCTTCCCCAAGGACATCTTCTAACATCTGGCATAGCAAGTGAGCATGTGGAGAACAAATGCAAAATTAACCAAAGATCTATCAAAGAAAGGAGAAAAATAAAATCAACCAAATTGGATTTGGAGAGAGCTTCTGGTTAAATTTAGTAGATTAAACGCATGCATTTATCTACACTCCTCCTCAAATTCCAGTGAATGGATGGGAAAGGCACTATACAAGAGTAGAGGAAAGGGAAGTGAGAAAAAAAAAACTTTTTTTTTTTTTTTGAAAAATGGGAAGATAGACAAGCAGTTGTTCATTTAGCAGACCTATGAAAGCTGAACCTAAGTTCTCATGGGGAGGGTAACTATAAGGAACCATTCTGTTTTGCCATAAAACTGAAAAAGAATCAAAAATTGGAAGCGTCAATCTCCTCTGAAGGCAAGGGTACAGGGTAGAACAGAAATGAAGATAGCTGCTTGAAAGTGTTTAGAAGAATCAGACCAAGGGCCAGCAAACTATGATTTAGTTTAAAAAAAAACAACTTCAAAAATGGCGGTTAAAAAAAGAAGGAAGAAGAGAAGGAGGAGGAAAAAGAGAAGGGGGAGAAATATGGAACAGAGACCATGAGGTAGCCTGAAAAGCTCATGATCTTTATTCTCTGGCCCTTTTATAGTTTGCTGACCTATGACATAGAGCCCAGGAATCCTGAGAGGGAAGTTATTCCTCCTTGAGCTTGTGGAAGTCAAGATAGATACTCTCTGAACTAGAAAAACTTGAGACTTGAAGCATTAGGCTCAACCCAGGAAAAGAAAGAGGCTTCACACACTGAAAATGAGGGCTTAAGTGAAAGCCTTTGTAATAAACAGTAAAATAAACATCTTCCAGGATATAAAAAATCATGCTGAGATTCTCTAAATTAGTAACTAGATCATTCCTTTCTAACAACCCAACAAGCACAGGAGTAAAGACCTACTTGAGAAATGCTTCAAAAGTAACTTGTACTTGCCTTAGGGCTTCCAGATGGCAATTTTGAGTGGTACATGGGTTTTAAGTTCAGCTTCTTGTATTTAACTGTTAAAGAATATAGTCAACCTCAGATCACTTACTTGTTTGAACCAAGCCTATGTTTTAGAATAGACAGAGATCAAAATAAAACTGTGGGAGGAGATGAGTAAAAATATAAGAAAATCAGAACAGAACAGAAAGTCTAAAGCTATGAAAGGGAAAAAATTTCAAAGAAATAATTCAAAAATATTTCCAACAACTGAAGGATAAATGCTCAGACTGAAAAGGTCTAGTAACCTCCCAGTACAACTTATAAAGTACCCCATGAAGAGATCATTGTAAATCTATATATCATTATGGATGTCACTGTAAATATCAAAATGCTGAGTAAATAAATAAAAGTCTAAAAAATGTCCAAGAGAGGGAAAAAAAGATTACATGGAAATCAAGACAATCATACTGACATTAGATTTTGCAACAGCAACAGTGGATACTACTAAATAATAAGGATACATAATAAATCATCACACTGTCATATAAATTTTTGTGGAAAAAGTATTTCCAACATAGAAACATTGGAACTCTAGCCCCTTCCTGTCTCCTACTTTGCTTCCTGTTTGCTATGAGGTGAACAGCTCAGAATCGCCATGTACACTCTGCCGTGGTATGTTGGCCTGCTACAGGCCCAAATGCAATAGAGCAAAGCGACCATGGACTTCAGATCTCACCTCCGAGATTATGAGTCAAAATGAACAATTCCTCCTATTCTGTTGACTTTTTTTGGATATTTTGCCACAGCAATGAAAAGCAAGCACAATCTATGTTTACAAGTCATTTGTATTCCTTTATCTGTGAGTCACCTTCATATCTGTGGCATACACACACACACACACACACACACACACACACATACTGATAACGGTCTAACCATTATCAATCAGTTCTTCCTTTTTGCCTTACAGACAAACCTGTAAATTTTGTTTGAAGCAGAGTGTGCCCAATATTCCAAACTCCTTTGCAGCTAGGAAGTCAAATGGCAGATGTTCTTTTTTCTCTTTTTCATTTATTTATTTTTAATGGACACATGAAAGTTACATAAATTATAGGATTTAAATGAGGGTAAACATATCTATCTCCTCAAATATGTATCACTACTTTGTGGTAAAAATATTCAAAAGCCTCTCTCTACCCTTTTGAGATACTCCATATACTATTATTATCTCTAATCATCCTACTGTGCATAGCACACCACAACTTCTTATTCTTATCTAATGGTAACTTAGTATCCAACCTTTTCCCCTTATCTCTCCCCTTTCTACTTCTGCTGTGGTTTGAAGCTTAAATGTTCCCAAAAGGCCTGTGTATTAAAGGTTTAACTTGGTACTACTTGGAGATGGTGGAAACATTAAGAGATGGGGCCTACTGGGAGATCTTCTGGTCATTAGGAGGGAATTATGGGACAGCCTAAAAGTAGAACAGCATCTTGTGGGCATGAAAAATAAAGCCAACCATTACAAACAGCTAAAGAGATGTACCGTGAAGCCACTGCACCAGTCTGAAAGCCTGAACTGCTTTCTGCCTTCTCATGTGAGAAAAGGAAAGCCCTCATTTTGTTAAACTCTTGTAGCTGATTTCTGTCCTATAAATCAAACACAATCCCACATTAAAATTTTCTTTTATCCTTTTCTGAATTGGCTTCTTGTTTTTTTCTTACTAATGTGCTTTACTTTATATATTAAGACAGTAAGTTCTCATGGTTGAAAATATCTTCCTCCAGCTTATCAACTATCACGACTTTCCATATAATCTTGTTTGCATAATAGAGAAGTTTTTAATCCTTATGCAGTAGACTTACCAATCTTTTCTCTTTAAGGTTTCTGTGTCATGAGTTTCACTGGAAAGACCTTCTCTAATGGAAAATTCTGACAATAACTTACGCATGTTTTCTACTAATACTTTAACAATGTCAGTTTTCAATTTTAAAACTTCAGTCTTTCTGGAATTAATTTTAGTGTAAAGATCCTATGGTGTACTTTGCCCCTCCAAATGGTCAGCCAATTGTACCATACAACTTTGTTGAAAACTTCATCTCTTTACCCAGTGATTTGAAATGTATTTTATCAAATTAAATTTTCGCATGTATTTCAACCTAGAAAGTGCTTGAATGATAAAACTATTCCCATATGAATGCTGAGTGAATTTAACTATTATAGTTTTATGGTATATTCTTTTGGGGCCAGTTTCTCCTTATTATTCATTATTTGCAATATTCCTTGTTGCTTTCATACAACATAGGCTTCTTTAACATTCTTGCCTCTCACTCTCATTGGAATTTTTATATGGATGTAATTTAGGTAAATTAATTGTGATTTTTCTGAAAGAGTCAGGATGTCCTGATAAATTTTCCCCAGGAGAGCCTAAAGATAGTTATTTACATAGCTGACAGCCCAAAATGGTGGGGCTATGTGAATTTTTAGAAAAAATGTTACATGACCCTCCTTAAAGAAAACATGCAGGATCTCATGCTTTTGATCAAATAAGTGCCTTTGTAGAATGCCCTCTGAGAAATGAACTTAATTTTTTTTCCTTGTGCTCAGTTCTTAGTCTCCTGATCCATGTTATTTACCACAGTCTATAATCACTATCCTTAATATTTCTAAAACAAGAAATTCATGCTTAGTAGCCCTCAGTCTATTCCCAAAAACAGAACAAAAACAAAAGATAAGCTGGAGAGGTTGGATGGTAAGTTGTCTGTGAGGTGAAAACATTCTGGATTGGAAAAAGTATACGTCAACTAGTTACAAGTAGTGAAAAACTTCACTGAATCAGTACTTAAAATATGTAAAGCAATATTCTTTTTCTGAGGGGACAGAAGTTTTGTTTATTAAATTCTACATTACCTGTATGCTAAAAAAAACCTTATGGTATTTGCAATACTATTGTTTAGGGTATCTGTGCTCATGAACAAGGTCCTCTGTTGGTATTTTATATGTGAACTTGGTAAATAAGGTCCATATATTAAGTAATGCAGATAAGCACCTAGAAGTATATCACTGCACAAAGACCCTAAAGGACATCAGACCACTAAGAACATCACACACTCCTCTGTTACTGCTCATTGTGCATTTTTCCCTTCTCTGAGTTGTTTCCTTATATACCCCACTTGCCATATGTGCAAAATGTACTCACTTTTACTCTATGAGTTCAAACCTGTTCACTGTACAGAAACACATGACATCGAAGCCTTCCAGCATGCTTCTAATTCCAATACATTTTAATGTGACTTGTATACTCTCATAACTTTTCTGTAAGTAAATAAATAAATCTAACTTATTGTGGCAAAAATAGCTTTCTTATAGCTTCTGTCTGGAAAACTTGATAAAATGGTTATTGTTGATATTCTGGTTCCTATCAAGTTTCTGGATGTTTCAATACTTTTTCACTTTTGTTATTGTAGAGAGATTCTGCAGTCATAGAACTACAAATGCATATTATTAATGCTTGAGCTCATTACTCTAGGTCTAAAAATGCAGTGATTTCTGCATTATGAACTTAATGAACCTGTCATGTATCCCTGTATTATATATTGTAAACCCATAATAGTTATTAATGCAGGATATTTATATAGAAGGTTAGAATTCAATTACATATTGTATCAATGCAATGATATGTGGGATTTTTAAATATCATTTATTTGTTTCTCTATGTATTCCATTCTTAAATAAATCACTAGACATATTACACACCTGCTCTGTGCTTAGCACTCTCCCCGACAGTATATATACAAACAGTAAGAAAAAACTGTCCCCGAAAAACTTACAATCCTGATGGCCAGGCACAATTTAATTACATAAAAGCTAGAAAACAGCCTATAGTAATATATAAATTTTTACACACACACATACACATACATACTATAAATATGTGCATGTGTCCTACTAAAATGTGTGGGCAATTATAAAGTCTGTTTACCACATAACACCCAGAAGGGTGCTTGGCACAGAGTAGGTGATCAATAAATATCTGTTAGATAGTAGACCTTGAAAAGAGCATGCTCATTTTATTAGGGAAAGGCCCCTTCAGTGAAAGAAAGAAGGAAAATCTGCCCTAGGACTGCTGAGTAAGTGCTAGGATGAGCATTTGTGGATCTTGGTATTTGGACAGGATGAACCTTGAGAAAGGCAGAAAGTACACAGTGCTCAGTATATAGCAGGTACTCAGTATCTGCCACATGCTTCCAGAGAAAGGCTGAGAGGCTGCTCGGCCACAGACCAGTGAAGACATGATGGCCCCGGCAAAAGCAGCAATAGGAAAAGAAACAACTGTGTCTGAGCACAGGTGACAGTTTTGCCAAATCACAAAGTTCAGAACTAATGAGTGAGGCCAACAAGAAAATGTACAGGAGCAAGGTCTGGAGAGCGTAGGGAAAATGATCTGAAGAACATCTAAGACTATGGAGGATGAGAAACAAAAAAGAAACAAATTAGGGCTGGTGGAATAGTGGCTCAAAAGTAGAGCATCTGCCCAGCAAGCATGAGGTCTCAAGTTCAAATTCTAGTAGAATCAAAAAAAATCAAATTAACTGAACTGAAAAGACAAGAGGCCAATGGCAAGGGACTGGTAGTTCAGAACACATTAATTTGCTCAAATGGGAACAGCAGAGGAAAAAACTGAGAAATTTTGTGGTTGGATGCAAGGATGAGGTAACAGCTTTAAAAGACAGCAACTGGTGACTCAGAAGGTCAAGAAAGCCTCATCTCCAAGATCTTCTGCTTGGCAGGTTAATCACACAATGGTCACACTAATCAGGAACTTAAGTTTCTGAGTTCCAGCAACATTTTTAGTTGTTTCAGAAAGTCAAACAAGAACTGTTTGACCCAGATCTCTCACACTGTGAGAATTCCCTTGCTACTGAAAGTGTCACATATGTAAAGTGTTTTATTAAAAACAAAACAAACAAACAAACAAAAAAAACCCCTGTACCGAAAGAGAGAATCGCAAAAAATGGCAAATCACCACATCACCTAGAAGAGTAATTTCCTTCATTTATTTGTCATGTATTTGTAGAGTACTAAACAAATATGTACCTGACCTCATTCTGGGTGCTGGAATTACATTAGTAAATAAGACATACTAGGTTCCAGCTCCCAGGAGGCTACATTCTGATGGTGGAGATGGCCAAACAAAGACACACAACATTTACAACTAATGATAGTTCAACAGAGGGGAAAAAAAAACAAGGGGCTGAGAGGAAATTAATTGGGGAAAGAAGAATCCACTGTTGATAAATCTTTCTGAGAAGGTAGCATTTGAATTTTTACTAAAAGATGGGTAAGAAGGAACAAGATGAAGATTGGAAAGAACATTCTAGACTAAGGAAACAGCACATGCCAAACTCCTGAGGTGTGAAAGAACCTGAAAAACTGGAAAAAAACAAAAAGAAGACAAAGGAGGTCAATATAATGAGCAAGAGAAGAGAGTGACCTGGGATGAAGTTGAGGGATCAGGCAGTAGTCACCTCTCAAACCTTGACATTCTGCCTGCATTTTATTTTCTTAACTGATTCATATTTTGATTCATATTTTAAGAACAAAAATCTTTAGAAAAGGAACTGGAACTGGCTGTTCTGCAGAGAGTAAGTAGGATTGAGGCAGAAAGACTGCTATGCAGGCTTGTGATTGTTTAGGTGAGAGTTCCTTAGTGAGTATGGAGAGGCACCAGAATGTCCCCTGACTGGCATTCCTTTGTTTGGATCCATTGAGACATCCCAGTGTGGCTGAAGGGACCATTCTCTCCCAATAGTGCTAAATACATGCTCCAGCATGTATCCAGCAGATGCTGCTTAGAGTAAAGATGAGACAAGAAACTCAACTGAAGACTGAACCTAGGTGCCAAACTGATGAGAGCATTTGGGTCACTCCATCAGGGGGACCACGTGCCACACTGTAATGTACACGAGGGGTTATTGACCTCCACTTGTCATTTCAACTAGGTTATTTATATGCCCTCTCCTTAGTACATAATATCAGTACAGTGCCCCGAGGACAGTTATCAGAGAATTCTGGACATAGCAAGGTCAACTGTTTCCTGTGAAATTCCTTCTCTGGTCTGAAGCTCTGAATTCCTTTCCCTTATCAGTCCATCAGGGCCTTGTGCCTCTCTGGAATTCTCTCCTTGTCCTAATTCAGCAAAGTTCTAATTTGTTAACCTTAGGGCAGTGAGAAGGATCTACTTTTTTGGCTTCTCATTTTTTACTAAATAAAGTTCTGAACTTTTTTTCTACCTTTCTTGTGGAATTTTAGTTACCTGGTTTGATTTAATTGCATATTTCTACCTTGCATTCACGCCTAGAAGCATTAGGCTGTGGAAAACCTTTTACTATATCTAATAAGTAAAATGAAAAGAAGGGATTGCAAAATTAAACCATAAATATCTTCATAAGACTGACAGGGAAAATGAGAGTCATGAATTTAAAAAATTTTTAAAACACTTTTAAAATGTTAAATGAGCAAAATTGTATCATTTACAGAATGGCGAGATGGGCAGCAAAGCAATTGAACATTATTAATTTCTTTCCTTCATCTGTATTGACCACATATCTCTACTAGAATTAATATGATGTAAATGGTAACAAAAGACCAAGATGATTTGTTGGTCACCTCTGTTTTGATTTACAGAAGGATGAATAAGAGAGCCCAACTCAAGCAATTCTAAAAGCTTATAATAAAAAAAGGACCAAAGCTACAGCAGGTACCTAGTAGGAAAAACACAGGCAAAATAGCTCACAAGCAAGACTTATATTTTTAGAATTAAAAATTAGTATTCAATACTTATACATTATTGTTCACAGTAGCAGTATTCACAATAGCCAAAAATTTTAAAACTATGAATGGATAAACACAAATGTGGTATATCCATTCAAAGGAATATTATTCAACCATAAAATGGAATAAAGATCTGATATATGCTTTAAAAAATGGCTTATCTTTTTGATCCCAACTTATGAAGGAGGTAAGAATTGAAAATGGGATCCTATGAATGCCATACATTAAAAAAAATCATTCAGATAAATAAATTTTAAAAAGCAGGATGGAACATATGTAGTAGAATGGCTTTTGGAAATCATAAACCAATAAATAAAGCTTCATGCTCAAAAATACCTTCTACAGAATTTTTGTAAGAAACAAAATAGAATCATAAAATCTTATTGTAGGTCTACTTAAAGAGTTTACGTTAAAATAAATTTACATGAAAAAATATTTTATAGGTTTTCTTTCTGTATATAAATACACATACATGAATATATAACTCTCACAACTTCATAACTAACCACTAATCATCTGAGATAATATTAAAGTATCATTCTTAAGAATTTTGAGAATTACACCTGCAGATTAATGTTTGTCCAGACATAAGACATTCATAATTTCATAAAGAAAGTTGTTATATTAATAAGTTGACTTAAACAATGAAACTCCACTCTTAAGAATTTGGGTGATTCCATATAGACAGGTTCTGTTTTAGACCTATATCCTAATAGGGACTAATGACTGAAGGACAAAAAGACCCAACACCCACAGACTTGTCTAACATAAAAATCAAGTGAAGCATAATTGTGAGAGTCAGAAAATTCCAAATTTGAAGAGGTGTATTTTCAATTACAAGTTTTCAGTTATTACATCACCACCAAAAGAGACAACAAAATATAATCCAGTCAGTGGTGGTACACAAAACCTTAATCTAGTGTGCAAACAAAAAGGTAGTCAATTCAAAAAACATTTCCAAACGGTACACATGTTTAGTATACTCCATTTTTAACAAGAGCAAGAACTATATACACAGTTGTATAAAAGAGGGGAGTGCCAGGAATTCAAATTTTTCGTTTCTATAGTCTAGTTCATGCATCAATAACTAGGCTAATGAAGAATTGCTCACTTTCTATGCCCATCCATCTGGGCTCCATCTCAACTCTTGAACATCGGGCTGTTTCGTTTTCCTGTTAGTTAATGCTACAGCTCAGAAAAAAGAAAGATAAGAAAAACTCAGCTCTTTTGGAGACCTGCTAGGAACCTTCTGGTTGACTTGACAGCATACAATAATAGCGCTTTTTTTAGCTTCACAGTACTCTCATTTTTCTTTCTTATTTTAATTGTGACAGTTGGCATTTCTACACTTATTAAAGGTTTGAAAATTATAGTAATGTAAACAAGTTTTGCAAAACAAAAAAAAATTCATATTGTGCCTGGAAGGTGGGTGCAGTGTCTTCCTGTTCCTTGGCTGTACACATTCAACCACATTCCATTAGATTGGATTTTCATGTCATTACACATATCCAGCGGCAATTCAACTACTGGCCCCCAGAGGGCACTCCCTATCACTCCTCAAAGATTTTATGCTTCTTGACACATCACTCTGACAACCATCCTTACCATAATTCCTAGTGTTTCCATAGTACATAGAGATTATCCTTTCAAGTCCCTGGCCTCTCAGTTCCTTGACCTCTTCTCTCCTAAGAGTCTGTCCTGTACTCAATGTCAGTCACTCAGTCCCTTTATCATACCCTACTCCTATGATTTACCAGTAACTTTGCTTCTTTTATATACTTCACTTGAAATTATCTCAATAACCCCTAACTTTCTATTGCACATCTTCAAGTATCCAAATTCTGACAATTCTTACTTGTCTTTCACTTTCCTGAAGTCATCCCTTTGGTCCTTAAGTAAGCTAAAGTCTATGGTTCATCATTATAATTAACTCCTTACAGAAACCAGCCACTAAGATGGCCTATTCTTGCTTTATCACAATCACCTGGCAAAAGTTCAACCATAATTAAATCCTACTCCATGCCTGCGCCCATAGCTGAACTTGGCAAGAGAAAAATCACACTGCCATGCTAGCCACTCCCACTTTAAATATATGGTCACTGACTTAAGTTTGGATCCTTACACTTCAGGGTGATCATCATTCATTTCACAAGTATTGACCCGTACTTTTACATCTTTCATCAAATTTCCAATTATCTCCTCATTCATCCTAACTCTCTGCAGCTGTCTTTCCCTTGGAAAAACATAAGCAGAGAGAACTTGATAAGCCTCCACTACATCTTGTTTCCTGTACATGACTTCTACCTTCCTTCCTGGTCTTGCAGTAGAATCGTTAATGCTCCTTGAAGGCCAACTGTTCCACCTGTTCACTGGAGTACCTCCTCGCTTACTCCAGGGCCTTCACCCTTCCCCAAACTCACACATAATTAATTTGTCTCTCTCCTGGGTCATTCCCCTAGATCATTTTTTAACTGGTTTCTCCTGTACAGAAAAACAAACATACTGTCTCTTATACATACAATAAAAATCACTTCCACCTGTATTATCTTTTTCCTTTTAAGAAAGATTGTTTAAAAGATTTGTTTGTGTTACTATATTCTATTTCTTTTCTCTTGTTCTCTTACCTTACCTACTCAAATTGTAATTTTTATTCCCTTTCCTCCACCTGACTTCTCTCTGAAAGATCACCAATCACCTTCATGGGATGCTGAGATCAGTATCAGTCTACTACTCCTCATCTTACTACTAGTTGCAGACAGTGTTTGATCTACTGTTCACTCTTTGCTGCTTTGAAGAATTTACTTGACTTCCAGGATTTCAGAAGCTCCTAGATTTTCTCCAAATAGGACAACAGCTACTCCAAGAAGCACCTAGTCCCAACCCCTGTGGCAGACAGCAAATGCTTACTTGGAATTTATTCTTCCCTTATTTCTGACTAAAAGAAGCTCGATGATGTATAGGGAAAACTGTGATATGCTCAGCTAAGAAATCAGGTCTCAGTCTCTCTTTAGCTAGAAGTGACACAGTTCTGATTAATAAGACACAAAAAGACATCACTCAGTATTTGCTTGAAAGCGAGGGGGTGGGGGCGAGAGAGAGGGGGTGGGAGGAAAGGGAGGTGCGGGGGGAAGAGGGGAGTAATGACCCAATCATTGTATGTACATATGAATAAAGAAAATAAAAAAAAGAAAAACCAAGGGCTGGTGGAGTGGCTCAAGTGTTAACAGTATCTGCCTAGCAAGCATGAGATCCTGAGCTGAAGCCCCAGTACTGCCAAAAAAAAAAAAGAAAAGAAAAACCAAAAAATAATATTCTGAGGCATGTAAAAATTATGTGAAATTAAAAAAAAACAGAAAAACAAAAAGACATCACTTGGAGGAACATTTAGGAAAGGTCCTTTAAAAAGAGTTGTCTCAGACAGCATATCTCTTTTGCTTTTTATGTTTTCCCCTTTTCCTGTCTGAAACCAGAAGTGAGATCTATATTCTAAGGCGAGAATTTTTTTTTTAATCCAGAAAATAACACTGACAACCAAAGCAGAAAAAAAAAATGGTTGCTCCACATAGCTCTAGCAGAAAAGTCCAAGGAAGCATGCTGATTGGCCTGACCTGAATAACATGCTTATCCTTGACCTGAATCACCATGGTCAGAAGGATCACTACTCTGACTGGCCCCAAGCCAGTAACATGTTCATTCCTATGGCATGAAAAATTGAAACAACCACACTCGACAGGGAGTCTAAATGATTCCTCCCAGTTAAGAAGGGCTCTGATATCAGAAAATATGGGGAGAGTACTGATGTACACATATACATTCATGTGTGCTTACATGCACAAGCCACATTTTTTAAAGGTTTTTTAGATAGGGTCACACAAACTATTTGCTCAGGCTGGCTTCAAACCTCAATCCTCCTGATCTCTGTCTCCTGAGTAGCTAGGATTACAGGTATAAGCCACCGTTGTCCGGCTCATGCACCATTTTTTGTGCAATCTCAGAATTAGCAGATGAGATTGTAGGCTTAGCTCCCTGACTGATGATACAGGTCACTAGCCTGAAAAATGGCCTTTGGTCCTCAGTTTTCCAATCATTTAATAAAAGAAGATGACTCATCCAACACTATCTTTATGTGAGCCACTACACCTGAAATCCTAACTACTTGGGAGGTTGAGATGGGAGGATTGTAGTTTGATGCCAGCCTGGACAAAAAGTTCATGAGACCCCATCTCATTCAACAGATGGGTGTGATGGTGTGCATCTATCATCCCAAGCTACACAGGATGCTGAAATTGGGAGGATCAAGGCAGTTCTAAGCTGGGCATGGTGTGGCATTTGTCATTCGAATAACAGTGAGAAACTTAAAATACGAGGACTGTAGTCCAGGCTAGCCAGGGCAAAAATAAGACCCGATCTATAAAATAACAGGAGCAAAGTGGGCTGGAGGTGTGGCTCAATGATAGAGTACCTGCCTAACAAGCATGAAGCTCTGAGTTCAAACCCAAGTACAACCAAAAAACAAAAGAGTAAATGGAAGCAGTGTACTTGAAAAACTTTTTTTGAAAAAAAATTTATTAGCATATATTAGTTGTATAGGGGCTTCATCTAAAAATATAAAGGTCTTTAAAATTGTGTAGGATTACTATAATACATGAAAAAAATTAACTGGTATAAAAAGAATTGTGATAGAGTGTCTTTGATGCCTCATCTAAACCTGTAACTCAAATCTTAAAAATATCTGTTACTATGATAAGCCAAAGGTCTCAATTATCATAAGCAAAGAAGACAGTGACTTCTGTGCCCTGCCTTTCTGGGACTACAAACAGGTCCATAATATTCTTCTCAAAAATGTCTTGCCTTATTCATTCCATATCCCTGTTCTGGTCATATCTCCCCACTCCTTAAGAACAAAAATATAACTTTAAAAAGTAAACATATAATATTGTTCTTAAATTTGAAATCACTTGGATGAGTTAACACATACATGGTCATTTGCTGTGGCATTCATAATAGCAAAACATTGAAACAACCTACGTATCCACTGAGATTGGAAAAATAATGGTGCATCTATGCAATGGAATACTATGTTGCTATTAAGATCAACAAAGAAAATCTATGTATACTAATTTAGGTTGGATTGCCAAAATATAGTCAGTAATCACCTGTGTTCCCCCTACTAACTGGAGTACGGAGGAACCATGAAGCATATGATTTTCCATTATTTGAGTAAAATTTTGGTCCTACTAACAAAAACAGACAGGGGATGGAGGATGAGGTGAACAATTAGGTACTCAAACAAGAATCTGTCTAGGTCCTCCCTATTTGTATATGTATGTATGTATGTATGTATGTATGTATGTATGTATGAATGTACGTAAGTGCCCCAACTTACATAAGCGTTCCTCTTATGATTTTTTAACTTTACAATGTTGTGCAAACTATACACATTCAATAGAAATGGTACTTAGAAGTTTGATCCTTTCCCAGGCTAGTAATATACAGAACAATACTTTCTTGAGATGCTGGTCAATGTTTTTCAACAAGGGTGTCAAGACCTTATGGATATTTCAACAAATGGTGCTAGGAAAACTAGATATACATATACATGATATGGATGAAGCTGGATCTTTGCTTTACACCATATGCGTAAGAGCTAAAGCTATAAAAATTCTACAAGACAAGGGGAAAGTAACACGATATTGGATTTGGCAATGATTTCTTACACACGATACCAAATGGACAAGAAACAAAAGTAAAAATAGATAAATTAGACTACATCAAAATTAAAAACTTACATGTATCTACTGAGTGGAGACAATATTTACAAATCATATACCTTATAAGGGACCAATGTCCAAATATGCAAAAATCACTGATAACTCAACAATTTTAAAAAAAGTTCAAACCCAAGCAATAAATAGGCCTTATAAGGGCTTGAATGGACATATCTTCAAAGAAGACATACAAATAGCCAAGAAGCATAAGAAAAGACGTTCAACATCACTAATCAATATGGAGAGGCAAATCAAAACCACAATAAGACACTGTCTTCACATGCAAGGATGGGCAGTATTTTTTTTTTAATCCAGAAAATAACGAGTACAAGGAAGGATGTAAAGAGATTGGAAGCCTTGTGCACTGTGGATGGGAATGAAAAGTGCAGCTGCTATGGAACAGTACAGCAACTCCTCCAAAAACTAAAAATACAATTATTATGTGACCTGAGAATTCAACTTCTGAGTATATGCCCAAAAGAACTGAAAGCTGTATCTCAAAGATGTATCTATATACCCATGATCATAGAAGCATTATTTACAAGAGTCAAAGATATGTTATGGACTAAATGTTTCCCTTTCCTCCATATCTCCTAGTTTATATTTTAGTGTTCTAACCCCTACTGGCTTAAAATGTGACTATATTTGAAGAGAGTTTATTTAAAGAGGGATTAGGTTAAATGAAGTCATTAGAGTGAGACCTAATCCAATATGGTTTGTGTCTTTAGAAGAAGAAGAAATTAGGACATAGAAAAACACAGAGGAAAGGCTATCTGAGGACACAGGAAAAAGACTGTCATCTACAAACCAAGTAGAAAGACCTCAGAAGAAAGGAATCCTGCCAATATTTTGGTCTCAGACTTATAGCCTTACAAACTATAAGTACATTAATACCATTAAACACTGTTCAATAGTAAAAAGGGTAAATGTATAATAATTTTGATCAATCTTGACAATTTTGCTGAATGTAAAGAGACAATCCCAAAAGGTATTCATTGTATGAATTCCATTTGTATAACATTTTTGAAATGAAAAAATTATAGAAATTAAGAGAGGGTATTGGTTACCAGGGATTAAACTTGGGATAAATTAATGGGTAAATAAAATGGATTAATAATATAGGGCAACATGAAGGATCCCTGTGATGATGAAGGTGTTCTATGTCTTGACTTATAGTAGAGGATACATGAACCTACACATGTGATAAAACTGCACAGACCTAAATACACACAAACACATACACACACACACACACACACACACACACTCCTACAAATAAAACTGGGAAAAGCTAGATAATATTGGTGGATTGTTTCAATGCTAATAACTTGATTCTGACACAGTTTTGGCAAGATGTTTATCACTGGGGAAAATTGGGAAACTGCTATACATGTATTATTTCTTACAACTGCATGTAAACCTAAAATTTTGTGAAAGTAAAAGTTTAATTTTTAAAAAACATCAAATTGAAAATCTACAGATTATTTTTCAGGTTAATGCAAGAAAAGGAATGAATGAAAAAATAACAAAACTTCACATAAAAACTAATGAAACTTTATTTTGTTATAAAATACCCCTAAACCTTCATTTTGGCACTAATGACAGCAAGGATGCAAAGAATCATTGCACTATTTTTGATTGCACCACAGAAACCAAATGATATATCTTCTTCAAAAAACAAACTATTTCTTTAGTTGTCAATAGAAACTGAAATCAAGAAATAATAGCAATATAGTGCAGACATGACTATTTCATGAAGAAAAACACTGACAGTTCGTATGTATATAAAATTTCTTGACTTTAACCTACCTAATTTTATTTTATCAACAGTAACTTTGCACAGTATGCAAAGCAGACTCATCTGTGCTCTTCGAAGCCACAAGAATGGGCAGGGGTGTAGCTCAGTAGTAGAGTACTTGCCTAGCACGCATGAGGCTCTGGGTTCAATCCCCAGCACTGCAAAATAATGATAATTATTTAAATATGTTAAAGAATCATTACTGTTACTTTTTCAAGTCAAATTTCCCTTGGCTTTTTAAAGTTTCAAGTAATCAGGAAAGCAGAAATCATATACAATGAAAATTTATATGCTCTTCACCTGGATTCTCAAATTAATACCTTGCTGCATTTGTGTTTGCTGACAGAGATACAAATACACACACACACACATTCTTTTTAATCATTTGAAAGAAAGTTTCATCCTAAATGTTGTAGAGGACATCACCTAAGAATAAGGACATCCGGGAAGAGGGAAGGAAAGAGATGGGGGAAAGAAGCAAGAACTTTTTCTTGACATGTATTTCAGCACATAAAAGAGAAATCAAGAAAGTATAATAAATCAAAGAAAGCTGGCATTAACACATTAGTACTATGCCTTTATATGAAGCTTACAGCTGTGCTTTTGCTCTATAATAGTAAGAATCAGTAAAAATTGTTTTTAGCCTTAGGTTAAATCTGTATTGATGAGAATAAATTTTTTCCATAGTGAAATTAAAATTTACATGCTCAATTTGGTGAGTCTGCTCCATTGTCTGTATGTACACTACATTTTTAAAAATCCATTCATCTGCTGAAGGGCCCCTAGAATGATTCTGTATCTTGGCTATTGTGAATCAAATCTAAATAAACATGGGTACACAGCCCCCCCCCTTTTTTTTTGCTGTTGAGATCAGCCTGTGCCCTGCTCCTTGTAGGCTTCATTGGGTCCTTTGGCATAGTTTATCTTCATTTTGTTGGAGTCTGGATCTGAGTATCTGTTTTCTTCATTCCCCTCTGGTTCCTGTACTAATTTTTTGCTGTGGGAAAACTGGTTTCCCTGTTTTTTCTGTCTTCCCATCATTGTCTTTGATGTTGTTACTGTCCCTGCACTGTGTGCAATTAAGTATTTTCTAGCTTGTAATAATAACAATGGTAATATTTAGAATGGAAGGGTGAGCGGAGATGGAAAGCAAGAAGTTAAAGAAAAGGGAAAAACAAATAAACAGAAAAGAAGGAGAAAACAGAACAAGGAATTAGACAAGAAAGTTTCAAAGGTATAAACAGGGAGCATTAGTGTACTAATAGACAGTAAGCTGAACAGGCATTAGAGAGACAGAGAGAGGATTGAAAATAAAAAATAAAAAAAAATAAAGATAAGAATAAAAATAAAAAATAAGTAAATGAAAGAAATATATATATAAAAATAAAATAAAATGAAAAATAGAAAAATTAAAAAAAAAATCAAAAAACAAAAAACCCTCCAAGTTCAAATGCAATGAAGTTTCAGTCTTAATAATTTTGGTGTCCGTCTCAGTCTCCAACCCTGGAGATGGTGCCTCAGATGTTGTTCTGTAGTTGTCTCATCAAAGGGGACACATAACGTAGAACAAAACTACACACACCCACACACACACACACACACACACACACACACACACACACACACACACACAAAAACCCCGAGTGTCCCAAGTTCAAATGCAATACAGTTTCACTAAGTTTTTCAGCATGCAAATGTAATTCGGTTGTTCTCTCATCAAAAGTAGGGAGAAAAAGAGAAAAAAAAAAAGAGTCTGTAGACTATTCTGAGAATGGTATCTGTGGCTGTGGCTTGCCTGCCCGCTGCTGTCAGTCTGCTGTTGCTAGAGGCTTTATTTATGCAGATCTCAGTGGTGAGCTTAGCACTCACCTGGCCCTGCAGGCTTTGTTTACTCAGAGTTCTCCTGTGCGTGAGCCTCTGCTACAAGCTTTCCCCTTTCCAAGCACACTGGGGAAGATGACACTGCACCCGCTTTCTCAGGCTTGCGTGTTTATTTACAGTTCATGTGGGAAGTGGGTCTTCCCCCCTCTCCTGTGCAGTTTTCCTCCCACAGCCACTTTTACAAGCTTTCCTGCTCCTGATTACTGGGCGGTGCTGCTGGTACTGCCAGCCACCATATTTGTTTACAGCTCACGTGGGAAGTGGGTCTTTCCCCCTCTCCTGTGGAGTTTTCCTCCCTCCGCCACTCTCATGAGCTTTCCCACTCCTGTTTGCTGGGCGTGCGCCCCTGCTCCCGCCAGAGCCTCTCCTGCCAGGCCAGGCTTGTTTATTTACAGTTCCGGGAAGGATTCCCTTTCCCCAATCTTCGGCACTCAGTGTGCCCCACCCTCTATCCCGCATGTCTTTATTGTTCTTATTGCTTATTACTCAGTTTCTCTTTTTTCCCCAGGGGGAGGTCGGTCTGTCCAGGGGGCTATGCTCCTCTGGCCCAGGGTTGTCTGTGGGAGTACCATGAAGCTCACCTTGTCCGTGTCTTCCCAAGCCCTCTTGGTGTGGGTGACTGGCGGCCTGGGGGCCCTCCTTGTTTCTCCGTTTAATGTGAAGTGGAGATTCTCTGTGCTGGCTGGAGGTGTGGAGGGGTCAAAGTTTTGCCTCTTCTCAGTGATTTTGCCTGCAAAGTGTGTCTCCAGTGTCTCTCCAAGATTTCACTATAGGAGGCTCGCTTTCTGCTTCCTCCCTCTAGCCGCCATCTTGGAATCCATCCATCTTTTTTTCACTCTGTTGATTGTTTCCTTTGCTGTGCAAAAGTTTGCTCTGTAATAATCCTCTTTGTCAATTCTTGCTTTTGTTTCCTGGGATTCTGGGGTCCTATTCAGGAAATCATTGCCTTTGCCAATAATTTCAAGAGTTTCCCTTATGTTTTCTTCTAATAGGTTCAAAGGTTCAGGCCTTGAATTAAGATCCTTGATCCGGAGGAATTCCAAGATGGCGGCTAGAGGTAGGAAGCAGAAAGCGAGCCTCCTATAGTGAAATCTTGGAGAGACGCTGGAGACACACTTTGCAGGCATAATCACCGAGAAAAGGCATAACTTTGACTCCTCCACATCTCCAGCCGGCGCAGAGAATCTCCACTTCACGTTAAACGGAGAACTGAGGAGGCCCCCGGGGCCGCCAGTGGCCAGCGCCCATACGGCTTGGGAAGACGCGGACCAGGTGAGCTTCGCGGTACCGCGGTTCCCCACAGACAAGCCTGGGCCAGAGCAGCATAGCCCCCTGGACAGACTGACCTCCACCCGGGAAAAAAAGAGAAACTGAGTACTAAGCAATAAGAACAGTTAAGACACGCTGGAAAGAGGGTGGGGCGCCCTGAGCGCTGAAGATTGGGGGAAGGGAACCCTTCCCGGGACTGTAAATAAACGAGCCGGGCGGGCCGGAGAGGCTCTGGCGGGAGCGGGGCGCGCGCCCAGCAACCAGGAGCGGGGACGCTTGTGAGAGGAGGGAAGACCCACTTCCCACGTGAACTGTAAATAAACACGCAGGCCTGACAACGCGGGGCAGTGTCGCCTTTCCCAGTGCTTGGAAAGGGAAAAGCCTGTAGCAGAGGCCCCCCTCCCCCGCACAGGAGAACTCTGAGCAAACAAAGCCTGTGGGACCAGGTGAGTGCTAAGATCACCCCAGAGATCTGCATAAATAACGCCGCCAGCTACAGGCTGAGAGCAGCAGGCAGGCAAGCCACAGTTGCAGATACCACTCTCAGAACTGCCTCCAGACGCTTTTTTTTCTTTTTCTCCCTACCTTTGATGAGAGAACAACCGAATTACACCTGCAAGCCGAAAAACTTACTGAAACTGTATTGCATTTGAACTGGGGACACTTGGTGGGGCTTTTTTTTTTTTCTTCTGTGTGTGTGTGAGTGTAGTTTTGTTCTACTTTATGCATCCCCTTTGATGAGACAACTACAGAACAACATCTGAGGCACCAACTCCAGGACTGGAGATTGAGACGGACATCCAAATTATTAAGACTGAAATTGCATTGCATATAAACTTGGAAGTTTTTTGGTTTTTTGGGTTTTTTTTGTTTTTTTTAATTTTCTATTTTCCATTTTATTTTAATTCATTTTTATAAATAGATATTACTTTCATATACTTATTTTTTATTTTTTTTATCTTTGATTTTCACCCTCTCTCTGTCAATCTATTGTCTGTTCAGCTTACTGTCGATTAGTACACTAACACTCCCTGTTTATACCTTTGAAACTCTCTTGCCTGATACCTTGTTCTGCTTTCTCCCTCTTGTCTGTATATTTGTTTTCCCCTTTTCTTTAACTTCTTGCTTTCCATCTCAGCTCACTCTTCCATTCTCAATATTACAATTGTTATTATTACAAGCTAGAAAATACTTAATTACACACAGTACAGGGACAGTAACAACACCAAGGACAATGACAGGAAGACAGAAAAAACAAGGAAACCAGTTTCCCCACAGCAAAAAATTAGTACAGGAACCAGAGGGGAATGAAGAGAACAGAAACTCAGAGCCAGACTCCAACAAAATGAAGATAAACTATGCCAAAGGACCCAATGAAGCCTACAAGAATAATTTAAAAGAAGACATACTACAAGTACTCAATGAGAATTTTATAGAGATGATACTGGATAGGGTCAACCAAAATGTACAGGAGACACTCAAGAAATTCCAAGACAATAAAAATAGAGAATTTGAAAAAGCAAAAGAAGAAATAAAGAAAACCATAGAAGCACTGTATAAACACCAAAGTGAAAGAGAGAACACAATGAATAAATGGATAAATGAACTCAGGACAAAAATAGACAACAATAAAGAAGAAAACAGCCAGGATATGGAAAACCTCAGAAAAAAGAACGAAACAGAACTGCAAAACAAAACGGAAGGCCAATCCAGCAGAATAGAACAAACAGAAGACAGAATCTCAGAACTTGAAGATGAAATGGTAATTAAAGGAAAAACTGAAGAACTACTAATTAAACAACTCAAGACCTGTGAAAAGAAAATGCAAGAACTCACTGACTCCATCAAAAGACCAAACTTGAGAATCATGGGCATCGAAGAAGGAGAAGAGGTGCAAGCGAAGGGAATGCGTAATATATTCAACAAAATAATAACGGAAAATTTCCCAAATCTAGAGAAAGATATTCCCATACAAATGCAAGAGGCCTCCAGGACACCAAACAGACCAGATCAAAATAGAACTACTCTACGACATATCATCATTAAAACAACAAGTTCAGAAACTAAGGAAAGAATATTGAAGGCTGCAAGAGAGAAAAAACAAGTAACATACAAAGGTAAACCCATCAAAATCACAGCAGACTTCTCAACAGAAACATTAAAAGCAAGAAGAGGGTGGGGTGAGATCTTCCGGGCACTGAATGAAAATAACTTCAACCCCAGGATACTCTACCCAGCAAAGCTATCATTCAAAATAGATGGAGCAATAAAAGTCTTCCATGATAAGCAGAAACTAAAACAATATGTGACCACAAAGCCACCATTACAAAAGATTCTGCAAGGGATCCTGCACACAGAAAGTGACACCCAACTTAACCATGAAAAGGCAGGCAGCACCAAACCACAGGATAAGAAAAAGCAAGACAGTAGAGAGTAACATCAAGTTAGGTACACACAATCAAACCTTCAAACAACTAAGATAACTAAATGGCAGGAATCACCACATACCTATCAGTACTAACACTTAATGTTAATGGACTTAATTCACCCATCAAAAGACACTGTTTGACAAAATGGATTAAAAAAGAAGATCCAACAATTTGTTGCTTACAGGAGACTCATCTCACCGACAGAAATAAGCATATGCTTAGGATGAAAGGCTGGAAGAAGATTTACCAAGCCAATGGCCCCCGAAAACAAGCAGGAGTAGCAATACTTATCTCTGACAAAGTAGACTTCAAACCTACATTGATCAAACGAGATAAAGAAGGACATTCCATACTAATAAAAGGGGAAATAGACCAAAAGGAAATAATAATCATCAATCTGTACGCACCCAATGTCAACGCACCCAATTTCATCAAACATACCCTGAAAGACCTAAAAGCATATATAAACGCCAACACAGTGGTTGTGGGAGACTTTAACACTCCATTAGCATCAATAGATAGGTCATCCAAACAAAAACTCAATAAAGAAATCCAAGATCTAAAATAAGCAATAGATCAAGTGGACCTAGTAGATGTCTACAGAACATTTCATCCAACCTCTACACAATATACATTCTTCTCAGCAGCCCATGGAACCTTCTCCAAAATAGATCATATCCTAGGGCACAAAGCAAGCCTCAGCAAATATAAGAAAATAGAAATAATACCATGCATACTATCTGACCACAATGCAGT
The DNA here is from genome assembly GCF_047511655.1 of Castor canadensis. Lineage (NCBI taxonomy): Eukaryota > Metazoa > Chordata > Mammalia > Rodentia > Castoridae > Castor > Castor canadensis. The sequence goes on along the minus strand of NC_133390.1, from coordinate 143,670,369 downwards.
AAAAGTAGAACTCAACAACAAAAGTAAAGACAAAAAACATGCAAACAGCTGGAAACTAAATAACTCATTACTTAATGAAGAATGGATCATCGATGCAATAAAAGAGGAAATTAAAAAGTTCCTAGAAGTCAATGAAAATGAAAACACAACCTACCAGAACCTAAGGGACACAGCTAAGGCAGTCTTGAGAGGAAAGTTTATAGCCATGAGTGCATATATTAAAAAGATTGAAAGATCCCAAATCAATGACCTAATGATACATCTCAAACTCCTAGAAAAACAAGAACAAGCAAATCCCAAAACAAATAGAAGGAGAGAAATAATAAAAATAAGAGCTGAAATCAACGAAATAGAAACCAAAAAAACCATACAAAGAATTAATGAAACAAAAGTTGGTTCTTTGAAAAAATAAACAAGATCGATAGACCCCTGGCAAACCTGACTAAAATGAGGAGAGAAAAAACCCAAATTAGTAGAATCAGGAATGCAAAAGGGGAGATAACAACAAACACCATGGAAGTCCAGGAAATCATCAGAGACTACTTTGAGAACCTATATTCAAATAAATTTGAAAATCTAAAAGAAATGGACAGATTTATAGATACATATGATCATCTAAAACTGAACCAAGAGGAAATTAATCACCTGAATAGACCTATAACACAAAATGAAATTGAAGCAGCAATCAAGAGTCTCCCCAAAAAGAAAAGTCCAGGACCTGATGGATTCTCTGCTGAATTCTATCAGACCTTTAAAGAAGAACTGATACCAACCCTCCTTAAACTGTTCCATGAAATAGAAAGGGAAGGAAAACTGCCAAACACGTTTTATGAAGCCACTATTACACTTATCCCAAAACCAGGCAAAGACACCTCCAAAAAGGAGAACTATAGGCCAATCTCCTTAATGAACACTGATGCAAAAATCCTCAACAAAATAATGGCAAATCGAATTCAGCAACACATCAAAAAGATTATTCACCACGACCAGGTAGGCTTCATCCCAGGGATGCAGGGGTGGTTCAACATACGAAAATCAATAAACGTAATAAACCACATTAATAGAAGCAAAGACAAAAACCACTTGATCATCTCAATAGATGCAGAAAAAGCCTTTGATAAGAACCAACATCATTTCATGATAAAAGCTCTAAGAAAACTAGGAATAGAAGGAAAGTTCCTCAACATTATAAAAGCTATGTATGACAAACCTACAGCCAGCATTATACTTAACGGAGAAAAATTAAAACCATTCCCTCTAAAATCAGGAACCAGACAAGGATGCCCACTATCTCCACTCCTATTCAACATAGTACTGGAATTCCTAGCCAGAGCAATTAGGCAAGAAGAAGGAATAAAAGGAATACAAATAGGTAAAGAAACTGTCAAAATATCCCTATTTGCAGATGACATGATCCTATACCTTAAAGACCCAAAAAACTCTACTCAGAAGCTTCTAGACATCATCAATAGCTATAGCAAGGTAGCAGGATATAAAATCAACATAGAAAAATCATTAGCATTTCTATACACTAACAATGAGCAAACGGAAAAAGAATGTATGAAAACAATTCCATTTACAATAGCCTCAAAAAAAATCAAATACCTAGGTGTAAACCTAACAAAAGATGTGAAAGACCTCTACAAGGAAAACTATACACTTCTGAAGAAAGAGATTGAGGAAGACTATAGAAAGTGGAGAGATCTCCCATGCTCATGGATTGGTAGAATCAACATAGTAAAAATGTCTATACTCCCAAAAGTAATCTACATGTTTAATGCAATTCCCATCAAAATTCCAATGACATTCATCAAAGAGATTGAAAAATCTACTGTTAAATTTATATGGAAACACAAGAGGCCACGAATAGCCAAGGCAATACTCAGTCAAAAGAACAATGCTGGAGGTATCACGATACCTGACTTCAAACTATATTACAAAGCAATAACAATAAAAACAGCATGGTACTGGCACAAAAACAGACATGAAGACCAGTGGAACAGAATAGAGGATCCAGATATGAAGCCACACAACTATAAGCAACTTATCTTTGACAAAGGAGCTAAAAATATACGATGGAGAAATAGCAGCCTCTTCAACAAAAACTGCTGGGAAAACTGGTTAGCAGTCTGCAAAAAACTGAAACTAGATCCATGTATATCACCCTATACCAAGATTAACTCAAAATGGATCAAGGATCTTAATATCAGACCCCAAACTCTTAAGTTGATACAAGAAAGAGTAGGAAATACTCTGGAGTTAGTAGGTATAGGTAAGAACTTTCTCAATGAAACCCCAGCAGCACAGCAACTAAGAGATAGCATAGATAAATGGGACCTCATAAAACTAAAAAGCTTCTGTTCATCAAAAGAAATGGTCTCTAAACTGAAGAGAACACCCACAGAGTGGGAGAAAATATTTGCCAATTATACATCAGACAAAGGACTGATAACCAGAATATGCAGGGAACTTAAAAAACTAAATTCTCCCAAAACTAATGAACCAATAAAGAAATGGGCATGTGAACTAAACAGAACTTTCTCAAAAGAAGAAATTCAAATGGCCAGAAAACACATGAAAAAATGCTCACCATCTCTAGCAATAAAGGAAATGCAAATTAAAACCACACTAAGATTCCACCTCACCCCTGTTAGAATAGCCATCATCAGCAACACCACCAACAACAGGTGTTGGCGAGGATGCGGGGAAAAAGGAACCCTCTTACACTGTTGGTGGGAATGTAGACTAGTACAACCACTCTGGAAAAAAATTTGGAGGCTACTTAAAAAGCTGGACATCGATCTACCATTTGATCCAGCAATACCACTCTTGGGGATATACCCAAAAGACTGTTACTCCAGAGGCACCTGCACATCCATGTTTATTGCGGCACTATTCACAATAGCCAAGTTATGGAAACAGCCAAGATGCCCCAGCACTGACGAATGGATTAAGAAAATGTGGTATCTATACACAATGGAATTTTATGCAGCCATGAAGAAGAACGAAATGTTATCATTCACTGGTAAATGGATGGAATTGGAGAACATCATTCTGAGTGAGGTTAGCCTGGCTCAAAAGACCAAAAATCGTATGTTCTCCCTCATATGTGGACATTAGATCAAGGGCAAACACAACAAGGGGATTGGACTATGAGCACATGATAAAAGCGAGAGCACACAAGGGAGGGGTGAGGATAGGTAAGACACCTAAAAAACTAGCTAGCATTTGTTGCCCTTAATGCAGAGAAACTAAAGCAGATACCTTAAAGCAACTGAGGCCAATAGGAAAAGGGGACCAGGAACTAGAGAAAAGGTTAGATTAAAAAGAATTAACCTAGAAGGTAACACCCACGCACAGGAAATCAATGTGAGTCAATGCCCTGTATAGCTATCCTTATCTCAACCAGCAAAACCCCTTGTTCCTTCCTATTATTGCTTATACTCTCTCTACAACAAAATTAGAGATAAGGGCAAAATAGTTTCTGCTGGGTATTGAGGGGGGGAGCGGGAGGGGGTGGAGTGGGTGGTAAGGGAGGGGGTGGGGGCAGGGGGGAGAAATAAACCAAGCCTTGTATGCACATATGAATAATAAAAGAAAAATGAAAAAAAAAAAAATAAAGTAATGAAAGCAAAAGGAAAAAAAAAAAAAAAAGATCCTTGATCCATTTTGAGTTGATTTGTACACAAGGTGAGCGGTAACAGTTTCATGTGGATATGCAGTTTTCCTAAGACAAATTTCTGAAGAGGCTGTCTTTATTTAAAGTGTCATTGTAAGCAGGGTGTGGTGGTTCATGCTTGTAATCCCAGATACTTGGGATGCAGAGATTGAGAGGATCATGGTTGAAGGCCAGCCCAGGCAAAAAGCTAATGAGATGTTATCTGAACCAACAAGTAGGGATGGTGGTGTGTGCCTATAATCCTAGCTACAGGGAGGCATAGGTAGGAAGATGGAGATGGTAGTCCAAGGTCAGCCCTGGGTAAAACTATGAAAGCCTATCCAAAAACTAAAGCATAAAAGGACCAGGGGTATGTCTCAAGTGGTAGAGCACCTATCAAGCATGAGGCCCTGACATGAACCCTCAGTACTGCTGCCAATGTAAATAAATAAATAAACAACCAAACATCATTACTTCAAATCAATCACCTAAATGGAGTTAATTTTTATCTATAGCATTTTCACTGGCTGTTAGTCAATTGCTATTTGGGTTAGATTCCTTAAACACAGGTTTCTATGTTTATGAAAGTCACTTGCTTTGCATTATTTTATCTAAATATTACAGAACACAAGAAGGTCTTTGGAATATTCTATTTTACCAGAAGAAAGGGAAAAGAGAAAATTAAGATAGACAGGATTATTTTTTACCTTAAAAAGAGATTCCTAAGCACACACATGCACACACAATGAACACAGTCAAAAATTTTTCCCAAGAAATGCAATTATAGAATTCCTAGTCACAAATTCAAATAATGAATTCTGCTACTTGATTTAAGTGTTTTAAAAAAATACAAATATCGTTATTTGAAACAAATAAACAACTAGAAATTACCCAATTTGATATTGAAAATTAACCAGGAAGTGAAGTAAAAAAGCAGAAAATCATCAGCACATTTGAGCCTCAAAAGCATTCAGCATAAGCTGCTAATGAATGATTTGGGTTTACCACGTTGAAGAAGAATGTTGTTTATATGCACTCTAGTCTTCCCTAAAGAATGTGTGATTTTCACAGGCAAAAATTCAGTTATTCTCAAGTATCTGATGGCTTTAAAAATAAGGTTATAATGAGAGGAAGCAACTTCATAGCTATAAAAATAATTCTGAATTCTATTGAGAACATTATAATAAGTACAGACTATTTATTCACCCAATCCATCAAGTATAGCATAGACCCTATTCAGATTCAGTCATTCAAAACAATTCAGGCTTCAGCTTCCTATGATTTAATTTTCCTTTCCTTCTAGTAACATTATAATTATGTGCTTTGAATTTACTGTGACTAATATTAGTGGTTTTCTCCACATGCTCACAAACTAAAGCAGCAGAGAAAAAAAGTTTTGATTGCCTAATCAGTACGCTTAGCAGAAAAAAATAATTGTGAATATGGAAGCAAAATTCTTTACTTTTTTTTCTGCATGGGATGAAACAATTTCCTTACATGGTTTTAATTACATCCTAATACTTCATAAACATCTCTTAACAGAAAACTCATAATAAAATACCTAGTTCATGATATCCCAATTGTGCGATGGCACCAACTTTTGCAGTCAGTTAATGGTCACCAAATCTTTGAAATCACTGAAATCAAATAGGCCAGCAAAAACTGTTACTTTTTAAAGTAACATAAGATTGTCTATAGAATTTTGAGTTTTTCTGTTTTTCTTTGTTATTACTATAATTTGCTTACCAAATTATTTCCAGTTATCAAAATTTGGTGGCTATTTTAAATGCTCTTTTGGTTTGGTTCCCAAAAGGCCTGATTCCCAAAGGTCAGCATATCAACAAATGCCGTTGATAAATTCATCCTCTACTGCTTAAAAAGCTCCACATGTCCAAAATACATAGGATTTCAAGGCTCTGGCAGGCCAAAGTTCTTGTGCAAACAGGAAACAGAGGAGTAAACCAACGTGTTTTGACAGCACAAACCCCTATTTAGTTGTACTCCTACGGCAAGCTACCATTTCCACTGATTCCAGTAAGCTCACTTTGTTACTCTGCTGATGATCAATACTGTTAGTAATTTAATGCAATAACAAGGGTTTTTCTTTTTTCTTATTTGTAAGAAAAAGGAAGACACCAAAAATGACTAGAATGGTGACTCAGGTTTATTCCAAGGTAAAAATGCATCAGCATCAGTTGGGTGCTGGTGGCTCGTGCACACCTGTAATCCTACCTACTTGGGCGGCAGAGATCAGGAAGATCAAGGTTTGAGGCCAGCCAAGGCAAAAAAAGCAAGACCCTATCTCAAAAATACCCAATATAAAAAGTGGCTGAGTGGTTCAAGTGGTAGAGAGCCTCCCTAGCAAGCATGAGTCCCTGAGTTCAAACCCCAGTACTGACAAAAGTAACTTGTGGTCTCCTCAGAAATAGTGATGATTCTATTTTTTGTAATCAACATGCACTGAAAAGTCAAATTTAGGTGTTACTCAATTTAACAAGCAGATGAAGTATTATTTTCAAATGACAATTGCTCAATCATTGCACAAATATTTCTATTTTCTGACATTGTCCTAGATGCTAGCAACTTAATAATGTGAGGAAAATAACACCAAAACCTCAGCTCTCATAGAGTTTATGGCCTGTTGAAGGGAAATGGACATAGTAAACAAGTAAATATAAAATAAATCAAGAAAGAATAAAAAGAAATATAAGAAGAGGAATAGAATTTGGAGTATGGTAGTTTTAAGAAAGACTTCGTTGAGAAAATGACCTATGAGTAATTCTGGTCTCTCAGCTAGATCATCAATTTTAAGGAAGACACAAGAAATTATGACAACTCCAAAATCAATTACCCTCTCAACCTCTAGCCCAACATATGCAGTTGACTATCATGCCTACAAATACCTCTCCACCAACATGGGCGAAACCAATCCCAGTCATGCTAAATGTTCACTGTTTCATCCATGACATTCTTATAATTTAGTAGCACAATATGTGCCACTTCAAAATAAAGAACTGGGCGTGACGGCAATGCCTAGAATCCTAGCACTTAAGAAACTGCTGCTATAGGATCATGAGTTTCAGGTCACCCTAGGCTACAAGGCAAATACAAAAGTCAAGGGCCCATAAACAATACTTTGGGGATGTTATTATTTTCCTTAATATTCAATATGGAAATACTGAATATGTTGTACTGTGGGTACAACAGGCTAAATATCATAGTCTTTCTAATAATGCAGAAACATCATTGAATTTCTAATGGAAAAAAGACACTGTTCTTTTATAAGTCCCTCAAACTCTGGATAGCTGCAAAAAGAAAAGATTTGAATGCCTGAAAATTAGAAGTGTACATAGAGAATATAGAGAAAAGTCTTATTTTAAAAACACCAAATACGTCAGAAAAGAGAACATTATATTTTTTAAGTTTTCTAAATTACAAAGAAATTTATAAGACATTGTCAGCAACCTCAGAAAAGAGGTTAAAATGCATAACAACATACTTTTATTCTCAAAATGAAAGCTAATGATCATGAATCACTGGAGTCTTAGCTAAGAATTTCACTAAAAGAAAATATTTAGAAAATGAACCTACCTCTGGGCCCAACTCAGGCTCAGGATCTCTCTACAACAAAATTAGAAATAAGGGCAAAATAGTTTCTGCTGGGTATTGAGGGGGGGGGAGAGGGAGGGGGCGGAGTGGGTGGTAAGGGAGGGGGTGGGGACAGGGGGGAGAAATGAACCAAGCCTTGTATGCACATATGAATAATAAAAGAAAAAAAAAAAAAAAAAAAAAAGATCCAGAAAGAGGTCCCCCTCAAAGTCCAGTGATGTCAAGGCCCCTGCAAGGGAACAGGATGAATGGGGTTTGAGCCGCAGCTGAGTTGTGAACTCCTGCACTTTGATTTTCCAGTTCCCTGCCCCTGAAGACATGAGTGTGGTTTAGCTCCCAGTATGCTCTGGGGTATGCACTGGGGTGTATATCCAACACACTGGTGTATACTTTCTCCCTGACAATGGCTTATGATGGACGTTTTCCAAGTATGGCAAAGTTATGAAAGTTACTATAAAGAAGGACAAAATTACTAAGAAAAATAAAGAGGTTGCATTTATTTTGTACGGGGGAAGAGGAGAGGAGAAAAAAAATTCCTGAACTAGAAGAAGTTTAGGAAGTGTAACAGTCAAGATGAAGGGCAAGATCCTACTCTTGACAGTCTCAGCCAGGCCATTGTATTCTAGCAAGTCAAAACTGAAGAACAAAACAAATGAAAACCTACTGCTGTGAGGATCAAGTAAAGCTAGGTCTTTTCTGTCAAAGGAGTGAATGTAAAACTATCATTGTGTAGATGTCAGCTAACCTCTCTGAATTGCTGCCTACATGCTTTGTGAAATGTTGCTTGACTTTGCAAGGTTCTTCCAGTCAAACAAAGAGCTGTTTTTCACCAGATATCCTAATTTCATACTGCTTGCTTAAAGATGAATATTGCCCAAAAGAGTTTTCTTGTTCTCCCTGCTTCAAGGTCCTCCTTACCCCATGTCCCCCCCTTTTCTAAGTAACCAATTACTAATTGTGAACCCAAACCAGTCCATCAGGGTGAGAGGCAAAGAGATAAAAACTGAGCTGACTCTCCACTCAGTGTGTTCTGCCTAGCAGACTATGGTCTGTGGCTGCACCCTTCTGCGCAAGTAAAACTTTTCTTTTTGCCTTGCTGAGTGACTCCTGCATGTTTCTTTGATCATCATTTGGGAAAGGCACTTCTAACACTACCAAGGAACCCTCAACATCAGATGATTCAAGACACCCACGGATAAAGAAAAGTTCAGGAGACATCCAAGATGGCAGATAGCTGAGGGAAGCAGAAACCCAGAGATCCACGATTTCAGGAAAAAAAGAGTTCAGAATCATGGTAGCTAGACTTGATGGTTTTTAGCAATCTAAATTACTGCCATACACATAAGGTGTTGGGCTGGTGGAGAGGCTCAAGTGGTAGAGTACTGGCCTTGTAAGAGTAAGGTCATGAGTTGAAACCCCAGTACCAACCAACAAAAACACATAAAGTGCACATAAAGTTCAACAACCAACCCTTAAAACAGTTTTTAATTGCACGTAACAGCTGGGGAAGACGTGATGCGGGCTGGGACCAGCACAGCCACCGGTCTGCCTCAGGGAAAGCCACCAGCCATTTTTTCCTTTTTAAAAATTTATTTTCTTTCTTTGTCTTGGAAGAAGCAGAGGACTGTGAAACAAACTGAACTAGATTCTGTGACATACTGGACATGTATCACCCAGATACAGCCTACCTGCACCACGTTGGCCAGACCCAACTCCATTGGAATGAATATGCAACGCCAACAGGTAAGCACCGCAGATCACCCCTCAAGGGAACCACATAGTCCAGCACAGATGGTGGGAAGCCTGCACTCCACCCAACAAAACTGAACTTCATAGATGGAGAACATAATTCACCTCTGCCTGGTGGGGGAGAGGTGAAATGCAGAGTCAATCTCCTAGAGTGGGGACTGGGCAAAATGCTGGACTTATGCAGGAATGTGGGCAGAACACAACACTGAATTGCCCTAGTTTGTTGGGGAAGAGGGGCTAACTTGCCATAGCCAAAGCAGCAGTGAAACAACACAGCCACTGCCTGGTGAAATAAGAAACATATCTGACCAGCACGGAGAGTCTGCTAGTGAGTTGAAAAGAGTGATCATAGAGCTCAACTGCAACTTGCCCTGTGAGCAGAAGGGACCAACGACTGCTCCCAAAACAGCTTCCTGGTGGGACCACTACAGAGATCCTGCCTATACCAGATGACCCATCACAAATAGGAACACCATGAGTGGACTCCCTCTCCCACCCCAACAAGCTATCCAACAAGGATAGGCAATATCCATCACCACACCAACCTTGAGAAGGTACAGAGACACTGGAAAAAGCTCATCAAAAGTGCCAGCACCTGAATTTGAAGTCAAAGGTGTAGTCCAGAGCTTTCAGAAAACTGATTTTGTTTCATTTTTTAAATTTTATTTTTATTTATTTTTAAATTTTATTTTTCTCTCTTTATTTAGTATTTTTAATTTTATTACTATTATTTTCTTTTAAAATTTTTTTATTAGGCTATATTCATTATGTGGGGGGGATTCATAGTGACAATTCCGATTACACTTATATTGTACATTATTTACATTGCTGCCATCATCTCTCCTCCTCAACTCCCTCCCAATTCCACTTAAAGCAACTGCAAGAGGTTTCTTTCTTCTCTTTCATATAGGCATATGAAGTCCATCTACCATATATGATCACCTTAATTTCCTTCGCCCTCCCCGCTATCTCGAGTACCTCCCCACACACAGACACACACTGTACCTATTTTACAGTACTGGTTTTCGTTATTAAGCTGATGTTCAAATGGGTTTCTCATTGTATAACCACTGTGGGTTACTTTACTTTGGTGTGTTATTCTCTTCCACTACTCTCCCTTATCCTTTTACCTTCCAACCCCGCCCCGCCATTTCTCAACAGCTTTCAATACACATTCTTATATCCTCTATCTTCACATATTATGTTACATGGTATTACTGATGCTCTATCATTCTCTTTTCCTTTCCCTTTTTCCCTGAGTTCCATAGAGTAGCTTCATTGTTATAATCATGTTCTATATCTGTGTTTGTATATGATCATGCTTGTTTTTGTGTAAATGTTTATTTTTGGATCTATCTTCCATGTATGTGAGAAAACATGTGGCTTGTGTTTCTGATCCTAGCCTATTTCACTTAACATGATGTCCTCCAATAACATCCACTTACTTTCAAACCACATGTCATTACTCTTTATGGCTGAGTAATATTTATTTAGTATTATTTAGTATTTTTAATTGTATTACTATTATTTTCTTAGCTTTATTTTTACTCTCATTTTCTCTCCTTTTTTTCTGCGTTACAATATAGTGTTACCTATCTCCCTCTTCCTCTCTGACCAAATATCAATCTGTTTAACCCTTTCTTGCCCCACTTTCCTTTTTTTCTCCCCCAACTGTGTTTTCTCCCTTTTCTTCCATTCTCTCCTTTCTCCGCCCTCCCCTCCTCAGCTCCCCCTACCTTTCACTTCACTGCTCCTACCTCCTCCACACTCACTACTCTACTACACTAACTCTACACATTACCCCCATTGTCCTATCCCTCTGAAATCCCTGACAAAAGCATCCTCCCCCAAAACAACTAAGCTACACCTTAACACAATAGGGCCCTATTGCTTTATAGCCCTCACACTTAACACAACTTCTCCCCTCACCTCATCCCCCCTTTTGCCCTCCCCTCTAGCACCATCTATTTAATTACCTAAGTATTTCTATCCAAACAACCATTATCCCCTGCAATTCCCACTGTTCATAGATATTATCACCAAGGGATTCTGTATATATTACATAAAAAACTGATCTGGTATTGAATCTGTGAGTTTGTTATTGCTAAATTATACTTCCAGGTCAGGGAATAGAAACAGCACATCAACCTAGCTAATGACTAAGCCAGTCACAGCACAGTAAAGGGAAAGATAACAGGTGATTAAAACCCCCAACTAGCCCAACTGATATTGAAGGAACAAGGCACATAATAGAAACATGGGGAGAAGAAGGCAGAGAAATACAACCCCTCAGAAGACTAACGATAACTCAATAGAGGACTTAGCAGGAAATGAAGGCACTGAACACCCAGTTGCTGGCCCCAGCAGAATGATGGTAAGCATTGTCCAATGAGGTTCATGAGCACCTTAAAGAGGTACCCAAAGAGAAGCTCTAAAAAGACCTCACAGAGGAAGTTATGAAGGAGCTTAAGAGAACATACAAAACAACTCAAAGAATATTAAGACAACACAAATAAAAAACTTGAGAAGACACAGAAACAATTAAATGGACTAAGAGAGGATATCAACAAACTCCAAAATGAAACTAAGGAGATTATTTTAAAAAAACAAAGAGAAAGAGATGAAATAAAGCAGACAGTACATGATATAAAAGAGGTATTTAACAAAAATATGGAAAATCTCAGAAAAAAGAATCTAACAGAAATCCTGGAAAGAAAAAAGTTCCTTAAATCAAATAAAAGTTGAAAGCCACTCCAGTGACTAGAACAAGTGGAAGACAGAATTTCAGGGCTTGAAGACAAAATAGATATTAGAGGGAAAAAAAACCAGAAGAATTCTTAGACAAAAGACTCAAGAGCTGCAAAAGGAATATGCAAGAATTCAGCGATTCCATCAAAACACCAAACTTGTGAATCATAGGCATAAGAAGGAGAAAAGGTGCAAGACCAAAGGTATACATAATATATTCAACAAAATAATAGCAGAAATTTTCCCAAATCACAAAAAACAGATGCTCCTCCAGGACACCAAACATGACCAAGATAGAATCTCTCCACAGCATATTATCATTAAAACAACAAGCACAGAGAACAAGGAAAGAATATTGAAGGCTGTAGACAGAAAAATCAAATAACATATAAAAGTAAACCCATCAAAATAAAAGCTGATATCTCAAAAGTAAGAAGGGCATGGAGTAAGGTATTTCAAGCACTGAAAGAAAACAATTTCAGTCCAAGGATGCTCTACCCAGTAAAGCTATTATTCAAAATTGATGGAGGAATAAAAGTCTTCCATCATAAAAAGAAACTAAAACATATACCCACCAAGCCACCATTACAGAAGATTCTGAAAATAATCCTACATACAGAAGATGAAAACAAATACAACCTGGAAAGGACTGGAAATATTAAACCTCAAGAGAAATAATCAGAGAGTAGTATAGAATTAGTTGCACACACAAAAATCCTTAAAAGAACAAGAACAACTAAATGGCAGGAATCACAACATACCTCTCAATATTAACAATGAATGTTAATGGACTCAACACTACCACCAAAAGACACTGTTTGGCAAACTGGATTAAAAAGGAAGACAGACAATCTCTTGTTTACAAGAAACTTACCTTATTGACAAAAAACAAAAACAAACAAAAAAAAACCGTCTTAGGGTGAAAGGTGGAAGATTTACCAAGACAGCCAAGGCAATACTGAACAAAAAGAGCAATGCTGGAGGTACCATAATACCTGACTTCGAAATATACCATAGAGTTATAGCAATAAAAACAGCACGGTACTGGCACAAACACAGATATGAAGACCAGTGGAACAGATGACCCAGATATGAATCCATGAAGCTATGCCCACCTAATTTTTTACAAAGGTGCCAAAAACATACAATGGAGAAAAAACAGTCTCTTCAACAAAGGTTGCTGGGAAAACTGGGTATCTGCCTGCAGAAAACTGAAACTAGATCCATGTCTTTCACGCAATATAAGTATTAACTCAAAGTGATTAAGGACCTTAATACAAGATCTGAAAAGAGCAGGAAAGAGCAGGGAATACACTGGAAGCAACAGGCATAGGTAATGACTTTGTCAGTAGAACTCAAATGGCTCAGCAACCAAGAGAAAGGACTGACAAATGGGACTACATAAAATTAAAAGGTTTCTGCACAACAAAAGAAATGGTTTCTAAACTGAAGAGGCTGCCCACTGAATGGGAGCAAATTTTTGCCAGCTATCTATCAGACAAGGGACTGATAACCAGAACATACAGGGAGCTCAAAAACCGAACTCCCAAAAAATCATGACCCAATGAACAAATGAGCAAATGAACTGAACAGAACCTTTGCAAAGGACGAAGTCCAAATGGCTAAAAAACACCACCCCTGGCCATAAAGGAAATGCAAATCAAAACCAGGCTAAGATTCCACCTCACTTCTATCGGAATACCTACCATCAAAAACACAAACAACAACAAATGTTGGTGAGGACACGGGGAGAAAAAGGAACCCTCATATAGTGCTGGTGGGAATGTAAATTAGCACAACCACTATGGAAAACAGTATGGAGACACCTCAAAAAACTAAAAATAGAACTGTGATACCATCCAGCAATACCACTCCTAGAGATATACCTGAAGGAATGTGAGTCACATTACAATGACACCCACATATCCATGTTTATTGAAGCACTATTCACAATAGCTAAACTATGGAGGTCACATACGAAAGGGGTAGGGTAAAACAAGGAAACTCAGAAAGTGAATATGGTTGTTACACTTTCTATACAAATATGAATATAAAATTCTTAAACCAGCTGAAACCACTATAAGAAAAGGAATAAAGAAAAATGTATGTAAATGCAAAATGATACATGCTGAAACCATTCCAGGAATGGTGGGAGGGGGGGCTAAAAGAGAGTGGTAGAGAGGGTGAATTCAAGTATGATATATTTGATACATTGCAAGAATTTTTATAAATTAAACAATGTACACCCCACCCAGCACAATTTTCTTAAAAAGTTCGTATGTCGGTGAGGAAGAACTTAGTGATTAAAACTGTATTTATTATGCAAATATTCTAAAATAAAATATTGGAGTATTAAATTTCAGTTGGGGACTAAAGATTATTTTTAGCATTTGAGCATAAGAACACTTAAAACCAAACCGGTTTTTACTAACAAATCATAAATAGGAAATTTTAAAATTGATTATTAAAGTATCATGTTTTAGTCAGTTTGAAAATCCAAAGTATCAAATATTCAAATATCCAGAACTCTGAGCACCAACATGATGCCTCAAGTGGAAAATTCCCTACCATAGAACTTCATGCACAACCCTGTCAAAAATATTATACAAAATTACCTTCCTTAAAATGTCTGATTATATGTATTATAAATATTCCAAAATCCAAACTTACTTCTGATCCCAAGCATTTTGGATAAGGGAGTCAGGCTGTACGAAAAAAATCAGAATTTATAAATAATGAATCCTTAAAAAACTTTTAATAAAAATAAGTAAACTTAATACTATCACAGTAATATTATTATTACCCCATGGGAAAAGGTAGATATTATGATCTGAAGCCAGGTATTACGGCATATACCCTGTAATCACAGAACTCAGGAGACAGACGAGGAGGATCTCGATTTCAAGGTCAGCCTGGGATACACAGAAAGACCCTGTCTCAAAAAAAAAAAAAAAAAAAAAACCAAGAAAGAAAAAGAAAAAGAAAAAATAAGCAATAACAATTGCAATTATTATTTGAGAATTTCACTATAAAAGCATTATTTGCGTCTGACTGGTTTGCATAAGGACTTTGATATTTTAAAACAAAAACTTCCCAAGAACAGAAAAGCTGAATGATTTATTGTTAATAGTAATGTTAATAAACCTTTCAAGAGAATTTTGTCCTTAAAAAATGTATTTAGTGAATGTAACTCTCTATTTGGTGGTAAATCACAAGAGGAGACTCCTTTCAACCTCAATTATCAATAGTATTCTAAATTTAACAATGAACTTATGATGTCAGTGACAGCATAAGAACACATCTGCAAAAGAATAAAATGAAACATGCAACAAAAATTATTTTTATCATAATACTATTTCACATGGAATTTTCCAAAGTAATTACACTGATTATAGGTTAATACTAATAATTTCATTCAGAAATACAAAGAAAAAGAAAGGAAAAAGTAATTTTTCACAGAAACCAATTAAAAATGCAATGTGATATTGCTGAGTACTGGACAAGAAGCTATAGTGCTACCCTGAAGCTCACACATCATACCTACAGTAATAATTTCCATAACTCATAAAACCTAGGTCAGTCAAAAATAACCACGAACATGAAAAGTCACATCTGAGTCACTGGAAGAACTTTTATAGATGTATCTGTGTGTGATCATTTAAAAAGAAAAAGTAAAAGAGCTGGTGGAGTGGCTCAAGTTGTAGAGTGCCTGCCTAGCAAGTGCAAGGCCCTGAGTTCAAACACTGGTACTGTCCAAAAATAAAAAGAATTAAAGAAAAAGAACAAGTAAAAAAGAAGTATCTGGGGGAGGGGGGGTTCAAACAATGTATACACATGCAAGTAAATGTAAAAATGATTAAAAAAGAAAAAAAAAGGCAGTATCTTTCTTTCCTACTTAAAGCATTCAGTTAAATTAGCTCTAATCAGCTAGTTAGAACGAAGTATTATTATGGGGCTATTTTTATTGAACCCATTTTTATGAGTTTTGTATGTTATGTCAACAGTGGTTTTTGAAAAAAAATGCATGAATAGGTTATTTTCTGTTATGCTTCCTATATTAAGTCAAACCAAATCTATGAATCTTGCCATAATGGTTACACAAATAGAAACAAAAATATTTCAATCTCTAAAATATCTTTAAATTTTACTGTATTCATTCTATCAAAGTCTTGTTTATCAAAAATATATTTAAACAAACCCTACCTTTAAGGTGATTTCAGAGTTAATTTCAAATTACTGAAAAAAAAAAAACCTAGAGAAATACTTTAATAAGTCACTGACTACTTTCGAAAAAACATAAAAAGAAAGTTTTAAACTATAAGTATAAAACTAGTTTTTCTTATACCCCTTATTATTTATCTATGGAGGGTCAGAGACACGAAATATGCTATTACTCTAAAAAAAAGGTATTTAGGATTCTTTTCAATTCTATACCGATATTTATTGCCATGCCTTTTTAGAATCATTCATTCAATGTAATTTTAGGATGAAAAAAAGCTGAACATCAATTCAAAGAAAATCACCAAACATTATAACAGAAAAATAGCAAAGGCTGTCAGCTAATAATTCAAGCAAAAGTAGAAGAGGCCACATTATATGTGAAAAGCTTCTCCAACTAACTTACCAGAAAGATAAAATTAGAAACCATCTTTTTATTCATAATTTTGTACATTTTTGGAAATTTGATAATAATCATTGGAAAAGAGTATGAATTAGACTTTCAACAAATTATAAGGCATACTAAAAAGTCAGCTTGGAGCAACAGAATTAGCACCAGAATCAAACACCAACATGCCAAAGTTGTTGGACTAGTCAGAGCAGAAATTTAAAACAACTATGATTAATATGTTAAGGGTACTAATGGAAAAACTAGACAACACACAAGAAGTAATGGATAGTGTAAGCAAAGAGATGGAAAATCTAAAGACACAAAAAGAGATGCTAGAGATCAATCCACTGTAAGAGAAATGAATGCCTCCAATGTGCTCATCAGTAGACCAGATACAGTGAAAGAATTTCAGACCTTGAGAATGTCAATAGAAATTTACAACACTGAAATGGAAGTAGAAAAAAAAAGACTGCAAAAAACAAAACAAACAAAAACAGAATAGAGCATCTAAGAATTGCATTACAACTACAAAAGATGTAATGCATCATAAAAAAAGGAGAGAGAGAATCAAAAAAGGCCAGGTGCAGTGGCTCACATCAATCCGAGCTACTCTGGAGGCAGAAATCAGGAGGATTGTAGTTCAAGGCCAGTCAGGGCAAAAAGATCTCTAGACTTCATCTCAACCAATAAAAGCTGGGCATGGTGGTGTGTTACTGTCATCCACTATGTGGGAACTATAAATTGCTTTCTACTTACACAGGGCTGGTGGAGTAGCTCAAGTGGTAACAGCACCTGCTTAGCAAGCATGCTGCCCTGAATTCAAATCCCAGTGCCGTCTATATATACGTATATATATAAAATATTTTTATATACATATAAAATATTTATATATATATAAATTTTTTAAAGACAAAAAAAGGATCACAGTCCAGACCTGCCTGGGCATAAATGCAATACCCTATTTGAAAAATGATTAAAGCAAAGAAAGGGTTCGGGGCATGACTCGAGTAGTAGAGCTCCTGATTAGCAAGTCAAAGGCTCTGAATTCAAATGCCAGTACCAATGAGGGAGGGGGAAGGAGGGAGAGGGATGAGGGGAGAGATAAAGAGAGAGATGGGGGGGTGGCACAGGCAAAGGGAGAGGGGGAGAGACTCAAGAAAGAAAACAGAAGAAAAATTTTAAGCAATAATAACTGAGAATTCTCCAAAATTAATGTCAGACATAAAACCACAGAAACAGGAAGCTCAGAGAATAATAACTGGCAGGATGATTTCCAGAAACTATAGGTAGGTATATTACATGCAAACTGCAGAAAATAAAAGATAAAGAAAAACTCTTGAGCAAAGAAATTAATGATATCTGATTTCTTCTTAGAAACCATGCAAGTAATAAATGGAATGAAATACTAAAAATGTTGAGAGAAAGAAAAAAAATGAACCTAGAATTCTGTACTCTTCAAAAATGAAGGACACATGGTGGCACAAATCTGCAACAGTAGCACTGAGGAGACAGAGGCAGGAGGAATGAAGAGTTTAAGAGCAGCCTGCACTACATTGTGAGACCCTGTCTTAAAAGGGTGCGGGGGAGGAAACAGTGAAGAAGAAACAGACTCTCAGATAATCAAAAAATGGGGGAATTTGTTGATTTGTTGCCATTAGACCTGCTTTGGAGGAAAAGTTAAAAGAAGTTCTTCATAAATAAGAAAACTTATATAGGTCAAAAACTCAAAAGAAGAAAATTTTAAAAGGAGTAAGTGAAGGTAAGTAAAACTTTTATTATTCTCACTCTTAATTCATCTGACAATATAACAACTTACTGAAAATAATAATTGCAACAATGTATTTGGTTATATATGCTTACATGTCAGTGAATTTAAAGTCAGCAATGACTCAAATGATGGGAGGGAAGAATTAGGAATACTTTTTTGCTACTTGTGAAGTGGTATAGTGTTATTTAAAACTGGAGTTAGATTAGTTAGAAATGTATATTCCAAAGTCTGGAAACCACAAAAATAATTTTTAAAATTATACCTTATATGGTAAGAATGGAGAGAAAATGGAATTAAAGAAAATAATTTTTAAAATATGAAGAAATAATCATTTGTATATAGTATAATGATATAAACAAAAATTACAAATCTCTTTCAGTACAGGAATGAATAAATTATAGGACTCAGTTTTAATCTATATATACTAACATAAAAAGAACATTAAGATGTGTTAAATGAAAACTATGTTGCAACTTGTTCTATACAATTATTTTAAATGCTGATAGAGAATATAAACAGACAGACAGATAGCCTGCCCATCTCTCAAGAGACACATATCAAAGTGTTAGCAATGTTTTTTTCTGGCAAGAGGAATGAGAGTCAGATGAACGAGAACGGCATTTGACTTAATTATTATGCAGAATTCTTCAGTATATATATATACACACACATTGCAATGAGAATCTCTAGATAGAGTATTTATACAATTTTTAAAGGGAAAAAAACAAAAGCAAAAAAGGAAAAGTATAACAGTTTCCAAAAAGCCAACAAAGTGGCTGCTAGCTTACTTTAATCATTGCCTGAAATATTTCAACCAAAACACTTCAGATAGGAATGTGACACCAATATTAACAATTTTAATTTAGAATTTTAGTTAATGACTAATTTGATTTATAACTGTACTTTTACAAGTAGTTTAGATTGGCCTGTGAATGAATCCAAGGATCAAATAAAATTTTGGAGCTCAAAGGAATTCTAGACATCAGATCTAGATCTGCCCCCTTATTTTATACACGAGGAAACAGAGAAAAAAAGACACTTGTCTGTTTTAGACAGATAACTAATTACACCACCACTGACTTAAAAGAGAAAAGAACTAACTTTGTTGTCCCTAGTCCAGGCCTCTAATAAATCCAATTTAACTTGTATTTTGTAAATATCATCTGTGCTGCCCAAGTGGTTCCTGAAATTTTATTTTCCAATTCCATTTCCAAATCATCTGATTAAAAAGGATTTCATATTTATGTACTGAGTCCAGTAGAGAACTGACAGAATTTAGCATGTTCAAGAAATTAAGAAACTTCCTCTCATCTAATGTCCTTACTCTTAAAAAAATAAAATAAAATACAACAAAACAGTCTAAGTAACTTCCTACATTCCATAATTCAGACACTGAAAGTGAGAGTAGAAACCAGTTGTTCTGGCTCCAAGGACACTTTTGTTTTTACATTCATTTTACAGAATGAAAGCTCACTGGCTAACAAGATGACTTTGGGCATGTCACTGAACTCTTGGAAAATAAGTTTCTCTAACTATTTAATGAACAGGGTGAATTACCTGAGTTCTAAAGTTTCTTGCTCCTTTCCATGGGTCTAGAATTTTAAAGATGTATAAAAAAGTATAAATAAAGGTACAAAAGTGCTTGTACACAACTGAGGCCAATAGGAAAAGGGGAACAGGTACTAGAGAAAAGGTTAGATCAAAAAGAATTAACCTAGAAGGTAACACACACGCACAGGAAATCAATGTGAGTCAATGCCCTGTATAGCTATCCTTATCTCAACCAGCAAAACCCCTTGTTCCTTTCTATTATTGCTTATACTCTCTCTACAACAAAATTAGAGATAAGGGCAAAATAGTTTCTGCTGGGTATTGAGGGGTGGGAGTGGGAGGGGGTGGAGTGGGTGGTAAGGGAGGGGGTGGGGGCAGGGGGGAGAAATGAACCAAGCCTTGTATGCACATATGAATAATAAAAGAAAAATGAAAAAAAAAAAGTGCTTGTACAAAATTCATTCATAGTACAGTGTCTTTATTATAGAGTTATTTACTGTTTTTCCTTTAGAAAAAACCACACCTTCTCCAAAGAGGTTGAAAAAAAAAAAATCCTTCCAAGTATGTACTTTCATGAACAATCATTCAGCCTTAGAGTATCACAGAGCATTTCCTTTTATCTTATATTTAAGAATTTATTTTTTATATTTAATATTATATTTATATTTATACTTTATATAAATTTATAATATTTTATATATTATATTTAAGAATTCTTTATGTTAATCTCCACCTGTTTAATCTACTGTATGGTTTCTTTTCCCAGACTAGAAGAGCTATATTCACCTTGTCTCAAAATCTACATCCATCAGTATTTCCACTGATGCTTTCATCAAATATCACCATTTCTTCTCCATCCCCAGATTGTTGCCAACCCCTAATGTCTCTCACTTACAGAGAAGGTTTGGGGTAACCCTGGATCTATCTTATAAACCCTTATTGAAAACACCATTTTATTTGTCAACTCAAGAATATATAGTGGAACACATCTGCAATCCCCGCACTCAGGAGGCTGAGGAAGGAACATCTTGAGTTTGAGTCCAGCCTGGGCTACATAGGGAGACCTTGTCTCTAAATAAATTAAATAAATAAAAGAGTCATTATTTCCCTAACTAAAAAAAAAAAGAATATATATGTTCTCTCATTTCTATCAAATTGAGGATGCACTCCTTCCCTGAGGTGTTAAACCCCTGTAAGACCTGACCTCTCATGGCCTCATACGGCTGATCCCACTTCACTGCTTCCCTCTAGGTAAGAGTAGAATGGTATCTGGCCCTTATCTGCCCTAATCCATTGCTGTATTTGTGTTCATGCTCCTCTCCTCTTTGCCCATTATGGAGAAGTTTCTGGAACCAATCCTATGAACCTCTAGTACAGAAGTCCTTTTGAGGTAATATTTCCTGACATAACTTTCATCTGTATGTACTCGCCACATAATCAGCACCTTATATCCTGTTTTAATCTCTATGTAGGAATACTCTCCCAAGATTAACCCTGTTATAATCTTTCTCCCTAACTTATTTTTAACTATGCTTTGTATTTCTTCATTAACTTCACAGAAGGGCTTGGGACGTGCTCAGTGGTACAGTGCTAGCATGCACACAGCCCTGGATTCAATTTTCAGCACCACAAGAAAACTTCATAGATTTTACGTAGTAGTTACCTCAATGTTAAATGATATGGAACGCAGACTGGGTTAAATGGCTTTAATCCAAAGTAAAAGCTAAGTACAGAGCCATGGATAAGCTATGTAAAACCTTTCCATGGATTAGAAAAGCAACTGCACATCTAGTGAGACCATTTGGAAAATGGTGTCCAGGCAGGATTTCATCTCAACCCTGTGCAACTGCACATAGCAGCAATGGATGCAGGAATACAATGCTCACTTTAACAAGGGTCCAACTATATTTCAAAATGTTTATAGGAGTTGTTCTTTGAATATTGTTTTAGAATTTTATGCTACTACATATATCACTCTAACTCCAGACAATGTCTCATAGCTTAGGCATTATCTTAGTTAGACAGCAGAGTTCATGGTATAGAAGCTGTTGTGGGAGAATTTCTATTCACAATCAATATTAACTGAAGTTTTAACTCTGTGCTCTGCCCAGGAGCTAGGTCTAGAGATACAAATGGGAAACCTGACTTGTGATGCTTACAGATCAGTGAAATACTCTATATTTAGAAGGATGTCATTTTCTTTAAGGTATACTTACTGATAAACTTGTTTTGCATAGTCTCCAACAGAGCTTGATGAGCATCTTCAGTTTGTAAAGCATGTGAACATTCTCTAGCCAGTATGGTGCGCACGAGATGCTCGCCACATCCTAGAAGTCCAAGGAAACCAACAAAGGTTGAAGAAAAGCAGTACTGAACACCTGCTTGTCTCATTAGCAGTAAAACACCCTTGTGCCTCACTTAAGTAGTTATATAGCAGAACAACTCAGCAAGGAATGAAATGACTTCTATAAGCAGTCAGGTAATTTTAGTAATGAGATTCAGTAGAAACTAAAGAAACACAACTCTCTACTCTCAAAAGGAAACCAAGAAAAATTAAAGGAAATCCTTGTTGCATAGGAATAATTTAGATATTACAGGGATGTGATTCTAAACATAGAAATTTCCTAGGGTTCTGTCTCATTCCCACTATTGGATGACTGAAAAAGACCCTGTTTTATAATTCTTTATTTACATTCAGTTGGCCTTAGTTGTCCAGTAAGTAAATGGCTACCAATGGCTGTCAGCCATTTTCTCTCTGACATCCCAAAGGGATGCCTAGGTATAAGGGACAAATCTAGGTAACCACAGACAGGCTGAATCTCCCCCTATCTGCTTTTCTCTGCAATGCCATCACATATCAACACAATAAAATGGTACTTTTCTTACTTTTGTACAGTGATTTATATAGCTTTTAGTGGTAAATGAAAGAAACCATGTAATTTAACCCTAAGATGAACTTGGACCATTCAAACACACTAAACGAGGAGGGGGTGGGGGTGGGGACTCATAAATGCTACCTAGAATCCATTATAGTTTCTACATGTTAAAAGTAGAAACTACCTGAAAAAGTAGACAGAAAGAAAATTTAATTTATAGATTGAGAAGTTCAAAAAATTTATGAAGAACCTTCCTTTTTCTCTAGAAATACAAAATTTTAAAAGGCTACTTTGAAAAACACTGGAAGAACAAGACTTACAAAAAAAACCACTAAATGTCACTTGAAATGCTTCTTATATATAAATCAACTTCACAAATTAAAATCCCAGAGTTGGGAGGGGGAACGGTGTTCAGGCTGCCCATGATCACCTAGATTTCTCCTCTATACCTAGGTATCCCTCTGGGATGTCAGAGGGAAAATGTCCAGACAAAAACAGTACATTTATTTCAAATAAAATTTTCTATTAAAAGTGATTCCTGGAAGATCTGGGGCCGCTCAGCCACAGGCCACTTCCAGCACTGCAGAATGTAGCTCGGGGGACCGTGGCCCTCAGTAGGGCCTACCCACTCTGCCTGTCTACCATCACAGGGAGATCTCTGCCCCCTGGGGCTGAGAGACCCCAACCTTTCCCCAAGCTGAAGCTGCAGGGTATTGAGGCACCAACGAGATGTCTTCCCACAAAGGATCTGTGGTGCCACAGGGCAATGGGGCTCCCACCAGTAACAGGGAGCCTGACACGGTGGAACTGGCTGCGCTGGGACCCCTGCTGGAAGAGAAGGGCAAGCAGGTAACTGCCAACCCAAGCAAAACTGAAGAAGAGCTAACATGCCCAGTGCCCCAGGAAGAAGAGGAATAGGTGCGGGTACTGACGCCTCTCCTGCAGGCCTAACATGCCATGGAGAAGTTGGAGGAGTTCATGTATAGGTCTGGGAGGGACACTGGAGAGTCATCCCATATGATGTGCTTTCTGACTGGCTGAAAGACAATAACTACCTGCTACACGGGCCATAGACCACCTATGCCCTCCTTTCGGGCTTGCTTCAAGATCTTCTGCAGCATCCACACAGAAACTGGCAAAATCTGGACCCATCTACTTGGTTTTGTGCTGTTTCTCTTTTTGGGAATCTTGACCATGCTCAGATTTAGTATGTACTTCATGGCTCCTCTACAAGAGAAGGTGGTTTTTGGAATGTTCTTTTTGGATACAGTGCTCTGTCTCAGCTTGTCCTGGTTCTTCCACACAGTCTATTGTTATTCAGAGAAAGTCTCCGGGACTTTTTTCAAACTGGATTATTCAGGGATTGCTCTACTGATTATGGGGAGCTTTGTTCCCTGGCTGTATGACTCCTTCTACTGCTCCCCACAGCCTCGCTCATCTACCTTTCCATTGTCTCTGTCCTGGGCATTTCTGCCATCATGACACAGTGGGATCAGTTTGCCACTCCTAAGCACAGGCAGACAAGAACAGGAGTGTTCCTGAGACTTGGCATGAGTGGGATTGTGCCACTATGCACTTTATTATCGCTCAGGGCTTTGTCAAAGCCACACAGTGGGCCAGATGGGTTGGTTCTTCCTCATGGCTGTGATGTACATCACTGGAGCCTGGCCTTTATGCTGCTCTGATTTCTGAGTGCTTCTTTCCTGGAAAATTTGACACATGGTTCCAGTCTCATCAGATATTCCATGTCCTGGTGGTGGCAGTAGCTTTTGTCTACTTCTATGGGGTCTCCAACCTTCAGGAATTGTTATGGCCTAGAAGGTGGTTGTACTGATGACTCCCTTCTCTGAGCCTTCCCACCTGAGAGGTGGAGGAGGAACTTCCCAAGTGCTTTTAAAAATAACTTCTTTGAAATGGTCTCTAAACTGAAGAGAATACCCACAGAGTGGGAGAAAATATTTGCCAACTATACATCAGACAAAGGACTGATAACCAGAATATATAGGGAACTTAAAAAACTAAATTCTCCCAAAACTGATGAACCAATAAAGAAATGGGCAAGTGAACTAACAAGAACTTTCTCAAAAGAAGAAATTCAAATGGCCAAAAAACACATGAAAAAATGCTCACCATCTCTAGCAATAAAGGAAATGCAAATTAAAACCATGCTAAGATTCTACCTCACCCCTGTTAGAATAGCCATCATTAGCAACACCACCAACAACAGGTGTTGGCGAGGATGCGGGAAAAAGGAACCCTCTTATACTGTTGGTGGGAATGTAAACTAGTACAATCACTCTGGAAAAAAATTTGGAGGCTACTTAAAAAGCTAAACATTGATCTTCCATTTGATCCAGCAATACCACTCTTAGGGATATACCCAAAAGACTGTGACACAGGTTACTCCAGAGCACCTGCACACCCATGTTTATTGCAGCACTATTCACAATAGCCAAGTTATGGAAACAGCCAAGATGCCCCACCACTGACGAATGGATTAAGAAAATGTTGTATCTATACACAATGGAATTTTATGCAGCCATGAAGAAGAACGAAATGTTATCATTCGCTGGCAAATGGGTGGAATTGGAGAACATCATTCTGAGTGAGGTTAGCCTGGCCCAAAACACCAAAAATCGTATGTTCTCCCTCATATGTGGACATTAGATCAAGGGCAAACATAACAAGAGGATTGGACTTTGAGCACATGATAAAAGCAAGAGCACACAAGGGAGGGGTGAGGATAGGTAAGACACCTAAAAACCTAGCTAGCATTTGTTGCCCTTAATGCAGAGAAACTAAAGCAGATACCTTAAAAGCAACTGAGGCCAATAGGAAAAGGGGACCAGGAACTAGAGAAAAGGTTAGATCAAAAAGAATTAACCTAGAAGGTAACACACACGCACAGGAAATTAATGAGTCAACTCACTGTATAGCTATCCTTATCTCAACCAGCAAAAACCCTTGTTCCTTCCTATTATTGCTTATACTCTCTGTACAACAAAATTAGAAATAAGGGCAAAATAGTTTCTGCTGGGTATTGAGGGGGTGGGGGGCAGAGGGAGGGGGCGGAGTGGGTGGTAAGTGAGGGGGTGGGGGCATGGGGGAGAAATGATCCAAGCTTTGTATGCACATATGAATTATAAAAGGAAAAAATAAATAAATAAATAAATAAAATAAAAATAACTTCTTTGCTGAATTGAGAGGAAGAGTCTGAGGTGTTTGTTTCTAGAAGAAACCTCTTAGAGAATTCAGTACGAGTCAAGTTTCAGCTCACTTTCACAGCCACTGGGCAATAAACTTTCCATTTCTATTCCCCAGCTGGGGAGGGTGAAATGGCCAACCCAGTCACCCCCCATCCTTAGCAGTCACCCACCTCAGCAAGCCAACTTTTAGTCCCTTATAGAGACAGGACTTTGAAGCTCATGTTGAGATTTTACCCGCTCCTCAAACCATTTTGGGAAAAAATTATGGACTGGGACTCTTCAGAAATTGTTTTTCTGGAAGAAAATGTCCCTCTCTTACCCTCATCCTTACTTTGTAACCTGGCTTATAACAGGCCATCCATTTTTGTAGCACACTTTTCAAAAGTAATTATACCTGGTCCCACCTTTCTCAGGCCTAGAGCTGCTTTCACAGCAGGAGAACAAAGCCCCGACTTTTACATGACCGGCTAGTCATGGAAGTGCATCCAGGCCTCAGATAACTTGAGCTTTAGTTTTGTTTTTGTTTTTTTCTTGGCAGAGCAATGTAAAATTAAAATGGGGAAAGATATTTAATATTTAATACTAAGCTTTAAAAAGAAACCCGCTATCACTGCTATGTATCTTGATGCAAAGACTATGATGATGATGAAAGAAAGTACAGGAAAAAAAAAGATTCCTGCCCAAAAGTATTAAGTTAGTTATTAGAAAGTCCTCCATTAATTCACATAACAAGGAAAGGGTATCAAATGATCTAAGCACCCAAAGAGCCTAAAAGAGAAGTATGTCTCAACTCTACTCTCAAAAAGATCACAGCAAAAGAAAATCTATCTCCAGGATACATTCAGATTTCCCAACAAGATCAAAGATAATGTAACATTTTTCCAAATCACTGATCTTACACATATGCGTGCACGCGTGCACGCACACGCACACACACACAGACACACACACACACACACACACACACACACACACACACACACACACTATGATAATAAGTGAGGAAGGAAGGTTCTTAGCATTCAAAAAGAAATGAGGATTAAGATAGCTAAGTGAAACAACCTAATAATGGCCTTTTCCCCCCCAGTGCTGAGGATCAAACACAGAGCCTCACACATACTAGGCAAGCACTCTACCACTAAGCTATACCTCTAATCTCCTACAAATTCTTAAGTTCATAAAATTAAAACAAACACAAACTGATATGCTGAATTCTCTATTTAGGTAGTATTATTGTGATGGGCATTATTTACTAATGACAGATTTTCATAAAAAATATTATCTGTAATTATTCAGCCATAATGGTGTCTTTCATTTCAGAAATTTTCTCTTCATATACACACTTCTCCTCTCCCTTTCTTCTGTCCATTTATCCCTTTCCACCATATATATATATATATATATATATATATATATATATACATATGCATACACATGTTTGTATTATATGTACTCATTGTCAAAAATATAGGCAGTTAATAAAAGTATGGGCATTTTTTAAAATCACCTGATATTTTGCCAGAAATAACAGTCCTATATTTTTGATAGTGTAAATTACAAATATTGTTCAAAATCTAAATATTTCTGTGAATATCTATATTTATATGAAGATCTTACAAGTAAATTTAATATATAACTTCATGGGCAATGCTATAGCAATATCTACGTTGTACATTTTTGCAATATTATTTTTATAGGCAGGAAAAAAATGGCAATAAAGCTAAGAGCAAAAAAAGAAATGTTTGACAGTTACTATGTAGGAATATTATACTAAGTTCATGAAACTCCATAGATTTTAATTCCCTTTGTGCACCTAACTGATGTTGAAAAGTGAAATGGTATACTTTAGGACAGTAATAATTGTTAGGAAATTGGCATGTAATAAGCTAAATGAATGTTCCAAAAGTTATATACACATGCCCCAAGCCAAATAATTAAACCACACAAAGTTAGTATTACATCAAATATATGCTATGTGTGTTAGGAAGAGCTTTTCCTCCGTTGTTATATGTGAATATACAGGGTTTTTCGATGACTGATTTTTACTAAGAAACTCTTAACATTATGACTTGTATTACCTGACATATATTACCTTTAACATAAAGGCCGTGACACTAAAAGCTTGTTCTCCTACAGATTCCAATCAAAGGAAATTTGACATCTGTGGTTTTATTCACAAAATTTCAATGTTTCTTAGAATAGGTTACCTAGGGTTAAAGTGTGTGACTCAAAGGCAAATAGTTTCATTCTTTATTCACAAACATTAGAAACAAGTCATTATATCCTCTTCTTGTCCTTACTTATACAAGGAAGAGTATATTCATGATCTTAGATCTTACTAAAAAACATAGATTATACATAGAACAAAGACCTCAGAATAAACCTAGAGAAGCAATAAATACTAAATTCTGAAAGAACTTAGAAAAAAAGGACACTTATTTACCATCAATAAGAATGGTAAATGAATGGATTAAAACATACAATGAGCTTACTTGTGTTTTTAAAAGCTTTAGTCACCTTTAAAAGATTCTATGAAACCAATTCACCTTCTTAACACTGATAAAGGGTCAGGAATGGTGGTATACACATCTATAATCCCAGCTCTTCAGGAGGCAGGGATCAGAAGGACTGCAGTTCAAGGCTAGCTTGGGCAAAAAGTGTAAAACCCTAGCTGAAAAATAAGTAAAGCAAAAAGGGCTGGGGGCCTGACTAAAGTGGTGGAGTGCCTGACTAGCAAGCACAAGGCCCTGAGTTCAATCCCTAGTGCCACCAAAAGAAATATGTAATTCAAACAGATAAAGGAAAAAAAACACTCAAGCAATTCTCTGTCTTTTCTATAGGAACTATATAAAAAGGTAAGACCAAACAGTTTATGGGGGGGAAAGTTCTCTTATAGAAGTACCCCAAGTAATATCAGAAGAAATTAATAGAATTAAAATAAGTATTTATTACCTATAACAATTTATACAAGCAACAAACATCACAAAAAGATACAACCAGATATTATGTGTCTCTTGATAAAATTGGACATACATAGTCTTGCTTACACCCAAAACAATCATATTTGAAAATGACCAAGCCTCTAAATTCACTGATAATTTCCAGAAATAGTATCTACAAAAACCTGCAATCAACATCATACACAATGATGAAAGACTGAATTATTTCTAAGATCAGGAACAAGGCAATGATGTCTGTTTTCATCACTTCTCTTTCACAATATCCTGGAAATTCAAGCCATTTCAACAAGGCAAGATAAAAAAATAAAAGGCAAAAAAATCAGAAAGGAAGAAAGAAAACTCTATTTGCAGATGATGTAACTGTTTATGTAGAAAATCCCAGAGGATCTGCAAAATAACTGCTAGAGGTATGTCTCTATATTCTTCTTGTCTGGTTAGTACTCTAGGACAAAGACTGGCTACAGACACCTGCCTGGCACTTACCATCTGCAGAATGTGGAGCTGACCTCCACTTTCCTATCCACTCATTCCCAAGTCTATTATGAAGCTTCTATTCTGTGTATGGCCCACAGTATACAGCAGCTGTCAGGGCTGCTGCTGCATATTGTCAGATCCTACTTGGCTACTGATTACTCACACAGCTGTCATTGTAGCCAGTGCAGACACACTGCTCTGCCCTGTGTATTCTACAGAACTTCAAAGATTCAGGTGGGAACCCTGAACTAGGCACTAACCCTAGACATTCCCACAGCTTATAAGAGACAGTCTCTGTATGGCCAGGTTACCTCTTATTAAATTGCAACTCTTAGCCCAGATTCAGTTCACTCTCTCAAAGTACTTTGTATTGCTGAGACTCCCGTATGTTGCACAGCCTCTCTTGTGGGGATTCATAATCTTTCATAACCCCCAATGAAAATAAACTTCCCGTAAGAAAATTACAACCCACTCCCGTAACAATATACTCACCCCCCAAAAAAAGCTCTAAGGGAAAATGATCAGATGCAAAATATATATATAATCATACAAAGAAGAGCAAATAATAAAACAGAGGTCAACAAACTTTTTGGTAAAGGGCCAAATAGTAAATATTTCATGCTTTCTAGGATACATGTGAACTTTTTTCTCATGGGCTACAGAAAACAGGTCATGGGCCAGATTTGGCCTATAGGTCATAGTTTCCCTGGAATTGAACAATCTGTAGTACAAAAAAAAAAAAAAAAAAAAAAGAAGGGAAGGGAAAGCATAACTTTAAAAACAGCACAGTCTTGGAGCAGGGAAGTAAAGGAGAAGTGTATTGATTTTTTTCAAGACACCACAAAGAACTTCAAACTTTAAAAAATATTGCTTGAAACTCAATGTATGTGTCAAACATCGTATTAGATGCAGCTTAAGAGAGAAAACTAGAAGATATATCCATGTTTAAAAAAAAAAAAACTAAGAAGCAGCCTACAATGATAGAAGGAAAATAAGCCCTGAAGTGTAAAATAAGGATGCCCAATGCCTCAACAAGCATTTTATTTTCCCCTTTTGTATTATGTTATTGTTGTATTGGGGGTACATTGTGACATTTACAAAATTTTTTACAATATACCATAGTTAAAGTCACCTCATCCATCATTCTTCTTTATCCTCCCCTCCCCCATTCCTAAAATAGTTTCAAAAAGTCTCATTTTTCCATTTTCATACATGAATACATAATATTTCCACCATATTCACCTCCTACACTCTTTCCTTATATCCTCCCCCCTCTCACTGGTACCAACCCCCCATTCTCCATTTTTGAAAAAAGACATTTTTGTTTGTTTAAGATAGCTATACAGGAAGTTTCCTTGTGACATTTCCATGTATTATAACCCAAATTGCTTTATCCTCTCTATTTTCCAACCTTAGACCTCTTCTTATGGCAATTTCAACAGGTTTTAAAAATCTACATTCATTATTGTATAGAAAGTACACCAGCCATATTCACCTTCTTAATTTACTTCTTTTACCCTTTCTCTCCCATTAGAACCTCCCCTTAGTGTGACCTGTTTTTCATAATATTAATAGGGATTTGAAAGAGAAGAGAGAATAATGGAGAAGAAAGCACTAACATTTGAAGTAGGGAATAAGAATTATACAGAATTTAAGTTATATGTTAAATTGTAAACTGAAGATACATACAGAGTTTCAAGAAGAATAATTAAAAAAAAACAAACCCTTACCTTTATCATAGTGAAGCTCTGGGCCAGTGACAATAAGAACAGTAATAATAAAAACTAACCACAAAGAAAGAAAAAAAATCACATAAAAGAAATTCAAAAAATTAAAAATTAAACTGATAGGTCAATTTCTTCAAGCAACAAACAAGACCAGAAGACTAAAATCTTAAAGACACTAAGTCAAAAAACCAACAAGCAATCAGAAACAAAAACAAAAAACACCTTGTCGACCTAGAATCGGTTAAAGCACCATTCTAGAATGAGGGTGAATATAGAAATTTCTAACACATTATGAGAAACTCATTTCTCAGCTCACTTCTACTCTGCCCAATACTACTACTTGTCATAATTCCCGCTGGTTTTAATATTTTTCTAGATGATTCTCCCTATATCTTGGCTTCTAGATTCTCTGATATCTTCTTCTTAAGTTACCCCACTAACTCATAAAATTTACTTCTATAACTACTACATCATCAACAGAAACTTTATTCTATAATCACAACCATAATCACTCCTCCTGCTCCTGTCTTTCCAGCTCACCCCTTTATGCAATCCAACCTTCTACTACTTCCATCTCACCAAAAAGTGCCATCTATTAATTCTGGTTTTTAACTATTCCCTAGCTTACTTAGGTCCCCATCTTTGCTCTTATCCAGCTAAAATTCCATGCTTCATCAGTTTATATCCATTTCTTTATTCCTAAAAGCCTCCATGTTACCCTCACTTCAAAACTGTCTGGCAAAAATGTACCTTGCAGTTTTAGTCAGCAAAGCTATACTAGGTAACAAAACCAAATAATCCAAACTCTGAGCGACTTTAAACAAAAATATAGTTCTCATTACTGTTACAGGTTATGCCTGAGTCACCTGGGGGAGAAATCTGCTTCACATTCTCAGTCAAGAACAAACTTATAGGAAGATGGAGGCTTAGACACCTGTACACACACTACCTGGGTCATACACTTCTCCAAGAGAATGAAGAGGCCACCCAAGGTGTTCTTCTGCTTTAGCCAGGCAATAACCATATTATTTCCACTCCAGTCCTTTGGCAGAAATAACTGTATGTTCTTAGGCAAATGCAGGTGGGCTGTGAAATACAAGGGAATATATGGTGCTGGGGAACATTAAATTAAATGTCTTTTCCACACCTGCCTAAATCCACTTCTCTATTCCTGCACTGGCACAGTTAAGTGTGAGAAACAGTAGTCATCCTGTGATCAAGTGACTACTTACATGAGCTTAAAGACTTCTCTGCTGAGGAAAGTAGGACCAAGAAGACAAATTTGGGTACCAGACAGCATTGCTGGGTAGCCTGACTGGCCCCAATCTCCTCCAAGTATCTTGATACATATTTCTTTTTTCTTAGTTTAAAAACCTATCTATTTAAGCCACTGGAATTAAATCCTCTTTTAAGACCATATACATTCTCATCAAGCCTGATGCCAAATTATCATTTAATCATTTCTAAATATACAATTCAGTGGCATCAAATACATTCATTTACACTATTGTGCAACCAGTACCCTCATCCATCTCCAGAACTTTCTCATCTTCTCAAACTTAAAACTATCCATTGAACAATAATTTCTCATTTTTTCCTTCTTTTTTTTTCCCTTTTCTTTTTTTGGCAGTACTGTGGTTGAATTCAGGGCCTAGGAGATGTGAGGCAGGCAATCTACTACCACTTCAGCCACAACTCCTTCACTCCCACCATGTCCTTTTTGCTTTAGTTACTTTTGAGATAGGGTCTCACTTTATGCCGGGACAGGCCTGGACCTTGATCCTCTTATTTATACTTCCTCGTGTAAGCAAGGGATGACAGATATGTGTCATCATACCCAGATGTTGGTTGAGATGGGGGGAGGAGTATCTCACAAACTTTTTGCCCGGGCTAGCCTCAAACTGAAATCTTCCCAGACTCTGTGTCTCACGTAACTAGGATTAGAAGCTTGAGCCACTGCACCTGGCTCCACCTTCTGACTCTATGACTTTGACTACTTTAGCTAGGTACCTAATTTAAGATGTATTATAAAATTCATCATTTTATGATTGACATATTTCATTTTGTACAATGTTTTCAAAGCTTTTCCATGTTGTAGTGTGCATCCAAATCTTCCTTTTTAAGGCTGAATACTAATATTCCATTGTATGTATAAACATTCATAATGGACATTTGGGGCCAAATGAAATGTTAACCTGTACAGAGAGCTCTTTGTTGATAAAAGAAAATTTCTCAGAAAAGAGACATTATACTAAAAGAAGGTGACTTCTAGATACTTCCTCCAACTCAAACATGCAACTCTGTGTTGAGTCAAATATAATTTCTGATGAACTCATGTAATATACTTATCAGACACCATTAGCAGCAGTAAGTAGAAAAGGTCACTTGGTGTGAGAACATTTATTTTGTGTTTTTTCTTGGGGGTGGGAACCCCATGGTATTATTTCATTGCTTCCAACAACTGAATATCTTTTTAATTTATTTGAATAAAGAAGAGGAGTTTGGTTACAATACTTTATGTTGCCTTTTATACATCTAGATGACTCCTTCCCTAAACCATGTGACATTACTTCAGGGAGGCCATCTTGGGAACATTTGTTTGTGGAATTGTTTGGAATCCAGCAAAAATGCCAACAAAACTCTAGGGAAAGTACAAGATTTGCTAGAGTATAGTTTTCCCCTTCATCTAGATATTTTCAAAATGTCATTTCTGTAGTGAATATATGGGTTTACATTACAAACACTTCCATATCTTCACCAAAGGAGAAATGTGAGGTTCCTGGGGAAGCCTTTAAGTTCCATTTAGAAGAGGATAGGTATGCATTCTATTTACTCAATGCACTCATTCATTCATTCTTATTCTCTGCCCCCCACCATACACACACACACACATCCCCACCTGCAGGGTAGGGGTTAATATAATTTATTCTGTAGTCAGACTCATGTTTAAGTCCAACTGGATGGCTTTGGGACTCTATATTTAAACCTCAACTGTGAAATGTGCAGTGGTGTACCAACTACTTCATAGGGTTGCCATGAGGACAAAATGAAACAATATGCATAAATCACTTAGTATGGGATTGGTCAGGTTGAAAGCAGTGAATAAACACTGTGATGAGAATAATGACTACCTTAATGCAAATCATTTTCTATTGTTTTCCATAAAACCAATAATAACAGTCCTGTCAGACTAAAGGAAATCTTGGTCTGACAGGAAACACTTTTAACTGTGGTTTTTCAGGGATTGTGGATTACACATGGGTTTTGCTTGTTGTTTATTCCTTTTATTATTTCTCCAATTTTGATAATAAATACCTAATATTTTTCTCCAATAGGCTTATTACCCAACTCCAGTATAGCATCCCTCCACTTACAAAACTTTCTCTTAAGACATTAAAAGGCAAAGTAGGTTCTCTTGTAATGGGACTTGGTCCCTTATATTTCACTTGTCTCACCATGGAGAATATGAGCTAGTAAGAGTGAACAAGGATAACTGCTAAACGGTTTATTCCATCTGACATTCATCACATTCAGTTTCTCTACTTCAGCTCTAATAATAAATGGGGCCTTCAAATTAAGATAGTTAAATATAGAACACAGATGCTCAGAAAAATCATACTGGCAAATCATGTTTTAGCTCCAAAAGATAAAAGTAACAAACTGGAAAGCTTCTGTGTTAACAATAAAGAAACATGAAAATTTCCAACTTTTCGCTAACATTTATCTTCATTAATCAGTTTCAACAGTTTTTATCTTTATCATGTCACAATAACAGTAGTGGGGTTTTTTGTTTGTTTTGTTTTTTGCAGTACTAGGGATTGAACTCAGGGCCTCACAATTGCCAGGCAAGTGCTCTACCCTAAAGCCCTGTCTCCAGACCAGCAGCAGTGGTGGTACCATCCACATCATTATAAAATGAAAATTAGAGGTCCTTATGTGTCCAAAGTTTAATGTTGTGTCAAAATGGTTAAGGACTAAGATATAGTTTCTCCATAGGACCTTAAAATGAGATTAGGATTTTTAAATATAACTCATAATCTCACAGATCTTTCTTCCCCTTGGCAGATTTGGTTTCTCATATAAAACATTCTAACCTTAATTCTGATACAAAGAGCACCCAGAGGGGAAAAAAAGTAAAGTTACATGTACAGGAGAAATGTAAGCCACATTCCCAGGCAGCCTATACACATGAGCACAGAATCAGCAGCAACAAAAGCTCACATTCAGTAAGTACCATTGGCACACCACACATCTCCAAGGATTACTGATGATTTTGAAGTATTTATGTCATCTTATAAATGCTGCTATTCATTCTCACTGTGGTTAGTGGGCATCTGAAAAATCTTTCAACACATCCCCTGTTAGAGGTCCACAGGGACAGATAAGTAATGGGGAAAGGTCTTTTCAAATTTAAAAGGAAACATTCGGTACTTCAGTTTCCAGTATTGCAACATCTCTTTTTCAACAAAGGAATTTATTACACAGTACGTCACCTTTTCCCTGTTGGAGGATTTACTGCCAATTTTGGAGTTGGGTTACTTCAGTTTTCAAGTTTGTCTTGTGAAATTAAAGAGAGGGCTGCCTTAAAAGTGATAAAACACACATGATTTCAGTCTTCACAGTGTCCCCATGGTTATCAAACCTGGAACCTATTACATACAAGAGGAAAACATAAGGCATTTTATAAAGAGATGGAGTAAGTGGTGAAGATGTCTAATCGAGTCAAGTCCAAAGTTTATGGCTTGCAACACACATTTAGTGTTTCTCAACTGCATATTCAATTCTCTCTAATCTACAACTATCTGATGATGGATTTTAGACTTTTAGTTCTTCCAATTCACTTTTCTTATTTGTCAACTAGGGATAATAACCTCTTCTTTTCAAGTTAATTGTAAAGTCATTTGAGAGAAGAACTGCAGACAAGGAGAACCAACTTAGGTGCAAAACCTGAAATGAGTCACTTAGGACCTATGTGCCTTGGTGCCCTCATTTGAAAAAAATCAAATAACTTAGCTTAAATGGCTTTAAATTCCTCACAAGACAAAATATTTATACCTGGAAGTACCTGCAGAACTTCAAGAGGCTTGTGATGGGCAGGCTACCCATCAGAAACCTCTTTTTAAAAATTTCAAATCTACTGAACATCATCTTAAGCAAAGTTAGCCAGGCTCAGAAGGCCAAAAATCGTATGTTCTCCCTCATATGTGGACTTTAGACCTAAAACAAATGCAGTAATATTATTGGACATGGGTCACACACTAAGGGGAGAATGCATACAGGAGGAATAGGGAAAGGTAGGAAACCCAAAACTTGAAAGTGTTTGATGTGCCCACTGTAGTGGAGCTAATACAGTCATCTTAAACTGACAGAGGCCACTATGGAAAGGTGACCAGGGAGTAGTGAAGAGGTCTGGTAGAAATGAACCACTTCAGGTTGTAATAATACACATGTGCATGGAAGTAATGTTAGGAATATCTCTGTATAGATATCCTTATGTCAAACTAGCAAAAACATTATGTCTTTCTTATTACCGCTTATGTCTTCTCTTCAACAAAGTTGGAGAAGAGGGCAGAACAGGTTCTGGAAGTGATGGGGGTGGGAGGCAGGAGGAAGAAATGGCCTAAACAATGTATGCACACATGAATAAATAAATAAATGAATGAATAAACCAAAAAAGGATAAACAAAACTAATGTCACTAAAAAAATAAATAAATAATAAAAAATTTAAATCTACTGAAATAGTATATATAGTTTAAATTCAACTACAGAGAACTTAATTTTAAGGAGAAAGAGAAAGGTCATTGACTCACTGACTTACCATCAGTTGTTCAACCACTGCACACATGGGGCTTTCACAAATACCTCATTAAGGCTTTACAATTAACTCATGAGGAAGGTATCATCACCCCTAGCTGACAACTAAGAAAGGTGAACTGCAAGAACTAAAATCTAAGAGCCACACTGTATGACACCAAGTAATACGCTTACTCTACAGCAGTCAATTACTGCCTCATCACATGAATAAAGGAAAATCCCAAAGCAGCTCAACAGGTTCCGATAATAACAAAGTGTAGATAGACCCATTTTTACCATAAAATCCTAGAAACAGTAAGTCACGAGCATATTCCAAAGGAGTAATGTTTAAAATTGAAATTTTTAAGTTCGGAGTGGTAGTACATGCCTATAGCCCCAGCATTCAGGAGGTGGAGGCAGAAGGATTGTGAGTTTGGAGTGAGGCTGGGCTACATAGCAAGACCCTATCTTAAGAAAACAAAAACAAAAGCAAAAAATGAGATTTTATTTTGCCTCAAAGCCACAGTGTGCATTTCATTAGGGAAGAAAGTCAAGATCTAGTTACAAACATCTACAAATACGTAATGTAAATAAATACTTCATTATACATATTGATCATATGCGTAGGTATAAAACCCACTTGTACCACAAATTGAACCTATTACTACTAAGCCAGCTATGTATATTAAACATTTAATTAATAATGTTCCTAATGACTTAAAATTCAGAAGTGATTTGCAGGAATGGTCTAAATGGCCAGGGTCTCCTTAAACCTGAATAAGGAAATTTGAGCTGATGTTATTTCTCAATAAATTCCTTTGTATAAAGGAAAGATTATATAAATCATTTCATCAGTTTTATAACTGTACTCAAAGCTTAAAGATAGCATTCAGTATTTAGAAGCCACACAAAGTAGGAAAGAAAAAAATCTTAAATGTGCTCACCAGTCGTTGCTTATCCCTTTCTCTATTCAATACCATATCTAGGATGGTTTGAGGATAAGGAAAGACACAAATATTCCGAAGAAGAATGGGGTAAATGGTCATTATATTAATTTATGTAGCTCAGAGTAGAATTTAAGAAATACCAATATAGAAATCATCCAAAAGTTGTCTTATCACCAACTAGCAAAACAAACATACAAGTACACAAAATAAGAAAAAGACAAAATATAGGTGGACCACCTGAAATGAGGTTTGTACCAAAAGGAAATAAAATTTAGCATTCTTCAAGGCATTCAATTGATACTTATTATAAAATATTAATAAGTATTAAATAGTATTAAGTAATACTAGTAAAAGAATAAAATACATGTACTTGTATTACTTTTAACATTTATTTTACATCTAGAAAAATTTATTAACAATTTTGTTCAAAATTACCTAAGACTGTGCTTACTAACTTTCTCAGGTAGTGCAAAAAGGACATATCTTTGCCTGAAATTTTCCATATTCTCAGGAAGTTCAAAGAATGCTCCATGAAAACACACATATACATTCTATAGGGTCCACAACCCCCTAAGTAAGAACCCATGCAGCTATAATTTTATTAAAAAATATACAACCACATGGCCACATTTTCATTTTGATTTTCCATAAAAATACTATTGGGACAATGAACTTTGCATGACAAAAGTAATGGTAACACTATCATCACCTAGAAGCTAAGGTGAAAGTTCTGAAATCATATTATCAGGTTAGAATCAGACAATTCCTATTAAAGAAAAAGAAAGGTCCTTGGAGACCTGATTCATTCTGAGCCTGGCTAAAGACATCTCCATGAGGAGTCAGAAATGTCTTGTTCTGCCTAAAAACAAGGAAACTTACCAAAGATAGACATGTTAAGGATCACAGATATCAACAGAAAGAGGCTTAATTGATGGAAGATGGAACAATTTTGTCAGCCAAAAGAATAATGGCTCCAAACTCCTGAATATTTAGCACAAGCCTCCAAAACTGATATTTGGGACTTCACTTCTAGTTAAGATAGCCTTTCACTCCCAATCTAATAACAAGAGTAAACCAGAAAAAGCTACAAAAATATAGTTAAAAAGCAAGTGTGGGGGGCAAGACCAAGCATGGTAATGCATGCCTAGAATTCTAGCTAGACAAGAAGCAGAGATGGGAGGATTGCAGTTCAAGGCCAGTCAGGCAAAAATTAGCAAGACCCTATCTTAAAAAGCAAGGTGGGCATGGTGACATGAACCTATAATCCCAGCCAGGTAACAGAACAGTTGTTCAAGGTCAGCCCTGGGCAAAAGCACAAGGCCCTATCTGAAAAATAAACTAAAGTTAAAAGGGTTGGAGGTGTGACTCAAGTGGTAGAGCACTTACCAAGGAAGGCCCTGAGTTCAAACTCTAATACCCCCTTCAAAAAAAACCAAAAAACTAAGAGAGATGAGGTTGCAAATCCATCTCAATGAGCATAATTCCCAAAAGGTAAAAGCCTTATCTGGTAGAAAAGAAGGTCATATGCCCTTTTGTTCCTGAGGTATAGTGAGAAAAGGAAAAATGCCATAACATAGATGAGCCCAAGTAGAAACCAGTTGAAACTTAACTTTAAATGACCATGTGGAGGCTAACATGAATTAGAATTAAGAGAAGTCTCATTCACTGAACAAATCTGAATCCAAATCACCATCTCTTTCCTTCAAGTCTTCACTAAGATCTCCAAAAATGTGGAGCATGGACGAAGAGGTAAAAAAAATTCCACAACTTCAGGCATACAGGCCCCTGCCCAAATGAAAAGCAACAGCAAGCTGAAGGTTGAGAACAAATAGGACAACTGAGAGAGAGCCTCCCAAGCCAATCAGGAAGCACAGAGTGATCCCCTATTGCAAGGCAGTAGGCACCAAGCAATGGAAAAAGAAAGGCTTAGAAGAATCTTTCAGAGGGACACCAAGTCTTCTCTAAATGTACTGCAACAGTACCCACAAAGTGCAAGGGCACAGCATGAAGACAGGGAAAACCTCACAGGTGAGTGTGAGTTTAGTAGCTCTCAAGTAACTCAATTAGCTGAAAGCCAGGCTATAAAAGACAGAGAGGAAAAAGAGAAATTCTCGCAGGCAGCTGACTGCTGCCTGGAGTTTGGCAAGTTCTGCTAAAAGGATAAGTCTTCACAGTACCACCAAAACATGTGAGGCCAGGAGTGAACTGCATCCACTGCTACAAGAACAGTGAGTCCCAACTCAACTGCAGATGATATTGACTCAATTTGTCATATTAGATGCATGTAAGAGGAAGGAGTGGGCCTTGCTTTAGTAGCAAATATTTTCTTCGGTATCTTCTGTTTTTCAAATAAGTTTAGCATAGAATCAATAATTATTAGACATATGAAAAAGCAAAAAATATGTGACTAAGAAAAAAAGAAGTAACAGTCAACAGAGGTAGACTACTAATAGTCTAGATGTTGGAATTATCAGACAAAATTTTTTAAATGAAAGCAGTTTATGTAAATTAGCTAGTTACTATCATT
The DNA here is from genome assembly GCF_047511655.1 of Castor canadensis. Taxonomy (NCBI): domain Eukaryota; kingdom Metazoa; phylum Chordata; class Mammalia; order Rodentia; family Castoridae; genus Castor; species Castor canadensis. The sequence continues at coordinate 143,630,166 of NC_133390.1, read as the reverse complement.
CATGAAAAGATGAAAATTTTCAGGAAAGAAAATCTACAAAAATAAGTCAAATAGAAGTACTAAGATTTAAAAATATAGCACTGAGGATCTGCAGAGTGGCTCAAGTGATAGAGTACCTACCTACCAAGCACAAAGCTCTGAATTCAAACCCACTACTGCCAGAAAAAGAAAAAAGCAATATAGCATTGAAAATGAAAATATACTCAATAGGCTTATAAGCAAACAAGACACAGTAAACAAAAGGATCTGTGAATTTAATAAAGTTATGAGACATTATTGAAATGGAGAGGAAAAGAATAAATAGGAACACAGCACCCTATTTCCATAGGACAATACCAAATGCCTATCATGGAAGTCCCAGAAGAAAACAAAGCATAATAGCTAAAGATAAAATGGTTGACTGTTAAAATCACCCTAAGAAGGGGACTAAGGTACAAAGGAGAAAAATAGAGGCGATGAACTAATTGGGTTATAATACATGTACATACGTATATATATATGTGTATGTGTATGTGTATGTATTATACATGTCATGATGAAACTCTCTGTACAACTATCTTAAGCAAACAAAAATGTCATTTTTTTTCTTTTACAGAATCAGAACTAGGAGGGCACAACAGGTCCTGTCTAGGGGGTTGGTACCGGTGGGAAGGGGGAAGATGACGGAAAGGATATAGGCAGATGAATATGGTGCAAATACTGTGTACACATGTATATAAGTGGAAAAATGAGACCTGCTGAAACTATTCCAGGGAGAGTTGGGATAATGATGGAGGGGGTGAATTCAAGCATGATATATTTGACATATTGTAAGAGTTTTTATAAATGCCACAATGTATCCCCACTACAACAATATAAAAATTATTTTTACGAAAAAAGTAAAATAAAATGGTTGAGAAATTTTCCAAACTTCACAAACAGTCCAACTCAATACTCCATGAAACTCAACAAAGCCCAAGAAGGATAAAAACTATCACATCTAAAGACATTATTGACAAAAAGTTGAAAACCAAAGGTAAAATATTAAAAATAGACAGGAAAAAAAATACATTAAACACAAGTTGACAATTCTAAAAACTTCTCACCAGAAACAATGAGAGCAATTATTTCTAAATTATTTAAACAAAACAAAACAAAACCCAAGGGATTCTCTATGTACAGAAAATATCCTCCAAAAATAAAGGGGCAAATAGACACATTTCAGGTAGATAAGGTTTAGAAGACTTATCACCAACAGACTTGAACTACAAAAATGCAAAGGCATCATTTTTAAGTCTAAAGAGAATGAGTACCAGAGAGAAAGCTGAGCCCTTTCTTTTGAAAGAAAGAACACAAGAAAGGGGAATTTTTAACATTTTAAAACATTATTGAGCAAGAGAAAGACCCCTTTAAAAAAAACTACTGACCACTTAACACAAAAATAATAATAAAAGAGATATTTTGTGGAGTTTATAACATAATAAAAACATTAAAACATACGCCCAGAGGCTCAAAGGACGAAAATAATGAATTTATACTATCAAGGGGTTCTTATATTGTTCCTGAAATAATGTTATTCTAAAATAGACCACGGTAAATTAATGAGGCATATAAAAATCTCTAGAGCAACTACAGAAAGCACGATTTATTTTACACATATCAGCAAAATATTTTTATTATATTATTGTTGTACTGAGGGTGCATTGTGATATTTACAAAAGTGCTTACAATGTTTTAGTTAAATACACCCCTCTATCATTTTCCTTTATGTCCCCTTTCCCTTTTCTTAGAAGTTTCAACAGGTCTCATTTTTCCATTTTCATACATGAGTACATAATATTTCTACTATATTTGCGCTACTATACCCTTTTGCTTGCTTAAGATATCCATAAACAGAGTTTCATTATGATGACATTTCCATGTATATATGTATTGTATCCCAAACTGCTTCATCCCCTCAATTTTTCTCCTTTCTACTATAGTCCCTTTCTTATTGTGATTTCAACAGGTTTAAAAATTCTACATTCATTTTGTATAGAAAGTCTATCACCCATATTCACCTTCTATATTGCCTTCTTTTACCCTTCTCTTCCCATTGGTGCCCTCTCCTTACAGTGACCTCTTTTTCATTCTTGTCCTCTGTTGTTTAGGTTTGTTGGTCAGTGGGATTTTTGCCTTAGTATTATACCTATACATACATTGTGCTTAAGTCAATGTTACCCTCAACCACTGCACTTCCTCACCATTTTCCCCTATCCTGTGTTTTGTGTCTTGTTCCTACACAGATGTGATGTATTTCATTATTATCCACTATATTTCCTTATTTTCCTCCTCCCTTGGTCTCCTCTACCAATCCCACTTTTGGATATATGTTCTCTATATATTTCTATATATAACATTCAGCAAAATATTAATAAAGGACAAAAATGCAATACTAAAAAGTATTTAAACCAAAAGAAAGCAGGAAAAAATAAATGAACAAATAAAAAACAAAAAGCAAATTGGCGGATTTAGCCCAACAACATCAATACTTAACATTGAATATTAAGAGGTACAGGTCATCCACTTGGATTAATTTTTTTAAATGGAAGCCAAACTGCAAAACATTAAAGATGTTGCTTTGAAACATAAAAAACACACCCTATTATACTTTAACATAATGACTATACTAAAAGTAAAATGGATTGAAAATATACTAGATAAACACTGAGCTCAAGAAAGTTATGACTATCTTAATGTTAATAAAATTAGACATGAAAACAAAGAAAATTATCTACAGGTAAAGAAAATATCTTAAAATAAAAGCATTAACTTGTGAGGAAAAAAATCCTAAAAATATACATACCTAATAATAGAGTATCTAACTATATGGTGAAATAATAATGAGTGCAAATATTAAAAAATCTAAAATCGTATTTCACAAATAAGCAAATAACAGTAATTATAAAATACATAAAACACAATTTAAGTGAGTATCTTAGGAGATTGTATATTCTCATTAGTTTGAAAATTAATATAAAATTAAAAAGATTTGAACCTATTTCCTTCCCTTCCTGTAAGAACTGTGCCCAAGTAGCCAAATGGATGATATGCAAAAGTTTTTCTTTTTAGAAGACTTACAGCTAATACGAGCAGAAGAAAGCACAGAAGTCCAAGAACAAGTCACACAATGGAATAAAACAAATTTACTAGAAACAGAACAATTATGCAGAGAAACACCAAGGAAATATATAGTAAAAGAAGCAAGACAGAGAACTACAGACCATATTATGCCATACTCCTACATGTCGATAAAAAATTCATAAATCTAAACAATGTATTATTTAAGGATGCATACATGTGACTAAAGTTTTGTAAAAAAGCAAGGCAATGATACATAAATTTCAGAATAGTGATTATCTGTGGAAAAGTGGCAAGGATTTGTGGCATGGTAGGAGAAGGTACAATAAAACGAATCAATCATCAGAGTGACATAAGCAAGATGGTAGAATAGGAACTTTCTATTGTCATCCCAAAGTAAAAAGGTAAAATCAACTTTGACAGTTACTATAAACAATAATATCTCTGCAAGAATCCAGAAGTCTGGGAGCTCAAAGATGTTCAAGTATACAGCTGAACCACAAAATCCAAGAAAAGATACAAAGTAAGAAACAGAAGATGAAGTAAGAAAACAGTTTTACTTTACACTCATTGCTCCTCCCCTAAGGTAGCACAGTTCAGTGCCAAGAGACATACCCTTGCACACTATTTCACCCATGGTGAAAAGTGAAGGTACAGTGACTAAGCACCCAGGTCCCCCAGCTGAGTGGGATGCTGCCCAAGAAGTTGATTTCTTTCCTGTCCCATTCAACACATGAAGTACTTAGAAGAGGTTGAGTAATTAGAAGAAGTTGGAAGAAAGTACGGATGCTACCAATTACTCTAAAACTCTTTCAGGAAACCTCCACAGAAGCCATTCGGGAAGTCCACTTGCAGAAACCCCAAACAGCCCCATAGATATTTCAAATGTTCTATGCATTGCACTATCCTCTGCGCCAACTTCCCAAGCACGTCTCCACAACTGGCAAGTATTTTATGCAATTAGCTAGATCAACTCTGGAGTCAGGGGCGGGAGGTGAGGGAAGAAGAGAGAGGGAGGGAGAATCACTCCCACCCTCCCAAAAAAAAGGGAACAAGAGATATAGTGCTAAGATCTAAGAGAAACTCAGAATTCTTATCTGGACTGACTAGTGAAGGTGTTCCTCTCCTAAAACCACTGAAGGACACAACAGCCTCTTCAACTGTGAATATAGCAATACAACAGCCCAAAGAATGTGAAAATTCTTTGCCTTACAAAGAATCCAAAATAATTGTTTTAAGGAAGCCCAGCAAGCTGCAAGAGGACAGACAAAAAATTAATTCAGAAACATAATAAATGAAAAAAATGAGAAATCCAATAAAGAGATTAAAAATATGAAAGATTCTGAAGCCAAAGAATAGGATAAATGAAATTGAGACTGCAATACAAAATGTCAGCAGCGAACTTGACACAGCAAAAGAATCTATGAAAAGAAAGCAATGAAGAAAGTCTACACAATTACTAAAGAAAACTAACTTCATCATAACAAGAATCAAAACAGGAGAAGATGGACATAAAGATTATTAGAAAATACTGGCTAAAGGCTAGAGGGTATGGCTGAAGTGATAGAGAGCCTGCGTAGCAAGCATAAGTCCCTGACTTCAAACCCCAGTAACCAAAAGAAGGGAAGGAAAAAAGGGAGGGAGGGAAGGAAAAAGGAAAAGAAAAAGAAAAAATACTGGCTAAAAACTACCCAAATCTGCGAAGAGAAATGGACAGATAAACACATAAAATTCAAATGTTTCTAAGCAGGGAAAACCCAAAGAATGTTTTTCCATGACATACTATAATGTCATGGAAACTGTAAAAATGGAAAGACAAAGACAAAATTTTGAAAGAAACAAAACAAAAGTCAAAAAGAAGGGACTTAGCAGATTTCTCATCAAAAAACTACAGTCCACAAGAGAGTAAGTTTACATATATAGTCAAAATGGTAAGAGGAAGAAATATACCTCCAATCAAAAATATTTTACATACCAAAGCTATCGTGCAGAAAAGAATGAGAAAGGGCTGAGGGCATGGCTTCAGTGGTAGAGTGCTTGCACAAGAATGAGAAAGATTTTCCCAGAAAAATAAAAGCTGAAGGAATTCCTCACTAATACACCCACCATGCAGAAAATGCTAAAGGGTGTTCTTCAAACTGAAACAAAAAGATACTAATTAAAAAAATGAAAATTTATCAAGGCATCAAACTCTCTTGTAAAGGTAATTATAGACAATTAGAATAAAATATTCCAATACTATAATGATCTCCCATTTGATCCAGCAATACCACTCTTGGGGATATACCCAAAACACTGTGACACAGGTTACTCCAGAGGCACCTGCACACCCATGTTTATTGCGGCACTATTCACAATAGCCAAGTTATGGAAACAGCCAAGATGCCCCACCACCGATGAATGGATTAAGAAAATGTGGTATCTATACACAATGGAATTTTATGCAGCCATGAAGAAGAATGAAATGTTATCATTCACTGGTAAATGGATGGAACTGGAGAACATTATTCTGAGTGAGGTTAGCCTGGCCCGAAAGACCAAAAATCGTATGTTCTCCCTCATATGCAGACATTAGATCAAGGGCAAACATAACAAGGGGATTGGACTTTGATCACATGATAAAGCAGAGCACACAAGGGAGGTATGGGGATAGGTAAGATGCCTAAAAAACTAGATAGCATTTGTTGCCCTCAACACAGAGAAACTAAAGCAGATACTTCAAAGCAACTGAGGCCAATAGGAGAAGGGGACCAGGAACTAGAGAAAAGGTTAGTTCAAGAAGAATTAACCTAGTAGGTAACACACATGCACAGGAAATCAATGTGAGTCAACTCCCTGTATAGCTATCCTTATCTCAATTAGCAAAAACCCTTCGTCCTTCCTATTATTGCTTATATTCTGTCTTCAACAAAATTAGAGTAAGGGCAAAATAGTTTTTGCCGGGTAGCAAGGGGTGGCGGTGGAGAGGGAAGGTGTGGGGGAGTTAGGGACGGGGTAGGGGAAGGGGGGAGAAATGATCCAAACATTGTATGCACATATGAATAAAAAAATAATAATAATAAAAATAAATAAATAAATAAAATTTATATGAAACCAAAATGACCCTAATTAACTAGGTAATCTTGAGCAAGAGGACAAAACTACTTTCTAATTTCAAATATTACAAACTACAGTAATCAAAACCATATAGTACTGAATAAAAACAGAAATATAGACCATTGGAACAGAAGAGAAAGAGGGCTAACTAATCTTTTCTTGTTTTTGAGGTGCAGTCTCACTATGTTGTCCAAGCTGGTTTTGAACTCTTAGACTCAAGGAACCTCCTGCTTCAGCCTCTCATGTAATGGGGACTTCAGACATGTTCCACCAAGCCCAGCGATTAACTAATCTTCAACAGGGTACCAAAATACACAATGGGATAAAGACAGTCTCTTCAATAAATAAGGCTGGGAAAACTGAGTATGTACATATTAAATGAAGTTGGATCCTAATCTTACAGCACACATAAAAAATCAACTAAAAAAAGATTTAAACATAAGACCTAAAATGTAAAACTCCTATGAGAAAATATAGGGAGCTAGGCACTGGTGGCTCACATGTGAAGTCCTAGCCATTAGGAGGCAGAGATAAGGAGGACTGCAGTTCAAAACCAGCCTGGGCAAATGGTTTACGAGCCCCTATCTAGAAAATACCTAACAAAAAAAAAGATTGGTGGAGTGGTTCAAGTGGCAGAGTACTTGTCTAGCAAGTGTAAGGCCCTGAATTCAAACCTCAGTCCCAGCAAAAAAGAAAAGAAAATATAGCGGAAAACACGGGTCTTAAAAATGACTTTTTTGGATATGACAATAAAAACAAAAATAAGCAAGTCAGACAACACTACATTAAAACATTTATGCACAACAATGAGGAAAATAAACAAATGAAAGCCAGACCACTGAATGAGAGAAAATATTTACAAACCATATATCTAACAAAGGGTTAATATCCAATTTACAAAAGAAATTCACACAACTCAATAGCAAAAAATTGCAACCTGATTTAAAAATCAGCAAAGGACCAGAGTAGGACATTTTCCCCAAAAGATGGTCAACAGGCATATGAAGAAGTGATCAACATTGCTAATTATCAGAGAAATGCAAATCAAAAACCATAATGAGGCATCACTTCACACCATTTAGGAATGACATTAATCAAAAAGTCAAAAGACAACAAGTGTTGGTGAAGATGTGGAGAAAGGGGAGACCTTTTATACTGTTGGTGAGCATGTAAATTGATATAAGCCATTATGGAACATGGTATAGAGGCTCATCAAAAAAGAAAAATAGAACTATCCTCCTTCTGGGTATAAATACAAAGCAAATGAAGTATTAGTTTCTGAAAAGATATCTGCACTTTATTAACTCTAGCCAATATATGGAAACAATCTGTGTATCAATAGATAGATAAAAGAATAAAGAAATTGTGCCATATATGTATATATTCCTATAGATATTCCTAGGAATATTATTAGACTTTTAAAAACAAGGAAATCCTGCCTTCTATGACAACACAGATGAACCTGCAGAACATTATAGTAAGTGAAATAAGCCAAACACAGAAAAGCAGATAAGCAAATACTGTATAATCATATACGTGGTGTCTAAAAAAGACAAGCTTACAAAAACAGAATAGAAGGGTGCTTACCAGGGTTAAGAGTGAGTCAATGAAATGGTATAAACCTGCAGTTAGAAGATTATTAAGTTCTGAAAGTTTAATGTACAGCATGATGATCAATAGTTAATGGTTAATAGTTGCATACTATATACTTGGTATTTGCTAAGAGAATAGATCTTAATATTATTGTTACAACAAAAAATAAAGGTACAATATGAGTTGATGGATCAGTTAATTATCCTGATGTGCTAATATTTTCACAATGTTTATGGATAGCAATATGTCACATTGTACACCTAAAATATATACAATTTTGTCAATATCTTAATAAAGAAGGAAAATAGTATTACAGATGTTCATGCTAAGTTGATGGTATTTTCAAGGTATTTGATTTTTTTTTCATGATGTATATACATATAATTTAGATGTTTTATATGTATCCAATAGTGCATTCTGAAAATACACTCTAACAATAGGTATACATACTGAGAAATGCATCACTAGTCAATTTTGTTATTCTGTGAACAAATATAGTCATATCAACTAATATATCTACAATATCACTAAACAAGGACAAATTGTGTATGTGGTCCATCACTGACCAGAATGTCATTATGTGGTGCATGACAGTACTTAGTTATTAAAAAAAAAAACAGCTAAAGCAGTGTCTATACCAACGACAAAAAAAAAAAAATTGGATCTTATCTTACAATGTCCAATAATCAAGTCAAGACGAGCTAACAATTAAAACATATTACATACGCCTAAAAATGTAAAAGTCTTAGAAAACACACAGAAATTAGCCAATATCTAGCAAAATCCTTTAAAATGTACAATCCTGTTGAGTAAAAAGTGTATTTCCAAGAATTTATGGTAAAGAACCAAAATATAATTAAATAAGTACAATTATATAAAATGTAGCTAAATATAATTCTTATTTTAAGAATATCATTGTCAAAAAATAGGAGTAAACAAAACAAAACAAAAAAACAGGAAATAACCTAATGGTGATTTTAATGGACTAGAAAAACAACACAACAGAATTTGTATGCAGCTGTTTTAAATGAACAATGTTATTATTTAAATCATTAACTTAGGAGTTACTGAATTTATGAGTTAGATGAGTAGTTTTTAGGCTGATATCCATGACTAAGAATATCATGAACTTTTAGAATTATTTATTAAATGTACATTTCTAAGAAGAGAAAGCGCATAATTTTTAAATTCTCAAAGGGAGAAGGGTTACTCAAAAAAAAAAAAAAATACTATGTTAGTTAGTCTCCAAAGATGGACCTCAATGAACCAAGTTGCTGTATTTGCACTTTTAGGTGATCTCCTTCTACACCAAATCTGGATTGTTTTAGGATTTACTCTAATAAACACAATGCTAGTCTCAGGTCAAAGCCTAGAAAGACCTAACAGCTTTCACCTTCTTACAAGGTAGTCCTGTCATGCCATCTGAGTTCAACCTTCAGCTAAGAGAGTAAACTGTTATAGACATCTAAATCAGGCTACCATGCAAACTTCAGTCAAATGGGAATCCTCAAGCATGATAAGCAAAAAATAAATAAATTAAAAAAATGTACACATCTGACCTAGTTGATACACATTATCGTAAGAAATAAGAAAATGAGTATTGTGTTAAGCCATAAAAGATTGGAGGATGTAACAGGCAACCCAACAGTTACAAACTGTTTGCTTTATACTGAGTAACATCTCCTAAGAACCTAATGTTTCATAATGTATTGGCTGAAACAATAATCAGAAGCTATCCATCAGGGCATATAATATCCCTCCATAGTCTCCTGTGTAATCCCTGCCCTCACATGCATGTGTACGCATGAACGCACGTAGGTGAATACATGAGCGCACACACACACACACACACACACACACAAAATGCCATTTTATATAATAGGCTCACTGAACAAAAACAACTTTAGGCCAGGCTCAGTAGCCACAGGCCTGTAATATGAGTAGTCAGAAGGCTGAGGCAGGAGGATCACAAGTTTGAAGACAGTTTGGGCTACATGGCAAGTCTCTATCTCAAAAAAAAACAAAATCGACTTTAGTCACTTTGATTTTATGTACCTTACTTACATAGGCTCTTTTTATTACTCAGAAGTGAAATGTATATCAAGCTTCCAAGTTTGCCCTTATATTTAAAAAAGATGAAATAGAGTAAGGTCCTCAAATGACCCTCCCTTGTAATTATTCCGATTACTTATGCAAAATGCCTTCCCCACTTCTGAACTTAAAAAGAAAAAAAAAAAAGGAGACTAAGGCTAAGGGAACACGTCTAAAAGATATCTTATACTGCTAATGAAACAGCACTGTATTGTGTCATATTAGCCTAATTACAATGCTTACTGAGTAGAAAAATTTTCTTTATTAATTTCTACAATAATCTTGCAAATGATACTTGAGTGGAAAACAAATTCGAACCAAACTAGAATCCTTTCTCAGAACCGAACTAGAATCCTTTCTCAGAACCAAGAAGGAAAGCAGAATAGAAACAAAATTTAAAAGGCCAGATCCCATTTCATCAATTCAATTTAAGTGAAATGAAGATATAAACAAACTCTGTGGTGACATTTTTTCAATCTACTATATTTGATTTTTCAACACAAAAACATCCATTTCCCACAGCCAAGTCTCTCTTAGTCAAAAATAGGAGGCATGCAATGGCCACCGAAAACAGGCAGGAATAGCAATACTTATCTCTGACAAAGTAGACTTCAAACTTACATTGATCAAACGAGATAAAGAAGGACATTCCATACTAATAAAAGGGGAAATAGACCAAAAGGAAATAATAATCATCAACCTGTATGCACCCAATGCCAACGCACCCAATTTCATCAAACATACACTGAAAGACCTAAAAGCATATATAAACGCCAACATGTGGTTGTGGGAGACTTTAACACTCCATTATCATCAATAGATAGGTCATCCAAACAAAAAATCAATAAAGAAATCCAAGATCTAAAATATGCAATAGATCAAATGGACCTAGTAGATGTCTACAGAACATTTCATCCAACCTCAACATAATATACATTCTTCTCAGCAGCCCATGGAACCTTCTCCAAAATAGATCATATCCTAGGGCAAAAAGCAAGCCTCAGCAAATATAAGAAAACAGAAAGAATACCGTGCATACTATCTGATCACAATGCAGTAAAAGTAGAACTCAACAACAAAAGTAAAGACAAAAAACATGCAAACAGCCGGAAACTAAATAACTCATTACTTAATGAACAATGGATCATCGATGAAATAAAAGAGGAAGTTAAAAAGTTCCTGGAAGTCAATGAAAATGAAAACACAACCTACCGGAACCTATGGGACACAGCTAAGGCAGTCCTGAGAGGAAAGTTTATAGCCATGAGTGCATATATTAAAAAGACTGAAAGATCCCAAATCAATGACCTAATGATACATCTCAAACTCCTAGAAAAACAAGAACAAGCAAATCCCAAAACAAATAGAAGGGGAGAAATAATAAAAATAAGAGCTGAAATCAATGAAATAGAAACTAAAAAAACCATACAAAGAATTAATGAAACAAAAAGTTGATTCTTTGAAAAAATAAACAAGATCGATAGACCCCTGGCAAACCTGACTAAAATGAGGAGAGAAAAAACCCAAATTACTAGAATTAGGAATGCAAAAGGGGAGATGACAACAAACACCATGGAAGTCCAGGAAATCATCAGAGACTACTTTGAGAACCTATATTCAAATAAATTTGAAAATCTAAAATAAATGGACAGATTTCTAGATACATATAATCATCCAAAACTGAACCAAGAGGAAATTAATCACCTGAATAGACCTATAACACAAAATGAAATTGAAGCAGCAATCAAGAGTCTCCCCAAAAAGAAAAGTCCAGGACCTGATGGATTCTCTGCTGAATTCTACCAGACCTTTAAAGAAGAACTGATACCAACCCTCCTTAAGCTGTTCCACGAAATAAAAGGGAAGGAAAACTGCCAAACACATTTTATGAAGCCAGTATTACACTTATCCCAAAACCAGGCAAAGACACCTCCAAAAAGGAGAACTATAGGCCAATCTCCTTAATGAACATTGATGCAAAAATCCTCAACAAAATAATGGCAAACCGAATTCAACAACACATCAAAAAGATTATTCACCATGACCAAGTAGGCTTCATCTCGGGGATGCAGGGGTGGTTCAACATATGAAAATCAATAAATGTAATAAACCACATTAACAGAAGCAAAGACAAAAACCACTTGATCATCTCAATAGATGCAGAAAAAGCCTTTGATAAGATCCAACACCATTTCATGGTAAAAGCTCTAAGAAAACTAGGAATAGAAGCAAAGTTCCTCAACATTATAAAAGCTATATATGACAAACCTACAGCCAGCATTATACTTAATGGAGAAAAACTGAAACCATTCCCTCTAAAATCAGGAACCAGACAAGGATGCCCACTATCTCCACTCCTATTCAACATAGTACTGGAATTCCTAGCCTGAGCAATTAGGCAACAAGAAGGAATAAAAGGAACACAAATAGGGAAACAAACTGTCAAAAATATCCCTGTTTGCAGACGACATGATCCTATACCTTAAAGACCCAAAAAACTCTAGACATCATCAATAGCTATAGCAAGGCAGCAGGATATAAAATCAACATAGAAAAATCATTAGCATTTGTATACACTAACAATGAGCAAACAGAAAAAGAATGTATGAAAACAATTCTATTTACAATAGCCTCAAAAAAAATCAAATACCTAGGTGTAAACCTAACAAAAGATGTGAAAGACCTCTACAAGGAAAACTATACACTTCTGAAGAAAGAGATTGAGGAAGACTATAGAAAGTGGAGAGATCTCCCATGCTCATGGATTGGTAGAATCAACATAGTAACAATGTTGATACTCCCAAAAGTAATCTACATGTTTAATGCAATTCCCATCAAAATTCCAATGACATTCATCAAAGAGATTGAAAAATCTACTGTGAAATTTATATGGAAACACAAGAGGCCACGAATAGCCAAGGCAATAGTCAATCAAAAGAACAATGCAGGAGGTATCACAATACCTGACTTCAAACTATATTATAAAGCAATAACAATAAAAACAGCATGGTACTGGCATAAAAACAGACATGAAGACCAGTGGAACAGAATAGAAGACCCAGATATGAAGCCACACAACTATAAGCAACTTATCTTTGACAAAGGAGCTAAAAATATACGATGGAGAAATAGCAGCCTCTTCAACAAAAACTGATGGGAAAACTAGTTAGCAGTCTGCAAAAAACTGAAACTAGATCCATGTATATCACCCTATACCAAGATTAACTCAAAATGGATCAAGGATCTTAATATCAGACCCCAAACTCTTAAGTTGATACAGGAAAGAGTAGGAAATACTCTGGAGTCAGTAGGTATAGGTAAGAACTTTCTCAACGAAACCCCAGCAGCACAGCAACTAAGAGATAGCATAGATAAATGGGACCTCATAAAACTAAAAAGCTTCTGTTCATCAAAAGAAATGGTCTCTAAACTGAAGAGAATACCCACAGAGTGGGAGAAAATATTTGCCAACTATACATCAGACAAAGGACTGATAACCAGAATATATAGGGAACTTTAAAAAACTAAATTCTCCCAAAACTAATGAACCAATAAAGAAATGGGCAAGTGAACTAAACAGAACTTTCTCAAAAGAAGAAATTCAAATGGCCAGAAAACACATGAAAAAATGCTCACCATCTCTAGCAATAAAGGAAATGGAAATTAAAACCACGCTAAGATTCCACCTCACCCCTGTTAGAATAGCCATCATCAGCAACACCACCAACAGGTGTTGGCAAGGATGTGGGGAAAAAGGAACCCTCTTACACTGTTGGTGGGAATGTAGACTAGTACAACCACTCTGGAAAAAAATTTGGAGGCTACTTAAAAAGCTAAACATTGATCTTCCATTTGATCCAGCAATACCACTCTTGGGGATATACCCAAAAGACTGTGACACAGGTTATTCCAGAGGCACCTGCACACCCATGTTTATTGCGGCACTATTCACAATAGCCAAATTATGGAAACAGCCAAGATGCCCCACCACTGACGAATGGATTAAGAAAATGTCGTATCTATACACAATGGAATTTTATGCAGCCATGAAGAAGAACGAAATGTTATCATTCACTGGTAAATGGATGGAATTGGAGAACATCATTCTGAGTGAGGTTAGCCTGGCCCAAAAGACCAAAAATCGTATGTTCTCCCTCATATGTGGACATTAGATCAAGGGTAAACTCAACAAGGGGATTGGACTATGAGCACATGATAAAAGCGAGAGCACACAAGGGAGGGGTGAGGATAGGTAAGACACCTAAAAAACTAGCTAGCATTTGTTGCCCTTAATGCAGAGAAACTAACGCAGATACCTTAAAAGCAACTGAGGCCAATAGGAAAAGGGGACCAGGAACTAGAGAAAAGGTGAGATCAAAAAGTATTAACCTAGAAGGTAACACACACGCACAGGAAATCAATGTGAGTCAACTCCCTGTATAGCTATCCTTATCTCAACCAGCAAAAACCCTTGCTCCTTCCTATTATTGCTTATAGTCTCTTTACAACAAAATTAGAAATAAGGGCAAAATAGTTTCTGCTGGGTATTGGGGGGGGGGAGAAGAAGGGGGCGGAGTGGGTGGTAAGGGAGGGGGTTGGGGCAGGGGGGAGAAATGAAGCAAGCCTTGTATGCACATATGAATAATAAAAGAAAAAAAAAATTAAAGATTAGTACAAAGAAAATAAAAAGACAATCCAGTTATAAAACAGACAAAGGATTTGAACAGCATTTCTTCAAAAAAAAAAAAAAAGCAAATGACCATGAAGTACATGAAAAAAAAAAAGAGGCATTGCTTTGGTAAGGACAGATTTAAATGACTACATGTTTTTTAACTCTCTAAATACCCAACCTGTAATATTCCTAGTAAAAAAATTAAATTTCTTTCTTACATTTCTCTATCAGCATCAAATGCAGATTCTTTATATTCCTTTATTTGACCTTCATGAGCTTTAGATTTCTCATTTAAGAGTGAGTATTAATGTTAGTAGAATACTGATGGTTAACTATACAACATGTATTCCCTTCCTCTTTCTTAATAGAACCCTAGTTTGTTTTGCTTACTACTCCCCTCACCCACAGTAATATATACAACCTGCAGGCATGTCTTTGCCCATCATTGGTTCATGGGTAATACTATGACCCTGGATCAGAGATCAGTTCAGGAATAGGCATACAACATTAGCTTGTCAATACAATGTGAAGAGAAGTCTGCTGGGGAGATTGGAGGAAAACAATCTTTACTTCTGAAAAGAGCTATAGGCAGGCATGGTGGCACCCACTTGCAATCTGAGAACTTAAGGAGGCTGAGGCAAGAGGATCTCATGTTTGAGGCCACCCTAATGCTACATAGTAAGACACTGTCTCAAAAAAAGAAAAGGAGAGGGAGGAAAAGAGGCAGGGGAGGAAGGAGAAAAGGAGGGAGACAAAGGTTGTTGTGATGAGTTTTTCTGGCAAAGCAGTACTCTGATAGCCTGAGAAAGTGGCAAAAATGCAGACAACAGAGCAAGTAAGGAAAGGCAGAACTTCCTGTCATCAACAGGGCCCCTGACCCAACCAATACTCTAGAGTCCATCTCCCTTTGAACTCACCTTTTGTGAAACTGTGTATTTCATTATTATTGAAGCCAATTTGAGTTGTGATTTCTGTTACATGCAATCCAAAGCCTGTAATTATAAATGGATGCTTCTCATGATGGGGTTACAGACAAACAAACCCACTATAAATTGGATATATGAAATCATGAGTCAAAAATAAATTTAATACAGCTAGCCTACTGAGCATTACAGCCTTAACAACATAGCCTACTGTAGACTATTGGTTGTTCACTCCCATGATCATGTTGCTGACTGGGAGCTGCAGCTTGCTACCACTGCTCAGTATCGCAAGAGAGTATCACACCACATATCACAAGCTTGGAACAATATCAAATTCAAACTGTGAAATAAGTGACCCTCTGCCGAACAGTAAGGGAGAGTGTGAAAAGAGTAGTAGGTTTTACTAAACCTAACCAACTTAAATGTAAACTAAGTTAAATAGTCTCTAGCATGACTATCTAAAGCTCCGAAACAAACAGGAGCATGAGCTTTCATTTTTCAATGTGAAACAAGTAATTCATTTGCCAATCAGAATCTGTTTGATAATGCTTCTAAGCAGGTAAAGGGTTCCTGAATTCAATTGGAAAAATTTATTAAATAGCTCCTGTACTTTTAACCACCAGTCTCTTCCTCAAGGAACTCCAGGCTGTGTGGCAGAGAGCAATGGTGTAAGTGGGATATATGCCACTGAGCTCAGCCAATAAATCCTTGGAACTGAGCATAGGAAGGAAGGACAGAGGAAGTGGGCAAGAGAGGGAGGACAGAAGGATAGAGTTGGAGAGAAAAAAGGAGAGAAAGAAATAAGGAAGGAGAGAGAAAACAAAAAATAAGATATTTAAGCTCAAATTTGAACAATAAACCAGACTTCACCAAATGGATAAGGGAAGGAATTCTAAATGGGAGCAAAAAGGAAAACACATATGCTCCTTAAGAAATTATGCTAAGGTGTTTATATTACAAAAAACCATAAAGAAAGAAAGCAAATGGTGATAGCAAAGGCTTTCTATTGAGAATTGCCCAGACTTGTAGATGAAAATAAAACTTACCTGTGCAATTCACACAGTGAGTTGCTGAAACTATGAATTTGATGATATGGGCAGGGTTTAACCTGCAAAGGTTATTCTGAGGACTGTGTTGCTTGTACTTAGTTCAGAACCAAACAGATTATAATCCTGATAAGAAAAATTACACCCAAACAATGTATTCACATGTGAGTAAATGTAAAAACGATAAAAAAAAATTACAAAGAAATTTTAATGTGGAATGTAATTAAATTTGATATAGCATGTACGTAAGACAAATCAGACAAATGATAATATATTAAACAAATAAAAGGAAAAACTCTTTAAGTTGAGAATATTATACTTCTACAACCTATCTACATTAGAATGAGAAACAAAGCCTAATGGATAAAGCAGAGGCAAATCTAAATTTGAAGGATAAGGAAGGACTCACACAAAACAAATGCTCAGTAAATCTTCAAATCCTTATTGTGCTCTGACATGTATTTTATTAACTATCTGATCTACATTTCTTTAAAAAAATCCATTTCTGAGAATACTACATCAGCAGCAGAATTCAATCAAAGGCTTATCTTTCTATCATCAATATTAGTAAACTGTGATAAATATGATAGATTATAGTACCAGGAAATTTTGAAGAACCAGGAAAACATTCTCATGTAGAGCTGAGACAGAGAGAAATAGAGAAAAGAGAACTCTTAAAACATAGCCTAACACTGAGTCCCAACTAACAGGAAGTACAATAATGCAACGTGAAGCCATTAGTGATAATTCCCTTATGTCTCCTCCATAAGGACAGCTGTCCCAATCCTGGGATTGGTGGACAATACATCTAATCTGCTCCCCCCTACTAGGATTTAAACCCAAGTCTGACCCCAAATCCCCTAACTGTCTCCTACTTCAATGTGCCTCCTAAGTGTACCTGTTCCTCTACTCTATATGGGTACATGTAAAGCTACAAACTACTGTGGAATTTCAGTTGAAGTTGCAAAATCTACAATATTCAACTCAGATTTATAAAAAATGATTATACATGCTTTCTATTAATCAGCACTTATTTCAATAAATAATCAAAGCTGTAAGAAAAAATACAGTATACAAATAAATATACTTTTTCACGACATGAATAAAACATTCTGAAAATAAAAATGTAAGGAATCTTTTGGTCATGGTATGTTATACTGTAGGCCAAAATTGCTGCAACTCACTAATGAGAACCACAACACATATTCAATAGCTAATAAAAATGCAAACAGTTTCTACATTTAACATTTACATGTACTCATTATTTTTCTCTATGATTTACCAATATAGCTCTTCCCCAAAATTAACCAGCCACCATGGACAGAGCTGGTTAAAATAAAATGGGTTTGAATCACCAAGATCTCTCTCTCAAACCCTCTCAGCACCTTTTAGAATTGGCATTTTTTTTTTATTCACTTCCGTTTGTAACAAGAACCTTTGTTAATGTACAAGGCTACATGCATCCTATGAGAGTTGATAAACATAAATATTACCACTTTCAACACAATAATCCTATGCTGGCTCAAATGGTAGCTTGTTAAATTATTCATTAGTTCTCTTAACTTTACATCCACCAAAATACAATGAGGAAAGAGAATGACAAATTATATGTAATGGATGTTACAGTCAAGGCACAGGTAGGGGACAGTGCCACTTTGCCCACTGAAATGCCATCTTGCTGCTTAAGGACTTCTCTGTGCACTAGCAGCACTGGCTTCACCTGAGAGCTTGTGAAAAATGGAGAATCCCAAGACTCAACCAGACTTGCTGAGTCATAGTGTGCATTTTAACAAGACCCCTCTCTCCCTGGTGATTCTTACACATTAAAATGTAAGGAGAATTCTGTCAAACATAAGAACCTCAGAAAATGTTTTGAGGATGCAGGATTGATTATTATCCCAAACTGACTGGGGACATGAATCAACTGATAAAGCACTTGTCTAGCAAGTATAACACCCTGGGTTCAAACCCTAGTACCACCAAAAACAAAAGATTATAATCCAAAACAGGATATATTGGTGCATACTGGTAATTCTACACCTTGCGGGGTAGAAATAGGAGGATCATAAGTTTGAGGCCAGCCTGAGCTATACAGTAAGACCCTATCTTAAACAAAGAAATAGGAAGAAAAACAAAGAAATGAAAAAAGATCATTATCCCAAAGAACTCTTAGAAACAGAAAGACCAAACCAAAGTTTATGTCTCAAGAATTATGTACATTATGCTTAAAATGCTCAGGAAAATCTGAAGGGGTACTGAAGACCCACACTTCAAGCATCTGACAGCTAAAGCCTCAAATTCCCTGGACATAAATTTTTCATAACAGCTTGCCAACATCAGACATATTATATACCTTCAGAAAGTGATGAGTTATACCATGTACAACTTTCATAGTAACAAATTATCAATTTACAAAACTCAAAGTCAACACAATGTGCCTCACAGTCATTTAAGCTGGCAAGACTTTAAAGTACACCCAAGTCTGAAGTAAAGCATTGGAAATATTTGATTTATGTTAAACAACAGTATGGAATTTAAACAGTCATGTGTTCAACAAAACCCTACTCCTAGTCAATCAGCTCATTGATTAGCTTACACATAACTTCCCAATGAATACTGCTCAGCTAATTTTAATATTTAAAAGTTTTAAAGGCCTTTCAGTATATTTTAAAGTGAATCTTATTTGAAGTAAATTTCTTGAACTAAAAAGAATCATCACCACCACAACAGAATAATACCAAAAGTGTCCATGTGCTATAAAAGGCACTGGTTGTACTGAGTAAATTCCACCTCTAACAAAAACCTTCTACAGAGGGAACCAAGAAGGCAAAGCCATGAAGGCCTTCAAGTCCAGTAAGGGCCACGAAACAGTGTGTCAGAAAGAAATTGTTTTTCTGCTCCTTTTGATGGGTTATGCTTTCAAGTCAGGAAATTAGAAACAGGTGTGCCAGAGGGCACACACATCCTCGCTCCACACTGAAAAACACGCGTTTTCAATTTTCAAACATGAAAGGGACTCCTGTTGAATGAAAGAAATGAAAATCCAGCTCTGTTTCTGCGAACCATATGAAGGGAGCTTAGAAAGTCTTTGACAAGTTGCTCGACATACTCCCTCTCCAACTGACAGCAGGTAGTACTCGACAATAGGAAGGAAAAAGCATTCTTTCAAGTGAGAACAATCAAAGGAAGAAATACATTAAGGATCACAACATTAGCACTTTAACCCAACACTTAATCTTATTTTTGTTTTTACCATTTCTTCACCTCATGTTTTAAAATTAGAAGTCTGTTCTTTCACAAAATAGCAAAACAACAACAAAGTAATATAAACTAAGCACGTAGCAAAAACTAAAAAGTGTAAGATATTACAAACATCAAAAGAACATCTCTGGGCCCACTTGATTCACTATAACCCAGGTCTACAATATCAGAGAAAGACTTACTTTCCTTTCATGAAGTCCTGAGTCTCCTGGAGCTCAGGGTGATAAGAGACATTTCAATGAGTTACACAAGACATGCAGTACTGAACTTAAAGACAATAGTTTGGATGGAATTTGGGGGCAGGAAGGGAATGCTCAAGTCATCAGGTACATTGAGGAGCCTGCAAGAGACTCTTGGAGGCACACATAGTGTGCATTCCCTATTCCTAGAAAAACAGACACAGCAGAGACTCATTAAGCTAGAAATCCTTTTGATATAGATAGTATTTCAACATATTTCTATACAGACAAGAAACTTTCTTTTTTATGTTACCAAATAAGCCACAGCTTTCATGCCCTTTTAGTACAGGCACATCTTTACTTCTCTTCTATCATATACAGACTACAGCACAGACAAGAACCTCTATAACAGCTGTTGCTTTATTGCTTGACAGCAATTACAACTCATTTTCCCAAGGAACAAAATACCTGAACCCATGTACATGTGAAAATGCATTCTTCATGTCCTTTAAATTCTTCTTTGGAAGAATATTTGTAATGTTCACTATACAGTATTTAACAAACAAAGCACAATATAAACCAAACAGTATTACCACTTTTGTTTCATAGCAAAAATCCAACAAAAATATTAATACTTACTATCACAAGATGGTGAAACTATCAGTTCCATTTTTCAAAGAATCTTCAATGAGCATGCATTACTTCACAATCAGAAAAAAAAAAACCCACTCATTTAAAACCTCTAAGATATGTGACAATAAAAGCCATCACATTCAAATGGTTTCTTGAAAATGATCTGGCATAATTCAGAATTTTGCTTTATTTTGATCCATCAGTGACTATAGTTGCATAAAAAGCAGGAAACATATATTAATAGTTCATCAGATATGAAGTGACCTAACTAGAGTATTCAACAGTCTCAGAATAGAATTCCTAACACAGACCATTATTTTAGTTCTTAGAAGTGTGCTGGGAGTTTATATATTCTATTATCTGTAAATGAATGGTATTTTTCCACCCCTAATAACCAAACAGTATAAAGAGTCAAGTGCTTTGTTTCCACCCCCAATAACCAGTCTAAAGAGTCTTTTAAGATGATGTTTACAGATGTTAGGGTTTTATCTGTGCTCACATCTATAAGTCATAATTTACAAAATAATTTCTCATGGCATTATTCCCAACCCTAATTATTATGTCTCAAATTATCTGAGACATAAGCAGCTTAAGTGGCTTCTCCTTACACTGAATACTCTAAGACTCTTGCTGAGTATGGGAAAACTATGAAAGTTCATTATTTCATAAGAATAAGGCACTTCTGAGGAACCAAAGTGTCAGCCTTGAAGTGAGAAAGAGCACTGCCTAATACAACAAAATAAAGAATCAGAGTGTGCCAAAGAGTCTGGATGCTAACAGCAGAATTCACAGTTATGTATTCAACTTCTTGGCTAGTTTTGCTTCTGATTGGCTAAATCAATGTTCATCATTTCAGAACAACCTCAGAAATGAAAGATCTACCTTCATGTATCTTCCAGAAGTCTGAGCATCTCCCTAACTCAAGAATGTCTCCTTCATATAAAAGAAAATTTACTAATTCAAAGCCTTCTAGAGACTACCATCTAAGATGTAATATTAAGCTCCAAACACCTTATCCTCACCTATCTACCTCAATCATCCTCTGGTGAGTCATCCTCTGTTCTGGTCAGAATGTACCACTCTCGATCCCTCATTTACCTTCCTCTTAGTTGTAACTCTTCTGGGCTTGAACTACATCACCTCATCCTCATGTATTTATTTGTCACTCATATTTATTCATTCAGCAAACATTAGAAGTTCTATATGATGAGCACTACTTGCACATCAGTGAACAAAACTGTTGGAAATACCAATGTATGGAGTTTAGAACAAATAGAAAATACAGATAAAAGATAAAAGGGTTAAAAAATATTCCAAGCATGGTGGTGTACACCTGTAATCCCAGCATTTGGGAGCAGAAGCATCCAAAGTTTAAACTGAGTTCCATGCCAGTGTGTGCTACATAAGTAAGACTGTGTGTCAAAAAATAAGAAATGGATGGAACTGGAGATTGTTGTGTTAAATAAGATAAGCCAAGTTCAAGAAGCTAAATATCACATTTTCACTCATGTGGAATCTAGACCTAAAATTATGGTAATTTTAATAATAATGGGACTTGAGTGTAAAAGGAGGACTGTCTGTGTGGTGGGAATGAGGAGATCAGCAGTTTTAGCAGGAGGAAGGAGAGGGAAAGAAGAGAGGAATGAGGGTTGAAGAGGATCAAAGTACTCCACACATAAAAAAGGAGTTAAAATGTAAAATGTTAAGTGAGGATGCATACTACGGAAAAATAAAACATGGAAGGAGAATGGGAGGAGTTATATGATTGTATAGTTCTGTCAAGGAAGATCTCAGTGAGAAGACAAACCATGTGCATAAAGACCTGATGAGCTGGACAAAGAAACAACTCAGGCAAAGGTTTCTAAGGATGAAATGTGTATGGCCTGTTTGAAGTATACCAAGGCAGTCAAGGTATCCAGAACTGAGTGGGCAAAGGAAGAAAAGCAAGAGCTGAGGAAAAGGTGGAATATAACTAAAGTAAGGCCTTAGAGGCCCTTCATAAAGACTTTGGCTTTTCCTTTAAGATGGAAAGCAGGTGTATAATTCAAAGTAGAAACAGACATAATTTGAGTTAGGTTTAAACAACTTCATTGCTGAGACCTGGATAAAGGTACAAAGAGAAAAAACAAGAGACCAGGTAGGCGACTACTGCAACAAGCCAGATTAAGATGATGCACATTGGATCTGTTGGGAACAGAGAAGGTACTGAGACATGGTCACATCTTAAATGTATTTAGAGAGGAAAGTAGATAGAGAGCAGATGCTGGTGAAACAGAAAAGAGGGTCAAGGATGGCTCTAAGACTCATCTGAGCCATTAGGAAGATGATGTTGCCACCTACTATGTGAAAAAGATTCCAAGAGAACAGGTTTAGGAGGAAAGGGGCAGTATCAAAAGCTCCTATTTAGACATGTTAAATTTAGATGTCTATGAGACGCTGAGTGGAAACACTGAACAAATGCTTGAATTATAACTGAATTCTACGGACAGCCCTACATTTTTATCTCCAAATGCAGGTGTCTTCAAGCATACAGGCAGTACTTGTCATGAAGTTACATGACAAGGATTTTTGGGCAGAGACCCATCGGGCAATCCCACACAGAAGAGCAGAAGAAGTTCTTTGACTGCTCTTAGGTTGACAAGCCAAGAAAGACTTGCAAACTCTCCCAGCCCTTAAGGAGGACACTCCAACCACATACTTGAAAATATCAAGGCATAAGGCTGTTCTAAATTTTTGTATTTTTGAAAATCCCATTCACCTTTCAAGCTACTCCAGGAAAAGTCATGGACGCAGATCTTGCAGCCCTTAGGATTCTAGTTCTGCCCAGAGCCAAGACCTGGAAAAGCAAAGAACCTAACTAGGTAGCAGAGCTTTCTTCATGGCAGATCCCTTTAAGGGAGGATGAAACTCCTCAACTTCTAATCTCTACTCTCTGACTATCAGTAATCTCTGACTCCCTGTTTTTAAGGAAAAAAAAAATAGTACAGACAAGTAACAGAAGACCAATGCTAAGGTCATCCAGAGCATAAACTTAATCTCCTGCTTTTTTTCCTCCTTCTGATCTTCTAAATCCTTGATTTGCAATTCCTTCCCATAGCCAGACAAACCACAAATGTATCATACATTATGCATCTGATGTGTCACTCAAAAATTACGTGTGAATCTGAATTTGGCAAATTGAATCATACTTTAAAATGCTATTGAAGGCAATTCCATGGTGAATAATCTTTTTGAAAAGTAAGCATCCATCTAGAAGAAGCTGGAATCATGTATACATTTCTTAATTTTTATTTGTGTATTAGGATCTTACCATGTACAGAGTTCTGTATCACAGTCACATAGCCTATCTTTTCCTGGGAATTTACCTTACTGCTTCAAGAAGACCTAGAACAAGTTATTTTCACACACAAAAAAACTGAGAATAGGAAAACTTTTGCTATTTTACTAGTTCTAAAATATGCTTTTTTATATTTAAAAAATTTTGGAATCTGAAGATATGTTATAATTGATGGCATCCTCCCAGGCTGTCCTCTAGACTGTGGTGGAGACAGAGTTGCCACTGCCTCTTGATGCAAGCTGTTCCCATTTGTCGTCCTTTCAGTTATGAGCCATTTAGAACTACATGCGTTGACTTTATTTGCTGTTTAAAATGTGTCCAAAGGATCACAGTATGATACAGAATTGAAACTTAAAATGATTTTAGGACACATGTATACAAGTATACACATGGAAACAGCAATGGGTATGAATTTATAAACAGTGAAGCATATACTTCTCATTGGAGGAACATTCCCTGCTCTATATTGTCTTGTAAAGTAACAGCCATGTGTTAAGTGATGAGAAAACTGTATGTCATACTTCATTTGGCAGTATTTTCCTTAGTAGTATAAAAATAATGGTGTATTTTATAAAAAGATGGTGACTTAGACTCAGTAACATACATTAAGTATGTAGCCTCTACTCTGGGCCAAGAAGTACACTAAGTGCCCGTCCATATGCTGGTTCATTCTACCCTCGCAGCAACGGCAGATTTTGGTAGATAGTATTTATATTGCACAAATAACCCCTTACCCAATTACCATGTCTAGTGAATCCGAACAAGAAACAAAGTATTTGCTTAGCTCCCCCCATAGCTAGGGAAATTTCCAAGATGCCAGAACATTTTGTCAGAGTTTATAAGATCAGCTCCTGCCACTCTATCCCCCACTCACTCCTTCCCACCCAGTGATCAGAACAAGATGCTAGAGTTTATCCCTCAGGCTAATGACCAAATCTCCTGTGTGGCCTTGGGAAAGTCCTATCCTGACCATAACTAACTATCTTCTCTCTGCTCTTCAATTATCACCTTCCAAGATATATAAACCCAAAATGCAGGCAGGGCTCAGGATTTTTTTTTTGCAACAGCCTAAGGCACAAGTCTTCTTTATTTTAGACAAACAAATACAAAGTTCTGTGTTCCACCTTCCTTATGACCTGGTCACCCAACTCTGCCATGTGTTTCCATTGTCAACCTCATCCCAACAGTCCCAGGAAAAACAAAAGTGAAGCAAACACACAAAATCCTACAGATGGGAGGAACTGGAAACCAACTCTATCATCCTCAGGTTATAGAAATTAGTCCTCTAAGTTAGGAAGGAAGCAAAATGACAAGTTGGGAATACAAGTTAAAAGCCTACTCTGGATGTGATGAACTGGAAACAACTGATGCAGGAGAGGAAGAGGAAGAGTGAAAGGCCTTAATTTCACAATTTTAGCTTTATTCACCCACTGCATTCTACTCAATAGAATCAAATTCATGAAGGATGCTCTTATTCCATTCTAATCGCCAATTTCGTAAAACTCTGTTGGGCTTTGGAGCAGATAATCACAAGGGAACTGAATCTCTTTTCCAAAGAGACACAGTCAGGCAAGCTCTCAGGATTTTGGTTTAAAATAGAATTTAGTTCCTGATGAGAAACACCTAAACAAGAAACCTAACTCACTGAAATACATATTAACCAAAAACAAAATTAACATAACACAAGATAACAACTGACATTTACTTGGGAAAATAAAAACAAAGCAATGAATTCACTTTGTTCCTATACTATAATTTTCTATGGACATGAGACTACACTAATTATGTACACAGGCTAATTTAAAAATACCATATGCCAAGATTTTTATGTGCCATCAATATTAAATTAAAAATTAACTTGCTGAGAGTGTTGCTCCAATGGCTGTGTGCCTGGCTGCACAAGTCCCTGAGTTCAAACCCCACTTCCACCAAAGGAGGAAAAAAAGAAAATTTAAGACCCCCTTTCGGCTGGTGGAGTGGCTCAAGTAGTAATAGTGCCTGTCTAACAAGTGAAAGGTCCTGAATTCAAACCCCAGTGCCACAAAAAAAAAAAAGTTAACTCATTACTAGATTTTATCTCTTCAAAACAAAAAACTAAAAAACATTTTTTATTAGGGTGGTTTAGATTCAACATTAATTCATTTTTAGACTTCACCTCATAAGCCAGTGGCTCACAATCGTACTTCTCCACTGATGCAAGAAAGGAGCTAGGTCAGGCGGTCAGCCACAACAGGCAGCAGGGGAACACAGGTCTGAGATAATAGGAACATATCAGTATAACTGGAAAGAAGCACCAAATATGAGAATGGTACCAAAATTTCAAGTCTAAACAAAGAACAGGATAGAGAGGGGCAATAAAAAAGCTAGGAAATATGGGAAAAGGTGGCCCCAGGACAGTCATGAAGAATAAGGTTCTGTTGAACCTGCTGAGTCTGATGTGCACATATGATGCCAATAGGGGCATATATGGGAAGCCAGAAGAGACTAGTGTGCACTTTAATTGAAAAGTCCCAAATGAACACAGATGTGGATGCTACTATCTTAAGAAGGAACAGCAGAAATCATAAGAACAATTGTGGTAATACCAATCACCAAGATAAAGCACGTAGGGAGATGAAGAAAATCCAGCAGAGACCCAAACCTAAGGTAGTTATCAATAGGAGGACAGAAAAAGAAGTCTGTGAAGAAGGCTAAAATGGAGCATATCAGAGAGGAAGGACAAAACAAGAGAGTACCAAGTTCTGTGTTACAGACAACACCTGCATCAAATATCAAGAATGAGGAAGCAGTAAACGGATGTAGGCTACTGGACCTGGGCAGTTTGTTATTGTGTCAAGACAGAAAACAACAAGGCAAGAAATGAAAGAAAAAAAAAAGAAAAAGAAAAAGAAAAAGGGAGTGGAGGGGAAAGAAAAGAAGGAAAAGGGGATAAGGAAAGGAAAGAAAAGAAAAGAAGAGACTGACTTAATAAAGCCTGAGGATACTGGGGGAAAAGGAAAAAGATTATTAACTTGAGGGATAACATGGCAAAGGAATGAACCAATATTAATTTTGTCAACCAGCAGCATCACATGAAGAGAAAAGGCTTCAAGCTTATCTGGCAACTTGAGGGATAACATGGCAAAGGAATGAACCAATATTAATTTTGTCAACCAGCAGCATCACATGAAGAGAAAAGGCTTCAAGCTTATCTGGCACAAACATTATGAAAATCCAGAAACACATCATCATTCTGCCCTTTAAATAGCCCCCTGCCCTTTATTTTCCATCTCTACAGTACACAAATATACACACGCATGCTCATTCTCTCCCTCCCTCCCTCCTTCCTTCTCTTTCTCCCCTTCTCCCCCCACCCAAGTGATAAGTGACTTTCCTAATACAGATACAAAAAGTGGATCAACATTTAATTAAAAGTGTGGTCCCAAAAGTGAAATGCCATAAACTATACATTTGGAAATAACTCTTACAAACTTTATGTCAATATCTTATCTCTTACCAATGGGAGGAGGAAAGAGGTGGGGAAAGGTAAAGGAGGGTGAATATGGTGCGAATATTGTGTACACATGAATGTAAATGGAAAATGATGTCTGTTGAAACTATTCCAGGAATGGGGGAAGGAGGGTATGAAGGAGAATAGTGGAGGGGGTACATTCAGGTATGATATATTTGATATATTGTAAGAACTTTCATAAGTGCCACAATGTATCCTCACCCAGCACAACAACAAAAACACAGGAAAGAAATTAAAAAGAGATTATCTGTTAAATTTTTTAATGCCTTGCAGCTTTTATAACTTTGGTGATCTAAATTTGGTACTAACATTGGTCATTAGAGAAAAAAATGCATGCATAAAATATAATTAAGCTATAGTTAATACCAGAGATGTACTGAAAATGTCTGCAAAGCATTTATACTGTGTTACTAAACAATCCTTAAAACTTCCCAAAAACTAAAGATCCTTTCCATGCATCAATGCTCTTGTATACATAGTGTCTTAGCATATGCTTTGTTTCCCTAAAGATACTGCTTTTAATCACTAAATGACTGACAGGGTTGTAGTTATGAAAAATGGTCATGAAAACAGCAAATACCTGAGGTACTCACAGCTGTGGAGTAGGGATTATGAGCTCCAGTATTTTCAGCCCAGCAGCCACATCCATAAAGAGCAGCCTGGGAAAAAAAAAAACATAATACAGATACACACACATATATGCAAAATATTTCTGAAATAACATATGTAATTACTATCTAAAAATTCTCAGAACAAACTCCTAGCTTTCAACAGAAAACAAATGTCACATCCATCTAACAAAGCCTGGTTTATAATGATGTATAGCACCTAGGTGATAATATCAGAAATTGTATAAGAACTACTCGAGCAATGGTTTTAACACTCTTGAAACTATTTTCTTCTAACTATTTTGAGACGTACAATGCATTACCATTAACTATATTATTCTGCTGTGCCATAGAACACCAGAACTTATTCCTCCTAACAATAACACTATGCTTGTTGACTAACCTCTCTCATCCCTCTCCTCCCTACTTTCCCCAATCTCTGGTAACCCCAATGTATACATAAAGAAAAACATCACATTATACCCCATAAGTATATACAAAGTAATATGTCAATCAAAAAGAAGTTTAAAAAATATTTTCAACTATTCAACTAATCTAAAAATTCTCAGAAAATAGCAAAAGAAAGTTTTTTAGTGCCATCAACAAGTTTTTTCCTTCCCTGAAAAATAACTCTTCCCTTTTGTAGTCTGTCAGTTAGTTGCTGTTCTAGCACCGTGAAATCAAAGTGCCTGCCTTAAGGAAATAGAGGCTCTCAATCTAGGGAGCGTGCTGAATTTCTTGGGAAACTTGCTGATAAGAACACTAGTTACTAGAGATTCTCATTCAGTTCTGGTGGAGGCCTGAGAATTGACACTATTTACCAGGGCTTTGGAGTCCTGGGATGCAAGTAGTGTTCTTAACCATCCTGGGAATCCCTGCTTTAGGAGGACTTTTTATTGCCCCCTTTGGGGTAGCACAATAGAAAACGCAAAGGGTTCTATACCAAAAGGCCCAGTATATGTTCACCACTGTGCTAGATTTTCCATGTGAAAAAATAGGAGGCAGAAAGGTCTGTTCAAGCTAGTCACTTTATTAGGTGGTAGAGCAAATATATACCTCTGAAACCACCAAAAACACAATAAACTACTATGGTTTTATAAAAGATTAGGATGATAATGCCTATTTTGTTTCCAATCCCCTCAATATTCACAATGAGTTCTCTGTTTTTGAGAGGGGGAATCATAACTAATAACTTTTCCACCCCTTAGTTAGAAGCAGTCAGAAAAGTCCTTAGATAGCTATCATAGAGAAATCCAAGGAAGCATGATCAAGAGTTCACTACCAATGACCGATAAGGATGAGAAAATGGAGGGGGGTATGAATCTAAATGTCAATCAGTAAAGAAATGGCTAAAAAAGGTCTGGCAGAGCAATACATAGAACTCATAGCAAAGGTTAAAAGAAAGAATTAAGTTTTTAAGAACTCTTTAAGAATGAATACAGAAAAATCTACAAAATCTACTATTGAACAGTTTTAAAAAAACAAAAACAAGGAACAATACACTCAGTAATTATTACCACTGATACACTGATAAAACAGTACTATTATGTCCAAGGAGCTGAGGACACAGAACAGACTAAGACTAGGAATGGTGACCACAAAAATTTCAGCTTTCTATGATATTCTATTATATTTTTACAGAGATCTTAGAACACAGTTATTTCAATATTCTACCAAAAGTAGAAATCTAAATGAAGCATACGAAGCACTTCTCATACTGAGAATCTCATTATCTCACATGTGAACATATTCCCCTGTAAGACTTTTCCCACTGGTGGAAAGTTCTTTGTTAGATTGAGAAAATACCTGCTTTATTATAACTTCCACCCACTAGTCCATGTTGTACTCTCTGAAAATACTTTAACCTCCCCCATAAAGCCCTCTACATTTTTTAAACAGCTTTAGCAGTCCTCTTTTCTCAGCTAAGAAAAAAATCCCAGCTTTGTAAACTATTCCCAAAGACATTCAGATGCAAAAAAACCCACCCTACTCCCCTAATCACTTTCTTTAAGAAATAATGCAGACCCCAGGATATTTATACATGAAGTCCCCAGGTTCATGTGACCCATAGTTGTCACTTTCACTTGTCACTAACATCTTCAAAACAGAACCAAGAACTGAACAGGACATTTCTAATATGGCAGACAGTAGGAAGTCTTTCATTAGCTTTTGAAAACACTAAGCTTCTGGGCCATGCATGGGGTAACAGACCTCTAATCCCAGCATCAGAAAAGGCAGAGAAAGGAGGATTAAGGTTCGGGGCCAATCCGGGCAAAAGTCTGCAAGGGCACGTTTCAAAAATAAGCCAGGCATGGTGATGCATGCCTATGGTCCCAGCTACATGGGAGGTAAAAGGATCTTGTTGTGAGGGCAGCCCAGGCAAAAGCACAAGACCCTATCTGAAAAAAAACATGCTAAAAGTGAAAGGACTGGGTGCATAGCTCAAATGGTAGAACACTCGCCTAGCAAGCTCAAGGCCCTGAGTTCAATCCCCAGTACTGCCAAAAAGAAAAAGAAATAAACACTACATTTCTATAAAGCATATGACTTTGTTTTGTTTCCTAATGCTGCTAGATCAGAATAGCAACTGAAAGCCCATCAGAAGTGATTCAATATATGGATTTCAGAATAAAACTGGGAGATCTGGATGATCAGCCATTCAACTGGTACTCTGGTTAGGGGCAGGTGCTGAGCCAGCTGAAGACTTAAGAGAACATACAACCTCAATGGAAGGGCCCATCTTCCTTCATTGAAAACGCTCAATATTTGTTCATCATCCTTTCTGTTCCCTACAATTACCTTGACCAGGGGTTCCTGCACACAAGAAAATAATAAAGAAGATCACAAGGATAGATCTTAAAAAGGCAGTGGAAGTCATCTTCCTAGGAAAGTAAGAACATTTATGCCTACCATTTGTTTCTTCTCTCTCCCTTATTGATACCCTCCCTTAATTTCATAATCTAAAGTTGTCTTCTTTTTCTTTTTTTTTTTTTTTTGGCATTACTGCAATTTGAATTCTGGACCTTACACTTGCTAGGCAAGCACTCTACCACATGAGCCACACTGTCAGTCCTTTTTATGTTGGGTATTTTCAAGATAAGATCTCACATACTATTTGCCTGAGCTGGTTTCAAATCATGATCCTCCTGATCTCTGCCTCCTGAGTAGTTAGGATTACAGACGTAAATCACTGCCTCCTGGCTAGCTGTCTTCTTTCTTAACCTTCTAAAATTGGTTAGATTGAGATAGTAATAGGTAAGAAAAAATAAAACACCAGAGTTTCTGCCTCTCTTATCTACTTCTTTTAGGTAAAATACAAAAAGTTTAAGCAGGTCTTTTAAAACATTTTTTAAAAGCCGCCCTTTTTTTGGTAGTAAAATTTTTTAAAGATATTATCATGCTTATCATGTAATAAAAGTAGATCATATAAGTGACATTAATTAACCTTCTCTAGGCCATTGTTTCCTCTTCTGTAAGATGATGATAATAAAAAGACCCACCCGCCAGGGTGCTGGTCTCAGGTCTGTAATCCTAGCTACTCAGAAGGCAGACATTAGGAAGATCAAGGCCCTAGGAAGATAGTTCACAAGACCCTATCTCAAAAAAACCCATCACAAAAAAGTGCTGGCAGAGCAGTTCAAATGGTAGAGCACCTGCCTAGCAAGCATGAAGCCCTGAGTTCAAACCCAAGTGTCACAAAAAAATAAATAAATGAAATATATATATATCTTCTACCCTACAGTATTGCCATAGGATCCACATGAATTAATACACTTATTGCACACAGCAAGTGCTTAATAAATGGTTGTTATAGCTATTGTAATGAGGAATTATGATATTCTATTTAAATTCATGGTGTGTCAATTATCTTCTAGAACTTGTAAGCTAGCTAGTATCTTCATTTTACATTCATGGAAAGTGGAGGTTAAAGATGTTGAGTAACTTATTCAAAGTAAGGGGAATTATAAGTGGGGAGGTAGGATTAGAATAAAGATGTATCTTAATCTGAAGTCCACATTCTTGACCACTAAAGTCAACTGTGTGTTTATGTGTAGGTAGAATAAGGGTTGAGAGGGAGTAGAATATAATTGCTTTCTAGTGTCCAAGCAGTAGATTCTAGTTATTATAGTAAGCTAAAACAGAAAATAAATTCTAATTCAAATTGCCATTTAGTCATCTATACTAATCACCTACATAGAGCAGAATAACAGGCTAAAGTTTTTAAATAGCTTATACAAGCATTTAAAGTGCATAAAAAAGCATCTCACTTCAAGACATTTTTAAAAAATTAGCCTTTGAAACAACTTGCTTTTGCATTTTGTCAAAACTATTCTTTGCCCTCATCTGACTCTTCATATTTCCAAGCTTATTACATCTCAGTTATCCAGCAATTGCAACTGCATTTTGCTGTAATCACCTTGACTCCTATCCTCCATTACCATTTTATAATTTTTCAGCTCTCACAAGATGGGTATTTATAAACTAGCCAAGTGGATCAAATCAACATATAAATTTTACAGAAGTATTTCTTTTTCCAGGATAATCCCTTATGTGGTGGCAGAATGGCTTCAAGATGGTTAGATGCAATATCCTGCTAATGTAGTCCAGAGCTAGCCTTGGGTCTGTTGTTGCTATTTTGCTAACCAAAACAAACAAAAAACAGTGAGAAACTTATGGGAATTACAAGGTAATGAAGGCAAGTCTGCTGGATCTTCTCTCTCCTCCTACAGGGTATCCAAATCTGATATGCCAACCTTGATTTTCAAACTTGACAAATACACTAGGTTTTAAAATGTGAAAAAATACCATGACCAGAAAAAGGATTTTACAATGAGTTCAAAGCACTATATACATGTTTAATACTCATTCCTTATAAATTCCCTATATGACAGGCAAAGATCAGCACAAAATGAGTTACTCTTCCCTTTAGCTTCCCCTAGATTAGGACTACAAGTGGCTTGTCCACATGAAGAGAAGATCAGGAAAAGTCACTGCAGGCTTTGCAAAGATATGTTCCTTCCATGAATCAGACACATCTCTAAGCATTTGCTAACCGATATGACCAAGGCAACTGTGACATCAACTTTTTTTCTAATGTGAGGGTCACACAGCATAACAAGTCATAATCCATATGTAAGAGAAAACACTGAGATGTTCCAAGAAGGCGGCTAGAGGGAGGAAGCGGAAAGCGTGTCTCCTAAAGTGAAATCTTGGAGAGATGCTGGAGACACACCTTGCAGGCAAGGCCACAGAGAAGAGGCAAAACTTTGACCCCTCCACACCTCCAGCCTGCGCAGAGCATCTCACTTCATGTTGAACGGAGAAACCAGGAGGGCTCCTGGGCCACCACCAGTCACCCGCGCCCAGACGGCTTGGGAAGATGTGGGCCACAAGGTGAGCTAAGCGGTATGCGGTACTCCCACAGACAACCCTGGACGAGATCAGCATACACCCTGGACAGACAGACCCCAACCCGGGGGAAAAAGAGAAACTGAATAATAAGCAATAAGAACAACAAAGACACATAGCAAAGAAGGAAGGGCGCCCAGAGCACTGAAGGGGGAGGGGAATCCCGCCCGGAACTGTAAATAAACAAGCTGGGCCTGGCCGGAGAGGGCAGGAGTGCCCAGCAACCAGGAGCAGGAAAGCTTGGGAGAGTGGCAGAGGAAGGAAAACTACACAGGAGAGTGGGGAACACCCACTTCCCACATGAACTGAAAATAAACATGCAGACCAGAGAATGCGGGTGTAGTGTCACCTCCCCCAGTCTGCTTGGAAAAGGGAAAGCTTGTAGCAGTGGCTCGTGCAC
This sequence comes from Castor canadensis, assembly GCF_047511655.1. Classification (NCBI taxonomy): domain Eukaryota; kingdom Metazoa; phylum Chordata; class Mammalia; order Rodentia; family Castoridae; genus Castor; species Castor canadensis. The sequence continues at coordinate 143,596,308 of NC_133390.1, read as the reverse complement.
AGGAGAACTCTGAGTAAACAAAGCCTGCAGGGCCAGGTGAGTGCTAAGCTCACCACAGAGATCTACATGAATAACGCCTCAAGATACAGCAGGCTGACAACAGCCAGCAGGCAAGCCACAGCAACAGATGACATTCACAGACCTGTCTCCAGACTTTTTTTTTCTCTCACCCTACCTCTGATGGGAAAATAACCGAACCATACCTGCATGCGGAAAAACTTACAGAAACGGTATTGCATTTGAACTTGGGACATTTTGTGGGTATGTTTTTTTTTTTTTTCTTATGTTACCCCTTTGATGAGACAACTACAGAACAATATCTCAGGCACCATCTCCAGGATTCGAGGCTGAAGGACTAAACCAAAACTGTTAACACTGAAACTTCACTGCATTTGAACTTGGAGGGTTTTTTTTTTTTTAATTTCATTTATTTTTTTTTATTTTATATTTTTTATATAAATATGTTTTCTCCTTCATTTAATTATTTTTTATTTTTATTCTTCTCTTTATTCTTTTTATTTTTTATTTTCAATCCTCTCTCTGTCTCTCTAATGCCTTTTCAGCTGACTGTTGATTAGTACACTGTCTCTCCCTGTTTATATCTTTGAAACCTTTTTTGTTGTTTCTTTGTTTTGTTTTTTGGGTTTTTTTCTACTTGATTATTACTTTTTCCCTTTTTGCTTTCCATCCCCTCTCACCCTTCCATTCTAAATATCACTAGTGCTATTATTACAACCAGAAAATGCTTAACTTCACACAGTACAGGGACAATAACAACACCAAGGGCAATGATGTGAAGACAGAAAAAACAGGTAAACCAGTCTCCCCACAGCAAAAACTTAGTACACGAACAGAAGACAGAATCTCAAAACTCAAAGATGAAATGGTAATTAAAGGAAAAACCAAAGAACTATTAATTAAATAACTCAAGACCTGTGAAAAGAAAATGCAAGATCTCACCGACTCAATCAAAAGAACAAACTTGAGAATCATGGGCATCGAAGAAGGAGAAGATGTTCAAGCAAAGGGAATGTGTAATATATTCAACAAAATAATAACAGAAAATTTCCCAAATCTAGAGAAAGATATTCCCATACAGATGCAAGAGGCCTCCAGGACACCAAACAGACCAGATCAAAATAGAACTACACCACGACATATCATCATTAAAACAACAAGTTCAGAAACTAGGGAAAGAATATTGTAAGAGAGAAAAAACAAATAACATACAAAGGTAAACCCATCAAAATCACAGCACACTTTTCAACAGAAACATTAAAAGCAAGACGAGCATGGGGTGGATCTTCCGGGCACTGAATGAAAATAACTTCAACCCCAAGATACTCTACCCAGCAACACTATCATTCAAAATAGATGGAGCAATAAAAGTCTTCCATGATAAGCAGAAACTAAAACAATATGTGACTACAAAGCCACCACTACAAAAGATTCTTCAAGGGATTCTGCACACAGAAAGTGAAACCCAACTTAACCAAGAAAAGACAGGCAGCACCAAACCACAGGAAAAGAAAAAGCAAGAAAGTAGAGCACAACCTCAACTTAGGTACAATCAAACCTTCAAACAACTAAGACAATAAAATGACAGGAATCACCACATACCTATCAGTACTAACACTTAATGTTAACAGACTGAATTAAGTCAAAAGGCACCGCTTGACGAAATGGATTAAAAGGGAAAATCCAACAATTTGTTGCTTACATGAGACCCATCTCACTAACAGAAATAAGTATAGGCTTAGTATGAAAGGCTGGAAGAAGATTTACCAAGCCAATGGACCCTGAAAACAGGCAGGAGTAGCAATACTTATCTCTGACAAAGTAGACATCAAACCTAAATTGATCAAACAAGACAAAGAAGGACAATCCATACTAATAAAAGGGAAAATAGACCAAAAGGAAATAATAATTATCAACATATATGCACCAATGTCAACAGACCCAATTTCATCAAACATACCCTGAAAGACCTAAAAGCATATATTAACGCCAACAAGGTGGTTGTGGGAGACTTTAACACCCCATTATCATCAATAGATAGGTCATCCAAACAAAAAATCAATAAAGAAATCCAAGATCTAAAATATACAATACATCAAATGGACCTACTTGAAGACTACAGAACATTTCATCCAACTTCTACACAATATACATTCTTCTCAGAACCCCATGGAACCTTCTCCAAAATAGATCATATCCTAGAGCACAAAGCAAGCCTCAGCAAATATAAGAAAAAAGAAATGATACCATCCATTCTATCTGATCACAATGCAAAAAAACTACAACTCAACAATAGTAAAGACAAAAAACATGCAAACAGCCGGAAACTAAATAACTCATTTTTTAATGAACAATGGGTCATTGATGAAATAAAAGAGGAAATTAAAAGTTCCTGGAAGTCAATGAAAATGAAAACACAACCTACCAGAACCTATGGGACATAGCAAAGGCAGTCCTGATAGGAAAGTTTACAGCCATGAGTGCATATATTAAAAAGACTGAAAGATCCCAAATCAATGACCTAATGATACATCTCAAACTCCTAGAAAAACAAGAACAAGCAAAACCCAAAACAAATAGAAGGAGAGAAATAATAAAAATAAGAGCTGAAATCAACGAAATAGAAACCAAAAAAACCATACAAAGAATTAATGAAACAAAAAGTTGGTTCTTTGAAAACATAAACAATATCAACAGACCCCTGGCAAACCTGACTAAAATGAGGAGAGAAAAAACCCAAACTAATAGAATCAGGAATGCAAAAGGGGAGATGACAACAAACACCATGGAATTCCAGGAAATCATCAGAGACTACTTCTAGAACCTATATTCAAATAAATTTGAAAATCTTAAAGAAATGGACAGATTTCTAGATACATATGATCATCCAAAACAGAAACAAGAGGAAATTAATCACCTGAATAGATCTATAACACAAAATGAAATTGAAGTAGCAATCAAGAGTCTCCCCAAAAAGAAAAGTCCAGGACATGATCGATTCTCTGCTGAATTCTATCAGACCTTTAAAGAAGAACTGATACCAATCCTCCTTAAGCTGTTCCACGAAATAGAAAGGGAAGGAAAACTGCCAAACACATCTTATGAAGCCAGTATTACACTTATCCCAAAACCAGGCAAAGACACCTCCAAAAAGGAGAACTATAGGCCAATCTCCTTAATGAACATTGATGCAAAAATCCTCAACAAAATAATGGCAAACCGAATTCAACAACACATCAAAAAGATTATTCACCATGACCAAGTAGGCTTCATCCCAGGAATGCAGGGGTGGTTCAACATACAAAAATCAATAAACGTAATATAAACCACATTAACAGAAGCAAAGACAAAAACCACTTGATCATCTCAATAGATGCAGAAAAAGCCTTTGATAAGATCCAACACCATTTCATGGTAAAAGCTCTAAGAAAACTAGGAATAGAAGGAAAGTATCTCAACATTATAAAAGCTATATATGACAAACCTACAGCCAGCATTATACTTAACAGAGAAAAACTGAAACCATTCCCTCTAAAATCAGGAAATAGACAAGGACGCCCACTATCTCCACTCCTGTTCAACATAGCACTGGAATTACTACCCAGAGCAATTAGGCAAGAAGAAGGAGTAAAAGGAATACAAATAGGTAAGGAAACTGTCAAAATATCCCTATTTGCAGATGACATGATCCTATCCCTTAAAGACCCAAAAAACTCTACTCAGAAGCTTCTAGACATCATCAATAGCTACAGCAAGATAGCAGGATATAAAATCAACATAGAAAAATCATTAGCATTTCTACACACTAACAATGAGCAAACGGAAAAAGAATGTATGAAAACAATTCCATTTACAATAGCCTCAAAAGAAACAAATACCTCGGTGTAAACCTAACAAAAGATGTGAATGACCTCTATAAGGAAAACTATAAACTTCTGAAGAAAAAGACTGAGGAAGAATATAGAAAGTGGAGAGATCTCCCACGCTCATGGATTGGTAGAATCAACATAGTAAAAATGTCGATACTCCCAAAAGGAATCTACATATTTAATGCAATTCCCATCAAAATTCCGATGACATTCATTAAAGAAATTGAAAAATCTACCGTTAAATTTATATGGAAACACAAGAGGCCACGAATAGCCAAGGCAATAGTCAATCAAAAGAACAAGGCTGGAGGTATCATGATACCTGACTTCAAATTATATTACAAAGCAATAACAATAAAAACAGCATTGTACTGGCACAAAAACAGACATGAAGACCAGTGGAACAGAATAGAGGACCCAGATATGAAGCCACACAACTATAACCTACTTGTCTTTGACAAAGGCGCTAAAAATATACAATGGAGAAAAAGCAGCCTCTTCAAGAAAAACTGCTGGGAAAACTGGTTAGTAGTCTGCAAAAACCTGAAATTAGATCCATGTATATCACCCTATACCAACATTAACTCAAAGTGGATCAAGGATCTTAATATCAGACCACAAACTCTAAAGTTGATACAGGAAAGAGTAGGAAATACTCTGGAGTTAGTAGGTATAGGTAAGAACTTTCTCAAGGAAACCCCAGCAGCACAACAACTAAGAGAAAGCATAGATAATTGGGACTTCATAAAACTACAAAGCTTCTGCTCATCAAAAGAAATGGTCTCTAAACTGAAGAGACCACCCACAGAGTGGGAGAAACTATTTGCCAGCTACACATCAGACAAAGGACTGATAACCAGAATATATAGGGTACTTAAAAAACTAAATTCCCCCAAAACTAATGAGTCATAAAGATATGGGCAAGTGAACAAACAGAACTTTCTCAAAAGAAGAAATTCAAATGGCCAAAAAACACATGAATAAATGCTCACTATCTCTAGCAATAAAGGAAATGAAAATTAAAACCACATTAAGATTCCACCTCAGCCCTGTTCTAGAATAGCCATCATTAGCAACAACACCACCAACAGGTGTTGGCGAGGATGCGAGGAAAAAGGAACCCTCTTACACTGTTGGTGGGAATGTAAACTAGTACAACCACTCAAAAAAAATTTGGAGCCTACTTAAAAAGCTCAACATTGATCTACCATTTGACCCAGCTATACCACTATTGGGTTATACCCTAAAGACTGTGACAAAGGTTACTCCAGAGGCACCTGCACACCCATATTTATTGCGGCACTATTCACAATAGCCAAGTTATGGAAACAGCCAAGATGCCCCACTACTGACGAACGGATCAAGAAAATGTGGTATCTATACACAATGGAATTTTATGCAGCCATGAAGGAGAACGAAATGTTATCATTCGCTGGTAAATGGATGGAATTGGAGAACATCATTCTGAGTGAGATTAGCCTGGCCCAAAAGACAAAAAAATCGTATGTTCTCCCTCATATGCAGACATTAGATCAAGGGCAAACACAACAAGGGGATTGAACTTTGATCACAAGATAAAAGCGAGTGCACACAAGGGAGATATGAGGATAGGTAAGACACCTAAAAAATTTTCTAGCATTTGTTGCCCTCAATGCAGAGAAACTAAAGCACATACCTTAAAAGCAACTGAGGCCAATATGAGAAGGGGACCAGGAACTAGAGAAAAGGTTAGATCAAAAAGAATTAACCTAGAAGGTAACACACACACACAGGAAATCAATGTGAGTCAACTCCCTGTATAGCTATCCTTATCTCAACTAGCAAAAACCCTTGTTCCTTCCTATTATTGCTTATACTCTCTCTTCAACAAAATTAGAGATAAGGGCAAAATAGTTTCTGCTGGGTAGCGAGGGGATGGGGGGGAAAAGGAGGGGTGGAATTGGTGGTAAGGGGGGGGTGACAGGGGGAAGAAATGACCCAAGCATTGTATGCACATATGTAATATAATTAAAAAATTAAAATTAAAAAAAAAAGAGAAAACACTGAGTTTTAAACATATTCCTTGCAACTTCTTTCAAAGATTCCATAAGAATGTCTAATTAACTTGTACAGTCAACAAATATTAACTAAGCCTATAAATAATGTGCCATAAGGGCTCACACTGAGAATGCTTAGTACATCGAATATATTGTGAAATTTCATTGTCGGTACAAAACTAAAGACTGGAGGTGGGATAGGTAGGTTGAAAAGGATATGCAAGAGAACTGAGAATAAGCAATTTCACATAAATTAGAATCTAGGTCACTGCTAGATTTCTTGAGTGCTATAATGTGTTGATAACCTGAAATACTAGTAATCCTATAAAATATCTTAGAGGAGGGATATACACTGCCAAAATGGTACTATTCTCTGAATGGAGAAAACAAAAAAAGTAACTCTAAAATCATTTACCCACCTAAAAGAGCAATAGCAATACAGTCAGGTAGAGCTTGCTCCTCAAGAGAGTAACATTTACAAACAGCAAAAATGGAAATCATCACATTTAGTATATGTATAATAATTCCCAGGCCAGTTCAAAGTGATAAATCTAAGATTACTGGTTAAGATTAAAAAAAAAAAAAAACCCTACAGTTTTTAGAAAAAAATCTTGAAAAGGTATTCAGGTTTTTTTATTTATGATAGACAAAGAACAATATTTACTTTTTCTAAGAAAAAAACATACCCACGGGTTTAAAACCAGTGAACTAGAAAAATTCCACATTTCATTTTGAAAAGGTATTTTTAAAACCCCACAACTACTGACCTGCCCAACTCTCCCCGGATGTTTCAAGGCCAAGCCTCCACTGGAGACAGCAGCAGCAACATTCCCTTCATGGTCCACAACCACGGCGCCCACTGTGTCCAAAGTGCCTGAGTCATTTTCCTGCAAAGCAAAAGGGGTGTGAGTGGTCACCTGGGACTGGCATGAGACAGTTGGGTATGACTTCACAGCACTTTTCAGTACACTCCTAACACAACAATATCTGAATAATCCTTAAGTGGAATACTGAAGAGTCTTGTAGATTATCTGTTATCAAGCTGCCAATTAAATCCTATGTAAGTCAAAATGAAATTTCCCCAAGAGACTTCAAGGACCCTCATTAATAATATTTTATTAATATTTCCTTGTTTTTCTCTTGTAAGACTAACATGAATTTTAATGGAAAAAAATAATTTAATATAAATTACAGTATACAGAAGTGCCTCCTGAATCATAGGAACTAAGCTTGTGATTGAAAAGTTATGGAAGAAAAGATCTGTGATGTGAATGAGCCAATAATTGCTGTTAATTAGAATTTTAAAAAACATTTTACATACAAAGTTCAATAAGCAATATATTCTATTTTTTAAAATATTTTGTATACCAAGTTCCAAAATTAATATATTCAGCACAAATAAGTAAAGAGATTGGCATTTACAGCCTTGGAGTATATCAAAATATCATTTTGTCTTACAATTCCTTGCTTGTGGGAACCTTTATGGCATTCTCCCTTCTCTGCAATATTATTAATATGCTTGCCAACTGTATGGCAGAAAACTGTATGCTCCTTTATGTCTCTGTGTCCTGTTCCAGCTCCCATATGTTTAAAGCATTTCACATTCAGTGACTATAAGCAGCTTCTCCTATCACAAAGGTTTCTGGGTAGCCTTATGCCAAACAAACTACTGGATGAAAAATGAGAATTAAGGGAGAGAGGGAAAAAAGTTTCATGAAAAAAAAATCTTAATCATATATTAAAATAAAAGGTTAGTGCCAATCTTTAGGTTAATACTAGTCATGGTAGTGTTTTCAGACTAGGGTAGTTTTCAAACCATGCCTCAGAATCCCAGACTCCACCCTTACTCCCACCCCCAGAATGCATGAAAAAGCCAGGCATAACCCCAGGTTCAACAAGAGAATTTTCACCTGTGGAGTGGTGAACTGCTCATACTATTGAGCAAAACTTTGTTTGTACTGTGGGATGCCTGCCTAAGAAGTAAAGTGACACAGGAATGTCCATGAGATCCTGGAGCAATCTCAGTTGAATGACACAGAAGGTATTTTTAAATATTAGGAGCAGAATGAAAACAAAAGATTTTCCTTTAAAACAAACCGAAAAAGTCAGAAGTAGGCTGATAAGAAAAGTCTGATAAGAAAAGGTACTTACATCTAGATATTTTCATTTCTTGCTTAAAATTCTAACATCCTTTATATATTCTGAAACACTATGAGAATACTTACCAGGATAGATATTTCACTGGCCATTTCCCAGAATAGCACCATTCGGCTCACAGCAGGAGCCTCTACCATTTGAAGATAGTTCCTAGCCTGACTCAAAACTACTTGCGGAAAGGTCTCTCCACTCTATATAACTTCGCATACAGCAGACAGACAGTTGTGGCATATTTATACTTCAATAAGGATGCAAGATGTCTGCATCCCCTGAGTTCTAAAGCAAGCCCAAAAACTTTATTATATGAGCCAAGCCACTCCAGTGCCAGAATCAGTCTTCCACCTCCTTTCCTCAAGAGTTGATTTTATGTAACTAGAGGTTGCCACTATCTTAAAAAACTTAATAATAACGAGTCTTGCTTATTCAGAAACACAAAGCACCGCATTGTCTTATTCAAAGTATAGGGGCCAGGCATGGTAGCATGCTGTTGTAAATGGGTACTTAGGAGGCAGACATAGGAGGATCATGGTCCACAGCTGGACCCAGAAAAAGCACAAGCCCCTATATAAAAAACAAACTAAAGCAAAAAGTGCCGGAGGCATGGTTCAAATGATAGAGCACTTGTCTAACAATATGAGACCCTGAGTTAAAAAAAACCTCATGCCTCCCCCCAAAATAACCAAAACCCAGAAATTCATTAAAACATTTTATTTCAAAAAGAAAAAGATGAATAATTCTAAAGAGAAATATACTTCTAAGGTGATACTTAATATAATATTCAAATAAACTATTTCTAAATCTTTATATTTTAGAACCCTCACATACAGAAGTATCTAGTCCTTGTTCGGATGGCAAGTCTTAACATCATATGTAGGAAGGCTTCTGAAACTTTAATGTGCACACAAACCACCTGGAAATTTTCTTTAACAGAAATTCTAATGGAGTAATCTGAGAAATATCCAAGATTATATATGAACAGTCTTTCAAAAGATGCTGATGCTGATATACAGATCATACTTTGAGTAACAAGATATGGCAGCATTCTATCCTATTGTCTCATCATCACCCAAATGTCTGCTTCTGAGACATACTAACGTAAATAATATTATAGACACAAATCTGATGAAGAAGTCAAAAACACCTAAGGCTGATATTATGCCACTGTAAAAAGATTAAGTCTCTCGTTCAAATACCAATTAGCAGCATATCACCACTATCATACACCAGTGACATACTACTAAGTATGTTAAAGCACTGATCTTACATTGTGGATTTTGGTTACAAAAGATTTCATTCTTCTTCATGGTTGAGTAGTATTCCATTGTGTATAAATACCACATTTTCTTAATCCATTCATCGATAGTGGGGCATCATGGCTGTTTCCATAACTTGGCTATTGTGAATAGTGCTGCAATAAACATGGGTGTGCAAGTGCCTTTGGAGTAACCTGTGTTGCATTCCTTTGAGTATATGCCCAAGAGTGGTATTGCTGGATCATATGGCAGATCTATCTTTAGATTATTAAGAAGCCTCTAAATTTTTTTCCAGAGTGGTTGTACTAGTTTGCTTTCCCACCAGCAGTGTATAAGAGTTCCTTTTTCCCCACATCCTTGCCTACACCTGTTGTTGGTGGTGTTTCTAATGACAGCTATTCTTATTCTAACAGGTGAGGTGGAATCTTGGTGTGGTTTTGATTTGCATTTCTTTAATGACTAGAGATGGTAAGCATTTTTTCATGTGTTTTTTGGCCCTTTGAACTTCTTCTTTTGAGAAAGTTCTGTTTAGTACACTTGCCCGTTTCATTATTGGATCACTAATTTTGGGCGAGTTTAGTTTTTTGAGTTCCCTATATATTTTGGTTATCAGTCCTTTCTCTGAGGTGTAGCTGGCAAATATTTTCTCCCACTCTGTGGGTGGTCTCTTCAGTTTAGAGACCATTTCTTTTGTTGAGAAGAAGCTTTTTAGTTTTATGAAGTCCCATTTGTCTATGCTATCTCTTAGTTGCTGAGCTGCTGGGGTTCCACTGAGAAACTCCTTGCCTATACTTATTAGTTCCAAAGTATTTCCTACTCTTTCCTGTACCAACTTCAGAGTTTGGGGTCTGATACTAAGGTCCTTGATCCATTTTGAGTTAACACTGGTATAAGGTGATAAACATGGATCTAGTTTCAGTTTTTGGCAGACTACTAACCAGTTTTCCCAGCAGTTTTTGTTGAAGAGGCTGTCTTTTCTCCATCGTGTATTCTTAGCACCTCTGTCAAAGATAAGTTGGTTATAGTTGTGTGGCTTCATATCTGGGTCCTCTATTCTGTTCCACGGGCCTTCATGTCCGTTTTTGTGCCAGTACCATGCTCTTTTTACTGCTATTGCTTTGTAATATAGTTTGAAGTTGGGTATTGTGATACCTCCAGCATTGTTCATTTTGCTGAGTATTGCCTTGGCTATTTGCAGTCTCTTGTGTTTCCAAATAAATTGAACGGTAGATTTTTCAATCACTTTGATGAATGTCATTGGGATTTTGATGGGAATTGCATTAAACATGTAGATTGCTTTTGGGAGTATAGCCATTTTTACTATGTTGATTCCACCAATCCATGAGCATGGGAGATCTCTCCACTTTCTATAGACTGCCTCAATCTCTTTCTTCAGGAGTTTATAGTTTTCCTTGTAGAGGTCATTCACATAGTTGTTAAGTTTACTCCTAGGTATTTGATTTTTTTGAGGCTATTGTACATGGAACTGTTTGCATATATTCTTTCTCAGTTTATTCATTATTAGTGTATAGAAATGCTAATGATATTTCTATGTTGATTTTATATCCTGCTACCTTGCTATAGTTGTTCATGGTGTCTAGAAGGTTTTGAGTAGTTTTTTGGGTCTTTAAGGTATAAGATCATATCATCTGCAAATAAGGATTTTCTGACAGTTTCTTTACCTATTTGTATTCTTTTTATTCCCTCTTCTTGCCTAATTGCTCTGGCTAGTAATTCCACTACTATGTTGAATAAGAGTGGGGATAGTGGGCATCCTTGTCTCATTCCTGTTTAGAGGGAATGGTTTCAGTTTTTCACTGGTAAGTACAATGCTGGCTGTAGGTATGATATATATCACCTTTATGATGTTGAGGTACTTTCCTTCTATTCCTAGTTTTCCTAGAGCTTTTATCATGAAATGGTGTTGGATCTATCTTATCAAAGCCTTTTTCTGCATCTACTGAAATGATCAAGTGGCTTTTGTCTTTGCTTCTGTTAATGTGGCTTATTACATTTATTAATTTTCGTGTGTTGAACCACCCCTGCATTCCTGGGATGAAGCCTACTTGGTCGTGGTGAAAAATCTTTTTGATGTGTTGCTGATTTCAGTTTGCCATATTTTATTGAGGATTTTTGCATCAATGTTCATTAAGGAGATTGGCCTTTAGTTCTCCTTGTTGGAGGTGTCTTTGCCTGGTTTAGGGATAAGTGTAATACTGGCTCCATAAAATGTGTTAGGCAGTTTTCCTACCCTTTCTATTTCATGGAACAGTTTAAGGAGGGTTGGTATCAGTTCTTTAAAGGTCTGATAGAATTCAACAGAGAATCCATCAGGTCCTGGACTTTTCTTTTTGGGAGGAGACTCTTGATTGCTGCTTCAATTTCATTTTCTGTTATAGATCTATTCAGGTGATTAATTTCCTCTTGGTTCAGTTTTGGATGATCATATGTATCTAGAAATCTGTCCATTTCTTTAAGATTTTCAAATTTATTTGAATATAGGTTCTCAAAGTAGTCTCTGATGATTTTCTGGACTTCCATGGTGTTTGTTGTTATCTCCCCTTTTGCATTCCTGATTCTACTAATTTGGGTTTTTTCATCCTGAGTTCAGTTATCTCTTTATTTATCATGTTCTTTGTTTCACTTTGGTATTTATACAGTGCTTCTATACTTTCTTTTGTTTGTTCTTGTGCTTTCTCAAATTCTCTATTTTTGTTGTCTTGGAATTTCTTGTCTCTCCTGCACATTTTGGTTGATCACATCCAGTATCACCTCTATAAAATTCTCATTGATTACTGGCAGGATGTCTTCTTTTAGGGTGTTCGTGTGGGCTTCATTGGGTTCTTTGGCATAGTTTATCTTCGGTTTGTTGGCATCTGGATCTGGGCATCTATTTTCTTCATTTCCCTCTGTTTCCTGTATTAATTTATTGTTGCGGGAAAATTGGTTTCCCTCTTTTTTCCATTTTCCCATCATTGCCCTTGCTTCTGTTACTGTCCCTGTACTGTGTGTAATTCAGTATTGTCTAGCTTCTAATAGTAACGATGATGATATCTAGAATGGAAGGGTGAGAGGGGAGGGAAAGCAAAAAAGTTAAATAAAAAGGGAAAAAAACAAAACAAAAAACAGAGCTGAAGAAATAAACAGGGAGAGATAGTATGCTAATCAACAGTGAGCTAAACAGGCATTAGAAAGACAGAGAGGAGAAAAATAATAATAATAATAGTAATAATAATAAATAAATAAATAAATAAAATTTCCCAAGTTCAAATGCAATGAAGTTTCAGTCTTAAGAGATTTGGTGCTAGTCCTTCAGCATCTAGTCCTGGTGTTGGTGTCTGAGTAGTAGTTCTGTCGTTGTCTCATCAAAGGGGAAAAAGAAAAAATATATATATCCCAAGTTCAAATGCAATAGTTTCAGTCTCATCAAAGGAAAAAAAAATGGTGTCTGGAGACAGCTTTATGAATGTCTATCTGAGGCTGCAGCTCACTTGCCCCTCCTGTCAGCCAGCTACTGCTGCAGGCTTTATTTTTTGCAGATCTCAGGAATGAGCTTCACACTCCCCTAGCCCCACAGGCTTTGTTTATTTAGAGTTCTCCTGGATGCATGCCCCTTTTGTTTTCTCCAGTATACAGCCCTCCATGCATGTTGCAATTGCAGTCTGTTTTTTTTAGAGTACAAGTAGGGAAGTGCCCCTCCCCCACTCTCCAGTGGAGTGTGCCACACTTTAGCCGCTGTTAGATGCCTTCTCCTCTGCAAGCACACAAGAGGAGGTGGCACCACACCACTTTCCCTGGCCAGCTTGTTTATTTACAGTTCACGTGGGGGAGTGCCCTCCCCCACTCTCTGGAGCTCAGGGCACCCTGACCTCTTTGTTATGTCTTTTTTTTTTTCTTTTCAGCTGCTTGTTTATTATTCAGTTTTTGGTTTTGTTTTCCTTTTTTCCCTGGGAGGGGTTCATTCTGTCCAGGGAGCTATGCTGATTGGCCCAGGGAGTACTGCGTGCCGCTTATTTGCTCACCTGGTGGTCTCCCAAGCCAGGTAGGAGCTGGAATCTGGTGACGCGGGAGCCTTCCTGGTTTCTCCGTTTAACGTGGTGTGGCGGTGCTGTGTGTGGGCTGGGTGTGGAGGTGTTAGAGTTTTGCCTCTTCTTGGTGGTTTTTCCCACCAGGTGTATCTCCAGCATCTCTCCAAAAGTTTACTTTAGGAAGGACGCTTTCTGCTTCCTCCCTCTAGTCGCCATCTTGGAATCTCTCTGTTGGCATCTAAGAGGCTTACCTTTGTGGCTTGTAATACATTTTTATTTGGTAGCACTTTTTTACTAGATAAATCAATACATTGATGCCCATATTCTTTGTTTTAGTGTTCTGATAAAGATAATTGCTTTTGGGGAATAATCAAATTACAGCTTTCTACAATATATTTATAGGTAAAACACCACAATGAGCAGATATTTAAACAATGAAGGATGGGAATGTAGAACATATCATGCTAAGGAGAGGGTAAATGAAGAAGGTAAATACGGCTGATGTGTTTTCTACACATGAATGGATATACAACACTGAACCCTGATGAAGTCGTTTTAAGAAAAGGGAGAGGAAAAAGGGAGAACAATGGAGGGATAGACCAAACTGGGGTACACTATATGGAAATGTCATAACAAAAACCCCTGTATAACCATTATAAACTAAAATATTTTTGGTTTTTTTTAATCGCAGCTTTCCTATTTCACTCACTGACCTTTGGAGGAAGGTCATTTCTCTCCTTTTCTTTCTCTTGCCAAATAAAAATCATATATATTTATAAAACATAACAACATTTTGATGCACATAAATATTATGGAATGATAAAACCAAGCTCATTAACATATACATTACCTCAGATACCTATTTTGTGGTAAGAATACTTAAAAACTACTTTCTGCTTTTTTTGTTGGGGGTGTGGGGAGTGCTAGGAATAGAACCAAGCACTGGTGCACACTAGATAAGACTCTACTACTGAGCTAAAACCTCAGACTCTCTTAATAGTGTTATTTGTTCTTTTTTTTCTTTTTAAACTGCAACTGCCGACACCACGAAAGCATTCTAAAAAATAGAATTTTAGAGGGAATACAAAACATATATACAACAAATCACACGTATTATCTGCAACACAATTTCCCTAACATTTCAATCAGAATATTGTGAACTATGAGAATTTTCATACCAAATCAAACTACTGGTTTTAAAAAATGAAAAATCTTGCAAAAAATAGAGGATTCTGTTCCAAATTAAGGTACATATTCCTAAGGGTCTGCAACACCTGCAAAAATCAGAATTACTTCATAAATACTCAAGAATTATTTCACAGACTTCACATACTGCAAAGCAAATTTAAGGATAATGAAGTAATATTTAAGCATTTTTATGAAGTGCAGATAAATTGAGTGAAAGGTAAATATTGGTATTTTTGCCCTAATAATTTCACAGAGATAATTATATGGGAATGAAATCTTAGGTTAAAGAACACACAATGACTGTTAAAAAATAGAGCCACTATTATACTCTTACACCCTATAAATACATATACCACATAGATACACATGTACCTATTGTCCTAGACTGAAATATACTTATATTCTTTTTTGATAAAAATTATGACTAAAAAGCAACTGTATAAACTATACTTCCATTTCAGAATAAGCACATATGAATTTGTCACACAGAGTACAATCACTATGGAAAACACTGAAATAAACTCTGTCAAAATAACTAAAAAATTTTGTATATGAAGTGGGTAGAGAGTGCAGGTGTTATGAAAAACACTGAAAACTTTCTTAAAGTTAACTAAAAACTTAGTGATCAGCTTATTTTTCTCTACCCCAAATAGGAGATGAATATTACACAATTTTAAGAATTCAAAGAATTACCTGGGTGCCAGTAGCTCACACTTATCATCCTATCTACTTAGGAGGTTAAGATCAAGATGACTGAGGTGTGAGGACAGCCCGGGAAAATAGTTCATGAGACCCCACACAAACACACCTGCAAAATAATCCAGAGAAAAACGGGCTGGAGGTGTGGCTCAAGTGATAGAGTACCTGCTTTGTAAGCAAAAAACCTGAGTTCAAACCCCAGTTCCACCAAAAGAAGAAGAAAGAAGAAAGAAGGACGAAGGAAGGAAAAGGAAGGGAGGAGAGAGGATGGGGAGGGGGAGGAGGAGGAGAAGAAAGAGAACAAAGAGAGAAAAGCAGGAGGAGGAGAAGGAGAAGAAGAAAGAAGGAGGAGGAGGAAAAGGAGGAGAACAAAAAGGGTGGAGGAGGAGGAGGAAGAGAAGAGAAGAAAGAGGGAGGAGGAGGAGGAGAATAACTAACAGAATTAGGGCTGAAGTATAGCTCAAATAGTAGATTGAGCGCCTAATAAGTGTGAAGTCCTGGATTCAAACCCCAGTACTGACAAAAAAAATTGTAAAATTAACACATGTAACTACTTTAAAAAGAATAAATCTCTTGAAACAAAGTGATGGTACTTTCCAACAGAAAATTATACCTCTAACCTGCTCTCTAACTCTGAATATATACCAAGAAATACCATGTATCAGTCAATTCTCTCATTAACATGGTCTTCCTTTATACAGAATTTACTGAAAGCTCAAATAAATACTAGAATAAGTCATAGATGTATAATTGTATCTTGAAATTGGCATGTCACTGAACTGTCCTAACATAATAAGAAACATGCTTATAACATTTTTTAGATATGCCAAACTCTTCTAGTATACCAGTGTTAAATTTAAGATCAGCAGTTTAAAAAATGACTTGTGCTTTACATGACAGTACAATGCACCATAAATCTTTAATGTCTTTGTGTATCACAAAATACTCATAGAACACAGCAATATTCAATGACATTTCCCTTCCTTCTGTGGAAAATGACCCTCTGGGTTGGGGGTGTAGTTCAGTGGCAATGAATGCACTCAGCATGAATAAGGCTCTGGTGTCAATCCCCAGCACCAAAAGAAAGAAAATCCTCCAATGACTGAAACTATAAACAATGATTCTGTAAGCCACAGTCAAGATGTCTATTCTTAAATAATCTTGGTGTTCTTGGTTTAAAAGATATCCACTGGTCAGGCATGATCGTTCACACGTGTAATCCCAGCTATTCGGGAAGATCCTGGTTCCAGGCTGACCCAGGCAAAAAGCACAACACATTATCTGAAAAATAACCTAAAGCATGAGGCCCTAAGTGCAAACTCCTGGGCTGTGGGTAAAAAAAGGGTACTTTTTTCAGTATCACACAACATGGTGCCCAATATTTAGAACATAGATAAAATTTCATACTACATAAAAATCTATATTTATTTCCTAAATTACTCAACAAGAGTTAGAAGTTTTCAGCCCACATTAAAAGTGTGTAGGCCATGCATTTAATAGGATTTCATATTATCAGGATGATA
This sequence comes from Castor canadensis, assembly GCF_047511655.1. NCBI lineage: Eukaryota > Metazoa > Chordata > Mammalia > Rodentia > Castoridae > Castor > Castor canadensis. The sequence goes on along the minus strand of NC_133390.1, from coordinate 143,579,537 downwards.
AATCATGCCATAAAAAAGTTGCCAGGGATTATCTTTGAGGATTACACTCAAAGATAACAAAAGACAACATTTTTCAACTGGCAGAAATTTTTTTTCTTTTATTCATATGTGCATACAATGTTTGGGTCATTTCTACCCCGTCCCCCCACCCCCTCCCTTTCCTCCCACCCCCTACCTCTCCCCTCTTACCCCCTCGCTACCAGGCAGAAAGTATTTTGCTCTTATCTCTACTTTTGTTGAAGACAGAATATAAGCAATAATAGAAAGGACCAAGGGTTTTTGCTAGTTGAGATAAGGATAGCTATACAGGGAGTTTACTAGTATTGCTTTCCTGTACATATGTGTTACATTCTAAATTAATTCTTCTCGAACTAACCTTTTCTCTAGTTCCTGGTCCCCTTCTCCTATTGGTCTCTGTCACTTTAAAGTTTCTGCATTAGTTCCTTTGCATTGAGGACATCAAATGCTACCTTGTTTTTTTGGGGTTTCTTGCCTATACTCATACCTCCCTTGTGTGCTCTCACCTTATCATGTGATTAAAGTCCAATCCCCTTAAGTTTGCCCTTGATCTAAAGTCCGCATATGAGGGAGAACATATGATTTTTGGTCTTCTGGGCCTGGCTAAAATCACTCAGGATGATGTTCTCCAGTTCCATCCCTCTACCTGCAAATGATAAAATTTCATTCTTCTTCGTGGTTCAGTAGTATTCCATTGTGTATAGATACCACATTTTCTTAATCCATTCATCGATAGTGGGGCATTGTGGCTGTTTCCATAACTTGGCTATTGTGAATAGTGCCGCAATAAACATGGGTGTGCAAGTGCCTTTGGAGTAACCTGTGTTGCATTCCTTTGAGTTTATGCCCAAGAGTGGTATTGCTGGATCATATGGCAGATCCATGTTTAGATTTTTAAGAAGCCTCCAAATTTTTTTCCAGAGTGGTTGTACTACTTTGCATTCCCACCAGCAGTGTATAAGGATTCCTTTTTCCTCACATCCTTGCCAATACCTGTTGTTGGTGGAATCTTAGTGTGGTTTTGATTTGCATTTCCTTAATGACTAGAGATGGTAAGCATTTTTTCATATGTTTTTTGGCCATTTGAATTTCTTCTTTTGAGAAAGTTCTGTTTAATTCACTTGCCCATTTCGTTACTGGTTCATTAATTTTGGGAGAATTTAGTTTTTTGAGTTCCCTATATATTCTGGTTGTCAGTCCTTTCTCTGAGGTGTAGCTGGCAAATATTTTCTCCCACTCTGTGGGTGGTCTCTTCAGTTTAGAGACCATTTCTTTTGTTGAGAAGAAGCTTTTTAGTTTTATGAAGTCCCATTTGTCTATGCTATCTCTTAGTTGCTGAGCTGCTGGGGTTCCACTGAGAAACTCCTTGCCTATACTTATTAGTTCCAAAGTATTTCCTACTCTTTCCTGTACCAACTTCAGAGTTTGGGGTCTGATACTAAGGTCCTTGATCCATTTTGAGTTAACACTGGTATAAGGTGATAAACATGGATCTAGTTTCAGTTTTTGGCAGACTACTAACCAGTTTTCCCAGCAGTTTTTGTTGAAGAGGCTGTCTTTTCTCCATCGTGTATTCTTAGCACCTTTGTCAAAGATAAGTTGGTTATAGTTGTGTGGCTTCATATCTGGGTCCTCTATTCTGTTCCACGGGCCTTCATGTCCGTTTTTGTGCCAGTACCATGCTCTTTTTACTGCTATTGCTTTGTAATATAGTTTGAAGTTGGGTATTGTGATACCTCCAGCATTGTTCATTTTGCTGAGTATTGCCTTGGCTATTCGCAGTCTCTTATGTTTCCAAATAAATTGAACGGTAGATTTTTCAATCACTTTGATGAATGTCATTGGGATTTTGATGGGAATTGCATTAAACATGTAGATTGCTTTTGGGAGTATAGCCATTTTTACTATGTTGATTCTACCAATCCATGAACATGGAAGATCTCTCCACTTTCTATAATCTTCCTCAATCTCTTTCTTCAGGAGTTTATAGTTTTCCTTATAGAGGTCGTTCACATCCTTTGTTAAGTTTACTCCTAGGTATTTGATTTTTTTTGAGGCTATTATAAGTGGAATTGTTTTCATATATTCTTTTTCAATTTGTTCATTATTAGTGTATAGAAATGTTAATGATTTTTCTATGTTGATTTTATATCCTGCTACCTTGCTATAGCTATTGATGATGTCTAGAAGCTTCTGAGTAGAGTTTTTTGGGTCTTTAAGGGATAGGATCATGTCATCTGCAAACAGGGATATTTTGACAGTTTCTTTACCTATTTGTATTCCTTTTATTCCTTCTTCTTGCCTAATTTCTCTGGCTAGGAATTCCAGTACTACGTTGAATAGGAGTGGAGATAGTGGGCATCCTTGTCTGGTTCCTGATTTTAGAGGGAATGGTTTCAGTTTTTCTCCGTTAAGTATAATGCTGACTATAGGTTTGTCATATATAGCCTTTACAATGTTGAAGTACTTTCCTTCTATTTCTAGTTTTCTTAGAGCTTTTTTATCATGAAATGGTGTTGGATCTTATCAAAGGCTTTTTCTGCATCTATAGAGATGATCAAGTGGTTTTTGTCTCTGCTTCTGTTAATGTGGTTTATTACATTTATTGATTTTCATTTGTTGAACCACCCCTGCATTCCTGGAATGAAGTCTACTTGGTTGTGGTGAATGATCTTTTTGATGTGTTGCTGAATTCGGTTGGCCATTATTTTATTGAGGAATTTCTATTAAGTGTTCTGCAGCTTGCAACATTAAAGATAAAATTTTAAAAAGGCAATGGTCTTAATCTTGGTTTTTTAAGAAAATCTTTCATAGACTGAGATGTGGTTTTTCTCGTTAAAATGGAACAATTTGAGAGCCTTGGTGTCCATGTCCAGTAGCATGTGTAAGTGATGGCAGAGACCAGGTGAACATGCTCATAATACAGATTATGACACAGGTGAACATACAAACTACCACAAAAGTTCTATGCAGCTTTCAATCATTTTATTCTTACTCATATGTGATTTAGTTAATAGAATTTAAACTGTTAACGTAATGAACTGCTAGTGAAGAACAATAAACCTATGATACAACAGAGTTGAATAAAATTTAAGGAATTTGAGAATAATAATTATGACAAGCTTCTTAGGATAACAGTAAGAATCACTAAATTGCATTTACCTATCAAAATACTTATTCTACACATCTCAAGGACTTCAAAATCCGTAAGTATTTACCAAAAAGAAATCAAAGTATATATAACAGGGCTGGGGCATAGTTCAAATGATAACGTACTTGACTAGCAATTGTGAGGTGATGTGTTCAAACACCAGTACCATCAAAATACATAACAAAAATACTTGTCAATGATGTTCACAGCACCTTTACTTGCAACAGACGAAACCTAGAAACAACTCACAATGTCTGTCAGCAGAGTACTGGGTATGATCAACAGTGGAGGACAGCTCAGCAATTGAAAGGAATTAATATACACAACAATATGGAAAATGTTTCAGACATATGTTGAGTAAATAAACTAGACACAAAATAGTACACAATATATGTTTCCATTTACATAACATTTTAGAAGAGGTAAAACTACTTTATGGTGAAAAAAGTCAGGGAAATACTGTCTGTATAGAGGGACATTAACTATGAAAAGGTAAAAACAAACTTTCTAGAATAACAGAAATATTCTATATTTGATAGGTTACATGATTATATATATGTGCCAAAATTCACTGAACTCTACACTTAAGATGGGTCCATCTCAGTATATGGAAATTTTACCTTAAAAAAAAAATCTGGGAGGGGGCTATGCCTCAAGTGGCAGAGAGTCAACCTAGAAAACGTAAAGACCTGAGTTCAAATTCCAGTACTACCCAAAAAAAAATTTTTAAGTAACAGAGAATTTATCAATTTAAGAACACAACAAAGAACTAAAAACATCAGATCATAAACAGATTTTCCAACTTTTTCTATTTGTATGGGTGTAAGACTTATTTAATTATATTTTATTGTGATTGTAAACAAAAAAGAAAAAGGTGATGAAAAATAGGAAACAGATGGATGACAGAAAGTCTAATCTATGTCTAACTAGGGAGAATAGGTATGATAAAGGAGAGAAAATATTTAAGAATCCAGATCCCCAGGAAGCCACAGAAAACTGAAAGGAGTCAGAAAGAAAAGAAAGACTGTCAACAATAGAATGAAAGCCAAATCCCAGATAATAGCTGGTATGTTATCTTCAAAGAAAAGTAACCATAAATCAAGAAACGGGAAACCAACAAAACTACCTTTTAGGAACAAAAATAAAATGAATACATTTATAAATTCGTGCATAAAATGATTTTACCACCAAGAGATCTTCATTTTAAGAAATCTTGAAAGGTCATTCTATGTAATACGGGAAGGGGAGGGGAGAAAGGGAAAGGGAAAGAAAAAGGAAAAAGAAAAAGAAAAGGAAAAGGAACATAATGCAAGAAAGACCATTAGCATACAATAAGAATGAGTAAACAAATAAAATGGCAAACATGCATATAATTAAAAATACTGTCTTTAAAAAATAAACATCCTACTAGAATGTCAAATTGGGTTTTAAAATCTGGCTATGTATTTTATTTTGAGGGAGTTTTTGTTTTTGTGGTACTAAGGATTGAGGGTAAGGTCTTCCCATGATATGTAAAGCAATTTTCCTGTTACTGCATGCATTTCTGATTACTTCATTTACAAATCTTCCCTAACTGTAATGCTTTTGCACATCACTCCTAAATGAGTTCTGTTCCAAATGCATGTCCTTAAGCAGCTGCTGTGAAATCTCTGGCTAGTCTCCATAATAATCAAACTGAAGTCCAAATTCATTTCTCACAATATAAGAGGGGTCCCTACTTCAGGAAGTTTTGCATGCCTTTGGCCCACTCTTTAAAACAAACTTCTAAAGCTCTAACAATCGAACATTAAGCTTCTCACTTTATCTATAAAGAAATTATATGTCTTGATTTTGGTCACACATTCCTATATTCAATGTTTCATTTTAAAATAACTTCTTTACAGCCTCTCAACTTCTGAGGTCATTTAGCACTGATCATACTCTTCTTATTTTTGACTAATTTAGTTTTCCTTGACCTCCAAATTATCTTGATTTCCTAGACGCTCTAACAAGGAATATTCATACTATAATTTAACTGTGTTTTCTGTACTGGAGAGCTAGTCATCCTTCACTATAGTCAATCATCGCTGTCTGGGGAATATAGTCAAGAGAGGCGGGAATCAAGGTTATTTTTAATTTTATTTTCTAGAGGCATGTGTATCATACTACTTCAGTGTCAGCACAACAAAGCTACCAACAAACTCACTAATAAAATACAAATTAATTACCTGGGCAGATTTTTAAAAACATGTAAATAAACAAGCTAAGATTTTGCTAATTAAATAGACAGCAACAAACTCCCTTTATAAGAGTAGGCAAACTTTTTCAATTTAGCTGTCCAATTTAGCTCTTTGCAGGAACACCTGGCTGTGGTCTGGGCCTCTGGTCTTTCTTTCATTTTAGGGCACACATTTACCTTCTCTGGATAAAATTACACTTTTTCTTTTAAATGCCAGAGCTCCACTGGCCTTTGAACTAAGTCTTAAAGCAGTGGGGAATAACAGATAAAGGACTAGAAAGTAACAGGACAATCTGGATTTTATTCCTGCCAATGAAACACCATGACAATTAGGATGGGTCACTTAGCCTGGATTTAAATTGGATCCTCTCCATTTGAAGAATAGTATTTGCAACTAACTTAATAATAAGGCAAAAAGTTGCTTTAATTGACATGAGATTTTTTTTAAGAACAGTATATCTAATTGGCCATATGAGTATATGCAAAAAATTAGAAATTGTTACCAAAATCATAAATATTTAACAACTAAAACATAATTAATAGTAAAAAAGGAAAGAAAAATGTCCATATACTCTTTCTCATTTTGTTCCTCAATAGGCTAAATTTTATTAGAGCTGGTCATGGTGGTGCTTCGGAGGCTCAGGCAGAAGAAATGAGAATTTGAGGTCAGCCTGGACTACATAGCAAGACCTTGTCTCTTAAGAGAAAGTAGAGATAAATCAAAGAGTTGAAGGAAGGGAAAGGAGCTAAGTATATTTTAGTACAGAAATAATATACTCAAGAAAATCTGTCATTCAAATTAACCTCGTGATGTTTTCAGAAACTCCTAACACTCAAAAGCTTCCATTTAATGCAAATACCCACCAGGATGGGCCTCATTTATATATATTTCAAGCATTCTCCTCATTTTGACCTACTTACTGGTTTTAGTACAAATAAAAGTAGCAAAGTCATTCAGGGGAGTCTCTGACTATTGACTGAAGTTCTCTATGACTTATTTTACTTCGCTAAATTCTGTAGACAGTTTAACCTTATCAATTGACATTCCTCCACTGGAGATTACAAACTGTCAAAGCCACAGTTGGGCTTGAACAACAAAATGTAGTTTTGGAGTTACTCATTTTGTGTTTTGAATACTTTAAAATAGAGCATATACTGCCAATGAGCCCTACCCTCTTCTCCAGCCCACGTCTTTCCTGCAGAAATCCTGTGGTACAAACTAAACTCATCCATTTGCAGGCCTCTAAACCAAGGACTTTTATGTTTTCTCTCCAGCTTAAATTCCTTCCTTCCCATGAACCTTGCCAAGAGAATCTTAGTAAAGTGACTTCTCTATCCAGTTCATTCTTGTACTTCTCACTGATGTTTCTACTGTTTTACCATATAACAAATGGCATGATTTCCTTTTATTGTTTGATTCCCCTAAACCAAATAAGAGGCAGTCCTCAGCACAATATGCTTTCTTTAGTCCCAAAAACCTATTTTAAAAACTTCACATGAAGAATATTCCTTAGTTGCTTGCTGGTGAAAATGTTGGGGCCAAAGTAAAAAAGGTACTGGTTAAGAAAAACTGAAAGTTGCATGAGGTCATGACCTCTGGGTGAAAACACTCAAAGCATGTGCACTTTTCAAGGTGACTTGCTGGCGAATGCCTCATTGCCTCAAGCTGTACAGACTAATAGGGCAATAAAAATAGCACTGCCTATCTTTGGGCTAATAATTTAAAAAGAGTATTTTGCAAACCTGAACACTTCTTCACAGAAATGATGACAATGCTTACAAAATGAAAATGCTCAACATAGACCCCCAAAAAATCTCACAGTCACAAACTTATGGTTTGTGTCTAAGCTTCAATAATCATAAACTTGTCTGAGTTTGCAATACAATTCACATTTCCATTCTGATCTTACATCTTTTCTCTTTGGAAAATCACATACCCAAAATAATCATGTGCTAGAAAATGGGGAGGAATTCTTGTTGTAGTGAAGGTCCATCCCTTTTCCTAGGGAAAAAAAGACACCATCTAGAAATATGCTTGTAAAACAAGCATTTTTACCTGCATAACAGGAAAAGCACTTGGTCAAGTTTCTCTAGATGAGCATGCCCTCTTGTGGGCAATTCATGACTCACCTCTTGGAATGGTCAAGGTTGTGTGGGCTATTTCTAACTACATCCTGACAATCATTTCCCTGACTTAGTTATATAATACCTTACATTATTGAGGAAGCAATATTATTTAATAGTATTTCGAATAACCTAACCTTTATTTTTATTCCCATGTACAAGCTTATTGTCAAAAACTTAAGTGTGGCTTTTGGGATAGCGTGTTTTGAAGCATTCAAGCAACAGAATTAAATTTATGTTGGAAGACTATAAGACTGTATGACTAATGAAGAAAACAACATGTTTTTTTCTTTCAAAATTAATATTAGAATCATTTTTTTTAGACTTTTAAAGTAGTAATGCTAACTGAGTTAAAATAGCACTATTTCTAGGGACGCTGATTAAAAAAAAAACACAACTCATGCCAATCTCAAAACTGCAAATGTACAAAGTAGATCATTCATTTCAACAATTATTTTGGGGGGAGGTGGTACTAGAGTTTGAACTTGGGGCCTGGCACTTGCCAGGCAGGTACTCTACCATTGGAGCCATACCTGCAACTTTTTTTTTTTTTTTTCGCTTTTCATCTATTTTGGGAATAGGGTACTGCATTGTTGCCCAGGCTGGACCACAATCCACCTTTTCATGCTTCCCAGATAGTTGGAATAACAGGGCACGCACCACCACACCTAGCCATTGGTTGAGATGAGGTCTCACTAACTTTTTGCCAAGGCTGGCCTTGAACCTCAACCACCCATCCCCCCCCAATCTCTGTCTCTCAAGTAACTGGGATTACAGATGCAAGCCACCACACCTGGCCCATCAACAAACATTTCTTGGTGCTAAATAGAAAGGAGGGGAAAAAAATCTGTTCTGATCTTGCTGATATTTAGGCTAGCCTTTTAAAATAGAACTTGGATTAGAATTTTAGCATATAGACAAGTAGCAGATATTCCATTACTATGAAGGGAAAGAGACATGAGCAAAAACTTAGAAGTGAGAACCTTCAGCAAATTCATGAAAAAACTGAATATAGAAATGTATTTGGCAAGAGAAAAAAGACTGTTCTAAGATAGAAAAAAGACTGTTCTAAGATAGAAACAGTGAAAAGGTAGCTAGAGGTCAGGTTTCAAGAGGGTTTGTAAAGTCAAGCTAAAAAGTGTGGGGTTCTCTCAGGAGAACAACAAAACCAAATACAGATATTTTTTGAGGGAACTGTATCTTGGGATAGTAAGCAAAAAAGGGAATGCATCTTGGGGTATCAAGCAAAGAAGCAAGTTGTGAAGATATTGCAACAGTTTAGCCATGAAAAGTGAAAAGATATGGACTCAAAGAAATAAAAAAAATAGCAGTGCATGTATTCATGTTTCTTAAGTACTTATTACATGCCAAGGTGAAAAACCACAGTGAATAAGATATGTAGCCCCACCCTCCTACTAGCACATCAAATAACCATACTCATAATGATAAAGAGATGCACTGGAGCAGCACGGTAACTTAACAAGAGAGGAGAGAAGAGAGGTTAACAACCCCTGGATATGGAACCAAAGTTGAGAGGACCTTGACACAAGCAGAATCTGGCTAAACAATGAGACTCAGAGTGAGAGTGAAAAGGCAAAAAATTGGAAAGAAGGACAGATGCATGCTCCTCTGAGGTCCTGTTCACTCTGTTAAAGACCGTATACTTTATTGTTAAGAGCAGCTGGAAGTGACTACAGAGTTCTAGCAGGAGCATGACAAAATCAAATTACACTTTAAAACAACTCAGCAAATGCTAGGTGGAGAAATGACTGCAAAGAGCAACAGCAGTTGTGGGTAGATGGATTAGAACGCTATTTCAGTCATCCAGGAAAAAGGGATAGAGCTCAATTTTACACAGGCTAAGTTAGGTTATGGTGAGTCAAACAAGTCAAAGTATACGATAAGCAGTTCTAGATTTTTCTGTGTTTCTTAAACAATGATTACTAAGTAGGTGCTTTTCTAAGCCTACTGTGACATATTAAGAAGAAAAAAATAATGATCTCAGGTGCTATTCTGATGGCTTACCCATTCAGAGCACAGAGTCTCTTAAGAATCCATAGTTCTAAAACTCCCTAGATGAATACAATATCAGTCAGTTTTAGGATCCACTAGAATGAAGAATCCCTTAATAAGAGAATCAAGGAAGTCTGGACAAACTCCATGTTGCAATGAAAATGTAATAAAGACTTATTAAGCTGAAAAGCATCATGGTAAGCATCTGATTCAACATGCTGATTTTACTGCTGAGGAAAATAAAGTCAAGAGAGATTCCCTTGTTTACACAAAGGTTCTGGATTCATTAATAGATGTAGGTAGAACTCTTAGTCTCCTATGCCTCATCTCACCCCCTACCCTATACCCTATCCTATTCTTCTTAAGTAATTCTAGTCTTGACTGAATATTAAACAGTTGCTGGTATCTGATTATTTTTCAAAATCTTCTAGACTGACAAGTTATCTAATCAAGGTTTTAAAGACTTCATTTTCCTTAAACCTAATTAAGCACTGGTCCTTAGGAGTCTTCTAATCTAAAAACATCCTTGATCTGTGTATATGTTTATGTATACATATACACACACAATTGTCTTTCCATGTATTTTTTTTGTCTTAATAGCTACACATGTCAGTATCACCATGGCAATGATGGGTCAACTCAAGTCATTAGTGCATGATGACTGCATATAATATCATTTGAAGACATATTTAAAGGTTCTGATTTAGAATCTGATGTTATTAACGTTATGGCCTGAGACAATTCCCTGATAGGAAAGCTTCCATCTGTACTCCCAATGAAATTCCATTCACTGGAGGTGTTTCTATTAGAAAAGTTACAATACAGTGATTTCTAACTTACATACAAAATAAGCTGGAACTATTCCAATTATAACAAAAGAATGCTCTTTTATTCCCTCTATTAATTCTGTTAAATATTAAAAATTAATGGAACCCCTGTACTTAAAAGAAGGAAAGATTTACAAGGCTGACAATATCTGATGTCAACTTATAACAACTATTTTGAAGAAACTACAAGTTACTTTCATTATGAAATAAAAACAGCAGTTAAGATTTAACACTGACTTCTTGCCTCAATTTTATCTTACCTATAACTTTAAGATTCATATAAACTTAAAGTTTAGCTAATTAAGAATTTAAGAAAGACCTGGGAAAAAACCTATTAGCTATTGAATCTTGATAAGAACTTAGAAGCTTTTCCTGATCCAGGGAAGAAAAATACTGCAATTGTCCGGCCATTAAGGATTGAAAATTTGGGACTTAGACACTGATGAATTGACATAAAGTACTATAAACCACAGACATGTAAAGAATTATCATCAAGTTATAGTGAAAAGAAATACTGATCAACAGATTCCATAGCCTACATTAAATGCATGAGATGGAAATAGATTTAATTAAAAGTTATTAGCCTACCTAGTGTGTTCCATGTAAACACACTAGGCTTACCTAGTAATCAAGATAGTCTTTAGATGAGGAGTGAAAATTTTAATATATTACCTACAATTCAAAGAAATTAATTCAAACAGAAGATAATCACTTCACTGGAAGAATTTTCAGTTTTATAGAAATCTATATAATGCATATCTTTATGTATAAGGAAGTCAAAGAAGCTTTCTATGTCTGTTTACTCATAAACCCATATACTAACCATTCTCTTGAGAAATACAAGAAGATTCTAGACAAAGCAAAGTAAATTTCTAGAGAAGACTAATGACTCCTTACCCTGCATACATAATGCACATGCATGTATGCAAATACAAACTTGTATTTGTACACAAATACAAATGGAACAATCTAAGGAAAACAGGTTTTTTTTCTATGCATTTATTTTCTTTGATCTTAACCTACCTCTCACCCAAAAATTAGTGATTTAGTATGATACAGTTAAGCATTTACATAATAATTTCAAGATGGTGGATAAAAGGCAAAAATGTTACTCACAATATACTTCAAAAGAACAGAACATATTTATATGAAGCACACAAAGCAAGGCCCAACATTTCCTTTCTGAAACTTACGGCCAGTTTGATGTCTCTATGTGGTGGCAAAAGAACGCAAAATCAAAAGTTGGAGCATCTCTTTAGAGTGATTTTGAACACAAAACATGGTATAAGAGCAACAAAATCACTATAAAACTTTTCAAACTTGTTTATTAGAAATTGAAGAATAAAAGATTTTCATAATGGAAAAGGTCTGATTACCTTTCATTTCACCATCCTATGTAAGTATTGCTTTACCTAAAAACCAATGAAAATAATTGAAAACTTAAATTAACTTCATAAAAGTGGTGGGAGGAAGCAAAGAATAACTATGTACATTCAACTGCAAAATCTGTTATTAAAGAAAAAGGAGATGGAAACTATTTAAGCAACATGGTTGCAAAAATGAAGAGGAAAAAAAGCTTGAAACATCAAAAATGTTAAGATCAAACAATACCCCCAACCTCTTTTAATATCCAGTAATATCCAGGGCTAGCTGTTTGAAATAGATATTTATGAAATCTAGATTAATGGTGTACATTGAGTCTGTCTGTTTTCTAAATTTGAGGGTTTCCTATTTTACCACGCAACTCTCAGTCAAGTAGCAACTCAGTCATTTCCTATGGCATAAGCCAAGCACAGCAATTGGCCAATGAGTTAATCACTTCATTCCAAAAGAAAGATTTCTTCCTTCAAATATGATAAAGATTAGTATCAACACAATTACCTTTCTATCAGAACAAAACAAAACTAAACTTAAAACAAGTAATCTCTTCATCACACATACCACAAGAAAGAACTCACTGATAAGCAGTGTAACAACAACAGTCCATGGCAATTTTGTCAGGGGCGGTCAAACTTTGTAAAGGGGTTGGATGATCTGTGGCACTGCTGGAAGGTAGTAGAACTTTTAAGAGGTGGGGTCCAGTAGGATGAAGTTAAGTGACCACGGGCTTGCTCTTGAGGGGAATACTGGACCCTAGCACCTCTTCCTTCCCCATTCCCTCCTTCCCTCTCTGAAATTTCTGAATCCAAGAGCCAAAATAAACTTTGTATATCGAAATAAATCCTTGAAGGTTGATTATCTCATGTATCTTGTCACAGTGACAAAAAGCTAAACAATACTTTAAACATTTTCCTTTTTTTATAAATCGTTTTTTCAAGTTAGTTTTCAAAGAGACCACTCTTAATTTTCTGACAATTCTCTTAGCTTTAAAAGACACACCTCTCTTTTTAAACTCACTATTCATCAGTGTACATAGACTTCATGGATTATGCAGTTTTAATAATCAAAAAAACAGTAAGCAAAATAAGGATATTGGTGGCATGTAAGTCAGAAGCACGGCACACTAAAAGGTGGTTTATAAACTTTGGGTGTTTATGGTGTTATTTGCATGAGGTAATATGCAATGTGTTGAAAATGGAAATCCCTGGTTAGCTTGAGCCAATTAAATTGAAATGAGTTATGTTCTTGATTTCCACTTGCCACCTCTATCACGATACCTCCCCAGCCCTCTTCATCTTTAAGTGGCAATACCCAAGTACTCAAGCAAAATCTCTTAACTTCCCTCTCTTTCTAACCAATATCTAAGGCATCAATAATATCTGTCTTTCTAGAAACTCAAAACATATTCTGGACCTATTCCCTTCTCTCCAACTCCACCTTTACCTCTATTACCCACAGTCCAAGTCACCATCATCTCCCAAGGGTAGAAATAGGCATCCAGCTTCTATTGTTGCCTCTCCCTTTGATAGATTCTCCATGTAGCAACTCCAGAAAATAGTGACTGAGATAGCATTGCTTATCTACTACTCTTCCATAGCTACCCATCATGTTTAAAATAAAACTGAAACACCTTTCCATGATCTACCAAATTAAATGAATCATCCAAATAAGTAAAGACCAGCTAAAGACAGGTATTTCTATGTATAAACATACTAAACTGATGTCCACAAAAAAAGAACTATGTGAGAATTACATAGCCATTTTATTGATACTAGCAAAAAAAACTGCAAAGAAATTAAAATTTTCAACAAGAGATTGGATAAACAAATTATAGTATATTCACATTAGAAAATATTACATAAAATGAACCAGTGATACAATGTCTCAAAAACATTTTGTGAAAGAAGGAAAACAGAAAAAAATACCTTCTGTATGACTGTGCAACATAAAAACATCTATGGTGATAAAAATTAGAAGAGTAGCTGCTGCCTATAAAGGTTAGGAATTGACTGGAGGAAGCACAAAAGAACTGGAAATGTTCTGTATCTTTACAGCTTTTTGGGTTACATGGGCATAAATATTTATGAAAACTTACAAAACTGCTCACTGTACACATTTTTTTTTTCACTTTGGGTCAGGGTCTCACTATATAGCCCAAGCTGGCCTTAAACTTGCAATCCTCCTGCCTCAGTCTTCTGAGTGCTGAGATTATGGGTATACACTACCATTCCCAGCATATCACAATTTTTCCCTATGAGAGATGATACATTATGCATGTATACAAGCTTCTATATCTAAATACAGTTTAGTGCTATAATTATTATACATTAATTAATATTTCAAACAGCTCCTGACCTTTTCACTTGATTGTCTTCTTTTCTTTAGTTGAATGAAATCTGTTTCCACCCTTTCTGCCAGCTCTAGTTTCCTCTTGTTCCTTTTAAATGCAGCTAAGCTGAATCCTATAAAAGAAACATTAAAAAGTAACATTTGAGAATACTAGGGCAATTGGCAAATGAGCTAACATGAATAACCTTCTCAGTCAAAATCCTTAAGAATGTGGAACTAAGGGTTTAAAACATTTTTTCAATGTACCTTGACAAAGGAGGAAAGCCAAAGAAATGACCTAAGGGTAAAAATTTCATAAAAAGATCAAACCTAGAGAAACAAATAAATCATGAAGGTAGATAATGCCGAAGGGCATTTACTGATTCATGTCACCTCCAACTCTTGTTTTGAAAGTCTCTGTACATAGGGACAAGAGATGAAACTTGGGAGAAATTCAGCATTAGAAAACATGTTGGACATGATAAAAGCGAGAGCACACAAGGGAGGGGTAAGGATAGGTAAGACACCTAAAAAATTAGCTAGCATTTGTTGCCCTTAACGCAGAGAAACTAAAGCAGATACCTTAAAAACAACTGAGGCCAATAGGAAAAGGGGACCAGGAACTAGAGAAAAGGTTAGATCAAAAAGAATTAACCTAGAAGGTAACACACACGCACAGGAAATCAATGTGAGTCAACTCCCTGTATAGCTATCCTTATCTCAACCAGCAAAAACCCTTGTTCCTTCCTATTATTGCTTATACTCTCTCTACAACAAAATTAGAAATAAGGGCAAAATAGTTTCTGCTAGGTATTGAGGGGGTAGGGGAGAGGGCGGGGGCGGAGTGGGTGGTAAGGGAGGGGGTGGGGGCAGGGGGGAGAAATGACCCAAGCCTTGTATGCACATATGAATAATAATAAAAAAAAAAAAGAAAAAGAAACTAAACAGGAATAGAGGAGAAACTAAAAAGTAAAATGTGAATAAACAGTATTTTCTGTAAAAAAAAAAAAAAAGAAAGAAAAGAAAACATGCTGGAGATTATTGAGAAAAAGGAGCAAACCCCAAAAGTTGATATACTTAGTAAAAAGGAAAAACAAGCCACCATATAGTATAAAACCAGAAATCTGCAAGTGTCAGCCTGTTTCTAGATGTAAGAGAGAAAAAATTCACAACTACAGAAGGCAATGACACGTGTATACAGAAGATTTCATGTTATCTGTGTGACCTGAAAAAAAAAAGAGTGGTATCAGTGGAATAGTGCTTAAAAAGGCTGTCACATACAATTGCAAATACACACTCATCAAGACCTCAGAGAATCCCCATGTTTTAATTAACGTATTTTTAAAAAGAAAGCTTCACAAAATACATGAGAAATAAACCACTAAGAATAAAAGCCAGCCAAATCTCAGAAAGCATAATCTAATCTAGAAAGACCTCAGATACTATGATATAGTATAATCAGATACAAAATAATAATCAGATGCAAAATATAAACAGAAGGTATTTAAAGTATAAATAAGGAACAAAACATGATAACATGACCATGCAGATTTGAAAACAAAGCAAACAGGCTTCTAATTACAATTACAGAATATTATTATACATTATACCACATTTGTACATAAACTATGATATACTATATAACATAGTAGTATATATTTTAGTTATAGATTATATTCTATAAATTATATATGATAAACATCAAAAACTTCAAACTCTGAATACAGATTTTAACAACCAATGAGACCCACCTGATAAAGAAATTACAAACTAGAACACATCACTGAAGAGGTTACTTAGGTTTTCTGATGATAGCAGGCTAAGTTGTTCAGACCAATTCTTCCACTGAATACTGTTAAACTCAGTGGATATGATATAAAAATACCACATTTATATATTAAAACCTTACATAATGTACCCAGCTAAATACTGAAGGATAAGCCAAGGACTAAAGCTACTGTTGCATTGTGAATCTTTGCCAACACTAGCACACTTGTGTTTCATTAAATACCCAAGAGAAGTGTAAGTCAAGTGTACCATACATTAAAAGTGGAGAGTTTTTTAGGACATACTCTTCAAATAAGCTGGGGATTTGAAGGGTTATTAGTCTCACAGAAAGACTAATCTAGACTTCTATCTCAATAGCAACTGCATTCAGGCAAAACAGTACCAGATTACAGCACAGCATGAAAGGAGGAGAACAAAGAGGAAGAAAAGAAGAAAGGAAGAGGAGGAGGAACAAGGATTGGAAAGAAAAAGAACTATCTTTGAGAAATTTTTGGTTTCATTGGGGCCCTTGCATAGACTTTCAAATATATACATTGTAGACTTCTGAAAGGAAAAGACAGAGTGAAAGAGAAATACTTAACCACCACAGAGGCTGAGGAGGTACTCCTCAAATAGACTATACTCCCAGAATCACAGTTGCCAACGCTAAAAGCTACACCACTACTGGTACCTGCCAGCTTAAATACTCAATTAGTAGGGGACATCTGCTGATTCATGTCACCTCCAACTCTGGTTTTGAAGGTCTTTGTGCACAGGGAAAAGAGATGAAACTTGGGGGAAATGCAGTCTGAGGTCATGCATCTCTGGTGGCCCAAGATCATTACAAAGTCACACAAGTACCTCCACAAACACCTACAGTCTAAACCATTGAAGCACTTGCAGAGACTGCTGATACTGATCACTGCTGAACAAATCACAAGTAAGCTATATTTCTATGCATACTCAGAACCAAAGTCAAACCACCTACTGATACCCTACAACCTATTTAAATGAAAAAAGTCTCTTGTGGTCGAAGCCACACCATAAAATTGGAAGAGGTGAGTACTATACCAGATCTGTAAATGCCAATGTAGGGACAAAAGAAGCATGAAAAATCAAGGAAGTGCAACATTTCTGAAGGAACACAATAATTTTCTGAAAATGTGACCCAATGTAAAGGAAATCCATGAAATGCCTGAAAAGAAATACACAATAATTATCCTAACTAAGTATACTTAGTGAGGTGCAAGAGTATATACACAATCCAACAAGAGGAAAAAAATTCATGATCTGAATGAGAAATTCAACAAAGTAGAATTTGGAGAGGAGCTAGGGATTGAACCACAGAAATAATTTTTTAAAAAAACAGAACTCTTGAAACTGAAGAATTTAAAAAATATAAGTAAAAGTTTAACAAACATGGCTGGGGTACATACATAGCTCAGTGATGGAGCATTTGTCAAGCATGCAAGAGGGTCTGGGTTCAACTCCCAGCATCAAAAAAAAAAAAAAAACTTTAATAACAAACTACACCAAAAACAACAAATAATTTTCTGAACTGAAGATAGGACTTTTGCAACAACTCAGACAAAAAGAGAAGAAAAATTGTTAAAAGGAATAGTACACAAACAAAAAGATAGTGAAAAGCTATTTAGTGAGCTAATAAATTAAAACATCTCATGTCTTGAAAAAAATATGGATATCTTCATCGAGGAAGTTCAAAACAGCTCAGAAAGACTCAATCAAAAAGACATTCCCCAAAGCATATAGTCAAATTATTAAAAGTCAACATTAAAGAATCATAAAATCACAAAGGAAAGCATATATAAGGATTTCTCCATTAGCTTAACAGCAGCTTTTATAGGACAGAAGAGAATGAATGAATTATTCAATTGTGAAAGAAAAAAACTACTAAAAATACTATGCCAGAAAACCTATCCTGCAATGAAAGATAAAAAGAATATATAAAATGATCAGGAAACCATTAATAAAATGACAGGAATAAGTTCTCACCTATCAATAATAACCTTTAATGCAAACAGACTAAATTCTCAATCAAAATATATAAACTGGCCAAATTAATAAAAACATAAAACCCAATGGTATGCTGCTTACAGGAAACTCAGGTAACCAGTGAAGATACACACAGAATGAAAGTGAAAGAAAATAAAAAGATATTCAATGAAAATGAAAAATAAAAGTAAGTGAGAGGAGCTATCCTTTTATCAGATAAAAGAGAATTTATGCCAAAACCTGTAAGGGAGAATGAGAAGGAAGAGGATATTTATTATACAATAAAAAACAGATTAATTCACCAAAATGGTATAATAATTATAAATACATACAGGAGCACCCAAATATATAAAACAAATATTAGCTAAAGGGAGAAATAGATACCAATACAATAATAGTTAGGGACTTCAACACCTAACCAGACCTTCAAAAATGAACCTATCATCCAGACTGGGGAAAAAAAAAAATGAAGTCTAATCTACATTATAGACCATATGGGTATAAACAACATCTACAGAATATTTAATCTAACAGTTGAAACATGTATATACTTCACATAAGCACATGGAACATTTTCCAATCTAGACCACATGGGGTAGGCCACAAAGTAGTCTCAACAATTTTTTTAAAACTGAAATCATGTCATGTATCCTCTGTGACTGTATCAGAATAAAATTAGGAATCAATAAAAGAAATAATGGAAAAGAGACAAATTCATAGAAATTGAATAACATGTTCATGAACAATCAAATGGGTCACTAAAGAAATAAAAAGAAATCTCTTGAATCAAATAAAAATGAAAATGGTACATATCACAACCTGTGGCACATAGCAAAAGCAGTACTAAAAGGAAATTTATTGTAGTGAATTACTACTTCAAGATTTCCAACAACCAACCTAACAATCCTTTCCAAGGACCAAGAAAAACAAGAACAAACCAAACCCAAAATTAGTAGTGGTTATAAGAGCAGAAGTGAGCACAAACTAAAATTACAAATGATCAATGAAGTGAAAAGCTGGTATTCTGAAAAAATAAAATCATCCAGCCTTTAGCTAGACAAATAAAAATGAGAAAAACTCAAAATAAATAAGATTAAGAGACGAAAAAGGAGACATCATAACTGGTATCACAGAAACATAAAGGACCATAAAAAAACTACTATAAATGATTATATGTTAAAAAAATTGGAAAATCAAGAAGAAATGGATAAATTCGTAGACACAATGTAACAAGTTTAAATCAAGAAGATATTGAAAATCTAAACAGACCTAACAGACCTATTACAAGTAATGACATTGAGGTGGTAGTTAAAAGTTTCCCATAAGGGATTTTCCAAGATGACAGATTGCTGATAAACTCCAGAACATTGAGCTCCCATAAGCCTAAAAGATAACCTTAAGTTCATGGCAGCAAGGGTAAGTGGTCTCGATAGTTTGCTAAATAACAGGTTGCCCATACATAGACAGACTATGTCTACAATGACCAACTTCTAAATAAGCCTTTGCAAGTCCAGACCCACCCCAGGCACAAAGGCATCTCCAGTTACAGCTTTCCTTTTTTTTGCTTTTTGTTTTTTGTTTTTTTCTTTTAACAGGACCAGAGTAGCCTCCAGACCACAAAAGACCATCTGAAGTGCTAAAAATTGAAAAACAGGGCTATTGCCCTATAAAAGTCTGAGGAGACTGGAACTACAGAGAAAGGGAATAATCACTACCCACTGACCTAAGTCACTTTCAATACTGGAGAGAGATGTCTACAATCCACTCAGGTAAGCTTACTGCTTTCAGTACTGGGAGATACTGCATAGTCCAGCTCAGCAAGAGGGAATCTGACTGCACTCCCCCAAGACAAAACTTTTTGGCCTAATAAAATGACTGAAATCTCCCACCCTGCCTGGTACGAAGAGGTACCAGGACTCATGGGTCAGCCTGTGCACTTCTCAATATAAAGAAAGACAGCGTAGGTGCAGGCTAGCCAAGCCTAAATCTAGCCTGCAAGAATTAATAACACATTTGACCACCTCAGGAAACCTAGTACTGAGCTGAAACTGACTACATTCCCACAAAACAGCTTTTGGCCAAACAGCCTGAGTTACAGCTCCCAGACTTGCCTGGCAGGGGAGGTGGGCCACTGCTCTCTGCTCAGTCCCCCCAGACCACCTTGGAGAACCCACCTAGTCAAGCAAGCTGAACCTAACTGCATCCCTCAGAGAAGCATGTGGGTAAACAACCTGAGTGGTGCAACCCAAACCAGCTGACGATAGGGGGAGAGGGGTACCACCAATTGCCACTTGGTCCAGCATATCTATCCTAGAGAGGGACAGGGACCCAGAGAAAGCTTCCATCTAATGGGACACAGATCTGCACAGTAGGGGGAGGGACAGCACCTGGAGGGAACATGTGAGAACTGCAGACTAAAACATGAGGATCAGATATTGGAAGGGATTATTCAGCATACTCATTGAACACAGAGGAAACGAGCTCTTCTCCATAACAGGAAGAAATTCAGAATTGAAAAAGAATTATCCTGTTTTTTCCTTTTTCATTTTGTTGAAGTTTCAAATTATCTATTCTTTGATTCAAACTTTTTTCTTAGTTTCTTTTTCCTTTCTTCCTTTTCCTAATCTTCTTTTTCTTTTCCTCCCTCATTTTCCAACTCTATCTCTGACTTATAAATCATTCAATGAATTATTTATTCTACTGCCTTCTTATATTACTCCCAACCTTTCTATCCTTTTGCAATCCCTGACAATGGCACCCTCCTCCACAATAACTAAATTACACTTCTACACACATTACAATCTTGTTACCCTCTAGAGCCCCCATACCTCACAACTCTTATCCCCCTCTCCCATCCTCCTTCTTCCTTTCCTCCTTTTCCACTCCCATTATTTTTACTATTTAAGATTTAATCTCTATGCAAACAACTTTTAATTACGCAACACCCTTCTGTTTATAGACAACACAGTCAAGGGTTTTATATTTCACATAAATAACTGGCATGGCACTGAATCCACAAATTTGTTACTGCTAAGTTGTACCCCCGGATCAGCAAACAGAGACGATAGAACAATCTAGTCAACAACCAATCTGGCCAGCACACAGAAAATTAAGTCAAGGGGAAGATTTCAGGTCACTACAACTCCCAACCAACTAATTATCAAGATATTAGTGAACCTCAAAACAGAAGAATGGGAAATAGAAGAAAGCAGAGGAATGTAAATGTCAACAACCACACAAGAGAGGAACTGATGGATAGTAAAGGGAATGAAACTTCAGTTTTCAAGTTCAAAAGAATGGTGATAATAAAGTTTAAGGACTTTAAAACAGACATACAAAAACAAGTCAATGAATTCCAAGAGAATGTAGATGAAAGCTGGGAATGCAATGCTCATGCCTGCAATCCTAGCTACTCATGAGGCAGAGATCAGGAAGATAATGGTTCAAAGCCAGCCCCAGGCAAGTAGTTTGCAAGACCCTATCTCAAAAATACCCAACATAAAAATAGGCTAGCAGACTATCTCAGGTGTTCATGTGCCTGCCTAGCAAGTACAAGACCAAGTTCAAAACCCAGTACCACCAAAATAAAATAAAATTTTAAATTTTTTTAAAAGCTCAAGGCACAAAAACAACTAAATTAACTCAAAAAGGATACAAACATCAGAAATCAAGGAAGATACAAAAAAACAGATAAACAACATAAAGATAACACAAGAAGTGAAGGAAGGAGGAGCTTAAGATACACAAAGTCCAAAAAAAAAACCTGGAAATAAAAACATCCAAAGTCAAATAAAAATACAGTTGAAAGCCACTCCAGCAGACTAGAATAAGTGGAAGACAGAATTTCAGGACTTGAAGATAAAATACATATAATGGGAAAAAATACATGAATATGTAAAGAAAAGAAAAATACATGAATATGTAAAGAAAAGAGAAGAAATATGTATAGAATATGCAAGAACTCTGTGATTCCATCAAAAGACCAAACCTACAAATCATGGGCATTAAAGGAGAAGAAGTGCAAGCCAAAAGCACAGGAACATATTCAACAAAATAATAGCAGATAACTTCCAAAGCACTGAGAAAAAGATGCCCATCCATACAGGAGGGCTCTGGGACAACTAATGGACATGATCAAAGTAGAATCTCTCTATGGAATGTCATAATTAAAACAATAAACACAGAGAACAAGGAAAGAATACTGAAGGCTATAAGGGAGAAAGGTTAAATAACCTATAAAAGTAAACCCATCAAAATAACAGATTTCTTAACAGAAATCTTAAAAGCAAGAAGGACATAGAATGGGGAATTTCAAGCATTGAAAGAAAACAATTTCAAACCTAGAATATCAAGCAAAATTACCATTCATAATTGAAGGAGAAATTAAAATCTTTCATAATAAACAGAAACTAAAGCAATAGTTGGCCACTAAAACAACACTCCCAAAGATACTCAAACAATACTCGGAACAAAATAAAACATAGACACAAAAGGATGGGGATAATTAAATCTCAGGAGATGAGCAGATAAGCAACTGTAGAATAGCAAAGAATCAACTGAATATACATATATACACCAAAAGCAACAAAACAGCAGAAATTACCACATAACTCTCAATATTAACACTGAATGTTAATGGTTACAACTCCTCCATCAAAGGAAATAAATTGGTGAGCTGTATTTAAAGAGGATCTGCCAATCTATTGTTTACAAGAAACCCATCTCACTGACAGAAATAAACACTGGCTTAGGGTTAAAGGGTGGAAAAAGATTTTCCAAGCAAAAGGCCCCAGAAAACAGATAAGAATAATTATACTTATATCAGATAAAGTAGATTTCAAACCTAACTTAGTCAGAAAAGAAAAAGGAAGTCACATTAAGAGGAAATAACAATTGTTAACTTAGATGTGCCCAGTGTTGATGCATCCAACTTCATTAAACACTAGTGACCTTAAAAGCACAGACAGACCTCAACACAATGATAGTGGGAGACCTGTCTGACCACAATAGAAAAAAACTAGAACTCAACAATAAAAAAAAAACAGCAGAAAATACCCAAACTCCTGGAAACAACATGTTGCTAAATGATGAGTGGGTCATCGAAGAAATAAGGGAAGAAATCAGAAAGTTCTTGGAATATACCAAGAATGCAAACCCAACCTACACCTACCAGCAGTGGTAAAGGGAAAGCTTGCAGCTATGAGCACCTACATTAAAAAAACACAGAGAGATCTCAAATAAATGACCTAATGTAGCATCTTGAATTCCTAGAAAAAACAAGAACAAGCTAAACCAAAACCATCAATGTGGAGAGAGGAGTACATGAGCACAGCTGTGTCAAATAAACTGCAGGCTGAGTTTGGCACAGCCCCAGCCACAGAAGTGGGCAAGATGCAACATAGCTATTTTTCCTAAGATTTTTACGTTCAGAGAGAAGAGGTCACAGGGTCCTTCCTGTTCCCGAGAATTACAATGTCACGCCCCCTTCCCCTGAGAACTGTTGCTCTACCTCGTTTTGCCACTGTATATAATAAACTTGCTGCAGGTGGAGGGGGCGTTTGTGTGTCTCCATCTGAGCACCCAGCCTACCCGGTACCAGCTTTGTGCATGTTTTGTCTTCTGTCTTTTCTACATTTCCCATCACCCCCAGTTAGGTTTCTAGGATGAGCTCAAGTGGGATGTGAGATACAGCAGGAGACAGATTACAAAAATAAGGACTGAGCCAGACACTGGTGGCTGAGGCCTGTAATGCTAACCACTTTGGAGGCTAAGATCAGGAGGATTTCAGTTGGGGGCAAGATGGAGCAAATAGTTTGAGAGGCCCCATCTCCAAAACCAGAGCAAAATTGGACAGGAGGTATAGCTCAAGTGGTAGACCACCTGCCTTACAAGCACGAAGCCCTGTGTTCAAAACCCAGTCACACTAAAAAATAATAATAATAATAGTAAGCTTAAATAAAATTAAAAATTTTTTTAAATCAATGAAAAAAAGACCAAAAAAAAAATACAAAGAAACAACAAAACAAAAAGCTAGTACTTTGCAAAGATAAATAAGAATGATAGCACAACTGACCAAAATGAGGAGGGAAAAGACCCAAACTAATAAAACTAGAAATGAAAATGGGGATATCACCACAACATCAATGAAATCCAGAAGATCATTAGGAATACTCCAAAAACCTATATTCAAATAAATTAGAAAATCTACAAGAAATGGATAAATTTCTAGACACATATGACTAAATAAGACTGAACCGAGAGGATACAAATCACTTAAATAGATCTTTAACAAATAATAAATTGAAACAGTGATAAAGAGTATCCCAAAATAGAAAAGCCCAGGACCTAGCAGATTCACTGCTGAAATCTACCAAACTTTTAAAGAAGAACTGATAAACCTTTCCATGAAATAGGAAAGGAAGGGACACTACCACACTCATTCTATGAAGCCAGTATTACACTCATCCCAAAACTAGACAACACCACACAAAAAAGAGAGAGACAAAGAGAGAGAGAGAGAGAGAGAGAGAATTATAGGCCAATCTCTTTAATGAACAGATACAAAAATTCTCAATAAACTACTGGAAAACAACATATCAAAAAGACCATACACAACGATCAAGTCGATTTCATTCCAGGGATTGGTTCAATATATGCCAATCAGTAAATGTATAATTCAGCATATAAACAGAAGAAAGAACAAAAACCACATGATAATCTCAAGAGATGCAGAAGAAGATTTTGACAAAATACAACATTCTTTCTTGATAAAGGCACTGATGAAACTAGGAATAGAAAAAATGTACTTCAACATAATAAAGGCTATATACCACAAATGTATGGTCAACATCATACTAAATAGGGAAAAACTAAACCCAGTTAAAGACAGGAATGAGACAGGGTGTGTACTCTCTCCACTCTTACTCATCATAGTTTTGGAATTCCTAGCCATAGCAGTAAGACAGGAAAAAGAAATAAAATGAATTCAAATAGGAAAAGAAGTCAAACTGTTCATGTCTTTCACCCTATAAAAATATCAATTCAAAGTGGATCAAAAACTTTAATATAAGGCTTTGAAAATAGTGCGGGAAAGAGTAGAGAATACAGTGGAATATATAGACAAAGGCAATAACTTCATAAATAGAACTCTGATTGCTCAGCAAGTAAGATAATGGATTAATAAATGGAACAACATGAAATTAAAAAGCTTCTGCACAGCAAAGAAAATGGTTACTAAAATGAAGAAGCAGACCACAGAATGGGAGAAAAATCTTTGCCAGCTATAGATATGACAAGGGATTAACAGCCAGAATTTACAAAGAGCTCAAAATACTAAAGTCTCCAAAAAAGCAACGACCCAAAGAAGAAATAGGTCAATAAGCTGAACAGAGCTTTTTCAAAGGAAGAAGTACAAATGGTAAAAAAACACATGAAGAAATGCTCAGCATCCCTGGTCCTAAAGGGAATGCAAATAAAAACCATATTAAGATTCTACCTCACTCCTGTTAGAATGGCTATCATCAAGAACACAAACAACAACAAATGCTGATGAGAGTATTGGGGAAAAAGGAACCTTCATACACTATTGGTAGGAATGTAAATTAGTACAACCACTGTGGAAAACAGTATGGAGGGTCCATACTGTTAAAAATTAAAAATAGAACTACCATATGATCCAGCAATACCACTCCTAGGCATATACCTGAAAGAATAAAGTCAAGTTATAATAGAGACACCTGCACACCCATGTTTATTGCAGTATTATTTACAATAGCCAATGCCTTACAACTGATAAATGGATAAGAAAATGTGGTATTTATATACAATGGAATTTAATCAGCCATAAAGAATGAAATTTTGTTATTTGCAGGTAAATGCATGGAAATGGAGAACATCATGTTAAGTGAAGTTAGCCAGGTTCAGAAAGACAAAGGTCACACATTTTCACTCACATGTGGAAGGAAGATCCAAAACAAATACAAGCATTATCATTTATACATATACACAAAACATGTTTCCCAAAGTAGGAATGTTAGAGGAGACTAACATTTAAGGAAAAAAAGAATGACAGTGAATAATAAAATATATCACATCTGTGTAGGAACAAGACACCAAGGAAACACTAAAAACTTTAAATAACATACAGTAGGGGGCAAAGGGGAGGGAAGGCAAATAGAGGAGGCTAGATTGACTTAATCACAATATTTAGAGGCAAAACACCAACAGAAAATCCCCACTAAACAACAGATATTTAAACAATGGAGGACAGGAATGTAAAATAGGTCATGTTAAGGAGAAAGCACTAGTGGGAGGAAGAGGGTAAAGGGGGGTAGATATGGCTGACATACTTGCTATACATTTATGAATATGACACATTGAAACCTGTTGAAGTTATTTTAAGAAGGGTAATTGAGCAGGAGGGAGTGACAGAATGCTTACGTAACATGCATGAGGCCCTGAGTTTAAACCCTAGCACCAAGGAGAATAAATTCTCTCACCAAAGAAACGTCCAGGACCTGAGAGCTTTACTATTGAATTCTATAAAATATTATAGAAGAAATAATTACCATTCTTCTTAAAATTAAGAAAGAGCTCCACCAAACTCATTCTACAAGGCCACAATAACCCTGGCACCAAATTCAAAGGCACAAACCAGATACCAATATCCCTGATGAACAACAGATGAAAAAATTCTCAACTAAATACTGGCAAACCAAATTCAACAACACACCAGCAGATCATGTTGGATTTATTCCAAGGATGCAAGCACAGTTCAATACACACATTATAATATGCAATACATCACATCAACAGAATATAGAATAAAAAATATATTATCTCAATATCCACAGAAAAAGCACTCTCAATAACATTCAACATCACCACATAATAAAAACCCAAAAAATTAGGTATAGAAGGAATATACCTCAACACAATCAAGGGTAGACATGACAAAACTATAGCTAATATAACTAAAGGAGAAAAGCATAAAGCATTTCCTCTAAGATTTGGAACAAGACAAATAAATATGACCACTTTCACCACTCTTTGTATAAGAAGACTTATACAAAGTAATTAGGCAAGAGAGCAATGAAAGGCATCCAAACTGGAAAGAAGGAAGTCAAGTTACCTGGGATTAAAGTTAACATGATTTTGTATATACAAAAACTCCACTAAAAACTTGTTAGAGCTGGTAAATTTAAATTTTCAGGACACAAAATAAATATACAAATAACAGTAGCTTTTTTTTTTTCTTTTTTTTTTTGGTGGTATTGGGGTTTGAATTCAGGGCTTCAAGCTTGGTAGGTAGGTGCTCAACCACTTAAATCACTCCCCCAACCCTTTTTGTGTTGAGTTTTCGAGATAGGGTCTCATGAACTATTTGCTTCAAGCCATGATCCTCCTGTTCTTTGTCTCCCTCCTAAGTAGTTAGGATTACAGGCATGAGCCACTGGTATCCAGCAACAGTAGCATTTTTATATACAAATAACAAACTTGCTTTAAAAATCAATTAAGAGGGCTGGTAGACTGGCTCAAATGGTAAAGTACCAGCCTAGCAAGCATGAGGCCCTGAGTTCAAACTCCAGTACTGGAAAAAAAAAAAGGAAAAGACATTAAAGAGGATTAAAAAAAATGGAAAGACATCTAATGTTCCTGGGTTGGAAGAATCAATATTGTTAAAATGTCCATACTACCCAATGCAATCTATCGATTCAATGAAATCTGCATCAAAACACCAAAATCATGCTTCACAGAAAAAGAAAAAGTAATCATAAACAAGAGGTGGTGGCATATGCCCATGAGCCCAGCTATGCCAGAGAAGGTGACAGGAAAGGTTTGGAAGTTCAAGGTGTCCCCAAGCAAAGTTAGTAAAACCCTGTCTCAAAAACAAAAAGCTGGTGGTATAGCTCAAGTGTAGGTCACAAGAAACCCTGGTTTGTAAGAATGGAAGAAGGGAAGGAAAGGTGATGAAAGGGAAAAGACATTACTTCAAAAAATATATTACAAAACTATAGTAACTAAAACAGTATGGTACTGGAATAAAAACTACAGCAACAGAGAACCCAGAAATGAATCAGTATACTTATAGCCAATTCAAAGATGCCAAGAACATGCACTGGAGACTTAAAAGTTTCCAATAAATGAAGCTGGGAAAAGTGGACATCTATATGCAGATAAATAAAACTGGACCATATTACTAACCCAAAACAATTCAAAAATAGATCAAAGATCTAAGAGTAAGATCTGAATTATTAAACTACTAAAAGAAAACAGAGCAAACTCTTCAAGACACTAGTATACAATCCCCAACACCACACACACAGTTGACACACTGGTATAAGCAGATTTTTTTGGATAAAACTACTAAAGCATGGATGTCTTCTTTTAAGCAGAATTCTGTTTTCAGCAACTGTAGAGTATTTTGAAAGAAACTGTATTTTGTGTTTGTCCTTCAGTTGAATGGTGCTTTATTCTTACATAATCATCAGTATAAAAGAGACTGAGGACTAAGTACATTTAGAATATGAGTTCATTTTATACTTCAGCTCCACCAGGTGAATGACTACACATACTTTGCATACAATATTAGATGCAATGTACTGAGGTGCACATTCATCAATGCATTACCACCCCAATGTTTTCAACACAAAATAAATATTTTAGATTATATATGTATTTGAAAAGTCAAATAAATTGTATATGAGGATATCGTTCATGAGAGATTGCTAGGTATATGTGTAATCTAAAAATTCACTTTACAAAACCAAAATAGTTTATTTTCTCTTCATTAAACCTAAATTTAAATCATATTTGTACATATCACATTAACAATGGCACATTCACACATACAGAAGTTAAAAAGGATACTCCTGAATTCTAATTAAATTATTACTTACAATGAATGTTATTTCCAGGGCTTAGAAAACAGAAAACTAAACCAAAGGTGTACTTGAAATCCCTGCATAGAAAGAATGATCACTATTTTAGCAGTTTACATAATGACTTTGGTGTATTTTAAATGTTCTCATAATCTTTACTCTCAAGAAGGATTTTTCATCTTAAAGAAATTATTTAATAATTGTTTAAACATTCAAAAAAAAAAAAAACTAAAGCTATAACTACCATATGATCCAGCAATCCCACCACAGGGTACATAGTCAAAGGAAATGAAATCATTGTATCAAAGAGAAATGTACACTTCTGTATCTATTGTAGCACTAGTCACAGTAGCCAAGGTGCAAAATCAACCACCCACTCTCTCCCCATCCCTTCATCTCTCCCTCCCATCCTCCGCCAACCTGTCACCACACTACTCCTCCCTCTTACACACTCACCACATGCTGACTAACCCACTTTACCAACTTTACACAACCCAACCACCTCCAATCCCTGACACAAGCACCCTACACTACAACAGAAATACAACCAAACACACACAAGGGACACAAAACCAAGCAGCCCCAATGTCGCTTCTCCCACTCACCCACCCCTCTTCCTGCTTCCCCTTTAGCACCACCCTACCAATTTCCCAAATTTCTATAGCTAGCCTAACAAGCATTACCCCCACCAACTCCCACTGTTTATAGATAATATCACCAAGGGGTCCTCTATATAATAAATAAACAACTGGTCATGCGTTGAATCTGTGAATTAGTTATTGCTAAATTACACCTCCAGGCCAGGGACAAAAATAGCACACCAACCTAGGTAAAAATCAAGACAGTCACAACACAAAAATTAAATCAAGGGCAAGAAAACACACAGTTAAAACCACCAACTAGCCTATCAAGAAAATAGTTACACAGCACCAAGTACAGCAATTGGAAGAAGAAGCAGGGATAGAAACCACTCTCTTCAAAAAATAATTCAACACAAGACTCAGAGAAAAATGAAGAAAATGGATACTCAATTCCTGACCCCAAAATATCATGACAAATGTCACTAAGGAATCCAGTCATGCCCACAAAAACACCCTCAAAGAAGAAATATTGCAAGAAATCATTGAGAATTTCATGGAGAAGATTATAGACATGTTTAACCAAAATGTACAAGATGCATCCAAGAAATTTCAAGACACCAAAAATAAAGAACATGAGAAGACACAGAAACAAATAAATGAACTCAGAGACAACCCAAACAAACACCAAAGTGAAACAAAGGAAACTATAAAAAGCAAGATAAATGAATTAAAGATGACTATAAAAGAGGAGGTGACCAAAGATATTGAAAACCTCAGAAAAAAAGAGTCAAACAGAAACAAAAAAAAAGACAGTGGAAGGCCACTCTAGCAGAGTTGATCAGGTGGAAGACAGACTCTCAGAACTCAAATATAAAACAGAAATTAAGGAAAAAAACTGAAGAACTCTTAGTCAAACAACTAAAGAGCTGTGAAAGGAATATGCAAGAACTCAGCGACTCCATCAAAAGACCAAACCTGAGACTCATGGGTAATGAAGAAGGGGAAGAAGTCAAAGCAAAACGGATTTGTAATATATTCAATAAAATAGTAACAGAAAATTGCCGAAATCATGAGAAAGTTTTGCACATTCAGGCACAAGAAGCATCCAGGACACCAAATAGACGAGGCTAAAAGAGAACCTCCCCACACCATATTATCAAAAAAACAACTAGCACAGAGAACAGACAAAGAATACAGAAGGCTGTAAGAGAGAAAAAACAAATAACATATAAAGGTAAACCCATTAAAATCAGAGTAGATTTCTCAACAGAAACCTTAAAAGCAAGAAGGGCATGGAGCAAAGTATTTCAGGCATTGAGTGAAAATAACTTCAACCCTAGAATATTCTACCCAGCAAAACTATCATTCAAAATAGATGGAGCAATAAAAATCTTCCATGATAAGAAGAAACTAAAACAATATATGACCACCAAACCACCACTACAGAAGATTCTCTAAGGAATTCTACACACAGAAGATGAAAGCTTTCAAAACCACAAGAGGAAGTATCAAACCACACAGGAGAAGAAAAGACAAGGAATCAGAGATTAGCACTGATTCAGCTGCACATAATCAAACCCTTGAACAACAAAAACAACTAAATGACAGGAACCACCACCTATTTATCAATGTTAACACTGAATGCCAACGGACTCAACTCCCCCAATAAAAGACACCATTTGGCAAACTAGATTAAAAAGGAAGATCCAACAATCTGTTGTTTCCATATCTCATTGACAGAAACAAACTCTGGCTTAGGGTGAAAGGCTGGAAAAAGATTTACCAAGTCAATGGCCCCTGAAAACAGGGAAGAGTAGCAATACTGATATCAGACAAAGAAGATTTCAATCTTACATTGATCAAATGAGATAACAAAGAACACTTCATACTAATAAAAGGGGAAATACACCAAGAGGAAATAACAATTATCAACCTATATGTATACAATGTCAGTGCACCCAATTGCATCAAACATACTCTAAAGGACTTAAAAACACATATAGACTCCAACACAGTGGTAGTGGGAGACTTTAATATCCACCTACCATCAATAGATAGGTCATCCAAACAAAAAATCAATAAAGAAATTCTAGAACTAAATCACACCATAGATCCAATGGACCTAGCTGATATCTACAGAATATTTCACCCAAGATCCACACAATATACATTCTTCTCAGCAGTCCATGGAACTTTCCCCAAAATTGATCATATCTTAGAACATAAAGCAAGCCTTAGCAAATATAAGAATATAGAAATAATCCCCATCATTCTATCTGATCACAATGCATTAAAACTAGAACTCAAAAACAAAAACAACAGCAGAAACTATGCAAACAACTGGAAGTGAAAAACATATTGCTCAGTGATCAGTGGGTCATAGATGAAATAAAAGAGGAAATTAAAAGGTTCCTGGAAGTCAAAGAAAAATAAAAACACAACCTACCAAAATCTATGGGACACAGCAAAGGCAGTCATAAGGGGAAAGTTTATAGTCATGAGTGCATATATTAATAGGACAGAAAGCTCTCGAATAAATGACCTAATGCAGCATCTCAAATTCCTAGAAAAACAAGAACAAGCAAAACCAAAATCAAGCAGAAGGAGAGAAACAATAAAACTAGGTGCCAAAATTAATGAAATACAGACCAAAAAAAAAAAAACCCTACAAAGAATCAACAAAACAAAAAGCTGGTTCTTTGAAAAAATAAACAAGATTGACAAGCCCCTGGCAAATCTGACTAAAATGAGGAGGGAAAAGATCCAAAACAGTAAAATCAGAAACTCAAAAGGGAAGATAACAACAAAAACCAAGGAAATCCAGGAAATCATCAGACAGTACTTTGAGAACCTATAGTCCAATAAATTTGAAAATCTCAAAGAAATAAACAAATTTCTAGATGCTTATAACCATCCAAAACTGAACCAAGAGGATATTAACCACCTAAACAGATCTATAACATGAAATGAAATTGAAGAAGCAATAGAGTCTCCCAAAAAAGAAAAGTCGGGACCTAAAGAATTCTCTGCTGAATTCTATCAGACCTTTAAAGAACAAATAACAACTCTCCATAAACTTTTCCATGAAATAGAAAGGGAAAGAACACTGCCTAACTCATTCTATGAAGCCAGTATTACACTCATTCCAAAACTGGACAAAAGTACATTCAAAAAGGGGAACAATAGGCCAATCTCCTTAACGAACATTGATGCAAAAATCTTCAATAAAATAATGGCAAATCGAATCCAACAACATATCAGAAAGATCATTCACCATAACCAAGTTGGCTTCATCCCAGGGATGCAGGGGTGGTTCAACATATGCAAATCAATAAATGTAATACAGCACATCAACAGAAGAAAGACAAAAATCACTTGATGATCTCAATAGATGCAGAAAAAGTCTTCAATTAGATTCAAGACCACTTCATGATAAAAACTTTAAGAAAACTAGGAATAGAAGGAATGTACCTCAACATTATAAAGGCCACATATGAAAATCTATAGCCAACATCATACTTAATGGAGAAAAACTGAAAC
This sequence comes from Castor canadensis, assembly GCF_047511655.1. NCBI lineage: Eukaryota > Metazoa > Chordata > Mammalia > Rodentia > Castoridae > Castor > Castor canadensis. Next base: position 143,546,697 of record NC_133390.1, on the reverse strand, counting down.
CATCTCCTGTAAAGTCAGGAAAGAGACAAGGGTGTCCACCCTCCCCACTCCTATTCAACATAGTCCTGGGATTCCTAGACAAAGCAATTTTAGGCAAGAAGACGAAATAAAAGGAATACAAATAGGTAAAGAAACTGTCAAATTTCCCTATTTGAAGACGATATGATCCTATACTTCAAAGACCCAAAAAACTACACCCAAAAACTCCTAGACACCATAAACAGCTACAGCAGATGGCAGGATATAAAATCAACATAGAAAAATCATTAGCTTTTCTACATCGGCGAATGGTTGAAGGATGCCATAAGGGCCAACTACGTTTGGGCCTTTTCGTAATTGTATGTATCCTAGGAGTTTTCGTTCTACGAGGGACTAATAACAAACAAACTGAGAAAGAATATATGAAAACAATTCTATTTACAATAGCCTCAAAAAAAAAAAAATCAAATACCTAGGAGAAAACTTAACAAAGGATGTGAATGACCTCTACAAGGAGAACTATAAACCCCTGAAGAAAGAGATTGAGGAAGACTACAGAAGGTGAAGAGATCTTCCATACTCATGGATTGGTAGAATCAATATACTAAAACTGGCTATAGTCCCAAAAGCAATCTACATATTTAATGCAATTCCCATCAAAATCTCAATGATATTCATCAAAGAGATTGAAAAATCTACCCTAAGGTTCATTTGCAAACACAAGAGACCGTGAATAGCCAAGGTAACACTCAGCAAAAAGAACAATGCTGGAGGTATCACAATACCCAACTTCAAACTATACTACAAAGCAATAACAATAAACACAGCATGGTACTGGCACAAAAACTGACATGAAGACCAGTGGAACAGAACGGTGGCCCAGATATGAATCCACACAACTATACCCACCTTATTTTTGACAAAGTCGCTGAAAATATATGATGGAGAAAAGACGCCTGTTCAACAAAAGTTGTTGGGAAAAGTGGTTAGCCATCTGCAAAAAACTGAAACTACATCCATGTTTATCACTCTATACCAGTATTAACTCAAAATGGATCAAGGACCTTAACATCAGACCCCAAACTCTAAAGTTAGTACAGGAAAGAGTAGGAAACACTTTGAAAGTAATAGGTATAGGGAAGGAGTTCCTCAATAGAACCCCAGCAGCTCAACAACTAAGAGAAAGTGTAGACAAATGGGACTTTATAAAACTAAAAAGCTTCTGCTCAACAAAAGAAATGGTCTCTAAACTGAAAAGACCACCCAGAGTGGGAGAAAATATTTGCCAGCTACACATCAAAGGACTGATAAACAGAATATATAGGGAACTCAAAACACTAAACTCTCCCAAAATTAATGAACCAATAAAGAAATGGGCAAATGAACTAAACAGAACTTTCTCAAAAGAAGAAATTCATATGGCCAAAAAGCACATGAAAAAATGCTCACCATCTCTAGCCATAAAGGAAATGCAAATCAAAACCACACTAAGATTCCACCTCACCCCTGTTAGAATAGCCATCGTTAGAAACACCAACAACAGGTGCTGGTGAGGATGTGGGGAAAAAGGAACCCTCATACACTGCTGGTGGGAATGAAAACTACTACAACCACTCTGGGAAAAAAATTTGGGGGCTTCTTAAAAATCTAAACATAGATCTGCCATATGATCCAGCAATCCCACTCCTAGGAATACACCCAAAGGAATGTGACACAGGTTACTCCAAAGGCACTTGCACACCCATGTTTATTGCAGCACTATTCACAATAGCCAAGTTATGGAAATAACCAAGATGCTCCACTATTGATGAATGGATTAAGAAAATGTGGTATTTATACACAATGGAATACTTCTCAGCCACAAAGAAGAATGAAATTTTGTCATTCACAAGTAAATGGATGGAACTGGAGAACATCATCGTAAGCAAAGTTAGCCAGGCTCAGAAGGCCAAAAATCATATGTTCTCCCTTTTATGTGAATTATAGGCCTAAAACAAATGCAGTAATAATATTGGACATGGGTCACACACAAAGTGGAGAAAATGTGCAGGAGGATAGAGAAAGGGAAGGAAACCTAAAACTTGAAAGGGGTTGATGTGCCCATCGAGAGGAGAGAATAAAATAATCTTAAACTGGCAGAGGCCACTATGGGAAGGTGACCAGGAAGTAGTGAAGAGGTCTGGTAGAGATGAACCAATGAGGTTTGTTATGCGCAAGTGCATAGAAGCAACGCTAGGAATCTCTCCATATAGCTATCTTTATCTCAAACTAGTAAAAATGCTATGTCTTTCTTATTACCTCTTATGTTTTCTCTTCAACAAAATGGAGAAGAAGAGGGTAGAACATGTTCTGTCTGGAAGCAGGGAGGATGGGGAGGGAGGGGAAGGGGAGTGACGATAGGGGGTAGAGATGGCCCAAATCACCCTGCATACACATATTAATAAATGTATAAACAATAAAAAAAGAAAAAAGATAACTAAAGAAAAAAAAAAAGACCGAAGAGAAAGAGAAACTAAAAGCAGATAATCACATACTTCGGAACCCCAGATTATAAGCATATTTCTCATCTAAACCTTTAGCCATGGGTTCTTACAGTCAAGTGCTGAAAGAAAAATAAAGTGTCAGCCAAGAATCCTAGGTCTAAACTGTCCTTTAAAAATGAGGAGCAAATTAAGATACTCTCAGATAAATGAAAACTAAAAAAGCTGATTACAAGACCTACTCTGCAAGAAATGTTAAAGGAAATCAGCAAGCAAAAGTAAAAAGACAATAGGTGTAACTTAAAAAGACATGAAAATATGAAGACCTCTGAAAAAGATACATAGACATATACTATGTAGCCCAGGCTGCTCTCAAACTCACAATCCCCCTGTCACAGCCTCCCAAATGCTGGTATTACAAGGCATCCACTATCATTCCTGGATTATATAATATTCTTGAAAGGACAAAATCATACAAATGGATAATATATATGACTTCCAAGAGTTAAGATAGGAGAAAAGTGGGTCATAAAAGGTCAACATGAGAAATTTATGTAGCAATGAAAGTGTTCTTGTATCTTGACTATATCCAAGTCAATATTCTGATTGAGATATTATGCTACAATTTTGCTACCATTGAGGGAAACTGGGCAAAGGATACATGGAATCTCTCAAAATGATTTCTTATAACTTCATGAGAATTTACAATTATCTGAAAATAAAAAATGGAAAACAACACAACTGGATATTTTTGTGTTAATTATCATACCAAATACCAACTATGATAAAACTCTCTAATTAGAATTAGCATATAAACATGTTTTATATCAATCATGTTGTCTTTCAAGATATCCTATTCAAAGACAGGAAAATATAAGAACACAGTTTATACAACAGAAAGTAAGAAAATAGGATTCCTGTGGCAGGAATTCTATAAATTGACAAATAGTAGCAATTTTGTAATGCCAACTATAAGGAACAACCAAATTATTTGCCTTTCTACTTCAACCTTGTGAAAAAAATAAAAATCCCAACCATGTGCTGGTAGCTCATGCCTATAATCTTAGCTACTTAGGAGGCAGAGATCAGGAGGATCACAGTTCAAAGTCAGCCTGGGCAAATAGTCCATGAGACCCTATCTCCAAAAAAAAAATCACAAACTAGGGCTGGTGGAGTAGCTCAAGGTGTAGGCCTTGAGTTCAAACATCAGTATCGCAAAAAAAAAAAAAAAGAGAGAGAGAGAAAGAAATCAAAAGCCTAATGAAATCATCACTGGGCTCGTTTTCATATCCAACATTTTAGTAGTAGCGCAAATGATACCAATAGTTAGCATCTTGAGTGGTTGGACCAGAAATTAGGGTAAGAATTTTATACATTATATTAAGTAATTACAGTATCTCTGTAAGAAAAGTTTCTTGGAGGTAATTTGCCAATGTTACACAAAAGTAGATGCCTCTAAAATCTTTGCTCTGAGCTATGGTATTATTAATGGCAGTGACTTAAGAAAGGTAGACTTATCAAAAGGTAACATATTCCTAGTCCGCACAATTAAAAAGTAGTAAGTAGTGGCAAGGATAGGGAAAAAGAGGAACTCTTATACACTACTGGTGTGAATGTACATTAATAAAACCATTATGTAGAACAGTATGGAGATTCCTGAAAAAAATAAAACTAGAACTTCCATATGACCCAAAAATCCCACTACTGGGTAAAATACCCAAGGAAATGAAATCAACATGTCAAAAAGACAATTGTACTCTCATATTTACTGCAGCGCTATTCATAATATGTAGGATAAGGAATCAGTTTAAACTGTCATTAACAAACAGATAAAGAAAATGTGATATATACATATACATGCAGTGGAATACCATTCAGTCATAAAAATATATGACATCCTGTCAACTGTGATATGGATGAACCTGTAGGATGTTACATTAAGTGAAACAAGTCAATCACAGAAAGACAAACACTGCATAATCTCATCCACAAGTGAAACCTTAAAAAGTTCATTTCATAGACACTGACAGAATAATGGTTATCAGAGACTAGAAGAATGGGGAAGTAGAAAGACAGTCAATAGGTACAAAGTTGAAAGGATGAATACAATTAACAATAATGTATTATATAGTTCGAAATAATCAGAAGGGAGGAATCTGAATGTACTCATCATAAAGAAGTGATAAGTTTAAGGTGATAGATATGCTAATTAGCCTAATTTCATCACTACCTGATGTATACATTAATCAAAATATCACATTATACCTCATAAATATATAAAAATGTGTCAATAATTTTTTCAATTTTAAAAAATTGATAGATATGTTTAAATACACTCTTATAATATGAATTTGTTATATTTGTTAATCTATAGAATTTATTAAGATATTTCCTATATTTGTTAATAGCATGTATTTATAATGCACAGGTTCCATCTCCTGGTAATGAAGGAGTAAATTATATCAGACTAACGAACATACCAATAATAATCACAAACTCTCAACAAACCTTTTGAAAGAAAATAAAAACAATTTGAAAAAGAATGACCAAAAGGTGACAGATTTAGGAGAGGAGTCAACCACTGAAAGAAAAGAAACAAACTGAGTAAGGCCCACATTCATTTGCTTTTCCTATAAGACACTCCCTATTTTGTGAAATGCACAGAAAATGTAGCTCATACCTCACCAAAAGACAACCAAATTATTTGCCTTTCTACTTCAACAAACCTTGTGAAAGAAATCAAAATCCTAATGAAATCTTCACTGGGCTCATTTTCATATCCAACATTTTAATAATAGTGAAAATGTAGCCTGAGATAAAGGAATTAGGACTGCTAAATCAGCTAGATATTCAGGGAGGAATCTGGAAAAGAAGCAAGCTACAATTTCTTGAATGAACACTGTTCACATAGCATGCAAGAATCTATAAAGTCTAGTGGGAAAAACACTAATAAGACATATTTGTAAATGCCCACTATAGAAAGGTCAAAATTTAAAGAGTGAAGTATCCTAGAAAGACCCTATTTTAGAAGTGAAGGCCATAAGCACTCTATGACATAAGTATTCTAAAACAAAAATACATAGACATCACCTCCCCTTTAACAAAACCTAAAACCAAAGCTACAGCCAAAAAAAAAGAAAAACCAAGATGATCTGTAAATAATTTAATCACATGGTAGAATAAAACTCAACATTCTCAAAAAAAGAAAATCAATAGCCTCAAAAACATTATATACAATGCTTTAATTTAAATTTAATTTTTAATTAAATTAAGTTTTGTGACTTAAAAATATATGTATTAGACATACAGCAAACAAGAAAATGTGACCCACAAATCAAGAGGAAAACATTTATCAACTGAAGTTTGATACACAAATGACCTAAATTTTAGAACTGACAGCAAAGGATTTTAAAATAAGAATGATAATCATGTAACAAAAAAGTATAATGAATGAAAACCTGGGTAAATGTAAGAGTAATTTGAAAACTAGAAGAAAAAAAATGGAAATCTTAGAATTGAAAACACAAAATGTTATACTTTTAAAAACCATTTACATAACATAAATATCACATTGGGCACTGCAGAAGAAAAGATCGGTGAATTTGAAGGAAATTAAACAGAAATGATACATACAAAAGTGAGGCAGGCTAAAGTAGGGAAAGTTCAGTACTCATAGAAAAAAAACATTGCATCTTAGATTAACCAAACTTTGGCTCAGGAACCACCCATGCCCTTTTCCAGTCATTGATTATGGGCTGGGAATCTCCTTCTTCTCCCCTTCCCATAAGTCCTCATAGGTTTTAAAACCACCTGAAAGCCAGAAACATGCTCTCTCGGCTTCCAACTTTCACTTGGGCCCCACCATGCTTCCCTTTGTATTTCTCTTCCCTAACTTTTAATAAACTCCCTTTACACCCACGTGTCCTGCCATGAATTCTTTCTGGAGCGATACAAAGAATTTGGAAGTCTTCTGATCACAGACTGCACAAGCACCATTAACAAAAGTACGATGGTTATTAAGTAAAGTAGATTGCCTTCCCTGGTAGGTTACCCTCAGCCAGTTAGAGGCATGAATTCCTCCTGCCTGACTTTAAACTAGGACATCTATTTTTTCCTGCCTTCAGACTCAAATTGAAACAGCAGCTTTTCCAGGGTCATAAGGATGCCTGTTTTTAGAATAAAACCATATTGGTGGCTCTACTTGTCTCCAGTTTGCTGAATGACCCTGTAAATCTTGAGACTTGTCAGTCTCTGTAACTTTATCAGTCAGTTCTTTGTATCTATTTTCTATTAGTTCTGTTTCTCTAGAGAAATCTAATACATAAAACACAGACAGAAAAAAAAGACTGAAACATCATAGTCTCAATAACATGTGTCAGTATCACATGTTTTACTATTTGTATAATTAGAATTGCAGTAAGGGATGATTTCAGGCAGAGAAAGTATCTGAAGAAAATTTTCCAAGTTTGATTAAAACATTAATCCACAGATCCAGCAAACAAAGAATAAACTATGCACAAAGAAAACCATACTTAGGCATGCCATGGTCAAACTGCTGAAAACCAAAGACTAAGAACAGTTCTTAAAAGCATTCAGGGGTGAGGAATGGTGGGGGGGAGGCCCAAAAACACAAACAAAAGGCATTAAATACAGAGCTGATTCTTGTAAGAAACAACAGAATCCAAAGATACTATAAAAGCATTTTTTAAAATAGTATAAAAACAATGGGGCAGGAGACATAGCTCAGTGGTAGAATGCCTGTTAGCATGCTTAAGACTCCAAGTTCAATCATCAGCAACATACACACACACACACAGAGGACAGAAAAGTAGAAGAGTGATTAGAGAATAACAAGAGAAGAATAGGTAGTTACTATTTAAAGAGTTTCTATTTGGGATGACAAAAAAGTTGTAATAATGGACAGTGATGATGGTTTCATAACACTGTGAATATACTTAGTACACATGAACGGTATAGTTGTGAATGGCATAGTTAAGAATGGCTAGGAGGCTGGTAGAGTGCCTCAGGTGAGCATCTGCCTAGCAAGTATGAGGCCCTGAGTTCAAACCCAGGAACTGTAAAAAAAAAAAAAAAAAAGGTTAAAATGATAATTGTGCTATGGATATTTACAACAACAAAAAATACCTGTGGAAAAATGTTATACAAGAAAAAAACTACCTACCTAGAAGCCTGTATCTAAATATATATACATATATTTTTTTTAAATGAAAAGGCAAAATAAAGTTTTTTCTTTTCAGAAAATGAAAATTTGGGAGACATTTTTTACCGGCACACCTATATACTATCAGAAATGTTAAAGGAAGTTCCAGGCCAAAGGGATAGTTGTGTTCGTCAGTGTTTTTTTCGGTGCCAGAAATCAAATCCAGAAACTCATACATGCTTGGGCACATGCTGTACTACTGAGCTATATCCCAGATTTGGGAATGATGTGAATCAGGAATAGAAATCTATATAAAGGAATGAAATATTAAGTATGTAGAAAAATCTTGAAAGTCTGACCAACTCATTTAAAATAATCCTTAGAAGAAAATTATAAAATCTTTCAGAATACTCAAGAGAGTTAAAAACCTACAAACTGGGCTGGCAGAGTAGCTCAAGTAATAGCACACCCCTAGCAATTGCAAGGCTCTGAGTTCAACCCCCAGTATCACAAAAAAAAAAAGAAAAAAACTACAAATCATGCACACCCCAAAATGTAATCTGGTATAAAGCATATCATTAACCAACAACACATAATCTACTTTTTATGGAGGATTAAATAAATAGCCTAACATAGGATGGTATCTGCTTTTATTTTTTTAAGCTGCATCAGTTATTATTTTTCATTTTAAATTCACTGTGAGTTAATATTATTTGTTTTTTGGGGGGGTTAGTGGAGTGGCTTAAGTGGTGGAGTGCCTGCCTAGCAAGCATGAGGCCCTAAGTTCAAATTTCAAACCCTAGTCCCATTAAAAAAAAAAAAATTACAAAATAGATGGTTTGAGAGAGAAAACTGAAAAAGGAAAACAGTTTCTCAAAAAGTAGGGCAAAAGTTAATGGAGTAAAAATAATTTTTGAGAAACATACAGGGACTGGAGCACAAGATCCATTAATGAAATTAGAAAAGTAAAAATAAAGATAATAAGAGGAAATTACTTCACAAACTTTGCTTAACTTCCCCAAAAATAAAGCACATAAATTTCCAAACTGAAAGTACAAAACGAGCACTCAGTTCAAAGAATGAAAAGAATAAAGAAAAAACCCATTCCAAGATGCTTCCTTGCAATAATCAAAACATGGGAATTAAGAGCTGCCTTCCAGAAACAAAATACACAAGAACTGAGAGTCTTAAATAATACCAAGACTGGAAACCAGATTATAAGAGAAGAGTTTCTTCAAAAACCTAAGGGAAAATGGTTTCCAGTCACACATGTATCAAATAGGAAATAAAACAAGAAAGGAAAACACACAAGATCCAGAAAACAGAGAATCTGATACTGGAGAAAGGCAAAGGGAATCCCAAGGTGAGTGGAGTCAAATCCAGAGATGCAGACGACTACTAAGACTGGACTGGCAAATGGCTTGATTTTTTTTGGGTGGGGGTAGGGGGGCCTGATATATAAACTCTAAAATAAATTACACTGGAAAGATCATAAGGTAGAATTAGTGATAGGATATGAAAATTTGGAACTCTTAGACTCCTGCTTCACTGCCACACTCACACATTTCTCTTTCCTCCCACTTTCTTGTATTACAACTTTCAGCTTCATTAATATTAATTTTGAGTCTAACATTTGTAAGATACTATATATTTGCAATGAAACATAATTCTGTACCTTTTATGTAGTTTGGTTTTCTTGGAGTTAAACATTCAACTTCTCATTTGATTAAGTTAGATTCAGATTACTTTGTTAAGAATAAAGCTGTCTGTGGCATTTACACAGCGAAGTGGTTCCCACAGTTGGCTTGTGGGCAGGTGTGTGAAACTTACTAGTGATGTTCTTTCTTTCTCCACCTTCCTTTAATTTTTCCTTCCCTCTTCCTCTCCCTTCCATGTCTTTGTTTAGGCCACAGAATTACTTGACCTCACAGAAGACCTTAACAGTACTCTAGGATCTGCCACTCGCAAACACCAATGAACGTAAGCCAGAGGGCATCAACACCTTACTAGTTGTGTGACAATTTCTGTTTCTTTGCCCAGAAAGGGAAGATAAAAATAGTACACCTACTTCAGTTAAGAAGACTAAATACTTTTGTAATGATTTACAACCATACCCATTATATAGAATATGTTTATTAAAAGAACATCTTACTTATCTTTAAAAAAGAACAAAGTTTTCACTACAAAAGCAATTGGTTGGCATTTGTGTGTGTTTTTATTTAACACTGGACAAAGATTTATAGACAGGTGCAAAAAATAAATCCTTTTTTGCAACCCAGAAGTCATTGTACAGTATACACAAAAGAAGTATGATAGGAAAAAAAAGCAATTAGCATATGCTTTCAATATTTTGTAAAAATATGTAGCTATTTCATTTTAAAAATAGGTGTAGACACACAAGCACATATATAACAAATTTTAACTTATTTTTCACTTTTTTCAAAATTATTAGATTTAATCATTACCAAATTATGAGTCTTCACAGCAATTTCTAGGAATTCATATCATTTCATTATAAGAATATACCATAAAATACGCAAACTCCTCTGGTTTGAGCACGGTATTTTTTTAAAATTCTTAATAAATCTTTGTCTATATCTCCAATGACAGGTTACTAAAAGCAGAACAAGCTTAAGGCTTTTGATCTATATTTAAAAGTCCCCCAAAATCTCTGCCAAGTTATATTTATTTGAACCTACAATGTATTATATTCATTTCATCATACACTATAACATATTTTTGCTCTTTCAAAAATTAAAAGAGAACAAATTTAACATGTACTCCTTTTAGTTTGAATTTCCCTATTAATTATATTATCTACTTATGACTTTTGACCATTTTTCTATTTCTGTGGGCTAGAATTTGCTAAACTTTTTCACATATTAAAGATACACATCATTTTGTCATATTTGTGACTAGTGTTTTTCAGTTTTAACTCTTATGTGTCTTAGCTCCGTTTTTCCTTCCCTTGCATTTATACCTAAAAAGCCCTTCCTCAGCTCAAGGACAGTTAATGTTTCTGTTCCTCCCTTCTTCCCTCCCTCTCTCTATTTCTTCCCTGAAGGCAAGTACTTCTGAATTTGGGTACTATGGTTTTGTTACTAGTAATTATTTTAAGTAACCTAACAAATAAACCTTTAACAATACTTCTATAAAAGTATGAGAAAGCAACAGGGAGACCTCTGGATGTATATTTTAATAATAAATATTTCAATATATAAATATTCTTCCTTAAATAATTATACTAGCTTGGTTATAACAGAGCAATGTAACTATTTCAGTTACATATGTTCATATAGCTTACTCACTTGTGGTCATGATGTTAGGGGCACAAGTGGGAATTCCATGATCCACTGCCCATCTGTAGGCTCCTTCTCCAACTAAAAAGCTGACAACAGAAGAAATTATTCTTTTAAAAATGTATTGTGTCATATTCTACATAGTCAATAAAGTAATACAAGTAATACTATATGTCAACTTAAAAAAAAGTTTTGCATGTAGGTATAATTTAGCTCAAAATAATAGATGGCTACATGCTCAAATTTTCTTTTGCTTTTTTTTTTTTTTTGGTGGTAATATTGGGGTTTGAACTCTACCCCTTGAGCCACTTTGCCAACCCTGTTTTTTGTATTGGGTATTTTTAAGATAGGGTCTCAAGAACTATTTGCCCAGGCTGGCTTCAAACTGTGATCCTCCTGATCTCTGCCTCCCAAATAATTAGGATTAAACCTACATAATTGCTGAATTAATGCATGGACATGTGAATGGCTAACTGGATAGAAGTAAATATTTAATTCTAATGTGATATGGACTCCACAAATTTCTGACAATATAATTGTGAGCAAGTCTGAAATTCTCATTCTTTACCTGCAAAATGCGTGTTACCCTCATAAATTGTATAATTTTTATCAAATAATGCATGCAAACCACATAAAACAGTGCCTGTCATAATGTACAAATACAATAAACGTTAGTTATTGTCATTACATAAGTTAGATAACTAGACTTCATGGTTCATGTACAAATAAGAAATAAAACATGGTAAATTTGGTTACATTGATTTGGATACAAATAGAATTCATTTTTAAATATTGTGTTATATAGCAGACTTCCAGGTATGTGAGAGATTTCTGCTTCTACACAAGATAGAATGACAGAGTAAATCTGCCTCCTCATATAAACCAACAGGGGGAAAAAAGTGACAAAATAAATATATATAATATATAATACATAAAAATAAATATATGTAATATGAAAAAAAACAGTTTTACACATAAGACATAGGTAAGAGAGGACAATCATCTTTGAGAAAAAGGAAACACAACTAATCTTGCCTTACTCCAAGCATAGGGTTCACTTTCACTATTGTGAGGAGAGTAGCAATATCTGAGTTGAACTGAAGAGACAAAGTTGGGAAACCAAAGGCCAAATTGTCCAGAATTCACATGACAAAGTACTGGAGAGAAGAGAGATGCACAGAGGACTCCAGAGGTCTTCAAAGAGTGCCCTACTAGTCCTTGACTAAAGGGAGATCAGGGCATATATAAAAGGAAATCACCCAAAGTCATGGAAGAAACAACCTGACAATGCTAAAGGAAATAATCCCATGTTCAGATAGAGCCAGGATCAACTCAGGCTCCCATCAGTAAGAGTGAAAAATTTCATTCTAGCTGCATTTGTTATAATACTCCAAAGAATGTTGCCTCAACAGCAACACAAAATTCTCAAAGCTAAATGTTTCTCTAGTCTCATGCAACAAAGCTTAAAGCAAGATCTGAAAAGATCAGACTATTTTTAACTAACTTAACCACATCCTAGAATAAAATTCAAAAACAGTTATTAAAATTTAAAAATACAAAACATTCAAAAAGGTAAAACTCACAATGTATGGAGTCCAATAAAAAATAACCAAGCATACAAAAAAAAAACCCAAACAACCCAGAAAAGTGTTAACATGTAATAAGGAGAAAAATCAGTCAACTAAATACAACCCAGAAATAATAAAAATAATGAAATTAGTGACAGAGATATTAAAACAATTGGTTTTTTGTTTTGCTTTTGCAACACTGGGGATCCAACCCAGGGTCATGCACATGCTAGGTAAGTGCTCTGCCACTGAGCTACACCCCCAGCCCTAAAACAATTGTAATTCTGCTCATAAGAAGCTAGAAGAAAGACTAAGCATGTTCAATAGATTCAAGGAAGCCTTTTTAAAATTTTTTTGGGGGAGGGCAGTACTAGAGTTTGAACTCAGGGTCTCACGCTTGCTAGGCAGGAGCTCTACCACTTAAGCCACTCCACCAGCTTCAAGGAAGCCTTCAAAAGAAAAAAAAAAAAAAGGATGGAAACCAAGCCTCTGAAGATGAAAACACAACATCAGAAAATGAAAAATAAACTGGATACAATTCACAGGTGATATTACATAAAAATAATTAACTCAAAATTGAAAAGATAGCAATGGAAACTCTCCAAAATGAGGCAAAAAGAGAAAAAAGAATCTGTACAACTACTCCAAGAGGCGATATACAGATGCTCCTCAACTTATAACAGGGTATGTCCTAATAAACCTATGGCAACTGAACTCTCTCCCTCTCCCTGCCTCTCTGTCTCCCTTAAAACCCCTCCTCACCACACTTTCAATGTGAGGAACAGCAAGAAGGCAACAAGAAAGCCTTCATCAGAAACTAAACAGGTTGAAACTGTGATCTGGGTCCCAATCTCTAGATCTGTGAGAAATACCTGCTGTTTAAAACCACTGGATCTAAACTATTCTGTTATGGCAGCTAGAGAAAATTAATATGAATATTAATCCATGTTAATATAATATAAATACAAAAGTATCTCTCCTATTGATTATTCTTTTTTTGGGGGGGGGAGCGGAATACTGGTGTTTAAACACAGGGCCTTATGCTAGCAAAAGCAGGGGCTCTACCCGTTAAGCCACGCCTCCAGCCCTTTTTGCTTTACTTAGTTTCAGATAAGGTCTTGCATTTTTCCCCAGGGGGCAGTCTTGAACCATGATCCCAATTGCCATAGTCCTACTTATTCCTCCCACACAACTGGAATCACAGATATGTGCCACCATGCCTGGCTTGTTGGCTGAAATGAGGTCTCACTAACCTTTTGCCCAGGGTAGCCTCAAACCAGGATCCTCTCACACTCTACTTCCAGAGAATCTGGGATTACAGGCATGGCTACCCCATCTCTCCATTTTTTCAATACCACAAGGTTAATAATATGACTAGAAAGTAATTTATTTAACAATTCATTAATTACACTTTTATAATCCACAAGCAGCATTTAATACTACATGTTTTAACATTTAATTCTGCTTTATTTTTCTTAATTTAATGTTTTTGTACTAAGTGTCCAAACACAATTTACTTAATACACGATCTTTTTACAATGATTTCAGATGACATCATTGCCACAGACCAAACTCTCATATACTGAATGCCTCTAGACTTGCAATTCTGTCCTAGTGATCTTTTTCTCTCTCTCTCTTTTTTTAAGTGAGATGTATGAAATAAAGGACAAAATGCTTTTAATTATTAGTGCTAGGTAACAGCTTTCTCTGGATTATTTACAATGTTTAATGTTCTCTTATTCTAAGAACTTCCCAAAATTGATTACTTTAGACTCTAGAATCCAAAGTATAAGATAATTTTAAAGTTTCACAATAACATAATCTGAATTGAGCACTCAATAATAGCAAAGTCCTCTCAAGAATCAACTACAAAACCAGAACTTAATTCTAACCTCCTACGTTTTAATCCATAGTATTCCATTCCATCTGAAGTGTTATCAAGTTTTAAAAACATTCCAACATCACAGAACAAAGTGTGTCTTACTCTCAAAAGCATGCTACTGCTGATATGTAATGACAGCATTAGCCTTCTGTGAATTAAAACAGCTTTCAAACACTTCATGCACTAAAGACCAAAAACATAAGGAAAGTCAGAAGGAACAAAGTGGTTACCAGGGAGGAATTCTGCCAGCCGAGAGCTTGCCCTTCTGCCCTTCACACAATAGTCGGTTTGCAACAGATACTGGGTTCTTGATTCCTAGAAAATAAAATTGGCAGAAAAAGAAATCAAAAATGTCTTCAAATTTCCCACTCAGTTTTGTGGTTGTTTCGATAAAACAACTTTAAAATATCTTGGAAATGTTTCTCTTTCACAATATCAAACATGCTAATAAAAACTGACCATGAATGTGATAAAAACATGAGTAATGAGTCAAAAAATACATGAATGTCTAGTAGATACAAGAAAAGAATATATATTTATGTGTATATATGCATATATATATATATATTCTCATGTTTTATCTCATATTACAGCAGGAAAAACTGAGTTTTAAATACTAAATATTTAAATTAGGCTCCTTAATAGATTTTACAGTAGCTAAGAAAAAAAAAGTCAACTGAAAATGTGACCTTCTCTCACTATCAAAATTAAATAAATGGTCCAGGCATTTACTGACCATAAAACTTTTAAAGAATAAATGTGACCATAAACAGCTTTGGTTTTACCATGAAGAGAAAAAAATAATGATGAAAGATAAGCCAAAAATTTTAAATCTCAACTACAAGAAAGAACAGAAAGAAAGTCCTTCAAAATGAATAGGGATGAGGGAAAAAGACTAAGCACATCCAAAACTAAAATCTAATGTGTAGTTTAGATAGTTTCCAGGAAGCAAAACAGTAAGATGTCAGTGCTTACCTCAGAGGACCACTGCCTTAGAGGACAGCATTAGTGTGACTGATTAGTATGAGAAAATGGCAAATATGATGGTGATAACACAATACAAGAAAAGTAACCTAGTACCTAATAATGTGCCAGGCCCAGTACCAAACTCTTAAACATATCAGATGACTTATTTAAAAGGTCTCTCAAGTGTGAAGCTCTGAGTTCAAATGCCAGTCCCACCATAAAACAAAACAAAAAAATCCTTTAAGCTTAAAAGATCTCTCAGTTCTAAAATGTAACTATGCCTTACAAGCCCTGGATAATTAATGAGGAAACATTCTTACATAAGGTTAAGTTGCCTCCTAGGCCACAGAACTGAGATTTTTAATACAGACAGCTAATAATATCAGACACTATGCCCTTAACCATTAATCTATGGAGCCTCACAGTACATTCTTTGCACAAAACAATCAGTAGTGGTATATAAATAAACTACAAAAACTTAAATTAAGGATGCCAAAAAGCCAGGCACAGTAATACAAGGCTATAATCTCAGCACTCATGAAGCTCAAACAATAAGATGGAGAATTCAAGGCCAGCCTAGACTACACAGTATGACCCTGTCTCAAACAAAAACCAAAAACAGGCTACATACAAAACACAATCAATTGTTAGAACTTAAATAAATAACAAAAATTTCTACCACAAAAAGTACAAAATATCAACAAAAAAAAAAAAAAAAAGGAAATGCCCTAATCAGATATCTATACGAGCTCTTAAAACAATGTATTTCTGGATAAAATGATTCAATATTACAAAGACACTAATAATTACAAAAGAAACTCACAAACGCAAATATATAAATTCACCAGGTATGGCAAGCTGACTCTTACTCAGGGGAAAAAAAACTTTGAAAGAAAAATGAAGAGTTATTCACCCCATAAGGAATCATTTCTTACTCAGGTATGGTAGCAATACCTATAAAACCAGCACTCAGGAGGCTGAGGCGAAAGGATCACAAGTTTGAGGCCAGCCTATACTACATAGCACATTCCAGGTCAGCCTGAGCTATATAAGACCCTATTTAATTTATAAACAAACAAACAAGAAAAAAAGTTAGAATTTCTTATTCGAAGTTAATCTAATAAAAGCAATGTTGTCTGGGTACAAATCAGACAAATGTATCAATGAAAGAGAATAACGTGTGAATTTGGGTATTTCAAATCAGTGGGATAAGAACAGACATACACAAAAGTAGAAAGAACACAAAGTATAAAGCATAGTAGGCAGCCTAACTGTACCAGCTATCAGGTTATTGCTTAGCCACCATAAATTTACCCTTTGTTGTCTGATCTGCAAAACTGAATATGCTTCCCCACCCCCGCCTTTTTTCTTGTTGAGACAGATTCTTGCTATGCAGTCCAGGCTGACCTCAAGCTCACAGTTCTCCGGCCCCAGCTCCCTGAGTTCTGGGATTACACAGCTGTGTACCACCAGACCCAACAATACAGACTTTAAATGTTTCCCTTGCCAGCTGGCACAATGGTAACCTTTGTCAGTAGAGGACACTGGAGACTGACTGCAGTAGGAAAGGGTAGCTTAATTCTGGAGAGTGCAATTTTGTCTCCAACATTTGTTGCACATGGTATTCTTCAGTACTAAGTGCCTTCAGGGTGCATCTTTTTCCAGGATTTGGTCACCACATGTTTTGTTCATCTCCTGATTCAAGCCACAGCAGGACAAGAATGAGACTACACCCTATATCCTATCTCTGATCCCAATACCCTCTCCTCAGCCCAACAGACACACTCAAGAGAAGTCTTTTATTTGGACTCATGTTGCAATACCAGGGTACAGCACAGGAGACTTTCCGAGCTGACTCTAAAAGTGAGCCTCTTGCCCTCTGTGTGCTCACCTTTCAGCATGAGTTCACCTATGCGCCACAGGGTTAGCCCTGCACGTGACCATGCACCAGTTCCAGTCGGAGTAATTCAGCAACTTCTTTACCATACAGTGGTCTGCAGACACACTTTTTTCAATGAGGTCTAAACCCAATTCCAACTTTATCCTTCTTTCAGTATTTATTCTCCCTCTGCTCTACAACATATTTTAAGTTCTGTTTTCATCTTTTTGTAGATTTCTACTTAATAATTTATATTAAATTTCTCCTGTTTGTAGGGAATAGGAAACATCTTTCTCTCTCCCCCACTTCATCCTACTTTACCCTGTTATACTAAAATAAATCCTTACTACAACTTAAAAAGAAATTCTTGTTTAACTACTGTATGATTTCTGCCTCCTAGTTTGACTCAGATATAATAACCTTGGACAAATTACTAAATTTTGTGGGCAAGTGTGGTGGTAAATGTCTGTAATCCCAGCACTCAGGAGATGGAGGAAGTAGGATCTCAAGTTCAAGGCCAGCCTGGAATACACAGTGAGTTCTAGGCTAGCCTAGGATACATAGTAAGATCCTATCTGAAAAAAAGCAAAATAAGTACACCAAAAAATAAATTCCTCCTGTGTCTCACTTCCTTATTTGTAAAATAAGAAGTATTGATTTCATAAGGTTATCATAGAAATAAATAATTTAATATGTAAACTACTATAGAACAATGCCTAAATAATATAGTCATACAGTAATAGTGTTATTATTATTTCTAATAATTATGGAGAGACAATTTTTTAATCATTTCAGAAAAAAAGCAATGTATTCAAGTTGCAAATAAAAAATAAATTATACACATAATAGACTAAAATATGAGAGAAATGTTAAGGAACACAAAATATGAAGCCATAAAAGAAAAAGTAATGTTTGACAAATAAAATTTTTAAATTCTAATATGACAAAGAATGTTATGAACAAATGTAAAAGACAAGCCATAAGTGGTATGAATAATTAATTCACAGAGAAATGCTAATGCTCTTCAAACACATGAAATTTTATTTAACAGCAGTTAAAACCCAGTAAAATTTCATAGTGAAAAAGATAAAATTAAAACTACCTGAAATACTCTTACATATAATAAAAACTATAAAAGATATAAAGGATCAGAATAAGTGAATAACCAAGTTGACCTACCTGACATATATAGAGCATTGTACTCAACACTTACAGAATACCTATCTTCTGAAATTCACATGGAACATTTACTAAAACATACTATGAGCTGGACCACAAAGTGAGTCTCAGTTTCAAGGGACCATACAGAGTGTATTTTCTGACTGCAATGGAATTAAACTAGAATTCAATAAAGCCAATTAAAATATTTTCAGGCACACAAATTAGATAACTCATGTGAAATGCATATATTCCTTGGAAAGCAGAAAGAAACAGAAAACAAAATCTTTTTATTTTTTTTCAGTACTGGGGTTGAACTCAATGCCTCATGCTTCCTAGGAAGACACTCATTATTTCAGCCATTCCACCAGCCCTAGAAAATCTTACACTGAGCCATTTTACCAGCCCTAGATAATCTTATGAATGTTAATGATATTGAATTTCATATTTAATACTTCCCACAAATAAAACCACACTAATATGAAATGAATTCTTCCAAACAATTAAAAGCATCCCAATAATACTCAAGCTCATTCAAAGATTAGAGAAAAAATTTCCCAATTCATTTTATGAACTCAACTATAACAGGGTACAAAAATGCTAGTCACGTATGGTGGTTTACCCTTGTAATCCCAGCACCGGGGAGGCTAAAGCAAGAAGATCCCCACTTCAAGGCTATCCTGGACTACATAGTGAGCCTTTGTCTCAAAACAAACAAAAAAAATTATAGTATACACGCAGTCACCTAATTTGCCAATTCAATTCTGAGAAGAAAGGACTGCCCTTTCAAAAAGAGTCAATGAGCCATGTAGAAATCCATGTGAGGAAAAAAGGTAAATGGTGAATTTACTTTCACATACATAAACATTAATTCACATTAATTTCACATACATAAACATGAACCCAAACTTAATGAGAAACATGAACCCAAACTT
This sequence comes from Castor canadensis, assembly GCF_047511655.1. Taxonomy (NCBI): domain Eukaryota; kingdom Metazoa; phylum Chordata; class Mammalia; order Rodentia; family Castoridae; genus Castor; species Castor canadensis. The sequence continues at coordinate 143,527,390 of NC_133390.1, read as the reverse complement.
AATGAGAAACCTGAGTGTTGAAGAGTAAAAACAACAAAATTACTAAAAGAAACAAGGGAGACTGCATAACTGAGTATGTAAAACTTCTTGAAATACATGAAAAGTTAACCATAAAAAAGAGTGACAAGCCAGGCACTGGTGGCTCATGCCTATAATCCTAGCTACCCAGGAAGTAGAGATCAGTAGTACGGCGGTTTGAAGCCAGCCTGGGCAAATAGTTTGCAAGACCCTATCTCGAAAAAAAACAACACAAAAACAGGGCTAGAGGAGTGGCTCAAATGGTAGAGCACCCGCCTAGCAAGCATGAGGCTCTGCGTTCAAGCCCCAGTATTGCCAAAAAAAAAATAACCACTTAAAATTCATTACAATTAAAGACATGGTTATGAAAAGATGGCATTAAGAGAATGAAAAGGCAAGCCACAAACAGGAAATATCCATAATACACATATCTGACAAATAATTACATCTAAATACATAAAGCACTCCAACAAACCAATAAAAAAAGAGAAAATCCAATAAATATGTTGAAAAGATGTGAACACGAATTTCACAAATATCTAAAAGTTGAATAGTTATATAAAAATGTTCTTAGTATCATAAGTCACCAGGAAAACTCAAACTAGGGGCTAGGGGCATGTCTCAAGTGGCAGAGTGAGTGCTTGCTTAGCAAATACTAGGCCCTGAGTTAAAAACCCAGTACAACCAAAAAAGAAAAAGAAAAAAAGAAACAATACCATGACATACATTATCAAAATGGCTGACACAAAACCTGTATCAAATTCACAGGCATAATGTTTTGCAAAAGAAACTAGATACATAGGTTGTCTCATTCCATTCATACCAATTTCGGGAATAGCCAAATTAACCTACGGTGCCTGAAGTCAGAATTGGGAGAGGAGAGGTATAAGAAAAATGGACTAGGGCATGGGGCACAGCTCAAGTGGCAGAGCGCCTGCCTAGAAAGTGTGAGGCCCTGAATTCAAACCCCTTATCACCAAAAAGAAAAAAAAGAAAGAAAGAAAGAAAAAAGAAATATGGACTAGCAAGAAACATAAATAATTCTTCTGAAATTATGGAAATACATCTTTACCAATCAGTTGACTGGGTCCTTTTACTCTACTTGGACAAAAATTGTGAGTAAGAAAGGAGAAGCTCTTTCAGTGCAGGCAGTCCTGAGTGCCCAAGGCCTATGTGCTAGATTGGCAGCCTCAGAAGAGATAGAGGCCTACTGCTCCAGGCTTGGAAACCGAAGACTAACAGCTCTAGACAGTCAAGTTGGAGGCTAATTGCTCTGGGTTTTAACCACCAGTAGTCCTGGCACTAGGCAACTATTATAATCTTTGGCTTCCAACAACACTGAGTGGCAGCAACAGGCAGTACCTGCTTCTGAGTCAAGTGCTCTACCATTTGAGCCATGCCCCCAGCCCCTAGTGCCTGCTTCTGAAAAGGCCTCAGGTGTTAGCACTCTCAACTCCTTTAGAAACTAGAATTACAGCTCTTGGACCTAGTCACAGCTCTTGGATCTAGAGTGTCTGAGATTCTTGACCCTTAAGGCTTGTCAGCTACCTGCAACTCTTTCAGTGATCAGGCCCCTGACTTTCACCTTTGACCCTGCATAGCCTACTACTATCTTTCTTCAGTCTTGTCTCTCTACCTATTCTAACCTTCTTTACTTCCATCATTTCTGATCTCTGCTGTCTGTCATCTTAGCTCCCTACTGTTTCTGCCCTGGCAACTCTGGAACTCTTCAGCCACCCTCTCATTGCTACTTGTCCTATTGTTGTTGCTGCATCCAATACTGCCACCACTCTCCTCATCACTTCTTACCATCTGCTCATGCTACCACCTCAGCCCACTCTACTAATGATCAAAAGTAGCCAAGAACAGCAGCATTCAAGAGAATGCTTTTAACCAGGGGTGGGCAGCTTAGGCATGTAATCCTAGTTATGCAGGAAGGAGAGATCAGGAGAATCACAGTTGAAGGCCAGCCCAGCCAGGGGCCCAGGGACATGGTGGCGGGGGGTGTAAGACACGACCCTATCTCCAAAATACCCAACACACAAAAGGGCTGGTAAAGTGGCTCAAATGGTAGACCACCTGTGTAGCAAACATGGGGTCCTGAGTTCAACTTCCAGTACTAGTAAAAAAAATACAAAGGCCAGGCACTGGTGGCTCACACCTGCAATCCTAGCTACTCAGGAGGCAGAGATCAGGAGGATGGAGGTTCGAAGCCAACCCCAGGCAAATAGTTCTTGAGACCCTATCTCAAAAAAACCCATCACAAAAAAAGTGCTGGTGGAGTGGCTCAAGGTGAAGGCCCTGAGTTCAAGCCCTGGTACTACAAAAAAAAAAAAAAAAAAAAAAAGAAGAGAGAGAGAGAGAGAAGCCTTTTATTTGATCTGATATTGCACCACCAGAGGGCAGCACAGAAGAGTGTCTCCCAATTGACTCAAAAAGTCAAAGATCACGTTTTCCCTCATATGTAGACCTGTAAGTTAAACGTATATATAAATGTATATATATATATATAAATAAATGTATCTTTATTTATATATATATAAATAAATGTATCTTTATTTATTTATATATATTTACATATATATAAATGTATATATGATCATATATATATGATCATCTATATGCAAAGTACATATATATAGTGAGAGAGAGAACAAAAGTGAGTCTGTCTGAGGAGACTAGATATGAATATAATATAACATACTATACCTACCATAAGCTATTAAATATTAGGGGAACATGGTGATAGAGAAAGAGTAAATAATGGGGCATTAATTTGATTAAGGCACAATATATACAGGCCTAAAGAACCAAGGTGAAATCCTTGTGGACAATCAATATACACTTTAAAAAAAAAAAAATGAAGGACAAAAGGATAAAAAATAGGTCTTTACCAAGGGCTGCGTTATCAGTAGGTAGGAGGTAGAGGAGGGAGACATAAGGAATGGGAGAAGAACATGAATATGGTAAATATATTTCGTATTCATATAAGAAAACAGAAGAATGAAACCTGTTGAAATTGTTCTAAGAAAGAGGGGAGGGGAATGAGGCAGACCAATGGAGGAGGGAAATCTAAATTGTAAGAACATATGTAAATATCACAATGTATCCCCCTGTACAACTATTATATATTAATAAAAAATATTTTTTAAAAAGAGGATGCTTTTTAGGGCTGTAAGTGTGGCTCAAGTGGTAGTGCACGTGCCTAGCAAGTTCAATGACCTGAGTTAAAACTCCAGTGCTACAAAGGAGGAGAGGGCTTATAATAAAAACCTATTATAAATATTAACAGTGCTTTAACAGTATTTATCAGTGCTCTATTCTTAGTGAAATACCCTTAGGAAGAGTTGGGTCATTTCATCTGTATCACAGATATATACATCTTTTTTTTTTTAATTTTTATTGTTTTATTATTCATATGTGCATACAAGGCTTGGGTCATTTCTCCCCCTGCTCCCACCCCCTCCCTTACCACCCACTCTACCCCCTCCTTCTCCCCCCCAACCCCCTCGATACCCGGCAGAAACTATTTTGCCCTTATCTCTAATTTTGTTGAAGAGAGAGTATAAGCAATAATAGGAAGGAACAAGGGTTTTTGCTAGTTGAGATAAGGATAGCTATACAGGGAGTTGACTCACATTAATTTCCTGTGCATGTGTGTTACCTTCTAGGTTAATTCTTTTTCATCTAACCTTTTCTCTAGTTCCTGGTCCTCTTCTCCTATTGGCCTCAGTTGCTTTTAAAGTATCTGCTTTAGTTTCTCTGCGTTGAGGGCAACAAATGCTAGCTAATTTATTAGGTGTCTTACCTATCCTCATATCTCCCTTGTGTGCTCTCACTTTTATCTTGTGATCAAAGTCCAATCACCTTGTTGTGTTTGCCCTTGATCTAATGTCCACATATGAGGGAGAACATATGATTTTTAGTCTTTTGGGCCAGGCTAACCTCACTCAGAATGATGTTCTCCAATTCCATCCATTTACCAGCAAATGATAACATTTCGTTCTTCTTCATGGCTGCATAAAATTCCATTGTGTATAGATACCACATTTTCTTAATCCATTCGTCAGTGTGGGGCATCTTGGCTGTTTCTATAACTTGGCTATTGTGTATCACAGATAAATACGTCTCTACACAGCAGCACATATTTCAAAATCCATGAAGCTACACACTTAAAATCTATGTACATCCATATATTTAACTGAATTATAAAACATTAGATAAATCTTTTGTGTTGTAGTATGTAAAAAAATCTTCAAGAATCCTATTTTTTTAAAAGTTTCACAATAATATATACATATTTTTAAAAAAATATTCATAAGATACAATTATCTTTTTTTTTTTTTTTTTAGCAGTACTGGGGGTTGCTCTCAGGACTTGCACTTGATAGGCAGGCACTCTACCCCTTGCACCACTCCATCAGCCCCTAAAATTGTACGTACCACTCAGTGCTCCAACTGCTCCAAAATTTAAGGATTTTCCATCCATAATGCTGGCATCACACTCAATTTCCCCTAAGAGATTTAGATTAGATCCCATTCCTGCATTTGTAAAAGGAGAATCCTAAAAGACAAAAAAAAAAAAATTAAGATACCATTAGTTTTAAAAAAAGAATGTCAATTCTTCATAAACCCTTCTTAACTCATTGTATGATGCCATTACTTCCATGATAACAATAAGACAAAACCATCATGAAAGAAAAAAAGTAAAAACAAATATATCATGAAATAGTAACACAAAACTCATCAAAGGAAATCAAGAATAATATAAAAAGATTTTATATCAGGAACAAGAGGAATGATGCCAGGAAAACAAGGTTGGTTTAGCATCTGAAAATCAATCCATGTAATTTCATATGTTAATAAAATGAAAGACAAAAAACAATCATGAAGGTAGAAGTGTGGCTGAAGTTGTAGAGCACCTGCCAAAGCCCTGAGTTGAAATGCAAGTACCACCAATATATATATATATATATATATATATACTAGATGGACATAATGGTTCATATCTGTAATCCCAGCAAAAGGGGGCTTGGAGTATGCCTCAAGTGGTAGAGGAATTGCCTAGCAAATGCAAGGCTATGAGTTCAAACCCCAGTATCATCAAAGGAAAAAAAAAAGAATTCACTTTTTTTTTTAATCATTTTTACATTTACTCACATGTATATACATTGTTTGGTCCACCTACCCTCCCCACCCCAGTGCGGAGTGCCTAAAGTGGTAGAAGAATTATTCACTTTTAATAACCTCAGGAACAATAAAAATAGTTGAAAGACATATACATTGAAAATTATGAAGTATGTCAAAAACTTTTAATATTTAAGTAAATGGAAGGATATCCCATTATACATTGACCAGGAGGCTTAAAGTTGTTACAATGACAATACTTCCTAAATTGATCTAATTCAATGCAATCCCTTATCATATTTTACCCGCCCGCTTTTTTGCAGAAATTGACAAGCTAATTCTGAAATTCATATAGAAATGTCAGGAACCAAGAATAGCCTTGAAAGAACTGGAAGACTCACACCTCTAGGTTTATTAACTTACAGTAATCAGTGATACAGATGTACAACTAAGAATAAACATACAGATCAATGCAATGGAATTGAAAATCTAGAAATAAGCCCTTACGTCAACAAAGATGCCAAAACAATTCAATAAGAAAAGGCTAGCCTTTTCAATAATACGGTAGGACAACTAGATGGCCATATATTTAAAAAAAGAAAAAGAAAAAAGAAAACTGAACCTCTATTTTACACAAAATACAAAAAATAATTCAAAGTAGATCAAAAGCCTAACGGTAAGAGCTAAAACTATAAAATTCTTAGAAGAAAGCATAAGGGCAAATGTTCGTGATCTTCAATTAGGCAGTGGTTTCTTAGATTTGACATCAAAAGTACAACAAACCAAAAATCAAAAGAAGATAAATTAGGTAAATCAAAATTTAAAACTTTCAGCCAGGCTGTGATCAGAAGGATCACTGTTCAAGGCCAGCCCAGGCAAATAGCTCACGACACCCCATCTTCAAAAAAATAACAACAGTAAAATAGACTGGAAGTATAACTCAAGCAGAACATTGTCTGCTTTCCTAGCATGAAGCCCTGAGTTCAAACCATCACAAAAAATGTAAACTTCTGGGTTTCAAAGGACACCATAAAGAAAGTAGTAAAAAACCTACAGAAGGGAAGAAAAATGTTTGCAAATCATGTATATGAGTGACTTGTATTCAGAATATATAAAAAATTCCCATAATCTGAAATAAAGATACAATTTTAAAAATGGAAAAATGATACAAACATTGCTCTAAGAAGATACATTAATAACCAGTAAGCACATAAAAAGATATTCAATGTCATTTGTCATCAGAGAAAGGCAAATCAAAACAACAATAAAATACTGCCTCACACTCAGAAACAAGGTTATAATTAGACAGATAACAGCACTTGTTGGAAAGAATATGGAGAAATTAGAACCGTCATATACTTCTGAGGGGAATGTAAAATGGTGTACGCAATTTTGAAAACATCTGGCAGGTCCTCAAATAGTTAAACAGAAAGTTATCATGTGGCCCAGAAACTCAACTTCTAGTTATTATGTATACTCAAGAAAATGAAGAGAAAATATGTCTAAACAAAACATGTACATTAATATTCAAAACAGCATTATCCATAATAGCCAAACAACTCAAATGACCAACAACTGACAAATGCATAAAAACAAAACAAGATATTATCTACACAATGTAGTACTAATCAGGAATAGAAAGTAGTGACATGTAGTACTAATCAGGAATAGAAAGTAGTGACATACTGATGATAAATATGGAAGACCCCTAAAAAGATTAGGCTAAATGAAAGAAGCCAGGCACAACACATATTAGATAATTCCATTTATATGAAAAGTCCAGAAAAGGCAAATCCATAAAGTAGATTAGTGGTTTCCAAGGACTAAGAGAAATAATGAAGAGTAACTACTAATGGGTATGATGTTTCATTTTGGCATGGTGAAAATAAACTAAAATTAGATGATAGTGATACATTGTAGAATGTTGTAAATATAAACAATGGAATTATATACCAAAAAAGGTAAATTTTATGCCATGTGATCTGTATCTCAAAAAAGGTTATCATAAAGAAAAAAGGTGAGCCAGGTGCCAGTGGCTCGCGCCTATAATCCTAGCTACTCAGGATGCAAAGATCAGGAGGATCAAGGTTCAAAGCCAGCCCAGGCAGATAGTTCAAGAGAAGCTAGCTCAAAACACTCATCACAAAAAAAGGGCTGGAGGAGTGGCTCAAATGGTAAGAGCGCCTGCCTACCAAACATGAGGCCATGAGTTCAAACTTCAGTGCCGCCAAAAAAAAAGAAAGCAAGCAAAAACGCTTCTATCAATAAGGTGGACAGAACATAAAGGCCTAGAATCAGAGGCTGGCAATACTCATGAAATCTAAATATAGATATTACCTTCTTCATCTAATATTGTGAGTAGCTCTTTAAAAATGCATATACCAAGTCTTGTTACACAAAAATATCATACTTGATCTCCAACCAGAGAACATGGGGGCTAAGATAGTAATATAAAATTTAACCATAAAAATAACTGTCATGGCTGGGGGCATGGCCCAAGTGACAGTGCACCTACATTAGGCTTTAGTTCAAACCCCAGTATTGGGGAGAGAAGAAAGAGAGACACAGTCCCAAGACAACATTTTTTAAGACTTTGAAAAGAAAAAAATTAGTTGAGATTGAACACTCCTTGGGATAACTGCACATAAAAAACGTAATCTAAAGCTTATTTAAATATTCAAAATCATCTAAAAACTTCACCAGTTCCCTGGATTTCTGCCAGATCCAAGAAACACTGGGCATGGCTCTAACATAATCTCAAATGTATACCTATAACTTGCACAACAGGGGTGAAGATTTGAGACCAGCACTAAAAATATCACAGTGTAGAAAAATAACAAAAATGCATTATAAACACAGCATACAAACAATAAATACTGTGAGCATTCAAAAGGAAATGGCTAAGAAATAGAGAAGATAATTAACAGGCTCCCAGGAAGATGGAAAAATGAAAGCCTCCAACAAGAATCCTGTTAGGTTGGTTTAGCTAGAATCTCCCTTACCCCTGGTGTTTCCTCTTATTTTCCATCCACTGACCCCTTGCTCTACTGCTCCTTGGCTATTAATTCCCACTTGTCCAAGCTATATTTGAATTCAAGCCCAATCTTTTTCTCAATGCAAAATTGCACAGCAATGGTCCCTGTATCTATTGCAGTAGCTCCCGCTTAAATAAAATCTGCCTCATGTATCATGAATAATCCTTTTAGAACTAATTTTTCATTAGTTACAGGCAAAGGAGGGGGCAGAGGAGAGATGGCCCAAACAATGAATACACATGTTAGTAAATGTAAAATTGATATAATAAAATTTTTAAAAAGATGCTAAAGCTAAAATGTGAAAAAAAATATTAGGGAAATGCAAATTAAAACCACCAGCCACCACTGTATAACCACTAAAATGGCTAAACTTTAAAGAGACTGACGATACTAAGTATTACCAAGAATATCAAACAATGTCAACCCTCTCATACATTGCTAGTGAGAATGCAAATGGAAAACAGTTTTACAATTTTTGTTAAGCAAGGAATGTACTTAGAAAGTACATTCTACTCTTAGAAAGCAATTCTACTCAAGTATATATTCAAGAGAAACGAAGCTATGTCTACATAAAGACTAGATTCAAATGTTCACATCAGCTTTATTCATAACAGCCAAGACTGGAAACAACCCAAATGCCCAGCAACTACTAAATGAATAAATAGATACTTCCCAAAACTTATCAAATTGTACACTTAAAATTGGTGAATTCTACTATAATTTATACTTCAATGAAGCTGACAAAAAGGTAGCATACTGATTACCTGACATAAACTAATCACCTTATATGCTAACTTTCCCCTTATAATATAAACTTTTTAAACTTGCTGAATTTCTAATTTTTTTCTGAGACAGGATCTCACTATGTAATTTAGACTTGCATCAAATTTATGATCCTCTTGGCTGAGTCTCCCAAGTACTGAGATTACAGGCATGGGCTAGCAAACTCAGCTTGACACAAGATTTTATAGAATTAGTAATCATTATGTTCAGTAAGTAGCCAGTGATATTTTTAAAATCTGTCAGACCCTGTTATTCCCCTACTCACAACTCCATAGTGGTTTCCCATCATACTTAGAATAAAATCCAAAATCCTAATTTCCAAGGTTTACAAGGCCCTATACAATCTAACCCCTCCTTCCCTTTTCCAGCTTACTCCCTTCCATTCTTCTCTCTTTCTGCAAAGGAACCACACTGCAGTTCCCTGAGCACACCAAGATGTCCCCACCGTGGAGCCTTTACATTTGTTGTTCACTCATTCCTTTGAAATGCTGAATTTAGGTGGTGTCTCAAGATGACAAGTATTATAAAGAAAAATGAAATGGAATAAAGAAAGATCAGTGGAGGACTGGAGGTGTGACTCAAATGGTAGAGAGCCTGCTTATCAAAGTATGAAACCCTGAGTTCACATCCCATTCCCATCCAAAAAACAAAGTTATGCCACTTTTCACTTCCTGATATTATATATAATTTTTGTTTGTTTAATTGTCCCCATAGGCTGTAAGCCCCATAAGTATAAGAATTTGTCTTTTTTAGGTATTATATACCAATGTCTAAAGCAATGATTAGCATACAGGAGTCAATAAATATTTGCAGAATGAATGAATTGCAGCTAATTACAACTAGATATAAAGAGAATAAATTATTATTGTGAACTATAACCTTTTAAGCAAGCTGACATGTTCTAATTCTCAGAGTACTCTTATAAAGAAATGTCAGAAAAATGTAATGCAGTGTTAAGGACCCAATCTTTCCTTGATAAAATAAAAGAAATGAAATAAGCGTAGCCAATAGCATTTTCATTTTCTAGAAAATATTAAAATATATTTTAAGCTTACTCATAACTTTAAAAAAAGCAAAATAGGTTTTAAGCGTACTCATAACTTTTAGAAACAAGGCTTTAGAAAGTAAGATCCCTTTGAAGGAAACAGAAGGAAAGCCAAGAGGTGAGTCAGGAGCTACTGTCCCACCATGATATGGCAACCCTTTCCTAAAATGAAATATGGGAACACCGGGGCAAGGCAAAGACCCGAAAAGCAATACTCTTTCACTATAAACAACAACCTGTATTACCCACTTAATGTTTGCTGAAAGAATAAAATAACACAAGAACTGTTTGCAAGGTTACAGGGTATACTGTACCTCTGGGGAGCTAGTATGTAACCTCTAATAAGAGCTCATACAGATGAAAACAATGCTGAACAAAAAGTAGGCCGATACATTATAAAATCATTTTTATATACAGTGATTAATGTCTGTTCAGTTTCCAATCTTCTTTTAAGAAGCAGTTAGACATTAACAGGAAGTTACTAATATGTTAGTGTTCATACCCAGTCACTCAAGTACAAATTCAACAAACATATCACTAGATGAATGAAATATAGGGGAAGGAATGATAAGTTGTTATCAAAACTAGTTATGCGATGAGAAAGGGGAAAAAATAGCCTTTGAAATAAACTTTCTCAAATCCTTTTTGAATAAGAGTATACTCCATATCATTATATCCCTCTTCAAATTAACACTAGAAAAATTCACTATGTCTACCTTACCCAACACTATCCTAAGAATTACTAATTCCCTGCCATTTCAGCATCAATTCTTTCTATTTACAGGATGAAAAGAGATCAGTGAGACTGAATTACAGAGCAAAAACATCAATTGAGGACTTTTTTAGCAGTCAATTAAGCTCAAATTTTCAAGAACTGAATGGTTGAAAGATTTCCAATCTAGATTGCTTTATGGTGGTAGGGGTCAAGATTCATTCATTCAACAAATCTTTATTGGGCATCTATGTGTCAGGCAATTCTTTTCTGTAAAATGCTAGATATATTAAATAAGTCAGGCTTTGTAGACCACAGTCAATGCTTCAACTACTCAATCCTGCCATTGTGGCACAAGAGCAGCCAGAGAAAATACACAAGTGAATGACCATAGCTGCATTCCAGTGAAAGCTCATTTTGTAAACTGAAATTTGAATTTCATATAATTTTCTCTTGCCATGAAATATTAATTTTCTGTTCATTTTGTTTCAATCATTTAAAAAAGTGGAAACCATTAGCAGTCTATGGACCATTTAAAAGCCAAACTGGTCACAGCTTGTCAAAGGTTTGTCTAAACCCTGGGGATTCAGCAGTAAACAAAACAGCAACCTCAATTCTAGCTACAGGAGGCAGACAATAAGAAATTAAATATAGGGACTGGGAGTGTTCCTCAGTGATACACCCTAGGCTCAATTCCCAAAAACAAAAAGAAAAACAAAGAAATACAGATGCCCCTTGGTATCTGAGAAGGATTGGTTACAAGATACCTTACACAAATACCAAAATCCACTATACTCAGTCCTTTAATAAATTTGCATAGGGACTGGAGATGTAGTTCAGTGGTAGAGCACTTGTTTAGCATGCATGAGGCCCTTGGTTCAATCCCCAATATCATAAAAAATAAAGGAGAGGGGAGAGGGAAGAGGGGAGAAGGGTAGTGAGAGAGAGAGACAGACAAAACCAACTCATGAAAACTGAGTGATATATATTTGCCAGGCATTGTAGCACAATCCTCAAATTCCAGCACTGAGGAGGCCGAAGCAAGAGGATGACGATTTCAAGGCCAGCCTGGGCCATATAGAGAGACCCTGTTTCAATAAACCAAAAAAGTAAATAAATAAAATAGCATAGAGTGAACAAAGGTGATTAAGGTGAAGGAACATGGTTAATGGACTTCATATACCTACATGTAATAAAACAAAGAAACCTCTCACAATTGTTTGAAGTGGGGTGGGGAAGAAGTCAAGGGGGAGTGGCAGTAGGGGTGATCTAACCAATGCACAATATAAGCTTATTTGGAATTGTCACAATGAGTCCCTCTATACAACAAATATAAACTAATAAAACAATTTTAATTAAAAAATTAAAAATAGCATAGTCTTTGCATATAAGCTACACACATCTTCCCATATACTTCAACTCATCTCTAGATTACTTATATACCTAAATATAATGTAAATGCTCTGTAAATAGTTGTTACACTTCATTATTTAGGGAATGACAAGAATAAAATCTATACATGTGCAGTACAGATGCAATGTTTTTGGAATATTTTCAATCTGTGATTGGCTGAATCCAAGGATACAGAACCCATGGATACAGAGACTGACTTTACATTAAATAGCATCTTAGATAACAGTAAATGTGATGATGAAAAAAAAAGGTTATAAAAGACCATAGCAATAATTATTTTTTCTTTTGTTTGTTAAACATAATTTTGGACTTACAGAAAACTGTAATAGCCTAGTATCCACAATATATAAAGAACTACATCTTCAATGACCAAAAAACCCCAGTTTTAAAAATGGGCAAAGGACTTAACAGACATGAACAGACATTTCCCCAGAGACATACAAGTGGCAATGAGCACATAAAAATATGTTCAACATCACCTTCATCAGGGAAATCAAAATAAAAACCATAATGAGGTACCACTTCACACCCATAAAGATGGTCATAAAGACAAAAACAGAAAATAACGAGGTTGGAAAGCATACAGTAAAATTACAACCTTCACGCATTGTTGATGGTAATGGTGGTTCCACAAAAAGTTAAAGATAGAATTATATGTGACCTGGGAAATCCACTGATAGCTATATACCCAAAAGAATTAAGAACAAATACTCAAATACTTGCATAGAAATGTTCACAGCAACATAATTCACAGAAGCCAAAAGATGAAAACAACCACAATGTCCATCAATGAATGAATGGATAAAGACATTGTATTATATACATGAATAATGCTGAATATTCCTCCAGAACAGAAATTAAGTACTGATACATGCTACAAAGTGGATGCACAATCAAAAAAAAAAAAAAACCATAATGCTAATTGAAAAAAGGTCCCATAAAAGACATGATTCCATTGATGTGAATTATCCAGGATACATCCAAAGAGGCAGACAGCAGACTAGACATGCCAAAAGGTAGAAAAGGGGGTATGGTAAGTAACTGGCTAATGGGTATGAGGTTTCTTTTGGGAATGAGGTTTCTTTTGGGAAGATAAAAATATTTCGAATACAGAGAATGGTGGTTATACAACACTGTGAACACTTTCAATACCATGAATTATTCATTTTAAAACAACTTTATTATGTGATCTTCACCTTAAGAAAACAAAAAAGGCAGAAACAAAAGAACAGATGCTCTATGATTCCACTTATGTGAAGTTTTAAAATAGGCAAAATTAATATATGGTGGAGGGGGTGAATTCAAGTACAATATATTTGACAGTGTAAGAACTTTTGTAAATGCCACAATGTACTCCCAAAAAGTTGAATAGGATAAATTAATATTTACTCATTTCTTTTACAAAAGCATGTAAAGGGATATGTAACTCTTAAAAAAATTAATAAACAAGGCAATCAAAAAAAATTAATATATGGGAATAAAGGTCAAAATAGGTGTTACCCTGGGGTGACTGGAAGGGAGCACAGGGGGCCTTGTAGAAGACTGAAAACATTCTGTTTCCTCACCTGAGTGCTATGGTCACACTGAAAAATTCATAGGGCTCTCCCCTTGTAATACATGTGTATACTTTTCTGTATGAGTACTATACTCAATAAAATTCTGAAATGATATGTAAGATTTTTAAAATAAAAAATCAATTGAAAATTTTTTAAAGACTGTTACCATTGTGGGTCCAAAGAATCTCTCTATACTACTTCTTATGATGGCATGAATCTATAATTAGCTCAAAATAATCAATAAATGACAATTTCCATTCTCACACCCCCAAAGATTCTTAGGTCACATGAGTTGAAGACAGAGAATCCTCTTTAAAAAAAAAAAAAAGCTACTGCAACTAATTCTGATCCAGCTGTATCATATTTCCCACCTTGAGAAAATCCAATTTACATAAACTATGTAAGTTGTTTTACTTCACTTTGTCTTTCTTTTCAAACTCCATCTTGAAAAGGCTTGTAAAGTTATCTCTCTGCATCAGCACAAAGGAGACTGGAAGTAACAAAGCTGCAGACTACGAACGGCTGCAAAAGCTAACTGCTGTGGCACCAGAATTCACCTTTGAGAAAGACTTATAGATGGGTTGGAAAAAAATAACAAAATGGGAGAAACTGGAAAATGGACATAGAAAGCTCGCTATGCAATTGTTGCAGAAGCAGTCACCAATATTGTGTGTACATCAAGAATTTTCTTAGTATGTTTTCCATTAAAAAGTAATGGAATCTGGATAAGATAGATGATGTTGGAAGTGAAATACCCTTTAAGAGGTTAGTAAACCAAAGATTAGAAATCAATCCAACATGCTTAGTCTTATAGTACATTCTTTAGACAGAGTCTTGCCATGCAGTCCAGTTCTTGCATTACAGTCCAGGCTGGCATCAAACTCACCATCCTCTGGCCTCAGTCTGCCGAGTGCTGGGGTTACAGAAGTACACCACACTACACCAGGCTCATGGTAAGTTCTTCACCACAAACACTGAAAACAGTATTTTATTCCTGAAACTAGAAGTAAATAAAGGAACAATTCGGTTCAAGCTAAATTTGGGTCCCAAATATTTTGATCTGCCTTAGCTCCAGTTCAAAACTCTGGAATGATATACTTTGGAATTGGTTCAAATTACTTTGATGAAAAAAATTTAAGTCTTTAGTTTGACTTGAAATTCATTTTCAAAAATAATAAACTATTTTAGTGTTTAGAAATATCTGTTACAACAATTTGCTGCCTCTAGAGGATTAAAGTAATGTCAATTACATCACCGATTCATTTTCTTGGCCCTTACAACAAGATAAAAACTGGCATCTCTGTTCAAGAGTTACTTTCAGCTATACCTTAAACTGAAATATAATGCTAGTTATACGCAAAAGCTCGAACACTCCAGAGCCAGTTGTCACGAAGCTGTGGCAGACTCCGGCCCTGAAAGAATACATATTCCATGTGGCCACATCTCTTTTTGTCAGAAATTAGAAATCCAGATTTTTATATGACTCTTTTAATTTTTAAGTGTTGACAACAAATTCCAACTTTTACAAACTAGTTTATGGGCTAGTCAAGACATATGGTTGTCTCTTTTGCAACCTCTGGTAAACATCATTTTGTAGATTAAGGTCTCAGCTTCTGCTGAGCTTTGATAAATCTTCAATTTTTTACATAATACTGACTCCAGACAAAGTAGTTCTCTGACCCAAATGCCAGTCTTAACAAGTCATTATTTCATTATCATGCTTACTTGAAAACTTAAAACATATTGCTACCTAAAAAAGAAGATAATAGAGAAATGAGCCACTTAACTCTGTTGTAATCTAACAGCCATGACAACCCATCTTTACTAAGAAGAGAGAGCAAGGTTAGTGGTCAGAATGCCATTTATCTTCTGTTGAACAAATAGAATTTATAATATTTTTTTGCTCCTCCAGAATGAATTAGATGAGCTTTCTAGCCAAAATCTACAGAAAGGAGACTCATGAAGTATCATGGTATTTTTCTCAAATACCACTAGTACAGAAAATATCACCTATAACTTTATCCACTAGTGAACTATCTTTATCAAGATGATCAGAGAAAATAGGATATTCTTCTTGAAACTAGTAACTTATAGCAAAAAATAAATAAATAAATACAAAACATACATAAAGGTACATGGGAGGAGGGAGAGGACATCAATAGGTCAGATAGCATGCAAAAAAATGACAAAAAGATAATCAGGTAAAATAATTATAGGAACAGAAGTTGACTCTTATGTTCTTTTTTGTTTATCCCTATGTTTTTTTTTTTTGGGGGAAGGGGGGTACTGGGCATTGAATTCAGGGTCTCATGCTTGCTAGGCAAGTGCTCTGTAACTTGAGCCATGCTCATAGTTCTTTTGCTTATAGGTTGTTTTTTCAGATAAGGTTTTACACTAACTGCCCAGGCTGCCCTTGAACCATGATCCTCCTACCTCCATCTCCCAAGTAATTGAGATTCTGTACAGGCTTAATGTGAACTTTAATAACTTCAAAACCCCAAAATTTCTTTGGGGTACTGCCTGTTTTTAGAGTTATTCTTTTTTTTTTTTTTTTTTTGTGGGACTGGGGTTTGAACTCAGGCCTTCGAGTTTGCCAAGCAGACCTTCTACCACTTGAGCCACAACTTTAGTTCATTTTGCTCTAGGTATTTTGGAAATGGGGTCTTAGAACTATTTGCCCAGGCTGGCCTTAAACCATGATTCTCCCAATCTCAGCCTCCCAAGTACCTAGGGTTACAGATCTAAGCCACCATTGCCTGGCTAGAGTTATTTTTAAAAACTCAGTCATGTAAGAACATTTTCATCAGAATACTGTCTAATTATAAACAATTAAGACACACTTTACTGACATACATATTATAATGTTAGGGTTTTTAGCCAAAGAGTAGAAAGTTCAATAATTAATGGACTTTAATAAGCTTCAGTAATTAACCAGAAAATATTTTTATTAGGCCCAAATGAGGTATCTGTCATTTATTAATACTGAATCACAGGGTGTACTTAAAAATTACAGGCTCAGTTTTCTGAAAAGGATTCCTAAGGAAGTAAGAAGCTTTCCATTTTTGTTCTACAACTGCTCCTTAACAACAGCAAGTATTCTTTCATTTTTGGCATTCTCTCTCTTCTCTCTTCCTTAGGACATATTTACAGATGCACTGGCTGCTTTACAGACATGCTAAAAGTTCTTGCTGTGGTTGATCAAAGTTGGAATGCCTAAGGAAATTACTCAGTTTAGACAGCCCAGATTGTATCTAGCCAAATAGTTATAGTGCTCTACTTTCAACATGTGTTAAAGTCATATTTTCGCTATGCTGAATATAAGTTGAGAACATTTGTTTGCATCACACTCTATGAACACTTGAGTCAAAATAGTATGTTGAATACCAAGGTTTATATCTGTGACAGTTCATTTTAACTGTTTGATTAAACAAAAGACAAAAAACTTCATTTAAAAAAAAAACCCTCAGACAGCAACATATGTACTAGGAAAGCACTTCTGTGATTTTTTTTTTGTGGACTGGAGTTCGAACTCAGGACTTGCCGATTGCAAAGCAGGCACTCTACCACTTGAAGCACTCCTTCAGTCCATTTTACTCTGGTTATTTTGGAGATACAGTCTCCGAAGCTATTTGCGCAGACTGGCCTCAAACCTCGATTAGCCCAATCTCAGTCTCCCAAGTAGCTCCCAAGTGTAAGCCACCAGCGCCCAACTTCTATGATCTTCTTAAGTACCCAAGATCTTCTGAAAATATCAGAAAACCTGGAACCAATGTTGATATTTGTTCATTAGCGCATTTATTGATCTGGCATAAAATAGTCTGTCAAAAAAATGGAACCATAGTTTTAATTTATTAAAATCTTTAATGAATATCTAATGAAAAACATCTGTACTCACCTCCTTTCTATTATTAATCTGCCTAATTTATAAGTAAACATAATTAAGCAGAAAAATGACATCACAGCAGTTTATTTTCAGTTTTTTAATTGAAAGCCACAGAATTGCAGTACAAAGAGTTACTTGTCAAACATAACACAAATCTCTAAAATAAAATATTGGCTTCAAGCGACTTGCACATATGAAATAGTTTTTTAAACTTTGTTTTAGTTGGATTCTTTATGATACCCAGGAAGAGTTTAGTGCACATGGTACCTGAAATTGTCCTTTCCACATGAGCTACCACAGAAAAGACAAATGTAGCTGTTTCATCAGTACTGCCAAATTTGGCAGCCACTTATACTTCTCTTCAAACTAAATAATTATATTTTTTATCCCACGTTGAAAATAATATGGAAATATCACTCAAAAAGAACCTATCAGACCATGGAATTACAATAATTTAAACTGTCCTGTGTTACAGTATTGCTGCCCTATGCTAAGGTATATGTGTATCACAAACTGTCAGGAAACTATAAACCATGCAATAGGCTAGACACTGAGTGAGAATTATTGCCAGTAAATACTGCTTGGAAGTAGGAATGGTGAAATAACTTTTGTCAACTGGGATGTCTAGAACTCACTTTTAAGCTGTTTTCTATAGGACATGAAATCTTTCTTTATTCTAACACTTAGGTAAAGTAGATGGATAGATATTTGGATAGATGCACATACTCAGATAATGAGAATAATTTAAGCAATATTTTGTTCTATTTTGAAGCAAAATTTAGAATATGATTTCGATGAGATTCTTAAAAATTATGTAACAAGTTTCTTCCTCATTCTTTTTCAGATTCTGATTTAAGGCCTGGGTTTGAGAGATGCCACAAAAACATAAATCAAAGGGCAATCTTTTGGGGTTGGGATTTTAGATCAGTGGTAGAGTTTGCCTAGCAAATGTAACAACAACAAAAAAGACAGTCTTTCAAATTAAACATTATAGTACCAGTCTATGGTTAACACAGAAAAATCTTAGCTTAGTTTCTTCACTGCTAAAAGAAAAAAGAAATCCCAAAAACAATAAAAAAAATGTAGTTGAGACTATAAAATTAATGTCTCAAACACAAACGCATTAAAATAAACACAAATATACACATACACATACACATACACATACACATACACATACACAATGATTCAAAAATCCTAACACTATAAATCGTAGGGCCTAGAAAACTAATTATATCCCTTTTGTGTAGTACTCCTATGAATATAGGACTGGATATTTTATACTCAAAGCTAATCAAGGGTCCATTTCTGTGGTGCCCTTTGGTGTGTATGAAAGGCTGGTGCTCATCCTGGGAAGCATGATTAATTCACACAATTGTTTTTCAGTTCCCCTCCCCAAGAAAACTTTCCTGAGGTTTATCTTCCCAGTTTAATAGGTCAAAAATCAACATTACTGAGTTCCAATCTTTTTTAATTTCTTTACTGGTCAGAGTTTCAATTTCTTTCAATTTACATATCTTCTAATTACCAGACTGAGTGGTAAATGATACCATGGTGAAAATTCAACTGCATACAGTGCTCAATTGTCTATTCCAATTAATTCTATTACAGCATCAGCCCAAATACACCTGAAAGAATCTGGTTTGTTGAAACTCTTTCTAAAATATAATGTACTTTAGAAATTTAATAAATATGCTGATAACAGCTAATACTCTGTCTATATATTAACATATAATCTTCACAGCAAATAAAGGAGATAGCTACTATTTTTCCCTTCATTTTACTAAGAATATGATCATTTTCTTCAGATTAACTGATTTATTCAAAGTGAAAACGATGGTAAGTTCAAGTGAAGACTGGAACTCAACACTCTGAGTTCACTCAGGGAACTACTATGGTATGTGGTATGTCCAGTCTGCGGCTTTATGTTTATGTGCCCCTTAATTATTTAACATCTTACAATACCTGAGAACCACCATTATGGACATTAATTCCTGTTGGAAAATTGTATAAATAAAGCAGATGTGAGATGGTACGACTCAAATGCAGTGTCTGCCGCTCAAGCACAAAGTCCTGAGTTCAAACCCTAGTACTGCCAATAAATAAATAAATAAGATACAAATGCCTGGATCAGGGTTAACACCTGACACAGGTTTAAAGGGCTGGCAGAGTAGCTCAGGTGGTAGTGTCTGTCTAGAATATGGGAAGCCCTAAGTTCAAACCCCAGTACCACAAAAATAATAATAATAATAATAATTTTTAAAATCAATAAAGCAGACATGAGAGACTGAGTAAAGGGCATGTGGTAGGGAAGGTGAGCTCAATTAGGGGTTGAGCACAATTAATTTAGAGTTTTTAATAAAAGTATAAAGAAGAAAGAATACAATTAACAAGTATTCCTACCATTAGTAACATTTGAAAGGATGTTTTTCAGGTCTTTCTATATAATATAGATGCATTTTAAAAATTTAAAGGCAGTTTGTAATACAGAAATTAAATGGGTTCTTAAAAAGAAACTCAGCTTCCACATCCTCAAAATGAGCACACAGCTAGAACTCATACTTAATGACATAGTGAGCTACCTCAGACAAAGTACTAAGATGCTTAGCATACAGAAGTACTCCACAAAAGTTCAATTTTGTTATTAGAATCAATTATATTTAGCATTTTTTGAAAGTGATACTGGGGTTTGAACTCAGGGCCTCATGCTAGTTAGGCAGGTGCTTTTAAGCTTAAGCCACTCCACCAGCCTACACTTAGCATTTTCACCCTTCTTTCTTGCCCAAGTCTAGACCATGAGCACTTTCTCACTGTATTGCTCTTCAAAATCAATTTTTAAAGGAGTATTAGAAATTTAATGTTTTCTCTTTTTTTTATTTTAAATATGCTATAATAAATATGCTATAACAAATGTGCTCATATGATATGTAACATATTATATATAATATATATACACACACTTACATTCAAAAGTCTAATAGTCTAAATTGTTTCCACATACTCAAAATACAGGATTACCACCAATGCTACCATACTGCCATATGTTCCTTTAAATAGCTCAAAACTGAATTCAAAATGTAGTATATTCCTGAGAGTAACATCTCCCAGAGAAAAATAAAGACATGAACAACGTGACATGCTCCTCAGGAACTGCTAAGTCTGAACAAATATCCTACCAGATTCATCCAAGTTGAAACATCTAATGAAATCCACATAGATCATCAATAAATGACTAGAAAAGGGTAAAACAATTCTTCACTCCTATCAGTACAAAGCAAAACATAACAAGCTCTGTACTTAACTGCTTTCACTCAAAAGCTAATGCATGGTTTTGATGCAATGTAAAGTTAATCTAAAATGTAAAATGTAATAATTGATTCAGCTTCCTTTTTATTCTTTAAAAAGAAGAAAAAAATAACTGCTTTTCTAATAAGCAGGTACTTTGTGCTAGACAGCACATTTCATTTCTAGAGTCTTAGAAAAAGAACGGATATACTTGATGAGTAAACAATCAGTAAGTTACAAGTTGCCCCTTAATACTAAAGGCAAGAATCAGTATCAGTACTCAAAAAAAAAAAAAAGTTTTAAAAGAGCGTAACTTACTTTTACTGTCCCAGGCTAACTGGGCTCTGTCTGGTGCTTCTTTGTCTGCACATGGCCACCCACAGCCTGTCTTCTAATTAAACCAATGCTGTAGCAGCAGAACAAGCAAACAAGTTGCCTCCCATCTGCGTACAGCTCTTCACGACACATTTCCCTTGGTCAGAAGGTGGAAATTCTTGGGAGAGGTGATTTTCTCTGCCTCTTCACAAGAAGAACATGGATACTGGGCTGGATACAACTCCATGAAGTGTAACTGTGTGTGTACACCTCAAAAAATAAAACAAAAAAATGCAGAGAAACATAAAGACTCCATAAACAGCTAGAATACAGAAATACCGGAGCACCACTGGAAATACTGCTAAACAGACAGGCAAAATAGGGTATCTGAATTAATCAATGATATCAAGTTACAAAAAAAAAAAAAAAAGGAAAAAGAACACCTAAAGTCAAAACTCAAATTTCATGCAATGAAATCATGGCAAGTACTACAAGGAAAAAAAGGTAAATCTTTTATTTCACATACATAAAAAATCACTCCCCTCCCACGTTACAAAGAAGAAACACTACTATGAATGGAAGAGAAAACTGAGACTTTCAAGGCCTAAAATTGGACTCACCAACCACATCATAGTTAATGGGCACTCATGTATATGTGAGCTGAAAGCATCCAGCTGACTTTCTAATGTGTTCAGCAGCCCTGTGGGGGAGGGGAAGAGGAAGAGGGAGTGAGGGGCCACTGAAATACGCAGCTTCCCTCTACCTAAAAAAGAGGAATTCTGCAAATAAAAAAGTGCAGTAAAGTGGAGATGCTCATTTACTTAAAAATTTTAACTTCCTAACAAAACAGAAATGACCTTACAGCAGATGCACCCTCTTTCT
The DNA here is from genome assembly GCF_047511655.1 of Castor canadensis. Taxonomy (NCBI): domain Eukaryota; kingdom Metazoa; phylum Chordata; class Mammalia; order Rodentia; family Castoridae; genus Castor; species Castor canadensis. The sequence continues at coordinate 143,505,337 of NC_133390.1, read as the reverse complement.
TGCAATAAAAGTCAAACAAATGAAGTGAGGTGGAGAATAGGGTAGGGATGGTAATGCATCTACTCTCAAAGAAACCCACAAGCAAGTTTGGGGAAAGAAAGGGGGAATATTATATCAGCCCTCCTCCATGTCTCTTTCCATCCTAGGGATGCCCATGTGCCAACAAGACACACAATCTCTATGACCATTAAGCATTTTAGAGACTGGTAGGTTTTAGGTATTTTCTCCATCCCCCAGAGGCACACAGTTCCAAACAGAAGTTCCAGGCCAACTCCTGAAACTGAACAGAGGCCCTACTGAACAGTGATTGACATTCTGAAGATTCTGTTTAAAGAAATGCATACAGAACAGGTTCCAGGTACAAGAAGATATACAGATACAGACAAATGTACAACAATAGTAAATATAATAATGTAAATATTTAATAGTGCAATTACCTACTTTCTTTCTTTCATACCCAAAATACCAGCCATCTGGATAAGAAGTTAGTTCTTAAAAGACTTTCCTAGAGTTTATAAGCAAACAAAATACTGGATTACACAAAGATCCAAAGAAAATGGACTGTTTTTAGCAGAATGATATAAAAATCTGTGCCTAGTACAATCTGCTCTATAAACACTAAAGCATTTGGACAATAAATCAGTTTCAACCATGAGTTACCATCTCCTGTAATCAAAAGGAGCCTTAAAGGATGAATCAAGTCAACCAAAAAACTGTAGGGTCCAATTAGAATACATAAGTTCAACAAAACATTTTCAGTTTTGTTTTGTTTTACATTGCTGAGGATCAAACCCAGGACTATGTGTGTGCTAAGCGTGTGTTCTGCCACTGATCAACACTCCCAGCCCAAAACAACATTTTTAGCAAAGGAGCCTATGTAACTTGCCTTTCACTATGCAAAACTGAAAAGCTAGCTTATCAGTATTCTTAATGCACACAATTCCACCTACCATAATAACCAGTTTTAAAATGAAATGACCAAAATTTCTCAAAGATTATAATAAGATCTTCAAAATATCTGCCAGATTCATCAATTTTTTTATACACCTCCTAAAAGTTTATCATCCACATTTCATTAATTATTCCTTATTAGATCTTTTAAACCACATCTTTGTACTTTTGTAGAAAAACACCAATATACAAAGGGTGCTTCAGTATTTTTATGAGTAGTTAAGCTTTCAATCAGAATCCATGAAACATACCTTATACTTTTTCCTAAGAAAATAGTGGTATAATGACTCACTCAAATCTATAACCAATTTTCTCAGAAAAAAATACACATTGAAAGCTATACCGTGTGAAATATGCAAAATAATGGCCTGGTATTTTAAATTCTATCACGATCTGAACCAAAACTATTTCAAAGCAGCAAAGAAATCAAATGACTCCCAAATGTATTGTCCCAGATATGAAGACCAAATTGTTCCACAATATTAGTCTTCTCTATTGAAGTGAAATCAGAATTGTACTACCCAAAGAATAAAATTCACTTTCTCATTGGTTAGAAGGATAATATAGAAAAGTTATACAGTCTGGTGCCGGTGGCTCATGGCTATAATCCTAGCTACTTGGGAGGCTGAGATTGGGAGAATCTCAGTTTGAGGCCAGCCCAGGCAAATAGTTCGAGAGACTCCATCTCCAAAATAACCAGACTAAAATAGACTGGAGGTATGGCTGAAGTGGTAGAGTGCCTGCTTTCCAAGCATAAAACAGAGGTTTGATCAAGGGGACAAATCAGTTTAACAATGTTATCACCAAAATATGATCTATAAACTGACCTTTCTATTTCCTTCCCTACTTTTTGAAGACAAACAAAATTTGGGTCATGTTTTCATTTTCACACCGTAGAATACCTCATATAGGAATGGCCATCCTCCTTTCCAAAACCCTGATGGGAGAAGCTGGTCAGACTAATAGGCAAGGACTTAGATTACTCTGTCCCTGCTTTATGTAAATGAAAAAAAAACACCCCTCTCTGGTGTCTAGAAGTGGTAGTATTAGAACAATACTAGTCTTCATGGTGGACTAGGAAAAAATGATTATCAGTTTTAAGAAAAATGCAAAAATGATGGGTCTGGGGGCCTGCATAAGTTATATGCAAAACTTTCTTTAACTCACCTTGCCTCTTCCTCTTCTACTGTATTGAGTTGATATCAGTGTATTTTCCCTATCTGAGAAAGTTCAATTCATCACATTTTTTGAAATACAAAGTAAGGTCAGATACCTTACTAGCCAATAATGACCATTAGCCATGTTCATTTTAGTAATTTCAACCAATAGGTAGTAGAGTGTTCAAGGAATTCAAACCAATTTTAGCATCTGCCTAAGTAATAATCTAACAAGCATGTTTAAATAATATCATTTCTGTATTTTTTTTCAGTTTAGGTATCATTGGTTTATTATAAAAGGGAGACATATGGAAATTATCTACATGATGAAAGATTTCAGGACCTCACTGGAATGGGCAGCTTCATGTGATGTCAACTCAGTGATTTATTTCAGCCTACATACTTTCCAAGAATGTCACCATCTCTAAATAAGAAATAACCCTTATCATCTAGAACTACTTTGGTGCCTCCATATTCTGGCAGAAGAACTCATCTCCAACTTGTACACTAACAGGTTGGATCTCTCCATCCTTTCCTTTGGAGCCTGATCCCACGGCCACACAACTGTTGCTTGTAACACTTTTCCTTGAGATTTTTCTGGAAGCATAATGCCACCTTTAGTTACCATTTGGGCTGCATTCCTTTCTACCAATACTCAGTCAAACAGCGGAAGAAACTTTCTAAATGCTTTTCCTGCCATGACTCACGCCACTGCAGCTCGGACCCCACTCTCGCGCCACCACTGAAAGGCAATATCATTTCTTTCATCAAATAGTATATCCCTGCCTGCAATTTCAGCATTTGGGAGGCTGAGGCAAGAGGATCATGAGCAAAGCCAGCCTGGGCTACATAGCAAGTTCTAGGCCAGGTGGACACCACAGCAAGACCCTACCTGGGAGGGAGGAGCAGAGAGAATCCAGTGGAAGCAGGCCCCACCCTTTATCCCTCAAAATTAAAAAATATAATGCAAAACAAACAAACAAAAAGTCTATCTTAAACCAGGCTTGATGGTGCATGCCTACAATCCCAGAACTCAGGAGGCTAAGGTAGCAATTTGAGGCCAGGGAGATTCTGTCTCAGATGGTACATAGATACATAGACAGATAGATAGATGATTGATAGATTGATAGATGAGAGACAGAGAGAGAGAGAGAGAGAGAGAGAGAGAGAGAGAGAATTGTATTCCAAATTCAAAGGGGAAAGCAAGATGGCTCAATAAACAGGATAATACTTAACTGACTACAGACTGAGCAAAACTAGCCAGACACTGGTGGCTCAGCTGGTAATCCTAGCTCCTTGGGAGGCTGAGATCAGGAGAATTGCAGTTTGAGGCCAGCCTGACCAAATAGCTCATGAGATACCCCCATCTCCAAAATAACCTGAGAAAAATGGACTAGAGGTGTGGCTCAAGTGGTAGAGTGCCTGCTTTGCAAGCTCAAAGGCCTGAGTTCAAACCCTAACCAATCAAAAAATAAAATTGGCCAAGCCAGGCACCTGTGACTCACACCTGTAATCCTAGCTACTCAGGAGGCAGAGACCAGAGGATCATGGTTTGAAGCCAGCCCAGGAAATAGTTCATGAGACCCTATCTTAAAAAGGAAAAAATGGGTTGGTGGAGTGGCTCAAGGTGAAGGCCCTGAGTTCAAGTCCCAGTACAGAAAAAAAAAAATTGGCCCAAACTGAACATAAGTGTTCACTGTCAAAATAATATAAATCATGTTCTTGGATTCTTCACAGTACTGTTCAGTAGGCAGACAAGACTAAATATTATTATTTATATACTCTCAGTACGGAAAACGTTAGAATCCAATTTTCTCATATCTTTCCATTGACCCAAACAATTCCAATACTTCTTCAACTTAAGTTTTGTTTTGTTTTGTTTTGTTTTGTTTTGCTTTTTTTGTGGGGAGGTGACAGTGGGGCATGAATGCAGGGACACATGCTTGCTAGACAGGCACTCTTACCATTTGAGCCACTCTGCCAGGTAACTGAATTCTTCATTTGAAAACCTTTCCTGGTTTAATGTGAGAAAGCACTATTACACATGGTGGTGGAAACTGTAAGAGGCAGCACAAACATGACTTCCAACATAATTCTTAAGATTCAGGAAAATTCTTCCAGTTAGTGTACCCTTAGCCATTAAACACATACAATTTAATCAATGATATAATAGATGCCTATAATCCCAGCAGTAGGGAGGGTGAGGCAGGACTGTGAGTTTGAGGCCAGCCTGGATTACAAAGGAAATTCAAGGTCAGCCTGAGCTACATAGTGAGACCCTGTTGCCAAAAACCATTTTTAAAAAATAAATTATTAAAAATAATTTAAATTCTTACCCAAATTTAATAATTAAAGAGGGGAAGTAAACTAATCTCACTCAGGGTAGTATCATATACCACCAAGATCCATTTGACTTAGACCAATCAAAAATAATATAACACAATTAATTCAAAAATATATAACAACTTTTTAAAAAAATTTTTATCCATACTCTCAAAAAACATAGGTCATGTTTCAAAACTATGAATTCTACTTACTCATGAGTAACTCACTATTCCAAAATGTACTTTTTTAACTATTGGTAAGTAATCATTTAAAAGTAAGAGAAGAGTCAAAGGGTGGAAAAAGCTTTTCTAAGCCCTATGGACCCCAAGAACAGGCAAGAGTAGCTATACTCATATCTGACTAAAATCAGTCAAAGGGGACAAAGGAGGTCACTTCATATTAACTAAAGGAACAACACATCAAAAGGAAATATCAATTCTAAACATATATTCACCAAACACAGGGCACCCAACTACATTAAAAAAAAAAAAAAACTCTAATGGACCTAAGAGCACAGATAGACCCTAACATGATGATAGTGGGAGACTTGAATACCCCACTGACACCAATAGATATATCATTCAGACAAAACAATCAACACAGAAACTTCAGAAATATTATTATGGGCATAATAGACATCTACAAAGCATTTCAGTCAACAACCATGCAATACACATTCTTTACTGCAGCTCATGGAACTTTCTTCAAAATAGGTCATATTTTAGGACACAAAGCAAGTCTCAACAAATTTAAGAAAAGTGAGATAACCCCCTGTATCATTTCAGTTCACAATGGAATAAAACTAAACCTCAACAACAAAAGAAATCAGAGAAAATATTCAAACACATGGAACACACTGCTCAACGACCAGTGGGTGACCAAAGAAATAAGGGAAGAAATCAAAAAGTTCCTAGAATCTAATGAAAATGAATATACAACCTATCAGAATCTATGGGACATAGCAAAGGCCATGATAAGGGAAAAGTTTATAGCTATAAGTGCCTACATTAAAAAACAAAACAGGAACTTCTCAAATAAACAATATAATGATGCACCATAAGCTTCTAGAAAAACAAGAATAAACCAAACCCAACACTAACAGATAGAGAAATAGTAAAGAACAGTGCCAAGATCAATGAGATCAAGACCAAAAAAGTCTTTTTTTTTTTGTAGTCACACAAAGAATCAATAAAACAAAAGTTGGGGCTGGGGGAGTGGCTCAAGTGGTAGAGTGCCTGCCTAGCAGCATGAGGCCCTGAGTTCAAATTCCAGTACTACCAAAAAAAAAAAGTTAAAAAACAAAAAGTTGGTTGTTTGAAAAGATTAACAAGATCAACAAACCCTTAGCCAAAATGACAAAACAGAGTAAAGACCCAAATTAATAAAATCAAAGATGAAAAAGGGAACATAACCACAAATACTAATGTAATCCAGAGGATCATTACAGAATACTTTCAAAACTTATATTCAAGTAAACTGGAAAATCTGGATGAAATGGATAAATTTCTAGATGCATACAACCAACCAGAATTGAACCAAGAAGATATTAACCACCTAAATAGACATATAGCAAGCAATGAGGTTAAAGCAGTATTAAAGAGCCTCCCTACAAAGAATAGCCCAAGACCTGATGGGACTCACAGACAAATTTTACCAAACTTTTAAAGAATTTTAATACTCCTCAAACCTTTCCACAAAATAGAAAGAGAAGGAACACAACCACACTCATTCTATGAAGCTAACATTACACTCATTCCAAAACCCAATACAGATGCAACCAAAAAAGAAAATTATAGACCACTATCTTTAATGAATATAGACATAACAAAATACTGACAATCAGAATTCAACAATACATCAAAAAGATCATACACCATGATAAAGCTGATTTCATGTGGGAGAGGAAGAGGGCGAGGTAGGTAAGGGAGGGGGTGGGGGAAGGGGGGAGAAATGACCCAAACATTGTATGCACATATGAATAAAAGAAAAAAAAAAAGCTGGTTTCATTCCAGGAATGCAAGGATGCAAAATCAACTCAAAGTGGATCAAAGACCTTAATATAATTCCTGAAACTTTGAAACAACTACAGGAAAGAATGGGAAATACACTGAAACAGATAGGCATAGGGAATGACTTCATAAGCAGAACTCAATAGGCTCAACATCTAAGAGAAAGAATGAACAAATGGGACTGCATCAAACTAAAAGGCTTCTGCACAGCAAAAAAAAATACAGTCATTAGACTCAAGAGACTGCCCACAGAAAAGGAGAAAATCTTTGCTAGCTATTCATCTGATAAGGAACTAATATCCAGAATCTACAGGGAACTCAAAATACTCAACCCCCAAAGAATCAACATCCCAATGAAGAAATGGGCACATGAATTAAACAGAGAATTCTCAAAGGAAGAGTTAAAAATGGCCAGAAAATACATGAAGAAGTGTTCAACTTCCCTGACTACAAAAGAGATAAAAATCAAAGCTACGCTAAGATTTCATCTCACCCCAGTTATAGTAGCCATATTCAAGGACAATAACAACAATAAATGTTGGTGAGTATGTGGCAAAACAGGAACCCTAATACACTGTTGGTAGGAATGCAAAGTAGTACAACCATTCTGGAAAGCAGTATGGAAATTCCTCAAAAAGCTGAAGACTGAATTGCCATATGATCCAGTGACACCATTCCTGGGCATCTACTAAGGAACATAAGTCAGGATACAATAGAGACATTTGTACACCAATGTTCATCGCAGCAATATTCACAATAGCCAAGCTACTGAAACAACCCAGATATCCTGCAACTGATGAAGGATTCAAGAAAATGGGGTATATATACACACAACGGAGTTTTACTCGGTTTGAAGGTAAATGGATGCAACTGGAGGACATCACATTAAGTGAAGCAAACAAGGCTCAGAAAGACCAAGACCGCGTGTTTTCTCCCATACATGCAAGACATCCAAAAGATAAACATATACACAAAAACAAGCATGATCATGTACAAACTCATATGTAGAACATGTTTGTAATAGTGGAACTACTCTACGGAACTTGGGAAAGGAGGGAAAGGAAAAGAGAATGATAGAGCATCAACAACATCAAATAATATTTGTGAAGGTAGAGGGTATAAGAATATGTATTAAAAGCAGTTGAAAAATTGGGAATTGGAGGTGAAGGGTAAGGGAGAGCAATGGAAGGGGTTCAACAGACCAAAGTAGAATGTACTAACTGCAGGGATATACTGAGAAACCCCTTTGAACATGGACTTAAATATTAATAACAAAAGACAGAACTAGGGAGTTGAGGGGGAGAGATGGTGGGATGATCTAACCAATATAAGTACAATATAAGCCTATTTGGAATTGTCACAATGATTTCCCCCTGTATAATGAACATATCCTAATTTTTAAAATAAATAAATAAAAGTAGAGGGACCTGGTACAGTGGCTCAAGTGGTAGCCTGCCTAGCAAGCATGAAGCCCTGAGTTCAAACACCAGTACCACCAAAAAAAAAAAAAAAGAAACAAAAGTAGGTGGAAATTGAATCAAATATTCTACACATAAGTATGACTTGAAAAAATTATGCTTAAGATTTTTTTAAAACTAATTTTACTCAATTTTTGTATTGATAGTAGCCATTAGGGCACATGATCTACCCACTCATTAGCCTTCTTTCCTTAGACCCATACTGACTCTATATACTGGTAACTCAGGGTATCACCTTTGTCACAAAGGAGAGTAATTTTCAACTAACAAGTGCATTAAGCCAGATGAAAACCTCCTTCTGTATGTGCTTTGAGTAAAACACAATATACTTCTTTTATCCACAACATATAATTAACTTATGACATTCTAAAACCTGTCACTAATAGTGAACATAAATATTCTCCTACCTTTCATTTCCAAAGCAGTTCAAATAATAATAGTCATTGGATGCTTACTTTGTGCAACAAGGTAAACTAAGTAATCGGCATATATTAACTCAATCTTTATAACTCTATAAAGTAGGGATTATTATCATCAGAAATGGGAAAATTGAGTCAAGCACAAGTTGTTATATACTCAGGGACATGTGGCTAATATCTGGTAGAACAAGTAACAGATCCATCAGTCATAATAGGAGGGTACCACAAATCCCTATATCAGATCTCTCAGGGACCAAACTACAATAGAACTGATGCTCACCATATATGTTCATCTGCCTTGACTACATTAGCATGAAGTTGAAGGGGTTACTAGGAGAGACTAAAATATACAAAGCAATGATCAAAAGCACAGCTTCACAATTAAGCAATGGGGAATATACAGAAAACATGGCAAGTACTTTTAGTCAACTCCTGATCAATTTTCACAGGGAAAGGCATTTGAATAATGCCCTAACATGAAAGCTAGTCAATTTAGAAATGTCTACTTTAACTCTCACCTTCTCCCTCATAGTCATCACTACTTTATCTTCATGTCTTACTTTACCCAAGTAGTCTTCTTATCCAGGAAAGTATTCGTCTATAATAAACCTCTTAATTTGCATGACACATATCTATCTTCTTCAAATTTGTGTCTTCTGAAGGCCTCTGTAGCCCCTAAACAAACTCATCAAAGTTCCAGATTAAGAGAACTGAGAGATCCTCACTCTGTAACACAAAAACTATATAGAAAACCCAGATGACTCCCCACTCAACTCCTCAATGTCTACTGTAAACTGGGAACAAACCTAACAATCACACTGGAATAAGGGCACTTCACAGTATAGCCTTAGGGTACCTATCTGTTGTGCAGTGATGAAACTTGTCCTACTTTGGTACTTCTAGAAAGTTGGAAAGTTTTGTTGTGGTTTCTTTAAATAATAAAACATTTATCACTTTTAAGGAATCAATCTCAAGAATTTTCCTACTGAAAATGCTGAGGAAATTTAAATATTCAGTCATGTAGTCATGAATCTCACAAAAACCAAATTTACATTATTCAAAAAAGTCCCCAATGAAAGCAACAATCACAGCCTTTCTTCATAACTTTGTTAATATTGTTGGAAAACATTTGCTATATAGTTTATGGTTGACTAACTCCACAGTTTCATAACATTTAAAAACAAGGAACATAAACTCATAAATACTTTAGATCAAACATAAACAGAAAAGAAATACCTCAAGTTCTACCAGAGCTGCAGTTACTGCATCGGTCGCAAGAGCACCAGCCTGTAGCTTTTCAATTGCCTGTGAAACCAAGGAGAGAAATTATTCATTGGAAAAACACAACTTCTTAAACATATCCATAAACTTTCCAAAAGCTTTAAAAATGTAGATGTTTAGAGTTAATAAAATTTGGTCACTAATTCCATTCCATACTTCAAGACACATACTACTAAGATTTAAAACAACTGTTTATCTGCAGGTTAATTTATGATATAGCTCATTTAATATAATCCAATTTAAAGCAATGAATAAAATCTAGCCACTAACTGTAAGATGCAAAGAATTTAGTGTAAGGTAAAAAGCTTTGCTCATCACAGGGCAATTCAAAAGAGCCACAGAAATATTAATGTAGTGTGGTTAAAATATTTTGACAATTCATATTTTATACAGAGAACTGAATCTCAAACTAAGCTAATAACTTCTCCTCACACTGTTTCTACTCTCCCTGCCCACACCTATTAAAAAAAAAAAAAGCCAAATCTTCTGAACAACAAAAGAAATGGTCACTAAATTGAAGAGGCCACTCACAGACTGGGAGAAAATCTTTGCCAGCTATACATCTGACAAGGGGTTGATAACCAAAATATACAGGGAGCCCAAAAAACTAAACTTCCAAAAAAAATCAATGACCTAATGAAGAAATGGGCAAATGAACTGAAGAGAGTCTTTTCAAAGAAAGAAGGCCGAATGGCTAAAAAAACACCTGAAAAAATGCCCACCATCCCCGATCATAAAGGAATGCAAATCAAAACCACATTAAGATTCCACTCTATTCCTATTTGAATAGCTACCACCAAGAACACAAACAACAACAAATGTTGGCAAGGATACAAGGGAAAAAGGAACCCTCACACACTGCTGATGGGAATGTAAGTTAGTATAACCACTATGGAAAACAGTATAGAGGCTCCCTAAAAAACCAAAAAGAGACCTGTCATACAATCCAGCAATACCACTCCTAAGGATATACCTGAAAGGTTGTGAGTCAGTTTACAACAAAAGCACCTGTACATCCATGTTTATTACAGCACTATTCACAAAGCTAACCTATGGAAACAGACTAGATCCCTAAGAGTAAGAAAATGTAGTATTTATATACAATGGAATTTTACTCAGCCACAAAGAAGAATGAAATTTTGCAGGTAAATGGATAGAACTAGAGAACATCTTAAGTGAAGTTAGACAAGCTCAGAAGGCCAAAAGCCTCCTGTTCTCTCTCATTTGTAGAACAGATCTAATACAAATGTACCAGTATTATGAAACACTGGTCGTGCTAAGGGGCAGTCATGCACAAGAGAGTTACGAAAACTAGGAACTTGAATAGGGTTGATATATTCACTATACAAGAATAAATATAGAAATCTTTTTTTTTTTTTGTGGTACTGGGGCTTGAACTAAGGACCTTCAACTTGAGCCACTCCACTAGCCCTGTTTTGTTGTTGTTGTTTTGTGAAGGGAAGGGTCTCGAACTATTAGCCAGGGCTGGCTTCAAACTGCGATCCTCCTGATCTTTGCCTCTTGAGTAGCTAGGATTACAGGTGTGAGCCACTTGCACTGGCAAATATAGAAATCTTAAACTGACTGAAACTAACATAAGAAAGGGACTAAGGTAGAAATGAAGAAAATTAGAGGAGATAAACCAATTGAGGTTATAATACATACAAACATGGAAATATCACAAGGAAACTCCCCGTGTAGCTAGCTAAAATGTCATGTTTTTCATTTTATCTTTTCCCTTTTTTTCTCTTACAAAATCAGAGAACAGGAGGGCAGAACAAGTCCTGCCCAGGGGGGAGGGCTGGCATCCATGGGAGGGGGTAGGTGTTTGGGAAAGGGAGTAGGTGGGAGAATACGGTACAATAAAACCTGTTCATGTAGGTAAATGCAAAAATAATACCTGCCTGTTAAAACTACTCCAAGAATCAAGGGAGGGAGAGTTGAAGTAGAATGGTTGAGAAGGTGAACTCCTTTATATTTGATACATTGTAAAAACCTGTATAAATGCCACGATGTACCCCCACCCATCACAACAATAAAAATATTTTTAAAAAGCCAGTCTCTAGGTCACAGAGGCAGGTCAGAATCCTCAAGTAGAAGCATATATTCTTTATATTACAATATAAACTACAGAGAACAAAGGTCTACGAAAATCACCTTGCTTTCTAGGGCATAAATTAATAAAAGAAAGAGAGTGAAGGGAAACTGGTTTCCAAATGAACTATTAAAACTCCAATTTAATTAACAATGAGAAATCCCCAAAACTAAATATTTCTCAATAGACTTTTTTGGCGGTACTAGGGTTTGAAGTCAGGACCTCAAGTTTTCTAGACAATGGCTCTACTACTTGGTCATGCCCCCAGTCCTGTCATTCAACTTTCTATTTTATTTTATTTTCTCTCATTAAACTTTGAAGAAGCTAATTCATTACAGTGAATTGGATTATACAGTCCAAATGTATTAAATTTCTAGGATTATAGCTGTATAAATGTAAAGTATTTCTTTTCAGACAATGAAAAGATTTCACACTTGAAAAATTAAGAAAGGGCTGGTGGAGTGGCTCAAGTGACAGTATTGAAGTTGCTGATGATTCTAATCAGAAGACTTGGCCCTTGCACTCTGATGAGGAAGAATCCAAGCAGAACCCGTGGTGAGGGAAGTGAGGGAATACAGTTTTATTACGGGAAAGGGGGAAAGGGATTACAGGTGGGGTCCCTGCAAAGTGGAATGGAGGCACTGTATAAAGGAAAATAAAGGGGACAGATTTTATTTTAGGTCATTTTTATATCATCCTTAACTTGGAAGTTAAGAGAAAACTTGCATCACTCCCCATCTGGGAGGGCTCATGCATGCACCTCTGCTAATTCACAAATCTCCTGAATCCAATCTAAGTGGGAGGAATTTTCTACACTAATTTAACAAAGAATTTCCAGTTGAACTAGAGCACTCTGGGCTCAAGAGGGGACAAGGGTGGGGGGGTAGCAAGGGAGGAGTGAGGTTCTCTAAATCAAGATGTATGGTTTCTAAAAGTCCCAAACTCCCTCTGCCTCAGTAGAGCACCTGCCCAGCAAGTGTGAGATCCTGAGTTCGAACCCTAGTACCTTCAAAAAAAAAAGAAAAGGAAAAAATATAAAACAGCTGAGCAGACATTTAGCTTTATTATCATTAGAAAATAATAATAAGCCAAGCACCAGTGGCTCATGTCTATAGCAATCTTGGCTACTCAGGAGGCAGAGAAGAGGAGGATTGAGGTTCAAAGCCAGCCTGGGCAAACAGTTCTCAAGATCCTATCTTGATAAAAACCCATCACAAAAAAGGACTGGTGGAGTGGCTCAAGTTGTAATCCTTGAGTTCAAACCCCAGTGTCACCCCGCCCCCAGAAAAAGAAAATAAAAATAAAATCCCTGTAACAAAATGTTCTTATTCATTTATGGCATTCCATTCATAAGAAAAATTTTGGATCTGTAACAAAGTACAATTTTTCTTTTAAATGGTATGTAGATGTAAAGGAAAAGAGCTAAAAGAGACCTATATTAATTTGATCAGTATCCAATTGACATTCTATTTGCATAAAAAGTAATGAAACATTTGCCTATAAGAGTATATAGTATAAGCTGTATAGTGGGAGGGGGGTGGCCCAAATAATGTATACACATGTAACTAAATGTAAAAATGATAAATTAAAATTTAAAAAAGTATATAGGATGAAAATAAACAATATTTCTTCTGAGACCATTCCTGCCCCAACATTAAGTATTTAACAATTTAGGAAAACCTCAACAACCAAGGGGCGGGGCGGGCCACAACTGAGTAAAAGGGCAAATCAAAACCCAGGAATAACAATAACTTTGGTATGATACAAACTACATGACAAAAAGCAGAAGGATAAAGTCAAGAAAAGGTAAGAAAAACACCCATTTTAATTTTATTATTTTTTTTTCTTCCCTTCATGAAAAGACATTGGCTGCTTTTAAGCAGTTTTTTCTACTCCTTCTATCAGAGGTCAGTGCCTCTGCAAAGATTATAAAAGATATGATTATGATCATGCACCCACAGTTCCAAAAATATAAACTTCAATCTAGGGAAGCAGAAGGAAGAGCTCAGCATCACTCAGAAAATTAAAAACATAGAGCAAAGCAAAATGAAACCCACAAATATAAGCAAAATAACATTTTCGAACCCAAACAAAGAATGTCCCATAAATAAAATCTTAAAATTATGAATTTAAAAGTAACGCTGCTTTGTGTCCAAAACTGAAACACTTAAATCACACACATTCTGTTCATACCTTCTGACAAGCTCTTCTGCATACATGTTTATATTCCTTGGCCTTGGATTCAGAATGATAACCTGCACCTATAGCAGAAAAATTAAAACCAAGTCTTAGTTATCATTAAACTATCAGAGACTGACAATGTAAGTAGTCCATACCAACTAATGTAGTCCAGTAAAAATAAAACTATGCCCAAACTGCATGAAGTTTTAAAAATCAAACAGATTCTTTCTCTATCTTGAGCATTTTTAATACCATGCCCTATATCCTTGCTCAAAAATTCTTTTCCTGACAGAGGTCCTAGAAATAGTTCATGTCCCCAAGAAGGCTTAACCAAAGTCACTTCCCATTTCTTTTCATGAACCTCAAAGTTGGGAATTCTTTTAGTCTAAAGTTGATAACCCAGGATGTGTCAGGAACAGAGTCCCATGGAGCTCCTCTTTGTTGACCTTTTGAAAGCCCAAGTATTTGAGAAACTCCTTTTTAGAATCCAAAAATTCTTAAGAATATCTTCATAAAGCTAGGTAGTTTCTACAAAGGAAAAAAAAGAAAACTATTGAGGGGTCTGACATCCCACCTATCTACAACAACCACCAATAGCACAACTCCCACCAAAACACTCTACTTTCTCTCTCACCCTGGAATGTAGCACAGAATGTCTTTGAACCTCAGTAACAGCACATTCATAGCTGTCTATTAGAAATTATGGGGTTCCTGTCTCTTAATCAAATACCCAAGAACTTACTCAAAAGAATGACTCTGAATAAATTTGTTTGCCTAAATAGTTTGTACATATGCATGTAAATGGAAAAATGAGACCTGCTGAAACTATTCAGGAATGGGGGGAGGCAGGATAAAGAATGATGGAGGGGGTGAATTCAACTATGATATATTTGATACATTGTAAAAACTTCTGTAAATGCCACAATGTACCCCTACCACAACAATAAAAAAAAATTGTCTAAAAGGACTCATCCCTCCTTAGTGATTTGAGGATAATCTAAACAAGAAAGAAACAAAGATAAGAGCCCTTAACCTCTCTTCATGACTAACCCTCTAATTGAAGTTCTTAAACATAGTACTGAACTACCTGATCCTCCCAGACAAAGCCCCACAGAGGTCTACCCTGAAGAAGACTGACTCCAGCAGGGAGTCCCTTGTTTATAGTATTAAGAAGATACAACAGAGTAAAACATTGCACCCCAAAATCTACTTCTTTAGCACATTTCAAGATGACAATTCAGAGGGACTACAGACACAGGAATAGAGGGAAGTAGACCAAGATCTGTGTCTATAGAGGACATCTATATTACTGAAGTAAGCAAGCTTCCTCTGAAGCCCTGGTATCCATCTACCTTACCTGGATCTAGAAGGGATCTTATCAAAACATTCCTGTGCAGAGACTGCCACAGGATGTCATATACAGTCTTCTGATGACCATTACTTAAGAGACTTTCTTTGCATAAGACATTTGTTCAAAAGATATTTCTTAGCCTCACCCTCTCATAACCTGTCTCTGCCTTCTTCTAGGAGTTTTAAGCCTCTATTTCTGGAGCTCAAAATGCTATTGAGGCTTCAAACATCTGACCCTCTGGGTTTCAAAATTTGTGTATGGCTCTAGTGCATATCTGCATGTTAATAAATTTGTTATGTGTTTTCTCCTGTACTCTATTGTCAGTTCATTCCATAGAGAGAATCATTGAATCTTTAGAGGGAAAAGAGAAAATTTTAAAACATCTCTTCAAAGCTGAACTAGCTCCAAAATTGTATAATTATACTCTGAGATATAATTATATCTTTTTTAGCTTTTACTGGGTTTCAGCAGAAGCTTTTCAGCAGCATTATTCTAAAAATCATAAACCAGAGCTTAAAAATTACTTTAGTTTTAACACTACTAATTTACATTTACCTATTATATGAGTAAAAGTAAATAACAGGGGAAAGGAGTGAAGAAAACACAGGAAGAATTATTATTATAAGATCTTTCAACTGGGGAGTAGAAGGGTCCTCAGTACATTAATGTCAAACAATTTCTTTGATTCCTCTCTAGCAGATGTGAAACACAATTCTCAGTGAACTTCAAGGCAAGAGAAGGAAAATTCAACATTATTTTTATTTTCAGCTTCCAACTTACTCATGAAGGTCTTACCTGCATGCACCAACACAAAGCCCCCTCGTTTCTCTTTATAGGACTGCTTTGTTTCCAATTCTTTGGCTGTTATTTTAACAGCTGAAGCCTGAGATGATTTTGAAGGCAGCCCTTCTCCAGAACTCATCCCCTTCTCCATGGTCATTCTCCAAGATTATCATCTTCTATTAGGAAAAGAGCATATTTCTATCGGAAAAACAACTGCAGCAAATTACCCTAGAGAAAAGCAGGCAAAAATGGTATGATTTCTTTCCAGCAGTATGAATATTACTTGCAAAAATTCATGAAAGATGATTTTCAAAACAGCTAGTTTTAAAGTTGTTTAATGGGATAATACAAAGAATATAAAAAGGTTAAAATATAAATCTCTGCCCACTGACAGTACTTGCTTGGTGACATTTAAACAAAAGAATTGTTAAGAAAAAAAAAAACCTCATACTGAGTCTGAAGATATATTATCTTTCTTTTATTCACACTGAAATAATCCTTTATATAAATTAAATATCACTTTCTCCTACTCCAAACTAACCGCTAATAATCTCTGGGATATTTTGAAATCAAAACTACTGCTGGAAACATCACCACGCCTTGAAAAAAGCATAGATTTCTGCCTACTTAAATAAGGAAATAAATCAACATATAGATTCACATCTATATGTAAAGAAATTCTTAAGATAATTCTCATAAAACACAAATACTAAAGAAAGAATATGACTAAACCAAGAAATTAAAATAATACTTCTGCAAACAGTTGTCAGCTTTCATGAAAAGCATTATTTCTGGGGTTCTCCACAGATAAGTGATCAAACAGAAAATGTAATAAAACAATTTTCAAGCAACTTATGCCACAAAGCTTCTCATTTTTCTCCCTATGCATTATTAACTCACAAACTTTCAACAATTTTGGCTTAAAAAAAATGATGGCAGAACATATTTCAGATTAGGAGAAAATAAATCATTTAAAAATCTACAAAAAGATGTAAAGAAAACCTGAGAGAGAAATGATCAAAACTACCTAAAATGCCCAGATTCACACTGTTAAGTAAAAATCTGTACCTTGTATTAAGCTGAAAAGAAGAAAGGTCAGGCATGGTAGAACATACTTGTAATCCCAACACTCTGCAGGCTGAGGCAAGAGGACTAGTAGTTCAAGGCTGGCCCGGGCTCCATAGTGAGACCTTATCAAGTAAGGAAAGAGCCAGGCGCCAGTGGCTCATGCCTGTAATCCTCATCACTCAGGAGGCAGCAATCAGGAAGATCACAGTTCAAAGCCAGGCCAGGCAATAGTTCTCGAGACCCTATCAGGAAAATACCTAACACAAAAAGGGCTTAGTGGAGCGGCTCAAGGTGTAGGCCCTCAGTTCAAGCCCTAGTACTGCAAAAAAAGAAAAAAAAAAGAAAGGGTAAGGAATTAAAGTGCCTATTTTTAGGGCAGGGGATGTAGCTGAGTGTCAGAGCACTTGCCTAATAGACATAAGACCCTGGGTTTGATCCCCCACACTGCAAAAATAAATAAATAAATAAATAAATAAATAAATAAAACACCTGCTTTTGTTTTTGTTTTATGATTGCAGCTGTCTCCCTAACAATGCTTTTCTTCCAATTACTTCACAAAAAATCTGCCTAAATTACCTTTATTTACTTTTTTTATTTCTCACAATGTTTCTTGAGGCAAGCTACCAATTATTCACGTATCAGCTGACAAAGTGAATTCAGTGGTTCATCTTCCAGCCTATAAATGCCACCATGTCTGCCCCAGAAATGAAATAAGGTTGGGCTCCCTAATCTAAGAACACACATACACAGAGAAAATTGAGGCTTTGAAAATCTAAAAGCTTCAGGTAAAATAAAAATACATTCAAGCAGTATGCATTATTAAACCTCAAACTACTTAAGCTTACTGTGATCTGATGTAATATTTATATTTTATAATGAATATGAAAATAAGAAATCATAACATCTATAATTTATAAGACTAGAATAGCATTTAAATGTATACAATATTTAAAAACACTGCTTTGGTTGTCTTAACAGAAAATGTAGAAGATGAATTAATATGCTATTTCATCAGCAGTTTACCTTCCCTCAAAGACTACCTGAAATATGTTTATTCAGCAAACATCTAATCTCTACAAACACCTCCAAAAAATGCTGGCCCCAAGTTTTATTGGACTGGGAAAAGAACTCAATTAGATGGGCTATCCAATATACAACTCTGGCCTCCAACTCCCAATGGTTACTGAAATGGATTTTTCAGGGTTTTGATTTTGTTCCAGGTTTTTATACAAGGTCTCCCAATGTAGCTCAGGCTGACCTTGAACTCAAGGTCATCCATAGGCTCTCAAATACTGTTATGACAGGTGTGCACCACCACACCTGGCTGAAATGTTTTTAATTCGATTAGAAATGAATCAACTTCTACTGAAACATCATTTTTTTTAACTAAGAACTCATTAAAGGTCTAACTTGTCATTGGGCACCAGTGGCTCACACCTGTAATACTAACTTAACTACTCAGGAGACTGAGATCAGGAGGATCAAGGCTCAAGGCCAGCCCAGCCAAATAATATGCAAAACCCCACCTCCAAAATAACCAGAGCAAAAGGACTAGAGGTGTGATTCAAACAGAAAAATACCTGCTTTTCGAGCATAAAGTCCTGTGTTAAAACCCCGGTCCCACAGAAAAAAAGAAGACTAAATTGTCTAATAAAGAGTTCCAAGAAACTGTAAAGACTATAAAAAGCAAATGGACAAATCCCACATTAGAGAAAAATTATATAATGGTTTAAACTGGTAAAAGATGCTAAACCTCACTCAAAAAATTACAAAATAAAACTACATTCAAATACCATCCTTAACTTACATTAACAAACATCAAAAATGTAAGACATCAGGTTTTGAGGGTACAGACAAACAAGAGCATTTATGCTCTAGTGGTAGTGTAAACTGGTACAACTCACTAAGGGCAATTTGGCAAAAATCAATCAAAAGTAAGATATGAACCAATAATTATGTCTTGACGTAAGTGGTTAGAAATAAAAGCAACCAGCCAGGAGTGGTAGCATAGAGCTGTAATCACAGCAGATGGAGGCTGTGGAAGGAGGATGACAAGTTCAACTCTAGCCAGGGGTACAGGGTAAATTCCAAGTCAGCCTGGGCTACCTAATGAGACCCTGACTCAGAAGGAAAAAAAAAGCAATAAGAAGGGAAATGCCATATTCTAAATTTACATTCATTTCTGAATTATAATTTTGTAATCCCACCAACGGAAGGAATATTTTTTAAAAACATGACCAAAGACTTTGGGTCTTTTTTGGTTGTTATTTTCTGGATCTTGAATTTAAGGGGACACATAAACTACATGCAATCCAAACTAAAAAAAAAAAAAAAATCTCAATATTTGATCTCCAGACTTAAGACCAAACGGAGGAAAAATATCATGACTGCAGATAACATGAAATATCCCTCTCATGTATCTATATTTGCAATCACTACTACAAATCAAATCATTATTTGAAATTGACATAGCTTACTTACACCAATACATTAACCCACAAGAAAAATCCCTAACACTTCACCTAAGCTTTAAAGTTATACTCAAAAGGCTTCCAGTGAAAGGAGGTACAAAGGTATTTAATAGTTTTATACAAGAAACAACAATTCAGGTGCTAAGAGTGTACCTCAGTGGTAGAGCTCTTACCTAGCATGTGCAAGGCCCTAGGTTTAATACCCAGTACCACAAAATTAACTTTATTTAATTTTCTAAAAAATTCTATAGACAATTTTCATAATGCCTTTATTTCTGAATCATATATTTGAATATGGACATTTCTCAGTTTCCTATCAGTAATGATATTAAAATTGTTAGTTTTAAACAATGAATGACAACTTGTCCATCTTCTACAATAGTTAATCAAAAAGTTAGAGCACTGGTGGCTCATGCCTGTAATCCTAGCTACTCAAGAGGCAGAGATCAGGAGGATCACAGTTTGAAGCCACCCAGGGCAAAAACAAAACCGGAACCCTATCTCAAAAGTACCTAATGAAAAAAAGGGGCTGTTGGAGTGGTTCAAGTGGTAGAGCACCTGCCTAGCAATGTGAGGCCCTGAGTTCAAATCCCTGTGTGGTCAAAAATGCATAAGGCCCTGAGTTCAATCCCCACCACGATTAGAAAAAATTTTAAACAGACTTAGCCAGTTGGTGAGAAATGCCTGTAATCCCAGCACTCTAGACTGAGGCAGGAGAACCGAAAATTCAAAGCCAGCATGGACCACAGAGAGAGTTCCAGGCCAGCCAGGGCTATATAGTGAGACCTTGCTTGGAGAAAAAAAAATTAAACAGAACTATCATATGACCCCAGCTGGGCATGGCACACACCTATAACCCCAACACTCAGGAGGTTGAGACAAGAAAATTGAGGCCAGCCTTGGATATAGAGATAGTCAAAGAGGTTGGTTGGGCTATGGTCTACAGAGGAGACCTAGCTCAAAAAAAAAAAAGTTATATGACCCAGAAAATTCCATTCCTAGTTATATACCCAGAGAACTAAAAATATGTCTACACAAAAACTTGTAGCCAGATGTTTACAGGATGTAATTCAAAGTAGCCAAAAAGTGGAAACAAAATGGATTAAAAAAGAAGATCCAACAATTTGTTGCTTACAGGAGACCCATCTCACCAACAGAAATAAGCATATGCTTAGGATGAAAGGCTGGAAGAAGATTTACCAAGCCAATGGCCCCCAAAAACAAGCAGGAGTAGCAATACTTATCTCTGACAAAGTAGACTTCAAACCTACATTGATCAAACGAGATAAAGAAGGACATTCCATACTAATAAAAGGGGAAATAGACCAAAAGGAAATAATAATCATCAATCTGTACGCACCCAAGGTAAATGTTTGTTGGTTGATATTTATTAGTGAACAGGAGAGAAGTAGATAGAAAGCATGTGGTCAAAAAGCAAAAGAAATTACTGTGGGTTGGAGTTGCCTAGGAAAGCTTTAATAGGAAGGAATTACTGGAGCCCAGTCTTAGAGAGCAGGTAAGATCAGGATGGGGAAGGTATTCTAGGAAGGCAGAATCACAGCATAGGTAGAGAGGGTCCAGAGCCTCAGCAGTATGAAGGAAAAAAGAGGAAACCTGTGTGGAATATTAGTATCATGCTGGAAGACAAGATATATTGGGATCATGTATAGAAAGATTTGGGTGCCAGGTCAAGGAATTAATTTTTTTTTTTTTTTTTTTTTTTTTTGTGATACTGGGGTTTGAACTCAAGGCCTCACACTTGCTAGGCAGGTACTCTTACCACTAGAACCACTCCACTAGTCCTGGAATTAATTCTTCAAATAACTCAGAGCCACTGGAGACTTCAAAGATGAACGTGGTGTGATTAAAAAACCTAGTGCACAGGATAATAACTGCTATAGCTAGGCACATAGTATGTGCTTGTAACTGTGAGTTAAATAACCCTGAAAGATCTCTTACTTTTGTTGCTTAAAAAACTGATGCATGAAATTAAAACCACACTAAGATTCCACCTCACCCCTGTTAGAATAGCCATCATTAGCAACACCACTAACAACAGGTGTTGGCAAGGATGTGGGGGAAAAAGGAACCCTCTTACACTGTTGGTGGGAATGTAAACTAGTACAACTACTCTGGAAAAAAATTTGGAGGCTACTTAAAAAGCTAAACATTGAAAATCTACCATTTGATCCAGCAATACCACTCTTGGGGATATATCCAAAAGACTGTGACACAGGTTACTCCAGAGGCACCTGCACACCCTTGTTTATTGCGGCACTATTCACAATAGCCAAGTTATGGAAACAGCCAAGATACCCCACTACTGACGAATGGATTAAGAAACTGTGGTATCTATACACAATGGAATTTTATGGAGCCATGAAGAAGAATGAAATGTTATCATTTGCTGGTAAATGGATAAAATTGAAGAACATCATTCTGAGTGAGGTTAGCTTAGCCCAAAAGACCAAAAATTGTATGTTCTCCCTCACATGTGGACATTAGATCAAGGGCAAACACAACAAGGGGATTGGACTTTGAGCACATGATAAAAGCGAGAGCACACAAGGGAGGGGTGAGGATAGGTAAGACACCTAAAAAACTAGCTAGCATTTGTTGCCCTTAACGCAGAGAAACTAAAGCAGATACCTTAAAGCAACTGAGGCCAATAGGAAAAGGGGAACAGGTACTAGAGAAAAGGTTAGATCAAAAAGAATTAACCTAGAAGGTAACACCCACGCACAGGAAATCAATGTGAGTCAATGCCCTGTATAGCTATCCTTATCTCAACCAGCAAAAACCCTTGTTCCTTCCTATTATTGCTTATACTCTCTCTACAACAAAATTAGAAATAAGGGCAAAATAGTTTCTGCTGGGTATTGGGGGGGGAGAGGGAGGGGGCGGAGTGGGTGGTTAAGGGAGGGGGTGGGGGCAGGGGGGAGAAATAAACCAAGCCTTGTATGCACATATGAATAATAAAAGAAAAATGAAAAAAAAAAGAAAACAAAATGTGTTCTATGCATACAATGGAACATCAGTCAGCCATAAAAAGGAATAGTTTTGATGCATACTATAGTGTAAATGGAAAGTATGCAAGAAGTCAGACACAAAAAGCCATCTTTGTATAATCCCATTTACATGAAAAATCCAGAATAGGCAAGTTAAACAGACAGAAAGTACATCAGTGGTTGCTGAAAGATGGAGGGAAAATAATGGTGATGACTGATAATGGGGGGCAGTTTGTTTTTGTGGTGATTCATGAAAAGAAAAATTTGACATTAAGAATCAAGAGCCTTAATATTGGATATACTAGCAATATACAATGTACAATCAGTGTTCTAAAATTGATAATCATGATGATGATTCCACAATTCTGTGACTATAACACCAGTGAATTATATACTTTAAGTGGGTAAACTGATACATAAATTGTATCTTTTTTTCAATTGGTGGTACTGGGGTTTTGACTCAGGGCCTGGCACTTGGTAGACAGTCACTTTACCACTTGAGCCACACTCCATAAATTGTATCATATTTTTTTCTTTTTTTTTTATGGAGGATTTTGAACCCAAGGCCTCTGCTTGCTAGGCAAGTGCTCAACCACGTGGACCACTCCACCAGCCCTTTTTTGTGATGGGTTTTTTTCGAGATAGGTTCTCTCAAGCTATTTGCCCAGACTGGCTTCAAACCATGATCCTCCTGATCTCTGCCTCCTGAGTAACTAGGATTTTAAGTGTACCTGGCTCATAAATTGTATCTTAATAAAGCTGTCCAAAAAAAAAAAAAAAAACAAATTTTGCTTTGCATAAATTATACCTATTCCAAAATACTAAATCTAGTGCCCCTTTCTTAATCTTCCATTGTCAACCTCTGATTCTCTAGATCACCTGCTCTTATTTGCAACATATCAATCTACTATCCTAGCTCTTCATGATCCCTCTGAGTCCATTCTCAAATGTCTCCTTTAGAAGTTTCAACTACTGGCAACCTTTCAAAACTATCCTCTCAGCAAATCAAATAATTCCCAACTCTCTGTCGTCTGTCTTGAGTTCTAGCCACAATTTTTTTTCTGTACAGTTCAACCTTGATCTTCCTCTTTCATATCCTGTCCAAAACAAGATCATTCCCTACCCCAAAAAAATCTAGTTCTTTCCACATCACTAATTTCTCTTTATAGCATTACCCTTTTCTAACACTCATCTTAAAATCATTTTAGACTGCACCCAAGTTTTCAAATCCTATGGGTTTTCTTCAAACATTTAACTTCCTTTTTCTTCACCCTTGTTTAGCCCATACACCTTAGCATAAATGTTACAACAGTATCTGAACTTTTCTCCCTAAATCCAATCCATCCTAAAGCAACCAGCCTCAAAAAACTGCAAAATAAATCTCAAAGGGCAACTCCAATCAAAGCAAATACCATCCTAAAATACATGAGCAGACACTACATAAAAAAGAAACTATAAACTGAATACCCAGTATTAAAGAAAGACTATTCAAAATAACTAGCTCTGTACTGGCACCATAAGCCAATTGTAACCATTTTGAAAAGACATTTATAAGAAGCAAGAGCTGTAAAATGTATAATATTGTATATACTATCTTTCCAGAGATACTCTAGGTATGAACTAGTCAACATAGACACAAACTATAAGTACCATTGATACCTCTAAGAACTGGGAAAATGAGGAGCAAGAATGAAAGAGAAATTCAGTTTTCTCCTAATAACTTTTGTATTTAAATGTATTTCACCCCATACTATCTACTGAAAAGAGGAATATTTAAGTTTGCCATCTTTAAGAACAAGATGAATGTTAACTTGATCAACCTGAGAATAAAACATTTTCACTCTAGGGACTTTCATGGAAATAATTTTTCTTTTTTTCTTTTTTTTTTGTGGTTCTGGGGCTTGAACTCAGAACTTACACCTTGAACCACTCCACCAGCTCTTTTTTGTGTGTGTGTGATGGTTTTTTTTGAGATAGTATCTCATGGAACTATTTGCCCAGGCTGGCTTTTTGAACCACAAGCCTCCTGATTTCCACCTCTTGAGTAGCTAGAATTATAGGCATGAGTCATTGGTACCTGGCTCATAGAAATAATTTAAGGTCTAAATCTTGACCTCATTCATCTCTCTCAAAGATTCTTTATTTTTCTATTGCACATGACACCTTTTTTTTTCTTTTTCTTTAAACCATTTAGAATACAACCACAAGTCCTGTTAGTATGGTGTCAAGTTTTTCACTCTAGTTCTATTTAGTCTTTCAGGAGCAACTGGAGGAAGAAACTCATGGAATCCATCCATCTTAGAACAAAAGGCTTTTACAGAATTTCAGCCCTTAAACTATCAAATGATGAGTAAAGACCATGCTGTTGCTTTTAGCTTCATGACATTAAAAGTTTTAAAGCCTCATTAAATGAGCTCCAGAACCTACTAAAATCCATCTTTGACCCAATAATTCCACTTCTGAGAACATTTTCTACCAAAATTTTAAATAAAGAAAAGACTTTATGTCTTTTTTGCTGTGTTTAGCACCTGCCTGGCTAGCTCAGTCAATAGAGTATAAAAATTTTCTGCTATGTTTAACAAAAGATAATATAGAATACAAAAATCTTGGTGCAATCTATGAGTCCAACAAAGAGAAATAGTTAAAACAAATAACTTATACTTTTATGGTCAATTGATTTTCAATGAGAGAGCCCATGCCATTCAATGGGAAAAGGACAGTTTTTTGTTTTGTTTTGGTTTGGTTTTTTTGGCAGCACTGAGGTTTGAACTTAGGGCCTCACACTTGCTAAGCAGGTGCTCTTACCACTTGAGCCACTCTGTCAGCCCTTTTTTTAATGACTTTTTTTTTTTTTTCAGGATAGTTTCTTGCAAACTATTTGCCCAGGGCTGGCTTCAAACTGCAATCCTTCTGATCTCTGCCTCGTGAGTATCTAGGATTACAGGCGTGAGCCACCACGGCCTAGCCAAGGACAGTCTTTTCAACAAATGGTGTTGGGAAAATTGACTATTTGTAGGCATAAAAAAGGAGCTGTACTCCTACCTCATATTACATACCAAAATTAACTCTAAACAGACTAAAAACCTAAATACAAAAGTTTAAACTATAAAACTCTTGGAAATATAGGGGTAAATATTTGTGACCCTGGATTTAGGAATCATTTCTTAGACATGATACCAAAAACAAACAAAAAGCAATCAAAAGAAAAAAAAATAGGTAAGCTAGACTTCACCAAAATTTTAGACTTTCATGTTTCAACGTACACCATGTGAAAAGGTGGAAAAACAATCCACAAAGTGGTAGAAAATATTACAAATCATATATTTGATAAGGGACTTGTATACAAAATACAGAAAGAACACATACAAGTTTAAAATATGACAACTAAATTTCAAAACGGGCAATTTCTCCAAAGAACAGGTATTTCCCCAAAATATACAAATGAGGAATAAGCACATCGCAGATGTTTAACATCAAGGAAAATGAAAATCAAAACTATAATGAGCCACCATTTCACAAGCACCCAGATGGCTCTAATCAAAAAGACAGATGTTAGCAAAGATGTGGAGATCAGAATCCTCATAACCTGCTGGTGGGAATGTAACATGGTGCAGCCTCTTTGGAAAATAGCAGTTCCATTACACACCTGTAATCCTAGTACTCAAAGAATGAGGCAATTGGATCTCTGGTTTGAGGCCAGCCTGGACTACATGGTGAGACCCTATCTCAAAAATAAATAGGGGTTGGGGGGGGGAGTTGTGGAATAAATAAATAAATAAATAGGGGCTGGAGGCTTGGCTCAAGAGGAAGAGCACCTGCCTAGCAAGCCTGAAGCCCTCAGTTCAAAACCCAAGACTGTCAAAAAAAGTTACCACATGACCCTGCAGTTTCATTTTAAGTATATACCAAAGAGAACTTCAAACACATGTCCATACAAAAACTTGTACAAGGAATTTATAGAATTATTCAAAATAGCCAAAAAGTGTAAACCCAAACATCCATCAACTGATGGTTACACAAAATGTAGTACATTTGCACAACAGCACATCACTCATCCTGTGGATATAGTTCAGTGGTAGAACACCTGCCTACAAAGTATGAAGCCCCAGGTTGTATCTGCAGCACCACACACACACACATACAAAAAAAAAAGAGTCAGAGATGAACCTTGAAACGGTTATGCCAACTGAAGGAGACCAAACACAAAAGATCATGTATGGCCTCAAAGTGTTTGCTACAGGCTATGTTCTTACACTGACTGTATAGGAAAAGGAGGCAAACCCTATTCCATATGCACCTCAGCCCAGGCCCGTGTCTGATCTGTACTGTGAATGGGGAGACATGGAATAGTAGAAATAAATAAAAATAAAAAGGACACCTACTAACTAATTCCATTTAATTAAAATGTCCAGACAGAAAAATCCATAAACACAGAAAGTAGATTAGTGGTTTTAAAGGCGAAGGAGTTGTAATGGGTACAGGATTTCTTTTGGAGGTGATGAAAATGTTCTGGACCTAGACAATAGTAACATGTGTACCACTTTCTGAATACATTAAAGAACAGTGAAATCTACAATAATTAAAAAGATGAATTTTATGATATGTGAATTACAGCTTAAAAAAAAAAATTCCCCAATCCGTGCAATGGATGCAACAAACACAAAGTGTACTTCTCAGTTATAACCATGTTTTACACATACCCACAATGTTCACAGCATAATGTGCATAAAAAATTAGAAAGATCAAGGACTGGTGTGTGCTCAGGTGGTGTAGCACCTAACCTGTGGTGTAGCACAGGTTAATTTTTTTCTAAATATTTCTACATCTCTAACATTCTTTAATAATCGTTGTCTTATTTAAGCGGTAGCAAGAAAGACTTACAACGAAATAGAAACTATTACTCTTCCACGTGCACAAGCAAAAATTCCTTGGTTTATTATTCAAAGATCTGAGTCACATGGTTCCCAATATACCTTTCCTTCCTCGGCCCTGCACAAGCAAGTTGAACTCCCTCCTCTATTTGCAGAGCACCTCCAGCTCTGCTTCTCTCACCCTGCTCTCCAGCTGCTTCATCTACTCAGGCCTTTCCTCCTCCTCTGCCTGAGCAGTAACCAGGCCTCTATCCACTACGGGATGTGTAGACCCCAATAAACCCGCGAATAGGCTGCACCTCTGGGGTCCCTGCGAAACTCCAGGACCCCCTCGGCCATCTCCGGCCTGCAAATGCCAAGTGCGAGAAGCGCTGCGAGAACTCCGCAGTCCTCCCCGCAGAGGCGCTGAGGCCGCCACGCCGGAGACGAGGCTGGAAAAGGACGGCATGGGCCCCACGCGCGACCGACACTAGGGCACGAGGGCCATCTGAGCCCCTTCTCTAGCCCTGGGCAGGGGGCTTTCTGTGCGCCCCCCACCTTCCCGATCTGGGAGAGGACGTGTCAGCGAGCTCGCCAAGCGCACACTCATAGCTGCACTGCGGCAGCAGAAGCGCCGACAGTGTGAGGAAGAGGGACACTCACCCGCTTCAGCCCAGAGCCCTCACGGCACCGGAAGTAGTCACCCGCCCGTTGCCAGGGTGAGGAAGCGAAGTTGACGTATAGCGTCCCGGTTGGTCGCGCTTCGCACCACGTGGACGGAAGTCAACGCCCATGCTCTGCTGTGATTCCGCCCACTGGTGCTTAGCGGCTCACCTGGCTTTTCAGGTGTGGCCCTGAGTCTTCATCGGTCTTCCGGGGTGCCTGTTTGATTTTGGCTTTTCTTTGATTTGGTGCAGGGAGGGGGTTGTTTTTGTTGTCTTTCAATTGAGCAGGCGCCCTTACTTATCTTTCACCCGCCCCAGGATCTAAGGGGTTGACTGAATAGCGTTTTTATATGAAATAAAAGTAAACTGTCCGTCACTAATTGAGATGTTGCTTAAGGGCTAAATTTGTCAGTCTTTGCAGTCTCTATTCAGTAGGGAAATCTGGTGTTCTGCCTGGATTACGTGTGAGAGGTGGGAGACAATCTTGCCCTGTAGGAAAAGTATGGCTGGCCTTTGTTTTACTGTCTGGAATCTAAGGGCAAAACCAGTAACATTTGTGTAATCTAGCTAATGTTTCCTTATTAATATTACTATAAATCTTTTAACATGTAACCATGTTAAGCCTGTTTTAGGAACAGAGAATTTGAAAGAAATAGAGCAGAATGGTTTGAGTATCCCTTGGCTGAAATGGTTGGGACCAGAAATGTTTTGGATCTCGAATTTTTTTTAAGGTTTTCTAAATATTTACATATACATATAAATGACACATTTGGGGACAAGGTCTAAGTCTGAAAACGAATTTCATTTCTGTTTCATATACACCTTGCACACATAGCTTAGTTTCATACTTTTTTTTGGGGGGGGGGGGTTCTCACTAACCCAGGCTGGCCTTGCACTCTAAATCCTCCTGCCATTGCCTGCAGGACATGAGTGGCTACTTTGAGACGGGGTTTGAATTCAGGGCTTGGTACTTGCAAAGCAGGCACTCTACCTCTTGAGCCACACCTCCAGTCCATTTTGCTCTGGTTATTTTGGAGATGGGAAACTATTTGCCCCAGGTGGCCTCCAACTGCAGTCTTACCCATCACACCTTCCCAAATAGCTAGGATTACAAACGTGGGCTACCTACAATATTTGTAGATACACAGTACTTTTAATGGTTTTGTGCATGAAACATTTCTTGATGTGGAATTACTCACTTGTAGCATCATGTTGGCATTCAAAAAGTTACAGATTTTGGAGCATTTCAGATTTGGGATTTTTAGATTAGAGATGCTCAGTGTTTTTTGCTATGTGAGGTCAGAGAGCAGGAACTTTAGCATCACCTTGGCTTTTTTTTTAGACCCCACCTCAGACCTACCTACATCAGAAACTCTGGGTTTAGGGCCCAACCATTTGTTTGAACAGCCGTGTAGGTGATTTTAATGAATTTAAATTTGACAACCACTCAGGACCTTCTCTTCAGCCCAGTTATACAGGTAGAAAAGAGAAGGTGATAGACCCAGTCCCTCAGAAGACAGGAGCAAATAAGCATTTGACTTGTATAGTAAAAGAGCCAAAGAAAAATAGCCAGGAATGCAGTTTGGGAATGAATCCCTAGGACCGATTTCCACTCTTGGATTCCTAGGTAAAAATATGTGTGAATTGTAAAAAATAATATTAAAAAAAAGTGAGGTTAAAAAAAGTGGGGGGCTCTTGGGGGAGAAAAGTATCAGATCCATAGTAAGTTAATATGGAAAGAAAGAATATCTCCATTAAGTGCAGACTTGTTACTATGAAATTTGCAAAAAGTCAAATTTCTTTCTCAAATAACACACAGATAAATAACTCAATAAACCAAAAAATGTCCACTTTGCTGTGGAGGCAATCATTACAAAATTAACACTATATAATTGAGAGGTAGCTCAGTGGTAGAGCTCTTGCCTAACATAAATGGAAGTTCAGCGTTCCATTTCTAGTACTACAAAAATAAGAGATAAATAAATAATAAAATAATACAATACAATAAAAAAAAATGTGTCCTGAAATCAAAAAGGAGAACCACTGTTACAATTATTATAAATGTAATCTAAGTAGTACAGTCACCACTACCCCCTTCCCCATAGCTATCCTGGATTCCTAGCTTATGTTATGTAACTTTGGGCTTTGTAGATTTTTTTTTTTTTTTGGCAGTACTGGAGTTTGAACTCAGGGCTTCACGCTGACTTTGGGGGCTTGTTATTTTTCTACCATTAACTTCTTAAGGAGGGGAAGTTTATTACATAGTAATGGTAATTCACCAATAGTAAGTGGAACAGATTTCATTACCTGAAAGTGGGGTGGATGTCACAACAAAATAATGTGATACAAATAAGCATGAAGCTTTAGTTTTGAGACTAGGCGAAGCAACAAGGAAGAGTAAGAAGGGAAACATCAATGTTAGCAGAAATGTAAAACACCTTGAGATTGTCCATAAGAGAGTAAAGATAGCTAAGGAAAATGTTATTGGCAACTGGAAAAACAGGGCCCTTGTCAGAAAATTTGACCAGGCTTTGGGGGGTTTTGGTGTGGAAACACAAACCATCCACAACCATGCTGTTTCTGAATTCCCCAGAATCCAAGAGCACAATAAAATGATTATTGTGTGTGAGGTACTGGGGTTTGAATTTGGGGCTTACAACTTGAGCCACTCCATCAGCCTATTTTTGTGGTGGATTTTTTCAAGATAGGGTCTCTTGAACTATTTGCCCTGGCTGGCTTTGAAGCTTAATCCTCCTGATCTCTGCCTCCTGAATAGCTAGGATTAGGTGTTAGGCTTGAGCCCTAACACCTGGCAAAATGATTATCTTTTTTACTCCATTAAATTTGAGGTGGTTTTTACACAACAATATCAATTGGAACAGGCAGGAATTTAAAAAAAAAAGTGCCAGGCGCCAGTGGCTCACATCTATAATCCTAGCTACTCAGGAGACAGAGATCAGGAGGATCGCGGTTCAAAGCCAGCCTGGGGAAATATTTCAAGAGACCCTATTTTGAAAAAGCCCTTCACAAAAAGGGCTGATGGAGTGGCTCAAGGCAGAGTCCCTGAGTTCAAGCCTCAATACTGCAAAAAAAAAAAAAGTAAGGTTTTAAAAATAATACACACAGGCTAGGCATCAGTGGCTAAACCTGTAACTCTTGCTACTTGGGAGGCTGAGATCAAGTGGATCATGGTTGGAAGCCAGCCTGAGCAAATAGTTTGTGAGACCTCCCAACTCCAAAATAAACAGGGCAAAACGGGCTGGAGGTGTGATTCAAGCAGTAGAGTGCCTGCTTTGCAAGTGCAAAGCCCTGAGTTCAAACCACAGTCCCACCAAAAAAAAAAAAAAATGCATATAGACTAGCCCCAGGTTTGATCCCCAATACTGAAAAAAAAAAAAAAAAAGATGAATACAGGCCAGGTGCGGTAGCTCACACATCTAATTCTAGCTACTCAGGAGGCAGAGATATGGCAAGATCATGGTTTAAGGCCAACCCCAGGGAAAATGTTTTCGAGACCCCCATCTCAATCAATAAAAGCTGCACCCTGAGTTAATCTTCAGACCCACCAAAAACAAACTAAAAGCAAAAGGTCTGGGAAGAGGGGAGGTGTTCAAGTGATATAGCACCTTCCTAGTAATTCAAATCCCAGTACCACAAAAAAAAAATTTTTAATACATACATATGATCCCTTCCATGTCTTGGACACTGTTGTTACCACCTGTGTTCCTGGAATTTATCTACATCATAATCAAGTCACCTTTCAACACTGCTCTGCACACCTTTATCTTGGATATCCTGCTGAGACACCACACTTGCCATCCTCTAGTGGCAGTTCAAGTAAAAGCAACAAAAGTCCATCTAACCTGCCTTCAGCCCTAACTTTTTAAATTTCTAACCTTCAATAGTTGAAGTAACTCTGAGGTCTTATGATATACTAAGCATGAACAGTTATCTAGTAAATTCACTCAAATATTAAATACGAAACTCTCTACCAGCAAATCTCAATCAGGAAAAAAATCTGGTTACCTCCCTCTTCTTGTTCCCACCTCTCTCAAACCCTAAAGACTAGCTGGCTGAAAACTTGCTTCCTTCATCTCAAATGTCTGCTGCATCTTGAGCCTTGTGCCCTAGGTCAACCTCCTCTGTCATGGTTCTCTGGGAGCACAAACACACCACCATTTGTTATTCCTAGAAAGCATAATTTCAGTCAGCCCTTCATAGCTTTTTTTCCTTGCCATTAGTTTCCATAGTAGAACAGCTATTTACATGCCTTTTACATTGTATGAGGTATTATAAGCTATCTAGAGATGATTTAAAGTATACAGAAGGGACTGAGGTGTGGTTCAAGTGGTAGAGTGCCTGCTTTGCAAACGGGAAGCCCTTAGTTCAAACCCCAGTACCATCAAAAAAATAAAAAAGGTGGACAGGAGAATGCACATGGGTTACATGTAAACACACACCATTTTATGCAAGGGAGTTGAACATCTTTGGATTTGGGTATCTGTAGGAGGTGGGGGGAGGACAGTGTCCCGAAACCCAATCCTCCACAAATAAAGGACAACTATACCTTAACACTTGTATCAGAAATGTTACCCAATGGTAGCATGGTATATTTGTTTTCAATTGCTGTGTAACAACTCATCCCAAACTTAGTTGCTTAAAGTAACATGAATTTCATCTTTCACAATTTCTGTGGGTCAAGTGTTGAGGCAAAGCTGAAGCCTCATAAGGCTGCAATCAGGGTGTCAGGCAAGGTTACCATCTCATCAGATGTTCAGAGACATTCCCCAGGCTCATGCAAGAGGGGGGATGGAATTCAACACCTTACACCCTATAGAACTGGCAGCTTTCATTTTTTTCTAAGGCCTCTCTGACTTTTGCACCTTCTAGTTAGCCTCCCCAAGGCAACGTCCCTTTTGATGAACACACAAAGTCAACAATTAGTAGCTAAGTGTCAGGAGTGATATCCATTTTATTCACAGTTTCTTTTCTTTGTGGGGTTTTTTTTTTAATCTTTTTTTTTTTTTTTTGTGGTAGAATTGGGTTTGAACTCAGGGCTATGCAAGCACTCTACTGCTTGAGCCACACCTCCAGTACTTTTTTTTTTTTTTTTAACAGGGACATGCTCCTTTAGCCCAGGCTGGCCTAGAACTTTCAGTCCTCCTGCCTCAGCCTCTCAGTGCTGGGCTTACACCATGCCTGCCTATATTCAGAGTTTCTGTCTACAATCAAGGGGAGAGGATTGTCAGGGAGTGTACATCACCAGAGATAGAAATTACCTTAGAATTCTTCCTACCGTGTGTAAGAAAAATGATCTTTTCTATCAAAGTATTTGTTAACTGCTTAGATTATTTAAAAACTCCTCAGGTCACCATTTTAGGTAACTTGCATGTTTGAAGGGTCCTTGATTCTTCTTCCAGATTCCTGTATGATGCCATTGCCGGCTAAACTGTGTGTCCTTAACCATCCCCCAAGCCTTTTAGCCAATCGGGAAAGACTGTGAATCTTTGACCTGGACAAATCCCAGGTGAGAGGCAGGTACAACTGTGTTAGGGATATAAGGAGGAGTCACTGTCAGACATTTTGTGCTTGTGTGTTTGCTAAGCTGGAGTGAGAATATGCTTGCACCCTCTTGTGTGTCTGTTTTCTTTAATTCCAACAAGTAGATTAAAGGTTTCAACAATAGACAGACTGTAATAACCCTGCAAGAGAACCTGTTGTAAATAGTTGTTATTTTGCCTGCCCAGCACGAAGGCCTTCTTATTCTAATAAGGGCAGCCCACTTCACTTCTAGTGACTGCCCTTCACCACTTGCATCCAATGGGACTTTCAGGCTTACCCTAACAAGAAGTGGACAGGTTACTTATACTAAGCCAAAGCCAGAATTTGAATCTTGACAGGAAAAATGTAAAGAGTAAAACTGTTCCGGCTCAGTCTATGATCAGAAGACTCCCAAATTCTTTGTGTCCTACCAGGAAGAATCCATGACAAGACATGTGGGTGGAATGGGAGTTTATTAAAAGTTAGGGAAGAGAAATACAAAGGGGAACATGGTGTGGCCCAGGCCGAATCTGGAGGCAGAGAGAGGAAGCTTCTCTGTTTTCCAAAGCTTACTTCTTTAGTTTTTCTTTCAATTATATAAGCTACTCTCTATTCTTTCAACAAATTCTTTCTTCATCCACGTTCTAAGACTTGGAGCAAGACAAATGGACTAGAGATTACTTCACTCCCATTTCAAGTCCTGATGACAATAAATACATTGTTCTCAGAGCCCTAACAAATACTGATGAGATTAAAGGTAGCCTAGCTATCATCTGTTTTTACCCTTCTGGTCTGTCTCTCTGCCAAGAACCTAGCCAGCTATATCACCATCCCTTGTTCATTGGGAAACATAAATGTGTTTCCTGAGTAGCAAACTGTCTTACAAGTTTGTGGTTTAACTTAGCATCTTTCTCTGTATTCTCATAACTTGACGTTTTATTTTGATATGTAAACAAGGTCCCCTTTTCTCATAAAATAAGACTTTATCATAAAATAACTCATCTTAGAACCAGTGTCAGCTTAATTGACTTTCCCTGAACAATTAATTTTAAATTGCAGTCTCATCCCCCTTTGTCCCTCCTTGCTTTAGCTCTGCCAGTAACACATAGCCCCATTAATTTTCCCATTTATTTTGATTATTGATCATTTCTCCTGCAAGGTGATCTCCATAACCTCAGAGACTTTTATTGATGACCACAAATGCAGAAAAGTACATTCTCGCCAGTGGCTCACACCTGTAATCCTAGCTACTCGGGAAGCAGAGATCAGAAGGATGAATCAGGCAAACAGATCACGAGACCCTATCTCGAAAAAACCCACCACAAAAAAGGGCTGGTGGAGTGGCTCAAGCTATAGGCCTGAGTTCAAACTCCAGTACTGCAAAAAAAAAAAAAAAAAAAGCGAAGAAAAGTACATCTTCATAACTCTTCATAAAGAGAATATACACACCATGAAACTACTTTTCAGATCAAATGAAAGCGTCACAACCTTTTCCCAGAGTTACCTTCACTTTTAACATCAAATATCCATTTTCTCTGTTTTTGATCTTTACATAAATGGAAATTTACTGTATGAACTCTACGTCCATCAACATCATGCTTTGAGATTGGTCCATATTGTATGTTCATTCTCATTGCCATGTGGTATATTTATCTACTACATTGTTGGTGGACATTTAGGTGCTTCCAGTATAGAGGTTGTTATGGTTTTAATTGTGTCCCTCCCAGTAAGATATGTCAGAGGTACCTATGTGAAAAGACCTTATCTTAAAATAGTCTTTCCAGATGTAGTCAAGATAAGGCTAAAAGTGTGGGTGTTTAATTAAGTATGATTGATGTCCTTATTTAAAAAAAAGAAAGAAACTTGGACACTGGCACACAAAGGAAGAATACCTTGTGAGAGCAGAGACAGAGATTATAATGATGCAGGCACACACCAAGGAATGCCAAGGATCTACGGTCATCACCATAAGCAAGTTAAAAACAAGGAAGGATTTGACTCAGAATCTGAGAGGAAATATAGTCCTGCTGACACCTTGAATTTGGACATCTCACCTCCAGAACTGTGAGAGAACACATTTCTCTTATACTAAACCACACATTGTATGGTACTTGTAGGGTCATGACAGCCCTAGGAGACTTTTTTAAATAATGATGCTGTGAACATTCTAGTGCATGTATTTTGATATACTTATGCACACATTCTGTATACCCAACTCTACAGATTGACTGGACTCACCTGAGCAGTTTTTTCTTAGGATTGCTCATGCATTTGTAATTGTGTGGCAGCTGGAGCTGAAGTCACCTGAAAGTTTCTTCACTCACATGTCTGATGTGAGGACTATGATAGCTAGAACAGCTGATGACTGGACATCTCTCTCTTTCTTCACGTGACTTGGCCTTCCTCATATCGTGGAAGCCAGAACATAGTTGAACTTCTTAGATGGTGTCTGACTTTGCCAAGCATGAGCATCATAAGAAAATTGGAAAAAGAAATTATGTCCAGAACTAACACAGTGTCACTTGCACCATTTTGTATATGGTATAATATTATATATCCAATGTCAAGGGATAGAGGAAGGGTCTACTTTTTCTTCTTTTTTTTTTTTTTGTGGTACTTAGGTTTGAACTCAGGGCGTCACGCTTGCTAGACAGGTGCTGTACCACTTGGGTACACTCCATCAGCCCAAGTGTCCACTTCTTGATGGTGATGTAGCCCATCCAAGTAAAGAGGGGAAAAAATTGTTGATGGAATTCTTGAAGACAAACTGCCATACTCAGTAAGGGTTTGATTGTTGCATGTGCCCAAAGATCCAACTTTGAATAAATAAAGAAAACAATGATTTTATTAAAGGAGCTGGCCGAGTGGCTCAAGTGGTATAGTGTCTGCCTTGCAAGTGTGAAAAGTGTGAAGCCCCGAGTTCAAAACCCAGTACAGAGAAAGAATGACTTAAAAAAAAGAAAAAAGACCTGGTTGTAACAAAATCAAAAGGAAACCCCTCAGAAAACAGAGGATCCAGAGCATGGTGGTGCATGCATCTCATACCAGGTACTCAGAAGGTAGAGGAAGGAGGATCAGAAGTTGTAGTTGGAAGCCACCCTCCCCTAATTTCTGCCTCCTGAGTAGCTAAGATTACAGGTGCATGCTATCATGCCCAGCTCTAAACTAATTTTTAAAAACTTTTTATTATGGAAAAATTCAAAGAAAGTAAAGAGGATGTTATGATGGAACTCTATGTTTCAATCACCAATTAATCTGTAGTTTATCTGGGTTTGTTTCGGTCTCTCAGATGCCTCTGGTGCCCAAATTACATCTTGGCTGCCTTTGGTCTCAAGCCTGGCAGCTGCTCCAATTGCACTGTCAGTTTTCCAGGCTTTCTATTTCCTGGCCCAGGTCCACCTCCAATATGCAGTAGCTTGCTCAGTTTCAAAGCCCAAGAATAGCCTGGAGGTACTTGGAAGTTAACATTGACCCAAAAGTAGCCTTCAGCCAGAGGGTTTTGGATGCTGGTTGGTGCTTCAGGCTCATTCTAAGAGACATCCTGTAAACTCAGAATTTTCAGGATATGAAGCTCCACAAAACCAATGCAGCATCTTTATGTTGGATTTTCCCTCTTCTCTGCTTTATTCCTTGTAACTTTTAACATTTGCTTCCTAAAACCACCTCTTCAAAAGTATCCTGACACCAAAATTCCTGTCTAAGTGTCTGTATTCAAGGGGACACAGCTGGTGGAATGACTCAAGGGATGAGTGCCTGCCTAGCAAGCATGAGGCCCTAAATTCAAACCCCAGTGATGCCAGAAAAAGGGAGGAAGGACTCAAACTAAGACTGGCATCATTTATCCAGTCACAGCTTTTGATTACCATCAAAGTCATTCATTTATATGAAGCTCATTTTGCAGATGCTGGCCAATGTGACTCATTGCTGTAGAGAAGCTTGGAGCAGCATTACTCTTCTTTTCTACAGAAATGAATACTTTCTCTTAAATATTCTTGCCGGTGACAGGAAAAGTCTGAGATGCCCTGAATTTAATTACAAAGGATGTAGTGGGGAAGAGATAAGGGAAGTTGTTAACTAGTTTACAGCTGGGATGGAGGTGGAGGGGAGACCAACAGAAAGACTGTCCTGGGGCTGCAGTGTAGCTCCCGGGAAGAGCACTGGCTTAGTATGTGGGATTTGATTCTTAGCCAAATATCAAATACTTCTCCGTATACACTGCCTTCCTATCCCAAAGCTTTTCCCATTTCCTGTAATCCTGTCTGGTATCTATTGCCAATGTGGATTCAAGGTAAATGACTTACACTTTCTCTCCCCCATTTTTTTTTTTCAACAGTGGGTTTGAGTTCAGGTATTCACACTTGCTAGGCAGGTACTCTACCAGCCCTTTTTTGTGTTGGGTATTTCTGAGATGGGATCTCACCACCTATTTCACTGGGCTAGCCTCCTGAGTAATTAGGATTACAGGCATGAACCTTTGGCACCTGGCCTCAAATTTTCGTTACAACGAATGCTCATAATTCTGGTCCAGTGGATAGCTTCCCAACTGCTATCTAGCCTTGCTGCTGGTAATTTGTGAAAAATTGTCCTAGGACCTAGTCCTTTTTCTGGCTAGCATGTCTCATGACTTAAATTAACCTTTTTTTATTTCAGAAATCTCTGAGTTTCAAGTATTTTGATTGAACACTGCTTAACTAAAAAGGAAAAAAGAAAAATGGAAGAAAGGGAGAGGGGGAGGAAGGGAAGACAGGAAAGAGGAATAGGGGAAAGAGAAGAAGGGAAATGGATGAGCTCTTCTTTCTGGAATTTTTTACTACAGAATTAGGAGCTGACCATAACTTCACCCACCCAACCTGAATTACAGTCTTCACTTCCAAATTCATTACCACAGTGATTCTAACACATGGGTAGGATGTGTTAGCAAGTGAATTGGCTGTCAGCACCTTGAGACCTGGGAACACACCCAGGACCCCCAGGGAAGCTGGACCCAGAGGACAGAGGACAGCACTATCACAGCCTCGTGTCACTAATGGGAACCAGATGCCCTTGGCTGTTGCCTGCTATCAGCCTGCTCACTGAGTGTTTGCAGTCCTAGCTCCTTCTGAACCCATTCAGCTGAATAAACAAACTTTCACCCATAAGCTTGACTGTGGGAACAGTCAACAGATCTGTCTTCTTATCTATTAGGAGCCTGAGTGTGTTGATTCCAAGCTTTCACTCATTAGCATAACAATTCAACAAAGGTGGATTTTTTCCCCTTCCTTCCCTTTCCTTTGTACTTTTTATTACAAAGGAAATTCTATTGTCTTTGCTATCAAGATGCCTGTGATACAGTATTAGTTGATAGTTAATCTTTTGAGAGTTGGGAGCAAAGGAAATCTGTTTGAAATAAGAATTCGTTAAAAAGACGTGTCTAGGCAGGATGGAAGAGCAGAATGTTTGTGTTGTAGAAGTACCCACATGTCCTTGGGAATATTGTTTCACTGATTTGAGTCTCATTTTCCTTTATGAGTAAAATGAAGGATTAGACTTAACTGCTCTCCAAAGAATTTTCCTGTTACTAAACATTTTAAGTAAATTGTCACTTCATAGATTTTATATATCCTTCCCTTCAGCAAATTTTTCTCAGCATCTATTTTGTACATAGCAGTCTAATCAGTAGTTACAAAATATTAGCACTAGAAGATTCCTTACAGAGTGTAGGCCGTAGTAGGCATCTGTTGTCTGGTCTCTCTCCAGTGTTGCTTCTTAATTTTTCCCTGATAGCAACTATGCCTTGGACCACAAGAATTGATTCCCATCCTCATTATATATGGATTTTCTGGGTCTTCTAGACACAGCACCCTGGTAGCTGAGCTTGGGTATGAGCAGGTGATCTAGGCCTAACTAATCACACGCCAACACCTGGGGTGATGGCAGGCAAATCCAAATTGTTCCCTGAAATTTCATGTAAGAGTTTTGGGAGAGAGAATCCTCTTTTAGATGTGGGGTTGCTAAGTCAGAAACAGGTAATAACTGTAGCCATTGCCTACTTCAGAAATAGGTGCTATCTATAACCATTGCCTTTCCCTGTTGTGTAGAGAAAATCCATCTGAAATTGAAAAAACTAAGACTAATACATAAAAAGAAGCCAAAAGATGGGGAGAGATTTCAAATAGCCTGGTTTGAAGCCCCCTTTTCCCAGTTTCCCAGTTATGTGTGCCAGTCTCTTTTTCTTTCTCTCTTGTCTAGTTTGAAGAGATACCTTTATGTTACTTTCAACCAAGAATGCTGATTAATACATAATTGAATCATTATGTATTAATGATTATTTAGTATTAAGAGACTGGTTCTCATCATATTTGGGATTAGTCCAAAGTTGCATGTCTTTTGAGTATTAGACCTCCTAACTTCCAAATCAGTTCATTCATCTACATGTTTTTCCAACTTTACACGATGAATAACCTTTAAATGTACAGCAATTTGAAAAAAAAAAAAGTGAGCACCCTATCTTAGTCCATTTCGTGTTGCCATAGCAGAATACTTCAAACTGGGTAATTAATAACTAAGAGAAATTTATTCAGGTGATGATTATGAAGTCTGGGAACCAGATCAAGGGGCCACATCTAACAAGGGCCTTCTTGCTGTATCATCCATGGCAGAAGGGCAAAAGGGTAAATAATTTTGTATGTGTACAAGTGTGTGTGTCTGTGTTAGTGTGTGTGTGTGTGTGTGTGTGTGTGTGTGTGTGTGTGAGGGAGAGAGAGAGAGAGAGAGAGTGAGAGAGAGAGGAGAGGGAGAGAGAGAAAGGAAGGAAGGGAGGGAGAGAGAGGAAAAAGAGAGAGAGAAAGGGAGAGAAGGAGAGAAAGAGAAAGGGAGGAAGGGAGAGAGAAAAAGGGAGGGAGGGAGAGAAATGGAGGGAAGGAGAGGGAGAGAAAGGAGGGAGGGGGAGAGAAAAAGAGATAGAGAGAGACAGAGAGAGAGAGAGAGAGAGAGAGAAGAGCTGAATTCATCTATTGTTGGGAACCTATTCCTTCAAAAAATAAGTCTATTCCTGGAATAACAGCATTAAGGCAGTTGCCATGACCTAATGATGACTCCAAGGTCCCAGATCTCAACAATATTTCTTGGGCATTGAGTTACCAATAAACTTTGGGGACACATTCAGACCACAACATACCATATGTATACTACCTAGATGCTACCATTTATTTTTAATTGTACTTACTTTATAAATAGACTTTTTCAATAATTTTTTTTCTGGCAGTACTGGAGCTTGACCTCAAGGCCCTTATGCTGGTCAGGCAGCACTTGAGCTCTTTTTTCTTTAGTTATTTTTTTAATAGAGTCTGAGGCCAGGTGCCCCTGGCTCACATCTGTAATCATAACTATGCAGGAGGCAGAGATCAGCAGGATCCCGGCTCAAGGCCAGCTCATGAAAGGGTGGGAGAGAAGTGAGACTCTAGGACTGCTGGAGGAGCTAAAGTGGTTGAGTGCCTGAATATCAAGCAGGAGGCCCTGAGTTCAAACTCCAGTAGTATCAATAAATAAAGAAAGAAAGAAGCCAGGTGCCGGCAGCTCACACCTGTAATCCTAACTACTCAGGAGGTAAAGATCAGGAGGACTGAGGTTCAAAGCCAGCCTGGGCAAATAGTTCTCGAGACCCTATCTCAAAAAAGCCCATCACAAAAAAGAGCTAGTAGAGTGGCTCAAGGTGAAGGCCCTGAGTTTAAATCTCAGTACCACAAAAAAAAAAAAAAGACTGGACTGGGCTGGGCTCCTGCACTATAAACTTCTTCAGTAGCTAGGATGACACGTATACTCAATCACACCCAGCTTTTAATGGTTAGGATGGGGTTTCCTGGACTTTTTCCTAAGCTAGACTTGAACCTCTAATCTCTGCCTCTGTGAGCCACCACATCCAGCCCCCTATCTAAATTTTTGATGTAAATTGTAAACAATTCTCTTCTGTTGTACATATCTCCTCAGCCTTCATAGGCATAATGGTGTGGGAGTGCAGTTTGGATAGGCAAGCTGTCTTGTCCACAGGCATGTAGGAGGGATGGCCCTTCATGGTACAGGATACAGTCAGGGATAGAAATGAAATGAAAGGGACTGAGCTGTGAGTCAGAGCCTCTAAATGATAGTGATGAGCTTAGAGGGGACCCATAGTAGATAGGTTAAAAACACAACAGGATAAGATCAGTTTTGTTAGTGATGAGTTCTAGGAAGAAAATAAAGCAAAGTTATGTCACAGAGAAAATATGTGTGTCGGGAAAAACAATGTTAGAACTGGTCAGGGAAGGGATCATGAAAAAGGTGACATTGGATTGTATCACAGTGAAGAAAGGAATAAGCAGGAGGTGCTGATTCTAATAGAAGAGCAATTACAGAGGTGCCAGGGAGTTCTAGTAACAGAAAGAAACTTGGCAAAGTACCTTCCATCTCTTCTTCCTCATCGTAATCATCACTAGCACCATCAATATCCTCATGATTGGAAGAACTTGTAGAATATTTAATAGTCAGTCATTACAGTTTCTGGGAGAAATCCCTATATCATATTTTTTCCTCTATTGGCCCAGTGATAGCACAGTAATTCTTCCAGTTGCTCTCTAGACAAAGAAAAAAGCTCTAGAATAGTTTTTTTTTTTAATTTTTTTTTTAGGGTATATTCTTTATACAGGGGGATTCATAGTGACAATTCTGATTAGACTTAAATTGTACATTAGTTACATCACTCTCATTGTCTCTCCCCCTCAACTTCCTCCCCATCCCACTTAAAGCAATTGCAAGCGGTTTCTTAGTTCTATAGAGTAGTTTTGATACGCAGAAGCTCTATAGGCCTACGGAAACAAGCTGGTTCTAAATAGGTACATGTTGATCTTTCACAAATTTCGCTAGTCCAAAGAACAAGCTCAGATTACATCCCAAACAACTCATGGTTTCTTATGCTTCTTTTTTAACATCATAATTGGCAGACTGTTGGCCAAAATATTGTTGGTTTATCTTGTATAAATGGTTTAAATATGTGTTTTAGCATTAAAATGATCCAAAACCAACACTTTGTATTGCTTTCAAGTGCCTTTTTGACCTGCCCGCAGTGGAAACCAGATAAACCTAAAGCCTTATAAATGAAATATCTTAATCTTCTAAGGGACCATTCTGCCCTAAGTGGTTCCAAGATCACGAGATTGGCCTCTTCTTTTATTTTCAGTAACTTTTTTCTTTAATGGCTGAGATATTTGTTCAGAAATGTAGTAAGCAACATATGCTTCAAGTTTTATTTTTATGGATTTTTAACCATGCCATGTATAATGTCCAAAACATCAATATTAAACCAAATTAATACCATAACTGATTGGGAGAATGTTTGGATCTAGTCTGTGGTCAACTGCATTTTTTTCTAGTCTATTTCTACAAGTATAGTAGAATTGAGATTAGGAAAGTCCAAAC
This sequence comes from Castor canadensis, assembly GCF_047511655.1. NCBI lineage: Eukaryota > Metazoa > Chordata > Mammalia > Rodentia > Castoridae > Castor > Castor canadensis. The sequence goes on along the minus strand of NC_133390.1, from coordinate 143,462,275 downwards.
TATTCCTAGAAGCAACAAAATGGAATTTTTAAAAACAAAAATAATATAGAATGTGGTTGTTTAAAGCCAGGTTTACCACTGGAAAACAATTATTTCCTGGGAGCAAAGCCATATTTATTAAAAACAAATGTATATCAAGTTCAGGGGTGTCTCTCTCAGAATTCTCAAAATGTGAATTTTTGCACATATAAATACCGATACATTGTCCTTTTATAGTAATATGTCTACAAATGTAGGTCTGGAGGAAACAATGGTGGATACTGTCAGGGATCTGTCTAAGTCCACTTTAACAACTTCTGTGCTAGTGAGCTTTCAGTTACTATAACAAATACCTGAGATAAATAAACTTAAATAGAAGAAAGGTTTATTTTGGCTTGTGGTTTTGAAGTTTTCCACTCATGACCAATTGTATCCATTGCTTTAGACCTGTAGTAACACAATGCATCATGGCAGCAGCACATGATGTAAGAGGCCCATTCATCCCATGGCCAGATGTGAAAGAGAAAGGGGAAGAAACCAAGGTCCCACAATTCCCTTTCCCAGCACATCCTTAATAAACTAATTTCCTTCTACTAGGTTCTACCTCCTAAAGTTCCACACCTCTCAATAGCACCACTGCTAAGGACAAGCCTTCAACACATGGGCCTTTGGTGGACAGACATTTAAGATCCAAACAATAGCAATTTCTATGTTCATCCCTGGGTTTCTGAAACCATTTAGCCCACTTTCTTGAGAACTGGAAATCCATGGGAGTTCACAGTCTCCTAGGGTGGCCTTGGCCAACCAATGATTGCCACTGAAACATAAATATCCAGCTCACTTCCTTCAAGAAGGTAAAACTTAGAAGTTTAAGATAGATTCTAGAGCATCCCATGGGATCAAACAGGGCTGAAGATCTGCTTGAAATTATTCCCTTCCTTGTGTTCTTCCTCTTCCCTATACTGTTTCCCCTACTGCCTTACCTATTTCTCCCTTAAGTCTTCCTTAACATATTATTTGCACACAAATCCTCATCACAGGGTCTGATTCTGAAGAGGTCCATGTATGGCCCGAGATGAAATTCATCTGCTCTAACTCATTCATTCATAGGTGTTTAGTCCAATCTATCAGTCAAGAAATACTTGTTGAAGGCCTACTACATGCTGACACAGTTTAGTCCTAGAGAAGTATGGATCTACAGGAAAATGGAAATGACAGTCCTTGTATCCAGGACCCACCTTATCTTCTGATAAGGACAATTTGTGAATCCAGGGGAGGATGTTAGTAATGACAAGTGTGTGAATTTCTTCGTGAATTTCAGTGTTCATTCAGATGTTATTAGTCAACACTCATGGAAACTGGAAAAGAGAGAAATCTAATAAAGAGCAACTGGAAAGTTATGTAAATCACCCAAACCAACTAAATAAGGCCAGTAGAAAAATATCCATAAGTTGTCCTGAGCCTAACAGCATTCACTAAGAAACTCAAACTTTACTATTGGATTATTGATATTATTTTCTTTTTGCTTCTATTACTTAACTCTAAGGTTTGTTAATACGAAGCAAAATGAGATAGAGGAAATTGTTTGTAGGAAGTGGATTTGCCCCAAGAGATCCTAAACACTCATGTAGAAAGCTGACAAGAAAAGCACCTCTACTCCCATTCTACCTTTGAATCACTGATTCAATAAACATTTACTAAGAGTCAGCCAGGGACACCTCTTAGTGTCTGCTCAGTAGGTGGTATTTTATTTTGCACAGTCCCTGGGTGATTGGCACTTTGAATTGCTAGAAAGAAACAGGGATAAAGGGAGTCTTTTTTTTCTGGAACCTATTTCTTAAAAAACAAACAAAAAACCCTATTATAATTCCAATACTATCTGTGGTAGGTAAAATAATAATTTCCAAAAGATTTCCATGTCCTAATCTCTGGAACATATGAATATATAATTTTACATGGCTCTGTTAGTAGCTTTTCTTTACTATAATACATATTTGAGAAAATCAGTTTGAAAAAAAAAGGTTATTTTGTCTTACCATTTTACAAGGTTTTGGTCCATGATCGGCTAACCCTCGTGCTTTTGAGCATATGGTAGAGCAATACAGCACGGAAGAAGAATGTGTGGCAAGACAAAACCATTCTATTCATTCAATTCAATTCATGCCCAGGGCACAGCAGTTAGGAAGAGAAGAGCTGGGGTCCTGCTTTTCCCTTACAGCACTTACCCCCAATGACCTAAGACATCTCACTAGCCCCACCCCCAAACAAAAGCTCTACCACCTCCCAATTACACCCTGAGGAGTAAGCCTTTACCATATAGATCTTTTGGGGATGCCAAGGTTCAAACTACAGCAATGGCTAAAGTTGCAGATGGAATCAAGTTTACCTTTAAAAGAGACAGTGAGCGCTGGTGGCACAAACCTGTAATCCTAACTAGTTAAGGGGCAGAGATCAGGAAGATTATGGTTTGAGGCCAACCCAGGGAAATAGTTCCCAAGACCCTATCTTGAAAATACCCAACAACAACAACAAAAAACAAAACAGGGCTGGTGGAGTGGCTCAAGTGGTAGAGCACTTGCTTAGCAAGCCCTGGATTCAAACCCCCAAAAAGATAAAACAATGAAATAAAATAGAAGAGACGTTCTTAAATTACCCAGGCAGGCACAATTTAAATAGATGGGTCCCTAAATGTGAAAGAAGGAATCAGAAGGAATCAGTTTCAGAGTAATAGAATGTGAGAAAGACTTGAATACCCATTGCTGCCTTTGAACATGGAAAGAGCTATGAGCCAAGGAATGAGAGCATCTTCTAGAAGGTAGAAAAGGCAAGATAACAGAAACTACCCTAGAGCCACAGAAAGCTTTCAGAAGGGAACAGAGTCCTGCCAATAGCTTTTTTATAGCTCAGTGAGACACATTTCACACTACAGAACTGTAAAACAACCACTAACTTTGTGTTAGTTTGTTACAGCAACAATAGGGAACTGATTTCCATCTGCTTTCCAGGTTCATTGCTTCATCTGAAGAAACTACAGAATCTTCTCATGTGTTGCAGGAATAAACCATATGTTACTCACTCAGTTTTGACTCCCCTCCCTGTATTGAAATGTCCTGACATTCTTTTAGGTTGTCACCAAGGTCTTCTGTATTTGAACTCTATGGAATCATGTTTTAAGTGCCATTGCTTTCTTCTGGCATTAGTACAAAACTAACACCGATAATAGTGACTATTTTCAGGCTTAAAAATTATTAGTTCTCCTGGAAAGCTGTTCTTTGGAGTGTCCAGCTTCCTTTTCTGCTTCCCTTTCCATTTTTACATCCTGTTTAATTTGAGACTGTGAAGATGTGATGTTCACTGGCGATAGCAATAAAAATGAAATCCAGATGGGTTTATGGTGACTGGAGGAAATTTACGAATGCCTCTGGAAAAGACACATTAAGATCAAAGCCCCAGAGTGAGGACATCAGTATCACCAAGTCTCCAAGAAACCTCCACATGCATTTATTCGTGCATTAACTTACTCATTTGTTCATTTGATTGAACATTCACAAGTATTTGTTAAGTACTGACCAGTCTGCCCAGAACTGCACTAATTGTTGGGGATTCAACAGTGACAAAGATCTCTGTCCTTGTGCTACATATTTTGGTAAAGGAGGAAGGTAATAAACTAAGTGGTTGCTATGGTTTGAATGTGTATGTCCCTTTATAAATTCATATGTTGGAACTTAACCTCAAGGTGGTGGTATTAAGACGTGGGGCCTTTTCAGAAGTGATTAAGTCGTGTGTTCTCTGCCCTTGTGAATGGGATTAATACCCTCATAAAAGAGACTTCAGAGACCTGCCTGGCCCTTTGGCCCTTTGGCCCTTTTGCCTTTTCCGTGTAAGGATGCTATAACAAGGCATCATCTTGGAAGCAAAGAAAGCTAGCCTTCACCAGACACTGAATCTACCAGCACCTTGATCTTGGATGTCTCAGTCTCCAGAACCGTGAGAAATAAATTTCCACTATTTATGCATTTCTTAGTCTCAGGTATTTTGTTATAGCAATAGGAATGAACTAAGACCATAGGTAAATAATATAATAGGTCAAAGATAGTAAGTGCAATGAAAAAAAAAAAACAGGATATACAAAAAGGAGTAAGGGTACTACAAGTTAAATCAGATTGATCAGGTGAGCCTCACTTTAAAAAGTGGCATTTGAGAAAGTACTTGAAGAAGTTGAGGAACCCTGTCATTTCAGAGAGCAGAAGTTAAAAGTTCGATGACCATGAGGCACAAACAAGGCTAGAGGATTCAAGGAGTAACAAGATTCACGCAACTAGAGCAGGATCTAGGAGCGAGGAAAGGACTTCAACTTTGAATGAAATAGGGAGCCATGGTGTGTGAAATGATGTTATTATATATCTTAAATGCATTGTCCTACCTGCTGAGAATCTACTGTAGAGGAATCAGGGACACTGCACACAAGGCAATGTCAGTAACCTAGGTGAAAGTCAATGGTGCCTGGGGCCAGAGTGAACTAAGATTGCAGGAGTGAGCCACTGGTACCCGGCTAGATGACAGGTGTTTTTTTATTTTTTTGATGAGACTGGGCTTTGAACTCAGGGCCTTACACTTGCAGAACAGGAGCTCTACCTCTGATTCACACCTCCAGTCCATTTTGCTTGGCTTATTTTGGAGATGGGGTCTTGCAAACTATTCGCCTGGGTTGAACTCAAACCTCAATCTTCCCAGTCTCAGTCTCCCAAGCAGTTCGGATTACAGGTGTGAGTCACTGGCATCCAGCTGGAAAAATGACAGTTTTAAACATGAAAATGTGGAAAACTATGATTGAAATAAGTTTTGGTGAGGGAAGGTCAGAAGGTCAAGTTTGCATGTGTTCACTTTGAGTCATCTAATACATAGCCAAGTGGAGGTACAACCAACTAGTGGTATGTATGAGTCCTGAGTTCAGTGGACATTTCTGGATTGGAAATATATATTGGAGAGTCATAAACATGCAGTTCATATTTAAAGTCATTAGAATAAAAATGAGATCATCTAAGGAAATAGGTGCAGACAAAGAAGATAAATGTTCAAAAATTCAGCTCTGTGGTTCAAGAGACAGAAGAGCCCACCAGGACGGCTAAGAAGGAAGAGTCAAGAGGGTAGGAGGATAATCAGTAACAGAGTGAAGTTTTTGAATTGCAAATGAGGAACTGTTCTCAGGAAGACAGAGTGATTCTGCGTAAGATATAAACAGAAGTATCTGTTAGATGTAGCAGCATGGAGCCAGTTCTTGGTGCACTGGAGGCAAAGTCTAATTTGAGTAAATGTAAAAGGTATTGGGAGAAAAACATAGGCAGTTGTTTTGAAGAATATTGTTTTTCCAAACTAAAAAAGTTGGAGCAAGAGAAGTAAGGTCAAGAGAGTGTTTCACAACAGGAAAAACAATACCATGAGCAAGTGTGCTGATGGGGTAAACAAATGGATGATCATGATGTTGGATCAGAGAACAGAATCACTGAGCTGTGTACTTTAATAGGCCAAGGAGTTCATACAGGGCAGTATTCTGTAAGTCAAAATTCTGTAGAAGGCCTGTAAAAACACAGATGTTGGTCTCTCACCTCCAAGTTTCTCATTCATTGGGTTTAAGATGGAACTTAAGAACTTACAATTTCTAAGTTTCCAGGTAATATTGATGTTGTTGGTTTGGGGACCACACTTTGGAACCACTGATATATGGAGAAGGGGAGTGTTGGTTTTTTGTTTGCTTGTTTGTTTTTTGATGGTACTGGGGTTTGAACTCAGGGCCTCATGCTTGTTAAGCAGGTACTCTAGTGGTTGAACCACTCCACCAGCATTTTTTTGTGTATTTTTCAAGATAGGGTCTCACTAACTATTTGCCTGGGCTGGCTTTGAACCAATCCTCCTGATCATTGCCTCCTGAGTAGCTAGGATTACAGATATGAGCCACTGATGCCTCACCAGGAGTGTTGGCTTTAAATAGGAGTCCATCTGTTAAATCTGTAGAGACACAGTCATTCATTAAAGTACATAGTTATATATGAGAATTTATTTTGGAAAGATGTAGTCAAGAAGAGACAAAAACAGTTATCTCAGTCTCTATATTAGTTGGGTCTTTTTAGTGGTACTGAGTTTGAATTCAGGGCCTCACGCTTGCTAGGCCAATGCTCTACCACTTGAGCCACTCTGCCAGGCTTTTTTGTGTTGGATATTTTTTGAGATAGGATCTCATGAACTATTTTCCTGGGCTGGCTTTGAATGACAATCCTCCTGATCTCTGCCTCCTGAGTAGCTATGATAACAGGTGTGAGTCAATGGCACCTGGCTTACAGTCCCTATATTAGAATACATGATTCACCAGTGCTTCTGATAAAAAGTCATTCAGGATAAGTCTAAGTTTGCAGGCACAGTGCATTTGCCTCCTACTAGCTAGGCCATTTTTCTGATGTTCAGCCAAGTAGAAACACTTGGTTCACATAATCACTCCCTTTACATGACTGGAACGCCTCTGTGGCCTCTCCTGGCTGAGCCTCAGCAGCATTCTTAGGAGTCCCAGGTGCATCCTACCCCAGGACTGCTCTTTCCAATGCATGTTCCATAACATTGCAGAAGAGCCTAACTGAATGTGATGATGCTGTTTTGCCAGCCAGTATTTGGAGTCATGATTAGCTGAAGGCCAAGCCAAAAACCCCAAGAAGCCTGAGCCTTGTAATTTTTTTGTTCTTATTACAATGTTCATCCCTGGCCAAAACAGTCACTAGCAATCAATCTTTCCATAAGCTTTCCCTCTTTTTCTTTTTCCTCATTGAAGAGATGTGTACGGCAATATACATTCAGAATGTAATAACAATTATGATATCACTCTGTGTAGCTGGTTGGGGCTTAAAAGGCTTGCCTTTTCACAATCAATTATGTCCGCTTTATACATGAGGAAATTGAGACTCAGAGGGAGTAAACTACTTGACTTATAACACCAAACCTTATATAACCAGAACTCCAATTTGAATATAAAATTCCAAACCCTTTCCCAATTCCAAATTCATTTTGTCATATGCTGTTTGGGACAAATCTCCCAAGACCCGTGGCTTTGGCATGTGGCAGAAACATTAAGGGTAAGTGGCTCTTTGTCTCTTTTTTTTAATGAACTGACACATTGCCCCTCTTATGGAATATTTTTTGTACCTAATCTCTGATAGATTTTGTTCTTACCTGTACTTTAATTGCTAATGGTTGCTGGATTATCTGAACTGAATTCTTAAATGTAGTTAAGGAGGTGACTAGGTGGGGATGAACTTAGTGCTCTTATTCTTTAAAGTATACTTTATTTTTAAGAGAAGCTATTGGTTTTGAGAAAATAAAAAATTGATTTTCTTTATTTTTGCATTTACTGGGATTTGAACTCAGGGCCTGGTGATTGCTAGGCAGGCTCTCTACCACTTAAGCCATACCTTCAGCTATCTTTTGTATTGGGTATTTTTGAGATAGGGTCTTGTGAACTACTTGCCTGGGCTGGCCTTGAACTGTGATCCTCTGATTTTGCCTTCTGAGTAGCTAGGATTATAAGCATGAGCCTATAAAAAAAATTGATCAGAAAATTGATTTTATGATAGCAAATTGATCAAAAAGTACATAGGGTTCCTATACACCTCCTTTTCCTCTTTACATAGTTTTTCATATTATTTCCATCTTCTGTTAGTATGAGATAATTAATGAACCAATATTGATACATTATTATTACTAACTAAAATCCATAATTAAAATAAGGATGCACTTTTCGTGTTGTAAGTCTATGGGGGCTGGCAAATACATAATTCCTGTATCAATCGTTACAGTATTGTATGGGGTCTTTTCAGTGCCCTAAAATTCCTCTGTGCCCCACCTATTTATTTCTTCCTGCCTCCCTTCCTTACCCCTGGCAACCACTAATCTTTTTTTTACTGTTTCTACAGTTTTATTTTTTTTCAGAATGTTATATAGTTGAAATCATAGTATGTAGCCTTTTAAGATTGGCTTCTTTCATTTCTTAACATATATTTAATTTTCCTCCATGTCTCTTCATGGTTTGGTAGCTTATTTCTTATTATTGTTAAATAAGATTCCATTGTATAGATGTACCACAATTTGTTTATTCATTCACCTATTGAAGAATATCTTGGTTGCTTCCAAGTTTTGGTTATTATGAATAAAGTTGCTATGAACACCCATGTGCAGGTTTTGTATGTATGTAAGTTTATGTCTCATCTAGGTAAACACCCAGGAGTACAGATCCTAAATTACATGGTGACATTTAATTTTGTGAGAAACTGCCAAACCATCTTCCAAAATGGTTGTACCACTTTTTATTCCCACTAATGAGAGTTTATTTGCTCCTCTGACATCCTTGTCAACATTTACTGAGGTTTGGGTGGGACTGGAGTTTGAACTCAAGGCTTCGTGCTTGCAAAGCAGGCACTTGCAAAACAGGCACACCTCCAGTCCATTTGCTCTGGTTATTTTGGAGATAGGGTCTTATGAACTATCTGCACAGGCTGGCCTGAAACCATGATGACCTTGACCTCAGCCTGCCACATAGTTAGGATTATAGGTATGAGTGATCAGAGCCCAGCAATTTTAGCCATTATAATAGGCATATATTCTAATTAGTATGTAATTGTAGCTCATTGCTTAAATTTGTAATTCCTTAATAACATAGGATGTTGAATGTTTCCTTTATATTTCTGGTGTTCATTTTACTTAACTCTGAAGCCCTACAAATGATGGAATGTTCTCTACCAAGTCATCCTTTCAAAGCTAGTCTTTATTTTAACTAAGCTGAATTTGGTCCATGTCATATGGATAAGCAATTTCCATCCTCCAGAATGTCAGAGTTTATCACTTAAAAATGATAACCTAGTTCATGATCATTAAAGAGTGTCTTATTTACAAAAGGTAATGTCCTCATCTCCAATTTACTAAAGATAAGAATCCTACACTTTTTCTCTGCTTTCACTATACCCCACAAATTTTGAAATATTGTATTTTCATTTTCATTTAGCTCAAAATATTTTTAAATTTTCTCTTGAGTTTTCTTCTTTGACCCAGGTGTGATTTGGAACTGTGTTGTTTAGTCAAGTGCCGGTGGCTCATGCCTGTAATCCTAGCTACATTGGGAAGCAGAAATCAGAAAGATTGAGGCTGGAGGCCAGCCTGGACAAAGAGTTTGCAAGACCCTATCTTGAAAACACCCACACAAAAATGTGACTGTCAGAGTCGCTCAGGTGGTAGAGGGCCTTCCTTGCAAGTGTGAGGCCCTGAGTTCAAACTCTAGTACCACCAAAAATTAAAATAGAATCTGTAAATATGTTGGAACTTTCCTGCTATCTTTTTGTTACTGATTTCTAATTTAATTCCATTGCAGTGTAAAAGTAGTCATTATATGATTTTTATTCTTTTAAATTTGTTAAGATCTGCTTTATGGCCTATAATGTAGTTTGTCTTAGTGGATATTGCGTGTGAGCTCCAGTAGAATGCATAATTTGCTGTTGTTGGATGAAGTAACCTATAGATATCAACTAAATCCAGATGACTGGTAGTGTATTTGACTATGTTGTTACTGATTTTCTGTCTGCTGCATTTGTCCATTACTGACAGAGGGGTACCGAACTCTCCAACTATAATACTGGATTCATCCACTTCCTTGCTGTTCTATCAGTTTTTGCCTCATGTATTTTGTTTCTTTCTTTTTAGATGCAGACACACGTTAAGGACTATTATGTCTTCTTAGAATAGTCATCCTTTTCCTTGTATAATGCCCCTCCTTATCCTTGATAGCTGTTTTTGATGAGAAGTCTACTATGCATGAAATTAATACAACTATTCCAACTTTGTGCTTATTGATGACATAGTATCACTTTTACCATCATTTTATGTTGTATTTCTTTTGAGTTATTTGGGATGGAATCCAGGGCCTTTTCCAGACCCCTTTCAATTGTAGTCTAATGTGTCTTCATATTTAAAAGGTTGTTTGTTAGCCAAGATGCCCCAGCACTGACGAATGGATTAAGAAAATGTGGTATCTATACACAATGGAATTTTATGCAGCCATGAAGAAGAACGAAATGTTATCATTCGCTGGTAAATGGATGGAATTGGAGAGCATCATTCTGAGTGAGGTTAGCCTGGCTCAAAAGACCAAAAATCGTATGTTCTCCCTCATATGTGGACATTAGATCAAGGGCAAACACAACAAGGGGATTGGACTATGAGCACATGATAAAAGCGACAGCACACAAGGGAGGGGTGAGGATAGGTAAGACACCTAAAAAACTAGCTAGCATTTGTTGCCCTTAATGCAGAGAAACTAAAGCAGATACCTTAAAGCAACTGAGGCCAATAGGAAAAGGGGACCAGGAACTAGAGAAAAGGTTAGATCAAAAAGAATTAACCTAGAAGGTAACACCCACGCACAGGAAATCAATGTGAGTCAATGCCCTGTATAGCTATCCTTATCTCAACCAGCAAAACCCCTTGTTCCTTCCTATTATTGCTTATACTCTCTCTACAACAAAATTAGAGATAAGGGCAAAATAGTTTCTGCTGGGTATTGGGGGGGGAGCGGGAGGGGGTGGAGTGGGTGGTAAGGGAGGGGGTGGGGGCAGGGGGGAGAAATAAACCAAGCCTTGTATGCACATATGAATAATAAAAGAAAAATGAAAAATAAATAAATAAATAAATAAATAAAAAAATAAAAGGTTGTTTGTTGTCCATATATAGTTGAGTCTTGTGGTTGGTTCTTTTTTTTTTTTGGTCCATTCTGACAACCTTTGTCTTTTCCTTGGTGCACTTAGACCATTAAGGTTTAAAGCGATATTATTATAGTTGGGATCAATATCTACCACATTTGTTACTGTTCTCTATTTGTGGTTGGTCTTTGTTCCTATTTTTGTCTTCCACATTTTTCTTGCCTTTTGTGGATTCATATATGTTTCTATAAATTCATAACTAATCCAAGTATATTTTTAAATAATACTGTACTGCTTTGCAAGTAGTGAAATCACCTTTTAATAATAAAATATTCCTAATTTCTCCTTCCTGTCCCTTGTATTGTGTCATTTCCTATACTTATTTATATATAATCAAATACATTGTTGCCATTATTACTTTGAACAAGTCATTACATCAATCAAGGATAAGAAAAATGATGCCAGGTGCCAGTGACTCACATCTGTAATTCTAGCAATTTGGGAGACAGAGATCAGGAGGATCACCATTCAAAGCCAATCCAAGCAAATAGTTCAAGAGACCCTATCTTGAAAATACCCAGCACACAAAAACACAGGACTGGCAGAGTGGTTCAAGTGGTAGAACATCTGCTTAACAAGTGTGAGACCCTGAGTTCAAACCCCTGTACTTTCAAAAAAAAAATGAGTAAGAAAAATGATAGTTTTAAGCCTGGCACTGGTGTCTCATGCCTGTAATCCTAGCTACTCAGGAGGCAGAAATCAGGAGGATCGTGATTAGAAGCCAACCCCAGGCAAATAAATCTTGAGAACTTATCTCAAAAAAACCCTTCACAAAAAAAAAGCTGGTGGAGTGGCTCAAGGTGTAGGTCCTGAGTTCAAGCCCCAGCACTGCAAAAAAAAAAAAAAGAAAGAAAAAAGAAAAAGAAAAATGATAATTTTATTTTATTTTCACTTATTCATTAATGTTCTTTCTTTATATAGATCTGAGTTTTGAGTTTCTGATCTATTTTATTTTCCTTCTTTCTAAGGAAATTTTAATATTTCTCGCAAGACAGGTATACTGGCAACAAATTCCCTTAATCTTTGTTTACATGAGAAAGTCTTTATTATTTTATTATTCTAATTTTTCCTGACCTTCTGAAGGATAATTTTGCAGGGTCCCAGTTATCAAGTGTCTCCATAATTTTGTGAGCTTTACCTCCTGGATCTCACTGTAGGTCTTCATGGAGAATTTTTGAGGAAACATCCCCTGGATTTTTACTCTTGATTTTTTTTTTTTTTTGGTGGCACTGGGGTTTGAAATCAGGGCCTCACACTTGCTGGGCAGGTGCTCTTACCATCTGAGCTACTCTGCTAGCTCTTCTGGATTTTTAACTCTCAGACTTATCTGCACTGAGCCTTCAGTAATCCATCAATTGCATTACAGGTTTTCCTACTTGGGCACTGGTTCCAGTGATGGTTTCTGCTCCAGTAAATTGTGAGTCTCTGTATCTGCCAGTCCATCTCTCTAATTTGAGGGGGCAGTACTTTATTCTATGACCTTGCTTTTCTTTTTTAAATTAAATTATTAAAAAATTGTATATATTTATTTTTGAGACAGTCTTGTTATGTTGTCTAAGCTGGCCTCACATTCCTGAACTCATGCAGTCTTCCTGTCTCAGCCTTCCCACTAAGCTGGGACAATGGGTACATGCCACTGTGCTCAGCATTTGTCATGTTTTTCCTTCTTTCCTTTCCCCCTTTCTTTCTTTCTGTCTTTCTCCTTTCCTTCCTTCCTGTTTTCTTTCTTTCATGTCTTTCTTTCAGGGGTGTGTGTGTACACTGGGGCTAGAGTCTAAGGCCATGTGTGGACATGCTAGACATGTGATCTACCATTGAGCTACAACCCAAACCCCTGACTTCACTTTTCTGACAGATCTAAGACTTGTTAATTTTTTAGTTTGTTCAGGTTTTTAAATGGTGTTGTGATACGTTTCTTACATGCCAGACCAGAAACTAGAAGTCCTTGTCTATTTTACTTGGAGGCACCGGAAAGTCACTTGGCAAAAAGCATCAATCTATAAATTCTATTATAAGCAGTGAAGAATTGGAAACAATAATCCAATCGTATCCAGAGTCTCCAGGGTATAGAACAATAATGAAGGATGTTGGTAGGTGGAGTGTGGACTTAAGCAAAGGGTGAGACCATTATGGATATCTGCACTGAACCACGAGGGAATGACCAAATGATTCTTTTTTATGATTTCATCAAGACCTGAAGTCAGAGTTGGAAGGTCTAGAAAGCCCCAACAGGAGGAAGACTTTTAGTTTCGTTGCTTCCTATTGTTCTCTGTTTCTAACATCGTACTTCCCAGAATCATACAAAAATGAATCGCTACAGCTAATTTTGCAAAGAACAAGGAGCAAAGGAGGCTGTGGTTATGGACTCCAAAAGAACCAACGAGATGAGAAGTAGAGGAAAGAAGGAAGGAGACCAAAGAGAATAGAAGAAATTTGGAGGAATTAACTGTCAGATAGTATTAAAGGGTAACCAGAGATGGCCCTATTTAACACAGGATGGCCAACACATCATGCATAAAACTTTAACCCTTTTCTCCCTGAATACCCTAAGACTGACACTCTCAACTTCAGTGAATGCCTTATTCTGGGACAGGGAGTCCTCTACACAAGTTTTCAAATTAAGGTTTTTGATTGAGCTCACTTCCCAGAATTTGGTCCTGGCCTCCTTTTCCAGTTTCAGAATATGAATCATAATCATACTTAATGATTCTGAAAAATAAACTTAAGATGATTCTTTATACTTGGAGAATGAAATAAATATGCTGTGAAGTGCTTTTCTGATTCATTTCAGAGTAATCTTCATGTTAACTCAGTGGGAAAGTAATTAGATTTCCTCTGAAAGAGAGGAGAACATATCTCCCACATCACAAAAAACAAGATCAATGAGTTCTAGGACCAGTAGCTACTACAAACGTTCTCATTTTTAAAGAGAATTTGTTCTGACCTCACTTCCAAAGGACTTAGCATATGTGTCTTGGATTTATTTTCCACTTGCTAATTAAAAGTTCCTTGTCAGCAGTATGTATCATTAGTATTATTATTGGTGAATGACTCATCCTCTTTTTTCACCAAATCTATTTTCCAGGCTCACCCATTCTGAATGCTGGCTTATAGATCACTCATGGGTGCCAAGACAACCCTCTTAAATGAGTCTCTTCTGCATTTTTCTGTCAAATCCTTTTGCTATCCAATCTGAGGCTGAAAGATTTTTTGAACAATTGCCTGTTTTTAAATTTTGCTGGATTGATATCTGTCTTACCCTCAAACCAAAACACTTTTTCCATTTTTCCAAGACCAGGTCAGATACATTAATAACACATCATGAAAGAAATAGGCTTGCCTTCAACTTGGTGTCTTCCAGATAGAACTGTGAATTCTTGCCAGGAAAGTTTTGGAGACCCACACCCTCTCTGTGTTCATATGATGACAGGGGGAAATGTAGTCAAGGTACTAACATATGGCCACTTCAAATAAGTACTTTTTTTTTTAATTTAAAAAATTCAACTTTTCATTTTGAAATAAATTTTAACTTTCAAAAATATGCAACACTTGTATACAGATGCATGTATATTCTTCATTTATCTTCCCCAACAATTAACAATTTACATAACCCACAGATCAATTATCAAGATCAGGAAATTAAATTGACTCAATTCTCTTAGCTAATCTACAATCTTATTCAAATTTCACTGACTGTACCACTAATCTTTTTTTATGGTCCAGGATCACATGTTCTATTCAGTTGTCATGTTTTCTCATGACATAACTTGAAACAGTTGCTTAATCCTTTATTTTTCATGACCTTGACACTTCTGAATGGTCAAGAGTGGGCAGTTGTTTTGTAAAGTGTCTCTCAACTTGGAAAATCTATTCTTTTTTTTTGTTTTTTTGTGGTAGTGGGGCTTGAATTCAGGGCCTTCACCTTGAGACACTCCACCAGCCCTATTTTTGTGAACAGTTTTTCGAGATAGGGTCTCACAAACTATTTGCCCAGGCTGGCTTCAAACAGAGATCCTCCTGATCTCTGCCTCTTGACTAGCTAAGATTATGAGCATGAGCCACCGGTTTAGAAAATCTATTCTTAAAAAACAGTCTCTCTCAGCTGGAAGCCTGTGGCTTATGCCTGTAATACTAGCTGCATGGGAGGCTGAGATCAGGAGGATTGCAGTTTGAGGACAGCCTGTGTAAATAGTTTGTGAGACTTGTCTCCAAAATAGCCAGAGCAAAATGAACTGGAGGTATGGCTCAAGCAGTAGAATGTCTCCTTTGCAAGCACAAAGCCCTGAATTCAGACCTTAGTCCTACCAAAAAAAAAAAGAAAAAAAGAAAAGTCTCTTTCTTTCACATTCTTCCAGCCAGAATTCTAGAAGGGTATTGAAGTTCTGCATGTGTGAGCAAATGTATGCTCCTATGGGTGTGTGGGGGGGAGGGACACAATGAAATCAAATCATGTAAAAAAATACTTACTTTTTTTCAGTTTAGAGACATCCTGAAAAAATGAGACCTCATGCAATTAATCTCATGAAGTTATATTGTTAATTGAGTCTAAAATTTGGTTACTCTTTTCAAGTGAACAATCAATTATACACACACACACATGCACACAAACCCACAGAAAACAAAACTGTAACTCATACTGGTTTAAGCCATGGAGAATTATTGGCAACTGAGAAATCTGTAGGTAAATTGAACTTAAGGCAAGGGTTAATCCAAGTTCCGCAGGGTCGCTCTACTTTCACTCTTATCTATCACAGTGTTAGCTCTATCCCAAAGCTTGCTCTCTATGTGGCACAAGATGGCTATTGGTAACAATCCAGGTGGAATACACTCTCATTGAGAGTTGTGCCTGGACTGGTGTGGCTCAAACAGTAAAATGCCTACTTTGCAACTGTGAAGCCCTGAGTTCAAATCCCAGCCCCATCAAAGGAAAAAAAAAGAGAGTTGTCTCTAACCTAGTCACTAGGGCTAGAAGATGAAATACACTGATTGCCTTAAGCCAATCATAGCTCATCTCAATCTGAGATTAAGACCACTATCGCCCAATCCAACTGTGGGGTGCTGTTAGGAAGGGAGAAGGAGAAATGGATTTCATGCAGGCAGATAGTTCCACCATAAGCCAGCGTCCTTAGTAGAAGGATTGCAGATAAGTGTGTATATGGGGGCAAGAGATTCTTTTTTTTTTTTTTTGGGATTATTCTTTTTTTTTTTATAATTATTTACTTACTGATCCTTTTTTTTTTCTTTTATTATTCATATGTGCATATAAGGCTTGGTTCATTTCTTCCCCCGGGGCAAGAGATTCTATACTAATATGTTTTGAGGGATGCTCAATCAATGCTAAGATGGACTCAGAGTGTCAGAACAAACACAGTCTGGAAGAAATCCAGCACTAAAATGGGAGGTGGCAGTTTTTATTGCTTCAGTATAACACTACATTTGGTGGCAGTTAGATTTACTCACCAACTAGTGCATCCTGTGCAACTGGTAACATGGGATAATGGGAGGTACCATCTGAGAACCAGGTCCTCAGGCAGACAAGTTTCAGGGATGTTACCGATATCAAACATACCTGTTCTTCATCTCGTATTTCCTTGGCCTACAGTTTTCCTTTAGTCATTGTGTGCCAGCAATCCTCACTCACACCATATTTCTCTTGCTGTGTATCTCAGAGCTTCTTTGTACCTGCAAGCTGGGATGCCTGCAGATGTCTGTTGAGTGCTTCTGATGAATGCACAGTCAAGGTAATACCTCAGGGGAAACTTTTGATAAATGTGGGATGGAGTCCATGAATAATAATTCTCCTTCCATCTCTCAGAAAATTTTGAGATGAATTCTGCATAGCTCCCTCATGGAATCCCCTTCATGCAGAGTATCCATTCCCACAATGTCATCAACTCAATAGCACATCCTTGAAGTGGCTCTTCTCCTTTCTCTCTTCCACTCTTCCTGTTCCTCAAAATCACTTTAAAAACAAGCAAAAAAAAAAAAAAAAAGAAAAGAAAAAAACACAAAAACCTTGTACACAGACTCTTATCTCAGGCTCTGCTTTTTGAGTAACCTAGGCTAAGATTTTAGATGAAACAATGAGTTTTTCTAGTGCATATTTCTCTGAGTCTTTAATTTTTAGTGGACACTTTAATGAATATTCTAAAATTGTTTATGGTATGTTGTACTGTCTACATTTATTGACATTAGAATATCTTTCCTTTCATGAACATTTTGTAAGGCTAGTGTTCTCTAGACACACTTTGAACAGGATTGGCTTATACCAAATACCCTGAGTCTCACATGATGTGATTTTGGTAATTGGCTTCCAAGAATGACTCCCAGAGAACAAATCCTGGAACCATGACACACTCCTGTAATAACCTACTCCCCATTCCCACATTGAATCTGAGCTGGCCTGGGACATGCCACACTCAACAGAATGAGCAGAAGTAACTATTCAGGCATGTACATTAAATTGACTGGCAATTTCCACTTTCTCCTTCTTGGGATGCTTATCTTTGGTAGCTTTGAGCCACCATTAAGAAGTCTGGTTACCCTATCTGAGAAACCAGGTAGAGAATTCACATAAGGAGGAGAAGCTTTGAGGTCAAATAGAGAAGAAAGAGACAACTGCCCAGCATCCCAAGTAAATCTCCAGATGACCCCAGTCTCCACCATCATCTGATTGTAACCCATGTGAGACCAGAAGAACTGCCCAGTTATGGTCACTCAACCTGCAGAAGCAGGAGAATAATAAAATGTTTGCAGTTTTAAGTCTGTAAGTGTGAGGGTGATTTGTTATACACTTCAATAGATAACAAGAACAGTGTGGAATATAACTGACAACTATTTACTTTTGACCTCAAAATATGGAGCCCTAAAACAGAAACTTATGTACAAATGTTTCTGCACTTGTTTTTTTGCTTAGATAACTTCTAGCTTCCTTATTTCCTATTTTATTATTAAAAATTGCTATTACATAATAACCCATTTTGTTATTAACCTAATATTTTTCCTAGTAAATTTGACTACAGACAGTTGTGTCTTGGGCTGAAGTTCTAGCTCAAGAAGTAGATCACTTGCATCACAAGTGGGAAATCTTGAATTCCAATCACAGTATTGCAAAAAAAAAAAAAAGGAAAAAAGTGTGAGTCTCCCTCTTAGCTACTCTTGCTTTTTTAAATAAATTTTTTATTAGGATACATTTGTTATACGGGGGAATTCATAGTGACAATTCCAATTAGATACATATGGTACATTATTTACATTGCCTCATGGTCTTTCCTCCTCAACCCCCTCCCTGACTCACTTAAAGCAACTACAAGAGGTTTCTTAGCTCTATTTCATATAGGTATATGAAGTCCATCAACCATCACCTCAATCTCCTTCATTCACCTCCCGCCACTGTACCTATTTTACAGTCCTATTTTTTGTTATTAATATTTAAGTTGATGTTCAAAGGGGTTTCTCAACACATGCCCACTGTGGGTATAAAATTTACTTTGGTCTGTTCAACCCCTTCCATTACTCTCCCTTACCTTAGCTATTCTCTGAGACATGAAACCTGTTTTAAATTTCAGGTTTTTTTTTTTTTTTGTGGGACTGGGGTTTGAACTCAGTTCCACTTGTAAACTAGATGTTCTACTGCTTGAGTCACACCTCCAGTCCAAGTTTCAGATCTTTTAAAACCTTTTTTTTTTTATGGTTTCTGCCTGCCCGTACTTCCTCTAAACTTCTGGTAGCAGTTTTCTGAGGAATCAACTTTTTCTACTTCTAGACCATATGCTGACTCCATCCTAGGTCAACAGAAGAATTTTGAATTTTGAGCATAGTTCTGGCCAATCAGACCTTCCCTTTCCCAGGCCACAGTGATTGGCTCTGGGGATAACAATTTGCCAAGGTAACTGAGATAAATGAATAATCAGAAAATATGAACTTTCTCTTCCACTGGAATTAGGACATTAGCATCTAAGCAACAAAAGTTATATGTTGAGTGAACACACTCCACACTGTGAGCCCCAGTCTGGACTTCTCTCTTAAAGGTTTACTTGGTATCTCCACTTGTTGACAGTAATGGTATAGTCTAGGATCAGATTTCCAAATTCATTGTGTCCCATGTGAAAGAATCTATGGCAGGACACCTGGGTGTAAATTGAGTTTATTAAAAGTTAAGGAAGGAAATTACAAAAGGGGGCATGGTGGGACCAGGTCAAAGCTGGAAGCAGAGAGAGTGTGCTTTGCTTCTCCGGGTGCTTTTAAAATACATGTTAACCTATAGGAAGGGAAGAACCTGGTGATTCCTAACCAACAGCTGATGAGTGGGGATGGGCATGGGTGGTCCCTGGGCAAGGTGAAGGTGGTTTGAACTGTCCCTGAGCCAGGGTGTGAATAACCTACACATATTTGCAATTGAAAAGAAGGTTTAGAGAAAGAGAAGAATGTTCAATCTGAAATACAATAGTAAGTCATATATTTTTCTAAGAGTCCCGAACTTTCTCTAATTCTAGCCTGCCTCACACTTATACATCAAATAGGTATCACAGCCTAACTTGTCCAAAAGAACTCTTGTTATCTACACATCTAAAACATGATTTTCCAAGGGTCTTCTCTATCCGGTAAATGGCTCTCTGTTAACTCAGTTAACCACCGAGTTATTCTTGACTCTTCTCTTACTTTTATATTCTGTCTGCTCTACCCTCAAAGACTATCCAGAGCTCAATTACTTCTCATTAGCTCCATGGGTTTGTTTCAATTCATCATTATCACTTGATGGGATTATTGCAATTGTATATATTATTTATGCCCTCTCTTTTCACAAAAATGTAATATCTGTTATGTGCTGGTTTGAAGTGTTGCTGGCTAGTGTCTAGGGTCCTTGCCTTCACAGGCCAGAGAACTGGCTCGTGAGGCAGCTGATTGATTTATGAGCCAAAGCTGGTATACAAAGTAGGATTTATTAGAGAGAAAGGAAAGGCTACAGCTAGAGCAGTGCAGAAGCCTGGAAACCAGAGGCTCGCTGCTCAAGTGAAGGCTGGGGCTTTTCTGGACATTTTAACTTTGGGTTTAGGTAAGGGTTAGATGAGCTCTTTTCATTGGCTGTGGATTCATGGGTTTTCTTAGATGAACTGGTTTGTTTGCCCTTTATTGGGGGAAGGGAAACAATCTTGAGAGCATTCATCAGCCCTGTGGCAAATCTATGAGATCCTGTATCTCCTCTCAGGGTGCAGAAATGCAGGTTTACAATTCCTTCTCAGGGTGCAGGGGTCATAGTGCTCTCCATGGGGGATGGGATACTCACTCATCTGCCTTAGGTCTGCAGACCCAACAGATCTATTAATGTTCCTATACATGTATGAATATAAATTCCATTGATTTTCTTAAAAACACAGCTGTGTGTATAGTAACTGCTCTAAAAACAATGTGTTGTTCACTATACTCCTTATGTCAATACATACTAGGTGAGGATACATTCTATTAGTAAGATCTTTTTTTTGTGTGTGTGATACTGGGGCTGGAACTCAGGGTCTACACCTTGAGCCACTCCACCAGCCCTTTTTGTGAAGGGTTTTTTCAAGATAGGATCTTGCCCACTATTTGCCTGGGCTGGCTTCAAACGGAGATTTTCCTGATTTCTGCCTCTTGAGTAGCTAGGAATATAGGCATGAGCCACCAGCGCCTGACCCAATTAAGATCTTTTAAAGAAAATGCAGCTAGGCACAGTGGCTCATGCCTGTAATCCCAGCTACTGGAGAGGTAGAGATCAGGAACATTAAGGTTTGAGGTCATCCCCAGGCAAAAAGTTAGTAAGAACCCATCTTGATAAACAAGCCAGGCATGGTATCAAATACCTGTAATCCTAGCTACAAGAGAGGCATAGGTGGAAGGGTCTCTGTCCAAGGCTGGCTCAGGCAAAAAGCATAACACCCTATCTGAAAAATGACCTAAAGTGAAAAAGAGTGGAAGCATAGTTAAAGAGGTAGAGTGCCTGCCTAGCAAGTACAAAAGGCCTTGAGTTCAAACACCAGTATCACCAAAAAAAAAAAAAAAAAGAGAGAGAGAGGAAGAAAGATAAGAAGGAAAACACATAATGGCTATTGAATAATATTTAATTTTGTAATTAGTAAATATACACAGAAAAGATGCTAATTTTATAGCCTCAGCTTCTTAATCCAGCTGAACCAGAAGACTTGCCCTTTGACTTTGAATTTCATGAGGCAATAAGCTCTCATTTTTGACTGGGTCAGTTTTTGATACCTTATGTAGCTAAATCCCAAGCAGCAAAATGGTAAAACTATTACTATCTGCCCAGCCTCTTAACATTTATGAGGCTCAGTTGAGTTACTGTATATGGAAGTACATCACTGATTTCAACATGATTCTACAAATGCTTGAGCTAGTGTTACTCACAATTATGCAACTAACAGAATTTTGACACTAGAAGGAAAGTGACACAAGGAAACTGTATTACTTACAAGTTTTCAGGAAGTCATTCTGGCTGCCCAAATTTTTACCCAGGGACAGGATACAACCCAGTTAAACTTAGAAAGGGATGATGGAGGACCAGGGATAAAAATGCTTAAACTTGTTTAAGTTTAAAGGAAGAAGAGGGTGGTGGTTGTTCAGGGGTGGGAGGTAGAAGGGGTTGGGGAGGAACTTAAAAACAATCAGGCCCAGAACCCTTCTTTTCATAGAAGAGGCCAAGAAAATGTCAGTTCTTTTTTCAAGGTCACACAATTACTTGTAGTGTCAGAGTGAGGATCAGAAACCCATGTCTCTTGGCTTTTTCTTTGTTTTTCCTTCCTCTAAACTTTTGGAGATAAATTGTAGTTTTGGAGATTAAATTTTTAGGTCTCCTTGTTTCATTATTTGACCTATGGAACAATTTGTAGAGAGGCAGAGAGGAGAAAGTCTCATTCCAGTATTCCAGAGTTTTCCTGTCTAGAAAATCTCAATAGTTCAAGCCGTTGGCATCCGTCTATGTTTCAAAGGCCTGAAACACTTTCTTCCAAAGTCTTTTGGCTCTGAGATCTTCAAATTACATTGGTCTTGTATTAATTCCTAAAGGTCTTTTCATAAACACTGAACTATGTAATAAAAGAACAAGAGGAAAATCATCTTTCAAAGGAAAAGGGAAAAACATCTACACAACTGTGTGACTTAATGAAGAAAGCAGTTGGGTTGGAAGAGAGGAGATCACAGCAAAGCCTGAAAATCTGGAGTCCAGTCTTCATGGAGCTGCTTCCAGCACGACAAGCCCTTAACCATGTTGTGAAGGGGTGCTGCAATCTTTGGTACCCCAGCCTTTGTCTTCTGTGAACTTTCTACAGTCATCATCATCTTGCTTTCTGCACTTGTAGCTCTCAGTCTCTTTACTTCTTTTGAAATGGCAAAGAGATGTCAAGTTAGCAGTTCTGAAGCTCAGAAGATACTACTGAGTCATTCATACCTTAGGGATTGCCTCAAATACAGAAAGCTCTCATCCAAGATCACCCCTGCTATAGTTTGGGTGTGGTTTTTCCCCCAAAGGTTTCTGTGTTGGAAGCCTGATTCTCATTGTGGTGATGCTGGGTAGTGAGGCCTTAGTGGGAGTTATGTCTCTGTAAGTGCTGCCTATGAAAGGGATTACAGTAAGTTTCATGGGATCCTGAGTTAGTTTCTGAGACAGAAGTTGTAAGAAATGTGAGCCTGGCCCTCACCAGGCTTCCTGTTTCACCATGGGATCTCTCTTCACACATGCTTCCATCAGATCTTGATTTTCAGCTTCTAGAACTCTGAGCTAAATAGATAACTTTTGTTTATAAAGCACCCAGTCTCGGGTATTTTGCTATAACAGTGTAAAACAGACTAATACATCCTCTTCCAGGGGCAGCCCATATCCAGTGAGTAATCAGTGCTGGAGTAGAAAGCTTACCACCTCAGCAGGGCTTAGGAAAACTCTGAGGGCCCATGCTGGCTCTGTGCATCCCATGGACTGACTGAGTCTGTGTTTATCTCCCTCTGCCCAATCCTGCTCTTTCTCCCTTCTTTCATGAGGCATTGAATTCAAGAATACCCCTCCAACAGACATTCTTCATAGTATACCATATTTAAGAGTCTGCTTCCTAGACAATCCAACCTGTGAAATGCTCCTTCATCTCATTCTTGTTTTGTTTTGTTTTGAGTACTGGGGTTTGAACTCAGGACCTACACCTTGAGCCACTCCACAAGCCCTTTTTTGTGATGGTTTTTTTGAGATAGGGTCTCATGAACTATTTTGCTTGGGCTGGCTTGAAACCATGATCCTTCTGATCTCTGCCTCCTGAGTAGCTAGGATTATAGTGTGAGTCACTGGCATTTGGCCTTCATCTCATTCTTGTTACAGCTATGCTCCTGTGTTCCTTGTTCTCTAGTTTCTGACAGCCTGGTGGTACCTCCACTCAGTTTTCCCAGAACTAGGTTGACAATATGTTCTGCTCAGAGTTTTCCAGAACTTGCCCCTCCATTGGACTCACTACTAGGAAACATCCTTCAGTTACCTGTGAATCTTACTAGCCAAGATTCTGTTTTTTGAACCATGGCATTAGCACCTTGAATGAATTGGGACCATACTTCCTGTCTGGGTTGAATGGACAGAAAGGATACATGGTGGTGACCATGAATAGCCATTGGGTCTGCTGAAGTGGGAGTAATCACAATCTATGATAGGAAATATAGTGCACCACCTTTGTACACAGGCATCACTTGAGATTTGTGTATAAATCTTGATCTTCTGAGTCATTGCTGAAATACCAGAGAAATCAGTATAGAGTTGGTGACATCTCAGATGTACAGTTGATGAGTTCTTAGATGAAACTTGGATAAATAAAACACATAGCTTTTCAAATTTGTCTTTTTGTACAGATGCATTCAAATTTCTGAGCTTGTCACAGCTCCCCAATTTGTATACATATATATATATATATATAAACTTATATGAAATTATTATTATAGTCATGTACCACTTAATTGTGGGGATATATTCTGAAAAATTAATCATTAGGAAATTATATGATGTGGAAACATCAGAGAATGTACTTACACAAACTAAGATGGCTACAATGTCACTAGGTGATCTAATCTCATGACACCATCTTCATATTTGTGGTTCTTCATTGACCATAATGTTATGCAGCACACAACTATATTTATTTTCTTACTAGTATTTAATTATTTAAAAATTCTCATAATTTGTTCATAAGTAATTTACTTTCTCAGTTATGTTGTTCATAAAATCTATCAACTGCTTCTTTGGTCTATTTTTGGAAATAAATACTTGTTGATGAAAAAATGTATACAGATGATTGTGGCTAGACTTTGGTGCTAAAGTCATGGTTTATATTCTTGGATTCTGCTTAATCTGAAGGCCTACCCTTGAGCTTGTCAGATAGATGAGCCAATATGTTCATCTCATTTGTGCCAGTTAGAGTTGGGTTTTAGATAGAAGAATTTGTGATTAGAGAGAACTCTGAAATACCAATGTAAACCCTGGGGAATCACTAAATGCCTCTAAACTTGCATCTGAAGCATAACAATGATAAAACTATAAACCCTGCCTAGCTCATATTTAGCAGATACAGTCATAATCCCTTGAGCCCTTTTACCACAGTGGGGCCCACCTAAATTCTAAACACCAGCATCTCAATTTCTTTGACTGCAGACTTCTTGGCCAGAACAGACTCTGCCCCACTCTACTTTCTGCCAGGCAAGCCCCTGAGCAGCCCTTAAATAATAACTGGTATATAACTACCCCATCTC
Source organism: Castor canadensis (assembly GCF_047511655.1). NCBI lineage: Eukaryota > Metazoa > Chordata > Mammalia > Rodentia > Castoridae > Castor > Castor canadensis. Next base: position 143,437,748 of record NC_133390.1, on the reverse strand, counting down.
TTTTGGGCCTCAGGTGAGATCATTGCAATGTGGATATCCAGTGCTGTCTGTTAGGAAAAATGCCGCTCACAAAGAAAGCTCACGAGAAAAGCCTCACGTCTATAGAGCAAAGTTTAATGGCAGGCCCACACTGCCAGGTTGGCTGAGGAAAAGATGGCGCAGCAGCGAACCTGGGCCAGGCCTGGCTTTTATAGAAGGGGGAGGTTAAGGAAGTTAGTGCATGCGTGGCAGTCTCTGGTAGGGATGGGGCTGCCTTAGAGCATGGGAATTTGTCCTTGGGAGTTTCTTAAGTGAGGTCTGAGGGTAAAATGGCTGCCAATTTATAAATGGTGACATTATTGTTCTATCACTGTCCCCTAAAGCATCTCAGTAGGTTAAGCTATAGTTGTCCACAGTAGTAACTTGCCTATCAACAAGCACACTTGCCATAGGCCGGTGGCTCACACCTGTAATCTAGCTACTCAGGAGGCAGAGATCAGGAGGATTGTGGTTCCAAGCCAGCCCAAGCAAATAGTGTGTGAGACCATATCTTGAAAAAAAAGCCTTCACAAAAAAGGGCTGGTGGAGTTACTCTCAGCAGAGGCCCTGAGTTCAAACCTGAGTACCACAAAAAACAAAACAAAACAAAAACATTTGTTTTGGGCTCTCTTCTCATCCATGTCTCACTTCTTACTCCCCTGTTAGTGTCTCTTGGACTCTCATTCCAAATAGACTTCATGCACTCAGATTTCAGTCCCAGGATCTGCTTCTTAGGGACCAGAAATGAAAAAAGTCACACCTTTCTAATTCTTGGTAAACACAAGATTTGCCTGTGATCAGGACATTGCTGAGTTTTGACTAGATGAAATTGCTGGGTCTGGAGACCTAAGGCAGATGAGTGAGTATCCCATCCGCCATGGATAGCAATATCATTCCTGCATCCTGAGGAGATGGAGGCCTGGATTCCTGCATCCCAAAGGAGAGATACAGATCTGCTACAGGGCAGATGAGCAAAAAGCTCTCAAGATTGTTTCCCCTCCCCAAATAAAGGTGCACAGCAAACCAGTTCACCTGAGAAAGCCCCCGAATCCATGGCCAATGAGAAAAACCCACCTAATCCAGAGTAAGAATGTCCATAAAAACCCCAGCCTTAACCTGTGCAGTGAGCCACTGGCTTCTGGGCTCCCCTACACTGCTGTAGCTGTAGCATTTCCTTTCTCTCTAATAAATCCTACTTTATACACCGGCTTTGGCTCATCATTCAGCTGCCTCATGAGCCAGTTCTCTGGTCTGTGAAGGCAAGGACTCTTCACACTGATGAAGGACAGACCACAGGAGGTCAAGGAGACACTTCTCCACCCTAGGAAATGACTGTTTGCATCTGAAAGGCATCTCTGCCCTCAGGCAATACAAAAATAGGCTATAAAACCCACTCCCCACCCTGACCCACGGGATCACTGGTTTTCGGGTCCCCCTGCATTCTCCAATATGCAGTCTTTCTCTTCTCTTCTCTCTCCCCCAATCTCTCCTCCTCCCTCTCTCTCTCTCTCTCCCTCTCCCTCCTTCTCTGTCTCCCCCCTCCCTTTCTCTCTCTCCCTCCTCCCTGCCTCTCCCCCTCCCTCTCTTCCCTCTCTCTCTCTCTCTCTGACCTCTGCTGTTGGAGTCCATATGTGCTTTCATCCTCAGAGCTGGCTCAAGAACCCTGAGCACCTGAAATTCCTGTGCGTGTCATCCGTGCATCATATTTGGTGATGCATAAATGGACCAGCCATCACCTGAGGTCAGTATAGGTTGTGCCAAACTGGGAAAGACTGCCTAGGAATGTGACCGTGAGTGTCCAGCACTCCAGTGGAGTCTGTTTTCCAGGACAGACCCCCCCACACATGGCCTAGCTATGGTGGAACTCTCAGGTCGACCTTTTCTCCCTCTCTCTCTGTCTTGTTAAGGAGGGTTTCTTCTTTGGGAAACTGAGGAAAAGCTCTGAGCCCACTACAGCTGTACGGCAGGCAATCTGAGGAAACTCAGACGCCAGGTGGGGGATTATGCCACACTGCCAATGCTATGTGGGTGGAACTCGACTTCAGTGCACTGAGGCTTTTTCTTCTTTCCTCTCCTTAAACACTAACTCCCTCTTTCAAGATCTGACCAGCTAAAAGGGAGGTCCAAAAACAGCTGGTGGAAAGGAAAGTTTGTCTTCAAGCCACAAAAGGTGTTCTGGCTGGGGCACTCCCTGGTGTCACCCAAAGGCTGGAGATGCAACTTCCTGACCCGCCCTGAGGTTCCAAAGGCTGCTAAGTCTCAGACCCCTCCAGCCATGTCTGCAGCAAACAGACAATCAGATCTCTCATGCTTCCTTCATGGTTTCCATGGCCCAAGAGTGGAGGTCACCTCTTGCTTACAGTGCTCCAGTACTGCCTTTGGGCAGAATTGACCTGGACAGCAGGAATGATCAATAATCCCTCATGTGTTGAGCCTGGAAATTCTCTTTTTCCCCAACCCTCAGCCTCTCCTTCCCCTTTCACAAGTCCCCCCTTCCCCCTTTGCTCTAAACAGCAGTAAGCTTCTTTCTTCAGGGAGTTTGGGGAAAATCCCTACAGGCATCAGAAACTGATAATCTCCAGTTTAGGTTTAACTGTCTTTGTCAAGCATCAGATTAACTGGTTAAACAGGTTCTGCAGCCTGCCCTCAGGGAAAGAAAAAAAGACAGTTAAAAGGCAAAAACCTCAGGTCTCCGTTTTTGCCCCTTACTGGAGCAAAAGCCTCCAGATGCTCTGTCTCTCTTCTCATAGAAAGCATATATGCCTCACAGGATATATAGGGGGACAAAAGTCTACTTCATCAGGAGTCCCCATCCATGCCTCTAAATGGGTCCTCTTTCTGGCCATGCAAGCCCTCTTGGTTACTTTGATAAAGTTATTTTTTAATTACAAGTGCTCAGCTGGTAGAGGAGAACTAGGCCTACCTGGGTCGCAGGGCAAACAGGCAAGTCAAAATAGATGAGAGATTGGTCAAAGATCATCTCAGGGGGGTGGGTGCAACTGAGATATCTATCTGTAAATCCTCCACGACTCTACTCATGAGTGGCAGTGGAAGGAGCAAGGGAGAGCGGGACGCCCTCTGCCAATAGAGTTTCTCCTCATCTGAGGACGCTTAGACAAAAGGAGAAACCTCTGTTAAGGTGACCAATTTTCCCTTGTTTCCCTTTTTAAATGGGGAATCAAGCCTCAAGGATCCAGGAAGGATCTCCCCTTGCCTGCTTATTAAAACATTGGAAAGATCTTGATCCAGAAAGCCTTCAGCAAAAGTGACTCAAGTTTTACTGCACCCAGGCTTGGCCACAGTATCTTCTGGGGGATGAGGAAATATGGCCAGAAGGAGGGAGCATTGATTATAATCCCATTCTTCAATTAGATATGTTCTGTAAAAAGGAGGGAAAGTGGACTGAAGTTCCATATATTCAACTGTTCTTTTTCCTAAGAGACCACCCAGAATGGCTGAACAACTGCAGGCTAGATACCCAGACCATGGTAACCCTTTGCAAAAAGCCCCCAAACTCCCTTGAACCAAAAAAACCCATCAGCTCTCCCTCTCCCCCCTTACCCAGCTACCTCACACACGAGACATCCTCCCAGAGGCCTCTACCCCCTCCAGTTAATTCCTGGAGGGGATAGGGCTCATGTTCCTTTAACAGTGAGTGAACTTAAAGAAATAAAAAAAGATTTAGGAAATTACACAGAAAATCCAGATCAGTACATCCAGGCATTTAGAGAAGTCAGCCAAAACTTGGAACTGAGCTGGAAAGATGTAATGCTATTGCTATCTCAGACCCTTGCTTCTATGGAGAAACAGCTTTCCTATAGAGACTTCAGAATGCTTTACAAAAGCATACCAAAATTATACCAGAGTCACAGGAAGAGGAAATCATTCTAAAAGATAAATTTCTAACACAGTCAGCACCAGATAATGGTAAAAAAGCTTCAGAAATTGGTGGCTAAAGGGAGCATAGATCTAGACCAATTGGTCCATGTAGCCATGTCTGTATATTATAATAGGGACTTAGAAAAAGAAAATAAGGACCTAGAAAAGAAAAAGAGAAAGGATAGGCGGCAGGAGGCTCTGATCGCAGCACTCAGAGAGGCTTCCCCAGGGCAAAGTCCAAACCCAAGGATATGCTTTCAATGTGGACAGGCAGGCCATTTTAGGAAGGAGTGCCCCCGGAGAAAGCTACCTCTCGGACCCTGCCCCATTTGTCGGGGAAAACATTGGAAGGCACACTGTCCCCGATTCTCAGGGGAATGGAGGTCAGAGCCTTCCACCCAATGATGGGTCCTGGGGCCTCCCATACAGGGTCCTGTGACCAACATAAAAGCAGGGGAGCCCCAGGTTTTACTCACTGTTGAAAAGCACAAGGTCAGCCTCCTTATTGATACTGGAGCCAGCATCTCAGCTATTCCTTTCTCTCCTGGACCCAGGTCCTCCAAAAAAATTACTGTTCGAGGCATATCAGGCCAGCCTCTAGAGCATTATTTCACTCAGCCTTTAGCCTGCTCCTGGGGAGATTTCAGTTTCTGTCACTCCTTTTTAATTGTCCCAGAAACCCAAACTCCTCTGCTAGGGAGAGACTTTCTATCCAAATTGGGGGTACAGCTCCTTTTACCCCCAGGAGAGTACTTTTGCTTGCCCCTAATAGAGGAACAAGTAGACCCCACAGTGTGGACAGATGGACACACTGTGGGATGGGCATGAACAGCTGTCCCAGTCCTAATTCATCTCAAGGACCCCTCCTGGTTTCCCCATCAAAAACAATATCCTTTAAAGCCAGAGTTAAGGAGGGGCTAATTCCCATAATCAAAGACTTAAAGAGCCAGGGACAAATTTTCCTTTCCATCAGCTTTTCTTGAACCTCCCCTCAAGCTGGTCAGATCTTGAAAGAGAGAGTTAGTGTTTAAGGAGAGGGAAGAAGAAAAAGCCTCAGTGCACTGAAGTCGAGTTCCACCCACATAGCATTGGCAGTGTGGCATAATCCCCCACCTGGCGTCTGAGTTTCCTCAGATTGCCTGCCGTACAGCTGTAGTGGGCTCAGAGCTTTTCCTCAGTTTCCCAAGGAAGAAACCCTCCTTAACAAGACAGAGAGAGAGGGAGAAAAGGTCGACCTGAGAGTTCCACCATAGCTAGGCCATGTGTGGGGGGGTCTGTCCTGGAAAATAGACTCTGCCGGAGTGCCAGACACTCATGGTCTCATTCTTAGGCAGTCTTTCCCAGTTTGGCACAACCTATAGCGACCTCAGGTGACAGTTGGTCCCTTTGTGCGTTGCCAAATATATTGCATGGATGACACATGCAGGAATTTCAGGTGCTCAGGGTTCTTGAGCCTGCTTTGAGAATGAAAGCACTGTAGACTCTAACAGCAGAGGTCAGAAAGATTTTATTTGTAGAGAATTTAGTTGGAGAAAAGAGAAGGGAAAGACTGCATATTGGGGAATGCAGGGGGACCCAGAAACTGGTGATCCCATGGACCAGGGTGGGAAGTGAGCTTTATAGCCTACTTTTGCATTGCCTGAGGGCGGAAATGCCTTTCAGATGCAAACAGGCATTTCTGAGGGAGGAGAAGTGTCTCCTTGACCTACTGTGGTCTGTCCTTTACACTGACAGATTAATAAAAAAAAATGTCTGGACACCAGTGGTTCACACCTAGCCATTTGGGAGGCTGAGATTGAGAGGATCAAGGTTCAAGGCTAGTCTGGGGAAATTGTAGGTGAGACCCCATTGTTGAGCAGGTCTAGTCTCAGGTGTCTCTAGTAGCTGCTGGGAACTTTGTCTGCTGTGATTGAAGAATGACAGGCACAGATAACAGGGTGAGCAAAGGAGCAGAGTTTTATTTAAATAGAGAGGAAAAGGAGAGAAGAAACACTCATACTGGTGGGGTCTCAGAAAGACTGAGCCCTCAAGGCTCTTTGTCTAGTAGTTTCTATAAGGATTTTATTTCTTGGTTCAAGGGAAGCTAGTTGTGTCTCTGTGGTATTGGTCCATTTAGGGGAGGTATGTCATCACCAGCCAATGTGTTCCATGGGGACACTATGTATGCCCCTGTTTTCCTTCCCATTGGCCTTGAGGTCTACAGGCCCAGCATCCATTCAGGACATTGCTCATACCACTCAAATCCCTCTGTATGTTGCTGTTGAGATGCCTCTTTTTTCTTTTCTCACCAAAGCTGACACACATCCTGCACCCCTACCCCATGCAGGAAATGGGAATAGAGAGACTGCTCTGAAACTATTACAAAATTAAAAATAAAAATATAAACAGCTGGGCATGGTGGTGCATATTAGGTAGCAGTTAGCTAGGAGTGATGGTGAGGCAGGCTAGCCCACCATGGGACTCCATCCCCCTCAGCAAAAGGTGCCCCCCATGCTAAAATTCCTCTTTGTCCCCACCCATTACCCTTGCAGTTGTAAATTGCTTTTCAATTGTAAATTCATTTGCACATGTAAGTTCCCCAAAAGGCAAGAGAGCCTCTTGGCTGGCTCAGCTTGCCAGGTAAAATGAAATTTGTCCTCAATTTGACCTCTCAGGTAAAGCCCTCTACTTAAGATTTTATGAATATTGGTTGCATCTCATACAATTAAAGACCTTTTCAATCAAACCTGGCAATCGCCCTAGTTGCTCCTTCAAAGACTGCCCTTAGAACCTACAAATTACCCTTTGAACAAAAATTGACACTTCTCTGCCATGTGGCCACTGCTTTTTCTTTTGAAATGCCTATTCTTTCCTTTTTTTTTTAAACAATAAAGCTTTGCTACTCTTTTGAATCTGTGTCTCTGTCCATGAATGCAAGAATCTAAGTTCTTCTGGACTAGAGTCTCCTTAGACCACCCTTCAGTAACAGTGAGTGAAGCAAGAGAGATAGATGAGGAGACTGGGAAATTATATCATTTTAATATAAAAAAGGGCCAAACTCAAACAATGAAACTAGAAAGTAAGAACTAAAAAGTCAGAGCAGCTAGCCACCCCTCCCATCTCTTTTTAGATCCTAAGTTGCAAGAACAAGGAGACTAAAAGGGGCTGCCTGCATCTGCCTTCCTCTTTGAGATGTTAGCAAGCTGGAAAGACATGTCTGGCAAAGGGGAGTTCTAAAACACACCTATTGTTCCTGTATTTTGGGTGGGCCTAAGTGACATCTTCCTGTTTGGGCACTTATCTTAGCCATCCAGATCCATTATATTAATGATTAGAGGTTGTGAGACCTTTGGTACTCCACCAGCTTGGAAAGTGTAAGACTAGAGATGAGAGAGATGGGAAATGCTCCTCTATCTTCCTAATTTCTCCCCACTTCTATTGTTTTATACTGAATTCTTTTCCTAATAAACTTTACTATTATCTTTACTGTATTTTCATGTCTTGCCTAAATTCTTCTCTCACTGGTTGAAAGAACTGAAGTGTATACCAGTGGTAAATTATCTTATAACAGTACACAACTGTAATCCTACACTTGGTAAGCTAAAGCAGGAGGATTTTAAAAATGCTTGCTTTAAAAAAAATGCTTGCTTTATTTTCATTTTCACTAAACGTCTTAGTTTCACTTTAAACTAAACGTCTTAAAGTAAATGATTTGTTGGCATTTAGTACTTTCACAATGCTGTGCAACCTCCAATTCTATCTAGTTCCAAAATGTTTTCATCACCCCCAAAAAGAAACCCTATTAAGCAATTGTTTCCCACCCCTTCCTTCTCTCAGCTTCTACAAATCTGTCTTCTGTCTCTATGACTTTGCTTATTCTGGATATTTCATACAAATGACTGGTTTATTTCATTTAGACACTGTTCTTTTTCATTGCTTTGTTTTGTTTTTTTTTTTTTTTTTTGGTAGGACTGGGAGTTGAACTCAGGGCTTCACACTTGCAAAGCAAGCACTCTACTGCTTGAGCCACACCGCTAGTCTATTTTGCTCTGGTTGTTTTGGAGATGGGGGTCTCACAAACTATTGGTCTGGGCCAACCTCAATACTCAGTCTTCCTAATGTCAGCCTCCCAGGTAGCTAGAATTATGTGTGTGAACCACTGGTGCCCAGCTTAGCACACTATTTTCAAGGTTTATTCCTGATGTTTTATGTATCAGTACTTCTATTTACAGCCAAATAATATTCCATTGTCTGGCTATACTACAAATTGTTTTTCCATTTATCTGTTGGTACACATATGGTTGTTTCCACTGTTTGGTTATTGTGAATAGTGTTGCTATAAACAAGGGTATACATCTATCAGAACACATGAAATCTTGGTGTTTGTTTATGTCTATTGATGACTTAGATGTAAATTCATTCCTGATGCATACCCAAGCTTAGACTTCTCAGATACACAAGTAAATTCCCTTTAATGCTTAAGCTAGTTTAGATTGGGTTTCTGTCTACTTGAAAGAATCCTGACTACTGCAAAAATTTAAAATATCTTTCAAAATGTGGGCTTTGGGATCTAAGGGAAAAAAATCTGCTCATTAAGAATACCTTTTTGAAATGAGACCAAATAAAATTTTCTGAAGTTCAAAGCTTTCTTGTCCCCAAGGAAACTTGGAAAGAATAAGAATTTGAAACATTTCAGAACTAAAAGAATGAGCTCAGCTAAGCAGAGAACATTCCTGAACTGTGTCTACCACCACAACAGGATAATCATAACACAGAGTCTTGAACCAGAAGCTTCTTATGTGTGCCAGAGTTAAAAGAAATCCACAATACTCTCACTTGAAAGAATTGTAATTTAAAAAACCGGATCCTTCCTAAATCAACAGGTAATCATTTTTAGCAACTCATCTAAACAGAAGAAGTCCCCAACCACTCATCCTGCTCATTACTCCCTTCACCATTTGGTTCCTGTATCCATCTTTCATCTCTTGTGATTATAGGAATTTTAGTATTTTCTTTTCAAAAGGCTTCTAGGAACTGACTTTGGTTTACTTGCTGAAATCTGCACCACATGCACTTCTTCAAAAGGACATTGCTTCTCATTTCTGCTGAAGAAAAACCAAGAAATGAGAGAATTTGTCTGTTGACAACCTATCTTTTGCCTAAAAACAATTTCATTGTACTCAGATCTTAGGATCCTTTACTTACATGGTTAATCAGGATACAAATTTGATCTGAAATCTATCCAGCTTCCTTCCATGGAACTGATGTGGTAAATCACCAATGGAGTTTGTACTTCCTTCTGCTTCTCCAGTCTTTACAATCTCTGTCTTTCCTCAGGGCTACTGTGGATTGGATAGCTCAAATTCCTGCCTCCAGAAATGTGACATTGGGCAAGACATTCTAATTCAGTGTGGGCTGTTCACTTAAACTGAGATGAATTTAGGAACTCAGTCATTTTTGGGAACCATGTTTAGCTAGATGATCAGTGAACTTGTTCCAAACAGTAAAAGGAGAGGGAAAAGCAGAGGTGAAGACAAGAAAGAGGGAAGAGGAGGAAGAAGGGGAGAGAAGGGAAGTAAGAGGGAGATGTAAAGAGGAAGAGAGGGAAAGTAGGGGGAGTTGGGAGAGAAGGAGCAACTTTCTTGGCTTATATGATTGAAAAAATAGGAATCTTACTTTGAGTGATTTTTAAATGAATTGAAGCTATTCCAAAGATCTGACTTTTTTGCATCTCTCTACTCTGCTTAGATCAAGATGGTTTCCACAAACCCCCAGAGCTTTCTATCATTCAGAAGGAGGAGATTTGGAAATCCCATTTACATTCACGTGTCACCTGGAATGTACTGGCATAGATTACATGTCAGACTCACCATCAGTCACGTGCCATGGGTTGGGGAATGGTTGGCTAGATCCTATCATTCGTCTCACAAATTAGAATTAGAGTCAGAGCCTCAGATCCACTCATAGTCCCAAGGAGAAACCTCAAACTATTGGTAGGGGAAGTATATACTGGGAAGGGAACCAATAAATGTTCATCATTTCATTTTCCAGTCTAGTCAGACACCTCCATATTAAGGCAGGGTAGATTAGGGAAACTGAGATATGAGAATCAAGAGCCAGGAACTAAGGATGAATGTTGCATCAGTGAATAACATGCTTGGGAATATGCATGTTCCTCATACTCCCTTACTGAGCCACAGCATATTCTAGAAAAGCCAGAGATTATTGTGCCCTAGAAAGGAAGAAAGCAAGTGTATCTTGAAGAAAAATGCATCTTTCTTTCTTTCTTTCTTTCTTTCTTTCTTTCTTTCTTTCTTTCTTTCTTTCTTTCTTTCTTTCTGTTAGGTCCCTGGCATTCTTGGGGCAGGCAGAGAGTCCTGAGGCTGACACCAAAACGAGACCCTCCAATTTATGACCGCTTGCCAAACTTCCCTGCTTGTTTCCTTGCTTGCAAAATCTCAGGAACTTCCATTTTCTCAACTACCTAGGCATGTCAACCTGCTCCATCTGGTGATCACAGATAATCAGATACCAGAAATCTCCCCCTGTTTCACGGCTTGGCCCCTCCTATAAAGCCCACTACCCATTCCAGCCAAGCTGCTGCACCCTGATCCTTAGGGAGACGGCCCAGCAGTCTGTAATTTCAATAAATCTTTCTTTTCCACATGTAGCATGGTCTCTATTTGGCAGTTCCTTACACTTTCTTTCTTTTTTTTGTGGCAGCACAGGGGGTTAAACTCAGGGCCTCACACTTGCTGGACAGATGCTCTTACCACTTGAGTCCCTTTGCCAGTCCTTTTTTGTGATTTTTTTTTTTTGAGATAGGGGTGGGGAGCAGTATAAGAAGCCTATGAGAACTTGACATAAGCACAGCTATGCCCAATAATCTGCAGGCTGAGTTGGCTCAGCCCCAGCTGCAGAAAGGGGTGAGGGCAAAATGCAGCACAGCTGCTTTTCCTAAGATGTTTAGGTTCAGAGATTAGCGATGCCCCCTCCCCACACCAGAACTGTTGCTCCACCTCCTTGTTTGCCCTGGTATATAATACACTCACTGGAGGTGGACACTGCTGTTGTGTGTCTCCATCAGAGCACCCAGCCCACCTGACCTCAGCTTTCTACATCTTTTGTCACTGGAACCAGATGGTGGGAAAAGTTAACTCAGAGTGGGTGAGGGTAGATGTTGATGAGGCCACCAAAGGGTTTGTAAGTAACATGTAGAAACTTGAACCCAAGGTCCAAGGGGACCTGAGCTTGTTTTAGAAAGATTGCTCTGGCTGTGGTGTGTCTCCACCCAAGTACCCAGCCCACCTGATCCCAGCTTTCTGCATGTTTGTCTTCTGTCTTTTGTCCTTTCTTCATTTCCTGTTGCTCCCAGTTAGGTTTCTAGACAAGCTTGCCAGGTCTCAAGAGATAGGGTCTCATGAACTATTTGCCTACAGCTGTATTGGACCTGTGACCCTCCTGATCTCTGCCTCCTGAGTAGCTAGGATTACAGGTGTGAGCCACAGATGCCCAGTGAGAAAGACAGAAATACTTGCAAAAGAAAAAAAAAAAACCCAGATATCTGTCCATGTCAACCTAGATTTAAAAACTAACTAAGGCTTAATGTCTCCAGGTCTAGCTGATAATGTCAAAATAGAGTAACAAATCTATTCAACAAAATTAGAGATAAGGGCAAAATAGTTTATGCTGGGTATTGAGAGGGGGAGAGGAAGGGGGTGGAGTGGGTGGTAAGGGAGGGGGTGGGGGCAGGGGGGAGAAATGACCCAAGCCTTGTATGCACATATGAATAATAAAACAATAAAAAAAAATAGAGTGACAATGAAAATGATTGAAGCATACCAGCTGCTGCTCAAAACAAAGAGTATTTATCCTAAGGAATGTTTAACAGAATCCCTGTTCTACATTTTCAACATAAGTCCTCCCAATGTTATAAGGAACAGTGTTTGCTTCTTAATGTCCACATTCTGCCTTTAAGCCTATGTCTTTTACTTTTGCTTTGTTAAATAAATCTCCGTCAGTCTCCCTCTTTACATCATGTCTTACCCTGAAAATTCTTTTCTGCATCAAAAAGATAGGGACATATAAGGGCCACAGTTGAGGTCCATTCCCTTTGGGGACTTCCTCAGACCTCCCTGTACTGGACTTTGGAGACACATGTCTTTATAATTCCTCTTTTTAAATCTACATTAGTATGTGTCAATTTCTGGTACTTAAAGCTAAATAGTGTTGACTAAGATACCTCATTGGAATAGTGAAAAAAGAAAACACAGTGGTGATATAAGTTTCAGGGGAGGAACTGAGCACATTGGGGATGCATCACATGAACACTCAACTTAGGGAAGATAATAATGGTTTTGATTGATGGAGTCACACTGATTGATAAGATTCCACCAAATCTACTACCATGAGAAGCTGAGCAAGCTGATCAGTGGAGGAATTGGAATGTCACTATATCTATGAGCATGACCAGTTTGTATTGGCCAATTGTTAAATGGGTCTTTGCACATGGTTTAATGTAAGTAAATATTGTAAAGTGAATGTAGTTGATTTGGATAAAATAGCCATGCTTAGTGAATTAATCTTGAATGTCGTTTGGGGGCATTTCATGGTGGATTAGTATTCAGCAATGTCATAACTTCTAATATCCTTTTTGCTATGAACTATTTGTGCAATCTGGAGAACGTTACATAATTTCTCTGAGTCTCAGGCTCCCTCTCTGGTGACAGGGAGGAAAGATTCATACCTCCTACTTGTTTCCAGAGTTATTAAAATATGTGGCTTGTGCTCTCTTAGGCAACTGCTTGATGTCTTTTAGGGAAGAATGAATGATATAAAGAAGGAAAAATATTCAAATGGAAAAAAATGTCAGTGTCTCCAGAGACAGTCAGCAACAGTTTATCCTGCCTAATGTATTTTTAATGGTAAAAGAAAGTCAAGTGCAAAAATACAATCAAGCAGGAAACACAAATTCTCCAGAATGCCATGGCATAAAGAAAGAAAAATTTTTTATGGAACTTGCTTATGGTGAATCTGGATATTGTGATATACACTGAAGTAGAATGAGGTTTAGGTTGCTCCAGGCAGACCTCAGCTCTGGGGTTATGGAATCTCCTGGTCAAGTTGCTTTACAATTTAAGAATTAAAAAGGTGTATCTTTTCTACATCAGCCTAAATTCTGTCTTCAGGTAGCCATCTGCCTCCACTAAAAGTTCAACAAGGTGCCAGGTATGGTGGCTTTTACCTGTAATACCAGCACTTGGGAAGCCAAGGCAGGAGAGTCACAAGTTTGAGACCAGCCTGGACTACACATAGCAAATTCAAGGTTAGCCTGGGGTATAGAATAAGACTCTTGTTTCAAATGAAAACAAAACCAAAAAGAGCCCATCATGTCTTGAGATGCTAACAACATGTTTTCTGCCCTGTAAAGGGATTGCTTTCTTCATTTTCCACCATTTTGAGGGACATGCTAATATATGTACCTCCAATGTCTCAGTATACCCTCTCCTAAAATGTGCCCAGCAGAAATGGTTGCATGTGTTCACTATAGACACAGCAAGAATATTTAAAGTAGTACTATTTGTAATTACCCCGACACAAAGAGGAAGATAGTTAACTTCATACACTATTATTTAACATCTGAAAACTGTAGCAAATTAGATAAGCTGTACAGAGCACAAGGAAGTTAACTGAAAATACAGCTGAAGGGAAAACTTTATTTGTTCTTAGAATGTTACACAATTTTCTTGTAAAAGTAGTGTTTTCAATAAACTCACATCCCACATCTAGAGTAAAATTACCTATGAAGTTGTTAAGAACTGATACCATTTGATTATTTAAGACAACACTGAATAGGAAGGAACAGAAATATTCCCAAGCTAACTTAAGTAAAGATGGATTTATGCGAGGATTCCGGGGATCCTCAGGGATTTCAGTGGCAGGAAGTATAACCTGGCAGCATGTTCTGGATTTACATAATAGAACATCTCTGCATCTCTCTGTATGTCTTTTCTAACTCTTCTTTCTCTTTGATGCTCAACTTTCTAATTGCTTATTAGCCAGCACGTCACCACCAACTCCACATGATGGCTTTGGCCTGAGTCTCTATATACCATGTTAATTAGTTTTTTGTTGTTGTGACAAAATTCCTGAGACAAAAGGAGGAAAGACTTATTTTGGCTCACATTTTCAAAGGTTTCAGTCCATGGTCACTTGCTCCATTGCTCTGGGCTTATGGTGAGGCAGAGCATGATAGTAGAGAATGTGTGGTGGAGAACATTACTCACCTCATGGCAACCAGGAAGTAGAGAGAGAGAGGGAGAGAGAGAAAAAAATGGGATTAAGTTCCCAAACTCCCTTCAGAGGCATGCCCCAATGACCTAACGTCCTTCCACTAAGCCCTACTTCCTAAAGTTTATACCACCTCCCAATAGCAACACAGGCTGGCAACCAAGTCCTTAGCATATGGCCTTTGGGGGACATATAAAATCAGATCTATAACAATGAACTTCTAGCTTGGCTGATTGACTCTTTTTCTCTACCCCAGGAGATTCTTTGTGGCCAGCCAATAAACATTAATTTACTCAGTAGACACTCAATAAAAACAAATTCCCAAAGATCACTTGGTAGACAATAAAACATTAATTTTCTTTTCCCCTTCCAGGAATGAATACCATCAGAGTAGAAAAGGAACTTTGTTTGATAGACTCATGAAGCAATTCTTTTCCCTGCCCTTCACGTACATAAGTATAGAAATACTTCCAGTTGGGTGAGGCACACTTCCAGAAGACTTGAGAAATTCTCAGATCAGTTTGGCAAGTCTGAAAAATTAAACCAGGTTACCACTGTTTCTTAAGTCAACATACTCTAGTACCCACAAAAAAGTTTCTGCTTTCATATCCCAAAGGTCACATGTTATTATTTTATTATATGGTAAAAGAAAGAATAATAAAAATCATCAACCCTCAACCTTAGAGTGTGGGTGTTGGTTGCCCTACTATGTTAATTTGCTAAAATAAGAGTCTGTCTTTGATTAGAAGTGAAGTGAGGGCTTATGTCTAAATGCTAAACTACCTTGTGATGAGAGATGGGTTATGATGGAAGGATGAAATAGAATGCAATCAGAGATCTTCATCATATAGAGATGGACATATGTGACAGTTTGCACAGGCTCACAGACTAGCCTTCTGGGTAACACTCACCCACATGTACCTCCAACTCCTATGCATTCTTTCCTCCTTTTCCTGCTCTGTGCTTAGGAGGCTGACCCTTGCTGAGCAGAGCTCCTTGCAAGGGTCTGTTGTTGGCTTTGGCCAATGGTACCCACTGGCCTTAAGCCCAGTCAGAGGTGGGACTCCAGTCTGATACTTTAGAGATATCACATATCATAGGTACATGCAAGAAATAAACTTATGAAAGGATATATGGGCACTTCTGATATTTGGAAGAGTGGGGACAATGGCTGGAGTTTGAGAGGATTTCACGGTAGAGCCCTTAGATAAAAGACGCATTCTTTAGCCTGTTAAATCTTTTCCCTTATCAGGAACCTGATAGCTTTTTTCATAATGAAGTATTGTTTGCTAGTAGCACTTGGCACCTATTTTCTTGTTTCCCTTTGTGTTCTAATTCATGCTCCAGAACTACTACTGTGTATAATGTCCACAGCCTGGCTATACCAGGGTGGTGGCACAGGTGGCCAAGAGACCAAAGAAAATACCCAGAGGTGGCATGTGAGATATGATTTTCTGAAGCTTACTTTCTCAGTGATAATATATTGTGCAATTTATAATAGTCATATGGTGCCTGAGGAATATTGTTTGTTGTACATAGTCAGTCTAGCTGTTACTTCAGTAAAGTAGGGAAACAATTCATTATATTTGACAACTGTATGGACATTAAATGTTAAAACTGTGAATAGATTTATGTTAAACAATATTGTAAGAAATGTATTAAATATTAAAAATTAAGCACAAATTTTATTTTTATATAGGTTTGATTTAATCTTTGAAATAAAAAATTTATTTCCTCTTTTTGAGGAGTACTGGGGATTGCACCCAGGACCTTATGCTCACTACCACTCCACCACTGAACACTCTACCACTGAGCTACATCCCCAGCCAGCCCTCTCCTAGTGGTTCTCTGGATAGCACATGCAGTATGTTATCTTGCTTGGTAATTTTTTTTTAACCAGGGAAAATATACTTCATTATTTGACAATAAAATTAATAGTCCACATACCACATGGTACTAAGAGAAGCAGAATCTAAACAAACACAGGCACACATGAACTCATAATTGTACACAGACTTGAATACGTGCACACACACACACACACAAACACACAGAGGTGGCGATTCCCACTGTTGCTTTTCTGTTTCCCCATCATTGGTTGACCCACCAGTGAGCAAACCCTGCACTACATCCTCCTCAATTGAACAACCTGGGGTGACTTTTGTTTCCTGTTGGGCTTTGACTAATACAAAAAGCACATCTGTCTCTTACTCAGTGCTTCACGCTAAGATTCAATGACCTCCTCCCTCTCCTCTCCTCCAGCTTCCATCTTTAGGATCTACAGCTGACAAGGCATTTCATTTACCATTTTCCCCTCCTTTCTACCCTGTCTATTCAGCACCCCTCCTCCCCAATTGCCAAAGATGCAGATGGGGGAGAGAATTATCCTGTGGCTTCAGTCCTGGAAAAGACCGGTAAGACAAACTCCAAAGGGGACCACTGTAACATATTGTTTTGTTCTTCAGCTACCGTAGTTATTTAAAATATGTGTCAGTGTTGCTTAGTGAGATTGTTTTTAGGAGCCCCAAATATATAAAAGAGAGACAGAAGCCAACTGTCACAATTGAAAATAATACATTTATTTGAGAAAGTGAGAGTAATAGAAATCACATGGGGCTATTCATGTATGTTTATCTAATCTCTTTCAATTATTGCACAAATCAGTACATCAACCTTGCCTTAGTCTGTTGTCTGTTGCTATAAGAAAATACCCTAGAGCAGGTATTTTGTAAATAAAGTATTCAGCTCACAGTTTTGGAGGCTGAAAGTCCAGGATTGGTCAGTTCCATCTTTCAATCTCAGGTGAAGTCCTGTGGCAAAGGGCATCACAATGATGGGAGTGCAACAGAAGGAAGGGCATGTAAAGATAAGAATGTGGTGATGCAACGCCTGTAATGGTGAGCATAGTTAGAGGCCAACCTGGGCAAAAAGATAATGAGACCTCCATTTCAACAAACATGGTGGTGCATACTTGTAATCTCATCTACGGGGAGGCATAGGTAGGAGGACCATCAGTAGAGGCCAATCCCAGAGCCAAAATATGAGACCCAATCAGAAAAATAACTAAACAAAAAGGCTGGAGGTTTGACTCAAGTGGTAGAGAGCCTACCTAGCAAGCATAAGGCCCTGAGTTCAAACTGCAGTACCACCAAAAGGAATGGCAAGAAGCCAAAGAAATTCATGGGCTACAGACCTATTATTATTATTATTATTATTATTATTTTATTGTTATTATTATTATTTGGCAGTACTGAGGTTTGAACTTTGGGCAGGCACTCTTCCACTTGAGCCATTCCACCAATCCTTATTATTTATTTATTGAAATGGGATGTTGGTATGTTGCCCAAGCTTGTCTTCAACCCCTGGACCTGAGAAATCAACCTGCCTTTAGCCTCCTTTGTAGCTGAGACTACAGATATGTGCCACCACACCAGTAGGCTTGGTCTTTTTGTAACAAGTCATTCTCTCAAGAATAATTCACTCCATGATATCAGAATTAATCCCTCTGAGACTGGTATCCTCAATGACCTAATTATCTCTCACTAGGTCCTACCTCATGAAAGTTACATTTCCTGACCACGTTGCCACACTGAACAACTAGCTTCCAGCACATGAACCTTCGGGGAATACATTCAAACCTTATCCAAATCATAGCCAATCTGTAATCTTACACCCCTGCGTGTCTGACTCACACATTCAGTAGTGACTCCTAGTAACGTGCCTTGCTGGGATCAAGACACAGGGCTGACCACTGTGTAAATCATTGACTTGCCTCATTGCTCCACCATTGCTCCACTATCTGGGATTTCTTTCTTTCTTTTCTTTTTTTTGTGATACTGGGGTTCAAACTCAGAACCTCACGTTTGCTAGGCAGGCATTTTACCACTTGAGCCACTCCACCAGCCATGGATGATTATTTTTTTTTTCCCAAATGTCCTGGTTATATTGCTTCCCTGAGTTGGTATTGGTGATTCAAGACTAAACATAGCTTTGGTGAGGTTTAATTAAGAACAACAGCTGGGCACTGTGGCTCACACCTGTAATCCTAGCTACTCAGAAGGTAGAGAACAGGAGACTTGCTGTTGAAAACCAGCTCAGGCAAATAGTTCACAAGACCCTAATCTTGAAAAAAACCATCACAAAAAAGGGCCAGTGGAGTGGCTACTTCAGTGAAAGAGAGTTGATTATGAAGAGGGTACCAAAGGACATACTACCTTTTCTTCCTGTTCCTTCTCTCTGAGAGTTGAAGAGAGCATATTTAAATGTCAGAGGCCATCTGAAAAACTTCCATAGTTGATGATAATTTGGAAGAATGGAGACTCTTTTGAACATGTTTGGATCATTCCTATTTTTAAAAATCACTTTTGTTGTGGTTGTTGTTGCTGTTGTACTGGGGTTTGAACTCAGGGCCTTATGCGTGCTAGACAAGCATTCTACCTCTTGAGTCATGCCCCCAGCCTTGGATCTTTCAATCTTGAAAAGGAAATTTCTTGTGTAGTTTTCAATGGCCATGCTTGATTGTATCAGATAATTTAAACATACTTTAGTAGTGATAAAACATGCCAAGTGAAGACTGAGGTTTTGTGGAAAATGTCTCATAAAAGCCCAGAGGAGAAAAATTCCTGCTGTGCAGTACTATCCAAGACTACCAGTGAGACAGAAAGGAAAGCCCCTAAGAAGATGAAAAGGGATGGTAGAGACAGAGAAAGCATAACCTACGGATATGGATTAATGAAGAAACATTTATGACTTTTTCATTTTCACAATACTCCAAAATGCTAAAGTTCCATTGTCAGGTGGAAGAACAGGGGATAGAGAATATAATAAAACATCATCTGCAATCATTGGAATGGGGTTTTTACCAGGTGAGCAGAGGTAATTACAGTGTGACCACAGTCTGGAGTTCCATATTGAATGTATTTTTGTTGTTGCTGTTTTGTTTTGCTTTTGTGGGACTGTGGTTTGAACTCAAGGCTTTATGCCTGCAAAGTAGGCTCTCTACTAACTTTAGCCACACCTCCAGTCCATTTTACTCTGGTTATTTTGGAGTTGGGGTGGGGGGGGTCTCTCAACCTATTTGCCTGGGCTAGTTTTGAACTACAATCCTCATGATCTCTGCCTCCCAAGTAGCTAGAATCACAGACATGAGCTACTGGCGCCCAGCTGGATGAATTTTTTAAGCTGGTCTTGGATTCTTATTTCATTTCACATTTCTATTACTCTGTTTCCCCCTTTTCCACATAGAGGAAAAGAGATAAAAAGCTAACAAGGCTAATGAATAAATACCAATGGATTACTAAAATAGATATCCAACAGTATATAACCAGCAAGTCTTTTTTTTTCTTTTAGATTGTACTGAAGTTTGAACTCAGGGCCTCACACTTACTAGCAGGCACTCTTCCACTTGAGCCACTCCATCAGCCCTTTTCTGTGTTGGGTATTTTCAAGACAGGGTCATGCAAACTGTTTGCCCAGGCTGGCTTCGAAATGCAATCCTCCTGCTCTCTGCCTCTTGAGCAGCTAGGATTACAGACGTAAGCCACCAGTGCTGGGCCACCAGTGTAGTGAACAAGTAGTGAGGGTGGGTGTGGCAGACATGTATTATAACATTTCCAAATCTCTCTGTTTTTGAAAATGTTCAGAGAACTGCCTCCTGACTCTTGCTGATTATGGTTGATGGATTAAACAGTAGACACATGGTGGGTCTTAACTTTGACCAATCACAATCACTCTGTAAATTTAGAGATTAGATTATTTAAAAAATAGTTTTGTTGTGTAGAGCCTTTAAGGGACGAAGCCAAGTAGGAGGTAGTTAGATCACTGGGGCATCACCTTTAAAGAGATTCATGATGGTCTCTAATCAGAGTGAGTTAACTCTCATGTGAGTGTGTTGCTATAAAGGGAGGCTGCCTGTGTGCTTGGCCTCTTCTACATGCTGCTGTTTCCCTTTCTGCTTCTTTACCAGATTATGACCCAACCAAGAGGGCCCTCATCAAAGGCTGAATGGGTAAGGTTGCTCACTCTTGGATTTTCAGCCTCCAAAACTATAACTAATACACCTCTTTTCTTTTTTCTGGTGGGATTGGGTTTTGTATTTGCAAAGCATGTACTCTGCCACTTGAGCTATACCTCCAGTGCATTTTATTCTGGTTATTTTGAAGACGAGGGGGCAGGTCTTGTGAACTATTTGTCCAGGCTGGCTTTAACTGTGATCCTCCTGATCTTAGCTTTCCAGGTAGCTAGGATTACAGGTGTGTGCCACTGACACCCAGCTTACATCTCTTCTCTTTCTTTTTTTTTTTCATTAATTTTTTTATTAGGATATGTTCATTGTACAGGGAGAGTTCCTTGTGACAATTCCAAATAGGCTTATATTTTTGTACATAGAGAATATTGATAACCCTCACCGTCTCTCCCCCTTGATCCCCTCTCTCTTCCACTTAAAACTACAGCTGCAAGAGAAGGGTGCCAGTGGCTCATGCCTGTAATCTTAGCTACTCAGGAGGCAGAGATCAGGAATATCATGGTTCAAAGCCTGCCCAGGCATAATAGTTCACAGGACCCTATCTTGAAGAAACCCTTTACAAAAAAGGGCTGATGGAATGGCTCAAGGTATAGGCTCTGTGTTCAAACCCCAATACACACACACACACACACACACAAAACAACTATTGCAAGAGGTTTATTTGTTCTATTTCATATAGGTATATGAAGTCCATCAGCCATATACTTTCACCTCAATCTCTTTCATTCACCCTTCCTCCTCCCATAAGTACCCCCCCACGCACTGTACCTATTTTATAGTCCTGTCTTTCATTATTAATATCTAAGTTGATGTTCAAAGGGGTTTTTCAATGTATCCCTGCTGTGAACATACTTTACTTTGGTCTGTTCAACTCCTTCCATTACTCTCCCTTACCCCTTTACCTCCCATCCCCCATTTTTCAACATCTTTCAATACATATCCTTATTTTCTCTGTCTTCACAGATGTTGTATTTTATGATATTGTTGATGTTCTATCATTCTCTTTTCCTTTCCTGAGTTCCATAGAGTAGTTCTGCTATTACAAATATGTTCTATGGGTGTCTTTGCTTCCATTTCCTGTGTGGGGAATAGGAAGTGTTTTTCTCTTTTTCTCTCCCCTCCTTGCCTATACTTTATTCTGTTATATGAAAATAAATTCTTGCTAAAACTTTTTTTAAAAGTATGTTCTATGTATGATTTTGTGTATGATCACGTTTGTTTTAGTGTATATGTTTATCTTTTGGATGTGTCTTGCATATATGAGAGAAAACATGAGACCATTGTCTTTCTGATCCTGGCTTACTTCACTTGACATGATGTCCTCTAATTACATCCATTTACCTTCAGAACCTATGTCATGATTCCTTATGACTGAGTAAATATCTCTTTTCTTTATAACGTACCTAGCTTCAGGTGTTCTATTTTAGCAACAGAAAATGGACTAATCCAATTAGTTTGTGTTACATGTAACATTCCAAAGGAAAAAGATAGGGAAATTGATGTTCACTCAAATACAAAGAAGGCACAAGGAAAACTATAAACTTCTGAAGAAAGAGATTGAGGAAGACTATAGAAAGTGGAGAGCTCTCCCATGCTCATGTATTGGTAGAATCAACATAGTAAAAATGTCGATACTCCCAAAAGTAATCTACATGTTTAATGCAATTCCCATCAAAATTCCAATGACATTCATTAAAGAGATTGAAAAATCTACCGTTAAATTTATATGGAAACACAAGAGGCCACGAATAGCCAAGGCAATACTCAGTCAAAAGAACAATGCTGGAGGTATCACAATACCTGACTTCAAACTATATTACAAAGCAATAGCAATAAAAACAGCATGGTACTGGCACAAAAACAGACATGAAGACCAGTGGAACAGAATAGAGGACCCAGATATGAAGCCACACAACTATAACCAACTTGTCTTTGACAAAGGAGCTAAAAATATACGATGGAGAAATAGCAGCCTCTTCAACAAAAACTGCTGGGAAAACTGGTTAGCAGTCTGCAAAAAACTGAAACTAGATCCATGTATATCACCCCATACCAAGATTAACTCAAAATGGATCAAGATCTTAATATCAGACCACAAACTCTAAAGTTGACACAAGAAAGAGAGGAAATGCTCTGGAGTTAGTAGGTATAGGTAAGAACTTTCTCAACGAAACTCCAGCAGCACAGCAATTAAGAGATAGCATAGATAAATGGGACCTCATAAAACTAAAAAGCTTCTGTTCATCAAAAGAAATGGTCTGTAAACTGAAGAGAACACCCACAGAGTGGGAGAAAATATTTGCCAACTATACATCAGACAAAGGACTGTTAACCAGAATATATAGGGAACTTAAAAAAACTAAATTCTCCCAAAACTAATGAACCAATAAAGAAATGGGCACGTGAACTAAACAGAACTTTCTCAAAAGAAGAAATTCAAGTGGCCAAAAAACACATGAAAAAATGCTCACCATCTCTAGCAATAAAGGAAATGCAAATTAAAACCACACTAAGATTCCATCTCACCCCTGTTAGAATAGCCATCATTAGCAACACATGAACAGGTGTTGGCGAGGATGCGGGGGAAAAAGGAACCCTCTTACACCGTTGGTGGGAATGTAAACTAGTACAACCACTCTGGAAAAAAACTTGGAGGCTACTTAAAAAGCTAAACATTGATCTACCATTTGATCCAGCAATCCCACTCTTGGGGATATACCCAAAAGACTATGACACAGGTTACTCCAGAGGCACCTGCACACCCATGTTTATTGCGGCACTATTCACAATAGCCAAGTTATGGAAACAGCCAAGATGCCCCACCGAATGGATTAAGAAAATGTGGTATCTATACACAATGGAATTTTATGCAGCCATGAAAAGAACGAAATGTTATCATTCGCTGGTAAATGGATGGAATTGGAGAACATCATTCTGAGTGAGGTTAGCCTGGCCCAAAAGACCAAAAATTGTATGTTCTCCCTCATATGTGGACATTAGATCAAGGGCAAACACAACAATGGGATTGGACTTTGAGCACATGATAAAAGCGAGAGCACACAAGGGAGGTGTGAGGATAGGTAAGACACCTAAAAAATTAGTTAGTATTTGTTGCCCTTACGCAGAGAAACTAAAGCAGATACCTTAAAAGCAACTGAGGCCAATAGGAAAAGGGGAACAGGTACTAGAGAAAAGGTTAGATCAAAAAGAATTAACCTAGAAGGTAACACACACGCACAGGAAATCAATGTGAGTCAATGCCCTGTATAGCTATCCTTATCTCAACCAGCAAAAACCCTTGTTCCTTCCTGTTATTGCTTATACTCTCTCTACAACAAAATTAGAAATAAGGGCAAAATAGTTTCTGCTGGGTATTGAGGGGGTAGGGGGGAGAGGGAGGGGGCAGAGTGGGTGGTAAGGGAGGGGGTGGGGGCAGGGGGGCGAAATGACCCAAGCCTTGTATGCAGATATGAATAATAAAAAAAAAAAGAATTAACCTAGAAGGTAATACCCACGCACAGGAAATCAATGTGAGTCAACTCCCTGTATAGCTATCCTTATCTCAACCAGCAAATACCCTTGTTCCTTCCTATTATTGCTTATACTCTCTCTTCAACAAAATTAACAGATAAGGGCAAAATAGTTTCTACTGGGTATTGAGGGGGTTGGGGGGAGAAATGACCCAAGCCTTGTATGCACATATGAATAATAAAACAATAAAAAAATTAAAAAAAAAAACAAATACAAAGAAGGCTGTAGAAATACAATTCCTGTATTTTTTCTGACACTTGGGCTTTCCAGAAGAACTCTAAAATTGCTAAAACAACAACAAAAAACCTGTAAGTCCAGACAATAGATTCAAATGGAGGAACATATGTAAATCAAATCATTATTTTCAGAGTTTTTATTTAGTCAATTAATGACTTGCTGTCAGAATAAAATTGTTCCACACTGGGCATTCCTCCATTCTCAGATACTTAGAAGACTGAGGCAGGATGACCATTTGAGTCTATGAATTTGAGACCACATAGCAATGCTCCATTTCCAAAAAAAAGAAGCAGCAGCCTCCTTCATCTTTTTAGTTGTTCTATTTCTAACTAAAATGTCTTTCTTAATTTTTAGTTTAGTTTGAAAATTTTTCAAAAAAAAATTTAAAAAGATTAATGCACTTTACCACTACTGTTCTTGCTTATCAGGTGAACATTTATCTTTTTTTTTTGTGTGTGTGTGTGTGTCATTTCTGGGGTTTGAACTTGGTTCTTTATGCTATGTAGGCACTCTACAGCTTAAGTCATTCCACCAGCCATTTTTTGTGTTGACTATTTTCGAGATAGGGTCTCTTGAACTATTTGCTCAGGCTGACTTCGAACTGTAATCCTCATGATTTCTGCCTCCTGAGTAGCTAGTATTACAGGCATGAGCCACGGAACCTGGTTCAGATGAACATTTTGGAATATGATAAGGTACATTTTTTTTTTACTGGTTCAAGAGAAAAGACACTGATAATTAAGTTCAGATTTTAGCAAAAAGAGATTCAAAAACCCATGTCAGCTACTCAACACAAAAGCATGTTGTGATGATGGGTAATGATTTGATTTTAATTCTTAAAAATTAATGAAAATCACTTATAATCCCTGAACAGACATTTCTCCCATCTTTCTCTAACATAATAGAATCTGTTAAGTCTATTTGCTTTGGCACTGTCACACAGTGTGGAGATTTCATTTCCACATTTTGGCAAAATTTGGGTAACACAGAACCTACACTTAAGGCTGGGCACAGACTTGCACACTTTTTCATTTTCCCACGTGCCTGATTCTGGCTTGCTTTTGGCAATTGCTCCTTTATCAACTTTTATAGGAAGGTGATAATGTGAACCTAGAAATGCTGAAAGTAGCTGTAACTATAATTCGAGGAGTGCTTGCAGAAAGGGTCTAGCTGCTTTCTAAAGGGACTGGTCTCAGTTCTCCTGACTCATGTCCACATCCAAAGCTGGAACCTTACAATACTGAGATTCCTACTCCAACCATTCCAGTCACAGTCTGACCACAGTGTAATCAGAGTATGGAGAAATGATGTACAATAGTCTCCAAACAGGGAAGGTAGTCCACAAAGATTATATAGCCCAGTGATGCTATATTTGTCTTTGTTTTAATTGGAGTACATATGGAACAGCAAGTAATAGTGACCTGAGAAAATAGAGACTTAAACAGGATAGGATTTAATTTTTCTATCACATAGAGGTTTTGAAAAAGACAGATCATGGATGAAATGGTGGCTAAATGCTACAAAGCCCTCAAGGATCTAGCTCCTTCCAGTTTTTGACTCCATTTTCCCTTGATAATAGAATATGGCTTCTATTTTCAGGATCCAAGATGACTGCTAAAGCTCTAGTTGTGACATCTGCATTCCAGGCAATAGAGTACAAGAAGGGAACAAGACAAGAGACAAAATTTACTAGTGTGCTGACCTCAAAGATTGCTAGAAACTGTCATTTGCTTGCAAAGAATGGTAAACTAACCTTTATGGAAAGCCCTATGATCAAAATGGTTCTACTAAATACAGTTCTACTAAATATGGAAATACAGCCATGATTTTTATTTATAGATGTTTACATTTAATTCCTTGAGGACCATGTATAAACATTCTCCTGATCTGACCTGCTCAATGACCCCACGTTCTATGGCCCAATTGCTGGTAGAGAGCTAGGGTGCTGTTTAAACTCTTATTTGCTAAGAATTAAGACTTATGTAATCTCAAATAATGGAATAGTTACTATCACGTACAGCGATCACTCAGTAATCCCTAGAGATTTGTTCCAGGACTCTTGCAGGTACCAAAATCTGTGGATTATATACAATAGCGGAGGATTTACATATGCCTATACTTTAGAGCTTTTTAAATTTATTTATCTGTTTGTTTGTTTGCTTATTTATTTTTGTGGTACTGGGAATCAAACCCATACCTCTCACATGGTAGGCAAGTACTCTATCATTGAGTTATACCCCCAACCCTCTCCTCTAAAAACTTTTTCTTTCCTGTTTTTTGTTTGCTTTTCCCCTCTCAGTACTGGGGTTTGAACTCAGGACCTACACCTTGAGCCACTCCACCAGCCCTCTTTTGTGATGGGTTTTTCAAGATAGGGTCTCATGAATGATTTTTCCCAGACTGGTTTCAAACCACAATCCTCCTGATTTCTGCCTCCTGAGTAGCTAGGATTACAGACACTGGGGCACTGGTGGTTCGTGCCTGGCTTGTTTGCTTTTTTTGAGATACAGTCTTGCTATGTTGTTCGGGATGGTCTTGAACTCTGGGCTCAAGTAATTCTCTCATTTCAACCTCCAGAGTAACTCTCTGGGACTACAGGATTGTGTCTGGCTTCTGTATACTTAAAATCATCTTTAGATTACTTATAATATCTAATATAATGTAAATGCTATGTAAATAGTTATTTTAGGGATGACAGGAAAAATGTCTATTTATGTTTAGTATAGTTTTTCCCCCAAATATTTTCCATCCACACTTGGTTGAATCCATGGATGCAAAACCCATAGATAAGAAAGGGCTGACTGTAATACATTTTTTTAAAGGTGGAGGTAGATTTTCATCAAATGACCAGTGTGGTAGATCTTATTTTTCCAAAAAAGTTTCTATCAGTATCTAGACATGTATAGTCTTTCAAAACTCTGCTACTCCCCTACTAGGGGGTGGATTTTTTAATCCACTCACCTGGGAAAACCTGTTTGTCTGCTTCAATTAACAGAATACAGATGGCAGAAGCATCACTCTGTGATTTTGGAGGTGAGGTCATAAAAAGTAAGTTTCAAGCATTGTTGGAACTCAACCACCATGTTCCTGGCTAACAGACAGCACTAACTTGCAAGCCACATGAGGGCACTATCTTGGAAGAAATTGATGCCATGTGGGGAATAGGTGAGCCATTCTTAGTAATCCCTATACAGATTGCAGATTCTTGAAGAACTCAATTATTGTGGTTGCTCTAAGCTGTGAAGTTTTGGAAGCTATAAACAATAACCACAGTAGTCAAGACTCAAATGAAACATCCATGATCAGGAAGGGCAACATAGCTGGATCTTTTGTATAGTGGACTTTGTATTTAGGAATAGGAGGGTCTTTTAGGAGCTAGTATGGTTCAGCTGACTAGTTTATCTTTGTATGCTTGGGTATCAGTCAGCATTCAATCAGGAGACATACAATAATTTGAACAAGGAAAGTTTAAATAATTTTTCTTTGTAATGGAATTCAAATAACAGGGATTGACAACTAAGGGGTAACTAGGAAGTACCCCTTAGACATTGAGGCAGAGCACTCAGATAAGGGGCAAATCTGGAAGAGACTCCTCTTATAAGGTTTAGGTTCAGACCTCAGAGAGGGAGCAGCTGTGGCCTAGTGGATTGTAGTAAGTTTGATAGGGTGCCACACTGGTGGCACTGTCTGGAAATGTGGCTTTTGGAGAGCAGGGGGAGTCTTCCACAAGGAGTTAGACACTGTAAAAGACACTGCTAAAAGAATGAAAAGCCAAGTCATGTAATAGGACAAAATATTTGCAAATCACATATATGACAAAGGACATGTAGTACAATTTTTAAATTGTACTACATTTTCCATTGATGGAAACTCACTTTTCATGATATAAGCAAACCAATTTAAAAGGGGGGAAATGGGGCAGAAGATTTGAACTGACACCTCATGAAAGAAAGTATATGGGTGGGGAATAAGCTCATGAAAAGATGCTTGATATAATTAGTCATTAGTAAAATGCACAATTTCAAGCACCAGTGAGATACTAGAACATACAATAGCAAAGCAAAAACCATCAAACAAGTATGAAGAAAAATGGAGAACAATAAGTCTGGTGAAGATGTGGAACAACTGGAACTCATATAATCCTTGTAGGAATGCAAAATAGTTCAGCCATTCTGGCACACAATTTTGCATTTAATTATAAAGTTAAACATAAACCTAACATGACCCAGCTTCTACTCCCAGGTATTTATCCCCCAAAAGTGAAAACCTGTTTCACAGAAAGCCATATATAAATAACAGCTAATTGCTATATCCAAACTGGAAATAACTTTATTTAACATCACCTGATAGCTGACAAATCCCCTTTCCACAGAAAAGGAAATCTAAGTAGTTGTAGATAGATGGTTTTTAATAATGACTTCCAATTTGCTCATGACTCCTTGTGTTGTGACTTTGTCACTTGTTGGTTTGTGGGTTAGGCCTGTGATTTGCTTTAAATGTGACAGTGAGAGGCATGGAAACATTTGTTCACTGGAACTGAGAACAGCTGAGAACCCTCTATCACGATGTGAAGAAGCCTGTAAGAGTTGAATGGAGAAAGAGCCATCCCTTAGCCATCCCATAGCCATCCCAGTGATCTCATTTGAATAGAATTGCATGAAGCCCTTCCTGAGCTGATCACCAATTCCCAGCCAACCCATAGACTTGTAAGCAAAAAATGTTTGCCATTTCAAGCCACTCATTTTCGGGTGCTTGTTAAACAGAAAGAGCTAATGGACACAGCTACTGTTAAGTTCACTCATCTCTTACCTGGTAAATGAAAAAGGAAATTCCTTGGGTCTGACTGCATAAATTACCTGTGAAACATTAAAAAAGATGCCTGGATCCTGTCAGCATGCATATGACTGAATAGGTTTCGGGTAAATGCCTAGTCACTGGGGTTTTTAAGTAATACCAAGTAATTCTTGTGAACACAAAAGGCAAAGATGTTATCTGATATTGGTTTACTCTAACACATATGGAATGAGTACAACTATACTATCTTGCTAGTTGCTTCTAGTCTATCTCCCTCAAAGAAAAAGTGGTTACAATAGTGCATACCAAGCTGATCCTCCAGACTTTCCATGAAATTCTGAGAAAACCACAGCTTTACTTGGTAGATTCACTCGTGACCCTTTCTATTGAGTGTTGACCTTCTCTTTAGGGTCCCAACAATTAAAACTCTAAATAAATGACCTTCAGAGTCACAAAACTATTCTTGTTTGTTTGCTAAATTGTGATAGTGGCCATTTTTCTTTTTAAATTCTAAATTTCACTACCAGCAATAATTTGAGTACCTTAAAAAGAGTTCTCCCAGTGGCTCACGCCTATAATCCTAGCTGCCTGGGAAGTTGAGATTGGGAAGAATGAGGTTCAAGGCCAACCAGGGCAAGTTCACAAGGCCCCCATTCTCGGTATGAAATGTTTATTTAGCACCATGTGGCACTTGGTAATACTGTTCTTCACCCCCCACACATTAAAAAAAAAAATCAACACTTTGAGATAAGGAGTCAGGCCTATGTATAACTTACATGTTCAATGTATCTGTTATAATTCTGTGCCTGACTAGTACAATAGATTTTGTAATTAAATGAAGTGACTTTGACACAAAAGGCTCAAAAATGAAAAAACAAACCAAACCACCAAAGGGCTGTTTCCCAGGAACCTTAAAATCAACTGGTGGCATACACCTGTAATCCCAGCACTTGGGAGGCAGTGGCAAGAGGATCTGAAGTTCAAGGCTGGCCTGGGCTACATATTGAGATTCTGTCTCAAAAAACAAAGTGTCAGGGTTGTAGCTCAGTGGTAGAGTGCTTGCCTAGCATGTGCAAGACCATGGGTTAGCTCCTTTAAAAAAAAAAAAAATCAAACTGAGTAATAATAATCTCTACATTTTGACTACACAGTTTAAGGATGTTTTCCTTGATTAGAATCATCTGTAGTTTTATCATAAACATATTAAGATTCTTGACTTCTTAGTGATGAGTAAATAAATACTAGGACGTTCACAAATGTATCAACAGGAACACTCTTTTATTTGACCGAATAACCTAATGTCAGTCCTTTATGATAAATATATAATTCTATTTAATCTGCATTTTTCTCCCTGTTATAATGAACAATTTAAATCTTTTTGGTTTTTTTTGCTTTCCTTTTCAGAAACTGTTTATATTCTTCATTCTTTTGCTATCACTGAGTTTTGCATCTTTAAAAAATATGCTACACTGGTAAGTTTGAATTTTTAAATCAAATATGTCATTTACTATCAACTACAAAACTGAAAAACATGTACTGCTTTGTAGAATGTACTGTATTTATAATTTGCTCCAACCTACTTTGATTTTATTTCCTTTTCTTGTATATAGCGCATCTAATTTTCCTGTCCAATTGGTCAGCTAATAGTTCATAAAATCTAGAGCAGAAGAGATCCACAGTGTGAAGGACTTAAAAGTGTACTTTAATTTTAAAAAGAATTGAGATTTTCTTAAGCTTTTTATCAGCATCTCCACCCTATGAAAGCCTTCCAAAAATCTGAAGGACAGAAGAATTTTTCTATTGCTACAAATAGAAAAATAATTACAGAGCTCATGAACATTTTAAATGCAATTGTGAGCAATGCAAACCTGGAACTGCCTTTTCATGGAGTTGTCCTCTTACAGAATTAGTAATGTTTTCAGGTATTTTTCCAGAGAGTAGTTTACTGGGTGCATAAAATGAAAAAATCAGTGCTATACAAAACAATAAAAATATTTTACACTTCTATTCATAAATTAATTCCATAATGAACTATAAACATGAAAAACAACAAAAGTTCTTGGCTTCCAACCTTTATGGATAGAAAAATAAATTATTTTAGTAGTTATCCAAATCTGCCTCCTGTTTCTAGAGAAAAAAATGTATTACATATACATATTTCCTATACAGACTTAAGAATAGATACTGATCTATTTTTACATAGATTGTAAATAGTCTCTTTCAAAGCTAATTTACAGTAATTTTCTACTAGTAGAAAACAAACCATAAAATATAAAAATTTTATAAGTTCTGTAATTCAGGTAATTATGATTAATGTGTGGAAACATACAGTACAAATCTATTGATTAAGTACAATTATGTATGGAGAAAAATTTTACAATGGTCAGAAAAAGACTTTTTCATATTCTCAAAAAATTGCTTTATTACTGATATTCCTTTGACTGTTTCTGTATACTTTAAGAGAACACATTAACATCCAAAAGAAACAATATCCTATTATTTGACTCTTTGCTTTTTTCTTGCTTGAAACTGTTCTGTTTTGTTTTTTACAGATTTAATCAGCATTGACAAAGTAGGATCAATGGATTTCTTTTGTGTTGCTTTTTCAGTCTCACTCTCTTTTTTCTTCATTGCCTCAGTAAGTTCTTGTTCTTTTTGTTCTCTTTGCCGGGCTTTCTCCTCAAGGATTTTTTCCATTGCTTTTGTTTTTTTGAAATTTGGATCTGAGGGATCCAAATTAAACAAGTGGGAAGTATACATTGCCTGAAACCGTGCATCACTAACATTTATCTGCAAATTAAAAAAAAATAAAGCTGGTGAATTGTTGGTCATATAAAATACACATCTGAGCATTTTGTACTGATGCATTAGAAACTTGTTTTCTCAGATTTTCTTTTTTCTTTTCCCCACTGATTTTCAATGAGTTTTTTAAGGCCTATGCTTGGACTACAATGTGCAGGGTGTGCTATTCTCATCACACAACAACAATGTATTTGAAAGGGAGCTACAGAGAGAGAGAGAGAGAGAGAGAAAGAGAGAGAGAGAGAGAGAGAGGGAGAGAGGGGGAGGGAGAGAGGGAGAGGGAGAGAGAGAGAGAGAGAGAGAGAGAGAGAGAGAGAGAGAGCGCGAGCGAGCAAGACTGCTCCTTGCTTATAAGATGAAACTGATGTCTGGCCTATATAGATAGGCCAATCAGGATATCTGCTGGAGTTTTATGCAAAGTTACTGCTTTGTGAGTACACTTTAAGAAATTTTAAACTTGGTGCCAACAGTAAGAAGCTACTGAGGATGACTCATAGATGAAAAGATTTAAAGACCTGCATGGGAAAGAATCCACCCTTGAGACTAAGATTTGGACAGATACAAATCCCACATTTATCTTCTTGCTGGGGGGTGTTCTCAGGTACTAGAATGCTTGCCTAGCAAGTTTGAGGTCCTGAGTTCAAACTCTAGTACTTCCAAGAAAAATAAAAATCCAAATTTATCTTCTATCTTTCTATAAAAACGTGGTTCTATACTTAAAAATGTACTGTTCACTCCAGTCACGTTTTCAAGTACTGCCAGGCCCAGTGGTGACCAGCAAGAAAGGGAAACATGAGTCTACCTAGAAGATTGTAGCTGTACTTATTTGACTACAAATAATTCTTTGCTTTTTCATAAGAAAACCAATTTACCAAAAGCTCCAGTGGAACCAAAGCAACTGTGGAACTGACTGATACAAACTGTAGCTACAAGTAGACTCAAAGTCCCTCTACATGCTACCCAAAGGTTATCTGTATACTGCCTTCCATTCTTTGAACAAATCAAAAATTTACTTATCTTATTTTGGGTCTTTTCTTCCATGTTAATTGTTAAGTAATTCCTGGTGGCTATTTGTAAACTTACAGAGAGAGCTCAAATGCATGCATAGGACTCTTGTGGCCACTGAGATTATATACTCAGAAAAAAGAGGAAAAAGGAGTGATAAAAACAAGACATACAGCAATTTAGAAAGCATGGCCTACAGTGCTGGCCTACAGTGTGGCCAACTGCACATAGCAGAGTGAGACCCAAGGTGATGTAAACCTGCTATTTCATCAGTTGAGCTTATTAAGCATACATTTCTTAGCATGACTATATTGGGTTCTAACATTATATGTCAACTTTTTCATGTAGTTTTCAACCAAAGAAAGGGTGATTTAATACACACTTTGTTATTCTAAAATATGATTCTTTGATTCCACTATAGCACTAATACATTTTCAAGGGTACATTTGACTATTCTTAATTTTTTTTTAATCTCCATAGTTGATTTTAGATTCAACTGTTTTTTTTTTTTTTTTGGTGGTGGTGATACTGGGGTTGAACCTGGGCTTTTGTACATGCTAGGCAGGCACTTTACCCCTCAGCTACATCCCCAGCCCCTCAACTCCATGTTTAAGAAGCTAATGACTTGTGTCCTTGGTTACCTCAAAGTCATCTTCTAATAATTCTTTCTTTTTCACAAGTTGTTTTTTCTTTTTTTTGCTCAAATTCTGGTGCTCTACAATCTTGTCATAATTGAAGTGTTTTTTGCCATCCTCTTCCTCATCCATCACAAGCAAAGCCATTTCAGCCTGCAGAG
The DNA here is from genome assembly GCF_047511655.1 of Castor canadensis. Lineage (NCBI taxonomy): Eukaryota > Metazoa > Chordata > Mammalia > Rodentia > Castoridae > Castor > Castor canadensis. Next base: position 143,404,392 of record NC_133390.1, on the reverse strand, counting down.
AGAAAAAAAAAGAGCTCAAATGTACAACAGTAAGTATTTCTCCACTGTTACTTTAAGAGTATTCTTTCTATGCAAGGAATGGAGAATGAAGCATTAAGATGCACAGTAGATAGCTAGACAGGCTTACAGTGCTGTTAGACATGGGTAGGATAGAGATGATGGTTTTTATTTAAAAATGAGACCTCAATTCACTCAGTGGAACTGACTAATAGCTTCAGGAACAAGAGTTTCCACCTGGTCAAATATAAATTTCATTTTCACCTTGCTCTCTGTAAGTAATGACACTAAATCTGTTTTGTGATACAAGCTGTAGTTTCCAGATGTATACTTAACAACCAAGAGAAATTTCTTTTGCTTTTTTTGGTGGGAATGGAGTTTGAACTCAGGTGCTTTACCACTCTGAGCCACTCTGTTTTGTATTTTTTTTTTTTTTTTTTGGAGATAGGGTCTCACCAACTACCATGGCTAGTTTCAAACCGCAATCCTCTTGAACTCTGCCTCCTGAGTTGCTAGGATTACAGGCATGAGCTACCAGTGCCTGGCTGCTTTTTTTTTGTTACTTTTTCAATAGTGATGCATTTCTGCAAAGACAGAATCTTACCATTTGCTTCTGAAATCTAATATAGTCTCTTTCCACTGAATAGATATTTTCTATTGATCATGGGATTAAATGAGAATCCCTAACAATGAAGTTAAAAAAAATAAAAAAGAATTAAGTATAGTTGAGGAAATACAAAGAAAAATCTTCCTATATTATCAGTTTAGAATACTTTAATTTCTTTCACTACTGTATTGGCAATGACAGGTGACTTTTTTTTTTTAGTGGTACTGGGGTTTGAACTCAGGGCTTCGTGCTTACTAGGCAGGTGTTTTACCATTTGAGTCACATCTCCAGCCCTTTTTGCTGTGGTTATTTTGGAGACAGGATCCTACTTTTTTTCCAGGTCAGTCTGGACAGCAATTCTCCTATTTTTTTAGGCTTCCTGCCTTATGCCCAACTTTTTCCCCACTGAGATGGGGTCTCAGAGACTATTTTTGCCTGGGTTGGTCTGGAATCACTATCCTCCCCATTTCAGTCTCCTGCATAGCTTGGGACGGCAGGTACGTGCGACCATGACTGGCTGTTGGCTGTGATGGGATCAGGCTGGCCTTGAACCATGATTCTCCTGATCTCATTCTCCCTGTAGCTAGGATTATAGTCATGAGCCAAGGGAGCCTAACTTACAGGTGACTTCTTTTTAGAGTCATTTTCCACAAAGATTTTCTTTGTTGTTCTTTAAGTCACTTGAGTATTCCTTATATGCAATGAGTTGAGAAGAGAAAGACATAAAATGCACAGTTTAGGTGACCAGTGAGGATCCCTCCCAGGCAGTGGTGTGAACATCAGCCATAGGGGGTTAGCTGATTCTACTTCCTGCCTCAGTCAAAGCACTATATGACTCTGGCTGGACCTGTGGAGTCACTGAGGCACAAGGGTTACCACATTGCCAATGAAGACTTTTATTTTGTATATTAAATTTGTGTTGTTCATAAGAATAAAGAGAAATTAGTATGTGATAAGACATAATAGCAACATCTATATTATAGGGCACATTCAGATTGAAATAAATGCTTGTGTTAATATTCTTGGGTTTTAATTTTCTGTCTCAGTAAAGTTTTTTTTTTTGGTGGTGGTGATAACTAGAATTTGAACTCAGGGCCTCACGCTTGCTGGGCAGGTGATTTACCACTTGTGCCACTCTGCCAGCCCTTTTTTGCGTTGGGTATTTCCAAGATGGGGTCTTGTGAACTGTTTGCCCAGAATGGTTTTGAACTGCAATCCTCTGATCTCTGCCTCCTGAGAAGCTAGGATTACAGTTTGAGCTACAGGCTCCCAGTGTAGTAAAGGTTTTTAATGAGAAATTTCCCTTTTAATCATAAAGGTATACACCCTGGATCGGAGGTAAAATTTAACTTTATACTAGTTGGAGAAATGATGTTCAGTGATATTTAAAACTATGTGGCTAAAGTATTTAATTATGTATCTTATAATTTATTTATAAATAAATTGCTAAAATCAGTTATTTTAAAAAATCACACTGAAAACTCATGCAGACAATTTCATTTAAGTTGCACATATCAATTATCTACTAGGCATTGTAACAACCACCTTTCACACATTAGCAGGACAAGTGGTTTTATTGTGATACTTTCACACATGCATACACTATACCTTCATCAAATTTCCCTGTTCTTTTCCTCCACCATATCCTACCTCCTCCCTTCGTAAAATAATTTCAACAGGTTTCTACCTTTTGCCTTTCTATTTCAGTTTCTTCCTCTGGAGATGTGCCATCTTTTGCAGATTTCAATGATTTTTTCTTTATACCTGGTACAACAAACCAACAAGGGTTAAAAATGATGGGATTAACAGCAGCAATCTGTTTACACTATGAAGAAAAATACAAGATATCCAGGAGTAATGTTAACAGTAAGTGTCAAAACTAAAGGAAGAAAAACCACATTACTAAAAGAAGGCTGTGGGTACCAACAGAATAAATACAATGCTTCTAGACAGCATGACTGAAAACTATAAAGAAGAAAATTCTGGTAGGTATGGTGTGCACAACTCTAATCTCAGTATTTAGGAGGCTGAGGAAGAGGGATAGTGACTCCAAGGCCAGCCTGGGCTACATAGTGAGACCTTGTCTTAAAAAGAAACAAACAAAAATAACAAAAAAGTAGAATAACAACAAAAACAAAAAAACACTGTATTACATATAATGAATACAATGGAACAATATCGTTTAGTATTTTCATAGTGGAAAAAAAGGGATTATTCAACAACTGGTGCTGGGAAAATTGTTTCATTCTAGAAAAAAAGAACTGAGGTTAAGCCTTACCTCATATTATACAGGAAAATAAAATGCAGATATAATATTTAACTCTTAAATATTATAGGGCTGGAGTATGCTCAAGTGGTAGGGTGCCTGCCTAGCATGCACGAAGTCTTAAATTCAGACTCCGATAATAATAAAAAAAAAAAAAAAAAAAGAAAGAAAGAAAAGAGTTCAACATAAAACAAAGCAAAACATAAAACACCAAGAGGAAATATAGGGGAATAGTTACTTATCTTAAACTGCAATGGGAAAAAACAAACCCATTTAAATATATAAACTCAACACTCTGTACATCAAAAAAAAAAATCTGAAAAAAAAACCCCTCATTTGCAAAACAAAAACCTAACATTTACAACAACAAAATGATAGTCATTACCTAAGTACAAGTTTAACAAGGCCTTCTTTTCCTTTAACAAAGGTCTTTGGTTAGCTTTCTGGCTCTATTATCTGGTGGTCAAAGTGACTCCTGACTTTGGGCTTCCCTTAATACAGTGACTCTTGTAATTGGTACAAAGTCTGGCACAGACTGAGAGCTATGTGTAGGGGCTATTGGAAAGATATCAGTTACTATTTGGAACATGAGATTTCCAGCATGCACCAGTGACTACTGAATACTGTGTCTCCCTTCCTCATATCTGAGCTACACAGCTGAGTGATCTTGTGTGAGGACTAACACTGGGGAAAAACACCCAGTGCTGCCTTTCTGTGCTTCCTGTTCTGAACACCTGTGAGTGCCAAGTGTGATCCACTCAAGTCTTTTGAGTTTCTCCAGTGGAGCCTAAGATTCCATTGTGGGTATAGTGTACCTTAATTAAGTGATCTGTGGGATAATCTGGCATTCAGTGTCCTCAGATGTGATATATTATGAGCGATTGTTTATCAAGTATTCCTGCCAAACCAGAATATACAGGGAACTTAAAAAACTAAATTCTCCCAAAACTAATGAACCAATAAAGAAATGGGCACGTGAACTAAACAGAACTTTCTCAAAAGAAGAAATTCAAATGGCCAAAAAACACATGAAAAAATGCTCACCATCTCTAGCAATAAAGGAAATGCAAATTAAAACCACGCTAAGATTCCCTGTTAGAATAGCCATCATCAGCAACACCACCACCAACAGGTGTTGGCGAGGATGCGGGGGAAAAAGGAACCCTCTTACACTGTTGGTGGGAATGTAGACTAGTACAACCACTCTGGAAAAAAATTTGGAGGCTACTTAAAAAGCTAAACATTGATCTTCCATTGATCCAGCAATACCACTCTTGGGGATATACCCAAAAGACTGTTACTCCAGAGGCACCTGCACATCCATGTTTATTGTGGCACTATTCACAATAGCCAAGTTATGGAAACAGCCAAGATGCCCCACCACTGACGAATGGATTAAGAAAATGTGGTATCTATACACAATGGAATTTTATGCAGCCATGAAGAAGAACGAAATGTTATCATTCACTGGTAAATGGATGGAATTGGAGAACATCATTCTGAGTGAGGTTAGCCTGGCTCAAAAAACCAAAAATCGTATGTTCTCCCTCATATGTGGACATTAGATCAAGGGCAAACACAACAAGGGGATTGGACTATGAGCACATGATAAAAGCGAGAGTACACAAGGGAGGGGTGAGGATAGGTAAGACACCTAAAAAATTAGCTAGCATTTGTTGCCCTTAACGCAGAGAAACTAAAGCAGATACCTTAAAGCAACTGAGGCCAATAGGAAAAGGGGAACAGGTACTAGAGAAAAGGTTAGATCAAAAAGAATTAACCTAGAAGGTAACACCCATGCACAGGAAATCAATGTGAGTCAATGCCCTGTATAGCTATCCTTATCTCAACCAGCAAAAACCCTTGTTCCTTCCTATTATTGCTTATACTCTCTCTACAACCAAATTAGAAATAAGGGCAAAATAGTTTCTGCTGGGTATTGAGGGGGGGGGAGAGGGAGGGGGCGGAGTGGGTGGTAAGGGAGGGGGTGGGGGCAGGGGGGAGAAATGAACCAAGCCTTGTATGCACATATGAATAATAAAAGAAAAATGAAAAAAAAAAAAAAGTATTCCTGCCAAAAACACTCAATATGAATCTAAGTGAACAACTAATTTAACTTTCCATTTACCACAAATATAGGGGACAAAGGATAAGAAACTATTAGATAAACTTGAATGTGAAACATTCCAAGAGATCTCTAACCCAGCTCTTGAAAAGGCAAACATAACAATGAAGGAAAAAAAAGAGAATGGGGTCTTCTACATTATAATGTTTCAAAGAGATAATAAATGCATTGTATGAGCCTTGTATGTATCTGAGTATACATGAAAAGCTATAAAAGACCCTCAAATAACTGTGGAAATTCCAATATCACATGTTATGAGAGAATTAGTGTTATTTTTCTTATGTGATAAAGTTATCATGGTCATGCAACAGAGTTTGTTTATTCATGGGAGATGTATGCTGAAATATTTAGGGGCACATGCTCATGAATGTTTGCATTTTATTTACAAATACTTCAGCAAAAAAATCTATTATTAAATGTCTTTTACATAGAAATATCTTTCTAAATTATCTTTATGATACATCATGAAAGTGTACAAAGCAAATGGCAAAATGATAATGGCTGAACATAGGTGATGTTCACTGTATTATTTTCAACCTTTCTGAAAGTTTATGAATTTTCATATTAAAAATAAATAGTTACTATTATAATGACACAACTTTGCTTTCCTATATAAGGGTCTCATGTAAACCATTAAAAATATTAACACTTATGAGCTGGCATGCACAAGGCCCTGGCTTTGATCCCCAGAACAAGAAAACAAACACAAACAGACAACAACAAACACTTTAAAAATTCACAGACAGAAGCTACTGGTCAATCAATAGAAGAAAATTATTTCAGCCACCTCACAAATACTGAGCATCTATTATGCTGCAAGCACTGGTTCAGGTGCAGGTGACACAAACAGTACACATATCAGTTCTTTCTCTCATGGAGTTCACCTTCTAGTTGGGGAGGATATGTAAAGAAGGATAAAAAAGGGTGGAAAATGAATAGTGAGGCTGACTGGGAAAAGGCAACATATAAACAATGACCTGGTCAAAGTGAAGAGGTGAGATGTGACACACCTGAAGAATGTTCCAGAGGGGAAGATTAGCTTGCAACAGGGAGGCCTGTGGGGCTCAGTGGAGACAGGGTGAAGACCAGAAGACAAAGTCAGACAGACAGAAAGTGCCTAAAACTCACACCATTGCACCCTGTTCTCAGCTGATGAAATGACTTATTATTTGGCTAAGAAAACAGAAAAAATCAAAAGTTAATTTTCAGAAGCTCCCACAACAAAACTTGTACTCTATTGTGCAGGAAAATGATTTTGGAGCTAGAATGCCTAGGTTTGAAACCTAGTTTAAATATTTACTAGCTGGATGGCCTTAACTAGAGGGCTAATTCACTTAACTTTTCTGTACCTCAAAGCATGGAGGTATTGAAGCATGGAGGAAGTAACTGTACTGATCACATAGGCTGTTGTGAGTATTAAATGAATTAAAATAGGTAGAGTGCTTAGCAGAGCGCCTGGTACACAACAAGCACTGCGAAAGTGGGGGCTGTTATTTTGACTATTATTACTTCCATGGATGAATGTCTATGATACATGTAAGTCAATCCCATGACCGTATAATGGATCTTAGCTCTTCTTGCCGCCTTACAGATACTATTTTAATAATTATTTCTTTTTTTTTCCTTGCATCATTGCTTTTCCTTCTCCCTACCAGTTATATTAGCACACAAACATCTCAATTTAAAAATCAAGCAACAGCTGGGCTCAGTGGCATATACCTGTAATATGAGGTACTCAGGAGGTAGAGATCAGGAGGGTTTGAGAACAGCTGGGGAAAAAAAGTTAGTGAGACGCTATCTCAACAAACAAGCTATACAAGGTGATGCACAACAATTATACTATCTATGCAGGAGGCATAGCTAGGAAGATCTTGGTCCAAAGTTAGCCAAGGCAAAAACAAGACCTTATCCCAGAAATAACTAAAGCAAAAAGGGTCTGGGAGCATGGTTCAAGTGGTAGAGCACTTACCTAGCAAGTTCAAATCCCAGTGCTGAAAAAAAAAAACCAAAACACTGTCTCTTGACACATTTTCTTCACCTGGCCTCTGGACCAATTCTTTCTCTTCCCTCACCATGCCCCCAGGGCTCATTTACTGGGTCTCCCCTACCTTTTTTTGTGCTGGGAAGTAGTACTGTTATGTATATTAATTACTTTAACCTTCCCAATGCTATGAGATAGATTTTATTATTTATTTTTTTGTGGATGAGGAAACTAGTTTGTCTCAGGTTTACTAAGTGAAGGAATCATGATTCAAACTCAAACACTGTGGTTCAGGCTCTCTATGGTTAACCATTACACCAACACCTTTGCCACTAAATGTCATTCTCCCTGTAATAGCCCTTTCAGCTTAGAATGCATTGTGTCGCAAAGTAACAAAATTAAAGCTAAAAACATACAATGGTGATTGAATAAATAGGAAGAGGGAAGCCTAAAGTTAAGAGAGTCTTAAGAAACTGCTCTTGTGGGGTGCTTTTGTAGCTCACATCAGTAACCCTAACTACTCGGCAGGCAGAGATCAGGAGGATCATGGCTTGAAGCCAGAAGGGGAAAATAGTTTGTGAGACCCTACCTAGAAAACACCCAACACACAAAAAAGGGTTGGGGGCATGGCTCAAGTGATAGAGCACTTGCCTAGTAAGTGTGAGGCCCTTAGTTCAAAACCCTGGTACTGCCAAAAAGAAAAAAAAGAACTGCACTATGTGTATTAAGTCCCTGTTGTAATCTTGCAGACCCATCTAGTGGACATGCCCAGTAGACAGAATACTCATGCAATAAAAGTACTGCTAGGCACACCTCTTAGTGCTACCAAGGCCATTTGTTTTGCACTTCCAAGAAGAAATATTGTATGCATCTCTTCTCCCCAAAGTAAAAATATGAAATTACTCTTATTTGAAATGTTTTTCAGGAAATGAGATATCTACCTTAAGAGTATAACGTTTTCTGTCTGTGGGTATCTATTTTTATAATCAAGTGTCAAGGTTCCACTTTCTTGGGATGAACTCCATCCCCTCTGCTCCTATGCTCTCCAGAGTACCTTGGGAAACAAATGGACAAATGCCATATGCAGAAGGTTGCTGTGTGGCAGAGAAACATCAGGCTGTATATAAAGATCTTCACATACAGCTGTGGAATATAATTTCAAAGAGCCCACAATGAACTGCTCCAGATTTTTATAACAGCCTGATGAAAAGTCATAAAAATAACATAAAAGGAATACTGAAGCAAGGGAGAAAAAAATGAATCTCTAAGATGGTCAAGGCTAAAAGTGATACTCAATCTTAATGTGATGAAAATTTCTTTGCTCACAAAAATTTACTATGTGCTAGACTGAACTGTTTAGTCAAAAGATTAATAATGTATATTCTTTCTTAACAAGATTATTTTAAGAGGATGCATCTTTTTTTTTTTTTTTAAAGCAACAGAGGCCAATAGGAGAAGGGGAGCAGGAACTAGAGAAAAGGTTAGTTCAAGAAGAATTAATTTAGAAGGTGACACACATGTACAGGAAAGCAATGCAAGTCAACTTCCTGTATGGTTATCCTTATCTCAACTAGCAAAAACCCTTGGTCCTTCCTATTATTGCTTATACTCTCTCTTCGACAAAATCAGAGATAAGGGCAAAATAGTTTCTGCCTGTTAGCGAGGCGGGTAGGGGGAAAGAGGGAGGGGGTGGGGGGGGGTGGGAAAGAAGGGGACGTGGGGAAGGGGGGAGAAATGACCCAAACATTGTATATACATATGAATAAAAGAAAAAAAAAAAGAATTGAAGAAGAAAATTGGTAGACTACCAGCTTAGAAGATACCCATTTACATCACCAATTATGCCAGAAAAACATTGTTGGTGAGTAAAACCTAACTTCACTACAGATACTATTGTCCTAGATGTTCTAATTCTCTCCTTTTTCTTGCTTCCAAAGATGAATTTGGTGACTCTCTTCTTTGCAATCACGTTTAAAACGTTTCCACTGAAGAAGACTACAAAGGTCAAAAAATAGTAGTATACAAACCATATGTCCTTCTAAAATTCACTGAATCCCAAAGAAAATGGTGAAGGTCTGTCATTCACTTCAGTGACAAATGAGTAAAGGACAGAGATCAAGAAAAAAAAAAAAAGTGTTTCTTCTCTCTAGAAAGTTTTCAGACTTAACTTACATGCAGAGTACCAGGAAAATAAAAGTTCCCGTTCTAAAATACTAACTTTATCAGGGATATCTCCTGGCAAGTAAGAAATCATCTCTCAAAGAAAAAAAAAAAAAGAAATCATATCTACTAAGCTGGGCTGGTAGTGGATCATGCCTGTAATCCCAGCACTTGGAAGGCTGAGGCAGGAAGATCAGAAGTTCCAGGCCAGCTTGGGCTACACAGCAAGACTGTCACAAAAACTCAAACAAAATACAAACAAACAAACAAAATATCCTATCTCCTGGGAATGCTACTAAAAGTATGTGTAGATCATTTCCAATACGTCAAATACCAACACAGACTCAAACTCAGATGTTAAGAGTTTTATAGTGGGGGGTGGGGAGGGGAGGTGACCCAAACAATGTATATACATGCGAGCAAATGTAAAACAATAAAAAAAAAGTTTTAAAGAAAATGAGTCTAAATGATTTATACATATTTTTAGTCATTAAGTGAGGTAGGCACCTTAGGGGTCAAAACCTGTATTAATGTACCTTCAAAGTGTCATTTCCTTTTTCAGCTAGAACTGTTTGTAGAGCATGCCCAGAGGGGTTCCTGTCTTCTACCTTTAGGATATAAGCTGAGCATACTCAAAAGTGCTCATGTCTGCCATTTTAACATTTCAAACATTCGCTTGCTTCATGACCTTGAGTTAAACATGCCCTGAAAAATGCTCTTCTCTTTATATGACCTCAAACTGAACCTGCTCAAGAATGTGCCCACCCCTAAAGTGCTTTCCTGTATGTATAGTCTCCCCAAATAAAATCTCCATGCTTGTTCCTGTAGGAAGGCATTGTTTTTGGAAAGATTTCTCAGCTCAAGTGGTAGAACACTTGCTTACTAAGCACAAGGCCTTAAGCCTAAATTCTAATCACAATCCCCCACAGCCCATCAGCCTGTTTTTCTTTAAAACACAAAAAAACCAACAACTTAAGCCCAGATAGAAATAATTCCTCTTCAGAAACATTCTGAAATCAAAATACACTGAAGGCAAGCAAACCTTATCTATACTTTTCACTTGGAACTTTTGATACTAACTTTAGAGAATGCTTATAAACAATTTAAATATGCTGATTCCAAGAAACTGGCTACTCTAAGCCATGGAACCATTTTACTCACTCTTTGAATTCTCATCTGAGTTCTGTAATCTGACCAGATTTCACATGCCAAATGAAGCACTTTGGACATAGAATAAGGAAACTATAATGTTTCATTATTTCTCCATTACAAACTTTGGCTTAGCCAGAGGATAAGGCTAAAATCCATCATCTTCTAGAAATGACCGCTCAGGTACAATAAAAAGCAGAATATGTTAAGTTTCCATTTCCCTTTCCAATTGCCAAGAATCTCACATATTATAATAGGCTTTATTCATTTTGATCTCCTTTTCATCAATAAAATGTCAGTGCTCAAAGGCTGTAACAACCAGGAAATAATTTTGAGCAATTTTGACTTTCCTGTTGAGAACTCTTTTGGCCCAATACCCAGGAGGGATGAGAAGCAGGGAAACTTCATGAAATCCTTCTCTGTACAATGCCAGCTTGAAAGCTTGAAGTTGCTCCAAGAGCATGTCTTTTGGGGTTCATGTGTGTGGTATAAAGATCAGGGGAAAGGTAAAATGCATGAGAGCAAATTGAAAATGCTTTCAGTGGTCTCAGCACTGATTTGTCCAAGTATGGTTTGAACCTTACTAAACAGATTTACATAAAGGTAAGAATGAAAGCATTCCAGAAAGAATGAGTCATACGTATGTATGCAATGGAAATAAGACTCCCTGGATATAGGAAATGAGACACCAGATAATTTAGGGATTCAAAGAAAAGGGAAAGCAAGAGGACAGCTGGATTTTACCTACAGTTCAGTAGGATAAATACAAAAGAGACAAAAGAACAAAGATGCCTTTGAATATTTGAGCAAAAAAGGCCACTATACTGCAATTCCATAAATAAAAAAAAAAACCATACACACATATCAATACAAATTCATCTCACTTATACTTCTTGACAGCCTTTGAGAAAAAGGCTTGAGTGGATGTACTATGAAAAAGCAGCAAATGTGCACAAGATACTATTCCTCTATTTCCTCTCATCCTTTTTGAGAGTGCATCTGAACAGTTACAAGGATAATTCCCAAAAAGGAATCACCATTAATCTATTAATACATTACCAAAAGTCTCCTATAACAAAATTATTCCTTATGTACAGGGACTATGCTGACCTCTTCCAATAGGGTCAATCGTTGGACCCCAGAGGACGGACTTGCTTAATAAGCTACTGATGGAGTAATCCATTAGTGAAGTTGCAATCCAAATTCTAGTAATTTTAAAAGAATGCTTGGTTTGTATTTTTTTCAACATGTCATCCTTTTCTTTAGGTTCCAACTGAAAATTATAAACATGGGCTGACTTACCTATTTTTTTAACTTCTTCGGCAAAGTATGGGTCATTCAAATCAACATCAGAGGGAAGTTCATCTTCACTGGCTTCTTCAGCAAGAGCCTTAAAGTCAAATGTAAAAAATAGTTTCATTATTATAAAGCCTATAATCTATTTTACAGATTTTATATTACCATATATATATAAATATGAAGAAAAATTATTTGCAGGGTTTTTTTTGGGGGGTGTGATAAGTTTTGAACTCAGGGCCTCATGTTTGCTAGGCAAGTGCTCTTCCACCTGAGCCATGACCCCAGCCTTTATTGCTTTAGTTATTTTTTCAGAAAGGATCTCATGCTATTTGCATGGGGCAAGCCTGGAATGTGATCCTCCTACCCATGCCTTCTAGGTAGCTGGGATTATAGCTATGTAGCAGCATGCCCAGCTTGTTTATTGAGATGAAGTCTCATTAATTTTTTGCTTGGGCTGGCCCCAAATCACAATCCTCCCCAACTCTGCTTACTGAGTAGTTGGGATTACTGGTATGAGCCACAGTCCTTGCCTGCATTTCTTTTAAATCAAGTAATTCAACCTAAAATTAAAAGTTTAGCTGGATGCTGGTGGCCCACACCTTAGTAGCCAATCCTAGCTACTCAGGAGGTAAGAGATAAGGAGGATCGTGTTTTGAAGCCAGCCTGGGCAAAAGTTCACGAGACTCCATCTCAAAAAAACACATCACAAAAGGGCTGGTGGAGTGGCTCAAGGTGCAGGCCCTGAGTTCAAAACTCAATAACGCAAAAAATAAAATAAAAAAAAAAGGGTTAGTTTATAAAATACCTCTCTAAGCCATTGCTTTATTTGTTCAGCAGATAATTAGGGAATAGTTAGTAAGCACAGGAAACTATGTAACAATTTTGGGAGAAATGAACATAATCAAAACACATGGGTTTCTCCCCTCAAAAATTTTACAACCTATTAAAGGAAATGAGACAAACAGACTTATGCATAAGTAATAATAATTCAAGATAGAAAATGCTAGAAGAGACATGAAGGGCTATCGACATTCAGAGGAAGAGAATACTCTTACATGGGTGACCAGTGAAAAGAGGTGGCTTGATCTCTGATAAAATTGAGAAATGGCAGAGACTGTCAATAGCTTGAAGTCATTATAGGTTATCTACCCAGTCTGTTTGCTGGTTAATTGAAGAGAAGGATTTCTATTATAAAATTAAAAAACACATATAAAAGTAATAAAGACAGTGTCACGAACCCTCTGTTATTGCCATCCAATTTCAATAATTATCTTGTTTTATCTATAATCTACCCCTGCAAACTATTGTCTCTTTTAAAGTAAATCTGTTCATTAAATTTCCCCTCATCAAATTTGAACAGTCTACTATATTAGCATATTTAAATTAAGAAGTCAATCCAATAAAATAAAAATACCTGAATTAAGATAAGGCTAACCAGATTGAGTTTATTTTCAGGAATCTAAAATGTCTCTAAGCCATTTTAATGAAAATGTTTAGAATGAATTACTGGTAAATGTCATCCTGCATGCAAGAAGATCCACTAAATCCTAAAGTAACTGAAAGAAAAGGGGGCCAAAATATGTTTAACTTGAATTCTTTTGTATACAGAAACTTGTGGAGATGGAAAGGATATGCTGCTACCAAGTCCAGTACAGAGACCTAAATCTGGAACACACTGATACTCAGTAACTGTATTTGAATGTGATTGAGTCCAGACTTTGTCCAATAAAAGGAAAAAGTATAAGATACGCTTAAAGCTCTTCCTACAAGTCACAGCTTTTCTAAAAGCACTATATGACTACATAGCATAGACAGAAACAGTACAGTACAGCACAAAGAATGGACTGGGAGATCATGGATTCTAATTTAAGCTTGGCATTGGTAAGCTGAGTAACAACCTAAGACAAATCACTTAAATTTCCTACACCTATAAAATAAATGGGTTGTACTAGACCTAATCATTTCTGACTCCCCAAGTTATAAAATTTTGTGATTATCAGGAATAATATTGTAAACCAATGACACTACAGCCAGAATGTTGTATTTCAGAGACAAACAGAGTGTTTTTAGTGGCAAAAGTCTAAGTGGTCTCTGATAGTACTGAATACTCAAACTGTGGAAAAGATGTTATTACTTTTATAGATACCATATTTCATATTATTTTCATAGATACCATATTATTGCAGAGAACATATTCTTAACCAAGGGATTTAATGATAATAAGATATTAAAAGTCATACAATACTGAAAAAATGAAAAATGCAGGTTGAGCAATAGAAGTGTACAATTTCATTATGTTTAAAACTTCTACAAAGCCAGACATGGTGACGCATACCTATAATTCCAGCACTGGAAGGCTGAAGCAGGAGGATCATGAGTTTAAGGCTAGCCTGGGGTACAAAGCAGACCCTGTCTCAAAAATGAAACAAACAAACAAAACACCCTCAAAACAAAAACTCTTTCCATACAAATATATTCTTAAATAAGGAACTCTGTACCTTTCTTCTTCAAAAACACAGGGTAGAATCATACCACTTTATATCTAGATGCTGATTAGCAGTGTCCCTGATTCAGATAGCAAGTACACGTATATATTAAACATAGATCACACATGGACCAAGTGGCTCTGGGCTCTTACCAGGATTGTACACCATTTTGTGGCATTGCAGAAAACACTCAACTTACTGGACTCTCATTTTTCCTCTCTTAAAATTGGGATGATAATAAGGCCTACTCCAGGGAGTGGTTACTGTTTGATACAATGGATGACAAGCACCTTCTGATACATAGTTGGTATTCAATAAATATTTGGTCATAACTATCACTGATACCTTCTGTTTCTTTTTTAGTCTTTTTTTCTCTTTCTTCTTCTCTAAAAATTGTTCCCAAGGGGTCAGTTTATCCTTTCCTTCCAATTTGTTTTTGACCATCTCTTCTGCACTTTCTTTGAGACCTAAGGAAAAAAGCCAAATAGTTTAGTTTAAAATGTTTTATCTTTGATCACTTAGAGGTTTACAAAATAAAAGTAATTTATATTACAGGTTAATAATCTATAGAACCCTGAGATAAAAAAAATGACAGGGAATCAATCTGTCTAAAAGTTATTTCCTAATAACAAATATTAATAAATCTATCCAGATGAAAGCATATCAACAAATAAACCTAGCAACTTGATACATGGTCAAGCTACTGAAGAAAAATCCTTTAGTAGCCAGGACAGTGGTACATGCCTGAAATCCCAGCACTCAGGAAACTGAGCAAGAGGATTGTGAGTTTGAGGACAGCTTGGGCTACATAGCAAAGTGCTGGCTCAAAAGAAAAAAAGAGAAGAAATATTCTATATTTTAGTTCAAGCTTCATTTATTTCTCCAGGTTCTTTACTATGCAAAGGGAGGCTAGTAGCAATGAGAAGTATGCAACCGCCTCCCTCGTGTACTGTTTCTTCTCAAAATATTTGGTGTTAGTCCATATATATAAAACAATAGCAGTACAGCAGTATTTTTGGGCCTTGAGCCCCATAGAGAAGCTTAAAACAGTTGGAATAGATAATCTCTGAAGTCCCTTCTGTTTTTTTTTTTTTTTGACAGTACTGGGGTTTGAACTAAGGGCCCTCCCCCTGATTTTTAAGCCAAGACTTAATCCCCAGATTTCTGTCTTAGAAAAGCATTAAATTATATGCTCACTCAAGGTTATGTAGATTTGTTTTCATGACATACTGTTGGTAGGTTCTCTGGTTTACTAGATGTCAAATCAGAAATACAACTTTCTGATTAAAGAAATTAAAAAATGTTTCTTATGAGAAAAACATAGCTCATGTTACTAACTAGTTTTCAATATAAAGTCAGGTTCAGATTTCTGAATGATTCAATAGATAAACAGCACCTAGGAAATGTAAATTGAGATTCTCATCTTGGAGAAAGTAGTAAATTCTAATCATACAAGTTGATTTCAAATAAAAAATATATAGATAATGTATAAGTCAGTTAGTACACAATCACTCCAATCTCAAATTTCAAATGCACAATATTGTATTATTAGATATGATATTAAAACAATCTTTATGGCATTCTACTACAATTTCCTCATGTATTTAGAAAGATTTTATTACTTCAAAATTCTAAAATAAGGTGCTGGTAGCTCACACCTGTAATTCTAGCTACTCAGGAAGCAGAGATCAGGAGGATTGTGGTCTGAAGCAAAGCCAACCCAGGCAAATAGTATGAATATTCCTATCCCAAAAATACCCAACACAAAAAGGGGTTGGTGAAGTAGCGCCAGTGGTGGAGGCCCTGAGTTGAAACTCCAAGATCAAAAAAGAAAAATTTTTTCATTAGAAAAATTATTTTCTGATTAATTTTGATCTTTGAATCTCTACTTCTAGTCTCAGTAGTATGGTATAGAAGGTTCTGTGTAACTTTTTTTTAGGTGAATAGAGTACCGGTTTGATATGGCTTAACCTTTTTTGGAATGCAGTGGAAAAACTTGCATACCATTTTCAGAGGGTTTATGGATGGCCAGTGTTTATCTCTGTGTAAAGAGTCAAGGGCCTCAGGCAAAGAACATGCCCAGTGGCTGCAGAGGTCTAGGGAAGGAGGAGAGTATATCTCTCACAACTTCAAAAATTACCAGCATGGGCACCTGTAGATTGTATCAATTTTAGCTTCACTGACCTTGATTTTTATACAACTCATGATCCTCCTGCCTCTGCCTCCTGAGTGTTGGGATTACAAGCACAAGCTACCACTCCCAGTCCTACTGACATTTTAAAACAGATAATTCTTTGATGTGAAGGGCTACCTTGTGCATTAGAAGACATTTACAATGTCTTTGATGATACCAGTGACCCAGCTGTAGCAATCAAAAAGTCTCCAGGAATTGCCTGGGGTCTGTAGTGGGGCACAGTCATCACTAGTTGAATACAACTGTCTAGACAATTATTAGAGGTTATCTCTGAAAAGATTCTATGTCAGTATTTGTACTGCATAAGTGATGTGTTATTTTAGTTGATACTTAATTATATTTCTTTCTACTTTATAAGTTTCATCTGCATTTGGCTTCTCTTTATACCAGAAGCAGCTTAAAGTCACCTTCTTTTGTATTCCATAATATTTAGCATGATGCCAAATGTACTTAATAAACACTTAATTGATCTGAATTGAAGGATGGATACTTATTTCAAGCCAAGTGTTTGATCTTTCATGCTTAGAATATATTTTCTCCAACAGAAAATGAATCAAAACTTAAAAGTCTAAATAAATGGTTTTTATGCCTAAGTGGTTCATGTGGTCTTAAAATAAAAAAAGACCTGTAGCTCTAGAATAATTCATGAAATACTGATTCTTAGAAAACAATACTTTTCTGAAATTTAGTTTGTTTTGTAACAATAAATACTATCTTAAGTTAAATACAGTCTAATTTTTTGCCTGGCTCTCACTTAATATACCAAAACTGTAGAAAACAAACACATTGCAGTGAATTAACATACCACTGTGATAAGTTAGAAATGCTTTGTTCTCCCTGTTATCATGAGGTCATTTAATTCTCTTGCCACAGATCACAGTAGTTTATGTTCTAAGTTCTTAAAAGTATGCCCATCCCAGAAGTCTCTTGGCAATTACACAAGAACATTCTTTAGAGTCAGTTTTAGCCTCATTTGAGAGAAGCCACTATGTGACTGAAAAACAACTTCATTATAACTTTCTAGCTTTGTACAAATTTGTTTTAAAAAATTTTAAGCATATATACAAGGACTGCCAAATTACTTAAAGATAGCAACAATAATCCCACAAATACAAGGCAAAACTCTGTTTTAAAGCTAAACATGAATGCAGATGATTCAGTATGACAATAGTAATTTAAGAAAAATTCACTTGGAATTATTTTGGCAGTTTTTATGCATATAAAAATATACATAAATACCTTTACAAAATCCACTAAAATAAAAGAGTACACATTCCTCCTGACCTTGCTCATATGAAATATTTCAAGTTTTCAAAGAACAGGACATGAATAATTTAAAACAACTCAATTAGGTACTACACTAGGCTTTGTTAATAAAAAAAATCCATGTTTTAAGATTTCTGATACAGGCTGCAACTGACACTTTTTATTTAAATGAGGACTAAGGATTCATTCAGAATATTTATGTACAGTTATGGCTCAGTCTTTTTTTTATCTGTATGTTATAAATCAGACTGTATAACACTCAATTCCAAAAGCTTTTAAAATGTAACTAACCACCATCACTTCAGCCAAAACACCAAACTTGGAATTCATTCTGGGTGCAAGGCTTTATAGAAAGCCTTGGAGCATTGCCATCAAAGGCATCCTTTCAAACTATTATCCCCAAAGGTGTAGGGACAAGGAAGGGCACATTTACTCATGTAACAAGGGTCAAAGGGATACTTGGTCCAGACAAGCAAAGGGAATCTTGGCCGGTGTCATTTTTTTTCAAGGTAAGGTAAGGTAAGGTAAGGTAAGGTGACTGTACTCAGTGTATCCTTAAAGTATAATGGATAAATTACCAAGCTTTCTAATGAGAAAGATGAAGATTTTGAACTTGACTGTACTCAGTGTATCCTTAAAGTATAATGGATAAATTACCAAGCTTTCTAATGAGAAAGATGAAGATTTTGAACTTGCTTCAGGATCTCATAATTTATTTGAACTTCTCCGAAGTCTCCCTGTCCTAAACTTTTACAGTAACATGTTCTTCTATTTGCAATTTATTTACAGCTGCAATTTTATATTTGTGTGCTTAAAAATGATTATTTAATGACTACGAGGGGCAGAAGCCAAAGCTTGTTTTCTCATGAAGGTAACCCTAGAGGCAGGCCTGGCATACTGCACACTTCTTATAAATGTATGCTGAATAAATGAGCAAATGAAAGGAAAAATGAGTCAAATTTGTTCTCAATCTACGGACTGGTGGTGATGATGCAAGAAATTTAAAAGTAAAATAGAAACTAGTTTTAGGAGCAGCAGTAAACACAGCAAAAACTACCAATCAACCTGAGATAACAAATGTTTTGGTTGCACTTAATAGTATTAGACTACTGTTATTT
The DNA here is from genome assembly GCF_047511655.1 of Castor canadensis. Lineage (NCBI taxonomy): Eukaryota > Metazoa > Chordata > Mammalia > Rodentia > Castoridae > Castor > Castor canadensis. Next base: position 143,385,744 of record NC_133390.1, on the reverse strand, counting down.
GTACTATATGAAAACAACACAGACAACTAAGATGAGGATAAGGATAAGTAAGATGCTCAGAGTGGGAACTGCTTCTCACATAACTGTTAATTCTGTTTCTCCCAGTACATTCAATGTTGTATACCCAGAAGATACACCAAAGTACTCAGTGAATGAATAAATGCAAGTATGTTTTGTTGCTCATTGCCCAAAAGCTATTTTGCTGGGTAGAAACTGCTTGATATTTGTCTGGAATCTGAGCCTATCTTGAACACTGACCTCTTCTACAACCCCTTTTACTCTCCCTTAAAATGGTGGCTTTGCCTTACAAGTACATTGAGTTTACTGCAAATCAAACTGTCCCTGCTTCTTAGAATCAAATGTTCTTAAAAAGCTGACTTCAAATACAAGACAACATTTGGGCCTCATTAGGGAGCTATTGTTTTCTGTATTTGCCTGCAGTTTATTTTTATGTTTTCTTTGCCTTTTAAGCAGTTTGTAATCACAATGTACATAATACTAAGCTGTCCTTATTATAGTAACAGACTAAACTTCTGGCCAAGCCTGGTGAAGCCATTCTGCTAGTTAATTTATGGCAAAGAGAACTGAACAACTATTTTTTCTATTGCAATTGTACACATGCTTACAGACAAGGTAGAAAATTAATTTTGATTAAATGGTTAAGATATAAAGAAACAAAGGGAATTTCTGAGCCCAGTTTCAACCAGAAAGCTCAAATAGAAATATTAAACCAGTTCAGAAAGGGAGCTTTTCTTGGAGATATACACTAATCTAATATGGTCTAGTATGGATGGATCTTGGGCTGTCATGGGCTGCTGGCCAAGGAAGCCAGAGACAAAGTTTGGCATCTGATCATGGTGGGAGGTCCCATCAGAGACCACTACATAAAGCTAGGATCCTTAAGTGTTCCATCAGTAAATAATGCCTTTCCCCATATAAATCAAAGGGAATACGTGCCTGTTTGGATATGGGCAGAGCAAGAAAAGTAAAAATACACTTTTCCCCAGAGAATTTATAACCTCACAAATCCACTGACTTGTGGCTGGAATTCACGCTACTTGTGTGGCCACAAATACTACAATTCAAAAATTAAGTTTCAATAGATTTTCAATTAGAAATGCCCCTAGGTACTTGGCACATATTCTCTTTTGACCCAGGCTCCTGAGAATTCTCCTAAGAAAGATTCAAGACAACAAGATCACAATCAAAATCCACTTTGAACTCGTGTAAGTGGAAATAAAACTGTACAATGTGGGCAAAATCACAAAGACTATGGATTTGAGCTGGGTGCCAGTGGCTCACACCTGAAATCCTAGTTACTCAGGAGGCAGAGATCAGGAGGATCTCAGTTCAAAGCCAGCCTGGGCAAATAGTTCAAGAGACCCTATCTTGAAAAAATCCATTACAAAAAAAGTGCTGGTGCAGTGGCTCAAGGTGCAGGCCCTGAGTTCAAACTCCAGTACCACAAACGAATAAACAAAAACTCTGGATTTGGAATTAGAGATACAGAATATAGTATTAGCACACACAAAAAAAAATGAAAGAGGAAATTAAGTGATTAGATTATCAAAAGGATGACATAGGTTTGGGAAAAAAAACTTCATGAAATAAAAAACAGTTGAAATGATAGTTAATGGCCAAGTTAGACAGCATACTAGACAGAGTTAAGAAAGAATTAATGAAGTAAAAAACAGAACTGAAGAAATTCCTAACAAGCTATGTAGATCCAAAGGTATGGAAAACAGGAATTATCAGGCACAGAGTGAGAAAGCACTACATATATCAAACAGGATTTCCCAAAAGATATAAGACGAAGAAAACATAACATTTTAAAAGACTAATCACAAACTAGGAAAAGATACCTAAAAAATACTTGAGTGATAAAAGACCAGCTCAGAATATATAAAGAACTACTATGAATCAGTAAGACAAAAATAATGAACACTATATAAAAACCAGCAAAATACAAAAACAGGTATTTCACAAATGAGAAAACATGAAGCAATGTTTTCATTAGCAATCAGGTAAATGACCAAATAATATTTTAAACACTAAAGGCAGGTCATACCACTTTCATTTCCCATCTCATTAAGAGCAAAATCTAAAGTTCATTAAGTCTACAAAAGCCTTGGGGATTTGGCCATCTCTCTGACCTCATACTCTAACTCTCCTCACCTGGTTCATTCTTCTCCAGCCAAATTTTTCTCATTATTCCTGGATAGCTCAGAATGGAAATGTTTCAACCCGGGGGCCTATATATTTGCTGTTTCCTTTGCGTGAAATGTTTTTTCTCAGGATAACACAAGGTGTATATCCTTATTTCTCTTAGGTCTTGTTCAAGCTTCACTTTTTCAATGAAATCTTTCCTGATTATCCTATTTAAATTGCTACTCAGTTCCACTTTCCTGAACTTCCTACTTCCTGTCTGGACTTCATGTTTTTTGTTTCCATCTCTCTTAATATCTGAGATAGAACATATTTAATCTACTTATTTGTAGATTAGATCCTTTTCTTTCTTTCCAGAACCCACATAGACCAGTTATGTAGGGCCTAATGCTATAATCTCTAGCAATAAGAAAAAAGTTCCTACACAGTAGGAACTCAATAAACACTGGAGAATACACAAACTAAAGACATAATGAAATACCATTACTTAATACTCAACTACCCAAAACTAAAAAGCCTGACAATGTTAATTAGTGGGAGGGTGAAGAGCTAGTAGGACTTGCTACTAGGAAGAATGTAAAGTAATACAAGTGTTTGGGAAAACAATTTAGCATGACCTTGTAGAGTTAATTATAATTACAATCAAGAAATTCTACATATATCTAAGAAATTCTATATATACTTATGTGACAAACCTAATATAAAAAATATTATCAAAGGCATTGCTTATAATAGCAATAAACAACAACTAATAGTAGACTAGAGATATTGTAAGTCATAAAAAGAAATTCTACATATCAGTGAAAATGAGTAAACCATATATGCAGGTATCTATAGAGATTACTCTCAAAAACAGAATAATTAAATGGCAAAAAGCCAAATAACCGAAGAATATGGAGAATGCTTTTATAAATTAGGATTAGCAAAAATAGACTGTTTAGGGAATCATGCATCTGTGGTAAAACTACAAAGAAAAGAAAAGGGAAAGATTAACATAAAATCTAGGGAGATATCATTAGGGCATTACCCAGGGGACATTGATAAAGTCTGTGGATACAATGGTGAAACAATTTCAGTACTTTTGCTTTAAATTGTATATATACACCATGCATATTTTTATCTATGATTTTTTTCCACAATAAAACATAAAAAAAATTTAAAAGTTAGTGAATGAATGTGCCCTAAACTGGCTTTCACCTGCCTTTTGTCATTTAATTTTCACCAAAATGCTAGGTACTTAAACATCAGAATACTTTACTTTAAGCCCTCTAGGTCGTTTCCATTATCATATTATAGTCTCTCTCTCTCTCTCTTTTTTTTTTTGTGATACTGGGGTTTGAACTCAGGGTCTACACCCTGAGCCACTCCACCAGCCATTTTTTTTGTGACGGGTATTTTTGAAATAGGGTCTCAAGAACTATTTGCCCAGGCTGGCTTCAAACTGCGATCCTCCTAAGTTCTGCCTCCTGAGTAGCTAGGATAGCAGGTGTGAGCCACTGGCACCCAGCTACATTATAATCTTACTGGTATCCCCAAATTTCATTTTAAAAAGATCCCAAGCTGTACACTGCACTTGAAAAATCTACCTGTAAGTTGCTGGCTTGAAACTCAGGGGTGCCTAACTTTTTTCCTACTGGAAGGGTTTCTTGATACAGAAGCTGTGAATATATAAGGATATAATGAGGCTGGGGTACAACCAAAATGAAAGACATTTCTAAGTCATTTTCAAAAACACATCCTTGTTATAAAAGTAAAAGGAAAATAAAACTCACTTCACTCCCTAGCAGCTCAACATTTAAAACCCTTTGTAAGTTACATACAAATTCAAGCTATATTTTTCTTGTTGCAATCAAAATATTTTGTTCCACATTTGCTAGGGTATAAATTAACCATACATTTTGAGTACCGTAGACCCCTCTTCTCTATGGATCATATATCCTTTAAGATCCTAATGGATGCCTGAAACTTGAGTAGTACCAAACCTTACAAATAAGTAGTCTGATACTGAGATATATGATCTGTTAACTAAATCTGGTTACTGAATGGCTAATGGCTGGGTAGCATATACAGCATGGATACTCTAGACAAAGGGATGATTCACATTCTGGGTGATACTGTGCAAGTTTCATCATGATACTCAGAATGATGCTCAATTTAAAACTTATGAATTGTTGATTTCCGGAATTTTCTATTTAATACTCTTGGACTGTGACTGAGTGTGGGAAACTAAAACTTCAAAAAGTGAAACTACAGATAAGGGTGTGCTATTAATACTTCCAAAAGACTTCCCAAATAGTTACTAGAAAAGCAGAGCCTTCCCAACCATTTTCCTATTATGGTAGACATAGAAAGTGAAAACATTCACACAGCATACCGGAATAAATGAAGCCAACCAGAGAAGGAAACCAGAGAGGGCTTTGGTTGGCCTAAGGGCAAAGGGTCAATACTTTGGTAACTTTGTTATCCAGTGCTGGTTTGCTGGTTGGCAAACTTTGAAATAGAGCAATCATTTAAGATTTACTCTTTCAGTTTTTCTAATATATTTAACTATTTATTTAGCAATGTCCCCTATACAACATTAAAAACAATTATGAGAATAATGTAAAATAAAAGTAACATTAAAATTTAGGATTTCACTTATTTCCATGGTTTGTCTTATAAGCAAGCACTGTTTCTTTTCAATGAACTTTCTGGTGACATTATCTACTAAGGAAATCTGTAACAGGGTACACATTCTTTGGGTCCAAAAAGGTATCATACTCTTGGAATAATGACTAATAAACATATGTGTCCAGAAGCCAGAAATGTTCTATAACAAATAAAAAATTTTCCAGCAGTATGCCAGTGGCTCACGCCTATAATCCTAGCTACTCAGGAGGCAGAGATCAGGAGGACTGTGGTTTGAAGCCAGTCCGGGCAAATAGTTCGAGAGACCCTATCTTGAAAAAACCTTCAATACTGCCCTGGTGTTTGAACTCAGGGCTTCATACTTGCAAAGCAGCCACTTGTCTGCTTGGGCCATACTTCCAGTCCATTTTGCTTTGGTTATTTTGGAGATGGGGGTTGCATGAACTATTTGCCCGGGCTGGCCTCGAACCACAATCCTCCCAATTAGCTAGGACAACAGGTGTGAGCCATCAGCACCTGGTTCCTTTGCCTTTTTGTTTTTGTTGTTTTTTTAAAACTTTGGAAGTGCTCATTAATCAGAAGATAGGCTTCCCACATGATGTCACATGTGACTTTAGCTGCAGAACAAAATGCTATCTCACATCTTAAGAAGTCTATGATAGTACAAGACTTCATATCTCAGATAAGCACTTGCTAGTTTAAAAATTCCTCCAAATTCTCAAGTAAAATTCCCTGATGGTCTTATGTATCTTTGTGCACACAACAGTAAACATATGCAGATTGGAAAGAGTACCAAGAGGTCAGGACTTAGATTTAATTAGCAACCCAGAGAAATCATCTTTAAAATATTTTAATGCATTTTGTCAACAGATTAAGGTTTGAACTATAGTTCTCTCCCTGGCCTTTTTGATCATGAGCAAGTCTGTGCCTTGTTTTTTTCTTATACAAATAAGGTACTAAACACTTTGAAGTATTTTTTTAAAATGTTGTATTTACTTTGATAGCAAATTTTATACAAAGATCACAAAAAAGCTAAAAACTGTCTGAAGCTTCATAAGAGACAAAAGAACACTTGGAAGAGTTTAAAATGTAATATTGCTTGAAAGGACCTATGACAGTTCCCGATAGGCACACAGTTAAGTACAAGTTTCGCTTCCCTTCTCCAAAGGAGTTTAAAAGGTAATTCTTCTGGACTGAAATTATGCATCAAAATAAATTAAAAATTTTAATACTCTTATGTTTCTACAGAAAGAAGGAGCAATGGGAACCTAAAACGAAATATGTTGTATAACAATCTAAGCTGACATGCTTTGGAAAATTTGGTTGAGTCCTACACATAGACTTCCCTAATTATGTAAGCCAATTCTTAGGGAAGCATATGCCTTCAAAGTTCATGCTTCAATTCACTAAGACCTATCATTCCAAATACCAAAGGGAACTTAACCAAGCCGAATTAGTAATACTTATCTTTAGGCACACATAAGATCAGATTTTCAAATTCATGCCAAATAATTCTACTGATAAAAGTTTTCCATATTGCTGAATGAGTAGACTGAATTAAGTATATGTCTTCCTTTTTTTTTTTCCGTGGTACTGGATCTTGAACTCAGGGCTTCACTAGGCAGGGGCTCTACTACTTGAGCCATTCTCCAGTCTAAGGATATGCCTTTTGATGTTCACTTCATGAAAACTGTTCCACTCACCCTCCACAAAAGATTAAAGTGAGGAAAGAAAGCACCTCATACCTGCAGTAGATTACATCTGGCAAATGTCAATGTATAAGAAATAACACAGAAGCTCTCCCATAGGAAACTAGCAAATTCAGCTGGCCTACTCACCAGTTAAAGCCACAAAAGTTTTTACCAGCTTCTCCTTAGACCCAAAAGCTGAAAATTCTCATTGCATTATAGTCAGTGAACAATTGTTCACAATGGTCCAACCATTGTAGGCCTGCAATATTTTCAGAGCACAGGAATGTGGTAAATAGTCATAGAGTAGGATTAAATTTTGGACCAAATCAAAGATCTACAAAAAGGTATTTATGCCCTATCCTTATTTTGGTTTCAAAACCTGAAACTACTGCAAAAACTAGATTTGGTTTTGTGTCTAATTTTGCCAGTATTTCTGAGTCTTGAATATTAAAAAAATTTCCCAGTTAGCACCACAAATTAATAAAATCCTTTTCAAAAATCAATACTTGACAAGAGATATGAGATAGTCTACTCTTAGGAATTTATCTCCAAGAAAGTTTGCTAGGCGCTGGTGGCTCACATCTGTAATCCTAACTATTCAGGAGGTAGAGATCAGGAGGACTGCAGTTCGAAGCCAACCCAGGCAAATAGTCTGTGAGACCTTATCTCAAAAAACCCTTCACAAAAAAGGGCTGGTGGAGTGGCTCAAGGCAAAGGTCCTGAGTTCAAACTCCAGTATCACAAAAAAAAAAAAAAGAAAATTCAATAAATGTTTATTATGCTGTCTATAATAGCAAAACATAAAGAACCTAAAGCAAAAAACCAGGAGAGCAATTTATAATTTGTCAATCAGAAACACAATGGAATGTGAGACAGATCATGTGAATAAAAAGATTATTTAGAAACACATAAAAATAAGTAAAAGAAAAAGCAAAATGTAATATATTTAGCCATATGTACATATAGAAGATAATTTGCAAAAATGATTGTGTTAAAGTAGTAAACTTATGTCTCTTCGATTTGAGGGAAAAAAGGACAGCAATAATTAACTGTGGAAAGCCAGAAGTCTGAGTGAATTCTGTCAAAATAATATATGGAACATGTGTAAAGAAAAATGACAATTTGTTAGCCAGGCAGTTAGTACACAGATAGAATGATGATGTGGGATAACCACAAATAGAATAGGCAAAAGTTCTGCTTTAAAGACCAAGAATTCACAACTTCAAACAAATCAGGACAGCCGCAGGCTGTGGGAAAACATTAAATGCAGCAAATTCTGTCTTTAGGAGCTGACTTTGAGCAGAATGCAACTCTAAGGCATAGTCCTGTGCCTAAAAAAAGCACTACATCTGGTGTGACACATGTGCAGAGAAGGAAGGACTGCATTAAAATAATCATTCTAGATCTTTGAAACTATAGACCCTTATTGATTTACATATTTAGCTGGAATCCTATAGAGGTTAAAAAAAGAAAAAAGAGAGACCAATTAGCTTGAAACATCTTAAGGTATGATAATTGTAGGGCCTTGTGAAACTACTAGTAGTATAAAATTATTCTTAGTTTTTGCTTTAAGCTTTTTTTTTTTTTAAGATTCTTAGACACTTTTAAATCTTAAAATTATTCAAAAAGAAAATAACCTTTTACTAATCCAGGAAACACAGAGAAATTTACTAGCAATTCTATGGAGAAAATGTGCCAGCAACACTTTTAGATAACTCTGGCAGCTTCTCATTTTTATTTCACTTCCACATACTACTCACATTTGTTTTGCATAGTATGAAGTTTTAGCTTACTACCTTCACAAAGCCTTTCTGGCCAACCTATTTACTGGACTATTTAAGGATGGAGCACACTTAAAAGTTTTAAAATTCTAGTCACTTACTAGCTGTGTGACTCTGTAGAAGTTATGATCATGCACTGCGACCTGTTACTCTCCATGTCACCAAAATAGGAGATAAACTGCAAGTCCTTTTAGCTTATTTTTAAGTTCAGGGTTTCCACTTAATGCTATTCTCTAAACTCAACTCAAAATTTTAAACATCTGCTTATTTTAAAAGTTCTGACCCAAAAAACCATTTTTCTGACTATATTTCAAATAGTGAATATACTGGCAGTAAATGGAAAGAAATATAGCCAAAAGTAAATAGTGAACAGGTTTTGAGATGTCTGAAAATTAAAATGTTTCAAATAGGGCTGCCTAACAAAATGAATGCACAACTGATTCAAAAACATTTTATTTCTGAATAAAGAATGAACAATACAATAGCCGTATGTATATGTCCCTGATGCCTGTGCAAGGAAGCTCCCAGTGGAAAACTGAATCAAATAGAGATGAAATGAAGATGAGGGATGAGGGAGGCAGGACCAAGGATAAAGAAGATACCAAAATAAAAATAGAACTATTAAGTGTGAAGAAAGAAAGCAAGCAAAGGACGAGCTGCACACTTACTCTATGCCCTAAGGAGGGTATACAGAGGGGAACTCCTCTTGCTGGATGAGACAGAGCAGTCCTTGCTTCTAGATCCCAAAGAGTAAGTATCCTAGAACTATGCGTATTCCTGAAAAGATCTCCCCAATGACATTCACAGCCTCACCTCTATTCCAGCGTTAAGACTATCAGAATGAATCTCATATGCCCTTTCTTCATATTTAAGTGTCAAAAGAAGTTTCTAAATCCCAAATCATCTTTTCCCAACAGTGCTGAACATCTCAATTCTTATTCTTCCTCAGTGACTGAATCACTTCCACTCATTAGCAATCACAGTTAGCAATTATTAACAACCTCTTTACCCATTTGTTTACTAATTTCACTCCCGTTAGAACGTGGTCCTCCTTTAAGGACAGTGCCTCCCGTATATCCCTTTTAGGATATGAACCGTTTTCCCCCATGGTGTAGCTTTCTTGCTCCTCACTGACAATTCCAGTCCAGAAGCTGGCTCTCTTCTCAAAGCCCTCAACTTTGAATATGTTATCAGACTATACCATCTACCATGCCACCTTACTGTAGGTATCTAAGGACTGTAGCCACTACTCTCATTTCTTGATTTTAGTTCCTAGCTCATGACCACTCTCTCCTAAATTCCTGTCATTATCCTTGGTGATTTCTATTCCAGCACCCCAGGCCTCACAGTTCATTGATTTCTTCTCCTATTATGGTTCTATACTTCACCCTACCTAAGAACCTCACTTGTAGGATCATAAACAGATCATGTCATTATCAAAAATTAAAATCTCACCATAACCTTAATTTGAAGCATCCTACTCTTCAACCATCTTACAGGGACCTAAAATCTATCAATTCTCTCACCTTTTTGGTATCCTCCACCCTCTATATATCCTCATTTCCTTCTGAACCCAACGCAGACACCAGGGTCCATCATCCCCTCTCCCCCTCTCTTGCTTGGTTGTCAAATCTAGTCTAGTTTAATACTCTCCTTAGTTCATGTTTGAAGCACATAATTAAACATGGCTAAAGAAAAACATGTAATTGTGCCAACTCATCTTTCTTTATAATCCAGGAATTTCAAGTACATTCTTATTACTGCGCAGTAATTCTATCACATTTCCCACTCTTATCTTCTTTAACAACTATTTCATATCTTTTTTTTCAAGCCTACCCCCTTTTTCCCACTCTTAATTAGATCATGTCCTAACTGATGATGTTACCTTCTATTTCACTAAAAAAACACAAAACTACCTATTATCCTTTCTGTGATTGTAGTCCTTGCTGTTTTCTCTCCAATTACAATGGATGAGCTCTACGCACATCTAAGTTCATTTCTTCCACTTGTATAAGAATATCCAACTTCTTTTATCTACTTCAGACAATAGTTCTCTGCTTTTATCATTTTTTCCCGTTTCTAGTAGATTATTTACAGAAGTTCATGGCATGTTATTTTCCCCATCTTAAATAAAAATGCTGTTTTCATCTTCCCCATTTTTGTGTGATCCATTTTCTGTTTTTATTCACTACCTAACTCTCCAGTAACTTAAAAAAGGGGTGGAGAAAGAGCTCTACTACCTAGAACACTAAGAATGTAGAAGAAATGAAAGAAATTGAAAATTAGCATTCTTCAACCAGCAATATACTCAAGCAAGGATCACCAATGAATGCTAAAGCCACAAGGTAAAATGCTGCAGAACAGGATTTACCTAGTATTACCCCACAAAATACTTAACTGTTAAAAAGGAGAAAAGGTGGCTTTACAATGGAGAAATCAGTCATACATCACTTTAACTGAGTAAACAACACAAATAATAGGAAAAACTGATATTAACATATCTATTGATATGGGGCAAGAGGGTATATATAATCTCATTTATGGAGAAGTCATGTCAAAAACCTTTACATGAATTATAAGGAAACAAAACCAGACTATGGGATTCTATTATCCAACTACTGGGGACACTTCAAAAACTACTGGATCCAGCTAGTAGTAAAGAACTACAAAGATGACTGAAATAAGTAAGATATTTGACTATTACTGTATTAATAGTAAATTCCTTTAGTGTCATGATGACATCGTGCTTATTTTAGAGAATGTCTTTGTTTTTGGAAGCTGCCCTATGAAGTGTTTTTTAGGGATGGAGTATCATGATGCCTGTACCTTTCTAATAATTAAATATTGTGGAATAAGTAATTGTCTGTACTCCCTGTCTCTACTTCCTCTCCTCCCATTCTCTCCTGAACCAGTCACTTTCATCTCTCACCATGCCATCAAAACTATTGAATATCACCAATGATCTCCACATTGCTAAATCCCAGTCATTTTTAATCTGTATTTTATTGAGCCATATTCTCCTTGAAATGCTTTCTTCACTGGATATCCCACAATCCTAAATTACCTGTTTCTTTGATAGCTTCCTCTCAGCTGCTTTAGATGTTTTTCCTTACTTCCTCTACCTCTAAATGCTGAAGGGCCCTAAGGGAATTTTTCTACCTGTTTACTACCTTGCTCTTACTTACTTTCAGATGTCTATACAATGAAGATTCCCAAATTCCTTCCCTGAACTTTTTTATTTTTTAAAATTATATTATTGTTGTACTGAGGGTATATTGTGACACTTAAAAAAGTATTTAGAAAATATCTTAAACTTCTCCAAACTCCTTATTATATGACTAATTCCTTGGTATCTAATAGGTATCTTAAACTTAACATGTGAAAGAGAAGAGATAGTCTCTTGCAAACCTGCCATCTTTATTATTTAAGGATTACTGCAACTGCCTCTTGATTATCTCTCCAATTTTGTCCTCGTCTCTCACTTTAATCTATTAATCAGAGTGATCTGAATAAAAGTCCGATTTTATTGATCCTCCATTCCAAACCCTGCAATGGCTTTTCTCACTCACAGAAATCCATACTCTTCTACCACCAAAAAAAAGTAGTTTACTTCAGTTGTTATACCTATAAACAATGAGTTATTTCACATGAACCTGTTATCTATCTCCCTTAGTACTTAAGGGATTAAACTCCACATGCTATTGTATGTAAAACCCAATGTAAAAAGGAAGTTTAAATAGCATAAACTAAGATTCCTTTAAAAAGAAATCAAACCATATTCCATCAAGTGTTAGTGATTAAGGGGGTGAATTTTTCAAAGAGCTTAATAAGACACAGAAGAACCAGTGACTGATGTAATATAAATTCATACTGAAGTATAACATCACAAAAGTCCAGTGGTTCAAGATAACTGTTACTGAAAACACACGTTTTAAAGAAATAAATCTACCAAAATACATAACAAGTATATTTTGTGACTTATAAAATACTTTAATCTCAAATTAAGCAAGACAGGTTATTATTAATCTCACTTTCCAAATGACTAAACAAATATTCAGACAGATTAGCTCAATTATCTCATATAACATGTGGAACTCACATGTACACATGTGCATGTACAGAACAACAAGAGTTCACAGGTGATAACACTTTTTTTTTTTTTTAACACCCCTACCTCCTCAGGGGCATTAAAAAAATACCATAGTTTAGGACTTTTTAAAACATTATTTTAAACTGAGGTATTCAATTCTTTATTTCAGAAAACCTATTTTCATGCATTTAATATAAAGTAAAAACTGTGTATGCAATAGTAATGATAATTCCATGAAACTGGCACTTGTATGACTACGGAAGGGATTATAAACTGATAAAACATTTTTGGAAAGAAATTTGGTAATAACTTCAAGACACAAAAAGTATTTGTGGCCTTCTCTAGTATTTCTATTTCTGGGAAGATATCCTATGAAAATAACTGAAGATATGGAAAAAGCTATAGATTATTTATAACATCCGAGACACTTGGCATATGAGATTTAACATTTGAGGTTTTGACACTGGTAGTTTTAACAGCTCATGAGAGAACCACAGGTTGATCCACAGCATATGTAAAGCTGTTATGTGAGTGAGGGAGTCACGTAACTAGTAGCAGGCTTGACTACCAGCATCTGCTTCTCACTGTGGCTTGGTTGCTCTCTACTAGTACTCAAATGCATAAAAGTATTTCTAAGTGAGGAAAAAAGGAAAAACATCTCTGTTAAAGAAAGTTTTTTAAATTGAAAGGCTCTGAAAAAGCAAGCTAATTACTTGGCTGGTGATGAAAGTGAAGAGATCTAAGAAAGGACTAATGTTTGTGGGTTTGGAAGCTCATATTTCTTTTCGGTGCCCTACTTAGGTTTACTGTAGTAAAAGGTTAGAAATATGGTTAAACATTCAACAACAGAGAAATGGCAAGTGAAACTATAATCTACCTAGGTGACAGAATACCGATGGTGGAAATTGTGATAATTTTTCCTTTCACATTTTAAAACTATTTTATATATTAACATTACATACAAATTAAAATAGTCAGGAAAAGAAGCTGCATGCAGTGGTTCATGTCTATAATCCCTGTGACTCAGGAGTACAGGATCAGGAGAATCCAGCTTAGAGGTCAGGCTGGGCAAAAAGTTAGCAAGCCCCCATCTCAATAAGCAGGATGTGGAAGTGTACACCTGTCATTCCTGGTTGTAGGGATGGGCAAAACCTTGAGACTCTACCTGAAAAATAACTAAAGCAAAACACGCTGTGGGGTATGGCTAAGTGATACAGCACCTGCTGAGCAAGCATGAAGCCCTGAGTTCAAACCCCAGTAGTTCAAAAACAAAACAAAAAACCCAAAACTTTGTCATTCCTTAAAGAACACAGTGTGACAACTATTTACATAGCCTTTACACGGTATTGGATATTATGTGTAATCTAGAGATGACTTAAAGTATGTAAGAAAATGCATGTAAATTATATGCAAGTAGGCCATTTTATATAAAGGACTAGAGCATCTGTTCTGGTGTCTGTGTGTGGGGGAGGGGGAAGCAATTTCCCAAGGATACTGAGCAGCTACTGTAGATAAACAGCTGTAATCTGCAAAAAAAAAAAAAAAAAAGAGTACTGGTTGCAAAGGTTTATGATTTGCCTAGAATGGTTGAAAAAGAAATGTGCACACCAAACAATCCATGTTAAAAATAATCCTATCTTTATCTTTGTTTAGCTTTGATACAATTTTAATTAGCATTGTACTACTCTACTATGTTATATTTCTTTGACTAGTTATAGAAAAATTGAGATGAAAGACTGTGTAATGCATATTTTGTCTTAACGAAATCTCATCAATTAAGGACTACCAGGGGTATGGGAGAAAAGACCACTTGTGTATTACATGTTTTGAAAAAAAAAAAAAAGTAATAATTTTAGAACATTTAGTGTCTGGATTCAATGTTATGTATTCTGAATTTAGGAATCAAACCAAAAAAAGGTCTACTTTTGTAAGTGAACAGAAATAATCTGTAGTTAGTTAATCAAGAGTGAGCTGATGAGTCTCAAATGAAGAGTTTAACTCCTCACTAAAATACTTCTGGACAAAAAGATTTTAAAAAATTTATGTCTCCAAAGAAGGGTTAGCTTCTTTATCTTTATATCTAAAACGCACTCAACACTGCCAAGAGAAAAAAAAAACAAGGAAACATCTTACCTGGAACCCACTTAATTTCCATTTCCATATCATTTTCTTTGCCTTTCTTTTCTTTTTCTTGAATAACTTGCAAGAGCTGTCTATATTTAGCAATTTGTTCTTCATCGTCCTTCTGAATTTTCTTTTTCCCATCTTCTTCTATATTGACTCCATCATCACCTCACACACACACACAAAAATCACATAAATTTAATATGCAGGAACAATTCATTTCTAACTCCAGTGTACAGTGCTCACAGTCTATTTCAATACCTTTCTAAAACATGTTGTCACAGACATACTGCAATCATGCAATATCAAAACTGAATGAAAGAGTTAGGTCTAGTATACAATAAAAATCAGTTGCAATGTAAGTTAGCACTGTCATAGCTGTATATTTGGGAATTATTTAAAAATAATTTTCCAATTACAAAAGATCTTTGGACTTTTCTCCTCTCCAAGGTACAAGACAGTAAGGATGGTATTTTTCATTCTTTGCCATCTAGCACAGTGGCTTTTCTTTTGTGTGTGTGTGGTGGAACTGGGGTTTGAACTCAGGGCCTTGTGCTTGCTAGGCAGGCAGAGTAGAGTGGCTTTAAAAGTTTTGTCCAGTTGGACATGGAAACTCATACCTGCAATCCTAGCTACACAGGAGGTAAAGATTGGGAAGACTGCAGTTTGAGGCCAGCAGAGGTAAAAAGTTAGATCCCACCTCAACCAATAAAAATTGGGTGTGGTGGTGTGCCCATCTTCGCAGCTATGGGGAAAGTGTAAATAGGAAGATCTCAGTCCAGGCTGACCTGGCATAAACTCAAGACCCTAATCAAAAAGTAAGTAAGGTAAAAAGGATTTGGGAGTATGGTTCAAGTGGTAGAGCACCTGCCAGCATGTGCAAGGCCCTGAGTTCAAAGTCTAGTATCACCCTCTAAAAACAACAACAACAACAAAATTCTGTTAAAGGGAGGCTGAATATTTTTGGAGTGAATATGACACACAGATTTAGCTATTCAGGCTGAAGAAAAGAAATAAAGGAAGTTGTTTATAACTCAGACCTAAAAAATACTAAACTCTTTCCATCTCATTGTGAAGAAGCATACTTTAAGGACCTTGTTCATACTTTAATGATAAAAATAAATTAGAAGTTAATTCAATTAATTTCACTGTGTGGAAAAATATTCAGATTTCTATTTTCTAGTTTTATAAAAGAAAGCTAGGATACAAAGGAACAGTGTAAAATTCATGGACAATATCAGAGAAAATGAATACATGAAGTTTGTTTGCTTTACATTTTCATTACAATTCTCCCAGTCGAAAACATGAACTAGAATCCTGGATTATAATGTAAAACATAGACTTGCTGAACTGACTAAATGTCCCCAGTTCAAAAGTAACATCATGAAGTCTATCTCTTTTAGAACCAATGACTAACTGTCACCAAAGTATCTGACATTACTAAGCATATAGCTGTGAAATGTCAGTTTTACACTGTCTTTATTCTTAAAAGAGGTGATACGGGGAAAAAAACAGGTTAATATATTTTTTGTCTAAATGAATAAAAAATGGTTGAGGACATTCTTTCCATCCTATCACACTGAAATATTTTTCACTCAAGCAGCTGAAGTTCATTTTTTTTTTTTTTTGCTGTTTGTGCTTTGTGTATTGTGCCACAATAATAGTGTTGGATGGAATTCTGTCATGAATCCCGTAATTCAATGGATAAAACATCAGGAACATATTAACAAATGGCAATGTATTTCTTTCTATTAAAAGCTTACTTCTGAAAACATAATTAGAAGCAAGCTCTTTCCAGGTTGAAATTTTAGTGGTAAGTCTCTGATGGCTTACTTTCAATTGATTTTTTTCCAGTACTAAAATTTTACTTTCTGAAGTTCTAAAATGTGCTTGTAGGTCTGTTTTTCCCCCAATTCAAGGACAATATTTTGTGAAAGCCTAAAAACTGTATAAGAAGTTAAAAAAATTCAAATAGTAAGCAACTCTTATAAACAATAATCAGGACATCCAGTGACTCTAAAGAATTCGAATATACTAATTATCAGAGGTACTATATTTCAGATGAAAGTAAGTTTGCAATCAATTAAAATACTGAAAAAAAGGGCATTCTTTAAAAAAACCTAGTAAGTAGTACAATTCAAATAAAAAGGCATTAATCTTTTAAAAGATGGCACAGGTAGTATGCTAAATGCTTTATGAACATCATTTCAATCTTTCCAGCCATACATCAGGCACTATTATGATCCTCATTTTGCAGCTACAGAAAGAAAAGAACAGAGTGCTTAGAAAACTTGGCTTGTGTTATTTCACTATGTGACAAAGTTAGGATTTTAAGACATTAGTCCAAAATTTTAAAAGGAATGCATTGACAAAATAATGCTAATTTATTCACAATGGTGATTTATTCATAATACTAGGTATCATAATGTCAACAGTATTATCTTAAAATTTAGTTCATTTTTCCCAAATCAAGGAATATCTATTTGAATAACTTAGAACCAGTTTTCACAAGTACACATAGAACATTATCTTTTTCCCTTTATTTTAGAGTTGAGAGTGAAGGAATACTATCTAGATTTTTTTTAGAAAAGTGGTAAATGTCTGTACAGGTATATAAATTTATCTTTTTCCATATCTACAGGGACAAGGACCACAAAAGCTATTTGAGAAAGACTCAGATGTTCCATGTACACTAAGAAATAAAATGTTCACTCAATTCTTCAATGCCAAAAATACTAACAAGCAACAGTTACTGAGCCCTTAAAAAAATGGTGAAGTCTTTTGTACCCAACATAACTACCACTGAGAATTAAGACTATTAAATAGTTAAGCAATTATGCGGTTTTATTAATATATGAAGCCTGAACAAATAAACTGGAATGATTAAACATGACTTTTCCATTCCATGTATGGAAAACTGTTCAAAAGTAGTAGTTTATGAAAAAAAAAAAAACCTAAAAAAAAAGAAGCACTGTCTTTAGCAGTCTAAAATAGTCAAAGTATCCCTATTTGCAGACGACATGATCCTATACTTAAGACCCAAAAAACTCCTAGACCCCATAAACAGCTTCAGAGATGTAGCAGGATACAAAATCAACTTACAAAAATCAGTAGCCTTTCTATACACCAACAATGAACAAATTGAGAAAGAATATGGAAAACAATTCCATTTACAATAACCTCAAAAATCAAATACCTAGGAATAAACTTAAAGGATATGAATGACCTCTACAAGGAGAGCTACAAACAACTGAAGAAAGAGGTCAAAGAAGACTACAGAAGATGGAAAGATCTCTCATGCTCATGGATTGGCAGAATCAACAAAGTAAAAATGGCTACTACTATCAAAAGCAATCTACATGTTCAATGCAATCCCCATCAAAATCCTAATGGCAATCATCACAGATATTGAAAAAATCTATCCTAACGTTCATTTGGAAACACAAGAGACTGCGAATAGCCAAGGCAATACTGAGCAAAAGGGGCAATGCTGGAGGTATCACAATACCTGACTTCAAACAATGCTACAGAGCCATAGCAATAAAAACAGCATGGTACTGGCACAAAAACAGATATGAAGACCAGTGGAACAGAATAGAGAACCCAGATATGAATCCACATAGCTACTCCCACCTTATTTTTGACAAAGGCGCCAAAAACATACAATATAGAAAAGACAGATTCTTTGACAAATTTTGCTGAGAAAAGTGGTTATCTGCCACTTTTCTAGAAACTAGATCCATGCCTGTCACTCTGTACCAGTATCAACTCAAGGTGGATTAAGGACCTTAATATCAGACCTTGCAGTTAGTACACGAAAGGGCAGGGAATACCCTGGTCTATAAACAATAGGTATCGGTAAAGGACTTCCCTCAGTAGAACTCCAGAAGCCCAGCAACTAAGAGAAAGGATGGACAAATGGGAGTACATGAAATTAAAAAGCTTTTGCACAACAAAAGAAATGGTCTCTAAACTGAAGAGAATACCCACAGAGGGGTAGAAAATATTTGCTAGCTATGCATCAGACAAAGGACTGATAACCAGAATATAAAGGGAGTTCAAAAAACTACACTCCCCCAAATTAATGAACCAATAAAGAAGTGGGCAACTGAACTAAACAGAACTTTCTCAAAGGAAGAAGTGCAAACAGTCAAAAAACACATGAAAAAATGTTCACCATCACTGGTCATAAAGGAAATGCAAATTAAAATCACACTAAGATTCCGACTCACTCCTGTTAGAATAGGTAGCATCAAGACCACCACCACTACCAAATGTTGGTGAGGATGCGCGCGTGGCGGGGGGAGGGGGGGTACAAGAAGGGGCAGGTACCCTCATATACTGCTGGTGGGAATCTAAGGTAGTACAACCACTTTGGAAAACAATATGGAGGCTTCTTATAAAACTAAACACAGATCTGCCATATGATCCAGCAATACGACTGCTAGGAATATGCCTGAAGGAATGCAACTCAAATTATTACAAAGGCACCTGCACATCCATGTTCACTGCAGCACTATTCGCAATAGCTAAGCTATGGAAACAGCCAAGATGCCCCACTACTGACGAATGGATTAAGAAAACATGGTATTTATATACAGTGGAATTTTATTCAGCTACAAAGAAGAATGAAGTTTTGTCATTTGCATGTAAATGGATGGAAATGGAAAACATCATCTCAAGTGAAGTTAGCCAGGTTCAGAAGGCCAAAAATTGCATGTTCTCCCTCAAATGTGGAATACAGACTTAAAACAAATGCAGTACTATTATTGGACATGGGTCACACACTAAGGGGAGAATGCACATGGGAGGAACAGGGAAAGGGAAGGAAACCTGTAACTTGAAAGTGGTTGATATGCTCACTGAAGAGGAGCAAATAAAGTAATCTTAAACTGGCACTTCCCACTATGGGAAGGGGACCAGAAAATAGCAAACAGGACTGGTAGAGATGAACCAATGTGGGTTGCATGGAAGCATCGCTAGGAATCTCTCTGTATAGCTATCTTTATCTCAAACTAGCAAAAATGCTTCATCTTTCTTATTATCTCCTATGTTTTATTTTCAACAAAATCAGAGAAGAGGGTGAACAGGTTCTGCCTGGAAGGAGTAGTGGGGTAGGGGGAAGGTGGCCCAAACAATGTATACACATGTAAGTAAATATAAAAATGATAAAATAAAAGAAAGAAAAAAAAACCCACAGTGATAAACTAATTATAGGATCTAAGCCTATAGTAATATGAAAGAAGTATTTCTGGGATTTATTTAATTTTCCACTAGGCTATAAAAATAATACATTATGCAAAAGGAAAAACAACAACAAAAAACCCATGAAAAGTGTTCAGTTATAAATAAAAAAAAAATTTACTTCTGCCAGGTACTTCAGACCAACTCTTCACTAATGTCAAGTTGGATGAGATATTTCAAAATCTTTTCAAAAGCTTCAAAGAGATTAAAAAAAGAAAGTTTCAAAGAACTGACAAGTTAGTGAAGAATAACCATGTCAAAATCAAGAACAGAATACCACAGGGATGACTCCAGTGTTTAAGACCTATTTTACCCTGGGAGCATTTCTTATTTCTTTATCCAGCTATGAACTCAATTGTAGCGTTGGCAGAATTTCAAGGGCCAAAAGGACAAAAGTTTAAAGGCCCACAAAAGGAGGCAATTTTAAATGGCATCCCCCATATTAAGCAATGATGTAAAGAAAGACACTCTCAGAAAAACCATCAACTCGAAGCAAACCAGCCCCCAAGCAGACTTTCCTCACCTGAAACCCGAAGTCACGTGGGTCTAGACTGAGACTTTCTTACGAAAGTTACCCTCTTTTCAAACATTAAACCAGCAGACAAAGTTAACTAGGCACAGTGGAAAAGAAGAGAAACATCTTGCAAAATAATAGAAACTGATCTGAAGATATATGAAGTACTGAAATTGACAGACTATAAAAACACACTTACAGTTTACAGAAATAAAAGATGTTTTAAAATTGTACCAAATATGAAACTATTAAAAAAAATACTGCTGACTTGAAAAACAGCCAAATATGACTTCTATAAGTGAAATATATAACAACCAAGATTAAGAATCCAATGGGTAGGTCTATTAGCAGATTTGATATTGCTGAAAAGGCAATTAGTAACTAGAAGATAGGTCAGAAGAAAATATCTAGACCACAGTACATAGAGAAAATAAATAAAAATGTAGAACAGAAATAGAGAAGATACAGTGAAAAGATCTAGCATATTTAACTGGAGTCCCAGAATGATAGGAGAGAAACTATCAAAACATAATGGCTGAGAATGACAATATTACAATACTAATAGATACTACTCTGCAAATTCAGTAAACCCCCAAGCTCAATAATAAAAAGAAAATTACTCTTAGAAACATCACAGTAAAATTACAGAATGATAGAAGCTTTAAAACAAAAAAGCTCCAGACAACCTTCAAAACATTTAAAAATGTTAAACAGCTGACTTCTCAAAAATACCAATGGAGTTAGAAGCTGATGGAGTATTATTTTCAGTGTGGGGAGTGGGGAGGAATGCCAACTTGGAATGCTTTTCAAATGAAAGCAAAGTAAGGAAATTTTAAGAGAAACAAAACCTCAAAAGAATTTGACACCTGAAAACACTTACTATAGGAAATTCTCAAGGATATACTTAAGGCAGAAGGAAAATGATCACAGACAGGTACGAAATTTAGAAAGAAAGAAACAGCCAAGGAAGGGGGCAGAGAATGAGGGGGAATATAAACAAAAGCAGTATAAGAAAGCAATATCACATCCTGTAAGGACTTAAAAATAGAAGTATAACACACAAAAATAGCATGCATGAAAATTATTTAAGGATTTCTACATTATCTGGGAGGGTAAAAAATTACTGTCTTTAGACTATGTTAAAGATGCAAGTTATAATTTCTACAATTTCAGCAACAGAAGCTCTACTTTCCAAACTAGTTTACAATGGAATGGTAAACAAAACAAAACAAAACAAATCAATCTACAAGATGCTATTTATTTAAAAAGGAGCATAATAGAGCATTTTATAAAGTTCACTAAAGACTGAAAATATATTGGTTGGGACAAGTTTAAAAGGACAAGCTTTCTGTTATGTCAGGGTTTTAAACTTTATGCTTAAAAAAATTTAGACTAAGAAGATACTTAAAAAAATTTTCAAGCACTATCTACAGATGTGTATAATACTATGCATATGAATATGCCTTGTACACAGCTGAAGAATTACGTTTGGGTCTTCCCTTTAAATTACTGCCAAAGACATATTCCTATTAACAAGTCACTAAAAGATTAATAAGTACCTTGTAGCTCCTCTTCTATTTCCTCTTCATCGTCACTAGAGGAAGCTAAGTAGGCTTGAAAATCCATGTCCAAAAGCTCTTCCTTTTTAAACTTTCTGTTGAGTGTTGTGATTCTTTCATGATCAGTTTCATCCCAAGTGATCTCCACCTTTCACCAATGAATGGGAAACACAGACACACACAGAAATGTCAACAACTCATATCTATTAAAGAATATATACTGATAACTTGGATGCTTAACAGTAAGCTGAAAAAGTTAAGACATACCAAAATAAATACATGAATGATATTATATGATTAATAAACAGTTTCCTAGTTGTGGAAAGGAATACACTTGTACCTTTCTTCTCCTAATTCTCTGCTACATGCAGGATACTCCATTACTGGAAGTAATAATGAGCGTGGATTGTGATAAAAAAAAAATAAGAAAAATGCACTGGTAAAAAAGTTAACACTATTACCAATCAGTGAAAACATGTTTTCATCTGGAGTTCTAATATGAGGCGAGAGCCACAAACTATATAAAATCTGTTGGTAAAGCAACACAGTCTCAGTGGGGTCAGTTTTCCAAAAATGACTGAGACATTGATAAGATATTGGTTAGAAGTATAGTAAACACCTATGATAGGCAAATTATGTATAACATGACTGGCAGGCTCCTGTCCTCTATATCAGCACCTATTCATACACAGGGTTCTGCTAAAGGTTTTATATTTACCACAGGATGGGTCCCAAGTCCTTTCCTCAGGCTAACTTCCCCAGATAGGACAACAAAATAGGCACCAATTAACCAAAGGATCCATAAAATCATTAACACTTAGAATTTCCAGCCAGTCATAGGATTCAGAATTATCCTTATCCTGGTAATTAAGACTAATCTGATAATCATAATACTGTTGCTGGAAGTAGAACAGATGATGATAATACAGCCAGGACTCATTCAGACTGGCTGGCTGGACAAGCTGGCTATGGTCAGTATTTAGTATTCAAAACAATACAACCTCACATTTTATGTGAATTACTGCATAATAGTAGGGTTTATTATGCTCAGTAATGAATCACTGCCACATAGTACCCACCACAGCACAGCAGGTGGCAAATATACTATCTTTGTCTGCCACTGGTCCCGTCTCAAAATAGCAGTCATTTGTCATAAAGGAAAGGTAAAGGAAACCAGAAAAATGTGCTCTTATTTGAAATTCTCACTACTTTGGCTTAACTATCATTTGAAGTAATCTGTTACTTCCTTCTCCTTGGTCCCTAGGCTATTAACAACTGCTATACTATCTATTAAAGAATCTAGTTGTTGAGGAAGGGGATGCTGGTGCTGGGGATTACACCTAGAGTCTCACACATGGGCAAGTGCTCTACCACTGAGCTACATCCCCATCCCCAAGGAATCTAGTTGAATAAGAGTGTGGAAAAAATAAAAGAAAAAAAAAAAAGAAAGAAACATTATCAGGTAATTAATTCAGGCTTAAAAGCATAACAAGAATTTGAAAATAGGTTCAAACAGATGCAGTAAATAATGCACATATACTTGTTTCATTTCTAGTTGTACTTGTGTATTAAAATTTTGAGTAACTTCCATATCTAAAGATGTTGTAAATAATGCACAAGATACTTCTTAAAGCAATAGAGCCCAGCTACACATTTTTAAAAGTTAAATACCGTTGATGTTCCCATCGCAGCAGATGTGAAATATTTTGGTTTATATGCTGTTAAATCCACTTCTGAGGCTACATCCTTGGGCTCATCATCAAAAGTAATATCATCTGGTATAAACCTAAGAGACAAAGAAAAAGTAAATTTATTTGAACATATGCTGCAATGATAAACAACCAGAGTTTAGATTCATTACTAATTAGTTGTGGTTTATACGTACATACCATACACAAGTTTCTACAGAGCACACATGTAGAAGAAGCAAACAATGTTAGAAATAATCTTCGCACAAAATTTCTGAAATTCATAAACTACAAATGTGAAATTCTTAAATCTGAGAGGACACTGTATAGACAGAAACACTGAATTAGCAGCCAGTTAATACAAGTCAAATACAAGAACGTGTGGATCCATCGTTTTTCAAAAAGATCTAGTCTCCTCACAGCCTACTCACTGGCTTGCTTAATGATATTCTGAAGAGCAAACAGAATTAATAATGGTAAGTGCTCTGAACTCAAAGTATCATACACATGCGGGTCTTGACTCAAGACCAAAAACAAACTTTTTTTTTTTGGCAGGTTTAAACCCAGGGCCAACCATTTGCCA
The DNA here is from genome assembly GCF_047511655.1 of Castor canadensis. Lineage (NCBI taxonomy): Eukaryota > Metazoa > Chordata > Mammalia > Rodentia > Castoridae > Castor > Castor canadensis. The sequence continues at coordinate 143,361,676 of NC_133390.1, read as the reverse complement.
GCTAGGTGTTCTACCACTTGAGCCATTCTAAGACCAAAAATCTTAACAATATTACCAACAATTTCATTTCACAAACAACTAGTTTTTAAGCGTAAATCAGCCACAGTGACTAACAAGTTTTAGCCCACTGAGCTAGGGAATGGAAAAAAAAATCTATGGTTATTATACTTAGGTTTATATATAATTTACATAGTAGATTGTTTATACACACACATACGCATTAAAGGCAAATACTGTATTATTTTATAAAAAATTATGTTTTGGTATTTAAACTCAGAGCTTTGTGACAGCAAAGCAGGCATTCTACTGCTTGAGGCACATCTCCAGTCCATGTTTTGGTATAAATGGATAAGTTTACATAATACACTTCTCTAGGTATACTTTTGCACAGACTTAATAGAAAAGAACCTCGAATCAACATTTTAAAATGCTTTCTTTTATATATATTTCGGGGTAGATGAAAAAAATGTTTCCACAGATAAATGAATGGCAGTAGAAAATTCAATTCTTTTTTCTGATGTTACATATGAGAAAAAAAAAGGGAGGTAATGTTTGTTCCTATGGCCGTTAACCTTATTTTATAGGTACCAAAGAGCTTGCTTTAACACTACATGGAAATGTCTCCAAAAGGAAATGAAATAAAATGATCCTGTAAACAAGTCAGCATGAATTTATGAAACACAAAGGGATAAAACACATTAGCAAATACTTGGTAACTACTATTTGAACATTCAAAACAAGAACCTCCTACTGAAATTGTTAACAGAAGAGAAGGAAATAGCTTGTCTGAAGAGATCATGCAGTTCTCATTGTATACTTAAGCATGCTTATAAAATCTTACCTCAAATTATAAATTCAATTTTTTATATTTTTCTACCAGTTTGAATATCTGTGAAGTGTGACAAACCAAAATGACTGTGAAATGATGCATTTTTCTATGAAATATTTCATTTTGAGAACAAAATCTCTAACGAATCTGAATACAAAGAAGTGGTTTCTATTCAATATGTCACAGTAAAATGGTTTACTGTGTTCAAAAGGACTAGGCTTATCATAAAATGGTACAGTAGTTCAGTTCCTATTTTCGTAGAATCGAAATTCATAACCATCTAAGGTTTTTCAGCTTTGGGTCAGTGAATCCTGAGCACATAAAAATAATCCCCAAGTCTGAAGACAATGACAGCAACAACATTCATTAACAAAGCAGCATTTATAACAGTGCTGTCCAATAGAACTTTCTATGATGATGGAAATAGTCTGTATCTGATCTGGCCAAAATTTGACCATTAAGTACTTGAAATGTTTCTACTGGAATGAGCAACAGAATTTCAAATTTTAGTTAAACAAATTACAATAATCAGATGTGACTAGTGGCTACAGTATTGGAGAGCACAGATCTAAAGCTACTTAGTCTATTAGCTAAGTCCACTGCCCCTACCTCAATGTCTTTTTTCAAGTTATCTCACCTGGGTCCTAGTTCTAAAAGAGTTTCAAAGAAATATCATTGCATATAACACATCATCTTTAAAAACACAGCCAACATTTTTGAAATGTTACCATAAACATGGTAATGATTCATGATTCATACATAATACTTTAGCATGTTCTTCTTCAGTCTCCTTCTTAGGAATGTTATTCCATATGATAGATCATCCAAAAGCAAATAATTATTTTAGACTATAAAACAATAGAGACCACTACCAGTTCAAGTATTTTATTTCTTATAATCATGTAATACTTTGGTAACACACACATAGGATTACCTTAGATCTATGAAAGAACAACTACTTTCGAATTCCAGGCCATCACAATCTTCATAAATTTTACTTGCTGTTTCAGGAGAATCACAGTCTACTACTGCGTAATAGTACTTCAGTCGTTTGAACTGATAATCTCTCAACTTTTCTCTAGAGGTCCTGAGGGGAGAAAATCTCATTAAACTCACTTGTACAGAAACAGGGAAATATATTTCCCTTTATAAAGTTAACCTAGATTCAATTCCCAGCGTGGCATAAATAAGTAAATAAATAAATAAATATACTACAAGCTAGCCTTCACTCTTTTCCTCATGACTTAGCCTTTATGAACATTAAATACTTAAATAAGGTCAATTTATTATTCTCTCAAGGTTCAGATTTTGGTATTTGGACTAGAATTAAGTATCTAGAAAAGGAAAGTGAGAGAATTACATATACTTATCTATGATCTTATTTCTTAGAATAGTTGTTTTATTTATTTATTTTTGCTTCTTTTTCTACCACACACAGCAGTCTCAAGTAAAACCACTGGACCAGAACACTGTATTATAGATATGTCAAGCTGGAGGTGTGGCTCAACTGGTAGAGCATCTGCCTGGCAAGTCTAAGGCCCTGAGTTCAAACCCCCAGTACTGCCAAAAAAAAAAAATCACAAAAAATGAAAACATTTATAAAGTATCATTAGAACCAATTCTTTCTTTCTTTCTTTTTTTTTGTAGTGCTGGGGATTAAACCCAGGGCCTTGTGCATGGAAGGCAAGTACTCTACCACTGAGCCACATCCCCAAGTTGCAATTATTTCTAATTACAAAGAAATTCTCAACCATACAAAATGTTTGCTCCAGATTCATTTGTCCTTAAATCTAAATATAGTTGTAACTTTAACTTCACTTAGGTACCATAAATACTTTGAAGATCTTCTTCATCTGTCTCTCTTCCAATCAATCTAGTTAATCATAATTTTTATTACATGTACAGATAGCTCCACCTAGTGGCTTAAAAGCTTTCTTAAATTTTTTTCTGTTCTGCACTATGATGTTAAAAGAACCTCGTTATTCCTTCATTTTTAAAATTTAATCCTCAAGTGAGGAAGAAAATCAAAACTAATTCAGAGCAACAAGGGTGAGAGAACCCTAAATTAGTTTAATCATAAAATGTTTTACAAAAACACAGTAATTATTTTCAATATATAAATATATACAGAACTGTAGGAATAGTGTGCCACTCTGATATACTGTTTTGTAACCTGTTTGTCCATAAATGGCATTAGTGTAAACTTTAGCCCTATTAAGATAAGCAGAATTCTGAATTAGTGACATAAATTTATGAGGTTTAGTTTTATGTTCTATTGTGACTCAATACCAGTCCTTTTCAGGGGCATCTTCAGGAATACTTAATAACTCTACTGGTCCTTGAACTTGTTCTTCCTTCATCCTCTCCTTTCCAAACTCCGAAGGATATATCTAAACACAGAAAATAAAGTTGGTACAATTTATACGTTACTTTTCCATAAAGTCACAAACAACTCCATGAAAACAACTCAACTTCATGAAGGTAAAACTCACTACAGAAGGTAAAGCACCCTGAGCAACTTCCTTTAAAATAAATTACTTTGGCTAGAGTAACAGATACGGGATTTTGGAACAAAAACAGAGCATCTCCTTTATGTGCTACTCACATCAATATGGTTCTGGAATCCAAAGGAAAAATTAAGAAAAGTAAGACAAGACTCTAAACTCAGGGAACTATGAATGTAAACACACATTAAAAAAAGAAGACTGGATTAAATAGTTTACATGAAATATACCAAAATAAATACATAAAACATAACAAAACTGATTTTATAATATCTGATTTACTTCTCTCTAGTTGTACTATTTATCCAATGCTTTTTTAAAAGAGATTCTTCAAATAGAAATGCACAGAACCGATAATCTTACCATACAGATTAGTCTTGGTATAAGAAATTCGATTTGGCATTTTTTGAGATAAGAAATGCAATTACGTTAATTTACATTGTTCAATATTGCTGAGATTAATATACATATTATTTTTTGAGTTGTCTTGAAATATGCAATTTATCAACAAGAGCATGAGTTTTTCTTACTGAGCTTTATATAACAGGTTGATATAGAAGTTTATATATATATATGTATATATATATTCATATAGGTTGATTCTTTGTTTTTATATTTACTTATTTTCTTGCTGGGTTTAGAAATTCTGAGTTACTCATCCTTGAATTAAAATACCATTTTTTAAAATTCTGCTTCTGTGTTTTGATTTTCAATTTTTTCTCTTTGGTTTCACTCTGGAGTTTATCTTGGCCTATTATAAGGTAAAGCTCTAAACTAAGTTTTCTACCAAGTGATTTGTCCATTTGTTCCAACAACACATATTCCTGATTTTTATTTTGATCTAAATAATCATACCAATCATCTATCTATTCTGGTTCATGAATTTGTCCTATTTTCTTCCAAAACTGTGTATTCTTATAGCATCATAAGATGTTGTTTATACAGCTAGTGTAGCTGGTAAGGTGAGTCCTTTTTTTTTTTTTTTTCTTTTCTTTTCAGCGGGACTGGGGTTTGAACTTAGGGCTTCACACTTACAAAGCACGTGCTCTTCTGCTTGAGGCACACCTCCAGTCCAGTTTTTTGGAGCTGGTGTCTGGTGAACTCTTTATCTCTTAATCCTCCCAATATCAGCTTCTCTCTCTCTGTCTCGGCAGTACTGGAGTCTGAATTTGGGGCCTCACATTTGCTAGGCAGATGCTTTACCATTTCAGCCACACCTCCAGCCCAATATAGGCATGATTTCTCAAGAATTTATTAGTTAATCTTGTTTATTCTTTTAGATAATACCAGTATACTTTCTCTTAACTTTCACTTGAACTGGGAATTTTGTTAGCAACTATAAATGAACTATAGAACTGAAGTTTTAAAATATTTAAATAGAATAATAATAACAGAGCTGTTTCAGGAGGTGTATTTAAGTGTTTTTCATGTAATCCTCACAACCATTATAGAAAATACTATTGTTATATGCATTTGTCACATGAAAAACACATGTGTGACATTAAATAAATACCCAAGATCACATAGCACTCATGAGACTCAACATTCAAACATATGCCCATATCATAACGCAAAGCCTGGATTCTTAATCATTATGCAGGCTTGAAATATGGTGTCTCAAAATTTATACAAGTTGTTCAAACTTGCAAGGATTATAGGTTTACTTCATATAGGTCCTATGTGTATTTTAAGATAATTCCCAAGGACTTCATGTGTTTTGTTGCTAATGTAATCAGGAATATTTTTTAATTGGTTGATGCCCCTTAATATTTATCTTACACCTTGCCCTTTTAGGCATTTTGCATTTTGGTTTTTTTGTTTGTTTGTTTGAGACAGAGTTTTGCTTTGTAGCTCAGGCTGTCCTCAAACTTGTGATCCTTGTACCTCAGCCTTCCCAGTGCTGAGACTACAGGCATGTGCTACCACACCTGACTTTCTTTGGAGTTTGAAAGTATACACAATCATATAACCCTTTAATAATTTTACTTCTTGTCTAATACTTATACATTACACCAGCTTCATGCTCACTTGTACTGAACAATTTCGAGATTATTTCTTCAAAAGGAAAGCCAATCAAAGTTTCTTAAGTCATTAAAAAAAAAAAGTAAGAATAAACTTAGAATGCCTAGAAATATTTACTTCAAAATGAACTCAATCCTCACCTTTACAGAAAATACAACGCCTCCTTTGGGCTTAAATGAATTGAACAGAGCCAGTAAATCTTTTGCTTTTAGTCTATCCCAGTCCATGTTGCAAACTGCCAATCGATGTGTAATCTGAGAAAGGAATAGGATTAAACATTATACATCTACATCATTTTCAATGTTTCAAAAATAAGGATTAAAAAAAGCAAAAATTTCATTTCTTTTTTCTTTCTTTTGCAAAATTGGAGAACAGGAGAACGGAATAGGTCCTGTCTGGGGGGTTTGATACCAGCCGGAAGGGGAAGGAGGTGGGGAAATGGTAAAGGAGGGTGAATATGGTGCAAATACTGTGTATAGATGAAAGTAAACAGAAAAAAGATATCTGTTGAAACTATTTCTCAAATGGGGAGGAGTGGGGGATAAAGGAGAATGGTGGAGAAGATGAATTCAAGTATGATATATTTGATATTTGTAACAATCTTTGTAAATGCCACAATGTACCCAGCACAACAATAAAATAAAATATAAAAAAAAATATAGTTGGGGAACCAAGTTTGGAAATTCTCAGTATAGTAGTTTTCTAAGAGATTTTCACATATAAAAGAGAACTTCGAATGAGTAAAACAATAACAAAACTGTAAGATAAGCACTTTCTCTTGCTTGGTTCTTGATTCAGAACATGACCATGAGCTGATTTTTTACCTACTGCATTTGTTAAGCTTGTCTGCCACCATGCTTGGTTGGAAAGTTATGCTTACCTCTACTACTTCCCAAGGTTCAGTAGAAACAAATATGAACTACTGACTAGAACAAGTATTTTCTAAAAATTTCACATGACTTTTTAATTACTTGTGTAGAACTTCTCTTATTTGCTTCAACAGACAAACATATTCTATATCAATAAGTTTTAATCAGACTCTTACAGAATAGTATTACCAGAGGCTCAGTACATGGCTCAGTGACAGCAAAAGAAAACAACTCCCCACACCGCCCCCCCCAAGTACTTTTTACTCCATTTTATTTTATTATTTTATTATTTTATTATTTATAAGTTTTGTGGTGTAGGGTCTTGCACATGCCAGGCAAGCATTCAACCACTGAATTACAACTCCAGCCCCTTCTCACTAAATTAAGTGACACTAAATTAATGACACCAATCAGACCACCCATAAAAGTAAATTGTACTATGTTACAAGCAACCTCATTCAAAACTGTACCTCATCAGCCCGAGGAGCATCTTTATCTAATTCTCTCCAAGCATGCTCAAAGCCAGGTTCTTCTGGAAATAAATCTGCCAAATCATCTTCATCTTCAGAACTTGTTTCTATATTTCCTTTACCTCTTGCAAGATCAGGGCCGCTGTCACTTTCATCATCATCTTCGCTATCTCCATCTTCCTCTTCATCATCTTCATTTTCATCATCATCAGCTGAAGCTTTATCAACATTTATGATTTCATCTCCAGATTCCTCATCAGTTTCTGTTTCATTAACACTGTCTGAATCTTCCTCCAGAGCATTTTTGTCAAACATTTTACCATCACTGTCTCTTGCTATTCTGAATGGAACCACTACAAAATGTTAAGGTGGAGAAATGTACACACTCAATTAAAATGAATCCAAATTATTTTTAACATTAGATCCAGTGAAAATTCTATGAAACAGAGAAAGGAAATATAAATTCAGTTAAATTCATGCTTAACCAAGTTATTTTTAGAGAAACCGTAATGTGAACCCAGATTGTGCAAGTATATTCATGCATTCATTCAATATTTATAGGGTACTTGCTATGTGCTAGGTGCTCGATATGCCATTGTTAGCAAGAGAAAAGTATTCAGTGCTCTCAGTTAACTTTTATTTAAGGGCTGGTGGAGAGGCACAAGTGGTACACTACCTGCCTGGCAAGCATGAGGCCCTGAGTTCAACCCCCAGTACTGTCCAAAACAAGCAAACAAAAACAAAACAAAGAACATAAAATTTCAACTTCAAGTTGAATGAAGTTAATATGCCAGATATCAATCAAATAAAACCAGTCAAATCAATATGCACACAAAAAAATGAAATTACAACTAGGATAGGTTCTAAGAAGGAACCTTACATCATGCTAAGAGTAGGAATTTCCAAGTGCATGACAAGCAGCTACCAAGAGTGAACAGGAGTTAAAGTAGTCAAAGTTAGATGAATACAAGAGGGAAATTTGTGTGTGTCAGGGGAGGTGGCACAAACGATGTATACACATGTCAGTAAATGTAAAATTGATAAAATAAAAGGAGAAAAGAAAAAGAGGGAAATTTGTTCTAAACAAAAAGGAAATCATCTGAAAAGATCTGCCAACTAGAAGCCAACAATCAAGTCTGGATTGCAGAGAGCAAGGAGTCAAGTAAACAAATGGATCTGAAGAGTTAAACAGGAGTCATGACATGCAAAAACTATGTAGAGGGATGGACTTTTTCATAAATGCAATGGGAAACCACTACTATGTTTCCAAAAGCAGGACATCATCATATTTGTATATTGAGGCTATCTGAACTATACTGTAAAAAAAAAAAAAAAAAAAAACTGGAGGAGTAAAGATTGAATGTGAATGCAGCAATCAAAAGGATAGTACAGAACTCTAGGCAAGAAATGAAGGGAGCACTAGTTTGGTGGCAGTATAGATTTAAAGAATTGAGAAGATTTCAGAGCCAAGAGGAAAAACCAATAGTAATCAATAACAGTGGTATTTGCTAGGGGCAACAAAAGTACTACAAGTGTCAAGATGAGTCCTTTATCTTGCAGAGTCAGCTAGTTAGCAAGCTAGCTAGATGGATGGATAGATGAATAAGAAACACTGGAAAAGGACTGGTTTGGTGGAGGGAAGCTAGGAATTCAGTTTGGGATAAGCTGAATTCAAAGTGCCTCTGAGTCATCATCAGAGCTGAGACAACATCAGCTGGCATAGTGGTTCAAGTGGTAAAGTGCCTTCTTACGAAGTGTGAAGTCCTGAATTCAAATCCTAGTAACACCAAAAAAAGAGAGAGAAAATACCAAAAAAGCTGTTGGCTATGAAAAACACACCTCAGAAGTGTGGGTTGGAAGTAAAATTTATTACTCATTCATATGTAGTTGACAACAGAAGCTGGGATATGAGTGAGATCACCTACAAAGACAGAGAAATAACAACTTTTCTGCTAACACTTGATTTTTGTAATTATTAGCTAGGGTTAGCAATACACCAGGAAAGACTGTTTTTATTTAAATAGAACTTTTTTTTAGCACTTGTCTCTGAAAGGGCTCATGCTCTACTTCTGAAAGCAATTGTATGGTTCTATTTATAGTGTGTGGATATACATTTTATTTATGTTTAAGTTGGTGCTTGTATTTCTGCTTACAGGTTCTCAGCTTGGAGAATTAAAAGCAAATTTAGCTGGGCAAGATGGCTCAAGCCTGTAATCTTAGCTACTTTGAAAGCAAAGAATGGAAGGATCACGGTTAGAGGCCAGCTCAGGGACAAAGTTAAGGAGATCCCATTTAAATCAATGAAAACCTAAGCATAGTGATGCACACCTGTCATTCCAGTTACCTAGGGAAGCACAAATAGGAGGATCATGGTCCAAAAACCAGGTGCCAGTAGCCCACACCTGTAATTCTAGCTACTTGAAGGCTGAAATAGGGAGGATCATAGTTCAAAGCCAGCCTCGGCAAATACTTCAAGAGACCCCCCCCCCAATCTCCAAAACAGCTAGAGCAAAATGGACTGAAGTGGTAGAGGGCCTACTTTGCACACTTGAAGGCCTGAGTTCAAACCCCAGTCTCACCAAAAAATAACAAATAAATAAATAACCAAAAAGCAGAAATGGGTAAGGGGCATGCCTAAACGGTAGAGCATCTGCCTAGCAAGCATGAGGTCCTGAGTTCAAATCCCAGTACTGCCAAATAAATTAAATAAAAACAAATTTACAAGACTTAGAATGAAACTTGTTTCTCTTAATCCTATAATCATAAATACTCATTCATTGACCAAATATTTACTGAGTAAATATTATCCACTATGTGTAAAACACTGAGTTAGGGAAAGAGAAAAGAGAGATGATTTATAACATGATCCCATGCCCTTGATGGTTTATTAAACAAAAGGAAATTGTTTATTAACTTATGAACCTATGTTCTAAAGCACATGGAGACATTTAAATTTGTCTTCAGGGAGGAATTTATAGTAAGGAAGATTTTGTATAAATATCATTTGACTTAAGACTAGTTAAATGAAAAGGCATTTTGTTAAGAGAGAAAGTAGGAATAGGCTTTGTCTTAGTACCCCAAAGTGAGGAGTAATAAAAAAATAAGTAGCCAGTAATGTGAAAAAGCAAAATAAGGCATTATCATAAGCTCAAGGATCATAAAAGCACAACAGTGAAAAAAGTTACTATGAGATAAGCAGCAGAATTCACTTTTAAGCAACTTAGAAATAACACCTTGTACACCAGCTCTATCGAGTATTGCAATGTTTCTCAAACATCAATTACCAGTTTTATGATTTCTGCTAACCACTGATATTTTTCATCAAATTAAAAGATTAGCTTTCTTCTAAACAATATTCCTCATGTCAGAGAAATGACATTATTATTTCCTAAGATGTTGAAATAAATAACCATTAATATAAAAAAGTTTAAGTATTGCTTAACATCTCACATACGACAATGGTATGCGTAGCACACACTTTGGCTTGTATAACACACTGATGCAAGGGAGACTTTGAAGATTATTTTAATATTTCTGACCATATCAACCACATTCAGAGTATTTATTGAATATCTGCTGAGAGCTCACAATGTACAAAGCTTTATATTAGATAAAATAGGGTTACAAAAGTAAGTAACTGCATCTATTCTTAGACAGTACTGCTCTAGTAGTAATTGTAGATACTACTTATCAAGGTCCTTTTCAAAAACCTTTTTTTTCCCTCCTGGTACTGGGGATTGAATTCAGTACTTGCCTTGGCATATGCTAGGCAAGTATTCTAGCATTTGAGCTATAGCCCTGCCCCCTGCCCTTTTGGTTTTTGTTTTGTTTCTTTTCTTTTTTTTTTGGTGGCACTGGGGTTTGAATTCAGGGCCTCATGCTTGTTAGGCAAGTGCTTTACTACTTCAGCCACTCCTCCAGCCCTTGTTTTGTTTCTGATAGAACCTTGCACTAACCTTTTCCCAGGATGGCCTCAAACTCCCAATCTTCCTGCCTCTACCTCCAAAGCAGCTGGATTTTAGGTGTGTACCACCAAGTATTTGGCAGTACTTGGGTTTGAACTCAGGGTCTCACACTTGCTAGGAAGGCACTTTAGCACTTGAGCCACTCTGCCAGTTGTTTTATGTTATATATTTTAGAAAGGATCTCAGGAACTATTTGCCTAGGCTGGCTTCAAACCGACATTCTCCTGATCTCCTAAGTACCTGGTATTACAAGCATAAGCCACTGGTGCCTGATCACCATACTTCTTAAAAAACATTTTTCTCCCTAATTATAAGTGTAATGAATGCCTGTTGAAAAAAAATGAAAATAATAAAGACCAGTAATTTGTCAGAAATAACAGGTATTTTAAATACAACCTGCCTTTTTTTTTTGGAGGTAGTGATACAGAGTTTGAACTCAGAGCCTCTCACTTGCTAGGTAGGTGCTCTATCACTTGAGCCACACATCCAGCTCTTCTTGCTTTACTTATTTTTCAGATAGGGTCTTGCATTTTTCGCATGGTAGACTTCAAGCCTCTTACTTACATAGCTGGGATTACAGGCATTAGCACCATGTCCAGGCTCACCTAAATTTGTTTTCTATGATTTAACCACTAATTTTTTTTTTTTTTTTTGGTAGGACTGGGGTTTGAACTTAGGCCTTCGAATTTGCAAAACAGGCACTCTACTGCTTGAGCCACACCTTTAGTTCATTTTGCTCTGGCTACTTTTGGATATGGGGGTCTCATGAACTATTTGTCCAGGCTGGCCTTGAACCATGATCCTCCCATGATCTCAGCCTCCCAAGTAGCTAAGATTACAGGTATGAGCCACCAGTGCCTGTTCTTTTAAAAAAAGTAGCTGATCACATAATTTCTGCTATTTTGTAACCTATTTTTAAAACTTCATATATCACAGATGCATTATAGTAACTTATTTAATCAATTCCTTAGTTATTTAGGTTACCATTTTTAATTTTAAAAATAATCATTAATTTAAAAAATAATGCTGCAATTCACATTCTTTGTACTTATCCAAGTATTTACTTAAATTCTTAGGAGTGCAAGTGCTGGCCCTGAATATTTTATGACAACTCATATTACTTTTAAATCACTTTAACCTGTTTATTAATGTATTTTCATTTCTCAGTTATTGAGAAAATTAAATAAGAAAATGTAAAACGATCCTGTAAAATCAATTCAAAGGATTACACAGATATTACATCAATCCAGTGCCCTAAATCAAATGGAACTTCAAGGATGCTAGGCTAACTTCCCTCACACACTCAGCATCAAATTAACACTGCTGCTAGTCCTAGTCCAATCTTATTCTTCAAGTTCAGTAACTAAATTCCTATCCCTTTTCTCCCTATATCTCATGAGGTTTGTTGTCTGTTCCCATTACAAATGTCACGGGAGCTGATCCAGACCCCTTATTCTCTGTTATTTAGATTTCTATATACTGCTGTCCTTTCTACTGTCCCAATGGGATCTCTGTCTGTTAAGACCTCTCTCTGCCTTTTCCTACTGACTATCTTATTGGGTCCTATAATCACAACCAGCTTCTGTCTGACTCACCTGAACTACCAATTTGCAATTACACCATCAACTATAAGCAACATCAACACTTAACATTTCCTGCTGCCAGAGGTAACACAAAATTTTAATAAACTTAGTTATGTAAATCCAAACAAGAGCCAGGTGTTTCTGACCTACTTCCAAACAGTCATTTCTATCTCTATTACTCACTCACCTCCTCAAGACCTTATCATTTAGTCAAATGGGACCACTGATCTCTTCTGAAATGCCCAATCACAACTTTGCTCAAAAAGTTCTTTGCATGTAGAACAGCCTGGTTCTCAAACTTAATTTTTTTCCACACCCCAATCAAAATACTCCATCCCCTAAAAATTTTTCTGATTACATCTTTAGTGACCCTCTTCTGAAATTCCTTAATGCTCTGTTAAAAATTTTATGGCACTTATTGTTACTCTACTTTGTATTATGGTTCTTTCTTCCACTTTAGATCCATGCTGTCCAATACTATACCTAGCACTAAGTGACAATGTAGCACTTTAAACAGGACTCATCCAACTTGAGATTAAAACAAAAATGGGATGTAAAATGTTAATAATTTAAAAATATTGACTATATTGAAATAAAATTTGGATATACTGGGTTAAACAAATACACAAATTAATTTCACCTGCTTCTTACTTTATAATGTGGCTACTAGAAAATTCAAAATTACCCATTTCTATTGGACAGTGCTACTTTAGACCAGGGCCACTGCACAGAGTTTAGCAGGCTGTAATATGTACAAGGTATATACAAAGGGGCAGGAAGGGTTGAAATCTAAGCAGTTTTCACTCATCGAGACTTGCATCCTTCAGAGAGTGCTGTGTCTGCTCAAGGGAAAACAATTTGTTGTTTTACTGTAAAGTGTCTCAGCAAACTGTGAATCCCAGACAGCTCCACGTGATGGGAGGTCATACCACTTTCTAATTTGCACAAAGGCATACTATAAGCTGCAATAGTTCTGAGCTGGGGAACAATGCCTTAGTCATATTTCGTCTAGTACATACTAGTCACTAAGTAAGTAGCTGAATGAATAATGAATGAGTACCCAGCTCTACTTACCTTCTTCAGACACATCTCTTCTTATCATGTGATAACAACATATAACACTTTCCCTGGTTAAAGAATATAGTTCTCACTAATGCCCACAAATTAATAATCATTGAGATTCAACTCATGTCTTCTAGCACCAAATAAAAAATAATCATGGTATGTTTTCATAGTTTTATATTTCTAAATAGCATTTGACCAATTCTGGACATGCAGTGAAAATAATTATTAATATGTTTAATTAAAAAAAGTGAATATAAAAATAATACTGTAATACCAAAGAATCACTAATTATTTCCAACCAACCTGATTGCTTTTCTCTTTTTGTCTTAGAATAGTTGGTCTTGGGAGATTTCACAGCTTCGGAAGTACCTGAGTCTACTGTCCTTATTTTTCCTTTGGAAAAATAATCTATACTTTGTTCAATGATATTTCTTTTCTCTTTTGCACTTTTTTGTGTACATTCTTCACTATCCTTCTTGGGACTTTTTTCAGAATCTATCTTCTTAGATTTACATAAGTTTTTCTTGTTCTGAGTTTTTTTAGAATTATCTAAATCATTTTTATGTCCAGAATCTTTTTGATCAATTTTCTTGGTTTCTTTCTTTTTCCCTTCTATCATATTTTTTGAGTTTTTTTCATTTTTGGTCTGGGTTTTATTCTGGTCCAGCACTGTGTCATCTTCATCAGAAAGATCAGAATCAGAATCTGAAAGTTCATAGAAACGTTTCAAGTCCTCTGTAGTGCTGTGGTTGATAGGGCGCCCTCTTTTATCAACAGCATAACTCAATTTGAACTTTTTGTCATGAAACATGGCTCTAAATCTCTTGTCAATTTTGACTTTTCGATCCTTTTCCGGAATTTCCCAAAATCTGGGGTCCTTTGAAACTCGTCTAAATCGCTGGTCACTCATTATTTCTTGTTTGGATGACATCTTTAAAGTTTTATTGAAGAAATAGTCAAAGAAAGCAAATACTAGAAAATAAGTGTTAAAATAATTAAAGATTAATAATAGTGTTTTAGAAAACACATTAATTCACCATACATTCTAAGTTAAATGTACATAAAGGTAACTTAAATCTAAATTCATCTCCCCAACTTATTCTGGGTCAAATGCAGAAAAGCAAAAAGAACAGCAAAATATGTTCTTTCCTTTACAGATCATCTAGAGAAATAAAAAAAAAGGAAACAAAGAAGCACCCCAGGGTTTTATGGAGGCCACATGTTCAGAAGACCACTGCACTCACTTGGAATTTCTGTATTTCTAGCTATATGTGCTACAAGTTAAAAGCTAACACAATTAAAGGATTACCACTAGGGCATACAGACCCACACAAGTGCCCCTGCATTCAGAAGGCAGAGGTAAGATTGTGAGGTCCAGGTCAGCATTGGTTACATAAAAGTTTGAGGCCAGCCTGGGGCTACATAACTGGATCCTGTTCTCAAAGAACCAAAAAAAGATTCCCAAACTTCAGTTGATGTCATGTGGTGGTGCCATTCTCTCTGTTAATCTTTACTTTTTGCTACTGCCTTTAGTTCTACAAAGTTAATTTCTTAAAGAGACCAAAATCAAATCAGGCTTAGCTCAAAAAGTTCCTTATTTAAATCCTACCATCAGTCAAGAACCGGATTAAAATCTCACTGTAGGTGACTAATATCACTTTTTTACCTATAATTTCTTATTCTAGGAGTGACTAAGACTTAAATGACCTGATCTTCCAAAAACGTATTAAAACATACATGTGAGGACTATTCAGTATAATTCCCTTATAAATTAGTCTGTGTGGGTTTGACTTCAGCTTGATTTGGAAACTCAAAAGTTACTGCTTGCTAAATGAAGCAAAAATGAACTAATTAAACAGGGAAGTGTTGAATTATTTTATTTTATTCTCCTTATGCAGGTCAAGCTGGTCTCGAATTCGTGATTCTCCTGCCTGTCTCAGGACTGACTCTGAAACTCTTTATTTTTCTTAAATTTGAAAAAAAAAAAAAACCAAAAACCTGTACATTAACCAGAAAAACTCAACTGTTTCACTGATGCATTTATAAGTTTTAGATCTATTACAAGCACTTAATCCTCTGAACAGTCTTAATGACACAGACACTGCCTCATTCAACTAGTAGAGGTAATGCATGCAAGCGTTTAAAACGAAAGCACTCTATAAAGGTAGGATAACTGAGAGGCTTTCCTTCCCACTTCCCAGTCCTTAGGGGTAAGTTATGCGGTTGAAATCTTTCAAGAAGCGACCCTGACAAGCACTGAGGAAGTCTGAACAATAGGGCCAAAAAGGGAAGGAAAAAGCAGCGCACCCCTCACAAGCCTGAAGGAGACCTTTAGAGCCCTTCTTAACCACACTCCTCACCTTTTCAGATCCCCCTCGGAGCTTCACATGGACCCGCACCCACAATCCTCCGCGCGACACTCCGTAACGGCACGCGAACTAGGCCAAACTACTTCTACTTTTCGCTTCCGCGAATAACTTTGTCGCGTAGCACTCGCCGTATTCGCGTCGGCGCATGCGCACAACAAAAAGCACGCGTTAGCGGTGTCGCGGCTGGAGATGATGAGGCCGGTGGGACTCTGGCGCCTTTGGCGGCGGCCTGGGACGTCAGGGAGCGCTGGCTGCAGGAAGGTTGCTTCTGTTGCCCCTCCTCCTGGCAGCACCTTGCCCCGAGCCTTAAATATCTTCGACCGTGATTTGAAGAGGAAACAGAAGAACTGGGCGGCTCGGCAGCCTGAGCCGATGAAGTTTGACTATCTGAAGGAGGAGGTGAGAAGGCGGGACAGCAGCTCTTGCTGGGCTTGACTGACAATACTGTTTGTGTGACCTTGAGCAGCAGTCTTGCCTCTCTGGGCCTCTGCAGCTAACACAGAAAGTCTAGGCTTGGATATTTGCAACTTGCTTTTTCATTCATTCATTCATTCGCTTAGCAAATACGGTATACTACGGCCAGGGCAAAGCAAGACTCCAGTCCTTACAGGATTTCGTTTAGTGGGGAGTAAGGCATAGACAAGAAATGTAATATCAGGTAAAGAAGTAAGGAGAGGGAAATAAAGTGAAGTGGGATCGTGACTGCGATGCTTAGGCAGAGGACATGGCGAGAAATTTAGCCCGTCTGGGATTGGGGGGAATGGGATGAACCTCCTAGGATAAGGGAAGGCTCCAGAGGCCAAAGGACCTTTTGGGACCTTCAGTGATCCTCCTGTAAGGAGAGAGTGGGAAAGATCAGGAGGACTCAGGTTATTAGGACCTTACGGGATAAGCCATGACTGGACTTTCTTCTCTACTTGTGTTCCATGCAGTGTGGCAACTGCCGGCCTTATGGCTGTTGAACCTTTGAAATGTGCTTAGTCCAATTTAGATGTGTTGTAAATGTAAAATACACACCGGATTTCAGCGAATTACTATGGAAAAAACACGTAAAATTGTTCATCACTAGTTCCTGTATTGGTTATGTTGAAATATTTTTTATATATTTGGCAAATAAATACATTAATTTCTCTCATTCCATTAGTTTCTTTTTATTTAAAAATGTTGTTTAGGAAATTTTATATTATTCATATGGTGCTCACTGTTTTTGGACAGGACTACCCTAAAGAAATATGAGACCTTTGGTGTTAAGTAATGGAGTGATATGATCTTATTTATGTTTTAGGAAAATTAAGCTCTCTTGATTTGTCTGTGCCAGTTTGCCTAGGTGGACTTTGGATTGATAGTTCTACTTTTAGAACACATAGCACTGAACTCAAGTCTCAGGTAATTCTCTAGCGGTGGAGCAAAACTGGAGTCAAGTAGAATAAGCTTTTTCAAGCTAATGCAGCAAGCATTTATTGACTGCTACTTTGAGCAGAGCTCTGCACAAGCACTGTCCTGGGTCAGACGATTCTATGTCAGTTCTTAGGAAACCTTAGATGTAACAGCTGCTAAGAGGTTGATAAAAGTATTTGACAGAGATTGAAAGTCAACTGTCAATAAAGTTTCTGTTTCTTGTCTGTAAGGCACAGTGCACACACCACACCGATCCTACCAGTTGCTAGTTTCCTTCCAAAGAGTTCATGAGGGCATGTACTTAGAAGATATGCATTCTTAATATCTCTTCCTTGTAAGAAAAGTGCTTGGATTACAACTTGATTGAAGCCTTGCCAATGTGCAGAATTAGAATAAACGAGATAAACCTATATGAGAGATTTTGTATAATAAACAAAAGGTACTGATATTAGTAATGATTACAAAGTGGATTCCTCTGGGAAAAAGACTTCTGCTCTGCCTCCTTCCTTGCCCCCTCTTTCCTACAAAAGCAAATAGAACTATGTCCTGGAATTTCAGGTTCTTCATAGCAACTCTGGGGTGTTTATGAGGTAATGGGTAGAATGTGGGAAATTTAGATTCCCGTATCTTTATTAATGCCAGATGAAGCTAGCTCAGCAAAAGGTGGTGCTTGTCTTATAACTCCTTTTAAAATGGCATAGAATTTGAGGGGTGATGCATTTTCTTCAGACTTGGCTTTTAACTTTAGAAATGTTCCTCAAAAAATCTGTTACCCTGGTGCCTGATGGCTCATGCCTATAATCCTCACTACTCAAGAGGCAGAAATTAAGAAGATCGAAGTTCAAGGTCAGCCCCTGCGAAAAGCAAGACTATCTCAAAAATACTCAACACACACATAAGGACTGATGGAGTGGCTCAAATGGTAGAGATCCCGCTTAACAAGTGTGAGGCCCTGAGTTCAAACCCCAGTATCCACTTCTCCCACCAAAAGCTGTTAACTCATGCCAGGTATAGTGGCACATGCCTGTTAACACAGCACTAAGGAGGCTGAGGCAGGAGAATTTTGTGTTTCAGTGACCACTTTTTGTATTGATTTGTAATAAATCTTAACTAACTTAAAGCTTTTTTACTTTAACGTATCTCATGCTAATATGTTGAATAATGTATCTATTGTGTTCCTGTTACTTTTTCATTCTTATGGTCTTGTATCACAGGGATTATAAAGGCCAAATGTGTATGTGTAGGCATTTGCATATACTTTAAGATTTTTATTATTGTTCAGTCTTGATTTCATTCAATTGACTTGCCTCAATTTGTTTTCTGGGATATTTTATTATGTTCTATTCAGCATTTGGAAAGATAATTGCTTTGGTAAAATAGAAAAATGGGATATAAGGAAGTACTTATGTTGAAACTTAAGTAGCCTAAGGATTGTTGAAATCTGGGAAAAGAGTGTTACTTGTTTTCAATTCACTAATACTATTACCGTTTGTAATCTTTCAGGTTGGAAGTCGGATTGCAGACCGTGTATATGACATAGCCAGGTATCACAATGAAATACAATCAACTTTCCTGAGACAGAGTCTTGTTGTATAGTCCAGGGTAACCTGGAACTCCTGAGCACTAGTAATCTTCCTGCCTTAGCCTCCTGAACACCTGGGACTAGTGTGCTTCAGAACACCTGGCTAATGAACTTTTGAGTAGAGACTTGAGATTAAATGTTGGAGCTTGATATCTGGAATGATAGATCTGGGGAAATTTATTGCCAGGATTAGTGATTTGAATCACTTTTTAGGTCTCTCCATTTTCTTGTCTACTAGAGCAAATGTCTTCATTGTTATGTTGTCTTTAAAAATGACAACAAAAAACAAATGTATGAACTGGATGCCAGTGGTTTACGCTTATAATCCTAGCTACTCAGGAGGCAGAGATCAGGAGCCAGCCCAGGCATAGTTCAAGAGACCCTATCTCGAAAATACCCAACACAAAAAAGAGCGGTGAAGTGGCTCAAGAGGTAGAACACCTGCCTAGCAAGCATGAAGTCCTGAGTTCAAACCCTCGTACCACCAGAAAACTTCCCAAAAAACGAAAGTATGAAAGCATGACTCATAGCTCTCTCCAAGCCTGAATGACAGGTCTACTTGATTTGGCCAAAGCCAAAAGCCAGTTTTTATTTATTTATTTATTTATTTCAGTACCGGGGTTTGAACTCAGGGACTCATGCTCAAATTCACTGTCACTTCAGCTGCGTCCCTGGTCATTTTTCCTTTTAGCATTTTTGTTTACGTGTTTTTTGTTTGTTTGTTTTTCCATTTTTCAGATCGCCTGCTTCCCCCCCCCCACCCCGCCCCACACCAGTCTCCGTCTGCAGTGCTCCTATCTCTACCTCCCAAGTAGCTGGGATTACAGGTGTGAGCCTGTTTTTTAGATTAGCTGATTTTGTTCAGGCTGGCCTGGATCCATGATCTTTCTACCTCCATATCGCTAGTAGCTGAACCACAGGTGTGTACCACCATGCCCATCTTGTTTTTGAGTTAGGTTCTCACTAGCTTTTCCCATGCTGGGCTTGAACTATGACTTCCAGAGTAGCTGGGATTACAGAGGTGCACCACCATGCTCAGCCCTTTACCTATGAATTTTTAAGATTTACTAAACCTAGGTTTAAAAGCTTAACTAAAGTTCACAATAGAATCTTACCATTTAAGTGAAGGAGAAAGTCTACATAGATTTGTTTCCCAGTCAGGATAGATGAGACTCTGGCATTTTATCTTAACCATTGTTAAGGGTAATAGGGTTTTATGACAATTCTCTAGAGGGTGACTTGGGAAAAGAACACTTTTATCAAGTATTATTGAAATCTTGATGGATCTGTTATTAGGCATAATGAAGGCTTTATAGATTCAAATTTCCAGCTATGTAGTAAAATTGCAGTCAAATAATGGTTTCTGTAGTAGAATTACTCTATGATGTAATTCTATGTATTCTCTATGATGCTCTTTTGCTTAAAATATATCCATTAAATTAGACCAAGATGAGATGAATTCATTACATTTGCCTGAAAAAAAAAAGGAATTTTGTAAAATCAGATTCCTTCCACTGTATTTTAGATAAATCTTTTCAGTATAAATGAATCTTGGAATGAATTAATTTTATAAAATTAAAAAAGGTCCCTTATTTCATTTGTTTTACTAATTCCATTACTTCACACACCCCCTCCCAAAAAGCTACTATAATCATTTTCATGGATTTGTAGATATTTGTGATTTAATTAAAGAAAAATTAAATTTTGCAAGTCAGTTTAGATTTTATAAATATTTTTATGCCATAGCACTGAGCAAAATGAAGTCAAATCCATGAAGAGACTTATGGTTGTGGCTAAAAGCATGTTTTAAGCATTAGATATTTGGAATTAAATTCTTAAAAATACTAGTCTAAATATCCTTGCATTAATATTCTATTATTAGAGTAGTTTATAGCCCTGGGAATGTGATCTGTCAGCTGTAAAGTGCTTGCCTAGCATGCTTGAGGCCCCAGGTTCCACCCCAGTATTTTAAAGAGAAACAAATAAAGAAGAGTTTATATTACCAACACCTATCTTTTGTTGATTTTAAAAACTAACCCCACAGATTGTTAAATGTCTTATTTGGGGATTTGAGGCCCAGCTAATGTTATAATCATTGGTAATAATAACTAATTTTTGTTAAGCATTACACTGTGCTAAATACGGTACATGTACTATTTCATGTGATTCTCACACCAACTCTGAGAAAGGCAGTGCCTTTTCCCTTTTATAGATGAAGAAACTGAGATTCAGCAAGATTAAATCTTGTCTGTGGTCACAGGACAAGTAAATTACAGGCCCCAAATTTGAACTTCTGTTTAAATCCAAAACCTATATATTTAACCATATCTTATGGTCTATATTCATAATCAAGATACAGTCTTTAGGTTTATTTATTTATCTTTAAAAAGCCATTGCCATGGGTTCTCCAACTATGTACTGGTGTTCTGTAATTTTGACATGCATTTTTAAGAAAAATTGAACAGCAGCTCCTTTTGTTCTGATTTTTCAGGGAAAAAAAACCTCAACTTTTCTGTTATAAGTGACCTTAAACCTTTGGCCTTCAATTAGATGTCTATTCTGATTTAGTATGACATGATGTATTTAGAGGAGACAACATAACATGGAAGACAATTGCTCTGGTTCAGGATTCATAAACTGAATTCATACTGTCGTTTGCTGCTTATTTGTTGAGGTATTTGATGCTTGAGTTGGCTTAGTTAGCACTGGACACTTACAACTTTTAATACTTTGAACTTGATAAGTTTTTAGTAAAGTTTACTTATACAGTTTATTTATTTTTTTGTTTTGGCAGTTCTGGGGGTTTGAACTCAGGGCCTCACACTTGCTAGGCAGGAGCTCTACCATTGGAGTTATTCTGCCAGCACTTTTTTTTTTTTTTTCCCTCTTATTTTTCGGGGAGGTCCTTTTTTGTATAGGGCTGAACTGAGACTACAGACTACAGTCTTCCTATGTACAGCCTCTCATGTAGCTGGATTGACAGGCCTGTACCAGCACACTCAGCTTCTTTATTGAGATGAAATCTTGCTAACTTTTTTTCCTGGGCTAGCTTCCAACCTGGATCTTTTCTATCTCTGACTCCCAAACAGTTGGGATTACAGGTGTGAGCCACCAGACCAGGCCTTCAGAGCGTTTGTTGTTGTCGCAGTTATTAACTTTAGCTACCCCCCTACCCACACTGGGGATCAAGCCTAGGACCTTGGTCATGCTTGCACATAATAGGCAAGTGCTCTGCCACTGAGCAATTGCATTCCTAACCCAAGTTGAATATCCTGTTTCATAGTATGTCACGTGGTGATTACTAAGTGTTCTTCTACCTCAACAAACTTGAGAGATAGGGATAGTTGCTAAATCCCTGGTATGTATGCCAATTTTTTCACGTTAATTTACATTTAAACTTTTTTCCACCCTTTATCTGGACATTATTGAATTAAAATACCCTTTATAAGTTTCAAATTCACATCATGAGCCACCTTAGTTAAGCTGGGGGAGAGGGAATTTGTTTTAGTGTTTATTTCTTTTACAGTGCTAGAGATCAAACCTGGGAGCTTCGCTCATGTTAGTCAGGTGTTTTATTGCTGAGCTACATCCATAGCACTGAAGCTTGTTCTTTATGAGGTCCTGTGGATGAATACTGGATCAAACAGAAGCACTATAGTATGCTCTCTAGATGTATCACGTAAGGAAAGGGAGAAAAGACAGATAATGTAACTTCTGAAAGCTGTGTTCACTAAAATATTTTTACCTAAGAAAAATTAGTTCTTAATTATTTTATGGACTATATTACAGACAATGCATAACTTTTGTGTCTATTTTTCAGAGATTTTCCCCTTGCTTTGGATATTGGTTCTGGAAGAGGCTACATAGCACAACATTTGAATAAGGTATATTTAATGACTTAATTTACTTTGGAAATAGAATTGACTAAGGAAAGACTTTCTTAATAAATTCAGTTGAATCATATTTAGATTTTGATTATATCAGAATTTCTAATTCATTTTATCTAATATTCCTACTAATAGATAATATCTTTAACCCTATGTATTTCACTTTATTTGAACATTTTTGATAATGCACAATAAAAATCAAGTGCTCATTGGTAGAGTGTATATAAGATATATTTAGATAAAAACATACACTTGGGCCAGGTGCTGATGGCTCATGCCTGTAATCCTGGCTACTTGAGAGACTGAGATCAGGAGGATTGAAATTCAAGGCCAACCTGGGTAAATAGTTAGTGAGACTTCATCTCCAAAATAACCTGAACAAAATGGGCTGGAGGTGTGACTCAAGCAGTCAACTTCCTGCTTTGCAAGCATGAAGCCTTGAGTTCAAACCTCAGTCACAACCAAAACAAAAAACATATGCTTGGGGCTAGTGGAGTGACTCAAGCGGTAAGAGTGCCTACCTAGCAAGTGTGAGGTCTTGAGTGAAAACCCCAGTGCTGCTAAAGAAAAAAACATACACTTGGTCCAGGGTGGTGTGGGAGGGGAGGTTGTAAGGCTTCTAAAACAATATTATTAATAGTAGTAAATGCCATAGAAATGGTATAGCATTAAGGTATAATAGGAGTTGAGGGAAAGTAGGAGTTAATGTGGTCTACACTTCTCAGAGGCATGGGTCTGACCTGGGATTTTAAAGGACTTGGATTAATGGTTCATGTTCATAGCATTGGAAGTCATAGCACAGCAGAAGGAAAGATAAAATGTTAAGAAATATGATAAAGTGATTTTTAATGAAGATGAAAGTGTAGCTGGCATACAAGAAGGATTTAAATAGGGAGAGGATAAGCTGGGCACTGGTGGCTCCCACCTATAATCTATACTCAGGAGGCAGAGATCGGGAGGATTGAGGTACAAAGGCAGCTCAGGCAAAGAGTCCATGAGACCCTATCTTGAAAATATCCAACACAAAAAAAATGACTGGTGGAGTGGCTTAAGTGGTAGAGTGCTTGTCTAGCAAGCCTTGAGTTCAAACCCCAATACCACCAAAAAAAAAAAAAAAAGGAGAGAATAGACAAACTGACCAATTAGAAGGCAGTTACTTTAAAGGTAGTACATTCGTGAGAGATAAGGCCTCTCATCCCTTTGGAGGCAGCAGATATAAGATGGAATATATGAGAAAGACCTAGTAGAACTAACAGAATTTGATGACTTACTGGGTCAGCAAATCTGATTTGGATTTCAAAATATATCTGTAGCTCTATTCTTACCACCTTCACTATTACCATATTGGTCCTAATTACCATCACCCCTTGCCTGAATTGTAGATGCTTCTTTATTGGTTTCCTTTCCTTATTACAGGAATGTGATCCTTTTAAAATGTAAGTCGGATCATTCTTAGTTCTCTATTCAGAACTGTTGGCTTTTCACCTAATTTAGTCATAATCTAGAATCCTAATCCATGAAACCCAGAGTGGTCTGGCTCTTCATCATGGCCTTACCTCCTTTTCACTCCCTACTTTTCAGAAACCATAGCCTCCTTGCTGTCTCTCAAACAAGCCATAAGCCAGAGCTTTGCATCCATATGTTCTTTCCCAAGACATCTGTGTTGCTTTCATATTTCTGTGAGGTCTTTGTTCAAATGACCTCTCACCAGATATATCCCTTCCCTGTCTACTTGCTAAAATGTGCCCCTGCTCTCTACTGGCTACTTGCTTTATTTGGTTCCATAGCACTTATTAGCCCCCTGATATATGTTTATTTGATAATCTGTTTTCTTTTAGTGGACTTGCTCATTTATGTTCATTACTAAATTCCTAGTACCTAGAACACATAGTGATTTATTAAATGATTGTGTGAAATAACTGGAAAATCACTTTAAAGTTATAATAACTTATGTGACTGGGAAAAATCAGGATGTAGTGGGGCAAAGAACAAGGGATGATTCCCATTTTAGATATGTTGTGTTTAAGAGGCAAAGGTATCTATTAGTGTTGATATCTGATAGGTAGATGGAAATGAGGAACTGGAATTGGTTTGTTGTGATTAAGAGCATTGTTTTGAAGTAAGTCAGGGTTCAAAATCAGCTCTGCCTCTTGCTGCTTGTGTATTCTTGGATCATTTACCCAGTCACTTTAGGCCTCAGGTTCTGTAAAATGTGAACAGTAATACCTATCTCAAAAGGTTTGAGACAAGGTAAGTCTGGCAGAGAAGAGGCTGTGGTTCTTATGTTTTTGTTTTAAATTGACCTCATGATTTTCTTTTTTTGGTTGTATTGGGGTTTGAATTTGGCATTACACTTGCTAGGCAGGCTCTCTACTTTGCCAGCCTTTTTGTGTTGGGTATTTTCCAGTTAGGGTCTCACAGTTATTTGCCCAAGGCTGGTTTCAATCCTGATCCTCCTGATCTCAGCCTGCTGATCATGATTTTATTTTCTTTATAAGAAAACAAAAGGTGGAGCTTACAACTGGATCACTTGCCCCTTTCTCCTCTTACCTTCTCCCAGTTCAAAATGCTTCCATCTCTTAGTAGCCAGCATTCTCTGAGATCTCCAACTGGGCTCAGCACACTCATGCCTCAGCACAATTTTGTTTGTAGTTTCAGGTTTTCTCCGAAAAATGGCTTAGTCTGCCTGCCGTAGCCATTCTGTTTCCTATCATAACACCGTTCTCCTTGGGCATAGAGAGAATCCATGCCCTTCTTGTACTGTCATTTTGTGAGGTTGGTGCTTGCTACACATTATCAGAAAGTTCTGGCAGTTTTTAGGAATGTTAACCATGACTATGGGAGGGATATTGGCACCAAAAGAAGCTCTTATTTGGAACTCTGTGTCAGAAGTGAGTGCTGAAGCCACAGAAATAGGTAAGATCTCTGGGGCAAATATACAGAAAATACAGAAAAATATAGAAAAGAACCATCCATAACTGTATTTAGTGAGGAGTGGGAGAATGAGGAGGAACCAATAAAGGTGCTAGTAAGTTAGAAAGTGTCTTAGAAAGGTTTTAGAAAGACCACAGTAAGTAGAATCCTGGATTATAAACCAAAAAATTCTCTAAATGATGTATTTACAATATATAACATTATATATAAAGAAGATTATATGAAGAGGTGCTGAGAAGTAAGAATGTTTTCAAGATTGGGAATCCTATGCCTATTGTAAGGTGAGGGAAAGAGACCAGAAGGAAGAGATAAAGTTTGGTAGAGGTAGAAGGAGCAGGATCCTGGAGAAAAGAGCTGAGTGAAGGTGTTCGTGTAGGACAGAAATAGCAGGGTCCTTTCCTCTTGGAAGGAAGAGAGGACAGGTGGAACTCCTATCCTCTCTGAAGGGATTCCCCCTTAATCCCATGCGTTTCTGTGTGTAGTCTTTCTTCACTCTTTATAAACTATTTGAACAACTGACAGCAGGAAACCCCTTCCAGGTCCTATATGGGACAAGAGTGTGGAAACTAGCTCTCAGCAGATTAAGCCATGGAAAAGTTAGCATAAAAGCCCAGACCCAGTGGAGTAAAGATATTGGTATTCACACCTGTGTTCTCTATTTTATTAAAGTTAAATGCATTAGAGTTAGTTGTGTCTGTGTAATTTAGCATCTGTTCTTAAATGTATTTATGAACCATACTGGTATTAGGCAGAAAAATACCGTTACAAAGCTGAAAATTAATCTATGATTAAAATTTTGTCCTTTAGAAATTTCAACAATTATTATATATGTTTTTTTTGTATCACCTGACCAATTTTAATTATTCTATTGTAGGAAACTGTTGGAAAGTTTTTCCAAACAGACATTGCAGAAAATGCTTTGGTAGGTAGCTTTTTAAAACACTATTGGTTTCTTGTCTGTTGGTTTGATTTTTTTATTTCCTTCAAAATGAAGATAGCTTTATTTTTTCCCTGATTATAAATGTGATATAGATGAAGAATAATTAAACAGTATAGGAAATACAAAGGGAAAAGAAAAAATTACCCTTAGTCCCACTAGTAAGAGGCAACCACTGATGACATTTGGTCTCCATCTTTGCAGATAAATAATGACCCATATTCTTCAGTTTTTTTATGAGCAGTATTATGCTAATATTTTGTTTTTCATAGAATGTCATTATTTTCTGTCAGCCAATACTGTGTGTGTGTGTGTGTGTGTATGTGCCATCTTTTCAAATGGCCACATGGTATTCCAATATATGAATATTCCATGGTTTAGTTAGCTGAATTTCTATTGAGAGGTGGTTATAATTCTAGTTTCTCAATCAACACCACGATGAACATTCCTTTGTGAAGCCACTGTGTATTGTTAATTTATTTTTCTAGCTGGGAATAAATTCCTTGTAGTAAAATTTATGTTAAGTCTTCAGTACTCATCTCCAGATTTCCCTTAGAAAAATTGAATTATTTGAAAGTGATTTTTTTCTCCTTGTTTATGCCACTGTCAGGCCAGTACTTATGTCTTTTGGCTATTGAGCTTTGGCCATTGTTATTTCTTAATTCAAGAGTTTTGTAAAAAGTTTTGTGACATGCCTATACCTTGTCCTTCATTGACTTTCACCTTCATGTGTTCTTAGTCTAGGTTGTTTGTAAAAATTTTGTTTTTAGGGAAGATATTAATCCTTTATCATGCATCTTGTGAATATTTCCCCCAGTTTATATCATTTATTGCCTTTTTTTTTGGTGGTACTGAGGTTTGAACTCAGGGCCTCATGCTTGTTAGACAGGTACTCAGTGCTGGAGCCACTCCGCCAGCCCTTTTCTTGTGATGGGTTTTTTCGAGATAGGGTCTCCCAAACTATTTGCCTGGGCTGGCTTCGAACCACAATCCTCCTGATCTCTGCCTCCTGAGTAGCTAGGATTACAGGCATGAGCCACCAGTGCCTGGTTCATTTATTGCCATTTAGAAGTTTTTAGTTTATCATAAAGTATGTCAATCTTTTTATTTCATTTCTAGCTTTTGAGTTATGTTTATCTAGGTTATTTCAGTCTAGTATAAAATAGTATAAAAGTGTTTACCCATATTTTCATCTAGTACTTCGTGGCTTGCTTTCTGAGATTTGTTTTGGTATGAGATGGGTATCCTGTTTTTTTTCAAACAGCTAGCCAGCTTTTCTATCTGATCTTAAGTGCCATTAAGGATTTTTTGTGTACCTTTTATGTGCCACTGTTTTTTTTTGATAGAAACTGCCAAATGAATATAACATTAACTTTAACAATAATTATGTTAGTAATCGATGCTATGTATATTTCTAATTTTTTTTTTTATTTTTGCCGTTAGAAAAATTCCTTAGAAACAGATATTCCTTCCGTCAGTGTTTTAGCTGATGAAGAATTCCTTCCCTTCCGAGAAAATACATTTGACCTGGTGGTTAGCAGTTTAAGGTTGGTGATCTATTTGTACTTTTTTTTAAAGAATATGTTATAAATAGGTAATTTATGCCATAAAGTCTTACTTTTTGGTGTAGAAAATAGATAATGAAGTAAATTCTTAATAACTTTTTAAAGATACAAACCAGTTATATTAGTTGATAAGCTATAAGATTGCTCTCATAAAGAATTTTGGATTCTGTGCTCCCTATAGTGCCTCTGTTTTCTTTTTATCCCCAACTTTCTATAACTTGCCAAAGCTCATTTGTGATAGAAGAGGTTTTCTCCCTCATGTAACTTGGTATTCTAGAATTGATACTGATGAAGACAAGAGTTTGAAAGAGGATCCTGGCTCCAGCATTGAAGTGTTAATATACCCTATCCTAAAATCATTTGGTAGATAAGGGAAAGCTAGCATTTCCTTCAACTCTAATTATTCTTCTGCAAGAATGTAGTCCTCAACGTTACGTTTTTCCCTTTCTGTTTTCTACCATTTCCCTTTACATCTGTTAAATAAATATGTACTGTAAATATTTATTGAGTAGATGACAATGTATGAAGCACTGAGCTATATGCTTTGGAGAATACAAACATGAACTCAGACAGGGATCCTGTCCTTATACTCAGAGTCTAATAGAGAAAATATTCTCTGTGGTATCTTATTTCTCCTACCTTATCCTTACTTTCAAAGGTTCTTCATGGTTTCCACATTTAACATAACCCATTTGATAACTATTTTTAGGATGATCAACCATCACAGTATGCCCAGGACCTTGCTGGTTTTAGCACTAAAATCCTACATCCTAGAAAAATCCCCTGACCACAGGCAAACTAGGGGAGTTGGTCACCCTTTTGTGAGTTTGTAATTTCTTCTCTGCTTTTTTATACATTCTGAGCAAACTTAGAAAAGCACTCAACATTCTAGTTTTTGGGTTTTTTTCTTTTGGCAGTACTGAGGTTTGACTCGGCCTCTGCCTCAAGCCACTCCACCACCCTTTTTTGTGAAGGGGTTTCTCGAGATAGGGCCTGTGTTGGCTTTGAACCGCAATCCTCCTGATCTCTGCCTCCTGAGTGGCTAGAAGTATAGGCATGAGCCACTGGTGCCCAGCCATGAAAGAAGTCTTTTTATGTTTGGCTTTTGGGACAGGGTTTCTATGTGGCCCAGGCTGGCCTTGAATGTGAGATCTTTCAACCTTCTGAGTGTTGAAATTCCAGGTGTGGACTGCCACACCCAGCTGAAAAACAGAATCTTGGACTAAGGGAAAGAGCCTGGGGCAGAGAGTGAGAACCTGAGTTTTAGCTTTTGCTTATCTGGTTGCTACTTGTAAACAACTAATTCTGTTGCTTTCAGTTTTCCCATAAGTATGATGGAGCTTATAATAGGACTTCCTTAGTTTATAAGGTATCTGATAATTGTCAGAAAGCTTTATGAAAGATATGTGTGAACTTAGCACAGTGTGGCTTTAAATAAGTATTTGGTTTTTCTTGGAACTCAGCAAGAAAGTTTGCTAACCATGTTGGGAGAGTGACTACTCTACAGAACCTGAGAATATAGTTCTTGCTGTTGAACCATATTCTCAGGTTCAGGTTTATCCTCTTAGAGAGGATAAGCACGAGAAGAAAATTCAAGTTTCTTAAGTTCTTAAGTACAGAGATTTCTGGGATTTTTTGGTTGCTTTTCTTTTTCCCCCATCACCTTAAGAAATGTGGATGTACTACATACCTCTTAGAATGAGCAAAATTCAGAACACCAGCAATAACAAATGCTGACAGGAATAGGAGTAACAGAAGCTCTCTTTCATTGGTGGTGGGAGCTAAAAGTAGTACAGCCACTCTGAAGACAGTGCGTGAGTTCCTTACAAAACTAAACATTCTTACCTTATAACCCAGCAGTCATACCATACTCCTTGGTATTTACTGAAAGAGAGAAAAACACATCCACACACAAACCATCACACAAATGTTTATAGCTGCTTTATTCATAATTGCTAAAACTTGGAAGCAACTAAGCTGTCCTTCAGTAGGTGAATGGATAAATGGATCCATCTAGACAATAGAATTATTGAGCACTAAAAATGATAATTTTAATAAGTCATCAAGTCACAAAAAGTGCAAGAAACTTAAAGACATATTACTGAGTAAAAGAAACTAATTTGAAAAGGCTACATACTCTTTGATTCTAACTATATGGCACTCTGAAAAAGACAAAATTGTAGACACAGTAAAAAGGATGGGAATTATAGGGGAGGGAGGGATGAATAAGTGCAGCACAGGATTTTTAGGACAATGGAAATATTCAGTATGATACTATAATGGTGATACATGTCATACATCTGTCCAAACCTGTAGAATGTGCACCACCAAGAGCGAACTCTTTTTTTTTTTTTTTTTTTTTTAAGTGGGACTGGGGTTTTGAACTCAGGCCTTCACACTTGAAAATCAAGCACTCTACTGCTTGAGCCACACCTCCAGTCCAAGAGTGAATTCTTAGTTAACTATGGAGGTTGACTGATAAAGATGTGTCAGTGTAGGTTTATAAGTTATAACAAATATATTACTCTGATGGGAAATGTTGATGATAGGGAGGCTGTGCAAGTGTGAGTGAAAGTAGAAGTATATGGGAAATCGCTACCTTCTCAACTTTGCTGTGAACCTAAAATTGTTAAAAGATATAACATCTTAAAAACAAGAAAAAGTGGGATGTTACTTATCTGAAAACTCATTAAGTTAAGCATTTGATAACTAATACTGTTTGTGTAGGGAAAAATTTAAATTTGATAATTTTTATTTTTTTCTAGGAAAGTAGAATACATATATAGTTCTATGGCTTAATTGATGAGCCTTACTTTTTTCTTTTTTTTGTGATGCTGGAGATTGAACTCAGGGCCTTGAGCATGCCAGGCAAGTGTGCTCTACTCTTGAGCTGCATCTCCAGCCCTGATGAGCTTCTTTGCACCTGTCATCAGATACTTTTTTCTAGCACTGACTTCAATTAAGGACTCAGAGTAATACTATTTGGACGAAATGCCAAGTAGGAATGACTTTTACTTTATTAAGTGATGAAGAATAATTAGGCAGCTAATCATATCTGGGTTTTTACTTAAGCAAAATGATATATTTACATGGAGGAATTTTGTAGTATGATAGGGAAAAATGTTTCCCCCTAGGAATGTTTATTATTTAAAATTCGTATGAAAACAATCAGTGAATTTTGATATGTAATTTCAGATTTCAAAATTAATACCTTTTGTGGCTTATCATACAAGGGATAGTTATGTCATTATAAAGCAAATACATGTTTTTATATTTTAGTTTGCACTGGGTGAATGACCTTCCTCGAGCACTTGAACAGGTGAGAAAATTTATGTTGATTCTACTCTTCTGCTTTATTTTATTATTAGAAATTGATAGCCAACTGTGGTGGAGTACTTTTGTAATCTCAGTACTCAGAAGGCTGAGGCAGAGCTGAGTACCAGTGGATCATACCTGCAATCCTAGCTACTTGGGATTGGACAGATTTGGACAGATTGCTGAGATTGGGTGGACTGCAGTTCAAGGATAGCCTGGGCAAATAGTTTTCAAGTCCTTATTTTCAGAATAAATAGATCAAAAAGGACTAGAGATGTGGCTCAAGTGAGCACCTGCTTTGCAAGTGTGAAGCCCTGAGTTCAAACCTCAGTCCTGCCAAAAATAAAAAAGAATAAGGCTGAGGAGGCAGGAGGCTTGAGAATTCGGGGCCATCCTGGGCTACATAGTGAGTTCCTGGCCAGGAACTCGGCTATATAATGAGACCCTATCTCAAAAACACAAAAACAAGCAAAAAAAAAAAAAAAAACCTAAAGAAACTGACAAATGTTTCCATTTTCACAAACTATCTAGTTGTTAGTCTGACAATTAGAGAATAGAATCAAATTCAGTATTTATTATCTTATGTAGGATGAGTATACTTGCTATTCTTTGGTGTATAAAGATGTACATTGAGTTATTATATAGGAAATCTATATAGAGATAAGTTTTGAATATGTTTATGAGATTATTTAATTACTTTGCAAAATAATACTGATATCATAAGACATGTTCTGTATGGTATATATTGATTCCTAAACTGTCTGGAGGTAGGAACCTGTTTATATTTGTATCTTCCCCAAGTTTAATGTTAGGTAAATGTTTGTTGATTAGCATTATATTTAGTATTAGGTAAATGTTTGTTGGTTGATATTTATTAGTGAACAGGAGAGAAGTAGATAGAAAGCATGTGGTCAAAAAGCAAAAGAAATTACTGTGGGTTGGAGTTGCCTAGGAAAGCTTTAATAGGAAGAAATTACTGGAGCCCAGTCTTAGAGAGCAGGTAAGATCAGGATGAGGAAGGTATTCTAGGAAGGCAGAATCACAGCATAGGTAGAGAGGGTCAAGAGCCTCAGCAGTATGAAGGAAAAAAGAGGAAACCTGTGTGGAATATTAGTATCATGCTGGAAGACAAGATATATTGGGATCATGTATAGAAAGATTTGGGTGCCAGGTCAAGGAATTAATTTTTTTTTTTTTTTTTTTGTGATACTGGGGTTTGAACTCAAGGCCTCACACTTGCTAGGCAGGTACTCTTACCACTAGAACCACTCCACCAGTCCTGGAATTAATTCTTCAAATAACTCAGAGCCACTGGAGACTTCAAAGATGAACGTGGTGTGATTAAAAAACCTAGTGCACAGGATAATAACTGCTATAGCTAGGCACATAGTATGTGCTTGTAACTGTGAGTTAAATAACCCTGAAAGATCTCTTACTTTTGTTGCTTAAAAAACTGATGCATGAAATTAAAACCACACTAAGATTCCACCTCACCCCTGTTAGAATAGCCATCATTAGCAACACCACTAACAACAGGTGTTGGCGAGGATGTGGGGGAAAAAGGAACCCTCTTACACTGTTGGTGGGAATATAAACTAGTACAACTACTCTGGAGAAAAATTTGGAGGCTACTTAAAAAGCTAAACATTGAAAATCTACCATTTGATCCAGCAATACCACTCTTGGGGATATACCCAAAAGACTGTGACACAGGTTACTCCAGAGGCACCTGCATACCCATGTTTATTGCGGCACTATTCACAATAGCCAAGTTATGGAAACAGCCAAGATACCCCACTACTGACGAATGGATTAAGAAAATGTGGTATCTATACACAATGGAATTTTATGGATCCATGAAGAAGAATGAAATGTTATCATTCGCTGGTAAATGGATGGAATTGGAGAACATCATTCTGAATGAGGTTAGCCTGGCCCAAATGATCAAAAATTGTATGTTCTCCCTCATATGCAGACATTGGATCAAGGGCAAACACAACAAGGGGATTGAACTTTGATCACAAGATAAAAGCGAGTGCACACAAGGGAGATACGAGGATAGGTAAGGCACCTAAAAAATTAGTTAGCATTTGTTGCCCTCAACGCAGAGAAACTAAAGCAGATACCTTAAAAGCAACTGAGACCAATAGGAGAAGGGGACCAGGAACTAGAGAAAAGGTGAGATCAAAAAGAATTAACCTAGACGGTAACACACATGCACAGGAAATGTGAGTCAACTCCCTGTATAGCTATCCTTATCTCAACTAGCAAAAACCTTGTTCCTTCCTATTATTGCTTATACTCTGTCTTCAACAAAATTAGAGATAAGGGCAAAATAGTTTCTGCTGGGTATCGAGGGGGTGGAGGGGAGAGGGAGGGGGTGGAGTGGGTGGTAAGGGAGGGGGTGTAGTGGGTGGTAAGGGAGGGGGTGGGGGCAGGGGAGAGAAATGACCCAAGCATTGTATGCACATATGAATAATAAAAAAAAATTAAAAAAAAAACTGATTCATGGAGAAGTTGGTTAAATTGAAAGGAGATTATTTACTGAAACACTTAGTGGTCTGGGCTTGAGAAAACTAAACCTTATTGAGTAAAAGTAAGGGAGAAGTTTCTAGGAGGACTCTGAAAAGAATGAGCAGAAGAATCTGCAAAAGAAGTAACAGTTTGTTGGCTTGTTAGCTCTCGAGATCAAAGAGAGGGAAAAGTCAAAGATGACCTTAATGTTTTGAGTCAGGAGGTCTGGGGGGAATAATTAGTAAAAGCAGGGGAAAAATGGTAATGATTATTTAGTTCATGATTCTGCAGGCTTAGATTAGTTAGGAGACTCTTCTAAATCCGGCTTGGCTGACTCCTGTCTTACCAGCTGCCAGATTAGAAGCTGGCTGATTTAGGATGGCCTTCACATGTCTCTCATCCTCCATCGAGCTAGCACAGAATTGTTCAGAACATGATGCCTGGGCAATGCTCTAAGAGGTCATGTAGGAGCATGCAAGGCCATTTGAGAACTGAACTTGAAACTGTCATTTCTGCATTTTAGCTAAAGCAAGTCACAAGGCCATCCTAAATTCAAGGAGAAGGGAAGTAGACTCCATCTCTTGACAGGAGTTCTTATGAAATGACTTTGACATTTCAGAGAGCATAGGCATAGAGAGGATTGTGATTTTTGCAATCTACTGCAAAAATTTTTTTCTTTTGATGTTTTTCTGACTGTAAAAAGTAAGTCGTAGAGCTAGATGTGTGGCTCAAGTGGTAGAGCGCCTGCCTTGTAAGCATAAAACCCTGAGTTCAAACTCCAGTACCATTAAAAAAAAAATAAGTTGTATTTATTATAAAATTTGAAAACATATATTCTTACATATGTTAATATTGATGAGTGTATTGTCTCTCTTTACAATTACTTCATCAATGACTGAAATTTCTGGTCATGTTAGATGTTAAGTTATCTAGTTAATTTGCAAAAATAAGATTGTTATGACTATAAAATACCAATTTAGACACTATATATTCTTTTGAAATTTTTGTAAAATTTTGAATAGTTTTATCTTGTATTTATTACAGATTCATTATGTTTTAAAACCAGATGGAGTGTTTGTTGGTGCAATGTTTGGAGGTGACACTCTCTATGAACTTCGTTGTTCATTACAGTTAGCAGAAACAGAAAGGGAAGGAGGATTTTCTCCACACATTTCTCCTTTCACTGCTGTCAATGACCTTGGACATCTGCTTGGGAAAGCTGGCTTTAATACACTGACTGTGGTAACTATCAAGAGAATCAAATAACCCATTAATTATACTGTTCAGAAACAACTTTTTGTCTTAAACATAGAAAACTATATATATTGATAGTATCCTGGAGTGTTTTTAGAACTTTCTCTTACTTGCTCATGGCTCTACTTTTTTCTTTTTAAGGAAAAGCTTTTGTTGACTATGTTTAGTGTGTATAGTGTACATAAACACAACTTGATTAACATGAGATAGGAATTTTAAAATTTTTAGTATTTGTTACCAGAATAAGCAGCTCTAAAAAAGTACCACAGCATTGGCAGAGCAGCAGGCGGTAAGAGTGCCTGACTAGCAAGCATGAGGCCCTGAGTTCAAACTCCAGTGCTGCCATAAAAAAGTACCATAGTTAATGAGGATACTAAGCATATCACTCCTTCAGAATCTTCAAGTTCAGAGTTAGAGATAATGTAGGAGTTAGAGCATTGCAGGTGATGGGGGAAAAAGGGGGCATTTACGAGAGTATTTATAGTACTGTCCCCCACCATCAGCCTTCAGTTGAAGCAGTGCATATGAGACAGAATTACCTTGAAATCTCCAAACCTAGGCTTAGTCAAGGTAGGACATATTCTTTTCCATTAGGGCTAGAGATTTCTAGAAAAGGTATTGGTAGGAAGAAACATGGAGTCATTATGATATAGTGATGGGACAGGGCATTGGTGTCAGTGGATGTAACTAAAATCCTTACCCTGCCCTTTATTAACTAGAGGAACTTAGGTGATTTTCTTCACTTCTCTGAATGTACCTTTCTTTTAAAAGTGCAAATGTTTCTCACTTCAGGTGGCTGTTAGTATTAAATGGGATAAAGGATGTGAAGAATAAGGACCATGGTTGATGTTCAATGAATACTAACTCCTGCCCAATAGATACTAACTCCTCTTCTGCATCCTTCTACTCCTAGAACTTTCTGGGAATAAACTTCCAAAAGAAAATCATCTATAGAAAAAAATGATTGCCCACTTCAACTCCTTCCTGTAGCAAGGACTTACTATTCTCCTCAGAAATCCATTGAGTAGACTTACTGTGATTTTCCAAACCCTTCAGGCTTAGAAACATACTTAATTCTGATTACGGGAAATTGTAATTTCTTTTTTATTAGCATGTATTAGTTGTCCGGGGGAGGGGGTTTCATTGTGACATTTAATTTCATCCCTTAGATGAAGAAAGCTTCTCATTGAATAATTAGAGATAATAGATTTAAAATTAAAATAGCTATCTGGGGTACTTTCATGTGAATGTGCTTCAAAACATCAACTTACCAAAAAATAGACTGTCATATCCTTTCATATGTTGAAAGAGAGCAAGGGGCATAAACCAGCAGGACCCCTAATGTTACAGGCTTCCAGGAAAGGGGAGAAACAACAGGCTAAAAGACTAGGCTAAGAACTGAAGACAGCCCTCATGACTTCTCAACTGCATCTAGGTTTGACCTTTTATAAACTTTTAAATTGCTCAAGTTAGTGTCATGAGTTCAAGACCCTTCTAGGCTATATAACAAGACTCTTTCTCTAAAAGAAAAAAAGAGAGGAGAGGGGAAGAAAAGCTAATGTTATTGATATGGGAAATTGTACATTGAGGGATTATTGTATTTTTTACTACATCTTTAATTGTATAAGTAATATGCAACTATTTGTTGGTTGTAAACTATACAGATAAAGTGAAAGTCTATCATTCCCTTTCAATCCCCAAAATCTTAACTCTCTTCTGGAGAGCAACATTTATCAAAATTTTAGCCTCAGGATCCCTCTGCACACCTAAAAATTATTGAGGATTTTATGTGAGTTATGTATTAGAAATTAAAACCAAACTTATTTAAGTATTTATTAATTTAAAACTAACACTATACTGGACTGGCAGAGTGGTTCAAGTGGTAGAGTGCCTGCCTAGCAAACTCAAGGCCCTGAGTTCAAACCCCAGTACTGCCAAAACAAACAAAAACAAACAAAAAAATCTAATAGTACCCCAATTACTTGTTCATATGAGTAACTTGCTTTTTATGAAAAAGAACTGTATTTTCCAAAAGAAAAATAGGAAGTTAAGAATGTCATTGTCAGGGCTGGAATTGTGGCTTAAGTAGTAGAGCACCTGCCTAGCAAGCACATGGTCATAAGTTCAAACCCCAGTACCACAAAAAAAAAAAAAAAAAGAATGTCATTATCACATTTTTACACATTTCCATGGTGCATGGCCTTAATAAAAGAGTGCTAAAGTCTCATGTCTGCTTCTGCATTCAGAACTACTGCTATACCACATAATATAAGGTAAAAGAATTTCTGGGAATGTAAAGCCTCTGTCAGAAAGGTATGGGGATCAGGTGACATGGTACGGCATGGTGCACATTATCCTGGTGATCATAATTTGTGCAAGGTCACACGGGTTAGTCACAATATTGGGAGACTCCAAAGTTGTCCATTAGGAAAAAATTGACATCCTATCTTCAGTTACCAAATGAGAGTTAAATTGTATTGACCATGGTTTTCTACAGTTGTAAAGTAGGTTATGTTTTAGACTTCTGTTAAAAATGTTTGACTTGATATTACAGCATTAAATTTCTGTTAACTGAGAAGTCTAATTCAGAATATGTTCCATATGCTTCAAAAAGGAGCCAAATATTCAAATGTTAATATATTACAAAAATATTGGTATAGAATCTTCATGATTTATAAAATTATATTTTATATGTATTTATAAGAATTTGTTTCTTGAATCATTACATTTATCCTTTGAAGTGTATATACTTTCTCTGAAGTGCTGTGTCAGTGTTGGGTCGTAATTTTCTAAAAATTCTCATACAAAAAGTCCTTTTTTTTTTTTTTTTTGTGAGTCACAGGGGTTTGAACTCAGGGCCTCACCTTACTAGGCAGGCACTCTTACCCAGCGCCTGTCTTAACAAAAATAGCATTTTGGCTTTTGTCAACCAGATTCTGGAAAGTTTCCTACGTTATTCATCTTTTCATGAACAGCTCATGGATTTTTTAGTTACATTATTCTCTTTGTTTTCTAATGAATTAAATTTGACATTTGCTTTACTGCTTGAGCCACTCCACCAGTCCTTATTTGTGATGTGTTTTTTTGAG
The DNA here is from genome assembly GCF_047511655.1 of Castor canadensis. Taxonomy (NCBI): domain Eukaryota; kingdom Metazoa; phylum Chordata; class Mammalia; order Rodentia; family Castoridae; genus Castor; species Castor canadensis. The sequence continues at coordinate 143,323,525 of NC_133390.1, read as the reverse complement.
ATAGGGTCTCGTGAAACTATTTGCCCAGGGCTGGCTTTGAACCTTAATGCTCCTGATCTGTGTTTTCTGAGTAGCTAGGATTACAGGTGTGACCAGAAAAGCTTTTATATAACCAATTGTATGGGTTTATGTTGCATATATTAGATGGATTATTTTAATACTGCAATTTTTATTTAAAAAGTGAATCAAGTCAAATTCATATCATATAGTTGTTTTTATACTAATATGCCCCCTTAATGAATTATTTTCAGAGTTAGGAGGCATTCTAAATGAAGCTCATTTCCCTTTAGAATAAAGCTGGCAGACTAGTACATTAGAGAAAGCTGCAAATATCCATCTTAATTTGAATAAGGCCTTTGACAAAGTGATTGTGATACTCTTGATGGAGATAGAGACAGTGCTTTTAGTTGGCTTTATTGAAAAATTGTTTTAAAAGAATATTACTTAGTGGCTAAGTATCAGCCTGGAAGAAATTTTCTTAAGATCTCTCTCTCTTTCTCTTTCTCTCTTTTCCTCCACCCCTCTTTCTCTCTTTCCTTCTTCTATCCTATCTGTTGTAATCACCCCCTTTTTAAAATAGTTTGCTCCCCTTGTTCCTTCCTATTATTGCTTATACTCTCTCTACAACAAAATTAGAGATAAGGGCAAAATAGTTTCTGCTGGGTATTGGGGGGGGGAGCGGGAGGGGGTGGAGTGGGTGGTAAGGGAGGGGGTGGGGGCAGGGGGGAGAAATGAACCAAGCCTTGTATGCACATATGAATAATAAAAGAAAAATGAAAAAAAAAAATAGTTTGCTAATGTAGATAAGTGTAGAGATGGAATGGTCATGGTCAAGGTCCATTTTAAGAAATACTTACTTAGAGAAATGCTCTTACTAAAAAACTTGCACACAACCTGATCCACACATGTATTTAAAAAGAAAAAAGGAAGAGTAAAATGTAAGAGAATAAGATAGAGCAAAGACAGTCTTTTTTTCTAAAGTGAAATAAGACTCTGACTTCTGAAACCTTGTCCCCCTCCTCAAAGATTTATTAACTGTGTCCTGTATTTCCTTTCAAAAGAATTTTCCCCTATACATCAGAATATAGTTATGTCATTTAAACCCACATTTTTTTATGTATGTACTCCTTTGCTTTTTTTTTCATACATACTTTGGAGATCTTCTAAGATATATTCATTCTTTCTTAACATCTGTGTATTTTCATTAAATAGATATTCTTTATCTAATCAGTCCTCTAACTATGACATTTGGATTTTTTTTAGGACCAGTTTCCAGTACAGACAAATTCATTTATCTCAGTGCTTAGCAACATGAAGTTTTATCACATTATATCTTCATGCTAGTTGGATACCTCATCTTCATTTTAGAACTCTATTTATTGTGCTGGTGATCAAACCCAGAGTCTTGTACATACTAGGCAAGTACTCTACCACTGAGCTACGTCCCCAGCTTCATGTCTCCATTTTATAACTGTGCTATCTGGCTCTTGTGTCTTCTAAGGCCACCACAGCAAAAGAGATGGCCTGGAAATGGCTCATAACTCCTTATTACTTGGCCTCTCCTTTCTTTGGTCAGAAGAAATCTGAAGCTGAGAATTGTCAAAGAACATCTGTGTATTTGGGGAGCATCAGTAGTCTCTACCACTGTACCCACAGTTAACTGCACATAAAGCTTCAAAACGAAGGGAGAGGCTTTGCCTGGTAGTTCACTTGAGAACTGTGCCAGCATTGTGCTCTTTTCCTTGAAAGGCCAGTGAGTGTTGATTGTGTAACTAGAGGCAGGGTGGAAATATCTTGGGAGGTGACTGTTTGGCTTGATTCTGTGCCACATCTTAAGAAAGACTGACACTGACTGTCCAGGGAAATGTAGTCAGAACATGTAAACATCTCTAAGTTTTGTCTATAAGACCAGCTCTCAACCCCCAAATAACAAAACTATCGTGTGCTAAAAGAATTTTCAAAGACTTGAATAAGAAGGGGATGGTGTGTAGATACAGAATAGGGTTATTCAGTGTTATTTCCCAGGAGAGAAAGGAACCAGTTGATAGAGTTTTAGGGTTTCTCTTGCCATGCGGAGTAGTTATTGAGTAATTTGAAGTCTTCTTAGATCAAGTGTAAGCCAGGGGACATCTATGAATAATGCCATAAAAAATTTCTTGGGGCTGAAGATGTAGCTCAGTGGTAGAGTGCTTGCCTAGCATGCAAGAGGCCCTGCTGAACTAAAAAAAGAAAAAAGAAAATTTTATTACTTACCATGAGAGGTTGGTCTGGGAAATCGACAACCTCTTTTCTTTTAAAATCTGTATTTTCTTTTATTCATATGTGCATACAATGTTTGGGTCATTTCTCCCCCCTTCTCCCCACCCTTTCCCTTTCCCCCCGCCCCCTCCCTCTCCACCCTACCTCATCACTACCAGGCAGAAACTATTTTGCCCTTATCTCTAATTTTGTTTAAGAGAGAGTATAAGCAAAAATATGAAGGACCAAGGGTTTTTCCTAGTTGAGATAAGGATAGCTATACAGGGAGTTGACTCACATTGATTTCCTATACATATGTGTTACATTCTAAATTAATTCTTCTCAAACTAACCTTTTCTCTAGTTCCTGGTCCCCTTCTCCTTTTGGCCTCTGTCACTTTAAAGTTTCTGCATTAGTTCCTTTGCATTGAGGACATCAAATGCTATCTTGGTTTTTTGGGGTTTCTTGCCTATCGTCATACCTCCCTTGTGTGCTCTCGCCTCATCATGTGTTGTGTTTGCCCTTGATCTAATGTCCGCATATGAGGGAGAATATACGATTTTTAGTCTTCTGGGCCTGGCTAACCTCGTTGAGGATGATGTTCTCCAGTTCCATCCATTTACCTGCAAATGATAAGATTTCATTCTTCTTCATGGCTGAGTAGTATTCCACTGTGTATAAATACCATGTTTGCTTATTCATCAATAGTGGAGCATCTTGGCTGTTTCCATAACTTGGCTCTTGTGAACAGTGCTGCAGTAAACATGGGTGTGCAAGTGCCTTGGGAGTAACCTGTGTCGCATTCCTTTGGGTATATCATCAATTTAGATTTTTACGAAGCCTCCAAATTTTTTTCCAGAGTGGTTGTACTAGTTTATATTCCCACCAGCAGTGTATAAGGGTTCCTTTTTCCCCACATCCTTGCCAACACCTGTTGTTGGTGGTGTTTTTGATGATGGCTATTCTAACAGGGGTGAGGTAGAATCTTAGTGTGGTTTTGATTTGCATTTCCCTAATGACTAGAGATGGTGAGCATTTTTTCATATTTTTTTTGCCATTTGAATTTCTTCTTTTGAGAAAGTTCTGTTTAGTTCACTTGCTCATTTCTTTATTGGTTCATTAATTTTGGGAGAGTTTAGTTTTTTGAGTTCCCTATATATTCTGGTAATCAGTCCTTTGTCTGATGTGTAGCTGGCAAATATTTTCTCCCACTCTGTGGGTGGTCTCTTCAGTTTAGAGACCATTTCTTTTGTTGAGCAGAAGCTTTTCAGTTTTGTGAAGTCCCATTTATCTATGCTATCACTTAGTTGCTGAGCTGCTGGGGTTCTACTGAGAAACTCCTTGCCTATACTTATTAGTTCCAAACTATTTCCTACTTTTTCCTGTACTAACTTTAGAGTTTGGAGTCCGATATTAAGGTCCTTGATCCATTTTGAGTTAACACTGGTATAGGGTGATAAACATGGATCTAGTTTCAGTTTTTGGCAGACTGCTAACCAGTTTTCCCAGCAGTTTTTGTTGAAGAGGCTGTCTTTTCTCCATCATATATTTTTAGCACCTTTGTCAAAGATAAGTTGGTTATAGTTGTGTGGCTTCATATCTGGGTCCTCTGTTCTGTTCCACTGGTCTTCATGTCTGTTTTTGTGCCAGTACCATGCTGTTTTTAGTTTGAAGTCGGGTATTGTGATACCTCCAGCATTGTTCTTTTTGTAAGTATTGCCTTGGCTATTCATGGCCTCTTGTGTTTCCATATAAATTTAATGGTAGATTTTTCAATCTCTTTAATGAATGTCATTGGAATTTTGATGGCAATTGCATTAAATGTGTAGATTGCTTTTGGGAGTGTAGACATTTTTACTACGTTGATTCTACCAATCCATGAGCATGAGAGATCTCTCCACTTTCTATATTCTTCCTTAATCTCTTTCTTCAGGAGTTTATAGTTTTCCTTGTAGAGGTCATTCACATCCTTTGTTAAGTTTACTCCTAGGTATTTGATTTTTTTTTGAGGCTATTGTAAATGGAATTGTTTTCATATGTTCTTTCTCAGTTTGTTCATTATTAGTGTATAGAAATGCTAATGATTTTTCTATGTTGATTTTATATCCTGCTACCTTACTATAGCTATTGATGGTGTCTAGGAGCTTTTGAGTAGAGTTTTTTGGGTCTTTAAGGTATAGTATAATATCGTCTGCAAATAGGGATATTTTGACAGTTTCTTTACTTATTTATATTCCTTTTATTCCCTCTTCTTGCCTAATTGATCTGGTGGCTAGGAATTTTAGTACTTTGTTGAATAGGAGTGGGGATAGTGGGCATCCTTGTCTCCTTCCTGATAAAATCTATATTTTCCTTATGATGAATCTCAACTATTACCTTTTTTTTTTTTAAATAGGACACTGATGAAATCCAAGTTAACTATCCTGGAATGTTTGAATTGATGGAAGATTTACAAGGTATGGAATTTTAAATAATTTTTAGACTCCATTTGAGAGACGTTTTGAGGGTCTGCTCTATGGGAGGCATTGGGGTAAGCACTAGGAATCCATTCACGAAAAGAAAGCAGAGTGTCTTCATGGAGCTTATGATATATAAAATAGAGTAATCAGAACACCAGGCAGCTATCACAAAGAGTTATTAAATTAGAATTGCAGTTAGTGCCATGAGGTAGGTAATAGTAGTATGTATAGCTGCTTCCAGAAGGATGGCAGGACTTCCTCATAGGGTACAGTTGGCATCTCAGGTCTAGGCATGAGATGGTAAGTTTAGGATTGACATTCAATCAGTGGGAAGAATCCTGAGTCCTGGTCTTTAAGACTCAAGAAGTCTTGTTTGTGGAATAGTTGGAATTAAGCTTTTCCCTAAAGAAATGAAGATGAGTTAACAAGGTGGAAAGGGCAGAGAAGTGAGTTCTATGCAAGGAGAACAGCATATGCAAAGACCTCATTGCAAGAAAGAACACAGCAATATTGGAAAGAAAAGCATTTTGGCTAGAATATAGTGAGTAAGAAGGAGAAAGATGAAGTTGATGGGTAAATGAGGGTCAGATCATGCATCAGGACATTATAGGCCTTGTTAAGGTTAAAATATTCCTTGAGACACTTTAATAGGGGAAAAGGGAAGAGGTCACAATATCAGATTTATATTTTAAAAATAATGAATTGGCAGGTAAACCAATAAGGAAACTTTGTGCATTAAAGTTCATCAAGAGATGGTGGTACTTTGCTGTAGGGTGGTGGCAATGGAGATGGAAAGAAGTGAGTACATTCAGAGATATATAGCAGGGAGATTTGACAGTTCTCATTGGTGAATTAGATGCAGGTAGATGAGAGAAATGTTTCAAGCATAAGTGCTCAGTTTCTAGCTTATATCCAGATACATGGTGCTATTCGCAGACAAAGGAAGCAGTAGAAGACCAAGTGTGGATGGGCAGAAATAGGTCTTGTGTTCATGTTTGAATACCTTGGGTATGAAGTGATTTTGAAGTATCTAAGAGATATTAGGTAGGCAGTTGAGTATATGAGCAGGTAGCTTAGAGGTGGCCACTAGCCTGGTTAAAAGTCCTAAATCATTTTTGAATAAGCAGTATATGAGGCAGTTGTCAAAGGTAAGGACATATAATAAGAAGGTAAAGTGTCTTGGTTCTGACCCTGTAGGAGCTTACTGTACAGCAGCTGGGTAGAAGGACAAGCCTACAAAGACTGAGAAGGAATGGCCAGCAATGTGTTGAGCAGAAACACCAGGAAAGTATAGAATTACCTGAACTAAGGGAAAGCAGTTTTCAAAACTAAGGGAGCACTTAGCAACATCAAACTGAAACAAAAATCTGTTAGGTTTAGGATCAGGAAGGTTATAAGCAGTGTTGGTGAGAGCTCCTTTGTTGGAGTGAGAAGAGTTGGGACAAGGTCTAGGTGTAAGTAGATAGTGAGGAACTAGAGACAGAAAATATCTATGGTCCTCTTAAGAAGTTTGGCTGAGAAAAACAGATGAGATTGGCATGGTACAGAAATTAATACCCATATTGGTCTAGCAACATTAACCTTATTTTTTTCCCATTTGTACAGGGCAATGCACTGTATTAAATGTGTAAGGTCTTTATCTATGTGGGTTTGGTTACAAAAACTAATTTTTTAAAAAAAGGTGAGAGGCTGGGTGCTGGTGGCTCAGCACCTATAATCCTAGCTACTCAAGAAACAGAGATTAGGAGGATCATGGTTCAAAGCCAGCCTGGGCATATAGTTTGTGAGGCCCTATCTCAAAAAATACCCAACACAAAAAAGGGTTGATAGAGTGACTCAAGCGGTAAGAGCGCTTGCCTAGCAAGCAAGAGGCCCTGAGTTCACACTCCCTAGTACTGCCAAAAAGAGAAAAAAGAAGTGATTGATGAAAAGGTTACAAGTGTAATTAAATTAATTTATTTTTTTGGTGGTACAGGGGTTTGAACTCAGGGCTTCATGCTTGCCAGGCAGGCACTCTATCACTTGAGGCACTCTGCCAGCTCTGCCCCCAATATTTACAAGTGAGAAAAATTAGGCCTGAAGAGAACACTTGGTTGTTAGTGGCAGAATTAGATCCCAAACTCATCTCTGACCTTTGCTACTTAACTGACTATATTGCTTCCTGTGGTTGCCCATTTATAAGGTCTGTTTCACCCATTGTCCAGCCTCCTCTGAGTGTGGAACTTCTGTCAACTTAATATGATAGCTGAATACTTATCATTGTAGTCACTTTTCATAATGTAACATAGGGTTAGCAACCTGTAGGTACATGGCTAAGATAAGAGAAAATCAATTAAAAAGAAAATTTCATTTCCTTTCCTGCCAGAAATATTAAGCCCACCCTGATATAATCATGGGGCCCTTTTATCCAAAAACTTACTTGAGAGATAATTGCTGATTATTTCTCATTTAGGCTTCAAGGATTTAAAAAGAAAAAACTTCAAATACAGCATTTATTTTTTTACTGATCTATAATAAATGCTGTGTTTATGACTCATTTCACGAAAGAAAAGAGACAGAGACTAGAAATTAGACCTATCATTTAGAAAAGGTTACTTGCCCACTGATTTCAAGATTTAAAAATACCATACTTTGTAGAGTTCTCTGAGGGTTTTTGTTTTGTTTTGTTTTTGTGGTTCTGGTGATCAAACCCACAGCTTTGCATATACTAGACAGAAGCGCTATCACTGAGCTATATCCTCAGCCATTGTTTTTGAGATAGAGTGGCTTTGAACTTGTGATCCTCCTGCTTTAAGCCTCCTGAATGCTGGGATTGTAGGCATGAGCTGCTATGCCCAGCTGAGGTTTTCTAATATCCTAATTTTATAAGTGAGCAAATTGAGACATCAAGAAATACCTTATGTGTGGTCATTCTAAATCTGGAGTTATGATTTTAATTCATAGTCCTACACTGCATAGTTCATATGTGGATTTTTTTAAGAATTGAAGTTAGCATATATATTCAGTTAAGTGCACTAAGCTTAAAGGTTGTATTTTTAAACACCTTCTAGACCAAGTTTTGGAACATTTCTAGCTCCCCAAAAGGTTGCCTAAGGCCCCCTCCTAGTTGGTGACCTCTTTACCTAAGAGTTTTAAATAGGTCTTTAATTTTGAGGAACTATTCCTAATACTTACTTTTGAGAAACTTTGCCAGTTCTCTTATTTCTAACTTTAAAGCCTTTCACAAAAATCATGTGCTTTAGTCTTGGAAGTTTCTTATCTGTAGGAGGATTAAGAAGAGTTATCTAAAGAAAATGTGTAAAAGTGCTACCTAACAAACTAGATATAAACACCAACAGGTTGGTTTTTGTTTGTTTGTTTGTTTTTCGGTGGTGGTAGTACTAGGATTTGAACTCAGGGCCTCACACTTGCTAGGTAGGTGCTCTACCACTTGAGCCACTTTGCTAGCCCCAACAGGTTGATTTGGTATTCACTCACTTACCATTTACTGAGCATCTGCCATGTACCAGTGGTGGAAATGCATACTTCCTGATTTCAAGTAGCTGATATTCTAGGAGAAAGAAACCCAGAAAATAGTCAGACAAGTCTTCAATTGTAGAATGAGAGATGCACAAGGAACAAAAGCCCCTAAATCTTTCAAGGGTATCAGAGAAACTTTTTTAGAGCAGGTAGCACCTAAGCTAAAATAAGTTTGCTAGGAGTTTTAGAGTGGTGGACATTGCATTCCACACAGCGGGCACAGTCTGTGTAAGACCATGGGGGCCAGTTGGGAGTGTTGCTCAGTGGTAGAGCCCTTACCTGTCATGTATGAGGCCCTGGGTTTGATGCCCAGCATTAGGAGGAGAAAACAAACATACAAAACAAAAAAAAAGAAACCCAAACAAACATGGGGCAACACAGGTTGTGCATGTTCTTTAATTTTCTGATGAAGGAACTGTGCACTAACTATAACTCAGTATTGCTTAAGTAGGTAGACTGGGAAAATGATGGAAAATGATAGAGGATCAGAGGTATTTTTCAGATGAGCCAGATTAGTGTGTTAGAGAGCATTGTTTATGAGGCATAGTTTATAAACAAGGTAAGACTGGTCAATCTGTGTTGTTGTATGTGAGGAAATTGAGGCACAGTAAGAAGTTAAGTAACTTATCCAAGATGATGTTGTTAGTACAGCCAGGATGTAAATCTAGGCAAAGCAGCCTAATTCATACCCTGAAGTCTTACTACTCTACCACTGAAAAAATCAGAGGGAGATGGGATGGGAAGAAGAATCATCATAGGATGAACGAAAGAGTTTGGGAGATGTCCAGATGCTTTGCTGATTGGAAGATTGGTTTTTGGTGTTTTGATTTGTGTTATACTTTTTTTTCTCAGTGGTTGTGGTATGTCTCATTTAAGTTGCCATTATTATTAATTCGCAGAAAAAAAAAGGTCCAGAATGTTGACCTAGTTTTACAAAACAAGTTGCATATCAGCTGATGAATGCATGTGACATTTTCAAGGCTTTCACAGTAGTTTTAAGGTAAGTTCAGGTATTTTTTAGGCAATACTCAGTATTGTTCCTAGTAAACCATAATAAGTTTTTGTTTTGTTTTTTAATAAGCATTTGAACTTAACCTTAAAATCACTGTGAGAGTCTTAAACAAGTGCCTGCTGGCTGGGTTTTCTGTTATCCCAAGCCCTGGCTGAGTCTGAAGTCACAAATGATTGTGATCCCAAAGTCACAGATTGTTTTCACTGCTTCACACAAGGGGAAGTTCAGTATGGCAGTGCATTTCTTTGGTGAGGGAAGAGTGTACGGTTGCAGCAACAGTTAGTTCCAGTACTGTGCAGCAATGCCCTTTTCTCCCTAAGAACTCTGTTTTTTGGTGGTACTGAGGTTTGAATTTAGGGCCTTATGCTTGCCAGGCAGGCATTTGGTCTGGTCCATGCCACCAGCCCTTGAATTTCTTTATAGCTGAGCTGAGTCAGACCTACAGAGATAGCATGTGCCTAATAATCTTAATTAGCCTATCCAAGTACTGATTATTTGGAAGGAATTTTAGAGTGTCTAATAAATCATATATTTATATTTGTAAAACTTACATTGGTTTTTGCTGGTGTTGTCTATAACATGTAAGTAAGCCAAGCCAATGAAAGTTGAGCAGAAACTAAAGAACTGCATCCATCATCAACAGTAGGCTTTTCCAGTCAGGTGCCTGTGGCTCACAACTGTAATCTTAGCTACTCAGGAGGCAGAGGTCAGGAGAACCATGGTTCAAGGGCAGCCTGGGCGAATAGTTCCTATCTTGAAAATACCCAACATAAGAACAGGCTGGCAGAGTGTCTCAAGTGGTAGAGTACCTGCTTAGGAAGCATGAAACCTAGAATTCAAGCCTCAGTACCCTAAGTTCAAGCCCTGCTACCTTGAAGATCTACACTGATTGTCCTAAAATCATCCAGCTGCTTCATGGTAGCAAAAACAAGTTCCCTGGGATGAAGATATGACTCAAGTGGTAGAGTGCCTACCTAGCAAGCACAAAGCCCTGAGTTCAAACTCTAGCACTGCCAAAAAAAAAAAAAAAAAAGGACACATTTTTCTTAATAATTAGCCTAGTTTTGTTTCTTTTACAAATCATGAATTGGGGCTGTTAAAACTCACAAGATGCTGGACATTGAGTTTAGAATTAGATTCATTATTTTAGAGAATAATAGGAACTTTTTGAGATTAGAGAGAAGAAAAAGGATTAGTTATTACAGCTAATTTGTTGACTCTTTAATAAAGCTATTGAAAACTTGGTAGGTTATTATTTGTAAACTGTTAAAGTATATGGATACTGGGAAATTTATTCATTTCTTGATTTGAAAATAGAAAAACAAAAGTCAGAAACTGACACTTGCTCATGTAGTAAAGTTTTAAAGATTGGTTTTTTTTTTTGGTGGGACTGGGATTTTGAATTCAAGGCTGTGAATTTGTAAAGCAGGTGATTGACTCACATCTCTAGTCCATTTTGCTCTGGTTATTTTGGAGATGGGGTCTTGTGAACTCCTTGCCAGGGCTGGCCTAAAAGAGAGAACCTCCCAATTAGCTAGGATTACAGGTATGAGCTACCAGCACCCAGTAGGACTTTTATTTTTTTAATTCTTTTAATTTTGCAAAATGATTTAAAATATGGCCTTCCAAAGTAATTTTGTTTAAGTGTATACATAAAAAAACCTATTGTTATTTTTGTGTTTCTGGGATCAAACCTAGGGCCTTCTGCATACTAGGCAAGCTAAATTGCCAATCCTGCATTAATTTTTTTCTTATATTTTTCCTCTCATTTTTCATTAGTATTAACTTTTACCCATCAGCTTTAAGGAAAGAAATCTAAAAATAAATTTTAAAATATGAAGAGAAGCATCTCTGGAAATGCACATAATTCTTTTTTAATGTGGCAATAGTAAAATATTGTAAAATCTGAAACACATGTCTTTGGTGCTATCTAATGAGTCTCATAGCCTTCTTCCACATATTACACTCATATATTTATGGCTTAGAAGTAAGGCATTGTGTCCTTATCCTGTCTTTTTTCAAAGAGCATAACTAAAAAGGACACAAGATATGGCATCTATAGAAAGGCACTTGTCAGTACCGATGACTCATGAGGGTAGGGGAGCATGTCACCTTGCTTTTGCCTACCTGGCTTACTTTAGACTATTTTTGGCAAGGAAAGCATCATGGGGCTTCCCTCCTGAAATTTGACTTCTTCATCTGTTTAATATTTCAGGGTTTCAGTGGTTTTGCTTCAGAATCACTAACCCTAGCTATAGTCTGGTGAAAGCAGAATGAGATTTAGGTTATTTTACATGACTGTTAGACTGTGGATGGATATACTATTGAATGAGATGTGTTAAGTCGGTGATACCGAACTGCTCAGGGTATTTATGTGTTCTCTCAGACTGCCTTTAGTGTATTTTTAGGTATGGGTGAGAGTAACTGTTCTTGGAATAGAAAAGCCCTGCTGCACCGAGACACAATGCTGGCAGCTGCAGCAGTCTACAGAGGTAAGGGGGCTGCCCACTGTTTCCACCCATGCCTCACTAAGGAGCCTGGGCTCTTTCATGTTAATTCCCTTCATATTGCCAATGCTTTTTCCTTTCCTGGTAAGGTACCAGCAGACTTCAGTGTCCTTCCTCTCAGGACACAGTTTCCATAGCTCTGTATCTTTTTCCAAACAGCCCTTGTTAATGTCCTTACTTTCAACCTCTCCATATTAAGAATTTTTCTTGTGAGGCATGCTCAGAATCCTACAATATCCTAGTACGAATTTCTCTTTGGAGGAGGTGATTTGCATTTTTTCAGACTAACCATTATTTGTCTTTATAGAAATGTACAGAAATGAGGATGGTTCAGTACCTGCCACTTACCAGATTTATCACATGATAGGATGGAAATACCATGATTCTCAGGTAACATTAAGGCATCACTTTTCTTGGTTCATATTTGTTTTTTATTTATTAACTTAGGGTGGGTTTTTTTATATATGAGAGGAGTAAGAGCTTAATCTGAGCTGTCATTATCTATTGCTAATGTTTTTCATTGTTTCCATTATTTTCAGGCAAGACCAGCTGAAAGAGGCTCTGCAACTGTGTCATTTGGAGAGCTAGGAAAACTAAACAATCTCATGTCACAGGGGAAAAAATCACAATAAATATTTTATTCAGTGTTAATGTATTCCAGAATCTTTATCAGAAATGGGTAGCTTTCACATCTAAAATGATTACATTTTAGAGCAAGAAGTAATCTATGAGCTATTTACTTGCAGACTTTTCAAATAATCAGAATAACCTAATACAGCATCTATATTTAGTAACCATTTCAGGTTCACATTGTTCCTATTTTCATAAGGATGCTATTTAGTGGTTTGAGTGCCTTTTTTTGCAGATTCAGCCTAAAAGCAAATAAAATATTTTCCTGAAAACTCAAAAATACATGTTTCTAAATATAAATGCATGACTTGATAGGAAAACATTGCTCATACTGACATTTTGTACCTTTTTCTTCTTCTGGTCTTTTGTTATTTCTGTGGGAGGACCACAGCCATGGAGATGAAAGGAGGCACAAATTGGTAGGTTCTTTAGAGTTTGGCTCATTTACAATGAAAACATAGACTTTTTATAATGACCGCTGTAAGGCACTTAAGCCAGAATTATTTGTCACACTATTATCTTTGTCTTGAATAGGATACTATCTCCAAAGTAGCTCTGGTGTTTAGAAGAGCATGTATCTGTATCTAGCTTCCCGCCCCCCACCTTTTATTGAGATATGTCTTGTTATGTAGCTCATGCTAGCCTGGAACTTGTAATCCTCCTCTACCTCAACTTCCCAATTACTGGGATTACAGGTGTGAACGATCATACCCAGCATTGCCCCCTTTTTAAAAGCATCTAACGTGGTCTGGATGGGACCACCATGGTTTTACATCCTACCCTACCTAAGAGAAAGGAAAGTATTTCAAAGAATTATAGATGCAAAGTCACATGTAAAAGTCTGCACAGTGGTTGAACAAGCTGTTTGCTGATTATTAGCTTTACCATCCTAATCCATGTTCACTCTCCCATTATTATTTTAAAGTTCAAAATTATTTGGAAGTGCTCAAGTTCAGGCAACTTAGCATTGGCAGGAAGAAGGTGATAACAAAGCAAGAAGGAAATTGGGAAGCAAGTGGGAGCTAGGTGTCATTTGTATTTTACGGAGTCAATGGTGAGCTAGTTGCTGTCTTTTTTATTTATCTTAAGCATTCTCCTCTTCAGCCTCAGGTAATTTATTATAATAATTACTTCTTCGAATTTCTCTTAGTCTCTGTCTCCCGCTTGCAACTCTACAATATAAGCATCAGGCTCTTTATGAGTATGGGCTATACCTTACCCTGTACAGAGCATAGTACTGTGCATGCAGTCAACAATCGTTTATAGTTCGACTTGAATTAAATTATGTGAATAACATGTCTTTTGGAAGACTAAGTTATAGTTAAAAATGAAGGTTTTGTGGGAGAAAAGTTACTACTGGCATTTATATTTGAAATTGTGATACCCTTTGTAGCTTTTTTGTTTTGTTTTTGTTTTTACAACAAAAGAAAATTCTATGAAGAAAGATGTGGGGATGGTTGTTTGTTTTTTAGCTTAATTTGCAGAATTTGAGGAGAGTGATACTTCCTCTAGCCCTATTTTCCCTAGGAGTACAGCTGTGAGCCACTGGTGCCTGGCAAAAAGAGACCATTTCTTGACAGAGTTATTATAAACTCAAATTGCACTGAATTGCTTGTTCCCAACTGGCCTCAAGAATGATGTGGTTTCTGTTGTCTCTTCTCCATACTTTTCTTAGTTCCTATTAGTTGTCAATCTAAATAATCTATTTTATTAAATAGTTTAATAAAAATGAACTTTCTTGAGCCAGTTCTTGCCCCACTGATCTGCTGTTAGATTAGAATCCAGATCAGGAGGTTTGTAGGACTCAGGTACATGGCTGGAAAGAGAAACTAGGTTGTGGGAAAAGGACTATCCTTGGAGTAAGAGTAATGAGTTTTATTGGTTTTTTTGTTTTTGTTTTTGTGGTTCTGGGGATTGAATTCAGGGCCTCATGCTTGCTAAAGTCATCCCCCTGGGCCTTTTTGCTTTAGTTATTTTTCAGACAGGGTCTTGCACTTTTTGCCTAGGCCTGGCCTCAGACCATGTTCCTTCTACTTAAGCCTCCCTCATAGCTGGGAGGACAGGCATACAGCACCACACCCACTTTGTTGAGATGGGGATGCCATAACTTTTGCCCAGGTTGACCTTGAATTTCCCCTCAATCTCTACCTACTGAGTAGCTGGTATTATAGGTGTGAGCCACCGCGCCTAACCCTTTTACTGTTTTTTGTTTTTGTTTTTTAAACATGTCCTCTCCTGAGTATCATGTGCCATGTACCCAACCATTCTCTGTTCCTTTAGTTGTCAGCCTAATGGGGCTTCAGTGTGTGAACACTGACATCTTTTGGCTGCTAGGAGAATTTCCCGGTTTTTGTTTTGTTTGCTGGCACTGGGGTTTGAACTCTGGGCCTCATGCTTGATAGGCAGAAGCTCTCCATTCAAGGCATACTCCCAGACCAGAGGAGGCTTTCTGGATTATTTCCTGGTACTTAGCAATATTCTAGGTTGTTGGCCTGGAGAATTCCAGAGGTAGCAATATATATGAAAATTACATTTGTAAAACAAATATTCTTTACTTAATAAAAACTTTCTGTAGAATCTGTTGAAACGGAAACTATCCACATCAAGTATGTAGTATGATTATAAGAAGTTACAGATGCCAGGTATGGTGCATGTCTGTAATCCCAGCTATTTGGGAAGTAGAAATCATTCTGAGTCCAGCCTGGGCAAAAAGTTAGCAAGACCCCAGCTCAGCAAACAAACCAGATGTGGTGGTGTATATCTGTAATCCCAGCTACACCCAGGGGTGTAGGTAGGATAGGGTCCAAGGCTAGCCCCAGGCAAAAAGCAATAGAGACCCTATCTGAAAAATAACTAAAGCAACAAAAGGGATGACGGTGTGGCTCAAGTGGTAGAGCACCTGCCTAGTAAGCACCAGTTCCTGAGTTCAAAACCCAGACTGCAAAAGGGAAAAAAAAAAAATTACAGAAGTAACCCTCAGAACGTCTATGAAGTTTTGTTATTTTTCAAATCCTTTTTAAAAAGTACCATTTTCGTCCACTGGGTGGCAAACAACTACAGTGTGGACTGTATTGAAGACCACACTATATACTACAGTTTTTATTGTCATAATATATCCCTTAAGTAGGAATGGAATGCCAAGTATTTTCCCGTGGCTCAGCTTCTGTCTAGAAAATGAATGTTAATAGATATTTGGAAAAGAGAAAGATTTGGTGAGGAGTATTATTTTATTCCTTTATAAATTATCATTAGCCTGTCTTATCTAAGAAGCAAATATTTTGAACCTTTTTTTTAATGGGGCAAGAAAGGATTTTGTTCTTAATGTGAAGCTTAGTTTCAGACATCGATATATTTTAATTTTCTGCCTGGATCTTTGACAGATAAGTCTTGTTGACTTAAAATAACATTAATTTGAAAATAGTGGACCCTGATAAATTGTTATCCACAAACAATGAAACAATACTTTGCTACTGATGGTGGTTTTAAAATCTTATATGCACATTCTTCGATATGCTTCTTTAAAACATGGAGCATCACTCCCCTCTGAGTACAGAGAACCTCACTCCCAAAAGTAGAATGCAGAAGGAATGCTATGCTCACTTTCAAGTCTTCGTAATAAAAAACATTTCTTCCTCCTGCGTCTCTCTTAGATCACTCACTTTGGGAAAAGTTTTCTTCTGTATTAGCTGCCGTATTGTGAGGCTACCCTCCAAACAACTCTCTGCAGAGGTTCTGGGGGTAAAGAACTGAAGGGTCCTGCCTGCCAAACACCATATGAGCCATCTTGGAAACAGACTCTCCAGTCCCAGGCTAACTTTAGATAAGTGTAATCCCAACAGACGCTTTGACCCCAACTTCATGAGAAACCCAATCCATAACCACCCAGCAAGACCACTCCCAAATTTCTTACCCACAGAAACATCATAAATGTTTGATGTTTGCACCACTATGTTTTATAGTCATTGTTACACAGCAATGGATAATTAATACACTCTCTTTGGGAAAAGTTGGATGCGTAGGGTATGCTGAGTTGCTTATGTGTAAAATACCCTGCTTTTAAAAAGTGAAGTAAAGGAAACAAACCATCCTATTATCTTTTGATCTCAGCAAACACCAGGTGTATTCTTGCCTGGAGGTTTGATTCCATGGCATCTCAAAATAGAACTAACCTCCCAAGGTATATTAACACTCAAATTTCATTTCCTAGGACTATTAGGATCAATATTTTGGAAGTGTGACTGGGGCTATTTCCAAAATTAAACCAGAGAGTTTGGAAAGACTCTGACTTTGAGAATTCAGTGAGCTACACAGCTGCACATGGACTCCTTAGTTGGCCCTCTTCTGCACTAGCTGTTGAGTTTTTGACAGCTCATTATTTGGATAGCTTGTTGACACTGTGCACTTGTTACCAGGCTCTTAAATGAGCACAGTCCTGTGGAAATAGTGTGAGCTTTTTAAAAGCCAGACATGATCCTGTCTTGCTAGTCATTGCTAGCAAAGGTTAACTGCTTGCCCTTTCAAAGAGGTCATTGTAAACTAGCCTATCTCCAGATTGCTTGTACAGGAATCTCGTACCTGTATTCAGTGTACCTGTTGCTAGTCTTTCAGAGCCAGCCTGGCAGAAGAATCATTAGGAGAAATTACCTTGTCTACTTGTGAATGGGTGATTGGGGAGAGGAAAATTCCACAGGAGAACTTACAACCAAAGACAGGAAGTAGAAGAGCAGGGCCTGGGAATCAGGTGATCTGACTTCAGTCTTAACCCTGCTTGTTTCTAACACTTCCTGATTTTAGGATTTTCATCTATAAAATTACAGGTTTAGTATTCAGTCTCAGAAGGGCTGGCCTTTCAAGCTTCTGAGTGGCTTTTTCAAACATTTACACCTATCCTTGGTTGAGAATCACAGCCTTAGGGATCCCTGTTACTAAAGTAGGAAAATGGTTGAGAGCCATTGACAGAATGATCTGAGTGTTCAGCCTAACCCCAGGATCTGAGTTCTAAAACAAAATGGATAAGATTACTTTCCCATCTTTACTGTTTCTCAGGTTCCTCTTGACTTGGGACTTCATTTCCCTTTAAAGTTAACTTTGGCTGGAGATATGAAGTGGTAAAGCACCTGCCTAGCAAGCATAAGGTCCTGAGTTCAAACCTTTACTGCCAAAAAACCCTTTAATTTCATCTGAAGACAAAGTTTGAGAAGAAAGCATATTGTGATTTACCTTCGATTCTCTAATCTTAAAAATCCCAAATGCATTTTTATGTTAATTGTGTGAGCCATGAAGGAGGGCTGCAGACCCTTACATATTCAGCGTGGATGGTCTATATTTTCCAAAGAAGATGACATTTTCTCCTCATCATCAAACATTAAGCATGTGTAAAGTGTCCCTGAATTTTTCAAAAAGTTCCCAGTTACTTATTCACATGCCGAATAAGTTAGCTGCATGTCATGCAAGAATAAGAAATACTTGGACTTCAAGTAAGTGGCAGCACTCTGGAGGACTATAGCAGTCTCTTAATTGAGACAGGTGTCTGCATGATTTCTTGAGAAGCTGGATGAATATTCATAGTTCTCAACAAATGCAGCAGCTTCACTTAACCTGTACAAAGGTGTCATGGGTTGAAAAAGCCTTCAGTTTAAAGCTCTCTGTTACACTCTTGTCAGAAGTTGGCTAAACCTTTGATATGCATTCTCAATTCTCATTTTATCCTCCTAGTTCCCTATGAGTTGGATATTAGTGCCATTGCCCCTGTTTTTCAGATGAAGGAACAAGCTTCAGAGGTTGTAACTTCTCCAAGGTCATGTAAATGACAGAGCCAGTATTTGACTTTGGTCTTGTCTGTGACAGAGCTAGGACAATTTACAGTTTTAGAACTGGGTGTATAGCTCAGTGGTACAGCACTTGCCTACCAGATGTGAGTAAAGTGTCCTACGATAATCTCCAACATTACAAAAAAAATTCCTGCTTTTTGGAAGATAAAATCTATGAGTTTCCAGCCTTTCTCTTCATGTCCTCCACCCACATACTATAGTTTGGATCTTGAATGTCCCCCAGAAGCACATGTGCTGAAGGCTTGGTTACAGCCTGTGGTGCTAATGGGAAGTAGTAGAATCTTCAGAAGGTAGGACCTGGTGAGAAGTTAAATCATTGAATATGTGCCCTTTAAGGGAATATTGGGACTTTCCCTCTTTGGTTTCCTGTCACCATGAAGTGAGCAGCTTCCTGTACTACCTGCTCCCAGTCATGTGGTACTGCCTTGCTACAGGCTCAAAGACAACAGGGCCATACAACCATGGACTGAAACTGAGCCAAAACAAAGCTTTCCTTCCTGTAAATTAATTCTCTCAGGTTTTCTTTTTTTTTTTTTTTTTATCTTAGTGACAGAAAGTTAACACTGAAAGTTAATACTCTTGTCCACCCCAACCAGCAGTGTGTAGAACCAATGAGATGATTCCATCCAGTATCTCCAACACACACAGCCCTTACCAGAATCTTTGTCCCTGCATGTCTGCCTGCCCTCCAAATTCTTGTGGGTCCTTTCTACTCTAAGCCATTTTCAAATCTAGCTCAAGTTTATTTTGCTCATTTTTCTTGTCCCAGGCCAGCTTGAACTTTTGTTTCATCTCTTTTAGCACTTTTACATCATTTCTTGTCCATAAGCTGATGCTTCAGCCAAATGTTTGTTTCCTTGAGCATTGGCTCCACTATAACCAGAGTTCCAATAGCCACACAGAAAACCCAGATGGAGCCCCTTGGAATCCCTGTGAGCACAGCAAACAGAAGGAGATGGGCAAGACAGGCATTATTAGGTACATTTAGCTGCAGATTGCAACAAACTGCTCAATTGGGATTCAAGGGTAGATTTTTGTCTCACTTGGTACCAAGGAAAGCAGGTGGATGTGGACAATAAGGCAGAAATGTAATAGCTGGGTCCGGGAGACAGTGCAGAGCCTGGTCCTAGATAAGTAGAAGTATGGTATGAGGTCAAACTAGAGCCTGCAGCTGAACTGATTTGGGCATTACCCTATAGGACAGTATAGATCCCAAGTCCAGACAAGGTATCTCGCTGTCATTAGAAACCAGGGTGGCCTGGTAGATGATAGTTAAGATTAGCATGAGTTCTGAAATGAGGCCCTCCCATCGAATCCCTTTTCTACCATTAAAGGTAGCTTAGCTTTGGTGTTTTCCTACTACTTATGAAATGGGAGCCTTTTTAAGGAGCATTAGTACTTAGTAGATAATAAGCATCATTATTTTATAGGCCTGAAAAGCCCCAAGCTTGTTAGATGCACTGTATGTCTGGTGCAGTGACTCTTAACATTAAGAATGCAATAGGTATGACAAAAGAAGGTAGAGTTGGAGCAGAGGGAGAGGGACAATTTTAGAGGTAAATGTGGTTGACAAAGCTGAGTTAAATAAAATTAAATGAATATCTTTCCTATAAGACTTCTCAGAACCTCTGGTATAATTGCTGTATATCTCCCAAGGAAGTATTATTTTTTTTTATGGCTATTCCAGACTTAATGGCATAGTAACTTATCAAGGAGCAAATTACAAGACCTTGACTCTGTTTGGGGAACTATTAGCCTCGCACAAGGGTAGGCATTGTGGAGGCTTCTTAAATAATTAGAATAGTTCTGAAAAGTTTGTCATTATTGGAATCTGTTCACCTGCAAAATTGTTAGGAACTTTCTCAAGGCAGTCATCATACTGAATATATTACTTGATCTCAGTTTCCTCTTCTGTAGCAGAAGGATGATGGTACAGTTGCTCCTCCAGCAAGGTAGTTGTGAAGCTCAAGTGAGTTAATAATGTATTCAGTTAAAACAGTGCCTGACGCATAATAAGCACAACAAGTCAGCTTTTCTAGACGGCGAGTTTCAGAGAAGATTTCAAGATAAATTACTGCTATAATGAGGCTGGCTTACCATTTGTCTTCACAAAATTGCCTCTTGTTCACACTAGATGACTGGTTAATAAACAGGTACCACTTAAAGTTACTGTTCCTTTAAAAAAAAACAGTCACACAACCTCAGACAGCTATTTTGCTGCTTTGGCAAAAGTATAAGAGGTTTTAAATCTCTGTTAGGTGAAGATTGAAATTTATTTTTGAGACACTTCATTTTTACCTAGAAATTATTGTCTGATTAATGAAATGCAAGTTAGAATAACTCATTTCAGACAAACGCCACAAGAAATAGGAAGTGTCTTTGTATCAAAACAGGTATGAATCCTAGATAAAATTCACTGGGTAGGGAAAAAAAACCCTAAGAATTCAAGTAAGATAGCCTAAAAATACTAATGCTAATCATGCCACACATGGGAAGGGTTTTTTTGTGTGTGATGGTTTTTTTTGAGATAGGGTCTCTCAAACCAATTGCCCAGTCTGGCTCCAAACTATGATCCTCCTTATCTCTGCCTCCTGAGTAGCCAGGACTGGTACCCGGCAAATTTAAAACGTTTTTTTCCCTGTTAAAAACCTTAATTTCTCACCTGAGAGGTTAGACCGAAATTATAAAACTTTTTATTTACAAGACAGTGAAGAAGAGTTTTGCATTTGAGTCCCACAGAGACTGATTTGCTTGTAGTCACTGGCTGGTAGTGGGACAAAAGAAATGGAAAGTAGATGTTCCAGAGGCTTGACCAGCTACCTTGGCAATGCCTGATGTCAATGACCCAACCCCAGCAAAGCTACCTGCCCACTCAGAAGGTAGAGGGAAAAAAGGTGTAGCAAATTAACCTTGTCATTGTCCTTAAAGGAACTCTACATTCCAAAGGCTTTCAGGATTGAGTCCTAACAAAACCCTCCTCACATTGCATTTGTTGGAACAAATTTCTGTATTGCAGCTTACAATACAGATTTCAACCCTGGGCTGCATATTGAGAACTGAGAAAACAAAAAACAAAAAACCTCCTACCTATTTGGGTTTTTTGTTAGCTAATTGTGCAGTGCAAGGAGCCTTCCTCTCATGGTGTTTCTCCACAGGGTTTGGTGATTGTACAGTGGCTGTCCAGATGTGGGAAGTCATACATGTACACTTTTGAAAAGGTCAGGCACCTGTGCATTCAATCTTTGCCCTTCCCAGTTTAGTTATCATGCCCCTTAAGGCACATGTGCAGCCTTGATATGGAAATAGTGCTTGACACAGGATATAGGGCCATTATCTTAATTACAGGTCTGGGGTGTGGGCCATCTGGTGTTTTATGATTTTGCCTTCTGGAAAGGGAGTCAGAATCTTGTTTCCTCATTTTTGCTCATGTCTATCTTGCTGCCTACATTAACAAGGAAGCTGATATACACTTTTTGGTAACCAAAGGTATTGTGAGGCATCTACATGGAAGGCACTATGCAAGATAGTGAGATAGGCTAGTGATAGGGAAAGAAGAAATCCAGCCATGGGACTCCATCCTCCTCAGCAAAAGGTCATCCATGCTGAATTCTTTGTCCCTACCCTGTACCATCCTGGAACATCTTCTCAGTTGTAAATTTCTTTTTAATTGTAAATTCCTTTGCAGATGTAAGTTCCCCAAAAGACAAGGGAGCCTCTTCCTTGGTTCAGAATGGAAATGGTACATGCCCAGTAAAGGGGAACCTGTCCTCAATCTGACTCTCAGAACATTGGTAACATGTTATATATACAATTAAAGACTTGTGAATCAGCATAAGCGTATGTACAAAATGCCTCATGTTATATAACAAGACTTTGTCAATCACATCTGTCAATTATCCTAGCCCCTCTTGCCAAGATTTTCCCCACCATTTGCCCTTACAATTTATAAATGCCCTTTAAACAAAGAGAGCAATGTTTCTATGCTATCTGGCTAGAGCCCACCTCTCTCTCTCTTTTGAAGTGCATATTCTTTTTCTTTCAATAAAACTCCACTACTGATTTACAATCTGTGTTTCTGTCCAGTTCTCTGTTTGAGAAATGCAAATGAGGCAGGAGAGATAGATGAAAAACAAGGAAATTGCATTATTTTGATATATATTTAAAGGACCAGACTCAGACACTGGAACAAGGACGTAAAGGCTGGAGAGCCAGAGCAGCTAGCTTCCTCCCATCTCCTTTTAGATGCCAAGTTACAGGAACAGGGAGGCATGAAGGAGCTACCTGCTTTGCTTTCCTCTTTGAGATTTTAACAAACTGCAAGGATTCCTTGAGTGGGTAGAGGAAAAGGTTTGTCTGGCAGAAGGAAGTCCTAAAGCTCACCTATTGTCCCTATGTTTTGGGTGGGTCTAGGTAAAATAATAATAATAATAATAATAATAATAATAATATTAAGTAGTACCCCTTTGGGCACTTGGAACCATTATCTGATGGTTATGGTTGCTAGACTTCTAGTGGATTCTCCCAATCCTAGGAGAAAGTAAGACCACAGACACTGAACCACCATTTGGATTCTTTGCTCCCATTTCCTGCATGGGGAACAGGAAATGTTTCTCTTTTTCTACCCTCCCTGCCCTCATCTTGTTTATATTTTATCCTGTTCTACTAAAATAAATCCTTGCCAAAACTGCCACATTGTGAAGTCTCACAAGATTGTGAGACACCTTGAAATGCTTTTCATGTTTGTGCATTTCAAACATGAAATCTGTGATTTTGCATGGAAACTGGAAAGCTGTGGGAGCCCCCTTGTCTGTCCTCTGGTGACACAAGAACCTGAGATCTTCTGGACCAGGGTCTCCTGAAGACCATCCACTGGTAACAATAGTGTGTAATAAACCTGAGATAAGTAAGACAAGACTCCTGCCTTCATTCTATGGGTGTAAGGCAGCACCAGCCCTCAGATGTGGTTCACAGCAGAATATGAAAAATGCCAGAAAAGAAGTTTGACCAGGCACCTTGGAAGTTCAGAGGAGAGAGGTTATGTGCAGATTATGTGTGGTGAAGGGGGTGGTATCAGGGAAACTTCATCTGTTTTTTTCATTCCACCCATTCCACTGAGCATTGTGCCAGGTGCTGGGGTGTAACCCCAGCCATCAAGGAGTGTCCAGTCAAGTGAAGTGAAACAAAATAAACAGTATAGTAATTCTTTAATTCTAAGTACCTTTGATTGTGAGTTGTATCCTAATTTTGGAGATGTTATAATTTGGGAAAAGATGTATTTGAGAATCAATGAAATAAAGTAGAGATTATCTAGAGTGCTTGCTCTTGACCTTGCATCATCATAAGTGCTTACATATATCAAGTTTCACTTGTTTAATAAAAGGTAAATATTCAGTGTAAAGTAGCTTGCACTGAGTAGGCACTTGAGAAATTTGACAAATAAGTGAGGAAATGAATAGATGAATACTGTAAAGACAAACTCTCGTCCTCTACCCTTCTGGAGAAGACAGTTCCTTGTTTAAGAATTTAGATTCTCACAAATGGTAATTTCAAAACTTTACCGTTGTCAAGGAAACCACTCAGAGATGGATAGTTCTGTAATGGACTCATTTCATATTTCTAACAAGTCCAAAGAAGCAGAATTTTAAAAGTGATGTGGGTGTGGTAGGAGAGACAAGAAGATACAAAGAACAGTAACAACCAAAAACAAAAAAAAAGCTCATTATGGTTTAAATTACCCAGAGTGCTGATTTCATTTTTAACCAGATTGACATTGCAAATTGAGGGTGCTTAGCAAAATAGAGCCCATTAATTACAGTTACTATTGGGTGATAAGCTCTACAGAGAGCTGGAATTCTTACCACCCCACTGGAATTTGAAATCAGGGCCTTCACCTTGAGCCATCCCACCATCCCTTTTTTTTTTATTGTTTTATTATTCATATGTGCATACAAGGCTTGGGTCATTTCGCCCCCCTGCCCCAACCCCCTCCCTTACCACCAACTCCACCCCCTCCCTCTCCCCCTCACCCCCTCAATTCCCAGCAGAAACTATTTTGCCCTTATTTCTAATTTTGTTGAAGAGAGAGTATAAGCAATAATAGGAAGGAGCAAGTGTTTTTGCTGGTTGAGATAAGGATAGCTATATAGGGAGTTGACTCACATTAATTTCCTGTGTGTGTTTGTTACCTCATAGGTTAATTCTTTTCGATCTAACCTTTTCTCTAGTTCCTGTTCCCCTTTTCCTATTGGCCTCAGTTGCTTTTAAGGTATCTGCTTTAGTTTCTCTGCATTAAGGGCAATAAATGCTAGCTAATTTTTTAGGTGTCTTACCTATCCTCACACCTCCCTTGTGTGCTCTCGCTTTTATCATGTGCTCAAAGTCCAATCCCCTTGTTGTGTTTGCCCTTGATCTAATGTCCACATATGAGGGAGAACATTCGATTTTTGGTCTTTTGGGCCAGGCTAACCTCACTCAGAATGATATTCTGCAATTCCATCCATTTACCAGCAAATGATAACATTTCATTTTTCTTCATGGCTGCATAAAATTCCATTGTGTATAGATACCACATTTTCTTAATCCATTCGTCAGTGGTGGGGCATCTTGGCTGTTTCCATAACTTGGCTATTGTGAATAGTGCCACAATAAACAAGGGTGTGCAGGTGCCTCTGGAGTAACGTGTGTCACAGTCTTTTGGGTATATCCCCAAGAGTGGTATTGCTGGATCAATGGAAGATCAATGTTTAGCTTTTTAAGTAGCCTCCAAATTTTTTTCCAGAGTGGTTGTACTAGTCTACATTCCCACCAACAGTGTAAGAGGGTTCCTTTTTCCCCGCATCCTCGCCAACACCTGTTGTTGGTGGTGTTGCTGATGATGGCTATTCTAACAGGGGTGAGGTGGAATCTTAGCGTGGTTTTAATTTGCATTTCCTTTATTGCTAGAGATGGTGAGCATTTTTTCATGTGTTTTTTGGCCATTTGAATTTCTTCTTTTGAGAAAGTTCTGTTTAGTTCACTTTCCCATTTCCTTATTGGTTCATTAGTTTTGGGAGAATTTAGTTTTTTAAGTTCCCTATATATTCTGGTTATCAGTCCTTTGTCTGATGTATAGTCGGCAAATATTTCCTCCCACTCCTTGGGTGTTCTCTTCAGTTTAGAGGCCATTTCTTTTGATGTACAGAAGCTTTTTAGCTTTATGAGATCCCATTTATCTATGCTATCTCTTAGTTGCTGTGCTGCTGGGGTTTCGTTGAGAAAGTTCTTACCTATACCTACTAACTCCAGAGTATTTCCTACTCTTTCCTGTATCAACTTTAGAGTTTGTGGTCTGATATTAAGATCATTGATCCATTTTGAGTTAATCTTGGTATAGGGTGATATACATGGATCTAGTTTCAGTTTTTTGCAGACTGCTAACCAGTTTTCCCAGCAGTGTTTGTTGAAGAGGCTGCTATTTCTCCATCGTATATTTTTAGCTCCTTTGTCAAAGACAAGTTGGTTATAGTTGTGTGGCTTCATATCTGGGTCTTCTATTCTGTTCCACTGGTCTTCATGTCTGTTTTTGTGCCAGTACCATGCTGTTTTTATTGTTATTGCTTTGTAATATAGTTTGAAGTCAGGTATCGTGATACCTCCAGCATTGTTCTTTTGACTGAGTATTGCCTTGGCTATTCGTGGCCTCTTGTGTTTCCATATAAATTTAACAGTAGATTTTTCAATCTCTTTAATGAATGTCATTGGAATTTTGATGGGAATTGCGTTAAACATGTAGATTACTTTTGGGAGTATCGACATTTTTACTATGTTGATTCTACCAATCCATGAGCATGGGAGATCTCTCCACTTTCTATAGTCTTGCTCAATCTCTTTCTTCAGAAGTGTATAGTTTTCCTTGTAGAGGTCTTTCACATCTTTTGTTAGGTTTACACCTAGGTATTTGATTTTTTTTGAGGCTATTGTAAATGGAATTGTTTTCATACTTTCTTTTTCAGTTTGCTCATTGTTAGTGTATAGAAATGCTAATGATTTTTCTATGTTGATTTTATATCCTGCTACCTTGCTGTAGCTATTGATGGTATCTAGGAGCTTCTGAGTAGAGTTTTTTGGGTCTTTAAGGTATAGGATCATGTTGTCTGCAAATAGGGATATTTTGACAGTTTCTTTACCTGTTTGTATTCCTTTTATTCCTTCTTCTTGCCTAACTGCTCTGGCTAGGAATTCCAGAACTATGTTGAATAGGAGTGGAGATAGTGGGCATCTTTGTCTGGTTCCTGATTTTAGAGGGAATGGTTTCAGTTTTTCTCCATTAAGTATAATGCTGGCTGTAGGTTTGTCATATATAGCTTTTATAATGTTGAGGTATTTTCCTTCTATTCCTAGTTTTCTTAGAGCTTTTATCATGAAATGTTGTTAGATCTTATCAAAGGCTTTTTCTGCATCTATAGAGATGATCAAGTGGTTTTTGTGTTTGCTTCTGTTAATGTGGTTTATTACGTTCATTGATTTTCGTATGTTGAACCACCCCTGCATCCCTGGGATGAAGCCTACTTGGTCGTGGTGAATAATCTTTTTGATGTGTTGTTGAATTCGGTTTGCATTATTTTGTTGAGGATTTTTGCATCAATGTTCATTAAGGAGATTGGCCTATAGTTCTCCTTTTTGGAGATGTCTTTGCCTCATTTTGGGATAAGTGTAATTCTGGCTTCATAAAATGTGTTTGGCAGTTTTCCTTCCCTTTCTATTTCATGGGACAGTTTAAGGAGGGTTGGTATCAGTTCTTCTTTAAAGGTCTGATAGAATTCAGCAGAGAATCCATCAGGTCCTGGACTTTTGTTTTTGGGGAGACTCTTGATTGCTGCTTCAATTTCATTTTGTGCTATAGATCTATTCAGGTGATTAATTTCCTCTTGATTCAGTTTTGGGTGATCATATGTATCTAGAAATCTGTCCATTTCTTTAAGATTTTTGAATTTCTTCGAATATAGGTTCTCGAAGTAGTCTCTGATGATTTCCTGGACTTCCACAGTGTTTGTTGTTATCTCCCCTTTTGCATTCCTGATTCTACTAATTTGGGTTTTTTCCTCTCCTCATTTTAGTCAGGTTTGCCAGTGTTCTATTGATCTTGTTTATTTTTTCAAAGAACCAACTTTTTGTTTCATTAATTCTTTGTATGGTTTTTTTGATTTCTATTTCATTGATTTCAGCTCTTATTTTTATTATTTCTCTCCTTCTATTTGTTTTGGGATTTGCTTGTTCTTGTTTTTCTAGGAGTTTGAGATGTATCATTAGGTCATTGATTTGGGATCTTTCAGTCTTTTTAATGTAGGCACTCATGGCTATAAACTTTCCTCTCAGGACTGCCTTAGCTGTGTCCCATAGGTTCCGGTAGGTTGTGTTTTCATTTTCATTGACTTCCAGGAACTTTTTAACTTCCTCTTTTATTTCATCGATAATCCATTGTTCATTAAGTAATGAGTTATTTAGTTTCCAGCTGTTTGCATGTTTTTTGTCTTTCCATTTGTTGTTGAGTTCTACTTTTACTGCATTGTGATCAGATAGTATGCACGGTATAATTTCTATTTTCTTATATTTGCTGAGGCTTGCTTTGTGCCCTAGGATATGATCTATTTTGGAGAAGGTTCCATGGGCTGCTGAGAAGAATGTATATTATGTAGAAGTTGGATGAAATGTTCTGTAGAAATCAAGTAGGTCCATTTGATCTATTGTGTATTTTAGATCTTGGATTTCTTTATTGATTTTTTGTTTGGATGATCTATCTATTGATGATAATGGGGTGTTAAAATCTCCCACAACCACTGTGTTGGCGTTAATATATGCTTTTAAGTCTTCCAGGGTATGTTTGACGAAATTGGGTGCATTGACATTGGGTGCATACAGGTTGATGATTATTATTTCCTTTTGGTCTATTTCCCCTTTTATTAGTATGGAATGTCCTTCTGTATCTCATTTGATCAATGTAGGTTTGAAGTCTACTTTGTCAGAGATAAGTATTGCTACTCCTGCCTGTTTTCAGGTGACATTGGCTTGGTAAATCTTCTTCCAGCCTTTCATCCTAAGCCTATGCTTATTTCTGTCAGTGAGATGGGTCTCCTGTAAGCAACAAATTGGTGGATCTTCCTTTTTAATCCATTTCGTCAAATGGTGCCTTTTGATGGGTGAATTAAGTCCATTCACATTAAGTGTTAGTACTGATAGATTTGTGGTGATTCCTGTCATTTAGTTGCCTTAGTTGTTTGAAGATTTGATTGTGTGTATCTAAGTTGAGATTATTCTCTACTTTCTTGCTTTTTCTTTTCCTGGGGTTTGGTGCTGCCTGTCTTTTCATGGTTAAGTTGGGTTTCGCTTTCTGTGTGCAGAATCCCTTGTAGAATCTTTTGTAGTGGTGGCTTTGTGTTCACATATTGTTTTAGTTTCTGCTTATCATGGAAGACTTTTATTGCTCCATCTACTTTGAATGATATTTTTGCTGGGTAGAGTATCCTGGGGTTGAAGTTATTTTCATTCAGTGCCCGGAAGATCTCACCCCACACTTTTCTTGCTTTTAATGTTTCTGTTGAGAAGTCTGCTGTGATTTTGATGGGTTTACCTTTGTATGTTACTTGTTTTTTCTCTCTTACAGCCTTCAATATTGTTTCCCTAGTTTCTGAACTTGTTGTTTTAATGATGATATGTCGTGGGGTAGTTCTATTTTGATCTGGTCTGTTTGGTGTCCTGGAGGCCTCTTGCATCTGTATGGGAATATCTTTCTCTA
This sequence comes from Castor canadensis, assembly GCF_047511655.1. Lineage (NCBI taxonomy): Eukaryota > Metazoa > Chordata > Mammalia > Rodentia > Castoridae > Castor > Castor canadensis. Next base: position 143,294,558 of record NC_133390.1, on the reverse strand, counting down.
GATTTGGGAAATTTTCTGTTATTATTTTGTTGAATATATTACACATTCCCTTCACTTGCACCTCTTCTCCTTCTTCAATGCCCATGATTCTCAAGTTTGGTCTTTTGATGGAGTTGGTGAGTTCTTGTATTTTCTTTTCACAGGTCTTGAGTTGTTTAATTAATAGTTCTTTGGTTTTTCCTTTGACTACCATTTCATCTTCAAGTTCTGAGATTCTGTCTTCTGTTTTTTCTTTTCTGCTGGATTGGCCTTCCATTTTGTTTTGCAGTTCTGTTTCGTTCTTTTTTCTGAGGTTTTCCATATCCTGGCTGGTTTCCTTTTTAATGTTGTCTATTTTTGTCCTGAGTTCATTTATCTGTTTATTAATTGTGTTCTCTGTTTCACTTTGGTGTTTATATAGTGCTTCTATGGTTTCCTTTATTTGTTCTTTTGCTTTTTCAAATTCTCTATTGTTGTTGTCTTGGAATTTCTTGAGTGTCTCCTGTACATTTTGGTTGACCATATCCAGTATCATCTCTATAAAATTCTCGTTGAGTATCTGTAGTATGTCTTCTTTTAAATTATTCTTGTGGGCTTCATTGGGTTCTTTGGCATAGTTTATCTTCATTTTGTTGGAGTCTGGATCTGAGTATCTGTTTTCTTCATTTCCCTCTGGTTCCTGTACTAATTTTTTGCTGTGGGAACACTGGTTTCCCTGTTTTTTCTGTCTTCCTGTCATTGTCCTTGGTGTTGTTACTGTCCCTGTACTGTGTGCAATTAAGTATTTTCTAGCTTGTAATAATAACAATGGTAACATTTAGAATGGAATGGTGAGAGGAGATAGAAAGCAAGAAGTTAAAGAAAAGGGGAAAACAAATATACAGACAAGAGGGAGAAAGCAGAACAAGGTATCAGACAAGAGAGTTTCAAAGGTATAAACAGGGAGTGTTAGTGTACTAATTGACAGTAAGCTGAACAGGCATTAGAGAGACAGAGGATTGAAAATAAAAAATAAAAAGAATAAAGATAAGAATAAAAATAAAAAATAAGTAAATGAAAGAAATATATATATAAATAAAATAAAACAAAATGAAAAATAGATAATAAAAAATAAATTAAAAAAAACCCTCCAAGTTCAAATACAGTGAAGTTTCAGTCTTAATAATTTTGGTGTCCGTTTCAGTCTCCAATCCTGGAGATGGTGCCTCAGATGTTGTTCTGTAGTTGTCTCATCAAAGGGGACACATAAAATAGAACAAAACTGCACAAAAATACCACCAAAAAACAAAAAACAAAAACCCACAAAGTGTCCCAAGTTCAAATGCAATACAGTTTCAGTAAGTTTTTCAGCATGCAGGTGTAGTTCAGTTGTTTTCTCATCAAAGGTAGGGAGAGAGAAAAAAAAAAAAAGAGTCTGGAGACAGTTCTGTGAATGGTATCTGCAGCTGAGGCTTGCCTGCCCGCTGCTGTTAGACTGCTGTTGCTGGAGGCGTTATTTATGCAAATCTCAGAGGTGAGCTTAACACTTACCTGGCCCTGCAGATTTGTTTACTCAGAGTTCTCCTGTGCGTGAGCCTCTGCTACAAACTTTCCCCTTTCCAAGCACACTGGGGGAGGTGACACTGCACCCGCTTTCTCAGGACTGCGTGTTTGTTTACAGCTCATGTGGGAAGTGGGTCTTCCCCCGTCTCCTGTGGAGTTTTCCTCACTCCACCACGCTCACAAGCTTTCCCGCTTCTGGTTGCTGGGCGCGTGCCCCCGCTCCTGCCATAGCCTCTTCCGTCTGCCTGGCTTGATTATTTACAGTTCCGGGAAGGATTCCCTTCCCCCAATCTTCGGCACTCAGTGCGCCCCACCCTCTTTCCCCTGTGTCTTTATTGTTCTTATTGCTTATTACTCAGTTTCTCTTTTTTCCCTGGGTGGAGGTCAGTCTGTCCAGGGGGCTATGCTGCTCTGGCCCAGGGTTGTCTGTGGGAGTACCACGTACCATTAAGCTCACCTTGTCCACATCTTCCCAAGCCGTCTGGGTGTGGGCGACTGGCAGCTTGGGGTCCTCCTGGTTTCTCTGTTTAACGTGAATTGGAGATGCTCTGCACTGGCTGGAGGTGTGGAGGGGTCAAATTTTGCCTCTTCTCAGTGGTTTTGCCTGCCAGGTGTGTCTTCAGTGTCTCTCCAAGATTTCACTATAGGAGGCACACTTTCTGCTTCATCCCTCTAGCCGCCATCTTGGAATCTCCTCCCACCATCCCTTTTTTGTGATGGGTTTTTGTGAAGTATTTGCCTGGGCTAGCTTCAAATTGCCATCCTGTGATCTCTGCCTCCTGAGTACCTAGGATTACAGGCATGAGCCACTGGCCTCCATTGACAGTTGGAATTAATATGGTGTGACTGAGAAGTCGTTTTTTATTTTATTTATTTTTCCCTTACTGTGCTGGAAATAGAACTCAAGGCCTTGGACATGCTAGGCAAGTGCTCTACCACTGAACAACATTACATCCCAAACCCAGAAGATGCTTTTTTTTTTTTTTTTTTTTTTTAAGATAGGCACTCTTAGCACCTGAGCCATACCCTCGGCCTGGCTTTTTTTAAAAAAAGAAAAAAAAAAACCAGTTTTTGTGTGTATGATACTGGAGACCAAGGCCTTGTGCATGGTAGGCATAAAACAAAAACAAAACAAGACAAAAAATCTCAAGTTTTGTTTGGTTTTGGTGGTATTGGGTTTGAACTTAGAGGCTTGTGCTTGTGAGGGGCAGGTGCTCTACCACTTTAGCCATGCCCCCAGCACTTTAATTATTTTTCAAGTGAGGTCTCATATTTTTGCCTAGGCAGGTCTGAACTGTGATCCTCCTATGTATTCCTCCTACATAGCTGGGATGACAGGTGCCTGCCAATGTACCCAGTTTATGGGTTAAGATGGAATCTCACCTTTTTTTGATAGGACTGGGGTTTGAACTCAGGGCTTCACTTTTGCAAAATAGGTGCTCTACCATTTGAACTACACCTGCAGTCTAGAATCTCACTAGCTTTTTTATCCAGGCTGGCCTTTTCCCAATCTCCCTCTCCTGAATAGGTAGGATTACAGGCTTGAGGTGACATGCCTGACCAAAAAACACCTCTTGATTTCTCTTTACCACCTGCCAGGCCCTCTGGTCCTTGCTGGTAAATTGCCAGTTGCCATGAAGTATGATGTGGGAATGGTGGCCACCAACCGTAGCTGCTCCTTGAGGTAAAGAAGCAAAGAGGAAAGCAGAGTCCTTCAAGGAACAAGGAAATATGTACTGTGCCAAGATATATTCCAATGAAGCTTATAACTATTATACAAAAGCCGTAGAAATGTGTCCTAAAAATGCTATTATGGTAATCCTGCTGCTGATGCTCAGAAGGTTTCTGGGAAACTCTTAGAGATGCACAGCAATCAGGGAGGCTGGGTGACAGTTTTGCTGGGGCATCTATGAGAAGGTAAGTGCCATCTCTTGGTAGGAAATGCCATAGCAGCGTGTCACAATTTCTAGAGAGCCCTAGAATAGGATCACAAAAATGCCCAGGCACAACAGAGCTCAAGAATGCTAATGCAGTCACAGAATATGAGAAAATAGAAAGATTTTGAGAAGCAAGACTTTCAGAATGTTGCTTTCTACATTGATGGTGCCCCAGATTTGCCCCTGCCTGCCATGGCTTCAAAATCCTCTAAGCAGAATGTTTAGCAATGCTGGTCAATGTTCTGAAGCACAGTCTGTGGCCAGTGACATTTTACAAATGTGTTGACCAACATGGACACCCTGTATGTATCAGATCTTTGCCTTTATTTCAAACATTGTATTGCAAAGTCCTTTGTACACGTTCTCAGGATGGCTTCTGACCATGAGAAGGCTGTATTGTTTGCAGAAATGTCAATGCACTAAAACCAAAGAATCAGGGGAATAAAGCATCTAATAAAGGAAATTACAAGCTAGCTCATGAACTGTACACAGAAGCCCTAAGGATAAAAACAGATGATAGACTCTACTGTAATTGGGGTATGGTTAATTCCAAATTTAGGAAACTAGATAGTGTAATAGAAGACTGTATACACACAGAGAAGCACAATGACACTTATTTAAAGCTACTTGAGAGGATCTTAGTGTTACATGGGCACAGTAGTATGAAGCAGTGTGGGACTATGAACAGACAGGGAAAACAGAAACTCCAAAAACTGCACTGCTAGAACTGAGGAAGCAGAAAAGAAAAGATTCCCATAAGATCTGGGAGTGAGCAAGGAAGCCTCTGAGGATGAGAGAAGAAAGCTCATCAGAATCAGGCCTTGATTCACCCTATCTGGGCACAGTGGAGCCAGTTGTAAGGTTCAGAAGGAGAAGGGGAAAAGTTCAAGAAGTCGGAGAGGCCATTACCATCCTCTCTGATTCCAAAAACAAGACTCGCTGTGACACTGGACAGGACTGGAGGGAGGAGAACATGATTACGGACAATTTTGACACAGGCCCTATCTTAAGACATTCTGCTAGTGGTCCTGGGAGCTTCAGCTTTGAAGCATCAGGTCCAGGGAATTTTTTTTTCAATTTGGCTAATGGAGGGCAACATCCCAGAACCCAGAAAACAAGACTTGTTCATTTAATCTGGAATGTGGACACAGTTCACCCCTCTCCTTCATCGTGTTTCTGTGTACTGAGAGCAGCTAGTTTTCTCATTCTGGGTGAGCAGAAGGAGGTAGGGATAGGAAGTCAGCATGAAACACTGGGGTGAGGCTTGAGGAGGAGTGTGGACAGGGAGGCAGTTTGTGGACTTTAGCTTTTATTGTTTAATTTTATTAAGAAAGTTTTAAAAACCCAGCTCTCTGAATGATTTTTTTATCTACAATAAATTTTGAAAATTACTTAGTTTAGACCTAGCCTCTGAAAATAAAAAGTCCTATTTGAAACATATACTTGTGGTGAGACCTAAGTAGGGACTAGGGTTTGAGGGTTAAAAGCTTGCCCAAATTGCTTCACTGGTCTTGCACCCATCCTTCCACAGCTCACTTATACTTCCTAGCTAAGGTTGCACACAACTTTTTGTCTCAGTGTCTGCTTTGGGGAAATCCAAACTAATACAGGTAGTTTCAACTTTTATCCTGCAGACTATGTACAGTCACTAAAATGTTTTAATTAAGGGACCAATATGTAATTTCTTTTTTATACAAAGGATTACTCTGAATACAGTTTGAAAAGTGAAACAAAAGAGATGGAATATTGAAGGTAATAAAAGCCCAGGTGAGAGGAGAAGACAGCCTAGAAGGAGCTGAGGAAATGAGTGTGGATTGTTGGAGGGTAAGCAATAGGATTTCTCACTGATTGGAGGTTGGGAAGAAGGGGCCAGGGTGAGGTTGGGGGGATGCTGAATGAAACTGCCCAGGAAGAGCGTGTAGAGTGAGAAGATAATGCATGAAGAGGGATCTTCCTTCCCATTACAGTTGGCCCTTGGGAGATGGCTAAGAGTTTGTAAAAAACATGTTTCCTAACTTCTCACCCTGAAAAAACACAGTATAATAAAAGTTGTATGCATTTATTGTGGGAAATTTAGAAAGAAAGAATTTTTAAAACTCTGTAAAATCCTATCTATCTCCATGGAATCTCCATGCATATCTCTCCAGTACTTTGCAAGAAGCCAGCTACCCTGATATTAAAAATAAAACTATATTGTGGCCTTTTTCACATAATATTATACTGTGGCCATTTTCTGTTATTTAAAAAAATTATTTTTTACTGTTTTGTGGTGCTGGAGATAAATCGTGGAACCTTACACATGATAGGTAAGTTCTTTACCACTGAGCTCAAAACACGATTTTTCATGGCAACATAATACTTCATCATGTGAATGTACCATAAATTTAAGAATTCTATTTGTAGAACTGTGTCTCTTCCAACTGTTTTTCCATTGTAAATAACTCTATGTGATGAATAGAATAACTACAAGGAGTACTGTATTAAAATGTATGAATGTATTTAGGACTTTTGATAATTATTGTGAAATTGCAATCTAGAAGAATTGTGCCACTGTACACCTACTAGCTAGGTAGGGAGGGATTATGGTCTGTATAGTTCTTATTATATTCCCAGCATACAGAAAGTTCCTAACTCATAGCAGATGTTCTGTTATGGCTTGGACTCAAATGTCCTTCCAAAGGCTCATGTGTTGATGGCTTAGTCACCAGCTGATGGTATTATAGGGAGGTGGTGGAACTTTAGGTGGTGGGGCTTAGTGGAAAGAAGTTTGGTTATTGGGGGGTGTGTCCTTGAGGGGGATCCTGGGTCCTCTTCCTGTCTCTCTGCTTCCTGTCTGCCATGAGGTGAGCAGTTTTGCTCTACAACATGCTCCTTGTTTTGATGCTTTGCCTCGCCACAAGCCAAAAACAACAGAGTCAACCTACTGTGGACTGGACCTCTGAAACTGTGAACCAAAATTAATATTTCCAACTTATGAGTTGCCTGAATTTTGCCACACTTCTTTTTTTTTTTTGTGGTGCTAAGGATCAAACCCAGGGCCTTCTGCATGCTAAGTAAGTACTCTATCACTGACCCACACTCCCATCCCTCTATATTAATAATTTTGTCTTTAAGTTTATTCTGTCTGAAATTAGTATTGCTATGTTTGCTTTTTTGATTACTGTTTGCATGGTGTATTGCCCAACATTTGACTTTAAAACCTATTTGTGTCTTTGAATTTAAAGTGTTTCGTTATTAAATAAATTTCATTCAAATCTTGCCTGTCTATAATTTATTTTAATGTAACTTGTGATGTAAGGATGTCAATTATATTTCTCAGTAGTCTACCCCATACTACACTACAAACTGAATAAACTTCCATTTCTCCATTGATTTGAGTTGTGAGTTTTATATGCTTTATTTTTTTTTAAACTTTACCAGTGTGATTTAAATCTGCAGTATCATAAAACCAAATGCTTTATTCTGAGTTATTCAACTAGATTATCGTAGCTTTGTATTGAATTGGCTTACCAATCTACTTTCCTAACATTGCTTTCCTTTGCTTGAATTGTCCTCAGTATTCATCTGTGTTTATTTTTCCTTATAAAGCTTAGAAACAGCTGGCATAGTCTAAAATGTTACTTTGTTGGTGTTTTTATTAAGAATGTTGATTAGTCCATCCTCTGTTGCTGTAATGAGATATCTGAAGCTGTTAATCTGTGAAGAATAGAGGTCCATTTAGCCTGCAATTCTGGAGGTCCAGGAGCATGGTGCCAGTTTCTCAATTTTGGTGAGTGCCTCATGGCAGGTAGCATAGTAGAAGCATAAGCAAGAGCGATCACATTGCAACAGAAGCCAGAAAGATATCCAAGGGCCAGAGCTGCTTTTTTCTAGAGTCACAGGAACTAACCAGTGTCTTGTGAGAACTACATTAGTCTCTTCTCTGATGCCCCATGACCTAATACTCTTCTACTAGACCCCATCTCTGTCTTATTTATTTATTTATTTGGCAATACTGGAGTTTGAACTCAGGGCCAATGCTTGCCAGGCAGAGGCAGTACTGTTTGAGCCACTCCACTAGCCCATTGTTTGAGTGTGTGTGTGTGTGTATGTGTATGTGTTGTGTATTTTCAAGATAAGGTCTCAGGTAGTATTTCCCTGCGCTGGTTTCCAACAGAGATCCTCCTGATCTAGGGCCCAGGTGTGAGCTAGGGCCACAGGTGTGAGCTACCGGCACCTGGCTAGGCCCCACCACCTCTTAATATTGCCATGTTGGGGACCAAGCCTCCAACATATGAATCCTTGGGGAACAAACTACATCCAAACCATAGGATATGTATTATATTTGTAGATTAATGTAACAAACATTAATGCCTTTGACATTTTCCTATTCTGGGCTGGTAATGTGGTTCAAGTGGCAGAGTACTGGCCTAGAAAGTGAGAAGCCCTCAGTTCAAACCCAATTACTGCCAAAAATCAGAGATATTTTCCTATTCAGACACAAGATATCTGTTTACACTTACCCAAATATTATATGTGATAATTTAAATTATCACCTCATGTGATACTGTTATGTAATAAGAAATATATATTTGTTTTTCATCTGTAGCTCCTGGCACAGAGCTCCCAAATCCTTTGTAATTTCCTAAGTGGTAGGGGTGCAAGAAGCATCTTTTGTTCTAATCGTTAATTCGCATTCTTCTTTTATAGTCCCAGTCTTTTTCTTGGGCATTAATTAGGACAACTTATTATCTTAATGTTTGAAAACCTTAGGAGAGAGCTAGGTCTGTGACCTTAGTTCTGGTTTCCTGATGTGGGATCAGAAATCCTTTGGGATTTCCTGAGTAGTAGGAATATCTTATTTTTTTTTTTCTTAGTGAGGTGACTCTGGATAGCTTCAAGATGGGGGCTGGTCACCAGAAAGACCAAGCCATGATTAGGAGTTTGGAACTTTTAGCCTCTTCCCTTCCCCCATCTTCCAGGAAAGGGAGAAGGGCTAGAGAATGCATTAATAATCGATCATGCTGATGTGATGAAGCTTCCATATAAACCCTAAAAGATGGTGTTCAGAACTCTTTTGGGTTGGTGAACATATTCAAATGCTGCAAACATAGCTCTTTGTATCCCTTCTGCTGGATGACCTTTTAATGATATAGTTTATTCACTTTTTGTTGGCTCTGGGGTTTGGACTCGGGGCTTCACAATTACTAAGCAGGTGCTCTACCACTTGAGCCACTCTGCCAGTCCTTTTTCTGTGTTGGCTATTTTTGAGGTAGTGTCTCACCAACAATTTGCCTGGGCTGACTTTGAACCATTATCTCCTTATCTCTGCCTCCTGAGTTGCTAGGATTACCCATGTGCGTTACCAACTTAATGATATACTTTAATAAATTGATGAATATAAATAAATGTTTTCCTGAGTTTTAAGAGCCATTATAACAGGAGAGCTTGTGCAAAACCCTGATTTATAGTGAAGTTGAACAAAAGTATGAATAACCTGAGATCCAAGACTTGTGATTTCCTCAGAACTGGGGGACGATCTGTGGGACTGAGCCCTTCAACTTGTAGAATCTAAAATTACCTCCAGGTAGATTGTGTCAAAATTGACTTGAATCACAGGACACCTGGTTAGTGAGACTTGAAGAATTTGTTGCTATGGAAAAACCTCCCACACATTTGATATCAGGAGTTTTTATGAGAGTAAAGGAAAACAGAGTTTGTTTTTTTAATTTTAATTCGTATTCCTCTTTTATAGTCCCAGTCTTTTTCTTTGGCATTAATTAGGACAACTTATTATCTTAATGTTTGAAAATCTTAGGAGAGAGCTAGGGGTCCTCATTTTTGTTCACCAATTTATCCGTTCACTTACCCATTTAGGAGGTATTTGAGACCAATTATGTGCAGACAGTGCAGGGTGCTGAAGATACAATGGTGAACACATAAAAAACTGACCCCTGATTCAGCAAGAGTATACAGTGCAGTGGGTATATAAAAAAGTAATGTCTTTATTCCCAATGTGCTTATTATATCTGTATCTTCTGTTATGTTTAACATGATCTTTCCTTGATTCTTCCTTGGTTTAGTTATCCTAAAACCACAGGCCTGAGATAAGGTCTTGACTATGAGTTAGTTTATTTGGAAAAGGAGTGGGAAGGTGAGGGAATGAGAAAGTAGAAGGGATAAAGCCAATAGCAGTGTGCTACTGAGTAGACTTCTGCAGAGGATAACAGGGACTCAGTCCTGCTGGGCACCTTCTGAGAAATTCTATAGAACCTACTCTGGGAATCAGTCCCTTGAGGGGCAAGGAAACTGGGGAATTCCTGTCCCTCCTTGGTTGAGGGTTGCCCTTGGGGGCACTAATTCTGTGGCATTCCTGGTCTGCCTTTCTTGTGGCAACAGTGTTCCTTAAGCCAGAGAGCCTCTTCAGGTAGAGGAACCCAGGTGCTGAGGTAGGAAGTCAATGATGCCCTATGGAATATGTTGGTAATCTTAGAAATGCACCAAGGGCACATAGGTATGACACTGATGCTGCAGATCCCATCTGTCTAGAAGAGAAAGTTATCTTTTTTTTAATATTTTTTTATCTTTTAATCTGAAAATATAGCGTACACCTCTCTTTATTTGCCTTTTCCGTTCCTCTAAGTGATGTTTAATAGTTTTCTCTAATGTCTTTTTTTGTTTATTCATATATTCATATGTGCATACATTGTTTGGGTCATTTCTCTCCCCGCCCCCCACCCTCTCCCTCTCCCCTCACCATCCTTGCTTCCAGGCAGAGCCTGTTCTGCCCTTTTCTCCAATTTTGTTAAAGAGTAGTCATAAGCAATAATAAGGAAGACATAGCGTTTTTGCTAGTTTGAGATAAGAATAGCTATACAGAGAGATTCCTAGCATTGCTTCCATGCACAAGTGTATTTCAACCCAAATTGATTCATCTTTACCTGACCTCTTCACTACTTCCTGGTCACCTTCCCATATTGACCTCTGTCATTTTAAGGTTACTTTAGTAGCTCCTCTGCAGTGGGGACATCAAACACTTTCAGGTTTTGGGTTTCCTAGGAAAGTTATCATTCGAATGCACATTTACACAGAGTAGCAAGATGGGAGAAATTGAGATAGAAAATCAGACAATGTGGAAAGTCAGTACAGCTAATAAGGCAATCATAATAGTATTAGTCCATCATCAATATTTCATATTTCAAGCTGGGGAGCATAGCTGAAGTGGTAGAGTGCCTGTCTAGGAAGCATGAGGCCCTGAGTTCAAACCCCAGTATCATCAAATTATAAATAAAATAAAAATAAGTAAACAAAAAGATTTTCCAAAAGATGATTGCACATTTCAATTTTGTCTATTTTACTACTTTAATGGAAAAAGTGAAAAATAATAGATATGGTAGTGAAAGCTATTTTTGGCAATAAGATAATAGGGGATAACATAAAAGAGAATAGAATGGAAGAAAGAGCACTGGTTTTGGGTTTGGTCTTGAGTTTAATCCTGTATCTACTGAGTGGCAATGTGACCTTTAGAAATTGCTGATCTGCTGATCTGAATGTGAAATGTGTTTATGTGAGAATGTGACAATACTCTCTTCATTTGGTCATTTAGTTCTGGTTTTCCCAGGAGATCTTCAGAAGGAAAGCTGCCAGGGCTCAGAAGTTTGGACAATTTAAAGCTTCAGGCACATTGTGCCTCTGCAAATGTGTAATCAGCACATGACTATTTTCTCTCAAGTTACCTCTAGTGGAATGACTTTTTAGTTTTATCATTTTTCTTGTTGATAACAAACTATTGTTAGAACAATACATTTATTTTTGCTATGGGTTGGTACCTTTTCTTTAAAAGATGTGTTTAGTGGAGGTGAACTGTTTTTCTATATTAATCATATATCAGCAAAATACTCCATGGGAAAAAAACTCATTCTGGTCAAGTAAGGAATGAACAGAAGACAGAAGTGATAGGCAGAAAAATGATAAGGAAATATGTAACTCAACTGGGAGCAAAATTTTATGTGAAATCCAAATATCATGTTCTTCTTTTTCCTTTTTCTTCCTTTTTCCCTTCCTTCACTTCCTTTCCTCTTCCCTTCCCTTCCCTCTCTTTCCTTCCTTTCCTCCCTTTCCCCTCTTTCTTCCTCCCCCCTTTCTTCTAAGTTGCAAAAAATTTAAATTCCCTTTCTTATGCTTCAGATTTCTTTTGTGACTGTAGTGTAACGTTGGCAAGACTGTATTATGAACCCATTACAAACTTCTAGATAGGTTTCTGAAAGGAACTGCCAAATAAAGACAATGCCACATGTGGAAAAGAAAGATTTATTGGAACCAGACTGCAGGACTGTCACTCTTTTGGGTTCAGAGTGCAGTGACTTGGGCTTTAAAGGAGGGGCCAAGTCATGGGGGAGGGAGAGAGTCTTTGGTCTCCGATTATCTGTGATCACCAAATGGAACAGGTCAACATGCCTAGCTAGTTGAGTAACTGGAAGTTCCTGAGGTTTTTGTAAGCAGAGAAACAAGCAAGCAGGTGAGTTTGGCAAATGGTCATGAATCAGGGGGTCTGGTTTTGGCATTAGCCTCGGGAACTTCCGCCCACCCCAAGAATTCCAGTCTTTTGTTGGTATTATGGGTGCTGATTGATCTAGCTTCTTCATGCTGAATGGGGGCATCGTTAAGGTGGGGTTTGACTGGAATGTGGAAGTTTGTGAGGTTCCCAGAAGTGGAGGCTGACGGTTTTTCCCAGGCATCATCTAAAGACAAGGCCAGTTATTGGGAGAAGGTTGTAGTAGCATCTGGTGGGAAGTCTGTTTGCTGAGTTCCCCTAGGTGATCCTGGAGGCATCTAGGATTAAAGAGCATTTTCCTGGTTTAAGGGTTTGTATTTCCATAGCATCATTACATGTGCAGCTGTTTTTCTTTCCATAGTAGCCTCTATAATGGACATAATAGATCATATAACCAAGGGAAGGAAGCAGGGAAGTATTGTGCATGCTCCCAGAATGAGGTCCACTGCCCCCACCAGTGTTTTAAATCCACCCATGACAGAAAATCAAGAGCCAGATGAGGACTAAGAACTTATGTAGGGAAAAGGGAGAGAGTTTGTGGGAGAGGCATAGCCGCATGGGGCCCAGCAGCACACAAGAATACTCATCCTTTGTTGTAGTGGAAGAGCCTGAAGTTGGTGGGCAATGTTTTACTCTTGAAAGGTGCTGCCACTGGGGGGTCCCATTGAGCTTGACAACTGTGGGCATTGTGAGGATAACCAGATGAGGGCCAGTCCACTGAAGTGCCAACAGAGATGGCCGAAGATCCTTTAGGAGAACAAGATCCCCTGGTTTAACAGAAATTGTTATGTGGCAGGATCTGGTTCGCATGCTCTCTGAGAAGTTCCCTGAGAAGGTTAAGGTAAAGTAGATAGTCAGCCAAAGGAATAGGGTCTGTTGGAGGCAAGTTTCCAAAGAGAAATGGGTGGCCATACATTACTTCAGAGGGGCTCAAGAAGGAAGGGCTTCAGGGGGTGGTCCGGTGTGGTGAGTTTTTCTCATTGACCATTGATTCATGGGCTTTCTCAGGTGAACTGCTTTGGTTTGCACCTTTATTGGGGAGGGGAAACAATCTTGAGAGCATTTATTATGTAAGACCCAAATAGAAATATTACAAGGAGCATAAAAAGGTGTCTGCTAAGGCTTGCATATCTAGGGATCCAAATTCTGTAAAATCCTGTAACTCCCAAGAAAGTTCTAAGCTGCTTTATGGTATGGGGGAGTGGGAAATGGAGGATTGGGTCGATTCCCTGATGACTCAGGGAGTGAGTCTGTCCCTTTAAGAACACACCTAGGTAGAAGACCTGTGGGAGACATAATTGATCCTTCTCCTTAGAGACTTTGTATCCCTGGAGGCCAGAAAATTGTTTTGTTTTTTTTTTTTAAAGCACTCAGTCGCCCTGCAGATGAGGGGCTCTGTGGCTCTGCACAGAAGTATATCATCAACATATTGAAGAAGGGTGACCTCTGGGTAGTGCCAATCTAATAAGTCTCTGGTTAGAGCCTGTCCACAAAGATGAGGGCTGTCTTTAAACTCCTGTGGCAAAACTGTCCAGGTTAGTTGCTGTGAAGGGTTTGTGAAATCTTTGAAGGCAAACAGGGTCTGACTGTCAGAATCCAGGCTAAATGTAACACTTTTGGATAAAAGAGAGCTTTAGCTTATTATTTTGTATAAATTTACATTTTTAACTGTGTAAATGTTTGTGCCATATTTAGATAAAGTATAAACACAATACTGTTACAAGGTGGTCATTTAAGACACATGAGCAAATATGTAAATGAACTCTGATTTAGTAGTACTTAAAACTTGACAAGATCAGCAGAAAACACAAATAATTTTTTTGATAAAATGCTTCCCTATAATAATTTTTTTTGTAGATGTTACTCAGAACAGAACAATATTAAGATAACCTTGTTATTTTATAGACATAGAGAACTTGATTTTATTTTGACATGACCCTAAAAATCTTTTTAGGCAACTCTTTGATTATAGTCAACTTTAACTTTACCACACACTGAAGCTTTTATTATATACTTTTAAAACTTACTCAGACCTTTATACAACATACTAAACCCTTTCATGTTTTATCCTTTTCCCTCCTCTCCATATTTGGAACAATCTTTAGGACAAACCCTTCTTTATAAAATCCTTTCTCATCCAAAAAACCATTCCTTTTTCCTTTAATTTCTCAAAAAATACATTTAATACCTATCTATATCCTTTCCAGTTGTTTACTTTGCAACTTGTATTTTAAAATTAACTTCTACAAGAAGTTTTAAATTTAAATAAAACTGTCTTTCCTTTTGGCTTGTGGAGGAGACCGTCCACCCTCACCATGGAGATCTGTGAACGATAAAGCTTACCTGAGAAGTCAGGTAGCACCAAGTAGGTGATTGAGGCCTACCTGCTATTTGTACGGTTACCCTGGGCTCCTCCAAGGTGATCTTGAAGGGGGCCGAGGTCCCAGGGCTACATCAGTCTTCTGCCGCTAAGCCCAAGAGGTCTGTGAGGCCTTCACTCTGTTGAAAGTGGGAACGGGAGACTGATCTACCTTGCAGAGACAAAGAGGGGCAGTCGTCCTTCCAGTGTCCACTCTGGCCACATCGTGGACAGGGTCCTGGCAGTGGGAGAGGTGAAGGGCAGTTTTTTGCCCAATGTCTTGTCTGGTTGCACCTGAAGCAGCCCCTGGAGGTGTGCATTGTTGTCTGGTCCATCTCAAAGTTGGAGGAGGTGGCCTCGGGGCAGCCATCAAGAGCTGGGCCTTTCTCTGGTTCTCAAGCCTCATCTCAGTTATTAAATACATTAAATGCCATTTTCACAAGATCTCCCTGGGGGGTTTGAGGGCCATCCTCTTCCTGTTTAAGTTTTCTTCAAATATCAGGGAAGAATTGGGAAATAAAATGAGAGTTGAGAATAATTATTCCATCCTTGGAAGATGGGTTTCATGCCAAGTCATATCATATGCTTGGGTTAGGTATTTAAATTCTTTAATATAGGAGGCTGAGTCATTAAAGAAGGAGTTTTTTTTCAATTTGAGAGAGGTCAGTCATGGAAAAGGGCACATGAACTCTGATAATGCCATCAGCTCCTGCCACCTCCCAGAGTGGGTATAGATGGGCTGAGCATGCTTGGGAGGAGGTATGGGAGTGAGTATGGGATGCAGGTGGGGAGGAGAAGGGTGAGAGTGTAGCAAGGGCTGAGGGCAATGCTGGTGGCGTAGGTCCCTGAGGAGCCAATGGCTCAGGGTCAATTGTAACTATTGTAGAAGGTGGTGGATGTTTGGGAGAGCCAGCAGGGGTGGAAGAAGGGGGGTCTAAGTCATGGAAGGATGGGGTGGGAGAAGAGATTGAAGTACAGGACCAGCAGGAGGAGTTGGGAGGTGGGCAGATGACGCCCATGAGGTCACAAGTAAGAGAAGAGTATTCTGAAAGGGGTTTGGTGGGAGGGAGAGACTCAGGCTTTGAGAGTGGGGGTTTGTCGCTGGCAGGGAGGAGTTGAACAGCATTACAAGATTGGGACAGGGAGGATTGAGAGCAGAGTGAAAGGAAAGCTTGGATGAATGGAATCTCAGATCACTTGCCATTGTGATGGCAGAAATTGTTAAGATCTAGGAGTGTGTAAAAATCAAAAGTACCATTTTTAGGCCATTGTGAATGATTGTCTAGCTTGTACTGAGGCCAAATGGTGTTGCAGTAATAGATCAGTCGCTTAGGTTATATATCATCTTGGAGACCAAAGGGGAGGGTGCAGAGAAGGCATCCCAGTGGACACATCTAATGTAGAGTGGGAGGTCCCCATAATGTAGAAGGAGAGAGAGAGAGAGAGAAAGAGAGAGAAAGAGAGAGAGAGAGGTATCTCAGTGAGTTTACTCTTCATGCCAATATAGATCTAGGTCAAGATCTAGTCTCCCTTATGTGACTCAGGCAAGGAGAGCAGAATCATCTGGTTGCTGGTTGCTGTTTGGTCAAAGTAACTGGAGGGGCTGTTGAGCTCTCACCCTACGTGGAGGAAAGGAAAACAGGGAGGGAGAGCTAGAGAGAGAGAGAGTGAGACAGAGTGGGAGTGTCACCCAAATGGGTTCCCAAGGACAGGTGTCCCCAGCCTGGGTTGCCATCCAATGGAAAATGTCCCAACCAGTTATCCAGGCATCCCTATGCTACGTGGTGGGCACCCCAGCGGATAGAGAGAGGCATACCTGTCATAGCACTATGACTTCCAGACCAGGCAGAACAGGTAGCCCTGGCAGGAGGGTGACACTTACAGAGTTTGAGGAGTAAGTCAGGTGGACAGCAGTGGAAGAGAAAGGCTAATGATGAATGGGAAAGCCAGCAAGTCAGTAAGGTCTGAGATCCACAGTCTGGAGGCATGTGGGGTCAATTCAGCAGTCTGTGTCTGGGAGAGGGCAGGACATGAAGGCCAAGGAAGCAGCCCTTGGCCAGAGTGTCCTGTTAACCTCTCCTGGGATTTGGCACCAGATATAAGGAATGCTGAATAAAGACCACACCTCGTGTGGAAAAGAAAGATTTATTGGAACCAGACTGCAGGACTGTCACTCTTTCGGGTTCAGAGTGCAGTGACTTGGCTGAAATGGGTAGTGGGCTTTATTGGAGGGAACAAGCCATGGGGGAGGGAGAGAGTCTCTGGTCTCCGATTATCTGCAATCACCAGATGGAACAGGTTGACATGCCTGGCTAGTTGAGTAACTGGAAGTTCCTGAGGTTTTGTAAGCAGAGAATCAAGCAAGCAGGTGAGTGGCAAGTGGTCATAAATCAGGGGGTCTGGTTTTGGTGCTAGCCTTGGGACCTTCTGTCCACCCCAAGAATGCCTGGGACCTAACATTTTCCATCTGCTACACAAATTCTTTGGGTTTAAGCAGACTTTTCTCTCCAACCTACAACAAGAAGGGAGTTCTTTCTTAGTTCTAACATTACACATGTGCATACTATTGACATTTTGTGGCTTTGGAATTGTAGACTTACCCAACAGTTATTTTCCTTAGAAACTAGGGAAACTGAACAGTTGAAGTGACAAATGTTCCTGGTGCATCTAGGGTTACAGCTGGTCACTGCTTCCTAGTACAGGACTCATATCTCAGTAATGAAATTATTAAGGATTTCTAAGCAATTGAAATCAGGGCTTTTTGAGTCTTGGTTTTGTTATGTGCCTGTGTTGACGGTCCTTGCCTTCACAGGCCAGAGAACTGGCTCATGAGGCAACTGAATGATGAACCAAAGCTGGTATATAAAGTAGGATTTATTAGAGAGAAAGGAAAGGCTACAGCTAGAAAAGTGCAGTGGAGCCCGGAAACTTATAGCTCACTGCTCAGGTGAAGGCTGGGGTTTTTATGGACATTCTAACTCTGAGGTAAGTGGGTTTTTCTCATTGGCCATGGATTCGCAGACTTTCTCATGTGAACTGGTTTGGTTTGCACCTTTATTGGGGGAGGGGAAACAATCTTGAGAGCATTTTGCTCATCAGCTCAGTGGTAGATCTGTATCTCTCCTTTAGGATGCAGGAATGTAGGCCTCCATCTCCTCAGGACGCAGGAATGATATTGCTCTCTATGGGGGATGGGATACTCACTCATCTGCCTTAGGTCTCCAAACCTAACAATTTGGGCTGAGGCTCAAAGTCTGAGAGTTAATAAAAGGACCCAAGTGGTCCCAATTTTATAATCTAAGAGATTGGATGCTGTAGACTTACCAATGAATGGGAGTTGAGGATAGGGTGTTTAAGGATTGAAGTAAGAGAGCATAGGCAAAATATTCTTAGAAGTTTCTAATTTCTCTTGCATTTCCTCAAAAGGAGGACAAAGCCATTCTCTAAACTTCAGAGAATTGCTATAAGGGAGCTACTTGGAGAGCTTGATCTGTGGTCCTTGGAGTTTAGGAGTCATTCTGGATTGTGGTGTGACACATGCCTAATGGGGACAGATGGAGGCTACCTGCCTGAGGAGAAAATGGGAATGACAGCAAGAGAAATTGGGCTATCTTTGGAGCTGACTGGACACTCATAGCAGGGGTAAGAATGTGTATTTCTCAGGGACCAGAGAAAGGACACAAAGAAAAGAGCTGGCCAAGAGATACTAGAGAAGAAATAGTATAGTAGTTTCCTATGGTTGTTAAAAATCACCACAAAATTGGTGACTTAAAAGAACGTGTTTATTCTCTCATGGTTCTGGAGGTCAGAATTTGCAATCAAAGTGTTGGTATGTTGGGTCTGGAGACCTTAGGCAGATGAGTGAGTATCCCATTCCCCCCTGGAGAGCACTATGATCCCTGCATCCTGAGAAGGAGTTGTAAATCTGCATTTCTGCATCCTGAAGAGGAGATACAGGGTCTGATAGATTTGTCACAGGGCTGATGAGCAAAATGCTCTCAGGATTGTTTCCCCTCCCCCAATAAAGGGCAAACAAACCAGTTCATCTAAGAAAGCCCATGAATCCACAGTCAATGAAAAGAGCTCATCTAACCCTTACCCAAACCTAGAGTTAAAATGTCCATAAAAGCCCCAGCCTTCACTTTGGCAGCAAGCCACTGGTTTCCAGGCTCCTGCACTGCTCTAGCTGTAGCCTTTCCTTTCTTTCTAATAAATCCTACTTTGTATACTAGCTTTGGCTCATCAATCAGCTACCTCATGAGCCAGTTCTTTGGCCTGTAAAGGCAAGGACCCTTGACACCGGCCCGTAACACTTCAAACCAGCACATAACACTTCCTTTAGCGTTAGGCACAGCTAGCAAAAGACTGAGTTTTCAGGCAAGGGTCCTCTGCAGCTGCAGCTGAAATCAGAGGTGGCCAGTATAAGCATTTGCTTCATGAGAGAGACTTCCTTAGCCCCAAGGCTCTGGTTATATATCAGTCCATCCAATAGGCTCTCTCTGATGTAGTCTGTCAAAAGGCACATTGCAGAAGTAATTAAGGATTTTGAGATGGGGAGATGATCTTGGACTTTAAGTACAATCCCAAGTGTCTTTTCATTGACTGTGGATCTGTAGGCTTTCTTAGTTGAACTGGTTTGTTTGCCCCCCATTGGGGGAAGGGGAATAATCTTGAGAGCATTTTGCTCATCAGCCCTGTGGCAGATCTATCAGACCTGGTATCTCCTCTTCAGGATGCAGAAATGCAGATTTACAACTCCCTCTCAGGATTCAGGAATTCAGGTTTACAACTCCTTCTCAGGATGCAGAAATCATAGTGCTCTCCATGGGGGGATGGGATACTCACTAATCTGCCTTAGGTCTCCAGACCCAACAGAAGGAATGGGTCTTTGCTTTGCCTTAGGGGGCTCTCCAAAGCTTGTCTTTTTCTTTCTCTTTTTTTTTTTTTGGTGGCAATGGGGCTTGAACTCAGAACCTCATGCTTGCCAGCAGGTGCTCTACCTCTTGAGTCACTCCACCGGCCGCCAAAGCTTCTCTTAAGTAGCCTGGGAATAGTCCTCAGATGGCGCAGAAGGGAGCTGTGGGGGAAGGGCCTCAGTCTACTGTCTTTTCAGCCAAACAATTCTGGGAGGTCTTCCATTAACTTTTCAGATCCTGGTAGAATTGAACCCCTTTGCCTATGGCGTGATCTCACTAATGCACACGTGGTTTATGGCTTTTTATCCTTCTCACTCCCTCACTTTTCAGTACTGGGATCACACCAAATGGGCTGCCAGTACTCAAATTCTTGTCTTAGCTCCTGTTTGTTTGGAAATCCTAAACAAAATCAGCAGGTTCCCATCAGAGAATCTTCAAGAACTCCACAAAAGTGCTCTATGGTGTGAGGAAAAATGCCGCTCTCAAAGAAAGCTCATGAGAAAAGTCTCACGTCCATAGAGCAATGTTTAATGGCAGGCCCACACTGCCAGGCTGGCTGGGGAAAAGATGGCACAGCCCTGAGTCTGGGCAAACAGTAGCTTTTATAGAAGGGGGAGGGTAAGGAAGTTAGTACATGCACAGTAGTCTCTGGTAGGGGTGGGGATGTCTTAGAGCGTGGGAATTTGTTTAAGGGTGGGGCTGCCATTTTGGCTGATTCACAAAATGGCAACATTATTGTTCTATCACCACCCCATTTTTTCTTTAATAATGATAAGGGTAGGGGCTGAGGACCGAGAATTGGGGCAAAGCATCAGTCTCTTTAGCTGCTTCCTGCTGGCAGGGGCATTGTATGGGGCAGGATCCTCAGGCTCCTGTGTCCTGGTGGGGGCCCTCATAGCAGTCCTCTGGACAGTTTTGGAGAGGTTGGTATTCCTGGAGGTACAACTGGTTAAATTTTTGATTAGCAACAGCAGACATGTAGTATGATACAAGGGAGGAGGCTTAAGAATAGGACAGCAAGAAGAAACATAGGCATTAGGATGGGCATTGGCCAATAGAACCACTGTGAAATATTGTTCCCTAGACAATTTCAAGAGTCCTCCAATTCCCTTCTCCATTTTTGTAATTGTTTCTTGATAGGTGCTGCCATTGGGGGAACCCATTGAGCTTGACAGCAGTGGGTGTCATGAGAATGACCAGATGAGGGCTGGTCCATCAAAGTCCCAATAGAGAGGGTAGAAGATCCTTTTTGGAAAACAAGATGCCCTGTTTTAACAGAAATTGTTATAGGTTGGGGCAGGATCTGGTTTGCATGCTCTCTGAGAAGTTCCCTGAGAAGGCAGGTAGTCAACCAGAGGAGCAGAGTCTGTTGCAGGCAAGTTTTCTAAGAGAAATGGGTGGCCATACATTATCTAAGACCCAAATAGGAATATTAGGAGGAGCATAAAATGGTGTCTGCTCAGGGACTGCATACCTAGGGATCTAAATTCTGCAAAATCCTACAACTGCCAGGAAAGCTGTAAGCTGTCTTATGGTATGGGGGTTGGGAAATGGAAGATTGGGTTGATGCATTTATGACTCAGGGAGTGAGTCTGTCCCTTTAAGGCCACACCTAGGTGGGTGACCTGTGGGAGGCAGGGGCTGTCAGGATTTAAATGTAACACTCTTGGATAAAAGAGAGCTTTAGCTCATTATTTTATATAAATTGACACTTTTAACTTTTTAAATGTTTGTACCATATTTAGATAAAGTATAACATAACACTGTTACAAGGTGGTCATTGTCATTGGACTGGGGACCAGGAGAAAAAGGTAAAATAGAGAAATGGGCTCCACTGTCTAGGAGGAAAATGACCTTTTGATTTTCTGCCATTATGGCTCCTCAACATTGATGCCAAGAAGTGGAGTGTGGACAGGAAGCTGAGACCCATCAATCCATAGGAAGTGGCACCTCACCTTCCATCTGGAGGTGGGGGCATTTAGACCTCCAGTGGTTACCCTTGCAGAGGACAGGGTCCCAGTTGGGGGTGGGGCTGTCTCCCGGGCTGTCCCCCCTTAAGCATTCTCTGCAGAAGTGCCCCTCCTGTCCACCATGATAGCAAGTTCAGGATACAGGCCCCAGTTGGGTAGGGCCCTCCCTGAAAGCAGCAATGAGGCCATGGTGTCTCTTATCTTTTTCTCTCCTGTTAGTAAGGTCCTGGACATACAGACATAGCTATAAATACAGACATGGCTAGCTGTATTACTTGGCTCAATGATATTTTCCCTTCAGCCACAGTCTGTGTTTTTTACGAATATCTAGGGCTGACTGTTAGAAATTTATCTTTGAGGAGAACCTCTCTCACCTGCAACTCTGAGTCCACCATGGTATGCTTTCTGATAGTGTCCTTAAGATGTTGTAGAAAGGTAAGAGGATTTTTTTTTAGGTTGTTGCTGTAAAGTAAAGTTGTTATTTTACATTGACACCTGACACTCTGGAGAGCAGGTCTCTGTTCTGGGCCTCAGTTTCCTCACTTGAAGAATGAGGGATCTGGTCTAGGTTAAACTATGTTTTTCTACTATGAAATGGCTGAAGTGACATTAATGCCACTTATCTTCTTTACCATTTTTTATTTTTTTAGTAATGCTGGGGAATTGAACCCAGGGCTTTGCACATGTTGGGCAGACATTCTCCCATTGAGCTACTTCCTCAGCCCCAAATACTATTATTATTTTTTTACTTTGGCTGTACTGGGCTTGAAATCAGGACTTTATGCTTGTAAAGCAGCACTCTACTGCTTGAGCCAAATAATCATTTCCAACCTGAGTGGCCTGGGCCAGAAACCACTGCTTTTCTAATGAGATAAGAGTCTGATCTAGTAGAAGTATAATATCCTTTCATGTCAGTTGAAAGGTTTGGATCACAGAGATAAAGACTTGAATGTATTTGTCTGGGCATCAGTACAGCTGTTTAGATGTTTTTAAATTTCCCTTAGATCTGATGACTGGAAGAGGACATATGACTTGCCCTCTTCCTACCATTGTCTGTTGAAGAGGGAAGCACTCATTAAGAGGTTCTGAGTATTGGAGTGGCTTAGAAGGTAGAAATTTGTATAGGGGACCTCAGTTTACAGTATTACTTTTATAGAAAAGGTCTAATTGGAGTATGGTATTATAATTTAAGGAACTCTTGTGAAGGCCACTTCTCTTGGTTACCCAAGGCATAATGAGGCCAGGCCTCAGTACAAAACTTCCAACATCCACCAGCCAAAAGACTGGAAGATGCAGGTCCCATCTAGAAAGAACAAAACATTAGGATCCTATCTTTTAGCTAACAGCAGGCAGCTTCTTTAATAAAGGCTACCTTTTTAACAAAGAAATAATTCCCTTGTAAAGTTAGAGAAGAGCATTCAGAGGGCATTTCAGGCCAATAACAGTACCATATGGGACAACTAGTGTTAATATTTGGAGGGAAAAATTTACGCTGAGGCCAAAGGAATAGAAAATTCTAAATGAGAAGTTTAGAGACCACAGTAATGTCTATTTTGTTATTTTTGGAACTATAACCTTGAGATAACAATTGGCTTACAAGGGCTGGGTCTGATGCCCTAAGGTGTGAGGTGGGGCTAGAAGCAGGACTTGTGCAAGGTGCCACTCCCTCCACACACACCTGGGACAAATGACCCTGACTGTCTAGGCCTGATCCTGCAGCCTGTCGCCCTTCCCCCCTTCCTGTGTACTCTGTGCGCCTTTATTCTAGGGGAAGTGGTGGCAGGCTGCAGCCATTGCCACATATGGCTGGTGGCCCAGGATGTACTGGGTCCTCTCTATGGGTTTTCTTAGCTATGGCAGGTGTTTTTGCTGTGTCCAGGAGCCGGCATCCTGTGCACAAGCGTACCTGTTTGCTTTCCCTCCTCCCCCTGTGGGGACGGAGTTAGGGCGTGAGCATGGCAGCCACAGGTTTTTGTAAGCGCTTTTGTAAAGCAGCTGGTTTAAAGTTACTTTAGATAGAGAAGCCTGGCAAATTAGTTGGAATAACTTAAGTCATAAGGTACCATGCTACAAGTTTTTCATGGGAGGCAGGGTCCCAGTAAGCCCAGGGAGGGGAAGGCAGACAGAGACAAAGGACACATGTTAAGACCATGGAGGAGGCAGAAAAGGTGTGCTGACATCTTAGGTAAGGGAGGGGAAGGCAGAGCCTGGAGGCATGACACATGCTTATGGGATTAGCCATCACCTGCGTCTCTAGGTTGCTCCCATTGACTGGTTCTGGCACACTTTCAGCAAAACAAAACCTCCACTCTCTGGTCGCTGTCTCAGGAAAAAGGGACATTAGATGGGGGGGAAGAGAAGCAGTCATCAGATGCTATAATCAAACAGGACTCTGCCAATGTAGCTTGAGGTGTACCCGAATAAATCTGGGGCTTGGTCTCAACCCACAGGAAGGGAGCATGAGCTCTCCCAGAGCTGGAATCGCCTTGAGGCCAGAATTGACAAGGAGTGGCTTGCTTAACTCCATGACAGGGCAAGTTTTTCAGGAATACATGAGGAGATAGGTATGGTAAACAGTGCAAGAAGTCTGTTTACATGGGGAAGGAGGAGGTTTGGGAGAGGAATTGCCTGATTTAGAAACTGGTTTACAGGCTAATAGAATCTGTACAGGGGAACAGAAAGTACAGAGGGAGGGTTTGATGCAGAGATAGGGAAAGGACTGGACGTAGGAAAGTTCTTTCCATTTACCAGCATGCTCACAGAGATTGCATAAATCCCTTAAAATATTGGGATTGAAAGTGCCATTAAGTGGCCATTTGGAGGCATTGTCCAATGGATATTGGAGCCAGGCCTGATTACACAGAAAAATGAGGTTTTGTGGCTTAAGATCAGGTATTAGGCAGAGGGCCCAAGGTTGGCCAGGAGACATCCCATTTGGGAATCTGAAGGAATTTGGGATGGTTCAACTCCCATGGTGAAGGCCTGACCTGAGGAGAGATATGGCGGGCATCCCCAAAATATCAGGTCCTCAGGCAAGATAGAGAAATGTATTACACAACTTCCAGAGGGAACGTCTTCACCATAGGGGGTCCACAGTCCCAAGTGGGGAACCCAGTTCCTGGGATGAGAGCAAACTGTGACCTAGTGCTAGGGTTTTTGAGTAAATGAGAGAGAGACAGAGATCACAGCTCACCATGTGAGGAGGACTCACCGAGGGAGAGAGGACCTTAAGGGAAGATTGACCGGTGGTGGATGGCAGTTGGAGGTGTGCTGGGGCAGAGGAACTTCCCTGTGAGCTAGTGAGAGAGTGGTGTTTTTTAGGATTGGGGGGTCCCAGAAAAGCAGCTCAGATCCTGGAGGAAAGCTGGGAGAGCAAGGTCAGTGCTGGGAACTCAACATGATCCCGGGTTTTGGCACCAAATGTTGGGAAGAATGCCACTCTCAAAAAAAGCTCACAAGAAAAGTCTCACGTTCATAGAGCAAAGTTTAATGGCAGGCCCAAACTGCCAGGCTGGCCAGGGAAAAGATGGCGCAGCCCTGAGTCTGGGTGAGCAGTGGCTTTTATAGAAGGGGTAGGATAAGGAAGTTAGAGCATGTGCAGTAGTTTCTGGTAGGGGTGGGGCTGTCTTAGAGCATGGGAATTTGTTTAAGGGCGGGGCTGCCATTTTGGCTGATTCACAAAATGGTGACATTATTGTTCTATCATATGGGAGTTAACATGCTGAATGTCCCTGCTCAGCAGGCACCTTCACAGGATTTTTGTGCCAGTTTAGCAAAATATTTTCTGTTTTTTAAACCATGCTCTTGCCACCCCCACTCCTTTTGTTACCAGGGGAATGGGTTCCCTCAGCTTCCCAGTTTCCACACAAAATCATGGGAATTTAAGATCCACAATGAAAGAGTTACCAGATGGGTGGTTTTTGGAAACTCTGGTCAGAAGATTTTCTGTGGGGGAAGAATACAGGCAGTACCCAAAAATGTAGTGAGAGTAATAAAGATTTATTAAAGTTTAGGGGAAGGCATCCCAAAAAGCAGCAGTAGGCCCTGGGGCCAGATGGGATAGAAGGGGAAAAAAGGGCTGGTCTTTGTTTCAAAGGGATTTTATAATTTGTAAGGGCAAGTGGCAGGAAGAATCTGGGTGGTCTTTGCAGGATGGGCCAGGGTGATTGACAGGTTGATTGACAAGGTCTTGTCATACAACACATGCTAACCCCTAGGTATTTTAATGAGAGGTAATCAAGGGTAGAGTTTTCTGCAGCTCCTTGTCTTACAGCTGCAGGAGATTTACAAATGAAAAGGACACTGCAACTGCTTAGACTTTACAATTGAAAAGAAATGTATAACTGTGAAGGATAGCATTAGGTTAAGAGAGTTGGGGTATAAGAGTCAACCAAATTGATTTCTTTTCTGTCAAAGGGTCACCTCAGTTAGTAGAGCTTGAGACTCTTAATCTTAGAGTCATGGGTTTGAGTCCCTGTCCCTCCCCCTTCACCTTGCCTGGTAGCACACTATGGAATATGTCTGTCATTGTGTGGAGATTAGCTAATTTCCCCAGTTGCCTATGTTCTCTGTGGCACATTGCCTAACTCTGTGAAGTATCTAACTTCAGCAGAGAATTGTTTGTAATCGGATGTCCTAAACTCAACCTGCTAGTTTTAAGGTAATCATTTTCCAAAGGAACCTCTGCTTCAAGGTCCTCTTGAGTCATGGGTTAATTATATACTTGGTGCTGCCATTTCAGGTCAACAGTCATTTCAGGCCTCAGCTTCCATAGAATCCTAGAACTCCACACCTCATGAGTTCATCCCTTTGTTTTTGCATACACCAACCAAATTAAATTTTGTGTCCATGCTCTCCAATCATGTCTGCTTTTCCAATGTGCCCTTCCCTATACCTCAACCTTAATCAGTTGTGAAGACTGTGAACCTGAGCTCCCTCCCTTAGAGCAAGGGGAATTCCCATATTAAGGATTAAAAACTGAGGTGATTCTTCTGCCCCAGTGTGCTTTCTTGCCTGACTTGGGTCAGAGACACACCCTTCTGTAGAAGTAAATTTTGCCTTACTCATCATCTTTTGAGCATGTGTCTGATTTGTGATAGTGGCAGCACCCTGATATTTCTAACAGGGGTCTAAGATGAAATGCATTGGGAAAAGTTACATGGTGCCTGAAATTTCCATGGCCTCTTTCCCTATTTCCTAGCCTGCCTCAAAAGCATTTCAAAGAGTCTCACACAAAGGAGTCCACAAGTGGAAGTTTCTGTTTGTTTTCTTTGGCTGGGTTAGGGTTTGAATTCAGGTCCTTGTGTTTGCTAGGCAGTCTCTCTACCATTTGAGGCACTTAGCCAGCCCTTTTTTGTGTTAAGTATTTTCAAAATAGGGTATACTTGAACTATTTGCTTGGGCTGGCTTCAAATCACCATCCTCTTGGATCTCTGCCTCCTGAGTAGCTAGGATTATAGGGATGAACTACTGGTGCTTGGCTTCACAAGATGGTAGTTTTAGCAAGGATTTATTACAGTATAACAGGATAACATGGAGACGAGAAAAGCACCTCCTACTTGAGGAACTGATACACAGATGACACGTGCAGGAATTTCAGGTGCTCAGGGTTCTTGAGCCTGCTCTGAAAATGAAAGCACAGGCAGACTCCAGCAGCAGAGGTCAAAGATTTTATTTGTAGAGAAGAGAAGAGAAAAGACTGCATAGTGGGGAATGCATGGGGACCCGGAAACTGGTGGTCCTGTGGGTCAAGGTGGGGATTGGGTTTTATAGCCTTTTTCTTTGTGTATTGCCTGAGGGCGAAGATGCCTTTCAGATGCAGATGTGTGTTTCCTGGGAAGGAGAAGTGTCTCCTTGACCTCCTGCAGTCCATCCTTCAGAACAGGGGTGAGAGGTGAGCTCCAAATGGTGCTATTTTCATGGATGTTATATGCTCTAAACTGGGAAAATACACACAGTCATGTAGTATAGTCATGACCCCAAGTCATTAGAGACTATGATTCTGGTAACCAAGATGGGTGCTATTTATTTTTCTAAAACATGGAGATGTGACCTAGTCCTCTCCAAAACACAGAAACAATAGGTTTCAGAACTTCTGTTTATCAGACATAACCTTCAATTTTCTGTCTATCCATTTAAGGAACTTTGTAACTTCTTAGAATCTCAAAGGAGAAGGCAGATGCAGATAGCCCCTTTATGTCTCCCTTATTCTTGCAACTTAACACTTAAAAGAAAGTGACGGGAAGGGACCTTGCTGCTCTGGTTTTTTAGTTTGCATTCTGGTTCTTATTTCTCATTCTGGCCCTCTTAATGTTTATTGATTTTAATTTTCTTGTCACTTCATCTATCTATCCTGTCTTCAGCTATGGAAGAGCCAGGGGCAGGTAAAGTGTAGCAATGGGAGGAACTTGGGCAGAACTGACCATTTCCCACACTATGAGCACCTGTATCAGGGCTCTAGGCTGAAGCAGGCTAGTGGCAACCTACTTATTGCATTCAGTTTTTTCTACACACTGCTTACATTTGTCAAGTCATTTATTCTTCTACAGTCTACACTTCTAGAAAAATAAACTGTTCATTGGTTAGAATCATATTACTCTAATTCTGCTTTTACTGTTTTTATCTTGGTTTTTCTGAGGTTTGAACTCAAGGCCTCCATGCTTGCTAGGCAGGCACTGTACCACTTGAGACACTCTGTCAGCCCTGTAATTCTGCTTTTAAATGCCCTCTGCTAATGGTTATACTATCTGAAGTAACCTCATCATGGTGCTACAAGTCTACAAGGTAGGAAGAAGAATCCTACTTCACAGAGTATCTGGGAGAATGAAGAAAGCTAACCCAAGAAAATTGCCTGAACATGATGGATGCCTTATAATGTGGTCTTCTATCTTTTATGCCACACATTGCAAGCTTCCTGAGGCAAGGACTGCATAGGGCTCAATTTTATTTCCCAAGCAGTACTTGTGACACATTAAGTACTCAGTGTATTGTAGAATGGAAGAAAGGGCCCAGAAAGCAGTCTCCATCACCCTTGTAGATGCTACTGGTGCCCTGCCCCCACCTCCTCAGGCCATCTGCTGGTTCTTGGCAAGCAAAGCTGCTAACTGCAAGCACCTGCATCTGTTTGCCCAAGGGCTTTCTCTGCTGGCTTCTCCCCTCTATACAGAAGTGCAGAGACTCAATGCCCCTCCTATACCACCTCTCAACCAGTGACTACTGGGAGTTGACTAAACATTTGGATTCTTTGCCCTTGGGTAGGATAGTTATGAGGTATATGTTGTACCCAAGCTACTGGAAATATCTAGTGACCCACAGGGGTAACTTTCTTGAAACCGAGGTTGACTTTTTTTCTACCTGTGTGTATATATTTTTTGGCAGTATTGGGGATTGAACACAGGCCATGAGCTTGCTAAGCAAGCACTCTACCACTTAAATCACACCCCACAGTCATTTTCCTTTTAGTTTGTTTTTCAGGTGGGTCTCACAATTTTGCCTTGGCTGGTCTCAGACTGTGATCCTTCTACCTCTGCCTCCTGAGTACCTGGGATTACAAACATGTACCACCATGCCTGGCTCCAACCTATATTTCTTGAGATCCCTACCAAATAAACTACTTAGACTCAAATCCCTATCTCATGGTCAGCTTCTAGGGAACCTAGACTAAGAGAATCACATGAGTTACATTTGAAATGTATGTGACACATGAGGCTTTCTGAAGTGAGGTACCCCCCCCAAAGCATCCATCCCACTTCCTGCTTCAGATCTATGTGTAGTGTGTAAATTACTTGGCCTAAGTCAAATTCACTCTGAGCCTGTACACTTGCCAAGTCACAGTTGCCTCTGTGCTGCCTGGGGAAGTCACCTACTTTAGTTGACTGGTTTGCAGGAACCAGGGCCTGCAGTGGCCCCACAACTGTTGTAGGACACAAGTCTTCATGTTTTCTTGACATGAAGGTAGCTTCAGCTTGTTCAGGAATCATTACCCTGGACTTATTTGCCTGCTATTATGAAGATAGTTACTTTCCTCTTTGGTTCCATTAGGAGTGAATCTCTTTGGAGACTCTTTAGTACATTTGCTGTGGGTCAGTGTGCTCTCTGTGCTCACTGACACGGAAAACAGTACAAGATGGTATTTTGCTACAACAGGGACATAGTGGTGGTTTACAGGTGGGAGGCTTTTCCTCCCTTGGTCAGCCATCTTTAAACTGCTTCCATGGTGATAGAAACTACTACAGTAACAGAACTGAAGAAGAGGCCCAGAAGTAAACATTTTACTTATTTATTTATTTTGTGGTACTGTGGTTTGAGCTCAGAGCCTCACATTTGCTAGGCAGGTGTTCTACCAGTTGAGGCACTCCATGAGCCCTTTTTTGTGTTGGTTATTTTTGAGAAGGGTCTCACAAACTATTTGTCCAGGATGGCTTCAAACTGCAATCCTCCTGATTTCTGCCTCCACAGTAGCTAGGATTACAGGTGTGAGCCACTGACACCTGGCTAGAAATAGACATTTTAATGACTAGCCTCTTAAACCACTTCTTTTTTCAAAGCCTGTCCTCTAAGTTCATCCAGGTTCTCTTGTGGCAGAAAGACAGAGAGGGGGAAGGGAGATAATGAGTGCTACAGTGAAACAAAGAAAAACCAGAGGTGGGAAATGTTACCTGGGCTGAGACCAGAGAAGCATCACCTTGGCCCAGAGGTTAAAGTGGCCAATGAAATAGCATGTGACTATGTATGGGACAAGCTGTAGCCCTGCCCATTTCTATAACATACTTTAAATGGTATGTTAGGAAGGCCCCCTGTGTGTCTCGCCTTTGGATTTGAGTCTGCTGAGTTGCTGCCAGTTTGTTTAACAAACTTGCTTCCCAAAAGCTTTGGTGCCTCATCTCTCTGTCTGAGCCATCCCACAGTTCTGGGGGTTTAGCCGGGATTTGGAGGGCAGTGTCTTCACTTCCTTGTCACTGGCTCAGCATCCCCAGCCTGCTGGGAGGGCTGCTGCTGCCAGGTGCCACAGGACCATATTGATCTGAGGGGAGGGAGCCTCTCTCCTGGTGAATGGAGTAGGCGAGTTTCAGTCACACAAAGGAACCTGGAAAGGCTTGGGAACCAACATGAGAACTCCTCTTATCAGACTGGAAGAACCTGGGTTTGAATTTAGGCCTGCCACAGGAGGCAAAAGGGGAGTCTAATGAACTCCCATAGAGACACCCTAGTAACTGACCTTTGGGGTGAAACCATCTCTCAGGTTCAAGGAGTGGGGTGGAAGTACTGTGCTGTGTGAGGGTGTGTGAAAGTGCAAGCCTGAGACATAGCCTGGTTATGAAGCAAGTGCAGAGTCCTGATCTGTGGATCCATGGATAACTCATATGGTCCAGGGTAAGTCCTAATAGGGCCTCTGGTCTGGGGCTTGTACAGACTCACTATGGCCAAGAGAAGCCTAAATCCCTGCAAGGGGAGTGGCTGAAAACAGATGAAGTGAGGGGTGTTATTTGTTTTCCCTTGTGTGCTGCAAAGGAGGACCCCTTACCTCCTCTCCACAACCCTCAAGCCTTCTGTTTCTGTCTCTGTCTTGATGTCTGGTAACAGGAAGTGTGGGAGGATGACAGAGTAAGAGCATCCCCTAGTACACATACTTAAGAAATTTAAAAACGGATTTAATAAAAATTACCAAGTCAAGCTGACTCCTGACAGGCGTAGGGCCTTCTGTGAAATAGACTGGCCTGCTTTTGGTGAAGGATGGCCCTTGGAAGGGTCATTAGGTAAGCTCATAGTCAATAGAGTTTTTAAAGTGGTTGTAGGGGAGCTTGGGCACCCAGTTGGTTCCTCATATTGACTGTTGGCAGGATGCAGTCCTCAGTCGGTCCATGTGGCTAAAGCCACACCCAGAGAAAGCATGTAGAGTCATGGTAGCCAGGGTGGCAGCAACTTCCAAGAGCAGAAAAAAATATATGTGAAAAGCCAGGGAATACCATATTAGTGGGGGACCCCAAGAAGGCCCTACCCCCTTAGGTACCACTATATCCCCTCCTTCACAGAAAGCCCAGACTCTGAGTGATCTAATGCAGTCCATCATCCAAACTCATAAGCCACCTGAACAGACTGACAACAGCTTCTTCTGACTCTATTTAATACTGAGGAGCAACGCCATAATCTTTTAGCTCTAAAGTGGCTAAAAGATTGTGCTCCTGCAGGCACTCTAAATGCCCAAACCTATGCTCGGGGCCAGTTCCACAAGGAGGACCCCCATTGGAACTCTAATGATGACTGAGATTATCAGCAGCTCAAATGGTATCAGGAAACATTAAAAAAAAAAAAAAGAGGCCATAAACATGAGTAAGACAGAAGAAGGCCTCCACGCGCCAGATGAGAGCCCCAGCCAGTTTTATAAGTGACCTCTGGGAGGAAGATGTCATCAGACTGGCCACTTTTGAGGATTGTGAGGAGGACTAGGATAGACTGGGCTCCACTCTACTGGGCCCCCAGGAGCCTATGGTCCAAATAAAGATAGGGGGGCCATTCTGTTGATCTACTGATGGACATTGGCTTGACCCATTGGTTGTAACTCAACCTGTGGGCCCTCTCTCATAGAGACATGCAACCATTGTTGGGGCCATGAGAGACCACACTTGCCACACCTTCCTAGTATCCAGAAAATGCAATCTTAAAAAAACATAAAGTAGGCACAAGTTACTGGATCATACAGCAGATTTATGTTTAGATTTTTAAGGAGCCTCCAAATTTTTTTCCAGAGTGGTTGCACCAGCCTGCATTCCCACCAGCAGTGTATAAGGGTTCCTTTTTCCCCACATCCTCGCCAAATGTTGTTGGTGGTGTTTTGGATGATGGCTATTCTAACAGGGGTGAGATGGAATCTTAGTGAGGTTTTGGTTTGCATTTCCTTTATGCCCAGAGATGGTGAGCATTTTTTCATGCGTTTTTTGGCCATTTGAATTTCTTCTTTTGAGAAAGTTCTGTTTAGTTCAGTTGCCCTATTTCTTAATTGGTTCATTGATTTTAGGAGAGTTTAGTTTCTTAAGTTCCCTGTATATTCTGGTTATCAGTCCCTTGTCTGATGTATAGCTGGCAAATATTTTCTCCCACTCTGTGGGTGGTGTCTTCAGTTTAGAGAACATTTCTTTGTTTTGCAGAAGCTTTTTAATTTTATGAAGTCCCATTTATTCATTCTTCTCTTAGTTGCTGGGCTGCTGGGGTTCTATTGAGGAAGTCTTTGCCTATACCTATTAGTTCCAGAGTGTTTCCTGCTCCATCCTGTAGTAACTTCAGAGTTTCAGGTCTGATATTTAGGTCCTTGATCCATTTTGAGTTGATACTAGTTCAGGGTGATAGACATGGATCTAGTTTCAGTTTCTTGCAGACAGGTAACCACTTTTCCCAGCAACATTTGTTGAAGAGGCTGTCTTTTCTCCATCATATATTTTTGGCACCTTTGTCAAATGTGATGTGGGTATAGTTGTATGGATCATATCCAGGTCCTCTATTCTGTTCTACTGGTCTTCATGTTGGTTTTTGTGCTAGTACCATGCTGTTTTTATTGCTGTTGTTTAGAATATAGTTTGAAGTCAGGTATTGTGATACCTCCAGCATTACTCTTTTTGCTGAGTATTGCCTTGGCTATTCGTGGTCTTTTGTGCTTCCAAATGAACATTAGGGTAGATTTTTCAATCTCTGTGATGAAAGTCATTGGGATTTTGATGGAACTTGCATTAAATATGTAAATTGCTTTTGGTAGTATAGCCATTTTTACTATGTTGATTCTACCAATCCATGAGTACAGGAGATCTTTCCATTTTATGTAGTCTTCCTCGATCTCTTTCTTCAGGGGTTTGTAGTTCTCCTTGTAGAGGTCATTAACATCCTTTGTTAAGTGTACTCCTAAGTATTTGATTTTTTTTGAGGCTATTGTAAATGGAATTATTTCCATATATTCCTTCTCAGTTTGTTCATTGTTGGTGTATAGAAAAGCTAATGAGTTTTGTAAGTTGATTTTGTATCCTGCCACCTTGCTATAGCTGTTTATCGTGTGTAGGAGTTTTTGGGTCTTTAAGGTATAGAATCATATCATCTGCAAATAGGGATATTTTGACATTTTCTTTACCTATTTGTATTCCTTTTATTTCTTCTTGCCTAATTGCTCTGGCTAGGAATTCCAGGACTATGTTGAATAGGAGTGGGCATAGTGGGCATCCTTGTCTCATTCCTGATTTTAGGGGAAATGGTTTCAATTTTTCACTGTTAAGTGTGATGTTGGCTGTAAGTTTGTCATATATACCCTTTACAATGTTGAGGTACATTCCTTCTAATCCTAGTTTTCTTAGAGCTTTTATCATGAAGTGGTGTTGGATCTTGTTGAAGGTTTTTTCTGCATCTATTGAGATGATCAAGAGGTTTTTGTCTTTGCTTCTATTAATGTGCAGTATTACATTTATAAATTTGCATATGTTGAATCACCCCTGCATTCTTGGGATGAAACCGACTTGGTCATGGTGGAGGATCTTCCTGATGTGTTGTTGAGTTTGGTTTGCCATTATTTTATTGAGGATTTTTGCATCGATGTTCATTAATGAAATTGGCCTATAGTTCTCCTTTTTGGAGTTGTCTTTCTCTGGTTTTCGGATGAAAGTAATATTGGTTTTATAAAATGAGTTTGGCAGTGTTCCTTTCCTTTATATTTTGTGGAACAGTTTAAGGAGAGTTGGTATTAGTTTTTCTTTAGATGTCTGATAGAATTCAGCAGTAAATCCATCAGGTCCTGGACTTTTCCTTTTTAGGAGACTCTTAATTGCTGCTTCAATTTCATTTTGTGTTATAGATCTATTCAGGTGATTAATATTCTCTTGGTCCAGTTTTGTATTGTCATAAGTATCTAGAAATCTGTCCATTTCTTCAAGATTTTCAAATTTATTTGAATATAGGCTCTCAAAGTAGTCTCTGATGATTTCCTAGATTTCCATGGTGTTTGTTGTTATCTCCCCTTTTGCATATCTGATTTTACTGATTTGAGTTTTTTCTCTAATCATTTTAGTCAGGTTTGCCATGGGTCTGTCAATCTTATTTTTTCAAAGAACCATCTTTTTGTTTCATTGATTCTTTGTATGTTTTTTGTTTGTTTGTTTGTTTCTATTCATTGATTCCAGCCCTTATTTTAATTATTTCTTTCCTTCTGCTTGTTTTGGGATTTGCTTGTTCTTGTTTTTCTAGGAGTTTGAGCTATAGCATTAGATCATTGATTTGAGATCTTTCTGACTTTTTAATATATGCACTCATGGCTATAAACTTTCCTCTTAGGACTGCCTTTTCTGCGTCCCATATGTTCTGCTAGGTCATGTTTTCATTTTCATTAACTTCCAGGAAACTTTTAATTTCTTCTTTTAGTTCATCAATGACCCATTGATCATTGAGCAATGTGTTGTTCAGCTTCCAATTGTTTGCATGTGTTTTACTGCTGTTTTTGTTGTTGATTTCTAGTTTTAATGCATTGTGGTCAGATAGAATGCATGGGATTATTTCTATTTTCTTATATTTGCTGAGGCTTGCTTTGTGCCCTAAGATATGATCAATTTTGGAGAAGGTTCCATGAGCTGTTGAGATGAATGTATATTGTGCACCAGTTGGATGAAATATTCTGTAGACATCAGCTAGGTCCATTTGATTTGTGGTGTGATTTCACTCTAGAAATTCTTTATTGATTTTTTTGTTTGAATGACCTATCTATTGGTGATGGGGGGTATTAAAGTCTCCCACTACCACTGTGTTGGAGTCTATATATATTTTTAGGTCCTTCAGAGTATGTTTGATGAAACTGGGTGCATTGATGTTGGGTGCATATAAGTTGATAATTGTTATTTCCTTTTGGTGTATTTCCCCTTTTATTAGTATGGAGTGTCCTTCTTTATCTCATTTGACCAATGTAAGTTTAAAGTCTACTTTGCCCAAGATAAGCATTGCTAACCCTGCCTGTTTTGGGGGGTCATTGGCTTGCTAAATCTTCTTCCAGCCTTTCACCCTCAGCCAGTGCTTGTTTAGGTCAATGAGGTGGGTCTCTTGTAGGCAGATTGTTGGATCTTCCTTTTTAATTCAGTTTGCCAATCAGTGTCTTTTGATGGGGGGATTAAGTCTGTTAACATTCAGTGTCAATATTGATAGATATGTGGTGATTCCTGTCATTTAGTTGTCTTTGTTGTTTAAGGGTTTGATTGTGTGCAGCTCAATCAATGTTACTCCCTACTTTCTTGTCTTTTCTTCTCCTGTGGTTTGGTACTGCCTACCCTTTCATGGTTTTCTTTGCTTTCACTTTCTGTGTGCAGAATTCCTTGGAGAATCTTTTGTAGTGGTGGTTTGGTGATCATATATTGGTTTAGTTTCTGCTTATCATGGAAGAATTTTATTGCTCCATCTATTTTGAGTGATAGTTTTGCTGGGTAGAGTATCCTAGTGTTGAAGTTATTTTCATTCAGTTTCTAGAAGACCTCACTCCATGCCTTTCTTGCTTTTAAGGTTTCTGTTGAGAAATCTGCTGTGATTTTGATGGGTTTACTTTGTATGTTATTTGTTTTTTCTCTCTTACAGTCTTCAATATTCTTTCTCTATTCTCTGTGCTTGTTTTAATGATAATATGTTGTGGGGTCATTCTATTTTGGTTATATCTTTTTGGTGTCCTGGAGGCTTCCTGTACCTGAACGGGCATAGTTTTATCTAGATTTGGGGAATTTTCTGTTATTTTTTGAATATATTACTAATTCCTTTTCCTTGGACCTCTTCTCCTTCTTCAATGCCCATGATTTTCAAGTTTGATCTTTTGATGAAGTCGGTGAGTTCTTGCATATTCCTTTCACAGAACTTGAGTTGTCTAACTAATAGTTCTTCAGTTTTTCCTTTAATTACCATTTCATCTTCAAATTCTGAGATTCTGCCTTCTGCTTGTTCTAATCTGGAGTGGCCTTCCATTTTGTTTTGTATTTGTTTCATTCTTTTCTCTGAGGTTTTCCATATCATAGGTCACTTCCCCTTTAATATTGTCACTTTTTGTCTTAATTCATTTATCTCTCTATTTATGGTGTTCTCTGTTTCACTTTGGTGTTTCTTTTGGGCTCCTATGAGTTCATTTATTTGTTTTTGTGTCTTCTCATATTCTTTATTTTTGTTGTCTTGGAATTTCTTGAGTGCCTCTTGTATGTTTTTGTTGACCATGTTTAGTAACATCTCTATGAAATTCTCATGGATTACTTGCAGAATTTCTTCTTTCAGGATGTTCTTGTGGGCTTCATTTTGTTCCTTGGTATAATTTATCTTTGTTTTGTTGGAGTCTGGATCAGGGTATCCATTTTCTTCATTTCCCTCTGAATCCTGTACTAACTTATTTTTTGGGGGAGAATGTTTCCTTCCCTTTTTCATTCTCCCATCATTTCACTTGGTACCATTTCTGGCCCTGGACTAATTTAGTATTAGCTGAGTTACAATAGTAAAATTAGCAAAACCAAGAAAGGAAAAAAAAAGGAAAAGAAAAAGAGATAAAATGAAGAAAAAAATGGAGAACCAAAGAAATCAACAGGGAGAGATGGTGGATGATTAAACTGCTAACAAGAAGTCAAACCCTTAAAGAAAGGGAAAAAAAAATCACTGGTTCAGGAACAGTAGAATTACAGCCTTTGTTGTTCTGGTGTTATTCCTTTAGTATCCAGTCCTATTTGTCTCTGTCTCCTAGGCAGGTTTTGAGCCAGCATCTGGTGGTGTTGGAGCCCTCCAGTGGTGGGTGGTGGGTGGGTGGTGGCCTGGTGGTCTGCAGGGCAGAGGCCTGATGGGCTGACTGGCCAGCGGGTGGGTGGTGGTTTGATGGGCCTGAGGGGCGGAGGACCAGCAGGCTTGCAGGGTGGTGGCCTGGTGGAGCGGCAGCATGGGGGGCCTTTAGGGTGGGAGTGCCTGGTTGGCCTGCAGGGTGGAGGCCTGTCAGGGTGGTGGGCAGCTGTCTGGTGGGGTAGTGCCTGGAAAAGCAGTGGCCTGGTGGGCCTGTGGTGTGGGGGCCAGGCAGGCCTGTGGGGCAGGAGCCTGCAGAGCAGGGGCCTAGTGGGCCTGCAGGGCAGGGTCCTGGCAGTGCAGTGGTCTGGTGGGCCTGTGGGGTGGGGGTGTGGCAGGCCAATGGGGCAGAGGCCCAGTGGTCAGCTGCCTTGTTCTTTCAGTAAATCATGGTGTGGAAAAGCCTTCCACGAGCTAGGGTCTCAGGGTGCTGAGGTTTCAGCTCTCCCTGTTGCTTTACCTCAGCTAAACGTGTCTCCAGCATCTCAGCAAGGTCCCTGATTCACAGAGCTCACACAGTCTGCATCTGTGTCCCAGTCACCATCTTGGATTCTCCAGGGCATAACTTTTGATTCTGATGGCCTGACAGCCTTAAAGCTGAGAGGGCTGAAGCCAAGATTCTAACTCTCATGGTTGTGCACAAGGAGGAATGGAGACTCTGTGCCTCTAAGAAACAGATTCCTGAGATGCTTGAGCTTCCCTTTAAGAGTCCAAGAGTATAGACTGAGGACAACTCCCCACACCCAGGGCTGGCTCAGAACATACCTCCAGTAGTGGTAGAATTAAAGTTGTATGCCATCTCTGTTAGCCAGAGCCAATACTACATTCCTCACAAGCCCCAAATTTGGATCCAAAAGCATCTTGACAGACTGCCTCCATGCAGTCAACTCAGCAACTGTCACTTTACACCTTGTGGTCTCAAACCCGAACATTTTTCTGCATCTGCCTGAACCCACAAAGCCAACCCATCTTTGTCTTCCACTGGGAAAGTTCTAGTACAAGAGAAAAGGGATAATTGACTTGGACTCGGTTGCCAAAGAACTTCAAAAATTCTCCCACTATCTTTGGGACTGCTGTGGCATCTGACCTAAAGGCTTTCTTGGCTAAATAGCATGGCTACACACTCCTCCAAGTATGTAAATGACCTTCGTTTGGCTGGACCAACTCAGGATGATTGTCCTGAACTGTCAGGACGATTGAAATGAACTTGCCTCCTTCTCTCCCTTTTATGAAAGGCAGGATAAAGATTTCCTGAAAGAAAGCCCAGGTTTGTCAGGATATTGTCACATACCTTGGGCTTCACCTGTCACAAGGATAATGTAGACTGGGTCCTGAGAGGAAACAGGCCAAGTGTTCCATTCTGACCTCCAAGACCGGTCGATAGATTAGAGAATTTCTAAGAGCTACAGGTTTCTGCTGGATTTGGATTCCCAATTACTCTCTCTTGACCAAACCCCTTTATAAATCCACAAAGGGGGGAGAATGGGAACCCATGATATGGGGAGAGGAGGAAAAAGTAACCTTTAAAAAATTAAAAGGACACTCACAAATACCTCTGCTCTGGGCCTGCCAGATGTGATGAAGCCCTTCTTCCTATATGTACATGAGAGACTGGGGACAACTATAAGAGTCTTGACCCAGCTGCAAGGTTCCTGGCACCACCCAGTGGCCTATTTATCAAAGCAACTTGATGCAGCTTCCTGAGGTTGGCCATCCTGCCAGTACTCAAAGTGCACTTTGGTGGCCACTGCTGTCTTGATGACTGAAGCAGACAAACTTATTTTATGACAGGAAATCACAGTCTGAGTTCCCCACTCTGTTTTAAACTATGAACAAAAAGTTCTAAAATTGCTAAAAGCTATATAAGGGTCCCCTAAGTGAGTAGTGGTCATACACTGCCTAGGGCACCAGAAGGAGGCTCTGGAACAACTGTCTGGGAAAACCAAAAAGCTAATAGAAAAGCCAAGCAAGTAGCCCTCACAGAAAGAGAAACCTTGGCCTCACTGACAGCTGCCTTGTTCCCATGCCCATGGTATCTGAATGGGACCCATGGTATACTTCAAAGAACAGGTTTGGTTTGAGACTAAAGGAGGAAAAATTTTGTACTGGACTGATGGTGAGTTTGCCAATGGCCATATTACAATTCCAGAATCACTAGCTCCCACATTGGTCAAACAGTTCCATGAAGGAACTCACACTCAGGGTAAACAGGTCTCAAGACCACCTTGGCCCAATATTTTATGTTCCCAAGCTCTCTGGCATATGTGAGAGGTACAGTTTGTGTACCAAAACTAATCCCCAACAAGAGCCAAGAGCACCACCCTAGGTGCAAAGTGTTAGGAACTCCTTTTAAAAACCTGATTGTGGACTTTACTAAGATGCCACAGGCCAGAGGATGTAAATATTTGCTGGTGTCTGTCTACACCTTCTCAGGATAGGTAAAAGCCTTCCTTACTCAGACTGAGAAAGCCCAGGAAGTGACCAGGTGCCTGTTAAAGAAATCATCCCTTGGTTCAGAATACTTGTGTCTATTGGATCAGACAATGGGCCAGCCTTTGTGGCTGAGGTGGTGTAGTTGGTGGCTAAGGACTTAAAACTTGAAGGCTGCACATGGCCTACCACCCCCAGAGTTCAGGGAGAGTAGAACATATAAACAGGACTCTAAAATTACAATTGGAAAAACTATGCCAGGAGACCCACCTACAATGAAATCAGTTACTGCCCATGGCCTTGCTCAGGATTAGGTCTAGCCCCACCAAGTGGATGGGTCTCTCCCCTTTTGAAATTCTTTTTGGGTGCCCACCCCTTTAGTCAAGGGCCTGTGAGAAAACCTTTAAAAAATGGGTGACCTCACCCTGAGACAACAGATGCAGGCCCTCGGATCAATGCTATCAAAAATCAATGACTGGGAAAGAAAGAGATTCCCTATTAGCCTGACAAGTCCCATGCACCCTTATAAACCAGGGGATGCTATTTGGGTAAAGGAATTTAATGTTCAATCCTAAAGCCCCACTGGAGAGGCCCTTTTGTTGTTTTATCCACCTCCATCGCAGTTAAGGTAGCAGAGATCGTTCTCTGGATCCACCACTGCCAAGTAGCTCATTGCTTTCACATGGGTACTCCAGCTTCGCTGCAGCAGGGCAGGACTCTGCTCCCAGGAGACAATAGGAGACCACGAACGAGGAGATGTCAGCCCTGCTCCAGTCACTTCAGAAGCTGACTAGTCTATGCATAGCAGAAGCATTAGGAGTCGCCCATCTTACCTTTGAGGAAGAGTCCATTCTGTGTTTTCTTCTTGCTAGTCTTGGTCAGCTCTCTACCTGGGGACCCCCCACCCCAAGACCTTGGACTGTGACTCATGCATGTGCACTACCCGAGTGGGAAGTGTTGTTACCAAAACTCTGGTTTTCCATACTTATTATTCTTGTACAGACATGAAAAGGATAGAATCCCAATGACCTGTTTGGGGACTGGTTCTCAAACCCTAGGTGGGACAACATTAATAGGGGCAACATTTCTTGTCTTAGGAGCATGCCTGATATTACCCTAATGTCATGCCTAATCTCCCTGGTACTGCAGTCCTTCAGGACCATTATGAAAGCCACTATAAAACAAAAACCAAAACCCAGCTGCTCACGTAATAGTGCTATAAAAATGTAAACTCTGGATCAAGATGATGCTCTTTGACCCAAAAGTGGGTTCGAGGATCAAAGCAAGCAATGTGGCAGAAAGACAGTGATGGGGAAGGGAGAAAATGAGTGCTACAGTGAAACAAAGAAAAACCAGAGTTGGGAATGTTACCTGGGGCGAGATGAGAGAAGGGTCCCCTCGCCCCAGAGGTTAAAGTGGCCAATGAAATAGCATGTGACCATGTATGGGACAAGCTGTACCCCCATCCCCATTTCTGTAACCTGCTCTAAGTGGTATATAAAGAAGGCCCCCTGGGTTCTCGGGGCTCAGCCTTTGGACTCTGCTGAGTCACTGCCGGCTTGCTTAATAAACTTGCTTCCTGAAAGCTTTGGTGCCTCATCTCTCTGTCTGAGCCATCCTACAACACCCTAACCATCCGGTACTATTCCCCACATCACTAAAAATATGAATTTTTCTGGTCCCTAAGTTAGATTTTTGAAGTTTTTAAGATACAAGCAAGATGTTTTCCTATCAAAGTACCCCACACTTCAGCTGGAGATCTAATTGCAGTGCACAGAAATCACACAGATTACCAATGCTGCTGTCACTCCATTACAAATGATTGACCATGAGTTTTTAAAGAACAAAGGGATCAATTATGGAGCTTCTTCTAGTAGCCAGGACCTGTGCTACTCCCTTTGTGTGCGTTATTTCATTAAATCTGCACAGCAGCTCTCTAAGACATGAATCATTCTTCCCATTTTACAGATAAGGAAAGAGAGGCTTGAAAAGTCAAAAAGCTAGAGTTGTGGAAGTGAGATTCAAGCTCAACGTAAGTCTCTCCTCGCCTGCCCACCCCTACTCCACACCAGGCCTGGGTCTCTCATTTACCTATCAGGGGAGCTAAACATCTAGCTTCTGTCTAGGAAGCTGATGTCACCTCATTCTGCCTCACTTCTTCCCTTCCAGGCACTGCATGCCATGAGGGGCAGTTATTCATTAGGACTTCAGTATGACTCCATGATAATTTGTGCAAGGTCTATTTGAAATTTTTGTGCTTATTATCTTCTGAGGGATCTTGTATTCCCACCTCCTCCAAACACACCCTTTTCTTCACCTCAGTATGTCTATAGGAGTCCAGCTTGTCCTTTTGAAGGTTGAGGACACTTTGGTGGGGAAGCCCTTTGTTACAGTAACATGGAGATGGTGGTATTTATTTGTTTGTTTATTTATTGGTGGGACTGAGGTTTGAAATCAGGGCTTTGCACTTGGAAAGCAGTCTCTCTACCACTTGAGCCACACCTCCAGTCCATTCTTGTCTGGTTATTTTGGAAATGGGGGTCTCACAAATTATTTGCCTGGTTTGGCCTCAAACTGCAGTCCTTCTGATCTCAGCTTTCCAAATAGCTAGGATTACAGGTGTGAGCCACTGGTGCCCAGCAAGATGGTAGTCATAATGTCTAACTCAGGAGTAGATCACCAAGATGACAAGTTTGTAACAAAATCTTAGGTGACTAGTCCTCACCATCCCCTACATGATCTCCTCAATAAGTAAGAAGTGTGAAGTTGTTTCTCTTTCTCTCTCTCTCTCTCTCTCTCTGTGTATGTGTGTGTTTCAGCAGTTCTGAGGCTTGAACTCAGGGCCTTATACTTGTCACTTGAACCACACCCCATACCTTTTTGCTTTCAGTGTTTTGTGAGTTAGGATCTCATGGTTTTTTTTCCCAGCCTGGCCTCAGACTATAATCCTCCCACATTTGTCACCCAAGTAGCTGGGATTACAGGTATATGCTACCACACCTGGCTTCTGAAGTTG
Source organism: Castor canadensis (assembly GCF_047511655.1). Lineage (NCBI taxonomy): Eukaryota > Metazoa > Chordata > Mammalia > Rodentia > Castoridae > Castor > Castor canadensis. Next base: position 143,252,069 of record NC_133390.1, on the reverse strand, counting down.
TTTCTCTTGGTCAGGTCTCAAGGTTTGTCCACTTTCTGTCACAGGCCTATATGGGAAATCTGCAGCAGGCTCTTGATTTGGATGAGGAAATTATTTATTTAGTGAGGGTAGCTTGGAATAACACATGAGTAGGTTTTCTGATCATTCAGAGCCTACCTATGACGATTTCTAAGCAAGAAGATCAGCATGGCAACAATTAAACCAATCACAAATAAATCCCAGTGTGGTCCAAGGGTGTGGTCCAAGTTCATCCATTTCCATCTCATTGTAAACTGCTGGCAAGAGACATTCAGTCAAAAAAAAAAAAAAATCCTAGCCTTCCACTGCACTCACATCCAGCATCTCCTCCCACACCACTACTACTACCCTGTCCCTCATCGTGCTTTCTTTAGTCTGGGAAGAGACAATCTTTTCTGGCATGAAGCTCTCACAGGCTGCTTAACCTCCACCTTTAGAATAACCTCGAGGATTTATGCAATTTAATTTTTACTTTTTATTTCAAATTATAGCTTTTTGTGGTACCACTTGCCACCTGCCATCTGCTTACCAGCCTTAGATTTTGATGGCAAAAGCTATGTTTTGAACAAGTATATATAGCACATGTTACTTTGCTTAATGCTTTGAGCATAGTATGTGCTGAAAAAAATCTGTCAAATGAATTCATTGGTTGTACTACAACGTGCCAACACATACTCAATATAACAAGTAGAATTGCTCTGCACGGTAAATATGAGACTTTGAATTCTACTTGTCAAAGGAAAGCCAGTCCAAAAAGAAAATACTGCCCTGGTGAGCCTCGTCACTTTGTCCCTAAGAATTGCTCATTAGAGTTTTCAGATTTAGGACCCATTTGAGACAAACTTACATTTAAGAACAGGACATCTCGGAGCAGATGCACGGTTTCCAGTTTCATGAGGGCAAAGAACACAGGTATGTGAGCATCTGGACTTGTTTGAGCAGCCCTGTCATATAGTCTCCGGGCCAAGTGAATGTCCTAGAAGTAGAAGAACAGCCCAAGCTCATCAGCTACAGGTTCTTGAGAGATAAGCAGAAGCCATTGTTAGGAATTTCATAATTTACTTTTGGGAGGCAGAATGGTCCTTGCCCTCATTCCTGGAGTCTGTGAATATATCATTATATTATTATATGACAAAGGAGATTTGGTAAATATAATTAAGTTTATAGTCCTTAAAATAGATTATCCTAGATTATCCAGATGGATCCCACATAATCTACAAGCCTTTAAACAGTTATTTTTGGGCTCAAGGCAGAAGAAAGCCAGAGGGATTCAAAGAATGGGAGGATTCAACTTGCCATGGCTGGAAGAGACCACGTGAAAAGAATGAGAAGGAATTCAAATAGCTAGCAAAGAAACAGGATTCTTGCTCCTACAACTTCAAGGAGTTGAATTCATCCAGCAACCTGAATGAGCTCGAAAGGGAATTCTTTCCCAGACCCTTCAGTGAAGAATGAAGCCTTGATTTTAACCATGTGAGACTGTGGAGAGGAGCCAGTTTAACCACCTAGACTTTTGACCCGCAGAAACCATAAGATCACTAAATTTGTGCTAATTTGTTACACCAACCACAGAAAATTAACACAGCCTCACAGAACTTTCTTGGATACTACTGGGTCACTTGTACTTGTGATTCCAATGAAAGGGGCAGGGAGCATTAGATATTAAGAGTACAGATCCCCCAAACACATGAAGGCAAAAAATTAAATGATCACTTATAAATTATCATCACAGTACTTATACCTGAAGTTATACAAATTGTTTATTCATTTGTCTTTCTCTAAGTCCCTGAAGACAAGTTCTTGAACTATCTGTTCACTCCTGAGTTACCAGGGCTTAATAAAGTGCATACTATGTAGTAGGGCTTCGATGAATGAATGAATGAAAACTATTTTGGTTCTCAGGTTGGAATTTGATTCCTTAAATGACATATAATAGTGTATTTTCAGGGACTTTCTTTTTATTAAATTCAGCCATTGTAGATATATTTTTCACATACTTATGGCTTATTTTGTTTGCTTAATTTTGCTTTGTTTGCCAAATAGTAATGAAAAGATTAAGAAGCACGACTTTTAAAGGTTGAGGTGTCCTGGTTGTGTCTCAGAATTGTTTTGCTTGGGTGCCCACGGATTACTTTCAAAAGAAAGGTAAGGGGAAAGATTTTTCATAAATTGTCATCCAAATAGGTTTTTTGTATTCCTGTTCCATCACCTAGACTTCAACTGTTGTAAACCCCTGGGGCCTCTGCTAAACCTGTTTGTTGGATATTGTCTTCTGTCAGCTGTGTTCTACTTGTCATTTTTAAAATTTTTCCAAAGCTTTAAGTTCTGGTAAATAGATTTGGGGAAGAAAGAGGAATGCTCTTGCTTAAAATACTTAAAATTCAGGAGGTTATTTGGAACAAATCTTCCTGGTAACAGAGAGTAGATGTAAAAACTCTAATTCAACACATTCGGTGGGTTGATAGCACCCTGCTGATTGTAACAGCTGTGTGGGTCCCACATGTGAGAGGCATCTTGACTCAAATGGAATGTTCTGGGAAAGACTGCTTTTGTCAGTGTCTCAGGCATTCATTCTTAATCATTGTTAATTTACTTCTTGAGGCACAAAGCATCAATTCACTCACTTGAGTTTATAATAAAAAAATAGCAAGAAGCACCATTAAATTGGGATAAGCTAACTGGGTGATGGTGCCTCACACCTGTCATCCTACCTACTTGAGAGGCTGAGATTGGGAGAATCTCAGTTTGAGGCCCGCCTTGGCAAATAGTTTGTGAGATTCCATCTCCAAAATAACCAGAGCAAAATGGATTGGGGGTGTGGCTCAAGCGGTAGAGCACTGGCTTTGTGAGCATGAAGCCCTGAGTTCAAACCTCAATCCCACAAAAAAAAAAATAGTGGGATAAACTTGCTTCTAGCCTTACAAACCTCAAAATTTGCAGTGGGATGAGGTGCAATGTGAAAAAAATCTTTATTTAAAATTCCATGAGAAAGAAATTCCTGAATGCTTCTGACTAATTTGGGAAAAAGAAATTTTATTGCTAAACTCTAGAAAAGACTCCTCATTCTTTGACCCTATTTAGTAAAAAGTCCAAAGCTGGCTGGATGAGGGGCTCACAACTGTAATCCCAGCTACTTGGGAGGTAGCAATCAGGAGGATCACAGTCTGAGGCTGGCCCTACGGGCAAAATTGAGGAAGAATGAAAGGGGTGGCTGTGAATTGGCTCAAGTGGTAGAGCACCTGCCTAGCAAGCAAGAGGCCCTGAGTTCAAACCCCAGCAGGGCTCAGTAAATCAGAAGTCCATTGATACCTAATCCACTGATTTACTTGTCTGTAGTATATTTGCTTTAAATTCAGTGACTTAGGAGGTCATGTAAACCAATTTGCAGGCTCTTCTTAGATAACTTGATTCTAACTAAAATATCCAGTGTGCCACAGTAGTGCTTAATGTTCAGACATTCAACATAGCTTCTTATAAATCAAAGATACAAATTTTTCCAGTAATAGAACACTTATTTTATGATAATTATTTAATTACGTGTTCAGGAGTTCTTCAGGCCCAAAACTTTGGGTATCATAAAAAATTTCTTCTTTTGGAACTGAGCGTGTAAATACAAAAGTAATTTTAAAAGTAATTAATTTGTATTGTCATATTATGAATATACCATATGTAAACTAGAGGAAACTTTGAAATTACAGAACTGAACAAATAGAGGAGCAAGGCCACCCACAATGTCACTACACAGAGATAACTCCTGGTAATATACACTTCCAGCATTTGTATATAAGTCACATACACATCCCTTAATTTAGGGATTTTTTTCTGCTGCATGTTTTGTCTTCTGATTTTTTAAACCAAACAATATATTTTAAACAAAGCACCATGATCTAAGGAATTCTACTAGTGAATACTATTTTTAGTAATTTGTATAATATTTTATTATAATGACTAATACTAAATACTGACTGTGTGTCCATCCCCGCTGTCATTTAATCACCATGACAGTCCTATAAGGTAGGTGGTATTATTAACTGCGTTTTGAAGATGGAGATACTGAGGCACAGGGGGTTAAGTCACTTACCCCATTCCTATGACTTGTAAGTGCAAAGTTGTTGATTTGTTTTTGGTTTTGGTGGTAGTGAGGTTTGAACTCAGGGCCTTATGCTTGCTAGGCAGGCACTCTACCACTTGAACCACTCTGCCAGTTCATAAGTGCAAAGTTGGAATTCAAGTCCATGTGGTCTGTGAGCCCACTCACTTCAGCACTAGGCATACAATACATGCCACTGCATAATAATTGATATATCTTCTATTTGGGAGCATTTGGGGTTCTTTTTTTTCCCCTGTAGCAAATAAAATTATACACACAAAATTGCATATTTATGTTTATTTCACTAATTAATAGATGTTTATTTCATGAAAGGATATGACAATTTCTAAGAAGTATGTGTTCTGTCCTACATATTTCTGGGAGGGCTGTTTTAACTATCTAACTTTAACTTATCCTTTCCAGACAAATTTTTTTTTCTGATGTCTAAAACTTCAACTGTAACACTCCATAGGTAGTCAGACCAAACAAATAAGAAATAAAAATGTTTTATACCATAATTACTTTTATTTTTGACAGTTCTATTTATAATTTCTTCAGTAAATGTGATTTTTTTCTCTGCAGTGTACCAGAAAACATGCAATCTAGTCCATCTAATATATATATTTGAAATTCGTCTCCAAATGATAATTTTCCCTCTCATTTTGTCTTACTTAAGAATAGTTTTCCTGGTCATTATCTTTAAACATACATGTTTTCTTCCTTTTAAAAAAAAGATCATTATATATTTATCACATTGTATGTTACAAAATCATTTTAGAACAGTATGTAAGAGTCCTAATTCTCTTCTCCTAGGAAGTTGTCTTTTCCTTAACACATTTACAGTACTTTACTTTTAATTCTTTTCAGGTGTGCACATGAACACTCACACACACACATACACACACACCATTTTGGTCTTTACCTATAACTATGGACATGTGTCTTCTATAGACTACTCTAAGCATTCTGAAGATTGTCTTGTTCTGGTCATGTACCCAGAACCAAGCATAGTGTTTCATGACACAAAACAAGCACTTGATAAATGTCTGAATGCATAAATGAATGAATAAAACACAGAGCTCAGTACCATGATAATGACACTGCAACTGTTCTTTGATAAATACAAATGGGCAAAAATATGGGAGAAGATTGTTCCAGTAAAGGGGTGATATGGCTAAGAGTCAGGAGAGCTAAGTCCAAGGTCTTTGGGGGGTGGGGAGAGGAAGGAATACATTGCCTAGAAATATATTCAGGGGGAAGTGGTATGTCAAGCCACTGTTATCAAGGTGTGTTAAGTCAAGAAAAGTTTTGAATTTAGGGTAAGAAAACTGGACTTCATTAGGCAATAGGAGGACAACAAAATTCTTTTGTGTGTTTACTTTTTGTGTTTCTGTGGTTCTTCTTTTCATTCCTTCCTTCTTCAAAAAACTGAACTCCAGTGAAGAAACAGGTAAATGAACTGAATGTAGCTTTTTCAAAGGAAGAAGTCCAAATGGCTGAAAACACATGAAGAAATGCTCACCATCCTGGCCATATAGGAGATGCAAATCAAAACCACAGTAAGAGTCCATCTTCCTCCTATTAGATTGACTGAGTGATACCAGTCAGGCATTGGTGGCTCATGCCTGTAATCCTAGCTACTCAGAAAGACAGAGATCAGGTGGATCGCAGTTCAAAACCTGCCCAGGCAAATAGTTCATAAGACTCTATCTTGGAAAAAACAAAATAAAACAAAACAAAACCATCACAAAAAAAGAGCTGGTGGAGTGGCTCACATAGTAGAGTACCTGCCTAGCAAGTGGGAGGACATGAGTTCAAACCCCAGTACCACAAAAACTGGCTATCATTAAGGACACAAATGACAACAAATGTTGGTGAGGATGCAGGGACAAAAGGAACCCTTACACACTGTTGGTGGGAATGTAATTAGTACAACCAGTATGGAAAGAAGTACAGAGGCTCCTCAAAAAACTAAAATAGAGGCCACCCCTGCCCGGACCTGAGACCGGAAGATGGCGTCGGCCCTGGAATTGAAGCTGCTGTAGAAGTCCCTGGGGCTGAGCAAGGGGAATAAGTATAGCGCTCAGGGCGAGCGATAGATTCCAGTTTTTCAAACAAACAATGGTCCAAGTCTAACAGGATTGACTACTATAGCAACTCACCTAGTGAAACAAGCAAATAAGAAGTATTTGCTGGCGAGTACTGCAGAAGAAAAAGCAATAGTTCATCAATGGTTAGAATACAGGGTCACTCGCGTAGACGGACATTCCAATAAAGAACATATCCACACTCTGTTGAAGGATCTTAATTCATATCTTGAAGATAAAGTCTACCTTACAGGAAATAACTTTACCTTAGCAGATATCCTATTGTACTATGGGCTTCATCGCTTTATAGTTGACCTGACAGTTCAAGAAAAGGAGAAATATCTTAATGTGTCTCTCTGGTTTGGTCACATTCAGCATTACCCAGGCATCAGGCAACATCTGTCTAGTGTTGTCTTCATCAAGAACAGACTATATACTAACTCCCACTAGAAGTTACCCATGTTGTGCTGAAGTGTGATTAAAAATGTTTTGAAAGCGTATTCTGGATCTCAGTAGTAACGTATATTGATACAGAGTCATAGTTCATTTGTTAAAGTTGATAGAATTTTAAAGTATAAACTGGTGTCTGAATGTTTTTATTTGTTCTTTAGTTGAAGTTTTGCAATTTTTATGTAAACATGCAACTGCTGTCAAAAAAATTGAAATCAAGTTATAAATTATCTTCTTTTATAGATGAAATTTATTTTAATACAAGTTGCAAATCAGTGGCTTAATCTTAAAAATAGGTGTCCTTCCAGTGGTTGACATAATTGGATATTTATTAATCTCTCTTTCATATTTTAAAATACATTTTCCTCATGGATATTTACAATTGTTTATTAAAACCTGTGATAACTTATGCCAAGGATACAGAAAGGGAAGACAAATATATTTGTTTTCAAGTGTTTATGTGAACTAGTAAATGTAATTGAAAAAAAAAAAAACTAAAATAGAACTACCAGATAATCCAGCAATACCACTCCTAGGCATGTATCCAAAGGAATGTAAGTCAGGGTGTAACACACACCTATGTTTATCGCAGCATTACTCACAATACACAAGTTTTGGAAACATCCCAGATGCCCTACAACTGATAAATGTATGAAGAAATGTGATATATATGTGTGTATTAAATATATATATATACATATATATATAATGGAATATTATTCAACCATACAGAAGAATGAAATTCACAGGTAAATGAAAGGAACTAGAGAGGATCATGTTAACTAAAGTAAGCCAGGTTCAGAAAGACAAAGGTTATGTTTTCTCTCATATGTGGATGACAGATCTATTACAAATACAAGTATTACCATATACATACATTCACATACATATCAATATGTATATCTGTATATATATTGGCATATGTATGTATACACATTTACACACATATGCATATGTATACATACATATACAACACATATATATGTATATATACATACATACATACAGATAAAGCATTTCCAAAAGTAGAACTGTTAGAGGAGACTGAGGGAGGAGGAAAAGAAGAAAAGCATGATAGAGAGTAACACTGAAATACATCATGTTCATGTAGGAACAAGACACAAGGGAAATACATTGAAAACTGTTGAACAATACAGGGTAGGGAGTAAAGGGTAAGGAAGAGTAATAGATTGGGCTGGAGGTGTGGCTCAAGTGATAGAGCACCTGCCCTGGAAGAGTAATAGAGGGGGTTAGACTGATTAAAGTACAATATATTTACAGGTAAAATACCAATCCAAACCCCCACTGAACAATGAACAGACATTTAAACAACAAAACACACCAATGTGAAACAGGTCATGTTAAGAGGAGGGTGCTAGCAAGAGGGGGAGAGTAAATGAAGAGAGTAAAGGAGAGTGAATATGTTTGAGGTACTTTCTATATATACGTGCATGAATATGGAACACTGAAACCTACAGAAGTCATTTTAAGAAGGGGTGTGGCAGAAGAGGGAGAATAATGGAGGGGATGAATCAAACTGAGGTACAATGTGTGTACATATGGAAATGTCACAACAAACCCCCTTATATCACTATCATATACTAATAAAGCATTTTTTAAAAAAATCTGCCTTTGCTGAGGAACACTGACTCTTTCCTTTGGCCCATAAATTAACTGAAAGCAAAATAAACACTAGGCATCTTAGCCTCCATTTTGTATTTGTATCCTCCTAGCCTCTATTTTGCATCTGTGTCTTTTTGCTCTGAGCCATTCCCTCCTGCAATCACTTTACAGACATATTGGAATTCAGGCAGGACCACCTAGCAGGTGTCAATGACTCTTTTTGCAACAAGGCCTTGCCTGCTGGATCCTGGAACAATCAACTGCCAGACCACCTATGACCTGTGACTGGAACTGTTTAATAATCATGCATGCCTCTTCTCCTGACCCCAACACTTCTTCCTCTTTTTTTTTTTTTTTTTTGGTGGGACTGGGGTTTGAACTCAGGACTTCATGCTTGCAAAGCAGGTGTTCTATCACTTTCCCACACCTCTAGTCCATTTTGCTCTGGTTATTTGGAGATAGGGTCTCAAGAACCCTATCTGGGTTCAAGGCCTCTAGCCTTGATCCTCTAGATCTCAGCCTTCCAAGTAGCTAGGATTACAGGCGTGTATTATCAGCACAGGCTGATAATTGGGTTCTTTAAACCTAAACCAAATGCCAATGGGAACATGGGTTGAAATGCTATCTTTCCTCTTCCTATAATACTGTGTAATAAACTTCCTTTCTCTGCCCTTCACTGTTACTTGTCTTTTGTATTTGGAGTGTTGGTGCAAGTGGATAGACCTGATGTATAAAACCTAAGAGTTTGGGCCTGTGATCTAAAATCTCCTGTAACAATTCCAAATCAAATATAAATTGAAAAAGTTCTTAACAATTTGTGAACTGAATGCTTATATTTCTAAATTAACCATGATCTCTCAATTCTTCCCTAGGTATTATTTTGTGTTCCCAGAACCAAGATACAGTCAGTCCTGACCTTCAGTCTAGGTCAAGCAGCTTACTGAGCTGAGATGGTTCTCAGTGAAGTTCTTAGGATAACTTGCATGCACCTCCCAGTCCCGTCTTCCTTTCCTAAAGACAGATGAGAACAGCAAAGGCCCATATTTCTACATTGATTTACCTCACTTTGATCCCTAGAGGTCTTCAGTGTGGAGTTTATAAAACATGATTTCAGCAGTTTCCTTTGGTTCTCAGAGAAACTCCAGTAATGATTTTATGCTCACCTTTCTCACTGGTTTGCTTGGAGATTAACTACCAGAAAGGATTGTGAAGTGGCTTACTGGAGAAATAATGACATGATGACAAGTGTTAGGAAGGCATGTTCTCCTAAACTCTTTGCTTTCATTAGAACAAGTTTTGGACTTTTAATTATCAGGACATTTATTCTATGAGTTAGAATCTTCTTGTTGATTTGACTATAAGATGGAAAGATTAATAAGTTTTTCCCCTGGATACTCAGTGATTATTTTTCTAATGGTTAAATGAAAAATATTAATAAAGACAAAGGGTAATGGTCCTTCATTAGCTAAATCTAAAATTCTAAAATCTAAGCGTGAGGTTAAGAGCAATCTTTTTTTTTAACTTAGAGATTTTCCATAGGAAAAAAATATATACCTCACTCAATGAGAGAGACCGATCAAAATGAAGTATCTATGATTTAACAGGAACCCTGGCAGGAAGGAATAGAAAGCAAACAGAGAGAAACTTCAAAGATTTTTTTCCTGAATACATGAAGTAGATGCTATTTGACATTGTTAAGACAGTGCCTCGCAGAGAGGTTCATGATGACTAAGGAGGAAAACCAAAGCCTCTGACATGGTCAGCCAGCAGGGCCCTAGCAGGTGATGTGTCCTCTCCTGTACTGGTGGCCAGCCACGCATCCTGAGACAATGCCCCTTTCAATCCCCAGGAACTCAGGGCGAAATGGCCTCACTGTGGTGAGGTTGTGGCTACCAGAAGAATGAGTTCTTTTTGCATCACAGGGTGGGAGAGCTAACTTGAACTTAACACAGGGAGTGGGGTCATTTATTTCCTTTCTATAAACAATGCTCCTCTCAGGTTATTATGTTTTACATGAGGAATTGTGAATAAAAGCTTTTATCTTATTGAAGCTTTACTCTTATTGAGCAACTTAGCTGTTGCTCAAATTCCCTTTTGATATAAATAACAGTTATTCCACATACTGGTTTAACTACAAAGTCCTTTTACAAAGCTTATTCATTTTATCCTCAAAGCCAGGGGCAGACCAGGTATCATTAGTTCTGTTATACTGATGTGGTGACAGTGGGAGGTGGTGGGCTGCCAGCTAACATCCAAAGAATCATCCACTTTAGCTACTTGGTTCAGTCCATTTTCCCCCAAATTTTACAAACACAGGTAGCTCATACCTGCTAGGAATGGGGAAAGTGGGCTGGATTTGGATTTGACATTCTTTCTACTGCTTGGGGTTCCAAGGCTGAAGAAAAATGATCAGCCAAAAGGCAGGCTGCAGGGCAGGACAAGACAGCAGGGATCTGGATAATGGGGACCTGAATAAGAAGTCTTTAGTTATAGTATATACCATTTTAGCAATTCTCAGATAGGAAATTCCCTGCAAATAATTTTCAATTAGTACTAGCACAACTGGGAGAAAGAGAACATAAAGCCAATAATCCCTACATTATTTGGCTCTAAAAATACATTTAGGAATATAAACACAGAAGAGAAACATACTTGAGCAGTAAGAATGACTCAGTGTAGGAGCCTATTTTTTCCTAAAAAAACCTCAAAACTTGGAATCAGACAGGCCTGGGTTGAAGTACTGGCTCTACCACTAATGAGCTCTTGGCCAAATGACTTACCCTCTGTACTGTGATTTCTTGATGCATACATTGAAGACAATTATAGGGCTTACCTCATCAAATGGCTGTGTGATTTAAAAGATGCAGTCCACATAACACACCTGGTTCACTGCCTGCCGCTATTGACATTTAACATACCTTTCTCACCCCATCAGAGCCAAATGCCATCTTCTGCCTAATTATACTCACTGACTAAGGAATTTTCCCAGTAGTACTTTGTAGTGTTAGCTCTCTTTCATCAATGAATGTGGCTCAAGTTAATTAGTCTTTAGAGGATGGAGATCCATTCTCTTGGGCCTTCCTAAAATGCCCAGTACTGGGTCATGGACATATTGCCTACTTCATAAGGCATTTCTGGGTGCTTCATAAGGTACCTCAGTCTCTAGCTCTGGTCTCATTCCACTTTGTTCTTGTTACTGAGAGCTTGGGAGTCAGTGGCAATGTCAATGGAAAAAGACAGAAAGGAATAGAAGAAAGGCCCACTGGAAAAACTTTGTGCTGGAAAAAAGTAGCAACTGATGAATCAAATTGATCTATGCTAGATTTATTTTACTTATTAATTATGTCCATGTCATAAATAGAGAAAATAATATACCCTTCACTGGGTTCATATTAGGGTAACAGATTAGTAATATGTGTCATCACACAAGAGAGACTCAGCAAATGCTATCTTTTCCTTTCTTCCTCTACATTGATGACATCAATGAAATTCAAGACATTTTTAGGTTTCCCTTCCACACAGCTGCCATTGCTAGGCTTGAACCAAAGAGATTGATTACCTTTGCGATACCTAAGCCGTGTTCATACATATAGGCTAGATTGAACATGGCTTGTGCACTGTGATATTTGTCAACTGCGATGCTGTAATGTGCGGCTGCTGTTTGATAGTCCTTCTTAGTCCCGTAGCCATAGTAATGGTAATCTCCAATTTTTACTCTAGCGAATGCATTGCCTGGGGGAAATATTAGAAAGAGAAAAAGAATTATAACTCAAGTGATTCATAACCAACCTAACTATCGTTAAAAAAACTTATGCATGTAATTACACTCAGAATTCCAGAATTGGGATGAGATATACTTATGGAATATAAAATATAACACTTGATGCTAGTTGTCTTTATTGTAGGTTAAAATTCATTTATTGTATGATATAATGTTCTTTTCTTTGATGGTACTAGGATTTGAACTCAGGGCTTTGGGCTTGCTAGGCAGGCTCTTTACCACATGAGCCACACCCCCCAGTACTGTTATAATGTTCTTTTCTCCCCATTTTTTATTCAGATATATTCATTGTATACGAGGGATTCATTGTGACAATTCCAAATAGCCTTACATTGTACATTGGTTAGATCGCTCCCACCATCTCTCCCCCAACCCCTCACTGCTCTACTTACAGTAATTGCAAGAGGTCTCATCATTCTATTTCTTATATGTATAGGAGCTCCATCAACCATATTCCCTCAATGTCATCTCCTCCACTCACCCTCCCCCCTCCACAAGTACTCATCAACACTGTATCTTTTTTATAGACCTGTCTTTCATTAATAATTCCAAAGTTGATGTTCAAAAGGGTTTCTCAATGTATCCCTACTGTGAGTACTTTGGTCAGTTCAACCCCTTCCATTACTCTTCTTTACCCCTTCTCTCCCGCTCTCTATTATTTAACACATTTCAATAATATTGTTATACACTCTACCTGCACAGATGTATTTCCATATTGTTAACTATCATTCTCTTTTCCTCCCCTGCCAAGTTCCATAGAGTAGTTCCACTATTACAAACATGTTCCACATATAAGTTTGTATATGATCATGCTTGGTTTTGTGTATATGTTTATCTTTTGGATCTTTCTTCCACAAATGAAAGAAAACATGTGGTCTTCATCTTTCTGAGCCTGGCTTATTTCACTTGACATGATGTCCTCCAATTGCATCCATATACCTTCAAACCACGTGGTTTCATACTTCCTTATGGCTGAATAAAACTCCATTGTGTAACTAATGTACAATATAAGTCTAATAAGACTTGTCATGATGAATCCCATAGTGACATATCACATTTTCTTCATCCATACATCAGTTGTAGGGCATCTGGATTCTTTCCATAGCGGTGCTATGGTGAACAGCGTTGCAATAAACATTGGTGTGCAAATGTCTCTATTGTACCCTGACTTACATTCTTTTGGGTAGATGCCCAGGAGTGGTATTACTGGATCATATGGCAGTCTATTTTTAGTTTTTTTTTTTTAAGGACTCTTCTTACTGCTTTCCATGATGGTTGTACTAATTTACATTCCCACCAACAGTATATAAGCATTCCTGTTTCACCTCATCCTCGCCAACATTTGTTGTTGTTTGCATTCTTTTTTTTTTCACTTTTTTTCTTTTTCTTCCTTTCTTTTTTAAATTTATCTTTTTATTGTGCTGGGGGGTACATTGTGGCATTTACAAAAGTTCTTACAATATACCAAATATATCATAGTTGAGTTCACCACCCCCATCATTCTCCTTTATCCCTCCCTCCCCATTCCTGGAATAGTTTCAACTGGTTTCATTTTTCCATTTACATACATGGGTGCACAGTATTTGCATCATATTCACCCTCCTACACCCTTTCTCCACATCCTCCCTCTTCCCACTGGCATTAACCCCCAGACAGGATCTGTTCTGTCCTTCTATTCTGTAATTTTGTAAAAGAAAAAAAATGTCATTTTTATTTGTTTAAGATAGCTGTACAGGGAGTTTCATCATGACATTTCCATGTGTATATGCATTATAGTCCAAATTGGTTCATATCCTCTATTTTTCTTCTTTTTTATTAGGATATATTCATTATACAGAGGGGATTCATAGTGACAAGTCTGATTAGATTTATATTGTACATTATTTGCATTGCCCCTATTGTCTCTCCCCCTCAACTCCTCCCTGCCCCACTTAAAGCAATCGCAAGAGGTTTCTTTGTTCTATTTCATGTAGGTATATGAAGTCTAACAAGCTTATACCCTCACCTTAATCTCTTTCATTCACCTTCTCTCCTCCCACTAGTACCCCCTCACTGTACAGTCCTGTCTTTCATTATTAATATTTAAATTGATGTTCAAAGGAGTTTCTCAATGTATGCCCACTGTGGGTATACTTTACTTTGGTCTGTTTAACCCCTTCCATATTTTTCTTTTTTCTACCTTTTTCCTCCTTCTTATGGCTCAACAGGTTTAAAAATTCTATATTCATCTCTCATACATGGAAGAATAGATCCAAAGATAAACATATACACAAAACCAAGCATGATCATATACAAACTCAGTTGTAGAACATGTTTGTAACAGTGTAACTACTTGGAACTTGGAGAAAGAGAGAAAGGAAAAGAGAATGATAGAGCAACAGCAATATCGTATAACACAAGATGTGAAGGTAGAGGATATAAGGATGTATACTGAAAGCTGTTGAAAAATGGGGGTGGGAGGTAAAGGAGTAAGAGAGAGTATTTAAAGGGATTGAACAGACCAAAGTAAAGCACACCCAAGAGGGCATACTTTGAGACACCCCTTTGAATGTCAACTCAAATATTAATTATGAAAACCAGGACTATAAAATAGGCAGTGTGTGCAGGAGTGGGTACTAGTGGGAGGAGGGAAGGTGAATGAAGGAGATTAAGGTGAGGGTATATGGTTGTTAGACTTCATATACCTACACGAAACGGAACTACAAGACCTCTTGCAATTGCTTTAAGTGGGGTGGAGAGGGGGCTGAAAGAGAGAGATGATGGGGGCAATGTAACCAGTGTACAATATAAGTCTAATCAAAATTGTCACTATGAAACCCCCCCACCATATCATGAATATATCCTAATAAAAACTTATTTAAAAAGAAAAAGTTCTATATTCATTCTTGTATAGAAAGTACATCAACCATATTCACCTTCTTAATTACTTTCTTTTACTCTCCCTCTCTCATATGTGACCTCCCCTTAGTGTGACCTGTTTTTCATAATATTGCTATATTTGTATTAGGGCTACATTCCACATGAAAGAAAATGTGTGGCCTTTGGCTTTCTGAACCTGGCTAACTTCACTTAAGATGATGTTCTCCAGTTCCATTCATTTACCTGCAAGCAACAAAATTTCATTCTTTTTGTGGCTGAATAAAATTCCATTGTATATAAATACCATTTTTTTAATCCGTCCATCATGAGTGAGACATCTTGACTGCTTCCATAGATAGCCATCCTAAGTGGGATGAGGTGAAATCTTAGTGTAGTTTGGATTTGCATTTCTTTTATGGCCAGGGAAGTTGAGCACTTCTTCATGTATTTACTAGCCATTTGTACCTCTTCCTTTGAGAATTCCCTGTTCAATTCCTGTGTCCATTTCCTCACTGAGTTGTTAATTTGGAGGTTGAGTTGTTGAGTTCCCTGTAGACTCTGGATTTTGGTCCCTTATCAGATGAATAGCTGGTAAAGATTGTCTCCTTTTCTGTGGACAGTGTCTTAAGTCTAGTGACTGTTTATTTTGCTGTGCAGATACTTTTTAGTTTGATTCAGTCCCATTTGTTCATCCTTTCTCTTATTTGCTGAGCCATTGGAGTTCAATTTAGAAAGTTGTTGCCTATGCCTATATGTTCCAGTGTATTTCCTACTTCTTCCTATAGCTGTTTCAAGCCTTCTATTAAGGTCCTTAATCCACTTTGATATTTGTACAAGGTGAGAGACATGTATTTAGTTTCAGTTTTCTGCATGCAGATATCCAGTTTTCCCAGCAACATTTGTTGAAGAGGCTGTCTTTTCTCCATCATATGTTTTGGGTGCCTTAGCCAAAAATTAGGTGGGTATAGCTACATGGATTCATATCTGAGTCTTCTGTTCCACTGGTCTACATGCTTGTTTTTGTGCCAGTACCATGTTGTTTTTATTGCTATGACTCTATAGTATAGTTTGAAGTTGGGTATTGTGATACCTCCAGCATTGCTCTTTTTGCTCAGTATTGCCTTGGCTATTAGAGGTCTTTTGTGCTTCCACATGAACTTTAGCCTTCATTTTTAATCTCTGTGATAAATGTCATTGGAATTTTGATTGGACTGCATTGAACATGTAGATTGATTTGGGTAATATAGCCCTTTTTATTATGTTGATTCTACCAATCTATGAGCATGGGAGGTCTTTCCCCTGTCTGTACTCTTCTTTGATTTCTTTCTTCAATGGTTTATAGTTTTCATTGTAGAGGTCTTTTGCTTCCTTTGTTAAGTTTATTAGCAGGTATCTTAATTTTTTTCAAGGCTATTGTAAATGGAATTGGTTTCTTATTTTCTTTCTCAGTCTGTTCATTGTTGGTATATAGAAAGGCCACTGATTTTGTATCCTACTACTTTGCTGAAGGTGTTTATGATGCCTAGGAATTTTTGATGGAGTTTTTCAAGTCTTTTGGGTATAAGAGCATGTCATTTGCAAATAGGGATTGTTTGATTTCTTCCTTTCCTATTTGAATGCCTTTTATTTCTTCTTCCTATCTTACTTCTCTGGCTAGGAATTTCAGGACTATGTTGAATAAGAGTGGAGAGAGTGAACACCCTTGTCTCCTTCTTAACTTTAGAGGGAATAGTTTGTTTTTCCCATTTAGTATGATATTGGCTATTGGCTTGTCACATATAGCCTTTATTATATTGAGGTACAGTCCTTCTATTCCTAGCTTTATCAGAGTTTTATCATGAAAGGATGTTGAATTTTGTCAAAGGCTTTTTCTGCATCTGTTGAGATGATCACATGGTTTTTGTCTTTGCTTCTGTTAAGATGCTGTATTATATTTAATGACTTATATATGTTGAACTGTTCCCGATCCCTGGGATGAAACCAACTTGATTTTGATGTGTGATCTTTCTGATATGTTGTTGAATTTGGTTTGCCAGTATTTTTGCATCTAAGTTCATTAAAGAGTTTGGCCTATAATTCTCTTTTGTTGTTGTTGTGTCATTGCCTGATTTGGGGATGAGTGTAATGCTGACTTCATAGAATGAGTTAGGTAGTGTTCCTTCCCTTTCTATTTCATAGAAAACATTGGGTTAAAGTATTAGTTCTTCTTTAAAAGTTTGGTAGAATTAACAGTGAATCCATCAATTCCTGGACTTTTCTTTTTTGGGAGACTCTTTATGGCTGCTTTAATTTCATTGCTTGTTATCTATTTAGGCGATTTATATCCTCTTGGTTCAATTTTGGTTGGTCACATATGTCTAGAAATTTGTGGTACAATGTTCTTAAAGAGCACTAAACTATGAATTTTACCTTTAAAATTCATTTCTTGGAGGCAGTTGAAGTATGACGAGATTGAACCCCATCCCTCCCATTCCCAGACTTCATTCTTGAAGTTCTGCTCCCTGCACTGCCAGCTTTGTGTGTCCCAGATCTACCCCATCAGCCATTCAAACATGCTGTGGTATGTCCTGTGAACAAAAATGAACTCTCTCTTTATCCTGTGGTGTCTCTTGTAGTTATTGCATCACTGCTGTGTCCATTGTACACTTAACCTTCTCAGAAGAATGTGTACAATGCACTATCTTCAGAGCTTCACCTCCCAAGCACTCTTCAAACCACTCCAATCTGGCCTAGATTGGAGTGGCCCTAGAGTCACTGCACCCACCTGCCCAAGCAATTTCCTCTCTTAGCATCAATGACACGTCTTTGTTTGATTTCCTCCACCTCCCTTTCAGTCTCTTGCTTGACTCCTTCCCTACCTAGTTTTTAAATGTTGGCACGTCAATGGCTTATTCCTAACTCTCCCATTTCTTCTTTTCTCTTCTTCCCCTGCTTCCTTTATTTCAACTCTTTTCTCTAAGTGCTATATCTAGTTCCATGTCTATATTTATGTTAACAATTTCTGAATTTATGCATATAGTCCTATCTCTCTCTGAGGCCCAGACTTTTATAATTGCCTTCTTAATTTCTTGGGTCTCAAACTTAAAATGTCCAGTAGAGGTCTCCTATCATCTTATCCCCTTTCCCCAAATAAAATTACCAGTTTCTTCCCTACTTCAGTATTAGCACCACCATTGCTCAGACCATAAGTCTAGGAAAATTACTCATAGTTCTCCTTTTTCTCTCACCTCTACCATTAATTCAATCAGCAAGTCCTGTTGGTTTCTCCTCTAAAATAAATCTATCCCTTGGCACCTCTTCCACTATCTACTTGAAGCTTGGAATATAATCTTTTATTTCCACCTTCAATCCATCATCTACAAAATAATAGGGAGATCTTTTCAAAATTTGAAATAAAATCATGCTATATTCCTGTTTAAAATTCTCTAACGCACTTGGACTAATATCCAGCTTCTTACTTGACCTACCAGTTGTGCCTAGCCTGCCTCCTGCCTCCCCGACTAACCTCACTGCATGTCACTTTCTCACTTTCTTTTTCTCCTTTCTTCCTTCTCTCCTTCCTTTCTCTTTTTATTTTTGGCAGTACTAGGGATTGAACTCAAGGCCCTTCTTGTTTTAGTTATTTTTCAAATAGGGCCTCACATTTTTGGCCAGCCCAGATATAATTAGGATGACACATGTGCCTCACCATGCCCAGTTTTATTGATTGGGGTGGAGTCTCACAAACTTTTGATCCTGGCTGGCCTTGAACTGTGATGCTCCTGATCTCTGCCTCCTGAATAGCTGGGATTGCAGACATGAGCTACCTCACCCAACCTCCTAGCCTTCTTAATATTCCTTCAGTACAGCAAACTCATTCCTGCCTTAGGATCCCTGCATAGGACCCTGCATTCAGATTCTTTGAGTCCCTCTGCTTGGGCATATGTGGAATTCTTCTGATTCTTCACATTGCTGGTTTCTCATCATTTTGGTCTTAGCACAAATGTCACTTCCGTCCTAGATGCCTTCTCTTACTACCTTGTCTAATACATCCCCCTCAGTCCCACCCCATAACACATATCACTACTATATTTGTTTTTTAGTCTCTCTCCCTCTCAGACAGTAGCTCCATGGGGGCAAAAACTACTCAGCTCTTTATTATTAAAATTGACCCCAGTTCTTGATAGATATTTATGGAATGAATGGATAGCCATTATAGGAAACTATTTTTCTTTTTTTTAGAAAAATGGTTTTCCCAGAAGTTAATTCAATTATTTTCCAACAAACTTGAATATGTCAAGGAGAAAAAAGTCATGTGACTTTTTTTGTCTTTTGAAGGTAACTTAGGGATGACTCCTGGTGGGGGTGTGTGAGTGGGGGAGGGCTACCCATTTTTCTGTTCACTTAAAGAATCCTGATTGACATGATGAGGGATAATTCATCTGGGGCATCCATCAACTAGCTGTAGCCAAGCTTTTATACAATCCCATCTAGCCTTCCTTAGAAAAAGAGGAAATACTCTATGTGGATGGTCTGAGATCTGTCATTAAGTGATTTTTATTCTTATTTGGCCTAGTACAGTGACTAAGATTCTTTGGGATTTATTTCTTTGGATAATAAGTTCTTTTCACCTTCTAGAACACCGTATTAAAAATGTCGATTAAAAATGGAAATGTAACACCATTTTTAGTTTTCTCTGGATAGAGCTAACATTATAAAATTCTTCAGCTGATAAAGACATTAGTTATCAAGGCCTTCTTCCCAGATGTTTTAAAATACATTGACAACTGGGAGTAAGGCCTTGTAGGAATGGTACCTAAGAGAGGGTCCTACAGAGGGCTGGAGAGACAGGGGGCCCACGAAGTTCTAAAGATAAACTTCATCCCATCTCTAATTTTGTCCAAAGCTGCCCTTCTTTGATCCCAACGTTCCTTCTGGGCCATAACCACACAGAAATAGGACACTTCTATGCATTTTCAAGTTTTATAAGGTATAACTGTGATTCCTGAAGACTTTGAGCAGTAAATGAGCTGGTTCTTACAGGATTCAGCTCACCCCCAATGAGGGGGGTTGAATGAGGGCATGCACATGGTGAGTCTGACAGGCTCTGGGGGGGATTTGTTGACAGTAGAGGGATTCCTACTTCAATTTCAAGTTACAAGGTAGTGACTGTGTGCTGATGGCTCAGCACCTTCTTCACATGCTAAAGGAAGAGTGACAGTGACTAATAGGAGAATTTCATTATTAGATTTCCTAATCTCAAGTGAGATGCTTAGCAGCTGTACCTTTGGGGACGCTTATGCCTGACCTCTCTTGTGACACATAATTATTTTTAGCAGACTGATTTTTTTTTTTATATAGGGAAATTCTGTTTAATATTAATGTCTTCTCATTTTCAATGTCTCCTTTCCTTGGTCTAATTTCCACACAATTTCCTGGCTTGAAATAAATACGTATTTGTTGCAACTGAGCTGATTTGCCATGGCTGAGAGATTGCTGGTGTTGTTTTCCCCACTCCAAATAAGGTCCTTATTGCAGTTTAGAAAACATAGAATTTCTCACTAAAATTGCATTGATAGCTTGCTGCTGCATTCCCAGCTCAGCTGGATCTCGGAAGGCCCCACTGTGACTTTTTCTTCTGCCTCATATTAGCATCAGCTGAGAATAATTTTTTAAAATCCTATTCACTTCATGTTAAAAGGGATGATTTGGCCTTAGCATGATTCTAAGAAACCTAATTGGAAGCAAAATTGCTCTCTTATTGCACGGCTCCTCACATACCCAAATGCCAATTGTGACAGTTTTGCAATCTCTCTGCTTTTAATACTATGATTTGAGGGAAAAAAATAGGAAGAGACAGGGCAATGCAAATGCCACTTGCCAATGCTGTTCTTGGCAATGGTATTTTACATTTCTTACCACAAGTGAAACCACCAATCAACAGGAAGGTTATGAAAATTCCAGGTAAGGGGAAAGGGTTTTCCCATTTACCTCTGTTTTTTTTTATTTTGTTTTTATTCTAACATGTTAATGGTTATAGTACAGATCTGAATGTTGTAGTAATCATCAATGTGATATTTTAGAAGATAGATCAAACAAGTCTTAGATACATAATTAATTTTGTCTATAAACTCATAGAGACATAGGTTATGGCTCTGATTCATTTAGTAAATAACTCAGCAAATGAATTACTGAAGCCAGACCAAGAAACTTGCTTTCTTGAGTAAAATTATCATGTTTCAAGCAACAGTTCTGGTGCCATGGAGACAGAGCCATAGAAAAATTTCTCAGGTTTGCTAAACCAAGGGACTTTCAGAATAATGAAGAAAATAAATTCCTGAAAATGACCTCTGACATCAGTATAGCTTGAAATGCACTTTCTTGATATTCTGTACCTTTTTGCCTATGTGCCCAAGACCACAGCTGAAACAAATCAGATGAATAATAGTGGCTAGGGACCAGATATGTGCTTATTTTTATCTAGGTTTTATACCTTGAATGGCAGCTCGATTCCACAGGAGAAGTGCCATTGGATACATCTTCTCTTTTTTGAGAACTTTAGCCCTTTCTAAAAAAAAAAAGAAAAGGAGACATTCCATTAAGGAGGCTTTAAATGCCTCTGTGGTGAAGTCATATGTGCATTTGTATGATTGGGGAATTGCTGAGAATTTTAACTTATCTTACTAGATTCCAAAATGAATGCTGAATTGCTTTGAGCTACTTCATACCCCATTTCTGCAAGCAGTGCATACTGAACAAGAGAAGAATCTATATCACCATTCTTATAGGCAAAGTAAGCTGTCAGGAATTTCTCAGCCCAGTGGCCTAGTTCACAGACACCTTTATAAAGCTGTACATGGGAAGAAAAATCAAGCAGACTAGTTAGTCAATATACATCATTCTAGGCAAATGATTGATTAAATCAGCCTTGATCTCCTGCTGGCTGGTCAGACAAGGATTTTAGGTCTAATGCATGACTTTTGCAAATTATTTAAGGTGAAGATTCCAAGTATATTTTCTTTTTTGTCTTGAGCAAAACTTCCTCAGTCTTATTTTAAATTTGTAAAATAAGCTTTCCTGGCTTGGAGGTTATTTGGCAGGACAAGAATGTATTGACTTCTGTTGTTTGGTGTTATTTTGTGGCTTTAAAGGACCTTTCTGGGCACTGTTGCTCTGTGAGGGCAAATTACAAGGCTACAGCTGATGTGGAAAGGAGAGAAGGAAGGGAAGACAGAGCCTGAGGGTATAGGTGACATAACCATGAGGGAGTTGAGTGGCGCTTTATGAGGACAAATGTCAACTTAGCTGAATAGCCCTTATGTAACCAAAAGAGGTTAGCCATACATAATTCATTAGGAAGTTGGCAAAGGAGCAAATGTAAAGATAGATTATTAGCTGGCACCTTTTTAAGTGAGTTACAGAGGGACCAGATTGTAACCTGGAGGTATTTATATTGGTGCAGAGAGGGACATATTTAATAAATCAATGCAGGGCATTGAGGTCCTAAAAGCATTCTTTTGTAAAGTACATTACTGGCTCAGACTGCAAGAATACACTGTCAGTTGTCATCCAAATCATCAAAAACCTAAGGACCCTGCTTTCTGGGAAGAAGCAGGCCGTATTTTTAGGCCAAATCAAGCCTTTCATTTCCCAAGTAGCAACTCCCAATTCCACTAGAAGTGCCAAATTGCCCTGGTGATTTGATTGAAGACTGAAACAGAGCTCCTTAACTGAAGTCTGAGGCAAACTCTGAACGTGATGAAAAGCCCAAATGCAAGAGCGGGGGAATGTTTCTCCTTCTCCTTTTCCCAATCCAAGTCACATTGCTGTTTTTCCTCTCTGCAAATGTCAACTGGAAGAAGAGAGGCAATAGCCATAAAATCAAAGACACCGAGAAGTTAAGGACAATATCACCTTCTCTGTGTGACATAGGAAAGGTATTTACCTCCACAGCAGTCCTGCATGATCTTAGCACTCCCGTTCCCTTTGCGTACATCTCAGCTAGATAATAAATGGCGAGGGGCTGTCCACTCTGAGATGCCAGGTAAAAATATTTGAAGGCAAGCTTATAATCCTTCCATACTCCAGAGCCAGCTGAAAATCAAAAAGGTTTTGAGCCACACCTTATTTATTTTATTTTTTAACATCATGTTCTATGGATATAATGATCATAGTGATGTCTGCTAGTTTAAAAAGGGTAGGAAAAGCTGACCAAAACCCAAACTGCTTACTGAGGTTATAAGTAAGAATATGGAAATGTATTATCTTGACCCATTCTGAAAACTAAAAAAGAAGAACTATGGAAATATCTCCTCAACACGGTATAATTCAAGTTAATGAAAAGGAGACCAAGTGCTGGTGGTCTCCAAGGACCAGAAGCTCCACCATGATCTCACCATCCTTGTCATCCTTCCATGCCAGGACACTAGTAGAGCTCACCCAGCCACAGCCATGGAGCATGGAGCAGGCGAATCCCAGCTCTGGGAAGACCAGCTCTGACTCAACTCATGCCTGGAGCAAGGAGAGACATTTGGTGCTGGAGTAGAGAATCAGTAGATTTCCAGCAACAGGGATTCTTGTAATGGCTTTCTCATTACTTCTCTTTTTAATTTGTGTGTATCTAGTGCTTCAACTTGCAAGAGGAGGGAGCTTTCCCTAGATTGTCTTTAAATTCTCTTCCATCTCTAACATTCCATGGCCTTTAGTGGCAATGCCAAGAAAACAAAAGCTCAGCCTAGAATGGTGGCATAAGCCTGTAATCCTTGGATGCTGAGGCAGAAGAACTATGAGTTCAAGGCCAGCCTGGGTCTAAATAGTGCATTCTAGTGAGTTAAGGCCAGCCTGGCCTATACAGTGAGACCCTATCTTAAAAAAGAAAGAAAAGAAAGGACAGCAGGAATAAATAAAGAAAAAGGAAAAGAAAGAAAGAAAATGAAAAGAGAAAAGGAAAAAGAAAGGGCAAAAGTTCTGGGGCAGATTGCTTGAGTTTGATTCCTATCTCCACTGACTGTGACCACTAGCTGGTCTTGGACAAGCTATATGACCTCAATATGGCTCAATTTGCTTATCTGTAAACTGTGGATTACCCCCTAGACATATTGAGAGAGTTAAATAAATTGAAACATACAAAGCCTTAACATTCATAAGCCATTACTATTACTCTAATTCTAGAGGAATAAGACTATTCCTCCAGGAATCTGAGGAATTTGACAGAGTCTAAACTGAAGAAAATGCCAGCTGGCCTTTTACCTCTTTAATGATGCACTCAGCTGTTGCCCTGGATCTATCTCTGACACAAGGACTTGGCAAGGATATGTTTGGACTTCCTGGTACTTGTGCTAACTACTCCCTCTCTCAGTCCCACAGAGATTATTACAAACCTTCATGGCTTTCTGAACCCCTAACCCTAACCAATCTACCTTTGCTTTCAGAAGGCGATTTTTACCTATGAAACCATTAAGGAAGACTTTAGATTGTCTTTCTTCATTTGTCACTCTTTTATCCACCTTTCCCATATTTATATCACACCATCCTTTTCTCCCTCCTCCCAGACTTCAAGGATAAGAAGTCCCACGTACCTGTCAGGGCAAATGAGGCCTTCACTACCTGAGCCCAGTCAGGCATTAACCTCACCAACTTTATCCAGAACTTCTTTTCATTGATTATCACCATGTTTCTCACCATCTAAAGACAACTCCTTCTTGGTTCTTGTTTGCTCCTTCTTTTGGTAGAGGCACACCTTCCTCCTCACCATTAAGGCATGCTTTTAATTAATTTATTTATTTATTTTGATGGCACTGGAGGTTTGAACTCAGTGCCTCACACTTGTTATGCAGGCACTCTTACTGCTTGTGCCATTCCACCAACCTTTTTTTGTGATAGGTTTTCAAGATAGGGTCTTGTGAACTACTTGCCCAGGACTGATTTTGAACCATGATCCTCCTGATCTGTGCCTCCCAAGTAGCTAGGATTATAGGTGTGAGCCACCAGTGCCTGGCAAGGCATGCTTTTTGAAAGAATGAAAGAATATTTTCTTTTCTGTTTCTCTTTAGTGGCATGCTTTTTGAAAATATGTTTTACTCATCTATTTTCTCACTTTCCATTTACTTCCTCAACCATTGTCATCTGATTTCTACACCAACTGGTCCAATAATTTCACCAATATTCTCCATATTGCCATTCTCAAGGATACTCTTGGTCCTTTCTTATTTCTTCTTCTTCCCCTTCTCCTTCTTCCCTCCTCCTCATCTCTTACTTCTTCTCTTCTCCTTCATCAGGCTTCTCACTGCATTTCACAGGGTTGCTACTCATTCATTGAATCTTTCTAAATAGCTCTACCCTTTTCCCCTTTGGCTCCCTTTTAGATCTTTTTTTCCCCGATTCCTCTGACCTTGCCTTTTTATTCTTCTTGGTGATCAGTCTTCTTCTGCCTATTCTTTTAAAATGGCACAAAAGATTACCAGATGTCTGACTACAGCCCACTTCACCTTTCCCTTTGCTTGGGGAGGCAGTCTTAGGTGTTGACTTTAGGGCATTGTGCTTGCTAGGCAGGCACTCAACTCCACCAGCCCTTTTTGCATTGGTTATTTTTGAGATAGGGTCTCACTTTATGCTTGGGCCAGCTCAAACTGCCATCCTCCTATTTGTGCTTCCTTGCATAGCTGGGATGACAGACATAACATCCACCACAAGTAACCATTGATTGAGATGGGGTCTTGCAAGCTTTTGCCTTGGCTAGCCTTGAAACAAGATCCTCTTGATCTCTGCCACCCAAGTAGCTAGGATTACAGGCTTAAGCCACTATGCCTAACTCACACTTACATGTTGATGTCTTTCTCTTCAACTTTGATCTTTCTTGTGAGTGTCATAGTCGCTTTTGGGTATGTGCATTGGATATCATAAGAACCTCAAACTTAATTTTGTCAAAGGTGAGCTTCCTGACTCTGAACCTCCTTTCCCCTCCCTCAACTAATGTTCTTTCTTTTAGTCTTCTTCAAATTCCTCTTCAAATTGCTGCCTGTGTGTCCTAAGCCATTCACAGCACTCCTTGATTTTTGTTATAAAAGGAGATTTACTAATGCATATATCATTCTAAATAAAGCAGCCATATTTATAGTACATACAGTAGTACATATAGCCTAACTGGAACTGTGCATTGGGCCATCCTTTCTCTGCAGCTTTCTGAAAGTATTTCAGTGCTTCGGCATAATTCTGCAAGATAATTACATTCTATTACTCAAAGCTGTATGTAGAACTCCATGGTAACAATTGCCTTCTACTTTCTCTTAAGAGTATAGTCAGTGCCCTGTAGGCTAATTAAAATAGCATCAGAAATAGAATACATTTAATTCATTATTACAGTAGATTCTGTTAAGAAATAATTATTTCATTTTAACTGTAAGTTTTCTATTTTTCTACATTGAGAGAAGGATTTGTTAGATACTGGTGAAAGGTCACTCAAAAGGCAGACTAAACTAAGAAGATAGATTTTTCTATCAATAAAATCCTCAGGGGATAGATATTTTGAAGGCCGTTTAGAATCTAGATATAATTAGAGTTGCTATTCTTGTCACAGGCTTGTTAGTCTATGTCTCTTTGGCAATGATATTACTGAATTATTTTATTTTCTATGATTAGATATAATAGTTCAGTCAACCAGGCGATAGAGACTAATTCCTATAAATTAATGAATGATCATGGATTTTTTCCCTGCAAATCCCTAGAAACACGTTGAAAGGATAATAAAATTATTTAACTTACCACAGGAACACCTTTTCCATAAAAGTGAAGAAGACCAAGTCCATGAAGACCAATTGCATTGCCCTAGGGGAATTTTAAAAATCTAAGTAAGGTCCCAGAATTCAGGATAAGGAACTAAATTCCTGCAAAAATCATTCAAGACATGCAGGAGATTACTGAAGGCAGGTTCATCAGGCAGGTTACTCTAACCTATCTTTTACACCTTTACAACCCCCTATGACTATAAAAGAGAAGAGGGGAATGAAAGTCAAAATCTTTATTCTTTCTTTCATTCAGCACTTATTAAGTTCTTGCTTTGTATGTGATTCCAGAGGTGCTGAGCAGGTTAGAGGCAAGAGGTAAAAGATGAATGAACCAGGATCCCTGCCTTAGAGAGTTTTCTGACTAGTGGGCTCTGAGCCACATCAAAGAGGTAGTGAGTCCTAACAAGAACTCAGTTGAGAGTGTTATGGGCACTCAAGAGGACATCCACCTGCCTGGTTGAAGGAGGATTTGAAAAGGACTGGGCTGTCAGGATGGTGACATTTGAACTGGGTCTCAAAGGATGTATATAAGTTTTTCAGAAAGGGAAGTCTGTAACATCAGACAGATGTTACATACTTTGGTTAAAGGAGGTTGACATAAATGGCCAAATATTTCTGAGACTCTCTGTGGATAGTAAATAGTAAAAGCATTGTCAGCATATGTTTATTCAAATTTGATTGCTTATTACATCATCAATGTTTTCTTACCCACTTAGTGCCAAATTAATTATAATTTTTCTGATTAATATTCTGAATATTCTAAGAAAGGAGTAATTAGCAATTTAATATCAGAAGACAATGCTCAACTAGCATCTGCTCAAATATACTGATATTTAGCATATAAATCCTGGATGAAGAGTGAACCTTGAAAGTGACTTCCCCAACTGGTGACTATGTAGGAAGCTAAGGATTGGCCTCTTTGTTTTCAGCAGATTTGTAGGTTTATTTTACAGGTTTATGGATTTCCTCAGGAACTTAAGTTCTGATAGAAAGCTCTCTAAATTTCTTCTTACCACCTAAATTTAATTATTGTGAATACAACCAGGGTATTCCCCAGTGACACAGAAATATCATATAAATAGTGAAGGTCTATTACAAACACTGTTTTAAGAATCCAGACTTCAAAACTATGCATATCAGGGACCGACTATTATAAGAGTTCTTAAAGATTATCCATCTATATTTTTTCTTTTCTTTCTTTCTTTTTTTTTTTTTTTTTTGTAGTGCTGGAGATCAAACCAGGGCTAGGCAAGTACTTAACCATAGAGCTATATCCCATGTCCTTTCTTCTTCCCTCTTTTCTCCTGACCATGTCCATCTGTGATTTCTAGGAGTCATGGGTTACTCTGCTCTGTGAGCAGCGTGATGGATTTGGCAAAGCCTAGTGAGAGTGTCTTCTTCTAACTAGCTTCATTTGATGTGGAAAAAATGGAAGGGAATGAAAATGATAGGAGGTAAAGAGGAATGGAGAGAAAAGCAGAGACAAATTACTTTCCTTCTTTGAGAAACCAGAGGCTCATTGGATTGCTTATTTACTGTTTTAGGTGGAGAGTAGCTGTTTAGAACTTCAGGTCAGATGTGGCCAAGTCAGGCTCCATTCAGGAAATGTAAGGGGTACATTAAAGTGAGGTGATGGTAAGAGTGGAGACCAAGCAAACCTGCCCTGTTTAACAGCAACAGCAGCTTCTCAGCTACTCTTCTCTAGCCAGCAATTGCCACATGGAAGGCAACAGTCCTATATGGCCAGCTTTTGCTATTTCCCCAACCCCCCAAAAAAAACCCAAAACTACATTTTTTTCCCATTATGAACAGCTAATGTGCTGACAACAAGGTTTGAGGGAGGTGCATCTCAGAAAATGATAAGAAAACCCAATCACCACACTTATGAACCACAAAACTATGTGAATGTCCAAATTTTGATATGAAGTTCATTGATTTTTAAAATACTTTCTGGGCCAAACAAACAAAACATACAACTTCTACATTAGGACTTAATGTTCTGTATTAGGTTAACTGACATGAACGTGGCGGGGTGTGGGGGTAGATGACAATTTATTTCACAAATATTTAATGAACTTGACTGTGGATTCAGACCTCGTCCTCCTTGAGTTGAGGAGACATGGCCTTCAGACAGTAGAAGAGAAACAAGAAGACAGAGGCTGCTAAATCAGTAGAGAGCTAGTGTGTGGCAAATTCAAAATGATGGAAGAGATTATGTGAGTCAGGGGCATAGGGAGGGAAAGAGGATTGAGCTCTACTCTGGGCATGAGTAGGACTTGGAATGGGGGATTCTGGGAAGGGAAGGACATGTCAAAAGTATTAAGATGGAGTTGGGTCTGCAGGGTTCAGAGAGAACCAGAAGAAAATGGTCCAATATAAGTTCAATGGCACATAATTTTTTTACTTAAATTACTTTTTACATAAACTTAAATGTAATTACTTTCTTATAACTTAAATGTTCATGAGTAAATAAAACAAAAAGAGGTTATAAAATCTGTTGCTTTGTGTCCTTGTACTTATATAGCTTTTAAACAAACTTAAAAAGCAGTATTTTTTAAGTAGTAAAATAAAATTACACAGGAGAAATCTAACAAATTGTCCAGGGAGCATGCAAGAAGTTTGTGCTCTGTCTAGGTAATGCCACTCAGAATAATTACCTTAAATGCAATTTTAGATTTCCTTCATAAGGAAAGGAAAATGAAGTTTAGAGCAGGAGAAGCCCAAATCACTGAATAGTTGGGGAGCTGAGTGAACTTACACACCCAGCTTCCTGGTAGGATTCCTTTGTTATTTGCCAGATTATAAGAGATCATCCTTCTCTGTTACCTCCTTTACCAGTCTGCTATCCCTTGTCCTCCTAATCTAATAGCACTCCAGATAACTGTCTTGCTGAGCAACAATTTCATATAAATTACAAGGGAGAGGAGCTGAGTACTAGTCTTCTCAGTAATTTGCACCACAAGAGAAGCAGCTCAGAGCAGTCATTTATAAATAGACTCCTAAGGCAGTGTACAAGCTTTTAGAAACTGAGAATGGTTGAAAATATTCCTGATTCGAATACATTTTTACCACCAGGGCTGCAGTATGAAACTGTAACATAACGAAATGCTTCCTACTGTGTGTGGGGTAGAAAGCTTATCAGGACCATTGGGCAAGGTTTGGCTGATGGGTGTTGGGATGATTGAAGGGACTCAGGGTAGTTTACTAAGTTTTATCTGACAGATTCCAGGCTCACTAAGCATAGGAACAAAGGCAAAGATTCTAACAGCAAGAGGCATATCACAGTTGTCTCTCAGTGTCTGCAGGAGGTTGTTCAAGAATCCATAAAGATATTAACATCCTCAGGTGCTCATGTCCCTTATATAGAAGGGCGCAGTGTTTGCACATTCTCCTCTACACTTTAAGTCATCTCTAGATTACTTAAAATTCCTAATCCAATATAAATGTTATGTAAATAGTTGCTACACTGTATTGTTTAGGGAATAATGACAAGGAAAAAAGTGTGAATATATCTAGCAGAGACACTATTTTTGAAAAGACATTTTTGGTTCGTGCATGATTGAATCCATGGATATAAAGCCTGGGATATGGAGGATCAACGGTTACACCTTCTGTATACTCTCTCATAGCTCTAGTCCATCCTGCTTGGATATACTTCAAGTTCACTATACCTAACTGGCCTCAAATTATTCAAAAGAGTAGTTGATACACCATACTTCCTATGTACCAGGTACTGCTGCTTTTATAATATAAGGCACATACATGCTAACTCCTTAAATCATGACAATATCAGGCAAATCTTATATTCCCATTTTACAAATAAGGAAGATGAGGCATAGAAATGTTAGCTAACTTATTCATGGCCACACAGTAAGTTGCAGAGCAGGCATTGGAGACAGGGATTCTGTCTCTAGAACTATATTTTTAATCACCTTGACCTGGCTACATCTCTGACAACTTCTCGTCTGAGTCAGTAGAACTCATCTGGCCTTTGGGTAAGACATGATTGGAGAAAATTGGACATTTCTTGGATGTCTTTGTCTTAAACTTACGGCAGTTATTGATTGAGTTTTCCCTTCCTCTGTCCTTGTCTCTTTTATTTCCTGCTGCTAAGTTAGATGGCTTCATCTATTGCACAGAGGAGAGGAAAGATGAACTTTTGGGCTTCCTGCCAGCCCATATGAAGGCAGCACAAGTCACTGCCCTTTTTTATTTACCAAAAAGACAATTTGTATCTCTCCCACCCCAAACCAGTATTTTGTTTTCAAGGATATTATATTTCCCCAGGACACAAAGCTCCTTCCTGGCCCATTATCTGGGCTTGGGACTTCGAAGTCAACTCTAATAAAAGGCAATTATTTTTATGTGTTTAGAGCAATGACTTGAGGACTTACCTTATTGGCTGCCATGGAAAAGTATTTGAAGGCAGTAGCATTATTTTGTGGTGCAGCAGCATTTCCCTCTAAATACATCTAGAGGAAGAAAAAAACTAGTTAAGGAATGTCAAAAAAAATTCTGAGGGTATGCACAAATATTTTAAAACTAGAGGTAACAATTGTACAACATTGTGCATGTAGTAAGTGCCACTGAATTGTTATGTCTTAAAATAATTTGAAGTTACTTGAATTTTACCTCATTTAAAAAAAAAATAAAAATAAAAAACACAAATTAAGGATACAATGTACTACCTATGTCCTGGAGTGACCTTATTGAGGGTGAAGACATGGACCCTATTTGTGTTTTCTCATGTTTCTTGCATCTAAATGTATGGATGTGGCATTTCTGGGAGCAGGGCACTCATTCCCCTGGTTACTAATTCATTTGGCTGCAGGGACAGCACTGTGGAGGGAGGAGAGAGTGGTCTTTGAAGGATCGAGAACAACCCTCTCTAGAGGAACCTTTACAAAGGCTGCTCGGCAACCTTATAGAAGCTCACATCAGAGAGGGCACTAGGACAGGCTTTGGTCAGGATAGAGCTGGTTCTCATTCCAGACTGGAGGAAAGAGGCACCTGATTGGGCTGAGGCCTATACCAGTCTCCAGAGCCCAACTAGCCTGGATCTCTTATTCCACACTGAGGCCAGGGGAGCTCACAGGCTCAGTGAAAGAACTGAGAAGCAGAAGACTTGTTCTTCCACTCAGTGGCAGAACCTGGGCCAGATGCATTTTTATTTTTAGTGCCTCAGATCAAGCCTAATGTCATGTGGGGCTTCTTCTTAACTCATCACTTCAAGAATACCACCCTCAGGTTGCTGCCAAATGCCCTTTGAGTTGTTGCCTTGCCAGAAGTCTGGACTCCTGTCACACCCCACACTGAGTTCATTGAACTGGTAGCATTCATTCATTTCTTAAGTTGTTTCTTTTCCCTTCGGTATGCTTGGGATTGAACCCAGGGCCTGTGCATTATTGGCAAGCACCCAGTCACTGAGCTACATTCTCAGCCTATTTCTTGGGTTTTAAAGAAATGAATGATTCAAGCCCATCCACAGATGCCAGATGTCATTTTGGGCTGGCAGAGTAGCTCAAGTGAAACAAAAAAGAAAGAAAGAGGGAGGAAGGGAGGGAAGGAAGGAAGGATGAAGAAAAAAGGAAGAAAGGAAGAGAAAGTATCGATCAATTTGAAGAATGTTTGTACCTTTCCTATAAATGCCATGGCATTTGCACTTCCAGCCTTTGCTGCCTTTAAGAAGTAGTACAATGCTTTCTGGAGAGAAAAGGAACAGTATTATTGCCAGTCACAAGTAAATCTTACAAAATGGCTTTTTGAAACAAATCTTATTCATTCTCTATATATTCAAAAATATCTATGAAATACGTACTTTGTTCAAGGCACTATTCCAAATGCTATTTCAACCATAAACCAGAAGAGTGGGAGAATACACACACACACACACACACACACACATATATTCTGAACAGTGGGAGCTCTATATACAGATTACATATATAATTTTAGAATGTGAAGACTTGTTTCTCACATTTGGGAAGTTATGATAAGCATATGGCTTTGTAAAGAGAGATCAATCCCAGCTATAGAGCTAAACAATCCATTATTTTGAAAAAGTAGGCTTCTATGTTAACACTATGTGCTTATTTTATCAAGCACTTTGTACTGTAGTTGGCAGAATCCTAATGTTTATGAGACAGAGTAAGACCAAACACACCTGGCTTCCTGCTCAAACCTGCAGAGGTGAGCTTCAAGACAATTTCTTCTAAATCAAATTGAAGGAGGCCTGCAAATCCTCTGATTTTGTCTAGGTCATAACATTAAATCAAATGCTTAGTCTAGAATACATAAGGGCTAATCTTGTTCTTTGCTGCTATATTGACTAGGCTTCACCCTGACTTTCTAGAAAATCCTCAGGAACCACATGGAGTAACAAAAGAGATCAACACCAGGAATGACACTTGAAGATATTCTCCAAAGTATGTCTTTACAACTCTTTTGTTCTTTAAAAATTCTTGACTAGGTTGATGTACAAGGATTTGTACTTTCCCAAAGGAAGAATTGTGGGCAGTTCTTGCAGTTTTTTTATGTGGAAATTTGCTCTAGAAATATTGCCAACTTATTTGAGAGTCATATCTTTGTTACTAAAGTCAGTCTGCCTTGTTGGACATAAGTATAAATGCCACCTTGGCTGAACTTCATCAGACCATGCACCTATTCATCTATCCATCACTTTCCATCTTCATTTATCCTTTCAAAAACTTATTGAAATCTGCTATATGCATGGTAGTATGTTAGGTTTTATAGGTGATTCATAGAAGAAAACATGGCCCTTACATTTGTTCCTAACAATGGTGCCAAGAAGAAAGGAATATATGTTGATAGCAATAAGAGTGTAGGTGGTAGATGGGATAAAAATGAATGTCAAAAAGAATTAGAAGGGTATAGAGTAATAATAAAAACTATGACCATTTTTCTAATAAGTGTTTACAAGTCTTTTCTTTCCTAATTCTCACAAAATCATCACATTACAATATCTGATCCTATTTAATGACACTCAGAGTCACACAACCAGTACCAGAGTTCCGTAAACTTTGTGCATATAATTCCCATATTCTTGGCTCTCTGGCCTCATGGTATAAAGAGGAAAGTTAAAATGATAGAGGCTTCACAAAAGATGAAGGTGAGTCACCAATACAGAAATTACAAGGAAGGGAATGGAGATGAATGAGAATGTCCAAGCCATCTCTAGGAAACAGCGATTACTTTAGTATGAACAGAATAGAACATCTGGAAGCTAAGATTTGACAAAGTAAGAAGGGACTTTAGCGTTGAATACCTGGCTAAAGAATTTTCCTTTATTTGGCAGAAAGTATAATCTATTGGAATTTTGTGGGCATTGGGGAATCTTGAAGTTAAAATGTCTGGAGTAATCTGGATCAATTGGATAGGAGAATGTTATAGCAATGTATAATTTGCCAAATTAGAGGCTGTTATTATTTTTAAAAAAGCCATTTCTTATGAATGTCTCTCCTATCCAAGTACTTACCAGGCCCAAAAATGCTTAGCTTCTGATATGAAATGACAGTGGTGGTATTGCTTTAGACTTTTGTGAATACATCTTTGAGCCATAGTTGAATATGTCTCTGGGTAAGTGTGCAATCTTCAGGGTTTGGTTTCTTTTTCAGATTCTCCTCCTCTGCACTCTCAGGGGACCCTGTGCTGTCCCTATCATGGCATTTACTCTCTGATTTGTTTTATTTTGTCTCTCCCAATGTTGGATCTTCTATACTTAAGTACGTAGTATCCACCATAAATTAAGTGCTCAGAAAATACTTAAAGAATGAGAAAATAAATGAATGTTTATGAATTTCTAAAGCAAGGGAGCAGGACTTTAATCTTTATGGGATTTTCCAGCTCAAGTATTATGATTCTGTGAATCATTTTCAAAGACCAGTTTAGTAATTTGGCTCTCAATTACCTTGCAATAGAGAATTCTGAAAAAAGTTTTATTCTAGGAAAATAGAATTTGAACTTTCAAAATACAAGACTATACTCCTCAGAAGTAAATAAAATGCCTGGATTTTCCTAAATGCTTCAATAACATGATACCATAAAGCTGAAAAGAAATTGAGGCTTTCTTACACTGTACTCCACTATCATGGCTTACTTGGCATTTCAATTCTCTATCATTTCTTTTTAAATTTACCTGTCTTAATGCTATTATTTCCATTGTATAAAATGTACTAAGTACTTTTGCAAGCTACTTTGATGAATATACATCTACCAATCTGTGTTCTTGCTCTCAAAGAGGTTTGATAAGATATCCATCCATCTATCCATTTATCCATTCATCTATCCATCTATACATCCTGCAAATATTTACTGAGCACCTATCATTATATTTCACTGATTCCAAGATGTACTTCTCTCCCTATCTCATTATAATCAGGATACTTCTTACTGTCAATGGCATCTATAATTTAAATTTATATTGGCAGTTTTTTTCTTTCTCAGTAGAACATAAAACAATGGTCTATATTATGAGTGGTAGTGTTTTAGGATGAGAGATAGCATGTCCCACGCATTATGTTAACTGAAGTTTCATTTTATTTTAACTCATGTCTCCCTCTTTTTTAAAAATGAGTATGATTTTTCACTGGCTCTAAGAAAATCCCAGTTTAATCAGTTTGTAGCATTTTCCCTAGAATGAAATGCCAAGAAAATGTATCATTCTGAAAACATTTGTGCACTTCTTTTATCCCAGGCTCTGTAAATCATCCTAAAAAAGGATGGCATTAGCTTTTTCTTTTTAATGGGTATTAGGGTAGATAAGCAGTTGCCTTTACAGTCGATATTATTCCTCTGCCAGATTTAAGGAAATTATGTTCTATCCACTTTAATAACATGTACCCAAATACCCTGCTTTCCTAATCCAATTCATTCTGAGCCTGTATATATTTAGAAATGCAAATGAAATTTAAATTTATGTGTACAAAAATTCAAGATAATGTGATTAAAAGTGCTATATACACTTCTCAATAATTAAAAATTTAGTCAGGAGAGAGTAAAAATGTTGCCTGTGGTGACAACTCATGAGAAAGATTAATTCAACTGGTGAGGAGAGGGAGGAAAAACTCAAGGTGCTATTTCCAGGTATTTTGATATTTAATTTGCAGGGCAGTAAACTGGGGCATCACATTTAGAAACAGACTTATAGTAATAATTTCTTTGGTGAACTGTAACAGCATACTGGCTCAAGTGGTGGTTTTCAGGTTGAGAAACAATATATAATGTTTAGGATGCTAGCATTCATTCATTCATTCAATAAATACGTAGTGGGAACTTTATCTGAATATAGGCACTATTCTGAATATAAGACTCATGGTCGTGAGTAAGACAGACAAGAGTATGCATTCCATTGTGGGGACACAGACAATAAAGATCGGTATAATTCAGGAAGTTATATGTGTTATGAGGAAATATACACAGTGTGGTAGCATATGTAAAAGAAGAATAGAGTTGATCAAAAACATCCTCTCTGAGGTGAGACTTGAAAGATCAGAAGCTGGATATGGAAAATGAACAGCAACAGTTTTTCAGAAACCAGGTTTATCCTTATCTTTGCTCTTCCCTGTGATCTCCCGCCTAGTTGACTCTGGTGCAGCTAAGCTATGGTAAATTGTAAAAATGACTACAAATCTCTGCCACTCTGCCTACTGAGAGAAGTCCACTTCCCAACACCTACAATGTTGGTGATCTGGTGAATTTCTTTGGCCAAAAGAATGTGGCAGAAGTGACTTTTGAGTTCTCCACTGAGCTCTCTAGAGACTTCTGCTCTTGTGTTTTTGGAACCTCTGATTGTCATATGAAAAGCTCCAGTCAGTTGGCTGGAGAATGAGACCACAGGAGAGAGGCCCCAATCATTCTAGCTGTCATAGATAAAGCCATTGTAAATCACAAAGCACTGACTAATGCTCCAGCTAACTGCAGATGCATGGGCAAACCTAGCTAAGCTTAACTGAGCCTGACCAAAATTGTTGACCTGCCAAAATCATGATTTAAAGAAGTGGGGCTTTTTTGTTTTGTTTTGTTTTTTGATGGGAGTAGGGTTTGAATTCAGGGTTTTGTACTTGCAAAGTAGGTCTCTACCACTTGAGCCACACCTCTAGTCCACTTTGCTCTGTTTTGTTTGGAAATGGGGTCTTGTGAACTATTTGCCCATGCTGGCCCCAAATTGCTGTCCTCTTGATCTGAGCATCTCAAGTAGCTCAGCTACAGGTGTGAGCTGCCAGCACCCAGCTAGTGTTTGTTATTCTAAGCCATTCAAGTTTGAAAGCGGTTAGCTATATAGACCAAGCTAACTGATACATAAGCTAACTAGTCTTAAAGTTTGGGATTTTTAAATGGACCCACCATGCAAGTTCAGGTTGATTAGGCTGAAGGAAGTAGAAAAGGACCAGTCAGAGCTTGCCTCAATGAGTACCTGAAACACTGGAATGGTTCTGGAATTAAACTTGCTTTCTTGGGAAATCTGGATGGGCAGCAGGAGGCCCAACCCACTATCAGAAAGTTAAATGTGAAGGAAACTGAGTGATCACATTCTTCCTTCTTCTTGCTTTGTAAGTGGTGAGACAGATTTGTATGGTGTGTGTGCGTGTGTGTGTGTGTGCGTGTGCGTGTGCGTGTGTAGGTAGGATACTTAAAAGGAAGTAAAGGAAAGAATACAGGTTTTGAATGCTGAAGCCCTGAGTTCAAATTTTGATTCCAATCTTATTTTTATTTACTTGAAGCTGTGAGCCTCGAAGCAACTTACTTCATCTCTACACCCTGAGCTTCTTGTTTGTAAAATGCATTTAATAAAACCTCTGTGAATGAGCTGCTGGAGAGTCTACCTGGGGTCCTGCTGATGCCCAGCTGTCTGGCTGCTGCTACTACAAACCTAGGATCCTTCAATGCTTCCCTGGACTTTCACTTCACCCTCACCCGAGGAGACTCCAGCTCCCCTTTGGTGTTCACAGTGACTGGGCTGACTAGAGTACATGGCTTTGGGGAGGGGGGTTATTGTACTGTACAAATATTAGTGTGTTATCCTTACAGTTGAGGTTTAGGTGCCTTAACACCCAAAGTCCTTGTCTATGAAAAATGAGGAACTCTTTCCAGTTCTGCATCCTACCATTAACATGAGAACCTTATTGCAGCCTAAAATCTGATATTTGAGTGATATGAATGCAGAATATCCCATCTAAGAAGCTAACACATTCCTTATGATTAGGTTTCCAAAACCCTGAAAACCTTCAATTGATCTGTTGTGGGTTGCATATGCTTATTTAAATTGCTACTTATTTTATCACATTTTATGAAATTAACTTTGATATTTACCTGTTGTTTACTGTACCTCATGTAAAATAGAATATATGGAACCAAAGACAGATTCATAAAATAACAATATAAGCCAGGCATGGTGGTTTACATCTGTAGTTCCAGCACATGGGAGGTAGAAGCAAGGAGGAACTCGAGTTTGAGGTCAGTCTGGCTTATATAGTGAGACCTTGTCTTAAAAACACAAAAGAAAAAAACCAAATCTTTTTGGGTTGGGAGCATGGCTGAAGTGGTAGAGGGGTCACCTAGCCAGTGCAAGGACCTGAGTTCAAACCCCAACACTGCCAAAAATAAACAAACAGATAAGGAAATAACAATATAAAGTGCAATGGGAAATAATAACATCACTTTTTTGTGTAACAACCATATAAAATAGTAGCTTTCATCAGTAAACCGTTGGGATTAGGTTGAAATAGAGTTTGTGTTCCTTTGAGACAATGAGCTGGTGGCTTCTGGAAAAGGACAGGAACTGAAAAATCATCTTTTAAAAAGAACTCCAGTGGTTTCTCCATATTTGGAGTGGTTATGACAAAACCACAACAAGAACTTATCCCAGGAATGGCATCTTGCTGAGGAGGATCCTGTGTAAGTTAAGTTTATTTACTCTTTTTTCTCCACTATAAATTTGAATCATTAAGTAATACTCTAATCTTACTGGGATAAGGTAAGGTTAAACAAAATGATTAACAGAAGGTTTGTAAATTTATAAAGATGCTTAATTTATTTTTAATTGTCCTAAGAGCAGTCTGCCCTCTGATCGAGGCAAATGGGGAAGCATTTGGTGATCAAGCTGCTCAGAAAGACCTCCCAGGTGGACTTTCTGCCCCTGGTCTTGGGGGGAGGGGAATTTTCTAGGTCTGCAGGTTGGGGGGTGTTCTCCTTGCCTAACCACAGCTCTACAGTGTACAGGTGGGAAGAAGCTGGGTTATGTTGGAGCATGTGTCTCCCTGCCCCAGCTACTCCTGAGAAGTCCCTCCCACAGGTAAGAAAACACTTCCCCTGGTGAGCCTCCTTCTTCCTTAGAAGTAGGCTGTAGGGAAGCACTTTCCCTATAGCAACTCCTCCTTTCCCCTGCTTCTCTTTCCTCCCCTCCCCCACACCCTCCTCACCCATCCCAGACGCTCCACTGTCCTTCCCATCCCACATGACTGAACTTTGAGAATGACTTACGTAGTAATCCTGATCTAGACCTTTCCTCCCAATTAAATGTAATTGTCCAAGAGATACCTAGGAATGATGAGGTTTGAAAATGATTTTAGTGCAATATTAATTTAAATAAAGAAAATGCTTACTTGGTGACTTTACTATAGCATGTTGATTCAGTTTGATGTAGTTGGCAAGTTTTGAAAGAAGCAGGGAAACATTCCATACGATGTCTTTTATTGGAAAATTGGTTGCTATTGGACATATGGCTTCCTTGATGGCAGGAAGCTGGCCAGCTGGCATACCAAGGGGCTTTAACTCATGGCTTGCAAAGGGCCCACAAATACTGTCACATTCCCAACTATAAAATACTTCTAGAACCTTGTAGCAGTACAGCTGTATTAAGACCAACATCGGATGGTGCTTTCTTTCTTTTAATTAAAACCCAGGTTTTTTAAAAATAAATTTTTGGGGAAGAAATGCCAAAATAAAAATCTTGCTGCTATTATAACAACTGGCTTTCCAATAAATAGGCAAAAGAAACTAAAAGTGACATGGGACAAGACAGGAGTAGGGCAAAGAGGAGAAAGTATCTTTTCCCTTTCCCATTCAAGGTGGGGCACTGTTAAAATCTCTCCAGACTCAGAACCAAGTCCCTTGTGATTTGCATGTTCTAAGAATTCAGTCTCTTCTGAATACATTACTTGTATCTGAACATCTCCTCTTTCTGCCAAAAATTTATAGTATTGGTATATGTCCCAATCCAAAATCTCGCTGTTAGAACTCAGATTTTCAGGTCTCTCAGTTAGTCTCACTTTTTCCACTGGAATACCTTCACTTTTCTCCAATTTGTTGGCAACTGTGAATAGAAACAAGGCAAAGAACAGCTAGAGAACACAGGCTGCAAGAGTAACAGTCAACTTAGGGGAAATGCTGTTCAGTCTATTCTGCTTAAATTGTGCAGAAATATAGTCTACTGACAGAAAGGGAAGATCCATGGGAAACAGAAATTGCTGATTCTTGTGTACTTGGTTCTCAAAAAAAGTGCAAGAAACCTAGTTATTCTTTGTAATCTACATAAATATTATCACATATATCAGACACTCCTGAATATGTTGGCCAAGGAGGCTCAAGGAAAGAGATTTTAGGAACAGGCAACTGATCTCCTCTATGCTGGCTTTTTCTGGAACTGACTACAATATAAGAATAATAACTGCTCCTTAGTTATTTCTTATGGTTAGTCTGAAAATAAATATAGAGATAAATATGCTTGAATATACCAAGCAAGGTATACAGTTTGAAATATTATATATAGTAATTTCAGTTTCGTTAAGCATATAAAATGATCTTATTATATATAGCAACACAAATTCAAAAATAGTTTATTGTCTTCTCTCAGATTCCAGTATTGCCAAAGATATATATGAATATATATTTAGATGTTACTAAGAATACCTTACAGTATTCACTTCTCGGAAGGCTGTTATTTAAAACTCTATCACATGATCTGTTTTAGTGATGTTTCAAGATGAAATGTTGCATAGAACTTTGTAAGTGATTCTAGGCAAGACTGGGGATGTGGCTCAACTGGTAGAATATCCCCAGTATCAGATAAACAAACAAAATCAAACAAACAAAGGACACAGATAAGCCTCATGCTATATTTTTTGCATACAAAGTATAAGGCAGTAGAATAATAATTATAATGATTTCTTAAATAGTTCTCAATTGCAGTGATAGATAACTCTTGCATTTTATTTCATTACTTTTAACAGTCTTTTGTTTTAAATGTTAGATTGAGGGGAACTGCTTAATAGTTACTTGTGCTACATTTAGATTCTCAGTTTGAGAAATGAATATCAGCCCGGTGCTGAGCCATCTGTAATCCTAGCTATTCAAGAGAAAGAAGAGGATCAGGAAGATGATGGCTCAAAGGCAGCCCTGGGCAATTAGTTCAAGAGACCCTATCTTGAAAAAAACCCATCACAAAAAAGGGCTGGCAAAGTGGCTCAAGCAGTAAGAGTGCCTGCCTACCAAGCATTCAAACTCCATGATGCCAAAACAACAACAATAACAAAAATCATAAATAAAACAAATTTTTGGAGATTTTTACTAACAAACATAAAAGACAAGAACAACTACTTAAATCTTTTTGAAAAATAACTTAAGGAAACTGAAACTCTACATTGTGTTAAATAAAAAATTTTATTTTAGCAGATATTAATAGCACTGAACTCTATTTTCATAAATTTATATCAAGTAGCATTTTTTTAAAAATTGCTTGCCAAGTCTGTTTTTTTGTGGTGCTGGGGATCAACCTCAGGGTTTTACACATACACACTGGACTATACCCCAGCCTCAAGTCTGTTTACCTTATAACAAATGATGAGGATTACTCACTGTAATCTGCCACTTTCTTGTAATGAGTTAGGGCTACTTCACAATTCTGTAGAACATTGATTCCTGACAAATATCTGTATCCCTAAAACACAAGCATATATATTCTTAAGATACAGATAATGGCATATTTATATACATCTACTTTGGCTCAAGAATATTTAATTTACAAACCAAAATCATCTGGGACATCATGCTTCCTCCAGCACTTCCAAAGGTATAGTATATAAGTGCCTAAAATTAAAAAAATTGTATTGGTTATCCATATTTGAAACTCAAACCAACCATTGCCTGGTTTTTTTGTTTGTTTGTTTGTTTTGTTTTTATTTTGGTAGTACTGGGGCTTGAACTCAGGGCCTTGTGCTTGCTAGGGAGGTGCTCTACCACTTGAGCCACTCCACCAGCACCAACCCAACAATTGCTTTTTTACTCTGACCCCATCAATGAACCTTGAGCTACTCCAAAATAAATTCCAAATTTCATTCTGTTAAGTGACTGTCATTTTTTGGGGAGTTAGCAGGTGTGGCATCTGTGATAAGAGCAATGTATATGATATATCATTTCATTTCATCATAATAAAACCCCTATAAAGTAGGTATTACCTGTTTTAATAAAGAACATAAAATATGAGATTTTTAAGAAACTTGTGGTAGGAGAATGTTAAATTTCTCTGTTGAGTGAGTGCTTTAAAATACCACAGTACAGTGAGCCTCTTTACTTAAAAGACTAGATTCTGCCCAGGTACACACCTGTACCTGGTACACACCAATAATCCCAGCACTTGGGAGCTGAGGCAAGAGGATCATAAATCTAGAGGCAGCCTGGACTACATAGTGAGTTCAAGGACAGCCAGGTCTACATAGTGGGACCCTGTCTCAAAAGAAAAACAATAATGATACCACCAAAATAAGAATACATTTTATTCAATGACCTTTTTAAGGAAATCAGTTTAGTTCAAAAGCAAAAAAGATAGAACTGACTTTACCTTGGCTTGATTATATTCCATTCCTATTCCATAGGAAGACAAAAATCCTAATGCCTAAAGTGCAAAAGAAAATATGAAACTAAATAAATCAATTTACCTCACAATTCTTATTTATATTGATAAGGAAAATTTTAAATGTCTGGCTCCATAATAATTTATATCATTAATTTATTACTTATGCCCTATAACAAAGAGCTGTTGTTAAGACTGTGAGAATTTGGGAAAGGTCACAATTGTGGAAGGATTATATAATATATGTGAATATAAGCAAATTCTTACTGCACTGTAGAATGAATAATAATAATAGGACATTATAAACCAGTAGTCACTATGTGTTTTTCATTCTTGGAAGTAAAAGGTTTTCCTTGATATCTTAAAAAATTGAATTTTTATTCATATTTTAAAAATAAAATGGAATTGATGCAAAAATATTCAAGCAGTAAGAAATATATTGAATAAAAAGAGAAAGATGGCAGAATAGGAAGTCCCAGACTGCATCCCCCTACAGAGACACAAAATGTGATCCAGAAAGCTTTTATAAGATCTCCAGAAACCAATTAAGTTGTGAAGGGTGAAATACCAAGCCAAAAACAGGGCTATAAATGTCTAAGTAGATGCCTTACCACTACGATGTTTTGACCTATGATTTTTTTCAGCTTTGCGATAGTTTGAAAGCATTATGTATTCACTGGAAACTAAGCTTCAAATCTTGAATTTTGATCTTTTCCTGGGCTGGGGATAAGGGATAGATAAAATACTCTCTCAGGATACAGGGCAGCAGCAGCAAACTATAGCTCCCAGTCAGCCAACCTGATCACAAGGATGAGCCACCAGCACTCTCCAGTGTCCTGTGTTGCTACCCTATGATGTTTAGCATCATAGTTCAGGGGATGTTACTAAATGCATTTTGAC
Organism: Castor canadensis; assembly: GCF_047511655.1. NCBI lineage: Eukaryota > Metazoa > Chordata > Mammalia > Rodentia > Castoridae > Castor > Castor canadensis. The sequence continues at coordinate 143,208,634 of NC_133390.1, read as the reverse complement.
TTCAGATATTTTTAACTTTTGAAGGGTTTATTAGGACATAATATCTCTCAAATTCATTTCTTCAAGCACCCTTTTACTGTGAGCTATTCTCAATTCTTGTCTGGACTATGGCAGTCACCTCTAGACTTGTTGCCCTCCTGTCCGTTCTACACCTGTTCGGTATTATACCTCTTATCTACCATTATTAAGCCCACATTTACATTTTTCATCTGGTTCACAAAAACCTCCATGAAAGACTTTGTTGAATGTCAAAATTCAATATAAATCAAACTCTGATCATTCAATCACCTCAAAAAACAAGTAATTTCTTGAAGTTTTATTACAATTTTAAGGGCAAATTTCTCTCTCTCTCTCTCTCATTGGAAATTGAACTTAGAGCCTTGAGTTTGCTGGAGTGCTCTACCACTTGAGCCATACCTCCAAGTCCATTTGCTTTTTAGTTTTTATTTTTCAGGTAGGGTCTCCTATTAACTTTGCCCAGGCTAGCCTCAACTGGCAATCCTCCTACCTTTGCTCCTTGTGTAGCTGAGATTATAGGCCTGCTGGGATTACAGGCTGGCACCACCACACTCAGCCTATATTACTTTTTAAATTAGGAAACTGACTGCAGAGTTTCCCAAAAGCATAATACCTCTACCCTGTGGCTTATAAGTATAATTTGTGTCACTTTATAATCTATACATTGAAAACTTAAAAAAAATCTATGATTCTGCAAGCTCCTCTTTAGTCTTAAAGGTTCCCTTTTATGAAAAGTTAACCATAAAGGTTATTACTGCAAATGGATGGCATCTGCAATCCTGGTACTCATCTAACCCTTGTAATGTCTATTTAAAATGGCTAAATTGGCTCTTTTTAAGGTTGTCTTTAGTCAATTTTAGATTTTTTGGTTGTTCTTGCAACTCCTGGCAATTTTTTATTCTGCCCAATTTAGAATCTGGTTCAGTGAATCAGAAACTTTGACAATAAACAAATATATTGACCTTCATATAAAAAAACAAAGGTACCATTCTGTTCAGTTGAGCTTATATTTTAAGACACTTTCACCAACAGCATGTGTCATTTTGCACAGAGCCTACCACTTATTGGTTTGATCCTCCTGGAAAAATGTGAGCTCATGAAGTTGTGAAAATGATTGTGTGGGAATTAAATTCCCATTCTGTGACTGGGGAGGGGAGTGTTTCTGTATAAAGCTCAGTCTAAAAAGTGAAGACTGAAATCACTTTACCAGCCTTGAATAACCAAAGGTTATGGCTTCTTTCTCTTTAGCACAAAAATAACAATGAGTGACTTTGATTAGTTCTCTGGAGGGTGCAATTTTTACTTTATTTTTATTCCTTTATTTTGTTTAGGGCATGCCAGGGAACTAAAGGAAGCAAAAAGATGTTATGGGCTGCTATGTAGTAAAATATGCTGGTCACTGTCAGCACTGTTCCTTTCCTTTCACTTGGGCATGGGCATCTCAGAACTTGCTTTTCAGTATTCAGTCCTTTTCTGAGAATAGGGTGAGATAAAATGAGATGGATTATAGAATGATTAAATCTTCATCCAGTAAAAAGAGAAAAGCTATGAATTGAGAGAAAAGCTACATAACAGTGATGACATTGATGACACTGTCTGTGGTTTTTGAAGGTCAAGTTCTGCAAATTGGATTGTTTATAAGACCTGATTCTGCACTCAACCATTATGCTGTGATTTTTAAAGAAAGTGTTATAGTATCTGGGATTTGAATGGAAAGAGTTAAGTGAAAACAATATTTTGTTGTACTTTGAGGTAAGTTATTCAGGTTCTATAATAATAATTTAATAAATATTATTTATAATATTTAATTATTTTATTATTAATTTATAATAAAATTAATGTTTATAATTATTTTATATTATTAATATTATTTTTATAACATTTATAATTAAATAATTAAATATCCTTTTACTCTTTCTGTAAGAAATTATTAAGGGAGAAAAAAAGACTAAGCAATTTTCCTTTAATTATTGTATGAGGCTTGAAGCACCTGCAGTCACTACTTTTAGCTCAAACCATGAATGAACTCTATCTAGTGAGTAACTCAGATACTGTCTGTATGCTTAATAAGAAAAGAACATTAACATCAAGAAGAAATGCCCTGCACCATATAATCCTAGAATTATCAAAGTGATTATTAGGTTGATACTAAAAATGATTTTTCAGTAGTAACATAGTGCTAATAACTATAGTCCTTCCATGAAACACTTCAATAATTCAAATTCAAAAGAAATGAAAAATATGTGGAAACTTTGCCATTGAAATAAAATTATTCTATAATCACAATGGCAAAACATGCAGACACTCATTTATTTATCCTTTATATATCAATTATGGTTATTTTCATAAGATAGAATGGATTTTCTTATCTTTAGTAACTGTATAACTAAAGAAGTATACACATCTAAGTTAAATAACTTTTTATAGCAAAGGTAATACATAATCATGAATAGAAAGAAAATTTATAGGAAAAACCCCAGAGAAGTATTTTTAAAAAGAAAAGAATAGCCACAAATAGTGCTGTCCTTAGAGATCACCACCACTGATTTAAATTTTAAGGCTTATACAATGTGAATGATATATTTCTTGATTCTTTTTTTTTTTTTTTTTTTTCATTTTTCTTTTATTATTCATATGTGCATACAAGGCTTGGTTCATTTCTCCCCCCTGCCCCCACCCCCTCCCTTACCACCCACTCCGCCCCCTCCCGCTCCCCCCCTCAATACCCAGCAGAAACTATTTTGCCCTTATCTCTAATTTTGTTGTAGAGAGAGTATAAGCAATAATAGGAAGGAACAAGGGGTTTTGCTGGTTGAGATAAGAAAATGAGGTTTAATCCTACTTTCCCATTTGGAAAAGTAAAAGACAAATTTTCCACTGAGAACAGTTCATCAATATCAAGAAAAGACTGAGTTTTTCTAATAATTTCTGCCTTTTAAATGAGAATCAGAGAAATAAAAATGTTATAACTAACCTATCCCTCCAGTCTGATAAAACACAGTATCTTACAGAGTATCTCCTAGGATATGACTATTTGAAATTTCCTCAGTTTCTACCATTTTCAGTGAAGATACTCTATTAATACTTCTTATTTGGAAGATTCAGATGCTTTGAAAATCAACTCAGTGGGTTGTCTTCATGATCTTAATTAATCTTATTGCCTTTCATAGCATTTCCTTTGGTTTGTTTGGATTTTTGCTAGGTGAATCATTCAAGGTGCATGAAAAGAAATAATTATGCTTCTTCTCCTCCATCTAGTTTTCCTTTATACAAAAGTCTGAAATTGAATTTCCCCCATGCCCTCAATGCCACTTTATAATGTGAATTGTTATCTTTTTTTTTGTTTTTCTTTGTTAATTTATGTCTCTGCTAGATCTTGAATACCCAGGATACTCTATCATATTTTAGTATTTTGGACTTTTTTTCCCTTCCCCCTTCCCATGGTAGGTATCCTCTTTCTTTGTCTCTATCGTTCTGATATTTTGTCATTATCATTCTGTTACATTTCTAACATCTTTAGCCACATTTCTGTTGTGACACTGTCCTCACAATTTCCAGAAATATTTTCCGCAGTGCAGGTAGGATCCCTGTATCAGGCTTGTACAAATAACAGGAGAAGAAAGTCGTCACTTTGCTGGCCCTATTAGAGAGCTGAAATCAGTATGGCCTATGGTTAGCCTGGTCCCAGCAATCAGCCTGTGAACTAAGCATTGTTCATGGTATGAAACCTTTTCAACTAGCTATTTTTTACACAAGAAAATAAGTCAATTGCAAGGACTTGCTACTGGAAACAGATTTTCCTATAGTAATGACTGGGATGATAATTAAAGAATTGAATCTAGTTATAGTGCTGAAGCAGGGCCCTGGAGGATGTTAACACTGTTTGCTAGGTTATGGGGAATTTGAGGTGAAGGGAGTCTGAATGAAGAATAAAGGTGACCAGGATATCAGGGAGAGCAAAAGAGCAGAGTGGGCAAAAGATTTTAACTAACCAATATTGTAACATTTCAGTATTCAATAAATAGCATGGCCAACTTTTGCACAGCAAGTCACTGTCAGCCTTTTGGGGTGCAAGTTTGTTCTCACCCACATTCTGTTTTCTAATCCTCTTTCAGACTAAACACACATATACTAGACTCCATTGTACAGATGAGGAAAATGACACTCAAAAAGGATAAATTAGTCTGGTATGGTGGTACACACCTGTGATTCCACCTATTTGGGAGGCATAGGTAGGAGGATCAAGGTCCGAGGCTGGCCCCAGGAAAAAACAGGATACCCTATCCTAAAAATAACTAAAGCATAAAAGGGATGGAGTTGTGGCCCAAGTGTTTGAGCACCTACCCAGTAAGCACAAGGCCCTGTTTCAAATTCCAGTGCAGAGCTGAGATGTAAAGCACAGATGAATGACCCCAAAGACAAAGTTGTTGAGACTAAAACTGTTACACAACAGTATTCATTAATGTTCTTTAACATTTGCCAAGGGCTCTTGCAGATACTACATAGTTTTTATAGCAATCTTGTGAATTGTGGACATTATTATATTATCAATCTTTGTGAGTTTGGGAAATCTGAGGTTTGGAAAAGTGGATGAACAAAAGATGGAGGAGCTATTAGTCTGTAGAGACTGGAGTCAGATGATCAACCTTCTGATTTGGGAACTCCTGTTCTACTACTTCACCCTGCTACCCTGAAGCCTATAAATACATTTCCTAGAACACTGTCACAATACCTGCTTTTCTTTAAAAAGATGGCCATTACAACAAATGGCCAGCATTGTATATTTAGAGCTGTTCTTTCTGCCATTAGTTTAGCAATCAGCCAATCATTTTTCCATCTGATCCTCCTTAAAGCCAATGGCAAGCAATTGCATAAAAGGGTGGTCTATGGATATGGCATAAACACTAACCAGATGTAACTGACTACAGGTAGCCACATTAACTACAGTGACTAACTAGATGCAATAAACACATGAACTAGAGTGAAACTTTGATATCACCTCTAATCCATGTATCTTTTGTGCCATTTATGTTGTTTGAATTTCTTTCCAGGGAGTAATATTTTCACTTTGTGTCAAATGCTTTGTTTAAATCCAGACAAGTAACATCTTTAGTATTGTCTTTACCCAATACTCTGGACTGAGTATAAATGTGACTTCTTTGAAGCTTTCTCTACCTGCTCCAAGCAGAACTAAACAGTCTCTTCTATGCCCATCTTACTGTGTATTTGCCTTAACTGTAGTCTCTCTAAATTGTGCTGTAATTATTTGGTTTTAGTTCAGATTGACCCAGAAGGATTTTTAATTTTTCTCCCCATAAAGTACATTGTGTTTGGCACATAGTGGTATACAAGAACAATTGTTGATTTAATTAGTTAATTTATACACTTGCTAAAAAATAAAATACATGTTCACTAGTTTGGAAAAGAATTAGATGATACCATCTTTAATGGTAATAATAATAGTAATGGTAACATTTGGTTTGTCTTGGAACTGTATATTTTTGATTAACCAAATATGGGGAATAAAGGTTTAACAATTCTCATATATTATTATAACATTTACATATCTGCTTATTGAATCATTTTATATGTAATTCAAGAGAAATTCCTTGGAGTAAATATAGTATTCAACCATATAAATTAAAATTGTATCTCTCTTTAAAATGATGATGTTGATCTACATATATTTACATGAAAAGACAACTATGATATATTTTTAAGTGAATAAAGAGCAGGTAAGGGTACAGCAAGCATGATTCTCACTAAAAATAACTCTAGTAGTCATAAGGAAAATTCTAGAAGAATAATAGGGGAAGCAGTAGTATTTATATCTTCCTGTCTAACTGAAATTTTATATCCTTTTCAACCCCCCTTTCTCTTTTTTTTAAATAATGAATAATCACAATGTTCCAGATACAGAACTGAATGGCTTCACACAATATGCCTCCTTACTGTAACTCCATTAAGTCATTCATGATTAACTAATTAATAACCTATTCAACTTATCTTTCTTGTTCCATACACTGTTCTAAATATTAGCTATACACCAAAAAACCAGACACAGTACCCAAGGTTTTATCATTATCCTAACTCTACAGATGAAGATTAGAGAGGCTTCCCCACCCATTAGCAGTTTTCTGGACCAACTTCTTCTGGTTCAACTAAACATACAGACTCCCAGGAGTCTCATAGCCTACATTTGCTACCAGCCTAATTGCAGCACAGAAACCCACAGTATGCCAGCAGGGCAAACCCAGGCTTTCCTTTGTGTGGGGGTTCCTTGTAGCAGTCCCTAAATCCTCTAGGAGCCAGCCTCTCTGATCACTCAGAAGATGACTCAGATGCAAGGAGGTGAGATACACACTGATGGATGTGAAGGCCACCCTGATGCAAAAGCCTCATTCCCATCCAGAACACACAGTGTTCCCGTGGGAAGTTCTCCCACCAATGGGTTTTATAATTCATCATAGTTTCTCCCACTCCAAAGGCAGTTTTTCAATGAGAAGTCATTTCTGTCATAAGCAATGCTAGTTAAAAACAAAGCTAGTATTTTATTTCTATCAGATTACCTGGGGAACAGAACTAGAGTGTGAAGCAAATGTCAAATTCTCATGTAGAAGATGGGAAAAGGATTTTGTTAAATAGATTACCCAATATGCAAGGGTCACAGTGGATTCAAATTTAGGTTTGCCTGACTCCAAAGCCTAGTTTTTGCACTTTATTGGATGGAAAATTTTAAGATAATTTTATTTCTTCTTCATAATTTTCTGAATTCTCAGATTTTTTGGTACTGAGTATGAATTTCTTTTTTACTCAGAAAAAAATATTTCATTAAAATATTTTTATGACTATCACAGCATGAAAACATGCTTTTGCTATACATTGAGTGAAAATAACCAGAAACAAATGGCATATGCACTTGTACTGTAATTGGGATGATATAAAAAGACAGATACACAGAGAAATAAGCCAAGCGAAAGTACATAGCAGTCCTCACAGTAAAGTAAGCTTGTTGGCTTCTCAAGGTCCAGATTTTCTATGAAATAATCATCCTTGGAGTAAAATAAACTTAAAATAGGAAAGGAAAGAAACTCATCTTACAAAATACTTGAAATGTAAAAGTCAGCCAAATATGACACTCTAAGATAATAGTCTTAGGTTCATTTTTCTCTAGAGTGCATTCATTTGGTAAAGATGAATACATTCTATATAAAATTTAACTCTGTTAGGGGTTCAAATCATCTCAGAACATACACATGGTTATGAAAGACAGGAAGGTGGATTACAGAGCTGTTCTGTTCTGTTTCTGAAAGTCACCCATGGAGCTAGAACAATTTTCCCGGGGCTCCTGCTGCGTTGCTGCCCTTACACTACTATTTCAGTGTATTATGGTAGCCTTGCTGGATCTGGGTTCAGGCAGTAGGGTGGGAACACTATTGCTCAACAACTTTTATCTCCTATTTGTCTGTAGTTATTTAAGGATGGAGCTATTCAAGGTTTCATTTTTGTTCAAAACTCACGTTTTGGGCTCTGTATGATCCTTCTTTAGCCAAGGACTCATATAATTGGATAGCTGCTGTTATGTTTTGCATGCCAAAATTTCCAAATAGCAAAGCATCAGCCATTTTCTCCATAGCTTGCAAATTTCCCATGTCAGCTGCTTTGGCAAAAACTGTGTAGGCTCTGTTTCAAGAATATAATGTCAGAAGGTTGATTCACAAAAATGAAATTATCTGCTCCCTTCTTCATGTGACTTCTCTGTATCAAGTAGGACGTTGCTAGAATCGCCACCAATCACGCAGCTTAGCTGAAGCCCATTACGTCATTAGAACCAGTAGGTTGATTTCACCCTTAGATCAATTTAAGATTATAATTCCAAATATATCTGGCAAATAATGAAGCCACTAAAAAGAAGAAATATATAAGATATACCATGCTTCAAGCTTATATGCCAAGTGAAGTGAAACATAGAAACACTTGTCCTAAAATAATGAGTTCTCCCATGGTCACCTTCATTTACTTATAAATATTTGTTTCACAAAAAGAGTTCTGAAAAATAAGAGAAGAATCAAATTAAAATGCCCCATCTAGGAAGTTTATATCATGAGAATGATGATACACTCATATTCCAAAATAATTTCTTAAAACAGAACTATTCTTCAATACAGCAAAACTACGCTGTTTAGAAAAACAAACACTGAACAAAATTTTAATGGGTCGGGCTAGAGAGTCTGATTATCTGGGTTCAAATTCTGACTCCACCAGTTGGAAAACTTCAATCAAATTACTTAACCTCTCTGTGCCGCCTTCAGCTATGAAATGGGGATAATCTTATTTCATAGGATTGCTCTGAAGATTAAATAAGATTAATCCATATGAAAGGCTCAGCATAGTGTCTGATACAAAGTAAACCCTCAATAAACTTAACTATTATTATTAGGACCATTACGTTGATTCTAAAATTTTAAAGCATAATAATTGTTCTGTAATTAGGTGGTAAATGGTGTGAAATTTTAGTCATTAAAAATAAAGGTGTCACAGGATTGCCTATCACCACATTTTCTGAGTCTCCATCCAAAGTCACGGGGACCTGATCTGTCTGTGTAACAAATAATGATGGGGAATCTCACAAAGTCAAAGCTTGTGTCAGAGACAGAGAGTACTTTTGGAATTTACTTTTATAACTCTGCTTTTTGTTAGTAGCAAGACCAGAAAACATTAGCCTCTATCCGTGATCTTGACTCCAATACAGGAAACACACACTCACAAACTCTCTCTCTCTCTCTCTTTCACACACACACACACACACACACACACACACACACATCTACCACTGCTTCCAACTCAGAGTGATCAGGTGACTTAATTTTATGCACAGTCTATCCATACTGATGCTAAAAGAAACTGTTCTTGGGCAAAGACTAGAGAAAATAGGTTGGGTAAAAAAGGCCTCAGACACAGAGGCATCCAGGTAGACAGTAGAGTCCAGGATGTAAAAATAGGGTCAGTATTCTAGTGGAACAAAAAGAGGTAGAAAACTAGAAGTCATGAGATCACACAAAAAAATTAATCACGGTCAAAGCAAGCTTAGATTATGGAGGCTGGAAGGCAACAAGGGAGAAGTTCTCAAAAGTCAGGAAAGGCAAATGTCTAGCACCCAGGTTAGGTATCAGAAAGAGAGGCTGACATTGGCTGCTGCAAGTACATAGCCTACTGGAATGAGAAGGACCAGGGCACAGAAACCTGAGGGGGCAGCAACAGGCTACAAATCCTTTTAAGTGTGTTTGATTCCTCAAGCAGGTTGATACATGTCTTCTCTGTCAGGAAAGTTCACGACTATATAAGGAATACTAGAAGCAGAATCCAGAGCTGGAGAAATTGCTTCTGGTTAGGTAATACTAAGATTTGGACTTCAATCCCCAAGAAGGAAAACGTGGGAGAAACTGGGCAGCAGGGACAGATCTCCACAATTAACTTGGTGTCTATCAGCAGTTTATCTCCAAACCTTCTCCACTGGTGGGGAATGATTCTTAATGAAGGACCAACTCTGGCTGCCACTAAGGTTTCCTGACTTCTTCAGATAGTTTGTGTTTCTCTGACAAATGCATGCATAAAATGTGGGGGCTTTTTGGTTTTGTTTTGTAGTTCTGGGGATTAAACTCTGGGCCTGGCGCTTGCTAGGCAACTGCTTTCTGGGCACTTTTAAGTCACACTTCCAGTCAACACATGTATTTTTTAAAGTAGTTTTTATTATATTTTGAATTAATATACATTGGTAATTCATTGTGGTAATTTCATACAAATATTCAGTGCACTTTGAACAAGTTCACTCCCTCAATTATATTCTCATTCCTCCTTTTCCAAACAGTGTTTGGTGGGTTTCATTATGCTGTCTTTGAACATATATATGTAGCATATTTAGATCCTTTTCCTCCATCAGTAGTATCTTTTCTTTTCCCTCTCCCTCTCCCGTTGACTCCCCTAGCATGCATATATTTTTGACAGCACTGACTTATTCAGCGATATTCTCCATTAATTCATTCAATGAATGAATGAATGAATAAATTGGTCTAGAATGTGGTTGTGAATGAACTGAAAGGATTAGTATCATTTCTATCTATGCCACACCCATCTTGGGAAATGGCAAAGGGAGGAGGAGGTAGGATAAAAGAATGAGCAGGAATGAAATGATTTCGTTCTGGTCAGGAGGGCATGTTTCATTTTTGCCTTTAGCTTCTTGGATTATAGACATGACTAGCTTAAGGAGAGCATGAGCCATCCTAACAACCCAAGGGGCTTTGTCCAGATTTCCCACAATCTCCTGGGATGTCTTACTATGAGCAGATTTGGTTTCAGTTCTTCATTGCTACCAACTCAGAAGGGTCAGGAGACTCAGAGTTAGGTACCCTCTACCTATAGATGCTACTATGAAAACAAGCTGCTCTTCCATCACTCCTAGGCAAGGACATCAGAACAGTCTGGGCAAAAATGGGCTGGTGTAAAGGTTTCTGTGCTGATGAATGCTTTGTTATTAGGACTGAGGTTTCTGTCTGATCTTTAAGCTAATGGGGAAGTTTCCCTTCAAGGGTGAGTGGATCATTACTTGGGGCCTCCAAAGAGTGATTTTGTCCCATCATATTGAATCTAGGGCTCCCTTGGACTTGATAGGGCATACTTGTTGGATTTCTCATCTCCTTGTGTTCCCCTGTAGTAGGCGGAGGTCGTCTGAAACCTCAGGAACCAGCCCCTTCTAAGAACTCCAATGTTCTTGCATCTAGGTAGGCTGGGTGGAAATTTCCAATTTTTACTCATCCACTCAGTGGGTGCCTTAGTGAAATGAATTCCCTATTAAAATTGATCATATTTGGGGGTCTGATTTTACACTATTGTCATGACAGCCCCCAACGATGTTCAGCAGGAAGCCCATGTTTTGCCAAGATGTTCTTTGTATCTTGTAAAGAGCTTCTGATTCACCTTCTCCTGGAGAGAGGAACAACTTTCTTATCACCTTGGAAGAACTATAGAATCTTTCTTATGCTCCATTTCCTCATTTGTAATTTGGGGATCATAACCTATATCTCACAGTATCATTGTGAGCAGAGAATATTACGTGTGTAAAATTCTTAGAAAAATAACTAGCACAAAGTAGGTGATTGTTAAGTGGAAATTGATGATGTTATAACCAGATTACCGTTGGCTCTGTCTAGGGTTGCCTACCACAGCTCTGGGATGCTTCTGCAGGGCTGGTGTGCCTATTCTGTGTGAAAAAAGAGATGTTTTCTTGTTGAGGAGTCAGCGCTCATTCCTTCTATTATTGGTTTAAAGCACCCTTGCCTCCATATCTTCTACCTATCTATTATAGGACTAATGATAAGAATAACCAACACTTATCTCCTAATGACTGTGACTGTTTTAAGAGTTGATTGTATTGTCCAGAACACAAAGAAGTGTAGGACTACACATTCAGTAAATGATAAAGCTAAGATTTGATCCCAAGGTCTTAGTTAGGACTTTAAAGGGTGACTCTGAGTTGTGTGGGGAAAAGGGAGTGGAGAAAAGATATTTCCCTTTAGACCAGGTAGACAAGTGAAAAGAGAAGGAGTGGATGTGGAGTGAGACTGTGTGACCACAGCTAGTTCGGCTCCCAGCTGTGTGTCTTTGGTCATTTCCCTTGAAAAACCCTTGACTCTGTTCCCAGTTTTTTTAAAGGGAAAAAATGAAGCACTTTTTACCTTAAAGATTCATCTGGTAAGAAAGCAGAAATTCAGGAAAGTGCCTTGAAAGCCATAAGGTACTGTACAACTGCTCAGTTAGGCAGAAAAAAACCATGCTAAAAGAGCAACCACCCTGATTCAAATAACACATTTTATTTCACTTGAAATATCCAATAAATTGAAGACAAAACAACATTTTTTGCTTGAATGCTCAGATCAGTGACTCAATTCTGCATTTCACTTAATGTAAAGGAACCCCAATCTACTCTATGTTAGGGTGGTAATTGAAGGATTCTTTGAACACCATTTGGTCCTTTTAAAAGCAAAATCTTCTGCACAAATAAGCTTATTTGTTATCACAATAAGTGTTCAGTGATAAACTAGATTTTGGGTTGTCCATTTTCTTTTTTTTTTTTTGGTGGTGGTACTGGGGTTTGAACTCAAGGCTTAGCACTTGTAATGCAGGCACTCTACCATTTGAGCCACACCACCAGCTCTTGTCTGTTTTTCTTAACCTAGAAAATTAACTTGGTTAAGGTAATGAAATGCTTACTCTGTTTTTTGCTTTTGGCTTTTAGACTCCTGGAGAATCTTGATGCCCATCTTAAATAGCTCATCTCCTTCATCTGTGACATTTTTCTTGGCTTGCGTTTCTACTACATGTGGACAAAGAAAAAACATTATTTCTATGTTCTCTCTCTCTCTTTAAAAAAAAAAACAACAATGTGCTAATATTGTGCTGGTATTGTTAGTTTAAGTTTTGCTCTTAGTTTTTTAACATTTGCATTTCTAAAGATTCCTGGTATTATACCTTAGCTCAGTGGCATTGTTAGGAGAGAGGCAGAAGTTGCCTAGAAAAATGTAGCTTCTGAGCTGGTGGTGTGGCTCAAGTGATAGAGCACCTGCCTAGCAAGTGCAGGGTCCTGAGTTCAAACTCCATATCATGAAAAAGAAAATAAACAAGGACAACAACCCAAAACAATCGTAACTTCTTCTATGTTTTGTGAAAGAGTCTGGAGGATGGAAGAAAGATGCTTCTGATGGCAGGAGGGAGAGAGGGGTTCCCAGCCTAGGAAAGGGATCTAAGGTTTTACAAGCAGAAGGCAAGGGATGACTGATAGACCCTAGAGGCAGGATCTTAAGTATCAGGTTCTCAGCCCAGGCTGTCAAAGCTGGTAGGAGGAAGTCAGATTTGCAGCTCTTCCCCACCCCCTAACACACAAACACACAGAGCCTTTCACAACTTCACAGTGCCTCTTCAAGTCCATTTACAACAGTGAAATCTCTGATTAGGAAGACAGCTCCTGGAGTCATTTCAAAGGAAAGGCATCCGGGATTTGAGGCCTCATTAACAAGACCACAAAGAACTGTAAGTGGCTCTTATTTTTCTTCTTCCTGACAAGCTATTAGAGTTGTCCCCTCTCCTTTTTTTTAAATAAAAAAAAAATGAACTAAAAGCCAATTTAAAATTATTTTGAATGTTTCAAGTTGTTCAATCAATTTAGAAGTACCAGACATTTTAGCATCTAATTTCTGCTTTGAATTACATGTTCTCTATGTTCATGATCAAAAGGGGAAAAATAATGGGAAAACCCTACTAATCTGTGTGTGGACTCACAATTGCTCCCATTAACTTGTATAAGAATAAATTTTGAAAGTTAGACTAGGTGTGTTTATACAACTGAGAATGACTTAATATTGCAAATTTCTACCCAAGACTTTTGCTTTTATTTGTAATTTTTTTGGGGGGACTGTATATCAGGATTTGAACTCAGTGCTTTGTTCAGTTACTCTACCACTTGAGCCATATACCCCCAGCCCTTTTTGCTATAGGTATTTTTTGAGTAGAGTCTTGCTTTTTCTGCCTGGGCTAGCCAGGACTGCTATCCTTCTACTTATGCTTCCAGTATAACTGGGATGACAGGTACATGCCACCAGGCCCAGCTATTAGTTGATATAGCTGAGTATGCCTGAGTTGGCCTCAAAGAGAAACGCTTCTGATCTCTGCCTCCCAAGTAGCTAGGATTGTAGGAGTGAAACACTGCATCAGGCTTTTTATTTGTAATTCTTGTGTTTTATTTTTTTGTGTTTTGCTTCCCAAGCATATTGAAATACACATTTTTTCTTTTTTTTTTCCTCTCAAAGCAATTTTATTAGCATACATTAGTTGTACAGGGGGTGTTCATTGTGGCCTTTCTGAATAAGATTACATTGTACATTGGTTAGGTTCATCTTCACCGACTCTCTCCCTCATCCTCCCTCCTCCTTTACTTAAAACGATTGCAAAAGATTTCATTGTTCTATTTCATATATGTATATAAAGTACATTGGCTATATTCACTCTCCTTTATCTCCTCCATTCACCCTCCCCTTGTCTACAAATACCCACTCTCTCACAGGACCTATTTTATAGTCCTGTCCTTCATTTTTAATTCCTAAATCAATGTTCAAAGGGGTTTCTTGATATATCATAGTTGTGAGTATATTGTCAATTCAACCCCCTCTATTCCTCTCCCTTCCCCTTTCCCTCCTACCCCCATTATTCAGCAGCTTTCAGTATGTTTCCTTATGTCATCTATCTACACCAATATAATGTATTTCAATATTGTTAAGTGTCATTCTCTTTTCCTCTCCCTCCTCTCTTGAGTTCCATTACAAACATGGTCTGTACATAAATGTATATATGATCATGTTTAGTATTGTGTATATGCTTATCTATGGGCTCTAGCTTCTACATATGAGAGAAAACATGTGGCCTTTGTCTTTCTGAACCCAACTTACTTCATTTAACATGATGTTCTCTAATTTCATCCATTTACCTATAATTCCATTGTTCTTTATGACTGAGTAGTACTCCACTGTGCATATATATCACATTTTTGTAATCCATTCATCATTTTAGGGCATCTGGGCTGTTTCCATAGCTTGGCTATTGTGAATAGTGCTGCAATAAACGTGGGTGTGCCAGTGTGTCTATTGTATCCTGACTTAAATTCCTTAAGGTGTATGCCCAAGAGTGGTATCACTGGATTGTATGGCTCTAATTGCTGAGCCATTGGCTATGAAGATGAGGGTTGAGTGAGGTGGTTGGTTATGTGATCCAGGATGGCTATGGAAAGGCTATTGAGGAATTTGGAGGGTTTGGGAGGGAAAACAAGAGGTCATTGTGGAGATAAAGGCAGGTATGTTAGCAGAAAGAGGAAGTTGGCTGTCCTTAGAGTTTGAAATTATATTGGTGAAATAGCTCTGCATGTGGTTGCTAGTGAGCAGCCAAAGATGATTGGAATTGAGAAGATCTAGGAAATAAGGCAAGGTTTTCAACAGACTATTTAACCTCTAGGGTGGCTGGAGGTGGTCTACAGTCAGTCACTAACTGAGCAGGTGAGTTAAGGGGTGTAAGAGCCCAGGGGCTGTGTCTATGGGAAGAAATATTTCTCTACCACAATTTATTCTTCAAAGCTCTAATTGCTGAACCCCTAGCTTTGCTCTATTCTTCCTTTGCCCTGTTGGGTCTAGGAACCTAAAGGACAGATGAGTGAGTCAGTATCCCATCCCATCCCATCTCAGGGTGCAGATGAGTGAGCCCTGCACCCTGAGAAGGAGTTATAAATCTGTATTCTTGCACCCTGAGGAGGAGATACAGGGTCTCACAAATCTGCCATGGGGCTGATAAACAAAATGGTCTCAAGGTTGATCCCCACCCCCCAAATAAGGGGCAAACAGACCAACTCATCTAAGAGAGCCCGTGCGTGCAAATCCCTGGCCAATAGAAAAAACCTACCTAATGGATACCCTAACCCAGAGTTAAAGCATCCATAAAAAGCCCCAGCCTTCAGCCAGCAGGGAGCCACTGGTTTCTGGGATCTGCTGCACTGATCTAGCTGTAGCCATTCCTTTTTTTTTTTCTAATAAATCCTACTTCTGCACCAGCCTTGGCTCCCAAGTCAATCAGCTGCCTCACAAGCCAGTTCTCTGTTCTGTGACGGCAAGGACCCTAGACACCAGCCTATAACATTTCACACCAGCAAGCAACAGCCTTATCCTATATTCCTTACTTTCTTTCATGTTTAACCACAAAATCTAAAATCTTAACATTCAAAGTAAAAATAAATATTCTCTAAATTGCCTAGAAAAATAAAAATAAAAAAATAATAAATTCATTATTCCCATCTCAAGTTATGTTTACATCAAGAACTATGTAGAGGATCATTAAGAATGAAAGGAATTCAGAAATGAGCAAGATGAGTGTCTCTGAGTCTGACTAAAAATCAGGTGCATATACAAGATCTTACAAAGACATAAAAGTGGAGAAGTCTTTCCCCCTGCAGCAAAAATTGCCATACACAGACCATTGTACCCTTCTTATCTAATTTCAATTATACTTAATATAAAACACATTCAGCTTCTGATTTTCTGAATATTGCATTGGAAGAACTCTTTTTTGTGCCAAGGAACTATAGTACTGTACAACAAGGGAAAATAATGACTCATTACTAAAAATAACGGTTCATCTAAGAAAAAATGGCTCAGCAAACATTTTAGTCGGATAAAGATGTGATCAATTCAAATACACTTGAATATGAACACAGATTACAACAATCAAGTTCGTTCTCACTGTCTCCAGTTCATTGCTGTCACATGTAAATATCTCCAGTGGTATTGCTAGGAGCTGGTAGATAAATTGTATTATAAATAGAAAGAAATACCCTCTTCATACATGTACTAAGCAAAACTTGAAGTAACAGGAATTCTGCCTTAAAAAATTTAATTAATTGTCTAAAACTCTCAAATAGCAAAACAAAAACAACATACATTATGTTATAATAGGAGCTAGTAAGGTGCCAGGCAATTGGGTACAAGGCAGTTTTCAGTGCTTAAATTTCTCACTGACTATAAGATGAGGTGATGTTGGCACAGAGAGGTTAAGTAACTTGCCCAAGGTCATAAGTTGGTATCCTGGAGATGACAATTTACATCTAGGCAGTCTAACTTACATTTGTGCTCATACTACTCTTATTGTTTCAAGGTAAAAGTTTTGGTATACTTCAGGTACATCATTTTAGGTTTTTGTAGTCAGAGTTGCTTCCTACTGGATTAATCACCATTTTATTAAAGTAGAAAGATGTTTGTTTTCTTTTAAAGTCAATTCATTGAATATAATTATGTGTTTATTTGAAGAAAAACTTTCATTAAAAGAACAGGAAAGATATTAAGTTGAGCAGGTTGGGTTTCTTGATGTGGGCTTTGAGAGTTGTGGTATTTAAGAGGTATCTTTGGATGACTTGAGTCTTGCTTGTTTCTTGCTCTCAGAATTGTGTCCAGCCCCTGCCTTAAAGAGGGCAGATGAGAAAAAAGTCGCCCCAGTATGAAATTAACACTATCTGGAGGAGTTTAATTTGTAATGCTGAGGTCTAGTTCCCTCAAGCCAGGATGATTTTTCTCTTCCACCCTTCCCCACAGCACAGCGGCCCCTTCCAGAAACACACATAGTGACTTCTACTCAATAAATTACTGTTCACACTGCACAGACATAAGCCTACCCAATGTCTCTGGATATAACTCCTCAAGTTCAAGAGAGAAGAGAGGTCTTTCTAGGGCATGGTCCAAGAGACACCCACTCTTAGCTCCCAATCCTCCTCCAATGAGGAGCCCTTGGGACCCACATTTGGGGAAGAAGGTAGACTGGGCAGAGAGAAACTGATGCAGCCTAAATAAAATACTTGACTGACAGTGTGTTCTGGAGCTAAAAGGGACCTCAATGCTGTCCCAAGTAGGGTGAGATGACCATGCCTTTTATACTTCTACATTGATTAGTCATTGGAAGTGGGCTGCCCAAGGGAAGGCCATCCTTAGGTGTGCAGCTCTCTGCACTGGATAAAGTCCCTTTAGGGACCAAGTGCTGGAGGCCCTCTGCAGACTACAGTCCCAGCAATTGGGCAGCAAGTCTCTCATTGAAAGGGACTGCTGCAAATATTAAAAAAAAATTAATGAAGTGTAATGCAAATGAAATAATCAGCTTTCAGAAGGTGAGAAAAAGGAATGCCAATGCTAGCTTAAGACAAGCTTCCAAGTCACTCTTCTTTAACCAAGGACACAGTGATGACTTGGTATGATCACCAAAAGTAGTAATGACTGATCCTAAGGGATGGAGAAAGGATCTGGTCAGGAAGGAAGGTAAAGTTTGCTAGCTTGCAGGAATAGGATCATTGTTCCTACTGTATGTTTTGTTATTGACTAGCCTAGCTAATCATTCAATAAAGATAATTTCTGTTTTAGAATTAATTCTGTTTCAGAAGGAAGAATTAATTGAAGCTATACCATTAAAATACCCTGAGGGAAAATGAACATGACATTTAAAAAAAAAGTAATGGATGTGAAAGCATCATATTATGTTCAAGTTCAAAACATATTCAAATGCACTCTAAATATGTAAGGTTATTATTTTTGTATAGCAACTATAGTATACTATATTGTAGAGAGAATCCTGAATTTGGAGTCAAATCATTACATCCTAGCTCCATGCAAAAAGAATTGAACTTATTTTAATTTAGCCAATATTTATTTATTCTAACTATATGGCAGATTCAGTGCTAGGAACAGATCTTGTTTTAAGTAATGGAGGTTCAAATGCTATTTATTACACTTGAGAAATTCTGGGCTAAAGGACAAATTGTCAAAGATTGACAATGGGTATCTAATCCCTCTGTTTTCAAAATGTGGAAAATATATCCATGTTTTAGAACCCTCAGCTTGATGTTAATTCTTTGATTTCTAGAATAGGTTATTATGGATGGTTTGTGAATCTTCAGTTAAGGGGGTATGATCACTAAGAATTAGGAAAGGTTTCTAATAATAAGGTTAAATTTTATTTTTTCTTTCTGAGTGACTCCTAGGTCTGAGGAATGACATTTATATAGAATACCTTTATTCCATTTTTTATGATATACTGTGCGCAAAATGTCAAAATGTGAACTGAATGAGAATAGAATTTAACATATTTTTTAGCAAGCTTTGTAGTCACATATAACTCCCCATATTCTCATTTTATTCCATAGCTTGTGAAGTTCAAATTCTCCTTTAGAGATGGTCATGTTTCCACGGCTTCCTCTACTTTCTTAACTCCTGATTACACAGGTACTGTTCTTAGACTGTATCACAATGACCTGTAATGAATCTCAGTATCTCTTTGAGTTGTCCTAAAAGAATATTGTCTTACACAAAGTATGTATGAGGACTGCAGACTTGACTTAAGATTTCATAGAGCAGAAAGTGGTGATGTATCCCAGGAACAAAAATGATTTTGATGGTCACATTAAGTAGTGCTGATTTAAAAATATTAGTTGGGATTCCCCAATTTTGTAATTTACTGGCTTCTCAATTTAGCAGAATCATCATCTTTCTGACTTCTCATAGCTGCTTTCTCCATATTTTTTGTCCCATTCTTTTCTTCTCACCTTTTAAAAAACAAAATGAGAGCTTGGAGTGGCACACAGCTATAATTCCAGCTACTTGAGAGGCTAAGGCAGGAGGATCCTGAATTCAAGGCCAGCCACAGCAACATAGTGAGACATCTACTCAATTAAAAAAAATTCAAAATTACTAAATTCATCTTCCTGGATCTCCAGCGCAATTTCTTTCCATTCTTGAAGACTGAGCATCAGCTGGCATTAGGCTTCTGGGTGGGGTGGAAGGTGGAAAATGTACGATGTTTGCCTACTTCTATCCACAAAAGCTTATTAAGGCAGCTTCGCAAACAAAGGTATGCACATCTTTGCATACAATTACATCCTGGTAAGTAAAATTTTCTCAACCTCATCGTATGTAGATTTCTATCTGGTTGATCAGTAGGTATATGTAACTCTAGAGATTTATGGTGGATAAGTATGGGTTCTAGGTTCTAAATATGACCCTGTCTTGCTAACTTCCCTAACAGGAACTTGGGTAAAAATTGGGTAGGCAGCACATGAATTGATTGATATAATTAAAAAGATTGGACTAATAGTTCAAAATAAACACAATGAACTTTTTGTTTTTGCTTTTGTGGTGTTGGAGATTGAACTCAGGGCCTTGTACATGCTAAAAACAAAGTCTACCACTGAGTCGTATCCTCTCATTACAGTGAAATTGAGTAGACATGTCTTACACTTAGATTCAAAAACTTGGATGGAGGTATAGCTCAGTGGTGGAGTGCTTGCCTAGCAAGGGTCTGGGTTCAATCTCCACCACTGGAAACAAACCAACAAACCAACAAAAATGCAAAACAAATGTATGAACACATAAAGATTAGGAAAGACATGGCTTGATGTTCAGTTTTATTTGTCAACTTGACTTCTCTACAGTCCCCAGTTATTCAAACACAGCAACTAATATTGTTATGAAGGTATTTTATAGATGTGATTAAAACCCACAATCAAAGGAAGATTATTGTAGATATTCTAGGTTGACCTAAATAAATTGATTCAATAAATTGCAAGGCCTTAAGAGTGGAACCAAGACTTCCCTGAAGGAAAAAAAAATTGTATTTCTAGGTAGTAATTTCAGTTTATGCCCAGGGTTCCACCCTACTTTTCCTGACAACCTGCCTTATAGATTTTGGACTTGTCTAGACAGCCCCCGTATTCTTGTAAACCAGCTCCTTAGAATAAACCCTTTAATATATATCTCCTAATGGTCTTTTTTTCCCTGGTTGAACCCTGACAGATATACTGTACACTGTCTTAGTTCTTCCTTTTTTTTCCCCCACAGTGAGATAGGGTCTTGATATACAGCCTATGCTGGCTTCAAATTTATAACCCACCAGTTTCAGCCTCCCAACTGCTGAGATTACAGATGTGTGTCACTATACCTAGCTTGGCTTAGTACTCTTAAGTGAGAAAAGGTTTTAATTTGCTATGAACTCATTATGCCATGTCACTGTGAGTTGGTGTTACAAACAACTCCCTCTCTCCTGCCCTTCTCCCCTCCTTCTCCCTCTTTCTTTCTTTCCTTCTCTTCCTTCCTTCCTTTTTCCTTCCTTTCTCCCCCCTTCCTTCTTCTCTCTCCCTCCTTTCCTTTTTCCCTTTCCTTTTCCTCTCTCCCTTTCCTCCTTCTTTCCCTTCCTCCCTTTTTTCCCTCCCTCCCTTCCTTCCTTCTTACTGTTCTTTGCTTCCTCCCTTCTCTCCTTTCCTCTTGTCCTTCTCTCCCTCCCTTCTATCCTACCTTCTTTTTTACCTTCCTTTTTTCTTCCCTCCCTCCCTCCCTTTCTCCTTCCTTCCTTCTTTCCTTCTTTCCTTCCTCCTTTTTTTAGACAGGGTTTTGCTTTGTAGTCCAGGCTGGTCTCAAACTTGTCATCCTCCTACCTTAAGCAAGAAAACGCTGGGATTACCACTGCATCTGGCAATTTTTAAAAATACCATTAATCTACTTTTTTTTTGACAGTCAGTGTCTGACTGTGAAGCCCACGTTATCCTCAAACTCTCAAGTCTCCTGTCTCAGCCTCCTGAATACTGAAATTATAGGATTGTCATCCTACTTTTGTAAGAGGCATATAGCATAGTGGCTAAGAGCTAGAGGACTTTGGCATCAGACCTTCTAAGTTCAAATCCCAGTTTTTCTATGAAATAGTTTTGTGATGCTAAGCAAATTACCTTATTTTTCTGTGCTTCTTGGTTCACTTCTATAAAATGGAGACATTAGTAAACTATCTTAGGTTGGATAAAGCACTTAAATCACTGTAGAAAATGATCAACTCGAATTAATTTATTACTGTTCTTAGGCATAACATAACCATTTCCATGTAAGAGAAAAGGATCTCATAAGGATGACCTTATTTACTCTTTTCCCAAAGGAATCTCTCTGAAACAAACTCTACCTACTTTATTTGCCAAGCTAATAAGTAAGTGCTTTTCATGTCTTTTACCAACCTATTCACCATTGTTCACAGCACACCAAGTACTTGCAGCTAGGGCAATACTCTTCAGTACAAGTGTGCATTCTGTTCTTGCCCCTTGTGTGCTTACAAAAAGTTGTAAGTATTTGTTCCCAAGTCTGTTTATACCAGTTGAACTGTTGTTATAATTACAAAATTTGAACAATATGTAAACTGATTAAATGTAAGTACAGAAATTATATGAGTGTATTTATGTAAAGTAATTGAAATACTGTGGAAAATTTGGTAATGATCAGCCACTAAAAATGATCTAATTGTCAGTGAGGCATCTTTAAAGGACTTGGGGGAAAGTGCAAATATCTGGAGAATTCTGCACAAGACTGCTCCAAATGTCTTTAGATCTTCATTGCATTAGAAGCCTGAAATGGAAAGCATAGATGAGGCAATGTGGATGTGGTTTATGCTGTAAAGGCTAATCAGTAGAACTATGCTAAGGCAGGTGATATTTTTATGTCAAAAAATTGTCAGATAATTGTTTTAAACTAGTTAATTATATTTTTCTAGAATCTTCTTATGTGTAGAGAAATCTAACTACCAATCAGTTGAATTTGTTAATAACAAAGGTATGCTACATCAATTTTCATTTTCTTTAAAGCATGAGGGTTCTATCAGTAGAATAGCTGATAAATGTTTTTACCACATAATTTTAGAGATTTTCCCCCCTGTGACATGTAATTATCAACCTTGTTTATTATTATTACTCTAAATTCTGAATCCATGACAGAGGGCAGAGATAACAAACATGATGCTTTTGCATGTATAACGGTCTCTAAAATTTGATTTTAGATGACTCAGTTGTTTTAAATGTACATGTGAGAAGATAGTCTACTTACAATGATTTTTACTTCTCTTCAGGAGATCTTTATTTTCAATTCCTTTTATTTTAAATTTATGTTGGTTTTTCTTTTTTTCTAAGAGACTTTCTCTTCTATCAGTTAATTTACTCAATTTTCTTTGTTCCAGTATATGTGATAAGATTTGTTTGACTTTGTTCACTGGTACCTATAAAGAAAAAGAGTTTTGTTCATTTCATTCATGTGTAACTCTTTTTGAATGAAGCAAGAAGAAAGTGAAAAAAATTCACCTGTTTAAGGTAAAAATTCAAGTTTAATGCAATTACTCTAATTTTTGCTTTGTTCATATCAGAATAACATATGTCTTAGTTTACTTTTAGGAATCCATATGTTCTATGAATAAAATCCTTTTAAACCTACTACATTGTCATTGGAAGTGTAAAGCCAAGTATTAAAAGTTCAATGTTCTAAATAAAAGAGCAAGAGAATTTAAACAATTTATTCTTCCAATGGCAAGATGTCATGGTAATATCAATTGTGTGAGCTAAAAAAATAAAGATGTTGATATTGTCTTAAAATTACAACAAATTTGTAATGAGTTGTGATGATTAAAAGTGTAAAAACATGTTTTCCCAAAGTATTTTTCAGAAGTTATATAATTAACCTATTTTAATTAAGGTGATGAGTTTGATGGGTTGTTTTTGAGTAATGGAAAAAAAATGCAAAAAGGCTAGGTTCAGGCCTGTAATCTCAGT
Organism: Castor canadensis; assembly: GCF_047511655.1. Lineage (NCBI taxonomy): Eukaryota > Metazoa > Chordata > Mammalia > Rodentia > Castoridae > Castor > Castor canadensis. Next base: position 143,185,425 of record NC_133390.1, on the reverse strand, counting down.
TACTCAGGAGGCATAAGAAAAGGATTGTGGTCCATTCCAGGCCTTCCTGGACAAAACACAAGATCCTACCCCCAAAAATAATTAAAACAAAAAGGACTGAGTGTATGGCTCAAGTGGTAGAGTCCCTACTTAGTAAGCATAAGGTCCTGAGTTCAAATCCTAGTACCATCAAAGAAAGAAAGAAAAGAAAAGAAAGCAATTTTTAAGAGAAAATTAAAAAGCCTTATGGAGGTAAATATTCATGATTTACATATATACTTTTCAGAATAAATTATATTAGAAAGTTAAAATTTTTTTCTTTGTCAATTAGTACTTCTAAAAAGAGTCAAGAAGTTTTCATTTGTTGGGTTTTTTTTCCTTCCTTTTTTTCTCCCAGTACCACAATTTAAACTCCTGCTAAATTTCACTTTCTGGAGTGCCTGAATCTTTTTTATGTGGTAGCTAAGACCACAGAGCAATGAGTGATTCAGGCCAGAATGTGCAGAGACATGTAGCCATGTCTTTTAAAAACAGATTTATTCACATATAATTCACATACCATAACTTAACCCATTTAAAGTGTATAATTCAAAGCTTTCTGTAATAGTCATAGATATGTGCACCCATCATCACAGTCAATTTTCGAACAGCTTATTATGTCAAGAAGAAATCACAGATCCTTTAGCTATTGCCCTCTCTATTCCCCCATCCTTCTTACCATCAGCCCTAAGCAACCACCAATCTATGTTGTCTCTATAGATTTCTCTATTATGAACTTTCGTATGCATGGAACCACATAGTATGTTTCTTTCTTTTTTCATTTAGGATTTTCCCAAGGTTAATCCTTATTGTAGCTTGTATGATGGATTCCATTACTTTTTTTGGGGGGGGTACTGGGGTTTGAACTCAGGGCTTACACTTTGAGTCACTCTACCAGCCCTATTTTTGTGAAGGCTTTTCTCGTGAACTATTTGCCAGGGGTGGCTTTGAACTGCGACCTCCTGATCTCTGCCTCCTGAGTAACTAGGATTACAGGCGTGAGCCACTGGAACTTGGCATAATATTCTTTATATGTATAAGCCATATTTTATTTATCCATTCATCAAACAATACACATTTGGATTTTTTTCCACCTTTGAATAGTGCTGTTGTAAACATCCACATACAAGTTTCTATGTGAACATGTAAGGTCTTTGTGATTCTTCTTACTGCAGAGAGGATAGATTTTGCAAATAAAAATATAAGAAGTCCAGTTAAACTTGAATTTCAGATAAGATTTTTTTTTAGTAAATATGTCCCAAATATTGCATATTAATAAATAAAACCACAATCTATAATGTCTTAAAATCAACAGACGGATGTAAAAGTCAATTGTGGCTCTACTGCATGCTGTAATTCAGGGACCCAGGCAGATAAATGCTCTGCCAACATCAAGATGGGAATTCAGGGTGTTCCTGAGCCTCAGTCTCTTAGCAGACAAAAAGGGAAAGAACACAGAGTTCATATGCAGAAAAGGGTTTTATTTTTCATTTGTTTCATTTAGTTGCTTTCTTTAGTAGATTAGACCTGGAAATGCTACCTCCACTTCCAGTCACTTTCCACAGAATGAAACTCAGTCACAAGGCCCCACCTAGCTGCAAGGGGGAGGAGAGAGTGCTGGGGAACATAATCTAGGTATCAGGAAGAAGAAAACAGGAACTTTGATGAACCTTCTGCCTTCTCTGTTGTAATGGGATCATCATATGTTATTGCCACTAAAAGACTGGCATTTAAACTTTCAATTCAAAAACAACCAGCATCTAAGTTGAGGAGGCAGGATGAGCTTGGCAAAAATGCCAGTGGTTGTGTGATGTCTCTCCCCCTTTTTTCTACAGAGGCCAATGTTTCTAGGCTAGTTTTTTCTCTTGCCCATGGGGAGTGGGCAGAACAGTGAGCTAGAACAAGTATAAGGGAGCATTGGAAGTGAGAGGCTTTATCTGACTCTCAAAAGCTTCCAAAGATTAATAATTCAAAAAGAAATAAACATGTATTGAGCATCTATCTCAGGCCCTGTTCTAAGAGCTAGGCATACAACCATGAATAAATACCCTCTGCCCTCATGAAGATGATTTTTCTGGTGGGGAAGATAATAGTCAACTGATAAAATGAGGCTTTTAAAAAAAGGTTAAGGAGATGGAAGTGATGTAAGTGAAGGTTATTTGATGTAGGGTGGTTAGTGAGAAGCTCTCACAATATTTGAGTAGACTCCCATGGGACAGGGAGGAGCTTGTTATGCAGACAGCTCAGGAAAGAGCTGTGGCAGAGGGAACAGCAAATGCAAAGGCCCTTAAGCAGAAGCCCAAAGGTGTGCAAGGAGGATGGGACAGCTGCTGCAGAGCAAGTGAGTAGGAAGCAATGAGGTGACTCTGAGGCCAGGCTCTGGGTTGTGATCATGTTCTATGTGAACCTGAGACCTGTGGAGGGTCACCTGAGGAGTGGTCATATTGACAAAGTTTAATTTCAAAGGATCACTTTGGCTGCTGTGTGGGAAATATTATATGTTGGAGAAAGAGTGGGAAAAAGAAGAAGTTAATTCAAATAAACCAGGTGAGCATTGGTGATGATGGTGATGTAAAGAGATTGTGGAGGGAGAAGTAGTGATAGTGTTGATTTCTGGATATATTTAAAAAATGTTGTGGTCAGTATTTTCCATTGAAGGACTTATAATGTGTATTTTACTTTGTAAACAGCAAACCTAAATGTGTTTTTGCCTATGCTTTTGGAGGCCTGTTTTTAAACTACCAAGGCTTGTAGTGATTGAAGCCATATTGCAATATAGTGTTTTACCTCTTCACTTGCCTGGCTGCCATTCCCCCCCACCCTCACCTGCATCTTGAAGATTCATGTTTGATGAATTTTTCTTAAGTGTCCCTTTGAGATTGGACTATGAGCACATGATAAAAGCGAGAGCACACAAGGGAGGGGTGAGGATAGGTAAGACACCTAAAAAATTAGCTAGCATTCGTTGCCCTTAATGCAGAGAAACTAAAGCAGATACCTTAAAGCAACTGAGGCCAACAGGAAAAGGGGACCAGGAACTAGAGAAAAGGTTAGATCAAAAAGAATTAACCTAGAAGGTAACACCCACGCACAGGAAATCAATGTGAGTCAATGCCCTGTATAGCTATCCTTATCTCAACCAGCAAAACCCCTTGTTCCTTCCTATTATTGCTTATACTCTCTCTACAACAAAATTAGAGATAAGGGCAAAATAGTTTCTGCTGGGTATTGAGGGGGGGAGCGGAAGGGGGTGGAGTGGGTGGTAAGGGAGGGGGTGGGGGCAGGGGGGAGAAATGAACCAAGCCTTGTATGCACATATGAATAATAAAAGAAAAATGAAAAAAAAAAAAAAGTGTCCCTTTGAAAATGACACTGCCCAACTTAGAGCCCACAGTTCTCAGTGACAACCGGATAAAAAAAATCAAACTTCTTTGCACAGAAGCTAAGATTCTTCACTGTCTGCCTTAAAAATGTCTCTGAGACTTTATGTCTTATCACTCCCACTTCTACCTGAACATTGCTGGCAGCTAGACTCTTGTGCTCACTCAATACTATGATGTCTTTCCTACTTTCTTGCCTTTTCATACCAGCTTTCATTGCCACCTCTTACCTAGCAGGCCAAACATTGCTCCTGTTTCAAGGGCCAATTCAAGTTCCTTCTCCCAACCCCTACCTTATTCCTGGACAATAGCCTTCTCCTTTTTTTTTTTTCCTGAACTTATAGTTGTTTTCCTTCTTTGTTAGCAATAGCTAAGTGTTCTACAGTCTCTAAAGTGATAACATTTTACAACATAAACATCAAGCTTTATCTTCTCGATTCATTAAATACACTTCATAAACCTTTTAGCATATTTCTCATTTGAAGTAGAGTGCCTTGACTAGAGGGGAGACTAGTGAATGTGTGGATTTCTTAGGAAAATTCCTTGGTCACTTATAGTACAATAATGGTAGGAACATCCTCTGTCATAAGAAACTAAAATATCGTGAACTTTCAGAAAAGAAGGTTGTAATTGATCTCAGTGTACATTTTTTAATAGGATTCACTGTAGCCTTTATTTATACAAGATAAAAATTATTAACATTGTAAGTGTTCAGCAACAGAGTCATTTGTGGGAAAACATGAAAAAACTCTATAGCTATCAAAGTTGATATACATTTAATCCTAATTTATTTGTGATTGTAAGGAAAGTGGTTATTAAACTAAGGATAGGATACTCCCTTATTGAGAAGAAGTTAGCCACAGTTTATATCATTTTGCTAGCATCTAAGGCCATTACTGGCATTGCTCCTGTGACAGTGCGCATGACCTACCCTATACGGGGGTGGTGTCACCTGTGAGCAGACATGTAGGCTGGGGCGAAGCAGACACTGTGATGGGGAGACAAGCTTTGCCCTGGGGATGGGGGAGCTGACCAAACTAAGGATGGGGAAGAAAGAGCTGGTGCTTCGATCCTCCTCCCCTCCCTTCACCTTGCTGTCTTCTCCCTGAAGGCAGACAAAGCTTTGTGATCCTGGAAGAATCAAGGCCATTACTATAAGGTAAGCAATAATGATGAAGGCATTCATCATTATTCAAGCTGGCAGCCATGGGGCAGCACTGCCAGAGGCAGTGCATGTGCTGTGAGGACACAGGGAACAGGCAACAGGAGGTTAACCTCATCTCCACAGCAGCTGCCTAGTCCCTGGGGATTCAGGGAGGGAGGAACAACAGCAGCAGTGAGCAACCACAACAAAGAGATAAATCTAGTTGGGCTGCTCCAAGCAAGGGGTGCAGGCCAGCAGCAACAGAGGCGGAATCTGGAGGTGGAGCCCAGACCACATGTCAGAGACTCCTGGCCCACTGCAAGATAAGAGGCAGAACCCAGAGGTGAAACCCAGAGCAAAGTTTGTCAGTGAAGGTTTGACTGGGAATGGGATTGAAACCTGAGAAGGCTGAGGAGGGGATATCAGGAGGCCCTATGTCTGCAGGCTCAGCAGTCTCTTCCACTGTGAACTGGGTGCTATCTGGCTCCTGGGACAACTGTGCTTAGATTGCTCCACTGCCCTGTTTAGTCCATTGAGGGAGAGAATTCTAGGAGGTGAACTAGGCAGGTGTGGGTGAAAATGGGGGACTCGAGGGGACCCTTTTACTCCCACAGAAGCATGTTGACTAGGCTGCAGAGGCAGCAACACCTGGGTCAGGTGGAACACAGCAGCAACGATAAAGTGAAGGATGGAGGTTTCTGGTTTCCCAGCTCCAAAGCAGAGCAGAAGATGTAGTTGTTGCAACCACAGAAACAGCAGTTACAGCTGCCTGGGGCAGCAGCTGGGGAGCTAAGGGGTCAATGCCTGGAAAGCCCACCCACATCCAGAAAGTCAAAAGCAGTTCATCTTCACTTGGGAAGGATGGCAATGGATTTTGATTGTGTTGAATGAGGGCCATTTACATAGCCTGATGGACAGATGATGGTTGTCCTTGGTTGAGGCCATTTACCTACTGTGGAATGGGCACATGACAGCTGTCCCTAATGGGGGCCATCTACCCACTATGTAGTTTTCTTGCAGATTTGGAGAATGCTATTCCTCTCCTGTGTGCACATTTGAAGTGATGCAGATGGATGATCAACGACATCATATTGCAAAGGCCTGACTTGTCAATCAAGTTCTTGGGGGTTGTCTGGTTGGATAAGATTAAAATGATCTCTGATGCAATTGTAGATACAGCTCAACTTAATCCATGCCCACAACAGTTAAAACTACATAGGTCCTACATACCATTGTAACCCTTGGGGGGTTGGATAGGGCTATAGCCAGGTAGTCTTAAAGCTCTTGGAATATTAGCGGACTTTCATACCCCATCCAGCACAACTAGAAGGAGTGAAATGGGATTAGACTGAAAAGGCAGAGGCTGCCTTTAGAGTTGCTAGGGGAATATTAGAAACTGCACAAAGTCTATGAACAGGGTGCACATATAACTTTTGAGGGGTTGAATGGGGCCTATGACAAAGATTTGAAAGACTGCAAGAATTGATTAGGTTTTGGTCACAGACATGAAAGAACCAAGATAGAATACTTCCTTATTGAGAAGCAGTTGGCTAGTTTATGTAGCTTTATTAGTGTCTGAAGCCATTACTGGCACTGCCACTGATTGAGTGACCAAATCCCATAGCGACACAGCACAGACTCCCACCCTTTTCAAATGGGAGGCATATTTGTAACAGAGGAGAATATTATCTGCTGGTTCCCTACAAACTAGGCCCAATGCTGTGTGCTCGTGAGCCCTGGGAGAGAGCTGCACTAGATGCTGAACCTCGGCCTAGCCCTTTTGAGGACTGTAAGGCCCTTATACCAGCAGATGCATGATTTTCAGACAGTTTCTGACATGGACAACTGGCTGCATAGACTATAGTGACAGTACAGCTGGGCACAGACACAGTATGATATGATGTTAGAATAGGTCACAGGAGCCAATGGGACAAACTTTGAGCAATGTGGCTTATGACTGGAAATGAACCTGGTCTGTTATCGATCTGTATTAACAGATGGGCCTACTGAAGACTTATTCATGGAGTTGTATATGGATGCCCTCATGGCAAGCCACTGGGTGGTTGATGGCTCACTGCCCCTTGTTGGGCCAAACCTTATGACAGGACCTTAAGACAGGTGACTATGTTATGTAGCTGGGCAAACGCCCCTGCCTCACCAGAAACAATCAGGCCAACATTAATGGTTCAAGGTCTAAGGTGGACATTGATGTTCTTAGTGTGAATTTTAAAGGCCCTGCCCTGATGGGATTCTCTCCAAAAACGATAGTGCTCTTTGTGGAGGCAAAACTAAATGGTGGACATCCATATGTCATCATGACATGTTATTGCTGACTGATTGCTTGTTGTTACAGTCTATATTGTTGCTATAATCTATGGGTAAAATGTTCCTCACCTCTCACCAAGGGACCACACCAAAGATCATTCATGTAGATTGTATGGTGATAACCTTAATAGGGATGGATAGGGAAGTGATTATTAAGCTAATTGCCTGTAACAGGCATACTCTAGAGATAAGTACACTGTTACTTGGTAACCACCTGAGATCAGATAGTTATGTAACTAATGGCATTACATAGGTGTAGTAATTTGGCTGGATCCCACTTTGTCTATATTGGCATAAAACCCACTGCACTGAACAGCCTGTGCCTGCTGTTGCTGCTGGGCTGCCTGACTTACTGATGGCTACAATGGACGATAAAGCATATAAACTCCTTCCTGACTCTGTTTGAACCCTGGGTCTGCTCTAATCCAAGGAACTATATGCTTGAAGCAGGGTATTTGACACACAGTGGATAAATCATGGTGCTTTCTCTTGTGCCCAGAGATATTTCCAAAGCAGGATCCAGTGCTATGGTACTTTGTCTGAAGGCAAACACAAACACAAACACAATCAGTACCGGCATGCAGGAAAACTTCTAGATTGAGTCTGTCACTCTAGGGCTAAACCTTTGACTTAAGGGTTTTTTCATAGTTTTGTCTGGATAGTTAACAATTTTTCTTCTAAAAACAACACATAATTTTGCCTGTTAAGCATAGGAAATTTGAGTACTGGTTAACATAGTAACAGTATCTTGTTCATAATCATTGATCCTAATTGCTCTTGCCTAAAAAGAAATGTGTTACAGATTTTTTAAAAATTTAGTTTTTATTAGCATATAATAGTTGTACAGGGGATACATTGTGATGTTTACATATGTGCTTACAATATATCTTAGATTTACCCCTCCATCCTGCTCCCTTTTCCCCTTTCTCCCCCTTCTTAGAACAATTTCAACAGGTTTCATTCTTCTATTTTCATATATGGATATAAAATATATCTAGCATATTCACTTTCATTCTGCCTTTCCTTATGCTTACTCACCTCCCACTGGTACCCACTGTGGGGGAGGGGGTTAATTTGATTAAAGCATGAAATATAGGTCAATGTGTTACACATTTTTAACATTTCACTTACATTTCTTCATAGCAGTTTTGTTTGTCACTTACTAGCAGTATCTAACTAGAGCAAGCTAATCTCTCTGGGACTCAGTTTACCCCTTTATACAACTGGGGTAATATTGTCTATCTCACTGGGTTGTTGTGAGTGTCAAATAAGTTAATACACATGAAGAACTTTGTTTATAGTAAACACTCACTAAACAGCAGCTATTATTAATATTATCTTAATTATATGTATTTTCTGTGTAAATAAATGTTTTATGTGTCCGACTCAGATTCTAAACTATTAGAATATAGGTCCTTTGGCTGTTTAATTTGCTGTTTGTCAGTGAACTAAGCCTGAGAAATCAGTAAGCATTATTTGTTTCTCTGAAATATGTGCATTTTAATATCTTAAGCAGAATGTCTAAAAAAAAACCTTTCTGGAGTAGAAAATACTTCTATGCCATACATTGGATGGACTAATTTTCTTCAAAGACTCTGAACAGCAATGTAAACAAATCCCAGGCTTCTGTTACTGCCTGAACTTTAGTTGCTGCTGTCCATAAGTTAGCCCCCAAATCCCACACTTATTCTTTAATAGAATTTCATAGCAACAACATGACTAATGGGGAGGGAACTTTAATAGCCCTCTCAAATAGTTTTTGGGAGGCAGTGAGTGTGAAATAATCAGGGAATGCAGTGACCTTTAACAACTATTTGAAAGCATTCACTCATTCAACACATTCACGTTTAGGTACTCTCTAGGAATTGAAAATGTAGTGGCAAATAAGGAAGAAGCATTTTCTGACCTTATAGAGTTTCCTTTTATCTGTGAGAAGACAGATAATAGTAAATAAGTAACTAATCAGGTTGGTATCAGATGTCAATTCATGTCAGGAAGGAGATGTAAAGAATGAAATGGAGGGTGAAATGGTGTTGGTCACACCCAATTTAGATTGGGTGCCCAAGAAAAGCCTTGCTGAACAGCAGACTTTATAGACACAAATTTAATGACAAGAAAACAATATTGCATAGGTGTGGAGGCAGAGTTTTTCTGGCAGAAGGAACAGCAAACACCAATGCCCTAGTGTGGGAACAAACTTGTATGTTCCAGAAATGGAAAGGCCAAAGTGGCAAAAGGAGTGTGAACTAAGGAGAGAATTATTCAAGAAGATACAGATAAGTAGGGTTCATATCATATAGGCATGGTGTTTTATCCGAAGCATAAGAGGATGCCACTGGAGATTTTTAAGTGATACACTCTGATTTACATTTTAGAAAGAATGACCATTCTGACCGACATATGAGGAATAAATAATGCAGCATTAAGAGTGGAGCAAGAACAGTTTGGAGATTATTGCAGTCAACCAGGTAAGGGATGATGTGACACAAATGAGTGCAGAAGCATCAGAGATAAACTACATGGGTAGATTTAGGGTAATGCTTTAGAAGCAGCGCAGGTAGGAAGTGATGATGGACTGATCAGAGAGGTAGGGGAAAAAACAAAGTAAAAAAAAAGCTTTTTTGGCTAGATCAGCTGAGGGGTTGGAGATTCCAGTTGCAGGAATGGAAAAGAATGGGAGGTCAGGTGAATTTTGAAGGGAATACTTGTAAATGTCATCAAAGTGTGTGATCATATTATATATAGAAAACAGAATGTGTTGCTCCAAGAGTAAAGTGAGTGTGATTGGCATGGATTGGAAAGTAAGCATCATTCTTTAAAATGACAAATAGGTGAAAAGTTAAAGACCCAGAAGGGAAAGATTCTTTGCCTCCCAGGGACTTACTTTTTCTAGGACTCTGTAGTCAGACTTAGTTTCCTTAACTGTCTGTGTCCCTTTATTTTTTCTAGTCCCTCTTTCCCAAAAGCATCATTGCTCCTTAGCACTGTTAAACACACTAGATTTGGCTAAAACAAACAAACAAACAAACAAACAAAAACAAAACAAACTTCTCTGGAAAGAAAGCAAATTCTAAATAAGAGCCTACTGATGACATCAGTGAGGACAACAGGAGCAAAAAATCAAGGCTAGATCATCACCTCCTCTCTGGTAGCCCTTGCCTCTCTAGGTATATGAATAAGATGTCACAGGCAGTGATATGGCAGAAAAAACACAGGCTGCTGCCACTGGTTTGATAAGAACAAGGAAATTGGTTTTCAGTTCATACTAGGTATACATGTGGATTCTATTTAAGACACTGCATTACCAAAGAGTATGAACACTAGTGCCCCAGGCATCCTGAGAGAAAAGCCTGGTCATAAAAAAGACAGAAGGGAGGAAGGGGGGGGGGGGAGAGAGAGAGAGAGAGAGAAACAAAAACCCTAGTTTTTGTTTATTTTTATTATGGAAACTCAGCTTCCCTAGGTCATTGGTTCTCAAAGTATGGCACCTGGAAAACACATAAGAATTTGCAAGACACAGAAATTCTTGGCTCCCCCAAAGGCTATATAACCAGAAGTTCTGGGGGTGAAGCCCAGAAACCTGTGTTTTAACAAGTTTTCCATGTGAGTTTAATGCATGCTCAAGTTTAAGAGCTCTTGACCTAGGTAGCAGTAAAAGAAGATAATCAGCAGTTGTAGAATAAAGGTATGCAAATAAAATAATAAGAAAATTTTTGTATTACTCATCAGACAATGAAGACATGTGCACATATAGCAAAGATTCACAGAGGAGCAGATGTTGTTTGAGTTGCAGTTTCAATCAGGAATTTAAAGCATATCAGATTACAAGTTCTCTAAATCTTAAATAAATGTATACAGCATATGTTTGAAAAAAAGGGGGGAAGACTGGCAATTTTGAACTTTAAAATTTCACTTTTTAGTAGTTTTCCTCTCTTAAAGTAAGATTTTATCTATGAGCTGCCTAACCTGAAGCAAAGGAGCTTTTGGTAATCATCTTAGCATTTTTCATTTTTCAACTAAGAATACAAAACAATCTTAGGATACATCTTCCTAACTTGTCTAAGATTTTTTTTAAGCAAAGCAAATATGCTAGATGCAGTAACTATTTCCACATCAAAATAATAGCTCCCTGTTTTAGAGAAGAAATAGACTATTCATCATTAAAATATTTCTTCTTCTTGGTAAAGTCATTGCTAATTATTTTATTGTGCATTTGCATATTTATCTTTTAATGTCTCCAAGGATAATTTTTAAAATGTGATAAATGAGGAATTAGTAAGGTAAACCAAAAACAAAATACCATGAATGATACTAACAATTAGAGCTAATATAAAATTTTCTATTACATTATAAGGGTAGCTTTCTATTAATTCAGAGAACATTAAAAATGGATACACACTGGAGTCTACATTCTGTATTTACATGCTAGCGGGAGAAAGAAAACCCAGAAAATTCAGCTGAAAGTAGGGTTAGATGTGGTAGGAGTTTGGAAGAAAGGAAAAAGTGAAATAGTAAACTTAGAGATGTAGAATAATAAATATGACTAGGGAGATGTTGAAGGTTATGGGGAAATACAGAAGGGCTGCTTGAGTTTCATGATCATGAAGTTAAAATGAGACTGTTTGTCCAATTATATTTATTCCCAACCATATTCAGCACTCAGGTGCAGGAATTGAGTACATAGAGAACTACATTGCAGCAAGGTTGAGGTTTTACCATTAAATTGGATGGAGCATAAGAGGAATAATTAAATGGAGGATCTATACAAGGAAATGCTTCATAGGGCCCCAAAATCTTAACTGCAATTCTCCAATCCAAAAAAGATCTCAACACTGAAAGCTTTTTCAATACTTTGGTGATGAAAATTAGTTGGTGGGAAAACTTGACCTAATTTCAGGTGAGGTTATTTATCTTCTCTGTTTTGTCCACCTAATGTGACTCTGCATGTATTTTGCTGCATAAATATTAATGTGTTTGAAAAGAACATATTTTCCCAGTCTTTATCAGGATATTCTGTAATACATGAGCTCTATGTGTATCTCTCTCTCTTTCTCTTTTTTACATTCTACAGTTTTTACATTATTTACAGGAATATCTTGTTTGACAGGTTTGCATTTTAATATATATTTATTTATTTATTACATTTCTAAGCTTAAAAAAGAAATCCTCAACTTTGCCTCAACTCTTCCAAAAAAATTGAAGAGGAGAGAACACTTCCAAACTCATCCTATGAAGTCGGAATTACATTGATAGCAGCATTACACAAGGACATTCCAAGGAAAGAAAAGTATAGACCAGTATCTCTGATGAATATTGCTACCAAAATACTGCACCAGCATATTAAAAGGGTTATACACTATGGCCAAGTGGAATTTAATCTTGGAATGCAAGGATAGTTTAATACTCTTGAAGATTAATTAATACGGTACATTAACAGAATGAAGAGGAAAAACTCACATGACTGGACTGGAGGCTCAGATGGTAGAGTGCTTGCCTAACAAGTGGGAGTTCAAAGTCTCCAGCACAATTAATAAAAAAAATACATAAGCACATAAATAAATAAAACAAAACCAGAAAAAAGCCTCACATGACCATGACAAATGATGTAGAAAAAGCATTTGAAAAAATTTAATACTCCTTCATGAGAAAAGGAAACACTCAACCAATAAGGCATAAGAGAAAATAACCTCAACATCATACTCAATGGTAAAAGACTGAAAGCTTTTCCTCTAAGATCAAGATCAAGGGAAGAGTACCCAGTTTCACTACTACTGTTTAATAAAGTGGTGACAGTCTTACCTAGAACAATTAAGTAAGAAAAAGAAATAAAAGTTATCCAATTTGAAAAGAAGGAAGTCATATTATCTGTTCACCCAAGACATAATCTTATATGGAACAAATTCAGCAAAGCTGCTGAATACAAAGTCAACACACAGAACAGTTACATTTAGAACAATACTAACAATGAAAACCCCAAAAGGAAATTAAGAAAACAAATCCATTTACAATAGCATTAAACACAACAAAGTACTAAGAAAATTTAGCCAAGATTACAAAAGCCTTATATAAAGAAAACTAGACAGTGTAGGTGAAAGAAATTAAAAAGACAAAAATGAATGGAAAGACAGCCTGGATATTCCGGGCTGGTCTCAACCTCCCAAGTACTGTGATAATAGATGTGTATCACTATGCCACTATGTCTTAGTATTCTTCTTTTTTTTTTTATTTTTTGGTGGCACTGAGGTTTGCATTCAGGGCCTCATGCTTTGCAGGCAGGCATACTTATTGCTTAAACCACTCTGCTAGCCCAAGTCTTACTATTCTTTAAGAGGCCAATACTAAGCAAAATGATCTATACATTTAATGTAATTCCTATAGAAACCCTCGTGGTATTTTTGGCAGAAGTAGAAAGATTCACTTTAAAATTCAAATAGAATCATAAGGAACTCTGAATAGTCAAACTAATCTTCAAAAATAAGAACTAAGTTGGAAGTCCCATAGTTCACAATATCAAAACTTTAAAAATTACAGTAATTAAAACACTGTGATACTTGCCTAGCAGCCACAAAGCTCTGGGTTTAATCCTTAGCACTACAAACAAACACATCCCCCCAAAAGACAAGAAAGAAAGAAAAACATCCAAAACAACAATGTGGTAAGCTTGACCTAGTAGTGCACACCTGTGAATCACAGCATTTGGGAGGCTGACATCAGGATTGTAAATTTCAGGCCAGCCTGGACTACATAGTAAGACCCTATCTCAAAAACAAAACAAGACAAAACAAAAAACCAGATGCTACGGACACAAACACAGACATAATGATCAAAGAACAATAAAACTTGCATTCTATTTAAAAATTGTGAAATTTGTAATGTTTATGTTGCTTTGATTGGGTACCATTAATACTTTTAATGTTAATTCAGTCCAAAGTCAGGCTATTTGCTGGATGTGTAAACTTGTGCAATTTAATTAATCTCTCTGGGCCTTAGTTTCCTGATTTGCAAATTGGATCTAGTACTGGGACCAAACCCTTTTTGTTTTTTCAAAAACTAAATGAGTTAATGTATGTCAGCTGTATGTGATCAAATAATATTTGATTAGGAAACAACCAAGACCATCCAATGGGAAAGGACAGTCTATTCCACAAAGTATACTGGCAAAATTGGATATCCACAGGCAAGGGAATGGACCTTACCTTACCTTACGCTATACAAAGTTAATAAAAAATGTATCAAAGACATAAGTCCCAAAACTATAAAACTCTTAGCAGAAAACATAGGGAGAAAGCTTCATGACATTGGATTTGGTAATGATATCTTGGCTATGACCCCAAAAGCATGGTCAACAAAAGTAAAGACAGACAAATTGGATATCAAAATTAAAAACTCCTATGTATGAAAGGACACTATTGATAGAATGAAAAGGCAATCCAAAGAATAGAAAAGAATATTTGCAAATCAAGCAGTGAGTTAATATCTAGAAGAAATAAAGAATGACTATAGTTCAACCATAAAAAACAAATAACCTGATTAAAAAATGAGTAAAGGACTTAAATAGAAAGTTCTCCAAAGAAGATATACAAATAGCCAATAAGCACATGAAAATAAGCTCAGTCTCACTAATCATTAGGGAAATACAAATCAAAACCATAATAAAATACAACCATACATCCATTAGGACGGGACTACAAAAAAAAAAAAAAAGAAACAAAAACCAGAAAATAGGAAATATTAGAGAAATCGGATCCCTTGTCCACTGTTGGTGGAAATGTATAATGTTACAGGCACTGTGGAAAACTGATTGAAATTCCAAAATAATTTAAAAATAGAATAACCTAATGAATTAACAATTACACTTTCGGTATATATACCCACAAGAATTGAAAGAGAGTCTTGAGGAGATACTTGTACATTTGTTCATAGCAGTATAATTCACAATATTCAAAAGGTCTAAGACACCCAGGATCTCTTGATGGGTGATTGAATAAATAATATAAATTCATATATATATGTATACATGTATATACATACACACACATATATATAACTGGTTAAGATGGTAAAATTAATATCAGGTATATTTTATCACAGTTAAAAAAACAGCCTGGTGGGTATGGTAGTGTCTACCTGTGATCCCCTAACCTTAGAAGCTTGGGAGGTGGAAACAGGATGATTGCCCAGGCCATCCTGGGCAAAGTTAGCAAGAGACGCCATCTAAAAAAACAAACTGAAAGCAAAAAGATTTGGGGATCTGGCTCAAGTGGCAGAGCACTTGCCTAGCAAACTTGAGGTCCTAAATTCAATCTCTAGTGCACAAACAACCCCCTGTTCTGAATTCTGGAATATATTTGCTCTTACTGCTTTGGAAAAGGGTCTGTGATCATGTAGTGGTGAGCCTTCCACTCTAAGCCAAGTAAGAAGAGAAATGGGAACATGAGGGGGTGAGGAGCAGTTAAAAGGACAAATGGATTTGAGGTCCTGGTGAGTTTGGAGCATTTATGGAACAACTTGGAAAGATAACAGTTATCAGAGACTAGAAGGGGGAGAGAAGGGTATGATTATCAGAGACAGGAAGATCCAAGCAATGGAGCTGAGATGCTAAGATTATTCATGAATATTGAAATCTCCAGGAATGAAGCCAGAGAAGAAAAAGTCCACAAATTACTCTCCTCATCTCTTACTGCTTTCCAGTGAGAAGGTAGCAATAAGCAGGGAGAAGGACACATACCACCCGATCCCGGACCAACATTAGTGCTTTGTGGGAGAAGATGCTTGGGAGGTCTGCAGAGGAAAAAGTCCCCAGAAGACAACCAGGATTCTGTTAAAATGAAGGTAATGATAACATTTGGAGAAGTATGACACCAAGATGGGTCATTAGAAAGAAAATAAAGTCCAGGGTATGAAGAATTTACACATTGTATGACCAATGGACAGATGGTGGCATATTTAACGAAATCTTGTTAAACCTTTACAGCTTTCTACCATATGCAAAGCATTCCACTAAAAAGTTGAAAAAGATACTGTCTTATATGTCAGAAGCTCACAATTAAGTTTAAGTAATGTTAAATAGAGGTTTAAGGAAGTATGAAACTACTTTTAGAATCTTTGAAAATTCTGAATTCTAGTAATTGTATATAAGTACATATAGGCATTGTCTTGAATGGATGAGTATACTGAAAATTTATAATGTTAAGATCTCTTAAATTTTAACGGGCCTGATTATTCTAATTTGCAAAATGTGGATAATAGCCATTTAAATAACCAATTATCCTTCACAAAGATGTTAGAAGGAAAGAAATTATATGTAAAGGGGTTTTATAAAGCTTAAAATACTGCTTAACTATAAGGATATAATTCTGAATATAAACTGAATTTAATGTCAGAAATCATGGTGCCAGAATTTGCTTTTGAAAAAAGCACTGTAAAGGGGTAAGGCCTTAAAGAATATAGATAGAGAAAATAAACAGAGTAAATGAAGAGATTAATAGAGATAAAGAAGCAATGAGGGTTGTGCATCTCCAACCGAGCACCCAACACACCTGATCCCACTTTCTGTCTGTCTATCCTTTGTCCCTTCTGCATCTCCCATCACCACCCAGTTAGCCCCAGTTAGGTTCAATAATAACCAGCAGTGAGAAAAAGCTTGCTCCAACAAAAGAGCGAGAGAAAAAGATTACTCCAGGGGCCTTGGTTATTTTCTCATAGTATATTAGATACATTATTACCTGTATGATCATGATCATTCTTAAATACTGAAGGAAATGATGCACAGAACTGACAATATTGGATCCTTAACATAAGACAAGTGCCTTAAATATTTTTTAAAGATGTGTGTGTATGTTTAAAAGTGTCTTGAGGGATGGTGGAATAAATGACATTTTTGTGTGTGTGTGTATACTGTAGCAATTTAAAGCCAGAAAGGGGAAAAACTAAGGAAAAAGCAGTTTTCCTTAGGCTTTTATTTTAATTATAAGTGGTCACTGTAATGAATGATAACCAGAATCTTCCATGTCTACAGTGGAGGTAGAAGTAGGGAAAGGACATATTTAGCCATATAGGGCTATTTCATTGTCAAGGAGCCATGGAAACACCATGGCAAGTTCTCTGAACTGAGGGTACTTTGTGCTGATTGTGGTATGGCTTGGATGTAAGGGAACTTTGCACAAGAGTCATTGTTTTTGGCCTTTTTTTCCTGCAGTCTATGTTCTATAAGGTTAGTGCTAAGGAAGTTTTATAAAGCAGATTCTGCAAGAAATTGGACAAAATAAGCTATCTACAAACAGGCTGTCTTGGCACATTCCCCCCTTAGTTTTGTTACAAAAATAGTACATTTTTCAGTTTTCTTTTGTGTCTAGGCTATAGGTAAGTACGCAAGGAGGGTGGGTTCCTATTCTGTGTTTACTCCAAAGGCCACATCTACTAATCTGGGTGTTGACAGGGCATTTATGGATCTAAGCAGCATGTGTGCGTGTGTGTGTGTGTGTGTGTGTGTGTGTGTGTGTGTTACAGGGAATTGAACCCAGGGTTTTGTACTTGCTAGGCAAGCACTCTACACTTCAGCCATATCCCCGACTCTTTTGGTTTTTTATTGAGTTTTTGCGATTGGGTCTCACTAATTTTGCTCAGGCTGGCCTCAAACCTGTGATCCTCATGCCTCTGTCTCCCAAGTAGCTGGGATTATAGACATGTACCACCATACCTGGACTGAACAGCATTCTTGATCTGAAGTGGTAATGGGATTCCCAAGGGAATCCCAGTGTTACCAGGCGGACACTGCATATCACAAGATACCAAGAACCCACAAGAGAAAGCATGATGGCCATGATGAAACTGGTGTCCCTTCAGTATCCACCTACCCAAGGATAAACTGTGAGAGTTCTGCAAAGCTCACTTCTACTTTTACTGATAATAACTTCATTATTGATCATGGGATGTGACAGTTACAGTGATGGAATAAAAGCTAAATTTGGAAGGATTTAGAAAATGTTGCAATGTAGACAGACATTTAATTTGCATAAATTTTTTCACATTTTACTCCTTCAATTTAGATTTAAGATTTGTTCATTAATGCAACGAACATTTTTTGCTGGGCCTGGTGGTACATGACTATAATCCCAGCTCTCTGAAGGCTGAGGCAGGAAGAGCATGAGTTTGAAGCCAGCCTAGGTTACATGGCAAGATTCTGTCTCAAAAACAAAACTGTTAAAACAACTTATTGAGTGCTAGTTGCTGGGTTATAACCACAGTGAACAACACAGACAAAAATTCCTGCTCTCATGGAATTTATATTCTGGCGAAGAGAGAGTGGCAATAAACATAATAAAAAATAGTGTGTTACATGTAATGAATCTAAGAGGAAAAGTACAGCAGGAAAGGAAGATAGAAGGAGGTGACGTGATAGTGTTTGCAACTTTAGGTGGAAGTGTCCAGGGAAGGACACTGAAACAATAGCGTTTGAACAAAAACCCAAAGGAAGTGAAGGGAAGGAGCCACATGGATATCTGGGTGCAAAGGCATTGCAGTAAGTGAACAGAAATATGTGCACATGCCTGGGGTTTCTGAGGAGTGGCATGGAACCCAGTGTGTCTAGAGTGATATAAGGGAGGCAGTAGGAGAAGATATTAGAGAAAAAGAGAGGTCAGACCACTAAGCTCAGTAAGCAAGTGATTGCAAGGGCTTTTGTTTTTGCTGTATATGAGATGGAAAGTCGCTAATTGGTTTTAAGTAAGGAGTAACTTAAAGTGACTTATATTTACAGAATTACACTGGTTGTTGGGTTAAGAGTAGAATGAAAATTTTAATCCTCTGCTTCCAAGATATTAGAAGACATCATGAGGTTACAAAGTTTCGCAAGCATCTGTAACTCTTTAAGCCAAACTGGTCTCTGCCCTTTTTGTTTTAATGCTTAGGACCACTGGTAAGACACTACTTGGGAGAAGGCTCCCAACTAAGAACAGTCTTATCCTTACAGTCTTACAGTGGACGGAGAAAATGTTCGTGAATGAAGATATTAAATTGATAGAGAATTTTCAAAAAAAAAAAAAGAAATGATAGCAAGCAATTGTCTGCTGAAGTAATTCTGAGCAGGCTAAGTACAACTAGCAGTGCCTACAGTCTACTTTCTGTTGAGAAATACAATGACTTAATAAAATACTTACCTGTGTGGTGACATTTGTTTCTTTTTGTCTTTTATTATTTCTTTCTGCTTCAATATCTGCAATATACAAAACACTTCTATAAAACTTGAAAGCGTTAAAAAATTTCTCACAAAGTATAGTTTCTTGATAAAACTTTCTAGGAAACTTCTAGAACTCTCATAATAGTTGAAAATAAGGGGCTGAGGACCTAGCTTAGTGGGAGAGTGCTTGCCTGGCCATGTATATGCAAAACCCTGGGTAATAGCCACAGCACTGAAAAAAAAGAAAAATATTTATAATTTAGTTATTTATAATTTGTTTAAAATAATTCCTTCAGTGATAATTTTTAAAGACATAACACGACACCAGAGATAATCTAGGTATTTAATCAAGCATTCCGAAATGGAGTTAATATGGAAGGGTTCTACAAATAATAGAGTGTATTATAACAGTAGAAAGCTTTCTGAGCTGGAATTAATTAAAATGTATCTATGTAAATGGATGTCATCTATTAGGCCAGTACTTGGGAAGGTGAAGCAGGAACATGGTGAATTCAAAGCCAGCCTGAATTACACTGCAAGTTCAAGGCCAGCCTAGGCTATATAGTGAGACCCTATTAAGTAAATAAATGAATAAACACTATCTATTAATAGAGAATATTAAAACTTAGAAGGGAGAATATATTTTCATATTCTTAGTCTCATCCATATACCAAAGATACTAAAAATTAAATGACAGAAAGTAAAATGAGAAATGTACACTGGTAGAGGCTTTGTAATTTGTCAAAATAATTTTTAATGAATTAATTTGAATGAATATTTTCATAAAGAATATACATATCATCTAGAATACATACACAGTTATTGGTATATTTAATTTTTACATAGTGCTTAGAATTTCTTAACCTCTAAACTTGGAAAAATGGACTGGAGTCATGCCTCAAGTGGTAGAGTGCCTGTCTAGCAAATACAAAGCCTTGAGTTCAAACCCCAAGACCACCAAAAAAAAAAAGTGGAAAAACAAGTCTTTGAAAACCTACATGGCAAGGTAATACAATGTGATATGTCAACTTTTCTACATTATTAGAACTAATAAACTAACATGATGCATTATAAAGTAGAACATGTATATATGTGGTATGTTCACATTATACAGACTGAAGATGTTGACTCAGGAAAAATTTATGGTAGTCAAAATTTTGTATTTCCAAAAAGTTCTGAGACTTTAAGAGCAGGTCATAAATTTTTTTATGTTGTCACTAACACTGTATTTATTAATTTGATGTGCTTTATTCTTCCCCTCACTGATGAAATTTATTCTTTTACCTTTTCTCCAGTGGAAACCATTCAGATTTTTAAAAAAGTTTACTCATTTAGTTTTTGACTGGCACATGATAATTATACATTTTATAGGTAAGATGTTATGTTTTGATTATGTACACTAGGATATCTCCTTTAGATTCAGGATGTGAAATAAGCTATACTAGAATTAAAATGTCGTTACAAATGAAACTTTAGCCCAAGTTTGTCAAGTGCTCATTTTGGGGCCATGAGTACTTATTATTGGAGGCAAGATAGCATCATAGTCTACCATGTAGCCTTTACATCAACAAGGCTATGTTCTAGTCCTTATTTTGCCTCTATTTCACTAATTTGCTATGATAATCAAATGATATAATCCATGTATTTAGCACAAGACTTAATATACATTCAGTGTTTAATAAATCTTGGCTTAAAAATAACTATAACGTCTTGAAAGGATTTAAGATGCCTTAAAGCTAATATTACATGTAAATTAATAGTTTAAAAAGACTATGGCACATAAAAGCATTATTGGAGACTACATATATTATTAGAATTTATTAATGCTTTACCTATGACCTCTCTCAATGACTGCTTTTTCTTCAAATTACTTAGCCTATCTATATTTGTATATTAGAAATCACATACTGTGACTGGTATTATAGTCACAGTAAATGCTAGCAATTTTTAAACTCCATTATCACAACTAGAAAGAATAAACTGAAAAAAGCAATGTGATTTGGTAGATTCCCATTATCGTCTTCCCTAAAGTACGCAGAGTAAAATTAGAGCTAGTATGCACAGAATTTATGGACACAAAATAAAAAGCACAGTGTCATATGTATTTAAGCAAGAAGAGAAAATTATGGATATTAAATGGAATAAAGCTTATATTATACACTGGACCAGAAAATCAAACTGTCAATGGTCAAAGAATAACATGAAAATTATAGGACTAAAGCCAGTTATCAAAAGAAGGATATGTGTAGATAAAAGAATTAGTGGAATAGGAGGAGGTATAAGAGTGTAACTGAAGAAATTAACTATTTAGTAGCTTAAAACAAAAAAGAAGATAAAGGCAATTGGACATTATTTGAAGCAGAAGAGGCACAATTGAAAATACTTGTAACATATTGAAAATGTGATTCTTTCCTACATTTCAGACTTTTAGGGTTTTACCTAAAAAAATTAAGGTTTGATTGGCTACTGGGGAAATCATTCTAATTATTGCAAATAATACATCCCATGATATTTTCTAATAGGTTGTTTTATTTTATTATTGAAGAAACCACTCACACTGCATCCTCTCCCTCTTACTTCCCTGAAGAGGAGTAAGGACAATCATCAATGGCAAATGGCAGTTACATTAAAGCAACACCCAGAGCTGGCTTCACACTCAGGAGAGAACATTGCCTCTCCTCTTTATGTAATAGGTTGTTTTATATCAAGTGAGAAACAATGGTTATTGCTAGAGACCTATAGCACTGAATTCTGACACTGCCATAAGTTCCAGCATTCTCTGTGGAAAACAATCCACCTGCTATAGAAAGAAAATATTAGGCCTTTTACTTATGTGAGGTTTTTCAAATTTTCCTTTTTTATTTATATTTTTGGCATATATTTCATGCTGCATATAAAGTATTAAGTCAGTAGTATATTATCATCATAAATTAATAATTTTACAGAAAATGGAGTGTATAATCAAAAAAAGTTTGAGCCAGGTGTTGGTGGCTCATGCCTGTAATCCTAGCTACTGGGGAGGTTGAGATCTGGAGTTTCATGGTTTGAGTCCAGCCTGGGAAAATAGTTCATGCTATGGTTAAAAATACCACAGCAAAAATGGACTAGAGGTGTGGCTTAAATGGTAGAGCACCTGCTTTGCAAGTGCAAAGCCCTGAGTCCTGAGTTCAAACCCCAGTCCCACAAAAAAAATAAAACTTTGATATACAGTTAGCATTGGAAGGGAACTGAAGTTACATTCACTTTTAGAATTGAAGCTCTAACTATAATTTATGATATGCCAGATTCCTTTCATATGGTATCTCCAATATCCATAACAACTCAGCATGATAGCAAGGACAAAATATTTGCATTCATATTTTACTGATGAGGAAACTGACACCAAGTGACAATAAGTAACTTGTCCAAGGTTACATAGCAAAATGGGATTTACATGCTAGTCTGATTTCAGAGCTTTCCTTCTTTCTATGCCACTATCACTCCAAACTACCAAAGGATTCATAGTTGAGTTTAAGTAGCAAGCTGCTTTTGTAACTGTGCCCTTCCTTTGGCCCAACTTCCCTAGAAATGGAATGATGGCTTGATTTGAAGGAAGGCCTTTGTGATTGAGCTATATTGGATATTGAGAGAGACATGCTATATCTTTCCATAATGTCATAAGTTACCAAATAACAATATAATTCACAAGCTATGTCAATTTTCTTGGCATTAATTTGTCAAGTACTATGAATTTCTCTTGATAACCATGAACCATTCTTTTATTTTAATATTAATCACTAATATTAACTCTCAGATCACTTATTGCACCTCATAACAACATATAGGTTACAGAATGACTAGGAATGGGTTTAAGCAGTTGTAGGGTTCAAAGAGGCCTTGCTGAAGGCAAGAGCAGAAAGCTGATCCAGATGCAAAGAGGGTTAAATAGATATTAATAAAAGGAACACAGTCACAGAACTGTTGAGGCACAGTGTATCAAAACTCAGAGGTAGTTCAAGGTACAATGCTGGCACAAGGCCCAGAGTTGGTTCTAGGCTTACTGGGTCAGGGCAGACAATTCAAATGTGTCATGTTAAGTAAGGGGAACTTGCTGAACTGAAACCCCAGGGATAGAGCTGGGAATTTGTTATCTGTCAATCCATGATGCATGCACTGGATGGTATGATGATGGGTTGCTGTGTGCTGTCATACTTCAGTGTTAGATGCACCCCCCTTTTATATGATCCAGGTGAAGGAATTGTGTCACTTAATTGTCTGTGTGTTGGATAACCTCATGAGCCTGTTTTTTTCTGCAATGAGTTTGATATGACCATATGTCCATGTGTTCCTGATTTAATTTGATAAGTTTATAGGTGGTAATATTTTATTTGCATAAATAAATTATTTATCAGTTTGCCTCATGGTTTTTGCTGGACAGATGGTGGTTATTTACTTGCACAAATAAGATGTAGAGTTATTCTGCCTTAGCATTTGCACTCAAAATGGATCAAACTTCTGTTTTATGAAATGGAGTCATTCAGGGCAAGGTACAGCCTGAAAGTTACTGTTCAATACAATATGGAGAAACCTCAGAATAGGACACAGCTGATTTCCACAAGGGCCCAATTGCTGATCTCACTAACTCCATTTTGTTTCTGACTGCATTGTGTTTCATTTTTACCTCCTGAGCTCTCCTGAGTCTTTCTTCCCTACAGTTACCTTGGATCCCAGAAACAACAGGCTGACTGATGAACATCTTAAGACAAGGGACCAAAACTAACCCTTAAGCAACAGAGACCTTCTTGGCACCAACATAGCTCTGCATTGCCTATACTGAGATATTGCTGAGTTAATGACAAAATAAACCATGGCCAGGCCAAGATGATCTGGACTGCTACCATGGAAACCCCTTATCCTTCCCTTTGCCTCTCTTTCCTCTAAAGTAAAGGCAGAGTTTAGGTCATTAGGTCTCTGTTCTTCCTGGTGTGATCACACTATTAATAAAGCGCCTTTCCTGCCTTCATCACCACTTGTTTCTTTGATTGGCTTTCTGGGGCACATGGCTAAGCCTAGTCCATTGGGACTCCCTGAAGCAGCTTTTGCTCTAATTCTGGTAACAAGTTCAGGTGGGAACAGCAGAGGAACTACTCATTCAGTCTACTGAATTAAGCTGAGCATATAATTAATCAATGCTGTTTCAATTCATCATGTTTTGGGTTTTTGTTAATGTAGCAATTGAAAACTGAAATGATTTTGTTGCTTCAGTGTACTAAGACTCCTTGGATAGAATTCTTAATTCTCAGAAGCTAAGGTCAACTGATACAAAGTGCCAAAATAAACCACATAGAATATATTCACAGCATCGACAAAAGGATAGGGGGAAATAATATCTAAAAACATTGTCTTAATCACAGAGATCTACATTCTCATGAAAGCTCAGTATCCATTAACTCCTTTCTTTAACATTCATTTCCTCCTTTTTGTCCCTGGAATTGTGTAAATCTAACCTCTCCACCTTACTTCACTGCAAGAACTATTATTCTACACATCACTCCGTGCTAGCCAATATCTTGCCTCCTCATTTTATCTTAATTTTTTGCTTTTCCTCTAAACATTTGCATTCCCTAAATCTAAACAAATGATCCAGAATAACAACAAAAAAGAGACCAACAATAAAAAACAAAACAAAAAAACCTCCAACCAAACAAGCAAACCAAAACCCCCCCAAAACCACATTTCTCTCCAATTTTAGCTCTGTTACCACAGCCCCTGTTCTAATATTTGCAAAGCCTTGGATAGAAATACAAATAGATGTCCACATTCTATGTGTGTAAATATGTAAATGTCATCAATCAAGCTAACAGTTAAATATAAATATTTCCTATGTGTTTATTAAAAATCTGGAAGGCCACATATTAATTTAGATTCTTTGTAATCCTTTCTTTTGTGTAAGAATTTGACAGCATGAGACAATCCAGCCCCAGGTACTCCCAGGCACCGAGGCTGCAACCTGCTCTCTTTCAATGAGCACTTTTAGGGGGGAGCTGCTTTTTTCCCTTTTTTGTAGTGGGGAGCTGTTTTTGAGACAGGGTTTCACTAAACTCAGGTTGTCCTGGAACTCGTGATTCTCCTACCTCTGTCTCCTGAGTGCTGGGGTTATAGATGTGTACCACCATGCTTGGCTCAATGAGCACTTTCTGAATATGATGTGTCCTGGTACTTCTCCTTCTTGATCATCTTTTTTTAACTTAAAACTTTGGAATCTAGCTTTGAAGCTTTCTGCATACAGAATTGCTTTCTCAAAGGTCCACAATGACCTTTTTATTGGTCTTGTTCAATATAATCATCCTCAACATATCTGCTTGGCTTTATAACCTTTCTTTGTAGATTGGCTTCTGCATCTTTACACAATCCTAGACACCTTTCTTCCTTTTGAATCCCCATAGTCTAGAGTTCTTCTTTTGTTTTATCTCTCAACACTCAGTCTTTGCCTCTTCTCTTCAGTGTCATCTATGGGTTGATCTGGGCCAGCAAGGAGTTTAGAGTGGATAAGTTCAGGGGATCAGAAGCTAGTAAGGGATAATGTGCTGATCCCAGGACCAGTAGCCTCTTATGAAGTAAGGTACTGGGAATCAAACTCTAATGACTAGAAAGCAGCAAAACACATCACAGAGGATTCAGAGGAGTTCAGGCTGATGGGGATAAGACAAGTTATAAGAGACCAACCATACAACAAGGAAAGTTCTAAAGCAGGGACTTGATACAGAAAGCAAGTCAGGCTGGGGTTATGAAGATAAATCCAATTTACCAGAAATAGATTGACAATGATAAAATGTAGAAGGAATAAGAAGAGTAAAGATTTGCATTAAGAGTCCAAAGAAAATTTTCCAAAGGGATATTTTTGTGGAGGCAAGTATTCTTCTTCTAAGGAAAAATTTAGCATAAATCAGACCCTTATCGTTTTGTGCCTGTATTCATATGATAGCTTCCTAACAGATTTAATCATGATTATTCCAACTTAATCTAACTTACATCTACCCTCAATAATTCTTCCTAAGTACTGTTTCCATACAGACACACATCTTAAAAACCTCACAGTTTATTGAGAGTTTGTTTGGAGGTTCTAGCAGGGGAGCGCAGCTACTTGTGCACCCTTGACTGAAGAACAGTCCTCCTCTATCTGGGATGGTCGTCCTCTTCGACCCAGCATGCAGCTTGGGGAGGGACGCACGTGGAGCAGTAAGGGAGGACTAGCTAGCCAGATCAGCCCAATCAACCCTGGAGATCAATGGGGTGACAGATGTTGCAACCAGAGCGCCCTCACATCACTCACAATTTATTGAAAAAGAACTAAATAACCCTCTGTCAACTTCCATTTTCCTCCATAATCAAGTTTAACTCCATATCCACAATTACTTTTCAAATCCAAATAATCTTTACTTCATTAATTATTGGTTACACATTTGAAAGTTTTCTTCTTCAATTTATTTAATCTCAACAATTCCTATTGATGGGCTAAAATTATTAAAATTTCCAGTAAAACAAAACAAAACAAAATGAACCTATACCTTTTATGCATTAGATTTGTGTCATGCTTAGCTTTGGAGATCACCAAGAATGATGTTTAGCAAGAACATTTGTCTTTTTATGTAATTATGTGAACTTTGGTAAGTTGTTTAATCTCTCTGAGCCTGAGTTTTCTATAAATTGGGAATAGCAAGACTGCTCCTACCTCTGAGAGTATACGAGAAGACAGACTACAATTAAAGTGTAAGGTGTTTGACAAAAGCGTATCGACTACATGGTAACTGAATAGTAAACATGAGTTCTTCTCTCTCTTCTTCAAAATACCTTTTTTTACAAAGCTGGAGATCAATTCCAGGGTCTTGAGTATGCTAGGCAAGTGGTGTACAACTGCACTACAGCCCCAGACCCCTGAAAAATCTATCTTTTAAAAGCAAGCAGCACTCACATCTATGAAAACAGCACTTCCTTTATTGAAATACAATGAAGAAACTATGCTTTGTGAGCACCAGAGGAAGCAGCTGCTGCTGAATTTCACTTCCTTTTTTAGCTTTGATCACTCCTGCTTCTACCCTTCTCTTCAAACCTCTTTCTCCTATGTGGTTACTCCTATCACATCTAAAGTCAGCTGGCATTTTCAAAATAAATTTAATAATCTGGAGGAAGAACCAAACCTATATAAAAGGCACATACGTAGTCCAGTATATACTGACAGATCTCTGGTTACATCTCAACTGCTTCTTCCTAGTATAGACTCTTTTCTTTTCCTGGCAGAATTTCACAAGAACCACTTCGGCTCCCTGTTGGAAGGACATGTCATCTTACTTTACACCACAAGGGGGCAATTCTCCTTAACACCTTGTCTGTGGTATCAAGGGCAAGAACATGAATTCTGCCACACTCACCTAAGGCCTTGCCATTCTGAGTAACACAGTGCTTTTTCCTTCCCCAAATCTCTGGTAGGATTAGGGTGATGTGTATTACCACCCTCCAGTTAAAACTACATTCTCTAGGTACTCATCTCAATCCTACATGAATTGCAATATCAAAAAAGAATTGCGCTCATAAAAGGGAGCTATTCCATTCCTCCCTCAACAGGAATGATTTATAATCATTATTTTTACACATAACTAGACAAGCCTTGGATACAATCAAGGTCAATAAGTACAGATATAAAGCTAATTGAGATTTGTAATAAAAAGACTATAATAAATGATGAAGATGTTAGTATATTGTAGTAACTTAATTGGTCAATCAATACATTTCAATGTATTATTATAGATTTGGTAATAGACTACTGCCTAAGTCATATAAGGTGATATCATAGATGTCTTGAAACATTTTATAATTTAGTGTCCATCTCTGGGAAAGGCATTTAAAACCTTCTGTTCTCTCATCCTCCTCAACTGCCTTCTTCAAGTATAAAAATGGCAACATTTCCATGAACTCTAAAGTTACTGGAGGACTAGGATAGCAGTGAGTGAGTAGTGCTTTCATTTATTTTAATTTTTATGAGTTTTAATTGAGCAGAAAAGGCTAATTAACTCTATCCCAGCATTGCTGAGAATTCTCCTTTCAGAAAACTGGTCACTTCTTGTAAATGCAAGTAAAGAGCTTAAGAGCAAACTTGAAAGATAGTTGGATAATTTTCACAGTGTGCCTCATATTATACCTAACACATAAGAAATGCTTAATAAATATTATTTTTATTAATGTTTAGATGAGAAATAATTTGGAAAGAATGCAAATTGCAAGTAGGAAAATATGGTGTAACATATGTAATGATGTTAACTGATGATTTTTCATGGTATTTCCTTGTACTTGTGACTTTCCTCCCATTTAATCAGTGAGTTGCTCATTGCTTTTTTTTTTAACAGTACTGGGATTTGAACTCAGGACCTACACCTTCAACCACTCCTCTAGCCCTTTTTTGTGATTTTTTTTTTCAAGATAGGGTCTCACGAACTATTTGCCCTGGCTACCTTTGAACTGCAATCCTCCTGATCTCTGCCTCCTGTGTAAGTAGGCATGAGTGTGCCATTGGCTCCTGGCTGGTCTTTGTTTGTTTATTTTGTTTTGTTTTAAAATATAGTGTGGTAGAAAGATATAGAAGTCAGTGAAGAATACCTGATATATAACATCAAGGTAACTACAAGACTTTCTGGATCTCATTACCCAAATGGGAAAGCATTCTCTGTACTAAAAGTGAGGAGAAAGCAAAGAGAAATTTACACAGTGATAGCCTGAAATAAAAGTTAAACAGAAATTAAATTCTATTTTTAATTATAAGTTTGTAAAATTAGGATATATTCTTTGTACAGGAGGATTCATAGTGACAGTTCTGATTAGGCTTATATTGTACATTGGTTTTAGATCACCCCTATTGTCTCTCCCCCTCAAGCCCTTCCCCACCCCAGTGCAACTGCAAGAGATTTCTTTGTTCTATTTCATATAAGTATATGAAATCCATCAACCATATACCCTCATCTTATTCTCTTATTTTCCTTCCCTCGTCCCACTAGTATCCCCCACATGCAATGCACCTATTTTATAGTCCTGTCATTCATTATTAATATTTAAGTCAGTATTCAAAGGGGTTTCTCAATGTATCCTCACTGTCTGTATGCTTTACTTTGATCCATTCAACCTCTTCCATTACTCTCCCTCACCCCTTTACTCCCACCCCTCCTTTCAGCAGGTTTTAATATACACATCCTTATAGCCTCTACCTTCACAGATGTTGTTTTACAATATTACTGATGCTCTAAATAGAAATTAAATTCTATTGTTAGAATTTTAAGAAAGTTGTATTTATTGCACACTTGAGTTTGTAAACTAAAATTTATGACAGATGCACTATTTAATCAGCTATGCATATAAGAAAGACTTCATTAGTAGTGTAAAATGTGATTTGTCTTCTAGAAATAGGGTTTTATGAAACTTTAAACCTAGAGACACACTGAGCGACTTTACTTGAAATTCGGAAACTTTGCAATTGATAAACGCCTTTTTAGTTAGGGTTTTAACAAAGAATGGAAACATCTGAACTACTTGTTTAACTGTCACCAATCAATTCAGAAGTGGTTGAGATATGATTGAATAGTCAGCAAGATGGCTTGCATATATTCCTATCATCTTTAATTCCCAATGTCCCCAAACTAAATCATTATTTTTCATGTGTACCCCCAACCAAGAAAGCTTCTCCTCTCTAATTTTCTGCCACTGTCAAAGGGATCATCATTCCTTCAAGTTTAAAATCTGGGCTCACTTCTTACTCATTCTATATCAAGCAAAATTTTGTTTCATTTTTCTTCGAATTGTACAGGTATGTGGGGTGTGTGTGGAAGGAATCATTCTGACAATTAAATGAGACCATGAATGTGAATGTATTTGACATAAGCTGATGTTCAGTACTATTTTCTTTAATTTCTTATCTGGAAATTTAAGCCTCTTCCTCTGCTTCCCAAATCCTGGATAGTTGCATTCATTTTTAATTTTTATCTATATGCTGGGGATTTTTTCCCAAAATAAAGATGATGCATGCGGACAACATTATTCTTTTCTTTCCTTTGTAGTTACACTAATGGACTTTTCTTTTTTTTTTTTTTGAATTCTTTTTTATTATTCATATGTGCATACAAAGTTTGGGTCATTTCTCCCCCCTGCCTCCACCCCCTCACTAACGAACTTTTCATTCACACTGTTCAACATTAGAGCATTTCAAAGTTGGGATAAGTTTGTTGGGTTTAGTGTGTTTTTAAGCTTATATGCACTTATGTGTGTCTGCCTGATTGATTCAATCAAGAGAAGTAACTGATCAATTCCTTTAGGCATTCTAATATAGTTGATTTGTACTAGGTATTTTAAGAACTAGTTTCATTTTTTTCTTTCCTCCCTCCTTCCCTACCTCCCTTCCTTCCTTCCCTTTTCTTTCTTTGTTGCAGTAGTGGAGATGGAACCCAGGGCCTTGTACATACTACTAGGCAAGGACTACCACTGAAGTACATTCCCAGCCCAAGAACTGGTTTTAAAGTGGCTTTAGAGCTTATGGAATTGGTAGCTCATATGTCCTTTCATTATCAGTGAGTCATCATTAAGGATAAACACTGGTGTCTCACTGTTTTTATTTGCATGCTTATTGGTACAGTTAAACATCTTTTCACATTCAGGGACATTTTTATTTTCTTTCAAAAGGATTGACAGATTATACCCATCTTTCTATAAGATTTTTTTTTTAAACTGGGCAGTAGTGGCTCACACCTGTAATCCAGGCTACTCAGGAGACAGAGATCAGGAGGATTACAGTTTGAAGGAACACAGGCAAATAGTTTGCGAGACCCTATCTCAAAAAAAACCTATCACACACACACACACACACACACACACACACACAAAAGAGCTGTTGGAGTGGCTCAAGGTTAAGGCACTGAGTTCAAGCTCCAGTACTGCAAAAAGAAAAAAAAGTTGGGTTGGTGGAGTGGCTCAAATGGTAGAGCACCCACCTAGCAAGCATGAGCCCCTGAATTCAAACCCCAGTTCCGCCAAAAAAATTTTTTTAGGATGTCTTTATATATTCTAGATGTTATTCAATTGATATGTATGTTATAAAAGTATTCTTCAGTCTCTTTTCAGTCTTTCAACTATTTGTGGTGACTATTTAAAGTACAAGTCTTAAGTTCCAATGTCATCAGAACTATCAACCTTATACCCTTTTTGGATGTATTTTGTTTAAGAAAGCTTCTTTACCAAGTGTTTGAATAGATATGTTCTTTTATAGTTTTATATTTCCTTAAACTCCATATATATCACACATACATTTAAAGTTATTTTAATATGAATTTTTTAATTAGCATACATTAGTAGTACAAGGAGGGTTCTTTATGATAACTCCATAATGCATAAAATACAGTGTATATTGAACAAGTTCACCTCTCTATTATATTCCCTACTCCTCCTCTTTTTCAAGCAGTAGTTGGTGTGTTTTATTATGCTACCTAAATACATACACACATATATAATTATATATATTTAGAATATATTTTGTTCCCCTCTCCTCCCCAGTACTCTCTCCTTTCCCCATTGCCTTACTGCTAATCCCACTCAGGATGGCCTCCTTTTACATTCATGTCCCATTTACTATCATCATCACCACCATCATCATCACCGTAAACATTATTTTAGGTCTAGATTCCACATATTAGCAAAAAAGTTGTGGTAGTTTGCTTTTTGAGCTTGGCTTATCTTGCTCAAAATGATGATCTTCAGTTCCATACATTTTCTTGCAAATGGAAGAAGAATGAAATTCTTCTTTATGTCTGAATAATACTCCATTGTCTATATCTGCCACGTTTTAAAATACATTCATTGGATGATGGATACCTAAGCTGATTCCATAACTTGGCTATTGTGAATAGTGCTGTGATAAACATGAGTGTGCAATTATCTCGACTATGTGTTGACTTACACTCATTTGTATATATGCCCAAGTGTGATATGGAAGGGTCATAAGGAAGGCCTTTTTTTAGTTTTTTGAGAAACCTCCAAACTGATTTCCTTAGTGGCTGCACTAGTTTACATTCTTGCCAACAAAATTGGCAAGAAATTGGTCTATAATTTTCTCTTTTGTTGTGTATCCTTACCAGGTATTGGTATCAGGGTAATGATACTGGCTTCATAAAATAAATCTGATAGTGCTCCTTCCCTTTCTATTTTATAGAATAGTTTGAAGAACATTGGTATTAGTTTTTCTTTGAAGTTCTGGTAGAATGTGTCAGTGAATCCACCCAGTCCTGGGCTCTTTCATTTTGGAATAAAATGTTCTATAGATGTCTGTTAAGTCCATTTGGTCTATATAATATCATTAATTCGGAAGTTCCATTATTGATTTTTTGATATGGATAAGCTACATATTGGTGAAATAGAGTTTTTAAAGTCTCCCACTGTTATTGTTCTGGGGGGTCTGTCTGTGCTTGTATATTCAGTAACGTTTGTTTTATGAAGCTGAATGCACTAATGATTGATGTATACATGTAAACAATTGCTATCTTCTCTTGATAGATTATTCCCTTTATTAATATGAAGTAACCTTCTTTGTCTCCTCTCACTAATTTTTAAAAATTCATTTATTCACATGTGCATACATTGTTTGGGTCATTTCTCCACTCTGCCCTCTTCCCCACCTTCTCCCCGCTTCCCCCGCTCAGTTCCAGGCAGAACCTGTTCTGCCCTTATCACTAATTTTGTTGAAGAGAAGATACAAGCATAATAAGGATGACAAAGTGTTTTTGTAGTTAAAGATAGCTATACAGAGAGATTCCTAACATTGCTTTCATGTACCCATGTGTTACAACCCATGTTGATTCATCTCTAACTCATCTTTACACTGGTTCCTGATCCCTTTCTCATGTTAACTTCTGTTGCTTTAAGGTTTCTGTATTAGTTCCTCTGGAGTGGGGACATCACATGCTTTCATGTTTTGGGTTTTCTACCTATTCCTATATCTCCCCTATGTGCTCTCCCCCTTGTCATGTGATCCAAGTCCAATCACATTGCTGCATTTGCCCTAGATCTAAAGTCTGCCTATGAGGGAGAACATAAGATTTTTTGTCTTCTGAGCCTGGCTAACCTCGCTCAGAATGATGTTCTCTAGTTCCATCCATTTACCTGCAAATGATAAGATTTCATTCTTCTTCATGACTAAGTAAAATTCCATTGTGTACAAGTACCACATTTTCTTGATCTATTCATCAATAGTGGGGCATCTTGGTTGTTTCCATAACTTGGCTATTGTGAATAGCTCTGCATTAAACATGGGTGTGCAGGTGCCTCTGGAGTAATCTGTGTCGCATTCCTTTGAATATATCCCCAGGAGTGGGATTGCTGGATCATATGGCAAGTCTATGTTTAGATTTTTAAGAAGTCTCCAAATTTTTTTCCAGAGTGGTTGTACCAGCTTGCATTCCCACCAACAGTGGACTAGGGTTCCTTTTCCCCACATCCTCACCAACACATGTTGGTGGTGTTTTTAATGATGGCTATCTAATAGGGGTGAGGTGGAATCTTAGTGAGGTTTTGATTTGCATTTCCTTTATGGTTAGAGATGGTGAGCATTTTTTCATGTGTTTTTTGGCCATTTGAATTTCTTCTTTTGAGAAAGTTCTGTTTAGTTCAGTTGCCCATTTCTTAGTTGGTTCATTGATCTTAGGAGAGTTTAGTTTCTTAAGTTCCCTGTGTATTCTGGTTATCAGTCCCTTGTCTGATGTATAGCTGGCAAATATTTTCTCCCACTCTGTGGGTGGTGTCTTCAGTTCAGAGACCATTTGTTTTGTTGTGCAGAGGCTTTTTAATTTTATGAAGTCCCGTTTATTCATCCTTTTTCTTAGTTGCTGGGCTGCTGGGGTTCTATTGAGGAAGTCTTTGCCTATACCTATTAGTTCCAGAGTGTTTCCTGCTCCTTCCTGTAGTAACTTCAGAGTTTCAGGTCTGATATTTAGGTCCTTGATCCATTTTGAGTTGATACTAGTTCAGGGTGATAGACATGGATCTAGTTTCAGTTTCTTGCAGATGGGTAACCACTTTTCCCAGTAACATTTGTTGAAGAGGCTATCTTTTCTCCATCGTATTTTTTGTCACCTTTGTCAAAAATGAGGTAGGTATAGTTGTGTGGATTCATATCTGGGTCCTCTATCCTTTTCCACTGGTCTTCATGTCTGTTTTTGTGCCAGTACCATGCTGTTTTTATTGCTATTGCTTTGTAATATAGTTTGAATCAGGTATTATGATACCTCCAGCATTATTCTTTTTGCTGAGTATTGCCTTGGCTATTCACAGTCTCTTGTGTTTCCAAATGAACTTTAGGGTAGATTTTTCAATCTCTGTGATGAAAGTCATTGGGATTTTGATGGGAATTGCATTAAACATGTAGATCACTTTCGGTAGTATAGCCATTTTTACTATGTTGATTCTACTGATCCATGAGCACCAGAGATTTTCCATCTTCTGTAGTCTTCCTCAATCTCTTTCTTTAGGAGTTTGTAATTCTCCTTGTAGAGGCCATTCACATCCTTTGTTAAATTTACTCCTAGGTATTTGATTTTTTTCTTTCGAGGCTATTGTGAATGGAATTGTTCCCTTCTCAGTTTGTTTGTTGTTTGTGTATAGAAAAGCTAATGATTTTTGTAAGTTGATTTTGTATCCTGCCACCTTACTGTAACTGTTTATGGTGTCTAAGAGTTTTTGGGTAGAGTTTTTTGGGTCTTTAAGGTATAGGATCATATCATCTGCAAATAATGATTTTGACAGTTTCTTTACCTATTTGTATTCCTTTTATTTCTTCTTCTTGCCTAATTGCTCTAGCTAGGAATTACAGTACTTTGTTGACTAAGAGTGGGGATAGTGGGCACCCTTGTCTCATTTTTTATTTTAGGGGGTATGGTTTCAGTTTTTCACTGTTAAGTATGATGTTGGCTGTAGGTTTGTCACATATAGCCTTTACAGTGTTGAGATACATTCCTTCTATTCATAGTTTTCTTAGAGCTTTTATCATGAAGTCTCTCTCTCTCTCTCTGTGTGTCTTTTTCAATACTGGGACTTGAACTCAGGGCCTTCACCTTGAGCCACTCTACCAGTTCAATTTTTTGTGATAGGATTTTTCAAAATAGGGTCTTGCAAAATATTTGCCTGGGCTGGCTTCAAAGTGTGTTGTCAAAGTCTTTTTCTGCATCTATTGAGATGATCAAGTCTTCTCACTAATTTTTTATTAATTTTTTTTATTTAGTTCATTTGACTAAATATGAGCATAGTTACCCCTGTCTGCTTTCAGAATTCATTTGCTCTAGGCCAATGTTTGACTTTCTTAGTGAAATGCATTTGTTGTACACAACAAATAGATGGTCTTGCTTTTTAATCCAACCTGCCATTCTATGTCTTTTGCTAGGGGAATTGAGACCATCAACATTCTGTGTTAATATTGAAAGGTATATAGCATTTCCTGTCACTTTGTTATTTTTGTGATGTTTCTTTCTTTTCTAATCCTCATGATAATCTACTTGCGTAGTTGAATTTATTTTTTTCTATATTTTCCTGGATGCAGGAAGTCTTTTGCATGAAGGACTACTTTTGGTATCTTCTGCAGTACTGGTGTAGTTTTCATGAATTCTTTTAGTTTTTGTTTATCATGGAAGGTTTTTTATTTTTCATTCAATTATGAAGGATAGCTCTTTTGGATACATTAATCTAGGTTGACAATTTTTTACTTTCAAGGCTTGGAATGTGTCATTCTATGCCCTCCTTGTTTTTAGAGTTTCTATTGAAAAGTACGCAAGTATGCTGTTATTCTTATGGGTTTACCCTTACATGTGATTTGCTGCCTCTCTCTCTCTCTCTCTCTCTCTGTGTCTTTTTCAATACTGGGACTTGAACTCAGGGCCTTCACCTTGAGCCACTCTACCAGTTCAATTTTTTGTGATAGGATTTTTCAAAATAGGGTCTTGTAAAATATTTGCCTGGGCTGTCTTCAAAGTGTGTTGCTCCTGATCTTTGTCTCTTGAATAGCAAAGATTATAGACGTGAGCCACTGGCACCTGGCTGCTGCTTCTCTCTTGCAGCTGTCTTGCAAAAGTCTCTCTTTGTTCTGTATATTTAATGCTTTAACTATGATATGTCTAGGGGTGTTTCTTTTCTGTTTTTGCCTGTTTGATGCTCTGAAAACTTCATGAACATGGATAACTCTCTCTTTCTCAAGATTGGTGAAGTTTTAGGACTGGCAAGTGGCTTAAGTGGTAGAATACCTGCCTAGTAATTGTGAGGTCCTGAGTTCAAACACCAGTACTGCCAAAACCAAACACACCCAAAATAAAGATTCGTGAAATTTTCTATTATTTTATTGAATATATTGTCTATGCCTTTAGCTTATACCTCTTCTCCTTCTTCTTTACCCATAATCAACAGATTTCATCTTTTGATGGTGTCCCAGAAGTTTTTCATATTATGCTGATATTTTCTTAGTATTTTTCTTTGTCTTTCTCTGATTGATCTAATTCCTCTACTTTTTCTTTGATCTCTAAAGCTCTATTTTTAACTTGTTCTATTCTATTAGCAAGAATTTCAACTGAGTTTTAAAATTTGAGTTATTGAGCTTTTTATTTCTAGGGTTTCAATTTGATTTTTTCAGGATTTCTAGATCTTTATTGAATTCTTCTTTTACATCCTGCATTGTCTTATTTAATTCAACTGTTTATTTGAATTCTCTTTTGAATTTACTCTTCTGTTTTTGCTCTCTTTGAATTCATTCAGGTACTTATACATGTGCTCTTCAATTTCATTCATCATTCTTATCATTGTTCTTTTGTGTTCATTGTTTGAAATTTTATCTGATTCACTATTATTCAAGTCCATTGCTTTGGAATTGTTGACTTTTGGAGGAGACATGTTGCCTTGTTTTTTCACATTACTTGTGTTTCTATATTGGGAATTATGCATCAGAGGCCAAGCATTGATTGGAAGTTTTACTCACCTATAGTCTTTCAATTGCAATAGTTTCAGTGTTCTGTTAGGATAGTGTAGTGGCCAACTTGAGGCTCTATTTCTCATCACTGCACTAGGGGGTATGTTTCAGTAGCCAAGCCTTCACCTATGTGCTCAGGGCACTGGGCTTGATCTCCAACACTGCTCAAATTGAGGAAAACTAGCTAGAGTCTCTTGTAGATGGGTAATTTGTCGTCTTCTTCTTCTTCTTCTTCTTCTTCTTCTTCTTCTTCTTCTTCTTTTGCATACTGGGAGCCACTGTTGGCTGCAAGGAGCTTTAGAACCTATGGGCTGGGAAGATTTCTACTTGTTCCTATGTCTCCCAGTTGTGTCCCCAGGGGCAACAAGTATCCTAGTATTGGGTTCACCCCCAAATGCATCTAAGAGTTGGGCAAGCAAACAGAGCACTGAGTTCTGTACTGGCTGGGGGAGAACTGAGGGGCCTAGTGAGTTTGTCTGCTGGTCTTAATGCTTAGAGACCAAGTTCAGCAGTTCACTTTCTTGAAGGGAGGAAGAGGTGTGGAAGTCTCATAATTCAGAGGGTCTGGACTCTGGGTCCTCAACAGACACACACCAGGATGTAGTTCTCATTATGGCAGGAAGGAAGGGTGTGTCTCAGTGCTTTTAGGCCCTTTTTAAAAGTCACCTCTTTGTGGAGGTGAGGCCTGGGTGTCATGTGACTCAGAGAGTCTGGGTACAGGGTTCTGACCCACCTAGCATTCCATACATGCAGCCAGGAGTCAGTCCCTGGATGCTGAATGTTAAGCTAGCTGTAGGATCTCTACTTGTTTTCTGGTCTCAGGCAATGGAAGTTGCTCTTGGCCAGGGAGGGTAGTGCTTCTGACTAATGTATCCTTGTCCTCTGCCTGAGTTCCTCACTGCTTAAACTCTCTATGGGACCATGTTAAATCCTCTCCTGCTCCTTGATGACCTATCAGGTCCTTCTCCCATCCAGATGTGGTAAGATGACCCAAGACTCCCTGAGCTTTGAATGTTTCATTTTCAGGTCCCCATAGTATCTTATTCTGAAAGAATAGCCTTCTCTCAAGATGGTGCTTTATTATCACCCTCCAAGATAAGGGGAATGGCAGAAAGTCATTTTTCACCAAGGCTATCCTTCTACACCAGAGCAGTCACCGTCTAACCAAATTCCCACACTGGGTTAAAGGCCTGTGGGAAGTATGAGTTTATCTTGCAGCTTTAGCTCCAAGGAGTCTGGGAGTGGGCCTTGAACTGTTTGTACTTTTTCTCTGTTGCTTCTGTTTCTTTGTTGCTCTGCTTCCTCTTTTGTGATTTTTTTTTAGGAGTTTACCAAATTTGCTTTATTTCCTTTTACTTCATTTTCCTTTTAAAACATTTTATTTATTTACTTATTTATTTAATTAAAAAATTTTTTATTTTATTCATATGTGCATACAACATTTGGGTCATTTCTCACCCCTTCCCCCCACCCCTTCCCTTACCCTCAACCCCACTCCCTACCTTACCCACCCCTTAGCCCTTGCTACCCAGCAGAAACTATTTTGCCCTTATCTCTAATTTTGTTGAAGAGAGAGTATAGGCAATAATAGGAAACACCAAGGGTTTTTGCTAGTTGAGATAAGGATAGCTATACAGGGAGTTGGCTCACATTGATTCCCTGTGCATGTGTGTTACCTTCTAAGTTAATTCTTTTTGATGTGTTGTTGAATTCTGTTTGCCATTATTTTATTGAGGATTTTTGCATCAATATTCATTAAGGAGATTGGCCTATAGTTCTCCTTTTTGGAGGTGTCTTTGCCTGGTTTTGGGATAAGTATAATACTGGCTTCATAAAATGTGTTAGGCAGTTTTCCTTCCCTTTCTATTTCGTGGAACACCTTAAGGAGTGTTGGTATCAGTTCCCTTTAAAGGTCTGATAGAATTCAGCAGAGAATCCATCAGGTCCTGGACTTTTCTTTTTGGGGGACTCTTGATTGCTGCTTCAATTTCATTTTGTTTTATAGATCTATTCAGGTGATTAATATCCTCTTGGTTCAGTTTTGGATGATCATATGTATCTAGAAATCTGTCCATTTCTTTAAGGTTTTCGAATTTATTTGAATATAGGTTCTCAAAGCAGTCTCTGATGATTTCCTGGACTTCGATGGTGTTTGTTATTATCTCCCCTTTTATATTCCTGATTCTACTAATTTGGGTTTTTCCTCTCCTCATTTAGTAAGATTTGCCAGGGGTTTGTCAATCTTGTTTATTTTTTTCAAAGAACCAAATTTTTGTTTCATTAATTCTTTGTATGTTTTTTTTGCTTTCTATTTCATTGATTTCAGCTCTTATTTTTATTATTTCTCTCCTTCTTTTTGTTTTGGGATTTGCTTGTGCTTGTTTTTCTTAGGAGTTTGAGGTGTATCATTAGGTCATTGATTTGGGATCTTTCAGTCTTTTTAATATATGCGCTCATGGCTATAACCTTTCCTCTCAGGACTGCCTTTGCTGTGTCCCATAGGTTCCGGTAGGCTGTGTTTTCATTTTCATTGACTTTCAGGAACTTTTTAATTTCCTCTTTTATTTCATCAATGAAATAAAATTGCTTAATGAAATTGTTCATTAAGCAATGAGTTATTCAGTTTCCAGCTGTTTGTATGTTTTTGTCTTCATTTTTGTTGTTAATGATAATGGGGTGTTAAAGTTTCCCACGACCACTGTGTTGGAGTTAATAAATGCTTTTAGACCATTCAGGGTATGTTTGATGAAAATGGATGCATTGACAGTGGGTGCATATAGGTTGATAATTGTTAGTTCCTTTTGGTCTATTTCCCCTTTTATTAGTATGGAATGTCCTTCTTTATCTTGTTTGATCAATGTAGGTTTGAAATCTACTTTGTCAGAGATAAGTATTGCTACTCCTGCCTATTTTCGGGGGCCATTGGCTTGGAAATCTTCTTCCAGCCTTTCATCCTAAGCCTATGCTTATTTCTGTCTGTAAGATGGGTCTCCTGTAAGCAACAAATTGTTGGATCTTCTTTTTTAATTCAGTTCATCAAACAGTGCCTTTTGATGGGGGAATTAAGTCCATTAACATTAAGTGTTAGTACTGATAGGTATTTGGTGATTCCTGTCATTTAGTTGTCTTAGTTGTTTGAAGGTTTGATTTTATGTACCTAGATTGAGGTTACTCTGTACTTTCTTGCTTTTTCTTTTCCTGTACTTTGGTGCTGCCTGCCCTTTCATGGTTACGTTGGGTTTCACTTTATGTGTGTAGAATCCCTTGAGGAATCTTTTGTAGTGGTGGCTTTGTGGTCACATATTGTTTTAGTTTCTGCTTATCATGGAAGACTTTTATTGCTCCATCTATTTTGAATGATAGTTTTGCTGGGTAGAGTATTCTAGGGCTGAAGCTATTGTCATTCAGTGCCCGGAAGATGTCACCCCAAGCTCTTCTTCTTTTAATGTTTCTGTTGAGAAGTCTGCTGTGATTTTGATGGGTTTACCTTTGTAGTTATTTGATTTTTCTCTCTTACAGCCTTCAATATTCTTTTTCGGGTCTCTGTACTTGTTGTTTTAATGATAATATGCCGTGGGTAGTTCTATTTTGGTCTGGTCTGTTTGGTGTTCTGGAGGTCTCTTGCATCTATATGGGAATAGATTTCTCTAGACTTGTGAAATTTTCTGTTATTATTTTGTTGAATATATTACACTTTCCCTTTGGTTGCATCTCTTCTCCTTCTTCAAAGCCCATGATTCTCAGGTTTGGTCTTTCGATGGAGTCAGTGAGTTCTTACATTTTCTTTTCACAGGTCTTGAGTTGTTTAACTAACAGTTCTTCAGTTTTTCCTTTAATTACCATTTGATCTTTGAGTTCTGAGATTCTGTCTTCTGTTTGTTCTATTCTGCTGGATTGGCCTTCCATTTTGTTTTGCAATTCTGTTTCATTCTTTTTTCTGAGGTTTTTCCATATCCTGAGTCACTTCCTCTTTAATTTTGTCTATGTTCATCCTGAGTTCATTTATCTCTTTATTGTGTTTTCATTTCACTTTGGTGTTTATACAGTGCTTCTATGGTTTCTTTTATTCTTGTGCTTTCTCAAATTCTCTATTTTTGTTGTCTTGGAATTTCTTGAGTGTCTCCTGTACATTCTGGTTGACCATATCTAGAATCATCTCTATAAAATTCTCATTGATTACCTGTAGGGTTTCTTGTTTTAGATTATTCTTGTGGGCTTCATTGGGTTCTTTGGCATAGTTTATCTTCATTTTGTTGGAGTCTGGATCTTAGTATCTGTTTTTTTCATTTCCCTCTGGTTCCTGTACTAATTTTTTGCTGTGGGGAAACTGGTTTCCCTGTTTTTTATGTCTTCCTATCATTGCCCTTCATGTTGTTATTGTCCCTGTACTGTGTGCAATTAAGTATTTTCTAGCTTGTAATATTAACAATTGTGATATCTAGAGTGGAAGGGTGAGAGGAGAGGGAAAGCAAAGAAGTTAAAGAAAAAGGGAAAAACAAAAAAACAAGTAAAAAAACCCAAAACAAACAAACAAAAAAAGTTTCAAAGATATAAACAGGGAGAGATAGTGTACTAATTAACAGTAAGCTAAACAGGCATTAGAGAGACAGAGAGAGGATTGAAAAAAAAACTCCAAGTTCAAATGCAATAAAGTTTCAGTCTTAATAATTTTGGTGTTAGTCCTTCAGCCTCCAATCTTGGAGATGGTGTCTCAGAAGTAGTTCTGTTGTCTCCTCAAAGGGGAAAAAAACAAACCAAACCAAAACAAAACAAAAACACCACAAAGTGTCCCAAGTTCAAATGCAATACAGTTTCAGTAAGTTTTTCAGCATGCAGGTGCAGTTTGGTTTTTGTCTCTTCAAAGGAAGAAAGAAAAAAAAAGAGTCTGGAGACAGTTCTGTGAATGGCTATCTGAGGCTGTGGCTCACCTGCCCGCTGGTGTCAGTCTGCTGTTGCTGAAGGCTTTATTTATGCAGATCTCAGGAGTGAGCTTAACACTCACCTAGATCTTCAGGTTTTGTTTATGTAGAGTTCTCCTGGGTGCAACTGCCACTGCTACAAGCTTTCCCCTTTGCAAGCACACTGGGGGAGGTGACACTACACCTGCTTTCTGAGGTTTGCGTGTTTATTTACAGTTCACATGGGAAGTGGGCCTGCCCTCCTCTCCTGTGGAGCTTTCCTCCCACCGCCACTTTGACAAGCTTTCCCTCTCCTGGTTGCTGGGTGTGTGCCGCCACTCCTGCCTTCTCCAGTTGGCTTGTTTATTTACAGTTCCATGAGCGATTGCCCCTCCCCCACTCTCTTCAGTGCTCAGGGCACCCGCCCTCTTTGCTACACGTCTTTTTTGTTGTTATTGCTTATTATTCAGTTTTTTTTCTTTTTTCCCTGGGTGGGTGTCGGTCTGTCCAGTGGGCTACGCTGATCTGGCCCAGGGTTGTCTGTGGGAGTACCGTGTGCCACTTAGCTCACCTTGTGGTCTGCGTCTTCCCTAGCAGTCTGGGTGCTGGCATCTGGCAGTGCGGGAGCCCTCCTGGTTTCTCCATTTAACGTGGAATGGGGATGTTATGCACAGGCTGGGGTGTGGAGGAGTCAAAGTTTTGCCTCTTCTCAGTGGTTTTTCCTGTAAGGTGTATCTCCAGTGTCTCTCCAAGATTTTACTTTAGGAAGCATGCTTTCTGCTTCCTCCCTCTAGCCGCCATCTTGGACTCCTCTCTTTTGTGATTCTTGATGTTCTTTCTCTCTTTCTTTCTTCAGAATATTGTCTTTCCCTTGTTACCTGACTCTTCTCACTCATGGAGTCAAGATGGAGGACACTTCTAACCTGCCATTTTGCTCTACCTACTATATAGTTATATTTTTACTGTTTATGTTTTTAATCTGCTTGGAATCTTTTTGTGTGTTTGTGTGATTGGTATGAAGTGAAATCTTTTTCCTAAATGAACAGGCAATTTGTCAACAGCACTCATTATTGGCCATCTTTTACCCATTGAATTGAATAACTCCTCTCAGGCACTAAGTTCCCATTCATAAAGTGATCTGTTTATTATTTTTTAACTCTTTTCCACTTTCTTGATCTATTTGTCTATTATTTTGCTGATGCTTTAATTTATGAA
Organism: Castor canadensis; assembly: GCF_047511655.1. NCBI lineage: Eukaryota > Metazoa > Chordata > Mammalia > Rodentia > Castoridae > Castor > Castor canadensis. The sequence goes on along the minus strand of NC_133390.1, from coordinate 143,142,260 downwards.
TGCATGTTTTACTGTCTGGTTGAAAAGGAGCCTTTCTATTGTGGGGACATGTGTGTGCACATGTGTGTACATGCATGGGCAGCATAAACATACACACAAACACTGATAGTATTCCTCTTTTTGAAACTTATTTTGGTAATTCTACCATAATTTGCTTTCTAGATCAATTTTAGAGCAAACTTCTCAAATTCAGTTAGAAATCTGTTGATATTTTGACTAGAATTACATTGGGTTTATAAGCTAGCTTACAAAGATCTGACATATTTATATTGAGATTCTTTTATATATATAACCTTAATTTATTCATGTTTCTGTTTAATTCTATTTAGAAAAAATGTCAGTTTTCCTTCATATATATTTTGTTCTACCTCCATTAAGTTTACTTTGAGCTATTTTATAACATGTATTGCACCTATGAAAGGAAGTATTTTAAAAAATGAATTATTTAATTTTTCTAATTTTAAAAATTAAAATTAATATGTACTTAGTTTTATCATAAGTTTTAAAGGTTTCTTTGCTTACTGTTGATTTTTGATCTTCCTCCTGGATTCATGTTTTATTTTGTTGAAGTATGTCTTCTAGTCATTATTTCTCATATGGTTTATGGGTGATCAATTTTTTTAATCCATTCAGGTCCCAAAATATCTTATTTTGTCATTACACTTGTCTCATAGTCTGCCAGATTATAGAATTCTGAGTTGAAAAATCACTTTGACCTAAGCACTTAAAAATATTTCTCCAATGTCTTCTTGTATTCAATGTTGCTCAATATCTTTGAAGTCAACATGATGCTTTTTATTTGTAAATGATGTTATTTCTCTTTTGAGGCTTTTTAACCAATGAAGCACTAAAATTTTATCATTATTTTCTAGGAGCTCATGTTAGTTTTCTTGCTTGGCACTCAGTGGGACCTAAAAACTTGAGTGTTTTCTCAGATCTGTGGGATTTTATTTGATTTCTTTAATTTTCCTCTCAGTTTTATTTATTCCTTCTGGAGATTCTATTATCTGCATATTGTACATATTGAATGGGTCTTCTACATTGTTTAACCTTAATTTTATACTTGCCATTTCCCTGCTTATTTGCATTGTGACTGATAGAATTCATTGGTTTGATCTTTGAGCCTCCTGGTTGCTCTTCAGTGACATCAATGTTGCTATTTTATTATCAGATATTTCATTTAAAAATATCTCATCTTTTTTCTTTCATTAAACTCTGCACTTGCTTCATGGATGCAATACCCTCTCTAAAACTGAGTATGTAATCATTTTATGTTACAAAAGTGTCAACCATATGCTCTATTTAGTCTCTTTCCTCAAGTGTTGATGATGTGTGTGTGTGTGTGTGTGTGTGTGTGTGTGTGTGTCTAAGTTGATTTTCTTTTTTGATGGGGTGGGTGGGATTGGTGTTTGAACTCAGGACTTCGCAGGAGCTCTACCACTTCAGCCATACTTTCAGCCCTGATGGTTTTCTTTTATGCTGTTAAATGTTTGGTGAATCTTTACTGAATTAGGATGTCTGAGAATGCCATAACTACTTCAGCTTTCTACTACTGACTTCATGTGTATTTCAGGATGTGCTACCTCAGTGTAACAAGAGCTAATTCTCTGGGAATGGGGGCTTCCTGAATGTCACTAGCCATTTGCAGTAGTACCCAGTATCATTCTGCCAAATGCTCATCCCAAGTGTTCCCACCCAGCAATGCTTTGTGTACAGTTGTCCTTATGTATCTGTGGTTCCAGGATCCCCCATGAATACTGGAATCTGCTTTATGTAAGATCTTTATATAAAATGATGCAGTATTTACATGTAACCTAGACACATGCTCTAGTATCCTTTAAATCATCTCTAGGTAACTTATAATAGCTAATACAATGTAAATGCTAGTAGTTGTTATATTACATTCTTTAGCAAATAATTTTTTTGGCTGTACTGGGGTTTAAATTGAGAGGCAAGGGCTTGCTGGGAAAGCACTATATCTCTTAATCCACATCCACAGCCCTTTTTGCTTTAGGTTATTTTTCAGATAGGGTCTCACTTTTTGCCTGGGTCTGGCCTCAGGCTATGATTCTCCTGTCTATGGCCTCCTGCATAGCTGGGATGACAGGCATGCACAACCACACCTGACTTATTTTGTTGATGTGGGATCTTGCTAACTTTTTGCCTGTGCTGCCCTCAAACTGCAATCTTTTACATCTCTGCCTCCTGAGTGGCTGGGATTACAAATGTAACCCAACTCTGTCTGGTTGTTTAGGAAATAATTGACAAGGAAAAAAAGTCCACACATGTTCAGCATAGATGCAGTTTTTCCTCCTAATATTTTCCATCTACAGTTGGCTGAATTCACAGACAGTGAAATGATGGCTACGTGGGACTGACTTACAGTTAGTTTTGACTATGTATTACATCTATTATCTGAATGACTACACAATGTGGTTGTCTTCCCATGGAGAAAACATGCCTGAAGTACTGGCAGCATAAGACCACCTTAGATCTAGTTTCAGGATTAGGTGTGTGGAAATATCCAGGTAGGGTAAAACCGGAATACAAATCTCCAGGAGAGCTGGCCCACCACAATGTTCAAGAGATGTATTTTTCCCTTTTTCTTTTCCCCCTTTTCTGCTAAGTGTGAACTCTGGCAGATCTGTGGAAGGGGTGGTTTTATGGCTAAACTCTCCTCCTAGGTTCCTTACCCTGGACATATCTTGAACATTGGATTATATTCTACCTTCCTTGAGGGAGCATTAAACCCAAAATGTATATTTGTCTGACACAAGGTAAAAGGTTCTTTGATGTTCAGATAAGACTGCAGTGGGAGAGGCAAGTCCTGGGCACACTCAGGTGCCCTGTTCTTATTTCCCTGGATTCTGAATTCTACCTTTTCCTTACCTTTTAATCTGTTAATTCTTTACTATCTTCTGTACTTTTTAATGAATTTTAAAAGGTTGTTGTTGGGCATAATGGTGTGTGCCTGTAGACCTAGCTACTTGAGACTTCAACCTGGGGAGAAGTAGAGGAACACACATCTCTGCTGAACCCATAAGTGCCCATACATCATGTTTATCTCACCTGTGTTGAGGAACTGCCCTTCTTGACTTGTCCTTTTTGTCATGCAGGCATTACTCTTAACATTTCTACTCTACTTTCTCCATACAAAGACTCATATATTTCTCACCACATATACATCCCCAGGAATTTTCTCTGTCAGTGGTAGGCCTCTACCTTCTCCTAACAGATTCTAGAATCTAATCTCCTCTATTGAATGTACTTTCTCAAAGAATGCAATTGATTCCAATCTACTGGCTTATCACTGTTCTTTGCACTTGACCTCTGTGAACTTAACCATTTGGCACTATTCAACTTCATCTTCTTTTTTCTCTTTCTCACTGTAGAACCCTCTCATATTCTTTCACTGGTTTGTCTTCCTCAAGTCTCCTTTTATGCTACCCCTCAAGCTCAGTTCTTGACTCTCTTGCTCTTCATATGCTACATCTCTAGTGCTGTCTCATAAACCCCATAGCTTCATTTATCTGTGTGTCTAGATCTCAGACCTTCCTCCTAATCTTTAGACCCAGATGCCTGGCTACATTATGATCACAATGTATGCAAATGTTTTAAATAACATTTCTTCTCAAAGTTATTTCTTCTCATATTTTTTCCTTTAACGACATCCCTCTCTGCTCCCCTAGATTTCAAGTGCAAATCTACAAACTTTAAGATCATACAGCTATAATGCTCTAAGTATCATATAGTTCAGTATTTTTACAAATAGTAAGACAAGACTAAGATTCTAAGCCAGGCATGGTGGCACATTCCTCTGCTATAATCCCAGCAGTCAATGCAAAGGTAGGATCTCAAATTTGAGGTCAACCTGGGATACATAGCAAGACCCAGTCTAAAAAGAAAAAAGATAAAGATAAAAGAAAGAGAAAGAACAAAAATGGGTAAAAATGAGATGAGTGCCATTGCTTCGACAAGCTCATTCTACAAAGTCAGATCTGGAACCAGAATCTTGTAATATTTTACTTTTAAGTTTTAAGTTTTGAAACAGGGCCTCGCTATGTAATCTCACAACAGCCAGCAGCCAACCAATGAACCACCCATCAAAAAACCCCTGCCCTTCTTCAGCAAGTGTTTTATATCCAGTGGTAAACAAGGAGGTAGAGCAACAGTTCTTGGGGAGGGGCGTGACATTGTAACAAGAGAAACCTCTTCTCAGAAGATAAACAACTTAGGAAGAGCAGATGTGCTGCATTTTGCCTCTTGCTCTCTTTTGTGGCTGGAGCCATGCCAAACTCAGCCTATAGATCATTGAGCACAACTGTGCTTATGTCAGGTTCTCATAGGCTTCTCATAATCCACTCCCCACAGATGTGGAAATGGAGTTACTGGAAATGTTTTTTTCTCTGCCTCAGTTATATATGTTACATTACCTTAAATTAATAGCTGGCTTGGTTTAGTTAGTGGCAAAAAAGTGTTGATTTACTTTAATTTTCTAAGCCATGCACTTTGGAATAGACTGCTCTTTCCATTATCAGCTATTTTATTCTGAGGATTTACCAAAAGGGAAAATAATCTTGGTAATTGTTTTAGAATTTTCCCTAGATAATTGTAGAGTCAGAGAAAATCACAGTTTTGGCTTCATTCTCAATGTTTTCATGTAGGTGAAGTAAAAATACAATGAGTATCAGTGGAAAATGCATAAAAAGGCAACCTGCAAGTTTGTAAGGTGTATGTGAGTAAGAAAGGACAGGTTTGTCTGTTTTGCCTTGAAAGCTAGGGTAGAGGGGCAGAGAGAGAATAAAAAGCAAGGACAAGGGCTGATGTTAAGTGTGGATCTTGGGTCTTTTGAACTAGAGTGAAGTGCAACTGCCCTGTCACTCAGGGAGACCTACTTCCCTGGGTCTCCTGCATCTGTAACCAATAAACAATCTACTGAAAACTGAAGTCTGATCCTACAAAGTGCCACAATCCAGAAATAATAATCCATAATTATTATTACTGTCTCTACTTTCTTCCCTTTTACTTCTACTAATTGAAATCAAGTTTCTGTCCCTATGTCTGCATTAAAAATGTCCTAGAAATTTAAAGTTTTCCCAAACATTGCATTCAGTGGTTGACCCTTACCTTACTTCCCCACTGCCTCTGCCATTTGTTACTACTGATGATTCCCATTTTCTTGAGACTCTATCACCTTGGACTCTTGTGCCATTATTCTCTCTAGCCTTGTTACCTACCTCCTTCTCTTGGCAGGCACTGCTATTGTTGTAGCTTAAGTCCTCCTTATTTCTTGTTTGGACCACTCTATAGTTTCATACTGGTTACATTGTCACCAAGGATAAGTTTTGTGTCTTACATATTTTTGTATCCCCAATCCTCCTGGCACATAACTTTCATTAAATACATTCCCCCTGTAATTTGGTGACTTTTAGCATATGTACAAATTTGTGAGATCACTACCACAAGCAATTTTCCTTTATTATTTTTTGCAGTACTAGTGATTGAATATAGGTCCTCCCACATGTTGTGAACTCTCTAGTACTGAGCTACACCTTGCAGTTCATTTGTTTCCTTTTGCGATGGGGTCCTACCATGTTGCCCAAGCTGTCCTTAAACTGGTGATCCTCCTGCCTCAGTCTCCTGTGTAGGTAGGAATACAGGCATGTACTATTGCTCCTAGCTTTTTACAGTTATTTTAGAACATTTTTCTTACTTCAAAAGATATCCTATACCCTTTTGTTATCATTTTCCCAATTTCCCTATATCTCCCAGTCTTAGGTCACTAATAATATACTTTCAGTCTCTGTGGTTTTGATTGTTCTGGATATTTCATGTATATGGAATTGCATAATACACAGTCTTATGTGTCTACTCTCTTTTTGCTTAGCATTATGTTTTCAAGAGTCATCCATATTATGCTTTCCTTTTTGCTGAATAATAGTTCTTAGTATGGATATAACACATTTTACGTATATATTTATTAGTTGATGGACATTTGGGCAGTTCTACCTTTTTGAGGACCCACTGTTTTCCACAGTGACTTTAACATTTGATATTCCCATCAACAATGTATAAGGGTTCCAGTTTCTCTCTCTCTCTCTCTCTCTCTCTCTCTCTCTCTCTCTCTTTCTCCTTCTCTCTCTTTTTCTCATATTGGGGAGGGAATCCAGGGCCTCATGCACGCTAGGCAAGTACTCTACCATTGAGCTATGCATACCCTGCCTTTTTTCTTTCCTTTCTTTTTTTTCCCTTCCCTTCCTTCTTTTCTTGAAACAAGATATCACTCTGTAGCACTGGTTTGCCTGGAACTTGCTAAACATCCTATCATGGCCTCAAACTCAAGGTGATACTCCTACCTCAGTCTTCAGAGTGCTGGGATTACAAATGTGTGCCACCATGACCAACTTCTGCTTTGCTTTGTTTGGAAAGTTTTCTTAAATTTTATTTTATGTATAAAGAGCTAGCATGTTCTTTCATTGAATGGATGTTTTGGATAATCCATTCAAGGAAGGTCACTTAGTCCTACTCAGTGAAGCCTGTTTCCTTTGCTTACTGATGGAAACATTGGCAGCACATATTTCTGGATCAGACCATGTAGGTTTGAGTAGATGTGGCAAGAGTGAGAATACTGGCTGAATTTTTGCAGGTAGCTCCAGTAGCTGCTGGTGGTCATTCTTCCTTTGAGAAGTTGCATGAAACATAGGCTTCATTTCTTGATTGTAGCCATTCTGGTGGGTGTGATGTGGTTTTGGTTTTAATTTCCTTAGTGACTAATGATGTTGAACATCTTTTATGTGGTTGGCCATTCATACATCTACCTTGGAAAAATGACTACTTAATTCTTTTGCTTTTTTAAAAACTGGGCTGTTCGTCATTTTGTTGATAAGTTGTAAGACTAACTCATTTTTTTCTCCTGTTCTGTGATGATATCCTTCGAAGCACAGAAGTTTTAAATTTCAGTGTCAAGTTTATCTGCTTTTTTTCTTTTTAAAGAGAAAAAAAGATAAACTGGACATTAAGAAATGTGGCACATCTAAGAAATCATTACCTAATCCAAGGTTAGTAAGATTTAGTTCTACAGTTGGAGTTTTAAAGCTCTGTTTATATTTAGATATTTGAGCCAAATATTGAAATTTGTGAAGATGGTATGAAGTAGGAATCCAAATTTCTTCTTGTTTCCATGATTAGAACTTCCAGTACAATGACAAGAAAGAACATTCTTATCGTACTCCTAATCTTAAGGGAAACACAGTTAGTCTTTCACTATTAAATATATTATCTGTGGGGTTTTTGAGGATGTGAGGTTTTTTATCAGGTTCAGAAAATTTTTTGGTTTGTTGATTTAAAAAAAAAAATCACAGAAACATGCTGAATTTTGCCAGATGCTTTTTCTGCAAAGCAGATTGGGGTGATCATGTGGTCTTTGTCTTTTATTCTATTGGTGTAATGTGCTATATTAATTAATTTTCAGATAAACCAACCTTAAGTTCCTGGGTAAAATCCAAATAAATATTCCTTAAAGTGAGTAAATTGTATGAGAATTGGGTAAAATTAACTCAAGAAATGGATAAGGAAATAAAACTGGAAAATAATTTTCCTTTTTCAGACAGCAGCTACTTAGGAAATATTGAAACTTTGTAAGCAGAATTGTCACTTTATAAAGTTTTTAAAAGAATATACATTTGTAGCACTTTTCCACTCTTTGAGCCCCTACTTTAAAAAAATCACTATAATTCTTCCTCATAAATTTGTGCTCTCTCTCTCTCTCTCTCTCTCTCTCACACACACACACACACACACACACATCCTTCTTAAGCATTGTCCCAAGAAAGTACTTGCTTGTATAAAAATGGTTCTAGTTGGGAATATAGTAAAGTTACTTCTAATTTTCTAATTGTCTTAAGTGTTCAGTGCTGTTAGAACAAGGAGAAAAGACCCTAAGAACTATTAGGACTAAAAAACTTACTTTTCATTGTGAGCCCAAGAATTATCAAAATCTCTATTAACAAGGTCAAGGGCTTCATCTCCTTAGCAGTTTCTCTTCTCTGTAACACAGGCAGAACTAGGTTGCTGGCCCACAAGCTTCCTCTTCTCAGGTCTGTTGGGGTTCAGGACTCAGTTGCTAAGTAACCATTTTCTTAATCTTGAGCCAATGGGGTTCCAGGAAGTTCTTTTCAAGTCAGAATGAAGGCTGCTGCTGGAGAAAGCAGGTTATGGAAAGGAAACCTATCTAGTTTACAGTTCTGGTTGGGGATAAAGTTAGGGTTGAAATAAGTAGGGGTTGCTATCTCATACAAGAAGAAGGGACCAGATATATAATATGTATATGTTTGCACCCATGTTCAACAGCGTTCAGGGTTGCTGAAAGTTCTTATTTTTTAATGTTACTTCTAGAGACATGTACTATCTATTTTCTGTTACTATGAGATAACTGAAGCTGAGTAACTTTATTTATGAAAAGGTTTATTTCAGCTCACAATCCTGGAGGTTCAAACCTAGGGGCCACATTTGGTCATGGCTTTCTGCTTGGCGGAATCCAGAAGTGTGCAGTATATCACATGGCAGCAAGAGACAAGGAGAGCATTTATGTATGTGCATCTCTTGTGGTCTCTCTTCCTCTTGTTATAAAACCACCAGGATTCAATTATGAGGTCTCCACCCTAATAACCTTATCTAATCCTAATCATCTTCCAGATGTCCTACGTCTAAGAACTATAGTCAGATTAAATGTATACCCTTTCAACATCTCATAAAGTTCAGCACATGAAGCTGTTGGAGACACACAAACCATATCTAAATCATAATGAGGTGTAAGCTGCGCTTATGTAAAAATGCAAGTAAGTACTTGAGTTCACCTGACATCCCTTAATCTAACAACTCTAGGTTATGGCAATCAAAAACCACATTGGCAAACTTTTTCTAAATCTAGATGACACTCTTTATCCTGTTTAAGAATTGCTAGCAAAAACTGTAAGAAAAAACTTTAAAATGACCTTGTTTGCTAATTCAAAGAAGGTGAGGATTTCACAAGTATATACTCTCAAGGCTACAAGAAATCAAAATGAATACTTAAGGAAAAGCATGGAAATATTGAGGATATCCTAAGAATAGAGCAAGTTGAGAAATTATGCCTAAAATATATCTAGCTTTTACAGTATATCCAGCTAATCACTTCAGAAACAGACATTTTATTGTCATGAATTTACAAGTTATATTCCTTTTATTAGTTTCTTATTGCTATGGTAACAAATTACCACAAACTTAGTGATTAAAATGACAGATATTTATTACTTTGCAGTTCTGGAGGCCATATACCCAAAAGGATTTTTACAAGGCTAAAATCAAGGACAGGACTAATTCCTTCTGAATGCTCCAGGAAGTAATCCATTCTTTTTCTTTCTTTCTTTTTTTTTTTGTGGGAATTGAACTAAGGGTCTTGGGCAATGAGGTAAGGGTTCTGTTACTAAGCTCCACACCAGCCAAGAACCCATTTCTTCACTTGAATTTTCCAGCTTCAAGTTAGCATTTATTGACTGATGAATATATCACTTCTGTCTCTGTTCAGTTGTTGTCTTCTGTATTATCATGTGTTGCTTACTGATGGGTATAGATTCTAAGAAATTTGTCATTGGGCAATTTCATTGTGCAAACATTATAGAGTGTTTTACACAAACCTAGATGGTGTAGGTCCATCACTAGACATGGTCTCTCTCTCTCTCTTTTTTTGGTGGCACTGGGGTTTGAACTCTGGGACTCATTCTTGCTAGGTGGCAGGTGATCTGTCATTTGAGTCATTCTGCCAGATAGACATGGACTCTTTTTTTTTTAAACATTTTTATTTAATTTTTTTTATTGTGTTGGGTGTGGGTACATTGTGGTATTTAGAAAAGTTCTTATCATATCTCAAATATATCATACTTGAATCCATCCATTCCATCATTCTCCTTTATTTTCCCCTCTCCCTATTCCTGGAATAGTTTCAAAAGGTACCATTTTTCCATTTACATACATGTGTACATAGTAATTATGCTCTCAAGCCCTTTCTCCACCTTCTCCCCTCCCCCACTGGAACCAATTCCCCCAGGCAGGACCTGTTCTATATCTTGTTCTCTGATTTTGTAAAAGAAAAAAAAAATGACATTTTTGTTTGTTTAAGATAGCTACACAGGTAGACATGGCTCCTTGATGCATGACAGGGTAAGCACAAAATGTTTGAGGTTGCTGCCAGCATGACATGACATACTGTTGTATAGTAAAGTTTTTCATAAGTAGAGGAGTACATTATAAACTAATGATGAAAGTATATTACATAATAAATATATAAACCAATAACATGGTCATTTTATTGTCAGGTGTTATATACTGTAATTAATTATATTTGTAAACTTTTACATGACTGGCAGCACAGAGGTTAAAATGGATATTATGCCACTAGGCAAAAGGAATTTTTAAACTCCATTATAATCTTATGCAACTACCATGATATACGTGGTCCATTGTTGAACAGAATATTATTATGCATCGCATGGCTGTACTTTTATCTCCCTGGCCTGGAGTTTAGGATACTCCTGTTTCAGTCTCGTGCGTGCTTGGGATTATAGGTGTGAGTCATCATCCTCAACTCTATCTCCTTATAACTTTGTGATTATAGATGGACCCACACATCATCCAGGATAATCTCCCTATCTCAAAATCCTTAATCTCATCTGCAAGGTCTCTTTTGCCTTATAATATAACATTCACAGGTTCCAGAGATTAGGACTGGGTGTATTTGGCACCGTTATTCAGACTACCACAGTTCCTAATGTTTCTTTCACCAACAGAATTCAAAATGGAGTATTCATAACTTCTATACTTCTTATAATTGCATAAATATAATTTACTTAAACTATTCAGATATTACCCATTAAACACTCTCCAAATAATGTTTTTTCTACTCCTCATTTAAATTTGGAGTCATCAGCATGTTTCATCAGATAAATTTGTTTCTCACTTTCATTGATATTGAGGCCATTTAACCAATGCTTCTTTTTTCTTCCTTATTATTATTTCTTTGAATATTCACCTATTTGTTCTTTTTCTAATGTATTCCAGAAGATGAAAGTTGCTTTTTGTATTCTAAGTCTAGTTCATCTTTCACTTTTGATTTTATCCACATCTACTTTTTCTATATTTCATTCTATCGAACATACATCTTTTTTTGTTTGTTTTGTTTTGGAGGGGCCTTTTTTTTTTGATAGTACTAGGGTTTCAATTTAGGGCTTCACACTTGAAAGGTAGCTGCTCTTCCAAGTATAAGCCACACTTACAGCTGCCCCCTTTGTTTTTAATATGTTTGTCAGTCTTTATGTCATCCTCCTTCTCCTTACTTTAACACTCACATCATTTCTTGTAGGTAAACTTTCCCTTGACCATGGATTCTTTTACCTACTGTCTCCCACTTTTGCTTTAATCTGTAACTATATCAATCATAATTTCTCATAATCACTACTTTTGGCCTAGTACCTCTAAATTATTTTTCAACTTTTATTTTTATTTTCACTAATTTACTTACAGTATAAATCCTGTGGTCTTTTCTCTGTTCTCATCTTACTTGATCTATGTAAGACACCTGACATTTTATACCACAAATGCCTTGAAATATATTATTGGTTTCTCTGAAAACTGAATTACAATTATTTTATTTACAGTCTTGAACTCAACTTCTCATTCTTCTGTCACTCTTTAACTCATTCATTCATGTATTGGATTCCTATCATATGCCAAATTAATTGTAACACTCTTTGAGACATTCATTTGTTAGTTTCTTTTTGAATCTTCGTGTTAAAATTAGGGTCTGTCCAAGGTACTCTTTTCTGTTCAATTCAAATATCTTAAGTTTTGCCACCATTTCTTTATGGATGCTCACTTTAACATTAGCTTATTTTTATTCACTCAATAAATATTTATTGAGATTTTATCATGTGCCAGGTATTGTGCCCATTTTAGGGGGATGCTGTGCCCAAAGTATATTTCCTGTCCTCACAGAGTTATAAGTCTGGAGTGAAGGATAGATATTTATAAAAATAATCATAAAATAAATGTATGAATATAGATTATAAAAAGTGCTCTACAGGAAAATAAATGAGCACTGAAGACATTGAAAGGGAAACTAAAGGTAGAGCTCAAATGGGAGTCAAGGAAGGCTTTGTGAGGGAGTTATGTTTGTTTTTCTCTTTTGTTTTTATTTGTTCATTTGAGACAAAGTTTTACACTGTAGCCTGGTCTGACCTCAAACTGGTGATCCTTCCTCAGTCTCCCAAGTGATGAAATTATAGGTGTGTGCCACCATGCCCAGCTGAAGAGATAGAAGAATGATAATGGGTCAACCAAACAAATTATGTTCCAGGTATAATGACAAATATAGCCAAAGGCCTTATGGTAAGAACATGGTATGTTCTAAGAAACAGAAAGATCTATGGGTTGGTATGGCTAGAACCAAAGATTGGGAGTGAGGAGGGTTTGGGGGTGGAGAAAGATATAAGGCTGGATTGGTATGTGGACTCAATTCTTCATGATTTAATTGTTTTAAGAAGACTTTATTAGTCAATTAGGCTGCCATAACAAAATACCATAAGGTAGATGGCTTAAATATTGGAAATTTATATTCTCACAGTTCTGGAGGCTAAAGGTCAATCAGGGCACTGGCACAGTAAGGTTCTGGTGAGAGTCTTCTTCCTAGTTTGCAGATAGCTACTTTCTCTGTATCCTCAGGTGGTACAGAAAGATAGAGAAGATGTAATCTCCCTTCTTTCATAAGGCTGTAGTCCTAACTGATTAAATGATACCACCTTATGGCATCATTTAACTTTAATTATCTTCTAAAGCCATTATCTCCAGATGTTTTCACATACAAATTTGGGGGTGGGAAGGACAATTCAGATAATACAAAAGGCCACCAGAAAGTTATTGAATGATTTACAGCAGTGAGATAACATGATCACATTTGACAATATAACCCTAGATGCAACGTAGAGAATGGACAGAAGTGCAAAAGTGGACATGAAGGCTAGTTACAAAGTCTTGCAGTGGTTTAGCTAAATTCTGTCTGAGCTTACTGTAGTGCTATTAGAAAGGAGCGCAATTCTAGACTTGTAAAAGGGGTAAGATTGAGCAGATACAGCAATTTACTTGATATCAACCTGAAGTTATAAGAGGCAACAGGAAAGGTGCTTTAGGTTTTTATGCTGTTAAAATGAATGGGTGATGAAGCCATTCAAAGAATCAGGAAAAACTGATTCTAGGAGGACTAAGAGTGGAGAAGGGTCATGAGCTCTGTTTAGTACCTGGTACATTTTAGGTACTTTTGAGATATTGAATACTTAATACTTGTGAATGATGATGGTATTTTGCCAGTATGATTAATGCTAAATGCTGAAAAATACCGTCTAAATACCAGTGTCTTAAACAATAAAAGTTCCATTTCTTTGCGTTGACATGAAAGAAGGGATAACCAATAGTGTAATGTACTAAGAGAGCACAGGTGGAAGAACTGTCCTTTGGCTGGAGTGCAAACAACTTCCCTCTTGAAGGAAAGTTGCCTGGTATGATGCACTTTCCTACAGACACCTTACATTTATCATTTCTAAATAAGAACTCCAACATCATTCCCACAAAATATGCTCTAGAATTGCTATATTAGTTTTACATTACTATAATGAAGTACTGTGGACAGGCTACTTAAGAAGTAAACACAAATTTATTTTGGTTATGGTTCTGGAGATTAAAGTCTGAGAGCTGGTGGCCCCGTTGGTTTGACCCTCCAGTGATGGCAGCACATCATGGTCAGAGCATATGGTGAAGCTCGGAAGCAGAGAGAGACTGAGAAACAGAGGTCCCATAATTCCCTTTTACTACAAACCTGCAGTATTTCAACACCTTCCACTAATCCCCTTCTCTTAAAGGTCCTTCCACCTCCCAATAGAGCTACCCTGGGGAGGCAAGCCTTTATCATATGAACCTTTGGGAGATACTACCTATATTCAACCATAGCATTTGCCTAATGATAGATTGCTATTTTTCTCCTTAATCATCCCACAAAATCCTCATCTTCTTTTCTTTCTTATCTTTCTCCCCCAGTCTATTCCATTACCAGTTTTTATTGAGTAATATCTTTTTATTTTTATTTTTTGGTGGCAGCACTGGGGTTTGAACTCAGGGCTTCCTGCTTGCTAGGCAGGTGCTCTTATCACTTGAGCCATTCTGCCAGCCCAATTTCTCTCTCTCTCTTTAAAAAAAATTGTTACCATATTATTGTTGTACTGGGAGTACATTGTGACATTTACAAAAGTGCTTACAATATATCTTAGTTAAATTCAACCCTTCCATCATTCTCCTTTACCCCCATTCTTAGAATAGTTTCAACAGGTCTCATTTTTCCATGTTCATACATGAGTACATAATATTTCCATCATATTCACCTCCTACACCTTTTCCTTGTGAGTAATACCTCTTCAATCAAAGCCCTCCTTCTATTGTCATTGTTGATGAGTGCAAACCTTTATTACTATTTCAAATGTTATTTTTTGAATTTTTAAAAATATTTTATTATATTTTTGAATTAGCATACATTAATAATATAAGGGGGTTTCATTGTGATAATCCCATGCATGCTGCAGTGCACCGTGAACTATATGCCTCCATTACATTCTCATTTTCCTTTCTCCTCCTCCCTCTCTTTTCAAGCAGTGTTTATTGGGTTTCATTATGCTATCTTTATGTGTATATATGTATATATGCATGTATATATGTGTGTGTGTGTGTATATATATATATATATATATATATATATATATACATATCTCTGGGATATTTTGATCCTCTTCACTTTCAGTAGACTTTCCTTTCCCCCCTCTCTCCCATCCCCCTCGCTCCTATTATTTATCACCACTACCACTACCACCTCCATCACCACCACCACCACCATCATTTTAGGTCTAGGTTCTACAAATGAGAACAGGCAATATTTGGCTTTTTGGATGTGGCTTATTTCACTCAACATCATGATCTTCAGTTCCATCCATTTTCCTCCAAATGACATAATTTCATTTTCTTCATGAGTAGTAGTTCATGGTGTATAACATATACACACCCCTTATTTTCTTTATCCATTCATTGGTTGTTGGGTACCTCAGTTGATTATACTGTTTGGCTCTATGAAGAGTCCATATGGTATGTAGGAATCTCTTGTATATTGATTTACATTCTTTCAGATATTTTCCAAAGAGTGGTAAGGTAGAACTATTTTTTAGTTTTTTGAGGAAACTCTGATTTCCAAAATGGATACACTAGTTTGCATTCCCACTAACAGTGTATAAAGATTCCTTTTTCTCTCATCCTTGCCAACATTTGTTGTTTGTTTTCTTGATGATTGCCATTGTGACTTGGGTGAATTGGAATCATAGTGTAGTTTGATTTGCATTTCCTTTATTACAGCCAAGTAAATTTTTTTATGTATTTCACAGTATTTAAAATAATGTAGCAGATATGATGTTAAAATAAAATTGATCATTCCCATTACTCAAAAGATTCCAGGCCTCTCTCTTTCCTTTTCTATTTTTTTTAAAGGTGTTCCAAATTATTATTTGCTCAACATATATAAAACAAACCCCAATTGCCAAATAAAAGTGAATTTATCACATCCACCAAATCAGCCTTGTAGATTGTCCAATATTTGGAGAAAAACAGTAAATTTGGGGAGAAGAGGGTACCAATTTCTTTTAAATTCTAAGTCACTCTACTTTTGAGGTGGGTTTTCTTCAAACTGAATTTCCCAAATCCAGAATAATTAGTATTACTCAGAATCAAGCTAGCCCTTTCAACAAGGACCCTAACCTGAAGCAATTATTGAAGGAGTAAAAGAAGACAACCAGGCTCTGACTGACAACATTCTGGAATTTTAAGGCTTGTTTTAAAATGCATTCTGATTGCCAGTTTTTAAAACTGTTGAGTAGCCCAGTCTGTCCTTTTCAAACTACACTGAATTCCAATGAAATTTGTAATCTTTACTACAAGGTTGAGCAGCTGATTGCATAGAGTCTGGAACCAGTTCTCATTCCTTTCACTTCGTGCAATGTGTCCACCAAGAGGAAAGCTTCGGGTTATCTGGTAAACCTTGCCCAGACAGTTGGCGCGAGCATGAACAATTCATTTGGACCCACAGTCTCTTCGCACTTCCACATCCTCTAGCTCCTTTGCTCCCAGCTCACCTGGTTCACCAGGCTCACCTAGCCTAATAGGCCACGCCTCAGGTCCCCCTGTCGCGGTGAGGCCAGCTGGAAGCTCCGCCCACCTCCCGCTACTCATAGGCGTCCGCTCCAAGCCCTGCCCCCGTTGCTAGGCTACTTCCCAGCCCTCCCCCGGCCCCCCCCCCCCCCGCTCTGGCTCCGCCCCCTCCAGCTCCCTAACGTCCTCGGCGTCGGGCCCGAGCCTGCGCCTGCGCGTGCGCTGTGGGTCCGAAGTCGGGGCGCGCCTTGGTCAGAACGCGAAGAGCGGCGGTTGGTGCAGCCAATGGGAGGCGGCGCTGCCTAGCGGCTGGGAGGCGGGGCCTACGCGAGTGTTAGGTTAGCGCGAGGCGTGACCTAGTTGACAGGCTCTGAGGTGCTGCTGTGGCGGCAGCCGTGGAGCTGAGGCGGGTGGGGAGCCAGAGCCGAGCGCGGGCTGAGGGAGGAGGGAAGCGACGGGAGAGCGGCAGACGGCGCGGACGCAGAGCCTCTTTCACTTTTTCCCTCCCGAGTGCCCCTTCTTACCCCTCCCACTCCACACACACCCTGTTTGCCCGTGAGCCTGGGGAACTTGCAGCTTAAAGCCAGCCACCCCCACGGCAATATGTACCCCAGCAACAAGAAGAAAAAGGTGTGGAGAGAGGAGAAAGGTAACCGGTCCGTCGAGTCCTGGGGGGGTACGGGCGGTGGGGGTTGGGGTGGGGGCGGGGGTCAGCTGTGTGTGCCGCGGAGCCCTCCGCCCGAGCTGCCGCCTCGCGCCCTCCCGGCCGGTGCCGCCTCCCTCCCGTGTCCGTGTGTACACACGCGCGCGCGTGCGCCCCGGCGGGCACGCGCCGCTCCCCGGCACCTGCGGCTCGCGCACGTGTGGGCGCTCGACCCTCTCCGCCTCCCGCCGCTCTCGGTCACCTTTTGCCGAGGTGGGGTTGGCTTCGCCCCCGCGCGGCGTGGGACTCCCGCGCGCAGCCCGGGGGTGTCGCACAAGTTCCTCTGGACCCCAGGTGGGACTTTGGCACCTCTGGTCCGGGTGTCCCACGGACAAGTGCCGGCTGTGATCGTGCAGCCTGCAGCTGCTGCTGCGCCTCCGCGCCCCCTGCGCCCACATTCCTGCGTTCCTCGCCTCTGTCCTCCCTCTGGCGCGGGGTCCCCTGCCTTCGGTGTTTGCGCCTATTCTAGGTCGCCCTCCTTCCCAGCTGTAATGTCACTTTTGAAATCTGGAACTCTAGGGGATACCTAAGAGGAGCATCTTGTGCGTGAGCGTCAGAGGCTTTGGAGAAGTCTCAATGGGCTCCTCTCAGCAGTGTGCTTCTCTGTGTTTCCTCCTCATTCACAGGCTGAAGTTGCCCGGAGTAAGATGGTGTGTCACTGTGAGTGAGCCCATCTGAATTTTGTTCGTCCCGAGGCTTATCCGAATTGGTTAGATTGAAGAAGTGGAAGTGTGCGATTCATTCTCCTTCCTCCTCCTGTGTGCGTGTGTGTCTCTCTCATCACAGTCGCACAGATAATCTGGTTAAAACTTGAGTCTGGCATTTTTTTCCTTTCCTTTTTACACCTCTTTCCTTTTAGTCTTACTTCTTTTAACGGAAATGAAGAAAAAAGTATTTGCATTACTGTTGCTAAGATGCACCCAACCTGTATATCAAGAGAGAGGTTGAGTAAGGGTACTTAAAATTTCTCCTGAATGTCTTCTTTACAGAAGAGGGATAAAGAGGTGACTAGGTTGAAAGTTGATTTCCTTGCTACTAGCTCTTTCTTCTTCTTTTTTTTTTTTTTTGAGACAAGTTCTCATTATGTAGCCCAGGCTGCCCTCGAAATTAGGATTCTCCTACATTAGCCTTCCCAGTGCTGGGATTATAGGCATGCACTTCCAAGCCTGGTTGCTAATATCTTTTTAAAACCTATAGATTTTTATTGCAAGTCCTGGCCGTTATGGACATTATGGTCAAAACAGTGGAGGTAAGAAAGGGAATTAAAAAGAATCCTCTATAAGGGCCTACTTGCAACAGTGCATGAGAAAAGGGTGAGAAGGGGATTTTTTTTTCATTTTACCTAGCAGGAAGAGTTAGTATAACTGAACAACACAATTGAAGTGACTTTGAACATATTGAAGGATTAGCTTATGTGTCATTTATATTTTAATGATTATGAATATGTAGAGAAATGTCACAAAACAAATTCTGTTGAGAAGAAAGTTAGGTCTGGGGATATAGTTTAGCAGTAGAGCCCTTGCTTACTTTGCAAGAGGTCCTGGGATTGATCTCAGAACTGGGGGAAAAAAATAAGAGTTCAATAAAGAGCTTGATTTATAAGGTAGTGTAAAGTAATTTTGCAACAGCAATTACTTTAGTTTTAATACACTTTCAACAGGATTTACCTTATGACACTGGAAAAAATCATAACATTTGTATTGATTGCTTTGAAATGTTAGCTTTGTATTATTGATGATAATGAAGGCAAAATAGTGGAAGACAGACATTGTTTTCAATAATATGAATCATTGATGAAATTATAGTTCTTAAGAACTATTTTTCTGGTATATTAGAAAAGCAGTGTTCCTAAAGTAACAATGTTATAATGGGTCCTTCATTTAACATCTAGACAGTTGGACTGTGATAACCAGACATTTCAGAATCTTTTTGATGTCTTGATTTTTTTCTAATGGAAAAATATTAACCAAATATTTTTAAAATAAAGAAGCAAATACACAAAGAAGGCAACTACAAAGTAATTTTCTCTTTTTCAAAACTATCTTTGCATGAAGTTTAATGATAAATGGAAAAGTAATGATTTGAATGTTTTAAGGTATGTCTCAGGTTTTTTTTTTAAATCAGTATGTCTATTTTTTGGAATATTTAAGTTTAAAATATCATGTATTGTTACACCAAAAAGGAACTAAGGATTTCTAATACAATAGAAAAGTTGATGGGATGCATGACCTTTTTTCTTTTCATCATGGGGTAGTATTTTTGCAGCTGTTACTTAAATCTAAAGGAAGGCTTACCCACTTCATTGAAATGTCAAGCATACTAGAAACATTTTAACTCTGGATACCATCTAATAATGGTAATAAGTTGATCTGTCTGCTTAATATGCTTGGAATCACAGAGAAAGGATTCATTATAAAGATGAAGCATTCCTTAAAGAAAAGTTTCATGTAATGCTGAAGAAACTGTATATGTGTCTTTGGCCTTCAGTGGATTTCATTGTTTAAGCAAATAAGGAGTTCTCAAGACCACGCATGTTAAATAAATATTACTAATTGAATACTTTGAGCCCTAATTCAGAGCCACTTAATGTGTTTTTAATTTCAAGTATTGCAACTTATGTTTTTATTGTTTTACATCTGATCCTGTTTTCTAAGCCTTTGTACTTGAACTTATAAATAAATAGAAAGACAGAGGCCAGGTTTCATTTCTATATGTACCTTCTGATATTTACAAAAACTGTAAGTTGCTTCATTGTATCTTTCAACCTGATATAATAATTCTGCATTAGTGATCTGAGCTTTTAAAGTAATGCTGAAGCAACTGATAGTCATTTTCCTTTTATGCTTTTATATAATAATTCCAAATTATGGTTCCCTTCACACTTTCTATTCCACCAAGACTCCATCTCCCTATAATAAACTGATGACATTGCCTTTTTAATTCATGGAGAAGGTAAATGCCATATAGCGTGACTAGCCCTAACATGTTTCTCTTCCATGTCTCATTGGTCTGTTTCTGTTCATGGCCTTTAGGTTTTGTTCCTATTTTAGAGGAAGCACTTTTCTGTTTTATTTCTAAGATTAACCCTTCTGATTATACTCTTTATCCCATCTCTTGTATTCTTTGAGCTCTTGTACTGTCATTTACTCATTCTTATGTTTAATTTCTCAGTGTCTTTAATTCCTTTCCACTGCCTGTAACAATGTTCAAGTGTTCTCTACTTTAAAGTAGCTTTTCTTCCACAGGGCTTCCCCTTGGAGTTGTTATTCTCACTTTCCTTCTTTTGCTCAGTCAGTCATCTCCTGGATTTCAGTTATATTGTAATGAAACTAATGTTCCTAGTCATTCCAGCAATTAATGTAACAATAGTTACTATGTAAATCCCATTTTGTGTGATCAGCACTATTTTTAGTGCTTTACAAGGCTTACCTCATTTCAGTTCTCACAACCACCCTAAGAGGTGGGAAACTGGATGAGGTAGTATATGATCAAGAGGTTTGAACACAGTTGCAAGGGTTTGAATCCTGCTTACTATCTGTAAGTTATTTGACATCTCTGCCTTAGTTGCCTCATCTGTAAATTGAGAATAAGAGATGAAGTAACTGATCCAAGATCACACAGATTTGCATGATTTAAATTAGAACCCAGAGAGCACTGTTAACAACTTTGCTCTCTTTTCAGTGCTGTTGGTAACCCAATTAATAAAAACAATATAATAAATTTTAATTTTTTCCTGACCTTCCTGTAGCAGTTGACAGGAAGCAACTGTATACAGGAAGAGCAGCATTTCTCTTCTATTTATTAAAACTCTTTTCTGCTTTTTTCCTATATACTGGGTTCTTGAAATCCTAGTAACAACTAGGTTTTATTTCATTGTTTCCCTCTTTGTGTCTGCTACCTAAATTTTTTCATTTTTTAAAGTTTGGTCCCCTTCTTTTTCTCTGCTGTTCCTTCCTCTCTTCTCACGGGACCAGAAGTTTAGGTTATAATTTCCAAAATCTTCAGGCTAGACCTTTCTTCTGAAGTTCTAGATTCTTGAATGTCCCCTAGGCACCTTAAACTCAAATTGACTCCTGAATGATGTGATTTGAATATGTAACGTCTCTTTTTTAAAAAGATCTAATGTGATTATAGAAGTAGGAAAAATACTGATTTCTCATTTCTTGTTCACTTGTGCTTACATACCTGTATAGTTTATTTTTGTGGAAGAATCCTTTTGTTTTCCCTTCTGAGATGGAATTTATCTGTGTTGCCCAGGTTGGTTCTGAACTTCTGGGCTAAAGTTACCCTCCAGCTTCAGCCTTGGGAGTAAGTGGGATTTAGAGGCATGCACCACCACACAGGCTTGAAATATGCACTACCTTGCTTGGCTTGGAAGACTCTTAAAGTGATTATTTTGTGAAGGTGGGATTGCCTTAAACTAGATACTATCTTTAAATCTGACTAAACTACAATACCTTGTAATATGCTGAAAGAGAATTGGTGAGAGAGAGTACAGTTTGATCTCCATATTGTAGAGACTGTTGGTAAAGTATATAATAACAACTGACAGGTAGACTGAGGATGCCAGTGTCAGTTTAATATTAGTTAACCCGAAGTTCTTCCTTATTTTTTAGATTAAAAATGTACAGATATATTTTTTTTAGTGGGGAGTTTGGGTTTTGAACTTAGGGCTCCTTACTTGCAAAGCAGGAGCTCTACTCTTTGAGCTACACCTCTAGTTGTTTTTGCTCTGGTTATTTTGGAGACAGATTCTCATGAACTATTTTGTGTCTTAACCATTTCCTCTTTTATCTTGTGAACTCAAAGTTAAGGAACACCTTTGTATCTTCAGTCTATGAACATATTACCTGGCATGTATTAGGCTGCCAGTGGATGTTGATTGAAAGAGTAAA
Organism: Castor canadensis; assembly: GCF_047511655.1. Classification (NCBI taxonomy): domain Eukaryota; kingdom Metazoa; phylum Chordata; class Mammalia; order Rodentia; family Castoridae; genus Castor; species Castor canadensis. Next base: position 143,120,399 of record NC_133390.1, on the reverse strand, counting down.
TGAGTTTGCTTATTCCTGGACTATCATAAAAGTGTCTTCCTATTAGGCTTTGATGTTGTTTTTCTTGCTAATATGGAATTAATTTGATACCTTTTAAAAACTAAATGTGAAATCATTGGATTTGTATTTTGGTAGTCTTTAAGACTGTACAAGTCTTTGGTTAAGTTTAACATGATTAATATTTAAAGCAGAAAATAATTCTCAAGCTTAAAATTTAAATACAAATGAAGATTCTGCTTTTATTTTGCAAGAACGTTTACTGAAGATGACCTTAGAGGAGAGACGCAAAGAATACATAAGGGACTATGTTCCACTGAACACCATTCTGTCATGGAAGGAGGAGATGAAGGGCAAGAACCAAAATGATGGTAAGTTTCTCAGAACATTTTGAGGTAGATACTGCTGCTATTTATTTATGTCTCTTACAAGACAATTACTGACAAATGAGTGACATTCAAGAAAGATGACATTTTTGTTATTGTGCTATTTGAAATTATTGCTTGGTTATCATTCACTTGCTTTTAGTCATACATCATGTGTTTTTTTAAGCTTAGGAATGTATATTAACATAATTTCTGTTTTGAAATATACCACATTTATAATATGCTACTCTTTTACTGGTACCTTTTAATTTTTTTTCTTTTTAGCTATTCTGTAAGAGTTCTTAAAGCAAATGCTATTAGAAATTTGTTGTATTAGTAGTGTGGCATTTTGAGTTTGACTAGTTTCATTTTCATTGGGTTTCTTTTAAGTTATTTTAAGGATTTCATACAATTAAAAAAGAACATATTAGGAAGAATAAGAAAAGCCAAATAGTATTTCATATAATTTTAGAGAAGAATGTATGTTTTGTATGGCATAGTATTGTGTCATCATGTGAAATATTTATACGATAAATTTTAACCGTAAAAGTCTTTAAGATTTGATGAAAGTCTAGTTTGTTCAGATACAAACAAAATTTTGAGGATTATAAAGGTACATGAAAAGTTTCTAAACACAGTAGTACATTTAATGGGTATTTAAAATACTTACCTCAAAATTAACACTAATTGGTGTTAATAATCTGGCTGTAAATTTTAGACAACAGGGCACTTAACAGTTGAACAAGAAAGATTACTTTATGAAATAGACTTGGATTGTATTAATTTCACAGGTATGGTCTTAGATTGATGGAATTTTACAGGGTATAGAGTACTTTGGGTCCAGAAAATGAAGACTAAGATTGGAATTCCTAAGAACAAAATCTGTGGAGAACAATAGTTTATTTAGTCAGGCTTTGGTATCTGTGAAGAGAACATATTTAGGATAGGGCTTTAGACAGGGGTTTTGTGGCTTTTTTTTTTTTTTAAGAAAGACAAAGAATGTGGGGTTGGGAGTGAAAATATGTGGGTTCTTTTAAGACCTTTTGCTGCCTAGAAACCTGTGTGACTTTGGGCAAGCAGGATAATGGCTCTACCCTATGTTCTAGAGGAGTCATTGAACAAGCTGATTTTAATGTTCACATCTGATCTGCCTGCCCAGTGTCTTCAATAAATGCAAGTTGTTTTAATAATGGTCTATTTAAGACATCATTGAAAGAGAAGGTAGTGATGCTTAATGTAAGAATACAAGGATAGAAAGCAAGAAGACAAAGTTCCAGGTCTTGTCTGACCTAGGGCCTTCTGCCTCTTCATGTTTGGGTCTTAGTTAATTTTTCTTCTTTTGCTTATAAGCAACTGATACAGAATATTTTATTTATGTCTAGTAAATCTTTCTTTTTTAAAATTTTTATTTTATTCATATGTGCATACAGAGTTTGGGTCTTTTCATCCCCCTTCCCCCAGCCCCCTCCCAAACCCTCCCCCTGGCCCCTCCCTTACCCCCCCCTTACCCCTCGTTACCCAGCAGAAACTATTTTGCCCTTATCTCTAATTTTGTTGAAGAGAGAGTATAAGCAATAATAGGAAGGACCAAGGATTTTTACTAGTTGAGATAAGGATAGCTATACAGGGAGTTGACTCGCATTGATTTCCTGTGCATGTGTGTTACCTTCTAAGTTAATTCTTCTTGAACTAACCTTTTCTCTAGTTCCTGGTCCCCTTCTCCTATTGGCCTGAGTTGCTTTAAAGTATCTGCTTTAGTTTCTCTGCATTGAGGGCAACAAATGCAATCTAGTTTTTTAGGTGTCTTACCTATCCTCATACCTCCTTTATGTGCTCTTGCTTTATCATGTGATCAAAGTCCAATCCCCTTGTTGTGTTTCCCCTTGATCTAATATCCAAATATGAGGGAGAACATATGATTTTTGGTCTTTTGGGCCAGTCTAACCTCACTCAGAGTGAAGTTCTCCCATTCCATCCATTTACCTGTGAATGATAAAATTTCGTTCTTCTTCATGGCTGCATAAAATTCCATTGTGTATAAATACCACATTTTCTTAATCCATTTGTCAGTGGTGGGCATCTTGGCTGTTTCCATAACTTGGCTATTGTGAATAGTGCCGCAATAAACATGGGTGTGCAGGTGCCTCTGGAATAACCTGTGTCACATTATTTTGGGTATATCCCCAAGAGTGGTATTGCTGGATCATATGGTAGATCAATGTCTAGCTTTTTAAGTAGCCTCCAAATTTTTTTCCAGAGTGGTTGTACTAGTTTACATTCCCACCAGCAGTATAAGAGGGTTCCTTTTTTCCCACATCCTTGCCAAAACCTGTTGTTAGTGGTGTTGCTAATGATGGCTATTTTAACAGGGGTGAGGTGGAATCTTAGTGTGATTTTAATTTGCATTTCCATATTGCTAGAGATGGTGAGCATTTTTTCATGTGTTTTTTGGCCATTTGAATTTCTTTTTTTGAGAAAGTTCTGTTTAGTTCACTTTCCCATTTCTTTATTGGCTCATTAATTTTGGGGGAATTTAGTTTTTTAAGTTCCCTATATATTCTGGTTATCAGTCCTTTGTCTGATGTGTAGCTGGCAAATATTTTCTCCCACTCTGGGTGTTCTCTTCAGTTTAGAGATCATTTCTTTCGTTGAGCAGAAGCTTTTTAGTTTTATGAAGTCCCATTTATCTATGCTATCTCTTAATTGCTGTGCTGCTGGGGTTCCATTGAGAAAGTTCTTGCCTATACCTATGAATTCCAAAGTATTTCCTACTCTTTCCTGTACCAACTTTAGAGTTTGTGGTCTGATATTAAGATCCTTGATCCATTTTGAGTTAATACTGGTATAGGGTGATATACATGGATCTAGTTTCAGTTTTTGGTAGACTGCTAACCAGTTTTCCCAGCAGTTTTTGTTGAAGAGGCTGTCTTTTCTCCATCGTATATTTTTAGCGCCTTTGTCAAAGATAAGTTGGTTGTAGTTGTGTGGCTTCATATCCGGGTCCTCTGTTCTGTTCCACTGGTCTTCATGTCTGTTTTTGTGCCAGTACCATGCTGTTTTTGTTGTTATTGCTTTATAATGTAGTTGAAGTCGGGTATTTTGATACCTCCAGCGTTGTTCTTTTGACTGAGTATTGCCTTGGCTGTTTGTGGTCCTTTGTGTTTCCATATAAATTTAATGGTAGATTTTTCAATCTCATTAATGAATGTCATTGGAATTTTGATGGGAATTGCATTAAACATGTAGATTACTTTTGGGAGTATAGACATTTTTACTATTGTTGATTCTACCAATCCATGAGCATGGGAGACCTCTCCACTTTCTATAGTCTTCCTCAATCTCTTTCTTCAGAAGTTTATAGTTTTCCTTGTAAAGGTCGTTCACATCCTTTGTTAAGTTTACACCTAGATATTTGATGTTTTTTGAGGCTATTGTAAATGGAATTGTTTTCATATATTCTTTCTCAGATTGTTCATTGTTAGTGTATAGAAATGCTAATGATTTTTTCATGTTGATTTTATATCCTGCTGCCTTGCTGTAACTATTGAGGTGTCTAGGAGCTTTTGAGTAGAGTTTTTTGGGTCTTTAAGGTATAGGATCATATCGTTTGAAATATTTTGACAGTTTGTTTACTTATTTGTATTCCTTTTATTCCTTCTTGTTGCCTAATTGTTCTGGCTAGGAATTCCAGTACTATGTTGAATAGAAGTGGAGATAGTGGGCATCCTTGACTAGCTCCTGATTTTAGAGGGAGTGGTTTCAGTTTTTCTCCGTTAAGTATAATGCTGGCTGTAGGTTTGTCATATATAGCTTTTAGAATGTTGATGTACTTTCCTTCTTTTCCTAGTTTTCTTAGAGCTTTTATCATGAAATGGTGTTGGATCTTATCAAAGGCTTTTTCTGCATCTATTGAGATGATCAAGTGGTTTTTGTCTTTGCTTCTGTTAATGTGGTTTATTATGTTTATTGATTTTCGTATGTTGAACCACCCCTGCATTTCTGGGATGAAGCCTACTTGGTCATGGTGAATGATCTTTTTGATGTGTTGTTGAATTCGGTTTGCCATTATTTTATTGAGGATTTTTGCATCAGTGTTCATTAAGGAGATTGGCCTACAGTTCTCCTTTTTGGAGATGTCTGTGCCTCATTTTGGGATAAGTGTAATACTGGCTTCATAAAATGTGTTAGGCAGTTTTCCTTCTCTTTCTAGTTCCTGGAACAGTTTAAGGAGGGTTGGTATCAGTTCTTCTTTAAAGGTCTGATCTAATTCAGCAGAGAATCCATCAGGTCCTGGACTTTTCTTTTTGGGGAAACTCTTGATTGCTGCTTCAATTTCATTTTGTGTTATAGATCTTCAGGTGATTAATATCCTCTTGGTTCAGTTTTGGATGATCATATATATCTAGAAATCTGTCCATTTTTTAAAGATTTTCAAATGTCTTTGAGTATAGGTTCTCGGAGTAGTCTCTGATGATTTCCTGGACTTCCATGGTGTTCGTTGTTATCTCCCCATTTGCATTCCTGATTCTTCTAATTTGGGTTTTTTCTCTCCTCATTTTAGTCAGATTTGCCAGGGGTCTGTCGATCTTGTTTATTTTTTAAAGAACCAACTTTTTGTTTTATTAATTCTTTGTATGTTTTTTTGGTTTCTATTTCATTGATTTCAGTTCTTATTTTTATTATTTCTTTCCTTCTATTTGTTTTGGGGTTTGCTTGTTCTTGTTTTTCTAGGAATTTGAGATGTAGCATTAGGTCATTGATTTGGAATTTTTCATTCTTTTTAATATATGCACTCAGTGCTATAAACTTTCCTCTCAGGACTGCCTTTGCTGTGTCCCATAGGTTCCGGTAGGTTGTGTTTTTCATTTTCATTGATTTCCAGGAACTTTTGAATTTCTTCTTTTATTTCATCAATGACCCATTGTTCATTAAGCAATGAGTTATTCAGTTTCCTGCTGTTTGCATGTTTTTTGTCTTTATTTTTGTTGTTGAGTTCTAGTTTTATTGCATTGTGATAAGATAGAATGCATGGTATAATTTCTGTTTTCTTGTATTTGTGCCCTAGGGTAAGATCTGTTTTGAAGAACGTTCCATGGGCTGCTGAGAAAATGTATATTGTGTAGAAGTTGGATGAAATGTTCTGTAGATGTTGACTAGGTCCATGTGATCTATGGTATATTTTAGATCTAGGATTTCTTTATTGATTTTTAGTTTGGATCACCTATCTATTAATGATAATGGGATATTAAAGTCTCCCACAACCACTGTGTTGGAGTTAATAAATGGTTTTAGGTCCTTCAGAGTATGTTTGATGAAATTGGGTGTATTGACATTGGCTGCATATAGGTTGATAATTGTTATTTCCTTTTGGTGTATTTTCCCTTTTATTAATATGGAATGTCCTTCTTTATCTCATTTGATCAATGTAGGTTTGAAGTCTATTTTGTCAGAGATAAATATTGCTACTCCTGCCTGTTTTGGGGGGCCATTGGCTTGGTAAATCTTTTCCAGCCTTTCATCCTAAGTCTATGCTTATTTCTGTCTGTGAGATGGGTCTCCTGTAAGTAACAAATTGTTGGATCTCCCTTTTTAATCCAGTTTGTCAAACGGTGCCTTTTGATGGGGGAATTAAGTCCATTAACATTAAGTGTTAATACTGATAGGTATGTGGTGATTCATGTCATTTAGTTGTCTTAGTTGTTTGAAGGTTTGATTGTGTGTACCTAAATTGAGGTTACTCTGTACTTTCTTGCTTTTTCTTTTCCTGTAGTTTGGTGCTGCCTGCTGTTTCATGGTTATGTTGGGTTTCACTTTCTGTGTGCAGAATCCCTTGAAGAATCTTTTGTAGTGGTGACTTTGTGGTCACATATTGTTTTAGTTTCTGGTTATCATGGAAGACTTTTATTGTTCCATCTATTTTGAATGATAATTTTGCTGGGTAGAGTATCCTAGGGTTGAAGTTATTTTCTTTCAGTGCCCAGAAGATCTCTCCCCAAGCTCTTCTTGCTTTTAATGTTTCTGTTGAGAAGTCTGCTGTGATTTTGATGGGTTTACCTTTGTATGTTATTTGTTTTTTCTCTCTTACAGCCTTCAATATTCCTTCTCGGGTCTCTGTACTTGTATTTTTAATGATGATATGCTGTGGGGTAGTTCTATTTTGATCTGGTCTGTTTGGTATTCTGGAGGCCTCTTGCATCTATATGGGAATAGATTTCTCTAGATTTGTGAAATTTTCTGTTATTTTTTTGAATATATTATGCATTCCCTTTGCTTGCACCTCTTCTCCTTCTTTAATGCCCATGATTCTCAAGTTTGGTCTTTTGACGGAGTTGGTGAGTTCTTCATTTTCTTTTCATAGGTCCTGAGTTGTTTAATAGTTCTTTGGTTTTTTTCTTTAATTACCATTTCATCTTCGAATTCTGAGATTCTGTCTTCTGTTTGTTCTGTTCTGCTGGATTGGCCTTCCATTTTGTTTTGCAATTCTGTTTCGTTCTTTTTTCTGAGGCTTTCCATATCCTGGGTCGTTTCCTCTTTATTGTTGTCTATTTTTGTCCTGAGTTCATTTATCTCTTTATTAATCATGTTCTTTGTTTCACTTTGGTGTTTATACACTGCTTCTATGGTTTCTTTTATTTCTTCTTGTGCTTTCTCAAATTCTCTCATTTTTTTTTGTCTTGGAATTCCTTGAGTGTCTCCTGTACATTTTGGTTAACCCTATCCAGTATCATCTCTATAAAATTCTCATTGATTACCTGTAGGATTTCTTGTTTTAGATTATTCTTGTGGGCTTCGTTGGGTTCTTTGGCATAGTTTTTCTTCATTTTGTTGGAGTCTGGATCTGAGTATCTGTTTTCTTCATTTCCCTCTGGTTCCTGTACTAATTTTTTGCTGTGGGGAAACTGGTTTCCCTTTTTTTTCTTTCTTCGCATCATTGCCCTTGGTATTATTATTGTCCCTGTACTGTGTGCAATTAAGTATTTTCTAGCTTGTAATAATAACAATTGTAATATTTAGACTGGAAGGGTGAGAGAAGGAAAGCAAAGAAGGTAAAGAAAAGGTAAAAACAAATAAACAAGTAAAAAAATCCAAAAAAAACAAACAAAAAAAGTTTCAAAGATATAAACAAGGAGAGATAGTGTACTTATCAACAGTAAGCTAAACAGGCATTAGAGAGGTAGAGAGAGGATAGAAAAATAAAATAAAATAAAATAAAATAAAATAAAAAAATCTCCATGTTCAAATGCAATAAAGTTTCAGTGTTAATAATTTTGGTGTTTGTCCCTCAGCCTGTAATCCTGGTTATGGTGTCTCAGAAGTTGTTCTGTTGTCTCATCAAAGGGGAAAATAACCAAAAAAAAAAAGAAAAAACCCAAAAAACCAAAACACTACAGAGTGTCCCAAGTTCAAATGCAATACAGTTTGATTAAGTTTTTCAGCATGCAGGTGTAGTTTGGTTGTTGTCTCATCAAAGGAAGAGAGAAAAAAAAAAGAGAGAGTTTGGAGACAGGTTTGTTAATGTCTATCTGAGGCTGTGGCTCACCTGCCTGCTGCTGTCAGCCTGCTGTTGCTGGAGGCTTTATTTATGCAGATCTGTGGAGTAAGCTTAACACTCACCTAGCCCCACAGGCTTTGTTTACTTAAAGTTGTCCTGGGCACGACCGCCACTGCTACAAGCTTTCCCTTTTCCAAGCACACTGAGGGAGGTGGCGCTACACCCGCTTCTTGGCCGGTGTGTTTATTTACAGTTCACGTGGGAGGTGGATCTTCCTCCCTCTCCAGTGGGGTTTCCTCCCACTTCCAATTTTACAAGCTTTCCCACTCCTGGTTGCTGGGCAGGTGCCGCCACTCCTGCCTTCTCCAGTCAGCTTCTTTATTTACAGTTCCATGAGGATTGTCCCTCCCCACCTCTTCAGTACTCAGGGCATCCTCCCTTTTTGCTAGTGTCCTTGTTGTTGTTATTTATTATTCAGTTTCTCTTTTTTCCCTGGGTGGGGGTTGGTCTCTCCAGGGGGCTATGCTGATCTGGCCCAGGATTGCCTGTGGGAGTACCGCATGCCGCTTAGCTCACCTTGTTTTCTGCATCTTCCCAAGCAGTCTTGGAGGTGGCATCTGGCGGCATGGGAGCCCTCCTGGTTTCTCCGTTTAATGTGGAGTGGGGATGCTATGTGCGGGCTCGGGGTGCGGAGGAGTCAAAAGTTTGCCTCTTCTCACTGGTTTTTCCTGTAAGGTGTATCTCCAGCGTCTCTTCAAGATTTTACTTTAGGAAGCACGCTTTCTGCTTCCTCTCTCTAGTCGCCATCTTGGAATCCTCCACATCCAAGTTTTTTCAATCTCTCCTTTTCCAGTGCTTCTTTCATTCATCTGATTACCTTTCTTGGTTGTTGTTTTAGCTGTTCAGTTTTCTAAGCATGCAGAAATATAACATGATGTTATTTTCAGCAAATTTTAGTACCTGAGATAGAGGTAGTATCCTGCTACTGCCAGAACAACTGACAAAACAATAGGCGGTACCCAGGCTGCTTGCCTGATGTTGGACCTGCTCACCTCTGCACAGAAGCTTTTTCTTTCTGTATTGGCTACTTCTCTTTAAAGATTCAGCAAGTAATAGTATTGGATAGATTTGTGTTGTTAGGGAACTCAGTTGGGTGTTTTCAGAGCTCCCACAAGCCAAAATATATCCCCCAAACTAGAAAATATATGTTAAATAACACCTGACATAGTTCTCTAACAAGATGCTGTGTATTTAATTCTGTCTCCTTATATGAGCTTTATAAGTGGTATACAAATGTTCTTTGTATTTCACCTTTTTCCCCCCTTTTATGCTGTTGTGAACCTGAAAGTTCTCCATGGGGAACTAGGTGATGTGATCAAAATTGTACTGCTATTAAACAATGTTTTATTCTTTCCGTGTAAATCTGAAATGTTACTTGTTCTCTCTTGTGACCTGGACTCTGGTGCATGGTCCTTTCCTTGTTCTTGAAATGTAATAGCTCATTCTATGAGTAATATTTGTTAATTTCTTTACATTGCACACACTTTCATTTATGCTTTCTTCTTATAACCTACTCAGTCCTCACTTAAATTGAACTATCACTCAAAAGACTTTTAGTACTTTAACAGTTAAAAAAATCTTTAGGGGCTAGGGGTGTAGCTCAGTGATAGTGCTTGCCTAGCTTGCATGAGACTCTGGATTTTATCTCTAGCACTTCAAAAAAGAGAAAAAATGATTTATAAAAACTACAAATTCAAGCTGGGTGTCCATGGCTGTCACCTGTAATCTTAGCTGCTCTGGAGATGAGGTCAGGAGGATCACAGTTTGAAACCAGCCTGGGGAAAATAGTCAATGAGACTCCATCTTGAAAAAAACCCATCACAAAAAAGGGCTGGTGGAGTGACTCAAGGTGTAGGCCCTGAGTTCAAACCCCAGTACTGCAAAAAAAAAACCAAAAAAAACAAAAAAAAACAAAACCCCCCTACAAATCCAGAGTCAGGCACAGTTGTACTTAACTGTAATCCCAGCTCTATGGGAGACTGATGCAAGAGAATCACTGGAGCCCAGGAGTTCTGAGGCAGACTGAACAACATAGTGAGACCTTGTCTCTTAAAAAAAAAAATGTGTGTGTGTATGTATGTACATTCATGCGTGTGTGTATGTGTTTACCAAAATTAAAAAAGGACCAATGTACATTTAGTTATGTTTTTATGTTTGTAAATGTTTAAGCCATTGCTTATAAATGTATATGTGTATAGTAGGTAAATTTATTTTTATAAAATTCAATTTTTAAAATTTGGATTTCAAACTAAGTATTAAAAATGTCAACTTATAATTCCCTGCCACTTTGTTTTTAATTTGTAGGAAATTAACAATACTGTTTTAGGAAAATACACACATTCAAACTTACTGGTTTTTTATTATCTATATTTTATAGAATTCCATTTTGGCCGTGATTATGTGGACAGTTCTTCATCTGGTGTCTTTAATTTTTTTCCTTACTTTGCTCAGATTTCTTTTAATTAAATTCTTCTTGTTACAATAGAAAGTTTAAGAAGAGAGGTGTGACCAAGTGTGTGTTTCACAGTTTTGATTCTAAGCCTTCCTAAAACAAAACCCCAAAAATTGTTAAGGAAAGGAGGAAGCTCCTGCTATACCAATTCCAGGCATATATCTGAAGGAATTAAGTCAGCATACAGTAGGGATACCTGCAAACCCATGTTTTCTGCAGCACTGTTCACAATAGCAAACAATGAATCAACTTAGGTGCCCATCAGCTGATGAGTAGATTAAGAAAATGTGATATATGTACACAATGAAATATTATTAAGCCATAAAGTAGAATGAAATTATGTTATTTTCAGGAAATGAGTGGAAATGAAGATCATCATGTTAAAATGTTTTATCTCATGTGTAGAATCTAGACCTAAAAAAATGACCTGAATGTAAAAGGGGGGCTATTTGGAACTGATGGGACAGGGGTGGGAGTAAGGAGAGAGTGATGGGGGGGTGAATATAATGGACATACCTTATATACATATATGATAATAGAATAATTAAGCCCATTAAAATTGTAAAAAGGGAGAATAAGATGGAGTAATGGGATGAATTTGATCAAGCGTATTATATCCATGTGTGGATGTATCACATTGAAACACCTATGTACAATTAATATATGCTGAGCAAACAAAGAATGAAGCAAGTAGTTAATTCTTTTTACCTTGACTTTCTACTTTGCAAATATTAGAATGCTATGAATCAGGAAAAAGAACAGTAGGTACTCCACTCCCCCCTCCAAAAAAATAGCTCACCAAATGCATTGTTTGCTTATCCTTCATGTTCCATTTGTTGACTATTATTAGCAAATCTCTGGAATTATATGCTTTTAATGACTAATTACTTAGGGTTACCAATATGTAATAATTCTCTTTGACTTGTTAGTTGCTATATTGTAGGAATTTTGAAAATGTTTTCCTTTTACCCTGTGTTTCCAGCACCGGGATAGTGCCCTATGCATGGGTAGACTTGGTTAGCATGTTAAATAAGAACTCAGAGGTTAATAGTCTTCAAGGTTCTTCACTTCTTCTTTTCACCCTCCGTTATGCTTTTTTGGCAGTACTGGGGTTTGAACTCAGGGCCTTGTGCTTGCTAGGTAGGTGCTCTTCTACTTGAGCCATGCCCTGAGCCATTTTTTGCTTTAGGAAATATGGTCTCATGCTTTTTGCTTGGGACTGGGCTGGGACCTGGATACTCCTACCTACACTGACAAGATTATAGATATGTTCCACCGCTCAAAGCTTGTTTGTTGAGATGGAGTCTCACTACCTTTTTTTTTTTTTTTTTTGCCTGGGCTGGCCTTGAACCATGATCCTCCCAATCTCCACCTTCCTGCATAGCAGGGATTAGAGGAATAAACAACCACAGTGGTCTACCCATACACTTTTAATCATGACCTTAAAAAAAATATAGAAAGAGTAGACCTTCATGCATCTATCCTCCCCATTTCAGTAGTTAACACCTAGCCAGTTTGTCCCCAGACTATTTTGAAGCAAATCATTTATCTATAAATGTATATATTTATATATGTGTGTATTCTTAAAAAACTGTTATTTTAACATAACTATGATATCTCATATAAAACCAGTAACTTGTTAATATAATTGCTATTAATTATTTCTCACATTTTCCCATTGTCTCATAAAGTTGTTGTTTTGTACAGTAAATCAACTGTAAAATCAAGCAAATCAGCTTGAATCAAGATCTAAACAAGGTGCACCTGTTGCATGTAATAGTTTCCTGACCTTTTCTTCCTGCTTATAATTTATTTGTTGGATATACTAAGCTGTTCATCCTGCAGAACTTTTCATGTTTTGGGTTTTGCTGACTCCATCACTGTGGTGTCCTTTAACATATATGCTCCTCTGTTTCTTATGAGTTGTAGTTAAATTGAGAGGCTTATTGAGACTTCGATTTAAGTTTTTTTTTTGGGGGTGAAAATATAGATTATTGTGCATTTCTGTGCATCATATCATTAAGCACATCATGTCTTTTATCTGCCTCTACGGTGATAATGGATCACCTGTATACTGTCAGCCTTGTATATCCAGTGTAAAGTTCTCTGTCAATTTTTTACCTACAGCACACTTTGATATTTGATGTTTAGATCCATTATTTTATTAGGCATGTAAAATAGTGTTAATTAAACTTTATCATTTCTTCTTCATTTATCAGTTGAACTTTTCCAATGAAGAGTAATTTTCTCTGATCAGCTTTTTGGTTATTATGCAGTACAGTTCACACAGAATAATTGTTAGATTTCTGTTATTTACCCATGAAATCCTTCAAAAGTGACCAATGAGTTCTTTTTAAATTATTGGCTATCCTTTATGAATTTCCTTCTGTCTTTCCTCCTCTCTCTTCTACTTCCTTCCTTTCTCTCTCTTTCTTACAGACATGTATTTTAAGCCTCCTTAGTTAAATCTACCAAAGATGCATGTGTGTGTTTAAATGCTCCCTTGCAAATACATAGAGTAGTGGTCATTTAGAAGAAAACTTCATATTTCATATCTTATAAGTCAGATTTTAATATGTATATGTCATTTGGAAAACATTTAACTCTAACGTGTGAAATGTGTAGTCTGAATCTTTTTCCAGTTTTTGAGGTATATGGAAATATTTTGACATGCATAGGTTGAATACAGGTAATATTTTGGTTTTTCATATTAAAAATTAGCATGATAGTATAAAAGCTCAACCTTTTTTGCTCTCCTTTTACTAGGACTGATTTTTATTCTTAAATTTTTCCCACAAAAGTGATGGACCACCAGAAGTGGTGATACATGCCTGTAATCCCAGCTACTCAAGAGGGTGAAGCAGGAGGATTTCAAGTTTGAAGCAAGTGTGGCAACATAGCAGACAGATCACCTCTCTCTTGAAAAAAAGGGGGGTGAGTGGAAGGCAGGGTTAGGGATATAGCTCAGTGGTAGAGTACTTGCTTTGCTTGTGCCAGGCCTTGGGTTAAATCCCCAATATGAGCAGTGGGAGGGTGGGTGGTGGTGAAGATAGATGACCAAAGGCCTTGCACTTGCTAGGCAGGTGCTATATTACTTGAGCTACACCCCTTGCCATAATCTAGTACTAGTACTTTTAGTAAATTTGAAATAACCTTAATTTTTTTTTTTCAGACAGGCTTTTTTGAGACAGGTATGTAGCCCAGGCTTAGAATTCACTGTTTTCCTGCCTCTGCCTCATGAGTGCTGGGATTATAGGGATGTATGATAAGTATTTTTGAACATCAATATGTTTATTAATCATCAGGACTGATGAAATTAGAATATAATTACTTATAGAATATTACATGAAGGCAGTGAAAGAAGAGGAATTAAAAAATTTGAATAGCTATGAGATTTGTAAACTATTAGTTACATTATTTTATTAAATGTTGGATAGTTATTAGTTGAAGACAGAATATAATTTAAAATGACATTATAAACAGGATGGAATTCAGTAGATAAAAAAGTGGAAAGGAATGTTTCTTATTTAATTTCTCTGTATCGGTCCTTCTTTTTATTGTAGTCAGTTTGAACATTAATGTATACTTTAAAAGAAAAATAATTTTTAGAAGCAAAAGAGGACTCAGAAAAACACTGCAGCTTCTTAGACATAAATCCTTTATTTAGAGTGGGTGGTGATTTTATTTTTCCTTTATAAATGATCTTAAAATGAATTTAATTAAAAATTTATATTTGCTTCAAATAAGTAAGACCTCTCTGTCTTAGTCTTTAAACAATTATTTGTGAAGCATCCTTTACCTGCAGAGATGTTGCACAACTACATTTTATGTTAGATACAGACATTTTTCATTTTAGATATGAAAGTAAAGACTAAAGAATAAAATCCTCATGTGCCTTCTGTCAGTGACTGGGTCCTTTTTTTGTCTTTGTCCTCTTATATTATGCCTCTCCCTTTCTTGGTCTTTGCATCTAGCTGCACTGTCTTCCTTTCTGTTTCTTTGTGTACTATGCTCCCTCCCACTACTGGGCCTTTATTTGGAATTTTCCGCACTACTCATCTTACCTGTTCAATTCTTATCATCCTTCAGTTCTGAGCTTGAAAGCTCCGTATTTTCTGTGATGTCCTCCTTGACTCCTTGTTCTGGAACAGGTTCCTTTATTATGTACTATCTCAAAGCTATGTTCCTTTTCATAGAATGTTAATATCAGCTGTTTTTTTTTACGTACTCAGTAGTAAGCTGATCTGATCAGGGTCTATCTCCTTTATGATACTGTAATTACCATGAAAATAAGGGTCGTGTTATCTCAACTTCCCTTTATATCCCTGACCACCTGGCGTAGTGCTTGCTGCTCAGTAAATGCAGTAAACTATATTTGTCTGTTGACCTTTTCATGCATTATTTTCTTTCTTCCCACTTTTCATGTAATACAAACATTCATGTGGAAATGAAAGGCTTAGAAGTTAAGCCAGATATTAATGTAGGTAGTGAATATTTTATATCTTTGTAATATGTTTGGTCTTTTTAAGTTTGAAAGTTGGCTAGCTCAGTATTTAATAAACATGTTTCAATAAATATTTTACTGAACTATTATATAGACATTTAACTAGTTGAGACAAGGATGTGAATTCACGTGGTATGTGCTTGTATCCACAAGCATTGTGTATTATCTTACAGTATTTAGTAACTAAGCATCATGATTACAGTTTCAGTCAGCTTACACGTTAGCAGAGCTTAAGTTAAATGAGTGAAAACACATGTGCTCAAGTCTATTACATAGATTTTAAAATCTAGAATAAGTAGTTCAAAATGTTGCCATTCTAAATGCATTTACTTTGGCATTACTGATTCTTTTTTATTTTTATTTTTTGTGGTGTTGGGAATTGAATCTAGAGCCTCATCATGTGTGCTAGGGAAGTACTATTCCAAATAAGCGACATCTCCAGTGCCATTGTTGATTTTTATACTCAGTCAGCTATAATATTTAATATGATTTAACATTACTAAGTTAGTTGGTTTGCATATTTTGAGAATAAATGGTATTCACTTTAAGTATGAAAACATTAAAATGTGCAATAATAACCTTGTGGAAGTGTGAACTCTCATTTAGTCAAATATTTGTGTTGTAATTTAATTTGTAAAATGGGAAAAAAAGAATACAAAGTTACAGGAATTCACAAATCACTACATTCTATTTTTCCTGTGTCTTATTTTGCTCTTGGTTCTTTCACCTACTTTGTAGCAAATACTGCTGTTATGTAAATTATCCTTGTATTAAGTTTGTTGTTAAAATAATGTAGAAGCAAAAACCAGTAATATTTTTATACCTATAAGGATGATTTGGGATTGAGACCACAAGACAAAAAATTCTTATTATACATTTTGTAAGTCTGTAACTTCACCACATATATAAATTCTACTATTTTTCTTTTTTGACAGTACTAGGGTTTGAGCTTTGGGCCTCATGCCTGCTAGGCAGGTGCTCTGCCACTTGAGCCATCTCCAGCCCTTTTTTTGGTTTTAGTTATCTTTTCAGGTAGAGTCTTGTGTTTTCCTTGGGTTTGCTTGCCTTTAGTCCTCCTTTTTATGCCTCCAGCATAGCTGGGATTATAGACAGGTGTCACTAAGCCTGACTTGTTGGTTGAGATGAGGTCTTACTAACTTTTTGTTCAAGCTGCCCTTGAACCATGATCCTCCCGGACTGTGTCTCCCTAGTATCTTGGATTACAGGATGAGCGCCATGCCTGCTATTTTACTAGTTTTCTTTTTAACACAGTAAATGAATTATACTAGTATGTGTGGATTTTGCCTAAATACATTTGGTCAGTGAGACAGATACTTTGGTAGTAGCCAAAGCCAATCTCTTTTTTTCTTTCACTCTGGGAGACTTTCTGTGTGTGATAATGCCTTTTCTTCCCTTTTCAAATTTATTATTTATTTCAAATCTGTGGATAGCATATGTCTCACAAAAATCTCATAATATCTTTGCCTTTTATGAAATATTTAGCTACTGATTTTTTTCTATAAGTGTTAAAAACAAGAATTTAAATGTATATTATTGTCTTATCTAAGTCATTGATTTAGAAGCAAGCTGAGGATTACTGATATAATGTAGATAATGAGTACAGTTTAGCAGAAGTGGCCATATGCATGCCAGGCAAGTGAAAAACTGGAAGTTTTTGAGCAGGAGAAGTACACAAAGAAAACTAAATATGATGAGAGTAATTGTTTGTAATAGTGTATGTAATGCTTTAGAAAATATGAGGATTTCATCCTGAAATGTCATTTCTGCTTCTACAAAGCTTCTCATTTGTTATTTTCTTTCTTCTGTGGATCTGTCTGTTCTTCTTTGATATCATTTCTACGTTGCTTAACTTACCACTTCCTCATTTCATTTCTGTCTGTATCCTTCAGTAATCCAATACATCCACTCATTCTTGGATTAATCTTTGCTTATTCTTTTTTTTTGGAGGGGGGTTTCCTCCAGATTCCCAACCCACTTTTGTAAGATTTTGAACTATGTAATTTTTAATTATGGTAAAATATTCATAACATGAAATTTGCCATTTAACTGTTTTTAAGAGTACAATTCAGTGGTATCAAGTACACTTACAGTGTTGTGCAGCCATCATCAGTAGTCCTTTCCACAAATTTTATATCTTTCCAAATTGAAACTTTGTACCTATGAAACATAACTAACTACTCATTCTTTCTTTCTTGTCCAACTCTTGTTATTCTTTGTCCTCCTTTCTGAATACCTCATATAAGGAGAATCATAAAATATTTGTCTTTTGTGTCTGGCTCATTGCACTTAGCATAATGCTTTCTACATTCATCAGTGTTGAAGCATGTATCAGAATTTTATTTTTTAAGGCTGAATAATATTTTGCTATATATATATACACGCACACACATATATATACTGTTATCTATATATCTATCTATGTGTCTAAAGTATTCTGTCTACCTATTCATGTGTTGAATATTTGGGTTGTTTCTACCTTTTAGCTGTCGTAAACATTTCTGCTTTGCGTATTGATGTACAAGATCTCTTTGAGTCTATTTTCAATTCTTTTGGGTATATAATTAGAAAAGGAATTATTGGATCATATGGTAATTCTGTGTTTAAGTTTTTGAGAAGCACACTAGTTTTTATTTCCATCTTTTGTTTTTTGTGGTGCTAGGGCCTTGTTGCTAGGCAAGAGGTCTACCCCTGAGCTCAACCTCAGCCCCTACACTATTGCTTTTCATAGTGATTGCACCATTTTCTATACTACTGGTGGATGGGGTTTCCAGTTTTTCCATATTTTTGCTAATACTTGTTATTTTTGTTATTGTTGAACATCTTTTCAGAGGCTTAGTGATAATTTGTATATCTTGGGAGAAATGTCTGCTGAAGTCCTTTGCCCATTTTGAATTAGGTTTTTGTTGTTGTTGTTGAGTTGTGGAAATTCTTTATATGGTCTAGATATTAATCCTTTACTAGTACATGATCTACACATATTTTCCCCCACATATATGGATTTTCTTGTCACTCTTACTAGGGTCACTTGATTATAAAGTTTTAAATTTTGATGAAGTCCAGCTTATCTGCTTTTTTCTTTTGCTACTTGTCATATCTTTGAAATTGTTAAATCTAAAATCATCATATTCTTGTTTCTTTTCAGATTGTATTAATCTTTCACCCTTTAGCAATATCTTGAAAAGTTACCTGTTTTATTCTAAGAATTTTATTGATGTATGTCTTACATTTAGGTCTTTGATCCATTTTGTTTTTGTATGTGGTATAAGGTAAGTCCAGTTTCATTCTTTTGCATATGAATGTCTAGTTTTCCAGTATCTTCTGTTTAAAAGACTGTTGTTTTTAAGACCACTGAATTGCCTTGGCACCCTTATTGAAAATCAGTTTAAAAATATTCTATTCATCTATAAATCTGTCCAAATGCCAGAATCACACTGTTTTGATTAGTTTAGCTTTTGTGGTAAGTTTTGAAATCATGAAGTATGAGTCCTCTAACTTTGTTCTTCTTTTTCATGATCGTGTGTCTATTTGGCATTTCTTGAGATCCCGTGTGGGTTTTAAGATTGTTTTTTCTTTCTGTAAGAAACACCCTTGGAAGGCCTTGTGGTGCATGCCTATAGACCCAGCACTTGAGGATATCCTGGACAACATAGTGAGTATGAGGCCAATTATGACAACATAGTAGATTCTGTCTCAACCAAACCAAACCAAACAACAAACAAAATGAAACCACTTTTGGGATATTGATAGACATTACATTGAATCTGTAGATCACCTTGAGTAGTGTTACTATCTTCACAATATTTAATCTTTGACTCCATGAACATGGATGTCTTTTCACTTATTTATGTTGCCTTTAATTTCTTTCAGTAATGATTTTTTAGTTTTCAGTATACAGTCTTTCATGTACTTGGTTTACTGCTAGGTAATTCTTTCTGATGCTATTATAAACGGAATTGTTTTCTCATCAGTGCTCACTACAGGTATATAGAAATGCAACTGATTTTTCTATGTTGACTTTTGTATCCCATAGCTGTACTGAATCTGAGCTAACAATATTTCATTATGTATGTACATATTATATATATAAACACACATACATATACTATATGTCATATATATATATATATATATATATATATGTATATGATTGAATCACTGTGAACAGAGATAACTTTGGCTCTTATTTTCTAGTTTGGATGCCTTTTATTTGTCTTGTTTAGTTTAGTTTGTTTTGTTTTAGTACTGGCTAAAATTTCCAGTACTATGTTGACTATAAGTAGTGAAAGTGGACATTGTTGTCCTATTCATGACATTAATGGAGAAGCTTTCAGGTTTCACCATTGAATATGTTGTTGTTTGTGTATTTTTCATGACTGTATTTTTTTATTCTTTTTCATATGTCTCTGTTATGTTAAAGAAGTTTCCTTTTATTCTTAGCTTACTGAATAAGCTAAGAGGGAGTATTGAATTTTGTCAAATGCCTTTTCTGTATGGGTTAGATGATGATGTGGTTTTTCTTTCATTCTTCATCCTGCAGTGCTATGTTGGTTGGTTGTGTATGTTGAACCATCCCTGGTATTTTGGGAAGAAACCCCACTTGGTTTCATCCTTGGAATATTCCTTTTAATATGCTTGTGAATTCAGTCTAAAGTGCTTTATTTAAGATTTTACATAGTAACTTATAAAGGACATTGAGTTGTAGTTTTCTTGTATCGTCTTACTTCACCTTTGGTACCAGGTTAATGCTGGCTTTATAGGATGAATTAAGAAATGTTTTATCCGCTTCAGATTTTTTGGAGTAGTTTGAGAGGATTGGTCTTAATTTTTCTTTAAATGTTTTGGGAGAAGTCACCAGTGAAACAATAGTCGTCTTCTTTTTTTTTTTTTTTTTACTTCTGTAAAATTGGTAATGATATTCCCACTCTGATTTCTCATTTTAGTAACTTTGAGTGTTTCAGTTTTTTTTTTTAAAGTCAGTGTGGATAAAGGTTATTAATACTGTTGATCTTGTTTTTTGTTTGTTTTGAGACAGGGTTTTGCTCTGTAGCATAGGTTGGCCTGGAAGTTGCTAGGTAGCCTATGCTGGCCTCAAACTCATGATCCTCCTGCCTCAGCCTCCTGAATGCTGGGATTATAGATATGCATCACTACATCCATCATAGGGATCCTTTAAACAGCCAAAATTTGGTTCATTGATTTTTTTTTCTATTTTTCTTTTTTTTGTTACTTTTATCTCCAACTCTAATCTTTAGCATTTCCTTTTTTTCTGGTTCTTTTGGGTTTTATTTTATTTCTTTTTTCTATTCCTTAGGTATAAATGTAGGCTACTGATTTGTGATATGCTTATTTAATGTGTGCATTTGTAGCTGTAAATTTCCCTTAGTTCTGCTTTAACTGCAACTGCATAGCATAAGGGTTTTCTTCTTTTTTTTTTTTTTTGTGGTACTGGGGATTGAACTCATGGCCTTGTGCTTGTTAGGTAAGTGCTCTACTACTTGAACAATCCCCCCAGTCTTGTAGCATTAATTTTGATGTATTGTGTTTTCTTTGTTTCTGTGTGTTTTCTGATTTCTTCTTTTGCTATTTTTCAAGAGCATGTGGTTTACTTTCCACATATTCACTAATTTTCTAGTTTTTCTTATGATTAATTTCTAGTTTAATTCCATTGGTTAGGAAAGATTCTTTGTATGATCTCAGTCTTACAAAATTTATTGAAGCTTTTTTGTGGGCTAGCATGTGGTCTACACTGGAGAATAGACACTTGAGAAAAGTGTATCGTATGCTTTCATCAGGTGGAGTGTTATGTATATTGTCTCTTAGGTTCAATTGGTATATAGTGTTTGCTTGAGTCCTGTATTTCCTTGTTGATCTGGGTGTTCATCCATTATTAGAAGTAGGGTATTTAAATTTCTGTTATTCTTTCTTCAGTTCTGTCATTATTTACTTCATCTCTTTTGGGGCTATGGTGTTTGGTGCATATACATTTATAGTCATTTATGTATTTGTTGATGATTTACCTTTTCTTCAATGTCTAATGTTTTTATCTCTCCACACATTTTGACATAGTCTATTTTGTCTGATAATAGTATTGATGCTCTCTTTAGTATTATTTGCACAGAATTTCCTTTTCTGTTGTTTTACTTTAAATTTATTTATATCTTTACAACTAAAGTGAGTCTCTTTTTATACTATATATGTGGATTATATCCTTCACCCCTTAAAATCCCATGTTTTCCCCCTCTTTTTAAAAAGTCCACTTTGCTGATCTCTTCTATTGAATGGAGCATTTAAACATTTGCATTTAAAGTAATTTATTAAAGACTTACTCCTGACATTTTGCTTTTCATTTTCATTGTATATTTTGTATTTTAAAACTTTTTTTATTATGCATTTTCTTTGTGATTGCCTTTGTGTTTAGTTGATTTTTATTGTGACACCTTTTGGTTATCTTTTGATTTTTTTTTTTTTTTGATGGTACTAGGGTTTGAACTCAGGGCCTCATGCTTGCTAGGCAGATGGGATCTACCACTTGAGCCACTCTGCCAGCTTTATTTCCTTTTGTGTATAGTTTATAGATATTTTGTTTATGATTATCATGGGATTACCTATAACATATTAAAATTATACAGATATAATCTTTGTAATTTAAGTTACAATCAAATGTAGTTTAAGTTACAAATCAAAACCTACTTCAGTTGCATAAAATAACTTATACAATTCAAATTTGGCAAAATTTTTACAGAGTGTAGCAAATTGTGTGTTTATACATTGTGTGCCTAATAACAAAGATGTTTTAATTAGGTTTTATGCATTTGTCTTAAATCCTATAGAAAATAAAAAGTGCTCTTTACAAACCAACACTATAGTAACTGGTTTTTATGTTTGCTAGCTTATATTTACTGGAGCTCTGCATGTCTTTTTATGGCTTCAAGTTACTGTTTAGCATCCTTTCATTTCAATCTGAGGGACTCTTGGTAGCTTTCCTTATTGGACATGTCTGGTGATAATGAATTCCCTCAGATTTTGTTTATCTGAGGACGTCATAATTTCTAATTTTTCTGGATATAGAATTCTTGATGAGAGTTCTGGGTTTTTTTTTTTCAGTCTTTTAAACCATATTTTCTTACTCCCTTCTGGTTTCCAAGGTGTCCAGTTTATAATTTATTGAAGAGCCCTTGTAGGTGAAGAATTGCTTCTCTCTTGTTGCTTCCACTATTCTTTGTCTTTGGTCTTTGACAGTTCGATTATAATGTATCTCAGTGTGATTCTCTGAATATAATCCATTTAAGAGTTTCTTGAGCCTTTTGGATTTCTTGATTTGCATCTTTCAGCAAATTTGAGAAGTTTTTGGCCATTATTTGACAGCCACTTTCTTCTCATACTCCATAATGCATATGTTACTCTGCTTAATGGTGTTCCTCAAATCCCTTAGACTCTATTCATTTTTGTTTATGTCACTTTATTTTGTTCTTTTGAATGGGCTATTTTTTTCTCTTGTCTTATAACTTATGTTTTTTTTGGAAATTTTGGCATTTTACTATTATAATGTGGTAACCCTGGAAATCAGTTTTCTCCAGGGATTCCTGTTTTTTTTTTTATAATTTTTAATTGATTATTGAAGGCTATAGTAGTTCATTTGTCTTGAGACTTTTTCAAACTATTTTTGCAGAGACTAGTGTTGTGTTTGATCATTGAAATCTTCTCCTTTAGCTTGTGTTCACATGTTTTTGCAGAGATTGCCTCAGGAGTTCTAGTCTTTGCAGTTATCTCTGCTATATAGGGGCATTCCTTCACACTTAGGTAGGCTTCCTTTGAGTATAGGAATTGTACTGAAGTGGAGGGTTAAGGTCTTCTCAGGTCTTTTCTTAGCATTCATCTTACTTGGTATGTTAGTTTTTTGTCACTGTGACAAATACCCAAATGAAATAACTTAAAGGAGAAAAGATTTATTTTGCCTCATGGTTTCAGAGGTTTCCATCCAAGGGGAGCTTTCAGCCTGAGATGAAGCTGAATATTACAGTTGTGGGTGTATGACAGAGGAGGCTACTCATGGAAGCCAGGAAGCAGAGAGAGAGAGTGATAGGAAGGGGCCAGGGAATAGATACTCTTCATAGGCATGCCCCAGTCACCTTTCTCCAACTAGGACGTACCTCCAAAAGTTTCTACTACCTCTCAATAATATCATCATATTATAGATCCATCAATGGATTAATTCTCACATTAGGTCAGAGGCCTCACAATCCTATCTTCAACAACCATGATCTATTGAATCAGCTGATAGACACTTATTTTATATTCTTTTAAGGAGGGAGGAAAAATAAAGCATCGCCAGTTAAACTATTGCACAGTGTTATCTTTCAGTGAATTTTATTTCTGTTAATAAATATAAAATAAAACTTCATCTTTTTGGAAAAGTAAAAACTTTTAAGTTTACTTTTTACTTTTAGCATATCATCTTTGAACATACATTGAAAATATAAGTGAAATAAATTGGTTACGATACTCCTTTGCACTGAGTCCAACTCCTCTGAATCTTTTTTCCCACCCAGAGTTGTCTTTGTCTGTGTTTTACCACAGAACATCTTCCCTGTGCAGTTAGGAGAGTTGATAATATAGCACGGCTTAAAAATATATTCTAGTTTTACCTGGGACTTACTGGCATTTTCTTGATCTTATTAGACAATGTTAATAAAAGCTTTTTAGCCAGTTTCTAGGCTTCAAATTCATTTTGCAAATGTTTATTAAATAAATTGTTGCCTGAAATCTTGAGAGGTTTCAGTTGTATAATTATGTCATTAGAAATAATAAATAAGTTTTTACACAGCAGAGAAAACTGTGTCACTACCACCACTCTCCAGCAGCAACTATAATTGCCTTAATTGTGATAGGCATCTACCAGCTTCAAAGAAGTTAAAAAAATTTAAAGACATCTTAAAATTGAAATGCATAATATTTTGAATTCATTGTAAAATTCAGATTTTTGTATCTTAATATAAAATATAGCTTAATTAAAATATTTAAAGTTTTTAGGAGATTTACATTTTGTTGTATCATGATGTTTAATTTGGAAAAAGTTCATGTGTGGGCTGAGATGGGTAACTTCAGCTACTTTTAAGGGCTGAGGGGAATATTAGCTTAAAGTTTTAGGAATCTGATTTTACAAAATATGAGAAAAAAAATTGGACCTCATCCTATACCTAAGGGACCCCAAAAACTCTACCAAAAAAACTATTAGAAATCATGACTCTAGGCAAAGTAGCAGGATATAAAAATAACATCCAGAAATCAGTAGCTTTTCTATATACCAACAATGCATAGACTGAGAAAGAAATCAGGGAAACTCCCATTTATAATAGCCTCAAAAACAATAAAGTACCTTGGAATAAATTTAATGAAAGAAACCAAAGACCTTTTTAATGAAAACTATAAACCACTGAAGAGAGAAATCGAAGAAGACATCAGAAGATGGAAAGAACTTCCATGCTCATGGATTGGTAGAATCAATATTGTGAAAATGGCCATACTACCCAAAACAATCTACATGTTTAACACAATCCCTATAAGAATCCCAAGGACATTGTGCATAGAAATAGAAAAACCAATCATGAAATACATATGGAAACACAAAAGACCTTGAGTAGCCAAAGCAGTTCTGAGCAAAAAGTCCAATGCTTGGAGGCATCACAATATCCAACTTCACAAACTATACTACAGATCCATAACAATAAAAACAGCATTGTATTGGCACAGAAACAGAAAGGAAGACCAGTGGATCAGAATAGAAGATCCAGACATAAACCCACATACCTATAGTCAAATGATCTTTGACAAAGGAGCCCAAAACACAAAATGGAGAAAAGACACCCTCTTCAACAAATGCTGCTGGGAAAACTGGATATTCACACATAGAAGAATGAAGCTAGATCCCTGTCTTTCACCCTGTACCAAAATCAACTTAAAGTGGATCAAAGACCTTAATATAAGGCCTAAAATTTTGAAACAACTCCAAGAAGCAGTAGGAAATACACTGGAACTGATTGGTATAGGGAAGGACTTCCTAAAGAGAACTCAAAAGGCTCAGCATCTAAGAGAAACAGTGAACAAATGGGACTGCATCAAACTAAATAGCTTCTGCACAGCAAAGGAAACAGTCACCAGACTCAAGAGAGGCCCACAGAATGGGAGAAAATCTTTGCCAAAGTGGAGCACACCCACAGTGGGCATATGTTGGGGCACCCCTTTGAATGTCAACTTAAATATTGATGGCAAAAACCATCAATAGGCTCAGTGTGTGTGGGGAGAGAGGTATGCTGGTGAGAGGGAGGAGGGTGAAGGAAAGGAGATTGAGGTGATGGTGTATGGTTGATGGACTTCATGTACCTATGTAGAGTGGGACTAGGAAACCTCTTACAATTGCTTTTAGTGGGGTGAGGATGGGGCTGAGGGGGAGAGACTATGAGGGCAGTGTAAGTAATGTACAATATAAGTCTGATTGAAATTGTCACTATGAATCCTTCCCATATAATGAATATATCTTAATAAAAATTTATAATAAAAAAATTCATGTTAGTGGAGTTGACTTTCAGTGAATTTTCTGTCATTGGAAAGTACACATTCCAAGAAGTTCTAGATGAAAATCACTCAAACATAGTAAAAGCAATTCCTTCATGGGTGATGAGTGAACAAAATTTTGTCCAATGTATCTGACTGGGATAGTCTTATTCTAAAATAATTTAATTTTTTGTTTAGTGGTCTTCTCTTTTCTGATCTCCTACAGTATAGTTTACCAATACTATCCGTTGGTGATTGAAATACCTGTGAGTTTTTTCCTTATTGAAAGCAACATAGTGAAGGTACAGTGTTCTGCTTATGATCAAGAGATTAAAAGCACCAATCCAAGCCATTTTGAAATGCTGATTGGCACAGTAGAAGGATGGAATTAAGGAATGGTACTTTAAAAAAAATGAATTGTCCTTTAAAAATGTTAAAGGCTTCATGAATTTAGGTGCCATCCTTGGGCAGGGTCCATGCTAATTTTTATATCAATACAATTTTAGTATATGTGCTATTAAAGTGAGCATTCTGCGTATTTTCTTGCAAAATACTGTAACCTGATTTTCCTGGATGCTCAGTTTTCTGTCTCTAGTTGTTGGTTTTCTGAGGGTTTACTTGGTGAAAAGGCCACTGTGACTTTTATTTTTAATAATAGTTTAAAAGTTTTACCTTTTTGTTGTTATTGACACAGTACTTGTAGGCAGACTTTTTAGAATTGTTGATAATTAAACAAGGAATTGAAGAATTTTCTTAACTTTCCCTTTTCTAGTTAAATACATATTACCAATATTTTCTGTATATTTTTGGGGAACACATTAAATAGATGAACAGTCAACCTTTAGGAAGAGAAATAGGTATATGTACATCTTTTTCTTATTTTCTTCCACATGCTGAAGTTGAGATACTAGGTTATCAGGGATTTACTTCTCAGTTCTCTAGACATTGTGAACATAGCACTCTTAATTTAGTTTTGGCTATACATCACTTACTGATGCATAGCTGCAGTCTGGGATTTGAAAGACTGTTTAATTATGTTTATGGAATGTTCTGACTTGGTAAATATAAAATTTTCAGGGTAGTGGAAACAGGGTGATAAAAACATGTCTTTCTTAAATAGCGTTGTAACATTCTTGTAAATATTTCATGCATTTCTCTGTGTAAAAGATCTCCCTAGATTCCTCTGGCACTATTTCTGATGAGTTTTGTGAAGTACTTTTTACATAAAAGTAAGTATGTAGTATCTTAGTGTGTATATGGATTGGATTTTATTGTTTTAGCAATGAAAACCTTTCAAAAGTGGTTACCTCTGAATTTTTATCTGTAGTTTAACAGTAGCAAGTTAAGACTATAGTTACTTCTTAAAACAAGTTCTAATTATTTATAAATACATAACCCCTTTTAAATGCTGTTGATATTAATTAAAATTATTCTAAAAAGACTAAAACTAATGCTAAATCACACTTATATTCTAGGCATTAATTTATATTAGATGATATAAAGGTACTAGAAACCATTAGCAGTGGTTACTACTATATATTTATGTTCCTGTGTGTTTATATTTTGTATTTTTATAAAAAAGGGAATACATTAAATCATGGTCATTGTAAAGCATTCAAAAGTATAAAAACTTAAAAATGATAGTTTCTCTTCCCCAATCTGCCAGTTCAAAAAGGACAAATACTGTTAGTGTTTAAGTAATTACCTTTTCAGACCTTTATGTGTTTTTTATTGTATTTTGTTTAATGCAACATTGTGTCAGGGCATTGTAGGGAGTTTTTATGAAAACCTAAAAACTCTATGAAATAAGTAGTAATATGATGGGCATCTAAGTCCCAGGAGGGTAAGTGCTCCTGTGCTAATCCACTGTGGTACTCATTTGTGTTCTTAGTTATGGTACTTTGTATGCTTTTACAAATAAACTACTGGACATATGTGGATTATGTTTAGTGTAAAAACTGTCATACATGGTGCTGTGAGGTTTTTTTTTTCCCACTTAACTATATTTTGATAATCTTTTCTTGTTTTTTTAAATGGCTGTATATGTTTTTACCATAATTCATTTAAGTTTATTTATCATAAATTATTTTATCCTTGGCGGACTCTTAGTTTTTTTTTATAATTGCAAACAAGGTTGCAATGAGTGTGTTTGTAATGTGTGTATTGTATAAGGATTTCTTGTGAGATAGATTCTGAAATGTGAAATTGCTGGGTCACGGGCAGTACACATTTAAAATTTTGGTAAGACTTGCAGACTACCCCCAAAATGATTGAAACAGTTTGCATGTATGTCAGTATTGTTTGAGTACCTGTTTTTTTTTTTTTTATAACTTTGCCAGTAGAAGTTGTGATTAATCCTTGAAATTTTTGCCAGTGTAAGTAAAACCTAGTAAGGCCCTACTGTTGTGATTTGTATTTCTTTAAAGTTTTCTATTATTCATTTGAACTTATTTTGTCAATTACCTGTTCATAAACGTTGCCCCTTATTGTTTTAACTTTGTAAATGTTGCAATATTTTAAAGTTTATTACTGAGTACTATATGTCTGCTGTTGAATCCCTGTATAGTTGTTAAGTGTACAGACTTGAACCGCACAGACAGACTGAATTCTAGCCCAACCACTTCTTCAAGAATGTTATTTAACTATGTACCTCAGTTTCTTTACTGGCAAGATGACAGAGATGGTTGTACACCGCAAGAGCTCTTTATGAGGAATAAATAAATTAATAATTATAAACTGCATGGAACTGTGTCTAATTCTTAGTGATTTACAAGTGATATCTTATTAGTATTATTTCTGTCACCAAAATAACAGTTTTAAATTTCCTAGTCATATTTTTTTAAATGCCTTGTATTTTAGGTCTAAATTGAGACATTTTTCATCCTAATATTCATAAAAAGAAAGTACATTTTACATTTCTTCTAATGATTGGTTTCTTTTTACTATAAGTTTGTTATCTACATGGAATTTCTTTTTGTGTGGTCTTAGAGTTGTTTTTTTCTATTCACTAAAACTGTCTTAATCATATATTAAAATTCTCATGTATGCAAATATCTGTTTCTGGATTCTTCTGTTTCATTGTTCCATTAGTGATCTGTTTGTTAATTCTTACGTTATTATGCCACTGTTATGATTACTATACTTTATATATTTTGATAATTAGTTTGGAACAAATCCATTCATCCTTTTGTTTAAAAAAGTTGTTGGTTATTTTTTTATATTTTCCAAGTGTCTTTCAGTGATTCCATTCTATTTGTAGACCATTCACAGAGTTCTGTTTATATTCTATTAAATAATCATGTCAGGTTTTGAAAGGGCTCATATCTTTCCATTGTTGAGTATTCTTATCCAAGAATATGTCTTTAAAAAAATTAGTAAATTTGACACATGCAGGAGAAAGAGTCAGATAGAAGAGCATAAGATGAAAAATAAGTCTGTCTCCCAGGATCATTCCCCAATCTATAATCATGCAGTTCATAAATATGTTCACATATATTTAGAAAGATGTGTTCATATGAATGTATATCTAGAACTTCCCCCCTGATTTCTAAGATATATACAGAATAATGTTCTAATAGTCTTCATGTTTCTGTATTTTATTTTTCTTACTATACTCTACTATGGAAATGTTTCCGTAAGAAATTTTATTGGTCTTCCTAATTTCGTTTGTTTGTTTTGACACAGGATCTTGTTGTGTATCCCAGGATGGCCCCAACAGTGTTTTCTCTGTCTCTCTTTTTAAATTAGCATGTATTAATTGCGCAAAGGGGTTTCACTATGATACTTCCATACATGTATATAGTGTATTTTGATCAAATTCACCCCCATCTATTACTTCTTCTCTCCTTCTCCCCAGCCTCAAACTCTTGATCCTCCTGTCTCAGCTTCCTGAGTGCTGGAATTACAGGCATGTACCATTGGGACCAGTTACTTCATTTATTGTTTTTAAATTTAAATTTTTTAATGATTTTTTTTCTGGTAGTACCAGGGCTTGAACTCAGGGCCTCATGCTTGCTTGGCAAGTGCTATAGCACTTGAGCTACACCTCCAGCCCTTTATTTATTCTTAAAGGCTTCATGTTTTATCATTGTGTGGAAATTCTGTGTTTCAGTTATATTAATTTTTGTTTTTGCTAGTATATTGAATATTATACATAATGTCATTATGTATTTATTGATGTATTCTTACATCTTCGTATCTATGAGAGTCATTTCTGGTCATGGAATTGCTAGGTCAAAGGGTAGATCCATTTCAAATTGACAGATGTTTCTCCTTTAAATATATTGAACCAACATCATATCCCCAGTTTTAGTGTATGTAAATGACTATGACTCAACACCAATACTAGTTATCAGTTCCATTTTTTTTGCCATTCTAATCATTTTGCTATTAACACGATGAGTGAGGTTAAACTCATTTAATAATTTTATTAGCCATTTATTTTTCTGTTTACTATAACAAGAACAGAAACAAGTATTATTTATTAAGCACTTACCATGGGCCAAGCACTGTTCTAAGTGGATTGCATATACATTTCATGAATTGTTTCCTCATATCATTTTCTCATTTTATAAATTACTTTTTTCATATTAATTTCCTGAGTTCATTCCAATTTAAGGAAATTATGTGTATTATAGATTATTTTTTCATTTTACCTATCAGCTGTTTTTTTTTTTTTTATTATAATCCAGACTAGCTTTGAACTCCTGGTCCTCCTGCCTTAGCCTCCCAAGTCCTGGGATTATAGGCATATGCTGCCACACCGAGCTTATATTTTACCTATTACTTTTTTAAAATATTGTGTGTGTATTCATTTTGTATGCAATTTCACTTTTTTGTTGTTTTGTTATTTTAAGACAGGCTCTCACTCTGTAGTCCAGGCTGGCTTCCATTCTCATCCTACTGCCTCAGGATTATACGCATGTACCACCATGCTTGGCACAGTATTACATATGGTAATGGTTTATATTTGTCCTTATCTTTGTCTTATCAATTTTGATTAGACTTATTGCTAGGAATTAATTTAATAAGTTTAAAAATTATGAATGGGATCTTTTTACCATTTAATTTCCTAATTGATTGGTAATCAATATAGATAAATGTTGTTTTTGAACTGTGTTAATCAATCAGTTCCCCCCCCCCACCCCCGGTACTGGGGCTTGAATTCAAGGCTGCCTCGCATTTGGGTTACATCACCAGTCCTTTTGTTTTGTTAGTGGTTTTTCAGATAAGTTCTTGAGTTTTTGCCTGGGCTGTTCTTAGGCCATGATTTCATCTGTAATTGCCTCCTGAGTACTTGGGATTACAGGTGTATGCCACCACACCCTGCTTATCTTTGAGACAGTGTCTCATTGACTTTTTGCCCAGGGGGCCTTGAACTGCATTCCTGTCTCTGTTTCCCAAATAGCTGGGATTAGAGGTCTGTACCACCATGTTCAACCCTAGTCACAGTCTTTTAAAGCATACCTTTGAATTTTATAGGTAGACAATAAAGATTTCTACAAATGGAATTTTTATAACTTCTTGATATTTGCATTTCTCATTTCTTCTTTTTTTCTTTTTTGCATTGGTTAAGGTCACCAGTATAGCGTCAAATAATAGTGCTCATACCAGCCATTCTTGCCTTGCAATGCAGTCCTGTTCTTTACTTTAGTGAGATTTATTTATATATTAAAATGATAGTAATTTCATTGTTTAGGAGCACTTATTATGATGGAAAATAGCCTGGTAAAAAGTGGACATTACCTTGAAGGATAAGAGACTTAATTTTTAGTTAAGTGGTCTTGTGCAAACATTTTATTTTCAACTCTTAAAAATTAATAGAAATCTTTTATGCATCTCATGGAAAAATCAGTTTTCAAGTTGGGGACAGGAGGTTCATTGTAATCTATATGCCTTACTGAACTCACTTTGCCTTCTACATTAGACTTCAGTGTTTTATTTAAGAGGAATCTGTTCATTAATCACAGTGGTTGGATCTTGATACTGATTTTGTAATTATGTGTTGATAATATTGATTACTTGCAGTAATTATATAATTTGCAATTAATTTACTAATTCAGTGATTTGTTATAATTTTACAATTAAAAAGTTGAAGTTTTTTTTTTTTTCTGTGTAGTCCAGGCTGACCTCAAATTTGTGATCCTCCTGCCTCTGTCTCCCAAGTGCTCAGATTACAACCATGCACCACCACACCCAGCATTAAATGTATTGATTTAAAAAAACAGCTTTTAAACTGATCTTTTTTCTCCCTGCCCTTGACATTCTTATTATGGCTTAGGTGCATAGAGCTTGAAAGAAGCTAAGCATTTCAAGTGACCTAAAATGTTTTTTAATGGCCAAAATATATCTTTTATTTTAAAGAGCATTTCACATCAGCAGCTGAGTGTATTGAAATTTAGCTTCAGATGTATAACAGCAACCTTCTTTGTATTGTTATATTATACACTCCCTATTTCAAAATATGAACAAATCATGAAATATACAAACATCATGGCAGGTTAGTAGGATTTGCTAGTTTTGACATAATTAATTTGGCTAAAACAGATGTGATCATGGGAATTTAATTCATTATAAGATTTGTCTTGAGATCCTGTCGCAAATGAAATAAATAGTAAAATTTTAATTTTGAGTTAAAAGCAATTACTTTCTACATGTAGTTCTTGTTTGGTTCATATCCTTTTTCCTCACATTTCTTAGAGTGTAAATTTTTTTCTTTTCCTTTTTTTTTTTAAGGCACAGTCTTGCTGTATAACCCAGGTTGGCCTTGAATTTAGGATCTTCCTGCCTCAGTCTCCTGAGTGCTGGGATTTCAGGCCTGTGCCACCATGGTTGGCTCAAAATGTAAGTTTTTTTTTTTAATCAGTTTTTTTTTTTTTTCTGAATCAGCCTTAAGCTTCAAAAGCATTTTCCCAGAGTTTTATCAATGATTAATAAAAACCCCTTTCATGGAATTATGTAACTAATGCCAAATATTTCATATTTGATAGACATTCACGTATTTATTTGGTAATCTCAGTATGAGACACTATTTTGATTGATAGCTAAAATATTTGCCTAGCTCAAAGGAATGGATATTTCATTTCTGAATTTAAATCCATCATGTTGCTAATCACAGTTAGTAGACCACCTGTGTTGTACCAGTGTTGTGTGCGTGGGTGGGTGAAGCTAAGAATCAACTAATGCTCATGGTAAGGAAGACATTCCTTTGGAACTAAGAAAGATTCTTCCTGTTTACTTAACAAATAGTTATAAAACCGTTTATGTTTGTAGCCATTGTAACAACCGGATGGACTAAGTATAATTATTATCTCATTTTAAGTGTGGAAACTAAGGCACAGAGAGGTTAGAGACTTGCCCAAAGTCACACTGCTGTTGAGTGGCAAAGTGAGGATTTGAACCCAGTTCTTCTGGCTTTATATCCTCTTTAACTTACCTTCTGTTAATGTTGTCTGTTGTTTCTCCAGTGTTTTTGGTGTTTTTTATGTGTTCTGTGCTTACTGCTAATTATATTTGATTTTTGGAAACATTGTATTTTATATTGTGAATTATTTAATTTTATGATTTATAAGTTATAATGCCACAATGTTTTGAATTTAAAACAGAAACAGTATTAGAAAGGTAAATTGTTGTGGATAATAAAATTGTCAGTAATTACCGAACATTTTGAGAAAGAAGGCTTTGTCCTCCTAGTAGATGTGTAGTGAATACCAGTTTATATTTTGAAAACACAATAGCCATTCATTCATTTATATTTCTGTGAAATTCTTCCTGTATTCCATATTTGCACTTAAGATTTACTGGTAAAATTTAAAAAATCTGATTTCTGAGTTATTTTTATTAGTTGCCTTTTTTAAAAAAAGTTTTAAGATGGACCACATATTGAACATGTATGATATTTTGCAAATTTACACAGTGCGCTTTATGAACTTGCTTCTCAAATTAGAGTACTAAGGTATGTGTGAATTTTACCAGAAGTATATAAAGCTACACAATGAAAGTTTTAGTCTTCTAGAGCATCATTTCTACTAAAAGATTTGTGGGGGTGGAATATTAAGTAATTTAATTGTTCAGCATTCTAAAAAGCTTTTAATTTTGTAACTAAGTAATTCTCAAGTAAAAGGTGAAGAACTTCATAATAATGGTAGACTACTTTAGAGTCCTAAAGGTTATATCAGTTCATTCAGTGGAATGGTTTCAGGAGTGCTTAATTATACTTGAAATTGGTTGGTATCTTGGAAAGGTGTGAGAACAGTGAACTGATACAATTGAATATATTGGTGAGTGAAGATGACTCTGTCAGTCAGTTTTATTAACATGCCAAAGTGCTAAAAAAAAAATCCAAAACCAACTTCATAGAATGTTGAAAATAATCATGTTACCAACAGCACATTTTGTTTTAAATCTTAGTTTATTTGGACTTGTGTTTTTAGCAAACTCCACTTTTAAGTAAATTCTGTGTATTTATTTGGGGTTACTTTTTAATTTCTGAAAAGGTCGAACATGTTATTTCTTTATTAGATTGTTGCTCCTTCAGTTTACAAGTATTGATTGTACTTACAATGTGTTCAAACTTGAATATAAAGAAAAAAGGGAGTGGATTTTGGTGGTATACACCTGTAATCCCAGCACTCAGGAGGCAGGAGAATCAAAAGTTCAGTTCAAGGTCAGTCTGGGTTACATAACATTTGGGACCAGTCTAGGCTACCTTAGTGAGACCCTGTCTCAAAAGAAGCAAATAGACAAAAAAACTAGAGGTCTGTAGATGTTTAGTTTTTAAATATAAAACATCTTTGTTAAAGGGTTAAAATGATACAAATTTGAAATGTGTAGTCTTTTTTTTTTCAGGTTGGTGTATAAGGAATAGTGATGTAATTACCTTTCCTTTCATTCCAAATGCTGACTTTAGACTTGAATGTTTTTTTATTATTAAGTATGATCATAGGAATCATTGAATGATGCCAGGTGGAGATTATGGCATCATACTTCTTTTTTTTAATTAAGTGGTTTCAAGAAGATGGGGATAAGGGATGCTGGGAATCTCTCTAATAGGGTAATTATGAGGATAGAAAATTAAATAGTTTGTATTCTGGGTGTATTCTCTATGTGGAATTTGCCATCCAGTAGCAGAGAGAAGTAGAAAACATTTTCTTTGAATAGAAAATTAAATGGAAAAGTACATTCTGTTCTATTGCTTTTACTGTCATGTAGACTTAAGAAGAAAACCAGCAGTTATAGAATTGGCATAGTTCTCAGGTTTTTAGATTCTTAGTCTAAAGTTTCTGATTCATCACTACATTGTTGCTCATTCACACATGCTTAAATGATCTGATCTGTAAAACTGTAGATTGCAAATTTTCTATACTGTAGACAGTTACTTTTATAATATTTATTGAAACCAAATGAACTATGTATAATAAAGGAAAGTAACTCTAACTTTTGTCTTTACATTTCTTAATGGTTTAATAGGAGATGAACCAGGAATAGGAATTGCATAATTGGAAAAGTTTTTGTTTTTAGATTTATGTCAAATATATGCCAGCAAACTGAGTTCAGATTGCAATGAGAAAAGAAATATAGGAATAAGAAGAAAAATCCATAGCATCTTAGGAAAACAGGAAAGAATGCAATCTCTAAACCAGAAAATTTGGGAGACTTTTAGACCAATAAAAGGCTGATGAGATTGTTATTGAAAATCATTAGTACTATACAGCCTGGAAAAAAGTCAGAAAAAATACCTGGTTTTTGAGTAGAAAGTAGATGTGCTTATCTGATAATTCAAAAATTAATCTAGCTTAAAGATGACAGGGTTAGAGCAGAGAAATGGCCCTGTGAGCAGTATCAGGGTAATTAGAAGGTGGTGGAATCAGTGAATCTTGAGGAAAAAATCTGTCTTCCCAATCTTTCCACTTTAGCACGCTAAGGGCAAAGTCCACTTACAAAGATCCATAGCCTCTATTGTGGGCTTGATAGGTGGGGGAGACTCTTATGGAGAATGCAGTAGTGACTTGCACCAGCCTTGAATTTTGAAAACAATTTGGATTTAAAAAGATGAAGAGAATGAAGAAACACTAAATATTTAAGGGAAATTTTTATCATGCCAAAGAGAGGACTTGTGCTGAAAGAAGGATGCAAAAAGCACAGATAATCTGGACTAATGCAGAAAATAATAGCAAACTGAAAACTTCTAGTTAGACTTGAGAAGATACTGTATTGAGAAAGAAATAATGAAAACAAGTTTTTGCCATTAAAAATATTATTGCCAAGAGGTCATAAATATAGACAATCCAGACTGCTAAATTGATTCCAAAACTGCTCTCAGAATATTTGCTGACATAGAGGTTTGCAGTTGAAGTCATGTGGGTTCAAAGAGATCTTTGGGCTTCTACTATATGGTGACTTAGAATTGAGACTCCTGTGTAAAGACAAGATTCGTCATGATGAGACTTCAACAAAGGGGAGCCTCGAAAATTGAATTTTTTCTGTGATGCATGAAGACATTACAGAAATTCTCTTTTTCTTGGCTTTTATGTTTAATACTGAAAAGTCTCCCTTAAAAAAATTTGTGACCATAAGCTTGCCTTCATGTGGATATAGGATTCTAATTTATACTACATGACTCATTCAGGAAACTGTAAGCAGAGAAATTGGTAAATATTTGTGAAATAAATGTTGACAGTACCACAATGTACCTAATAGAAACAGAAAGTTACACTCTTTAGAGGGATATTCCCTCAAAGTATATTCCTTGATACAGCCTGAATGAAATGCTTTTATATTCTAAGACTACAAAAATATGAGAAAATCAGCAATCATGAGCAAAAATCAGTAGGAAAAACAAACAGCTGAATTCAACCTCTATGAATGTCAGATATT
Organism: Castor canadensis; assembly: GCF_047511655.1. Classification (NCBI taxonomy): domain Eukaryota; kingdom Metazoa; phylum Chordata; class Mammalia; order Rodentia; family Castoridae; genus Castor; species Castor canadensis. The sequence continues at coordinate 143,084,082 of NC_133390.1, read as the reverse complement.
GAAATTACTAGGTAAGAATATGGAATGTACATGGCAAAATGTTTAAAGTAATAAAAGGAGGGCTTAAAAACAGTAGCAAAATACTGTCAAGAAAACAAAGATCTGAAAAGCTGACCAAATTTTTAGAAATTAAAAGTAAAATAACTATACTTGAAAAACATTGAATGGGTTAAGTAGATTGACCCAGCTGTACTAAGAATTAATGAAACCGAAGATAGATCTGAAAAAAAAAAAAGAGAGAGAGAGATGGAAACATGAAGGGCAGATGTTTAAATACAGAAGAATAAGTATGTTTCACATATGTCTCTAGTAGAGGAGAGAATGAAAAGATTGATAGTCAATATCCAAAGAAGGAATAACTAAGAATTTTCTAAAATTAAAAGATGTGATTAAATTGAAGAAGCATGGTAAATGCAAAGGAAGAAGAAATAACTGGATAATACTAAAACCTAAAAGGACTTCAATTTTCCTGCCTTCTCCATATCTGAAAGAACTAAAAATATATTTAAAAAGCCAGGTGGAATAATGGCATCCACTTGTAATCCTGATAGAGCTGGAAGAAGATTATGAATTTGAGGCCAGCCTGGGCAACATAGTGAGACCCTGTCTCAAAACAACAAAACCATGGAACAACAACAAAAACAAGACACGTAATAGCATTAAGTAGGATGAAAGGGTGACATTGGTACAGCAAATGTGAGAGAATTCCATGATGATAAAAAACAGGTGGAATGAGGAACAGAGGAACAAGAGCAAAGAAAACTACAGCTAAAAGTGAAAAGTTTTTGCAGTTCAGTAGACCTCAAGAAACTTCACTTGTGGTATTAATAGTCTCAACAAATTGGAGTGTACTGTGCAGTGATCATCAGATTAAAAAATTTTAAAAGTACATATTGCAGCTGGGGCTTTCCCTTCTTCCTTTGTACATAATGATTGTCAGCAGGAATATTTGTCTGGAGGATAGAGTTGTGGTTTTTGTTCTGCAGATGATGATGCTGGAGGTTTCTGATACATATGTTGGGGTTGGAAAGAGTAGCAGAGCCTGAGAACTCTACCAAAAGTATGTATTGGGGAAGAGAAGGGAAAGGAAAAGAAAAAGAGGTGTCACATTTTACTCCCAAGGTAAAGCCATTTGTATATTGACAGTCTTGGGGATTCCAACCAACATTGCCGCTTTATGAGCACATACTCTAAATTAAAACATACCTCTTGTTAGGTTCCACCCATTTACATTAAACCTGACATCATTTCTCTCATTCAGAGAAGATGCCTTTGGAGAGTGACAGACCTATAGATCTGCAGGAGAAAATCAGTCAGATAGTTCTGGAACACCATGCACAAACTTGGTTGCCATTGGTCACCAGAAACACAACAGTAAAACATTGAAAATGAACTAAGGAAAATGGGAACTGTTTAAGAAATACAGGGAGATTAATGTTTCTTGTTTCCCAGAGAGAGGATAAAATAGAAAATGTAATTAGGCTGTTCTGAAAGAAGCAATATGTAGACTTCTAAAAATGAGATTGTTAAAAAATTTTGAAGGAAGGACAGAAAACTGAATGATTCAGAAGTAAAGTTGAGTGACTGTCCAGAATCTAAAGATAAAATGGAGATAGAAAATATCAGGAAATGTTTGTGGGACACGGGGCATGGAGAACAAATATTTTGATTTTCCGAGGTGATAGGAAACAAAGAGAAAATGAAGAAGTAATGAAGCACAATACATAGATACCATGGAATACTACCTGAATGCTAAATAGATGAGTGAGATTGATAACATACTCATGTGGAAAGATGATCGAGATATATTCATTGAAGAGGCAAGTTGTGAGAAAAATATGTATAGCATGGTATTTGTGGTCAGAAATGATGTGCAAATTCAAAGGTGCACAAGGAAAAAAACAGGACATGCTAATAAAGGTTTTTGTTTTTACTTCTCCCTCCCTATCATGAATTTCCTCTTACTCATGGGATAGAGGTTTCCTTTTGAGAGAAGGATGGGGGAGAAATGAAAGAAATATTTTCCTTAACATGTAATGTTCTTCTATAAGGAGAATTTTTATTTAAAGAATAAAGAATGAAAATATTGCAGAGGAAGGGAGGGGGACAACATATAAAGGTATTGTGGTTACCTGAACCACTTTAACAACATTTAAAAGAAGTCTCAAGCCTAGAATTTTCTTTATATGATATACTTTTCCATTACTTCTAGCAACTGTCTTCATCCCTTACTATTCTGAGATTCTCACAGAAGTATCTCACATACTTCTACACCTTTTATTTTTTAACATACTATTGGGGTGGGGATGCCTAATAGTCTCTTACTGCATGTAGATTTTATGAAAGATGAAATACAAGTGGAGAATACATTAAAAGAAAGAATATCTATAAACACTAAGTATTGCTTTATTGATAAAGGCTAGTATCTGGCATCTTTTGTGGAAATGAGTCAGCATTGTAAATTAAAATAATAGTGAAGAAAAAATCCAGGAGAATAACATATTCAAGATTCTGAGGTATATTCTGTTGGGTGGTTTTGGGTTGAGAGTGGAATATATCAGAATAATAGTAACATATGAGTATAATCACAAAGGTGTGAAGTGATATTCTGGATCACTTGAAAGGCCCTGTCCTTTTTGTGAGAGATGGATATGATCCTTGTCTCAATATGCCACATCTACTGTAAACTTCTGAACCTTCCACCATCATTCAGGATGCATCTAATGGTTGAAGTGGTAGAGGATGGCATAGGAGAGAAAACCTGAGGATCCTTGCCTGGGACAAGTAATGGAAAGAAAATCTTACAGGTATTTTTATTATTGTATATTTTACTTGGTTAGTGTGTTTTTACCGGATAAAATACTCTTTTAGTGAAGGGAGTGAGTAGTGTGGGGGAGGTGTGGGAGGTGGAAGAGTTACTGTGGAGCAAGTCTTCTAGGAGTGGGAGAAGAATTAGGAAAGAATATCACTATCTTTCTGTTTCCTTTCTTTTTGTGTTCTTGTACAGCTTTTGTTGACATCTTCCTAATATAGGAAGTTGTATCAGAGTTCTTGAATTCCAGATTCAAGTATATGGGTAGTCACAGGAACATTTAGGTACGTAGCATGTTTATATATAGCATTAGCTATTGGGCATTATTTGGACTCTTTCCTTGAGTTAATTTAATTCTGCTTATTTATTCATTACAAACAAACCTTTTTACTTATGTTATACCATTTTTACATTATATTATTTTACACAGGAAATAGTATAAGGAAGCTGTGTGTGTGTTTTTCAAAATATTTTTTGTTTTAGTTGACATATAATAATTGTACATACTTATAGGGTACAGTGTGATACTTCAACACACTTGTGCAATGTGCAGTGATCAAAATCAGGGCAATTAGCATTTTTCTCTTGCACGTTATTTTTTTATGTTCAGAAGCTTTGAACTTTTCTAGTTTGTTATTTATAAAATATGTAATTATTGTGGACTATAGTTATCCTTAAAAATAGTAGTAGATAGTAGTAGCTATCAACAACTGTTAGAAACTATTGGAAAATGTTTAAACTTGTGAGTTTTATATATTTTGAATATATGCTTTAAAAATCTTAGTTGTAATAAACTTAATTATCTCTTCTTTGATTATGTTAATTGGTTATTTAACCATTCGACACTCTAATTTATTTCTCAGGACTGACAATGTTTTAACATAACTATGCATTTTAATTAAATGGTTAGTTAATTGAAACGCCTTAATTTTTAACAGGAGCTCCCTTAAGTCTTTCGATCTTGATTTTTCTCAGAATTGCAGAGGCTTTAGTGCCAAGAAGTTCCAAGATAGCTCTAGTCTCATAGCTACTTAAAAATATTGCAAATTGTATGCTATGGAATTTTTTTTGAAAAATTTGCTAGAAGTGCTCTTATTTGAAGTGTTAGAAATGGTGTATTCAGTTTTATTTCTTTTTTCAGTTTTATTTCTGATAGTTGGTAATTCCTTGTACTTTTTAGATGATAAGTATACATGGGTATGTTAGGGGTAAGTTGTTTTTCAAAACTTAAGAGTAGTTGGAACTTACACCTGTAACAACTCAATTAAATGGAAGTAAACAAAGATATTTTAGCATAAAATTGGCCAAGGTAAATTTAAGTGAAATGAAAGAATATACTGGTAGAGTTTCTTTCTTTCTTTTTTTTTTTTTGGTCAATTAAAATAAGAAATGTTGCTCTTAAGAGAGAATTTTGTATTATTTTCTCCTCCTCTTCCCCCCATCCCCCAGCTTGGTCACTAGGAAAGGAGCCCTTTTATCTGATCTTGTCTTCCAGTCCATTTTGAGTCAAGAAAGACCCTTTGAAGACTCCTTTGAGAAGAGTCTGTTTTGAAGATGGAAAAAGAGATACTGTTTGAGAGAAGGCAAACACACAAAAAGGGTGATAGAAACATGTGTTTTTGTTGTAGAGAACTTCCTATAGTGAACATAGAGGACTGAGAAGGGCGTACATTAAAGATTGACTGAATTTGTGAATCTTGATGGAAAATTGCTAGTCATCTTCTAATATGGAAAAACAATTGGAGCTTCAGATCCAGGACTTTTTGTCTCTGCTGTATGCAATTATCATCAGCTCTGAACATTCAGAACCACCCTCTGTCCTCCATGAATGATGACACTTCTGCTTCCATTTCAGCAGTGCTCTGAGATGAATGAAAATACACAGTGTCTGCCAAAACCTAAAAAGTATAATCTATGTATGTATGTAACTGGAGCTCTGTGATGTACCCCTGTTGCATTTTAAAGTATTTATAGTGCTCCAACACCAATTGTGGGTTTTGTCAATAAATATTAATTTTTAAAATGAAATGTGATGATTCCTATCTATATTGTGGTCAGTTCCCCAATTTGTTATCCAGATTGTCAGCTTGATGGAACTGACATTTTATTTTTTTACTATAAATGATTATGTAATTTATGGTGTGATCTTATGATTTTCTGTTTCCTTGAAATTTTTAAAAGAACTTATATTACTATATGCAAAATAAAAAGTTGAACTAGTAAATATATTGTGATATCAAGTATACTGATTTTATATTAACTTTTCTTAATTTTTGACTTTGAGCTTGGTATATACCCTAATCCTACATGACAATCTGAAATTTTGGAGAGTAACAGTTTATATGTGTTACATAGTAAACATCTTAAATTTATTTGTGGGGGTGGTTTTAAAATTTCATTATTTTTAATATTTTTGGTATTTGGTACTGTTAGGCAGCTGTTCTTTAGGGGAGAAAGATAAGGACTTAATGTTTTTGAATTTATAATTGTTTCAGTTCTGTAAGCTAGTATTGTAATATGAATTTTTAAGCTTGTTTCCTACTCTTCAGTCGTCCCTTATTTTAAGAACTTTTAGAATCCGTTATAATCCATTTTGAACATAATGTCTGTATAGTCAAAATGTGTTCTTTCTTTAAAGAGGATTTCTTGGTTGAGAATTCCTCTCCTACATAAGTGTTTTTTCTGAATGTTTCTATTTAAATTAGAGAAAATTAATTATATAAAGAGATTTCATTGTGACATTTACATAATGCATGTAATATACGTTGATCACACTCACTCTGTCTGTTACTCTTTCTTACCTCCTCTTGCTTACACCCCCCACAACTTTAAGCAGTTTTTAATGGGTTCATTATGCTATTTTCATACATATAAAATGTACTCCCATCATATTTACCTCCATCACCCTTTTCTTTCTTTCTCCACACTCCTGCTGGTTTCCTCCCCAACTACAGTCATGTCATATTATTATTATTATTTAGGTCTAGATTCTGAATATGAGTGAGAACATGAGGTATCTGTCTTCCTAAGCTTGGCTTATCTTGCTCAGCTGAGTGCTCTCTTATTAATGCAGGACAGAATGAGTATGTGCATTTGTGAAGGTGTGATTTTGCTTCAATCTGACATAGTGACCTGTTCAAATGTGTCTATCACTACATTGCTTGTAGTGTCAAAAAGCTAATAATAACCTTAATGTACATTAAAAATGCGAGTGGTTGCAATGGAATATTAGGGCTCTTAAAAAATTGTTTTTCTGTCTTTATGTGTTGACATTAAAGAATTTTCTCCATAGCTTAACTATTGTGAATAATGCCACAATAAACTACTCCCCCCCCCCCGGCACAACAATAAAAAAGAAAAATAAATAAATAAATAAAATGCATTGCACTTAAAAATAATTTTTTTTTTCAGTGCTGGGATTTGAACTTAAAGTCTTGTGCTTCCTAGGCACTTTACCACTTGTGTGGTGCCTCCAGCTTTTTTTTTTAGTTATTTTTCAGGTAAAGATGAATGTTTTTGCCCTGGCTTGGCCTCAGACTATAATCCTCCTGAGTAAGTAGCTGGACTGACAGATGCACATCACCACACCTGGCTTTCTGATTAAGAAAGGATTTTGCTAAACTCTTTGCTCTGGTTGGCTTCGCTTCAAACTGTGATGCTGTAGATCTCTGTCTACAGGTAGAGATTACAAGCCTGAGCCATTGCACCTGGCTGTCTGTGGTATTTTAGTAAGTGAGGAAAGCAAATTAGAATTCATGAAGTATCCTATTTTTAAAAATCTTGTATTTCTGTAAAACTTGCTTATATTTGGGCCCAAAGAAAGGCATAATTATCATGATATGTGGAATTTTTTCACAGTTTTTCACTATTATGTTGGTTTCAATGAAATTATTTAAAAAATAATTTTCAAGGAAGAGTTTAAGAATTACAAAAAATGCATAGAATACAGTTTATATATTCCATCTTAGAGTAATTATGTACAGAAAAATAAAAAAATACTTCTAGTGGCCAATGAGATACATAATTTGCTATTCTTGTGAAATGAATTAAGGAGGACTCAATATTGATTGTGACCCCTGGGAACATCAAGAGGCTAATCTTCTCCTAAGTAGATGAAAAGATTAGTATGGATATTTGAACTGTAATAAAAATTCTTACTATAGGAACTAGTTTCAGTTTAATCTGCTTTCTCATTTTAGCCCTTAATACTTTTGTGTTTGAAACACTAAACTGCCCAGGAAATTTTGAATGTGAATACTTTGTTTCCACATCTGTTCTCCAACTCCTTAGAAATCACCAGCAAAATGAGGAACATCCAAAAGCAGAAACAGGAAAAAGATGAATGCCATTTGAATACTGTGCTAGATAACACAGTGATTATTCCCAGGTGTTAATTCTGCCTGTGGCATTAACTGTGTGAAGTTTGCTCAGATTTTTTTTTTTTATTCATATGTGCATACAAGGCTTGGTTCATTTCTCCCCCCTGCCCCCACCCCCTCCCTTCCCACCACCCACTCCGCCCCCTCCCTCTCCCCCCACCTCAATACCCAGCAGAAACTATTTTGCCCTTATTTCTAATTTTGTTGTAGAGAGAGTATAAGCAATAATAGGAAGGAACAAGGGTTTTTGCTGGTTGAGATAAGGATAGCTATACAGGGCATTGACTCACATTGATTTCCTGTGTGTGGGTGTTACCTTCTAGGTTAATTCTTTTTGATCTAACATTTTCTCTAGTACCTGTTCCCCTTTTCCTATTGGCCTCAGTTGCTTTAAGGTATCTGCTTTAGTTTCTCTGCGTTAAGGGCAACAAACTGTGTGAAGTTTGCTCAGATTTTTTTTTTAATGGCATTTATTTACCCAAGTGCATGATAAGGAGTTTCCACTTATAAGTACTAAGGTCAGTCCTAGAAATATGATTATATAATACCTGGATAATAGAATTTGATTTTAAAATGTAGTATTTCGTCTGCCAACAAAGTAGACTCGCTTTACTTTTTCTGTGGGGTGAGATTAATGGGAAGCATGTGTTTGTGAAGCTGGTTATTACTTTGGTCAATTAGAGTATTAGAATGTTTTTCTTTAAGTCCTGATTACTGCTATATAAGGAAGATTATTACAGTAGCAACTTCTATGGCTTTGGTCAACTAGAATATTAGAATGTTTTTCTTTAAGTCCTGATTACTGCTATATAAGGAAAATTATTACAGTAGCAACTTCTATGGCTGAGTTCAAACGGTGTGCATTTTAAAATGCAACCAGTTAAAGTACAGCAAAGTGACAGTATGGAAGAGTCAGGAAATAATTGGCTGTTATGTTGAAGATGGTAGCGTTAAATTTATTTTGTATTTTGCTCATGGAATTATGAGTATACCTTTCAAAAAATTAATATTAACCACAGTTTACTGTGGAAAAAAACCATGTCTGTGGGATAGTGTCATACAATGAGATGATGGAAATATGTAAGATGATCAAAAATTTAGGAAAAAATCTGACAAAAATCAGATTCAATAATTAGGCTTTCATGAACTTTTTAGTCTTCTCTCTCCACTGTCCTTCTCTTGATTCAGAATTATTCAGAGCACTTCCTGTATTTCAGTTGTCTATTTTTTGCTTCCCTGACTACATTGAAAACTTATCTGGAGTATATGAGCTGTCTTATTTTTATTCTCTGTGCTTAGCATTACAGCTAATTATCTGTAGGAATAATTAGTTCTTACAGGTCTTGAGAGATTAGAAAGTATGAGATAAGCTGAAAAATTATTCTCTACATTGGATTCCTGAATAACTTTTTAGAGCAGTTTGTTTTATTGGTCTTTGTGTGCACACTGCTTTGCAATTAGTAAGTGCTTAATACATGATGAATTATTTGATCAACATGAAGCAAAAATTGGAATGATAATATAGATGATAGCATTAGTTATGGAAGGTACTCGTTTTGGTGGAGATACTCTGTCTCATGTTCCATTTCCATTGCAGTTGAGAATAAGGAAATTCTGTATTCCATACTTTTAATACCTAAAATCGTTTTTGAGTGAGGTTTTTGTTTGTTTCTTTTTATGTGTCTCTTTACTCAGCAAATTTCCCTGTTTTCTTCTTTAGCCAAAACATAGGTGATGGGTGCTTCCTGTCTGAAATAACTTGGTTTTATGAGCCATTCATCAGTTGAAGAGATCTAGAAAAGAACAGGTGAATCATTGGAACAAAATCAGTTCTCTTCCTTCTGTATGTAGAAGACATAATTTTTAATAGCCAGTTAAAATTGGAATTACCTGCTTTACGAAATTGCCAATTAAATATCACATGTAATCGTTGATTCTTTTTGTAGGCTGAGTAATAGATATCGTTTAGATTGAATTAGCTTCTGGGATTTAATAATTGAAATACTTGAAAGTTAATTATTAGTCACTGGTTTTAGATGTTTTCATATTAAATGTGGTACTGATTTCTAGTATGATTTATTCAAGATTCCTTTTGTCCTTCATCAGATCAGTAAGGACTGTGGATGTAGCCCTGTGGTAGAGTACTTTCCAAGCATAAGTGAGACCTAGAGTTCTATCCCTAGCACTACAAAAAACGAAGTGGAATGCTATATACATTATATCTCGGTAAAAATATAGCAGAAACAACTTCATAAACCTTAAGATAAATTTTTTCACTCTTCTGTTTTGGCACATCTTACCCTGAAATCAAGATAAAGGATTCAGTGAAACTGGATTATGTACAAATCCATTTTTCAGCAACAGGCTACTAAACACTTAAATGCTCTTCCCCTTTTTCATCATTTTACAAGTACAGAATTCATACTTGACTCTCTTTCTCTGAAGTAATTCATCATTTAATACTACTCCTACTACTTTCTCACCTATAGAGATTAATTTGATTTCTAAATTACTAGTTGGTTGTTGTGCAGATCTTACCTGGTGAAAGTTATTCACTTATAGTTCCAAAGATTTTAACCTCTCACTCCCACCCCTAATCTACAATTGCACACATTATCAGGCATTCAAAATTATCCAAGACAGCAACACTGACACCTTGAAACTTGTACAGAAAAATCTTGTCATATGATTTATTTGTATGATGGGTTTTCAGTTTCCAGAGATAGCTTAAGGTGAATATTCCACTTGGTAATGCTTTTTAGTTGAATTATGAATCTTTTTTCATATGAAATTGCCACTTATCACCAGATTATTTGTTGAAATAGGATCTCTAAGTTTAGCTTTCATATTTGTTTACTTATGCTTTTATTATTAAAGAAAAAATGTGCTGCTATGCGGAAACTGACCTCATAAATAGAAAGTGGCAGTCTATTTCATTAAGACTTTTGGCTTTCATTTGCAACATTTTTAAAGCCCACTTGGTTTTATCATCCAGGTACTTGAAGAGGTAAAAATTCACATGTCTAAGAGTCTCTAAATTACAAAATCATAGTCCTTGAATGGGACTATAGGAACAAAGGAGAAAGGGATATGGCAAGGGAGGACTTTATACAAGAGATAACTAAGCAAACACTTAAGAGAATCAGTTTAGGGGAGTAGGTAGTGGAGCACCAGGAAGTAGACAAAAGAGAACCCTAGGCTACTTCTAAGGGTGCAACTCTTTTTGGGGAAGTGGCAGGCAATTTCTTCTCTTCCTCCCCACCCCCCTTTCCTCCTCCTCCTTTCTTCTTCTTTTTCTTCCTCTTCCTCCTCCTCCCCCACCTCTTCCTTCTCTTCTTTCTTCCTTCTATTCCTCTCCTCCCTCTTCTTCCTCTTCTTCTTCTTTTTTTCTTGTAGTAAGATAGGTAGTGGAGTTCATTAAAGATTAAGGAAAGAATTATAAAAGGCCATGGGCTGGGTAGAAGCTGGAGTCAGAGAAAAGGTCTTCTTCCCAGGTGCTTTTAAAACCTATACCAACCTATGGGAAGGGAGGAATCTGGTGATTGAATTTTTCTTAAAGTACATATTCTGACTGAGTAAATCTGGGATGGGACCATATATTCAGTTGATGGTGCTCCCAAGTGATGCTGATGCTACTGGTCCCCTAACTGTATTTTTAAAAAAAAATTATGAACTATTCTGAGGAAGTTTGCCTTTATTTTGTGGGGACTGAGGAGTGTTATGATCAGACTTTAAATCTGAGAAAATCTTGTTTATGTAGGAGATAGAAGAGAGGGTTTGGTGGCCATTTAGTGTTGGGGCAGGAAAAGAATTAAACTGTACGATATTGGAGATGAGGACCTTAGTTGGGGGTAAGAGATATGCAGAAAGTAGAATAAAAAGATCTTGGTTATTAATTGGCTTTGGAGGGGAAGTGTTGAGGGAGACGTTTCCTAGGTTTAAGACTTGGTTAACTGACAGATAAAATTCAGGGAGGAGTAAGGTGGTATCTTTATACCTGGGGAGTAGTAAGAAAAAGATTTGCTAGGCAGTTCTAAATAACTCTAAATTGTCATGTCTGGAAAGTAGCTATCCACATTGAGGACTCATTAATCAGCTCATTTCAATATTTACTGAGAGCCTGCCCTTTGCCAAGCTCCCTGCTAGTGTTTAGCACACTAGAAGAGATAAAATGGGACCTCTTTCCTAAAGGATACAGTAGACCCTTGGTATCTATGGGTATATGGTTCCAAGGAGACCACTGTTGAGAAAAACCCATGAATACTCAGTATGCATAAAGTTCATTATTCTAAATTACTCAAATTTACTTGCACTATATGTACAGTAGGCCTGAGCATCCATAACTCGTAACTGCAGAGGATAGGCTACATTATTATCACAAAATTACCATTGTGTGCATTAATACTGCTCACGAAAAACTAAACCTTATTTCATGCTCTTTATTTAGAGTACTGTGGATACTTGACTCATTTTTTCCACAATACTTCCCAATTTCTGCTAAAGACATGCTGCCTTTCAATAAACCTGAAGTTTTCATTTTATCACTGAGAGGGGCACATTATATGTCTCTTTGGCTTGGAGAATTACCATCATAACTTTTACCATGGTTTTTAGATGTTATTTGTTTTTGAAATTTCTTTGATTTATTTTTTGACTGTGCTTGTTCAATACTGTGTAATAAATCAGTGAATAAGGTAGGCTTCCTGTATTTGGAATTGAATGTGATCCTCTCAATAATGAAAGCTACCAAGGTGGGATTGATAATTTGATACTACTGGGGAAATACCTAGAGTAGGTGACAATTCAGCAAGATGGTAGGTGAATGAAGAGGAATTCCACAAGCAGGCAGTTGGTGGAGTGAGAGGAGAGGTTACATATTCCAGACACTCAGCAAGGAATTAGCATCTGCCAAGTGCTAGATGTAATTCCTTTGGCTTGGTGACCCCTCAAGGCTGTATGGTAGAAGAGGAGGCTGCAGAAATCAGCAGGGATCTGCTTGAACATTAGATGTCTTCTTGTCTGTGTACCCCTTTACCTTATAGGAAACAAGGAGGTCATTCAAAGTGATTTGTTTTGCATTTTGCATTTTAAAGGTAGCATTTTGTTACCATTGTGGAGGTTGAATTGAAGAGTTAGAAAACTTGAAACTTGAAACCAAGTAGACAATCCAAGGGAGTAGTCTAATCCCAAATGATTAAGCCTCAAACTCATATAGTTGAGATAACTGTGTGAAGTGACAGTGATTTAATGCTTAGGAGGGGGGCTGGTTCTGTAGGGAAAGGAAATGCAACACCTGTTTTCTTAAACCCACCTAAGAGTTCACATTAATGGTAGGAGGGTGAATGTGGTGCAAAAGATGTGTGCACATGTAAAAAAAATTTATTTTAAATACCATTGTCCTACAAAATACAACACCTTAAGACTGAAAACTGGTTAAAACCAAGAGAGTTGTACTCGTGCCAGAAAGAAAATATGATTGGGGAATTAGCATTTGTCTTAGTAGACTGGATGGTTATATTGTCCAGTAATAGCAAGGAGATACAGTAGTAATCACACACTTTGTGGGAAAAATGTTAAGTTTTTGACACGTTGGATTTGAGATGGTTCTGGAATATCCAAGTGAAGGTAGCTAATGCATAGTTGTAGAAAACTGGTTGGAGAATGAGATATGGAAAGCCTTCCTTAGACTAGGGTGAAGTGTTTTTAAACTTTGTTTTTTAAGGAAAAAGATGGTAAGAGAAGAGGACTGAGGATGGAATCCCAAGAAGTTCTAAAGTGGCTTCTGAGAAGAGTTGGATCCTCAACCTCCTTTGCCTTGCATATGTATGGCCCTGGTTCAATCCCAGCACTGAAAAACAAACAAAACAAAAGTGGGTGGTGAGAGGACCAACAGAAGATATTGTTCATGGCACATGAGACTGATGGTTTGAGTCTGCTGGATGCAAGAAATTGGTGTTTTGCTGGAGAAGAATATTTAGTTGTGTTAGATGCTACAGAGAAAGTGTGGAAACAGAGTCCAGAGTCCTTCAGGTTTGGTACTAGTAAATTCATTGAGAGCAGTTTTCAGTGAAGCCAGAAAACTGGTTTGTGAAGTACTGGGAAACGACAGACTACAGGCAATGATTTTCTCTAACATAATTTATTCTCTGCCTTTTCCAATTATTAAAGGTACTTTCTTAAAACTCAGTTTTCTGATTCAGGTTCTTAGACCGGGTACCTATCCAAGAATAGTTCTATATGGGATAAATTAATTTTATTAACATAAGTATGCTGACAAAAGTTAGAAAATATAAAGGTAGATGTTATTATTTTCAAACTAAAAAGATGCTATACCAAAGCAAGCTTAGAAAATAAATTACAGACTTACCTATCTATCTTCATTATTACAGTTGTCTGTTTTGTGAACCCCAAGTAAATACATTTTTTTGCACATTTTAGATTAAAATATGTGCATTAGTTTTCTTGATGTAACCACAAGATCATGTTTTAGACATTCTAGAAATTGTTCAACTCCAGGCAAACATTTTCTTGTACTAAAAAATGAACTTAAACACTGGCATGGTTTAGTATACCATAGTTTTAGAGTTGTTATTCATAGTCTTTGCAATGCTGCCCTCTAGTGATAGCTTTCCAAAATGCATTAATTGTCGAGAAGTCTATTGCATTCTTAAGACTTCTCTGATTTTTTTGGGTCACCCTGTGTTGTTTGATCTTTTTTTGTTGTTAGTTCAGTTATGTGGTTTTCTTTATATCAGATTTGGTATTCTCCTTTAATGATGTTAAGGAAAGATTAGAAACTTTGGAAACAAAAATATTGAGTTTGAACCTCCATTTATCAGCCTCTGCACATTACCTGTCCAGAATTCTAATGAGAATAAGCATGCCTTTGTTTGATACCTGACACAGTAAAGAGTAGACATTCAATATGTATCTGCTATCATTTCCTTAAGAATTGTCAATTTTAACTGGGTGCTGGTGTCTCATGTCTGTAATAGCTACTCAGGAGGCAGAGATCAGGAGGATCACCATTAGAAGGCAGCCAGGGCAAGTAGTTTGCAAGACTCTGTCTTGAAAATACCCAACCCAAAAAAGGGCGGATGGAGTGGCTCAAGTGGTAGAGCACCTGGTTAACAAGCATGAAGCCCTGAATTCAAACCCCAGTACTGCCAAAAAAAATTGTTAATTCTATTCAGTTTAAAGAATTTTATTTGGTTTATGCCTGTAATCCTACCTTCTTGGGAGGTGGAGATCAGGAAGATGGTAGTTTGAGGCCAATCCAGGCAAAAAGTTAATGAGATTCCCAACAACAACAACAGCAAAGCTGGGTGTGGTGGTGTGCACCTGTTATTCCAGCTATGTGGGAGGCATAGTAGGAGGATCGAGGTCCAGGCCTGCACAGGCAAAAAAACACCAAGCCCCTTCCTGAAAAGTAACTAAAGTAAAAAGGGCATGAGGATGCATGGCTCAAGTGATAAAGAGCCTGCCTAGAAAGTGTGAAGCCTTAAGTTCAAGTTCCAGTACCACCAAACAGTTGTGTGTAGGATTTTCTTATAATATTTAACCTCATCCATATGTGATTAAAGCCCCTTTATCACATTATGTCTTCAGAGGGGGTATAGCTCAGTGGTAGAGCATTTGACTGCACATTATGTCTCATCATTTCTCTTTTTAGATGTTTATTTAGATTGGAGGTATATGTATTATTTTTTTCTTTTTTATTATTACATGTACATTGTGATATTTACTATTTTTTTAAGTAATGAAATTTAGAATTTATTTTGTGTTCTAATTTTCTACTCTTGAACTGAAAAAAATAATTTTACTTCTTTCACGTTTTTCTAACAATCTGGTGCTCCAGTTTTTTTTCTTTTTGTGAAAATTTAATTTTAAAATTTAATTTTAACTTTGATGAAATGTCATATGATTTGATATATACTCTGTTATTTGCTTAGTTTTCAATAAAATGTAGCTGTGGTTTCTTTATTGAAGGAAAGTTACTTAGGAGGGTGTTTTAAAAATGTGAAATATGTGTTTGTTTAAAATACAATTGTTAATTTCTGCCTTTAATATGATTAGAGAATAAGGCATGTATAATTTTCTGGGAATTTATTGATTTTTTTTCTAGTGGTACATATCAGTATCAGCAATATTCCCCAAGCACTGAGAAACAAGATGAGTCCCCTATATGGCATATAATGCTACATATTTATTTATTGGCTTCATTACATATATTATTCAGATATCCTACATTTTTGACTGTTTCAACTATTGTGTACTTATAAGAATTATATTAAAGTTTTGCATTACTGTTTGTCATTTTTCTCATTTTTTAAACATGGTTTAGTATTGCATTATTTGGTCCTTAAAAGTTGTTACTGATATCATTCTATTTTACATTTCATCAGTTTAAAGTTATCTTTTCAATAAATGTTGCAAGATGTTTGAATATCCTAGTAGGAAAAAGAGATGAAACTTCATCCCTGTTTCCTATCATGTACATAGGGTTGAAGAGCTAAATGTGAAAAGTAAAATAAATAAAGCCCCTACAAGACAAGATATCTTTATTACCTTTAATTAGGAAAGTATATGTAATCCTCTTTAAAAGAATGAAGAAAGGTTTATTGCCCTCCATAAAGAAAGGAAGCATAGAAAGTATTTCTTGAACAGAACAAAAATTTAGTGGCATAAAGGAAAAGATTTATAATTTCTGTTATCAAAAGATATCAGTAAAAGAGAGAAAAAGCAAACTGAAGAACAGGAGGATGCTTATAATGCACATACTTGACAAATAGCTTTTATCTGCATTATGTAAACTCCTAAAAATCATTTTGATGAAGACAGAGAACCCAGTAGAAAAAATGGGAAAGAGACTTGCACAGGCATTTCACAAAAGAGGATAATCAAGTGGGTAATAAAAATGTGACTAACTTTATTCACCAAGGAAGTGCTAATTAAAACTATAGTGAGATAATACTACAATACCAAAATGACTGAAGATGGGTAATAGTGTCAGCAAAATATGAAGGACAATGAAACTCTTTTGTTGCTGATAAGAGGGTAAAACTGGGAAAATTACTCTTGAAAATTGTTTGGCAAATAATAAAGCTGTGGGTGTGTGTACATCCAGCAATTTCAGTAGGGATTCATACAGATATCCATGAAAAGACAAGTACAATTATGTTTAAAGTAACATTATTTGTACTAAGAAAAGCTTGGAAATAAAAATGTCCACCAGTAGTAAAATGGATAGATTGTGGTATGTTCAAGTCAACACCATACAGCAAAGAGTATGGCAATGAAATGTAGAAATTATAGCTGAATGCAATAACAAAAATAAACTATACAATGTACTATTGATAAAAATAAACCAGGCACAAAGAGCATTCAGGATATGATTCCACGAATATAAAATTAAAAGCAGGCCAAACTAGGGTTGAGACCTAGGATAGTGGTCACTTTGTGGAGGAAGAAAGGGTAGTGATTGACAAGTGGCATCCGAAGCTGTCCATGTTTTGTAATTTTGTGTTTCTTAGCATGAGTGTGATTGTATGGGTATACTGACTTTGGGGTGACTCATTGAGTTGTATAATTTATGAATTGTGAACTCTTCTGCATATATGTTATACTTTATAAAAAGTTCAAATTATAGGAAATGAAGTGTTTCTGTAGTATGAAGATACTGTTAATATTGAAGTTATAGTTGAAATTCAATATAACTTAACCACAATTTTATCACCTATTGAAGATGTCAAAAATAATATCCTCTGCTAGTCTCATACCCAATCTCACCTCTTAAAAAATTTCACAAAACTCATTTTCTTTCTCACTTTGGTTTTCTTTTCATTTGCTGGTTATATCTTTATCCTCTTTTAAGGATTTCTGTCCTTTTTCCCTTATAGAATTTTCATCCATTATGAGAGTCTTTCACTTTTTTTTTCAGTACTCCTGGCCTTGCTAGGCAGGCACTCTACCACTTGAGTCATATCCCCAGACCTGTTTTGCTTTAGTTGTTTTTCAGATAGGGTCTCATGTGTTGCTCTGGCTAGTCTGTGACCTATGCTTCCCATATAACTGGAATCATGAGTACACCACCATGCCCAGCTTTTTCTGTTGAGATGAGGGGTCTCATGAACATTTTTGCCTGGCTTGTCCTGGAACGACAGTCCTCCTGCTTCAGCCTCCTGGATAACTTCGGATGACAGGTGTGTGCTACTGTGGCTGGCTATTAGTTGAGATGGGATCTCACAAACTTTTTGCCTAGGCTGGCCTGGAACCCCAGTCCTCCTAATCTTAGTCTAGGATTACATGTGTGAGTCACAGGCACCTGGCCTCTATTTTTCTTATTAGTGTCAAGAATGAATTAGTTTCTTTCAAGTTCCTTGATTTAAGATAGAATAATTTAACTTACCTGTACTTCCTCTCACCTCTGTCTTTTTATTAATGTAGTTCATGATTCAGGGTAAACTTCAAGTTATTTTTAGTTTTTACATTTTGTTTATTCTCAAGATTTAACCATGAGCTGGTATGGTGATGCATATCTGTAATCCCCTCCCTCAGGCAGGAGTATCTTGAGTTTGAGGCCAGCCTGGGAATAGAAAGGAACATAGAGCCATGTGTAGAGCAGTCCAGGCTAAAGGGTATCCAATCTCCTAATGAAGTAAAGAACTTCATTTTTTAGAGGAAAATTTATTTAATTTTACTTATTGAACTTTCTGTCAAGTTCATGAATAAAACAGACAAAGCTTTTGCTTTTTAAGTACTTACATTTTACCTAGGACAGACAAACAGATGGACAAATACGAAGAAAATGAAGTACTATGGATAATATTCTAGGTTGAGGAGGGTAAAATGTAGGTAGGATAGTGATGGAAGCTTTTCAAGTCAGTGATGTTTGAGTTAGAACTTGGAATTTGACAATAGAAAAATCCACCCAATTGGCAATCCAAGGAAGAACATCTAGGGCAGGTTTTTGTTGGTTTGGAGCAAAGTTAGTGAAAGGGAAAAGATGGGGGCATGATTGTGTAGGACATTCCATAGTAAAATAAGAAGCTTAGGCTTTATTCCAGGTACAGCAGTGAACTGTACAAGTTATGGTACAGATTCAGTTGCCGTAGCAAAAAGACAAGTACAAGCATCCGACATGTAATGTAGTTAGAGTTGGTAGTTGGCTGTTTTTGATAGTCATCTAGAGATCCTGATTCCATCTTTGTCTTCAACAGTCTGATAAGGTGTTACCTGTATCTGTAGTCCAAACCCTCTCACTGTCTTCATGTCCATTACCCTAATTTTAGAAATGGGGAAAAAGGTCTAGCAATTTTCTTTAAATAAGAGCAGGAAGGGATAGAATGTTTTGGGTGTGGAAGTGAGGAGCATTTATCCCACCTCTTAGTTGTGAAGAGCACATGTTGAGGATTAAAAAAAAATTTTTTTTGAAGACCTCCTTTAAAAGGAATTCGTATTCTTAGGGGGCATCCTAAGAATGGTGTAGTAAAGAAGACAAGGAAATAGAGAATAAACTGAGGCTAAAGATGAGTTTTCTAATGTTAGAGTAAAAGTTCAGAAGGCATGCACAGTGGAAGCTTTTTGAGACCTGGGTTGGAGGATGCTCAGAAGGAAAATTTGAATATTTTTGTTAATGGTTTTAGTGTCTACTGGCAAGCCATGAAAATGTTACCACTATTTGTAATCCTTATGCACTGACTAAATACAAAGGGGAAAATTGTATATTTCACAGTTACTTAAAGATATCAATTTCTCATTTTACCTAATCATATATATGTACACCATAGAAGTGTAAATAGCATGCATTCTCACAGTAAGAAAAGTGGCTAAATATGCTGGATTTTCCTTTGAAATGTGTTTTTTGATATTTTTGTATGTAAGTACAATATTGATTACATCATTTAGAATATTATACCAAAAGTAGTTGGATATAAAGTCTATTGCTGAAGATTCTTACAGCATCAGTATATTATCAGTTATTTGAATTGAGTAAATTTGTTTTTAAAATTACATGTAAATATGCGAAAAGTCTTCAAAATAATCTTTGTACTATTTTGCCAAGAAATAAAAACTAAGAAAATATTTTAAAAAGTGTGTTTCATTAATTTTTTTCTTTACTTCTAGTATAGGTTGCTGTTTGGTTTATGATTTTACTATCAGAATGTATGGGATTCATTGAAGGAAAAGGTCAAGAGGGTGCTGGCCCAGGGATTTAGGAAGTAAATACCTATTTACTCTAGGATCTATGCTTATTTCCCTTAAATATTCTTGAGTTGGAGAATTCACAATATTCCCTACATTCTGGAGACTTATTACCTCTAAAATAATATCTCTAATAATAATACTATAAGAATATAGTTGTTAGGGAATTTAGCATTACCAGCATCTTAATTACAGTTTATGGATTATATATCCTTCTATGTTTGGGACAATATGGAGAAATTCATGAAGACATTTTGAGTCAGTAAGTTAATAGCTTTTACTTTTTGTTAGTGGGCATATAGTCTGTAAAAGTCTGTTGGGCTTCTAATATGGTCTACAAATATGTCATTGATTTTGTACATAGAATGATAATTTAGAGGAGTGGTCTCCCAACTTTAATATGTGTAAGAATCATGTTAAAGCTTGCTAAATGCAAGATGTCTTGAACATTCTTCCAAGGGATATTGCCTGATTCTGCGGAATATACTTGGTGAAACTACCTGAAAGATTAAAGAACAAAAAATAGAAGCTTTGGAATTAGAGATTTGTGAAGCAGGAAATTAAAATATCTAAGTCATTATCATTTCTGCATAGAAATTTGCATTAGTTTGATACAAGCCTTCCTATTATTGTTCACTGAAATATTTCAAGTAATTAACCTTGACTTGAAAATTTCTTTTGTATTAGTCTTTTTGTTTTTTTCTATCCTTTCTCACCATGCTTTCTTGGCTTCCTTCAGTAAATGAGTCTTACCATGTGTCAGTAGTTTGTGCTTGGAATCTGGAAGGAGTCAAATATGAAAGACACAGATCTAGCCTAGAAGTTCTCATCTCAGATATTTAGAATAATTTATAAAAGAAATGATAAAATAGAGAGCATATTGAATGACAAAGTCCTTTGGAGTAGTGGCGAATTCACAAAACATCTTACATTTGTATTAGCTCCTAAAAGAGTTTGTCAGGAGAATGAAAGGTAATTGTTCTAGTTAGTGAGAGCAACATTTGCAGACACAGAAGCATTGGAGACTGGTTTTACAAGAGAGCAGGGTAATGGGTAAGTTGTGGAAAATAAGTTTTATAAGACAGATTAGGGCAAGGGACTTTTTATCTTTTGATTCAATTTAATGTTTATTCATTTATTCATATGTGCATATATTGTTTGATCCATCTCTTCCCCTGGACCCTGCCCCCTCATTCTCTCCCCCTCACCCCCCTGTCTTCCAGGCAGAACCTGTTCTGCCCTCTTCTCCAATTTTGTTGAAGAGAAAACATAAGAGATAAAAAAAGACAAAGCATTTTGCTAGTTTGAGATAAAGATATCTCTACAGAGAGATTCCTAGTATTGCTTCCATGCACATTTGTATTACAACCCGAATTGGTTCATCTCTACCAGACTTTTTCATTACTTCCTGGTCACCTTCCTATAGTGGCCTCTATCAATTTAAGATGACTTTATTTGCTCTTCTACAGTGGGCACATTAAACACTTTCAAGTTTCCTACCTTTCCCTATTCCTCCTGTATGCATTCTCCCCTTAGTGCGTGACCTATGTCCAATAATATTACTGCATTTGTTTTAGGTCTAAAGTCCACATATGAGGGAGAACATATGATTTTTGGCCTTCTGAGCCTGGCTAACTTTGCTTAAGATGATGCTCTCCAGTTCCATCCATTTACTTGCAAATGACAAAATTTCATTCTTCTTTGTGGCTGAGTAAAATTCCATTGTGTATAAATACCACATTTTCTTAATCCATTAATTGGTAGAGGGACATTTTGGTTGTTTCCATAACTTGGCTATTGTGAATAGTGCTGCAGTAAACATGGGTGTGCAGGTGCCTTTGGAATAACCTGAGTTGCATTACTTTGTGTATATCCCTAGGAGTGGGATTGCTGGGTCATATGGCAGATCTATGTTTAGTTTTTTGAGAAGCCTCCATATTGTTTTCCAAAGAGGTTGTACTAGCTTACATTCCCACGAGCAGTGTATGAGGGTTCCTTTTTCCCTGCATCCTTGCCAACGTTTGTTGGTGGTGGTGTTTTTGATGATAGCTATTGTAACAGGAGTGAGGTGGAATCTTAGTGTGGTTTTGACTTGCATTTCCTTTATGGCCAGGGATGGTGAACATTTTTCCATGTGTTTTTGGCCATTTGGATTTCTTCCTTTGAAAAAGTTCAGTTGCCCACTTTTTATTGGTTCATTGATTTAGGGGGAGTTTAGTTTTTTGAGCTCCCTGTATATTCTGTTATTAGTCCTTTGATGTATAGCTAGCAGATATTTTCTCCCACTCTGTGGGTGGTCTCTTCAGTTTAGAGACCATTTCTTTTGTTGTGAAGAGCTTTTTAATTTCATATAGTCCCATTTGTCCATCCTTTCTCTTAGTTGCTGCACTGCTGGAGTTCTATTGAGGAAGTCCTTGCCTATACCTATTGCTTCCAGACTATTCCCTTCTCTTTCCTGTAGTAATTTCACAGTTTCAGATCTGATAGTAAGGTCCTTAATCCACTTTGAGTTGATACTAGTGCAGGGTGATAGGCATGGATCTAGTTTCAGTTTTCTGCAGGCAAATAACTACTTTTCCCAGCAACATTTGTTGAAGAGGCTGTCTATTCTCCATTGTATGTTTTTGGTGCCTTTGTCAAAAATAAGGTGGGTATGGCTGTGTAGATTCATATTTAGGTCCTCTGTTCTGTTCCACTGGTCTTCATATCTGTTTTTGTGCCAATACCATGCTGTTTTTATTGGTGTGGATCTGTAATATAGTTTGAAGGAGGTATTGTGATACCTCCAGCATTGCTCTTTTTGCTGAGTATTGCCTTGGCTATTTGTAGTCTCTTGTGTTTCCAATTGAACTTTAGGGTAGATTTTTCAGTCTCTGTGATGAACGTCATTGGGATTTTGATGGGAATTGTGTTGAACATGTAGATTGCTTTTGGTAGTATAGTCATTTTTACTATGTTGATTCTGCCAATCTATGAGCACAGAAGATCTTTTCACCTTCTGTAGTCTTCCTCAGTCTCTTTCTTCAGAGGTTTGTAGTTCTCCTTGTAGAGGTCATTCACATCCTTTGTTAAGTTTACTCCTTGATTTTTTTTTGAGGTTATTGTAAATGGAATTGTTCTCATATATTCTTTCTCAATTTGTTTATTGCTGGCGTATAGAAAAGCTAATGGTATTTCTAAGTTGATTTTGTATCTTGCCACCTTGCTGAAGCTGTTTATGGTGTCTAGAAGTTTTTAGGTAGAGTTTTTTTGGGTCTTTAAGATACAGGATCATGTTGTCTGCAAATAGGGATACTTTGACAGTTTCTTTACCTATTTGTATTCCTTTTATTTCTTCTTCTTGCCTTACTGCTGTGGCTATAAATTCCAGGACTATGTTGAATAGGAGTGGAGAGAGTGGGCAGCCTTGTGTTGCTCCTGATTTTAGGGGAAATGGTTTCAGTTTTTCACCATTAAGTATGATTTTGGCTATAGGTTTGTCATACAGCCTTTATAATGTTGAGGTACATTCCTTCTATTGATACTTTTCTTAGAGCTTTTATCATGAAGTGGTATTGAATCTTATCAAGGCTTTTTCTGCATCTATTGAGATGATCAGGGGCTTTTGTCTTTGCTTCTATTAATGTGCTGTATTACATTTATTGATTTGCACATGTTGAACCACCCCTGCATCCCTGGTATGGAGCCAACTTGGTCATGGTGAATGATCTTTCTGATATGTTGTTGGATTTGGTTTACCATTATTTTATTGAGGATTTTTGCATTGATGTTCATTAAAGAGATTGGCCTTTTTGGATGTGTCTTTGTCTGGTTTTGGGATGAGTGTAATACTGACTTCATAGAATGAGTTAGGCAGTATTCCTTCCCTTTTCATTTCATGGAAAAGCTTAAGGAGAGTTGGTATTAGTTTTTCTTTAATGGTGTGATAGAATTCAGCAGAGAATCCATCAGGTCCCAGACTTTTCTTTTTTGGGAGACTCTTTATTACTGCTTCAATTTCATTTTGTGTTATTAATTGGTTTAGGTGGTTAATATCCTCTTGGTTTAGTTTTGGATGGTCATAAGTATCTAGAAATTTATCCATTTCTTCAAGATTTTCAAATTTATTAGGATATAGGCTTTCAAAGTAGTGTCTGATGATTCCCTGGATTCCTTGTTTTTTTTTTTTTTTTTAACCTTCCCTTTTTTGTTTCTGATTTTACTGATTTGGGTCTTTCCCCTCCTTGTTTTAGTCAGTTTTTCCAGGGGTCTGTCAATCTTACTTATTTTTTCAAAGAACCAGCTTCTTGTTTCATTGATTCCTTATATGGTTTTTTAATCTCTATGTCATTAATTTCCGCCCTTATTTTTATTATTTCTCTCCTGCTTAATTTGTGTTTTGCTTGTTCTTGTTTTTCTAGGAATTTGAGATGTAGCATTCGGTCATTTATTTGAGATCTTTCTGTTCTTTTAATATAGGCACTCATGGCTATAAACTTTCCTCTTAGGACTTCTTTTACTGGGTCCCATAGGTTCTGGTAGGTTGTGTTTTTATTTTCATTTACTTACAGGAACCTTTTAATTTCCTCTTTCATTTCATCAATGACCCACTGATCATTGAGCAATGTATTGTTCAGCTTCCAATTATTTGCATATTTTCTGCTATTGTTTTTGTTGTTGAGTTCTAGTTTTAATGCATTGTGATTGGATAGAATGCAGGGGATTATTTTTGTTTTCTTATATTTGCTGAGGCTTGCTTTGTTCCCTAAAATATGATCAATTTTGGAGAAAGTTATATGTGCTGCTGAGAAGAATGTATATTGTGCGGATCTTGGATGAAATATTCTGTAGACATCAGCTGGGTCCATTTGATCTATGGTGTGATTTAGTTCTAGAATTTCTTTATTGATATTTTGTTTGGATGACCTATCTCTTAGTGATAGAGCATATTAAAGTCTCCCACTACTACTGTTTTGGAGTCTGTATGTGTTTTTAAATCCTTTAGAGTATGTTTGATGAAATTTGGTGCACTGACATTGGGTACATATATGTTGATGATTGTTATTTCTTTTTGGTATACTTCCCACTTTATTAGTATGGAGTGTCCTTCTTTACTCATTTGACCAATGTAAGTTTGAAGTGTACTTTGTCAGGAGATAAGTATTGCTACTCCTGGCTATTTTCGGGGGCCATTGGCTTGGTAAATCTTCTTCCAGCCTTTCACCCTAAGCCAGTGCCTGTTTCTGTCAATAAGATGGGTCTCCTGTAAACAACAGATTGTTAGATTTTCCTTTGTAATCCAGTTTGCCAAACAGTGTCGTTTGATGGAGTAGTTGAGTCTGTTGATATTTGGTGTTAATATTGATAGGTATGTGGTGATTCCTGCCATTTAGTTGTTTTTGTTGTGTGCAGCTGAATTGTTGCTGTTCTCTGATTCCTTGCCTTTTCTTCTCCTGTGGTTGATACTGCCCTTCCTCTCATGGTTTTGTTTGCTTTCACCGTCTGTTTGCAGAATTCCTGGGACAATCTTTTGTAGTGGTGGCTTGATGGTCATATATTGTTTTAGTTTCTGCTTATTGTGGAAGATTTTTATTGCTCCATCTATTTTGAATGATAGTTTTTCTGGGTAGAGTATCCTAGGGTTGAAGTTATTTTCATTCAGTGCCCGGAATACCTTATTCCATGCCCTTCTTGCTGTTAAGGTTTCTTTTGAGAAATCTGTTGTGATTTTGATGGGTTTACCTTTGTATATTACTTTTTTCTCTCTTACAGCCTTCAATAGTCTTTTTCTATTCTCTGCGCCTGATGCTTTAATGATAATATGCCATGGGGAGGTTCTGTTTTGGTCAAGTCTGTTGGTGTCCTGGAGGCTTCCTGTACCTGAACAGGCAAAACTTTCTTGAGATTTGGGAAATTTTCTGTTATTATTTTATTGAATATGTTATGAATCCCTTTTGCTTGGACCTCTTCTTCTTCTTCAATGCCCATGATTCTCAGGTTTGGTCTTTTGATGGATGGTGAGTTCTTGCATGAGACCTTTCACAGGTCTTGAGTTGTTTGACTAACAGTTCTTCAGTTTTTTTTTTTTAATTTCTATTTTATCTTCCAGTTCTGAGATTCGGTCCTACACTTTTTCTAGTCTGCTGGAGTGGCCTTCAGTTGTGTTTTTTGTTTCTGTTTGATTCTTTTTTCTGACGTTTTCCATATCATGGAAAACTTCCTCTTTAATATTTTTTATTTTCATCTTTAATTCATTTATCTCTGTATTTGTAGTGTTCTCTGTTTCATTTTGGTGTTTATTTAGGGCTACTCTGAGTTCATTTTTTTGTTTCTGTGTCTTCTCATATTCTTTATTTTTGGTGTCTTGAAATTTCTTGAGTGCATCTTATACATTTTGGTTAACCACATATAGTATCCTCTCCATGAAATTCTTAGTGATTACTTGCAAGATTTTTCTTTGAGGGTGTTTTTGTGGCCATCGCTGGGTTCCTTGGTGTTATTTATCTTTGTTTTATTGGGGTCAGGAACTGGCTATCTGTTTTTTTCATTTCCCTCTGAATCCTGTACTAAATTATTTTTTTGAGGCAAGTGGTTTCCATCCCTTCTTCTTCTTTCCATTGCTCCACTTGGTACTAATGTGCAGCTATGTTCTTGATAGGCTACTTGGTGGTTTTAGTCACCTGTTTTCTTTCCCTTGATTTAAGGTTTGGTTGTTAGCTAGGTTGGTGTGCTAGTTCTGTCCCTGATCTTGGTGTAATTTAGTAATAACTAATTCACAGGTTCAGTATCCGACCAATAGCTTATATATTATGTAGAAGACCCCTTGGTGGTAATATTTATAAGCAGTGGGAGTTGTGGAGGTTAATATTTGTTAGCTAGCTATGAAATTTGGGGAGTTGGATACGGTGGCAATAAAAGGGGAGGCAGGAATTGGGGTGGGTGAGTGGAGGAAGTGGTGTGGGGGCTGCTGGGTTTTGTGGCCCTTGTGTGTGTTTGGGTGTATTTCTGTTGTTGTAGTGCTTGTGTCAGGGATTGCAGAGGGTTGAGTTGTATAAAGTTGGTATAGTAGGTTGGTCAACAGGTGGTGAGTGTGTAGGAGGGCAGGGTAGTCTGGTGACAGGTTGGGGGAGAATGGGAGGGGAATGTGTGGGCAGGGGAAAGAGTGTATTAGAAGGGGCAGAAAGAGTAGCTGGGCAGGAGAGCAATGGATTTTAGCACAGGAGAAGGAGGGAGAGTGAAGTGGGTGAGAGTAGGAATGAGAAGTTGATGATGGTAAAGTTGATAGTATAGAAAGAAAAGAAAAGAAAATAGGAATGAAAATAAAAATAAACCCACAGTAATAAAACAAACAAACAAAACAACAGGAAAAAACAGGTTCAGGGACAGTAGAATTTCAGTCTTAGTTTAAGTTCTGGAGTTACTTCTCCAGCATCTAGTCCTGGTATTGGCATGTAAGCAGAAGCTCTGATGTGTTCTCACCAGGTGATTGGCTTGTGAGCAGTGTTTTGTTCTTCTGTCTACCAGTTAAATTGAAATTGTGAGGTGGGGTAGGTTTGGCAGATCATGCAGGGTAGTCAGAGCTATTGATTTCCCCAGGTGATAGCTATGTTATCCTTCAGCTGCAGCTGTTTGGTCAGTTCCTTCCCAGCAAGGTGGAGCAGTTCAGTTTTGAATGCTGCCCTCTGGTTCTGAGATCAGCTCTGCAATCCACTACCTGCCCTGCTTTGGAGGTGGCTTTTGCTGTGTTTGTTTACTGGAATTTCCATGCTGGGAGTTTATTTCTTTGTCCTGCTCCTTTCCTCTGGGGAAAGTTGTGTTCCTTCTACCCCCTCCAATGGCCGTGTTTTATTACAGTTTGCTGTTTGTTTTTCAATTTTGCAAGGCAGTTTGGTTTTGGAGGCTGCTTTCTGGTTCAGGAGATGATCTCTGTGATCTACTACCTTCCCTCCTTTGGGGAGTGGCTATTGCTTACCCACTTTCAGTCTTCACTGCATTTCCTCTGTTTACTGATAGTTTGGCACTGAGATTAGCTCCTCGCCCTCCCCCTTTCTCAGTTGTACTTTCAGTGTTCCACTCTCCCTCTCTGCTGTCTGCACTAGATTACAGTTCACTGTTATTTAGTTCTGTTGGGGGGATCAGTCTGCCCAGGGGCTGTGCTGGTTTATTTTCCTGGGGGGTGGATAGGGGAGGTCCACTTGGTACATGGCACTCACCTGTTCTGCCAATTGACATGCAGGTAGATTTGGAGCCAGCAGCAGTGGCAGCAGCAGGGGTGAGAAATCACCAAATTTTCTCAGTGTAACATGGTGCAGGGAGGCTTTCCACTGGTCTAGTGGTTGAGGATGTTGAAAGTTTGATTCTAGTTGGTGTGTTATTTCCATTTGATGGAGAAAGAAGAAGAGAAGGATAGAAAAAAGAAAAGAAAAAGAAAAAAAAATTGCCGTGGGGAAGGAGGGTTTCCCTGGGGCTGGTTGACTTTCTTTTTTAAAATTAAACCTTTTCTTTTATGGGTTTCTACGGTTTCTCTAAATATTGTTCAGTGTGGCTTTTCATGTTCTTTCCTTTTACCTTAGTGTTAAAGTTGGTGTTCAGACTTTGGTTCATTTTCATTTAGGTGTATACCCTTAATCTTTTCAGCTTGGGCCACTACCATGTCTCCCAAATCTGCATCTCTAGCCTGAAAACTTTTCTTTTGAGGTTTTCTTTTACAAAATGTCTCTACCTGAATATTCTCCAGGGAATTCAAATTTAACATATCTAATACTGACTTAATTATATTCCTTCCTAACCTAGCTGTCCCATGTACATTTCCTGTCATAGCTACCTAGATCAGAAACCGGCAAGAAAACCCAGCAATGTCCTGTCTGCCTAATACTTTATCAATATGCCTCTTGAGTATTAGTCCTGGCATTTCCCCTTTTGTATCTCTATTGCCATAGTCTTAGTTCAGTCAAGATTATTTTAAGAGCTTTCTCAGGGATCTATGTTTCTATTCAAGCTCCCTCCCAGTCCCTCTTATTGATTAGATAGGTCAATGATTTTCTTGTTCTGGTATTTGGTGGTCACTGGGTGTATGTTTAATTGTATAATATGTGGTACAGTGCCAAGTATAATTCATTTGCTAAATTATACTAATGATAATAAATGAAGAGCATTTGTGAATTAAAGACAAACCAAGATTGGTAAATATACATAATATTCAAGGAAATCTGGAAGAAAATTAAGCACTAATTTGACACAGGTAGGAAAAAATTATTAAAGTTAAAATGATTTTGGTATTTTTATATTTAACTTAATGTACAGTTTAAGTCAGAGAATTCAAGATGTTTGTTGCATATATTAGCATTATGCAGGGAAAGCAAGGTCAAATAGTTCTGTGTCTGTTTCTTTAAATTTGGATAGACTCCTTTGGTCCTGCCATGGCTGCACATAACAGAAAGCCACACACTACCATCTCTATTCTGGCCAGTTAATCCAAATTCCTCATCTGGTCCACAACTTTCATTCTCTTTCTCCTGGTATTGGGATCTTATGATATCTACTTATCCTTTACATTTTCCCTCACAATTTCTTTTATACTAGCTTACCCTTTTTTTTTTTTTAAACTATCTGTAGAGCTTCAGGTGAGAAACTTTATTCTCTCCTGATTGGTTGAGTCACTTCTGGGTTACCAGGTAGGGGAAGAATATTTGAGCATAATAGTTTTTACAAGGTAAGTACATATGTAAAGTATTGTGCTGGATGCCATATATGATACAAAGAAGCAATTCTGCCCAAACTTTCAGATAGGTAATACATCTCTTGCCACCTAATATTTGCTATGTCTTTACTATGTGCAGGGTACTGTTTCACATGCTTTATTATGTTTTATCTCATTTAATTCTTACCACAATCCTGTGAGATAGATCCTATCCCCGTTTTACAAATGAGGAAATAGGCCCAGAGAAATTAAATTTGACCAATTCTACACAACTAGTAAGTGGCAGAGCTGGAATTCAAATCTAAGCCTTATTATTATAGAATGTGTTTGTTGCCACCAACTTTTAATGACTCTTAGAAGAGGGGATAATATAGGTACATTCATAAGACAAATAGAAAAGAGATGTTATTTTACTTTTTTATGTTATTTCCTTCCTTCTCTCCTTCCTTCCTCCTTCACTCCTTCCCTTCTTCCCTCATTTCCTTCCTTCCTTTCCATCTACCTACCATTTCACTACTTAGCCCAGGCTCAAAACTGAAATCTTCATGCTTCAGCCTCCCTAGTACTTGGATTACAAGTGTGCACCACCATGCCTGTCTGAGGTGTTCTTTAACATTAAACTACAGGATAAGGTACAAAGTATGTGAGTTTTCAATATGGACAGAAAGGAAAACTGGATTGTTATCAACTAGTGCTGTGTTCACAGAACCTCTCAGGACTTTTGTTTTTTGGTAAATGGTATTGTAATTTTTATTTCAGTTTCTTTTTTTTCTTTTATTGATTTATTAGCATATTGTAGTTGTACCAGGGGTACATTGTGACATTTACAAAAGTACTTACAACATCTTAGTTAGATTCAACCCCTCCATCTTTCTCCTTTGTATCTTCTCCCCCAACTTCTTAGAACAGGTCTCATTGTTCTATTTTCATACATGAATACATAGTACTTCTACCATAGTTGCCCCCTTTCACCCTGTCCTTATGCCTTCCCCCTTCCACTGGTACCAATCCCCAGATGGGTCTTGTTTTACCTTCCTGTCCTTCATTTACAAAAAGGCATTTTTGTTTGTATACAATGGTTGTGGAAAATTTCATTGTGACATTTCCTTATATATATGTATTATACCCCGAATTGGTTTATCCCCTCCATTATTCTCCTTTCTACCTTAGTCCTCTTCTTATAGTGACTTCAACAGGTTTGAATGTTCCATATTCACACTTGTATAGAAAGTACATCACTCATTTACCTTCTTTACTTTTTTCATTTACTTTTCATCTGCCATTGATGCCCTTCTCTTAGCATGACTTGTTTTACATTCTTGTCCTTCATTGTTTAGGTGTCTGTTGTTCAGTGGGATTTTTGCTTTAGTATTTTACCTGTAAATGTAATGTGCTTAAGTCAGTCTAACCCCCTCTCTACTGTACTTACTCACCCTTTTCCCCCATCCTGTGTTCAGCAGTTTTCAGTGTGTTTCATTTTGTCTTGTTCAAAGATAGCCAACAATAATGAAATACATCATATCTGCAGATGTGTTGGCTATCTTTCTTTCCTTCTTTTTCCTCTTCCCTTAGTTTCCTCTGAGTCTCACTTTTATGTACATGTTCTGTGTACATTAATATGTATATATGATATTGCTTGTATTTGTATTGGGTCTGTGAGAGAGAACATGTGATCTTTGGCTTTTTGAACCTGGCTAACTTAAGATGATGTTCTCCAGTTCCATTCATTTACCTGCAAACAAAATTTCATTCTTCTTTATGGCTGACTAAAATTCCATTGTATATAAATACCACATTTTCTTAATCCATTCATCAGTTGTGGGATATCTTGGCTTTTCCAAAGTTTGACTATTGTGAATAATGCTGCTATAAACATGGGTGTGCAAGTGTCTTTATGGTAACCTGACTTACATTCCTTTGGATCTATGACTAGAAGTGGTATTGCTGGGTCATATGGTATTCTATTTTTAGGTTTTTGAGGAGTCTGTATACTGTTTTTCATAGTGGTTGTACTAATTTACATCCCCACCAACAGTGTATAAGGGTTCCATTTCCCCACATCCTTGTCAGCATTTGTTGTTGTTTGTGTTCTTAATGATAGCCTTTCTAACAGGAGCGAGGTGGAATCTTAACATGGTTTTGATTTGCATTTTCTTTATGGCCAGATATGTCGAGCATTTCTTCATGTGTTTTTTAGCCATTTGTACTTCTTCCTTTGAGAAACTTCTGTTCATTTCAGTTGCCCATTTCTTCATTGGGTCACTGATTTTTTGGGAGTTTAGTTTTTTGAGCTCCCTGTACATTCTGATTATCAATCCCTGGTCAGTTGTATAGCTGGTAAAGATTTTCTCCCATTTTGTGGGCTGCTTCTTCAATCTGGTGACCATTTCTTTTGTACATAAGTTTTTAGTTTCGTATAGTCCCATTTTTCAGTCCTTTCTCTTAGTTGCTTAGCCATTGGAGTACTATTTATTGCCTATGCCTATTGCTTCCAGTTTATTCCCTACTCTTTCCTGCACTAGTTTCAAAGTTTCAGGTTTTATATTAAAGCCCTTAATCCATTTTGAGTTGATATTTGTACAGGATGAAAGTCATGGATCTGGTTTCAATTTTCTGCATGCAGTTATCCAGTCTTCCCAGCAACATTTGTTGAAGAGGCTGTCATTTTTCCATCATATGTTTTGGGTGCCTTTATTAAAATGAGATTGGCATAGCTGTATGGATTCACTTCTGGGTCTTCTATTCTGTTCCATTGGTCTTCATGCCTGTTTTTGTCCCAGTATCATGCTGTTTTATTACTATGGCTCTGTAATATAGTTAGAAGTCAGGTGTTGTGATACCTTTCCCATTGTTCTTTTTGTTCAGTACTGCATGACTACTCATGATCTTTTGTGCTTCCATATGAACTTTAGGGTTGATTTTTCAATCTCTGTGATGAATGTCAATGGAATTTTGATGGGAAATGCATTGGACATGTAGATTGTTTTTGGTAGTATAGCCATTTTCACAATATTGATTCTGCCATTCCTTGCCTCTTAGGACTTTATGTTTCTTTGCCTATAGAGTTCCACAGTATCTGTTTCTTTTTAGTAACTTAAGGTTTGTAATTCCTTCTTTAGATTTAGGTATCTATTTTGGCTAAATAACCTGAAAATTTTAACTTTCCATTTAAGTTACATCAGTGAGTTAGTTACAGCTTTGTTATGTGATTCTGCAGAGAAGCCCATTATCATGTTGTTTTAATATATGGATTCAACTTCCTATAGAACAAACCAAGTCCTCTTAAACATAAACATGTTTAGTAATCAGTCAATCAATGCTATATTTATTGTGCTTTTACCATATATTTGCCTGTCTACTAGAGCCTGTTATTTAACATGGTCTGACACCTTGATATGTTTGTCAATTAGGTATTGATTCTGCATACCAGAAATCATATAGGAGTGTTCATGTATAGTATTTTGAAATATATTTTAAAAATTCTATGCAGTGGGAGGGGGAGGAATAGGAAAGTTTGAAGGAGGGTGAATATAATGGAAATATTAGTACTCATGTATAAAAATGGAAAATGAGACCTGTTGAAACTATTCTAAGGGGGGATGGGTGGATAAAGGAGAATCATGGAGAGGGTGAATTTAACTAAGATGTTTTGTAAGCACTTTTGTTAATGTCACAATGTGCAATAATAATATAATAAAAATTAAATTAAAAAAATTCTATCCATTTTTGTTGACAAAATTTCAAAATAACAGTTTTAAACATTTTATTTTTGTGTCAGGGAATAGAGACATAAAATACTTAGTGATTTTAGAAATTTGAAAAATTTACCCAAAAGAAACAGTAAGAAACACATTTTATTATTGACTTATAAACATGTGTCTATGTTGATGTAACTGAAACAAAATTTTCAAAAAACAACAAATTATATGTGATACACTGCAATATTTTAATTCTATTTTGTATTATTTTATGATAGTTTTGGTTATAGTCTATCAAATTGATTTCATAACCAATTGTGGGTCTTAACCTGCTGGTTGATATTTGCTATATTTACTTAATAATAAAGAGAACAAAATTATGAATGATGATATTTTTCTGATTTTTAAGTTCTTTTAATATATTATTTTTTTACTTGAACCAGTATTTATTTCTGTTTTTTATAATTTGGGATTTTATACATTTTACTTAAAGGGGAAAATATGATTTTCTTTGGAGAATTGCCTTATGAACTTAATTGATTTTTACACAAGATTGCATGAACTGTTTGGTTGCATTAGTCTCATATAAATTTTATTCTAAGAGCCACAAAGTGGCTCTTATCACAATTTTTAAGTAAAATTGATTTTTAGCAATATATAACAGTAGAATAAACTATACATTTTTAACACCTAAGTTCACCTCAGAGGTCTTTATAATCACATTAAATTAATAAAATCCTGTACAAATGAGGTGTGATTTTATTTAAAGACACTAAAGATATATAAATATTTTAAACCTTGTGAGGTAGTATTACACAGTGATTATGCACATGGATTCTAGAGCCAGACTTCTAGGGTTCAGAACTTAGCTCTGTTGGTTTTAAGACTTTGGGCAAGTTAGTTGCTTAATCTCCTTGTGCCTCAATTTCCTTAAGTGCCTTAGGGTAGTTATAATAATTCAAAATATTATTATAGAGATGCAGGACATATGAAATAGATCAGTAAAAATTTGACTTTATTTTAGAAAAGAGAGTAGAATTAGGATGCATAATGAAGGCTCATTGTTGGGGGCTCTCTTGTGTATTCTCTCTTCTCTTTCCTTTTTCCTCTCTCCTTCCCTCCTCTCTCCCTCTCTCCCTATGTTCTCCTGCATACTCTTCTAGTTTAACAGCCCACTTATTTAGCTGACCTAAGACTCAATGCACTATCTCTCCTCCCAGCTCTAACTTTACAGAGCTTCCATGGATAAATCTCAGCAAAAAGATCCCCATTTATCTCTGATGCCAAACTGACGTTGGTAGGGAAAGTCAAGGAAACCTTGAGTGTGACCTCAGCTGATCAGGGAGACATTCCAGGTATGGTAGCTTTGCTAAGTAATGCAGAAAACTCAAATTCCAGCTAGAATATGGATCCACATTCTAGTGGAATGATAATAAAGCATACACGAATAACTTTAATACCAGGAAGAATATAAAAAATGCCATGAGAAGACTCAAAGTATTTTGGGATTCAGAGAGGGAGAAATAATATTCATATATAGTTTTATGAAAATAGAGACATCCAAGCTGAGTTTTAAAGAATCGGTAGGAGAACCAGAGTGCTATAGGGTGGAATGAGGGTGACAAGGCAAAGGGCATTCCAATGTCATAGGGCAGGAAATAGAATATTCATTGAGGAAAAGTAAGGATTTACCCATGATGAGAACATGGAGAACACCTCAAGTTGGAGAGTTTTAGCCAAATGGTAGAAAGCTTTTGATGATGGGCTGTTTGAGATCTATTAGAGAAAAAGTCACAAAGTAATTCAGACCAAAAAATAGATTTTCTTCAGCTTGAACAATATTATTATTATTGATGGCTTTTAAATTGTATTTTAAATTTTAGTATTTAAAATTAGGTGGTTTCTATTTCTCTAAAAAAACCAGGAGAACTGGAAACACTGGGCCCACATCCTCATACATGTGATTAGGGACCACATCCTTTGAATAAGGCATCTTTTGCTTTCCAGTTTACAAACACAGTACATTTATCATTTATTTATACTTAAACTAATCTGGCCTCATTCTTTTATGTTATTATTATGTTATGTTATTATTTTTATGTTATGTTATTTTAAGCATTTGAGTATTAGATTTCTGCAGTAGGCCTTTAAAGATTTTGAATTCTACCAGATTTCATAATTTGGTAGAAGTAGAGGATAGTTACTGAAGTGGCATTTTATTCCCTCCAAAAAAATGAACCAAATTTCCTTCAAATAAAGATATGTCCTAAGAAAATACTTATATGTGAAAACCATTGAAATCAAATTAATATTGGGACCTAGGATGCAGAAAATTTAGAAATTCAGAATGTAGTTAGTAAATTCAGCCAGAAAGACCCCCAAAGAATCACATATTCCTGTGTCTTTGCTCTTGTTTAGTGCTTTTCACAATGACCTTGAACTTTTCCATGTGATTTGTTTTGACTAATGGGACTGCAACAAACTTGAGCCAAGCTGAGGCTCATTAGTATCTATGCTGTCTTGCCATGCAAAGCCCAGGCAAACATACTGGAAAATAGAGGTCAATGTGATCAATGTGATCAATGTGAAGCAGAGACAGATCATCTCAGCTGATGCTCCCTAGACCAACCAGACTGACACTTGCCAGTGGAAAGTGAATGAAACCATCCAGAACCATCTAGTTTTAGTAACTATAGTCAGCTTCAGCTGATTTCAGAACCACCTAGTTAACTACAAACTAATGAACAATAAAACAAATGATGTTTTAATAACAAAAGTTATTAAATTTTAGCATGTTGCATAGCAAAAGGTAACTGACACAGGAAGAACGAGGATGAGGAGGAAGCTTGAAGAGTCAATACAAAAATGAAGTTGCAAACCTCTAGCATGAAAGCTAATATGAGTTTGCTAAGAAAGAAGGTTATATGATGTAACATCTGTAATATCTGTAATACCTAAAAGAACTATATATTTAAGAATGATCAGATATGCTGGAGTATAGAAATGTGTGTGTGTGTGCGTGCATGCGTGCGCAAGGAATCTGGAGCAATAGTATGATGCCTAATAGGCATGATCAGATAGGAGATATAGGTGTGGGAATCAACAGGATGTCTGGATTTAATAAGTAAATCTCAGAAACATAGCTTCCCTCCTTGGGTTTCCATAGGTCCTTAGTTGTATATCCTAAAATTCTCTTAATGAAGCCAAAATTAGTTTTCTGGTCATTTGTTCATAAACTTCTTTTTGACATTACTTTCTATAGACATTTGCATGATTTTCTTCATATTGGCTTTCATGACATGGTACCCTACTAATTATTTTATTTTTCTTTTAGGGAGAGAGTGTGAATTTGAATTTGTATCCACATGACTAGATTAAAACTAAACTGACTTTTTCAGGCATTCTCAGAAGGAAAGAGGTCTATTGGCCACAGGTCTTCCTGTTGTGGTTTCACTAGACAAAATAATGGCACCCATGGTGACCTCTCATTGTCATGCTCATGGCTGCTAAACTTCAAGGATGTCAATATAGTGACAACAGGAATTCGAGAATATTTCCACACACTTTGTGTTAATATCCCTGACTTCCTCATCTTTCAGGTATGGCCTGAGGACCTATTTATCATCCCTTAGCTGTTTATCAAGTGAGTTTCAGATAGTTTAGGGAGTTTCAAAGAGAAAGTGATGAAAGAATTTTTAAAATTTATTTTAAATGTATGCAATGCAAAACATTATGATTTTTGTCATGAAAATTCTTTAATATTCTCAATAATCATTAAGTAATTAGGATTCCTGAAGGAAATACCATGTTTAGAGTAAAAATGGCCTATTCCAAGAGCTCTGGTGCCAGGAGAAAAGACTATCTTCTAGGAGAAAGACTTTCAGAGTTCCAGAAATGGGGGTCTACAGCCAAGTGTACATATGTAAATTTCTATAAGTTCTAACACTGCTAGATACAAGGCAGAAACAGATAATTTCTGTCTCTCTAGTTTTATACAAAACTAGATAAATTCAAATATATACTTTTGTAATGAGGTTCCTTTTAAATCTTCTGTTTGTCAAGGAAATTTGGTCATGTCCTTTGTGACCGCTTGTAAGCCTTCTGGAGTTCTTTTTGAAACATACATACATACATACATTAAAAAGTGAGGTTCCTCTGGGAACTATTTGTTTGACAATGATGTTTGGATTCTAGATCTTTGTGTTTTTGGCACCAGTTTGTGAAGATAGTAAGAGGCTTAAAAAAACCATGAGTATCTGGAAATCTTTGTTGTGGTTTGCATGAGAATGGAAAGTATTAATTCTGTTTTGGAGCTCCCTAGAGAAATTTTGATTATAATTTTATTCTGTGGTACTGCATGGCATATGTGCATAGCAAGGAAAGTTTACCTTGATTTGATATAACTGTTCCCTAGAAGTAAGTGGCTAAAATAACTGTGACCAATTTTTGCCTTTTTGAGCGCACGTGTTTTTTTTGTTTAGTTTTTTTACTTGTAAATTTACTTTTTAGTTTGTGTGTATAAATTAATACATATTTTCATTTTGGCTGTTTTTTGTTTGTTTGATTGGAGGACTTTTTTCACTCATTCTCTGATTTTTCTTTTCTGCTAAAATAACTTGTTCAGATTAATTCAAGGATTATTATTCATCTAGCCCTTGCTGGAATGCAGACACTTAACTAATTAGATCAGACTGTTTAGGACTAAACACATTTGATTCAAGACTTACAAGTCTTGAAAATTTTAAAGTTTAGTCATTTAACCATGTAACCTCACCTTGTTTCAGTTTGTTATAAATATAATTTGGATTTAGCTATTTATAGATCTCTTAAATTTATATTACACATTGCTTTCTCTTATGCTATATGTCAAGCAAGAGATTTTGGGGACTTTTCTTTTGGTAAAGAAATGATTTTAAGGTATTGGCTGTGTAAATATAAAACATGTTAAGTGCTTATAATCCAATAGAGGTAAAACATCTGAGTCATTTGCAAATAAGTTAAATACTAAGACATTTGCTAAATCTGAGTTCAGATACTCTTGGCTTCTTAAAGTCTGTGAAAAGGTAGTGTAGTTGGGTCTGTTGAATGTGTTTTATAAATTGTTGGTATAAGAAACATGTTGATACTCCATCAAGAGATATCTGATCTTTTGATAGCTTAAGAACAGTTATTATAGAGGGATAATAAGTATCTTGAAATAAAGACTTTATACTGCTTTAAGTAGTTTTTAGGTAGACATCTTTTTGCTTTGCTAAAGAGGTTCATTGATTAAAAAGCTATTTTAGCTAGTTAATTGCTGCCTACCTTGCCTATTAGTAAAAGGTGTTAGTTTGTGTGATCTGATACCAATAATCTTAATAGAGATGAAAAGGACTTGCATGCTTCTTTGTAATAGGTGAGCTGCTGGTGTTTTCCTGTCTAGTCCTTGCTTAGATTCTTAAAAATGTAATTAAAAATGTTTGTAGGCAAATCTTACAAGATCTGACAACTCTGTTAATTGGGCTATTATTGTTTAAGGATATTTTATTGATACAAATATATTTTTTTGTCTAATTAAAACATATATTTATTTGTTTTTTTTCCCTTGAGGCATCTTTTCATTGGCTTTTATTTTATTTTGTTTTATTATTATTCATTTATTCACATATGCGTACATTGTTTGGGTCATTTCTCCCCCCTGCCCCCCTCCACCACCCTCTCCCTTCTCTCCCTTTCGCTTCCAGGCAAATACAGAATTTTAAAAGCTTAATACAATGCTATCATGATTGTTGTCTTAACATACTATAAGATCACTTAAATGGAGTTACTGAGTTACTAAACATTTTCTATATATTGTTATAATAATTTTTGATGACATTAGCCATGTCTCTGTAAATCAGTAAGTGACAGCCTTACTTCATTGTCATTTCAAAATGAATTTACAATGGATGGAACTGGAGAACATCCTCAGTGAAGTTAGCCAGGTTCAGAATGCCAAAAGTTGCATGTTTTCTCTCATATGTGGAATATAGAGCCAATACAAATATAAGCAATATTATGAAAAACAGGCCATGCTAAGGGGAGATCACTAACAGGAGAGAGGGGAATAAAAGAAGAAAGTTAAGAAGGTGAATATGGTTGATGTACTTTCTATATAATAATGAATATAGAATTTTTAAACCTTTTGAAATCACCAGAAGAAGGGAACTAAGTAGAAAGGAGAAAAATAGAGAGGATGAGCCAATTTGAGTTATGATACATATATGGAAATGTCACAATGAAGCATACTGTATAGCTATCTTAAACAAAAATGTCTCTTTTTTCAAAAATGAAGAACTGGAAGGTAAAACATGTCCTGCCTGGGGTTGGTACCAGTGGGATAGGGGAGGATATAAGGAAAGGGTGTAGGAAGGTGAATGTGGTAGAAATATGTACTTGTACATGAAAATGGAAAACTGAGACCTGTTGCAAGTACTCCAGGAATGGGGGAAGGAGGGATAAATGAGGGATAAATGAGAATGATGCAGGGGGTGAATTCAACTATGATATGTTGTAAGAACTTTTGTAAGTGTCAAAATGTATCCCCAGTACAACAATAATAAGACAATAAAAATGTAAAAAATGAATTTACTATTAAGATTTTTTTGGTCTGTGCTGGGGACTGGACTTAGAATTTTAATGTAAGATATGTCTAAGACTGGCTATTTTAAAGAGGTTTTCTCAATTGTACTGTTTGTAAATACCTGGAAACTAAGTCATTTTGCAAAGTACATTTAAGATGTCATCATTTGTATATATGTATGTTTTTAGTAAATAAGCAGTTATTGTTATAGTCTGTATTCAAAGTCTACAGTTATATGGTATAGACATGAAGAATTCTAAAGATGTTATTATAAACAGAATAAAGACAAATGTATTTTAATTATTAAAATGCAATTCTTTTTTTAAATTGTGCTAGGGGTACATTGTGGCATTTACAAAAATTCTTACAATATACCACAGTTGAATTTACCCCCTCTATCGTTCTCTTTTATCTCCTTTTCCCCCTAGTCCAGAATAGTTTCAGCAGGTCTCATTTTTCCATTTACATACATGTGTACACAGTATTTGTACCATATTCACCCTCTCATACCCTTTCTCCACATCCTCCCTCCTCCCCCTGGTACCAGCCACCTGACAGGACGTGTTCTGCCCTCCTGTTCTCTGATTTTATAAAAGAAAGAAAAAGACATTTTTATTTAAGTTAGCTATACAGGGAGTTTCCTTGTAACATTTCCACATATATATGTATTATAACCTGAATTGGTTCATCTCCTCCATTTTTCTTCCCTCTACTTTGGTCCCCTTCCTCTGGTGATTTCAACAGTTTGCAATTGTTAATATTCTGTATAATTAAAATCTTAAGAGAAATTAAATTTTAGGAAAGAATTAACTTGGAACTTTTGAGATAATCCATAACATGTTTCTACTTATTTTAACAATTTGTTAAATGTCAAATAATGTGCTTTATTGGAATGGTAAATGTAATCTGACAGGGTAAGTTTTTTTTTTTTCCGCAGACAAACTGGTTTTAATTTTGTAAAACCTTTCTTCAGGAGTGCAACTTCTGTTCTAAAATGGTAATTTTCACCTTAAAACTAGACTAAGGATCACTCTTTCTAAATTTCTTTCGTTGTTGTTCTAAACCTCAAATTTGGTAAAAGATGTATGTGTGGGAAGATTGTTCTTTACACTGACTTTACCTTCTACTGAGATCAGACTGAGGAAGGGTTCACACCCATCTCCCCCATACACTAGAAGGAACCAAAGTATGGAATGATTAATAAGTGATGAATCAGAGATAATGGGAACTTGTTAAGATTGGAATGCCCTACCAAAGCAGAAACTAGAGCCAAAGGGATCATAGAGAGGGTTGCTATGCTTGTTATCTATTCTTCCACTAGGGAGCTAGTAGATACCTTGCTACCTTGGCTCCTAGTTTTATTCTCTTCTTGGTATTTCCTTCAGCACAGTATATGGCTCTTTTTTTTCCCCCTAAGCTTATATGTTTCAGGTGCCCTTTATGGAATCCATATACCAATCTAGGAATATATGGTCATCCAGATAGCACAGCATCCTAAATCTTTCAAAACTGAGGAATGGACTAGAAAAAGGAGCAACTGTAATGGGACCCAGGAATTCAGATCCCTGTGGGAAACACAATGCTAGGAGTGAAAATGCCCCAAGACCCCCGGTTCCAGGAGAAAGCCTCATCTTCCAAGAGAAAGACCATCTCTTAGCTTCAGTAAAGGGCCTGGTTTTTGTTTCATCTTTTCTGTAAGTTGTAACACTGCCATGTTCGAAGCAGAGATAGATTGAGAATTTCTATGTCCCTAGTTTTGGCTCAAACTGTGAATAACTTCATTTTTCCATGTGTGTGCGTTTTGTGTGTGTGTGTATTATTTTCTCTTAATGCAGGTGGTCTTTTAGACACAGAACCATGCTTTATGGCTGGGAGGTCTGGTAACAGTTATAGACTAACAGTTTTGCTTTTAGGCTAGGGACATATTTTAAGTAGTAGGTAGAGTGTTGCCTAACATGCACAAAGCCCCGGGTTCAATACACAGCACACATACACACAAGTTATACTTTTGACAAAAGCACAATATTGGTCAATTCATGTTTCTTCTAACATATCCTAATGTCCTTATTGAATTTTTGTATATTCAATTAAATTTACTTTTGTTGTTATTGTTACAGTGGAATTTTTATGTCCCTGCCTAGTAAAATGAATCATTCTGTCTTTAAAGTGGTTTACTGATGTCTTCAACATAGAGCTGAAATAGTAACACAAATGCCAGAACTCATAATAAGGTCATAAATGTAAATAGTAAACAGAGTTTCAGTGTAACTTGAGTGTTTTGGACAAATGAATGTGCAAGCTTGATAATTTTGTATAAAGCAAGCAAACAAGAGAAAATGCAAATAAACGACACACGATTAATATATGCAAATTTATTTTTATTATGTAATTCTCTAGCTCCTAGTGTGTAGTATGATATGAAACTTTGCCAAATAGCAGCAGAAACTACTGAAAACTTTATATTGTTTTCAAAGTATGGTAATAACTTTAGAAAACCAATTATTATTATTAAATGGACAAATGGGAACCTGCGTAGAGAACATGTGCAGCCTGCATTCAAATCCCAGTTTTGTGCTTGTCAGCTGTGCATACTTGGTCAAACCACTTTATTTCTGTATGTTTCAGCTTCCTTATCTACATAAAGCAATAGTAACACAAATCATGTGCACTCTTGTGTGGATTTTAAGAGTTAATATTTGTAACCATTAGAACACCATGTAGAACATGGTAAATGCTGTATAATATTCAGTAAAAACCTAGAACTAAATAAAAATATCAATGAGAAGTGTTTTTATGAAGATGAAATTACGATTCATACAAATATAAAATGAACATTTATGAATAATTTTATTTAACTTTAATTGAGTGGAAAATGTAAAGAACCAAGTCATATAAACAGAAGGAATGTTGAAATGAATTTATAAATAAACACAAAATAAACACAAAGATAATTATCTACAGGGTAATGTTCATTTGCATTTGTGTAGATAATCATTGGCATTATTATCCACTTTCTACAACTGTGTAATTGTTTAAAAAAAACTGTAAAATTGCTCAAAGATAATGAGTATCATCATGATGGGTATGCTACATAGGATACCACTTAATTTCTTTTCTCTCATATCAACTTTTTAATGTTTTTTCTGACATAAAGCTATTACAATTATAAAACCAGTCAGAAAATAATAAATATTACTCTCAGACCACGAAGTGGAAGGATTAATTTTTTTCATATTAGCACATTTTGAATGTCACATAATATTGACAAAGTCTGTCTCCTAAACTAAACTTTACTCAGGTCCATGTAACTTTTTTCTCATCTAGACCTTATCCTTGCCAGACCTGCATTTTCCTGGTTTGCAAGAATCTTGTTAAGTCAGTTTAGAAAGGAGCCCTACTACCACTATCTGATCA
Source organism: Castor canadensis (assembly GCF_047511655.1). Taxonomy (NCBI): domain Eukaryota; kingdom Metazoa; phylum Chordata; class Mammalia; order Rodentia; family Castoridae; genus Castor; species Castor canadensis. Next base: position 143,041,295 of record NC_133390.1, on the reverse strand, counting down.
TTCTATATCTGACCAAATTCTTTATTCCTCACCATCCTCCAGGCAACATGTGATCACCTTGGTTTGCCTTCAGCAAGAATCCTATTAACATCTGTTGACCAGAATTCTCCCTACCCGTGTTGTTTCTCCTTGGCTTTAAATCTGCACTTTTTTTCTTGCTGTTTCTAGAAATTGAGACAGTTCCTTTCATGAGGTCTTTTTCTGCCTATAGCATGAGTTCTTGATGAATGCTTTCAGCTCTTTGACTTCTCTCTAGCTCTGGTTTTCTTTATCATTTATGGAGCTGTGGCTTAGAGCGGATTAGAGTCAATACTGGGTTCCTGAATCTCTCATCCAGGCCCCCAGTGTGCACCTCTGAAGCCCTTGTCTTCACTCTTGACTGATTGATTAGGGATGCATTGGTAGGTCTGACTCCTGAGTCTAGAGAATGGTATTTAAGCATGGTAGGATCAATTTTGATTCTTAACAAATTCTGAATATACTCATTGAATCTGGATCAGAGGCCTAGGCTTGTTTGTTTAAAAAGTACCTACTGGGCTAGAAATTTTTGTTCTTTGATCACTATTTCAAGTAGAGAGTTTTCCCCTGGCTCTTTATGAAGCCTTCTTTTGTCTCTGGTTGAACCTGCTTCTTAGCCTATGGGCACTTCTCAGTTGACTGAAACTCCCTTCTTGAACTCTTGCTTTATATAATGCTCCACCAACTCTACTTCCTTTCTTATTGGCATTATGTTACTAAGAATACATTGCAACTTCACTGGTTTCTTTGAGAAACTTAAAATGTCCCAATCTGGTTCCTCTAAGACCTCTCCTTTCCCATTGCTCCTTCGCCTTCTCCCTCCTCTTACCACCTTTGATCTTCCTTTTAGTTCCCTTGAGTCCTTCGATATGTCTCTCTTTAAACCTCCACTTCCTTCATTCCTCTGACCACATCTGCCAGACTCTGCTTCAATCCCTCAACTCCCTATAGACACTGATCTTTAATTCTCCCCCTCCGTACTGCAGTACCCTATTGGGGATGCTCAAGGATTTGGGGATCCCCAGAAGTAACTACTGAGGTTAAAAAGGAAAAAAAAAAACCAATTAGAAACACACTGGATATTTTATCTAATCAGGTAAGCTTTGGAGATACCTAGACAGTTAGTTGAGATCACTTCAGTCAATCACTTGCCTAAATTTTAGTGTATAGCCTCCACAAGATATGTCAAGGCAAATGAAAACTCTTGAAAGTTTCATCCACAAATATTATTAAAAAGCTGAATGGCAACCTAACTTGTTACATCTGTTAGAAACACAGTTCAGATAAAAACATAAAGTAGACCACTGTGTTTGCCTGACTGATGGCTAATATTTTAAAGTGAAAGCTGTAAGATCTCTGTATTTGTCTATATGTTTGTTTATGTATGTGTATATATATTTATGGGATATTTTTCTATCTCTAGTTGGTATTACTAGTTTAATTCACTAAATCTCTCAAAGGCTCTCTATTGACATTGACTTAGATATAAATGAATGTTTATGTCAATGAAATATTCCTAAAATTTGTAGAAATATAGAACTAACTCAAATGCTTTTTAAAGTTCACATGACTTTGGTACATCTTTGGTAAAAAAGATTAATTTGATATTGTTTGTTAATAAAAATGGACATGTCTTCTGAGTCATTAGCATTAAGTATAAAGTGAGCATATATTTTATTCTACCTTGCTTTACTAATGAAACTTATATATACTAGATCTTTTTTTTTTTTTTTTTGTGGTACAGGAGATTGAACTTGTTAGGCAAGCACTCTACCACTTGAGTCACCTGCCTGTCCCCCCCAGCAGTCCTTTTGCTTTTAGTTTGTTTTTCAGATAGGTCCTGGACCTAACTTTTCTTGGCTAAACTTCAACTGAAATAGCCTCCTGAATAGTTGGGATTATAGGCATGTGCCACCATTCTCTACTTTACTAGACTTTTAATGTTATAAAAATTATGGAAGCAGTCTAAAACCAAATGTACACAATTCAGTAAAAATTAAGTGCTGACCAGCTATTATCTCAGCAGTAAGACAAAAGACCATGCATTTAACTTTTTTAGGTTTTTGCACTTATACTTGTTTAACATGCATATGTTATAAAAACAGTTAACAAGAAAATAACTTGAGATGATGACTAGCTTTGTTTGATGTTACATGGCTGCCTAGAAATAGTATAAAAGTCTTTTAAACAACTTTCAACCATAGACCTATGGTATATTAAAGTAATAGATACTTATTAAAAATGTACATCATTAGTTGGGCATGGTGGTTCATATCTATAATCCCAGCACTCAGGAGGCTGAGGCAGGAGGATTGTAAATTTGAGGGTGGCCTGGGCTACTTAGCAAGCTCCAGGCCAGTCTGGGATACATAGTAAGTCTCTATCTTACCAATAATCCAAGCAAACTTTGTTGTTTAAACCCATTTTATGTCAGGTTTTCTTGGACTATTGAAAAGAATCAATAATGTTCTAATGTCTTGATTACAAGAGATTGTGAAACAAAATGAATTGGGTGGCTGGGTATAATCCCAGCATTTAGGACATCAGGGCAGGAGGATAATGAACTCTAGGTAGCCTGGGCAACATAGAGTTTGAGGCCACTCTGGGCTATGCAGGGAGACCCTGTCTCAAAACAAACAAACAAACAAACAAATAAACTCAAGAAGATAAGCAAAATCAATTAGAGTTTTCTCCTTGTTTAATCTCTCCAGAGCTCAGAAACTCTTATAGAGTATTCTTATTTTCATAGCAATACAATTATAAGTTCAGTGATAAATGCTTCTCCTTGTGATAGGTTATAAATTAGAAAATTAATTTATAATGCAGGCTTTGACTGGGATGTCATATTTGACAATGATGTTTTGAATTAGATATGTCCAGACACTTTAAAAACACTAAGGTTGCTGGGCATGGTGCCTCACCCCTGTAATTCCAGCTACTTGGGAGATGGAGATTAAAGAGGATCATAGTTTGAGGCCAGCTCAGGTAAAATTTATTGAGACTCCATCTCAACAAAAAAAGTTGGGTGTAGTGGCATACATCTATATCCCAAGCTATGCAGAGGCATAAGTAGGAGGATTCTGGTCCAGGCTGGCCCAGGCAAAAAACAAAAATAACTAAAACAAAAAAGGGCTGGGGGCATGACCCAAGTGGTAGAGCACCTGCCTAGCAAGAGTGAGGCCCTGACTTCAAACCCCAGTTCTGCCAAACCAAACCAAGCCAAGCCAAGCCAAGCCAAGCCAATCCAAGCCAAACCAAAGCAAACCAAACCAAACCATTAAAACAAACAAACAAACAAAACCCTACTAGGATTGACTTTATCAAGCCAGTGTTTACAAAGCTCTCTTGGAAAAATTGACCTGGTGCCTGGCTTGTAGGGGGTCCCAGCCATAATTAAAGGCAACTGACAGGTCCGGGAAATAGGACAGTTTTGGAACCTCAGGCTGGGAGGAGTTCAGTTAAATCTGTGAAAAATGTGGAAGTGGATTTTTTTAGCTTGGATTCTAAGCCTTGACAGTCCTTTACAAGTCAAATCTAAGACTCGATGAAAAATTCTAGCACAGCAAACTCAAAAGAGCCTAAGTGGTCAATTATCATTCTTTCATTCTTGCTGCAATTATGTATGAAGCCAAATCTAATGAGAGACTTATTCTATAAACAACAATCAAAAAGGGAGTGATTGTAGAGAAAGCATAAACCCTTGTGGGTTATTAAATTCTATCTAGTGTCTTGCTATGTTGCCGAGACTGGTCTAGAACTCCTGGGCTCAAGTGATCTTCCTCTCTCAGCCTCCTGATACCATACCTGTTTTTGTTTGTTTGTTTTTAAAGGTTGCTGCTATGTACCTGTAGACTAGACTGGTTCCTGCTGTCTTATACATTTTGTCAATTATTTTAGTTTCTTTCAATAGCTGGGTACTATTATCTAAACAATTTCCCCCCACCTTCCTGACTTGGCATTAATTGAGAATGAAAACCTTTCTTAGTCCTAGAAACTGAAGCTGGACAGCCTGATATAAAGTTGAGGAACTCACTACAATTCATCATTTGTGGGCAGTCTTTATGCCTGCTGGTGTTTGAACCATTTAGACAATTCACTGAAACACCCAGTACCACAACCATGTTCAGGCTACAAAAGATGCTTTGAGCTCAGTACTTAGAAATTATCTCAATTTGCTGTCCTCTGAACTCAGAAACTGAGTTTATAGTCTGTTTCAACCATTAATCTTTGTTTTTCTTTTTATTCTCATAGACATTTCCTTCATTCAATGCCTGATTGCTTGCACCATCCAGCAAGTATGCTGTACTACCAAGTCTCAATAGATGGTTCAGCTGGTACTTAATGAACAAAAGGCAACCCAACAAGAAATGGATTTATATTTTTCAAAGGAAAGAAGAATATCTTTTCTTCCAATGAACAAGAAGAGAGCCTGTGTTTTCATAGACTATCTTCTTAACCCAACTTTAGTCAGGTTCCTCTAAGCCCTTTTCTCATCTGGGCCCTTGCCAGTCTTGCATCACCCAGTTTTAGCAAGAATCTTATGTCAGTTTAGAGAGAATCCTCTTCTCACTATCTGACCACTCTCATATCTGGTCAAATTTCTCATCCTCTACTCTAGCAAAAAAGCTAGTGAGACCCCCATCTCAACCAGTAAGTTGGGTGGTGGTGCATGCCTGTCATCCCAGCTATGTGGGAGCCATAAATGGGAGGACAGCAGTCCAGGCCAAACCCGAGCAAAAAACTACAAGATACTGTTCCATAAATAACTAAAGCAAAAAGGGTGGAAGCATGGCTCAAGTAGTAGGGCAGTTGCCTAGCAAGCATAAGGCCTTGAGTTCAAACTGTAGTATGCTAACAAAACAAAAAAATTCCTTATTCCCCACCAGCCTCCAGGCAATATGTGATCTTCCTGTCTTGCCTTCAGAAGGAATCCTATTAAGTCTTTTTAACCAAAATCTCCCCTCCCCAAACTCCATGTTTCTTCTTAGTAGTTTTATATCTACTTAGCCCCATCTTGTTCCTTGGCTATATAAATCCGCACTTGTTCTTTTATTCAGAAACCAAGTTCTACACTGACCTGTTTTTCCCTATTGTAAAAGTTCTGAATAAAATAAGTTTTTATTGATTTAATTACTGTCTAGTTCTGCTTTTTTTTTTTATAATATCAATAGTATATAAAACTGGAAGAGTAATTACTACCATTTGATATATGCATTCTGATTGATATTTCAATGCTTAATTGGATAATCTAGTGATGCAAAATTTGAATCAATGCTTTGTGTACATGTATGATGTTTATGAGGGATAAATACTTGACAACTTTCTGTCCTGAAACTCTGGACATGGAAAAAGATACATTGGGATTAGTGCTGTTGAGAAGGAAGGCAGTGAGCATTGATAAGCAAATAGAGAGAAGACCTCTAAGTGGTAATTTACATTTTTGTAATCACAAACCATTGATGCTTAGAAGTATGCCGTCTGATTTTGAATTGTTGTTGAAGGAAATGCTTATGATTATTAGTACTGTCAAATTGCAGTCTTTAAGTATGTATATAACTTGGTATATTATGTGAGGAATTGGGCCAGCCTGTAATATAAGCCTAGCTATTGAGGAAAAAAGATTTAATATGCATTTTAAAAATAAGAGCTAAAGAGATGAAATATTTTATCATGATGCTGATAATTCTCATAAAGACTATTTTGAGTAGCTTACTTAATTGGCATGTGACAATATATTAAATATGTCAGAATGTTTGGTCCTTTTCTTTAGGCTTAAAAATCTCACTTTTTAAATTTGTAGATGAGAGATGAGGATTTTTCTTAACTGTGGTATAAGTGGTTTACACTTAATGCTTTCCAGTAGTTTTCCTTAATAACTTCTTTACTGTTAGAAAAACATGATTTGTTGTTACATATGTTTAAAAATCATAGCATTACAAATTAGTATTGCATACATACTGCTTCATAAGAAAATGAAATTTTTTAGACTCAAAAGCTGTTAGAGAATGCTTTAGAAATCTATTTATGCTGTTTCCCAAATAAAGTCAAACTTTCTGCTTTTATTTGTGAAATGCTTGCCACCTTAATGCCTGGTAGAGTTCTGAAACTCATGTTCAGTGAGGAGCCTTTGACAATTTCTAGTTTACAATGATCCAAATATTCAGAATTTTCTGAAAAGCCATCAAATATTTATTACAATCTAGCAGCCTTTAACTGAGAATTAGGATTTTCTAATATGGTATAAGACATTAGAATAGGTGATTGCATATGAAATTCAAGATCTTGCTGTCCTGAGTGTTTGTCATTGGTCCAGGCATTGACAATTTGGTAAGAGCATAAACAAAATATGGTCTCTTTAGAAGACAGGGAATAATGATAATAATATGTTGATATTTTATTCAAAATCACATTTGAAAAAATAAAACTATTGTGGTTCATATATGCTGAATGCAGATACTGAAACAATATTTGTCACTTTTGTAGTAAAAAGTAGTGTTTTTTGATAGCTTATAGTGGGGAGAAGCATTCTAAATGTGATGAACACATGTTAACTGTGAAGGAGTCTGTCTTTTACATACTAAAGCATTGAGAAAGTAAATTACTTATTCATGCTTATGCAGCTGTTAATTGGCAAAACTAGAATCTGAACAGTCTGGTAGTAAAGTCTGCTCTTAATTTAACCATTACCTGATAGAGGAAAGTAGTCCTCTTGGACTACTCAGGTGTCAACTCAACTATAGATGATTTCTACTTTAAGGTCTCCTAAAGGTTTTACTCCTTTGACACACAATTTTCCCATAGTACTCTCCTCATTATTGCTACCACCAGTCAATATTTTGATTAGAATCCTTTAAAGGAGAAAGAAGTGTCTGCTAAGAAGGGTACATTTGATAGACAGAGAAAAGGATCACTTTAATAGTTACAGATTATTTCCTTGGTCCTGGCTAATTTTTCCTTTGGTTATTGGGGCCCAAAGATAATTTAGGTATAGGTAACTTATAACCTATCACTTCTAATCTTCCAGATAACTGCATGCTCATTGAGAGCATCTTAGTAATTGAATAACATTATCTGCCCCCATGAAAGACTTGTCCAAATCATAAGTACTTTAAAAGCTTGATAAATTAGCTTTGCTAGAAGTATACTAAAATATATTTATGCATAACAATTTAGTACCTTTTAAAGCATTGATTTCATATATCTTTGTTTAATAGATTAATAGGTTTAATAGTTTACTTTGTCAGCATTGTTGTTTATAAAAAATAAAGGGCAATTCAAGTACATAGTATTGCACTAAAATATTTAAAAGTATATAAAGTTTTAGAATGTAATGTTTTTGATTTGTTTTTAAATACAACTTGCTGTCTATGTGCAGTGGGTAGATCAGTTTCTCATTTGTATCTAGCAGCACCCTCAAGAGTGAGAGCTTAAGAAAGGAGCAGTTTCATAAATTCAAGTATTCTTGAAAAGTCCCATCCTGAAGACAGCTTCTTAGAAGCTGCAAATAGCTGAGACTAATGTTTTTGTGCCCAAGTAAATATTTTTTGGAAGAAGTCTTCTAAGAAAGTGGAAAAAATAGACATAAACTCTTTCAATTTGAAAATCTATTTTTGCCTCTGTAGTTACACATCTATTTCTTCTCTCCTTGTGAATGAATAATTTCATCTTAAAATGGAAATTTTCATAATAAAATTAAAAGTAAATGTTAATTTTTTTATTAACCAATATAACTTGTCCAAATATATTAGATGCCCAATATATGCATGATAGTGTATTTGTATTGAAGAATACAAAATAGAGACTAAACCACACCTTTGGTACTTGTACACTTACTTCTACTTGTTCATAACAAAGTGTGACCCATATTGGTTCTTAGAGTTGTTTTGATTTAAATGATGTTGATTAAGTGATGTGTATTTCTATTAATATGTATCATTTTTTTGTTACAGAAGAAGGTGCTCAGGACATGTCACAAGTGAAGAAAAGTTTGAGTGAAAAGGTTTCTCTCTATAGAGGTGACATCACATTGTTAGAGGTAGATGCTATAGTCAATGCTGGTGAGTAGTTTATTTTCCTCTGATAGATTTGTTATTTGAATAGAAATTTCAAAATATTTTTTATAAACAAATATAAGTAATTTAGAAAAATAGCCTTTCTGGTATAGGAATGTCTTATGTATTTTATTTTTTGATTAAAACCATGCAGGATTTATTTTATGTATGTGCTGCCATTAGAGCGATAGGTGCTAAGTTGAGACTAGGGTACCAGACTACTGGAGAAATGACAAATTGTTGCAGAAAGTTCTGTATTAAAAACTTTAGCAGTTATATAATTGTTAGTTTCATGCTTGAGTTTATAATTGGCTAAAATAAATACATGTTCATCAAGTTTTTCTCCTGCTTACAATAGGTTGTAAAGAGATGATTGGACTATATTGCAAACAAGTTAAATATAAAGAAATTATTTCTGTGATTTCAAAACCTCAGTTACTTGTTTCATTTTCATTATGAAATACTTCATTTTAGCACTCATATTTTAGTGGTTTAAATAGAAGTGTAATTTTCCTATTTGGACATTGGGAAAAATATAATAGCATGTTGTTTATGATATTCTATATCTCCTACATATTTATTATATGGCTGTATATAAAAAAGACATTATAGTTGTGATTCTATAAAAATAAATATGAGAATAGTTAATGGCTTTAATTTGCATTTCATAAAGTTAAGCCCCCTTTGCAGGTTGGAAGTGTCAAAAACAAACCTAGATTTAGGTAAGGTGAAGTCTTTATCCCAAAAGACTATTAAAATAAGAAGAGGATGATTTCCATGGAGGGAAGAAGAATATTGCAACACACAGAACCATTTTGACCAGAAGATCTGTAATCATCTTAATGGTCAAACAGAAAAGAGTTTTACTTTTATAGGAGAGTGAAATAAGGCTAGAAAAAGTAGGTGTGGGGAATGGAATGAGGGGGGTGGCATGATTAGGTAATTGATCAAGGAATATTTTTTCCTGAGCTCTGCTGATTCCTGAAAGGAGCCATCAAAGAGGGTTGTTTACCTTTCATTGTTCAAGGATGGGCCAAAGTTCAGGGGTTTGGAGGAAGGAGAGAAGACGGACTACAGTTTGGTCAAGTCCATTTCACAGGCTTGACCAACTAGAATTGTAAATGGAAACAAACAGTTCAGATAATCATGTATGAGACAACAGAATGGGAATTGGGAGGGTTTGTATCTGACCTTGTCATAGGGGTCATTCATTAATTTTATGTAAGTTGTAAGGAAGAGCTGTTCTTTGCAGTAGGCCATTTGCCATAACACAAAAGAATGGGTATAATTCTTGACTTTCATTGTTTTCCAGGAGTACAGGGTTCAGGTGAAGTTCAATATTGTCTCAAAGTTCCCTCTGGTGGTGAGTAAATTCATACAGGATAGTAGAAATATGCCTTGGTATATGAATAGAAGAGTCTAAAATGAGAACTGGAACATCACTCAGCATATAGCACAGTTCTGAGAACCTAACAGGGAGGATAGAAGTCTAGTCATCTTGTTCTTCCTTCAGAATTGGGTATTAGTTGTTTGTAGGTGCTATGCCATAATCAGGGCTCACCTTTCTTTCTTTTCTTTCTTTCTTTTTTCTTTTTTTTTGATGCCTCTATACTTCATTTCTCCTTTGCTGATTCTGCTGCTTCTCTAAAATGTAAAATGCTCTTGAGAGAGGAGTCTTGGTCATTTAATCTATATCCAATATGGCTTACTCCCTTTGGATAGAATTTCATCTTTAAGTTACTTCCTAGGCTATAGCTCTTCCTTATATCTAGTCCCTACTTCCATTATCAAGATGTTTTCCTCTGATCTGTGAAGCCCCTGGTGAAGACAGACCCTAGGAAGTATCCTATGAACTTGTCAGTGCAGAGTTTTAGCCAGCTATCCCTGTAGTTAAGTTGTCAATGATTTATTATGCCCCAAATCCTATACATATGTGAGCTTTAATTGAAAAATATTTAAAAGGTCTTATAAATATCACACTACCTTTCAGTATGTTCTTGAAATTTCTAGCTATTGATCCTAGTTTCTCTTGACGACCACTCTCATGAATTTTCTTTCTTGTTATTAACACAACATTGAATTTGCCATGTTAGTACATGTAGCAGTAATAATGGTCTTTCTTAGGTTTTGTTAACTGTACTCTATTTTCCTCCTTGAAACATAGAGTGGTACCTTTTTTACCTTTTGTTTCACCTTAAAAATATTTGATATTGCATAGTTGTTAAGTTGAACTACATGCAATTGAATTTGTGGTACCTTTGACCAGTAGCATTTTCTTCACTGGGGACTTGATACAGGGAATCAATTTGGCTATGGTTTTAAAAATGATTTGTTTGATCAATAAACAAAAATATTTATTGGGTAATTTTTATTGAAATAAAGTGGTGCTAAACAGCAAAACATCTTTAACTATCCCATCACTATTTTTATATTTTTCATTTCATCTGTCCTTACCTGTATGTATAATTTTTCCATAGATGCCACATAGAGTACATGGGTAAGATGAATTAATCTGAAGATATTCTTTTACTCACTCCTCAAAACCATTTGGCACCTTTAATTTACCCCTCTGGCTGTGATGATCATAATTTGGCCATGTTGTACAAATCACAAGAACAGCCTCATCAGGAAGTTCCTGGGTAGATGGGAAAGAAATGCCAAATGTACAGGTAATGGCTCTATTCACAGCTTTCTGCTGTGCAGTTTGTTTGCCTGGTGTGGAAGGAGAGGCACAGCTGATAATTTTTCAGGTGAACAAGGCATCATGGCAGAAAATTCCAGATCCAGCTAGTAAGAGAGAGAGAGAGAGAGAGAGAGAGAGAGAGAGAGTCAGAGAGTCAGTGCTCTGGGTCAAGGTACCAAAGTAGCTCAATTGTCACTTTCTATTAGGCTTCCAAAATTCTCTTTCCATGACACATCAGTAAATTGAAGCATCTGATCTTTGTAGCAATGAATGGAATGATTTGATATTTTAAACTTCTTCCTAATAAAGTGCTTGTTAAATTTCCTTCAGTGTTACCCAGAATAAGCCTTCTATATATTCTTTCTAGGGATGTATGCATGTATGACAGATCTTAAGAAAACAGGTTTTAATAGGTGTTATGGTAAGCTACTGTCAGGCAAACCTGGGTTCCATTTCAAGTTCTCATACTTAGGGCTATTTTTTTGTTAAAACTTTTATTTTGAAATAAGTATAGAAAATTATAAAAAACAAAGAGTTCTACATACACTTGTGTAAGCTTTCCCACAATGTCGCATCATATAAACTATATATAATACTAAATCCAGGAAATTGATATTTATATATCTGTAATATGTAGATGACAGACTTAATTTTCACTATTTTAACCTGCATTTGTGTGTATATGAATTTGTATGGTTCTATGATGTTTTATCCCATGTCTATACATTCATGTAGCCACCACCATAATCCAGATCCAGAACTCTTCCATTATCATGAAGAACTCCCTCATGATAACCTGTTTGTATTTATAGCCATCTGTATGCCCCCATCCATGTTCTTTACCTCCATAGTTTTGTCATTTTAAGGATGTTGTATAATACTGCATTGAACATGGGAGTGCAGATATCCCTTTGATATATTGATTAAATTCCTTTGTATATACAACCCAGAAGTATGGTCAGTGAACCAAATTGCATTTCTAATTTTAGTTTTGTGAAGAATCTTCATACTATTTTCCATAATGGCTGTACTAATCGACATCACCACTAACAATGTATGAGTTTCCTTTTCTCTGCATCTTTGCCAATACGTGTTCTCTTTCTTCGTTTTAGTAAAACCCATCCTTACAAATGTGAGGTGACACTGTAATTTTAATTTGCGTTTCCCTAGTGATCAGTGAGGCTGAATATTTTTTCATATACCTGTAGACCATTTGTATGTCTTCTTTTGAGGAATGTCTCTTTAGGTCCTTTGTTCATGTTTTAAATTTTTATTTTATCAATTTTACACTTACTTACATGTGTATACATCATTTGGGGCATTTACGCCATCTACCACCCAATTCTGGGCAGAACCTGTTCTTACCTTTTTTCTCTGATTTTGTTGAAGAGAAAACATAAGAGATAATAAGAAAGACATGACGTTTTTGCTAGTTTGAGATAGCTATACAGAAAGATTCCTAGTGTTGTTACCTTGCATATGTGTATTACTACCCATATTGGTTCACCTCTGTCTCTGGTTTTGTTTTCTTGCCATTGATTTGTTTGATTTTTTTTTTTTTTTTGAGATAAATTCTCACTAGGTAGCCCATGCTGATCTCCAACTCATGATCCTCTTGCCTCAGCCTCCCAAGTGTTGAGATTATAGGTGTGTACCATCACACCTGGCAGATATTTTGGATATTAACAACTTATTATATGTATGGCTTATAAATATTTCTTCCTATTCCATAGGTTGTCTCTTCACTGTGTTGTTTCTTTTGCTTTGCAGAAGCTTTTTAGCTTCCTATTGGTCTGCTTTTGCTTTTGTTACCAAAAAAGTTGAAATCATAGAATTAGAGAGTAGAGTGATAGTAGAAGCTAGTGTTTGGTGATGGAGAGAAAGGAGGCAATGGGGAAATGTTGATCCAAAGCACAAAGTTTTAGATAGGCAGGACAAATAGATTTTGAGATCTATATAGGTCATATGATAAGTACATGTTTAGTTTTGGAAGAAACTGCTAAACTATTTTCTATAGTGGCTGTACTCTGTACTATTTTACAGTCTTATCAGCAATGTATAAGATACCAGTTTCTACACATCTTTGGGTAGCATTTGGTATTAGAATTATTTTTAAAAATTTAGTTCTGATAGGTATGTGTTGATATCTCATCATCATTTTAATTTGTATTTCCCAAAGTATTAACTAAATTGAATACTTTTCCATATACTTATTTGTAATATGTATCTCTTCTTAGGTAAAATATCTGTGACTTTTACCATTTTGTAATGGGTCTCAGGGCCATTTTAAGTTTTTGTAAAATTTGGGCATTCTTATTTTTTAAGTTTCTTTCATCAACCATATTTGATATGTATAAAAGCATGATGCAATGCACATTACACATAATTACTTAAGAGTTGGATGATAGTTGATTTCTTGCCTGGTGATATGTTTTGTAGACACTTGGGTAAATATTAATTTTGATTCTGTAGTTTTCATAGTTCAGAAATCCAATTTATTCTGGTCTCAAGCATTTTTCTGGGCTCTTGAGAAGTTCATTGGCACTGTGCTCATAATACTAATTATGAGTTGCCACTCTTACATCAGCTAGATTGGGCAAATTATTCAGCCCTTTAATCCTCAGTTGTTTGATCTGTAAAGTAAGGATAATGCCTGCGATGAAGATCAGAGAGATATTGTGAATAACATGTGAAAAGTATGTAGTGTAGTTCTGACACAGAATATGTACTTGCTATATTGTAGCTATCATATTCTTTAATATATGGCCACTGAGTGGATTTCATACCACTGCTTTCTTCACTGAGAGAACTCAGAATAGCAGAGGAGATGGAGAATTTCTTCCACGTTCATTAACATTTTGATTTTTCCATTATGCCAAACTAGTTTTTCAGTGAAAAACAGTGTCCAAGTCAGAGAAGTTGCTTTCTTCCTGAGCAGTTTTCAAAAATCACATATTTTAACCTGAATTTGTGTAATTGCTAATGTGTAATTGATACTGACTGTATGTACTTTAGGCTTGACCTTATTTTAGATAAAGTGTAATTGACTATGTAGCAGAGAGGTATATTAAAAAATGGAGTATTTGTATGTGACATTAAAATTCTAGTTAATGAAACAGTGTTTTTCTGTGAAAATATTCAGTATTTGCTATGAGTGAAATTCACAATTTTAAATTAATTACTTCATGGCAATGCTTGAAACCATTTGGATGCACATGCTTAGATCTTTAGGGTTAAACAAACAGGTATTTGAATATTGCCTAGGTAGAGAAGTAAGAAGTTTTCTCTTGATAAAAGAATCAGCAAAGATGTATTTAGTACTTACTGTAAGTCAAGAACTGGGTTAAGCAGTGCTGGTAAAAACAAGTAAGTAGGCAGTTGTTATGTAGCCAAATAAAATGCTTTATTAGAACATGTCCAAGGTGTCATGGATAAACAAAAGGAAAATAATTCAGGGAAGCAGGTGAGTGCATGATATACCTCAGAACCATGTGTCTGAGTGTGCATAGAGCAAATATAGACAGAGGTCAAATTATGAAGTACTTCAAGTGTCACCTTCAGAGGCTTAGTTTTTTTTCTTTTTTTTTTAATTGAAGGAAATGGGGAGTGTTTGAAGAATTTTTCAGAGGGAAAAGATGTATTATAGATATGTGCCAGCAATATCCCTCTGGGAACAGAGGGATATGATAACTTTTAGGGGCGACTAGAAGCAGAAGTGAAGTGATTTAGCTTTGTATTGAGTACTTCAGCTGAAATAAATCTGGATTTTCCCCTTCCAGATCACAGCTGTAGCTGTCATTAGTTCTTTTAACTGTGGGATGATTCTTAGATGACTCTGATTTGAGTTCATTTTGGTTTGGAGAATTTTCAGAGAGCCGGTCTGATCTGACTGGATTAGATCAGAAAAATGGAGTCAAACTGTAGCTGTCCTTTTAACAGTATTTCTTGAATTCCTAATCTGTAAACACCACATTTTACGATGCTGTTAATCTGGCTTCCACTAAACTGTTTCTATTAATGTCAGGATAACTTCTTTTTCTTGAAGCAGTGTGCCTTTTTGGTCTTTATTTTCTTCCTTCATCTTTAGTGTATAATACTGTTGGCTACTCCTTCTTATACATTAACTTTCTTTTAGCTTCACTAGCACATACTTGTCAGTCTCCTTTTTTTAGTTACACATCCTTGACCTTAAATGAAGGTCACATCATTTCTTACTTAAAGTATTGCAACAGACCTAAGCAGATATAAACATAAAGAAAAGTTAAGTTTAAAAAAACTTCTGTGGGTTTTGGCAAATTTTATTCGCAGTCTTTTGGAATGAGAGAGGATTAGTTTTTGTTTTGTTTTGTTTTTCCACAAAGAGATGGGCTAGGTTTAATGGAGAAGATAGGTTTGGATACAAATAGGTATGGTTCATTGTGTATAAAGTATGTGCCATGTATTCTCAGAGAATGCAAAAAGAGTTTGTAAATTAAATTTTCTTAATTTATTTTTTTTCATTATTATAATGATTAAATCGCAATTTAAAATTTTCAGGCCCTATAACTATGTTGTTTTACTCTTAAAAACACTCTTCATAGGTGGGTGTGGTGATGCATACCTATAATCCCATCTACTCAGGAGGAGGCAGAGTGGGAGGATCTTATCAGGCTTGGCAAAAAGCATTTGACCCTATCTGAAAAATAACTAAAGCAAAAAAGAGCTGATGGTGTGTATCAGGTGGTAGTAGAGTGCCTGCCTAGCAAGCTCAAAGTCCTGAGTTCAGATTCCAGTACTGTTCCTCCCCCAACAACAACAAAACCACTCTTTACATGTCTATAGAGTGGACAGGATTATTAGTTCTTTATGTTGTTTTCAGTGGAGGATATATTTAGTCCCTTGATTTAGCATAGTATTTCCTGAATTGTATTTTGAGAGGATAAGAATGCATTCTCAAATTTTCATCCTCCTGCTTTTCTCTTTTCTTGTCATGTATATTAAAACAAAACAAAACAAACAAACAACAAAAAAATTGCCCTGGGAAGTTGAATGCATTTGTAAGATTTCTGATGATTTTTTTTTTGAGAGGGTTCTTATATTTGCGTGATCACTTCTTTCTCTAAAATAGGCTTCTAGTATATTTCTTATGTTACCAGTTGCCTCCTTGTTTCTTGATAGTGCTGCCTTCTCTGTCAGGCTTCAGCTCACACATAGAACATAACTCTATTTCTCCTTTATTTCCCAAAGTACAAATAATTTTGTGGGCATCCTTTAGGTGTTATAATTTGGGATCACATCTTAATGTAGCACAAAGACCAAAGACTTTTGGTCTTTGCTAGATCCTGGGGAAAAATTCATCCATCTAATTTATAAGTCAGTATTTTGTCCTTAGAGATAATTTTACTTGTACCACAGACACAGAGAAGTATTTTGCAGTAGATTTGAGCTTTCATTTATTTGTAGATTGCAGGCTGTATAATAAAAAAGGATAACTCTTTGATTTAAAGATTAACATTTTCCAGTAAAATGATTTTTTGAAAGAAAAAATGCGAGCTGGTGGCTCATGCCTGTAATCCTAGCTACTCAGGAGGCAGAGCTCAGTAGGATCGTGGTTCAAAGCCAGCCCTCGCAAATAGTTTGAGAGACCTTATTTCGAAAAAACCCTTCACAAAAATGGACTAGGTGGAGTGGGTCAAGGTGTGGGCTCAGAGTTCAAGTCCCAGTACTGCAAAACAAAAAACAAAACAAAAACAACAATAACAACAAAAAACAGAAAGAAAGAAAGAAAAAGAAAAAGTGAGGAAGGTTGATTTTTAAAAAAATTTCAGATCTTCCAACCTCACACTCTATCATCCCAAGAAGAGGTACATTTACCTTGTGGTTAATCATAGAGGGCTTGGAGTCAGATCAATCTTGATTTTAAACATGCTTTCTCAATTTCCTGGCCACATAACCTTTAACTTTTCTAAACCTTTCGGGGTATTTTTTTTTGAGACAGGGTCTTTCTATGTAGCCCAGTCTGGCCTCAAACTCATAATTCTCCTACCAAGTGGTGGGATTATAGGTATATTCCACCACTCCCAGTGAACCTGTTTTTTCATCGGTAAAAAAGAGAAAATCCAAAGAGATAATGAAAATCAAGAGATAACAAAGTGCTTCACATCTACCTAATATACTCAGTTAATGGTAGTAGATTATGCTGCTTAGTTCTAATATTTAAAAAATGGTTTTGTATATGAATATTGCAAGACAGCATGAATATTTTCAAGTCTTATACACAGATAGACAGACATTTATCACACTAAAAGGGTTTATGTCCCACAACTTTAGCATTTACAGTATTTACTTGACTTACATCCAAGAAAAGTTGTCTAATTCTGAATCTGTATAATAAAATCTATGTTTCTATGATGTTGGTAATTTATATCAACCAATGGCCAATGGCAAGGAGTGGTTTTAATTTACTTTAGTGACAAGTGTTTTCCTGCTTTAGTAGTGAATATCATAATTATGTCAGAAATTGAGTAATAACATATGACCAAATAGATAACTATGTAATGACTGGATATAATTTAATTAGGAAATATTGATGTAGAATTTCTGAATTTATATAGGCAAATCAGGGAGTGGTGGAAGAACTTTTACTTTATAGAACTTTCATTTTTCACCATTATTTGCTTAAATGTTATTTCCATGTACTTACTCAATAAAATTGAAATAAGGGATATTATAATTTTGAAATTAAAATTTTGAAATCAGAATTTAAATCACTGGGAAAATAATGTACATTTACTCTCTAAAATATTTTATGCCAGGATTGACAACTACTTGATTCAATATGAAAGTTCATCTATACTAGAAAAGCAGTGAGGTTGTATTTAATGTGTTTTTCATTGACTTTTTGTGTTATATATTTCTTCTATTTATGGAGCAGAAAAATATACAAGAAAGTGTACAGCAATATTTTTCACAAATGGTTATACCTGTGTGATAGTATACAAATGAAAAGGAAGAACATTACCAGTGCTACAGAAGTTCTTTTGGTATTCCCTAAAATCCTGTAGTGAATATAGGACAGTGTCACTATCCTGACTTCTAGCAGCATAGATTACTTTTATACTTTGCATTAATTTTGTACTTTGTATAAATAGTATATAGTATATACTCTACTATTTGTCTTTTTTATTATTATGCTTATAAGATTCTTTTTGTTGTTATTGTTGGAACTGGGGTTTAAACTCATGGCCTTCTGCTTGCTAGGCAAGCACTATACCATTTGAGCCACATCATGTTTACAAAATTGATTAATACATATTGTTGGTGATAGGTGTAGATGATTCATTGTTATGTACTTATGTGAATATGTCATTATGTGAATATGTCACAATTTATACATTCAATCTACTGTTGAGCATTTAGATATTTTCTAATTTGTGTCTATTAGTACTGCAATGACTATTCTAACACATTTGTATGTGGAAGAGAATGTATGTATATACAATATATATATTCTTCAAATAGATATCTATATATTAAATTGATATATAATAGGATATATACATGTTTAGTCTTAGTAGATACTGCCAAGTGATTTTTCAAAGTGGATGTATAACTTTATACTTCCACTTAAATTTTCATGAAGTATAAATCCATTAAACTTTAGAAATTCAGAGGAACTTTCTGATTTTTTTAAAAATTAACTTTGTGTTTGATGAAGAGTACCTTTTAGGAAATGAATTCTTATACACTTAAAATAAGAGTCAACACTTGATATTTCAGTAAGAACAATATTCTTATTTCTAACTCAAATTTGTCACTTTTGATTGCCAGGCATTTATTAAGTTTGGTGTTATATGCAGAAAGATTTGACTGTTTTGATAAGAAAGGAAAGTTGGTAATTATTTTGACATTCTTTTCTAGTTTTGCTTTCTAGTTACAGGAACACCAAATGTTTGCCTTAGAAATATTTTATTCTGACAACTTTTTTGCCCTCATGTGTATGTATGGCTAAGAATTCCTACAAGTTTATGGCTTCATAATTTGAGGACAGTATTTCTATATATTTAACATCTTTAGTTTAGGATGTCAGTTTTTTAGGTAGTCAACTTTAGAACAAGAATCTCTATTGTTAATCTTCTTCATAGTTCCCTGTATGCCAGGCAATGTTTAGCACTATTTTTTAATCTATCAAAGAAGGCACAGTACAGTATGTGGGGTATTTGTTCTTTAAAAAGGTAACACCTTTTTCTCTACTCATTTCAGTTTTGCAACTTTGAGGAAGGAAATTTATGGATTCAAATATCTACACGCTCTTTTGACCTTGAGCTGCAATACAACTTGCTTTGTTAAGTTTTAATTTTATGATACACCACAACTCTGTCATGTTCAAAATTAAACTTCAGAGTATAGGTACATTTTTCCCCACTGTGGTTATGACCAGAATAAGTTATCGGAGAATTATGTTTAAATGAATATATAAGTATAGGAAAGTTGACTAGGCTAGTTACATCTTCCCACACAAACAGCTTGTTAATGTGCAATCAGTCACTGGAGTTGCCATGAACTTGGAGCTTAATGAACAGGTGGAGAGAGAGGATGAATCTCAACCCAAAATGAATCTGACAGCTTATGAGGCAATTTCACTGATCTCTAATCCATTTTGTTTGGCAACTTAATTTATCACACAGTTAGAGTTTTAATCCCATGGGTTTCCAGGTAGAAATTAATTTGGAAACATGTCTAGCATTACTGGGTTGAAGAGACCATCTTAAGCTTTGTAAGGACTTTGAAATAAGTTATTTTAAATATATAATATAATTTTTCCTATGATTTCATTTGTATTTATCTAATTCCTCTTTGAAAATATTTGGATGGTGCTAGTATTTGATGGTATAATTATGACATTGAACTAAGTTTCATTTGTTCATGTAAGAAACTTTCTAAATTAAATGGTTAACTTTAATTCATTGGTGAAGTAACTATAAAATATGTTAGATAATCTTGTGGGTATAATTTTATCTTTAGATATAGAAAAATTACTGGTCTTGAACATGTTTTATAGCATCCATAGCAAGAAATAATGAACATAAGAAATTATTTCTTTAAAGCTCATAACTTTACATCTCTGAGTGCTTACAAACTTTTACTTAGGCTCATTATTTTACTTTAAAAGTATCTATTTAAGCAATATTCCTTGACAGTAAGGCAGACATGTAATCTGCTTCTCACACCTTACACTGACTTTGCTTGGATTTCACAAGGATGAGCTTCATGAAATAGACTTGAACGAGGACCTGGCTATGAAGATTTCTGAACTTTAAAATAACTTCAAAACTAGAAACACATTTTCTTCACTTTTTAAAAGACTTGATTTACGGTGCAAAGAAAGTTAAAATGAATATTGATCCTAGAAAAGCAAATGTGTCCTGTAAAAAAAATGACAACAAAAGAACACAATAGAAAATGATAGAGTGATTGATTGTCCGAAGTCTAGAGCTGGTACCTCCCCATTGTGTGTCATCTTCACTCAGTATCTGTAGTTCTGAGAGGGTGTTGGGGATGAAGAGTTAGAGGAGATTAGTTGCACTTTGACATTATAAAATGAACTGTTACACTTTATAAGAAGATTGAGGAAGGCTGATAACAAATCATTTCTAAGAAGGAATTTGAGAAATGAGGAATGGGGCACAAGATCAATAAGATCTATGACATAACTCCAGGAAAGGACACCAGAGAATTTTTTATAATTTCTCAAACCCTGAAGCACCTTCAAAAAGAATTTAAGTCAGTGAAAAATAATCAAGATGACAGAAAAGCACAAAGTAGCATAATGCTGTCATTGATCGGATATATCAGACAAATTGTGGCTATCATTCTTATGACCATCCTTATTAAAGTAATATCTTCATAACCTAGAGGGGCTCAGTATTGAATTAACCTGGCATCCTTCCCAAATCCCCTCTCTGACTCTTTGGCATTCTCCCCTGGAATGTGGTACCAATTTGCAACCTTGCTATTTTAGAAACAGTTTCATTTTTACCTTTAAAGGATAGTGGTCACTGAGTCAAGTATAAGCCCTTGGGAATCAAATCAAAAGAAAAAAATCTGTAGGGCATTGTTTGAATTTCTTCTTTCCACAAGAGCAACAGTTGTGTCAAACTTTAGTGGGTATCAGAATCACCTCAAAGCTGCTGCTGCTGCTGTTGATGACAATGACGATATAATAGTAAGAAAAGGGAGAAATCCCCAAATGGAAGAATGTGCCTTATACCATTTCTGATTTACTAAACTACTGACTATAACTTCTTAGTAATTGATAAGGTTCCCCACTTATTATGTTACTGGAGGATCTTAAAACTCCCACTAAGATGCCATTTAGTGAAATACGAGGATCATATAACAAAAGAAATTTTCAGGATGAATTTATGTTCCAGGAGAAAGACAGAGATCTTGTCTGGCCTTTTCTTTTCTCTTTTGATTAACTTTTCGCTCTTCAAGTAGCTTTCAGCTCAGAAAGAGACACTTTCTAATCTAAAAATGATTTTGGTGGTTGATAGAGGCAGTTTCATTGGAGAAACTGATACAGCTGGTAGGCTTGAGGTGGTGAACTATTCTACTCATTCCATCAAAATGAGGCCTCCACCCTAGAGTATTTTGGTTTTTTTTTTCTAGCTATTATTAAAAAGCAGTTACCAGATGATATATTAATCTTACTATGGTGATTTTTCATATCAAGAGCTTTCTGAGGACAGGGGCTGTGTTATCTGTGTATCTCCAATGCCTTGAATCATGCCTGACTGCTCAAGAGATATTTGTGGAATTAGTGAATGATTAAGTTATTTCCTATAATCAGAAATTTAGTTAGAATGGCACTAAACAGAATCACACATAGAGGATTTTCTTCTTTCTATCAGTTTAGTAGGGCTTCTTCAACTGGAATATATATTTATGCATGCATAGCTTTTTCATTTCTAGGGATGGTATAGTTAGGTTAAGGAGTATTAACATGTTTATAGCTCTTGTCAAGTTATTTTCCAAAAGCTTCTGTTCCCTCATATGTGCATTATTTGCCCATGTCACTTACTTACTTACATGTGGTAACTTAAAGAATATTTTTTCACCAAGCTGTATAATCTCCTTTTATAATCATGGTAGGCAGAATTTCTAAGATGCTCCTTAATATTTCCTATACCCATCTCTCTGTATACAGGCTCCTAGAAATGTCTGGGACAATGAATTTGATGGTCTGCTTCCTAAGTGCTGGCATTATAGATATGCACCACCATGCCTGATAAAGTTTTGCTTTTTTATATAATTGAATCCATGGAGCTTTTTCTTGATTTC
This sequence comes from Castor canadensis, assembly GCF_047511655.1. Taxonomy (NCBI): domain Eukaryota; kingdom Metazoa; phylum Chordata; class Mammalia; order Rodentia; family Castoridae; genus Castor; species Castor canadensis. The sequence goes on along the minus strand of NC_133390.1, from coordinate 143,019,221 downwards.
TAGTATTTCTTTAGATTTTAGAAGGCAATAGACGGTGTGGACTTAGAGGATTTGAGTGTGAATGTCAAATGATGAATTTGTTAGGCTTTGTCATTGACATCCTCTCTGAATAGTAGTTTGTAACATTTCAACCTGAACATTGACTTTCTCCATTGCTGCTTAGCTAAAGAGAGATAGAAAGAAATCTTCCTTTGGAAAAATGTTAGGATTTCTGGCTCAATTAAGCACTCCATTTGATGTTTAAATGAACCTTTAAATTATATTTAAAATTATATTACTATATTACTAGAAACCATATTTGTATTATATTATATAAAGTTATATTATTGAAATTGTATTTCGACATGCTATTTCAGTGGGGGCTAACAATGGAAGACAGCAGCCTAGAACTATGCGATTAGTCCTTTTTTTCACCATAATTCTTTGCATATAAAACCGCCAGCCTTTCCATTTTTATTCTGCTCTTCTTCCAAATCTCTGAATGGCCCAGATCTAGCTTATTGACTGTTATTGTTAGTGTTCTGATGCAGGATGGGGCTTCTATAAAAGGATGAGTTTTCAGTTTTCTTCCATGAGTCCAGTATCAAGCTCAAAATCATGGTTATAAATGACAACTTGATGATGGTGATTTTAACATCTGTCCATGTTATTGATCATTGTTGATGCTTCAGGTATTTCTGTAACATTCCTAGATTGATGTTAAAAAACCTCCCAAACAAGTTAATCCATATAATCATGGATCATCTGTTCTTTCAACATACAAAAGTTAAAGACATGTGCAGGCCTTGTTAGTTTTTGCCTTAAATCACCTATGCTAAGAAAATCTTTAGTGCTAAAAAGGAAAGTGCATATATTTATTTATCTTGCTTGACTTAATAGGGAGGCTAGGATTTTATATAGGCAGAAGCTAGTAGTTACACTGAATTTAAAACAGTATTTTGATTTTTATAATATAAATATGTGATAATTTGTAAAATATAGTATCATTTCTATTACAGCTTAATATAAACTTTGAGAAATGGAAATGAGAATACTGTAATTATGATCTTATCAGGAGCACATAGCCATTATATATAAATTAGAAAGTTAGGAAGTGATTCTGTCATATAGTATCATATAATTTTAAAGAATGAAAGGAACTAAAAGATAATCCATGCCAGGTGCTTCATATTACAGATGGGGAAATTGAGTCCCAGAGATAGGAAGTATCATGCTCAAGGACAGCAAGGATGTATGTGGTAGAACCATGAGTAGTACTCAGACCTCCTGATACTTCTGTTCTTCTGGATTCTATTCTATCTACTGCTTATCATACTTAATAATTCAGTAGTAACTTGACATGTACTTCAAGATATGAAATTGATATCATATCAATTGTAGAAAACATTGTGTTTTCTACAATATGAAAACAATATGTTTTCTCTTAAAATATTCAGTGAACCTTCTATCTTTTGAAATATTTGATTGGATAAAATATGGATGGTAACTGAAACCTCTGGCTGCAGCATTATAGTTTGGCTCAGTTGAATTTCTGTAAAATTTTGTATTATATCACCACTGAGTAATTTTGATTTGTCCCCTGTTTAGAGAAAGGAAACACTTCTGAAAGTGTTTTCTTCTACTAACCCCTGACTGCTTTCCTTCCTTCTTCTGGGAATCGAACCTAGGGCTTTGCCCCTGCTAGGCAGGCATTCTACCATTGAGCTGCATCCCCAGCCTCACTGACTGCTCTTCTGCTGATCTCTTTTTTCTTGAAATGATAAAACAGAGAGGCATTGCTATGTCTTTTAATAAATGTATTGATTTGATCTCTTATGTATATAAAAACATCTTAGCTGTTAAATTGCTCTATTAATTTTATGCCTTAAGAATATGTGTCTTTTAAAACTTCTTTTATATTGAAAAATCTGTAACTGGTGTGTAAGTTACTTCGATTACTGCCTGTTTTAAAGTTGGCTTTTTAATTTAGAGACATTAACAAACCTTTTTTCCTTATTTCTTCCTGCTTTATAAAAGGCTTACCTTCTTTACTTTTATAGGCTACCAATAATACTATGTAGGTCTTCTTGGGAAACAGTCTTCTGTTACTGGTAAAGGTTCAAGCCCTGTTGATTTTGCCTACTTTCAGAAATTGTTTTGAAAAATAATATTCGTACTTGCAACTATTCCAGTACCTGGGTTTGAGTCTTCTCTTATTCTTTCACTTAATTGCCCAGAAAAGTAACATAACTGTTCTCTGAATCTCTGTTCCCTTATCTTTAAAATGGAGATAATAAGAGTCTTAGAGTCATTGTTTAGGTCAAATAAAACAAAGCATGCATCCCTAGAAAAATTTTCAGTGCTCATAAATAGTAGTTGTGAAAATACTGTACCTAGGATGAAAACACAGAAAAGTATTCTGAAAAATTACTTTTTCTCTTCTCTTTTTAAATTAGCATACATTAATAGTACAAGGGGAGTTTCATTGTGATAATTCCATAGAAGTATACAAAGTACTTTGAACAAGTTCACCCCCTTTATTGTATTCCATTAACTCTCTTCTCTCCTCCTTTTTTAAACAGTACTGGGCTTCACTATTCTTTGATCCTCTTCACCACCTCCAGTTTCCTTTCCTTTCACTCTCCTGCTGATCCCCTCAGATAGTCCCTCTTTTACACTCATGTCCTATTATTAATATCATTGTCACCATCATTTTAGGTATAGATTCCATAATATGAGCAATAATATGTGATATTTGGTCCTGAGTTGAAGCTCCAGTAACACCAAAAACAAACAAAAAAGCCACATGCTAGTGATTCACATCTGTAATCCTAGCTACTTGGGAGGTTGAGATTGGGAGAATTGAGGTTCGAGGCCAACCCAGGCAAATAGTTCTCAAGACTCCATTTCTAAAATAACTGGAGCAAAATGGACTGGAGGTGTGGCTCAAGTAGTAGAATGCCTCCTTTGTGAGTGTCTGCTTTGTAAGCACAAAGCTCTGAGTTCAACCTACAGTCCCACAAAAAAAATGTTAATAATTTTGAGCTTGGTTTGTTTTGCCCAGTATGATGATCTCCAGTTCTATTCATTTTCTGTAAATGACATAATTTCTTTCTTTTTTATAGCTGAATAATACTCCATTGTATATATATATATATATATATATATATATATATATATATATATACCACATTTTCTACACTTGATCTTAGCTAGAAAACTGAAAAAGTCTAGTACTGGGGGTTGGACTCAGGGCTTGGCGCTTGCTAGGCAGGCTCTATGGATTGAGCCACACCTGCAGCCCCCACATTTTCTTTACCCATTCATTGGTTGATGGGCAGGGCTGATGCCACTGTTTGGCTCTTGTGAATAGTAATGCAGTAAACGTCAATATGCAGGACCCTGTCTTGTATGTTGATTTATACTACTTCAGATATATGTCCAAGAGCAGGTTGAGAAACAAAACGGTATGTCTGTGATTAGTAGTGGTAAAATTCCCCTCAAAATTCCCTAGAGGTATTTAAAATATATCTTTCTTTCCCCCAGATAGCTTTAGCTTTTTCCTTTATTGTTTCTTCCTTTTTTTTTTTTTCGTGGTCCTGAGGTTTGAACTCAGGTCTCACACTTACTAGGCAGATGCTCTTACCTCTTGAGTACTCCATGAGCCCAATTGTTTCTGTTAATTAATATGTAATTTTTGAAAAAAAGAGATATGTGTTAGTGGCAGTGGTATTTTTGCCATCTTTTTGTCTTGAACCATATTTTCTTTGCTCCAGAAACCAAATGACAATCTCCAAAGGATGATTTGTTTCTACTATTTGTATAAATGGAGCATAAACTGCATCTGATGCCTGTTGCTTACATAACATTGTAGAGGAAATGTGACCAAGATATAAAATTTTATTGAATGTTTCTTGGAATTGGTGTCAAGCTATTTTTTATTTCATTGTTTTGGATGCTTAATTGAGTTGAAACTTCATTATTTCATCCCATGGCTTAGGCCACTTTCAGAAGGAATATAATGCAAACTACTTCTTATTCAATTACTTGTCCATTAAGACCAGGCATCCACTAGAGACTTAATGAGTTAATGTGTTCCTCATTCACCTTCCATGTCCTATATTTCTTCATTAGCTAGATTGACTAATTAAAATAACCCTAGTATTATCCTTGTTCCTAGTATACATTTTCTTATATTTAAAAATCTAATCACATAACTTGATAAAATTGTTAGAAACTTCATGTGTGAATCCTAGAACTGAAATGTCGGATGTGTGTATGATTGCAACATAACCAATCACAATTTGATACTATTTTATACTTGCTCAAGTGATTATAATAAAAAAGGGTAGTGGTGGTAGAATAGCAACTATTAATGAGGATGTTAAGATACTGGAACCCTTCTTTATTCTGTAGGAATGTAAAGTGGCGAAGGTGCTGTAGAAGACGTTTTGGGATTTACTCCAAAAGTTAAACATGGAATTACCCATGGAATGAACCAGCAGTTCCATTCCAGGTATAGATCCAAGAGAACTGAAAACATGTCCACACAAAAGCTTATATATGTTCACAGTGGCATTATTCAAAATAGCTGAAAAGTAGAAAAAACTCAAATGTCCATTGACTTAGGAATGGATAAACAAAATGTGGTTTATCCATACAATGAAATATTCAGGGATATAGAGGAATGGAGCACTAAGATATGCTACAATATGGGTGAATTTCACAAGCATTCTAAGTGAAAGAAGCCAGACAGAAAGGGCTGCATATCACATTATTTCATTTATGTGAACTACCCAAAACAGATAATGGAGTCAGAAAGCAGAAGGGTAGTAACTAAGTGATGGGGGTGCATGCTGGTTGAAGGATATTAGATTTTTCTTTTGGGACAAGAAAATGGTTTGAATCTAGGTAGAGGTGGTGGTCATATCACATTATGAATGTACTAAATGCCATCAAACTTTTCACTTGAAAAAGGTTGGTTTTATGTTATGTAAGTTCATCTTAATAAGATAATAACCAATTTCACAGATTAGTGTGAATTTAAGTAAACTTCTTAACATATTGGTAGTCATTTGTTCCCTTTAGTCTTGTTGTGTAATTCTTGCATAATTTCAGGTTTAGTTTCTTGAGGTGGCATTGCTTTTTTTTTTGGTACTGGGGGTTGAACCCAGGGTCTTGCTCATGCTAGGCAAGTGCTCTATGTGCCTAGCCTTTTTGTCTTAATTTTTTTTTGTGACAGGGTCTCTCCACTACCTTTGCCTGGACTGGCCTCTATCTTGTGATCCTCCTGCCTCAGCCTCCTAAGTAGCTGGGATTACAGATGTGTACCATCACTCTTGGCAGGGTCATGTGGCTTTTTAAATTCATCATTTTTGAGCAGGCATGGTGATGCACACCTGTAACCCCCCCCAGCACTAGGGAGGCTGAGGTAGGAGGACTAAAAGTTCCAGACCAGTGTGGGCTACTTAATGTGACCCTGTCTCAAAAGAAAAAATTCATCGTGTTTGATCATTTTTCCAATGCAAAAAAAAATTTTTCATTAAAGATAAACAAAAAGCAGAGAATGAAAATTACATTAGTTGCACCATTTAGAAAGAACAATTTGTAATATTTTTTCTTTGTGGGACTAGCATTTGAACTCAGGGCTTCCTGGTTGCAAAGCAGGTTTTCACAGAGCAGGCTCTTTACCACTTGAGCCACACCTCCAATCCATTTTGCTCTGGTTATTTTGAAGATGGGGTCTTGTGAACTATTTGCCTGGAGATTGGCTTCCAACCATGATCTTCTCAATCTTAGCCTCTCAAGTTGCTAGGATTATAGGCATGAGTCATCAGCACCTGGTTTTTAAAAATTTAATTTTGTTTTAAATTGTTTTTCATGCTAGTGGGCTTGAACTCAGGGACTTGTGCTTGCTAGGCCAGTGCTTTGCCCCATCCCTAACAATTAACATTTCCTTGTATGCATTTCTGTGGTCTTTACAGAGGGTAATGTGTGTACATTGACTCCATACATGCACATGTTTATGAAACAGGACATTTTGAACATAGTGTTCATAGCATACACTGAACACTATGCATTAGATAATAATTTGGACTGTTTTCTCTTCAGGTTCAATATTTCTTATCCAAAGTGCTTGGAACCAGAAGTGTTTCAGATTTTAGAGCTTTGTTTTTGAAATATTTTCATATACTTCACCAGTTAAGCATCCCTATTCTCAAAAATCTGAAATTCATAATGCTCCAAAATCCAATTTCAGGCTTTTGGATTATGGATTCTCAACCTGTAGTTTTATAGGTATATTCTGTGTAACTCTTCTTAAATGTCTCTGTTGTTTTCTTTTTAAACTAGCAGCAAAATAGCATAATAGTGCTGCTGTTGACACTCCTCTCCTCAGCAGCAGCAGATCTCACATTCAAATCTAATTTTTCTTGAAATTTATTGATCGTGTTTGACAATGGAACTAAACTAAATTCATACCTTGCTCATTCTTCTGTGACACATTCACTTAAACCAGCAGCTCCCAGCTCCGCAATTTTCTTTTGGTACTGGGGTTTAAACTCATGGCCTCATGTGTGCTAGGCAGGCACTGTACCATTTGAGCCACTCCACCAGCCCAAACTCAATAGAAGAACCTTGAATTTCGGCTATGTGGGATTTGCCAATCTCCCAAATCAAGTATACAGAAAATCAGTGCAAAGAGGGTTTAAATTCACACTTATGGTAGTAGGTGAATCCAGACTGGGAGAGTCAACATTCATCAACTCATTATTCCTCACAGATTTGTATTCTGCAGAGTTCCAGGTCCGTCCGATAGAATAAAAAAGACTGTATAGGTGGAACAATCCAAGGTTTTAATCAAAGAAGATGGTGTTCAGTTGCTGCTCACAATATTTGATACCCCAGGATTTGGAGATGCAGTGGATAATAGTAATTGCTGGCAGCCCGTTATCAACTACATTGATAGTAAATTTGAGGATTACCTAAACACACAATCTTGAGTGAACAGACGTCAGATGCTTGATAGCAGAGTGCAGTGTTGTTTATACTTCATTGCTCCTTCAGGACATGGCTTAAACCATTGGATATTGAGTTTATGAAACGTTTGCATGAAAAAGTGAATATCGTCCTACTAATTGCCAAAGTAGACACACTCATACCAGAGGAATGCCAGCAGTTTAAAAAACAGATAATGAGGGAAAGGATTCCATGATGGCGAATACAGGGAGGAAGCAGAAAATGTGCTTCCTAAAGTAAACTTTTGGAGAGATACTAGAGATACACCTGGCAGGTAAAACCACCAAGAAGAGGCAAAAGTCTGACACCACACCCCCAGCCCACGCATAGCATCCCCCCACCACATTAAATGGAGAAACCAGGAGGGCTTCCATGCCACCAGATGCTGGCTCCTACCCTGCTTGGGAGGCCACCAGGTGAGCAAATAAGTGGCACATGGTAATCCCTGGGACAAATCACCATAGCTCCCTGGACAGACTGACCCCTGCCCAGGGGGGAAAAAAAAACTTTATAATAAACAAGTAGATAAAAAAAAAAGACACATAACAAAGAGGGCAGGGTGCCCTGAGCTCTGGAGAGTAGGGGAGGGGCACTCCCTCATATGAACTGTAAATAAACAAGCCAGTCGGAAAAGGTGGGTGTGGCACCACCTCCCTCAGTATGCTTGGAGAGGAGAAGGCATCCAACAGTGGCTAAAGTGTGGCACACTCCACCAGAGAATGGGGGAGGGGCACCTCCCGACCCAAACTGAAAATAAAAAAGGACTGCAATTGCAACAGGCGAATAGGGCTGTATACTGGAGAAAACAAAAGGGTCATGTGTCCAGGAGAACTCTAAATAAACAAAGCCTGCAGGGCTAGATGAGTGTAAGCTTATTACTGAGATCTGCAATAAATAAAGCCTGCAGCTGCAGCAGGCTAACACTAGGTGGCAGGTGAGCTGGAGCCTCAGATAGACATTCACAAAACTCTCTCCAGACTCCATTTTTTTTCTTTGATGAGACTGAAACTGTATTGCATTTGAACTTAGGATATTTTTCTTTTCTTCCCTCTTGATGAGACAATGACAGAACTACTACTCAGGCACCAACACCAGGACTGGATGCTGAAGGACTAGCACCAAATCTATTAAGACTGAAACTTTATTGCATTTGATTATTATTATTATTATTTTTATCCTCTCTGTCTTTCTAATGCCTGCTTAGTTCACTGTTGATTAGTACACTATCTCTCCCTGTTTATTTCTTCAGCTCTGTTTTTTGTTTTGTTTTGCTTTATTTCCCTTTTTCTTTACCTTCTTTGCTTTCCCTGTCCTCTCACCCTTCCATTCTAGATATCACCATCGTTACTATAATAAGATAGACAATAGTGAATTACACACAATACAGGGACAGTAATAGTAGCAAGGGCAATGATGGGAAGATGGAAAAAAGAGGGAAACCATTTCCCCCCAATAATAGGTTAGTACAGAAACCAGAGGGAAATGAAGAAAACAGATGCCCAGATCAAGACTTCCAACAAAACAAAGATAAACTATGCCAAAGAACCCAATGAAGCTCACAAGAACACTCTGAAAGAAGAAATCCTGCAAGTAATCAATGAGAATTTTATAGAGATGATACTGGATATGGTCAACCAAAATGTGCAGGAAACACTCAAGAAATTCCAAGACAACAAAAATAGAGAATTTGAGAAAAAAGAAACTATAAAAGCACTGTATAAACACCAAAGTGAAACAAAGAACATGATAAATAAAGAGATAAATGAACTCAGGACAAAAATAGACAATATTAAAGAGGAAGTGACTCAGGATATGGAAAACCTCAGAAAAAAGAATGAAACAGAAATGCAAAACAAAATGGAAGGCCAATCTAGAAGACTACAACAAGCCAAAGACAGAATCTCAGAACTCGAAGATGAAATGGTAATTAAAGGGAAAAACCAAAGAACTATTAGTTAAACAACTCAAGACAGGTGAACAGAAAATGCAAGAACTTACTAACTCCATTAAAAGACCAAACCTGAGAATCATGGGCATTAAAGAAGGAGAAGAAGTGCAAGCAAAAGAAATGCATAATATATTCAATGAAATAATACAGAAAATTTCCCAAATCTAGAGAAAACTATGCCCATACAGGCACAGGGAGCCTCCAGATCACCAAACAGACCTAACCAAAATAGAACTAACCCACAGCATCTTATCATTAAAACAACAAGTATGGAGACTAGAGAAAGAATACTGAAGGCTGTAAGAGAGAAAAAACAAATAACATAGAAAGGTAAACCAATCAAAATCACAGAAGACTTCTCAACAGAAACATTAAACTAGATCCATGTTTATCACCCTATACCAGTGTTATCTCAAAATGGACCAAGGACCTTAATATCAGACCCCAAACTCTAAAGTTGATATAGGAAAGAGTAGGAAATAGTTTGGAACTAATAGGTATAGGCAAGGAGTTTCTCAATGGAACCCCAGCAGCACAGCAATTAAGAGATAGCATAGATAAATGGGACTTCATAAAACTAAAAAGCTTCTGCTCAACAAAAGAAATGGTCTCTAAACTGAAGAGACCACCCACAGAGTGGGAGAAAATATTTGCCAGCTACACATCAGACAAAGGACTGATAACCAGAATATATAAGGAATTCAAAAAACTAAACTTGCCCAAAATTAATGAACCGATAAAGAAATGGGCAACTGAACTAAAGAGAACTTTTTCAAAAGAAGAAATTTAAATGGCCAAAAATCACATGAAAAATGCTCACCATCTCTAGCAATAAAGGAAATGCAAATCAAAACCACCCTAAGATTCTACCTCACCCCTGTTAGAATAGCCATAATTAGAAACATCACCAAGAACAGGTGTTGGTGAGGATGTGGGGAAAAAGGAACCTCCATATACTGCTGGTGGGAATGAAAACTAGTACAACCACTCTGGAAAAAAATTTGGATGCTTCTTAAAAATGTAAACATAGATTTGCCATATGATCCAGCAATACCACTCTTGGGAATATACCCAAAGGAATGCAACACAGGTTACTCCAAAGGCACCTGCACACCCATGTTTATTGCAGCTCTATTCACAATAGCCAAGTTATGGAAACAGCCAAGATGCCCCACTATCGATGAATGGATTAAGAAAATGTGGTATTTATACACAATGGAATGCTACTCAGCCATGAAGAAGAATGAAATCTTATCATTTGCTGGTAAATGGATGGAACTGGAGAACATCATCCTGAGTGAGGTTAGCCAGGCCCAGAAGACCAAAAATTGTATGTTCTCCCTCATTTGTGGACTTTAGATCAAGGGCAAACGCAACAAGGGGATTGGACTTTGATCACATGATGAGGCAAGAGCACAAAGGGAGGTATGAGGATAGGCAACAAACTAAAAAAAAAAAAACCAAGATAGCATTTGATGGCCTCAATTCAAAGGAACAAATGCAGAAACTTTAAAGTGAGAGAGGCCAATAGTAGAAGGGGAACAGGAACTAGAGAAAAGGTTAGTTTGAGAAGAATTAATTTAGAATGTATCACATATGTACAGGAAAGCAATGTGAGTAAGCTCCCTGCATAGCTATCCTTATCTCAACTAGCAAAAATCCTTGGTTCTTCCTACTATTGCTTATACTCTCTCTTCAACAAAATTAGAGATAAGGGCCAAATAGTTTCTGCATGGTAGCGAGGGGGTAGGGAGGGAGAGGGAGAAGGTGGGGGGGAGGTTAAGGGAGGGGGCAGGGGAAGGGGGGAGAAATGACCCAAACATTGTATGCACATATGAATAAAAGAAATAATAAAAAAAAACCAGATAGTGAAAGAAATCCAAGAACATAAAATTAAAATATATGAATTTCCAGAAACAGACAATGAAGAAGAAAATAAGCTGGTTAACAGGATAAAGGACCGTTACCTCTTGCTGTGGTAGGTAGTAATACTGTCATTGAAGTTCATGGCAAAAGGGTCAGAGGAAGGCAGTATCCTTGGGGTGTGGCTGAATTTGAAAATGGTGAACATTGTGATTTTACAGTTCTAAGGAATATGTTGGTCAGAACACATGCAGGACTTAAAAGATGTTACCAATAATGTACACTATGAGAACTACAGAAGCAGAAAACTGGCAGCTGTGACTTACAATGGGGTTGATAACAACAAGAATAAAGGAGAGCTTACAACAGCCCTCTGGCACAAATGGAAGAAGAAAGAAGGGAGCATGTAGCCAAGATGAAGAAGATGGAAATGGAGATGGAGCAAGTATTTGAGATGAAAGTCAAAGAAAAAGTTCAAAAACTGAAGGACTCTGAAGCTGAGCTCCAGCAGCGCCATGAGGAAATGAAGAAGAATTTGGAAGTACAGCACAAAGAATTAGAGGAAAAATGTTGTCAGTTTGAGGAGGAGAAAGCAAACTGGGAAGCTCAACAACATATTTTAGAACAGCAGAACTCTTCAAGAACCTTGCAAAAGAACAGGAAGAAAGGGAAGATCTTTTAAAGTCTGTATTGACCACCAGTTATGTATTAGTTGCCAATATGCCAGCTTGGACATCAGTGTTTGTTGGATCCGTTTGACCAGTTTGCACCAATTTTATTCATAATGATGGATTTAACAGCATGACAAAAATTATTTTTTGTTATTGTTCTCGATGGAGATTAAGATGCCTTGAATTATCTAGGGTGTTCTTTACTTAGAAAGTAACAGCTCTAAGTACCTTCCTACATTTTTTTTTATTATTAAACCGATATCTTCAATTTAATGCAAGAGAACATTTTACTGTTGTACAATCATGTTTTGGTGGTTTGTTTACAGGATATTCCAAAATAAAAGGACTCTGGAGGGTTTTCATTGAAGATAAATTGCCATAATATGACACAAACTATGCTTCTATGTAACGCTGTTTACTGGTGGAACCTGGGTGACCGAAGCTAAAAGAGATGAGGGGACTACTGAGTCCTGCATAATAGCCACTTTAATGAAGTATACATTGCTTTTTATAAACTCCTTTTACAAAGAGAGCATTTGGTCAGAAAAAGCATGCCAAGTATTACGTGTCAAGGTTACATTAGCACAGGGAAGCACAGTTAAAATTAACTCTTTGTTATGTCTCCTTTAAAACAGGAACAGAGATGCAGGAGAAGCACACGGTCAACAGAACTTTCTTATTTACATCTAAAGGACATGAAGCCATCTGGGAACCTTGAATATTGTTTTTCTGGACGTCTGGCTTTCTCACAAGGCCAGATACCAACTCACACAGGCACAGTCTGGTCTGAGACTTTTGCCCCAGTTTCTTGGAGCTTTCTCACAAGGCCAGATGCCAACTCACACAGGCTCAGTTTGGTTTGAGACTTTTGCCCCAGTTCCTTGGAGCTTTCTCCCAAGATCAGGTACCAACTCACACAGGCAAGGTCCCATTGCTGGCTCCAACAATTCCCCTTTTTTTATTTTTAAAATGTAGCAATCCCCATGTGACTGTGGCTTCAGAAGTTTTATAAGAATTTACTTATAAACAGGAGTCTATGAGACTCCTGTCTCATTGGAGACAGGAGTATCCTATACAAAAAATGACAAGACAAACAATAAAAGTAATGCTGGCTCCTAACAGACTATGCATAAAGTTTTGAGGCCAAGACCTAGGATTCATACCTTGTAAAGTATCTGGAATACATTTTGCCAAGCCTTCATAAGAAATGCCAGGCAATTTACTTTTGAATGTGTTAAAAATGTCCCTTTTAAATTCTTTCACATGTAAGGTGATATTACCTCTAAGATCTTGTAAATGATATTTTATTTGTTCCCAACTAAATCAGGAAGCATTGTATTTTGCTGGAGTAACACAATACATAGTAACATTCCAATCACAAGAAAGCATTAATTGATGTTGTATGCTAACGTTCTGATCCCCTACCCATGAAACAGCTTGTTGTAGGTCTCCTATTTTGCTTTCTATCTCTTCACTGATTTTTAGATTGGGTAGTCCATAGCATGTATGATTGATTTTGTCATTGTGCAACAAACTCATGTGTTTGAATGGAAGTCTGTAACACTACTCCTGCCATGGCAGCCTTAATAGCAATGGCAGTCAGACCAACCATCACAAGAATAATCCATTCTAAATGTCTTTTTGATTGTGTCAATAATTTAGACACTACTTTAGTAATTAAACCTTCTAAGGGAGAGTGTTGCCATTCTCTTCTTAAGTTTACAGGCAACCAAACATCTTTTCTTGCCCTTAATATAAACAATGCTTGAGAGGACCAATTAGTAGACAAAGAATTGTTAACACAGGTGTATAGTCTGCAATCAAAGCAATCAACACTTTTTAGAGTAAAATTAAAACTAAAAGTTCCAAGAGCTAAGACATATGGTAAATTGACACATGCTTGCACATAAAAGGATGCATTATAATCAAGGACATACTCAGACCAGGAATATTTGCTTCCAGAAAGGTTTCCTCTTCAATAGGTCATCAGCACAGAGGCAGCAACCAATTTCCAGATCTCTGGTTGTTCTGGATAAGTAATATTTTGTATTAGCAATCAGGGCCTTGGGGATGACATTCCCTCATCATGCCATGCCATTAGTCCTTTCATATGATGTTCTCTATGTAATGGACTATTTTGCCAAACAATTTTGTTAATATAATCACAGACCATTCTATTCCAATCTTCAGGACAATTGTGTACAAAGCATCCATGAGGGCTCCAATCAATACAAGAGAAATTATGAGTAGATAAAAGTAACTTTCCAGCACTGGCACAACAATTGCTCCAATAAGGAGGGGAATATTTCCAATGTTTATAGGAGATAGTCTTGTATGTGTCCTGTTCCATTTGTTCATCTTTAGAAGTCTCCCTCTGAGGGGTGGTCATCACTTTGTTGGACTTCTTCATTGGTTTTCATGGGCCTGATGCTCCAAAGAGGAACCCATAATGTTTCAGGGGATCCATGGACATCTGTGGAAACACAAGCATAACCCTTGCCCTTTTTAAGTAAGCGCTCAGACAACCAAGAGTTAAAAGATTTATACCAAATCAGGATTTGTATGTCTGGCAAAGAGGGATGTTCACCAAAATGTTTATCTACTGCAGTCAAAATATCACCCTCAGGGGGGTTCCCCCTTTTTTATTTTTTGACAATTGTGTTTTTAAAGTTCTATGTGCCCTTTCAACAATAGCTTGTCCTTGTGGATTATAAGGGAGGCCAGTGACACGAACAATGTTCCATTCTTTACAAAATTGTTTAAATTGATGATCTGTATAAGCAGGTCCATTGCTTTAAGTTTAGAAGGCACTCTCATAACTTCAAAACATTGTAAAAGGAGGCAATGATGGCACGAACATTTTCATTACGTTAAGGAACAGCACAAATGAATTTAGAATAACTATCAATAACAACATGTAAATATGGTTGCTGTGGAGAAAAGGTTGTGTGAGTCACATGCATTTGCCATAATTCATTAGTACATAGACCTCGAAGATTATCACCAGATGAGTGAGATCTACAGTGTAAAGGAGCACATACAGGACAAGATTTAACTATATCATGAGCAGTATGAAGAGGAATTTTATAATGCACATGTAATCTGTTGGCATTAGTATGTAAATGCTGATGTACTTTTTCAGGGGATGAAAACACTGCACATGTAAGTTTATCTGCAATATCATTTCCTCACACTAGAGGGCTGGGCAAATTAGAATGAGCCCTAATATGAGTAACATGGAAGGGATAAGTGTGAGTTTGTATTAGATGTTGTAATGTGGATTATAATGTTTTCATAATTTTATGAGTAGTAGAAATAAGAGCAGTTTCAATAGCAGGAAACAGTCCTACTACATAAGCTGAATCTGAGACAATATTTAATGGTTTATCTGTAATTTTTTGCAATAAATAAATCAGAACTGCTAATTCTGCCTGTTGTGCAGAAGAATAATTAGTTTGAATAGTTTCATGTAAATCAGGTCCATGTATGCCTCCTTTACCAGATGATGATCCATCTATATAATAAACTGAAGCATGGGATATAGGATTTAATTTTACTATAGTATTAACAATAAATGGAGTTCATTTAAAAAAAAACTCACAACTTACCTGTTGGGTAATGATTACCTATATATCCATAATAATTCCTTATACTTTTACCTAAATTATCATTAAGGTGTAACAGATTTTTAAACTGTTTGTTAGTGAGGGGTAAAATAATGAGTTGTGGATCAAATCCCAAAACTTGTAGGCATCTTGTTATTCCCTGTATAATTAAAGAAGATATTAGATTAATGTATGAAGTTAACACTTTAGTTTGTTTTTGTTTTAAATATAACCATTCTAAAGCAGAGTTCTCTTGGGCTAAAATTCCTGTAGAAGAATGTGGAGAAGGAATATATAACAAGGAAATAGGTTTTAAAGAATCAAGTCTTGTTAGAAAGGCAGACTGTAACCATGACTCAAAAAATTGTAATTCATTGTCAGCAGTAGGTGTTAAAGTCTGAGGGCTGTCCAGGGTGGTATCACCTTCTAAGATAGAAAACAAATTAGTAAGTTTATAACCTGGTATACCTAAAGAAGGACGAAGCCAATTAATGTCTCCTAGTAACTTTTGAATGTCATTTAGAGTTGTTTATGACTCTTTGTATGGTAGATTTTTGAGGACAAATGATGAGTTGCCAACTGCATAACCTAAATATTGAAAAGGAGTAGTAGTTTGTAGTTTTTCAGGAACTATTACCAATCCTCTTACTTGTAAAGCTTTTTGTGTGGTTTTGAAAATTTTTTGTAATTGTTTAGAACATGCATGAGAAATTAAAATGTCATCCATATTGTGGATGATATGTACATCAGGAAATGTTACTCTAATAGGTTGTAATATTTTTCCTATAAAATACTGATACATAGTGGGGGAATTAGTCATACCCTGTGTAAGCACTGTCCATTGATATCTTTGTAAAGGTTCTTATTGATTTAAGCTAGGAACAGAAAATGCAAACCTTTCCCTATCTTTAGGATGGATAGATATAGTATAAAAGCAATCTTGTAAATCTAAAACAACCAAAGGCCATTCTTTAGGAATACATGCCAGAGTAGGCAATCCAGGTTATAAAGCTCCCATAGTTACCATAGATGCATTTACATTTCTTAAATCTATAAAGTCTCCATTTTCCTGATTTTTTTTCTTAATAACAAACACTGGGGAATTCCAAGGAGAAAAGGAAGGTTCTATATGTTTGTGCTCTAATTGTTTTTGAATTAATTATTTTAAAGCCTGTAATTTTTCATTATTTAGGTGCCATAATATGAAAGTCATAGGGAATCTACCCAGCTTCATTGCTCCATCCTGCCAAATATTCTCTACAAAAAGGAAAAGCAGGACCATAAGTTACACAAGCCTTTTTGATGTCTTTTATAAGATTCATGTCCAATCCATTATAAGTATTATTGCTATTCATATTAAACATAACAGGAAACAGCAGTTGCAATTCATGTGGCTGTGGGGGATGGGAATGTGAGCTGCTAATGAAGGGCCATTCTTTCTCCCCAAGTCCTTGTTGGGGCGAATATGTAAGTAACACATTTCCTCTTCAATGTTTCCACTTTTAGGATGTTCATTCCAATCCTCCTCCTCTGGGGGAGGAGGAAAAAAATGAGTTTCTCTCGGAGGAGCCATTGCAATTGCTGACACTGCAAGCAGTGGTTTACTTTCAGTTTCCTCTGGCACAGTAAAGCTATGACTTAAGCACCTTTTGCTTTCCTTAGTGATTTTTTTCCATATCTCCTGTATTTAATTCATACTCATGAAGGGATGCAACAGTCTCTTTTTCTAAATTTTCTTCCCTTCTCTCTCCCCCAAGTATAAGAATTACAGATTTAACCAAAGCCCATGTTATTCAAAAAATGAACAGGTATCTTTTCTCCCTTTTTGTATGCCTTTTCAACATTTTTACTGGCTTGCTCCCAAACTTCTTTATCTAAAGTACCTTCCTCAGGAAACCAAGGATTATACTCACAAGTTACTTCTAATTAATTCTAAACTCGAGCTCCTCCTTGTAATAAAAAATGATGCACAAGTGAAAGAAAAGGCTGTACTCTGCACTAATTTTGCCCCATCTTGTCTCACTTACCTCATTCTGTGAGGGTCTTCGTGTCACTTTCAAAATTCTCCTTCAGGTCCCTGTTTGGGTGCCAAATGTAATGCTGTTTACAGGTGGAACCTGAATGACTGAAGCCAGAAGAGATGAGGGGACTACTGAGTCCTGCTCAATAGCCACTTTAATGAAGTATACATTACTTTTTATAAACTCCTTTTACACAGAGAGCATTTGGTCAGAAAAAGCATGTCAAGAATTATGTGTCAAGGTTACATTAGCACAGGGAAGCACAGTTAAAATTAACTCTTTGTTATGTCTCCTTTAAAATGGGAACAGAGAAGCAGGAGAATCACATGGTGAACAGAACTTTCTTATTGACATCTTAAGGACACGAAGCCATCTGGGAACCTTGAATACCGTTTTTCTGGATGTCTGGCTTCTCACAAGGCCAGATACCAATTCACACAGGCACAGTCTGTTCTGAGACTTTTGCCCCAGTTCCTTGGAGCTTTCTCACAAGGCCAGATGCCAACTCACACAGGCACAGTTTGGTCTGAGACTTTTGCCCCAGTTCCTTGGAGCTTTCTCCCAAGATCAGGTACCAACTCACACAGGCAAGGTCCCATTGCTGGCTCCAACACTTCTATATGATAATTATAATACAAATGTTCCATTCAATGCAGCCTATACAATAATGTAATTTAGTCTAACACAGTTGACCCTATTTTTGACACTTCCATTGTTTAAAAATACATATGGAAAAAAAACCCATATATGCTTACAGTGTACCTAGAGCTTTTTATAACAACCTTTTTTTGTTTGTTTGTTTTGGATTCTTTAAATACATAATTATTCTCATTTAGTGCCCTCTTTAGCCAGAATCTCATTACTACTTCATTTTTTGTAGTAACATTTAATTTAGATAATTTCCATATATTGGCCCTGCTAAAATAGAATATAGCATCTTTCATATGGTAGGAACCAACAAGAAAACTTTCTTTTAACTCCCTTTTTTACACTTTATGGTAAGTAGCAGGGGGAAAATGCATTTATAGGTCATTTGTAGGCAAATTGTGAAGCTAATGACCAACCTGTTTCTACCTATATGCAGTCTCTTTATTTTACTAGAAATGGGAATCATGACCTCTTGAAGAGAAAGTCACCATTTGCATTTAGCTGTATTCATATATTGCATTTCTGTATTTTTTGTTTGTATTGTAAAAATTTCACATAATAAACAATATTGTGATGTAAAAATATAACATAATCATTTTTCTTTATTTTTTTGGCAGTACTGGCATTTGAATTCAGGGCCTTGCTCTTGCTAGGCAGGTGCTTAACCACTCAAGTCATACTCCCAGCCCTTTTTGCTTTGGTTTGTTTTTTAGATAGGATCTCTGAGGATCACAAGCTTTGGGCTGTGATCCTTCTATCTCTACTTCTGAGTAACTGCACTACAAGTGTGTATCATCATGCCCTACTTGTTTTTGAGATAGGGTCTCACTAACTTTGCCGAGACTGGCCTTGAAGTGTGATCCTCTTATCTTTGCCTCCCAAGTAGTTGGGATTATAGTTGTGTACCACTGTGCCCAGCTTCATTTGCCTTTGAATCCCTAAAGTTGCTTAGAGGAAATTGCTACTTTATTGGATTGGATTGGACTAGATTGTATTAGATGAAATGAAATTAGCATAGGGTCTAGAAATCAGTGTAAAACTTCTGAAATATTCAGCATTATGTTTTATTGTGACACTTTCTGAGCTAAATTTTAGTTGGTGACTTTGTGTACCCCTATTCTTTCAGGGTGTCAGGATCGTGACATGAAGCAAACGTATCAATACATTTTGTATTAACTTGATAGGGCTGCATAACAAAATACCACAGACAGTGCTTGAAGAATAGAAATTGGGGTGGGCCAAATCACACAATTTTTGTTTCTCCTGAAGCCTCTCTCCTTGCCTTGAGATATCTGCCTTCTTGCTATGTCTTCTGTGCTTTTGAATATCTGGTGTCTATATTTTCTAATCTCAGTTTATTAGTATACCAGTCAGCCATTGGATCAGGGTCCACACTAATAGTCTCACTATAACTTAATTTGCCTGTGTAAAGGCCATATTTTCGAATACAGTCACACTCTAAGAGAAAAGGTATTAAGGGCTCAACATACGAATATTGAAGAGACATAATTCAGTCAATAACATATTCCAAGCTAAAAAAAATATGATGTCATTCTGTCTATAAGAATATTCTTGTGAGGACTCAATTAAATTGGGTCACTCAAGTCTACTAAGAGGTAGGTTTTCTTACATTGTTAAGGATGGCTCCAATTTGGAAGGGAGAAAATCTTTAAAAATAGTTAAGTGGCAAAAACAGTAGGAAAAAATGATTGACTTTCTCCCCTTTAAACCAGGAAAATACCTTCATTTACCATAGGACAGTTCATTAAAGAAATATTCCTACTGTTTTGATGGACTGAAATGAAATAGCACTATTTTGGCAATATGTAACTAACTCTGTGAACAGGGCTTGTCAATTGTTACAGGGAGCAGAAGGGTTTAAATTCTACATTTTTGTTTGAGCTAATTAGAGACATTCCTTTTTAAACAAGAATAAGTTGGGATAGAATCACCATACTTTTTAGATAAATTATGGATACTGATGTGAGTGGAATCTAGTCGAGAATTTCTGTTTAAGGACCAAGTATTTAAATTTTATCTTCAGGATTTGTGCATGTAGAAACTTTGAAAAAATTGTAGTGGTTTTACAAACATTTCTATATTGGATAGTATTTATGAATTCCTTAAAATGTATACTGCTCCTTTTGGCAGGGGATAGAGAATTGTTTTCTGATGCACGTATTTGACTTTTAAAATCTCTAGGAATGTATTTCAAATGAAATA
This sequence comes from Castor canadensis, assembly GCF_047511655.1. Taxonomy (NCBI): domain Eukaryota; kingdom Metazoa; phylum Chordata; class Mammalia; order Rodentia; family Castoridae; genus Castor; species Castor canadensis. The sequence goes on along the minus strand of NC_133390.1, from coordinate 142,999,246 downwards.
TTATCCCTTTTGATCTCTCCTGTTTAAAATAAATACACTTTGTAGGCTTCATATATTAACCATCAGTCAAATAATAAAACCATCTAAATTTACCCACAGGAAGCTGGATTAGTGTGTATGTATGCATTTTCATGTAAATCAAATAGGTATGTGTTTAAGAGGAATCATTAAAATGCAGATTTACAAAAAGTGGTCTAATTGTCTCCAACAGATATTTCTGTGTCACACAGTGATTTGTATGAAATAATAGCAGATGTCAATTTAAATGTTCCACTTAAAACCCAGTTAGTTTGATTATTCACATAAATAGAAGGAGAGCATAGGCATGTAGACTCCTAAAAGGCCATTAATCCAAAAAATCACTTCTTTGCCTTTGAAGGTATTTTGGTACTATATTTGAATAAAGGTGCACCTCATGTCCTTTGATTGTATTGATAGCCTTTGAATTTAAGTAAATATTGAAATGCAATATTTGACACACACACATGTATGATTTTATATTTATTTCTTAGCTTTTGGGTTGTCTTTCTTTTATTTTTTTATTTTTTATTTTTTTTCATTTTATTATTCATATGTGCATACAAGGCTTGGGTCATTTCTCCCCCCTGCCCCCACCCCTTCCCTTACCACCCACTCCGCCCCCTCCCTCTCCCCCCCACCCTCTCTATACCCAGCAAAAACTATTTTGCCCTTATTTCTAATTTTGTTGTAGAGAGAGTATAAGCTATAATAGGAAGGAACAAGTGTTTTTGCTGGTTGAGATAAGGATAGCTATACAGGGAGTTGACTCACATTAATTTCCTGTGCATGTGTGTTACCTTCTAGGTTAATTCTTTTTGATCTAACCTTTTTTCTAGTTCCTGGTCCCCTTTTCCTATTGGCCTCAGTTGCTTTTAAGGTATCTGCTTTAGTTTCTCTGCGTTAAGGGCAACAAATGCTAGCTAATTTTTTAGGTGTCTTACCTATCCTCACCCCTCCCTTATGTGCTCTCGCTTTTATCATGTGCTCAAAGTCCAATCCCATTGTTGTGTTTGCCCTTGATCTAATGTCCACATAGGAGGGAGAACATACGATTTTTGGTCTTTTGGGCCAGGCTAACCTCACTCAGAATGATGTTCTCCAATTCCATCCGCTTACCAGCAAATGATAACATTTCATTTTTCTTCATGGCTGCATAAAATTCCATTGTGTGTAGATACCACATTTTCTTAATCCATTCGTCAGTGGTGGGGCATCTTGGCTGTTTCCATAACTTGGCTATTGTGAATAGTGCCACAATAAACAAGGGTGTGCAGGTGCCTCTGGAGTAACATGTGTCACAGTCTTTTGGGTATATCCCCAAGAGTGGTATTGCTGGATCAAATGGTAGATCAATGTCTAGCTTTTTAAGTAGCCTCCAAATTTTTTTCCAGAGTGGTTGTACTAGTTTACATTCCCACCAACAGTGTAAGAGGGTTCCTTTTTCCCCACATCCTCGCCAACACCTGTTGTTAGTGGTGTTGCTAATGATGGCTATTCTAACAGGGGTGAGGTGGAATCTTAGTGTGGTTTTAATTTGCATTTCCTTTATTGCTAGAGATGGTGAGCATTTTTTCATGTGTTTTTTGGCCATTGGAATTTCTTCCTTTGAGAAAGTTCTGTTTAGTTCACTTGCCCATTTCTTTATTGGTTCATTAGTTTTGGGAGAATTTAGTTTTTTAAGTTCCCTATATATTCTGGTTATCAGTCCTTTGTCTGATGTATAGCTGGCAAATATTTTCTCCTACTCTGTCTGTGTTCTCTTCAGTTTAGAGACCATTTCTTTTGATGAACAGAAGCTTTTTAGCTTTATGAGGTCCCATTTATCTATGCTATCTCTTAGTTGCTGTGCTGCTGGGGTTTTTGTTGAGTTCTTACCTATACCTACTAACTCCAGAGTATTTCCTACTCTTTCTTGTATCAAATTAAGAGTTTGTGGTCTGATATTAAGATCCTTGATCCATTTTGAGTTAATCTTGGTTGGGTGATATACATAGATCTAGTTTCAGTTTTTTGCAGACGGCTAACCAGTTTTCCCAGCAGTTTTTGTTGAAGAGGCTGCTATTTCTCCATCGTATATTTTTAGCTCCTTTGTCAAAGATAAGTTGCTCATAGTTGTGTGGCTTCATATCTGGATCCTCTATTCTGTTCCACTGGTCTTCATGTCTGTTTTTGTGCCAGTACCATGCTGTTTTTATTGTTATTGCTTTGTAATATAGTTTGAAGTCAGGTATTGTGATACCTCCTGCATTGTTCTTTTGACTGAGTGTTGCCTTGGCTATTCGTGGCCTCTTGTGTTTCCATATAAATTTAACGGTAGAGTTTTCAATCACTTTAATGAATGTCATTGGAATTTTGATGGGAATTGCATTAAACATGTAGATTACTTTTGGGAGTATCGACATTTTTACTATGTTGATTCTACCAATCCATGAGCATGGAGAGTGAGATCACTCCACTTTTTATAGTCTTCCTCAATCTCTTTCTTCAGAAGTGTATAGTTTTCCTTGTAGAGGTCTTTCACATTTTTTGTTAGGTTTACACCTAGGTATTTGATTTTGTTTGAGGCTATTGTAAATGGAATTGTTTTCATACATTCTTTTTCCGGTTGCTCATTGTTAGTGTATAGAAATGCTAATGATTTTTCTATGTTGATTTTATATCCTGCTACCTTGCTATAGCTATTGATGATGTCTAGAAGCTTCTGAGTAGAGTTTTTTGGGTCTTTAAGGTATAGGATTATGTCATCTGCAAATAGGGATATTTTGACAGTTTCTTTACCTATTTATATTCCTTTCATTCCTTCTTCTTGCCTAATTGCTCTGGCTAGGAATTCCAGTACTATGTTGAATAGAAGTGGGGATAGTGGGCATCCTTGTCTGGTTCCTGATTTTAGAGAGAATGGTTTCAGTTTTTCTCTGTTAAGTATAATACTGACTGTAGGTTTGTCATATATAGCTTTTATAATGTTGAGGTACTTTCCTTCTATTCCTAGTTTTCTTAGAGCTTTTATCATGAAATGGTGTTGGATCTTATCAAAGGCTTTTTCTGCATCTATTGAGATGATCAAGTGGTTTTTGTCTTCGCTTCTGTTAATGTGGTTTATTGCATTTATTGATTTTCGTATGTTGAACCACCCCTGCATCTCTGGGATGAAGCCTACTTGGTTGTGGTGAATAATCTTTTTGATGTGTTGTTGAATTCGGTTTGCCATTATTTTTTTGAGGATTTTTGCATCAATGTTCATGAAGGAGATTGGCCTACGGTTCTCCTTTTTGGAGGTGTCTTTGCCTGGTTTTGGGATAAGTGTAATACTGGCTTCATAAAATGTGTTAGGTAGTTTTCCTTCCCTTTTCTATTTCATGGAACAGTTTAAGGAGGGTTGGTATCAGTTCTTCTTTAAAGGTCTGATAGAATTCAGCAGAGAATCCATCAGGTCCTGGACTTTTCTTTTTGGGGAGACTCTTGATTGCTGCTTCAATTTCATTTTGTGTTATAGGTCTATTCAGGTGATTAATTTGCTCTTGGTTCAGTTTTGGATGATCATATGTATCTAGAAATCTGTCCATTTCTTTAAGATTTTCAAATTTATTTGAATATAGGTTGTCAAAGTAGTCTCTGATGATTTCCTGGACTTCCATGGTGTTTGTTGTTATCTCCCCTTTTGCATTCCTGATTCTACTAATTTGGGTTTTTTCTCTCCTCATTTTAGTCAGGTTTGGCAGGGGTCTATCGATCTTGTTTATTTTTCAAAGACCCAACTTTTTGTTTCATTAATTCTTTGTATGGTTTTTTTGGTTTCTATTTTGTTGATTTCAGCTCTTATATTTATTATTTGTCTCCTTCTATTTGTTTTGGGATTTGCTTGTTCTTGTTTTTCTAGGAGTTTGAGATATATCATTAGATCATTGGTTTGGGATATTTCAGTCTTTTTAATATATGCACTCATGACTATAAACTTTCCTCTCAGGACTGCCTTAGCTGTGTCCCATAGGTTCCAGTAGGTTGTGTTTTCATTTTCATTGACTTCCAGGAACTTTTTGATTTCCTCTTTTATTTCATCAATGATCCATTCTTCATTAAGTAATGAGTTATTCAGTTTCCAGCTCTTTGCATGTTTTTTGTCATTACTTTTGTTGTTGAGTTCCACTTTTACTGCATTGTGATCAGATAGTATGCACGGTGTATTTTCTATTTTCTTTTATTTGCTGAGACTTGCTTTGTGCCCTAGGATGTGATCTATTTTGGAAAATATTCCATGGGCTGCTGAGAAGAATGTATATTGTGTAGAAGTTGGATGAAATGTTCTGTAGACATCAAGTAGGTCCATTTGATCTATTGCATATTTTAGATCTTGGATTTCTTTATTGATTTTTTGTTTGGATGACCTATCTATTGAGAATAATATGGTGTTAAAGTCTCCCACAACCACTGTGTTCGTGTTTATATATGCTTTTAGGTCTTTCAGGGTATGTTTGATGAAATTGGGTGTGTTGACATTGGGTGCATACAGGTTGATAATTATTATTTCCTTTTGGTCTATTTCCCCTTTTATTAGTATGGAATGTCCTTCTTTGTCTTGTTTGATCAATGTAGGTTTGAGTGTACTTTGTCAGATGTAAGTATTGCTACTTCTGCCTGTTTTCAGGTGACATTGGCTTGGTAAATCTTCTTCCAGCCTTTCATCCTAAGCCTATGCTTATTTCTTTCAGTGAGATGGGTCTCCTGTAAGCAACAAATTGTTGGATCTTCCTTTTTAATCCATTTCGTCAAATGATGCCTTTTGATGTGTGAATCAAGTCCGTTCACATTAAGCGTTAGTACTGATAGGTATGTGGTGATTCCTGTCATTTAGTTGTCTTAGTTGTTTGAAGGTTTGATTGTGTGTACCTAAGTTGAGGTTACTGTCTACTTTCTTGCTTTTTCTTTTCCTGTGGTTTGGTGTTGCCTGTCTTTTCATGGTTATGTTGGGTTTCACTTTTTTTGTGCAGAATCCCTTGAAGAATCTTTTGTAGTGGTGGCTTTGTGGTCACATATTGTTTTAGTTTCTGCTTATCATGGAAGACTTTTATTGCTCCATCTATTTTGAATGATATTTTTCTGGGTAGAGTATCCTGGGCTTGAAGTTATTTTCATTCAGTGCCTAGAAGATCTCACCCCATGCTCTTCTTGCTTTTAATGTTTATGTTGAGAAGTCTGCTGTGATTTTGATGGGTTTACCTTTGTATGTTACTTGTTTTTTCCTTAGTTTCTGATCTTGTTGTTTTAATGATGATATGTTGGGGGTAGTTCTATTTTTATCTGGTCTGTTTGGTGTCCTGGAGTCTTCTTGCATCTGTATGGGAATATCTTTCTCTAGATTTGGGAAATTTTCCATTATTATTTTGTTGACGTCTTTCTTTTAATAAATAGAGACCTTTATAAGAACCTTTGTTTCTCATGAATACCCATAAAGAATAACAATTTTGACAGATAACTTTCATATGATGGTTAATGTACTTTATAGATAATAACAAAATTCACATTAATTAGAGTTCTATTCATATTTTACTCTTATAGTTAGAAATTTGTTTCTTTTTAAGATGTTTTTATTTGTAAATAATAGTTGTTGTGACATTTCCATATGTGGGTAGAATATACCCCTGTTTGTTTCATCTCTTTCATTATTCTCCTTCTTCCCTCTACCCCTTAAAATGACTTCAACAAGTTTCAATGTTTCATGTTCATACTTGTTTAGAATATTATTCATTCTGCTTTACTCTATTTATTTACCATCCCCCTCTTGCTAGTACCTTCCCCTCAACATGACCTGTTTTACAGTCCTGTCTTTCATTGTTTAAGTGTCTGTCTATTGTTCAATGGGGTTTTGTCTTTGAATTTTTTTGTTTAAGTAAGATGACTGTGTTATTCAGGGTTCTTCAGAAATATAGAACTAATAGAATTTGTGTATATATGGATTCATTATAAAGAATTGAATCATATGATTATGGAGGCTGGTAAGTTCTAAGACATGCATTTTGAAAAGCCCGGAGACCCAGGTGTAGTTCCAGTCCACAGGCTACCAGGATTGAGACCCAGGAAGAACTCATGTTTTAGTTTGAGTTGGTAGGTAGTCAAGTGGGAAGAATTCTCTTATTTCAGGGAGGGTCAGCCTTTTTGTTTTTTTTCAAGACTTTGACTGATTGGATAAAGCCTACTTACAGTAAGGAGGGTAATCTACTTTACCCAGTCTTTCAATTTAAGTGCTAAATTCTTCCAAAAACACTCACAGAAAAACCTGGAGCAATGCTTGACTAATGTCTGGGCACCTTGTGACCCAGTAAAATAAACCATTGCAATGACCTACTTAAAAATTCTTAGTTGTATATTTTAAAATTTTCATCAGGGACCTAGGATAAATTACAATCTTTATATTTAATTCAACCAGAGAATACTTTAATAAGTTATCAGTGATGATAAATCCTATGACTTCCAATACACATATTAAGTGAACTCTGATTATTTATAAATACAGGCTAGCTATCCCTAATCTCAAAATCCAGAATCCCAAATGTTCCAAAATCCAAAGCTTTTTGAAGGCTGAGATGTATACTACAAAATTATATAAAATTGCTTTCAGTCTATGTACATAAGGTAAGTATGAAATATAAAATAAATTTTATGTTTAGACTTGGGTCCTGTCTCTCAAGGTACCTCATTATTTTGATGAAAATATTTTAAAATCTGGGAAAAACTCCAAATCTGAAGCACTCTGGTCCTAAGTATTTCAGATAAGAGATAATACTCAACTTGTATGTTATTTTGCCCATATTATGATAGACCCTGGGCATATAGTGGTAAACAACATAAAGTTGCACCTCTCCTGTAACTTATAGTCTAATGGAAGTGACAGATAATACCCAATAAGCAAATAAACATATATTAAATGTCAGGTAGGGAGAGTACCATGAGGAATTTAAGTACAGTATATGGGTGCTAGTTCAGATAGCTTGGTTATGGAAAATTCTGAAGGAATGACATTTGTACAGAGATCTGAATGAAATGGGGGAACATGTAAACCTTGATAAATACATATCTCACTATAGTTTCTTACATGGTTTAAGATCTTTGTTTCTTAAATCTCTAAATTCTTTGCCAAATATAGTACATGTAGACAACACCAACTTAAGATGATTCAGTTTAGGATTTTCTTCTTCATGATGGTATGACAATAATACACATTAAGTAGAAACTGTACTTCAAATTTTGAATTTTGATCTTTTCCCAGACTAGTGAAAATATGTGATAAAATACTTTCTTGTGATACCGGGAGCAGTAGCTTTCATCTAACTACACAATCACTATAGTATTAAAAAGAAAAGAAAAGAAAAATGGTAGTCTACAGTGTTGCTAAGGTATAATGTTCAAAAGGTATATTAAATACATTTTGATTTAAGATATACTTTGACATACTTTCAAGTTATGATGGACTTATTGGGACATGACTCCATTGTAAGTCAAAGAGCATTTCTACTGATGTGTTGCTATTCAAGTCTCCCCTTCATGAAGCCTTTTTGTCCTAACTACTGGGAGTGCGACTACAGGGGCTGCCTCTGCTGCCTGGGCTCAGCTTGATTAGGGTAATCCTCTTCCAAGTTTGGCCCAAGTCATCCAGTGATTGCTGTAGGATTATAAAGTTCTGACCACTTTGGCCCAACTTGGGACAACTCTGAAGGGCCATTCTCACTCCAGAGTTCCTTGTGGAGTCAGCCAAAAATGTTACTAGACCTACATCATAATTTGACTTCTCTCTCTGTCCAAAGCTACTTTATTCTCCTCTCTTTTCATAAGCTTGATCCCAAAGGTACTCTTGAACTAACATTCTGTGTGCTCATTTTGGTTAAGAGTTTTAATTGTCAGAGAACCCAATGTTTACTATGAAGTTTTAAAACTATAGACTTTATTTATGATTCTACCTCAGTAACTTGGCAGCCTGTTTTATATCAAGTCATGGGTGGATTCCTGACAGAATCTTACGTGTTAATGTGAACCTTACTTTTGTGACTGTAGCACTCTAAAAACAGGCTTTCTACTTAGAACGCAGTTTGGAAACTGGTAAAGAGATTATATTTGCCCTTAAACACTTTGATCATGTTATTTCACTGAGAGAAACATGCTGTTTCAGAAGCAGCAGTTTATCTTCACTGCTGTGAATATTATAGGAGCTTAATATATTAACTAGAGTCTGGTCTGAATTAAGCTCTTTTTCATCTATAAAGAGAATGACACAAATTCATATCAACATGCGGGGATTATCAAATTATCCCCATGGTATACGAGGAGAGAAATAAATTTATAATTTCTGCCATGAAGTTGTTTCCATCAAGTATGTAAGAAATGTAAAATTCCTGTGGCAACAAGGGCAACAAAGTTGTGCAAAACTTAATGTGGGGAATTTTGAAGAACAACTATGTTAAATCATTTTATGGTTTTATATAATTTTTGAAAAATTAATGTGAGATAAATTCCCATTTACTATGTAATTAATACTGTTTATGAATTATATTTATCCTTCCTGTATTGAGAAAAGTATGAATTATTTTTATAATTTATGTGATTCATAAATATAATAATTCTTTTCAAACCTTATTCCAAAGATATTATAAGAATACTACATACTAAAATCTGTAATGCACATAGAACTATAAAGAACACAGATAGGCAACTGAATGAAATTTGAAAAATAATACATGATTAAACAGAGAAGCTCCATAAAGAAGTAGAAATCATATAAAAAAGAACCAAATAGAAATACTGAAGCTGAAGAATACAATGAATACAATGAACAAAATGCAATAGAGCATTAACAGCAGATTTAATCAGGCAGAATTTGGACATGAAGACAGGTCACTAGAAATATCTATTCAGAAGAGAAAACAGTAATTAAGATGAATTATGAAAGCCTATGGTGTTTATGGAACACTGTCAAGAGAGCTAACTTTTGCATACAGGAGTTCTAAAAAGGAAAGTGTGAGAGAAAGGGGCAGAATGCTTATTTAAAGAAATGATGACTGAAGCTAGATGTGGTGGCACACACTTGTAATCCCAAGGCTGAGACAAGATGATAGAGAGTTTGAGGGCAGGCTGGGCTACATAGCAAGATCTTGTCTCAGAAAAAACAAAAACAAAAACAGAAACAAAACAAAATAATAATGGCTGAAAACTTTCTAAATCTGAGATGAGATATGGACATCAGGTACATGAGGCTTAAAGATCTTCAATCAGATACAACTGAAAGGAGCTGTCACCAAGATATGTAATAATCAAAATTTCAAAAAATTAAACAATTTTGAAAGCCTCAAGAGAAAAGAGACTTATACAAGACAATTTCCATAAGGTTATCAGTTGGTTTTCCAGCAGAAATCTTTTAGACTAGGAGAGAATGAGGTGATATTTTAAAAATGCTGAAATAAAAATAGTAACAACCAAGAATACCTTACCCAGAAAAGCTGTTCTTGAAAAATGATAGAGAGATAAAGATTTTCTCAGAGAAATAAAAGCTCAGAGAGTTCACCATCATTAGATCTGCCTTATAAGAAATGCTAAATTGGGCAGGTGTGGTGGCTTATACCTGTAATCCCAGGTACTGGGGAGGCAGAAATAGAGAAGATTCAAGGCTAGATCAGGGAAGAAATTAGTAAGACCATACCTGAAAAATAACTAATTAACCTAAGACTCTTTTTAATAGGAAAGACAAATCCTGTATCAATCAAATCAATAATATTCACAAAGCAATATTATGGGTAAGGTATTATGCCTGGCTCTATATGTGATTCAGGGGATTCTAAATCTTGTGACTGTTGTTTGACTTTGAAGGAGCTTCCTTACAATACAGCCTTTTAAGAGACAGTCAACTCATGATAATAATTTTGAATTGAGGGAATCAGCAGTATAAAATCATAATATGGCCTTGGGGTATAGTAGGTATATATTATATTCATGAAACCATGTGAAACTTTTACAAACTTTAAGTAGAAAAAAAAAGAAAAAAAAAGGTACTCTAGAAAACTTGTTGAATGAATATGTTCAAAAGTCTGGGCATGGTGGTGAAGAACTGTAGTCCCAGCTACTTGGGAGGTGTGGATTGGGAGACTTGTGCTTTATGGCCAGTCTGGAAAAAAAGTTAGTGAGACTCCCTCTCAATAAACCAGGCATGGCAGCATGTGCTTGTGGGAGGGCGTATGTAGAAGGATTGTGGTCTGAGGTTAGCCCCAGGCAAAAATATTAGACCCTACTGAGAAAATCTAAAGCAACAAAGGAGTCAGGGGCATGGCTCAAGTGGTAAAGTGCTGTACAGTGCTTGCCTAGCAAGTGCAAGACCTTGAGCTCAAACCCTAGTGCTATCAAAAAAATAAATAAGTAAAAAAAGAAAGAAAAGTTAGAGAGGTCTTTAAGTTATTATCATTAAAAAAATCACATTATTATAATCATAATTTAACATCAGAACAAAAATCTATAGTAGGTACACAAATGATAAAGATAAAGGAATCAAAGCATATCTCTATAGAAAAATCATCAAATCACAAAGAAAGAGACAATGAAAAGAACAATTTGTACATCAACTATATCTATGAAACAGTTAGAAAGCAATGAATAAAATAGCAATAATAAGCTTATATATCAATAATTACTTTGGATGCAAATGGACTAAATTTTATATTTAAGAGACATATATGGCGAACTAGATTTATTAATACACAAACAAATGAAAAACAAGGCCAAAGCTATATGCTGCTTACATAAGACATTATTTTTAAGGACACACATAAGGTAAAAGTGAAGGGATGAGAAAAGATAGTCTGTGAAAATGGAAACCAAAAGAAAGCAGGAGATGCTATACATATACCAGACAAAATAGAACTAAAGTCAGAAATTAGACACAAAGAAGGTCATTATATACTGATAAAGGGTCAGTTTATTGAGAGAATATAACAATTACAAATACAAACATCAGAATACCTGAATATAAAAAGTAAATTACAGAAGTAAAGGAAGAAAGGAATTATAAAATGGGGACTTCCATACCCTACTTTCAACAATGGGCAGATCACAGACAGAAATCAGTCAGGAAACATTGAACTTGAGCTACACTTTAGACCAAATAGATGCAACAGGAATATACAGAACATTTTATTCAACAGCAGACTACATATTCTTCTTAAGTACAGATGGAACATTCTCCAGGATAGTTTTATGTTGGGCTATTGAACAGTTGTACTAAATTTAAGAAGAGTGAAAAATCATCTCAAGCATCTTTTCCAGCCACATTGATATGAGAGTAGAAATCAATAACTGGAGGAAAACTGGAAAATTTATGAGTAGGTAGAAATAAACTACATGCTCCCAAACAACCAATGGACCAAAGAAAAAATCAAAACAGGAAAAACACTTGAGCAAATGAAAATGCAAGCACAACCTATGAAAACTTACAGGAGAAAGCAAAAGCAGTTATAAGAGAGAAGTTTATAGTGATAAATTCTTACATGAAGAAAGGGAAAGATTGCAAAGAAACAACTTAACTTTGTACCTCAAAGAACTAAAAACAGAACTAAGTCCAAAGTTATTGGAAGGAAGCAAATAATGGATATCAGAGCAGGAATAAATGAAATGGATACTAGAGAAACAATAGGAAAGAGTGGTGAAACTAAGAGTTTTTTTTTTTTAAGCTAAAATTGAGAAACTTTTAGCTGGACTAAGGAAAAAAAATGAGAAGACTCAAATAAAATCAGAAATGAAAGAGGAGGTGTTATAAATATAAATGACCATGGTCTAGTGAGATCTATCCCTGGAATTCAGGGATGGTTCAGCATATGCAAATCTATAAATTTTGTATACCACATCAAAAGAATGAAGCACAAAACCTATGTGATTATCTCAAGAGAGGCAGAAAATGTACTTGGCAATCTTCATTATGCTTTTGTGATAAAAATTCTACAAATTAGGTATAGATGGAAGTGCTGGCCAGAAAAATTAAACAAAGAAAAGAAAAAGCATTCAAATTGGAAAGGAAGAAGATAAAATTGTGTCTGTTTTTACACAGACAACTCTAAAGACCCCACCAAAAATATTAGAATTAAGAAATGAATTCTGTAAAATTTCAGGATACAAAATCAACATACAAAAGTCAGTTGCATTTTTATGGGCTAACAAGGAACTGTCCAAAGGGATAGATGAACGTAATTAGAAGAATATACCAATGAATGGTAAGATAGTTTGTGTTCATGGACTAGAAGAACCAATATTGTTAAAATGTTCATACTATCCAAAGCAATCCTCAGAATCAGTGCAATCCCTATCAAAATTCCTATGAGATTTTTCACAGAAATAGGAAAAGCAATTATAAAAATTCACGTGGAACCATGAAAGACCTCCAACTAACTAAAGCAATCTTGAGAAAGAAAATCAAAGGTGGAGGCATCACACTTTCTTATTTCAAATTATATTAAAAAGGCATAATAAAAATAGTATGGTATTGTCATAAAAAACTAGACATATAGAACAGAGGAATGGAATAGAAAGCCTAGAAATAAGCCCATACACATATGGTCAACTGATCTTTGACAAAGGTGCTAAGATGTACAACATAGGGGGAAAGCTCCATAGCATTTGTTTTGGCAGTAATTTTTAGGATGTGACATCAAAAGCACAGGCAACAAAAGGAAAAATAAAATAAGTGAGGTACACCAAACTAAAAGTTTCTGCAAAACAAAAGAAGTGATCAATGAAGTGAAAAAGCAACTTGTTAAATGAGAGAAAATATGTATAAGGCTGTATATCTGAAGAAGAGTCAATGTCCAAAGTATATGAAGAACTTACACAACTCAATAGCTCAAAACACAACCCTGAAAAAAATAGAGAAAGAATCTGAATAGACATTTTTCTGAGGAAGACATTTAAATGGCCAAATATATATGAAAAGGTGCTCAATATTACTAATCATCAGGGAAATGCAAATCAAAATCACCATGAGATTTCAATTCATATCTGTTAGGATGTCTACTATTTAAAAACTTGTAAGTGTTGATAATGCTACACAGAAAAGGAAACTCTTGTACATTTCTGGTGAGAATGTAAATTGGTATAGTCATTATGGAAGACAATGTGGAAATTCCTGAATAAATTAAATATACAACTACCACTTCATCCAGCAATTCTATTTCTAGGTATATATACAAAGTGAAATCATTATATTGAAAATGTAGCTGTACTTAAGTTCACGGCAGTCTTAGCAATATATATATCAAAATATTCCCCTGTATACCTTAAATGAATACAGTATAATTTGTCAATTATACCTCAATAAAGCTGAATAATAATAAATTCCTCTGAAGAAAAATATGGACAAAGATTATATTTTGGAAAAGTAATAGAAATGAGAAATTTCCTTGCTTTCTCTTCAAAGAAAGGAAAAAAACCCCATTTTTTTCATTGCAAACAAATAAGAAAGAAAATACCTGATATGCTCAATGATACTGAGAAGTCATTCATGGTAAATATAGCATGTTCATGTTCTGGATTTGAGTAGAGCCTTTTCCTATGATTGCATATTGTACATAGAAATAAAAATTGTAAATAATTTTTAGAATGGTGTAAGAATGATATATTGCTTTGTGTTTTTTCTCCTACTGGTATAATTGACATCATTGTTAATATTGTTGAAAATCTGAGGCTCTGCTGAGGTAAACATTGTACACACACACACAAACACACACACACCCCAGATTATGAATATGCATTTACTTGTTTAAAAGATCACTGTTTCCATTATCATATCTATAAAAGACATGTAAATGATAAACTTTTAACATAAGTAGGTATTTTTCTTTTATTAGCTATATAAACAAATGTCTGAAGATATAGTTGTAAGGAAGATCCCAAACCAATGTTTTTCTTTTGACACTTAGCACAGTATTTGGTTTAAATTGATTCAATACAATTAGAAAGGGGTTAAGTATATACAGTAGCGAGATACAATCGTTACACATCTCACAGATAACTCTTGTGTTTTCAATATCCACATCATTTCACTATTAGTGTTAAAATATCTACCTTTTTTTTTCCTGCAGATGGTGGTAGGATAGGTGTATACCTTAGATTTAGCTGCTGCTAGATGACTTCTAGCCATAGGGTGGGGAGCTGACTAGTTTTCTTTCATTGCCAAACTTGGGCATGCTCACGCAAAATGCACTTGCCACAGAGCTCTACTTTTGAACTGATCATCAATGGTTTTGGGTAAGATAGGCAGCTGGTAGGCCTGTGTAACCTTCTCAGTCCTCATTATGGGTCTTCCCTTCTATGTTGGAGAAACAAACTTGAAATTTAACCACATTTTTGACACTGGACTTGGGATTTCCTCTGGTGAAGAAATTGATGATATTATAGAGTCATTCAGAACACCTGACCTTCCTCCTTTCCCACACCCAAAGAGAAAAACTTCTCCTTAATTTATGATAGCATATTCTGTGTGTGATGTTGGGGGTAGTGATATCCTCAGGCTAACTATAATCCTGAGTGATTCAAGAGATTATTTCTAGTGGCAGTGGGATAGGGGAATTTTATACCTATTAAGTAGTTTAGAACAGAGAGGTGTCATATGCTTATAATAGGCTAAGATATTTTAATTCCTCACTTATCCACTAGCCCTCTGCGGAGCTTTAGCTGAGATATTTGAGTTTTGTCATCCATAAAATAGGAACAGATGAGTAAAATCAACTTTCTGTATGGCCCACCAAGGTTAAAAGCACAGGTTTTAGAGTCAGAAATAATGCATTCAAGTCCTAGCACTGCCATTTGCTGGATCTTTCTCCTTTTTCTTTTCTTTTTTTCTCACAGTACTGTGGATCAAACCCAGGACTTCATGCAAGGTAGATAAGTACTCTACCACTAAGCTATACTTCCAGCCCCACGTGCTACTTTTGTGTTTTGGACTTAACATTTGCCTTCCTTCATCTTGAGAAGGAGATAATAATACCCACTATGCAGATTTGTTACAAAAATTAAAGGGGATAATGTTTGTAAAGAGCACAGTGGAGGGTACATAGCAAGCCCTTAATATATGCAGTTTTTAATATTATTATTCCTTTTCAGGATTTGGGGTATAGCTTAGTGCTAGAGCATGTGCTTAGCATATACAAGACCCTGGGCTCAATCCTCAGCACCATAATAATAATAATAATAATAATAATAATAATAATAACAGCAACAGTCATTTTCAGATTAAAGAAGTCCTATCTGTACATTGGTTTCATCTGTTCCTTTATGTTATGAGTACATACAGGGTTTTCTGTGTGTCAAGTCTTGTTCTAGGTATGTTTCTAGTATTTATTCGATTCTATGGATACCCTACAAAGTGATAACTTTTTAATTTTTTTTAATGACCAATGCAAAATTGAGTTATAATCAATATAGAAACTTGTCCAAGTTCATACCGCTGGCAAATGACTAAGCTAGATGATTTAAAAATGACATTAGCGTTTGTATTATATAAACTCTCTTTTGTTTTTCCTGCCCACATTTTGGTTCTTTTCAGAAAGATGTGAAGAAGATCACTTCTCGGCCTTTTGGCTAAGATCAAGTGCAGAAAGATGTGAAGAAATGTTAGGAAGCTTTCTTTACTTTCTTCCTTCAGTGGTCTTCAGAGACTTTGATCAGGCCAGCCAGAGGTAGCTCCTTTTTGTCACCAGGGTGTGCTGTGATTCCACCATTCTGAACGGGAATCTCTACTGTTTTATGCTGCTGCTTAGTGACCACAGGTTTTTCTGGCTTGGTGCTTTATCATCATCTGGGCAAATGCCTGATCCTAAGTAACTTTCTTTTTTGTGCTATGCCATCCTTCCTTCTCTGCTCAATGGTATCCTCTTGTAATAGAAGAAGCTAGTGCATCTTGCTTGTCATCAGTGTGCCTAGATGTTCCAGAAGAGCTCTGTGTTACTGTGTGTTATGATGCTGTTACCACACTCATTATTTTGCTAAATAAGAAATCAGTATGAGGTTGCCAAATTGATGCTTTTAAAAATCTGATATCAATAACATTTAGTTACATTTGCTACTGCTTTTATGACTTGCATCTTTTCTGCTATTTGCTAAGTTCATGATGTATTTGGAATTAATCAAAGCTGTATTAAAAATGGCCTTAGGTTTGATAGATATGCTTTTTATAAAATATTAATATTTTAATAGAAATAAGTATAACCAGATACCCCATCATTATGAATAAATATTTTCTGAGATTCTGATTGCAAAGGATCATTTTATATATTCATTTGTGGATTAAAACAGATATTTAGTATATCTGTATAAAATTATAAAAACATTGATTGAGTACAGACTTAGAGTGGGTATATGTATATGTATACACACACAAGAAGTGTAATATGGCACTGTCTCTGCCATAATCTAACACTGTATAATAAATTAAGAAAATTATCCATGTTTTTCATAATTCCTTTTTTTTTTACTTGAGTCCATCTTTTGATTGTAATTTTCCTGGAAAATTTGATTAGGGAGAAGGTTAAACAATTTAACTCACCAAAATGAATGATTAGCATGGCAATATGAACCTGTCTTTACAAATTGATTTTATACATTGTTTTTAGTATTTTGATTAATTTATAGTTTTCCTTGAAAGGGTACTGTTTCCATATTCTTTTAGGGGATGTCTGGGCTGTTTTGTGAGATATCTAGGGAAATGATTTATATTATATTAACAAAGAAAAGTCTTTGTCCAAACAATACTGTCTTTAAGCATTGTTTTTATAGCTACCTTATAACAACTTTCAGCTTAAAGTTAATGGTTTACATTCTTGACAAAATGATGAAATCATTGGCAAGCAGGATTCTTAAGTGTGGTCACATTTTGTAGCAATGTGATAATTCTGTTTAATCGGAAATGGTTACAGTAGCTAATATGTGTGGAATTCCTGCTTGATGACCACTTGTTTAAAGAAAAAGACTAATGCAAAAAGTTCTAGTCTGGTTTTGTTGTAAAAACATTTCTTACTTTTTAAAAAAAAAGTTGAATCCTGGAAGAGTGTATTGGTTCATATACACAGTTCGGAATGAAAAGCCATCATGGAATGAGCATTCTCCATTAACCTTGCTTCACACTAAAGTAAATAAGAGATTTGAGATTTTTGAACTTCATGTCTAAAACACAATTTTTGCTTGAAAAGTTAGTAAATGTAATATATTTCCAAAGAAATTAAAATATCTTTTAAACAATGGAGTGTCATTATTTGGGAAAAAAATGCCTGGATGAAAGTCTGAACAAAATTCTATTCTGTAATAAGGTTCCTTTTAAAGTTAAAATATTAATGTAATCAAGTTTCACACTGAACAAAGGGAAAACCTACTCTTTTGATCTAAATGGCATATATTTTTCTATTTTTGATATTTGCAAACTCATTTTCTTTTTTTTTATGTGTGTAATTTTTTTTATTGTTTTATTATTCATATGTGCATACAAGGCTTGGGTCATTTCTCCCCCACTGCCCCCACTCCCTCCCTTACCACCCACTCCACCCCCTCACCCTCCCCCCTACCCCCTCGATACCCGGCAGAAACTATTTTGCCCTTATTTCTAATTTTGTTGAAGAGAGAGTATATGCAATAATAGGAAGGAACAAGGGTTTTTGCTGGTTGAGATAAGGATAGCTATACAGGGAGTTGACTCACATTAATTTCCTGTGCATATGTGTTACCTTCTAGGTTCTTTTTGATCTAACCTTTTCTCTAGTTCCTGGTCCCCTTTTCCTATTGGCCTCAGTTGCTTTTAAGGTATCTGCTTTAGTTTCTCTGCATTAAGGGCAACAAATGCTAGCTAATTTATTAGGTGTCTTACCTATCCTCACCCCTCCCTTGTGTGCTCTTGCGTTTATCATGTGCTCAAAGTCCAATCCCCTTGTTTATTTATTTATTTATTTATTTTACATTTTTAATTTTTTTTTCATTTTTCTTTTATTATTCATATGTGCATACAAGGCTTGGTTCATTTCTCCCCCCTGCCCCCACCCCCTCCCTTACCACCCACTCCACCCCCTCCCTCTTCCCCCCCCTCAATACCCAGCAGAAACTATTTTGCCCTTATTTCTAATTTTGTTGTAGAGAGAGTATAAGCAATAATAGGAAGGAACAAGGGTTTTTGCTGGTTGAGATAAGGATAGCTATAGAGGGCATTGACTCACATTGATTTCCTGTGCATGGGTGTTACCTTCTAGGTTAATTCTTTCTGATCTAACCTTTTCTCTAGTACCTGTTCCCCTTTTCCTATTGGCCTCAGTTGCTTTAAGGTATCTGCTTTAGTTTCTCTGCATTAAGGGCAACAAATGCTAGCTAGTTTTTTAGGTGTCTTACCTATCCTCACCCCTCCCCTGTGTGCTCTCGCTTTTATCATGTGCTCATAGTCCAATCCCCTTGTTGTGTTTGCCCTTGATCTAATGTCCACATATGAGGGAGAACATACGATTTTTGGTCTTTTGGGCCAGGCTAACCTCACTCAGAATGATGTTCTTCAATTCCATCCAATTATCAGTGAATGATAATATTTCGTTCTTCTTCATGGCTGCATAAAATTCCATTGTGTATAGATACCACATTTTCTTGATCCATTCATCAGTAGTGAGGCATCTTGGCTGTTTCCATAACTTGGCTATTGTGAATAGTGCTGCAATAAACATGGGTGTGCAGGTGCCTCTGGAGTAACCTGGGTCACAGTCTTTTGGGTATATCCCCAAGAGTGGTATTGCTGGATCAAATGGTAGATAATATAGTTTGAAGTCAGGTATCGTGATACCTCCAGCATTGTTCTTTTGCCTGAGTATTGCCTTGGCTATTCGTGACCTCTTGTGTTTCCATATAAATTTCACGGTAGATTTTTCTATCTCTTTAATGAATGTCATTGGAATTTTGATGGGAATTGCATTAAACATGTAGATTACTTTTGGGAGTATAGACATTTTTGCTATGTTGATTCTACCAACCCATGAGCATGGGAGATCTCTCCACTTTCTATAGTCTTCCTCAATCTCTTTCTTCAAAAGTTTATAGTTTTCCTTGTAGAGGTCATTCACATCTTTTGTTAGGTTTACACCTAGGTATTTAATTTTTTTTGAGGCTATTGTAAATGGAATTGTTTTCATACATTCTTTTTCAGTTTGCTCACTGTTAGTGTATAGAAATGCTAATGATTTTTCTATGTTGATTTAATATACTGCTACCTTGTTGTAGCTATTGATGATGTCTAGAAGCTTCTGAGTAGAGTTTTTTGGGTCTTTAAGGTATAGGATCATGTTGTCTGCAAATAGGGATATTTTGACAGTTTCTTTACCTATTTGTATTCCTTTTTGTTCCTTCTTCTTGCCTAATTGCTCTGGCTAGGAATTCCAGTACGATGTTGAATAGGAGTGGAGATAGTGGGCATCTTGTCTGGTTCCTGATTTTAGAGGGAATGGTTTCAGTTTTTCTCTGTTAAGTATAATGCTGGCTGTAGGTTTGTTATATATAGCTTTTATAATGTTGAGGTACTTTCCTTCTATTCCTAGTTTTCTTAGAGCTTTTATCATGAAATGGTGTTGGATCTTATCAAAGGCTTTTTCTGCATCTATTGAGATGATCAAGTGGTTTTTGTCTTTGCTTCTGTTAATGTGGTTTATTACATTTATTGATTTTCGTATGTTGAACCACCCCTGCATCTCTGGGATGAAGCCTACTTGGTTGTGGTGAATAATCTTTTTGATGTGTTGTTGAATTCGGTTTGCCATTATTTTTTTGAGGATTTTTGCATCAATGTTCATGAAGGAGATTGGCCTATAGTTCTCCTTTTTGGAGGTGTCTTTGCCTGGTTTTGGGATAAGTGTAATACTGGCTTCATAAAATGTGTTAGGCAGTTTTCTTCCCTTTCTATTTTGTGGAACAATTTAAGGAGGGTTGGTATCAGTTCCTCTTTAAAGGTCCAGTAGAATTCAGCAGAGAATCCATCAGGTCCTGGACTTTTCTTTTTGGGGAGACTCTTGATTGCTGCTTCAATTTCATTTTGTGTTATAGATCTATTCAGGTGATTAATTTGCTCTTGGTTCAGTTTTGGATGCTCATATGTATCAAGAAACTGTCCATTTCTTTAAGATTTTCAAATTTATTTGAATATAGGTTCTCGAAGTAGTTTCTGATGATTTCCTGGATTTCCATGGTGTGTTTTGTTATCTCCCCTTTTGCATTCCTGATTCTACTAATTTGGGTTTTTTCTCTCTTCATTTTACTCAGGTTTGCTAGGGGTCTATTGATCTTGTTTATTTTTTCAAAGAACCAACTTTTTGTTTCATTAATTCTTTATGTGGTTTTTATGGTTTCTATTTCATTGATTTCAGCTCTTATTTTTATTATTTCTCTCCTATTTGTTTTGGGATTTGCTCATTCTTGTTTTTCTAGGAGTTTGAGATGTATCATTAGGTCATTGATTTGGGATCGTTCAGTCTTTCTAATATATGCACTCATGGCTGTAAACTGTCCTCTCAGGACTGCTTTTCCTGTGTCCCATAGGTTCCGGTAGGTTGTGTTTTCATTTTCATTGACTTCCAGGAACTTTTTGATTTCCTCTTTTATTTCATCAGTGATCCATTCTTCATTAAGTAATGAGTTATTTAGTGTCCAGCTGTTTGCATGTTTTTTGTCTTTACTTTTGTTGTTGAGTTCTACTTTTACTGCATTGTGATCAGATAGTATGCATGGTATAATTTCTATTTTCTTATATTTGCTGAGGCTTGCTTTGTGCCCTAGGATATGATCTATTTTGGAGAACGTTCAAAGGGCTGCTGAGAAGAATGTATATTGTGTAGAAGTTGGATGAAATGTTCTGTAGACATCAAGTAGGTCCATTTGATCTATTGTATATTTTAGATCTTGGATTTCTTTATTGATTTTTTGTTTGGATGACCTATCTATTAATGATAATGGGGTGTTAAAGTCTCCCACAACCACTGTGTTGGTGTTAATATATGCTTTTAGGTCTTTCAGGGTATGTTTGATGAAATTGGGTGTGTTGACATTGGGTGCATGCAGGTTGATAATTATTATTTCCTTTTGGTCTATTTCCCCTTTTATTAGTATGGAATGTCCTTCTTTATCTCATTTGATCAATGTAGGTTTGAAGTCTACTCTGCCAGAGATAAGTATTGGTACTCCTGCCTGTTTTCGGGGGCCATTGGCTTGGTAAATCTTCTTCCAGCCTTTCATCCTAAGCCTATGCTTATTTCTGTCAGTGAGATGGGTCTCCTGTAAGCAACAAATTGTTGGATCTTCCTTTTTAATCCATTTCTTCAAGCGGTGCCTTTTGATGGGTGAATTAAGTCCGTTCACATTAAGCGTTAGTACTGATAGGTATGTGGTGATTTCTGTCATTTAGTTGTCTTAGTTGTTGGAAGGTTTGATTGTGTGTACCTAAGTTGAGGTTACTGTCTACTTCCTTGCTTTTCCTTTTCCTGTGGTTTGGTGCTGCCTGTCTTTTCATGGTTAAGTTGGGTTTCACTTTCTGTGTGCAGAATCCCTTGTAGACTCTTTTGTTAGTGGTGGCTTTGTGGTCACATATTGTTTTAATTTCTGCTTATCATGGAAGACTTTTATTGCTCCATCTATTTTGAATGATATTTTTGCTGGGTAGAGTATCCTGGGCTTGAAGTTATTTTCATTCAGTGCCTAGAAGATCTCACCCCATGCTCTTCTTGCCTTTAATGTTTCTGTTGAGAAGTCTGCTGTGATTTTGATGGGTTTACCTTTGTATGTTACTTGTTTTTTCTCTCTTACAGCCTTCAATATTCTTTCCCTAGTTTCTGATCTTGTTGTTTTAATGATGATATATCATCGGGTAGTTCTATTTTGATCTGGTCTGTTTGGTGTCCTGGAGGCCTCTTGCATCTCTATGGGAATATCTTTCTCTAGATTTGGGAAATTTTCTGTTATTATTTTGTTGAATATATTACACATTCCCTTTGTTTGCACCTCTTCTCCTTCTTCGATGCCCATGATTCTCAAGTTTGGTCTTTTGATGGAGTCGGTGAGTTCTTGCATTTTCTTTTCACAGGTCTTGAGTTTTTTAATTAATCGTTCTTTGGTTTTTCCTTTGATTATCATTTCATCTTCAAGTTCTGAGATTCTGTCTTCTGCTTGTTCTATTTTGCTGGATTGGCCTTCTGTTTTGTTTTGCAGTTCCGTTTCATTCTTTTTTCTGAGGTTTTCCTTAACCTGGGTGGTTTCCTCTTTAATGTTGTCTATTTTTGTCCTGAGTTCATTTATCTGTTTGTTAATCATGTTTTCTGTTTCACTTTGGTGTTTATACAGTGCTTGTATGGTTTCCTTTATTTCTTCTTTTGCTTTTTCAAATTCTCTATTGTTGTTGTCTTGGAATTTCTTGAGTGTCTCCTGTACATTTTGGTTGACCCTATCCAGTATCATCTCTATAAAATTCTCATGAGTACCTGTAGTATGTCTTCTTTTAAATTATTCTTGTGGGCTTCTTTGGGTTCTTTGGCATAGTTTATCTTCATTTTGTTGGAGTCTGGATCTGAGTATTTGTTTTCTTCATTCCTCTCTGGTTCCTGTAGTAATTTTTTGCTGTGGGGAAACTGGTTTCCCTGTTTTTTCTGTCTACCCGTCATTGTCCTTTTTGTTGTTACTGTCCCTGTACTGTGTGCAATTAAGTATTTCTAGCTTGTAATAATAACAATGGTAATATTTAGAATGGAAGGGTGAGCTGAGATGGAAAGCAAGAAGTTAAAAAAAAGGGAAGAACAAATAGACAAGTAGGAGAAAACAAAACAACAAATCAAACAAGAAAGTTTCAAAGGTTTAAACAGGAAGCATTAGTGTACTATTCGACAGTAAGCTGAACAGGCATTAGAGAGACAGAGAGAGGATTGAAAGTAAAAAATCAAAAGAATAAAAATAAAAATAAAAATAAAAAATAAGTAAACAAAAGAAATATATATATTAAAATAAAATAAAACAAAATGAAAAGTGGAAAATTAAAAAAAAATTAAAAAACCTCCAAGTTCAAGTGCAATGAAGTTTCAGTCTTAATAATTTTGGTGTCTTTCTCAGTCTCCAATCCTGGAGATGGTGCCTCAGTTGTTGTTCTGTAGTTGTCTCATCAAAGGGGATGCATAAAGTAGAACAAAACTGCACACACACACAAAAAGAAACCACAAAGTGTCCTAAGTTCATGTGCAATACTGTTTCAGTAAGTTTTTCAGCATGCAGGTGTAGTTCGGTTGTTTTCTTATCAAAGGTAGGGAGAGAGAAAAAAAAACAACAAGACTCTGGAGATAGTTCTGTGAATGATATCTGCAGCTGTGGCCTACCTGCCCACTGTTGTCAGCCTGCTGTTGCTGGAGGCATTATTTATGCAGATTTCTGGGGCGAGCTTAACACTCACCTGGCCCCACAGGCTTTTTTTACTCGGAGTTCTCCTGTGCATGAAGTGCTGCTACAACCTTTCCCCTTTCCAAGCACACTGGATGAGGTGACACTGCACTCGCTTTCTCAGGCCTGTGTGTTTATTTACAGTTTATGTGGGAAGTGGGTCTTCCCTCCCTCTCCTGTGGAGTTTTCCTCCCTCTGCCACTCTCACAAGCTTTCCCGCTCCTGATTTCTGGGTGCATGCCACCGCTCAGGCCCTCTCCGACCAGGCCCGGCTTGTTTATTTACAGTTCTGTGAGGGATTCCCCTCCCCTGCTCTTCAGCACTCAGGGCACCCCACCCTCTTTGCTGCATGTCTTTATTGTTCTTATTGCTTATTACTCAGTTTCTCTTTTTACCCCGAGTGGGGGTCGGTGTCTCCAGGAGGCAATGCTGCTCTGGCCTAGTGCTGTCTGTAGGAGTACTGTGGTACCGCTAAGCTCACCTTGTCTGCGTCTTCCCAAGCCATCTGGGCACGGGCAACTGGCAGCCTGGGGGCCCTCCTGATTTCTCCTTTTAACATGAAGTGGAGATTCTCTGTGCTGGCTAGAGGTGTGGAGGGGTCAAAGTTTTGCCTCTTCTCAATGGTTTTGCCTGCAAGATGTGTCTCCAGTGTCCATCCATGATTTCACTATAGGAGGCATGCTTTCTGCTTCCTCCCTCTAGCTGCCGTCTTGGAATCCTCTGCAAACTCATTTTCATTGGCATATGTTAAATTGCACATAGTGAAGGGTTTCATCATGGCATTTACATAATGTATATAATGTACTTTGGTCCAATTCATTCCCTCTATTACATGTTCTTATTCCCCCTTGCCTTTTCCCTTCTACCTCTCTAGTAATTCCCTTTCACTTTCATGACCTTGGTTTTGTTTAGTTTTGTTTTTCCCTAGCTTCTACAACTGAGAGGCAACCTGTGATACTTATCTTTGTGGGATTGGCTTATTTCACTTAACTTGATATCTCTAGTTCTATCCATTATTTAGAAAAGCAAACAACATAATTTCATTCCTCTTAATGGCTGAATAAAACTCCATTGTATAAATATACCACATTTTCTTAATTCATTCATCCATTAATGGGCACATAGGCTGATTCCATAATTTGGCTATAGTGAGTAGTACCATGATCAATATGGGTATACAAGTGTCTTTATAATAAACTGACTTTGATTCTTTTGGGTATATACCAAAGTGGCATGGGATGGATTATATGGGAGTTGTATTTTTAATTTGTTTGAGGAAACTATGTACTGATTTCCATAGTGGCTGGACTAGTTTACTTTCTCACCAACAATGAATAAGAATTACTTGCCAGCCAGAATTTGTTATTTGTTTTGTTGATGATAGATGGAATCTCAGTGTGGTTTTGATTTGCAGTCCCCTAACGAATAAGGATATTGAATATTTTTTCATGTATTTATTGGTCAGTTATGCTTCTTCAATTGAAAAGTTTCTGTTTGGTTCATTTATTGATTGAGTTATTTTTTGACTTCTTTATATATTCTGAATATTAGTCTCCTGTTGGATGAATATCTGGCAAAGATTTTCTCCCATTTTGTAGGCTGTCTCTTTACTTTGTTGATTGTTTTTTTTATTGTGCGGAAGCTTTATAATTTGACACAATCCCATTTGTTGATTCTTGCTCTTATTTCTTTTTTTTTTTTTAATTATTCATTTATTCACATGTGCATACATTGTTTGGGTCTTTTCTCCCCCCTGCCCCCCTCCCCAACCCTCTCCCCTCTTCCCCCTCAGTTCCAGGCAGGTCCTGTTCTGCCTTTATCACTAGTTTTGTTGAAGAGAAGAGACAAGCATAATAAGGAAGACAAAGTGTTTTTGCTAGTTGAGTTAAGGATAGCTATCCAGAAATATTCCTAGCATTGCTTTCGTGTACATGTGTTATGACCCACGTTGATTCATCTCTAACTGATCTTCACCCTGATTACTGACTCCCTTCTCATGATAACCTCTGTAGCTTTAAGATTTCTGTATTAGCTCCTCTGGAGTGGGGATATCAAATGTTTCATGTTTGGGGTTTTCTACCTATTTCTATATCACCCATATGTGCTCTCCCCTTGTCATGTGATCCCAGTCCAACCACATTGCTGCATTTGCCCTAGATCTAAAGTCCGCATATGAGGGAGAACATATGATTTTTGGGCTTCCAAGCTTGGCTGACCTCACTCAGATTGATGTTCTCTAGTTCCATCCATTTACCTGCAAATGATAAGATTTCATTCTTCTTCATGGCTGAGTAAAATTCCATTGTGTACAAGTACCACATTTTCTTGATCCATTCATCGATAGTGAGGCATCTAGGTTGTTCCCATAACTTGACTATTGTGAATAGCACTGCAATAAACATGGGTGTCCAGGTGCCTCTGGAGTAATCTGTGTTGCATTCCTTTGGGTATATTCCCAGGAGTGGTATTCAGCAGGTCTATGTTTAGATTTTTAAGAAGAATCCAAATTTTTTTCCAGAGTGGTTGTACCAGCTTGCATTCCCACCAGCAGTGGATTAGGGTTCCTTTTCCCCCACATCCTCGCCAACACATGTTGTTGGTGGTGTTTTTGATGATGGCTATTCTAACAGCGGTGAGGTGGAATCTTAGTGTGGTTTTGATTTGCATTTCCTTTATGGCCAGAGATGATGAGCATTTTTTCATGTTTTTTGGCCATTTGTATTTCTTCTTTTGAGAAAGTTCTGTTTAATTCAGTTGCCTGTTTCTTTATTGGTTCATTGATTTTGGGAAGGTTTAGTTTTTTGAGCTCCCTGTATATTCTGGCTATCAGTCCTTTGAAGTATAGCTGGCAAATATTTTCTCCCACTCTGTGGGTGGTCTCTTTAGTTTAGAGACCATTTATTTTGTTGTACAAAAGCTTTTTAATTTTATGAACTCCCATTTGTCCATCCTTTCTTTTAGTTGCTTGGCTGCTGGGGTTCTATTGAGGAAGTCCTTGCCTATACCTATTAGTTCCAGAGTGTTTCCTGCTCCTTCTTGTAGTAAATTCAGAGTTTCAGGTCCGATATTAAGGTCCTTGATCCATTTTGACTTGACACTGGTACAGGGTGACAGACATGGATCTAGTGTCTTGAGCTAGACACTATTTAAAATGTTCTTGCCTATGTCTGTATCATGAAATGTTTCACCTATGTTTTTCCTCTACTAGTTTCAAGGTGTCAGGTCTTACATTAAGTTCTTTGATCCATTTTGAGTTAACTGGTGGTTCTGGAGTTTGAGTGAAGGGCTTTGTGCTTCTTAGGCAGGTACTCTGTCATTTGAGCCACTCCCAGCCCTTTTTTGCTTTAGATATTTTTCAAGTAGGATCTCATGTTCTAGCCTGGAGCCAACCTCAGAACTTGATCCTCCTCCCTATGGCCTCCCAAGTAGCTGGCATCACAGGCACACACCGCCATGTCTAGCTTATTCATTGTTATGGGATCTCACTATCTTTTTGCTTGGGCTGGTAGTCTCTGCCTCCTGAGTTGTTGGAAGTAAGGACATGAACCACCTTACCTGACCTTGAGCTAATTTTTGTAAAGGGCGAGAGATGGAATTTTAGTTTCTGTATGTGTATATATCCAGTTTTCTCACACTATTTGTTAAAGAGTCTATCATTTTTCCAATGTATGTATTTGGTGCCTTTGTCAAGAAATCAGATGACAGTACCTGCTTGGACTTATTTCTGGATCTTCTGTTCTATTGGTCTTATGTCCATTGTTTTCTGCCAGTGCCTTGTTGTTTTTGCTACTTTGGTTCTGTCGTATAGATTGAAATCAGATATTATGATAGCTCTAGGATTTTGTTCAGGATTGCTTTGTGCTTCCAGTTGAATGTTAGAATTTTTTTTTTCTGTTTCTGTGAAGAATGTCATTGAAATTTTGATGGAGATTTCATTTAATTTGTAGATTATATTCAATACTATAACCATTTTCACAGTATTGATTCTGCTGATACATGAACATAGACGATCTTTCCATCCTCTAGTATCTTCTACAATTTCTTTCTTGGTGATTTGTTGTTTTTAATGTAGAGGTCTTTAACATCTTGGTTAAATTTATGACAAAGTATTTTATTAGTTTTTTGAGGCTACAATAAGTGGGATTGCTTTTTTGACATTTTTCAGTTAGTTTATTGTTGACACATGGAAAAACTGCTACTTTTTATAAGTTGATTTTGAAGCTTGCTTCTTTGTTGAAAATATATATCAGATCAAAGAGTTTTCTAGTGGACTTTGAAGTGTAAGATCATATTATCTGCAAACAAGGATAGTTTGACTTCTTTCTTCCGTATTTGTATCCATTTATTTCATTCTCTTGCTTTATTCCTCCACTTAAGGAATCAAGCACTATATTGAATAAGAGTGGTGCCAGTGAACATCCTTGTCTTTTATCTGATTTTAAAGAATTGCTTTCCATTTTTCTCCATTCAGTGTAATGTTGGCTGTAGGTTTGCATAGTCTTTCTTATGTTGAAGTATGAACCCTCTACTCCTAGTTTCTTCAGAGCTTTTATCATGAAGGGACATTGGATTTTGTCTAAAGGCTTTCTCTCCATCTGTTGAGATGATTATATGATTCTTATCCTTGCTTCTCTTTATATGCTGTATTATATTTCCTGATTTGCATATGTAAATCCCTGCATTCCTAATTTGAAGCCAACCTGATCATGGTGAAAGTTCTTTTAAATATGCTGTTGAATTTGGTTGTCAGATATTGAGAATTTTTGTATCTAGGTTCATGAAGAAAATTTGCCTATAGTTTTTCTTTTTTGTTGCATCCTTATCTGGTTTTGGTGTCAGATTCAGAGAATTACTCTGGAAGTATTGTATTTTGTGGAATAGTTTGAGAAACATTGGTGTTAGTGCTTTAAAGGTCTGGTAGCAGTGAATCCATCTGGTCCCAGGCTTTTCTTTATTGGGTGTTTATTACTATTATTACCGCTGTTTCAATCTCATTTCTTATTATTGGTCTCTTTAAGCTATTTGTTTCTTCTTGGTTCAATTTTGGTAGCTCATAAGTGCCTAGAAATTAATTTCTTCCAGCTTTTCCAATTTATTGGAGTATAAGTTTTCAAAATATTCCCTAGAGAGCTTCTGAATTTCAGTGTTAACTGTTGTAATGCCACCTTTTTCATCTCTAATTTTATTAATGTGGGTCTTCTCTTCCTTTTAGATAGTTTGGTTAAGGGTTCATCAATCTTATTTATTCTTTAAAAGAACCAACTCTGTTCCATTGATCCTTTTTATTATTCTTTTAGTCTGTATTTCATTAATTTAAGCTCTGACATTTATTATTTCTTTCCTTCTACTAAGTTTGGGTTTGGCTTGTTCTTGTTTTTCTAATTGCTTGAAGTATATTATGAACTTATTTATTTGAGATGGCTCTGATTTTTTAAAATTTAGGCATTTATTTATTTATTTATTGTATTTTAACAAATATAAGAAAACTGAAATAACTTCTGTTTTCAGATCACAATGGTATAAAACTAGAAATCAACTCCAAAAGAAACTACAGAAAATATACAAACACATGGAGAATGAACACTTTTGAAAGATCAGTAGGTCTTTGAAGAAATATGGGGGAACATTAAAATATTCTTAAAAGCAAATGAAAATAAAAGCACAACACACAATAACATATGATCTACAATGAAAGTAGTACAATGAGAAATATTAATGTCACCCACTATTGTCGTATTGGGGTCTATCTGTGCTTTTATGTCTAGTAATGTTTGTTTTATGAAATTGGATGTGCCAACATTTGGTGCTTACAGCTTTATAACTTTTATATCCTCTTGCTGGATTGTTATCAATGTGAAGAGACCTTCTTTGTCTCTTCTGACGAAATTTGGTTTTAAGTGTGCTTTGTCAGATATAAGTACAGCTACTTCTGCTTACTTTTGGGCTTCATTTTTTAAAATATCTTTTCCACCCTTTAATTTTAAGCCTGTGTTTGTCTTTACTAGTGAGGTGCATTTCTTGTAGGTAACTGTGTAGTTGGGTCTTGTTTTTAACCAATCTACAAGTCTGGGTCCTTTGATTGGAAAATTGACTCTAGTAACGTTCAGAGTTATTATTGAAAGGTATGTAATAATTCCTGTCATTTTGTTGTTTTTATACTGTTTGGCATTTCCCCAATCCTCATTTGGCTAGATTTATTCTTTCTTGTATTCTCATGGTTATGTTTACCTTTCTCTTCTCTGTGTAGGATACATATAAGTATCTTTGCAGTACTGGCTTACTTTTCATGAATTCCTTTTGTTTTTGTTCATCATGGAAAGTTTTAATTTCTCCTTCAATTATGGAAGATTGCTTTGCTGGATACACTATTCTAAATTGGCAGTTATTTTCTTCTAGGGCTTGAAGCACATCATTTCATGCCCTCCTGGCTTTTAGAGGTTCTGTTGAGAAATCTGCTGTCATTATGATGTGGTTGCCTTTATATGTATCTTGGTGCTTTTCTCTTGCATCTTTTAATATTCTTTGTTTGTTCTTTATACTTAATGTTTTAACTATATCATGATGTGGAAAATGTTCTTTTCTGTTTGGTATTCTAAAAGTCTTCTGTACCTGGATGGCCATTTCTTTCTCAAGATTTAGGAAAAATTCTGTTATTATTATATTTGATATGTTGTCTATGCCTGTAGCTTGTATTTTTGTCTGCATTCTATGCCCATGATTTATAACTTTGGTCTTTTAATGGTGCCCCAGAAGTCTCATATGTTTGATTCAAACTTTATTATTTTCTTCCTTATCATTGTCTGAGTGTTCTAATTTATTTATCTTATTTTCCAGCCCTGGTATTCCATATTCTACTTATTGTAGTCTATTGGTGAGGCTTTTGATTGATTTTTTAATTTGTATTATTGAGCTACATTTTGAGATTTTCATTTCATTTTTTGGGAATCTCCATATCTTTTAAAAGTAGCTTTATTATCTTTTGAATTATTATACACTGTGATAATTCCAAACATGTGTACAATGTACCTTGAGCAAATTCACCCTCTCATTTTCTTCTTCTTTTTTCCTCCCTCCTCCTCCTTCTTTGAACAGTGTTTGGTGGATTTCATTATGCTGTTTTCAAACAAGAACATATAGTGTATTTTGATCCTCTTTCCAACCATCAGTGTCATTTCCTTTCCCCCTCCCCATTCATATTGATCTCCCCAGACTGTTCCTCTTTCTCATTTATGTCTCATTATCATCATCATCATCATCATCATCATCATCATTATCCTCATTTTAAGTCTAGTTTCCAGAAATGGGCAAGAACATGTGATATTTGACTTTTTGAGCTTAGCTTATCTCACTCAACATGATGATCTCCAGTTCCATCCATTTTCCTACAAATGACATAGTTTCACTTTTCTTTATGGCTGAGTAATATTCCATGATATGTGTGTGTGTGTGTGTATGTGTGTGTGTGTGTGTGTGTGTGTGTATATATATATATATATATTTTTTCTTCTTCTTTATCCATTCATTTGTTGTTGGATACCTTGACTGGTTTCACAGTTTAGGTATTGTGAACAGAGCTGCAATAAAAATGGATATGCAGGTGTCTTGTCTTGTATATTGATTTATACTCCTTCAGATATATGCTGGAGTGGTGTGGTGGGGTCATAGATTAGATCTATTTTTAGTTTTTTGAGGAACTTCCATACTGATTTCCATAATGGTTGTACCAGTTTACATTATCACCAACAGTGTATGAGGGTTCCTTTTTCTCTGTATCCTCACCAGCATTTGTTGTTTCTTGTTTTCTTGATAATAGCCAATCTGACTGGGGTGAAATGGAATCTTAGTGTAGTTCTCATTTATATTTCCTTTATAGCTAAGGACATTGAATATCTTTTCATGTATTTATCAGCCATTTTAACTTCTTCTAATAACTGTTTAGATCATTTGCCCATTTATTAATTGAATTATTTGTCCTTTTGCTGTTTAGTTTTTGAATTCTTTGTATATTCTTGATGTTAGTCATTTATCAGTTGATATTTGGCAAAGATTTTCTCCCATTCTGAGGGTTGTCTCTTGATTCTACTAATTGTTTCTTTTGATGTGCAGAAACTTTTCAATTTGATGGCATACCATTTCTTATTTCATTGGCAATTAGAGTTCTATTCAGAAAATAATTACATAGGTCTATAGGTCTGTGTTTTCCAGAGTCTATGTCTTCTGTAGGCAAGGCCTGCTCTTAGCCCTCTATACAGTTGTTTTTTTACAGAGTGACCCTCACAAGTGAGTCTTTTTAAAAAATTTTAAAATTATATTATTATTGTATTGGGGGTACATTGTGCCATTTACAAAAGTTCTTATAATATATCATAGTTAAATTCACCCCTCCATCATGGAATAGTTTCAACAGGTCTAATTTTCCATTTTCATACTTGAGTACATAATATTTCCACCACATTCACCCTCTTACACCCTTTCCTTCTATCACCTCTACTGGTGCCATCACTCGCCTGCCCCCAGACAGGACCTGTTTTGCCTTCCTGTTGTTCAGTTTTGAAAAAAGACATTTTCGTTTAAGATAGTTATATAGGGTGTTTCATTGTGACATTTCCATGGTTTATCCCCTCTGTTTTTCTCCTTTCTCCTTTAGTCCTTCTTTATGGTGATTTCAACAAGTTTAAAAATTCTGTGTTTATTCTTGTATAGAACGTACATCAATCATATTCACCTTCTTGACTTCCTTCTCTTACCCTCCCTCTCCCCATAGCATGATCTGTTTTTCATAATATTACTTATATTTATATTGGGTCTATATTCCATATATGAGAGAACACATGTGGCCTTTGGCTTTCTGAACCTGGCTAACTTCACTTAAGGTGATATTCTCCAGTTCCATCCAATTGTCTGCAAATGACAAAATTTCATTTTTTTATGGCTGAATAAAATTCCATTGGATATAAATGCCACATTTTCTTAATCCATTCATCAGTAGTGAGGCATCTTGTCTATTTCCATAGCTTAGCTATTGTGAATAATGCTGCAGTAAACAGGTGTGCAGGTATCTTTATTGTAAACTGACTTACAGTCCTTCAGGTATACCCTAGGAGTAGTGTTGCTGGATCATATGGCAGTTCTATTTTTATTTTTTTGAGGAGTTTCCATACTGTTTTCCATAATGGTTGTACTAATTTACATTCTCACCAGCAGTGTATGAGGGTCCCTTTTCCCCTGCATCCTTGCCAACATTTGCTGTTATATGTGTTCTTTTTGCTTGTTTGTTTTTGGAGGTACTGGGGTTTGAATATTTGTGTTCTTGATGATAGCCATTCTAACAGGCATGAGGTAAAATCTTAATGTGATTTTGATTTGCATTTCCTTTATGGCCAAGGATGTTGAGCATTTCTTCATGTCTTTTTGGTCATTTGGATGACTTCTTCCTTTGAAAAATCTCTATTCGGGTTAATTACCCATTTCTTCATTGGGTCATTTTTTTTTTTGAAGTTTAGTTTTTTGAGCTTCCTGTATATTCTGATTATTAATACCTTGTCAGATGTATAGTTGGCAAATATTTTCTCTCATTGTGTGGACTGTCTCTTCAATCTGGTAAACATTTCTTGTGTGCAGAGGCATTTTAGTTTCATGTTGTCCCAGTTGTCAATCCTTTCTCTTAGTAGCTGACCCATTTGAGTTCTATTTAAGGAACAAGTGGCTCTTGTGGGAAGCAATTAACATTTGGGGGGCACAGGATAGGGTAGGTCCAGGTCTGTGCTCATGGCAGTTTTGTGTTTTTAGAGGTTTAGCTAGAGATTAATACTTCTAGACACTATCTGTCCTTATACTGATGCCCTCCTTTAGTACTAATTTGTTCACCACTCCTTGCAGCCATTTACCCCAGGATATTGATGGTGACATGGGAAAGTGGTGTCTGTCATAAATCCACCATTTTGGAACCTCTTTGGGTTTCTGTATCTTCATTGAATTCTTCTTTCATGTCTTGCATCATCTTCTGTATTTTATTTAGATGTTTATTTGTAGTCTTTAAATTCAGTCAGGTATTTATTGGCACTCTCTTTAATTTCATTAGTCAATCTTATAATCATTCTTTTGAATTCTTGTTGGTATTCCATCTACTTCACTATCATTAAAGTGTGTTATTGTGGAATTGTTTGCTTCTGGAGGAACAATGTCCTTTTTTTCAGATTTATTGGGTTTCTACATTGGGATTGTGTATCTGACACCAAGTTGTTGGTTCAAGGTTTTAATCATTGTGTATTTTGTTGTGGTTGTCATTGTTTTAGTAATAGGAGGCTTTGAACTCAGGGTTTTGGGCTTGCTAGGAGGGCTTTCTACCACTTGAGACATGCCCCCCAATCCTTTTTTCACTTTAGTTAGTTTTTAGATAGGGACTTGCCCTTTTGCCTGGGACTGGTCTCAGACTGTGATCTTCCTACCTATGCTTGCTGCATAGCTGGGATTACAGGCACAATCCACCTTGCCTGGGTTATTGGTTGAGATGTGCTCTTGTTAGCATTTTGCCCATACTGGCCACAAACCATGATAGCTTTTTGCCCATACTGGCCACAAACCATGATCCTCTTGATTTGCCTTTTGAGTAACACTACCAGGACTGACCCTAACACCTTTGCCCTTCCAATTGAGATATGTTGAATGTTCAGTGCTGTGTAGTGTCAGGGTTGAAGTACAGTTTCTCACTGCTGGACAGTGGGTGTAGTTCAGTAGCCAAATATTTACCCATGTCTCAGGGCATCAGATCTGATCTTCAGCACCACTCAGGAAGAAGAAAACTACCTGGAGTCTCTTGTAGTTCCTGCTGGTGCTGTATGCCAGCTGTGGACTGTGCTGGTCAAGGATCAGTTGCTGACTTCAGGGCTGCATTCACTTTAGAAGCTTCACTTCTTTGGATATCATGAGTCACCATGGGCCCCAATGAATTTTGCCTTCTGTGGACCAGGCAGGTTCTCACTTCCTCCTCTGTGGCAGGGTGTCCCCAAACTCTCTGACTTGTGATTATTCCCTGTTTTCAGGTCCCCTGAGTAGCTCACTCTCAAATGATAGGTCCCCTGTCAAGATGGCACCTGACTATAGCTGTCCAAGATAAGGGGAGTGACAAAATGCTTTCTTCTCCAATGCTGACCGGCCACACAGGTGGAGTCACTGTCCCACCAAATCTCCTTACTGAATTAGAGGCTTGTAAGAACTGTGGGCCTATCCTGCAGCTAAGTCTACCAATTCGTTTTCACCAGATTTGCCTGACTTATCTTATGTTGTGCCTTTGACTTCCCTTCCTCCTTTGGGAGTAAGAGTTGGAGCTGTGGACTATTACCTACTTTTCTGTGCTTAGCCTGTTTCTCTGTTTTCTAGCTGTCTTGTCATCTCTCTCATGATTCCAGTGCTTTTCCTCTCTTTGGACTATAGTCTCTCCTTTGTTACCAAAAAACTCTTCTCATTCACAGAGTCACTTGGAGGATGCTTCTTATCTGTTATCTTGCCATGAATTTTTCTTTTTGAGGAGGTTTTGGGGCAAAAAGTGTCCAGTGCCTGGATAGATGTGGATGAACATATATCTGGGAATTCCTTTAGCCAGTTTTTCATATTTATTTCTTGTACTCTTGGGAATTTGTAACAGTGTCTTAAATAATTGGAATGTATATACACAGATACTTTTCTATCCTAAAGAATAACAAAAACTTTGAAATTATTGATAAGTGGGAATATAGAAATCATAAAGGATACAGTACATGCTTATTACTATTTTCCTTAAATCTTGACTTGTCAAGCACTGTTTTTCATAAGTTTTGTTTTTATAAAAGTACATGTTAGCCTTTAGCATATTATTGGGATATTTGCAGAACTGCCCAACCTCCAAGTTTCCTTTTCCTCTCAGTCTGACCTTCCATTTAACTGGTTTCTGTTTAATTATCTCCTACCTCTTACATAATGGACTCATTAAGCTAGTATTCATTATCTGCTTATATTTGCTTGATTCAGAACTGGGATAAGATATAGGATGTAGGAAAATATGTTTCCATCCTGGGAGCTATCCTCATAGTGCTTATAGTCTATCTAGGGAGAAATTAATGAACTTAATTGATAAATATAACTTTAAGTTCTACAATTCTATTTTTGTAGTACTGGGGATCAAAGCCAAGGCCTCATTTATACCAGGCAAGCACTCTACCACTGAGGTACATCCCCATAATATTTTCACATTATTAGTTCAGTGACCTTTAGAAACAGTATATATTTTTTGTTGTTCCTGAGACTGGATGACCAGGGGTAGGGAGAGATAACACTGCTATGTTTTTTGTGCAAGCACAGCTTTAATGGCCCATAATTATAGGGTCATTGTCCACTTTACTATCTGAAGGTTTTTGCCACCAGAATATTCCTTACTTCCATACATTTCTGTTAGAGATCCTCATGTTTAGTCACTCTGTATCTCAGCTTACAGCTCTCTTTCCACCACTTGATTTTTCTCTAAAGATAATTGTGGTTTTGTCCCAAGGATTTCCCTTAACTCTTGACTACAGTGTTCTCTAGCTTTCCCCAGTCTTCTTTCTAGGTTTTCCTTCCACATCTTTCCTGAAACTATGCTCCAACTCCTACTAGTACAAATTCATTAATTTTTAATTGACATGTCTGCACAAAATGCAGTTTATGCCTGTTTTGTGTCTTTATGTGTTAGACTTAAAAGAACCGTAGAACAAAGATGAATTGATTTGTTTCACTTCACTTTTTTCTCAAATAATTTATTACCTAGTGTAGTGGTTATGGTAGGTATGAATAAATAATAGTTAATTAATAGTTATTTTTTGTACATGCCCATCTCAGAGTTGGATTTCAAAAATTTTGATTCAATTAATTCATACTTATTTTTTATAGATTTCAAAAAATATAAAAATCTTTTAGGAAAAATTGACTCTCCTATCTATGTTCATTATATTTGAAATTATTAATAGTATATTAAACATATATTCTGGGGATGACCAGGCGTGATTACATGTACCTGAAATTCAAGCTACTTGGGAATCAGAGGTTGGGAGTATTGCAGTTCAAGGTCAGCCTTGGCAAAAAGTTAGCAAGACCCCATCTCAGCAAAACAAACCAGGTGTTGTTGCTTGTGCCTGTTATCCCAGATATGTGAGAAGCATAGGTAGGAGGATCATGGTTCAAAGTTGGCCCTGCTCGAATATGTGAGACCCTGTCTGAAAAATAATGAAAGCATAAAAGGGATGGGAGCTTGGCTCAGGTGTAGTGTGCCTGCCTATGTGGGGCCCTGAGTTCAAATTCCAGTACCATCAGCAAAATAAAAATACAATAAAATAAAGAGATATATTCTGTGAAATGTATGAAATACCAATTTGTAATGTTTTCTTATTGGTGAAATCCTATGTAATAGAGCTTGGATAGCATGAATCTCAAGAAATCTAAAACTAACTTTAATTATTTTTATATTTGCAAAACTGGTGTTTCTAATAGTTAAATAATGTTTACAAAATAGCTAGTAAACCACACACAATATTGTTATTTTACTTCTTTCTCAAAAGTAAGTTCTCTATTAGAATTCTTCTGTAGAGTTTGGGCTTCCTAAAGATTTACTTTAAATGTTCAAATTTTCTAAAACAAAAAAAAGCACTGAATTCTTCTGAAATTTGAAGAGTTAATTAAAGTCAATATTACCTTAACGTTAACATAATTGTTTTATGCATTTAACCTTATTGGAAGTCTGTTTAGTCACTAATTCGGATTCTTTTTATGTAAACTAGTGATCTATTGAAGTATTCCTTCTTTGTAATGCTGATTATAGCTTCATCTCCTTAAAGTTTTCTATCAGCATTGGGTTGCATTGAAACTTTAGTGATTGGCATCAGTAAAATCTGTCTTCTAGTTCCGCTCTTTTCCTGTTTGTTGCTGCTTGGGCTCACTCACATTTTCTATAGTTCTAGTTGCTGGAGGATTGGTAGACTTTTGCATTTAAGTGGGGAGAGAGAAGGAAAGGACATATAGCTCAGTTGTTGACATATGCCACTCTAGAATCCATAGATTGAAGTTTTACTGTCTGGAAATTATCAGCTTTTGCCTACCCTGTAACACCTTCTCTTTTCTTTGCTAGTGGAGAAATCAAGGAAATCACTGACAAACCTAGATGAAGGAAGATTTGTGAAGGTTTTCAACCATCAGGAGGTTAAAGCTCTCCTCCTGGATGAGAGTCAGAGGGATAAGTAGATAGGGAGACAACAAAAATTGTTTATCACATAAGTGCAGAATAGGTTCTGCCTGGAAGCGAGGGGGTTGTGGGGGCGAGGGAGGGGGCAGGAGGGAGAAATGGCCCAAACAATGTGTGCACATATGAATAAGTGAATAAAAAATTACAAAAAAATTGTTTATCACAATCACCAGGGCTAACAGAGAACACAACGTCCCCCAGCTTGTTGAAATATGCTAGGACTTTTTCTAGGTGATTCTAACACCAACCAAAGTTTGAGAAGTACTGGGGGTGGGATTAAAAGGTATCTTCAGTTTGCTTTTCCTTGAGGCTGGTGAGTAGTAAAGGAAAAGAGGAGAGAATTGGGTGGGAGGAGGACAACCTTCTTTGAGGCTCTCTGATATGAAGAAATGACATAGGAGCTTTTAGATGTTATCACATTGAATCACCACAGCAGCACAATATTGCCTTCATTTTATAGATGGGCAAACTGAAGTTCACAATAGGTGGCATGGTGTATAATGACCAGGATTTGAACTCCTTTGATTCTTTCAAAATCCAAAACCATGTTTTTCCCACAGTATTCATTCATTCAGCAATATAAGTTGGCCTTATGAGTCTTAGTTTTCTCATCAGTTCAATGAGATTAATAATAGGATCCATTGAGTTGTGAAAATTAAATGATATATGCAGTGCCAAACACTTCTGAAGTATGTTGTCATTGTTAACTATCATCATTATCATGATCATCATCATTATTTCTGTTCTTCCTGCATGGGAGTTACCATGTTGGAAGCTACAGATGCAAAGATGGTAACACATCACTTGTCCTCAAGTAGTTTAAGAAAAGTGGAAAGACTGCATGGTTGAAAGGAGTACATTAT
This sequence comes from Castor canadensis, assembly GCF_047511655.1. NCBI lineage: Eukaryota > Metazoa > Chordata > Mammalia > Rodentia > Castoridae > Castor > Castor canadensis. The sequence goes on along the minus strand of NC_133390.1, from coordinate 142,960,675 downwards.
TTATACTTGGGATTCATTATAAAATGTGAGCAAAGTGAAGTAGAAAAGCAAGGTGTACCAAAATGTGGAGAGGAAGCCTATATGGGCTCATGTGAACACCAAGGGACAGACTTCCCACATTTTAGCTTTCCACTGAGAACAAACTTAAGCTTATAATTCAGAAAAACATAGGATTGCTATATGTAGTGGGTCTTCAGACCATTCAACAAGACAGACCTTGAGTACTCAAGGTTTGCTATATTTTTTTTCTATCAAACTTAGTTTTAGAATTCTCATGCTGATCTCACTGTTTTCTTTTTAATGGAAATATTACACATGAGTGCAGTGCTTACATAGAATGAAAAACTGTTGTTTTCAAGTTAGTGGAGATTGTAGGTGTTTTGAGTCTCCTCTTTATAATAGCATACTTTTTTAAAACCATTTTCATGACTCATAAATTCACTAGGATATAAAAAATTGGATCAGGAATTAAGTTTTATTTCCCTTTGGATATTAAAATTAAGATAATAATGGAGATAAAATTAAACTTTCTGGGTAAATTGAGGCTTCAGAAGTTTCTGAACTTCCATGCTATCAACATATTTGAGCCACTACCGGCAATCTACTTCTTGTTTATACATGTGACCCCTAGGTATCAGCAGCATAGCATAGTGCTTGGCATGAAACAGACATTCAGAAATTAATTTGGGATGAATGCATGAATGGGAGTTAAGTAGCAAATACTGGTAAATTAGCAAATGAATATTTTGTTGGAGTAAATTACTTTGGAAGGCATTTGTGTACTAGAATCAGGATATCTGTATAACCTACATATTTTGTAAGAATTCATCTCATTAGGTCTTTTTTGGTGTCATTTCTTCAGATAATAATTTTATTATTTTGGTCTTCTTCACTTGTTGGACTTTCAGATTTACTTCTATTAGCACTTGGCAGTTTTTATACAGTCAAGGATGCTGTACTGTTACATTTTCCTTCAAGATTAATCTTTAGGGACCACATTCTTCATAATTTCTTTTCTGCCAAACCACTCATCTCTAGCAAGAAGGGCTTTCATGTAAACATAAAAATTGGTGGTTGTATCATGCAGAACCATATTTCCTCTCTTTTGAAATACATTTGAAGGTGTTCAGGATTAAATGGATTTCATGAAGAAACTATAAATTTTTTGTTAAAGAGAAAAACTGGTTTTTTTTTTTTGCTTTTGGCCTTTAATATTGTATGTATTACACTGCAAGTATTTCATATATGTTTATTAATTTTATTTATTCATTTTAGTCCTGGTACAAAAGTACTGAGGGAAGAATGTGTACAGTTGATTGCTATTCTTGGTGTTAAGTGACCAATTTTAAATGAATAGGTCAATGTGAAGATTTAGTTTTCCTCTCTATTTACAGTGTTTTTCATAGAGCGTTGTCTTTTTTTTAATAGCAAAGGAAAATAGAGGTTGGTGTTTTTTCTACATAAATCTCAAACCTTAACTTTGATAAATACTATGATTTTCCCCTAATATTCTATTTCTATGTTATGAACATTAATGTATTTTTATTTTTATTATCAATGAATAGCTAAGCATTGTTTCTCTTCCCTTAGTCTCTTCTTTCTTACTTTCCCCTGGATTGTTTGATTTTCTCACTTTCCCTTTACCCACGATGCTCAAAAAAGATAAAAAGAGACTGGATATGGTTGCTTTTTTTTTTTTTAATAAAGACTATTAATGCTGATGCAGAACTGAGGATTACTTTTAAAAATTGGATTCGTGCATGAAGCTTGAATTAGGAAGTTGAATGGATATTGTCATGTAGCTTATTTTATCCTGGCAACCTTCCCTATTGCTTACTTTTAATAAGTTAAAGCCAAGCTATGGCTTAAAAGCCTTATCATATTGAGTATTATATAGTAGCAATATCAGTGTTAGTCATTTACTTTTGAAATTATTATCTTTCTTTATGGATTCATATAATACTTGTTTCTCTCAGCTGAATTTTAGTTTAAATAACCTTTGTTATTTATTTAGTTTTCTTTAGAGAACACTATAATATTTAGAAGAAAGGATTCATTCATTTCCATATTTTCTCTCTCTCTCCCTCTCACTCTCTCTGTGACTAGTACAGATATACAACTTCATAGTTCTTTGTTTCTTTCTGAACTTTCTTCATTTATTCTGGTTTTTGTCTTCTTTATGCTTTCTTTTTCAGGAAAAGACTTTTTATTTGGAATCAATTCAGATAAAGTATTTTAAGGAGTGGATTAAAATTGGTAAGAAAATTTTTTTTAGTAGTAAGAAAGGAGAATGTTGAAAGAGAAAAAGAAAAATGATGCCAGTTAATTATGAATTTATCAAAAAAGGAAAGTGAGGCTGACATAGAGGATAATACAGTGCTATGGTAATATCTTCCATTTCAAAAGAGCTGGCAGGGCCTAGGAGTCAGATGGCCAGCTGTGATTCTAGAACTGGCAAATCATGTATTCAGTGTGGCAGAAGTTTCATTTGTACTATGTACTTGGGGGAGGAGGGGCAATATTCCCAAATTTTCTTTCTAAAAGTTAAGATTGTTTATGAAAGTTTTTATGTGCAAGTCTTGCTAAATATTATAACTTAAAGAAAACATGTCTGTTTTAAGTAGAAGTAATGCATATTTATAATAAAAGCAGAAAATATAGAGAAGCAATACAGATTAAATTACAAACATCTATAATAACACATCTCTGGGCTTAAAAGTGGATACATTTTGATTTTTATTCTTTCAATTCTTTTTCTACATATAAATTTATATTTAATTTTTCAAAAATAATATTGCATTCTGCTTAGTTTTATTGCCTCTTCTCCCCACTTCTCAACACATAATAATCCTCTTGAATCATAAAAAATTAGTGTCTAAAACTTAATTTTCAGTAGCTATATAATATAGATGTCTATATGCTAGCTGCTTAATCCTCTATTGCTGGACATCTAAACATTTTAATAAAGCATTTTGTTATAAATTGCACTGTTATGACCATTCTTTTTATACATTTTTTTAGAATTTATTTATTTTTTTAATTTATATGTGCATACAATGCTTGGGTCATTTCTTCCCCCTGCCCCCACCCCCTCCCTTACCACCCACTCCCTCCCTCTCGCCCCACCCCCTCGATGCCAGCAGAAACTATTTTGCCCTTACCTCTAATTTTGTTGAAGAGAGAGTATAAGCAATAATAGGAAGGAACAAGGGTTTTTGCTAGTTGAGATAAGGATAGCTATACAGGGAGTTAACTCACATTAATTTCCTGTGCATGTGTGTTACCTTCTAGGTTAATTCTTTTTGATCTAACCTTTTCTCTAGTTCTGGTCCCCTTCTCCTATTGGCCTCAGTTGCTTTTAAGGTATCTGCTTTAGTTTCTCTGCATTGAGGGCAACAAATGCTAGCTAATTTTTTAGGTGTCTTACCCATCCTCATATCTCTCTTGTGGGCTTCGCTTTTATCTTGTGATCAAAGTCCAATGCCCTTGTTGTGTTTGCCCTTGATCTAATGTCCGCATATGAGGGAGAACATACGATTTTTGGTCTTTTGAGCCAGGCTAACCTCACTCAGAATGATGTTCTCCAATTCCATCCATTTACCAGCGAATATTAACATTTCGTTCTTCTTCATGGTTGCATAAAATTCCATTGTGTATAGATACCACATTTTCTTGATCCATTCATCAGTAGTGGGGCATCTTGGCTGTTTCTATAACTTGGCTATTGTGAATAGTGCTGCAATAAACATGAGTATTCAGGTGCCTCTGGAGTAACCTGTGTCACAGTCTTTTGGGTATATCCCCAAGAGTGGTATTGCTGGATCAAATGGTATGGTAGATCAATGTTTAGCTTTTTAAGTAGCCTCCAATTTTTTTTCCAGAGTGCTTGTACTAGTTTACATTCCCACCAACAGTATAAGAGGGTTCCTTTTTCCCTGCATATTTGCCAGCTACACATCAGACAAGGGACTGATAACCAGAATATGTAGGGAACTTAAAAAACTAAATTCTCCCAAAACTAATGAGCCAATAAAGAAATGGGCAAGTGAACTAAACAGAACTTTCTCAAAAGAAGATATTCAAATGGCCAAAAACACATGAAATAATGCTCACCATCTCTAGCAATAAAGGAAATGCAAATTAAAACCACACTAAGATTCTACCTCACCCCTCTTAGAATAGCCATCATTAGCAACACTACCAACAACAAGTGTTGGCAAGGATGCGGGGAAAAAGGAACCCTTTTTATACATTTTTATATACTTTTAATAGTTTTTATCTTAGTATAAATTCTTATAAAGGGATGTGCAGAACCAAAATATAAGCATTTTTAAGGCTCTTGATACACAATGCCAAGTGACCCTCTAGACTTATTGTTTCATCTGTCTGTGGTTATAAATGGCATGGCCAGAAGTGTAAGGAAGCCATCTATATACTCTTGTATAGGAAAGTAGGGTCTTGATTTTATAAGTGGTAAGATGGATATCTACACAAAAGCAAATAATACTTTTGTGTTGTGCTGTTTACAGTTATTTTTGTGAATAATTTTTATGGCTGGATAAATAATCCTATGGGTAGATAAAACAAGATGAGTAAACAAGATTAACTGCTGCATCAGAAGTCTATATTATGTGTATAGTTCTCAAGTCAACTTTCCAAAATAGTAACTTAATGGAATTATGCTGAATAATATTCTCTTAAGGGAGAAAGTCTGTGTTTATTATTCAACACCAAATACTTATAGATAGGCTTCTTTCTAAAGGAATAGGAAAAATGTATTTGTTGCTGAACACACGAATGCTCACAACACCAAAAGAAAAGATGAGTGAGCAAAAGTGGTCAGCAGAGAAAGTTTAAAGTCTGTGCTTATGGTATTTCATGATCCTGAATTCTCTAGTCCCAAACTCATGTAAAATGAATTATAGATAGCTAGTCAGACATTGGTATACTATGATATTATTCTAGACTTAGGGTGATAGTCTTTTTTATGAAAATAGACAAGTCATTTGGAATGCAGTAACTGTTCTTTAGCTCTTAGAAATTGTGAGTTGGGTTTACTATAAATAGCATTTTGAGCCTGTTTATTACTTAGTTTGTTAATTGTCAGCTTGTATAATCTGATGAAATGTATATCAGAAGTGAAAGTCATCCCTCTCAGTTGTGGGGAAAGATGTTAAATTTTTTGAGATGGTTTTGACACAATGTTTTATGTGTCATATTTTAAACTGCACATTATGCACTTAAAAGAGCATAGTACAGTATGTTACATTTCAACAGTATTCTGCCTAGAACAGATTTTCCCCCAGATACTATACATTCTTAACTTGAGGTTGGGGACCCTTAGCTTGAGAGTGGGAATGAGATGAAGAGATACTATGATCCTAATTTTATGTGTATGGTATTATGTGCACTCAACTGCAGAGGGTCAGTAGGTTTTATACCTAAATCTAATCAAGATTAGGAACCTGTACTATGAGACCCAGGAAAGCCATTAAAGTGATAGCCAGGAAATAGAGAAAGAGATACATTAGTTTCATAAACACTCATGCTACTGTGCCTTATGCCTCTGATCTCAGCTGCTTCCTGTAAAGAATGTGCTCTATTAACTATTGAATTCTGATTTCTCGTGGTTTTTTTAGCACAATTTTACAATTATTTTGAAGTTAAACCAAAAATATCATTGTCAAAGTTGATTATAAGTTGAGAAATTTTGACTATCTTGACTATAGTAACTTTAGAATTACTTCAGTAATTAAGCTGGTTTTACTTTCTTGTATCTGTTTTTTGGGGGCAGTACTGGTGTTTGAACTCAGGGCCTTTTTCTTGCTAGGCAGACACTCTACCACTGGAGCCATGTCCCCATCCCTGCTTTTGTGTATCTTAACATTTATGTTTAAGTACTTAATTTGCTAGGCTATATACTTTATGCACGTTGTAGAGATGTTTTGGCTCAATGTACAATTAGTCATACTTTTTGTTTCTGTGACTAAACAAGAGAGAGGGATTTATTTTGGCTTACAGTTTCAGAAGTTGATAGATAATCTTGACAACTCTTGTATTTCTATTATTAAAAACATTCTTAGATTTTATTGTAACGTGATCTTTTATATTTATCACTATATTTTTACATTATTTACATTATTTTCCATTCTTCATTGACAGTTGTTTCAGGTTAACAAAACTTATTAATTTGCCTTGATCATAAGTTAAAATTGGGATGAATGGGTAGATATAGATATAAATATTATTATAAATAGATGTCAATCAACTATTAGTTTTCTGATCTAATGCACTTCTAGTTATAATTAGGAAAAATGCAGGTAAGGGTTTTTTGGTGTATCAGCAAATGTTTGAGAAGAGAGTTCTACGAATAGCAAGAGGAGGAATGATAAATTTAGCAAATCTTTCATTATTGATAAAGTGTGATTACTAGAAAGGAAAACAATCTTTTTGAGTGACAAATGAAAAAAGGAGTACTGGTTTTAAACAGGAAAAAAAAAAGGAAAGCCTTCCTAGTGGGTTGCAACTAACCTTAGATGCTTTAGCACATTAAACAAAATAAATATGTTCAAGTATAAAGGAAAAGTCAGCTGAGAATTTTGAAATGGAAGGATGCTAAGTGTTTGAGATGCTCTGTGATCCTGGTAGCAGTGTAGGGTTAGTGGCTATCCATGTCCAAGAGAATATCAAAGCTTTTGTCAGACATAATCAATGTGAAGATACTATTGAGAACATACTGTGTTATTATGCTTGTTCTCAAAGGAATCAATACAAATGCACTAGCAAGTATTTTCTTAATGTATGAAACTCAAAATAGTTAAATGAAAGTGATCAAATTTTTTTCAGAAAAGATGTGGAATATATGTTCTGTGATTGGCAAAAGATAAAATAAATGTATTAAAATGAGAAAAATAGGTTCTTGGTATAAAAATATTCACTATACCATTTAAAAATTTTATAGAATTTTACTTCTGATGTGTATTACTTATTTTAAATCTGTTTCATATAACAAAGAGAAGCCAATGTTTTAATTTCTATGCTTACATAGAGTCAAAAGGGAAGAAGCTACATCCCCTCTCCATTTTTTTTCCTGTTGAGTCTTGTTCTAAATTCTAATTTCAACACTCTTTGCCAGTTTGGAGAAATGATTTGTCAGCTTCTCTGTGAAGAGCTCTAAATGCAATAAGAATATTTTAAATGCACAAATGTTGGAAGGAAAGGAGAGGCCTGTTTCCCAAGACTTTAGAACTAATGCTACCTTAATTCTTTATAGTGTTAGATCTACTAAATATTTAAAAGGCTTTTAAAGATAAATGGCTCTTTTCATTCCCTACAGTGCTGATGACTTGGTTGTGTCTGATTTTGGACTGATGTCATCAGTATTGACCTGAAACATTACATGGATCCTGTTCTTAATATGCTGATGAGTGTACTTGCCAGCTTTTGTTGCAGGATGAGAACTTTTTATATGATGAAAATACTAGCAACAAAATGAAATTCTATAGGCACCGAAAATGGAAACTTTCAGGGTAAATTCAATATGTAATTTAGTCACACCTCTTTAAATTTTATCAGTGAGCTCCGCTAAAGCTTTCCTTGGGAGGCTCTGGCCTCACATGCCTTTGACTGTGTAAACTGTTCATCTTATCCAGGGCCAAAATTTTCTATAATAACTCATTTCGGTATGATCTTTGGAAACCTGTATTTTAGTATTTATCATGAGTTTCATAATTACTTGTTTTCATGATACTCCCCTTTGCTAGAATGTGAGCTCCTTAAGGATGAGAACTAAGAGCTTTTTTTTCTTTACATCTCTCCAGTACCCATTACTGGGTGAAAAGAAAAGTCTCTGGGAAGCCTTGCGGCCATGTGTTTCATAGTTAAAATCTCTTAATTTATGTTAGAATAAGAGTAGGTTGTTTTGACTTGAAAGTTGTAGTGATATTCATTCCTTTATTATAAAAATATATTTTTTACATATATATGAAATATGAAAAATACAAGATATGTAAAATATATATACATAATGTTTGAAATTATAATCATAGCCATTTCTGTAATAGCATTTGGATTGAAGAAAGATAATTGGCTAAATGGATTCAAATGCCTTCACAAATATGTTTTAAGCTGGGTGTGGTGGTTGTACCTGTAGTCCCTTTACTTGGGAGGCTGAGGCAACAGGATAACTTGAGCCTAGGAGTTTGAGACCAGCCTGGGCAACATAGAGAGCCCCTATCTCAAAAAAAAAAAAAAGTAAAAATTTATTCTGAGGTTTCTGTAATTTGTATATTTATCTTTTAATATGTTTTTATTTTTCTTTACAGTTATGCATTACTGTTGACACTTTTCTATGAGCATGGTATTTTACATTTAGATTAATTATCTGTGATACAAGGAATGTCATAAACTTTAAAACTTATTTTTTTGTTTTTCTGGAGTCCTGGACTAGGAGATCTACAGACATGACTGATGAAAAAGGATTATTGGCTTTCATTTAATTGAACTATGAGCCTTTAATCTGGCTTCATTTAAACAAGTCAAGATGTGTTCCTGATTTTATTAATCCAAAACAGGAGATTCTATAGTCTCTTTAGTAATCTATTTCACCACATTTTATTAATGCCTTTTTCTATTGTAGTTAAATTAAGTTTTGAAAGCTTTTTAAGTACATGAAAAGAAACAAAATTAATTTCTACTATTAATATGTAGTCTTTAAAAGTTTCCTATCATTTTAATATCCTGACAGTTTTAAGTATTAGTTTTAAAGTTAGAATTACTCTGCATTGTCAGAGGTACAATAGCCTCTGTTTAAAAAAAGCATCTTGAGTTAAGAAATGGTTACATCTTTTGTTTTTTCACACATAGTCAGGAATTCTCTCAATTTTCTTGAAAATGAGCGGGTATGGGACATAATCTTTATTATAGCTCTTTCATTGCTTATTTTGGTTCCATTTCCCGAATAAACTATTTTAAGAACTATATTACTGCTATGGGTTTCTAATGTTGCCTCTTTTAAGGGTTAAGTTATTTGTAGTATTTCTTAATTAGTGCTTACTGATATGTTTTTATTTGTAGTGTTGCTAGAATTCCTAACCTCCTATTTGTTTCTCCTTCAGGTTATTAGCTTAATACAAAAATTGATTTTTGTAGTACTAAAAGGAACATTTCCTGCCTACCTAATCTGTAAATTCAGTTTTCAGTTTCTCTTAAATTTTTTTATCATCAGTGGTAAGCTAAATTAATTTGTAGTATAAAAAGGAGCCCTCATACACTGCTAGTGGGAATGTAAATTGGTACAACCACTACTGAAAACAGTATGATATGGAGGATTCTCAGAAAAGTAAAAATAAAACTGCCATATGATCCAGCAATACCAGTCCTCGTGATATACCCGAAGGAATGTGAGTCAGCTTACAACATAGGCACCTGAACACCCATTTTTATTGCAGCATTATTCACAATAGCTAAGCTATGGAAACAGTCAAGATGTCCTACTATTTGATGAATGGATTAAGAAAATGTGGTATTTATATACAATGGACTTTTATTCAGCCACAAAGAAGAATGAAATTTTGTCATTTTCAGGTAAATGCATGGAATTGGAGAACATCATCTTAAGTGAAGTTAGCCAGGTTCAAAAGGTGTTCTCTCATATGTGAAATATAGACCTAATATATGAGAAACAGGTCACATTAAAGGGAGATCATATATGGGAGGGGTAGGGTAAAATAAGGAAATTAAGAAGATGAATATGGTTGATATACTCTCTATATAAGAATGAATATAGAATTTTTAAACTGGCTGAAACCACCATAAGAAAGGGACTAAGGTAGAATGAGGAAAAATAGATGAGATGAACTAATTGGGATTATAATACATATATACAGGGAAATGCCACAAGGAAACTCCCTGTGTATGTAGCTATGTATGTAGCTACCTTTATCTCAAACAAGCAAAAATGTCATTTTTTCTTTTTTCTTCTACAAAATCGGAGAACAGGAGTGGGGAACAGGTTCTGCCCAGGGGGAGGGTTGGTACCAGTGGAAAGGGGGAGGTGGCATGGAAAGAGTGTAGGAGGGCAAATATGGTACAAATACTGTGAACACAGGTAGGTAAATGCAAAAATGATACCTGCTGAAACTATTCCAGTAATGAGGGGAGGGAGGGATAAAGGAGAGTGGTGGAGGGGGGTGAATTCAAGTATGATATATTTGATACATTTTAAGAACTTTTATAAATATGACAGTGTACCCACATACAGCACAACAAAAAATTTACCTTGTAAATTTTTAAAAGTTGCATTCCAGATCCATTTTATTTTTACTATTTTTTATATTTCAGATTGCTTTCTATGTGAGTCATCATGTAATTTCTATAGACATTGAAATTAACCTTTTTATAATTTCTGCCTTCCTGAAACTACTTTTTCTTTTAAAGAATGGATATAGTCTGATTGCTGGAGTTGCTGGTTGCCAACTTCTAAGACACAGTGTCTCAAACATAGTTTCTGATTGGAATAAATGAAAGTACTTTGCAAAAGTGGATGTAATTCTAAGGGTCATTATGAACAGATGGTTTTCCATCCTGAGGGATTTTAAATCTTGAATTCTATAGAGTTTGATATTTTGCACATTACCAGGAGTTTACTACCAAAGTTGTTAAGACATGGACTACAAATGATACCCAATTCTGTTTAAGAGAATATTAATTTATGATTCTCTGGCTATTGAAAGAAGTGGGTACTTAAATGAATTTAGGTTGATTGTCTCTCGGGTTTAGCCTAACTAAACTAGCAATGATGGATTTGAAGAAATGAGAAAGGAGCAAGTGAGACTACTTACTCATGCTGAAAGAGTCATTCTTTGGACTCCTTAGAGCAAGATGCAATAGCTACCTTTCATTTTGGCTGACTTGGAGATTATAAGTCTTTAGGTAAATAATTAAGGTTTCTCCACTTTGTCCTTACTAATATTATAATATGTTTTGGTTAGGGATACTAATGCCGTGAGTAGCAGGGATGTGGCTTTTTCATATGTCTTCTTAATGCCTAATACATAGTGGCTACGCAGTAATATAATGAATAAATGAGTGAATGTATTTATGGATGAATGAAAACTCCTTTGGTTGTCAGTGTAGAAATCAGAAATCTAAATTATTACTCTACTTATCCTGCCTGTCTGACCCTGAAGGCCACTTCTCTCTACTAGGTAAGTCCTCAATAGAACATTAACTTCTGGACTCTAATCTCTGATGTTATTGTCCTCATGATTTTTAAAAAGGAATTCACTTCCTCTTTTAAATTTTTGAAATACTAAGCATTTGTGCATAACCCTTATTGGAATTAATGTTGTGTCATAACATTATTTTCATTTTGGTTTATTACTCAATAATGTATCAATGGTGAATAATATATTGTAAGTCATGATAAAATATAGTTGTGAATAATTGTCCCTTGAGGTCTAAAGTCTTTTGCTTATCTGGCCATGCATTGATAGACATTTGGGTTGTTTCCACCCCCTAGCTATGGTGAATAGTTTTGCTATGAGCATGGATGTACAAATATCTTTGAGATCTCACTTTTAATTCTTTTGAATATATACCCAGAAGTAGAATTGTTAAGCCATGTGATAATTCTATTTTTAACTTTTTGAGGAAGCACCATTTTACATAGTAGCTTCTGCATGTTACATTCCCACCAACAATGCACAAGGGTTTCTTCCTTTTTTCCTTCCATTATTCCTATTATGATTGTATTACACCTTTTATAGTCTCACAGTTCTTGGATATTCTTTGTTTTTGAAATTCTTTTTCTTTTTAATCATTTTTCAGTTTGGGAAGTTTCTATTGGCATATCTTGCAGCTTATTAATTCTTTCCTTGGGCATGACCAGCATATTGAGGAGCCCATCAAAGGCATTCTTTATTTCCATTGTAGTGTCTTTTTTATACTTAACACTTCCTTTTTAAAAATTCATTTATTCACACATGCATACATTGTTTGGGTTTTTTCTTCCCCCCTAACCCCCATCCTCAACCTCTCACCCCATAACCTCCCTCACTTCCGAGCAGAAACTGTTCTGCCCTTATCTCTAATTTTGTTGAAGAGAAGACATAAGCATAATAAGAAAGACAAAGCATTTTTGCTAGTTGAGTTAAGGATAGCTATACAGAGAGATTCCTAGCATTGCTTCCATGTACAAATGTGTTACAACCCAAGTTGATTCATATCTAACTGATCTTTGCACTGAATCTTGATCCCCTTCTCTTGTTGACCTCTGTTGCTTTAAGGTTTCTGTATTAGTTCTTCTGGAGTGGGGACATCAAACGCTTTCATGTTTTGAGTTTTCTACCTAGACCCATACCTCCTGTATGTGCTCTCCCCTTGTCATGTGACCCAAGACCAACAACATTGCTGTATTTGCCCTAGATCTAAAGTCCACATATGAGGGAGAACATAAGATTTTTGGTCTTCTGAGCCTGGCTAACCTTACTCAGAATGATGTTCTCCATTTGCATCCATTTACTTGTGAATGATAAGATTTCATTCTTCTTCATGGCTGAGTAAAATTTCATTGTGTATAAATACCACATATCTTTATCCATTTGTCAGTAGTGGGGCATCTTGGTTGTTTCCATAACTTGGCTATTGTGAATAGCACTGCAATAAACATGGGTTTGCAGATGACTTTGGAGTAACCTGTGTTGTATTCCTTTGGGTATATCCCTAGGAGTGGGATTGCTGGATCATATGGCAGATCTATGTTTAGATTTTTAAGAAGAATCCAAATTTTTTTCCAGAGTGGTTGCACTAGCTTGCATTCCCACCAGCAGTGGATTAGGGTTCCTTTTTCTCCAATACCTGTTGTTGGTGGTGTTTTTGATGATGGCTATTCTAACAGGGATGAGGTGGAATCTTAGTGTGGTTTTGATTTGCATTTCCTTTATAGCTAGAGATGGTGAGCATTTTTTCATGTGTTTTTTGGCCATTTGAATTTCTTCTTTTGAAAAAGTTCTGTTTAGTTCAGTTACCCATTTCTTTATTGGTTCATTGATTTTGGGAGAGTTTAGTTTCTTAAGTTCCTTGTATATTCTGGTTATCAGTCCTTTGTCTGATGTATAGCTGGCAAATATTTTCTCCCACTCTGTGGGTGTTCTCTTCAGTTTAGAGACCATTTCTTTTGTTGTGCAGGAGCTTTTTAATTTTATGAAATCCCATTTGTCCATTCTTTCTCTTAGTTGCTGGGCTGCTGGGGTTCTATTGAGGAAGTCCTTGCCTATACCTATGAGCTCCAGAGTGTTTCCTGCTCCTTCCTGTACTAACTTTAGAGTTTTGGGTCTAATATTAAGGTCCTTGATCCATTTTGAGTTGATACTAGTACAGGGTGATAAACATTGATTTACTTTCAGCTTCTTGCAGACGGATAGTCACTTTTCCCAGCAACATTTGTTGAAGAGGCTATTTTCCATGTGTATTTTTTGGCACCGTTGTCAAAAATAAGGTGGGTGTAGTTGTGTGGATTCATATCTGGGTCCTCTATTCTGTTCCACTGGTCTTCATGTCTGTTTTTGTGCCAGTACCATGCTATTTTTATTGCTATTGCTTTGTAATATAGGTTGAAGTCAGGTATTATGATACCTCCAGAATTGCTCTTTTGCTGAGTATTGTCTTGGCTATTTGTGGTCTCTTGTGCTCCCAAATGAACTTACAGGTAGATTTTTCAATCGCTGTGATGAAAGTCATTGGGATTTAGATTGGAGTAGCACTAAACATGTAGATTGCTTTTGAGAGTATAGCCATTTTTACTATGTTGATTCTACCAATCCATGAACACAGGAGATCTTTCCACCTTCTGTAGTCTTCCTCGATCTCTTTCTTCAGGGGTTTGTAGTTCTCCTTGTAGAGGTCATTCACATCTTTTGTTAAGTTTACTCCTAGGTATTTAATTTTTTTGAGACTATTGTAAATGGAATTGTTTCCATATAATCCTTTTCAGTTTGTTCATTGTTGGTTTATAGAAAAGGTAATGTTTTTTGTAAGTTGATTTTGTATCCTGCCACCTTGCTGAAGCTGTTTATGGTGTCTAGAAGTTTTTGGGTCAAGTTTTTTGGGTCTTTAAGTTATAGGATCATATCTTCTGCAAATAAGGATATTTTGACAGTTTCTTTACCTATTTGTATTCCTTTTATTTTTTCTTCTTGCCTAATTGCTCTGGTTAGGAATTCCAGTACTGTGTTGAATAGGAGTGGGGATAGTGGGCAGCCTTGTCTTGTTCCTGATTTTAGGGGAAGTGGTTTCAGTTTTTTACCATTAAGTATGATGTTGGCTGTAGATTTGTCATATATAGCCTTTACAATGTTGAGGTATATTCCTTCTATTCATAGTTTTCTTAGAACTTTTTCATGAAGTGGTGTTGGATCTTATCAAAGGTTTTTTCTGTATCTACTGAGATGACCAAGTGGTTTTTGTCTTCACTTCTATTAATGTGCTGTATTACATTTATAGATTGCATATGTTGAACCACCCCTGTATCTGTAGGATGAAGCCAACTTTGTCATGGTGGATATCTTTCTGATGTGTTGTTGGATTTGGTTTGTCATTATTTTATTGAGGATTTTTGCATTGATGTTCATTAAGGAGATTGACCCATAGGTCTCCTTTTTGGATGTGTCTTTGTCTGGTTTTGGAAGGAGTGTAATACTGTCTTCATAAAATGTGTTAGGCAGTTTTCTTCCCTTTCTGTTTTGTGGAACGAGGGTTGATGTTAGTTCTTCTTTAAACATCTGATAGAATTCAGCAGAGAATCCATCAGTTCCTGGACTTTTCCTTTTTGGGAGACTCTTTATTGCTGCTTGAATTTCATTTTGTGTTGTAGATCTATTCAGGTGATTAATAGCCTCTTGGTTCAGTTTTGGATGGTTGTAAGTATCTAGAAATCTGTCCATTTCTCCAAGATTTTCAAATTTATTAGAATATAGGTTCTCAAAGTAGTCTCTGATAATTTCCTGGATTTCCATGGTGTTTGTTGTTATCTCCCCTTTTGCATTTCTGATTTTACTGATTTGGGTTCTTTCCTCATTTTAGTCAGGTTTGCCATGGGTCTGTCAATCTTATTTATTTTTTTCAAAGAAGCAGCTTTTTGTTTCATTGATTCTTTGTATGTTTTTTTTTTGTTTGTGTTTCATTGATTTCAGCTCTGATTTTTATTATCATTCTCCTTCTGATTATTTTTGGATTTGCTTGTTCTTGTTTTTATAGGAGTTTGAGATGTAGCATTAGGTCATTGATTTGTGATCTTTCTGACCTTTTAACATATGCACTCTTGGCTCTAAACTTTCCTCTTAGGACTGCCTTTACTGTGTCCCATAGGTTCCGGTGTGTTGTGTTTTCATTTTCATTAACTTCCAGGATCTTTTTAATTTCCTCTTTTATTTCATCAATGACCCATTGATTATTGAGCAATGTTTTGTTTAGCTTCCAGTTGTTTGCATATGTTTTATTGTTGTTTTTCTTGTTGATTTCTCATTTTAATGCATTGTGATCAGATAGCATGCATGGGATTATTTTTATTTTCTTGTATTTGCTGAGGCTTGCTTTGTGCCCTAAGATATGATCAGTTTTGAAGTAAGTTCAAGGAGCTGTTGAGAAGAATGTATATTGTGCAGCAGTTGGATGAAATATTCTGTAGACAAACAGTTAAAGAAAAAAGAGAAAAAAAAAATCCCCGGTTCAGGAACAGTAGATTTTTAGTCTTAGTATTTCTGGTGTTACTCCTTTAGCATCCAATCCTGTTTGTTTGCATCTCCTAGGCAGGTTTGGACCTGGTGTCTGGTGGTGCTGGAGCTCTCCTGTGGCAGGCAGCGGCCTGGTGGGCCATTAGTTGGTGGCTCAGCTGGGTGGCAGCCTGGTGGGCTAGTTGGCGGCAGCCTGGCAGGCCTGTGGGTCTGTGGCTAGTGTGCTGGTGGGTCAGCTGGTGGGCTGTGGCCTGGTGGGCCTGAGGGATGGTGGCCTGGCAGGCCAGCATGAGGCGACCTGGGGATAGAGTGGCCCGGTTCGCCTGCAGGGTGGAGGCCCGGTGGGGCTGTGGCGTTGTGGGCCTGTAGTGAGGGGTCTGGTGGGCCAGCGGGTGATTGGCAGTGGTATGGGAGTGGTGTCCTGCCTGTTCTTTTAGTGTATCGTGACATGGAGAAGACTTCCATGTGTTTGTGGTTCAGGGTGCCAAAGTTTCAGCTTTCCCTGGTGCTTTACCTCAGCCAAGTGTGTCTCCAGTGACTCAGCATGATCCCTGATTCCCAGAGCTCACGCTGTCTGCGTCTGTGTCCCAGTCACCATTTTGGATTCTCCCTAACACTTCCTTATATTACTTATATTACTTATACTTGTGTTTTCTCACATGTTGTCTACTCTTTCCATTAGTGCTCTTAACATATTATTGTTATTTTAAACTCCTAGTGTAATTACTCCAAAACTCCCATATCTAAGTATGGTTCTCATCCTTCAATTGTCTCTTTGGATTGTGTTTTTGCTTTTTACCAAGGTTTTAATTTTTTGTAGGAAACTCATAATGACACATCAAGTAAAAGGAAGTGAAGTAGATAGGCTTTTAACGTGAAGTTCAATCTTTTATCTCACTTGTAATGAGGCTGGTTTGCTATTTACTGTAGCTCTAAATGTTGGAGGCTAAAATGTCCTATGCTGTCATTTTGTTTCGTCTATGTCCTTGGGCTTCTCTGTGGACTCCTTTTAAAATGGGGTCTGTGATTTGCAACCCTTCCAGCAGGCGCCTGATTGATGTGGTAGTGAAGAGTGAGCAGAGGAAAAGAGTTCTGTAATTCTATAATTGGGGCTTTTTTTTTTTTTTTTTCATGTGAGCCATTTTCTTGAGCTGGGACCATTATAAGTTCTTCTACTCCCTTTCTACTTAGGTGAGACAGAAAGGATAGAGGAGGTCAAAGCTGAACTTTACTTTTTTCACAAGGAAAAACAGTGGGCTAGAGTTGTAGTTTCCTGTCTGTAGGTCATTTATGCTCTTCTAAGAAATCTCAAATGAGTTACTACTTGGCAGACTATTTTCTTTTGAATTTGATTTTTATTATTAATATCTGATAGGAAACCTATAGCTAGTTGTTTGAATTCTGTCCAAAATCAGGATAAGAGCTTAAAAATTCTCTGAGTTATATATATAAACTAAACTACACTAACATTGAGACACTTATTAGATAGCTTCTAGGGTTTGGGCATCTGGTAGATGAACTTGCCAATTTAATGTATTGCTGGCAAATGGAGTTTATACTACTGCCCCATTTTTTGATGAATTACTTATTTACACTAAACTCTAAACAAATATAAATATCTTCCATGATCAGTAGAGAATCTGGGCATGTGTTTCCTGAAATTATCACTAAAGTTTATTCACTTTATTTGTAAGTTTGGGTTGATCATGGATTACCTCAATGCTAGCACCTAAAATGCAAAATACAGAATGATCCAAATTGGAGCTTGTTCTCCCTAGTTTGTTAGAGATGTTTATCTGAGAGATTACTGTGAATCATGGGACTATGAGATTGTTGTGGCAGAAGGCATTTTTTAAAATGTGGAGCATCTGCAAATCTCTCAAATAATTAAAATGCATAAAGCACATGCAACAGATGGCAAAAGGGTTTGAACTAAATGTGTGTGACTTCTAACTACTTAGTTTTACATAATAATGTGTTTGTTCAATTAAGGTGGTGACCTTTCGTGATGATGTCTACAGATTTATAGAGTAAGATGTGCTCTCTAGAGCTGCTGAAATCTGGTGATTTTAGAATATAAAGTACTTTTCTAAAGTTTTGTTTATAATTTTCACTATTGTAATATCAAATAGCAATCTTCTGTCATCTGGAGTTTCTTTTCTCTTGAGTTTATTTGTCCCTATCCTCTACTAAAATGGCTTGAGAAAATTAATGGGTCAGTAGTGTTGTGTTCTTCTAGATTCGGTTTTCTATCTTAAACCTTAAAGCAATGTATTTTAAAAGCTTTTTTTATTAAAAAATACCTTTAAATATAAGCAAAAATGTTGGCTGTTCATATTATCTTGTTTCTGAGTGACTCAAATTAGTTTTCATCCATCATTTATCACTTTATCTCAAAATAATTCAATCTTATTTCTAACTTGATTTTCTGTGGGTGACAGTGGATTTTTTAAATTCATCTGTCATTGTTATATGACAGACCATCCCCAAACTTAGTAGCTTAAATCAGTGAACTTCTAATTGCAAAAAAAAGATTAAATAATTTTTAAGAATAAATCTAAGGATGTTTGGTGCTCACTTCTGGCTCTGAGAGAAATCTTGGGGCTTAGCATCTGTGTGCTGTGACCCACTGTCCCTGCAGGAGCTGCTGGAGGACACCAGGAAACCCAGAAGCTGCAAATGGACTTAATGACCTTTGAGGATGTGGCTGTGAACTTCACTGTGGAAGAGCTGGATCCTTCCCAAAAGAATCTCTGCAAAGATGTAATGCTGGAAACCTTCAAGCACCTGTCTTTTATAAGAGTAAAATCTAAACACTAGAACATCGAAAAACAGAAGAAAAATCTGGAGAGAAATCTCAGAAGTGAAGTGGTACAGAGACTTTGTGAATGTACAGGAGGAAGTCAGTGTGGAGAAACTTTAAGCCTGAATCCAGATTGTACAGTGAACAGGAAAATTCCTCCTGGATTAAAATGTCGTAAATGCTGTGTCTGTGGAAAGTGGTCGTTTGTCATTCATCCCTTAGGACACACATTACATGTAATTCCAAACACCAAGTATGTGACTATTGAGAACATGGGAGGAATGTCTATGAATGTCAAAAATGTGATAGAATCTTTAGGTGGCCCAGTGACCTTCAAAGACATAAAAAGGGTTCACACTGGAGAGAAACCCTGTGGTTGGAAGCAGTATGGAAAAGCATTAAGTTCTCACCAGTGGGCTGAAAGACATATGGCGACTTACAGTGGAGATAGGCCTTACAAATGTAAGGTAGGAAAACATTTCCTTATCACAGTTCCCTTCAAAGTCATGAAATGGTTCACTCTGAAAAGAACCCTATGGATGTAAGCAATGTAGAAAAGCCTTCATTTGTTCCAATGTTCTTCAAATACACAAAATGACTCACATTGGAGGAAAAAACCCTATGAATGTAAGCAATGGTAGAAAGCTTTCAAGAGTTATTGTTCAATTCTATTACATGAAAGAAATCACACTGCAGAGAGACCCTATGAGTGTAAGCAGTGTGGTAAGACCTTTGCTCATTCTAGTCATTTTCAAGCACATGAAATAATCTACATTAGAGAGAAACCCTATGCATGAAGGCAGTGTAGGAGATCATTCGCTTTTCCCCTAAAGTGCTTGAAAATACATGGTGACTCACAGTGAAGACTGTCCTAAATGTACAGTATGTGGAAAAGTGTTTTTTTTTTTTTATGTCAATTCCCTTCAAAATCATGAAGCTGCTCACACTGCGAAGAAACTCTATGAATGTAAACAATGTTGGTAATGCCTTTAAATATTCTGAATTCATTCAAAATCATGAAACAACTCATACTGGAGAGAAACCTTATGAATATAAGAAATATTGGAAGGCCCCAGCTTTTCCAGTTACATTTGAAATCATATGAGAACCCACAGTAGATAGAAGCCCTATGAATGCAAAGAATGTGGAAAAACCTTCATTTATTCCAAAAGTCTTTGAAGACACACTACAACTCACAGTGAGCCATGTGGGATTGCCTTCAGGTGTTCCAATTCCTTGTGTAAATATGCAAGGACTCCCTGTGGAGAACAAGTCTATGAGTATCATATGTGTGATAAAGTCTTCAACCATTTTAATCATAAGTACATAAAAGAACTTATATGAACTGAAACCCTGTGAATTTAAACAATGTTGGAAGACAGTCCATTTCAGTTCCTTTGAGAAGCTTTGCTGACGCTTAGTGTAGGCAAATCCTGCACAAGGAATGTGGGAGGACTTGCTACTAACCTTGCTAACACCCAAAAGAAGGCATGGTGGAGAGCAAGCCTATGACTGTAACCAGTATGGGAGAGCTTTTAGTCCTCCATGTTCAATTTGAAGCCATGAAAGCACACACAGTGAGAGAAACCTTGGATTTCAACAATGTGGCAAGTCTTCATTTGGCCCATAGGCCTTACTGCACACTGCATCCAAACCCTTAAATTGGAGAAATACTTGAAGGTTTTCAGTATAACAAACACTTCCAGTCATGTGAAAACTAATGTGGAGAAGTCCTGTAAACCTACCAAACATGAAATACCTGATGCAAATTCTTCTACGTGTAATGCTTCCCTGAAATCACAATTGCAAAGAAAGGTAGTAAAAGTTACATTGTCTTTAAAGTGGATCACTATGTTAAGGATGGCTAATTTTTACTTTTACAAAGATTAAAGTAAGACAATTCTGTAGGTATTCCTTAAATAATAGTGCATGAGTTAACTTTTAAACCTTTTTCATGCAGTTATTTTTGGAGATAACTTTTACTATAATGCCCTACTGAACTTGAATTCCTGGGCTCAAACAGTGTTCCTTCCTCAACCTCCTGAGTAGTTGGCATCTATAGGCACCCAGTGCCATGCCTGAGTAGTTTATTAGTTTAATAGGAGTCTTTCCCTCTCTCTCTCTTCCTCTCATGTCTCCCCATTCATAATACAGGCCAGGCACAAACCTGGGCTGAGGAATATATGGAGTAGGTTTACTTTGCCTCCTCTTTCTTTATAGTGAGTGTAAAAACACAGCCTGTGGTGAGCACCAGGAGGCCAGAGTGCATTTCTCTTGTCAGTAAAATTTTTCTAATTCAATTTTAAGGTAGATAGAGTCACAGGTGAATTGAAATGTAGTTTGAATATGCATAAGGTTAATCACAGTTTTGGTGGGGGATATAGCCCAGTGGTTTAGTGGTTGCCTAGCAAGTGTAAGGTCCTGGATTCAGTCCCCACACCACCAAAAGAAACAGACAAACAAACAGAAAAATCCATAGTGTTTTAAAATTATTCTTTTGTGAATGGGCCATTGAAAAAGTGAATGTATGTTGAGCTATTGTAACTGGCCTCAACTGGAAGATTCTGGATATCCCTAAACTTTTTTTTCTGTATATTAAACATGTGTTCCCAATGGAAAAATTTTTATTGTTAAAAAAATATATGTATATATTTATATTTATATATATATGTATATATATGTGTGTGTATATATATATATGTATATGTATATATGTGTATATATATATATGTGTGTGTGTGTGTGTGTGTGTGTATATATATACACATATATATATGCAGAGAGAGAAGGATTGTGATTTGAGTCCAGCCTGGGCAAAAAAAATTAGTAAGACTCTATCTGAAAAAACAAGCCAAGGCATTGTGGAGGACAAATGTAATGCCAGTTACTCAGGAAGCAGATACAGGAGGATTGTGATCTGAGGCCTGCCTGAGCAAAAGAGCAAGTCCATATATGAAAAAATAATTGAAGCAAAAAAGGCTAAGGACATGGCTGAAGTGGTAGAGCATTTGCCTAGCAAGTGTGAGGTCCTGAGTTCAATCCCCAGTACTGAAGAAAGAAAGAGGAAGGAAGGAAGGAAGAAAGGAGAGAGGGAGGGAGGGAAGGAAAGGAGGGAGGGAGGAAAAGAAAGAAAGAAAGAAAGAAAGGAAAGGAAGGGAGGAAGAAAAGGAAGAAAGGAAGTCAATCTAGTGAGAGATATGCAATATCTGTACCAGGAAAGAGAGAAACTCTACTGAAACACATGAGTAGAGCTGACAAATAGACTTTCCCTTTCTTGCACGAATGCTCAACATTATAAAGACAATAGTCCACCCTACATTAATGTACAAACTTAATGCAATACCAACAAAAGTACCAAGTCTATTTTATGGAGTTAAATAATTTGATGCTGAAGGGAATACAGAAAAGCAAACACATAACAATAGCCAAGAAAACACTGAGAAAGAAATAGAAAAACTACAAATGGCAGCCCTACCAGATATGAAAATGTAGTAGAATACTAGATAGCCCCTATAATTAAAACACTTTGATATTCAAGTGTGAATAGACCATTAGACCACAGGAAGAGGATAAAATGTTCACAAATAAAGTACATGATAAATGTACTTTAGTCTATGATAAATATAGCATCGCAAATGATTGGGTTGAAGATTGAATATAGACCTTTTAATAAATGGTTCAGAGAAAATTGCATGTCATTTGTAAAAAGATATATCATATGTACCCCAAAATAATGGGTTATGAATCTATATGTAAAAGATGAAGTCACATAAGAAATAGAAGAAATTTTAAGTGCATTCTGTTTTTTAACCTTGGTATAGGAAAAGGCCTTCTAATTTTTACTCAAAATTTAGGGGCATTAAATGAAAGGATTGCTATATCTGACTACGTAAGACATTTAAAAAAAGTTTAATGGCCAACATACTATAAAGTCAAGAGATAGATGACAAAGTGCAAGAAAATGAAACACCTACTGCCGGCAAAGGGCTGATATACTTAATACATGAGGAACTTTTAGAAATGGAGAGACAAACCAGGAGTGGTGGTGCATGCCTACAATTCCAGCATTCAGGAGGCTGAGGCAGCAGCATTGTAAGTTCAAGGGCTGTCTGGGCAATTTCGAGGCCAGCTGGGGTTTTAAAATGAGATCCTGTCTCGAAAACAAAGCAAAGCAAAGCAAACAACAGCAATGACAAAACCCAGGAGATACAAGAAGGCTGGGGTGCAGTTCAGTGGTAGAATGTTTGCCTACTTATGTAAGTTTGATTCTCAGCATCACAAGAAAAAAAAAAACCTAGAGAGACAAAAGATCAAAAAGTTTATTGAAAAATAGGAGAAAGATTGAAAATTCACCAACAGGGATGAAAATGGCCCACAAACATGACAAAATGCTCATTCACCAATATTCAAAGAAATGTACATTCAGACAACACTCAATTGACACTTTTTACTCTTTAGAATGGCAATTTTTTTTTGTAAAAGCATAACATTCTGTGGGTGAGTTTCAAGCTCTCTATCTTGTAAGAATTCAAACTAATAAAGACTCTGGAGGGAAATTTGGTAAGACGTAAGAAAAGAATAAGAAATTCCACAAATTCTAATGTGTCATGTGATATCCCCCCAGAACATGAAAATGCAGAATTATGAAGATATTCATAAATAGAAAATGTCTGTAGTTACAAAGCATTGGAAATAACCTAAATACCCATTCACAAGGAATTGTCTGAATAAATTATGGTACTTTTGATATTCAGCCAGAAGAGCATCATGTAGCTATTAGAAAACAATGTCAAAGATATCTGTGGACTTGAAGTGAATTGTAGTATATTCTGTTAAGAAAAATAACAAAATACAAAAGAATATCTACAGGCCAGTATTTCTTCATGTAATACATTACACTTGTGTTCTCATTTGTGCAGGAGAAACAGAGAAGCAATAAGTCAGAATCTGAAGAAATTAGTTACTAAGGCAGTGAGTGGAAATGTGATTGGAAGAAACGAGAATGAGAACAGAGTAGCAAGGACAAGGATGATGTACTCTTAGTATAGCTTTGACTCAAAGTCATTTTACATGCCATACAAAATATTTTAAATCAACCATGATGGTGTGCAGGGGTACCAAAAATGAATATGTATGGTAACGAATGAACCTACTTGAATTAAAATGAATAATATAACTACATTAAAGGAGAGGTGAACTAAAAGAACTAGTCTTAAGTAACTTTGGGAAACAGTCAAGTATGATTCTTCTAGAGATATGGATTGGCAATTTATTAACTACCTTAGTGTACACTAGGATTGAACAAATAAGTAAATGTATCATAGGTAATGAGAACTAGGTTTTTCACTGTTAGAAAAGGAAGTTAAAAATAAGAAAAAAGAAAAACTGTAATGAACCTTGTGCACAATAATTAGAATTAGAGACATCAGTATAAATTTATAATTATGCCTTCCTCTCTATCTCTCTCTATATTTATACATGTATAGACATATATGGATATTTATGTATCTATATATACACACATAGATGGTATGTGTATGCATAGATTAGTGTAATACATATATGTTTATCTTAACTTTTTGTTTAAAGTTTTTTATTAGCATAAATGAATTATACATAGGGGTTTCATTGTGGCATTCACAACATGCATATAATGCACTTTGATCAAATTCGTCCCATCTATATTGCTCTTTCTTAACCACCTTCCTTCTCCTCCCACTTAAAACAATTTTTGGTGGGTTTCATTGTGCTATTTTAATATATGTAAGTTCTATAATATTTACCTCCTCCATCACCTTTTCCTTTTCCCTTCCATGCACCCACTGGTACTCCCAAACAGTCCTACTTTTATAATTGTGTCATTTTTTAGGATCTAGATTCTGCATATGAATGAAAACATGCAACATCTATATTTCCGAGCTTGGTTTATTTTGCTTAATATGATGATCTCCATTTTCATGCAAATAACATGATTTCATTCTTCTTTATGGCTGAATAATACGCCATCATTTTTAAACAAATGCTAGTGAGGATGCAGGAGAATGGAACCCTTATATACTGTTGGTGGAAATGTAAATTACTGCAGCGACTATGGAAATCAGTAAGGAAGGTTCCTCAAGAAAACAGAAATAGGACTACCATGTGATCCTGCTATACCAGTCTTGAGCATATATCCAAAGGAATGTAAACCAACATACAAGGAGATACCTACACTCCCATGTTTGCAGTAGCACTATTTAAAATAGTGAAGATATGGAACCAGCCTAGGTCCCAATAACTGGTTTTCTTATCTTCTTTGCTGTGTCTGCTGTCAGAGTCTGAGAACAATGACGCCTCAGTGGGAGAAAGCACACCTACTGACAAAGCTTGACTTTTAAATACTATTCTCCAATAAATGAACTTTTATTGCTCCTTGGGGAAGTGGAGCATTCTAGAACTAGGACAGAGAAAATATGATATAAATGTGGATTATTCCAGAAAATGCATTAAAAAAGACAGTAGCTCATCAAAAGAATATGGGAGCCAATGTGAAGGACCTCCTAAAGCCTAAGCTGAAACAGTTTGAGGGACAAAATAAATGATGATGATATCAGATTATATCTCATAGAATAAAATAAACATTTATGGACCTACATAAATAATTGAATAAATATGGGACAATGGACAGCTCTTTCTTAAATATAATTCTAATTAACAAATATAGAAGGAATGAAGGAAATCTAAATCAATATTAGGTCAACACTATAGTATTAATTGTTGCAACCCATCCACCAAGATTAAGTCAATGAACAAAACTTTGAGGGGGGAGCAAGATGTTTGCAAATTTGAAGTTGGAGAAACTCAACAGACACCACCTTAACTAAGCAACAGCAAAATGAACTATCAAGCTGGGCATGGTGTTGTGCTCTTGTGGTCCCAGCTACTTGGGAGGCTGAGGCAGGAGGCAGCCTGGCTCAAAGAGCAACAACATAGCGAGACCCTGACTCAAAGAGCAACAACAAAAAAGTCACATAAACATCATGCATCCTCCCGCTATGATGCACTGAGAGCTATAATGTCACTTCTGTGACATCAAAATACAGAACCCTGATCTAATTATGAGAAAATATAAGCATATCCAAATGAAAAGATGTTCTACAAAATAAATTATCAGTTGCCATGGTCATGAAAGACTGGAACTGTCACAGATTGAAGGACAATAATTAAATGCAGTGTGGGATCCTGTATTAAATCCTGCAAGAGGAAAAGAACTTTAAGAGGAATACTACTAAGTTAGTAGTTAGTTAGTATTGATATAATCTTAATTTCCTGGCTTTAATAATTATACTTTAGTTATGTAAGTTGTTTTCATTAGGCAAAGCTGGGTGAAGAGGTCTCTCTCCATGGTGTCTTGTATTTCTTACATGATGGCACTAGACTCTAAGAGTGCAAGGGTAGAAGCTAACAAATGTTCTTAATGTCTGGATCAGAAATCACAAAGCTAAAGTCATAGAGGGTGAACTTTTATCTTTTAAAGGAGAGTTATGGGGGTGTATAGATAGGGAATTTATAGTGACTGTCTTTGAAGTTAGCTACTACTTTTATGGCCTCTTTCTAGGTTTCATAGAGTTCATTGACTGATTAGACTGTGGCTCAGGAAACTCTGATACAGCTTGATTGTGGACCAGAGTAGTACCAAGTGACACAAAGGGAGAGAAACTTCCAGAGAGGTTTAACAGTAGGCCAAAATACCATGTGTGGGAGAGAGACAAAAATTGGAAAAAAAATTAAATCCTGCATTTGAATTTTTTAAATACTTTTTCTCTCTTTTCTATTGTTTTTAGTACTTAAAACAAGCACAAAAGATCACTAAAATCTAACTATTGCTTCTTGGCAGGATTGAACTTAAACCCTTGTGAACAGACAGGAATCTGCTTTGCTTAAATACCTTTGTAAAGAATGGTCTCCCTGGATAACACAATGCCAACAAATGACAAACTTTAAATTTATTAAGCTTTTCTTTCTTTTATTGAAAACTTCTCACACTCCAATTTTTATTTCATTTTGTTTGTCCCATACTTAGTGAAGCCTTTGCTCACTTTCCTTTGTACTTCCAAAAATCAATGCCTCTTGACATATATTTATCTATCACAAACCTGTTGTTTTTCTTATGGAATGTAAGTACTTATTGTAAGGGCTTTACAATAATCCTGACAATGACAAGGCTAGGCATTATTATGATTTCTATTTGCATATGAAAAAAGTGAAAAATAGAGAATTTACCTTTGGTCATAGAGCCTCTGAGAGGCATAGTGAGCTGCCATCTCCTGCTATTTGCTACAGAGCCTGAGCTGTTTACCGTACATTTTACTGTGCTTAGTATGACTGGTTGGTTTCTATTCTGAACTAAATGATATCTTCAAATTCTTTGTGTGTGTGTGTGTGTGTGTGTGTGTGTGTGTGTGTGTGTACAACCATTAGATTATTGACTTTGTGGAATAATACTCACTTAATTGAGAGGAGATATGTTACCATTTCTGAGATTACTTTCCTAACTGAAGATAGATGGGTAGGGTAGCCAATTGTGTAACTATACATTTTTGTTATCAAAGAATGTATACATTCTTATATGAGAGATCATCTTAAGGTTGAACATTCTTGTGCCCTTGTTAAGTCTTTTTTTTTTTTTTTTTGCGGTACTGGAGCTTGAACTCAGGGCCTACAACTTGAACTTCCACCGGCCCTTCTTCTTTTTTTTTTTTTTGTTTTTTGGGGGAAGGGTTTTCTCAAGATAGGGTCTCGCAGAACAATTTTCCCAGGCTGGCTTTGAGCTGTGATCCTCCTTATCTCTGCCTCCTGAGTAGCCAGGATTACAGACATGAGCTATTGCCATCCAAGCTAGTCTTCTATTTTTAATCTTCATATATTTTAAATTATTCTTGCTGATAAATTTGCTATCCTGTCCATCTACTTATGGACATTCTCTGAAGCCACTGATTTTGTTCATTCATTTATTCATTTAACAACAAATACTTGTTTGATTATATTAGAAATAGAAAGATGAAAAGGACCTCATTCTCGCGTCAAGAATATATAGTCCAACTAAGGGCAAAGATTAATTCAAGCACAACAGACATATGACACAAATGGGTGGAAACAGACTTATTTGAGGAAATTTCACCAAAGATATAACGATTGTGTCAGGTTTTAAAGGATCTAGGAGAAGTACAATAGATGCAGCAGTACTCACAATATTCAGCTAGGGGAATCAGTCTAGATGCCTATCAGTGGATAAATGGGTAAAGGAAATGTGGTATATAAACAATGGAGTATTACTCAGGCATAAAGAAGAATGAAATTATATTGTTTGCTGGAAAATGGATGGAGCTGGAGATCATGATGTTGAAGTGAAATAAACCAGACTCAGAAAGGCAAGTATCACATGTTTTCTCCCATGTGGGAAATATGACATGAGTATAAAGGGGAGGCTGTTTGGAGGAAGGAACGCTTGGGAGGGTGGAAAGGAGAGGGCAGTGCGGATGAATGAAGTACGTTATATGTTTATCGCATGTACATTATAGCACTAAAGTTAGAAAAAGGGGGGAGACAGGAAGTAGGATGAGTAATAGAATATGATCAAGGTACAGTATATGTATGTATAAAAATATCGCAATGAAACCTCTTTGTATAATTAATACATGCTAATTGAAAAGTGCTTGCCCAGCACAAGGCCCTGAGTTCGTTCCCCAGGGTGAGAAAAAAAGTGTTTCTTCACAGCCAAGTACTGTCAACACCACCTGGACAGTGTTCTAAAAAATACAAAAAATAAGAAGTACAATAGAGCAGTTTAAGCAAACTAAATTGACTCACAGGTCTGAAATTATGTCTGACAGGTTGAGGATGCTCAGATTCAGACAATGTGGTTAGAATACCAATGTCAAATTAGAAAATTTTGGAAAAATCTTGTGATAAGCTGGGTGCTGGTGGCTCATGCCTGTAATCCTAGTTACTTGGGAGGTTGAGATCAAGAGGATCATGTTTGGAGGCCTGCCTAGGCGAGTTTGGGGGACCTCATCTCAACCAATAGCTGGGTGCAATGGTATGCGCCTGTCATCCAAGCTACACTGGAGGCTGTGATTGGGAGGATTGACGTTCCAGGCCTGAGCCAAAGCAACAACAAAACACTTTGTAAGACCCCATCTCAGTGGTAAAAAGCTGGGCGTGGTGATATATCCTTGTTATCCCAGCTACATCGGGAAGTTTAAAATAGGAGGATCATGGTCCAGGATGACCTGGGCAACAAACGAGACCCTATCTCCAAAATGACCAGAGCAAAAAAGGGCTGGAGGTGTGGCTCAGGTGGTATAGCACCTGTCTCACAAGAGTCAAGTGCTGAGTTCAAATACCAATAGCACCCAAACCCAAAAACTTGTGGTATAATGTACATAAGAAAATTTACTATTTCAGTCATTGAAAATGGCATTCCATGCATTCATGCTTTTGTGCAACTATTACCACTCTCTGTCTCCAGAACTTGCTCACCATCTCTAAGTGAGACTCTGTATGATTCAGTGACAACTCTCAATTACCTCATCCCAGATTCCAGCAACCACTAATCTGTCTTCTACCTCTATGAATCAAATTAGAAAGTATTAATGTCTGTTCTCTATGCTGTCATTAGGTATTACAGAGTAGGTAAAGGGAAGTCCTGGTGAGGAAAAAGGAAAGGTGGAGATTTGACTACTTATTCTGACTAAATTCTTATCACTTGAATTGAAACATGACACCCACAGGTATGATGTGCATAGTGTCTTTCAGAACATAAATTTCTGGTTCGTTATGTACATATTTTTGCATGCATTCCAGATTTGCTCTAGCTCAGTATGCTGTGTTGAGAGCATTGAACTATTGTTCCCAAACCAGCTACTTGTTTAAACTAGAATAGGATATATTTATTTAGTGATGTTATAAATGCTGAGATTTTTGTCTGCTTTTGTTCTTTTGTTGCTGTTTTCTTTAAAAAAATGTATATGTATGCATTTATATACAGGTTATTAAAATTGCCTGAGGTATTGTTGAGGCTTTAATTATTAATTTTTTCTCTTTAGTCTAAGAGTAATTGTATGCACTAGAGCTGCAATAAAAATGAAAGTCAGAGTAACTAATATTGCATTATTTCCTTTTATTTATCTAATTTTCCTGTTTATGTTGGTTTGATGTCATAGTGGTCTATATTTGAGTGTAGAGGTCAATGGCAGAGTAAAAGTATCACCTATTTCCTGCTTTTAAAAAATAAATTATAGGGCTGGTGGAGTGACTCAAGTGCCCCTTAAAATTTATAAGATAACTCTTTATCTTAAAAGAATGACAATAGTAAGTTGCTTGAATATTAGAGGTCAAGCAAAGATGTGATAAGGATCTAGTGGCCAGCATTTGATGTTTAAAAATTATTTCAATAAATATCTTTTATAAGATAGACTAGTAATTTAGTATGGCTATTATGTGTTAATCATATTATGGCTTACTACCTGAAAGCTTTCAGAGAGAAAAATGTATTATCTTTTTCTTTGCTCTCTATAATTTCAGATAACTTTTAGTGGTTTTTTTTTTTTTTTTTTTGCAGTTCTGGTAATCAATCCCAGGGCCTTATGCATGCTAGGCAAACACTTAACCACTGAATCATATCCCCAGCCCCTCAGTTAACTTTTAGTAAATTTGTTATTCTGTCATTTCTTGACTATGTTTTTATCAAAGTGATGAACCTTTTTGCTAGATATTATTTTGCTTTCTTCAGTTTTTTGAAAAAAAATGGACATATAATTTATATACCACAAAATTTACCTTTACAAAGTTCACATTTGTAGTGGTTTTTAGAATATTTGCAAAATTGTGCAACCATCACTAATATCTAATTTCAGATTTTTTGTCTCCTCAAAGTTGCACCTCATTTCCTTTCCTGAAGCCCCTCACAACCACTAATCTTTCTTTTCCTATGGATTTGCTTTTCTGAGCATTTCATGTAACTAAGCTGCATAATCTGTGGCCTTTGAGAGAAAGATGCTAAATTCCTTTTTATGGCCAAATACTATTCCTTTATTTATTCATTCATCGGTTGATGGACATTTGGTCTGTTTCCACTTTTTGGCTATTATGAATAATTGTCATATGAATGTTTTTATAGAGATGTATGTTTTTGATTCTATTGATTAAATACTCAGGAGTGGCATTGTCAGGTCATATGCTAACTGTGTTTCACTTTTTTTTTTTTTTTTTGCAGTGTTGGGGCTTGAACTTGGGGCCTAAACCTTGAGCCAGTCCATGAGCCCTATTTTTGTGATGGGTTTTTTTGAGCTAGGGTCTCATTTACTGTTTGCCCAGACTGGCTTTGAAATGTGATCCTCCTGATCTCTGACTCTGAATAGCTAGGATTATAGACATGAGCTACTGCTGCCTGGCAGTGTTTTACTTTTTGAGGTGCTACCAAGTGGTTTTACACAATGCCCCTTTGCATTTCCACTAGCTATGTATGAGAGTTTCAGTTTCTCCTCATCCTCATCAACACTTGCAATTTTCCACTTGAAAATATTACAGTCATCCTAATGAAGCAGTATCATGCTGGTTTTTACTTCCATTTCCCAAATGACTAAGGATGATGAGCATGTTTTTATGTGCCTACTAGATTTTGAGAGGGGGGGGCAGTACCGGGGTTTGAACTCAGGACTTCGTGCTTGCTAGGCAGGTACTCTACCATTACAGGTATACCTGTAGTCCAGCAGAAAATCATTTTTTTTCCTTGGTGGTACTGGGGTTTGAACTCAGAGCTTCACACTTGTTAGGCAGGCTCTCTACCACTTGAGCCACAATTTCAGGTTCCCTTTCTGACATTTGTGTATCATTGGAGAAATGTCTATTTAAATTCTTAGCTCATTTTTGTTAGGTAATTTGGTCCTTTTATTATCGAGTTGTTGAGTTCATTTGTATTTTAGATATGGGACCTTTATCAGATATGTGATTTGCAAATTTTTTTCCTAGTTTATAGGCTGTCTTCTCACTTTTTGTGATATCATGTCCTTTGAAGCACAGAAGTTTTTAGTTTTGATGAAGTCCAACTTATCTCTTTTTAAATTTGGTTGCTTGTGGCTTTGATGTCACATATAAGAAATGCAAGAAACCATTGCCTTATCTAAGGTTGTAAAGGTTTATTTCTGTTTTTTTTTCTTACAGTTTTATAATTTAGCTCTGACTTTTAGGTCTTTAATCCATGTTAAGTTAACTTTTCTATATGATATGAGGTAGTATCCACAGATTTCAGTTTTTTAAAATATTCTCAAGAGCGAAATGAAAAAAACACAAGGGCCAGGAGCATAGCTCAAATGATAAAGCACCTGCTTAGAAAGCGGGAGGCCTTGAGTTCAAACCTCAGTATTGCTACAAAAAATAGCACTTACAGTAGAAGGTCTTTTTTTTCCTAGGTCATTTCCTTCTACTCCCTCAAGATTACACAGATAGACTCTGGAATCTTATAGTGTTTGCTGACTGAATCACTCTCCTCTAGACCCTTTTCTTGATAAGCTTCTGCTTATCATTTATACTAGAGTGCTCTCTAACTTTCTGGTCAGGGCAGCTACCTCTCTTATACTCCACACAGTTTAATTCTTTACAACTGAAATGTATACAATTTGTTTACTTGTTTAGTATTTTTTATGTCTTCACGACTGTAGGCATCTTGTATATCCACATCCAGTACCCAGACCTGTGACCAACGTATAGTAGGTTGAATATACAATGAATATTATGATTTGTTGAGTGAATTCAATGCATTGTAGTACAGGGATGGGATTCAGTATTCATCCCCTCCTCTTTATAATGGAGACTCTTTGAAATTATAGCTAGTGTATCTTTAAGTCACAAAACCATCAATTAAACTAGCTACGTTAATCTAGAAAAGAAGTGTTTCATTCTCTGGAAGGTTTTTACATGTTCTGATGCACCTTCAGATACTAAAATGCCCTTTTCAAGTCCTCAGAACGATGCTATGTAACTAGGAAGTGCTACATTTCTCCTCAATTTGTTCTTGGAAATCATAAAGGTAGACTCAGTCCCAAAGGAATGGTAACTTGGTTGTTGTGTGTCTGCTCTAGAATGCAATATTAATTTAATTATGGACATGACTAAAATTTAATTCAAACATTATTTATTGAATGTTCACTGTGTCTAAGATATTGCTCAATGCTGGGAATAGAAAGATAGATAATATGTCATCAAAGCAAAGTTAATACATTTCTTTAATCTTTGAAATAGCAAAATCCTAAAATAAAACAGTATAAAATGTAGAAGTTTGCAGTAAATTAATTGAGAAGATCAACTTTGGGGTCAGAATCACTGGGTTCAAATTTCAACTCTGCTACTTGCTAGCTCTAAGGTCTTTGATGAACTAGTCTTTTAAAATTTTAGTTGCCTCCTTTGTAAATGGTGATAATAATACTACCTGTGTAATAGGGCGCTTGTGAAAACCAAATGACAATATGTATATAAAAATGCTTAACATATACATAGTGCTTAGTACCCTATAACATATAATTATTATTTTTTAGAACTGTAAATGTGTTTTTGAAGATTTTTTTTCATAACTGCCTGACTTAGTTTACTTGCCATCTGGATCTCACCCAGTGTCTCACCCTCCTGGTAAGCCCAACACACAGCAATGTGCAACGCTCTTGGCAGCTTTTCTTTCCAGGGTGTGTAGCTTTATCCCTGATCTTTCTGTGGCCCAGCCTCATGGAGCTTGCTAGCTCACTTCTGAAGGATATTTTCGTGCTGATTGCTTTCTTGAGTTTCCACAGGGAATATTACCAGAATGTTTGTAATTTGCATGTTCCTAGGTCTATGGGGAATTAAAGAAAGCATAGTATGAAAACATGGTAAAGTAGACATAAATAAAATTAGTTTTCACTTAAGTAAACACAACTTCTATCTTTGCCTATCACATCGTTATTTTTGTCATTCTCTTAGTGATGAATAAATATGACAACTGTATCCATTTTTTAGTTGACTATTCCAGACTAAAGGAGATAATGTAAATTTATCATGACAAATAGAAAAATTTGAGAAAGATAACAGATTTCATGAACTTGGTGTAAATAATATTGGAGAATTTATGAATCACATGTAAAGCCACTGATAAATGAGGATTTGAGAGTTAAAATTAAAACAGAGAAAATTGTCAAGGGTAATGATATGATGATTCTTCAAAAGAGACTGGAATAAACTACCTAAGAAGAACCCCTAGAAAAATAATGAAACACTTCACTATTCCAATCAGATAATGTTTGTTACTGTCTACTAGGTGTTAAATATGAACTGGTAGATGTTGTATCACACTATCAATGAAGCAATTTTGGAAATACCAGAAAAATAAATACAAATACAAAAACTAAACATGCATTTATTTTTTGACCTGAAAATTGGTAGAGTTACAATTACAGCTAAGTTTTGTTAAATGGAACATAAAACACCTTACCTTTGTATTTTCCAAGTTTCTTTATAAGATGAAATCCTTAAGTAAGTAGATCAAGTAAACTTTGTACGGACTAATTAATCTTGGGCACAGTAGTCTCTCTGTACTATATTTTCTTTGTTTATTTGTACTCAGTCTACCTGTTGGGTGTCTTGGCTTAATATTACTTTTAGATTCTGAGGTCTGTATTAAGACCAACACCGACTTTAATTCTCCATACTCCATGATCCCTTGATCTGTACTGAACTGGGCTTTAACTACTCTGTATCCAAATTATTATGTGAAGTATTTAGGAGCTCCAATCCAGACTTATACTTAGCACTAAGGCAAGATAGTGAGAATGAGATTCTGTTGGCTGAATTGGGTACTTCATCCTGCTTAATTAAGATTAAAATGTAAGATAAATCCATATTATGAAAGACTTTAATTATCAGTCTAAAGGGTACGAACTTTATCCTATAGATTAATGTTTCTTAAATTGTGGTTCATAGACCCCACTTGCATCACAATTACTTGAGGTATATGTTAAAAATTCTAATTTCTAGTCCCTGCCTGTGAATCAGAATTTTGAGGTTAAACCCTGGGAAGATACAATATGAAAGTATTTTTATGTGATTCTTACATATATTATTGATTTAGACTTAACTGCTAAATACAGGTATTTTGAAGAATTTTCACCTACACTTTTATTTTTTGGTTTTTTTATTTTTTGGTTTTTTTTTTTAGTGTTTGTGATGGTATAATAGGAAACCTTTGTCTCACACACACACACACACACACACACACACACAACTCTGAAATAATGTCTATTTACCTGGAATTATTGCTTCATTAATTGCTTCTTTAAACATCCTTTCTAAGTTTACACTAAAGGTTGATAAAATGTTTCATATGCTAATTCTGTGTATGAAGTAATTTAAAGACATTAGTGCTTAATTCTATGCTTTCAGGATTTTCTTATAAAAACAAATTTTCTTCGAAATCTGCTATCTAAATCTTTTCAGTCTCTTTACATGGGGACCCCTGCTGTTACACAACACTAAAATAACAACATTGTTTTCACCCATTAAAATACCACTGGAAGATATTGTGAATTGGCTCATTTGCCTTATTTTTTTTTAACAAATAAGGCAGTGTTTTGAGTTATGCCAGATGTACAAATGAGAGATTTGAGTGCACTTGTAGAATTTAAATTGAAATGCTAATGAGAATCTGACAGGCAGAAAAAACAACATAGCCTACATTTTCATCTGTTTTATTAAAGTCATTATTTAACTGGAAAATACACATTATTTAGAGCTGTTTATTTATATGGCATTTGTAATTCAGCTCTTAAATTTTATCCAATTAAAGTGCTTCTCATTCCATTTCACTTAATGCAGTAGATTGTTTCATGCATTCATCTTTTTGCTCTGTTTCATTCAGTCATAGAGCGGCAGTAACTCAATCGAATTAATGTGTTTTCATTTTTTTTTTCTGCAATGCTTACATGTACTGCTTCATGCTATGATGGTGCTACACTGACATCTTTATTTTTCATTTGCAATAATTCCAGTAAAATTTCTTGGTAGATTAGCACACAAGATTGTTTATGGTCATTTCATGCTTTGGTTATTTTACTAGAACTCCTAAAATGTGAAAGTAAAGAAAAAAAACATCAAACATGCCAAATTTCTGAGAAGATGAATTGATTTTAGAGATAACTGAACATATGGCACTCAGTCTTAAAAGAGTTTATTTCTTCAAGATATCCAATGCTTCACCCAAAATACTGCCTTTCTTAAAACTATCCCCACCCCTAGTTTCCTCACAGTTTCTTTAAACAAAGACTTTTTGTGGATGTTTGGATGTTTCAAACTGCCAAATTAGAGCAGCTTTCAAGTTTCTTCTACTTATGTTTATCTACCTACCTCTCAGATGGGGTAAAAATCAAAATATTTGAGGTTATTGGGATTTAAAGTTTCATGTACATATATAAAATTAGTACAATTAGAGAGGAAGAAATAGTAGTACAGAATTTCAGTGGATAACAAAGAGGCTGGCTGAGGTCAAATCCATGTTGGAATGCAGACATGGTGGGAGGACCTAGAAGACAATGTGCCTCCTTGAAAGGCAACTTCCATGAGAAGAGTAAAATATGTGAGTCCGAAATTGTACAGATGTCATCCTGATGTCATATTTGATTTGGAGATTCTTATACTGTAAGAATACTTCATGTATTTTAAACTGCCTAATGATACTTTTATGAAAATCTGTGGTAAAACAAACTATTAGCATAAAAACCATTTCAGTTAATACTCAATGAACATAGTCTCTATATTAACTGGAAATTGAGCCAGTGACTTTTGGTTTCCAGGCATTTATATAAAGATTCTCTCAAGTGTGCTCTATTAAGCCACATTAAGAGATTTCATACACAGAATCTTATCTTTATCTCTAAAACTTCTGTAAAAGGCAGGCTCTTTTTATCACAGCATTTTTTTTATTATTGTTGTATTGGGGGGGTACATTGTGGTATTTACAGAAGTTTTTACAATATATCATAGCTGTATTTATCCCCTTCATCATTCTCCTTTACCCCCTCCTTCCCCCCACCATTCCTGGAATAGTCTCATTTTACCATTTTCATACATGAGTACATAATATTTGCACTACACAGAGGCAGGTTCTTGGTGAGGCAAAAAGGTCAGTGAACTTAGAGTCAGGAGACTGATTCAGACTCTGGTACTTACGAACTCTGTAGACCTGGAATTTCTTTAGGTTTTAATTCTTTCTCTGCAAAAACAAAGAGCTTGATGATAACCTCTAAGGTACCACTAGCTCTTTAATTTGTGATTTTGTGACTCTTTGATTTACCCTTGAGAAGCCAGGATACATAATTTTATTTTTTTTTTAATAATCCATGGTAACAGATAGTTTCTTTTTTTTCCCTCATTTATTGATATGTGCACACATTGGGCCATTTTTCTCCCCTGTCTCTCCCTACCCCCACTTCCTCCAACCTCCCTCGCTTCTAGGCAGAACCTGTTCTTTCCTCTTCTCCAATTTTGTTGAAGAGAAGACATAAGCAATAATAAGAAAGACATAGCATTTTTGCTAGTTGAAAGAAGGATAGCTATACAGAAAGATTCTTAGCATTGCTTCCATGTACATGTGTATTACAAACCACATTGATTAATCTCTACCAGACCTCTTCACTACTTCCTGGTCACCATCCCATATTGACCTCTGTCATTTTAAGGTTACCATATTAGCTCCTCTACAGCGGACACATCAAACACTTTCAAGTTTTGGGTTTCCTACCTTTCCCTATTCCTCCTGTATGTGTCCTCCCCCTTAGCATGTGACCCATGTCTAATAATATTACTGCATTTGTTTTAGATCTAAAATCTGCATATGAGGGAGAACATACGATTTTTGGCTTTCTGAGCCTGGCTAACTTCGCTTAAGATGATATTCTCCAGTTCCATCCATTTACTTATGAATGATAAGATTTCATTCTTCTTCATGGCTGCATAAAATTCCATTGTGTATAAATACCACATTTTCTTAATCCATTTGGGGCATCTTGGCTATTTCCATAAGTTGGCTATTGTGAATAGTGCTACAATAAACATGGGTGTACAGGTGCCTCTAGAGTAACCTGAGTTGCATTCCTTTGTATATATGCTTAGGAGTGGGATTGCTGGATCATATGGCAGATCTATGTTTAATTTTTTGAGAAGTCTCCATATTGTTTTCCAGAGTGGTTGTACTAGCTTGCATTCCTACCCGCAGTATATGAGGGTTCCTTTTCCCCCACATCTTCACCAACATTTGTTGTTGGTGGTGTTTTTGATGATAGCTATTCTAACAGGGTGAGGTGGAATCTTGGTGTGATTTTGATTTGCATTTCCTTTATGGCTAGAGATGGCGAGCATTTTTTCATCTGTTTTTTGGCTGTTTGAATTTCTTCTTTTGAAAAAGTTCTCTTTAGTTCACTTGCCCATTTCTTTATTGGTTCATTGATTTGGGGGGAGTTTAGTTTTTTGAGCTCCCTGTATATTCTAGTTATCAGTCCTTTGATGTATAGGCAGTGAATATTTTCTCCCACTCTGTGGGTGGTTTCTTTAGTTTAGAGACCATTTCTTTTGCTGTGCAGAAGCTTTTTAATTTCATGCAGTCCCATTTGTCTATCCTTTCTCTTAGTTGCTGAGCTTCTGGGGTTCTATTGAAGAAGTCCTTGCCTATACCTATTGCTTTCAGAGTATTCCCTGCTCTTTTCTATGCTACTTTCAGAGTTTTGGGTCTGATATTAAGGTCCTTGATCCATTTTGAGTTGATACTAGTACAGGGTAATAAACATGGATCTAGTTTCAGTTTTCTGCAGGGAGATAACCACTTTTCCCAGCAACATTTGTTGAGGAAGCTGTCTATTTTCCATCGTATGTTTTTGGTGCCTTTGTCAAAAAAAAGGTGGGCATAGCTGTGTGGATTCATATCCTGGTCCTCTATTCCATTCCACTGGTCTTCATGTCTGTTTTTGTGCCAGTACCATATTTTGTTTTGTTTTTGCTATTGCTTTGAATATAATTTGAAGTCGGGTATTGTGATACCTCCAGCATTGCTCTTTTTGCTGAGTATTGCCTTGGCTATTTGTAGTCTCTTGTGTTTCCAAATGAACTTTAGGGTAGATTTTTCAATCTCTGTGATGAATGTCATTGGGATTTTGATGGGAATTGTGTTGAATATGTAGATTGCTTTTGGTAATATAGTCATTTTTGCTATGTTGACTCTACCAATCCATGAGCACAGAAGATCTTCCCACCTTCTGTAGTCTTCCTCAATCTCTTTCTTCAAAGGTTTCTAATTCTCCTTAGAAGCCAGGATACATAATTTGAAATGATAGATTATATTTATCACAACTTCATGTCTTGTCATTATAGTGTCCAGAATTATTTTTGAAGATGTAGTACTTGTGGTGAGTTTCTTAATTAATATCCAATATACTTGTAGAAATTAACTTCTGTAGGTACAGCCAACTTTTGATCATCTAATTTGAGATAACATGTATAACTAAAATATTTGTGAAGTCTTCACTCTCTCCTGACTTATCTTTAAATTTATTATCCTTTGTGAGAAGCATTTAAATAGAGTTGCTGAAAAATACTGGATTAACTTTATTTTCAGCCTGGGCAGAGAACTGTCTTTAGCATCTCTGGGTAGCTTGATTTTACCCATTTCTCTAAAGGAAAGAATAGGATTTATTATAAGGCAGATATGAATTATTTTATCCTGGTTTATACATTTTTAATCATTTTTGAGACATATTGCACTCACATCCATTCTGTCCTTATCTAATTTACATCTATGTACATGCTGTTTCATATACATATCCCATGTTTTTGAGCCTCTGTATCTGTACTTGTGCTAGTCCCTCCATTTTTTACCACTCCTATTCCTTCATATACATTCTTGGTAAAATTCTGCCCTTGTCAAACTTAGCCTCCCAGTCATTGATATTTTCCCTATGCCCATGAGCCTTATCGTCCAACAGATTGACTCCAGATTCAGGTGTTACAGTTTTCTAGCTCTCTGATCCTAAGAAGATTACCACCATCAGACTCTCAATATTTTTGTCTTCAAAATGAAAATAATAGCCAACTGTAGGATTGTTTTAAATTTTCAATGGCATATAATTTAGTCATTCAATAAATAGTTAAGTAGTGATATCATATGTCAGCAAACAAAGCACAAAAACCCCAATTCTACTTTCATATAACTTAAATTTTGGTGGTGGTAGGTAGCTAAATAAATAAAAAATAAAGCATATAGGATTAGAAATGCTGACCTCAGCATAGAGGTAGGGAAGGGAGAGAATGCAGAAAATGGAGGAAGATTGAGATTTTAATTTTTAATGGGATAGTGTAAACGATGTTATTGAGAAGGTATTTGAAAAAGGTCCTAGCAGAGCCTGGGAATATGTGAAAAAGGAGCATTCCCGGCTGACAGAAGTGCTATTGCAAATTTTCTCAGGTGGATGTGTCCTTGGCATGTTCTAAGTACATCAGATATTAGTTGGCTAGTGCTGAGTGAAATGAGGGCAGAAAGAACAGGCCAGATCATGTAGTCTCAGGTTAGTCTCAATCAGGACACTGTCTCTGGGTGAAATGGGAGCCATGGGGTGGGCAGAGGGTTTGAGAAGAGAAGTCACATGATCTGACTTGCCTTTTACCTATTTTTTAATAAGTACTGTGCAGCTGCTCTATTGTTTGGTTGGGAGGAGACAAAGGTAACTATTGAGGGACAGCTGGGCAAACTACAAAATATCTCTGAGTATCTGACCAGTAGAGGCATTTTATAAATGTTAACACCTTGCTTCTCCATTGCCTTTCCAGATAATCCCCAGTCACAAGTTATGTCTCCTTCCTTGGAATTCTCTATTATGGCACACATTATTTTTTTTAACTGAGACTTATTTGTGTGTTTTTCTTAATTTTCTTGCTAGCCTAAACATTTCAGGAGGGCAGTTTCATGAGACTCAAATTTATTTATCTTGTTTTTCAGTTTTTAACTTTTCTTAAAAATTTTATTTAACTTTTTAATTAGAATATGTTAATAATAAAGGGGATTTCACTGTGATAATTTCATACATGTGTACCATGTACTTCGAACAAGTTCACCACCTCTCTTATACCCTTTTACTTACCCCCCTTTTAAAACAGTGCTTGGTGAGTTTCATTATGCTGTCATTATGCTATGTATATGTATAATTTACTTTGATCCTTTTCACCCTTCAGCATCCTTTCCTTTACTCCTCTCTTTATCTTTATATAGAGAATCCTTTATAGGACACTGTACATAATTATTATTTAAGATATTTTGATAGGATGAATAAATTTGTGAATATGCTTACATGGTTTTTGGAAAGATTTATAGCAGAGGGTAGTGCAGTGGTATGACAAGAAGGACTAAAGAGAGTGAGAAAACTATAATATACTTCGGAGTTTTGTATGAATAAAGGTAGAGGTTTAGGGCAGAAATATGGCCTATTCATGTTAGTCTATTATGGTTATATGAGAAAAACAGGACAAGAAATACCATGGATCCTATCTTGGGATGGACTTATATGAGTAGTAGATTGGGGTTGTATTTAGGACCTGATGACCAGTAGTATATTGAGGAGGAGGAGGTTACCATGTCTTACTTTGGTTTGTGTTGCTATGACAGCATATGATAGGTCAAATAATTTATAAAAACAGATACTTGTTTCTTTCAGTTTGGGAGGCTGGGAAGTCAAAGATTGAGGACTGTATCTGGTGAGGGCCTTCTTACTCCATCATTCTGTGGCAGAAGGACAAGAGAGAATGCATAAGAAACCAAAAGAATGCTAAACTCACTTTTAAAATTCTAATAATAACAAACTCACTTTAGTCTATGCCCTCATAATCTAATCAACTTTTATTAGG
The DNA here is from genome assembly GCF_047511655.1 of Castor canadensis. Taxonomy (NCBI): domain Eukaryota; kingdom Metazoa; phylum Chordata; class Mammalia; order Rodentia; family Castoridae; genus Castor; species Castor canadensis. The sequence continues at coordinate 142,919,197 of NC_133390.1, read as the reverse complement.
CCCCACCTCTCTACACTGTTGCATTGGGGATTAGGTTTCTACCACATGAACTTTGGGGGATACATTCCAACCATAGCAGCAAGTCTGAGAGCATAAGGAAGCAACAGTTCAGGATACATATGATTGGTGTATCTTAGGATATGTAGAACAGTGGTATATTTTTAGTAAGTAGGATGGATGTGGGAGGAGGAATTGGTCCTGACGTGGGAGATGCTGGGACAGGTCTAGTTAGGCATGCTGTCTAGGCATCTTCATGATGATGTGTAGCTGGGGTCAGAGAAGCAGAGTGGGTGGTCCAGTAGGTGAATGATGCAGGTAAAGGAGCTCCACATAGAGAGTACTTGAGGTATAGATGGGCTGCTTGGTCTCCTCTGGGGGATGAATCTGCATTTAAAAATTTCATAATTCTACATGCAGGAGGTTGAGATAGATTTGACAAATTACTAAATTATGAGCTGAATGGTGCTATATATATAGGATTCTTGTTTGTACAAGTGGCTAAGTATCCAATTCAAAGTAGCTGATGCAAAAAAATAATAATCCTTCTTAGATTATTCAACTGAAAAATTCATAGGGACTTATTGTCAAACAACCTGAATCTAGCTGTTTGAATGATACACTAAGGATCTGGATTCTTGGTCATTTTCTCTGCTCTAGCCTTTTCTAGTATCATTGTCATCCACACTGTCATTCTCTCACACAGAGCTCCTCATTAGAATTTGTCTCTAGTGGGCAAATGACAGCATTCCTGGAATCAGATGGAGTGGAGATGCATAGTTGGAAATCAGAGGAGAACCTGACTAAGCAATTAAACTCTTGATTGAGACTGAAATGATTTCAAAGCAGAACAAAGACTACTTAGTATGAAAGAAAGCTTGCTGTGATATTAGTGAGAATTACAGGATGTTTAAAAAAAAAGTCATTATCTATTACATAACCAATCAGTGTAAGTATATCTATAAGCTTGAGACATTCTTTATCTGGCATTATTAAATCTGCAATTCAGGTGAGAGAGTATTATCAAATCCAACCTGCTCATCAGCCCTTGTATAACAAGAACATAAACATGAATGAAAATATATCCAGTCTTCAGTGATGGAGGTATTATACTTATAAATCTTTTCTTCATGCTTTATGGAATTGAGCCTATATTTAACTTGAATTCTTTTTTTTTTTTTTTTTTGGAAGGAATTTCTTGTTTAACCATTGTAAAATAAAAGATTTGCCTATTAATGGGAAATACATATTTTATTATTAAAATGAGGTTCATTTTGAACTAGTTGGGCAAAATGAAGAGGGTAAACCAGTTGCAAAAAAGGGATATAAAAAGAAAGCAATCAAAAATGGTTAAAGATAGAGGATAAACCCTACAGCCATCTCCCCAGAGAATACTTCCTGTTGTCTTGTTTTCTCATTCCTTTGCAATGAGCTTTCTCTGCTTAGAGGCTTCAAATGTTCCTTCTTGCCTCTCCTAGGTGATTTGCCTCTCATACTTTCTAATGCAGTCCCCACTCCATTGTCACCCCAGATAGATTTGTGGTATGTAAATCAATGTTGTGATGTACTTATCATGCTGTATTGAGAGAACTTTCTTATCTGTCTTCTCCATTAAACTGTCAGTCATCTGAGGGACTGAGAAAATGAAGGAATGGGATTTTATATAGCCCAAATTATATTTATTAAAATGAAGTAGGGTTTCTATGCCTTCCTCCTTGCACTTACTTTCAGATGGCTTGCTAGCATTGCTTTGGAATGTTCCTAATATATCTATATATTAGTTTGGACTCTTGATTGGAAACCCAAATTCAAATAGCTTAAGTAAAAGGGAGAATTTAGAGGTATCTTGGAGTAGATTTCACCATAACTAAGGTATGAATGAGGGCAGAGAGATAGCTGGGCTTTGGCAATAAAAACTCAAATGCTGTTCAGACACTTGCTATTTTTTAATTTGACTTTATCTAATTGGTCTCTTACTTCACTTTTTCTGTAGACTAGCTTCCTACATTCAGAAAATATGATTTCTGACAGCTTCTAATTTTACTTTATAAAACTGTGCTTCTAGGGAAATACTAAAAATTATAATTTGAGTTTCTCACTCAAAAAGGCCATGGATCCTAGGAAATGTTTCAGTTTAGGCCAGGTCCTTCCCTCTAATCAACCATCAGTTTTCCCTATTGTAATCATGTGGAGTGGGGTAGGTAGTACATGCTTTACAATCAACATATTGGACTACTGTGGGATAACTGCATTCTGACAGAACATATGGTTATCTCCATTCCATACATACTTAAGGAGGGAATGATAATGAAGACAAGTGCTTCAACAGTTAAATGAGGCCAATGTTGGCATTTGAAATGCATAGTACATCTTTTATATTGGAGATTTATTTCAATAAATCATCTTCACTATGCTTTCTATTTCTTAGCATTTGTACACATTCTTTGCATTCTTAAGTTTAAAGTGGCAGGAATATCAGTGGGACAGCTAGTCTTATGAAAAAAAAGTTAGAACTGGAAACAAAAATATGCTCTGGCTGATTGATAAAAGAGAAGGTGTTGCTAACTAAAAATATATTTTAGTCTTCCAAAAGATATCACAACATTTTGCAAGTGTACTTTTTTAATTCATTTATTCACATGTGCGTACAATGTTTGGGTCATTTTCCCCCCTGCCCCTCTCCCCTCCTCGCTTCCAGGCAGGAGGAAGACAAAGCATTTTTGCTAGTTAAGAATAGCTATACAGAGAGATTCCCAGCATTGCTTTTATGTACAAATGTGTTACAACTCAAGTTGATCCATCTCTAACTGATCTTTACACTGGTTCCTGATCCCCTTCTCATGTTAACCTCTGTCGCTTTAAGGTTTCTGTATTAGTTCCTCTGGAGTGGGGACATCAAACGCTTTCATGTTTTGGTTTTTTTTCCTATTCCTATAGTGTTATTTACACGTTTTGTCTACTGTGAATAATTTAGTTCATTATCTCTTTCATATTTTACAGGGTAGGAAAGGGTTTAGTGGTAATCTCTGGCCATCAGTCCAATATTCCTCTATCTTCATAAAACTTTATTGGGGATTTGACATGTGTATGTGTGTGTATAAGCGTGTGTGTGTGTGTGTGTGAGAGAGAGAGAGAGAGAGAGAGGATTATGATTTAGTTATCAGTTAGGGAGAAGACTCTAGCATAATAAGTTTATTGATCTCTCCCTTTGTATGCACACTCATATAAGCAAACAGAAATGAACAGATTACATAAGCAAACATTGCTTCTATCTGAGCTTCTGAAGCTAGATACTAAGCTGATGGACATATCATATGAATTAAGAACCAATCTATTACTGGGTTTCTTATTTATCAGTTCAAACTTGATCTTGTCACTTTCAGAATATAAACTGGCTAACCATCAAAAGGACACAAAATGTTAAAGAAATGGACCTTTTCCCTAGTCTCTATTAATTAACCCAGCTCATCAATATTTGTCCATATGTATTATTTAGTTCCCTGGTGGAGTATATGTTGTTTTTGTTCCTGGCTTGGCCAAAGCAACACTCAATTTCACTTGCTGCCTCTACTTTACTCTCTCCCCTTCTCGCTTCTTTCTGCTTTCCTTCTTTTCTCTTTCTGTCCCTCTCTTCTTAAAACATACTTATTGCTGAGAATTCATGAAACCAAAGTACCCTTTACATTGTTTTTGTAAGTGACTTAAATGAGGATTTTTCTGCAGTGATGGAAACTGACAGCAAATATAATTGCTTTGGTTTATACATCTTGAAGCTAAAAACAGTTTCTTTTCATCATTGCAATGAAACTTGGACTCTTTTTTGCTTGCTTTTTCTATTTCTTGTTTTCTTGCTTTTCATCTTTTTATCCTTTCATTTGATCTTTCTTGTTCTTTATCTTTCACTCCCTCCCTCTCTTGTTCTGTTCCTCTTAAGGTTTTATCCTTGGTTGGTCCTGAAGCTTATTATCTTTAGGAGAGTGTGACTTTGAAAATCAGTTAGCATAAGTTGAATACAAACAGCCTTTTCCCTCCATAAAATACATTGTTCCCTTCAGGAGCTATTGATTCCAATCTGCTAATATTGTAAATCTAACTAAAATAGACATTGTCTGTACTGTATGTGGGCAAGTAGAAAGGGTTTTGCACTTAGAGAGCTTTCGCTAGAAAACTTGGATAGCAGCCAGCTGACAGAGCTCTATAACTTTTAAGAAGTTGGAATCTGTAAATACGTGTTTCGGGGAGAAAAAAGTTTTAGTTTAGACAGTTGCAGAGCTAATAATTATTAACACCTGAGAACTAATAATTAGCTCTAGCACTAGAACAAACTTCTATCTTTATGCCAGAGAAGATAGCTTGAGTAGCTAAAATGCAATAGCCTATCTTAATTTATGATGCCCATTCCTTAGCAAAATCTGTTTCTCATTTTCATTGCTAATCTCTCAGTGTGGTTCTTTTTGTGGTTGGTTGTTAATGTTTATGTGCCATGTTACAGTGTCTTACTTTTTCATTTAGCATTCTATTATATGTTCTTAATTTTGAGGGACTGCATATAATTTTGCAGTAATAATTATATACTAGACTGCCAAAGTTTTTGATATATATTGATTTGTTTAATCCTTACAACAGCACTGTGAGGTGAGCGCTGTTTTTGTCCCTATTTAAAAATGAAATGCAAAAACCAAAATGCAGAGAAGGTAAGTGGAATACTGAAGGTTCCAATGGCAGTACCTGACAGAGTACTGCCCTGGTTTTCTTAACCATCCCCTTCTTGTCCACTCATTCTTAGACACTGAGTTTCTTTTTGTTTATTATTATACATTTCATGAAAGAAAACATTATGATTAAGAAAGTGTTTCCCCCATATTTAAAGGTTTGTTCCTTGGCGTAGGTTCTTAGAAATAAAATTATTAAATCAAAGTTTAAAAACATTTAAGGCTGCTGCTACCCATTACTTTAACAGCGTTCCTAATGGCTGATTACATTTCTGCAATAATTCATATGTAGATAGTTCATTATATAATTGCCATCTTCTCATAACATTTAAAAATGTTTGCCAATTTGACAGTCAATTAAGGACTTTTTCTCTTTGTTTTCATTTTCTTCTTCCCTTTTTTATTTTTCTTTTAGGTTTTTTTGTGGTGCCGAGGATCAATAGTTTTGCTTCTTTCTTTGTATTTGAATTTCCTGTTGTGTGGATTATTTTTCATGCCCTTTGGCCTGTTTTCCTCTTAAAGTTCTAGTCCTATTAGTTATCATTATATCTCCTTTTGTCAAGATATTAATCTCTGTTAATATTTATAAGAAATATATTTTCTAATTATTGGTCTTTTAGTTTAGAGTAATTCTTTTTTACTTATGAGGCAGTGGTTTTACATGTTTTTTAAATGCAATTTTGCTATTGCCACTATTTAGAATATCCTTCCATTTCTAAGATAAATGCTAAATTATCTTTCTTTCTGAATTTCCTACCAATTTTTTCCTTTTATGCTTCTTACATAAAATTTTTTATTAGCAAATATTAATTGTACAAAACAATGGGTTTTACTATGGCATTACATGTATATAATGTACTTTGGTCATATTTAACTTCCCCACTTTCCCACAACCCTCTCTAGTTCTCCATCCCCCTTCCCACTGGTCCACTTCTTCCTAAATAGTCCACCTTCTACTTTCATGTCTTTTTTTTTATTATTATTATTCATATGTGCATATAAGGCTTGGGTCATTTCTCCCCCCGCCCCACCCCCTGCCTTACCACCCACTCCGCCCCCTCCTTTTCACCCCAACCCCTCAATACCCAGCAGAAACTATTTTGCCCTTATTTCTAATTTTGTTGTAGAGAGAGTATAAGCAATAGTAGGAAGGAACAAGGGTTTTTGCTGGTTGAGATAAGGATAGCTATAGAGGGCATTGACTCACATTGATTTCCTGTGTGTGTGTGTTACCTTCTAGGTTAATTCTTTTTGATCTAACCTTTTCTCTAGTTCCTGGTCCCCTTTTCCTATTGGCCTCAGTTGCTTTTAAGGTATCTGCTTTAGTTTCTCTGCGTTAAGGGCAACAAATGCTAGCTAATTTTTTAGGTGTCTTACCTATCCTCACCCCTCCCTTGTGTGCTCTCGCTTTTATCATGTGCTCAAAGTCCAATCCCATTGTTGTGTTTGCTCTTGATCTAATGTCCACATAGGAGGGAGAACATACGATTTTTGGTCTTTTGGGCCAGGCTAACCTCACTCAGAATGATGTTCTCCAATTCCATCCGCTTACCAGCGAATGGTAACATTTCGTTCTTCTTCAGAGCTGCATAAAATTCCATTGTGTATAGATACCACATTTTCTTAATCCATTCGTCAGTGGTGGGGCATCTTGGTTGTTTCCATAACTTGGCTATTGTGAATAGTGCCACAATAAACAAGGGTGTGCAGGTGCCTCTGGAGTAACGTGTGTCACAGTCTTTTGGGTATATCCCCAAGAGTGGTATTGCTGGATCAAATGGTAGATCAATGTCTAGCTTTTTAAGTAGCCTCCAAATTTTTTTCCAGAGTGGTTGCACTAGTCTACATTCCCACCAACAGTGTAAGAGGGTTCCTTTTTCCCCGCATCCTCGCCAACACCTGTCGGTGGTGTTGCTGATGATGGCTATTCTAACAGGGGTGAGGTGGAATCTTAGTGTGGTTTTAATTTGCATTTCCTTTATTGCTAGAGATGGTGAGCATTTTTTCATGTGTTTTTTGGCCATTTGTATTTCTTCTTTTGAGAAAGTTCTGTTTAGTTCACTTGCCCATTTCTTTATTGGTTCATTAGTTTTGGGAGAATTTAGTTTTTTAAGTTCCCTATATATTCTGGTTATCAGTCCTTTGTCTGAGGTGTAGCTGGCAAATATTTTCTCCCACTCTGTGGGTGTTCTCTTCAGTTTAGAGACCATTTCTTTTGATGAACAGAAGCTTTTTAGCTTTATGAGGTCCCATTTATCTATGCTATCTTTTAGTTGCTGTGCTTCTGGGGTTTCCTTGAGAAAGTTCTTACCTATACCTACTAACTCCAGAGTATTTCCTACTCTTTCCTGTATCAACTTTAGAGTTTGTGGTCTGATATTAAGATCCTTGATCCATTTTGAGTTAATCTTGGTATAGGGTGATATACATGGATCTAGTTTCAGTTTTTTGCAGACTGCTAACCAGTTTTCCCAGCAGTTTCTGTTGAAGAGGCTGTCTTTTCTCCATCATATATTTTTAGCTCCTTTGTCAAAGACAAGTTGGTTATAGTTGTGTGGCTTCATATCTGGGTCCTCTATTCTGTTCCACTGGTCTTCATATCTGTTTTTGTGCCAGTACCATGCTGTTTTTATTATTATTGCTTTGTAATATAGTTTGAAGTCAGGTATTGTGATACCTCCTGCATTGTTCTTTTTTCTTTCATGTCTTTTTAACCTAGGTTCCACAATGAGAGCAAATGTGATATTTGTCTTTCTGAATCTGACTTATTTCATTTAACAGGATCCATTTTTCCTGAGTATTTCTTCATCCATTCATCTATTGATGGGGACCTAGGTAGATTCCATAAGTTGGCTATTGTGAATAGTGCCACCATAAATATGGATATTCAGGTATCTTTTTTTGTGTGTGTTGACTTGGATTCCTAAGGGGTTTATACCCAGGATATAATCATATGGTTGTTCTAGTTTTATTTTTTGAGGAACCTCCATACTGATTTTCATAGTAGATGCACTAATTTACATTCTCACCAACAGTGTATAAGGGTTCCTACTTACTTGTCATCCTCACAACATTGTTATTTTGTTTTCTTGATTGCCATTGTGGCTGGGATAAGATGGGATCTCAATGTAGGTTTTTTTTTTGTTGTTGTTGTTGTTTGCAGTACTGGGGTTTGAAACTCAGGGCCTCACACTTGCTAGGCAGGTGCTCTACCTCTTGAACCACTCTGCCAGCTCTTTTTTTTTTTTTTTTGAGATAGGGTCTCACAAACTATTTGTCAAAGTAGTTCAAACTATGGCTTCAAACTGTGATCCTCCTGATCTCTGCTTCCAAAGTAGCTAGGATTAGAGGTGTAAGCCCTCCTCAGTGTAGTTTTGACTTGGGTTTCTCTGATTGCTAAGATGTTGAACAATTTTTTAAATGATTTTTTTGCCATTATATTTTTTCTTTTGAGAACTGTCTTTTCATTTCATTTGTCTATGTATTTATTCTTTTGGTGTTCAATTTTTTGAATTCATTATATATTATGAACAAAAATTTCTTGTTGGATGAATAGCAGTCAGAGATTTTCTCCAAATCTGTACAGTGTCTCTTCTGTCTGTTAACTGTTTACTTGCTGGGCACAAACTTCTGTCAATTCTTGCTGTTATTTCTTGAGCATGGAATTATGTTTAGAAAGTTGTTGCTTATGCCTTTGTCTTCAAGTGTTTTCCCATAGTTGTTTTAAATCTTACATTAAAGTGTATGACTCATTTCGAATGTATTTTTGAATAGAGCAAGATATAAGGATCTAGTTTCATTCTTCTATATCTGGCTATCCAATTTTTTCTAGCAAATATACTTTGTTTTTCTACAAAGTATATATTCAGACCCTTTGTTAAGAATCAGATGTATGTAGCCATATGGTTTTATTATTGGGTGGGTTCTCATTTTGATTCCATTGGTCTATATGTCTGTTTTGTGTCAGTACCATGCAATTTTTGTTACTAGGACTCTGGTATATTTTCATATCAGGTATTATGATAACTCCATTCTTACTCTTTTCACTCAGGGTTTCTTTGGCTATTTATGGACTTTTCTGCTTCCATATGAATTTTTGAATTGTTTTTCAAGTACTGTGAAGATTATCATTGGAACTTTGATGAGAATTTCGTTGAATATGTAGGTCACATTGAATAATATGGCCTTTTTGAAAATTTTTATTTTATTCATATGTGCATGCAATATTTGGGTCATTTCTGCCCCCTTCCTGCCATCCCCTCCCTTACCCCCCCATACCCCTTGCTACCCGGCAGAAACTATTCTGCCATTATCTCTAATTTTGTTGAAGAGAGAGTATAAACATACTAGGAAGGACTAAGGGTTTTTGCTAGTTGAGATAAGGATAGCTATACAGGGAATTGATTCACATTGATTTACTTTACATGTGTGTTATCTTCTAAGTTAATTCTTCTCAAACTAACTTTTTCTATAGTTCCTGGTTCCCTTCTCCTATTGGCCTCAGTTGCTTTAAAGTATCTGTTTTAGTTTCTCTGCATTGAGGGCAACAAATGCTATCTCGTTTTTTGGGTGTCTTACCTATCCTCATACCTCCCTTGCTTTATCATTTGATCAAAGTCCAATCCCCTTGTTGTGTTTGCCCTTGATCTAATGTCTGCATATAAGGGAGAACATATGATTTTTGGTCTTTTGGGCCAGGCTAACCTCACTCAGAATGATGTTCTCCAATTCCATCCATTTACCTGCGAATGATAACATTTCATTCTTCTTCATGGCTACATAAAATTCCATTGTGTATAAATACCACATTTTCTTAATCCCATTCATCAGTGGTGGGCTTCTTGGCTGTTTCCATAACTTGGCTATTGTGCATAGTGCTGCAATAAACATGGGTGTGCAGGTGCCTCTGGAATAACCTGTGTCACATTATTTTGGGTATATCACCAAGAGTGGTATTGCTAGATCAAATGGTAGATCAATGTTTAGCTTTTTAAGTAGCCTCCAAATTTTTTTCCAGAGTAGTTGTACTAGTTTACATTCTCACCAGCTGTGTATGGAGGTTCCTTTTTCCTCGCATCCTCGTGAACACCTGTTGTTAGTGGTGTTGCTAATGATGGCTATTCTAACAGGGGTGAGGTGGAATCTTAGTGTGGTTTTAATTTGCTTTTCCTTTATTGCTAGAGATGGCAAGCATTTTTTCATGTGTTTTTTGGCCATTTGAATTTCTTCTTTTGAGAAAGTTCTGTTTAGTTCACTTGCCCATTTCTTTATTGGTTCATTAATTTTGAGAGAATTTAGTTTTTTAAGTTCCCTGTATATTCTGGTTATCAGTCCTTTGTCTGAGGTGTAGCTGGCAAATATTTTCTCCCACTCTGTGGGTGTTCCCTTTAGTTTAGAGACCATTTCTTTTGATGAACAGAAGCTTTTTAGTTTTATGAGGTCCCATTTATCTATGCTATCATTTAATTGCTGAGCTGCTTGGGTTCCACTGAGAAAGTTCTTGCCTATACCTATTAATTCCAGAGTATTTCCTACTCTTTCCTGTACCAACTTTAGAGTTTGTGGTCTGATATTAAGATCCTTGATCCATTTTGAGTTAATATTGGTATAGAGTGATAAACATGGATCTAGTTTCAGTTTTTTGCAGACTGCTAACCAGTTTTCCCAGCAGTTTTTGTTGAAGACGCTGTCTTTTCTCCATCGTATATTTTTAGTGCCTTTGTGAAAGACAAGTTGGTTATAGTTGTGTGGCTTCATATCTGGATCCTCTATTCTGTTCCACTGGTCTTCATTTCTGTTTTTGTGCCAGTACCATGCTGTTTTTATTATTATTGCTTTGTAATATAGTTTGAAGTCGGATATCGCACAACCTCCAGTGTTGTTCTTTTAACTGAGTATTGTCTTGCCTATTTGTGGCCTCTTGTGTTTCCATATAAATTTAATGGTAGATTTTTCAATCTCTTTAATGAATGTCATTGAGATTTTGATGGGAATTGCATTAAACATGTAGATTACTTTTTCGAGTATAGACATTTTTACTATGTTGATTCTATCAATCCATGAGCATGGGAGATCTCTCCACTTTCTATAGTCTTCCTCAATCTCTTTCTTCAGAAGTTCATAGTTTTCCTTGTAGAGGTCGTTGACATCCTTTGTTAAGTTTACACCTAGGTATTTGATTTTTTTTAAGGCTATTATAAATGGAATTGTTTTCATATATTCTTTCTCAGTTTGTTCATTATTAGTGTATAGAAATACTAATGATTTTTCTATGTTAATTTTATATCCTGCTACCTTGCTATAGCTATTGATGGTGTCTAGGAGCTTTTGAGTAGAGTTTTTTGGGTCTTTAAGGTATAGGATCATATTGTCTGCAAATAGGGACATTTTGACAGTTTCTTTACCCATTCATATTCCTTTTATTCCTACTTCTTGCCTAATTGCTCTGGTTAGGAATTTCAGTACTATGTTGAATAGGAGTGGAGATAGTGGGCATCCTTGTCTAGTTCCTGATTTTAGAGGAAATGGTTTCAGTTTTTCTCTGTTAAGTATAATGCTGGCTGTAGGTTTGTCATATATAGCTTTTATAATGTTGAGGTACTTTCCTTCTATTCCTAGTTTTCTTAGAGCTTTTATCATGAAATGGTGTTGGATCTTATCCAAGGCTTTTTCTGCATCTATTGAGATGATCAAGTAGATTTTAACTTTGGTTCTGTTAATGTGGTTTATTACATTCATTGATTTTCATATGTTGAACCACCCCTGCATTCCTATGATAGAGCCTACTTGGTCATGGTGAATGATCCTTTTGATGTGTTGTTGAATTCAGTTTGCCATTATTTTATTGATGATTTCTGAATCAATGCTTATTAAGCAGATTGGCCTATAGTTCTCCTTTTTGGAGGTGTCTTTGCCTGGTTTTGAGATAAGTGTAATACTGGCTTCATAAAATGTGTTTGGCAGTTTTCCTTCCCTTTCTATTTCATGGGATAGTTTAAGGAGGATTGGTATCATTTCTTCTTTAAAAGTCTGAGAGAATTCAGCAGAGAATCCATTAGGTCCTGGACTTTTCTTTTTGGGGAGACTCTTGATTGCTACTTCAATTTCATTTTGTGTTATAGATCTTTTCAGGTGATCTTGGTTCATTTAGGATGATCATATGTACCTAGGAATCACCATTTCTTTAATAAGATTTTTGAATTTCTTTGAATATAGGTTCTCGAAGTAGTCTCTGATGATTTCCTGGACTTCCATGGTGTTTGTTGTTATCTCACCTTTTGTATTCCTGATTCTACTAATTTGGTTTTTTTTCTCTCCTCATTTTACTCAGGTTTGCCAGGGGTCTGTCCATCTTGTTTATTTTTTTAAAGAGCCAACTTTTTGTTTCATTAATTCTTTGTATGGTTTTTTTTTGGTTTCTATTTTGTTGATTTCAGCTCTTATTTTTATTATTTCTCTCCTATTTGTTTTGGGATTTGCTTGTTCTTGTTTTTCTAGGAGTTTGAGATGTATTATTAGGTCATTCATTTGGAATCTTTCAGTCTTTTTAATATATGCACTCATGGCTATAAACTTTCCCCTCAGAACTGCCTTTGCTGTGTACCATATGTTCCAGTAGGTTTTGTTTTCATTTTCATTGACTTCCAGGAACTTTTTAATTTCCTCTTTTATTTCATCAATGACCCGTTGTTCATTAACTAATGAGTTTTTCAGTTTCCAGGTGTTTGCATGTTTTTTGTCTTTACTTTTGTTGTTGAGTTCTACTTTTACTGCATTGTGATCAGATAGTATGCATGGTATAATTTCTGTTTTCTTATATTTGCTAAGGCTTGCTTTGTGCCTTAGGAAATGGTCTGTTTTCGAGAAGGTTCAAAGGGCTGCTGAGAAGAATGTATATTGTGTAGAAATTGGATGAAATGTTCAGTAGACATCAAGTAGTTCCATTTGATTTATTGTATATTTTAGATCTTGGATTTCTTTATTGATTTTTTTGTTTGGATGACCTATCTGTTGATGATAATGGGGTGTTAAAGTCTCCCACAACCACTGTGTTGGAGTTAATATGTGCTTTTAGTTCCTTCAGGGTATGTTTGATGTAATTGGGTGCATTGACATTGGGTGCATATAGGTTGATAATTGTTATTTCCTTTTGGTCTATTTCCCCTTTTATTAATATGGAGTGTCCTTCTTTATCTCATTTGATCAATGTAGGTTTGAAGTCTACTTTGTCAGAGATAAGTATTGCTGCTCCTGCCTGTTTTCAGGTGACATTGGCTTGGTAATTCTTCTTCCAGCCTTTCATCCTAAGCCTATGCTTATTTCTATCAATGAGATCAGTCTCATATAAGCAACAAATTGTTGGATATTCCTTTTTAATCCAGTTTGTCAAATGGTGCCTTTTGATGGAGGAGTTAAATCCTTTAACATTAAGTGATAGGTATGTGGTGATTCCTGTCATTTAGTTGTCTTAGTTGTTTGATTGTTTGATTGTGTGTAGCTAAATTGATGTTACTCTCTACTTTCTTGCTTTTTCTTTTCCTGTAGTTAGGTGCTGCCTGCCATTTCATGGTTATGTTGGGTTTCCCTTTCTGTGTGCAGAATCCCTTGCAGAATCTTTTGTAGTGGTGGCTTTGTGGTCATATATTATATTAGTTTCTGCTTATCATGGAAGACTTTTATTGCTCCATCTATTTTGAATGATAGTTTTGCTGGGTACAGTATCCTAGGGTGGATGTTATTTTCATTCAGTGCCCTGAGGACCTCACCCCAAGCTCTTCTTGCTTTTAATGTTTCTGTTGAGAAGTCTGCTGTGATTTTGATGGGTTTACCTTTATATGTTAATTGTTTTTCCTCTCTTATAGCCTTCAATAGTCTTTCTCTGGTCTCTGTAGTTGTTGTTTTAAAGATAATATGCCATGGGTTAGTTCTACTTTGGTCTGGTATGTTTGGTGTTCTGGAGGCCTCTTGAATCTGTATAGGAATAGATTTCCCTAGATTTGGGAAATTTTCTGTTATTACTTTGTTGAATATTATGCATTCCCTTTGCTTGCACCTCTTCTCCTTCTTCAATGCCCATGATTCTCAGGTTTGGTCTTTTGATGGAGTCAGTGAGTTCTTGCATTTTCTTTTCACAGGTCTTGAGTTGTTGAAGTAATAGTTCTTCAGTTTTTCCTTTAATTACCATTTCATCTTCACTTTCTGGGATTCTGTCTTCTTGTTCTATTTTGCTGGATTGGCCTTCCATTTTGTTTTGCATTTCTCTTTTGTTCTTTTTTCTGAGGTTGTGCATATCCTGAGTCCCTTCCTCTTTAATGTTGTCTATTTTCATCCTGAGTTCATTTATCTCTTTATTAATCATGTTCTTTGTTTCACTTTGGTGTTTTTTCAGTGCTTCTATGGTTTCTTTCATTTGTTCTTGTGCTTTCTCAAATTCTCTATTTTTGTTGTCTTGGAATTTCTTGAGTGTCTTTTTGGTTAACCATATCCAGTATCATCTCTATAAAATTTTCATTGATTACTTGTAGTATTTCTTCATTTAGATTATTCTTGTGGGCTCCATTGGCTTCTTTGGCATAGTTTATCTTCGTTTTTTTGGAGTCTGGATCTCAGTGTCTGTTTTCTTCATTTCCCTCTGGTTCCTGTACTAATTTTATCTGGGGAAAACTGGTTTCCCTGTTTTTTCTGTTTTCCTATCATTGCCCTTGGTATTGTTATTGTCCTTGTACTGTGTGCAATTAAGTATTTTCTAGCTTGTAATAATAAAAATGTGATATTTAGAATGGAAGGGTGAGAGGAGAGCGAAAGCAAAGAAGGTAAAGAAAAAGGGAAAAACAAATAAACAAGTAAAAAACCAAAACAAACAAACAAACAAAAATTTCAAAGATATAAACAGGGAGAGATAGGGTACTAACCAACAGTAAGCTACACAGGAATTAGAGAGACAGAGAGAGAATTGAAAATAATAATAATAATAATAATAAAATAAAAAAAATCTCCAAGTTCAAATGCAATAAAGTTTCAGTCTTAATAATTTTGGTGTTAGTCCCTCAGCCTCCAATCCTGGAGATGGTGTCTCAGAAGTAGTTCTGTTGTTGTCTCATCAAAGGCGAAAAAAACCAAAAAAAACAACACACCACAATGTGTCCCAAGTTCAAATGCAATACAGTTTTAGTAAGTTTTTCAGCATGCAGATGCAGTTCGGTTGTCTCATCAAAGGAAGAGAAAAAACAAAAACGTCTGGAGACAACTTTGTGGATGTCTATCTGAGACTGTGGCTCACCTGCCCGCTACTGTCAGGCAACTGTTGCTGCAGGCTTTATTGATTGCAGATCTCAGGAGTGAGCTTAACATTCACGTAGCCCCTCAGGGTTTTTGTACTTAGAGTTCTCCTAGGCTCGACCACCACTATTACAAGCTTTCCCCTTTCCAAGCACACTGGGGGAGATGGTGCTACACCCGACTTCTCCGGCTGGTGTGTTTATTTACAGTTCACGTGGGAAGTGGCCCTTCCCCCCTCTCCTGTGGAGTTTTCCTCCCACCACCACTTTTACAAGCTTTCCCACTCCTGGTTGCTGGACGGGTGCCACCACTCCTGCCTCCTCCAGCCAGCTTGTTTATTTACATTTCTGTGAGGGGTATCCCCTGCCCCCCTCTTCAGTGCTTAGGGCACCCCATCCTCTTTGCTACGTGTCTTTTTTGTTGTTATTATTCAGGTTTTTTTCCCTCTTTTTTCCCTGGGTGGGGGTCAGTCTGTCCAGGGGGCTATGCTGATCTGGCCCAGGGTTGTCTGTGGGAGTGCCATGTGCCACTTAGCTCACCTTGTGGTCTGCATCTTCCCAAGTGGTCTGGGAGCTGGTGTCTGGAGGCACGGGAGCCCTCCTGGTTTCTCCATTTAACATGGAGTGGGGATGCTATGCTTGGGCTGGGTGTGTGGAGGAGTCAAATTTTGCTCTTCACAGTGGTTTTTCCTGTAAGGTGTATCTCCAGCATTTCTCCAAGATTTTACTTTAGGAAGCATGCTTTCTGCTTCCTCCCTCTAGTCACCATCTTGGAATCTCTCTAATATGGCCACTTTTACAATGTTATTCTGCCCATGCATGAAATGGGAGGTCTTTCCATCTTCTAGTGTCTTCTTCAATTTCTTTCCTCCCAGTTTTATTTTTCCTATATGGGTCTTTGACCTGCTTGGTTTTAGGATAATTCTTAGGTATTGTATTTGTTTATTTGTTTTTGAGGATATTGTGAATGGAATTGTTTTCCTGATTGCTTTCTTAGTATGTTTGTTACTGGTGCATAACAACATGACTGATTTTTATGTTGACTTGATAGCCTGATGCTTTTATGAAATATTTATCAAATCTGAGAGCTTTCTGGTAGGATCTTTAGGGTCTTTTTAAGTATAGGATCACATCATATTCAAATAGGGATAATTTAAGTTATTCATTTCCTATTGGCAGCCATTTTATTTCTCTTGTGTTAATTGTTATGACTAGAAATTCAAGTACTATAGAGGTCAGAGGTGTACCCTTGTCTTGTTCCTGATTTTAGAGGAAATGATTTCAATTTCAGCACATTAGATTTAGATTTGTTGTATATATCCTTTATTATGTTGAGATATAATCCTTTGATTCTAGTTTCCTCAGGGATTTTTATCACGAAGGGATGTTTAACTTTGTCATAGGTTTTTTCTGTAACTATTGAGATGATCCTGTGATTTTTACCCTTGATCTCTTTACATGCTGTGTTGCATTTATTGATTCACATATGTTGAACCATTGTTTGTATCCCTAGAATGAAACCAACTTGGTCATGGTATATGTTATTTTTAATGTGTTGTTGAATTTGATTTGGAAGTATTTTATTGAGAACTTTTACATTTATGTTTCCCAAGCAAATTGGAGTATGGTTTTCTCTGCTATTGTTGTTGTATTCCTATCTTGTTTTGGTATTTGTGTAAACTGACTTTATAGACTAAGTGAAGCATTCCTTCACTTTATATTTTATGTGAGGAATACATACTCATTTTCTTTAAAGATCTGTTAGAATTCAGCAGTAAATCCACCCAGTCCTGGGATTTTCTTTATTAGGAGATTATTATTGGTTCAATTTCATTGCTTATTATAGATATGTTTAAATCATTCATATCTTGGGGCAATTTTGATAGGTCATATGTGTCTAGAAATTTATCCATTTCTTTTAGATTTTTTAATTTATTGATAGATAACTTTTCAAAATTTTCCTAGTGATCCTCTGGATTTCAGTGGTATCTTTTGTAATGTCCCCCTTTTTATCTCTATTTTTATTTATTAGTGTTTTGATCTGTTATTCTTTTGGTTAGTTTGGCTAAAGGCTTGTGAATCTTGTTTATCTTTTTAAAGAACCAACTCTTTGTTCCATTAATCTTTTACATTGCTCTTTTAGTCTCCATTTCCTTAATTTCTGCCCAATCTTTATTATTTCTTTCCATTCTAGTTTTGGGTTTAACTTGTTCCCCTTTTTCTAAAGCCTTGGTGTGCATCATTAGGTTATTTATATATTGAGATCGCTCTGATTTTTTTTGCCAGCACTAGGGATTGAACTCAGGGCCTAATGCTTGCTAGGCAGGTGCTCTATCACTTGAACCATTCTACAAGCCCCAAGATTTCCCTGAGTTTTAGATTTGCATTCATAGGTATAAATTTTCCTCTTAGAATTATCCCCAAAGTTCTAGTATGTTGGGGTTTCATTTTCTTTCTTTTTATTGTTGTGCTGATTGGGGACACATTGTGGCATTTACAAAAGTTCTTACAATATATCAAGTATATCATACCTCATTTCACCCCTCCTTTACCCTGTCCGCATTCCTGGAACAGTTTCAACAGATAACTTTCCATTTACATACATGTGTACACAGTATTTACACTATATTCACCCTACTGCATCCTTTCCCCACTTCCTGTGGTACCAAATGACCAGGCAGAACCTTTTCTACTCTCCTTTTCTCTAATTTTTATTTTGTGTGTGTGTGTGTGTGTGTGTGTGTGTGTGTATGTGGTACTGGGGTTTGAACTCAGGGCCTACACCTTGATCTACTCAACCAGCTCTTTTTTTGTGAAGGTTTTTTTCAGAATAGGGTCTCTCAAACTATTTGCCCTGGCTGGCTTTGAACTGCAATCCTCCTGATCTCTGCCTCTTGAGCATCTAGGATTACAGGTGTGAGCTACCAGTGCCTGGCTGTTCTCCAATTTTGTAAAAGACATTTTTGTTTGTTTAACAGGGAGTTTCCTTGTGATATTTCCATGTATATATGTATTATAACCCGAGTTGATTCATCTCCTCTATTTTTCTTCTTTCTACCTTAGTCCCCTTCTTACGGTGGTTTCAACAGGCCTTAAAATTCTATATTCATTTTATACAGAGAGTACATCAACCATATTCACCTTCTTAACTTCTTTCTTTTATCCTCCCTTTATTGTATTTGTCCTCCCCTTACTTTGACCTGTTTTTCATAATATTGCTGTATCTGTATTCCATATATGAGAGAAAACATGCAGCTTGTGGCCTTCACTTAAGGTGATGTTGTTCACTTCCATCCATTTTCCTGCAAACTACAAAATTTCATTCATCTCTGTGGCTGAATAAAATTCCATTGTATACAAGTACTACATTCTCTTAATGGGTTCTAGTTTCAATTGATTCCATGTGCTTTAAAATTTTCTTCTTTATTTCTTTAGTGACCCAGTGATTACTCAAAAGTATTTTGTTTAGTCTCCATGTATTTGTACGGTTTTTGTGGTTTCTCTTGCTATTGATGCCTAATTTTATTTAATTATGGTCTGATAAGATAAAGTAAATTATTTAGTCTTTCAATGTAGTCGTTAAGACTTGCTTTATGATGTAAAATTTTATCTATTTTGGAGAAAGTTCTATGGACTGCTGAGAAGAATCCACAGCTGTGGGATCGAATATTCTGTAGCTATCTCTTATATCCATTTGATCTATGGTGCAGTTTAACTCTGAAGTATCTTCATTGATTTTTTTTGGGGGGGGTTCTGAATGATCTATCATTGATGAGAGTGAGCTATTGAAATCATGTCCAATTACTGTATCTGGACCTGCCTATACCTTATATCCAATATTATTTGTTTTATGAAACTGAGTACACCATGTTTGGTGTATATATATTTACAACCATTATATTTTGTAATCTTTTTTTATCTATTCTTATTAATTTTGGCTTGTGAGATATGACTGTAGCTATGACATTTATTGTATTGTGAGATATGATTATAGATATGCCTGCTTACTTTCAATTATGTTTATTATTTTTTTAATCCTTTCATTTTCCATCTATGTTCCTTTGGTAGTGAGGTGAGTTTCTTATAGACAGCAAATAGTTGGATGTTGTTTTTTAAATCTATTCAGACTGCCTTTTAATTGGAAAGTTAAGACCATTTATATTTAAGAGTTACTATTGAAAGATATGTAGTAATTTCTCTCTTGTTCATCTTAGAGGTTTGCTGGCTTACTGAGTTATTATGGAATTAATAATGTTTATTAATGCCTTTTCTAATTCTCATTTGTTTAATCTCTTCTAATAGTGAGATTTATTCTTTCCCAAGGTCTCATGACTATGTGTATCTTTCTTCCTTTTGTGTGTGTAGTATTCCTTTAAATATCTTATGGAATGCTGGCTTAATGGTTATGAATTTCTTCTTTGATTTTAAAGGATAATTCTGCTGAATATAGTAATATTTGTTGGCAGTTTTGTGGGGGCTTGAAATACATTATTCAATATCCCTCTGTCTTTTAGTGTTTTTTTTCCTGAGCTATCTGCTGTTATTCTGATAGATTTGCCTTCATTTATAACTTGTCACTTCTCTTTTGTAGCTTTCAGTATTTTATCATTTTTCTGTATGCTTGGCATTTTAACTAATATGATGTAGTGAGATTCTTTCTGGTCATTTCTGGATTCTAAATGCCTCCTCTACTTGTATGTCCATATTTTTCCTTTATTTGTGTATTTTCTGCTATCATTCCATTCAATAAGTTTTCTATGCTTTTAGTCAATATCCTAGTTCCATCTTCTACACCTCATATTCATAGGCTTGATCTCTTAATTGGGCCCTAAAATTCCAGAATGCTTAAATTTTGTAATTATGATTGGTTGCCTTTTTTCTTTGTTGCTATCTAAGTGTAATAATTTTTCAGCATTATCATTAATTCCTGGTATTATTTCTTCCATCTCCTCTAGTGTATTAGAAATTATTTCTTACATTTTTATTTGACTTATTGAGATTTCATTTCTAAGATTTATATTTGTTTTTTCCATAGTCTCTCTTTTTTTGAATTTCTTGTCCAAATTGTTGAATTTCTTGTCCATGTCTTGCATTGACTTCTTTACTTTATTCATCGTTCATTTCATCTCTTTGAGGTCATTGATCATTTTTAAATCTAGATTTTTGCTTACTTTATCTGGCATTTCACCAATGTAAATATTTTGATTCAGTTATTGTAGATTTATGTACATTTGGATGAGGAGTCTTGTTGCCTTGCCCTGTTATATTTCTTGTGTTTCTGTGTTGTGAGTTGCACATCTGTTTGGATGGATATCTTTTCTGGTCTTCTTAGTGAGCAGCCTTCTCTTGAATGCTCAATTCCCAATTACTCTCAGACAGGAGAAAACTAACTGCTCTAAGAAGAATAACCTCAAAACAAAGCAGATATAGAAGCACATTTAAAATCAATTTAAGACAAATACTATGTACCAAAAACCATAAAAAAGAAAGTAGTAAATATAATCTAGAAAAATTAAAATTAATAAAGGTAAATATAACAATAATAAATACTGAAATAAAAGGAGGGGAAGGGAATGTGTCACAAGAAAAATCAAGGTTAAATAAAAGGAAAAGAGCATGAAGAAGAGGAAGAGAAAAGAGCAAGACATAAAAAATATCTGATTGCAAAAGAAAGAAATTAGATAAAAGTAAGGAGAAATTTAAAGCATTAAAAATAAAGTATATGAAATATTTTTTAAAAAGTAAAATAAAAAGAGGCAAAGAATTGGAGAAGCTTCTTTCTGTTTTCTCTAATATTGGAATTTGCCAGGTCAAGTGGGTAATGGGTAATATCTGGAGTCCATTGTGGTTCCTATTTGTTTTCACTGTAGAAGTTAGAGCTGCTTGTGGACTGATGTCAAAACTTGTCAGTGTTATGCTGTTAATCACTTAAAAACCTTTGAGCCATTGCTGATGCCAATAAGTTTTGGAGCCTATGGGCCAGGCAGGTTCCCACTTGCTTCAGAGTTCCAACCCCTGATTTGTGCATCCAGGAATAGCCAAAGTTCAAGCTGAAGGATGTTGCCCAAATGTGTCAAGAATGAAGGAAGCAGAGCACTGAGTTCTGCACTGGAGGGGGAGAACCACGGGAACCAACAGTACCTGTCCATCTTAGTGCTCCTAGTCTTCCCCCTGTGAGAAGGAGATGGCTGGGAAAATTGAGTGATTCCCTGTACCTGAGCTCAGAGATTTCATTCCTGCCTGTCAGCAAACCAAATATGGCAGGAAGCAGCTCCACAGGTTGAGAAATTTGCTGACCATTGACTTGGATTTCTCACTCTCTACAGTAGTCTTCAAGTGATGTGGCTTGCTCTTTGCCACAGAGAGTGGTGCCATTGATACCATGCCCTCCTCTGCTTGAGCTTCCCATTTCTTAAACTTCTCAGTTGGTATATGTCTGGCTCTCTTCCTCTCTCCAACTGTCCTCTTGGACATCTCCCACTCAGATACTGTTGTAGCATGTCCCAGGAATCCCTGACTTGTTACTGTTCCATGTTTGCAGGTCCTCAGAGTAGTCCAGTCTCAAGCCAAGGGCACCCTCTCAAGATACTACCTGGCAGAAACACTCTGAGACATAAAGAGCAATGCAATCGCTTTCTTCTCAATGCTAGCCTGCAACACAAGAGGAATCATTGTTGCATCAAATTTCTGCACTGGATTTAAGGCTTGCAAGAACTTTGGGTTTCTCATGTGGCTAGGATTGCTGTTGTCATTAGGGATGCCTGTTTTAACTTGTATTTGTAGCCTCTGTTTCCCTTCTCTTCTAGGAGCAGAGTTGGAACTGTGAACTATTTTCTACTTTTTTTGTTTTTCTGTTTCTTGTGCTATTTAGCTGTTCTGTCATCTCTTTCTGAATTCAGTATTCATCCTTTCTTTCTTACATTGAAATATATAACCTACTTTGTTTCTCTGACTCTTCTCATTCATGGAGTTGCATGGAGGAAACTTCTGGTCCACCATCTTACCCCAGAACCACTCCTATGGTTAATTTTTAATCAACCTAGAATTTACTTGTGTTGTAGTGTCAGCTATCCATCAGAATTTTGTTCTGATATAGAAAAATAATTTGAGTTTTATTCTTGTCTTTCAGTGAATTAATAAAAACTTGAAAGAAAGGCCTTGGATAATCCACAAACTGCACAATCAACTTCTGAATATTATGTTAAAGATTCTTTTCACTTTGTAAAGCAAGAGTTGAGAACTGAAATATTGTGTTTTATCAATAAATCTTAGTTCAGCTCCTATTTCTGTATATTTTTATATTTTCAAAACTGTATTTGTTATTTTTTATCTTTTACTTTTATAGATAAATCTTTTGAAGGGAGGCTAGTTGTCTAATTTTCCTTGTTCTGTGAGGTTTTATGTGCCTCACTGAGGATAGTATATTATTTCTAGACTTCTGTTTCTCATAATGTAATTTTATTTATTTAATGTTTTTATTTTTTAAATTATTCATATGTATATACATTGTTTGGGCCACCTTTCCCCTCTGCCCCTGTCCACCTCCCCCTCCTCCCCCACCTCCCTTGCTTCTAGGCAGAACCTGTTCTGCCCTCTCCTCCAATTTTGTTGAAGAGAAAACATAAAAGTTTATAAGAAAGACATAGCATTTTTGATAGTTTGAAATAAAGATAGCTATACAGAGAGATTCCAGCATTGCTTCCATGCACATGTGTATTACAACCCAAATTGGTTCATCTCTACCAAACGTCTTCACTACTTCCCGGTCATCTTCCCATAGTAGCCTCTACCAGTTTAAGATTACTTTATTCTCTCCTCTACAGTGGGCACATCAACCACTTTCAAGTTTTAGGTTTCCTTCACTTTCCCTATTCCTCCTGTATGCATTCTCCCCTGAGTGTGTGACCCATGTCCAATAATATCTCTGCATTTGTTTTAGGTCTATAATCTGCATATGAGAGAGAACATACAATTTTTGGCCTTCTGAGCCTGACTAAGTTTGCTTAAGATGATGCTTTCCCATTCCATCCATTTTCTTGCAAATGACAAAATTTCATTCTTCCTTTTCGCTGAGTAACATTCCATTGTGAATAAATACCTCATTTTCTTAATCCATTCATTGGTAGTGGGCATCTTGGCTATTTCCATAGCTTGGCTATTGTGAATAGTGCTAAAATAAATATGGGTGTGCAGGTGCCTCTGGATTAAGCTGAGTCACATTCCTTTGGGTATATCCCTAGGAATGGGATTGCTAGATCATGTGGCAGATCTGTGTTTACTTTTTAAAGAAGCCTCCATATTGTTTTCCAAAGTGGTTGTACTAGCTTACATTCCCACCAGCAGTGTATGATTCCTTTTTCCCTACATCCTCACCAACATTTGTTGTTGATGGCGTTTTTGATGATAGCTTTCCTAACAGGAGTGAGATGGAATCTTTGTGTGGTTTTGATTTGCATTTCCTTTATGGCCAGGGATGGTGATCATTTTTTCATGTGTTTTTTGACCATTTGGATTTATTCCTTTGAAAAAGTTCTGTTTAGTTCAGTTGCACACTTCTTTATTGGTTCATTGATTTGGGGGGAGTTTAGTTTTCTGAGCTCCCTGTATATTCTGGTTATCAGTCCTTTGTCTGATGTATAGGCAGCAAATATTTTCTCCTGCTCTGTGGGTGGTCTCTTCAGTTTAGAGACCATTTCTTTTGTTGTGCGGAAGCTTTTTAATTTCATATTGTCCCATTTTCCCATCCTTTCTCTTAGTTACTGGGCTGCTAGAGTTCTACTGAGAAAGTCTTTGCCTATACCTATTGCTTCCAGAGTATTCCCTGCTCTTTCCTGTAGTAATTTGAGAGTTTTGGGTCTGAAATTAAGGTCCTTAGTTCACTTTCAGTTGATACTAGTCCAGGGTGATACTAGTCCAGTTTCAGTTTTCTGCAGGAATATAACCACTTTCCCCAACAACATTTGCTGAAGAGGCTGTCTATTTTCCATTGTATGTTTTTGGCACCTTTGTCAAAAATTATGTGGGCATAGCTGTATGAATTTATATCCAGGTCCTCTATTCTGTTCCACTGGTCTTCATATCTGTTTTTGTGCCAGTACCATGCTGTTTTTATTGCTATGGCTCTGTAGTATTGTTTGAAGTCGGGTATTGTGATACCTCCAGCATTGCTCTTTTTGCTGAGTATTGCCTTGGCTATTTGTGGTCTTTTGGGTTTCCAAAGGAACTTTAGGTTAGATTTTTCCATCTCTTGATGAATGTCATTGGGATTTTGATGGGAATTGCATTGAACATGTATATTGCTTTTGGTAGTACGGCCACTTTTACTATGTTGATTCTATGAGCATTGGAGATCCATGAGCATGGGAAATCGTTCCACCTTCTGTAGTCTTCCTCAATCATTGTCTTCAGAGGTTTTTAGTTCTACTTGTAGAGGTCATTCACATCCTTTGCTAAGTTTACTCCCAGGTATTTGATTTTTTTTTTTTTTTGAGGCTGTTGTAAATGGAATTGTTTTCCTATATTCATTATCAATTTGTTCATTGTTGGTATATAGAAATGCTACTGATTTTGATAAGTTGATTTTGTATCCTGGTACATTACTGAAGCTATTTATGGTGTCTTGGGGTTTTTGGGTAGAGTTTTTTGGGTCTTTGAGGTATTGGATCATGTTGTCTGCAAATAGGGATACTTTGACAGTTTTTGTGTTTTTTTTTTTTTAACCTATTTGTATTAATTTTATTTCTTCTTCTTGCCTTATTGCTCTGGCTAGTAATTCCAGGGCTATGTTGAATAGGGGTGAGGAGAACGGGTACCCTTGTCTCGTTCTTGATTTTAGGGGAAATGATTTCAGTTTTCTCCATTAAGTATGATGTTGGCTATATGTTTGTCGTATATAGCCTTTGTAATGTTGAGGTACATTCCTTCTCTTCCTAGTTTTCTAAAACTTTTATCATGAAGTGGTGTTGAATCTTATCAAAGGCTTTTTCTGCATCTATTGAGATGATAAGGTGGTTTTTGTCTTTGCTTCTATTAATGTGCTGTATTACATTTATTGATTTATGTATGTGGAACCACCCCTGGGACCCTGGGATGAAGTCGACTTGGTCATGGTGAATGATCTTTCTGGTATGTAGTTGGATTCAGTTTGCCATTATTTTATGGAGGATTTTTACATCCGTATTCATTAAGGAGATTGGCCTATAGTTCCCCTTTTTGGGTGTATCTTTGTCCAGTTTTGGGATGAGTGTAATATTGGCTTCATAGAATGAGTTAGGTAGTGTTCCTTCCCTTTCTATTTCATGGAAAAGTTTAAGGAGAGTTGGTATTAATTCTTCTTAAAGGTCTGGTAGAATTCAGCAGAGAATCCATTGGGTCCTGGATTTTTCTTTTTTGGAGACTCTTTATTGCTGCTTCAATTTCATTTTGTGTTATAGATCTGTTTAGGTGGTTAATATCCTCGTGGTTTAGTTTTGGATGGTCATAAGTATCTAGAAATTTGTTCATTTCTTCAAGATTTTCCAATTTATTTGAATATAGTTTCTCAAAGTAGTCTTTGACATTTCCCTGGATTTCTTTTGTGTTTGTTTGTATCTACCCTTTTTCATTTCTGATTTTACTGATTTGGGTCTTTACCCTCCTCATTTTAGTTAGATTTGCCAGGGGCTTTTCAATCTTGTTTATTTTTTCAAAGAACAAGCTTTTTGTTTCGTTGATTCATTGTATGGTTTTTTGGCCTCTTTCATTAATTTTGGCCCTTTTTAAAAAATTATTTTCCTCCTTCTGCTTATTTTGGGTTTGCTTTTTCTTGTTTTTCTAGGAGTTTGACATGTAACATTAGTTCATTTGAGATCTTTCTATCCTTTAATATATGCACTCATGGCTATAAACTTTCCCCTTAGGACTTCCTTTGCAGTGTCCCAGAGTTTCTGGTAGGTCATGTTTTCATTTTCACTAACTTCCAGGAACCTTTTAATTTCCTCTTTTATTTCATCGATGACCCACTGATCATTGAGCAATGTGTTGTTCAGCTTCCAGTTGTTTGCATGTTTTCTACTGTTGTTTTTGTTGTTGAGTTCTTGTTTTAGTGTATGTGATCACATAGAATGAGGGGATTATTTCTATTTTCTTATATTTGCTGAGGCTTGCTTTGTGCCCTAAGATATGATCAATTTTGCAGAAAGTTCCATGGACTGCTGAGAAGAATGTATATTGTGTGGATCTTGGATGAAATATTCTGTGGACATCAGCTAGCAGGTCAGCAGAGGGGAGAAATGGTGCCAACTTTTCTCAGTGCAGCATAGTGTGGGATAACTTTCCATTGGCTAGGGGTTCAGAATAGTGTTCAGGATGTTGCAGAGTTTGATTCTGGTTGATGCTCTACTTCCATTGTTGGAGGAAGGATAAGAGAAGGAAGAAAAAGGGGGAGAGAAATTGCTTTGGGAGGGAAGATTTCCTGGGGTTGTACCCACCTTGCTGGCTGTGCCATGGGTCACAGCTGTTAGATGCAATAAAGGCTGATTTGAGGGCCAGTCTTTGGATTTTTTTTCTGCACCTTATGTGATGGCAGTTATTATTTTGGCTAGAAGTAGTCAGAATTACCCAACTGTGGCTCCAACATCTCAGGGAGATTTTTGGAGTCACAGAGCTTAGGCTTTCTCCTTCTGTACTCTAGTCACCATCTTGGATTCTGTCATAATGTAATTTTAAGCTGAGGACTTCTGTAAGATAGATAGATGTAAAAGGTATTCTATGGAGACCAAACAATATTCCTATATGTCAGGGATATTTTTGGTACCGGTTATATTTTTTCACTTGTAAGCATGATTAATGAAATTAAATGATCAAATATAAATTAAATTCATAAAAATCATGATTACCATTAGAAAAATCAAAATGTTGAAAACAAATATTAAAATCTAAAAGTAGGTGAATATATATGTATGTTACATGTAACTATGCATGTACGTACATGTTATTAATAGTAACATGCAGAGATCTGATTTAATATTTCAGAAAGAACTTGGCCTTATAAAAATGCTTATCAAAATATTTGACTGTATTACTGAGACTTCCAAATAATGTATAATTACTATTTTCAAAATGATATAAATGGGGATTGATCTCCTGGAATTGTTTTTCTGTCCATCATATTCATCCTCATTGTTTGATAACCCTTATTTATATCTTAGGTGCATATTAAAGTCATTGGCAAATCAGCATAACTGCGATAATTTGGCACTCTCTAATAAGACCTTTCCTTTTCTCTACCCAAAAGAGAATGCATTTACAATGCTTGTTAATATAAATTCATTGACTCATCTTTGAGGTTTGTTTATAACCTAGATTCCTTTGTGTTGAAGTTGGTTGTTTAAGAAGATAGGATCTACAACTAATTTATAGTGTTTTTTGAAGTACTAAAATTTAGAAATTTCTTACAAATCATTTTTAAACAATTGCTTTGCTTAAAGATGTAGTTGTCATTTATCATTTTTATCATCTTATAAAATTAAAAAATTTTAAGCCACACAAAAATGGTATAGATGGGATGATAGAGACAATCCCTTATTCTTTATAGACCACTATTAACATGGCCATATTTCTAAGTCCCTAAATTCCTACTATAGCCATCTTCTTAAGAAATTTCTACTTCCTTCTCAGGATTAGAAATTCACAGGATAAAATCCCTATTAATTGAGTGGATTGCATGACAAGAAGAGATTTTCAATATTTGTTGAACTAAATAAAAAACAACATTTATGTAACTTGGAAGAATTTTGTGATAATAATAGAAAGAGGGAAATTTGGGAGAAAGGTGGGGAAATGCTGAACTACTTTGTACTTAGCAAATATGAAACATACCATGATAAAAATATTCATCATTTGGAATGGGAGAAAAAAAATATAGAACTAAGAGCACAGATGGAAGGGTTACTTTTTGACTGACAAGAGGGAAGAAGAGAGGGAAAACAACATCTAATTCAAAGATACTTTATTTTAAATTGGCAGAAATTATAGGCACTTTTAAAGAATGATTTCAATAGTCTCTGATATTCTGACCAATTAGTGCCTTCCACATTACAAACCTTCCCTTACCTCACATGAGTATTGTAATGGGGATTTTCCTATAAAAATTTGATTAAAGATAAAGAAATACAGATGAGTCTGAAAGCTCTTCAGGTATGAGGCAGGAATGAATTGCTGTACCATCATAGCCCTATTATCAATGGAAATGAAGGAAATTGAAGATGAAAAACTCTCAGAGCATGTAATTTTAGGCTACCTCTTATTGTCCATTTAACTTGTAAAGAAAGAACCTGAGGTCAGGCTCCATATTGATTTCTGGAAATAAGACGAGCAAATAGTGTCCAGAAGATTTAGGGGAGACTATGTGATTGAAATTCTCAGAATGGGCTCAGAAACCAAAAACATTTGTATTTAATGTGAATGTTCAACTGAAGGCTTTTATTATTAAGATGCAAAACTGTTTTTCTATGAGGATGCCAGTTATTTGCTCACTGTGCTCAGAAAAAAGTATATATGGTGACAAAGATGGAAGCTATACATAGCCTCATAACATGAACTTTTTCTCACTAAAATTTACTAGGCTATTTTACTAATGGTTGCCTAATTTTCTAATAGTATAAGTTAACCTTGTGTGTAAAATAGGATCCCAATAATTGAGATCAGTAGCTTATATGATGTTTGATTATTTTATGTACTTACATTATAGAGGGTGAAACAACTTATTTTCTTTGGATTTCCTTTCCTTGTACCTTGCTATTACTATCATCATATTGACCATTATATTCAGTTGTGGTACAATTCATGTATCATTGCTCAAGCTACCCATTTCACAGAGGAAGAATAATTCTAGTGGATTCATTGTCTTATTGTGTATCTTATCATCCTAAAGTAGATGACCTGGTAGATTACAAAAGACTCAGCTATGTGAATTAGGCCAACCTCAAAAAAGCCAAATACTACATGTTATTGCTCATCTGTGTAACCTAGACCTAAATGATGGTGGTGGTGGTGATGATGATGATGATGAGATATGAATGTATAAGGGGCACTGTCAAGGCAGGATCAGTGGGAGGGGCAAAGGGAGAGGAAAAGATATTGAGGAGTGAAGAGGATTGGAGTACAACACCCTCCCCCAATACAAAGACAGCATAATGAAACCCACCATATTCTGAAAATGGGGAGAGGAAAAAGGAGGAGGAAGGCAGGGAAATGGGAATATAATGGAGGGGGTGAATTTTTACACAGTATACCGTACATGTGTATGGAATTATCACAATAAACTCCCCTTGTATTATTAATGTATGCTAATTCAAAAATAAAGTAAAATAAAGAAGACTGCTAAGTTGACAGCTGGAAACCTCTTAAGTGTGAGATTCTAAATTAGAGATTTATAAAAGATACCGTGTCTTCTACATACTGGTCTGAGAGTGAAGGTGAAAGGTTTAATCTCTCAGAGTCACCTGATGACTCTAACTTTATAGGCATAGAGGTTTTGATTCCTAGGGGCCACAGTTGGCCTGGGATCCCCAAATTATAACTCACATAACTACTTCCCCAGGTTAAAACTGCCAGAATGTCCATTCTATCTGAGCCATTGCTCTTCCCTGATTAATACTATTTTATTAAGAGGTTTAGTTAGAGAATTTTCAATATCTTTAATTTTTTAGAGAGAAGAGTTTCAAGATCTCTATCTTTTCCATCTTAGAAGGCCCAGGAATCATGAAAATTTTCCCGTGATCTCTCCAACAGATATTAGTGGTGCCAGAAACAATTAAGTTTCCACTTTTACCTAATATGATATGATATTGTAAAATATTTATTTGGTCTTTCTCCTTGTTTCCTAAAACTCTTGAAATCTCCAGACATGTCTTTTTGTATGCTAATGAGTTTATTGATAGGTAGCAGCTCCTAGGTAGCTTCAGAATTGTGATTGTTCATAGAAAAGACTGAGGCCAGATTGGAAGGTTGGGACTTTCAGCCCCATCCCCATCCTTCTGAGAATGAAGAGGAGTTAAAGATAAAGTTGATGGCCAGTGTTCAATGATGTAATCTATCATGCCTATTTAATGAAGCCTCCATAAAGGAGAGGGATCACATAGTTGACTACATGGAGGTTTCTGGAGGGAGAGGACATGGAAGCTACCTGACCCTTCCCTGGTATTTGTTCTTTGCATCACTTCATCTGTAACCTGTGTAATATCCTTTATAATGAATCAGGAAACATATTTCCCTGAGTTCTGTATGCTGCTTTAGCAAATTAATCAAACTTGAGGAGTGGGAACATTTATCGTTGGTTGGTCAGAAGCAGAGGTAAAACAAACAGCTTACAATTGGTATCTGAAGCTCAGTCTTGGGGACTGAACCCTCAACCCGTGGGACCTGACACAATGTCCTGGTAGTGTCTGAATTAAATTAAATTAGAGGACTCTCAGCTGGTGTCTGCTGCTATAGCACTACTTGCTTCGTGTGTGTGTGAGTTTCACACCTGGCATCAGAAACGTATTGTGAGAGCATAGTATAAGAAAGAGCTGGGTGTTGGTGGCTTACGCCTGTAATCCTAGCTACTCAGGTGGCAGAGATCAGGAGGACTGTGGTTTGAAGTCAGCCTGGGCAAAGAGTTTGTGAGACCCTATCTTGAAAAACCCTTAAAAAAAAAATGGCTGGTGGAGTGGCTCAAAGTGAAGGTCCTGAGTTCAAACCCCAGTACTGAAAAAAAAGAAAAGAAAATGTGTTTGAGTGTAGGTTTTTCCTCTATATCCTCAGAGATCATAATTGGAGTTATGCATATCTATGAAATAAACTCCAAAATATAAAGTGGCTTGAACAAAAAATTTATTGCACATGTAATACCAGTGGAAAGGTCAACAGATTGCTAGATGGTCTTTCTTCTTTTGGTCAATTAGGAACTCAGGTAGGGAGGCTTACTGTTACCAGCATGTGGCATCCAAAGTCATCCTGGGCACTGTTTCCATTTCAGCTAAACAGAAAAGGAAAGGAGCACGGAAAGGTTTGACCAGCATGGAGCATATCACTCCTGTTAAGTTTTAGTTGACTAGAATTCAGTTTCATAGTCTACAGGGAGGCTGGGAAGTATTTATTTTGTGTTCAGGAAAAATAGAATATATATTTGGATTATTTGGATGATGAGCTAACAAACTGTCTCCTGTGGCTACTCATTTTTATCCAGACATCACTCTCCAGAATTCTGATAAATACAAGTTTATTGTACAGTTTTTTAAAATTTCCTTTATTCATATGTGCATACAATGATTGGGTCATTACCCCCCACCCCCTCCTTTTACCCCCCACCCCCTCCCTTTACCCTCCACCCCTTCGCTTCCAGGCAGAAACTGTTTTGCCCTTATCTCAGTTTTGTTGAAGAGAGAGTATAAACATTAATAAGGAGGACCAGGGGTTTTTGCTAGTTGAGATAAGGATAGCTATATAGGGAGATTCCTACTATTGCTTCCATTCTTCAGTTTTTTGAAAAAAAAGAAAATTGGTGACCTTTCCTTTCATTACAGTTACTAGGCATTCCACTGGTTAAAAAATAATGCTCGTATTAGGGAAAGAAAAGTAAAAGATTTGAGTCAGCTAAATTATACACACATGCCTTTTGCCACATACTCAGAAATCACTAAACACGATTTTCATATTCAATGCCTGCATAGCAAGGTTTAAAATTCTAAGATAACACATAATTATAAAGACTTCTAGGGCAAGGAAAGATAAATCAAGCCTGGCTTTCCTGATTGGTGGTAAGCACTAAAGTGAGTTAGATTTGAGGAAGTACCAGCAAGCTAGAAGCTGGGATAATGTCAGGGGTAGAATCCAAATAGGGAGCTAAGAGTTGGAACCAATGTAGGTACCCAAGGAAAGAGAAAGTTGGAGGCTATATTCCTTATTATAGGTACTTTCAATACACTTTCTGCTGAGCAGGAGTGAAGCCCATGGTGTGGACAGCCCACAGAAAGAAAACAAGTAATAGACTAACTGGATGGAAGAAGATTTGAAGTAATGGAGTTTTTATGTAGCACACGCAGAGAAGAATTATCATACTAACTCAAGATTAGCAAATTGTACTCCTGGTGGCCTTTGGATGTGAAGTTACTATGATGCAAAATTGGTAATACCAGTGGAAATACAATAAAACATAAATTTACTAACAAGCAGTCTTATTTTTTGTCCAGGTGGTGATTAAAATTGGGATGTGATTGAATTTTAAAACAATTAAAATCATAACCTGTGCTGTGCTCAGTAAGACCAGTAAGAGTGGAACTCAGTCAAAGGAAAAGAAGTTCTAAACTTTGGTGCTGCTTGTGGTCTATGAAACATAAAATTATTTTTCAGATGACTTCTGATTGGTGACTCTGAGCAACTATGAGAACACAGAGTACAGTTATCTTGTCAGCAGAGGGTAATGTTTGTGATGGTTATACAAGACTTTTAAGATGAAATTAAAAGTCTGCTAGCTCAGTGTTTTACACCCAAGATTTCTTGATACTATGGAATATGTTCATGCCAATTGTTTATGGTTGTATAAGATGAAGAATGGAAAGTAGTGAGGAAGGATAGAGTAGTTAGCAACTTATGTTCTAGAGTCATAATTGGTCTCAAGTACTGAATTGTTCATTAAAAGTCTTTTAATCTTCACATTTCAGCTTTCCCAGACAGAATATTAATTTGAGGAGAATAATGATATTAAAGGATATTTGAAAAATAAAGACAACTTTTAATTTAATTTTGAAATAACATTTTATCTTAATGATCATAATCATAGATTTCAATTAATTTTAAATGCAATATTTTATTTAAACTGCAAAGGAAAAATATTAAGCTCTATTGTTACTGAGTGCTCACAATTCACAGAGTTGATTACTAAATTTTATAATAAAAATTATACAAAAAGACAATTTTACCTTATCATTTCATAATCACTATTAAAGCTGTATCCTAGTAAGATATGTTAACTCTCACAAAACTATGTGGTGCAACAAGATCACGTGCTATGTAATTCTGGGGTTTGAACTCAGGGCTTCATGCTTGTTAGGCAGGCATACTACCACTTGAGCCATCCCTCCAGTCCTTCCTTTTTGTTCTGGTTATTTTGGAGATATCGTCTCTCTTTTTGTCCAGGCTGACCTGGATCACAGTCCTATTTTATACTTCCTGCCATTGCTGTGATGACGGGTGCATACCATCATGCCCAATTTTTTTGTTCATTGAGATGGAAATCTTGGGAGCTTTTTGCCTGGCTGGCCTTGAACAGTGATCTTCCTGATCTCAGCCTCTCAAGTAACTAGTATTACAGGAGTGAGCACCATTGCCTAGCATGTATTATTTTCTAAATACAAACACAGATAGACATATGTATTCTAAATTCTGAAACAAATCCAAGGGTTTGGATAAAGGATTGTGGATTTGAGCCAGGTGCTGGTGGCTCATGCTTGTAATTGTAGCTACTTAGTTGGCTGAGATCAGAAAGATTGCAGGTTGACACCAGTCTGGGCAAGTTGTTCATAAGACCCCGACTCCAAAATAACCAGAGCAATATGGACTGGAGGTGTGGCTCAAGTGGTAGAGCACCTGCTTTGTAAGAACACAGCCCTGAGTTCAAAGCCCAGTCCTACTAAGAAAAAAACAAAAAGAAAAAAAGAAATAAAAAGGGTTGTGGATCTGTATTCTAATGGTATTGGCATAGGAATTATACCATGCTTCATAAATCTACACTGTTCAAAAAATCCTATTGCTATCCAGTTAAGCATGTGGCATTTGACATGTAGTCTATAGATAATACCACCAACACCAATGAAAACTTATAGAGTTACCAATTTCAATAAATCCTCCAAAATGAGGATGGATTCAGAGGGCAGTTTCATAATTACAGTACACTTGCTTTTGTTATGTTTCTTAGATAAGATCTCAATTCTGCTTGGTTATTTTTTCATCAACAAAAGGAACTTCTCATGATGTCATGACTCTTATGATGGAGTGTCCTAACTGATAGCATTGGCATAACTTCATTTAAATTATTTTACCTTCTCTCAGTGTTTCAGCAGGAATGTATTTGGCTTTTGAATTTTGCCAGTGTCTGAATTATATATTTTCTAGGTAACTATTGAGTGATATAAAGTAGACAGAATTTGGACTTAGCTGGGACCAGGGATCTTAGCTGGGTGGTCAGCTTTTTTATAGTACCTGAGTCACTTTGAGCTTGTGACTTGATTTCTATAATCCTTGTCTATAAAAGAGGGGCAAAACTTATACTTGTCAGGATCATGAGGACTAAACTTAATAACTATAAATCATCTTGTATGGAGCTGAGTTCATACTAAGAGCTTGACTGTTTCTCAAACCTGAATCAGTTTGTGAAGGCAGCAACTCAGTAGAGGATGTGTGTTCCTGGGCTGATCAATGATTGCAGCTGTGTGACTGGTACTGTGGCATTTGAACTTCTCACGGCCTGAGCAGAACCTCCAGATTCTGTAAGTGAGAACTGTAGCTGATTAGACATAGTTGCTGGGACACATCACCACAACAACAGAGTGAGTGTGGAATGGTATGTGTGAGTCTTGCCAGAGAGATAAAGAGCTGAACAGAATGAGAGTTTTCTTATTGTTTGTAACCACACATTTAATTTAGGCTTCCATTAATTCACAAACATAATAGTGCTTTAATATTTAATATTGGTGTTGATAAATGTGAGTCAACATTTTTTCTGTCACACAGATATGATATTTTCTTTCCATACTACAGAAAAGTTTAATATTCCCTAAGGAAATTTCCTAACCACTTTTAGCAAATGGTAAGATCAGCAATAAGAATTCAGTGCTTTAGAGCTGTACATTTGCTAGAAATGAGTCATATTGACGACTGTGAACTTCTAGTAGCTAAAGAAGGGAGGGCTAGAAAATAAGTACAAGATTCCCTAGGATTTGTGGTTGCTTCCCCACCTCCACACATAGCATGTGATCTTGTTGCACCACATAGTTTTGTGAGAATTAACATATCTTATTGGGATAGAGCTTTAATAGTGATTATGGGATGATAAGGTAAAATTGTCTTTTGTGTAATTTTTTATTATTATAAAGTTTAGTAATCAACTCTGTGAATTGTGAGTGCTCAGGAATAATAGAGCTTAAGATTTTTCCTTTGCAGTTTAAATAAAATATTGCATTTAAAATTAATTGAAATCTATGATTATGATCATTAAGATAAAATGTTATTTCAAAATTAAATTAAAAGTTTTCTTTATTTTTTAATGTCATTATTCTCCTCAAATTAATATTCTGTCTGAGAAGGCTGAAATGTGAAGATTACAAAAAGTCTTCAATAAAAGGAAGTACATATCATAGGAATATGACTCTTACATAGTTCAAAGAAAATTTAATTGCTATTTTATGCAGCTTCTTGCCTTGCTTATCTTAAGATGGTTTTGATTCAGGGGAAATAAAAAATTAAAGATATACATATATTACCTAAGTAGGCCAGAGTTAAGGAATAAATAAATAGCTAATATATGGTTGATGTACTTTCTATACAAGAACGAATATAGAATTTTTGAACCTATTAAAATCACTATGAGAAGGGGACTAATGTAGATAGGAAAAAAATGAAGGAGATGAGCCAATTCAGGGTGTAATACATATGTACATGGAAATGCCATAATGAAACTTCTTGTATAACTAACTTAAAGAAACATAAATGACTCTTTTTCAAAAATGTAGAACAGGATGATAAAACAGGTCCTATCTGGGGGTTGGTACCAGTGTGTGTGTGTGTGTGTATAAGGAAAGGGTATAGGAGGGTGAATGTAGCAGAAATATTATGTACTCATGTATGAAAATGGAAAAATGAGACCTGTTGACACTATTGTAAGAATGGGAGAAGGGAGGATAAAGGAGAATGATGGAGGGGTGAATTTAACTATTGTCAGCACTTTTGTAAATGTCATAATGTTCCTATAGTACAACAATAATATGATAATAAAAAATTGAAGTATGTGAGTTAGTTGATTTTAAAACTTTATTTGTTAAAATGTTCATTACTTTTAGGAAGAATTTCGCATAGTTTGAGAAATTGGTGAGTTATGATCATGGTTATATCTTGCATTTCAATGCGTTTTAAATTTTTTATTCTATGTGTTTCTAAAGGGAGCACCATGGTCATTTCTGTGTTGTAGTTTTAGCCACCCTGCATGGGGGCTATGAGAACTACCTGCAGGCTAAAAGATATAAAAAAAGAAAACAAAAAGCTTTTAGCCTTCCCTAGTACCATACTCTTCTTCCAAGTGTCAATTCAGGCTCATAGTTCCTCCCTGTTCTTGTAAATTCTCTGGAGCTTTCAGGTAGTTGTTTTAAAATTTCTCTTCAGTGTTTATAGTTGTTATTTGTTGATCATAGTGGAAGCAGCTCTTCATAAATTCTTAAAAGCTTTTGAAATGAAGACATTTAATTTTCATTATGTATTTAATTTGTTTTAAACTTTACTGTTTCTTCCTGGTAATGTGGCTATATTCTGATGAACATTCCAATTCTTTTAGATGGTATAGATACTGTTGCTTTAGGACACATTTTATTTCAGCTGCTAAACAATGATACTATTTTTCATCTTTTAGTGGAAATGAAACTATTTTTTATTATAAATTTATTTACCCTGGGGTTTGAGGGGCTTTGGAATGAGAGGGTCTTGATCTAGTCCCACTCTGCTGAGTCCCCTCTGACAACCTTAATGTGTTCAGCTTCAGTGTCTTCATTTGTAAAACAGCATAATAACACTTACGTTATCGTACTGTTTTGAAATTATGCATATTAAAGGAGCTAACAGGTGCTTCCCAAACAATAAATGTTCTATCAAATATATTATTGTTGTATGCTACTTCTTGACTTATTTGAGTTCTGAAATTAGAAGATTTTTTGTTCTATAATTCAACAGTTGTATTTCTGAAAGAAATTGAAAGGTATTTAAGTGCTATAGTATAGATTGGAGTATGGATTAGAATCTATCTCTGAAAACCAAAGTAAGCCTTTGTAATGATTCAAAAGTAAATTCCTCTTTCAGAGTTAGCCACAAAAAAGAAGCAGGGGCTAGTGGAGTGGCTCAAGTGATAGAGCACCTGCCTAGCAAAGCCTAGCAAGCAAGAGGCCCTGAGTTCAAGACCCAGTACCACCAAATAAATAAATAAATAAGCAGGAAGGAAAAGTGATATTATTTTAGGTGTTAAGATATAGCTCAAGTGGTATAGAACTTGCCTTGTGTGCCCAAAGATCTGGATTCAATCCCCAGTACCACAGAAAAAAGGTAGAAAGTATGCAGCAGTGTATACTTGAGGAATAACATGGGCCAGAAAGTATCTGCATCTTAATCTAAGATATATTTAAAAGGGTTTATTGATTATCTACTTTATGTATATGTCTAGTCCTATATAGATATGGTTTGGGAAACAAAGATGAAAAAGACAAGGTCCCTTCTTTTTCCTCTCTTCTGTTCTGTTCTGTTCTCTTCTTTTTTCTTTCTTCTTTCTTTCTGGTGTTAGGGATTGAATCCAGGGCTTAACACATGATAAGCAAGTACTCTGCCACTAAACTACATCCCATGCAATTCTAGGAAAATCCTCCTGGGGAGCAGAGTTAGGAATAGGAAAAAAGTTGCTTCAAATTCTTTGTTTTGGGACTGTAATAGTCAGGGTTCTCCAGAGAAATAGAAGCAGCAGGATGTGTATATATAAATACATAGATGGGAGAGAGAGAGAGAGAGAGAGAGAGAGAGAGAGAGAGAGAGAGAGAGAGAGAGAGATTTGTCTTAAGGAATTGATTCACATGATTGTGGAAGCTTGACAAATCAGAAATCTTCGGGGTAGGCCAGTAAATTGGAGACATTGGGGAGAAAGTTGCAGTTTTAGTCCAAGAAGTGTTCTATTGGCAGAATTCCCTCTTTTGGTGGGGAGGTGAATTTTTTTCCTATTAAAGTTCTTCAATTGATTAGATGAGTCCAACCCACATTATGGAGGGAAATATGATTCACTCAAAGTCTATAGATTTGGACATTAGTCTCATCTAAAAATACCTTCACAGAAACATTTTGTTTGAACAAATTTCTGGGTATCTTAGCTTATCTAACTTGCCATATAAAAGTTACCACCACAGGAACTTGCCCTAGGAATTTTCTTTGGATCCCATAGCAAATATAATCCTATATGATGCCCCAGCTTTGGGCCTTGTGCCTTCATTGCTTACTTCTGAGTTTTGTTCACGACTACTGTCTATTTTGTTATCTTCTACTGCTGAGAACTTGTGTCCATCTGACTACACCATCAGTCTCAATCTTGCCGACATTTGTGTCTTTTACAAATCTTTGCCTAGCCTTTTCCTGTAATTCTGTGTTCCATCTTGATCTCAAGATGGATCTGTGATCCATCTGAGATCTACTTTAGTCTTCTACATGGTCGACTTGGCCTACAGCTTCCTGTTCTGAGGCAGGATTAATACCTCTTATGAGATAATTAGTGTCTTGAAAATGTACTCTCTCCCCTTCTATTTCATATATTATCTGGAAGTCCCAGAATTTTTATTATAAATTTCAGACCCTTCCAGTCTTCACTAACAGTTTTCACAGAACATTGTTTCTGATTTGCCATATTTCTTCTTTTCATTGATTTATAGCTCACTTATTTTAAGGCTGCTCCTCCCCTCTTTGTACTCTCATCAGTGTTTTGTGTGGAGGACTAATTGTTAAATATACTGCTATTCTTTTAATAATTGAATGTGTACAGTATTTATGACCTATAGACCAGCACTCTTATTTTGTTCCATTATGCCTTTTATTCTCCAGGGCCTGTGGTTTTCAAATGCCAGTGTTTTGAATAGCTGTCTGTGGAGTTGTTACCATGGTACTGAGATTCTGTAAACTAGCCATTTTAGCTGATATCATATTCCAGTGCATGCCATGCTTGCTGCTCAGCATTTCAGACTGGATCTGATTTCTTGGGATTAAATTCCAGATGTTATTTTGCAGCTTGCCATCTGTCTGTTTGGGGAAAGTTTCTTTCAGGTTATAGGTCAGATGTGTGTTCATCGACGTTTTCAATCTTATTTATTAGATCTCCACTTGTTGGCATCTTTTCTCTAATGGCAGAATAATTTGTTTTCCTCTTTAGAATAATTTCAGGGTCAAAACAAATAATTCTAGCTTAGAAACTCTGCCAAATGATTTCATTGGTGGTATTTTAGTAGCTTGGAATAGAGAAAGGAAGTACGCATTTTCTTCTTCTTTGAAGGGAGAAATTTAAATTAGGAGGCTGTTAGTCTGTAAGCACAACTACATTTTAAAAAAGACATAATGAGAAATACTATGGGAGCATAAAATCTGATTCATCTAATAGTGTGCTCTGACATTTATTGTTATTTTTTCCATGATAGACATATATTAACATGTAGTTATTCTTTTTATAAAAAATATATTCATTTCTTTTTAAAGTGTTCTTAGCTTTCAAATATGATTCCCACAGCATCCTCTGTATTATAAAAAATGATACTGAAACAGTTTTGTTCTGAAGTACAGTATTTGGAATCTTCAGATCAATATCACTTTTCAGACCTTTAATACAACCTTATTTATGTCCATCAAATCACAAATGTAGTTGTGGAGGTAGAAACTACTTGATTTCAGTGCAATTATCATAGACTAATAAATCAATATTTCAAAATATAGGCTTTTATAATGAGATTCTATATGGATATTGATTTCATTTTCTGTGCTAACATAAAAAACAAGTGTTCTCAAACTTGGGTGATTCAAAATTTTGTTTGTAAGGCAGTTATTTGAAACTTAGAGTGCTTTTTTCTAAAGAATTATTTTTATAAATAACAGTTTCCCAGGCCCACCCACAAAAGCTTACTGAAACCATAATGTAGCTGAAAATAGTATTCTAATGGTGGCTGTGATTTCTTAATTTCCTGAATTCACTCCAAGTCCTGATGTTCTTTGTGTTTCTCTGGCACTTGAGTGTTGGGGAAAGTTTTTCAAGGGTGGATATACTGTGCATATTTGAGAAAAAATATGCTGATGAGTTCAGGTTGGACTTGGAAGTTTCATAGGTTGGAGAGTTGCTAATCGTCAAGGAATGAACAGAGGAAAGTTACTGCCCCTAATGTCTAGCAGCACCAGGAATTGTGCCCCTCCCTGTAGTAGAGAACCTCAGTGATTAACAATGGCACAGCAGTGTGTGGCACTTGGTGAGAGGGACTAGTGATAGTAACTGTTGGTGTATATAGGATCTTTGCAACTGAGCGTTTTATAGAATTTAATGTTTACAAAGATTTTGAGGTTAACTTTACATTTTTTTAATGTTCGTGGTTCCAGGGCTTTGAAAAATTCCTTTGCTTTTTAGAAGTTAATTTAAATGTAGAGAGCAGGGTCAATACTGCTGAGATGTCAGTTCTTCCCAGCAACATATAGCCAGTATATCCCAAATGTTAATTGTAAAACTGTGAAAATTTGAAGGCATAACACAGGACAAAATATGTTAGTATGATGATGGGTTTTTAGATACAACACCAAAAACATTATAAAAAAAATAAAGTGGAACGTCATTAAATTAAAATTTTCTGTTTTGTGAAAGCCACTGATAAGAGAATGAAAAGATAAGCCACAGACTGGGAGAAAACTTTGTAAAACTGTGTCTGATAAAGGGCTGAATCTAAAATATACAAAGAATTCTTAAAACCCAATAGGAAAACAAATAACCCAATTGGAAAGTATGCAAAAGAAAATGTACACTTGGAAAATAAGCATATGAAAAGATGCTCACTGTCATACATCATTGGAGACTTGTGAATTTAAAACAACCCTGAGATGTCACTATACACCTATCACAATGGCTAAATTCAAAGCACTTGACAACCCTATATATTGGCGGGGATGTGGAGCAACAAAAACTCTCATGAATTGCCAGTGGGAATGCCAAATGGTACAGCTACTTGGGAAGACAGGTTGTTTTTACAAAGCTAAACACAGTCTTACCATATGACCCAGCAAATATGTTCCTAAGTATTTACCCAAATGAGTTGAGAACTCTGTCCATATAAAAACCTTTATATGAATGTTTATGGTAGCTTTATTCATAATTGTCTAAATGTGGAAGCCACTAGGATGTCCTTCAAGTAAACTGTGGTATATTGATATAATGGACTGTTATTCAGCAATAAAAAAAAAATGAGCTACTTAGCCAGGAAAAGGCATGGAGTAACCTTCAATACACATACTAAGAGAAAAAAAGCTAGTCTGAAAAGACTGCATTTATGGATTACAACTCTGTGACATTCTAAAAAAAGCAAACTAGCGACAGTGAGAAATTGAGGGGGAAGGATGAATGGGTAGAGTACATAGCACTTTTAAGGTGGTGGAATTATTTTGTGTGATACTAGAATGTTAGAGATGTATCATTGCACATTTGGTGAAATCCATAGAAGTGTATAATACAATGAGTGAACCCAGTGTAAACTATGGATTTTAGTTAACAATAATTCAATATCTGTTCATCATGTGTAACAAGTGTACCACACCAATGCAAGATGTTAATAATATGGGCAACTTTGGGACAGGAAGAGGGAGTATATGGGAATTCTGTGCTTTTTTATTGACTTTTCTATATACCTAAAGCTATACTTTTTGAAAGAAAAGTGACAGTAATATTTGCTAAAAGTGCATCAATAAGAACAACAACAAAACAGTGTGCTCAGTGCTAGAGCATCTGCTGAGCATGCTTGAGGTCCTAGGTCCAATCCCCAAGCTACCAAAACAAGCAAGCAAGCAAGCAAACAAACAACTCAGGTATACTACTGATTGCTAACACATACTTTTTAGTTATTCTTTAGTCAAGTTAATACTTTACTTTAAGAAATTTCAAAATGATACTCATTTAATTCCAGAGTTACCCAGGCATTTTTTATTGTCTTTCAGTAGCAAATCTTTCATCATGTGGTAGTTTGTTCTAAGAATTTATTATGCTTCTGAAATTGTATATATTAATTATCTTTCATCTATAATCCATCTGTATCTATCTATGTATCTATGTGTCTATGTATCTATCATCTATCTATGCCATTTATCTTTCAAATGATTACTTCTCATTTTAAAGCAAAGCTTCTCAGGCATATTGCAACTTTGCTGTACTTAAACTGTCTTAAATTTTTTAATGGCTAATTTCAGTTTAGATATCAACATTGTAATTCACACTTTTACCTAGATTTCCAAATTAATACAGAATAAAGTAAACTAGTATTATCCAATTAGAAATAGATAATATATTGTAAAATTTATCTAATAGCCCTTCAAGTTAAGTTTTTGCCTTAAGGTTTTTTAAAAAAAAATCCTGTTTAAAAACTTGATAAGCAGTGGCCATTAAATATCTTTCTGGCAATTACTTCATATATTAAGTAGAAGAGTTTCATGGTTTAAAAATTTCTTAAGTTCAAGTGCCTTTTGAATTATTCTAAATATTAAATAGGAGATAGTACGTGACTTGAAAATGCCTTGGCATAAGAGAGTGATAAAAGATTCTGTTGGGTTTTTTTGAAATAATTAGCCATATATTGTTATATATCTTTACCTTTCAACTTGAATTTCAGTGGTACACACATTAATTCATTTCTTTCATGGGAGGAATATTTAATGCACGGAGGATATTTCTGGGTTGCTCATCAACTGCTTACCATTTGCCCCAGCTATAAGGTAAGGAAGCTCAGGCACAACAGTCTGCTGATGAGCAAGTGTAGCTGGTGCCCACCTCATCCGCCATCTTGGGTTTCATTATAGATGTTCATATGATCAGAGTAGGGCAAAGGAACATAAAGCTGTCCTATTTCTTTAATGCTCACTCTGAAACTGCAGACTTGATCCCCTGCCTTTTTTTCCCCAAGAGTTGGGAGGATATTGGAGAACTTTGGTGAAGACTTGACTCAAGATATCTAAAATATCTGGTTTGATCAATCTAGTTTGAAAATCTTCTTAATGTGAAAATGTCTTCACTAGTTTCTTAAGTAAACAAACGCAAGAAGCAATAAATTTACTTCTTATTAGGCAGCAATTGATTTAATCCTTCTTATAATAACCCTTTATAAATTTAATGATATTGTGCCATCTTTTCCATGGTTAACAATCTCAGTTATTTCATTGTCATTACTCTTTCTTAATACTTTTTTCCCTCTTTTCATTGTTACACTTACCTTATGTCATTGCATATTTTTAGGCATAGGAAACCGAGGGAAGATTTTTAAAAAGTTAAATTAACTAATTAGTTTATCAAAGCAATAAACATGCATATTATTCATTGATTTATTTAATAAATACCAAGTGCCTATTCTAGGTAAGTAGTAAATTAAGACATAATTTGTCTTCACAGGGTTTACATTCTTGTGACAGATAAAAAATTAAAAGATGAAATGTATGCATGAATTATAATTTCAATTATTTTTAAGTACTATAAAGAAATACAAAATAGGGTAAGGGAACAGTGAGAATTGCTGTGGGGGGAGTATTTGGAGAAGAGGGGGTCAATGGTGGCCTCTCTTAGGAGGTGCCATTGACCTGAAAGAAAGTAGGGAGCAAGTTATGGTAGTATACAGCAGAGGAGTACTCCATGTAGAGGGAATAGGAGGTACAAAGAACTTAAGGCAAGAGCTTCTTTAGCTTGTTTGAGGAACAGCAGGAAGGCTATTGTAACCTGATGACCAAACTTTGGAGGAAAGCAGGAGAAGAGTTTTCATAAGTAAGCAGAAATAAGATCATGTCAATGTATGGGCTTTTTATGTCATGGGAACAATGTTTGAGTTTATTCTAAATGTTAAGGGGAAGCAATTGGAAATTGTTGGTTAAAGATGTGACACCTAGTTTACATTTTAAAATAGCTCTTCCTGACTGTTGTGTGGCGAATCAGCAGAAGTAGATGGCAAAAGCAGAAACTGAGAAACAGGAGAATTCCAAGATGGCGGCTAGAGGTAGGAAGCAGAAAGCGACCCTCCTATAGTGAAATCTTGGAGAGACGCTGGAGACACACTTTGCAGGCATAATCACCGAGAAAAGGCATAACTTTGACTCCTCCACATCTCCAGCTGGTGCAGAGAATCTCCACTTCACGTTAAACGGAGAACCGAGGAGGGCCCCCGGGGCCGCCAGTGGCCGGCGCCCATACGGCCTGGGAAGACGCGGACCAGGTGAGCTTCGCGGTACCACGGTAGCCCCACGGACAAGCCTGGGCAGCAGCATAGCCCCCTGGACAGACTGACCTCCACCCGGGAAAAAAAGAGAAACCGAGTACTAAGCAATAAGAACAGTTAAGACACGCTGGAAAGAGGGTGGGGCGCCCTGAGCGCTGAAGATTGGGGGAAGGGAATCCTTCCCGGGACTGTAAATAAACAAGCCGGGCGGGCGGAGAGGCTCTGGCGGGAGCGGGGTGCGCCCAGCAACCAGGAGCGGGGACGCTTGTGAGAGGAGGGAAGACCCACTTCCCACATGAACTGTAAATAAACACGCAGGCCTGACAACGCGGGGCAGTGTAACCTTTCCCAGTGCTTGGAAAGGGGAAAGCCTG
Source organism: Castor canadensis (assembly GCF_047511655.1). Taxonomy (NCBI): domain Eukaryota; kingdom Metazoa; phylum Chordata; class Mammalia; order Rodentia; family Castoridae; genus Castor; species Castor canadensis. Next base: position 142,874,600 of record NC_133390.1, on the reverse strand, counting down.
TAGCAGAGGCCCCCGCACAGGAGAACTCTGAGCAAACAAAACCTGTGGGACCAGGTGAGTGCTAGCTCACCCCAGAGATCAGCATAAATAACGCCGCCAGCTACAGGCTGAGAGCAGCAGTCAGGCAAGCCACAGTTGCAGATACCACTCTCAGAACTGCCTCCAGACGCTTTTTTTTCTTTTTCTCCCTACCTTTGATGAGAGAACAACCGAATTACACCTGCAAGCTGAAAAACTTACTGAAACTGTATTGCATTTGAACTGGGGACACTTGGTGGGGCTTTTTTTTTTTTCTTCTGTGTGTGTGTGAGTGTAGTTTTGTTCTACTTTATGCATCCCCTTTGATGAGACAACTACAGAACAACATCTGAGGCACCAACTCCAGGACTGGAGATTGAGACGGACATCCAAATTATTAAGACTGAAATTGCATTGCATATAAACTTGGAAGTTTTTTGGTTTTTTTCTTTTTTTTAATTTTCTATTTTCCATTTTATTTTAATTCATTTTTATATATAGATATTACTTTCATATACTTATTTTTTTTATCTTTGATTTTCAATCCTCTCTCTGTCTCTCTATTGTCTGTTCAGCTTACTGTCGATTAGTACACTAACACTCCCTGTTTATACCTTTGAAACTCTCTTGTCTGATACCTTGTTCTGCTTTCTCCCTCTTGTCTGTATATTTGTTTTCCCCTTTTCTTTAACTTCTTGCTTTCCATCTCAGCTCACTCTTCCATTCTAAATATTACCATTGTTATTATTACAAGCTAGAAAATACTTAATTACACACAGTACAGGGACAGTAACAACACCAAGGACAATGACGGGAAGACAGAAAAAACAAGGAAACCAGTTTCCCCACAGCAAAAAATTAGTACAGGAACCAGAGGGGAATGAAGAGAACAGAAACTCAGATCCAGACTCCAACAAAATGAAGATAAACTATGCCAAAGGACCCAATGAAGCCCACAAGAATAATTTAAAAGAAGACATACTACAAGTACTCAATGAGAATTTTATAGAGATGATACTGGATAGGGTCAACCAAAATGTACAGGAGACACTCAAGAAATTCCAAGACAATAAAAATAGAGAATTTGAAAAAGCAAAAGAAGAAATAAAGGAAACCATAGAAGCACTGTATAAACACCAAAGTGAAAGAGAGAACACAATGAATAAATGGATAAATGAACTCAGGACAAAAATAGACAACAATAAAGAAGAAAACAGCCAGGATATGGAAAACCTCAGAAAAAAGAACGAAACAGAACTGCAAAACAAAAGGGAAGGCCAATCCAGCAGAATAGAACAAACAGAAGACAGAATCTCAGAACTTGAAGATGAAATGGTAATTAAAGGAAAAACTGAAGAACTATTAATTAAACAACTCAAGACCTGTGAAAAGAAAATGCAAGAACTCACTGACTCCATCAAAAGACCAAACTTGAGAATCATGGGCATCGAAGAAGGAGAAGAGGTGCAAGCGAAGGGAATGCGTAATATATTCAACAAAATAATAACGGAAAATTTCCCAAATCTAGAGAAAGATATTCCCATACAAATGCAAGAGGCCTCCAGGACACCAAACAGACCAGATCAAAATAGAACTACTCCATGACATATCATCATTAAAACAACAAGTTCAGAAACTAAGGAAAGAATATTGAAGGCTGTAAGAGAGAAAAAACAAGTAACATACAAAGGTAAACCCATCAAAATAACAGCAGACTTCTCAACAGAAACATTAAAAGCAAGAAGAGCGTGGGGTGAGATCTTCCGGGCACTGAATGAAAATAACTTCAAGCCCAGGATACTCTACCCAGCAAAGCTATCATTCAAAATAGATGGAGCAATAAAAGTCTTCCATGATAAGCAGAAACTAAAACAATATGTGACCACAAAGCCACCATTACAAAAGATTCTGCAAGGGATCCTGCACACAGAAAGTGACACCCAACTTAACTATGAAAAGGCAGGCAGCACCAAACCACAGGATAAGAAAAAGCAAGACAGTAGAGAGTAACATCAAGTTAGGTACACACAATCAAACCTTCAAACAACTAAGATAACTAAATGGCAGGAATCACCACATACCTATCAGTACTAACACTTAATGTTAATGGACTTAATTCACCCATCAAAAGACACCGTTTGACAAAATGGATTAAAAAAGAAGATCCAACAATTTGTTGCTTACAGGAGACTCATCTCACTGAAAGAAATAAGCATATGCTTAGGATGAAAGGCTGGAAGAAGATTTACCAAGCCAATGGCCCCCGAAAACAAGCAGGAGTAGCAATACTTAACTCTGACAAAGTAGACTTCAAACCTACATTGACCAAACGAGATAAAGAAGGACATTCCATACTAATAAAAGGGGAAATAGACCAAAAGGAAATAATAATCATCAATCTGTACGCACCCAATGTCAACGTACCCAATTTCATCAAACATACCCTGAAAGACCTAAAAGCATATATAAACGCCAACACAGTGGTTGTGGGAGACTTTAACACTCCATTATCATCAATAGATAGGTCATCCAAACAAAAACTCAATAAAGAAATCCAAGATCTAAAATATGCAATAGATCAAGTGGACCTAGTAGATGTCTACAGAACATTTCATCCAACCTCTACACAATATACATTCTTCTCAGCAGCCCATGGAACCTTCTCCAAAATAGATCATATCCTAGGGCACAAAGCAAGCCTCAGCAAATATAAGAAAATAGAAATAATACCGTGCATACTATCTGACCACAATGCAGTAAAAGTAGAACTCAACAACAAAAGTAAAGACAAAAAACATGCAAACAGCTGGATACTAAATAACTCATTACTTAATGAAGAATGGATCATCGATGCAATAAAAGAGGAAATTAAAAAGTTCCTAGAAGTCAATGAAAATGAAAACACAACCTACCAGAACCTCTGGGACACAGCTAAGGCAGTCTTGAGAGGAAAGTTTATAGCCATGAGTGCATATATTAAAAAGATTGAAAGATCCCAAATCAATGACCTAATGATACATCTCAAACTCCTAGAAAAACAAGAACAAGCAAATCCCAAAACAAATAGAAGAAGAGAAATAATAAAAATAAGAGCTGAAATCAATGAAATAGAAACCAAAAAAACCATACAAAGAATTAATGAAACAAAAAGTTGGTTCTTTGAAAAAATAAACAAGATCGATAGACCCCTGGCAAACCTGACTAAAATGAGGAGAGAAAAAACCCAAATTAGTAGAATTAGGAATGCAAAAGGGGAGATAACAACAAACACCATGGAAGTCCAGGAAATCATCAGAGTCTACTTTGAGAACCTATATTCAAATAAATTTGAAAATCTAAAAGAAATGGACAGATTTCTAGATACATATGATCATCCAAAACTGAACCAAGAGCAAATTAATCACCTGAATAGACCTATAACACAAAATGAAATTGAAGCAGCAATCAAGAGTCTCCCCAAAAAGAAAAGTCCAGGACCTGATGGATTCTCTGCTGAATTCTATCAGACCTTTAAAGAAGAACTGATACCAACCCTCCTTAAACTGTTCCAAGAAATAGAAAGGGAAGGAAAACTGCCAAACACATTTTATGAAGCCAGTATTACACTTATCCCAAAACCAGGCAAAGACACCTCCAAAGAGGAGAACTATAGGCCAATCTCCTTAATGAACATTGATGCAAAAATCCTCAACAAAATAATGGCAAATCGAATTCAGCAACACATCAAAAAGATTATTCACCACGACCAGGTAGGCTTCATCCCAGGGATGCAGGGGTGGTTCAACATACGAAAATCAATAAACGTAATAAACCACATTAACAGAAGCAAAGACAAAAACCACTTGATCATCTCAATAGATGCAGAAAAAGCCTTTGATAAGATCCAACACCATTTCATGATAAAAGCTCTAAGAAAACTAGGAATAGAAGGAAAGTTCCTCAACATTATAAAAGCTATATATGACAAACCTACAGCCAGCATTATACTTAACAGAGAAAAATTAAAACCATTCCCTCTAAAATCAGGAACCAGACAAGGATGCCCACTATCTCCACTCCTATTCAACATAGTACTGGAATTCCTAGCCAGAGCAATTAGGCAAGAAGAAGGAATAAAAGGAATACAAACAGGTAAAGAAACTGTCAAAATATCCCTATTTGCAGACGACATGATCCTGTACCTTAAAGACCCAAAAAACTCTACTCAGAAGCTTCTAGACATCATCAATAGCTATAGCAAGGTAGCAGGATATAAAATCAACATAGAAAAATCATTAGCATTTCTATACACTAACAATGAGCAAATGGAAAAAGAATGTATGAAAGCAATTCCATTTACAATAGCCTCAAACAAAATCAAATACCTAGGTGTAAACCTAACAAAAGATGTGAAAGACCTCTACAAGGAAAACTATACACTTCTGAAGAAAGAGATTGAGGAAGACTATAGAAAGTGGAGAGATCTCCCATGCTCATGGATTGGTAGAATCAACATAGTAAAAATGTCGATACTCCCCAAAGTAATCTACATGTTTAATGCAATTCCCATCAAAATTCCAATGACATTCATTAAAGAGATTGAAAAATCTACCGTTAAATTTATATGGAAACACAAGAGGCCACGAATAGCCAAGGCAATACTCAGTCAAAAGAACAATGCAGGAGGTATCACAATACCTGACTTCAAACTATATTACAAAGCAATAACAATAAAAACAGCATGGTACTGGCACAAAAACAGACATGAAGACCAGTGGAACAGAATAGAGGATCCAGATATGAAGCCACACAACTATGAGCAACTTATCTTTGACAAAGGAGCTAAAAATATACGATGGAGAAATAGCAGCCTCTTCAACAAAAACTGCTGGGAAAACTGGTTAGCAGTCTGCAAAAAACTGAAACTAGATCCATGTATATCACCCTATACCAAGATTAACTCAAAATGGATCAAGGATCTTAATATCAGACCCCAAACTCTTAAGTTGATACAAGAAAGAGTAGGAAATACTCTGGAGTTAGTAGGTATAGGTAAGAACTTTCTCAATGAAACCCCAGCAGCACAGCAACTAAGAGATAGCATAGATAAATGGGCCCTCATAAAACTAAAAAGCTTCTGTTCATCCAAAGAAATGGTCTCTAAACTGAAGAGAACACCCACAGAGTGGGAGAAAATATTTGCCAATTATACATTAGACAAAGGACTGATAACCAGAATATACAGGGAACTTAAAAAACTAAATTCTCCCAAAACTAATGAACCAATAAAGAAATGGGCATGTGAACTAAACAGAACTTTCTCAAAAGAAGAAATTCAAATGGCCAGAAAACACATGAAAAAATGCTCACCATCTCTAGCAATAAAGGAAATGCAAATTAAAACCACACAAAGATTCCACCTCACCCCTGTCAGAATAGCCATCATCAGCAACACCACCAACAACAGGTGTTGGCGAGGATGCAGGGAAAAAGGAACCCTCTTACACTGTTGGTGGGAATGTAGACTAGTACAAGCACTCTGGAAAAAAATTTGGAGGCTTCTTAAAAAGGTGGACATCGATCTACCATTTGATCCAGCAATACCACTCTTGGGGATATACCCAAAAGACTGTTACTCCAGAGGCACCGGCACATCCATGTTTATTGTGGCACTATTCACAATAGCCAAGTTATGAAAACAGCCAAGATGTCCCAGCACTGACGAATGGATTAAGAAAATGTGGTATCTATACACAATGGAATTTTATGCAGCCATGAAGAAGAACGAAATGTTATCATTCGCTTGTAAATGGATGGAATTGGAGAACATCATTCTGAGTGAGGTTAGCCTGGCCCAAAAGACCAAAAATCGTATGTTCTCCCTCATATGTGGACATTAGATCAAGGGCAAACACAACAAGGGGATTGGACTATGAGCATATGATAAAAGCGAGAGCACACAAGGGAGGGGTGAGGATAGGTAAGACACCTAAAAAATTAGATAGCATTTGTTGCCCTTAACGCAGAGAAACTAAAGCAGATACCTTAAAGCAACTGAGGCCAATAGGAAAAGGGGACCAGGAACTAGAGAAAAGGTTAGATCAAAAAGAATTAACCTAGAAGGTAACACCCACGCACAGGAAATCAATGTGAGTCAATGCCCTGTATAGCTATCCTTATCTCAACCAGCAAAACCCCTTGTTCCTTCCTATTATTGCTTATACTCTCTCTACAACAAAATTAGAGATAAGGGCAAAATAGTTTCTGCTGGGTATTGAAGGGGGGGAGCGGGAGTGGGTGGAGTGGGTGGTAAGGGAGGGGGTGGGGGCCGGGGGGGAGAAATGAACCAAGCCTTGTATGCACATATGAATAATAAAAGAGAAATGAAAAAAAAAAAACAAACCAAACCAAACCAAACCAAGCAAACCAAACAAAAGATTCTTTAGAGATTGAAAGTGAGCAATTTAAAAAGCTGTTATGTTTACAGCTATGTATGTGAGAAAATTGGGACTTTATTTGTATTGTACATTTAAAACAAAATGCAGGGCTTGTGGGGGGATAGCTCAAGTGGTAGAGAGGTTGCTTAGCAAGTGCAAGGTCCCGGGTTAAACTTCTAGTACTGCAAAACAACCCCAACCCCAAAACAACAATAAAAAATAAATAAAAACAACTCCCCCAAACCAAAATGCAGAACGATATGGTTATCTTTAACCCTAATTGTAAATATGTGCATAAGCGTAACTGTTCTCATTGACTTCCTAAGTAAATAAATTAAATATGACCCTTAAAAAAAAAGAAAAAAGAAAAGAAACTGAGAAACAGTTGGAGCTGGTCCTTTTCTAAAGACTAGAGAGATAGTGGTTATTTGGTTTATGTTGCTCTTCTTACCTTTTCTGTTACTCTTTCCATGTAGTGTATTAAGTAGTGGTTAAAAGCTAGAATTCTAGAGCCAAGGCTGCCTGGAGTGAAGTCCTAGTGCCATCCCTTCCTAGCATTGTGACTTCAGGAATGACATTCAACTTTTCCAATTTCCTTATTTAATAAAATGGGCATACTAGTATCTACCTCAAAGGATTGTTGCAAGGATTGCATAAATCAATTCACTGCGAGAACTTGGGGTAGTGTCTGGCACATAGTAAGCCGTGTGTTCATAATGATACTGACCTGATATTGTTACTGTAAAATCTCACCAGTCTGAAGGTTATGACAGTGTACTGTAACAGAGTTAGCTCTGAAACCCTGTTTATACAGGTGGTGGCACTTCTAATTCCAGTCTTTTTGGTGAGCAATAGGAATATTGTAACTATATTATTAAAGCTTCTATTGAAGCCTTTTACTGAAGATTGCTCTGGGTCCTGGTCTCTGAATGACACTTTGTGAAATTGGTCTTGGTAGCCAGTTAGTTATTTTTTAAATTTCATTTATTGTTTCACTGTAAGTACATTTTTACTGAAGGTAGATGGTTTTACTTTCAAACAAAATTAGGAAGCTATCTTATATTAAATATTATTTTATTCAATCTATTTTAATTCTTTTAGATGATTTTAAGACCTCAGCATGTTTTTTGTATATTTTATGCTCCGTGTTCTCTATTATTATACTTCATTTTCTTTGCAGTTTGAATGAGGCTTCTCTATTTCTTAATTTTTTTCTCTTTTGCAAAATTCAGACATAGTACTCTCCCTATAAGTACATAAACATGAACATGCACACACATGCACAGCCTTCATGGATAGACAAATGTACACACATACAGACTTTTAGATATTACAGTTGAAAGCATTCTTCTTAAAAGGTCTAATACTCCCAGAGTATATGCAGCTGCCTCTCTCTTCCTTTGAAAGATCAGCATTACTCATTACCTCCAATATTACTGCTTTGCCTCTTCACTCGTTGTTTTGGATATGCAGAGCACTTAAATATTTGCTGTTTTAATGCATCATAATGAACTAGTTATTATGTTTTGAAAAGAAAATATAGTTCAAAGTATCTGGCTTTTTAAACCAATTTTTATTTTTTAGAGTTTTTTTCCCCTTTAATATGAAAAAGCCCACACTGTTTGTGTCTATTTATAATTGGTAATTGGAACCTGGTAAAAGGGCAGTCTAAACAGAGGAGTCATATTTCTGTAGGTAGATTTAAAAAGGTATATAGTTATATAAGCCTCTATAAAGCCACATCTCCATCCAGACTAATGTTTTCAAATGTGGTAGGGATAAAATTTATATTATGAACAGCTGTAGATTTAACTTGGTAAAACCTAAAATCACACTGGAAAATATTTTAGTTGTGTTTCTTAAAATACGAAAGAGATGTTGATTGCACATTTAAATATTTTGCATAAAGACATCTATTTTTCACACATGCACACACATATACATTCCCATTTTGTAGATTACAAAATAGAGGCATTTTTCTCTCTGAAAATACCTTCAGAGATATGAAGAAATACCGCATCCAGCTGTAGAGGAACAACCAACTACATTTATTTTTGGAAATAATAAGGGAGATTGTTTTTCTATATACATAGAGTCTTCAAGTAGAGCAATTGCATAACATGGTCTATCTGTGTAAATTACACTTTTTTCACGATTCATTTAACTTCTAGAATTTGGTATCATTTCCTTTCAACCTGAAGCACATCTGATGCAGATTTACTGGGACATTCGCACTCTATTTTGGTTTTAGAAGCTACAGACCTCATTTACAAGTGTATGAACAATATAGCCATTTGGAACTACCCCATCCTTTATAAGTTTAGCTTTTGTATTTCTCTGAAAGAAAAATGATATAATGAAAATAACATATTTATATCACTGCTGTTTTTATTTTAACTGACATGTTGTTCATGTGGCAGTTAACCCACTGATGTATAAAAGCTCTAAACTTGGAGGTTTGACTGAAGAAAATAATCGAGTTTCTTAGCAATATTTGACCAAATCTCCTATAATTCTGTTCATTCACATTTGGAAGTATTCATTTCATGCTTTAGTTTTGGGTCTATAAACAGGAAACCCATGTATATTTTTGTAATCAAACCCAGCCTGATTTGATTTTTTTTAAGCTTATGTCCTTCAGTTTCAAAATTCATGTGTAAAATTGTGCCAGTCATTCTTAGAGTGGTTAAAAATTGGAAAATGGTTTGATTTTATGCACATTTTAGATTAAGTGAGAAATCAACTAAATATTAGAACTCTTCCAGTTCATACAATTCTGAGGATTTATTAACTTTACTATCAAAACACTTCTGTATTCTTTGCTTGAGAACTTGTGTTGCTTACCCTAACAAATAAAGTCTACATCTACAATCTTGAGTTTAACATCTTACAATGATTAAAATAACAGAATAAAATTAGCAAACACTTGCTTACTAAACATAAAGACTTAATATGTTTTCTCTAGGTTTTTAAAATTAAAAATATGACATTAACAATAAGATAGAAGTCGCCTTTGTTACCTCCTTAGCTCCATTACTCTCCCAGACTTTCTCAAGGCTACTGCATTTATGCTTTTGGTGTATATCCATCTAGTTAATACTTTTGGTCTTTGCCTGTACTAATTCGTGAGTTTCTATCCTTAAATTAAGAAAGTGTGGATATATACATCTTTTTGCTTTAAATTGAGTCTTCCTTTTTGGGTGAATTATGTTGCTTAGTATTTTAGATCCACCTTATTTTTAACCTATTTCCAATCAAAGGGTCACAGTTTTTTTAAATCAGTTTCTTATTAAATTCAATGATCACTGTCTTTTCTTGGGTGAATTTCTTCCTTATTGCCAAAATTTGTGAGAGACAATGAGTAATAAACTCTCAAACTTTGTAAGTCTGAAAATTTCCTTATTTCATCCTCCCTCTTTAATAATTTAGATTTCTCTTTTATAATCCTACGTTTAGAATTCCAGGTGGATGGTCAGTTTTCTTCAGAGAAGATAATATTTCATTATCTGGTAGCATTTGTTGTTTCAAATGATTCTACTATCATTCTACTATACAGCAATCTTCAGATTTTCTTTTTGTCTTTGTGTTATGGTATTTCATTACAGTGTGCTTACATGTAGATTTATGTGTATGTAACATGTGTGCATATAAATAAATATTGGTGGCACTGAGGTTTGAATTCAAGGCCTTGTGCTTTTGCTAGGCCAGTGCTCTGCTACTTGAGTCACTTTGTTCAACTCTTAATATTACCTCTTCAATTCTTTTCATTCTTGTATCCTAAATTACTTAATTTCTTTTTCATAGTTTTCATCTTTTTTCTTTCCATACTGAGTCTCTGCCTCATATCTCTCTTTATCTGAGCCTAAATTATAGCTTCACTTATTCTTTTATTGATATTTTTCATTTATAGTTTTTTTCCTTTTTTTTTTTTTGAGGTACTGGAGTTTGAACTCAGAGCCTTATGCTTGCAGGTGCTCTACCACTTGAGCCATGCCCCTCAGCCTTCTTTTTCATGTTGTCTTGTTGCTGATTTATATGCTCTTTAAAAACACTTGAAATATGCTTATTTTAATTCTCAAATTGTTTTGTTCTTAGTAACCTTTCCACTTTGTGTGGGTTCTTAATTTTTTAAAGCTGTGTTCACTATCAATATAGGTTGTTTTTCATTAGTTTGGAGATGCAGAAGTACTCTGCAAGATTTTTAATTTGGTTTTGCAAGAATACTAGGTATTTCTGATTGTAGCCTAGTTTTTAAGCTAATTTTTCATTTGAAATTTCTGATCATGTATGTGACTTTAAGACCCCAAACTTATGAGTATGCAAATACTGGGATTCTAATTTCCTGTGGTGACTCTTCCATCCATAGCCCTGGCCAGTTTTCTTGCTGATATCCTGCAACAGTGCAGTGGGTGTTTCTATTCTGAGTTTCAGAAACAGCTTAATATGCAGGTAACTCAGTTTCCATTTCTCATACACATGGGGTATGTGGCCAGGACTTCCTTCTTGCATGGACATTGAATGTTGTAGTTCCCAGCTATTAAGACCTGACACTTCCTGAGGTATTTTAATTTTAGCTTATCCTATCAATCTAAATTCAAGTTTCTTTTGTATCATCTATGTACTTAACCTTTCTTAATTTTAAGTTTGGTTACATCTTTTTATAGTAGGTTATGTTTTATCCATAATGATAAGATATTATCTTGGCAAATATTAATCTTATATATGGAATATAAAACAAAGAATTTATTTTCAGTTTCTAACATTAGAAAATAGCCATGAGAGATAATTTTCTATCTTATTTTGGTCCCTTCTTTAACATATCAACAACTAAGCATAGAGGATGCACTTTATAACACTAATCTAAATCTCTGTATGATGTGATGGGATGAATGAATAAATTGATCAATAATTAGAAGCATACTGGGAAGACATGAACATGGCAAAAGAATTATTAAAATACTACCTACTATACCATGATACTCTGTCTCTTGTTATACTTAACACATCTACATAGTCACAAAATGTTTTTTTGTCTCATTTTGTTGACCTCTGTTACACATGATAAAATAGGAGGTATATACTCATTTATTCATTTAACAAATAAATATCAAGTATTTAATATTTTAGCCATGCACAATCTTAAGCACTGGAAATATAGCAGTAAACAATGTCTCTGCTTTAATAAAGCAATATTCTGGTGGTATGTGTAGGAGGAAGAGGAGAGTCAGGTAAATAAACAAAGCAATAGAATAAACAAATAAATGTACCAGAGGTGTATAACTGCAATGAAGAAAGTTTAAGCAGATAATGGGGATAGAATATCAACAAATTATGTTGTTTTATATATAGCAAGTAGGGAATACCTATCTAATAAAGAAATATGTTAGAAGAGACTGGTCAAAATGAAGTCATGGTCCATGTGTATGTCTGTGCAAGATCATTATAGGTAGTAGGTTCAACAAGATCATACTCAACCTGCTCAAAGAATGCAGAGTGGAGTGAGTGAAGTAAGAGTAAGGCAGGTAAGGTTAGACAAGTGGCAGAGGCATCGGCTAATATAAATTTTAGGGAGAGGGAAAGCTCAGAAATTTTCAAATAATGGAATGACATGATCTGCTAATGATTTAGAGAAAGAATTGACATTGCCTGCTTTGTGGAAGCATTGAGTATAGGGACAGAAGAATGAAAGCATGAGCACCAGTTAGGTTGATATTTCAGTAATCCAGACTAGAGATCATGGTGGTTTGAAATAGGGTGGTCCAGGTGGAGGTGGTAAGAAGTGATTGGATCCTGGATGTGTTTCAAAAATGAAGATGACAGCATTTGTTCAAGAATTTATGTGATAAGAAGAGAAAGAAGTTGAGGGTGATGCTGAGGTTTTGGGCCCAAGCAATTGGAAAAGTAGACTTATTATTTGATGAAATGTTGAGCATTGTTTTGGTATATGAAGCTTGAGATAACTTTATTATGAGGCTAAGTAGGAAATTGGGCCTGGTGATATAACTTTGGGGGTTATCAGCATAAAGAGAGTAATTAAAATAATAACATTAGATGAGATCACCTAAGGATTGAGTATAGACAAAAAGGAGGAGACCTGAGCCTTGGGTTTTATCATTGTCTAGGGTTCATGTAGATATGCAAGAGCCAGAAATGGATACTGAGGAAAAATAGTGAGGCAGAAAGAAACGAAGAAAAAAGAGAGTTAGTATACTCTTCAGGGGTGCAGAGATGACACAAGAAAATAGGGGGTAATTAACTTGTCATATGTTTCTGATTAGATAAAATGTGAAATGAAATTTGTGACATGGGAGTCAATGATAACTTTATCCTATCTCTGATGATAAAATATAGCATTGTAGAGTATCTGGATATCTTAAAAATTATTCTGTTTTACTCATTTTCTAGATATGGATCAGGAGGATGACCTAATATGACATAGTCTCTTGGTTTCAGAATATATACATGTGATTGCAAAATAGTAAGATTTTTAAACAGACTTATCGGAATTGATAAGTCCACAGAATTACAGTTTTACCTTGAAATTCTTTACCTATTCCACTGCTCTTGCTCTACTAAGTCATTTCTGTGGCTTGTATTTCAGAATTGATGTCAGAACTATATTGTAAGCCACATATGAAGAAAACTGACATTATTTATAATTGATTGTTTTAGTCATGCTTTGGTTTTTGGTAGCTCCTCTTTAGAATAACATTTCACCTTTAGGAAAAAGATCAAACTTATTTTCAAAAGAGGGTTGGTACCAGTGTGTGGGGGATATAAGGAATGGGTGTAAGAGGGTGAATATGATAGAAATATTATGTACTCATGTATAAAAATGGAAAAATGAGACCTGTTGACACTATTCAAAGAATGTGGGGTAGGGACAAAGGAGAACGATGGAGGGGGTAAATTTAACTAAGATATATTGTCAGCACTTTTGTAAATGTCACAATGTACCCCCAGTACAACAATAATATGATAATACAATTTTTTAAAGGTACTACTTGCCATCATTGATATTGTCCAGAGTAAGTGATACAGACTCAGAAAAAGGCATGAACAACAGATTTCATCAACAATATTACCAATGGGATAAAGTTGTACCTTCTTAAGAGAAAGCTATCCTTATTTGTATAAAACATTCTGGTGTTGATATACATATTATAAGTTAAAAAAACAAAATATTTTTTTGCCTTATATTTCCTCAAATGTAGTGATTATTCACTTAGTAGTTCTCATGAATATCTTTTGGGAGTTTAAATTTTACTCTATATTTTTGTCAGAGGGACTTGTCAGCAACAACTTACATGTATTCCCAGTTAGGAATACAAGGCCTCTAGCTGGCTAAAAGTTTTAAAGATTAAACCAAGCATATCTGTCAAGTATTTATTCTTTATCCCAGGAAGAATTTAGAAATTGAGGGTCCATTCCCTCATTAGAGTTCTCAGGGAGGTGGTAGTAATTTAATTTCAAAAATGACATCATTATTCAAATGAGCGGGGAAATTAAAGTGGTTTCAAAAATAATAAATGGGATCACAGTATAGGTATTGTGTTGCACTGTGCTCTTTTTAATCTTAACTTCTTAGAGATATTTTGTTGTATAGTAGTTTTTAGAAAATATATTTTTTAGAAGATTCATCATATGGTTGTGTTATAATTTATTAAATTATGGATATTTTAGGGTTTTCCCAGTTTTTTACTATCAAATATGGTTGTACAATGAACATCCTTATAATTATATCTTGGTATTCATTGTAAAGTGTAAGGGAAATTCCAGTGGGTGGAATGAAAGTGATAGATAGTATCAAATTGAAAAAATAGTTGTACCAATTTTATAGTCATAACAATGGAACATGAACTTGTTTCTTCTCACTATTACTTATGCATCTATTGTAAATATTTTACTATTTTCTAATCTGATAAGTGAAAAATACACATATACATATTTGAAGTAAAATAGTGACAAATGTCACTATTTTAAAGTATACCATCCAGTGGCACTTAATGCATTCACAATGTTGTATAATCATCAACTTTGTCTAGTACCAAACATTTTCATCACCCTTCAGAGGAGTTTCTGTACTCATTAAGCAGTCATTCCTCTCTATTCCTTCTCTCCTATCTCAGCAACAAGTAATCTGCTTTCTGTGTCTATGGATTTACCTATTCTCAGTATTTCGTATAAGCAGATCATATAATAGTTGTTGTTTTGTGTTTGACTTCTTTGACTTAGCATAATATTTTTGAGATTCATCTACACTGTAGCATGACTTTATTTTTTCCATTACTAAATAATACTTTATATTGTATGGTGTACAATTTGAATATCCCATATCTAAAATGTATGGGACCAAATGTGTTTCAGGTTTTAAGTTTTTCAGATTTTGGGATATTTGCTTAGACTTTATAGGCTAAGCATCCATAATCTGAAAATCTGAAGTCTGAAATACATTCCAAAATATGATTTTAGGTTGTGGGATTATGATTGAACAACCTATACCACATTTAGTTTGTTATTATACATTGGTGGACATCTGCATTACTTTCGTCTTTTGGCTATTGTAAATAGTGCTGCTGTGAACATTAGTGTGAAAGTAGTTGTTTGAGTACCTCTTTTAATCCTTTTTTGATGTGTATCTCACTGTGGAATTGCTGGGTCATTCATAATATTATACCATGTTACATTTCCACCAGCAGTGCATAAAAGTTCTAAATTCTCTGTATCATCACCAACATTTGTATTTTGTTTGTTTGCTTGTTTTTTCATTAGAGCTGTCCTGAAGAATGTGAAGTTCTATTCCATTGTAGTTATGATTTGCATTTCCCCAGTGAATATGGATTTTGGGCATTATTTTCACGTGCTTTTTTGGACATGTGGAAGTTTATCTCCTTTAAAGTAATATCTATCCAACCTTACTTGGGTTGTTTGTTCTTTTGTTGTTGAGTTCCAAGAACTTTCTTCCTTTAAAGGCTTCATTTTTTGTTAGTGAAAGTAGCACATGACTTTATAATAATTTTTTTACAAAAAAATTAATAAAAAGTTAATTATTTTCTCCCTCTTCTTACCATCCCCTTAGTTTCTGTTTCTTGTTAGGTAACTAGGTTTAATTTGGATGGGTACTTTTTCACCTCTTGGTCCATGCTAATACAGACAATATTCTTAAGATTTTTGACTATGTATGGGGTGTTTAGAGGAATGAGCGGCCTTTTGAACCAGAAACTTGATACATGTATTAAAAGATGTAGTATAAGATAGTTTTTTTTTAAATTTGATAATTTATTGTATTCTAAAAAAGATTATTTTGAATAGTAAACAACTTTAAAATTTAATTTGCAGTCTTTTTATCCTATATAACTAAAATTAATGATTTGTTTTAATTTGTTACCTCATCACCCTCTTCCCCACCCCACACAGAGGATTTACATAATTAGATTATTTTGTAATTGAGTATGTATTTAAAAGGGCTTGCCATTTATGATACCATCTTTCTTATATTGTGTTTTGTTTGAGATATACGTTAGAACAGATAGTTTTTAAAGATATTTTTCCTATTTTCAAAGTTGTTAATATAGAGTAAATTTGACAATTAACCTTCAAAGGAGAGTTTACTGATTTGAAATTTATATTCTCTTTATGCTGAATGAATAAAAAAATTCCAAAGGCATCTATTGAAGTAACAGAGAATTAGTCCTGGAAAAGTAGAGTTACTTTTACTTGGAAATCTGAATGGTTCTGTCAGTTGCTTTTCATTCTGAGTTGGAGAGTATTGCTAATTTTTTTTTTTTTTTAATGCAGCCAGTCCCTATTTACAAACCAAAGAGCAGAGAGTTGCCACCAAGAACTCTAGGTGCAAATGGCCAGGATAAGATATTTATTTGAGTTAAGACTTTTCAGTGAAGTTGACAGCACACATGATATTTGATTCTAGTTAAACACAGCTTCCAGTTTCCTTCTTGTTAAGTCAGGATATGTAGGGCTAAAACCTCTCAGCAGTCGTTATGAGCGGGCTTCCTCAGACTTGACCATGTAAATACTATCAGTATGCTACTAACCATGAAGTCCAGATTACTCTGCCTTGTGAAGAGTTGTGTCACCAATGAATGTGACTGAAAATTTAAGATCTTTGTATGTATGTGTGTGTTTTAATTCCAACTTTCATCATGCTATCTTTATCTGTTTATTATTTTATATATCAAGTTTCTTTACTTTTATCTCATTCTTTATTCATTTGTCCTTTTTTAATTTGAGTGTTAATCAAATTGTTTTTCTCCAACTATAACTGTAGCCTTTTCATTTAATATGTTTATTAAAGATAAAAAGCAAGTGGTAAGACCCTAATTATAATTGCACTAATTGTTCATTCATAGTATGTTATAAGAACAGATTCAGAATGATAGAAAGATCAAAACTATAACTGATGAGAGCTGATACCTATAATGCCAGCACTTGGGAGGCTGACACAGAAGGATTACAAATTGGAGGCCAACCTAGGCCACAAAGTGAGACACTGTGTCAACCTCCCCCCATAAAACAAATATGTATATATGTGTGTGTGTATATATATATATATATATATATATATATATATATATATATATATAGTATGCATATATGTATATAACTGATGAGGAATACAAAATAGTGCAAAGAGGTAGTTGGCAATTGTCAGTGGAATGTGGTGGTTGATATACAGCACAGATAATGTAATCTTTTAAAAAGGAAAACATCATAACCATAATTTTGTAATCATAAGTTATGATTTTTACCACTTGTAGTAACCTTGAACAAGTAAAACTGACTGATCTAAATTTCACAAAATTCTCCTCTTCTACCCTCTGATGAAGATGCTAATAAGACTGAAATTAGTAAAAAAAAGATGAGCATCTGGAGAGAATAATAAGAAGGAAGCAGCACAAAATATATCTAACAGATTGGATCATCATCCACCAAATGATCCAAGAGTTGGCTGACTGTATTTCTAAACTAGACACATTTATTTGTCATTGTACATCTGGAGACTAGAAACAGTTGATCTTATATGTCCATGCATTTTAATAATCTTGGTAGATGGCTAAATATTTCTCATAGGTTCATCATTTTGTGCTTCCATTAAACATGATCAGAGTGACATAAAATTTATTTTAAAAAGAAAACATATTGACAGCTGAAAGAAATGGTATTGGGTTTCAAAATATGGATGAAAAGATTACTGGATATCAATACCCATACTGACTGCATCTCAGCAGACCTGTCTCTGGATTTGCTTCCATGAAATACAGTTATCTTAATGTCAAGAAACTTCCATCTACTTGTTATACATTAGTACTACAGTTTGCTTTTGCTTACCTACCAATAATTTCTAGCATATTGTAAGACATAGTATGTCAAGTGTGAAAGTAAGCTCGTACTTTGTAATTCTAACCTTGCTGCTACACTTGTAGTCTGAAACTCAGACTCAATGCAGTAGAATTCATTTTTAGATCAATATGTTCCCTTTTTTTTTTTCATTTGTAACTTCTGGTTTATATGTTACTCAGAAAAGAGTTTGATTCTTCTTGTTATTATCAATAAAATTTTATTGGAAAATCGACCAAAAATAGGTTAGGGAGGGGTTTCACTCCAACTCAATACTGATGAATCATATGAGCTCTGGTATATATACATTCTGTTAGGCAGAAAAATTTAATAATGCTTAAATTTATTATGCTTCTTTTTTCCTACTACAAACTAGAGCTAAGACTTCGCAGAGCCAAGAATACATCACTGCAAGAATTTATGTTTTCTTTGGTATTGCTGGTTGAATAATAGAATGAAAGATGGTAGGTGGTAAAACATGCTGAAATTTCTGTTTTGTTATGCAAATTGTAGCTTCACATTTCCTGCTTGTCTTATTTTAAAATGTCAGGACTTTTAAGATAGGTGGATGTACTGACATTACCAGTCTCCACATGCCTGGTGGGCTTGTTGCTATATTTTGTAGCTGGTTATTTAAAGCATATATGAAGGGACTTTCTCCCGTGACAGTTGAGAATAATACCATCTGCGTGATTGCCTATCTACTAACAAATGAAAGTCAAGTGAATAAGAGAAGGGAAGTAGATCCAACAGAGAATAAAAACTACCAAGAACTGGAAATTCTCTGGCAAAGGGAATTTCTTTTACAATATAGACTTTCATGCTTCTGATATTCCCTTAATAGATAATATCACTACTTAATAATATATGATGTAATATATTCAATCACAAGTGTGTATCTGGAACGTTTAGTTTTATCACATCCTCTCTGTTTTGATTCCATTTGTCAGCCAACTGTTATTGGATATAGTGGATGGCCACTGTAGAAGGATGAAAACCACTTACTTTTTAAAATTTTTATTAACCTGTATTAATTGTATATAATAATGGGGTTCAATGTGTTATTTCCTACATGCATACAATAAGTAGATAGTTGATTTTACCAGTCTTGTTTGTCAAATTTGATCTCATTCTTTCTAGTTTCTAGTTTCATGCTATATCTTTCTTTTTTAAAATGAATAAGCATGTAATCAAATTGAGTGGCAAAAGCCTATGTGTTTTAAGCCCTGCTCCCTGCAAACTATTTCTTTCAATAATTCTGTGTCCCAAGGTGGTGGTGATAATTAAGATGTCTTACTATCTGGTCATCTTAGGCTGAAGTCTTAAGATGCTGCACTGTGAAAGGAGCCAAGAGAACAGCCATTGATATAGAACAACACTGAAGCAGTTTAATGTTACAAAGTTGAAAAATTTTAAATTTCTGTAATGACTTCTTAAAGAAAAACTATGGATTAAGTAGATTTGGGAAAACAATATATTTTAGGGACTTATAGAGTAGACTTTGATATCATTTTAACATGGGTTTGAATACACATTTCTTTACCACTCATGTGACTGCAATAGTCTCATCCTTGTTTGGCTTTAAGCTTTAGTTCTTCATCTGTAAAATTGAATAATACAAATACCACTGGATTTCTATGAGATTCAATTGGTACTATACCTAAGAAGTGCTTAGTACAATACTTGTTGTATTATAAATCTTGAATTCATGGCTGTTAAGACCGGATCACTAGTGTTTAATTGCTCAAATGTATTTTATGTTTCACTTTCTGCTATGTAGTTTCTACATGATTTTTTTGTGAAAACTTACAACTCATACAGTTTCCATCTGTAAATTTATTATAGTAATGCCACTAAAAATGTTTGAATCAATAAGAAAGGTAATGGGCTCAGCCTATAACCAAGTATTTAAGAAGTATTTGGATTGTTTGTAGCTCTAGAAGCTATCATAGTGAATTTTCTAGTACATTTTGGTTTTGTTCTGATGAATATTTTCCAATTTGAAGTTTTTCCCTCAAAATAGTGAACTTTATTGAAAAATATTAGAAATGGTTTGGGGAACATAGATTGGTAATTATGAAATAATAAACATGTTGGCAGCATAATTAAACTTTGAAATGGAGAAGTTATGTTGAACTGAAGTGTCCAGGAGAAATAACATAGAAAATTTGCTTGACAAAATTTGTACCTTACAAGTTGTCTACTTGTGCTTTTATAGTGATATTCTTGATTCGTATAAAAATCAGGCAATTGCACATTACATTTTTGGAAAAATGATAGTTGTCTAATGGCATTAAGGCTGTGCAACTTATTAAAGGGCCATTTGGCATTGGATTTTAGATACGTGAGCTGGAGTTTGGTATGAATAGATATGTAGAAGTATGTGAAACCTGAAAAAGTTTGAAATAAAGCAAGTCTCAACATGAAAGTTCTTTTAAATTGGAAGTTATGAATTTTAAGAATAAGAATGCTTATAAAAGCTATTGATATACATGCTTTTTATGATTCTGGGATCTATGACTACTTTCTAACTCCAAATGGGCACTGTTAATGTGCAAAATAGTATATAGATACCATAGCATCTATCTTCAGATGTAGTTTTCATGTACTGATCACATAGTCCAGATTCTAGAGTAGATGATTGGTAGGGAGACCTTCAGGGAGTCTGGATAATAGACCATTTTAGATTGCAAAGCACAGTGTTAGAATGTAGGCAATCATTTTGTCAAGAACACAGAAGATTGCCCTATTAGGTAGAAATACAGCAATGGGGAAACTGGTTGGCATCAAAGAACAAGCCTTAAGGGCTGTGACTCAAGTTAAGAAAAGACCTCTTGTCTAAGGTAAGTCAGCAAGTGTGTTTTAAGAATGTAGTTAAGTGTAAAGCATTGAATTAAGAGTGGTGAGAGTTGCAAATATACATGTGATACTGTTCTAGCTCATTTAGGAGTTTACATAGGGGAATGAAAACATGTACACAGTGGATCCAAGATGGTGGCTAGGGAATTAGAAATCCTAAGCTCAGTGACACCAGAAACCTCCTTGAAATGTTGGAACTACAGTTGGCTAATTCTGATTGCTTCTAGCCAAAATAATAACTGCCATCACATTAGGTGCAGATAAAATTCAAAGACTGACCGTTAAAGCAGCCATTCTTTGCACCTAACAGCCGTGAAAAATCCCACATGGCACAGCCAGCAAGGTGTGTCTGGCCCTGGGAAAGAAAGCCCCTTGCCGTTTCTCTTTTTTTTTTTTCCCCCCCTCTCTTTTTTTTTCCCAACAAGCAGAAGACAGAGCATCAATCAGAATCAAACTCTGCAACATCCTGGACCCCTAGCCCACAGAAAGCCTCCCAAAGCTGCACCTCATTGAAGGAAATGGCACCATTTCTCCCCACCAGCCAGTTCCAAAGCTGCTTATGAGAAACTGCAGAATGAACAGGTGAGCATCACATACCACAGGTGACTCCCCATCCACCCCCTGGGAAAATAATCCAGTGAAGCCCCTGGGCAGACTGAACCACCCTTCAGCAAAACTGAAATCCATAAACAGGGAACTGTAGTCTAACACCAACAGTGGAGGTGGGGACAGAATGCTTAATCTGCCCTGGAGAACAGGGGTGGGGCTAGGAGCTGAACTCTCAGCACTGAACCCTCAGTGGGAACAGCTGAGAGTGGGGGCAGGGTGACAACCAACCTCCCAGAGGAGCTGTTAGAACCTAAGAGATTGGGAGAGGCATAAAGGCTGAGGGCAGGAGTGGGGTGACAAGCCAAACTCCCAGAGGAGCCACTAGCACACAGCAGAGGTTGGGAGAAGCACAAAGGCTGAGAGTGGGGGTGGGACAACAGCCCAACCTCCCAAAGCAGGGCAGATGTGAATCCTGGAGCTGATCTCTGAGACAGAGGGCAGCATTCAACACTGAATTGTCCCATCTTGTGAGGGGAGGAGCTGACTAAACAGAGCTGCAGCTGAAGGGCAACACAGCTGCTGTCTGCCGTCTGCCAAAAACAACAGCTCTGACCACCCTGCACATGCTGGCAGTCTTACTTTACCTCACAATTATAACTAATCTTGTGGACAGAAGAACCAAATACTAATTCCAAGCCAGTCACTTAGTGAGACCACATTAGAGCTTCTGCTTGCACACCTAATAACTCCAGAACATTTACCAAAAGACCAAATTTTTGTGGTTCCTGAACCTGGCATTTTTTATTGTTTCTTTTCCCTGTATTATTAACTTGACCATCACTATTCTCTTATCCCTATTCTTACCCTCTTCACTTTCCCTCCTTCTCCTGTACCACAGTCCATTGTTCTCCCTCCCAAGTACTCTTTCTGCCCCTTCTCATTCAGTCTTCCCCCATCTTCACACCTCCTCTTATCCTCCTCCAACCTGTCACCTTATTACCTCTCCTTCCTACACACTCACAACTGAGTAGCCTACTGTACAACTGTACACAACTGCAGCCCCCTGCAATCCCTGATGCAAGCACCCTCTACTACAACAACAGAAATACACCCAATCACACACAAGGGCCACAAAACCCAGCAGCCCCCAAACATCTTCTCCCCTACCCTTTTTCCCATCCCCCCTTTTTAGTGCCACATTTACCAATTCCCCAAAACCTATAACTAGCCTAATAACCATTAACCCCCTCAACTCCCACTATTTAAAGATATTATCATCAAGGGGTTTTCTATATAATATGTATACAACTGGCCTGGCATTGTATCTGTGAATTTTAGTGCTAAATTATACCTCCAGTCCAGGGACAGAAAGAGCACATCAACCTAGCTAACAACCAAGTCAGACACAACACAAAAATTAAATCAGGGAAAGAAAACAGGCAATCAAAAGCACAAACTAGCCTACCAAGAACACAGTTGCACAGCACCATATAGAATGATAGAAAGAAGAAGAAGGGATGGAAATCACTCTCTTCAAAAAAAAAATTCAATACAGGATTCAGTGGGAAATGAAGAAAATGGATACCCAGTTCGTGTTCCCAACAAAACAATGATAAATATCACTCAAGAAATTTCAAGACACCAAAAATAAAAGAACATGAAAAGACACAGAAACAAATAAATGAACTCAGAGAGGACTTCAACAAACACCAAAGTGAAATAAATGACACTATAAAAAGAGAGATTTATCAATTAAAGATGATAACACAAAATATAAAAGAATAGGTGACCAAACATATGGAAAACCTTAGAAAAAAGAATCAAACAGAAATCAGAAATCCTGGAAATAAAAAGTCCCTTTAATTAAACAAAAAATTCAGTGGAAGACCACTCTAGCAGACTAGAATGAGTAGAAGACAGAATTTCAGAACTTGAAGATAAAATAGAAATTAAAGAAAAAAAAAAAACAGAAGAAATCTTAATAAAACAACTCAAGAGCTGTGAAAGGAATATGTGAGAACTCAGCAACTCCATCAAAAGACCAAACCTGAGAATCCTGAGTATTGAAGAAGAGGGGCAAGCCAAAGGGATACATAACATATTTAATAAAATAATAACAGAAAATTTCCCAAGTCTTGAGAAAGTTTTCCCATTCAAGTACAGGAAGCCTCCAGGACACCAAAAAGACTTGACTAAAATAGAACCTCCCTGTGGCATATGATCATTAAAACAACATGCACAGAGAACAGAGAAAGAAGATTGAAGGCTGTAAGAGAGAAAAAACAAGTAATGTATAAAGGTAAACCCATCAAAATAACAGCAGATTTCTTAACAGAAACCTTTAAAAAGAAAGAAGGGCATGGAGTGAGGTATTTTGGGCACTGAATAAAAATAGCTTCAGCCCTAGGATACTCTACCCAGCAAAATTATCATTCAAAATTAAGAGAGCAGTAAAAATCTTCCATGATAAGCAGAAACTAAAACAATATATGACCACCAATCCACCACTACAGAGGATTCTACAAGAAATTCTGCACAAAGAAGATGAAAGCAAACAAAAACATAAGGGCATGGGAAATAACAAACCACAGGAGAAGGAAAAACAAGTAATCAGAGAGTAGCAGTGATTTGTCTGCACACAATCAAATCCGTAAACAACAATAACAGCTAAATGGCAGGAATCACCACACACCTATCAATATTAACACTGAATGTCAATGGACTCAATTTCCCCATCAAAAGACACCATTTGGCAAACTGGATTAAAAAGGAAGACCTGACAATCTGTTGTTTACAAGAGACCCATCTAATTCACAGAAATAAACACTGGCTTAGAATGAAGGGGTGGAAGAAGATTTACCAAGCCAATGGCCCCCCAAAATAGGCAGGAGTAGCAATACTTATATCAGGCAAAGTAGATTTCAAATTTACACTGATCAAATGAGGTAAAGAGGAGCACTTCATACCAATAAAAGGGGAAATACACCAAAAGGAAATAACAATTATCAACCTATATGCACCCAATGTCAGTGCACCCAATTTTATCAAACATACTCTAAAGGAATTAAAAGCACATGTAGACTCCAACACAGTGAAGTGAGAGATTTTAACACCCCTCTATCACCAATACATAGGTCATCCAAACAAAAAAAATCAACAAAGAAATCCCAGAACTAAATCACATCATAATCAAATGGACCTAACTGATATCTATAGGATATTTCATTTATCAGCAAACAATGTACATTCTTCTCAGCAGCCTGTGGAACTTTCTCCAGAATAGATCATATCTTAAGGCACAAAGCAAGCCTCAGCAAATATAAGAAAACAGAAAAAAAAACCCTGCATTCTATCTGATCACAAGGCTTTAAAACTAGAACTCAACAACAAAAACAGCAGCAGAAAATATGCAAACAATTGGAGGCTGAATAACACATTGCTCAATGATTACTGGGTCACAGAGGAAATAAAAGAGGAAATCAAAAGGCTCCTGGAAGCTAATGAACATGAAATCACCATCTACCAGAACCTATGGAACACAGCAAAGGCAGTCCTAAGAGAAAAGGTTATAGCCATGAGTGCATATATTAAAAGGATAGATAGATCTCAAATAAACAACCTAATGCTACATCTCAAACTTCAGAAAAACAACAACAAGCAAAAAAAGCAGAAAGAGAGAAATAATAAAAATAAGAGCTGAAATTAATGAAATAGAGACCAAAAAAAAAAAAAATACAAAGAATCAATAAAACAAAAAGCTGGTTCTTTGAAAAAAATAAACGAGATTGACAAGCCCCTGGCAAATCTGACTAAAAGAAGAAGGTAAAAGACCCAAATTAGTAAAATCAGAAAGAAAAAAGGGAGATAAAAACAAACACCAAGGAAATCCAGAGAATCATCATCAACTACTTTGAAAACCTATATTCAAATAAATTGGAAAATCTTGAAAAAATGGACAAATTTCTAGATACTTATGACCATCTGAAATTGTACCAAGAGGATACTAACCACCTCAACAAATCTATAACATAAAATGAAATTGAAGCAGCAATAAAGAGTGTCCCAAAAAAAAAAAATCCACGACCTGACAGATTGTCAGCTGAATTCTACCAGAGCTTCATAGAAGAACTAATAAAATACTCCTTAAACTTTTCCATGAAATAGAAATGGAAGGAACACTGCCTAACTCATTCTATGAAGCCAGAATTACACTCATCCCCAAACTGGCCAAGGACACATCCAAAAAGGAGAAATACAGGCCAATCTCCTTAATGAACATCGATGCAAAAATCCCCAGTAAAATAATGACAAACCAAATCCAACCACATATCAGAAAGATCATTCTCCATGACCAGGTCGGCTTCATCCTAGGGATGCAGGGATAGTTCAACATACGTAAATCTATAAATGTAATACAGCATATGTTGCAATAGAAGCAAAGACAAAAACCACTTGATCATCTCAATAGATGCAGAAAAAGCCTTTGATAAGATTCAACACCACTTCATGATAAAAGCGCTAAGAAAACTAAGAATAGAAGGAATGTACCTCAACATTATAAAGGCTATATATGACAAACTATAGCCAACATCATACTTAATAGGGAAAAACTGAAACCATTTCCCCTAAAATCAGGAATGGGGCAAGGATACCCACTCTCCCCACTCTTAGTCAACATATTCCTGGAATTCCTAGCCAAAGCAATAAGGCAAGAAGAAGAAAGAAGAATGCAAATAGGTAAAGAAATAGTCAAAGTATCAGTATTTGCAGACAACCAATGGATATATCAATGTACTAAGTGAAATTAATTTTTTTAAGTGTACTTGGGTTTGAACTCAGGACCTGCATTTGCTTGGCAGGCCCTCTATCATTTAAGAGATACCACCAGCCCTGTTTCTCAAAGACCCAAAAACTCTTAGGCACTATATAAACTGCTTCAGCAATGTAGCAGGATACAAAATCAACTTACAAAAATCAGTAGCCTTTCTATACACCAACAATGAACAGATTGAGAAAGAATATAAGAAAACAATTCCATTTACAATAACCTCAAAAAAATAAAAAACCTAGGAATAAACTTAACAAAGGATGTAAAAGACCTCTATAAGGAGAACTACAAACCACTGAAGAAGGAAATTGAGGAAGACTACAAAAGGTGGAAAGATCTCCCATGCTCATGGATTGGTAGACTCAACATAGTAAAAATGGCTATACTACCAAAAACAATCTACATGTTTAATGCAGTTCCCATCAAAATCCCAATGACATTCATCAACGAGATTGAAAAATCTAGTTCATTTGGAAACACAAAAGACTGCAAATAGCCAAAGCAATACTGAGCAAAACTGGAGGTATCACAATACCCAACTTCAAACTATACTACAGAGCCATAGCAAAAAAACTAGAATGGCACTAGCAAAAAAACAGATATGAAGAACAGTGGAACAGAATAGAAGACCCGGATATGAATCCATGTAGCTATGCCCACCTTATTTTTGACAAAGGTGCCAAAAACATATGATGGAGAAAAGACAGCCTCTTCAACAAATGTTGCTGGGAAAAAATGGTTATCGCCTGCAGAAAGCTGAAACTAGATCCATGCCTATCACCCTGTATAAGTATCAATTCAAAGTGCATTAAGGACTTTAATATCAGACCAGAATACTTGCAGTTAGTACATGAAAGAGCAGGTAATACCCTGGAAGTAATAGGTATAGGCAAGTGCTTCCTCAGTAGAACTCCAGCAGCCCATCAACTAAGAGAAAGGATGGATTAGTGGGATTACATGAAATTTAAAAGCTTCTGTACAACAAAAGAAATGGTCTCTAACTGAAGAGACCATCCACAGAGTGGGAGAAAATATTTGCTAGCTATACATCAGACAAAAGACTAATAACCAGAATATGCAGGGAGCTCAAAAAAACTAAACTCCCCCCAAATTAAGGAACCAATAAAGAAGTGGGCAACTGAACTAAACAAACTTTTTCAAAAGAAGAAGTCCAAATGACTAAAAAACACATGAAAAAATGATCACCATCTCTGGCCATAAAGGAAATGCAAATCAAAACCACACTAAGATTCTACCTCACTCCTGTTAGAATAACTAACATCAAGAACACCACCACCAACAAATGTTGGTAAGTATGCGGGGTGAGAAAAGGAACCCTATACACTGCTGGTAGGAATGTAAGCTAGTACATCTACTTTGGAAAACAATATGGATGCTTAAAACTAAACATAGATCTGCCATATGATCCAGCAATACCATTCCTAGGGATATACCCTAAGGAATGTGATTCAGGTTGTTACAAAGGCACCTGCACACACGTTTATTGCAGCATTATTTACAATTGACAAGCTATGGAAACAGCCAAGATGCCTCACTACTGACAAATGGGTTAAGAAAATTTGATATTTATACACAATGGAATTTTACTCAGCCAAAAAGAAGAATGAAAATTTATCATTTGCTAGTAAGTGGATGGAACTGGAGAACACTATCTTGAGTGAAGTTAGCCAGGCTCAGACAGCCAAAAATCACATGTTCTCCCTCCTATGGATTATAGACGTAAAACAAATGCAGTAATATTATTGGACAAGGGTCACACAATAAAGGGAGAACGTGTACATGAGGAATAGGGAAAGGGAAGGAAACCTATACCTTTAATGTGGTTGATGTCCTCACTGTAGAGGAGCATCTGCAGTAATTGTAAACTGGCAGAAGCCACTATAGGAAGGGGACCAGGAAGTAGCGAAGAGGTGTGCAGAGATGAACCAATGTGGGTTGCAATATACAAGTGCATGGAAAAGCAATGCTAGGAATCTTTCTGTATAGCTATTTTTACCTCAAACTAGCAAAAATGCTTTGTCTTTCTCATTATCTCTTATGTTTTCTCTTCCACAAAATCAGAGAACAAGAGAGTGGAACAGGTTCTGTGGGGATGTGGGGGGAGGGCAGGAGGAGGAAAGTGGCCCAAACAATGTATACACATGTAAGTAAATATAAAGGTGATAAAATAAAAAACAAAAAAAACATGTACACAGATTATCTTGTTCTCTGTGTTGGAAATGTAAATAGTGCAAATGTAAGTAGACAACCAGAAGGAGAAAGAAGGAAGGCTAAGTACAATATGCCACAAATAAATGTGGAAGGAGTCGAAAGGTATTATCACAAACTTATTCAATGTAAGAGAAAAAGATTACCAAAAAATTGTTATATCCTTAAAAATTGTAAGTGCACAGCAGAGCCCTGAAGAGTTGTTGCAAAAATAAATCAGTAAAGTGTGATTACTTTGTGTTTAAAATGTGATATAGAAAGTTTTCTTTATTCTAATGCATATAACTTTTTCAAGCTGTAAATGTAAAACATTCTTCTGCAGTAACTGTTATAGATTGCTATTTCCAGTGTATCGTACAGGACACAGCTTTCAATGTTTTGAATGGTTAACTCCAAATTTGTCCATGATTTTACTTCTTATTTTGCATCCCTCTAAATTCATTCTTGTAAAATGTGGGTATAATACAAACAAGCCACACTATAAGCCTGTGTAATGAATTGTTTTCTTAGTCTACTGCAGTGTGAGCCTTAGACTTGGTAAATGGAAATTAGGCCTAGTGATAGGATTATAAATCATTTTGTTGAAATGGATAAGAAAGCAAATAGCTTTAAATGGATGGGGATTTAGGATTGTTAAAAACAAGAATAAATCTGATTCTTCTTCATATCTTGACATTCATATCTTTGAATGT
Organism: Castor canadensis; assembly: GCF_047511655.1. Classification (NCBI taxonomy): domain Eukaryota; kingdom Metazoa; phylum Chordata; class Mammalia; order Rodentia; family Castoridae; genus Castor; species Castor canadensis. The sequence goes on along the minus strand of NC_133390.1, from coordinate 142,845,651 downwards.
TGCTCATTTAATATATTATAAATCTTCTTTAAAAAGTACTCCTTAGTTTTACTTATTTTCAGGATTTACCTTCACAAACATTATTTTAAAATGCAATTTTAATATGTTTATTTCATCTATCAATATAATTTATCAATTGAATCCCAAATTTAATTTCTCTTTTTTCTAATAAAGTTGATACTTGAATGAAGTTGATATGTGAATAGTGCTGCAGTAAATGTGGGTTTGCAGCATCTCTATTGTATTATAGTAATCACATAGTCCTTGATTACTTTGAGTAAATGCCCAGGAGTGGTATAGCTGAATCATATGGAAGTTCTAGTTTTTGCTTTTTGAGGAACCTCCATCTTGATTTCCATAGTGACTTAACTAATTTATATTCCCATCAATGATGCATAAAGGTTCTTACCTGCTGTCTTCACCAACATTTGTTGTTTTTTTGTTTTCTTAACATTAACCATTGTGACTGTGGTAAGATGGGATCTCATTGTAGGAGGATCTTGAGTTTGAGGCCAACCTAGGCTACATAGCCAGAACTTGTCACAGACAGATAAATGTGGTTCTCATTTTGCATAATTGTGCACGTCATGAGGATCAGAATATGGAAAGAAAAATGAAACAGAAAAAATGTAATTGAAAGAGTCACTATTTGTTATGAAAACATGGAAAGGAATTTATTTTCCAGTATTTGCAAAGTTTGTTTTTATGTGTACTTTTGTTGATATTTTTAAATACTATTTTTTTTCAAAGACTGGCTAACTGAAATTATTTCTGGTATACTTACCTTCAGCCTGTATGACATGAACTAATTTTATATTATGCATTTTTAAAATTTCATGTACTTTTTGTTTTAAAAATACTTCAAACATTACTTAGTAGGTTATATATAATGATAAGTTAAGGGTTTCCATTTTATTCTTAGGGAAATATTGGAATCAGAAATTAAAGTGAAATGGTTTTTTTAAAAAAATAGCCATTGGGTTGGCAGAATGGCTCAAACAGTAGAGCACTTGCCTAGCAAGTGTGAAACCCTGAGTTCAAGCCTCATTTCTGCCCCCCCCTCCAAAAAAAAGCCATAGTATTTTTTTTGGAAGTTACTCTTCTTATGTCAATAGAATATTGTATTATGTAATTATGTTACCAAATTAAAATATGTATTTAAAGGTGGAACTCATGCAGTTTCAAGTGATGAAAACCAAACTTTTTCTCCCAAAGGTTGAAAGAATATAACAGATGCTTCAGTATTTTATTTTAAGCAACTGACATGATATTAAAGCCTATGTTTTCTATGATCTTTTCAGCATTACATATTTTTTATGTCTTAAAGATTTAGTAATTTGACTTACTTCTGCTACATATAGTTTGGTGTGTATGAAACTGCATTAAAATTTGTTCTTTATTCATTTACACATTTTCATGACAAAGGAACTTATGATTAAAGATCTCATGATATACCAAAAACACCTGTAGAAAGATTCTTCAAAGCAAGTGTTACAGTAACTGTTTTGCAATTTCTGAAGAACAGAGTTAATTGTGGTGGTGCATGCCTCTAACCCTAGCACTAGGGATGCTGATGCAGGAGGATCCTGAGTTCCAGACCAGCCTTGGCTACACAGTGAGACCTTGTCTCAAAAACACCAAAAAAAAATGCATCTAAATTTCTACCTCTTATTTTATACTTACAACCTCTATGCCCTAGAATAATAAAAAAAATGAAACCACAACCATAATATGAAATAATAATAATTTCTTTATTGAAGAAAGTAAATTTTACTACAAGATTTCTGGATAGTAATAAATTAATTGGAAAGAGACAACAAAAACTCAAAGGAAAAGTTCATTATATTTGCCTACATAAAAATTTAAAACTTGTTGTTTCAAAAGTGCCAAAAAAGAAAAAACACAAGAAAGTGGGAAAAATATTTGAACAGCTATGAATACAAATGGTTAATATATTTTCTATACAAAGAACTCTGAGATAATGTTAATAAAACCAAGATATTATTAGATAAACTAGAAAAGAATATGAGCAAATAGTTCACTTAAAAGAAGAAACAAGTCAGGTACCAGTGGCTCACGCCTGTAATCCTAGCTACTCAGAAGGCAGCGATCAGAAGGATCATGGTTTGAAGCCAACCCAGGCAAATAGTTTGCAAGACCCTGTCCTGAAAAACCCTTCACAAAAATAGAGCTGGTGAAGTGGCTCAAGTTTGAAGGTTCTGAGTTCAAACCCCAGTACTGAAAAAAAAAAAAAGAGAAACAAATAGAAATGATACAGATATTTAATCCTGATGTTAACCAACAACAATAAGAATTGCAATTTTACCCATAAAATAACGAAATAAGTACTTAAAAAATGGATACTTCTTAATGCTGGTGAGGTATCAGTAGGAGTACTGTTTTCAAACATTAGCAATGAAAATGTAAATTCATATGACACTTGGAAAACTACTTGGCATTGTAGATCTGGAGCCATAAAACATTTGTATTTATTGATCTAATTATTCTATTTCCGATGTTTTTACATGCAGAAATAAACTATAGGAAACAAGCCTGAGATTACCCATTTTATGGAGAGTGTTCATTTAAAGTGTACTATATGCATTCATTGGAATATAATGGTGTCTAAAACTGCTATAAACTAATCCCTATAATTGAGTTTATAAAATAAGTATATGTGGTCATCTGTTATGAAATAAACCATGCCAAACTTCTTAAAAACAATTATTTAGATAGAAGCAATCCTTTTTAGCCTCAAAAGTCACAGTAGTCACAAAATGGTCACTATTCAAGGAACAAAAACATAGATAGACACCAAGTCTCCATGACACGGTCACATTGTAAGAAGGTTATATGGGATTAGAAGAGTTATTGTAGCCATATTTGAAAAATCCGTATGTCACAGTAAGTGAAAAAAATTACTCAAAATGTTTGAGTGGTAGTGATTATAACCTACATAATCCATATCACTTCAAGTAGGGATAAAACTGAAATATTCCTGTAGAAATAATATTTAAGAGGGGAACCTACAAAACTTCTTTATCATAATCTTATGCTAAGATTTTTAAAAATTATTTTTATTATGTAATAATAATATGACATATGTTTATTTTGAAAGCAAAGAACAACTGTGAGAATAAAATGAATACCAACTGACTTTATTCCATCAATTAAAAAAATAAGAAAAAGGAAAGAAAGAAGGAAGGAAGGAAGAAAGAAAAAGTTTTGGAGATAACTCCCTCAATTACTTTTTAAATTTTCCTTATTGTTCCCATTTTAATTTCATATTGTAAAAAAATCAGTAACAATTGAGAGTTAATTAAAATAATCTCTAGAGAAGACAAAACACAGGCACCAGGTATTTAGTGAAAAGCTGAGTGCTTCTACGATGAGGACTAAGGAAATTTTCATTGAAGTATATGTAACAACATTCCTTTGGGGGAAAATTCACACTGTATTAACTATTTTGAAAGTTCTGGAACACTGGAAATTAGTTAACATTTAAATGCAATGGTAAAGAGACTTTTAAGGAAATATTTATACTGATGTCAGTACTTAGCTTTTCATATAAATATATTTTCTGATTTTATAAATAGTAGGCTATAAGATCAGTCGTCTGACTCCTCTGTTATCTATTCTCCCAGCTCATCCCACTTGATATGCCTAATTAATGGTCTAGTGTTATCTTTCCTCTGGCTTATGATATGATACTATGATAGGTATTGCACACACATACACACTCGCACACACATACACACACACACACACACACACACAAATGTTGTGAGGATTTTAACTTCTCATAGTTTCTATTGGGGCTCAAATTTGGCCTGAACATTTTGTATTTAGACTAGAACGAGTACTTGTACTTACTTTCTATTTTTTAAGGAATTTTCTTTTTCTTTCAATTTATCTTGCTACTTGAAGAATTAAAATGAAGAATTATTTGCTAAAGCATATTTTCTATCAGAGTTTAGTATATTAATAGATAGGTAATGCATATTAACTAGCGTAGATTCTCTGAGAAATTTGTAAAGGAAAATAGCTGCTTGCTATGTGGCCATACCTGTGCCAAAAATATACAGTTGTTATAGAAACTGGAAATTCATGTGGTTTAAGTATAGAAGGCTTATAAAATCAATGTCATTTTTATTCAGATTGGTGGGTGATTTTTGTTTGTTTTGGTGAAAAATTTCCTTTATGATCACTTAACATGAGCCAGTGCTGGAAATTCAATGGATTGTAAGTGCAGACACAGGAGTTTGTACAGTGTAAAGGACAACCAGACATTTATCAAATTACATATGCATATGCATATGCATAAGTAATGTTTTGTCTGTGACCCCTGCCTTCAGTAAAGGTGCAGGGTGATATGAATACTTATAATAGGGAATTATCTAGTCAAGAAGGTCAAGGAAGGCCTCCCTGAACACGGATGGTTGAATTCCGTCCTCTGGGATGACATGCAAGAGTTGGCCGATGAACAGGAATATTTTCCAGGGAGAGGCCCTGTAGCAGGAGGAAAAGCGCATCAAAAAATTGTCCTTATACTTGAATCTAGTTTTAATATTACTGATAATTGTACTAATACCATTGTGTAATGCTATTCCCTCATGTAGGCTTAATGGAGACAACCAAATTGGCTCTTCTAGAAAATGTATGTTAACTTATAGTAGGGATTTATAGTATGTCTCATAAAACTTACTGTTAATTTGAAAGTCATAACTCTTAAAATATATCCTTAGCCATTTGCATTAAATTAGAAGACACTGTTAGAAATCAGATTAAATGTCATTTAACTCAAATTCTATCCAGAGTGTTGAGGAAAGAAACTTGAATGTTCTTTGATATTTTAATTTTAATTTGACTTCTTTAGTTTGACATATAATTACATTTATAAGCCATCTAATTTTAAATTTTCAGATTAACCTTCCTATCTGAGAACAATTTTCTGTATGTGGAAAAAAAATCACAGGCTTCATGTGAGGCACAAAATACATGAGTTTAGAATGTAGACTTTGTGTATTTTTCTAATCATTTCCTTCATAAGCAGTATTTGAAAATGCATATGACTGAATTTAAGTACTATTGTGTCAGAATGATTTTTCCATATATAATATCCATATACCAAGCAGAAGTATGCATGTCTACTCTATTGATGTTGAGCAAAGGTCAGAAAGAGACTTTGGGCCATACCTATTCATAATGTAAAGAAATTTTACATTGAGGCAATTTTATTGATTTGAATTTTTAAACTATTCTATTGGATGACAGATAACATTCAGGTGTTAATCATCCAATTATTTTATTATAAAAGTTGTCATATTTTAAGTGCCTGTGAAAAAATAGGAAATAGGCTTGTTTATTCACACATACTACCAATTTTAATTTGATATAATTTCCATGTAAAAAGAGCCAAATTATGTATTTCTCCCATTGCAAGCATACAAAACCAATGTAATATTTTTTAATTTAAGAGATATGAGCTCATTCAGTTTTCATTATAGTTACATCCTTAATATTCAGAGCCTTTCCTTTCAGAAATAGGATTTTTGTCCCTTATTCTGAATTATTTTATTAATTTATCAAAGCAAACAGATGTCATTAAGTAAAAGCAATCTTCTCTCATATCCTCATATCCTTTTTATTGGTAACTTTTTATCAAGATAATCTCTTCTTAAATTGAAGAAACTATCCATGATCCCAAATACAGTGCCGTGGGCTTCATTCATATTTACCATATGCTCTGGCCCATGGCTGGGCCATTTTAGGAGAGCATGCTTGAGGATTCCTCTTTAGCTTTACTGTCTGCAGTCAGCTTTTCAGTTCACTATGCTAACTAAATGTTATATACAGACCATATACTGTATGCTGATCCTAGTGAGATAAAATTTATCAGCTTTTATGTTTTTTGTATAGGTTGGCATACTAGTCTTTCAAATTCATACTCGTTTAGTTTGAAACACAGTGAAGTGAACTGGTAATTTATAATTCCCTTGCTTTATGTCTTTATAGCTGAGCATTTAGCTGTTTCTCTTCAGTCTTTTTCATCTACAAGTTCGCTGTAAAGACAGTATCAGCTGGCTAATTTGATTGAAAATATACCTAAACTATGTTAGGAAAGCATCTTTTTGTTGTTTTTGGTTAGACCCCATTATTCCACATATATAAAATATATCCCATTATTCTTCCTTCTTCAACTCAGATTAAGATTCATAATACATATCTTAGTGTTGTCTATAAGGATAACACAGTTCAGTTATTCACTCTTAGTAAAGTCCTCCTAGGGATTTCTGACATTTCCATTATAGACAGAACAAACTGTTAAGAGTAGTGAAGAACTTAACTCTTTAGTGGGTAGCTTGTCCAAGTTTACTGCTTTCATGAGACTCCAAGGCTATTTTAAACATATGATAGAAAGTGAATATGTGTTCTGTCATTTGGTACCTGACAGTAAGTTATATGCCCCATTTTCTTTTATATGTGTTAGGAAACAGCAATGTTTTTAAGTTCATGGAAGCTCTGTGCACATTCCATATAACATCTTATTCTGTGGTAGTCAGTTCCATGACAACATATGCTGGATGGATCAACCCAAAATATTTAACTTATATGGACATTTCACTGGCTATATATCTTATGGGGGGAATAAATTAGTAAGTGGGTAGTTTGTTCTAATCAGATCATCTTAAGACAATCATAATTGACATTTACTGAGTATTGCTATATCTAGCCTCCTTTCTAAGTGTGTTACATGAACAAACCTATTTATTTTAATAGCTCTTTGGGGTACTAATATTTTCCCAACTTTGGAGCTGGGAAAATTGAGGCAGAGAGAGACTTTACAAAGCTTTCTCAAGGTGGCATGTAAGAATGACAGAGGCAGGATTTGAATGCAGATGGCTTAGCCCAGGGCATCTCTTAATCAGGCTGTGGACGAGGTCAGAACCTGACATGTTAGGTCAAATGAGGATCTGGATAAGCAAAGCTCAACATTGAGGAGCACGTTCTGGGAGCAGTGTTCAGAAAACCACATCCAGGAGTGAGCAGATGAGGTGTGAGGAAGAATGTTTGGTTGGGTTGTCAATACATAGATGACCTACTCCAGGAGAGAGATGTAACATAATGTACAGGCTACAAGTTGTGAATGGATTTGGAACCTAGCACAAAGACTCACAGTGAGCCTATGGATGGGTCTACACACAGAATTAAGTCTTTATCCAAGCATAGGGTTGTCTTTTTCCTGGTCTCCTTTTAAAGCAACTTGTTGGAATGGGCATGTAAAGTTGGCAGAGGTGGTCTATTCACCAAAGCAGGTGCAGGTGACAGCAGGTCAGGGTTGGAGTCTCCAGGCCCATCACATTTCTAACAGGTAAATTGATCTTCATTATTTTAACTGAACAAATATGTGGAACCTTGTACATGCTCTGATATTACTTGGTTCTTCATTGTAGGTCCTTAGTAAATATGAAATAACCCTGATCTTTTAGAACAATATTAACATAGTGATCAGTCATAAGTGTCAGTGTAATATTCTTGTAGTTCCAAAGAAAGGATCAAGTATCTAGTTGTTCAGTAAACATTTTATTTTTCTCCTTTCAGCCATAGAGAAATTTCAGCTCCAAATAGCCTTCCTTCATGGTAAATGGCACTTGAGGGAAAACAGACAGAAACCAAGGGCTACTGAAGCTAACAATTTCAAATTCCTTTGCTAGGCATTATTTAATATAATCCTCACACCAACCATGGAAACTAAAGTATATTCATCTCCATTTTTCAATGGAAAAGACTGAAGCCCAGAAAGGTTGAGTCACTTCCACAAAGTTGTACATTAGTAAACATTAAATCTGGGATTAGAGGCTATCTGTGAGGAACTACCAACCCTTCTTTTGTTATTTCATCCTCGAGTATTGATGAGATACAAATAGATAACATTTAAAAGAAAAAAATTATAGAATATGCTAGCTTCCTTATGGATATTAAAGGACTATTCCAAGCTCATTAAAAAAAAAAAAAAACTTGCCTGAGCAGTTTTTGGTACAATCACTCCAACACTCAAAGAAATAGTGGGATCTTTCCCTGTTACCACCATTATCACCTCTACCCTTGTCTCCTATCACATATTTCATCCTGAGAGTTAAAAAAGTTTCACAAACACCATCCCATTCCATTCCTCCCATGCCTTCTAGTTGCTCTGGCTTATATTGAAGCAAACTCTTCATTGTCTCCTTCAGTCTGAAAGGCTGTAATCTCAGGTTCTTCATCTCTTACAAAGTGGATAAAGTGCTGCTGCAAGTATTTCTGTGTATATTCTCAGGGTAACCTATCATTTTAAAGATGTGGACAGTTATATTGGTAGTTTGTGTATGTTAAATTCTTCTTTAAGCATAAATTAACCTACTATACGGCTAGATGAAATTAACTTTTACATAGAATTTTCTGGCAAGTGGGTTTTTGCTTTTATCTAGGTTAAGAGTATGTTTTTATTTGTTTAGGACCCAATAATGCACTCTCTGAAAATCCCATTATGCCCATTTGTAACATTTCATGATACTTCTACATGCTGGTAGGCATCCAGGTGCTCTGAGGATAATCAGAATATCAGCATCTTCACTGTGGTAACTTCTCTTTCTGTAATTTTTTTTTTTTAGAGACAGGGTCTCATTATGTAGCCCAGGCAGGTCTTGAACTTGCAATTCTCCTGCCTCAGCCTCCTGGGTGCTGGGATTACAGATATGAACCACTGCACTAGGCTTCCTTCTGTAATTAGGTCAGGATAAGGCATGATGAAATCTTCTCTGAGTAAATATGCTTGTACTCTTTGCTTAAGAAATTTCTCTATTTAGACCTTGAGAAAAATACCTAGTCATTTCTGAATGTAGCTCAAGTGCCTCAAGTCTGTGAAAATTTTTCTTTTACTTTTTTAGTGTATTAACAATGTATCTTTTTATTGACCAGAAAAGGAAATGAACTAACATTTACCTTCTGTATGCTTATATTTTTAGAGGACATTTATTCTTTATTTTATCTTATTGTTGTGCTGGGGGTACATTGTGCCATTTACAATATATTTAAGTATATCATACTTAAATTCACTCGTTCCATCATTCTCCATTTTCTCCCCTACTCCCACTCCTGTAATAGTTTCAACAGGTCTCATTTTCCAATTTACCCACATGTGTACTCAGTATTTGCACCACATCTATGAAAACTTTTCTAATTCCTAGTTTAACTTCATCTGTTTTTTCCTTCTGATCTCTTAGGGCTTTGTAAAAACTATACCTTGTTGAATCTTAGTTCTACTTCTGTTTCTCTTTTTACAAAGTCTCAGCCTTCCAGAGCAATAGATGGTAAGGATACAGAATGAAACAGGGAGAACTAGCTGTGATATACAATTTCCTTTATCTACTCTGTTTCTGATCAATCAACAGGTTTATCAGAATCATAAAAGAAAAGAAAAAGTGATAATGTAAAAATTATTAACAACGGGGAAACAAATCTAGAGAATTGGATTGATGTATATGAAGTTTCACATCAACTATAGATAGATCCAACATTGGGATCTATCTTTAGAACTTCCAGTATGAGGCTTCTTCCTCTAATAAATGGAGGGTAGAACAATGCCCTCCTATGTAGTAGATGTCTAACAAAATCATATATTGTGCAGTGTTATTGTCCCCATATCAGTGATTTTTATGGTTTATGTGGACTTTAATCATATTATGCTTATCCTCATAATTTGGTTCAAAGTAAGAATCAGATTAAGTATGAGGAATGACACAAAGTCATTTGCAAAATGTGACTTCATTTCCTTAATTCTTTCATTCAGTCTTGTCAAATATTTGGGGGATGGAATTTTAAATATGCCTTTACAGAATATCATTAGAAAATATTGTTACATATTTTTATATAATATTCTTTACTCAATAAATAATCCATACCTTTGGATATGAAATAATATTTTGAAATGCATTTTATTTAATTAAAGCACTTTGTATGCAATAACCTTTACATTCTGTTTTAATTTAAAAGCACCAATTAATTGAATGGCCATTTTAAATTAATATTATTTCTCTGATTTAATACCCAATGGAAAGTTTTTGTAGAGGCAAGATCTTGTCACAAATAATTGAAGTGTTGTCTTCTGTGGCTTCTTGTACTTAAGGTCTTTTTATAATTTCAGATTTTGGTGGATACACCAACTTTTTAGTTTGTTTCATCTAAAATACTTTAATTTGCTCTGATGCAGTCCCCTGAATTCATTCCTGTAGTATGTTTTGTGGCAGGAAAGATGTTAAAAATGTTGCGTCAGTATCATCCAGAGTTTGGTTTCTCTGTGAGAGGAATCTGAGGTTTCTGATCAGATTTCCAACTTCTTCATGTCCCATATGGAAGCATCCAGGCAGGAGATGTGGGTGTATTACAGGAGGTAATGGTGTTTATTAAAGGTTAGGGAAGAAGGTTACAAAAGGCTGTAGTGAGGTTAAGTGGAAGCTGGAAGCAGAGAGAGAGAGGGTCTCTTTTCCTGATGATTTAAAAACTCATTGCTAACCCATGGGAAGGGAAGAACCTGGTGATTCCTAATCATCAATAATTGATGAGTGAGGAAGGGCATGGGTGGTCCCTGGGCCAAGTGAAAGTGGTTTGAGCTATCCCTGAGCCAGGGTGTGAATAACCTACACACATTTGTAATTGAAAAGAAGGCTCAGAGAAAGAGAAGAATGTTCAACCTGAAATACAATATCAAGTCATATATGTTCTAAGTGTCCAGAACTTTCCCTAAGTCTAGCCTGCCTCACAACCACATCCTCTCTGAGAATAGGAGAAACAAGTAGATTTGTCTACAGAGTCAGCTCAAGCAGAGATGCTAAATGGTTGACTGGCAAAGGGATCCATTCTACTGTGGCAGGAAGAAGTAAGACCAGTATGGAAGGTCCAAGCTAAGATCTTGAGATGAGCCAAAAGAACAGCAGGAAAGGCAAGATTATCATTCCAATATCCAGAAGGTCAAGAACAGGATGACAATGACAAGAAACGAGTTAGGTGTGAAAAAGAGATTAGAGGCAAGACTAGAGGCATGAAGTTCAATCATACATTTTGACAAGACAGGGCCAAAATGTGAAGGTGGCAGAGCTGGAGAAAAGGAGATAGATTCCCAAGAGACAGACTTTGTTGTTCTTGTATAGCTGCAGCACTGAGGGTTGGAGTGGGAGCACAGAGGGCCACAGTATCATAGCTCCAGCGTCAAAATTAGACAGAACTTAAGACATCATTCAGGGGTTTGGAATTCTACTTTTTTGATCTTCTCCCATGCAATCTACTGTCAGGATCCTGGTGGTTGTCATATTGAATTTGCTTTTGTAGCAAAATTTATTTTTATCAAGTTCTATCATATTTTGCAAAGTTGGTTTTTAAACTTCACTGTGATTTTGAGCTATATGTATGGTCAAATTTAGATCCTGCTACCTTTCTGGGGCCATACAATGTATTAAATATGGAAAAACAAGGCAGCATGCTATCATACAATTGGTAATACAGAAATTGAACAATTGGAGGGACTCTATAATTACAGTCAGACAGGGAGGAAAAAGAGATGGTTTCATGATTTCTTTCTGAAGTAAATGATTTGTACCTCCTTCTGTACATAAGTGTGAGTGAAGGGATGTACAGTCCACCATTCTAATATTAAGGGAAGAATAAAGGGACTACATAAATAACTGCTGTATTCCTAATTTAAGGAATGGCATATCTGTATTATATTACAAATTAAGTTTCTCCTCACCCCATCCCCAGTCTCCTCGTTTACATTTATTTTAATTCTACTTTGAAAAATAGAAATCATCACTGGTAAAGGTGATTATTATTATTACTATCTTTTGGCTTTATTTCATTTTCTAAAAATAATATGAATATCTACCATCACTTCTACCCTTCATGTTAGTTCTGAAAAACAGATTAGAAAAATAGCATTTAAGCCAGATTCATTTATTCACATGTGCATACATTGTTTGGGTCATTTCTCCACCAAAGCCAGATTCTTGAGTAGAGTATCTGGGTAATGAGTGATCATATATCTTCTTGAAAAATAGCAGTTTATCCAGCAAACTCTTGATTAGAATTATAGCTGGATTGGTTTCTTATTTTCTTTCCACCCATATAATTTGCTATCTTATTACCTTTTCAAATATTTCAAATTATCCTTGGTATATTTATTTCCATAGAATCTTCAATTTTTTGTAACAATAATAATAATGGCTACCTTCTTGCCAAGGAGTAAATTGAACATTAAAAATGCAAAAATAGGTATACCTGAAAAAATGACTTTAAGAAGTAATATGATTTAAAATCAGTAACTGCCTTGTAGTTTTAAGATTTTTTTTTTTGGGAGGGGCGGCGTTCCTCATGGAGTTCTAATTGATTGTCAGTAAATTCTATAATTAAAATGAATATTTATTACCTAATTGGAAAATAACATTTTTATAATTGTTGATAACATTTTATACAGATTTAAAAAGCTACACATACTTTATTGCTGGCACTCTCAAATTCATGAAATTAAATAACAGATGAATTTGAAGACCTCTGTATTATCAGATCACAACAAAACTTCATAACTGTCACACACTGAAAAATGGACCCAGAGACTAAACCATCTGTCTTACTACACTGTGCAACATGCATTTTCCTCAGCTCTCTAATTGTGTATTTTCTTTTCTCTTGCAAAACATTTGCTAAAGGTACTTCAAGAAATAAACTTGAAATTAGGTCCTGCAGTTGGAAAATGTTCTGTGTATTTGATTATATAATGAACTGTTTGAATTTTTACCTTTAAAACATTTAATTTTAGTCTTACATTATATTTTTGTTTTAACTATGCTGTATACATGGTATGTCTGAGTAAGTTTTAACTGAATCACTATATCTTTTCGGACTGCTGGATATTTTACTGAAATAAGAAATGATAATATTTCTACATATGCTAGAAGACTCAAGATAAAATATCTAAGACCTATTAAAGATTTAATGTAAAGAATAAAGATATTACCACTAGTATTTGTTAACATAGATTCTAAAAATGACAGCTTCTAAAACCAGTGGCAGGGCAGGCACCATGTCAGCCATGAAGGTGGCAAGAAGCCTCTGAACCAGCCCAAGAAGCAGGCCAAGGAGATGGATGAGGAAGATAAGGCTTTCAAGCAGAAACAAAAAGAGGAGCAGAAGAAACTTGAGGAGCTAAAAGCAAAGGCCATGGGGAAGGGCCCTCTGACCACAGATGGAATTAAGAAAACTGGCAAAAAGTAAGCTGTTCCTTGTGCCTGAGATGATGGTGACCCTGATTCCATTACTATTTAAACATCTGGCTTCCCTGCCATAACATCTTTTACCATCTATAGCTAGAATGAAGTGTTGTCTTAAAGTCTGTTGTACATTTAAGAATAGGAAACTTTTGTAAAAAGAAAAACATCATAATATAGTGGTTCATTGTGTCTAGTTTGTCAGCCACTGTGTCAGCCATTTGTACCTCAATTGTGAATTTAAATAAACCCATCCTAGAATCCTGCTAAAAAATAAATAAATAAAAATAAAGCCAATGGCAAGAAAAATGCTTTTTATGCAAGAAGAAAACAGGCATGGAGGAAAATGTACATTTTCTCATTTCTTTACTATGTTTTTCTATACATTGACATGATAGGTAGTAGAAAAGAGTCTGTTAAAGAATAGTTTGCTCAACAGAGGAAAGTACAAGAAAAATGGTTAGAATGATTAAAAGTCAGTGAAGTTTAAGGAAGTTGGATTTCCTTAAGACCACATTTCCTACACTGCTATCATTATTTAACCTTGAGAACCTTATCTGCATAAATTTGCATCACCATCTATGTAGTTTCTTTTTTGAGGTTTACTTTAAATCTGCTCAATTCTAAAGTCCTAAGTCTTGTGACCAACAATATTTGTAAATAAGTTTAAAATTTTAAAACTGTGTACCACTTAAATAACTCATGTATCTCACCACGGACACCCTCCCTTCATGAAATGATGTCAAATGTATGGAGAAGGGAACTGTTCCTATGAAGATGAGAGGTTAGAAGCAGAGGAAGAACTCTAGAGAGCTAAATACAGGATTGCATAATTAACCAAAAGCAGGAGAAAAGTGCACATATCTATGCTAAGTTTATCCAAATCAGGTCTTTCCAATCATGCTCTATGTGGGTGGTATGAGCCTATTTGGAGACTTTCCTGTTCCCTTCTTCTTGCCCTTCTTTCCCCATAACTGTCTTGTTTATCTGGGATCAGAAAAAATATGGATTAGACTTTGGCTCACTACTCTTTCCTCATATAGATGAGGTGCTACTGCTGTTTTTTCCCTTTTCTTCCTATAAGAAACCCCAAGACAAGGCTCTCATTATTAAAATGTATTGAATTTTCCCCATTTATTCTGTATACTCTTACTATATGTATTACTTTTTTTGGTCTCTTTATCCTAATTTGTTCATAAAGACAAGAACTTCTGTTTTGTGTAGTCCAGTATTTTGAACTCCTACAGTAGAATCTGGCACATATTAAATGTTTAATAACTATTTGCCAAGTGACTGAATTAATGATTTTAGCTTTGATTTATTACCTCATATTTTTTTGGTACTTATTGCCTCCTATCTTAATAAAGAAAATTTCTTCACATCAACATTTAAAATTGATTTTTGAATCTGTGTAAAAATATTAAATAATCTTTTTCTCCTATTTAGGCTCTAGATTTTAAAGCTGCAAGTTTATTTGGTTGAATTAAGGATTCAATTTACAGATGAAACTCTAAAACATTAGATATGGCCCAATTAATTTTCTCAACTCTATGAAATTTCATTTTGCAAAGCAATTCCCTATTGCTTTGCATGTTACACCTCTTGTGGTTTAAACTTTGGTCATGGTACAGGCAGATGGTATGTTTTATGAGTAGTGCTTTTGTATAAAGCATTTCAGAGCTTCCATTTCCCCTTCTTGGTTTGGTAAATACACATTACTTCAGATACATAGTGGTTTTGTTCTTTACTTAGTAAATATAATCTCACTGTGATTCTCAAAGGAAATGGTTTAACGTAACTTTTTTTACTTCTTCATACTTTAATGTTTAAAGTATGTTCTTAACAAATAACTGAGGGAGAACACAGATTGTATGCATTGATAAATGTGCTCAAATATATATGTTTTAATCTTTTCTTACATACATTTGTGAAAGATGGCATAATATTTTCCCCAAATGTACCAATTTCCCCTACATGGGTTTTTTTTCTAAAAATTAAGTCTAGATTTTTAGATTGTGAATATGTTCCATAAAAGTTACTTTGAAATGTTTAATGTATGCTTGAACTTTCATTACCTCCCTTCCCCCCCCAAAATCTGTTATTATTCCTTTCCCTTCTTTGCAACTGAACATTTCCTATCTTATGTTAGAGTCTTTGACCCATTTTGAATTGAGCTTTGAATAGTGTGTGAGACAGGGCTATAGTTGTGGTCTTCTACATGTGGATATTCAGTTTTTCCAGCACCATTGGTAAATGAAGCTTTTTCTCCAAAATATGTTTTTGGCTCCTTTGCTGAGAATCAGATGGCTATAGTGCCTTATTTCTGGGTCCTAATTTTATTCCATTGGTCTGCGTGTCTGTTTTTGTTCCAGTACCATGTTGTGGTTATTATGGCTCTGTAATATAATTTGAAATCAGGTATTGTAATCCCTCCAGCATTAGTCTTTTTGCTCAGGATTATTTTGACTATTCAGAGTCTTTTGTGCTTCCATGTGAATTTTAGAATTGCCTTTTCTAGTCCTGTGAAGATTGTCATTGGAATTTTGATGGGAATTTCATTGAATTTTTCCATTGCTTTAGGTAATTTGGCCATTTTCACAATATTGACTGTGCTGATCCATGGACATAGGTAGTCTTTCCAGGTTCTCATGGCTTCTTCAATTTCTTTCTTCAATGTTTTCTAGTTTTTATTACATAGGTCTTTCACCTTCTTGGTTAGGTTTATCCCTAGGTATTGTATTGATTTTCTTTCTTGAAGCTATCATTAATGGGATTGTTTTCCTGATTTCTTTCTCAGCATGTTCATTATTGGTATATAAAAAAGCAAGTTATTTTTATAAATTGATTTTCATGCTCCTTTATGAATGTGTTTATTACCTTTAAGGGTTTTCTGGTAGTGTCTTTAGTGCCTTTAAGTATAGAATTGTATCAATTGAAAATGGGAAGAATTTGATTTCTTCTTTCCTTTTTGAATTCAGTTTTTTTTTCTTTCTCATGCCATATTACTCTAGCTAGGAATTCCAGCATTATATTGACTAAGATCCTGAGAGCATACAACCTTGTCTTATTTCTTGATTGTACTGGAAATGCTTTCAGTTTTTTTCCACTCAGCATAATGTTGGCTATAGGTTTGTTGGATATAGCCTTTATGATCTTTCTATTTCTAGTTTCCTCAGGACTTTTTATTTTATCATGAAGGGATGTTTAATTTTGTCATAGCCTTTTCTGCATCTACTGAAATAATCATGTGATTTTTCTTCTTTACTTATGGACTGTTACGTTTATTGATTTGCATATATTGAGACATCCTTGCATCTCTGGAATGAAACCAACTTAATCATAGTGTATGATTTCTTAATGTGTTATTTATTGAGGGTTTTTACATCTATGGATTTGGAAGCATTTCTTCCTTTTCTAGCTTATGGAATAGTTTGAGTAGTATTGGTGTTAGTTTTTCTTTAAAGGTCTTGGAGAATTCAGCAGTGAAACCATTTTCTATCTTGGGAGACTGCTTATTACTGCTTCAATATCATTGCTCATTATGTCTGTTTATGTTGTTTATTTTCTTTTGGTTCAATTTTGTTTTCTTGTGATTCTGAGGATTGAACTCATGACCATGCACATGCTAGGCAATCACTCTACTACTGAGCTACATCCCCAGCTCCATCTATTGGTTCAATTTTGGTAGGTCATTTGTCTATAAATTTATCTATTTCTTTTAGATTTTTCCAATTTGTTGTTTTCAAAATATCCCTTCATGATCCTTTGGATTTCATTGGTACCTATTGCAATATCCCCTGCTTCATCTCTAACTTGATTAATTTGAGTCTTCTCTCTCTTTGTTTAAGTTACTTTGGCTAAGGGCTTCTCAATCTTGTTTATCTTTTCAAAGAACTGAAGTCTTCATAGATCCATTGTCTTATTGTTTTGGTCTTCATTCCCTTTATTTCTGACCTGATCTTTATCATTTTTTTCCAGCTACTAATTTTGGGTTTTGCTTTTTCTTGTTTTTCTAAGACTTTGATATGCATCATTAGCTCATTTATTTGATATCTCTCTGATTTTTTAACAAAGACCCTCATAGTTCCCTTTTAGAATCATCTGGATCTTTGGTATCCTAAAGGTGCTGGTACATTGTGTTTTCTTTATTTAATTCTAGGCATTTTAAAATCACTTCCCCCAATTTCTTCCTTCATTCAAAAGTATATTGTTTAATTTTCATGTGTTTTTATAGTCTCTGTACTTTCTCTTACTATTGACTTCTAGTTTTATTCCATTATGGTCTGATATAAGAAATTATTTCTTTTTTTTTGTATTAAGACTTGCTTTATAGAAATGTGGTATATTTTGGAGCAAGTTCCACGGATTGCTGAGAAGAATGTATATTCCATGCATGGCAGTTGGAAGAGGTTGCTAAGTTGTAGATGTGTGTTAAGTCCATTTGATATATGGCACACTTTATCTCTGATTTTTCTCTGTTGATTTTTTGGAGGTATTTTGGATGATCTATCTGTTGATGAGAGGAGAGTATTGAAATCACACACTGTTACTGTATCTGAACTTATCTGTCCCTTTATGTCCAGTAGTGTTTGTCTTGTGAAATTGGGTGCACCAACATTTTGGTGCATATACATTTACAATTGCTGTATCTTGTTCCTTTCTAAGTACGTAGTGGCATTCTTTATTCCTTTGACTAATTTTATTTGATTTACTGAGCTCTTCATTTCCAATATTTATTTTTTCACAATATCTATGTCTGCTGAATTTCTTGTCTAATTTTCTGAATTTGTCATCCAAGTCTTGTATTCATATCTTTAAGTCACTCATCTGTTTTTTTTGTTTTTTTAATTGTTAAAAAAACTTATTAGTATATCATAGTTGTACAGAAGGATACATTGTGATATTTACATATGTGCATGCAATATTTCTTAGTTAGATTTATCCTCTCCATATTTTCCCTCTTCTCTCCTCCCCCATTTTTAGAACATGGTGGATATATTTTGTTTTGGTCATTTTTAAAACTTGACTTTTAAATTCTTTGCCTGACATTACATCCATTTCAGTATTTTCAGATTCAGTCATTGAAGAGTTATGAACTTTGGAGGAGTCATGTTATCTTGCTTTTTTCTATTTCTTATGTTTCTGTGTTGGGATTTTCTCATCTATTGGAATGGACATCTCTTCCAGTTTTATATGAAGTTTTTCTTAGTGGGTAGTCTTCTCTTGAGGCTCAGTCCCCATTACCTCTCAGAGAGGAGCAACTATCACCACAGCAATATCACCAATACAAACCAGCTATAGAAATATAATAAATATTCATCAGTGACACCTAATATACTACCAATAACCATAGAAAGAACATGGCAAAAAGTAATGTGGAATAAACTATGAGAATAAAAATTACTAAGTGTAAAAGTAGTAATAAGAAAAGAATAAAATAAAGTAGGAGTCAAGGAAAGGGACAAAACAAATAAGCAAGATTAAATAAAATAAAAGAAAAACAAGATGAAGCTGGATACTGGTGGCTTAGATTTATAATCCTAGAAATTTGGGAGACTGAGATTGGGAGGATTATGGTTCCAGACCAGTCCAGGCAAAAAAAAAGTTTATAAGACTCCATTTCAATGGAAAAAAAACTGGGCCTGGTGTCATGCATCTGTCATCCTAGCTATGGCAGTTCAGGCTGGCCTGGGTTAAAAAGTGAGACCTTAGCTCTAAAATAACCAGTGCAAAATGGGCTGGAGCACCTGCTTAGCAAACATAACATGCTGAATTCAAACCCCAATACCACCAAAAAAAGAAAAAAGATAAAAAGGGAAAAGAATGTAAGAAAAAAAAAGTAAGAGATTATAGATCTGATTACAAAATAAAGAAAAATATGTATATTCAATTTTAGATAAAGGTAATGAGAAGAATAAAAATGGAAACAAAAGATTTTTCTAAAGAAAATAAAGTAAAAATGATATTAAAAATATAGTAAAAAGAAAAATGTTGAAAAAAAGGCAGGAATTGGAGAAGCTTGTTTCAGGATCCTCTAATATTGGAATCCATCAGGTGTGTTTGGGGAGGCGTGTTAATGGCTCATAGCTAGTAATGAAGTTCCTTTCTGTTCCCATTATACAGATTGGTGCTGTATGCTGGCTAAGGGCTGAGCGAGCCACAGATATAATGTCAGCCTCAGGGCTGCATTCAGTTTAGAAACTTCTCTTTGCACTCTAAGGCTATTGCTGGTCCCACTGAGCTTTGTGGCCTCGAAATCAGGCAGATTCACATTTACTCCAGAGACACCCCCAGCCACCAGAGTGTGCAAACATCCAAGTCAGGGTTACACCCAAGTGCATCAGAGAGGGGGAAGAAAACAGGGCACTAAGTTCTTCCCTGGAGGGGTCAACACAAAGGAACTGGGTGACCTGCCTGACAGTCTGAGTGCTTTCAGATCTTAACCAGCAGTAAACTACCTTGTGAAAAAAAGGAAGTTAGGAAATGGAGCTGTCTGCTAGACCTATGATCAAAGTGCTCAGCCTCACCTAGCATCAAACTACATGAGGCAAGGAGGGAGCTCAGGATGCCAAGCATTAAGCATTCACTAGCCACAGCTTGGAGCTCTCAGTCTCCATAATAATCCACAGGCGATGGTGGTTGCTTCTTGCCATGGAGGCCAGGGTCACCAATCATCATGCCCTCCACAGTCTGAGCGCTCTTGAATTTCTCAGCAAGTTTGTGTCTGACCCTCTCCCTCTCCATGACTTCTTTTTGTGACCATCTTTCACCTAGTACTTTGGGACGGTGTCCCCCAGCTCCCTGACTTGTGATTGTTTCTTCTGTTCAGGTCCCCAGAGTAGTTCAATCTCAAGCCATAGGCTCCCTTCTCAAGATTGCATCTGGATATAGTATTCTGAGTGATACAGTTGAATTCTTCCCCAATGCTGGCCTACCATGTAGGAGTCACTGACACACCAATTCCCTGCACTCAATTTAGGATTTGGGGGAACTGTGGATTTCTTCTGTGGTTAGGACTGCAAATCTGTGGTTACCAGGGATAGCTGGCTTATCTTGTGGTTGTGTTTTTGGCTTTTCCTTACCCTCCCCCTCCTCCTGGTAGCCAGGGTGGAGCTATAGACTTTTTCTTTTTGTTCTCTGTGTTTGCTTTCTGGGTCTCCATAATTTTTAGGTGTCTTGTTACCTCTTCATTGATTCTCAATATTCTTCTCCTTAGATTATAGTCTCTCCTTTGTTTTAGTGACTCATTCACATAGTGCCACAGAAGAAATTTTTGTTCCACCATCTTACCTCAGAACTCTTAACTTCCTGCTTGTTTGTATTTTAGGGCTAGAATTTGCATAAATTATCTTTCCCAACCTTTTTATTTTCAACACTTCTGTATCGTTTATGTGTTTCTTATAAACAAAGAGTTAAGATTTTTGTAAAAGAAATACAAAATGACAATGTTTGCCCTTGAATTGGAATTGTTAGTTAATTTACATTTAATACAACTTCTGATTTATTTAACTTGAGGTCTTATTTTATATTTTTGCTTTCTAAATATCTAATACATTTTATGTTCTTTTGTCTATTTTCCTATTTTTCATGTATTTTATAAGTCACTTAATGTTATTGTTACATTTTTCTACTCTATTAGCTTGTTTGCTGTATAGTATTTTACTGTTGTTTTAGGAGTTAGCCTACAGTTTGAAAGATTTATTCCTTATTCCTTTGGTTTTGTTTTGAGACAAAATGTCACTGTGTAGCACAGGCTAGCTTTGAACTCTTGAGCCTCCTCAGCCTCCCAAGTGCTAGGATTACAGCCATATGCCACTGCATCTGGGAAGATTCATTCTTAAAAAGTGTGAATCAATGGCTTCTTTTACCATTTCTTAAAAAATGCAAGGACAATATAATAATGCAAATCCATTTATTTATCTTTTTTTCTCATGTAATAGTGAAGGTGATGATTTGAATTTTATTTATACTTAATTCCCTAGGCATTAATAAAATTTTGTATTAGATAGAAAGCATAAATATACACTTACCCACAAACATACCATTTTCTTTGTTCTTCATTCCTTTCTTTATACACTTTCATGTGAAATTATTTTATTCTTATAATTCCATTTTCTATCTCTTTAGTTTTTAGTCTGCCAGTAAAATGCTTCAGTTTTTCTTTTTTTGTTGTTATTTCAAAAGATATTCCTATGGAATATAGAATTGTAGGTTAGCAATGATTTTTTAAAAATTGTACTTGAAAAATATCATATCTTTGTCTCAGCCCTGAAACTTAGCTGTAACTCTTATTGCACTCTTTTGAAAGTTGCCTCTTTCTTCCAGCTCTTTAAAGAAACTTTTTTGTCTTTCTTTTTCAGCAGTTTTAATGTGAAGTTGCTGTTTTCTTTTTAAAAATTTTGATGGGGTTCCTAATGTTTCTTTTATCTATGGTTTCATATTTTCAGTTTTGAAAAGTTCTCTGCCTTTATTTTTTTTAATTGCTTTTCTCATGTTTATTGTCCCTACCTTTTCAAACTTTAGTTGCCCATATGTCTGTTTCTTTTCCAAAGGGTCTTTTTAATTTTTTCTCTTCATTTTCTATCTTTTTTTCTTCCTAGTATGTAAATTGGTCTGTATTCTAGTTTTACTGTTCAAGTTTTCAGCTGTGTGTAATCAGCTGCTAATTCCAAACTTGAATTCCTATTTTTACTTATATTTCTTTCTAGAATTTCCACTTATTTTTCTTTTTATGGTTTCTATTTATCTTCTGACATTTTCACCTTTTAAAGAAATTCCTTGAACATTTTGATCACCTATCTCAAAATCTATGACTACTCTATGAATTCCCAATGAGTCTGTTTATATTACCTTTATATTACCTTATCTTCGTTTATGGCTGATTATCTGTTTTATTTTATAGTAGGCATTTTATATTTTTAAAACATGATAACATGATAGAAGGTACTATCTTCCACAGACGATATTTGCTTTTGTATTTGGCAAGTTTGGGAATGGTAGTATTCCAAGATTACCTGAATTTCATCAATGACTGAGATTATCAAAAGCTAGCTATCATTTTTTGAGATGACTAGCCTATTTCAGATTCATTATTTTCCTCAGGTCATCTGAAGGAAAGTTTGTTTGGTCTAGGCCCTTCCTATTTTCTAACTATAAACTTCAGTTTTACACTGAAAGCTCTGTTTATTTTCCTAACCTCCTAGCTGCTATTATAGATTTTAAGTACTATCCTTAGCTATCTGGAATTTAGTTGTCTTTCCTACTTTTGTCCCTCTAAATTTATTTCTGCCTTAGCATTTCTATTATACAAAAAATAAAACCAAAAAATTTACAAAAGTCCTTATTATTTTTACCCCATACCAATGGGGGTACAGTGACTTGGCATACATCAATAATATGAGAGGATTTTCATTGTGATAATTCCATAGAGTGTATTTTGAACTAGTTCACCTCTCCATTATATTTCTATTTCTTCCCCCCCTCCCTCCCTTTTCAGACTTTATTTGGTAGGTTTCATTACTGCCCCCTCAAAACAACCCCTCATTTACATTCATGTCTGAGAAAAAATTTCTTTACCCTACATAGCTGACAAAATTTTAAGAAACTTATTTCTTTGAATATTTGGACCTTTTTAACCCCTTCTAATATAAAAAATTTAAGCTTATATTCAGTTAACAGGTTAGTTCTTTAAAGTATAGTACAAGAAAAAGTACAGTATAACTGCATTTTGTGCATAAGGGAATATTTCAATTCAGATGAAAGCATTCTTTTTAACATAATCCTATTTCCTATTAAGATAATTAAAAAATATAAAGGGAGGAAAATATTTTCACAGCTTTTAATTTTTCTCCTTTTTATATAAAAAGCCCTACAATTTACTGATGATTTATAAATCAACTAGCTTATCCTTTTGATAAATGAATAGTAATTAACTATTTTGAGATTTCATGTAATAAAAGTTGGCAGCTAATCTGAAATTAAACAGGAATCTGTCACTTTTACATTTCAATTAAAATCTGTATTTTTAGTTCATTTCTAAACTGAAAACATTTTAAAGTTACAATTATGTGTGTGATTATATATTGACCCAAATAAAAATTTCTTCAGTGTCAACTCCCTTAACTTGAGTGGCTAGAATGGTTTGAAAAACAATGAGGAATATTTTGAACATTCTAAACTACAAATTTGTACACAAATTTAAGGTACCAAAAGTAAATTGTTCTTCCCTCTTAATGTAAGAGGGAAGATACCTTAATTTTATTACTTTGTGCCAATTAGTTATAATTTTTAAATTCTATCCTTTGTTATTTTGTAACAAAATAGATCTATTTTGTTTTTATAATTTAAATACTTTTCTTCAGCTTTTCATCCTGTGAAAAATATGGTATTAACTACAAGAGATTGCAAATATAGTTTCATATAACTGGTGAAAGCAAAGAACAGAAAGTGTATCTGTTCATGTACCGTTCATCACATATTTATTAAATAGCTGCTGTGTGTCAAGCCCTATGCAAGGTGCTGAGGAACCAAAACTGAGCCAAACAGTTTTGTCCTCAGGGTGCTGCTGATGAGGTAGGTACACAAATAAGGAAGAAGGCAGTTTTATATGGTGTTTTAAGTGCAACTCTATATTTGAATAGAGCACAACATGGAGTCACACTCTGTTCTAATGGTTGCTCAACAGTGTCTTGGGTATGTGGAGAAGTAGAAGCCTGCTCTATCCATCTGATGTTTACAAGGAGGGAAGTGGGGGGAAACTCATGAATCCATCACTTGTTGCAGAACTACATTCCAATGGGTTGTGTAAAAGAATTGGAAACAGATTGAAGTTAATTAATTCATAAAGCCCTAAAAAACAGTTGAGGCCAAGTCTGTCAAACTCCAGTTCATGAAAGATAGTTTGACATTTTATTGCCCTGTATCCACCCCCAAATTATGCAAGTCATTGTATTCTCTTCAGATCTTAAAAGAGAAGTGCAAAACATGGATATTAGCAGAAATGCCATGAAATACAATAATCTGATAGAGAAGTTTAAGATAATGCTATTGTGTGTATATATGTGCACATAGAAGCATGTGTATAGGGAAATGTGTGTGTGTGTATTGTATAAATATTAACATGTGAGTTTGCATATGTGTGTTTATGTGACGGAACATGACAGAAGAAACTGGCAAAACATATTTATGCCAGTAGTGGGTATTGTCATGGAATGTCATGGAACTGTCAGAATTGACTTCATAGCATTTTTTAGTGCAAAGAAACATCAGCATGGTAGCATGGTGCCCTTTATCAATGATGCTTTTGATTGCCCTAAGCACTTTGTAAAGAGACAGTATGACATAGGAGCTAAGGGCAGAGTCTGGACCCAGACTGCCTAGGTTTGGGTTATACTTTCACCACTTACTACTTTAAACACATTACATATTTATGCCTGGGATTCTGTGTCTGTGAAATGGGTTTAACTTGTGAGCATCAAATTATATATGTAAAGTTTTTAGGTGAGTACTGGGTACATAATTAGGACTATATAAGTTTATATAATATCTATTTGGAAGTCCTGCTCCATGCTAGGAATTGGTTGTAGTATGTAGACAGTTTTAGGGTATTCTTTTCAGCTCCTTCCTTTTTAAGAAGGAATTACTTGGCTTAAAAGTACTTGGGACCATACTTAGGGAGATCTACAGAGCAACATCATAATGACATGACAATTGCATGCAAATCGCTAGGTCTATATTGTGTGTCCAGAATGTCCTCCACATCAAAAGATTAGGAGAAGGGTTGAAACAAGTATAATTCCTGAGAGATTATTTGAAATTCTGCCAAGTGTTTTAATTGACCAGAAAATACTGAAATGTTTAGCTGAAAATGAGGAGATGAAAACAAGTAAGTATCATATAAAATGGAGATAGTTACCTTGGAATATCAGGAGGTAATGATTTTCTTTTTATTTCATTGTAAAAATTAAGGAGCATATTGAAAAAATATTGTGGACTTAGAACAAAGCCCCTTCTGTTATAATGTTTTTACCCTTAAAAAAACTGCCATTATTTCTATTTTTGCATTTAATGTAACTTTTTCACTACACTTCTTTCAGAGTCACAAAAAATACTTTATATAATGTTTTTGTTGTAATATTTATAGTTTTATGTAAATGAAAATAATGTTAATCTCATCACTATATTTTTATTTACATGCATGTATATGTGTGTGCTTATAATCAGAAAAGCATAGAATTGAGAATGTGGAAATCTATTTTCTAGCCTTAGTTCACCTCATCTGTAAGAATTTTATATTTTCAAATTCCTTCCTTTCTCTCTTCCTCCCTTCCCACTTACCCACTTAATTTATTGAATATCTTCTTTGTATCAGAATACTTATATATTCTGGGAATACAAAGGCATATAAGTCAAGACCTTGCCCACAACATACTTCACACATAGTAAGAGATCAGTTCATAGAAGGCATATGACTTAAGCCATATAATCAAAGTTTCCCTAGGGATTTTTTATGGAAGCCTTTGGGAAACATGTTCTTTTGTCCTTTTAGATTTTGTGCTAAAAAGAAATGATTAGCCTACAGATGCTGATGTCTATCTCTCAGACCACAGAAAGATTCTTACAGAAAATGAAATCAATATTTTAGAGGGCAAATCTGAAAGATAGAACTAAGATTAAATGTTTCCTTGGTGATGGAGGAACAAAGGAGGGAAGACTTCTCTGGGTAGAGGAAATGCCACTAACAAAAGCATGGAAAGGCAGAAAACAATATGTTTTAAATGAACTGTTAAATGTGCAGAAAGTTTGAAAAATGGAAAAGTTAGGCAGAGGCTAAGCTATGGAGAGTCTTGAAATCTTGTAGCTAGTGAAGAACCACTGGAGTACTTTATTTATTTTTCAGTACTAGGGTTTGAACTTGGGGCCTATACCTTGAGCTACTCCACCAACCCTTTGTGTGTGTGTGTGAGTGAAGGGTTTTTCGAGATAGGGTCTCATGAACTATTTGCCAGAACTGGCTTCGAACTGTAATCCTCCTGATCTCTGCTTCCTGAGTAGCTAGGATTGCAGGTGTGAGCCATCAGTGACCAGGAGTACTTTAAATGAACCCTGGTAATAAAATAATGGAATCTACAGGGTATGATAAATGATCGAATAGGAGAGATGAGAGAGTAGGTAAAATCTGGGTTGGCTCTAAGATTTCTGGTTTGATGTCTGAGTACATTGTGTTACTATTCAAAATGATAAGAAATTCAAAGGAGAAATAATGAGTACTTATTAGTGTAATTTTGTAAATAATGAGTTTGAAGTTGATTTGGAAGATCTACTTGGAAGTGTCTTATAGACAACTGTTTATGTGTCTCCGAAGTTCAGAAGAGGGGCTCTACGTTGAACATCTCAGTGTGGTAGCTATTGACACAGATGTGGTGGTGGAAGTTATGGAAGTAAACTCTTGGGTATTTAGAAAGGATAAGTAGTTCTATAAAAGAAGAGAGTTTGAAGGAGAAGGAGCACCTATCAAAGACAAATATCCTGGAGTTTAAGATTTTGGAAGCAGAACAGTTCTAAGCACTAGCAAGGTTTATGGAAACATAGGTAAGGGTTGTTTATAAGTTGCAGAGAAGGCCAAAGAACTTAACACACTAGACTATTGAAGAGCCTTTCCTTTCTCTGATCTTCATTCAAATACATTAAACCTAGAGGGTAGTTCATGTTCCTTCATTCCAGCATATCCCTAGGGACCAGTTTTTGGAAGTTTCCATGTTGACTCTGGATCTCCAGCCATCCCATCCTGAGCGTGCCTGAACTCATCTGACTCTGGATTATCATTCACTATAGGTTTGTTTCCAGGTATCACAGGAAACAAAAGACTATTTATGCAATAGCATAGAAAACAGTTCTTCAGTTCTGCAAATGGGTCCTGGATAGATACACTTATTATTTTAACAGAGGAAGTATTCAGTGAGATGCTGCTGCTGATCTTGATCAGAGAAGGGGGAGGAGGAAGATAAAGGAGATAATAAATTAATGAAGTGACTAACGCCACCATGTGGCTTACTCAAAACATACTGTTAACCATATGCTAGATTTTAAGGATGCTGAGGCACTTTTTCACATTTTAATATTTGAAATATTAAATCAATAACATTACCATCAGAATTAATTATATTTTTTCTTTTGTGTTAGTTCATAAAATGCCATCTGAGATTCAGCAAAATCTGGTAAATCTGTATTTTTATTCTAATCTCAAAATTTTTCACATTTCAAAAACTCTTATTCTCTGTATATTTATTTGCCTTAATTTCTTAAACTCTATTCAGTATTCAACCTGTTTCACTTGTATCTTTTATACTAACCTCATCTTCTGGCTTGTGGTTTATAGAATATTGTTTTTGCCGAAACCTCAGTTTTAGAAAGATGGTATGTAATAAAAGTTCACCAGGCCTGGCTCTTTGGTTAACTATCGTGTGGCCGTTGGGCAAGTCATTCCATCTCTTTGGGGTATAGTTTTCTTAAGAAAAAAATGAGGAGGTTTTGCTTAATGATTTCAATGGTCTCTTTCTGTTTTGGAAGATCTTGGTCCCTGTCCCTCCCCCTAGAACTAATAAATTCCTGTTTTTAGTACTCTGAGAGGAATGAGAGCAGAAAAGCAGGATGTAGAAAATTCTGCTGCTATTCTCAGTCCCTTAAACCTATGTATTCTCTGATTTTGGATGCTGCTAAGCCACTGTGGTTTCAAGGTTTATGCATGGGTATAAATATCCAGCAGCAGCATCTTCAGTTACATAGGTCTTCTGGGAAAAAAAATAATACATGGATTATTCAAGTATGATACAAAGACAATATCATTTTTAGTAAATGATTTGGGTATTTAATTTCCTCCTGGGGAATCATTATCTTCTGTTGTTTCTTTTATAAAAAAACAGATGTAGTCTGACAATTAAAACTTTCAAAGAAACTATTTGTTATGACTCATTCTCTCTGTTCTCTCTCTCTCTTCACACATAAATAAAAATATACCATATATATCAAGTATACCATATATATCTATAAAGGATACCATAAAGTAAGATAGATAGATAGATAAACAGATAGATAAATAGAGAGGAGTCAGTTCATTTCTTACAGAGTCATCAGAGAGTGGGGAGTGTTGTGTAACCTCAAAGAGTTGTAATGATTGTTATGTCATACATATTATAAATCAGTATTTTTCAACAATGATAAATCCTGGAAAAGTAAACTAACTGCAAGTAAAAGAACTGAATAGCATTTCCTTTTATTTTTTGAAGCCATTACTTTTGGGCTAGTTACAATGTCTATTGATTTTTTCCAAGGAAAAGTAATGCTGTTGTCAGGTCTTAATTACAGAGCAGATAATTATCACTAGAGAGGACAGATGATCCCAGAATAGTGTCCATTAATGGCTCTATATGTAGGGAAAAAAAAAAAACTAGTTCTGAAAGAAGTTAATAGTACTTGAAAATTGCTCAGGAAATTACTTTAACCTATAGCTTGGTACATATTCATACACCAAATATCCCCAAATGAGAACACACTAAAACTATAAGGGTGGTGCAAAGAAATGCTGCTCAAGTGGTGACAGCACCTGCCTAACAAGCATGAGGCCCTGAGTTCAAATCCCAGTACTGCCAAAGGGTTAAAAAAAGAAATGTAACCAAATTAGAGAAAGAATTTTATATTAGGGTGACAGCATAAAACAAAATATGTCACTAACAGTTATCTAACAAATTCTGAATGACTGGTAGGGAAGCAGTATCTTAGCCAATGACATAAAGTTACTAAGTTGGGCAGCTACAAAAAACAAACATAAAAACAATAACAAGAGCAAAACCTAATCTATTTCAAAAATGTTTACATTCCAGATATAGAGTTAAGATGACCATGTAATTTATCATCAAAACCAGAGCATTGGGTATACTGGCCTAGTCCCAAAATATGTATATATATATATATACATATTTATATGTATATATACACAATATATATACATATACATATATACACGATATATGTACATGTACATATATATGCAATATATACATATTGTGTATCTATATATGCATATACATATATTGAAGAAATGACATGGAATCTGGAATTTTTAAAAAATGTCTAAGCAACAACCACAACTAAAAAAGGGATAGGTGAAAAAAGTGAGAAGAATATATATACATATATATATTGCTATGCATCTACTGTCATTTCTGATTACTTGCTAAAAAATGTTTAGAAGTGAACTAAGTAACATGCCAAGTGAAAAAAAAGAGACACAAACCACTCTCAGTTAGCCTTGAATCCAGTGTTTCCCAACCTGTCTAGAGGAACTGATATTTTGGAAAATTTGATGACATGGACTCTCTCCAAGAGAAATGTGTTGAGAACAAAAATTAGGGGATTCCTTGACTCCCACAAACCATCATGAGCAAGAATCCAGTTCAAACCAGAGGAAAAAAAAGACGCTGACTTTTTATTCTAGCAAAAGAGCTACCCACAACAACCATGATTACTTAAGCCATTTTGTTTAACCTAAATACACAATTAATACTCCTTATTTTAAATATTCAAACTCACATAAAAAAGAATGTTATAGTCAACCCCTTTATAACTATTGCCTAAATGCAAGAATTATTGAGTGGACATCTCTTGGGGAAAAATTTGACATTTTCTTCCATGACCACAATGCTAGTGTGAAAATTAATGAAATTGGCACTGTCTTCATTTTTATGAATACTTTGTTCATATTCATATTTTATCATTTGTCTCAAAAATGTTATTTTTCCATTTAATTTCTTTGGATTGGTATCCAAACAAACACCATACATTGCTTTATTTTTAGAAGTCCCTCCACTGCCATACCCTTCCCTCCTTTCTGAAGTGAACTAAAACAATTCTCTCATAAATTTGTGTGTTTGCTTCCCTCTGGCATCTCAATCTCCTGTATTTCTTGTAAATAATAAGTGAGTTGTTAGACTTAATTAATTTTGGTTAAAATTCATTTTCCTTATTTTAAAAAAATTGTCACATTCGAAGCTATATATTTCATAGATGAAGCTATATAAAACTGTGGTATTTTAGGAATTTTTGGTAACCAGAAATTATAATCTTTTGACCAAAATAACAAAAAAAATACCCCTCAAACCAAAGCAGAACTAAACTTTCTTTAAGAACCCATCCTCAAAGTATCTATGGTCTACTCCAAAGTTCTTTAGGCCATTAAAATACTAGCAGCAAGTGTAAAATATTTATAAAAAGCTACAATGTCAAATAGATTTTCCTGTAATATTCACTTAAGTTATTACATAGTACACATACTTTTTATTCTTGCCTCCTTCTTTTTCTGGTGTCCTTTATCCTATCATTTTGAAAATAAGCTAACAGTTCCCATGGCAGCCTTTACCAAGACAGATAAATATCAACATCATGGTTGAAATACCAAAGCACAGTGCCAACAATTATAATTTGTGTGTTGGTGTAATAACACACAGGGAATTGAGCACATGGCTAATAGTCATTGAGGGTAGCAAGCTAATCTCTAAACATTTAAAAATGCCCCAGAAGACTTCTTGAACACTACATAATCAAGATTTGGTGATATGAGCTGCTTTGTTAGGACTTCTTGTGAATTTTGCACTGCCTTATTGTGTGTGTGGAAATTAGCCAACCTTCATAAATTGGCTTAGATAATATACAGATGAACCAAAAGGAGATTGAACTACCCAAATGAAGCATATGGCAAGTCACTGGAAAGAGCATATTATGTAGTGAATTTTAATTCAGAAATGAGAATGTAAGGACATAGTCGATTTAATTGGAACTTGTCTGAAATATGTGCTGGTATCTGTCATCTCAGAACTGAAATGTTTTTATTTGCTAAAGTGTGATTTGCATGGCTGAGGACAAGGATACTTCCAGGAATAGACAAGTCTTTGACTAAAATGAATTAAGTTGGCTTATTCTCATTTTTATTATTTTTAAAGATAATATTGACAAAATCGATTGTATTATTTTAGCAACACAAATAAGATGTATTATGGCAGCAAAGATCGTATTTGAAGGAACTATAAAATTTTTCTTTTTCTTTTATATTTGATTTTTAGAAAAATATCAATTTTTAACGCAGTTCCTTTGGGTTTCGTTATACAGTGGACATTAATAAAGTAAGAATCATGAGGAGCTTGTTGGCTAAAATTTGGAGCATTTCTGTAATACTGAATCCATTCTTTAAACATACTGGAATTTGGAAATGAGATTTTCTTCACCCTCTTAGACAAAGTTGTATTTTTTATCATGTTAAGAGTTTCTTTGGATTGTATCTCCCTCTTGGTGCAGTTTATTGTGTTGAAAACCTCCTGCCTGCCACCTCTAATTCTAGTTCTGGAAGAAATTCCTGTTGGTGAATACTCGCATTCCTTAGGGATATTAGATAAGCATTTTATCTCCTAATCCAAGAAATTTGCATAAAATGGGCATTAATATGTATTATATTTGATAAAAAAAGTCTAGGACAGGGCATTAAACCATAGCTACATGAAAAATGATTTATTTGGTAGTTTGCTTTGCAGAGAGGAATTTAGAGTAAAATTTAAAACATGTAAGGCACATAAAGCTTTAAGGTTATTTTGTTTATGTTTATATATATTTATTTACACATATATATGAATTTCTCTCAAGAGCAGTATATGAAATTGTGTGTAAGCTGGGTGTGGTGGGACATACCTGCAATTCTAGCTCTCAGGAGTCTGAAGCAGGAGAACCTCAAGTTTGAGGACATCCTGGGCTACATAGACAGACCCTGTCTCAAAAAAAAAAAAAAGCATGTATATACACACATGCATACCCTCATCTCAAGAGTGATTCCATTCCAAGGTGGATCTAATTACTAGGCTGTGTCTTCTAAACTGAACGAAAATGTTCTCCCCTGGAACTTACTCTTAATATCTATTCTCTGACATAATGGTGAAGGAATCTATACCTATTTTTTTCTTCTTTCCTGGAAGCTTTTCAAATATATGAAGACTGATACCATGCTTCTTTTCCATCTCTTTTGGCAAGGCCAAACCTCTCTAATTTTTTCAACTCTTTTGTGTGTGTGTGTGTGCCATCATATTTGTATTCAAACTCATTTGAATCACTAGTTTTGTGTGTATGTGTGTGTGTGTAAAGTGGGAGAGTTTATTGAGATAGAAAAATAGCACAATAGCAAAGAGCAGAGCCCCCAGAGCTGGGGGGAGTCCCTAAATCATTGTATTTTGACATTGTTGTAATGTACTACTTAGAATCAAATACACCTGGGTAGTGCAATCCAGTTAGAGCATTAGACATTTCCTGATATCTGAATGTTGTTGTGCTATTGGTTTTTCCATTAATGCAGTTTAACTCAAGAGATTTTTTTTTTTTTAGTTGCAAAACCACAGAATACTTAGGGTCAACTAATCTTCATGCCTGTCTGCCTGCCTGCCTTCCTTCCTTCCTACCTGCCTTTCTACGTTCTTTCTTTCTTTCTCTTTTTCTCTCTCTCTTCCTTTTATTTATTTATTTTTTTTGTAAATGGGAGACATTATCAGACTTTGTCTTTCCCATCAGGTGGGTACTTTAGTATACAAGAGGTGTTTCCAACTTTTGCTATCATAAAAACATATTGATTCTAACTTCTAGCTTCACATTCACTTGTGAGAAGAGTTATAATTTGTATTCTTCAAAATTTATTTTCTTTCCTTTTTTACTTTTGGCCCTTTCAAGAAGGCTTGAATCATAAACCCAAGTTCTCCTCTAATAAATTTTGAGGTTTGAGTAAAATGTTGAGACTCTGAACTTTAATTTCTGCATTTCTAAAGGATGGATAACATAGGTGTGCAAGTTAAATGAGGTAATAAGTACACAGCTTTTAGCACAGTACCTGATATTTGACAAATATACATTTTCTTCTTATGGTTCAGTTTTTATGTAGAAATGTCTTTATAAACCAACTACTTGCTAGATAACTATCAAAGTTAAATATAGAGACAAATCTTCAATAAAGGAACTTTTATCTGGAAATAAATAAAGGATAGATTGCAATCCGGGAGACATACCCAGGCTGTTGTGACCCTGGTATGTCAAAGGAACAAAGTAAAGGAGTCAAGTTTCACTGGAGAAAAGAGAAAAGCTACCTAAGGTGTTTTGAAAGAAAAGTAGAAGTTCTCAAGTTTTCTCTCATATGTGGAAGCTAGACCTATGAGTTAAATGTATATAAAGCTGCATATACATTCATATATATGTGTGTGTATGTATATATATGTATATATACATATATATAGTGAGAGAGAGAACAAAGTTTTATTAGTGAGTCTTTCTGAGAGAGCTATGGGAGGTGGGAGAGGGAAAGAAAATGTTAGAACAGTCCATCTGTATATGAATATAATGTAATACACTGTACTGTAATTTGGATATTAGAGAAGCATGGTGACAGAGAAAGAGTAAGAAATGGGAATTAATTTGATTAAAGCATGATATATACAGGACTGAAGTAAGTACCCTAGTGAACCACCCCCCATGGACCATCAATATGCACTTAAAAAAATGAAGGGCAGGAGGGTAAATAGTTTTCTTCCAGAGTTAGGTACCAGTGAGAGGTGGGTAGGCATAAGGAAAAGGTGAATAAAGGTGAATATGATGGAAATATTAGTACTCACATATAAAAATGGAAAAATGAGACCTATTGAAACTATTCTAAGAAGGGAGGAGGACAGAAGAGGGAGAAGTATGAAGGGGGTAAATCTAACTAAGATATATTGTAAGCACATATGTAAGTATCACAATGTATCCCCCTGTACAACTATTATATGCCAATAAAATTTAAAAGAAAACAAAAAAGGTGTTTTAAAAGAAAGCTCATTGCATTTGTGGCATTAAATGAGAAGTGGTAAATTCTGAGTGTCAAGTGTAGCAGTTGTCTAAAAAATAGCAGGCTATTTCATTGGATTTGGCTTGGAACACAGTATGTCAGGAAATATCCTTCTGTAAGCAACTAGCTGTCTTTGTGATAGTGTCTGTTGGCAAGCAAATCATATGTGGGAGAGCTCTTCCTTTCTGGCCTTCCCTGGCTTCACTTGCCAGTATTTGACTTGGGTAACTCCATTTTGAATCTGATAACCCTTACAACCCCTAAACTTCTACTGTTTTTAAGCTTTGTTCTTCATAAAACATCAACTAATTTCTGAAGATGAGAGGTCAAGAGTACTCTAAAATAATACTGAATTAAAAGTAATGTAATTGCTGTGTAATGAAAAATGCATTCATCCTGGGAATCAGGATCAATATTTCCTGTTCATCTTGCTGACATAAAGTTTTAATAAATTCTCTGATTTAGACTTTTCACCTTTTTTTCTTCATCCCAGAGACTGTGAAACATATTAGGGAATGAAGTGGTAAGTTTATCTGTACCTGAAGATAGGTAATATCACATATGGCCAAAAAAAAAAGGTAGAGATCTTTCCACTTCTCTATATTGCTCATGCTTTTAATTTTCTGTTAATATGCATGTAATTAATCTATATAAAATGTCACCATAGAGGCAGATTTTTTCCAAGGTAGCAAAATAGTATAAAGTATAAGGTTAAATGAGTATATTTTGATATCTATGAGCTTCAACTGTAAGTACTATTTAATTTCAATCAGAGAGACATTTTTGACAGAATCATTTGCCACTTTATTAGAATCTAATTGAGGAGTATAAAGGATATAGTATCTTTTTAAGTTCACATTTGATTCTTTTTTTATTTATTCATATGTATATACATTTTTGGGGCCATCTCTCCCCCCTGCCCCCACCCCCTCGCTTCCAGGAAGAACCTGTTCAGTCCTCTTCTCCAATTTTGTTGAAGAGAAAACATAAGAGATAATAAGAAAGACATAGCATTTTTGCTAGTTTGAGATAAAGGTAGCTATACAAAGAGATTCCTAGCATTGCTTCTATGCACATGTGTATTACAACCCGAATTGCTTCATCTCTACCAGACTTCTTCATTACTTCCCGGTTACCTTTCCATAGCGGCCTCTGTTACTTTAAGATTACTTTATTAGCTCCTCTACAGTGGGCACATCAAACACTTTCAAGTTTTAGGTTTCCTTCTCTTTCCCTATCCCTTAGTGTGTGACCCATGTCCAACAATATTACTGCATTTGTTTTAATTCTAAAGTCTGCATAGGAGGGAAAACATACAATTTTTGGCCTTCTGAGCCCAGCTAACTTCGCTTAAGATGATGTTCTCCAGTCATTTTGCAAATGACAAAATTTCATTTTTCTTTGTAGCTGAGTAAAATTCTATTGTGTATAAATACCAACGGGTGGGGCATCTTAGCGGACTCCATAACTTGCTAATGTGAATAGTGCTGCAATAAACATGACTCACACTTTATTCTTATATAGAATTCTCTCCATTGTTGTTGATGCTAAATTGACAATAGAAGCCTTGTTTGCATTATTCCTGGCTTCTGGGAAATCTTTTCGAAATTAACCAAGACTCTTTAATACAAGAGAAAGGTCTCATGTCAATCAAATCAATAATATTTATGAGGCGATATTATGAGCAAGGCATTGTTTGTGGCTCTGTATGTGATTCAGGGGATTCTAAATCTTGTGACAATTATTTAGTTCAGGAGGAGCTTTCTTACAATACAGCTTTTCAAGAGGTAGTCAACTTTTAATAATTTTGAGTGAGGGAATCAGAAGTATAGAATCAGATATGGATTTGGAGTTTAATTATAAATATACTCATGAAACCATGTCAATTCTTTTACAAACTTTAATCCGACAGAAAGCACTCAAGAAAATTTGTTGAATGAATATGTTTAAGATATATAAATTCAGGCTGGGAGTGGTGGTGAAAGACCATGGTACTAGTTACTCAGGCAGTGGAGATAGAATCACAGTTTGAGGCCAGCCTTTGTAAAAAGTTAGCTAGACCTCATCTCAACTATAAGCCAGGTATGGTGGTATGTGTCTGTAATCCCAACTACATGGAAGACTATAGGTAGGAGGATCATGGTCTGAGACAGACCCAGGCAAAAATGAGAGCTCCTACCTAAGAAATAACTAAAGCAGAAAAAAAAGGTAATGGGGGTGTGATTCAAGTGATAGAAAGCCTTCCTAGCATATATAAGACCCTGAATTCAAACTCCAGTACTGCCCCTACCCACAGAAGAAAAATGTGGGATAAAGTTTTTGTTTTGGCTGAACTATACAATAAAATCTGACCTTATACAGATATATATAGTTGGAAAGGGTGGAGCAATGCAATACATTATTCAGATGGCTATGGATGTTTTTTCTTTGATGTTATATCAACTACTTGTCATGTGGTGCTTTTTAAAGGTTAGTTGACATGTAGAATCTCAGATCTGTAAATGAAGTTGACTTGGCTACGATTACTGTAAGGTTAGACTGAGCTAGGAAGTTGTAGATGGCTCACTCACAGTGCTGGCAGTTATAGATAGTTCACTAGATGCTCAGCTGAGACTCTTCATTTTCTTTACTGTGACCTCTCCATGTGATCTGGGGTTCTCATGACATGGTAACTAGGATCCAGGAGGAAATGTTCCTTGAGAAAAGTAGTAGCTGCAGATATCATAAAGCCTAACCTCAGGAGTATCAGTGTTACTTCCCCCACCTTCTGTTGGACAAAATTTCAGGGCATGCCTAGATTTGAGAGCAGTAAAAATAGACTACGGGTTTTTTTTTATGAGAAGATTGACAAAGAATTTGCACTGCACCTATGTTCCACTATATGGCCTTTTTTGACATTTTGAATGCAATGAGCATGTTGGAGAGCTTGGTAAATGTGATTAAGTGTTGTTTTTATACTGTTGCAACTTCTGGTTGAAACTGAAAGCATCTTAATTGGACTTTTGTTTGAATTATTTAAAATTTATTGCCAAATGCATAAATGTAATGCAAATGAGAATAGAGTGCCTTATGTTTTTTTATTATCTACCCAGCTCTTTTAATTTGTGATATTATAACTAAGTTTTGTTGTTGATATTTGATTACTTAGGAGCAATTTCCTTCAATGTGATATAAAAAGAATAATATAAATAAAATATTAAGTGTGTATCTCAATATCAGTCTATTGTTTCTAGAATAAACATCTTCACTTCCTCTTAATTTTTATTCTGTAAGAGTACCTTGGTTTTGCCCTTAAGGATTATCTATTGGCAGTAGTTAGAAGAAAATACACCAGGGTTTAATTTATGTAGTTACTTAATTATAACCTCCTTTGGAAGAAATTAAACCTACAGAACATTAAATAAAAATATGGCTCATAATGTAGAGACTGAAAAAAATGTGTGAGCAAAAACATTTTTTAAATGACTACAGTTTTCAAATTGCTTTTCACATGTCCTAAACTTAAAGTAATGATGGAATGTCTTTCAAGTTTTCATAGACATTTTCCAAGAAAGGTAATATTGTATGCAAGCCCAAGTTGGAAATGCTGTCTTGTTAATAAGCCTTTATGTAATTTGGGATTTTAATAGTTACTAAGCATGCTAAAACCATCATTGTTTCAGCTGCCCTTAGAAGTTGGTTCTGAAAATCTGCTTTGAAATTTCTTCCTGAAAAGCTTATTCATACTGTACACAACATTGAGTTTTTTTTCTGTTGCAAAATGGCAGTGTCTGATTGTTAGTGGAGGTCTTAAGTTGGACATACCTGCTGTTACTGATCAAGGTAAGTAATACTCCATGGTTTGTTGAAAGAGCACCATCAGGACACTAAAGCATGATTGACAGCACAGCATAATGAAAATCCTAATGCTAAATTTGTTTCAAAATATTTGGTTAAAAGACATTATAAATCTTGGAACCCAGTGTACAAAATTTCTCCAGAGTATTGCTGTCAACTCTAGTATTTGTGGTACCAAAGTGTAATTGGTCACCATTACTGTGTGAAACAGCAAATTACCTTACTATGATATAATGAGTGTCCCTTAGAAACCCTCTGGCTAATTTAGTCACATCTGAACACTCAGGATGTGAATTTTAAGTGTTCTTGAGAGGAAGATGTAGAATTATGAAACATCATTTCCCCTAAATTTTCACTGACAACTGAACTCTCATTAAGATGAGTTTCCAGAATCAATCTGTGCCAGCTACCACACCCTTGAACCCTACTGAGTATAAAAAAGAGCAGCCAGTGTGTTTCACAGACTCTTCTGCATTGCATAATACTTTCTAAATGCCTGTAGCAATCCCAGTATGTTTCTTACATTCTGTGAGTGCCCCACATTTACTTTGGTTCTATTACAACCTAACTGGATGATTAGCTTTACTGATGAGTTTTTGCTGCCAGTCTATTTTGGAGAGTTCATACTTGAGTGAAGAAACTGAGTTCCCTTGTATGTAAATAACTTTGTGAAGTTTGCATGATGAAATTTGGGAATGGTCACATCCTAGAAGATAGGCTAGATCCTTCACTTTCACTTTGTATGTGTTATTCTATCCTTGCATTAGTGCCCTACCCTCATGGCAATATCTAAAATATCCTTTACCACTCCTTGTCATTTTCAGTCCTCAGTACATGATTCATGGTGCCATGCCAAGTACTTTAACCTTCTTTGCATTTCTAGAACAGCTGGACTTAATAGCATATAGTCAACCAATTACTTCTTTACTAATCATTTTATTCTTTTTTCCACTCATTCATTAATTTATTGATTCTCACATCCAATAAACATTTATCATGCTTCTCAGCATAACTTGCAAGGAAATATCCTTGTTCATGGATGGAAATAAAGTTATTTTCAATCTTTACCCTCAAAATGAGGCACATAAAGAAGAAAAAGTCAGAATACAAGGCACTGTGGATGAAGTGATGCCATTGGAATTCATTGGAGGATTTCAGGGTAAGATCAAGAGGGAATAAGAAATAATGTTCATTTGACTTAAAACATGTCAAATCTCTAGACCCAAAAATCTGCTTTGACTTTCTCTATAGTGTAAATCTTAAATGTTTATGCTGATTTCCTTTTGGATACTTCTCTATCAATTAAAGTCTGTCCTTGGGTCATTATTCCACTGCCTCAAAAAGTTTTGCACAATATTTCAAAGAAATTACTACATCACATTCTTTATTGTATGGTATCAGATAAACTTGTTTATAGATTGACTGAAAAAAACTGCAAAAGAATATAAATTCTTAAAAGTCATAAAAACACATGTTAAAAGTAGTCTGTAATTTGGAACTTCATAGTAACCAAGGAAGTCCATATTCTCTTTGTTTGTGGGCATAACCTTTCCCCTGGGAAAAAAATATACCGAAAAGGAACTCTGTGCTGGGGGTGTAGCTCAGTGGTGGATTCCTGTTACTGGTGTTAGAAATAAGGATGGTTCTGCAAACAAAACCAAAAAAAAAAAATCCATAATTCTCAAAAAAGTAAATGATCATGCTATACCACTCTTGGGCATATACTGAAGGACTGTAAGTCAACAGACAATAGAGATACTCACACACCCATGTTCATTGCAGCCCTATTCACAATAGCCAAGCTATGTAATCAGCCTTAGCTTCCCAACAATTGATGAATGGGTAAAGAAAATGTGATATACATACATTATTCAGCTATAAGGAAGAACGAAATTTGGAAGGAAATGGATGGGACTAAAGACCATTAATTGGAGTTAAATAAGCCAGACTCAAACAGACACATACTGAATGTTTTCTCTCATATGTGGAATCTAGATCTAAAGAAAGGAAAAAAAGGACATGAACACAAAAGGGTGACTATTTGGGAGGGAAACCAGAGGGAGGTGAGAAGGGAAAAAGAGGGCCAAGGGAGAAGACTATGATGGAAGTACATTGTATACATGTATGAAAAGGTCATAATGACACTCATTTTAAAACCTTGCAGCATAAATTTTTAAAAAAGAGACTGGAGTAGGGGGATAAGAAAGAGTAATAGAGGGATGAATATGATCAATGTATATTATATGCATGCATGAGAATATCATAATGGAACTCTACATTGTACAATTAATATGTATTAATAAAAATATAAATAAAACAAATATAAAAAGTAAACAATAAATGGTAAATATGCTACTTTTTGAAAAAAATGGAGATTTTTACATTGGAACAAAATTAAAATGTTTTCCTTATACTTTTACTAGTAGTCTGAGAGTTAATCCACCATGTTTATAGAGTAGGAGTATGAACCAAGAAGGGTTAAAAAATCTCATTGATTCTAAGCATTTAAAAATCACTGTCAGGCGAGAGGGTAGGGGTGAGAGAGGGGGAGAAAGGGAAGGGGCGGAGGTAAGTGGGGAGTAATGATCCAATCATTGTATGCACTATGAATAAAGGAAATAAAAAAAAAGAAATTAAAAAAAATCACTGTCAACATTATAGTAGTTAAAATTACATAACTTTTCTGGTGTCTCTTAGCAATTAATGATACTAGACTTCTTGGAGAAATCTTCCTTTTTCCTTTTTAACATCTCTGTGGTTTAGTTTTCTATTTTTTCCTCCTTATTAAGTATGTTATTTTGCTTGATTTTTTAATATAAAAATAAACATAAGCAAAAATTACAATAGTTTTTTGGTTTAATAGCTTGAGTTGCTATAAGGCAAAAATGAAAATCCATTATTAGAATGTTCACCCTGCCAGGTTTTTATTACTAATAATGTTTATATTTAATCATCTTTTGAATTATTGACTATTTTATGTTGTCTTGTAACAGCAATTTCTATTTGTTTTATATAATTTGTTGAGTAGGTTTCATTTTCCTGCCTCACTTCATTATATGTAATGGCTTAGCTTTGAAATCTTTGCTTGATATAGGAGATGTTAATTTGCTTTAACACCTCATCTTCTGAACTAGCTCAGGTTTTGTATGGTCTTATAAAAGCTTTATCTTGAAATACACTGAAAGGTGCTTTGTTTTTTATTGTTCCATTTTTAAGAAAAATGTTTATAATTCCTCCTTGTCATGTGCCAGGGTATTAAGCAGATGCTTGGATTGGCTTTGCTAGATAATATAAAATGCATAGATTCAGATTTCAAAGCAATTGATAATTATCAGTCTGACATTATTCTTCCAACATTTTACTACTCCATGTCATTTTAATGTGAGGTTCCTAGCAGTTGTTTTGCTATGCAACTTCTAGCTAATTGTTTCTTTTTTTCTCAGTCTGACTCCACAGAATGGTAGCTGTATTTTCAGTAGACTTGCCTGAAATTCTTATTTGAACCTCTAGAGTACTGTGTCCTATCCTACTCTCTTTAATTCTTCCCCAATAAGGCATGGCCAGGAGATTGTTATATCCTTGAGAGGCAAGTTCTTAGAAGGGAGTGGCAGATGGATATATAGGAATCACCAGTGCAGTGATAATGGTAATGCAACTCCAATTACACTGTAAAGTTGGCTGCTTCCAAGAAGTCTAGAAGTGATATTAAAAGAGCTGTTTGTCCTATTGGGATTTTGTTCCTCACAACCAAATTGCTAGAGAAGGTTATAATAAAGTTGGAGGAATGCAGGATTAGGAAATTATGGTGATTTTCATGGTAACAAGGGTAGCAATGATGGTTACAGACTACCAGTTGTCAAACATATCTATTAACTACCAAGTTAAGACTATTAGGCAGTTATGTTGAGCATTTGTCAGTTGTCATCACTGTTAGTATTGGTTTACTATCACTGTATAACAAAATACTATAACTTTAGTGACTTATTTAATACAGCATACATTTATTATCTTAGTTTCTGTGGAGTCTGCACATAGCTTATCTCCAAGATCTCACAAAGTTCTGACAAGGCTGTAGTCAAGGTTTTAGAAAGAACTATATTCTCCTCTGGAGGACAAACCTGGAAAGGATGTTCTAATTATTGGCAACATGCAGTAACTTGTGGTTGTTGGGCTGAGAGATTTATTTTCTGATGGCTGTTGGCCAGAGGCTACCTTCAGTTCCTAGAGACCCCCTCAGTTCCTTGCCATGCGGCAGTCCTCAACATGGCTGCTTGCTTCCTTTCAGCCATCCCTGGGAGAAAGAAAGAATCTTGAAAGACAGATTCTACAACTTTATATAATGCAATTATGCATACTAATCATCTATATCCTATCACTTTTCCATATTCTATTGCTTGGAAGCAAATCATAGGTGCTGCTCATACTAAAGAGGAAAGGATTACACCGAGTGTATCCTTGTGAACACAAGGATGTAGGAATCACATGAGTCTTCCTAGGAGTTTGCACATCACAGGCAGATATTGCTACTTGTTTCTCAGTCTTTGCCCTTCCTTTTTTTCAGAAATAGATTAAAGAAATATATTATTAGTTGAATATATGGTCACCTGAGATAAAGGTTTCATTCTGTCACTTCTCTCGTAGGTAGATTTGGCTATGTGATGAAGCATGGCAAAGGAGTAAGGTAAAAGAATCTGGACCCCAGAGGATTTTGTGAAATTCCCCTACCAGTTCTTGAGGATTACCTACTCCTGATTTATTTATATGTGAGAGAAAGGAAGTTTTAGTTTGCAGGTTTATTATTTCTGGCTGTCTCTTGCAGAATACTTGAGGTCTGTCCGATGGCCAGCCCCAGGACAGCACTGTCTTGTCTTGGCCCTACCAAAGAGCTATCATCCCATGAGGTGAAAAGTCATCTCTTCAGCTTAACATCTCCACCAGAAAAAGGTTCCTTCTTAACATTTGGGGGATGAATCCTATCTTAACTGTCTTTCCCCTTTTCCAATAGTCCTTCATATTGATTTTGCAGTGTGAGTTTTTCAAGGAACTTGAAATCACCCCTAAGCCCAGCTTAAACTCAATCAGTGCATGCTGTTGCCTAACTCAGGGTAAGAGTATGACATCTGCCAGTCTAGTAAGAGTGAATAAAATTTTATACTGAGAAATTATGCCTATCCTTATACATAGTAATAATTCTGATTAGCCATACTTTCCATTCTAGCCCCTAATCCTACTTAACAGAGAAGCAGACTCTACTTGACTCTTGAGTCTGTTGCTCAACAGACAGCGCATGAAGAACATAAAAACTACTTCATTATCTTGGCCAATATTTAGGGAATGGAATAGAGAAGACTTCCAGCCCTGAGCCATGAAACAGCAAAGAGGAGAAGACTCTGAGAGAATTATCTGTCTCTTTGACTGTGTCAAGATTAGTCATGCTGACTCAAGTGGGATTGTGGAATTCTATTCAGTGTAGATCTCAGAGATCACCTTGGGAGTGGTTAAGAAGTGTGCTTGTAGATGCATGCAGATGTCATAGGAGAATGGAATGCTAAAGTGATTCATCACATTCAAGTCATAGATCTTTCTTAATTGTTTAAAAGTCTCCAGACCTTTAGTCTTTATTTATGGGCAGTGTGGTAATGAATTTATTATTAGTTTTTAAAATCAGAAAGTAACTCTTGCTCAGTATAATAAAGTGACCAATACAAAAGCGTAGCCCCTTGTGTTCAAAACATGTGCTTTCTTGTTTTCTTGGAAAATCTCTTGCCCTTCAATGTTCCTTTCACTTACTCCTCTTGGCCTTACATTGATAAAATATTTTCTTTTTAAAAACTGACACCTCATACAATGTTCCTCATATTCTATATTTTAATGATTGCAAGGTTTTAAAAAATATTTGTGCTGAAATAAAGAATAATGTATTCAATTCAGAGTGGATAAAATTGCCCAAAAATCTGGAGCTATAATGGAAGTAAGGATTCACTTGTTTTCTCTAGTAGGAACTTATAGCTAAGTGAGAGAATGAAGGGTTTAAATAAATGAAACAGCAAAGACAAAAGTTCTAGTCTGTT
This sequence comes from Castor canadensis, assembly GCF_047511655.1. Taxonomy (NCBI): domain Eukaryota; kingdom Metazoa; phylum Chordata; class Mammalia; order Rodentia; family Castoridae; genus Castor; species Castor canadensis. Next base: position 142,801,549 of record NC_133390.1, on the reverse strand, counting down.
TTTGTTTGGGTAGGTACCACTATAGATGTTCCTGTGTGTTACGTGTGTAAAAAGAGAAAGCAAAAATTTGGAATGGTCAGTGACATTTCTTAAAGTGGTATACAACTTAAACTAGACTGGGGAGGATAAAATTGGGGCTGTCTTGAGCATTTCTTGGCACGAAATGGAGCACCTGTCCTCACACCTGCCCAAGTATCCTGTAGCCACCTCAAATCTAATGGGACAGAATCTCAGGAGCTTATTTTAAAATCTTCAGTTCTTCCTGAGGATTGGCATTTAGGAGTTTCTAAAGCAGAAGATGAGTCTTATTATTAGCACAGCTGCTTGAGAATTAATTTGAGAACACACTTCATGACTGAAAAACTTTCAAAAAAATCAACTAAAAGGTCATACTCATATTACTTGGCATATTTGTTTTATTTCTTAAAAACATGGATTTGTACCTGAGTTGCTATTCTCTAAATTTTTCCTAAGATTCTTTGGAGTCATTTATTTGTACAAGTTTTACTAAAAAGAAAACAAGTAGGAATTCACAGAAATAATCTTTTCTCATTCACTCATTCATTCATTTTCTCATTTGTTTATTCCTTTGACAAACATTAAATAAGGTTAGAGTTAAAAAATAGTTCAAATTGGAATGGGACATTCATCTCGCCCTTGTGGATTTTTGTAGAGAAGGTATGAATTAAATACAAATAAATGTAATGCAAGGAAAATATGCCAGAGGAGGAAGTTTTAGCCATGGGAACTGACACAGATAAAAGATATTCCAGACAGAAGATCCAGTGTTAACAAGAGCTTGTGGATGAGAAGCATGTGGTTCCAAATGAAGAACCACATGCTATTTGTTTTGCCTCAAGTACAAAGATGATAAAGGAGAGTAACATGATTTTGCAAAATTTTATAAATATTATATATCCACCATAAAAAGTAAGCTAAGCATAGTAGTACATGCTTGCAATCCCAGGAGGCAGAGATAGAAGGATTGCAGTTTTAGACCAGCTGGCCAAAAAAGTAAGTGAGACCCAATCTTAAAAACTGTGCTGGTTTGGCAGAGTGGCTCATGCAGTAAGATCGCCTGCTTAGCAAGTGCGAGGCCCTGAGTTCAAACCCCATTGCTGCCAAAAAACAAACAAAAGCATCCAAAAACTAAGCTGGGCCTGGTGGCACATGGCTGTGATTCCAGCTACTTGGGAGGCATAAGTAGAAGGATCACAGTCTGAGGCTGGTGTAGGCAAAAAGCTTGGGTCCCTATCTGAAAAACAAAAAGCAAAAAGTGCTAGGAGCGTAACCTAGCAAGCATGAGGCTGAGTTAAAAACTTTAGACCACTGCCAAAAAAAAAAAACCAAAAACCTGAAAGACTTAAGCAAATGTTACATGTAGCAGAATGCAGAAGTGAGCTGCCTTGATACCTCCATAGCCATCCGCACCCCACAAACAGTTCACACATTAAGTACCAGCTAAGTGTTGAATCTGACCTTCTCTGCAGAAAGATAAGATGTCATTTAACACCCTGAATAAAATCTGCCTCTGAAATTTAGGGGATGAATTTTTAATGCTTGCCCAAGTATTATTTTATTTTTTCTTTACTTATTTCTTTCACGCCAAAGGTTGCATTCCCTAGAAACTGACCCTGAGATGGGTATTTTTATGCAGGTGGTTTATTGAAAGAGAGCTCTCAGAAGAATCCTATTCAAGAGAGTAAGGGAAGTAGTATATGACAGAAGGAAAGACAAGCATAGATGTAGTTTCACCTGAAGTCTAGCCTTGGTCAGATCCCAGTTGGGAGCATGAATAAATAGCACCTCAGAACATCATGATAAGTGAGGTTAGCCAGGCTCAGAAACACAAAGGCTACATGTTTCCTCTCATACATGGAGGATAGATCCAAAAGATAAACATATACACAAAAGCAAGCATGATCATATACAAACTCAGATGTAGAACATGATTTTAATAGTGGAACTATTCTGTGGAACTTGGGGAAAGAGTGAAAGGAAAAGAGAATGATAGAGCATCAGTAATATCATAAAACATAAGATGTGGAGGTAGACAATATAAGGATATAGATTGAAAGCTGTTGAAAGATGGGGGGTGGGAGGTAAAGCGGTAAGGGAGAGTAATGGAAGGGGTTAAACAGACCAAAGTAAAGTGTACCCACAGTGGGCATACATTGAGAAACCCCTTTGAACATCCACTTCAATACTAAATAACAAAAGACTGGACTGTAAAATAGGTACAGTGTGTGTGTGAGGGGGGAGGGTGAATGAAGGAAATTAAGGTGAGGATATGTGGTTGATGGACTTCAAATACCTACATGAAAATAGAACAAAGAAACCTCTTGCAGTTGCTTTAAGTGGGGTGGGGAAGGGGTTGAGGGGATAGACGATGGGGGTGATGTAACTAATATACAATATAAGTCTAATCAGAATTGTCACTATGAATCCCCCCGTATAACAAATGTATCTTAATAAAAATGTATTAAAAACCCAAAACGACAAATTAAAAAAAAATGTAATTATGCTTTTCCCACAAATATGTATTACAAATAGCATGTCTTTCCAATAAAATGTTTCTGTGACAAAAAAAATAGCACCTCAGAGTTATCACACCTCCAGTCATCTTTTACTGCTCCCTTTCATGAGTCAGGAATAAGGGCACAACCTCCTAGACTTTTCCCAGAGAGGCAACTCCCAGAGGATGAGGACAGGAGAAGGGTACATCTCTTAGCAGCCAATACTCAGCAGCTGGGAGATGGGGCACTACAAGTTAAGTGCAGTGGTTTTCACCTGGGGTTAATTTTGTTCATGGAAGACATTTGGCACAATTTCTGAGGATATTTTAGACTAACAAGACTCAGGGGGGAGGGTTAGTAGAGGTATTGCTATAGGCTTTTAGAGGGTAGAAGCCAGGAATGCTAAATATCCTACAATGTACAGAATAGTCTGGCTACAACAATGAATTATCCAGGTCAAACTGTCATTCATTCCAAGGTTGGCAAACCGGGTAAAGCGATTATCAGCAGGGCACCAACAGTGACCACACCAGTTTTTCCATATATGCCCTGGAGCTGTTTGCAAACTGCTGCAGCAAGAGCCTGTCCCTCTCTCCTTCCCTCCCTTCCTTCCTTCCTTTCTCCCTCCCTTCCTTCCTTGCTTCCTTCTTTCTTTCCTCTCTCTTCTTTTTTATTTTTGGCCGTGCTAGTGTTCAAACTCTGGGCCCCACACTTGCTAGATAAGTGCTCTACCACTTGAACTACATCTCCATTCCATTTTTACTTTTAGTTTATTTTTTAGGGAAGAGACTTGATTTTGCCTAGGGCCAGTCTCAGATGAAGATCCTTCTATCTACACCTCTGGCATCACTGAATTATAGGCATGCATCATCATACCTGATTTGTTTTGTTGAAGTAGGGTCTTACTAACTTTTTGCCTGATCTGATTGGTCCCAAACCACCAACCTCCTATGTCTGCCTCTCGAGTAATTGGGATTATAGGCATAACTACCATACCAGGCCACAAGGAACATTCTTAAGGATTGGCCAGATCAGCTTAAAAAACATCTAAACTCTCATTCATCTATTCATGTGTTTATTCAGTAGATACTTTATTAAGTAACTATTTAACACCTAACATGTACCAGGCTGGTCAGTGGGGATATAGAGATAAGTACAACATGGCATCTGCTATCAGGAAGCTCAGAAAAATTAAGTGAGAGAGATCACAATCCAATTGCTTTCCTCAAGTTTAAAAAAGAATATACACAAACACGGATGATTATAAACCCAAATATAAATATTCAGTTATGTATCCAATAAATATTGATTACCTCCTTTAAACCAGGTGCTATTCTAGGCACTGAAAATGTAGTGGTGAACAATATGGAAAAAAGTCTCTGTCATCATTAAGTATGTAATCTCATGGGCGGAATAGCTAATACACATTCAAATGAATGACTACAGAAATAACAGCATTTTAAATGGAGATAAACACTATGAAGAATGCAGAAGGCCAGGCATGGTGATACATGCCTGTAATACCAGCTACTCAGGAGGTAATAATCAAGAGACTTGTAGTTCTAGGCCAATACTGAGCAGAGTTAGTGAAATCCCATCTCAATCAATAATTTGGGTATGGTGACACATGCCTGTGATCCCAGCTACTTGGGAGGCCAGTCTTGGATAAAAACCAGAGACACTGCCTGAAAAATAAAGCAAAGAAAGGGCTGTGGTTATGGCTTATGTTGTAGAGTGCCTGTCTAGCAAGTGTGAGGCCCTGAATTCAAGCCCCAGTAGTGCAAAAAAAAAAAAAAAACCCAAAACCCATAGAATTAACAAGTGTGATAGAGAATGAGTTAAGAGTTGTAGGTACCATATTTTAGTAAGGGTGATTAGTAAAAGCCCCTTTGAGGAGAAGACAGATCAGGCGAGACCTTACCAATGAGAAGGAATCAGCTACATGAAGGTCTGAGGGAGCAAGATCTATTTCCCCTGATAAGGGAACCAAAAGACTAGTGTCGGTTCATCCTAGTGTGCGGCGGGGAATGATGAGATGAGGTCAGAGAGGCAAGTAGGGAGCATACCATGGAGGCCCAGAAGACCACCAGAAAGAGTGTGGATTTTATTCTGATTGCAATGGGAAGCCATCAGAAAATTTTAAAACAGCATTTTGGCAGATGTGTGATGGTTCAGCAAGGAGATTCCTGCGGTAATCTGTGGAGTGTAACAATGACCAGAAAGGATCTTGTGAGTGCAATCTCCCAACTTCCTATTAACCTCTTAAAAAGTGCATCACAGAGTATCTTTACCTCCTCTCTTGTACCTTTATTTTACTGAGTGAAGTATCTGCCAGTGAAAGACTATGAAAATATAGGAATAAATATAACATGCCATTTTTTTCCACCAGCATTGCATAATTTCTGAAGAGGTGAATGAATATTAGGCTCGAGCTTTAAGGGTGGGGAGGCAGTCATTATGTTAGATCCCAAGTGGAGACATGTCAGTAGAAATCAGAAGCTTTCTGTTAGATGTTACCTAAAACTTATTAGGTATAGTATCTCAACCAACCAAATCACTTTTAATATATATATATATATATATATATATATATATATATATATATATATATTTTTTTTTTTTTTTTTTACTTTGAAAGAACAGAGACTGTTACTTTGAAACAACATAGAATGAATAATCATTGCATAATTTCTTTCCAATTTGTGTGTATGTGTCTATGCATGTGTGAGTGGTGCAGCAGCTTGGAAGCCAGAGTTTACAACCTGGTTAGAATCTTCTCACAGTCCTTCAGTAAGCAGCAAGTGTCAGAGTAGGCTTGACTTGAATTTGAATGGTGCTGTTGTTTATTTTTCACAGAAAGCAGCATGTAAAATGCATTCTTTTATGTGTTAGTATTCTTTTATGCATTAGCAACTAATAAAATTTTTGATACATTAATATGCTTGACAGAAGCCCAAAGGAGCTTGAATATTTTATGGAGATACTTTGTAGGCAAGTAGTTTATCTAAAAATTAGCTACTGGATGGAATGGATATTACCATAGTGGTAAACAGCATTATTCTAGTAGTAAAGACTAGGTATCAAGATGCTCTTTTGTTAGAATACTCCTTTTGAGACACATTTTTGAGGCTCATACATTGTATAGTTGGTAAAAATGGACCTTTAAAGTTGATTTTTTAAAGGAGCTATATGTTTAGCAGAATTTGTAACTGCTCTAAATGTCTCTTTATGAATAAAACTGTGTAAGCAAGTTTCCCTTTTGACTCTATCCTGGCAATTTTATTAATGTCTCACTTACTTTAAACTCAGGATAGCTGTTTCTGACACATAGTTACTTTATAGAGGTGAGATTTGTTTTAATGCTTTACATAAAAGGTCTGTCACTGGGCAGTAGTCTCACTAGTTTTTCTACATTGCTTACTAAATTCCTGGTGTTTTGTGATTATGCAGATGTAGCTGAGTATATCTGCATGATTACATTTATTGTCTATGTTCATTCCATTTTGTGACCTAATATATAAACAAGGCAAGTATAATGGCCCTAATTTTAAAAATAGAAACCTGAAAAGGAACAGAAGAAAAAAGTAACATAGCAAAAATGCTTTCTTCTACTAAGCAGTCAAGTGACAAGATTTGCATATTAATCACTGCTTCTTTAAACTAGATGATACTGAATATACTTTAAATGGTCACAGTCTTCCTATGGTTATTATATTGTTCATATTTTTTGGCAAACCGTAAAATGGTCTTTTGATTATTTGTTCCCTTTTCCCACTGACAGGCTACCCATGGAAAGGGAATGTTGATTGCACATGTGACTGTCTCCTAGATCTTTGGCTTCCCATATTCAGGAATTTTAGTAACTCATTAGGTATGTTGATCTCTGGTCTCTAGTCAGAACAGAAATTTGAGGTATTATTCTTGGACTGTCAATTACTCAGATTGATTCAACTTGAGCAGCAATAGAATAGTTTTATAATCCATCCTGATTCAACCTGACAGAACCATCTATCTGTATGGATGCATAGCTAGAATGTCATGGAACTAAACATGGATTTTTCCATCATATAACTGGGACCAACCTCATTAATCTTATTCATAGTTACAGTTACAGCACTATTTGGAACCATTTTTAAAAACTACCATGTAGACTATGACTCAGAGTTTGAACAAATTCTCCATTTATACATATACTATAAATAATACTTGGGATAGAATGACCTTGAAAAACTTTAGTATAATCTACTAATTTTTTCATTATTCATAATGAAAAAATCAAGACTTTTAATGACCAAAATGCCCATTAGTAGGAAAATGGATAAATATATTTTCGTAATTTCATATAATTGAATAGTATAGACAATGAAAATGAAGAAATACCTATATAACGTATATGAATCACACAAATGTAATGTTTCTGTGAAATAAGCCAGACACAAAAGAATGCATAGTGTGATATTCCATTTAAACAAAGCTCAAAAACAGGCAAAACTATAGTCCGAAGGGATATAAATATAGGTAAACTATCAAAGTAAATGGTTGCCATAAAAATGGGATCAGAATTACTTTGGTCAAGAATTGTGATAATAAATAGTGATGTGCGGCACTTTCAGGGGGCCTATAGTATTCTTTGTGTTAACCTGGTTAGGTATCATATACTATTTTTTTAACAATAGAAGTGTTTTATGAACACACACACACATATGTATTGATTTTCTCAAATAAAACTTTAAAAAATACTGAATATACCTACTATTCCTGACACTGTCCTGAGTATTAATATTTGTAAAGTACCTTTCAGAATAGAAGAGGTAATGATAGTTGCTTAATACTCTGAACAAAAAGCAAAGGCATATAATCCAAGCTTTAATTTCTTACATAGCCAAGAACTTGCTGTTGATATATACAGAGAAGTGCTGGTTAATTGAGATTCTGATATTTGAAGTTTTACATTCTGTGTTAGACTCCTGATTTTCTTCCAAAAAACTCAATGGAATAAGATAAGATTATAATGTCTTATGCAGGTGCAATGTGATATTTAAGAATCATACCCTGGAGGTGCCAGCGCAGCTTTTCCTCTAACCCCCACACATAAAGTTTTAGATACTTTTAAGGTTTTACAAATCATAAGATGAGACTACTGTTAGTTTGAGAGAGGCTTATGATGTTCACAACTTTTTACAGGGAAGAAGTTGATTTCACCCAGAAGTAAAACCTTCATTCACTAATAATGATAACAGCTAACATCTTGTGTACTGCTTCTGTTTGGGAAAGTTTATTATATGCCACATACTGCTATGTGCATACCTGTGATATGGGTTATCTCATGGATCTCACAAGTACTCACTGGTGAGGAAACTCAGACTCAGGGCAGACCTTGAAAATAAGACATGTTTGGCTCGAATACCCATACTCCTTACAGCTAGAATATGTTGTCACACAGTATTTTCA